>NC_060021.1:0-4800000 GCF_021134715.1 Daphnia pulex | reverse complement strand
CACGTGGTAGAATTAAAGCCAAATTTGAGGGTGAATCTTTACCTACATATGCCAAGAAAGCAAATTTAGTGATGGCGGAATCCTCGGTGTTCTTTGAAGCTTATCGGAGTGTGTTAATTGCACTACAGCGTATTAGTCCTGCTCACTTTCCCATGGAAGATTATATTCTTTGTCGGAATGTTCTGCCAGCTGAACCGGAATACTTAATAAGAACCCCAAACGTAAGGCTATTCATCAGTACAATGTTGTTAAGGAATGTTTAAATTTAAGTTTCTTTTGGACATTTTTCTTTTGCAGCCCGTCTACGATTTGACATCGGTGCGAAAAGCGTTTTCCAAGACGTTGCCTGGCGGAAATACAAATAATGAAGACGAGGAAGGCGAAACAGTTGACAACGGTTGGATTGACATACGCAATTTGTGTAAACATTACCAACATTTTAAATTCTCATTTTTTTTCTGTCCATAAAGAGTGTCAGACTCTGAACCCTGCGCTACATAGGTTGTTGGCGAATGTTTCGCTATTCGGCCTATATCCTGATAACGAAACTCTTGGACTGGATCCAAGCCAAGCTGACGCCTTTTATGCCGCTTTAACCAGAAGACTGGTTGTTATTCAAGGACCTCCAGGAACAGGAAAAACGTATCTAGGCCTCAAAATTGTTCAAACTCTACTAATCAATAAGCAATATTGGGTACCGATGGGAAAACCCCAGCCTACTCCCATATTAGTGATTTGCTATACTAATCACGCGCTAGATCAGTTCTTAGAAGGTAAGTGGTTTGAATGCACTTGCAAATTAGTGTTCATCTATAAATAACTGCATGTTTATTTTTAAATAAAAATCCTAGGAATCATGAAGTTTACGCAAAAAATCGTCCGGATTGGTGGTCAGTCTAAATGTGCAGCCCTCGAGCCGTTCTCCCTCCGTGAATGGAGAAATCAGGCAACTACACTTAGAAAAAGACCTGCTCAATATCGCCATTGGTTGTATGAAGCCCGAACTAAATTGAGTGAAACTAAAGGGTATTGGTAGTTTTATGTTTTATTTTTTTTTCAATGGCGTTTCTCAACCATAATGTTATTTTCTATCTCATGTTAGTGCACTTGAAAGGCGCCGGAGAGGACAAAAAATTGTTGAGTCATATGGCATAGTTCATGAGGATTCCCTGTTTAGTTTGGGAGTGCTACCTCAGAGCGTGTACAGTAGGTTTCTCGTCATGAGATCGAAATCTAACAGCACTTCCGTTCTCCCTCATTGGCTTGGTGTAGAATCGATTCAGATTTTAAGGGACATCGTCTGGACTTTAAAGAACAATTTGGCCAAATCACAAAAACTTCCGTCGAAAGTTTATGTAGAACCTATTGCAGCAGGTGATGATGAATCCGGCAACGAGGAAGAATGGGACAAAGAAGACGTCGAGGAAATTCAAGGTATTTTAATCAGCAAACTATGAGATAAATTTTTACTGAAAAATTCTATTATAGGCCAAAGAATGTTGGACGATGATAACGAATTCAATTTTGCCGATGCAAAGAGAGAAAAGGATTGGAAATCTGAAAATGCGAGAGAAATTGATGGATTGAAATTTGCCGTCTCCACTGCGATACTTGACCATGATATGAATTCGTTGCTGGAGATTCTGGATCAGTTCGATGGAGAAGAGTATGAGTCAACTCAGAGACGGATTGCTGAAATTCAGCAACAAAAACAATTACTCTCGGAGATCCTTGAAATTCTTCCAGCCACAGATATGGATAATTACAAGCAACTCATTGAGAAGGATCTTGTTCGCCTTTCGTACATGGATCGATGGAAAATTTATTCCATTTGGAAAGCTGAAACTTCAGTAATTTTGGCTGAGGAGATAAATTCGTTGAACGTACAAGTTCTTCAGCAAACCAATGAAATGAAAGACGTCGAAACAATTGAAACTGCTGAGATTATCCGCGAAGCTCATGTTGTCGGAATCACAACTACAGGAGCTGCCAAGAATAGGGCGCTATTAGAACACCTGAAATCAAAAATCGGTACAGTAGTTGACATCTATCATACCCTTTTCTACAGTAATCTTTATCTATTTACTTATTTTGGTTGCAGTCGTCGTTGAAGAGGCAGCCGAAGTTTTGGAGGCCCATATAGTGACTTCCATGTCTTCTTCTTGCGAACATTTGATTTTAATTGGTAAGCATGTCTATTGAAATTCATATGTATGTGACTTTCTGACAATTTCGTGGATTCAGGTGATCATCAACAACTGCGACCTCCAACGACGGTGTATAAATTAGCGAAGGATTACCACTTGGATGTTTCACTGTTTGAACGTTTGATCATGAACGGAGTTGAGCCAAATGTTTTGGGTGTCCAACACCGAATGAGACCGGATGTTGCTCGACTAATCGTCCCATCCATTTACCCCCATTTGGAAAACCACGAGTCTGTGTTGAGGTACTGGGATGTTCCAGGAATGGCGGAAAATGTCTTTTTTCTGTCTCATTTGGAACGAGAAAAAGGAGACCAATCCGATCAAGAAAGCCGCAGTCATTTGAACCCTTATGAAGCAGATATGGCTCTGGCCCTAGCTCGCCACCTATTGATGCAAGGCTTGGAGCCCAGTCAAATAACAATATTGACAACCTATTCCGGACAGTTGTTGCATTTCAAAAAGTTGCGAAGAAGTCACGCAATTCTTCAAGGCGTTCGCATCTCAATCGTCGACAATTTTCAAGGAGAAGAGAATGACATCATCATCCTGTCTTTGGTGCGAAGCAACGACGAAGCTAATGTTGGATTTCTCAAAACAGAAAATCGCGTCTGTGTTGCACTTTCTCGAGCTAAGAAAGGATTCTACTTGATTGGCAATATGGGCAATTTAGCAGGGAGCAGTAAACTCTGGCGGGAAGTGAACAAAGTTTTGACGTCGAACAAACAGATAGGACCCCATTTCGACCTACAATGTGAAGTCCATCATACTGTTATCAAGGTATTAAAATAACAAGTAAACTGCTGTTCAAAAAATTTAAACAACTTGCACAAACATTTTTTAGGCCAATAAAGTGTCCCATTTCCCGCCAGAGGGTGGATGTTTCGTCAAGTGCCTCACTCCGATGCCTTGTGGACACACATGCCCAAAAATTTGTAAAATTAATCAAATTCAACAAAAAAGATTGTATAATTAATTGTATTGTTTGTTATTCTAGGCCATGTTGAGGATCGTGAGCACAGGCGACAAAAATGCCACGAAGCCTGCTTGCGCTCCTGTTCCGTTGGTCATCCTTGCCCCAAAAGATGTTACCAGGATTGCAACCCGTGTTTGACGAAAATTCCGAAAATTCTTATACCATGTAATCACACTCAAATAACTGAGTGTTACAAAGACCCGGAAAAGGAATATTGTTTGACGAAAGTTGTTAAGGTATTTTTTCTTAAATTATTTTTCTCCATATGAATTCCACAGCCATTTGTATTGCTCAATAGGCTTTACCAATCTGCAAACATACCATGGAACTAGACTGTGGTAAGTCAGTTGAGGAAGTCAAATGTCCGGAACAGTGTGGCATGCATCTAGATTGCGATCATATCTGCAATCGAATTTGCCACAAGAGAAGCTCCCACGGCAAAATGCCATGCACCCAACCGTGTCGCCGTTTTACCTGCCCTGAAAAACATCCTTGCCCAAAGCAATGTTATGAGGAATGCGGGAAATGTCTCGTTGATGTAGTCAAGAAATTACCTTGTGGACATGATGTACGTATTTGAGCTGAATTTTTCTTGGTTTTCATTAACGCAACGTTATTCTTTTAATAGGGTAAAATCAAATGCTGGCAGCTTCCTAAAGACGCCTACTGTAAAGTTAAGGTGGAGAGAATTCTTTCCGGCTGCCAACATACGGCCTTTTTCGACTGTAGCCAATCCACTGAAGGTTACAGATGCACTCGTCAGTGTGGCAAACTGCTGTGTAACGATGGGCACGTATGTCGAAAGCCTTGCTGTGAACCATGTGGCCCCTGCAATACTCAAGTGAAGCGGATACTAAGTTGCGGTCATGAAACTCAGACGGCGTGTTACAAGGATCCTCTGACAATCAAATGTAAGTTCCCCAAAGAAGTTACTCTACCCGGTTGCGGCCACAAGGTTGAAATCGCTTGTAGCGACAATCCCGAAACAGCTCTCTGCCCAAGGCCTTGCGACACACGTCTCAATTGTGGGCATCAATGCACGGAATTGTGTCATGTCAAAAACGATCCTCACCACGAAAAGTATCTGTGCAAGAAAGCTTGCAGTCGGAATAAAATTGATTGCAAACTGGATCATAAGTGCGGGAAGAAATGTCACGAAGACTGTGATCTTTGTACCATCAAGATCGACCGTCAATTACCTTGTGGTCATTCTCAAGTGGCTGAATGTTATTTAAATAATGAAGAAATTAAGTGCAGGTAATTCCAGGAGAAAAAATGAAGATTTAAGTTCTTTTCTTTTTAATACTTTAATTTCGTTTTGAAGGGAAATGGTCAACAAAACTATAACTGAGTGTATGCATTCGATTCGTGTCGAGTGTTCCACCATTGCAAGTCGCCGGTTGTGTAATCAGCCATGTGTCAAGATCATGAGTTGTGGTCACCAGTGTAAGAGGAAATGCAAAGAAACATGCTCACCATTAGTTTGCCAGGAACTTGTACGGACTTCGAAGTTAAGTCCCTGTGGGCACCCCGTGATGAAGACTTGCAACGATCATCACTCATGTAACACGCTTTAAAATTTACTCTTATGCAATTAGGCAATTCATTTAATTTACGTTGGTATTCATAGCTTTTGTAGTGACAGAGACACAGGTGGAGAGATTTCTACAAGAGTGCCCACAAAAGTGTCACGCCAACTTGCTTTGCGAACATTCTTGTAAAGGATCTTGCGGGCAATGTTTCAATGGACGTCTTCACAAAGCGTGCGAGGAAAAATGTGGACGGACCCTAGTTTGTGGACATAAGTAATTCAATATCAACGTTTTATCTGAATTGAATATAAATAATTCTTTTCATTTCTAGCTGTGGTGTGAACTGTGCCATTTCATGCCCACCTTGTAAGGAAGTATGCCAATATCGCTGTCGGCACAGCAGATGTCGCAAGAAATGTTGCGAACCATGCGTCGATTGTGTTGTATGTTTCTAATCTTTTTGTGTGGTTATCTTATTAGATTAAAAATTTTATTGTTTTAATTAATAGGAACCTTGTGGCTGGAAATGTGAACATTACTCATGTTCTCTCAAATGTTTTGAATATTGCAATCGGCCTCGTTGTGATGAACCCTGTCGGAAACGTCTCCCGTGCGGCCATCCATGCGTTGGACTCTGTGGTGAAATCTGCCCTCCTCTTTGCCGTGTGTGTCACAAAGACCAGCTGACGGAATTCATGCTCTATGGCAACGAAGAAGAAGAAGACGCCAGGTTTAGAATTTGTTAAATTGTTTTACTGCTTCTTTACTTAATTTTTGTTGTTGTTTCTTGTATGTAAAGATTCATCTACTTGGAAGATTGCCAGCATACAATAGAAGTAGATGGGATGGATCATTGGATGGAGATGAAAGATGAAGAAACTCGTGAAATCCAAATGAAATGCTGCCCGCGCTGTAAAACCATTATCCGCTCATGTTACCGTTACGGAAATGTTATCAAGCGAAATTTCGGCGACATTGTGGAAGTAAAGAGGATGCTTTTGCGTTCTCGTGAAAGCCCCAAAGATTTCGCCGAGAAGCATTTAAAACAGATTGCGACATGCCATACCCTAAATACTGAGCTGACTGGTAAACTCAACCATGGCATCACTGATGTTTTAATTTTTGGATTGGAAGGAATTCGGAATAACCTCACTCCAACTATTGTCCGAAAAAAACCCGAGTATAAACGTTTGGATGAAGATACGCGCTATCTGATCCAAGTTCAAGTTGATGTCATAGAAAGAGTTTTGAGCGTCGTCAGAAAATCCCCGGTGATTACAGCAACTGGTAATCAAGCTCCAATTGGATATATGAGTCGCCCTTTGCTGGAGGATCTTTTAAATCGAACGCAACAACTTCTTTTGTCTCTTTTCCATCGCGAAAGATTTGCGTCTCAAGAACATGAATGTTTCATTGCCGAAGTCAACCGCTTGAACTTGATTCGAGCCTTCTTTTTGTTGAAGAGCTCCTCCACCTACAACAGAAACTCTTTGATAAACGAAGAAAATCGGCAGGTAGAAGAGCTGTTGATGAAGAATGTGAAGCCATTGAGGGATCGTGAGATCGTGGTGATCAAAGAAACTTTGCAGAGGATGGGCAAAAAATTGAATACTGGACTTGGCATCAGCGACATCGAACGTAAGGAAATTATTAAGGCCATGGGACTTACACAGGGACACTGGTTCAAATGTCCGAATGGCCACATCTACGCGATTGGAGAGTGTGGAGGAGCAATGCAGGAAGCCAAATGCAACGAGTGCGGCGCCCAAATCGGCGGAGGGAGTCATACGCTTCGATCAGACAACCGCGTTGCAGGCGAAATGGATGGGGCTCGATTTGCTGCATGGTCAGAGCAGGCAAATAATATGGCCAATTTTGAAATAGATGATTAAGTGTTATCATTCATCTAATCTATCTATCAAGTGTTCGGTTCTTAGTGATACCACGGTGATACAGTCATTATGGACATTTCTTAATAACTTTTTTTTTATTCATTTTCGCTCGCTGGCGTCTAAAACTCTAAAGCAAGGAATGTATGATGCTGTTTGTCCCCCAAAAAAACTAAGTTTTGTATTGTTATTCAAAATATTTTGGTGGACCACATGAAACAATATTACTCTGTCTGTATTCATTGTTTGGAATAAGGAAATTCTTCTTCGACTCTGGTTTCTTGTAATAAAGTTGTAATGTCTTGTCTTCTTGAACTCGTTTTCGTAATTGATTAATTATAATAACCTAGACTTTTTTTAAATTTTTTATCGTAGTTATTTTTCATTTTTTGCATTTTCTTTACTACTGCCTTGTTTTCTTATTTATAATCCGCCAACGCTGAAATGTAAGATGGGCGCCAAAACCTCTTAAACTGGACTTTTTCTTTGAATCCGTCTGCTATTCACACGTGATCGTAATTTGCTGATGCGGGTGATATGGTTGTTGTTAGCTTTAGTTTTGCGTTAGTTTCGTGGTGTGTGTCGTGGTACTTCAAGGTGCCCCGTTTCGTTAGTACTTTGTTTGCATAGTTTCGTTAGTACTTTGTTTGCCAAGTTTACATAATGACATCTTTAGCAGTAAAAGTAGAACAAAGTCAAAAGACTACAACTATGGAAATTCAAGAAGAAAGCTCAACAAGTGCTCACTTCAGTGCAGTTTCGGATCACCGGAAAATGATGGCCTTGCCTGCTTTAAAAATTTTAGCTGACCTAGATCATTCAGAAAAAAGCTTTGTCGTGTTGATGTCTGTCATGGACAGATGCTGCCGTGAACCAAATAATCAAGGTGTTTTTCTTGGATGTGGAAATAATGAAAACGATCACAGTTTAGCTTTTGGTAAGATTTACATTTCTGTTAATGTCTTATGCTGGTTTCTCTCAAAATTAACATCTGTTTGTTTTGCAGCTTACACTAAATGGTTCCTTGGCAGATTCGCCATTATATTTACTCGGAATTCATACATGAAAGCTTTTAATCCATTTATTGAGCTGAATGTTAAAATTTTGAATCTATTCAGAGATAAAGAACCTGCCCAATTTACTGCTATTGTTAATGAATATGCCAACTTGTTGAAGGAATTGGTAGGAATTGTATCAAAACAATCCAATGAAGAAGTCTGCAATAGAAGCTTCAAGCTACACTCCTTCGTTCTCAAGGAACCAGTAACACTTGCAGCAGATTGCCTTTTAAAGATGGATGGCTTGCAACTAAATTCATTATTAGAATGCTCCCTTCTGCAAAATAGCATTACCAAGGTATCTTTTGTAAATTACAATTTTGTTAGTGTTCTACAAAATATTTTTGCATATTTTTAGATTTTTGCTTTGTCAGCTGATGGCATTTTGCAATATAACCATCAATTGTGTGACAAACTTGTTTGTATTTTATTGGATCAACTAAATTATGGAGGAGTTAGTTCATTTAAAGCTACACTGGACTGCCTTGGGAAAATCATGATTCATAATTATCCAGCCAGAGTAAATATTTCACACATCCTTAGGCTCTTATTATGGTTTCTATTAACATTGTGGTAAATATATTTTATTCATTTATTCGTGCTGTCAGGTTCTTGAGGTTTTTCTAAGCTACGCATACCGCCTAGTAAACCTATTAATGGATAAAAGCAATCCACTGTGGCTTGGAATTAGTGAAGATAGCTACACAGAAATAGAAATCGCGCTAACTGACTGTCTCAGTCGCCTATCTAGTCTTTACGGCTTGAACAATGTAACTAATCACCAATACCTGAGGCTGATCAGTTTTATTTTACTTCATCAAAAATTCCACCAACCTTGTATAAAATATTCAATATATTTGAATGCTTACAATAACATTAATTTTGAATTTATTCTAGCTTTACTTCCCAATCTTTTACAAAGTATGCTGGGCGCACTTCAGAAATTTACATGCCCGGAAACAATTTCTCTTTGTAGATTCACACCTGATTTATGGATCAAGCTGCTAAAGCATGCTAAAGTAACTGACCACAGAATTTCATTAAACAGCAATGTTTTATTACTAAATTTCTTTACCTGTGTAGGTTGCCATTCCACCCTTACTTATCATCTTGCAGAGTGAGATGACGCCTGGAGACTGTCCCATGGAAGTTGATGAGCCACCATCTGCTAAGAGACTAAAAATTGATTTTCTTCCGCCATCGACTTCTTCTACTTTATGGGAACAAATTAAAAATAGCTGGAAAGAAATATTGAATCAACAAACGGCAAGTCAATCAATTGAGATGACCGACGCTATTGCTTTGGTTAGGATCGCAATCGTTGGAGTCAAACTGAAACTGAAATGGCGCGAAATGAACTCGGTCTTGGATGAAGCCGACTTCGAAAACTTAAACGGAAAAATTTGTGAAATTCTTTTAACCAATGAAATCAACAGTGAAGATATGGACGCTTGGATGGATATAATTTGCGAGTATTTGGTCTGCTGTATCCCACTTACTTACGTCGGAATCGATAAGAACGTCGCTATAGCGTGGTTTGCCCTATCGTCTCTTCCTTGGCTCTCGGCAGTCTCTGAATCATGTGACCTGGAAGCCAAATGGATACAGGCCAGTCGAAAATTCAAGTCTTCTTTTCTAAAGCGCCAGAGCAGTTTCGCCAGCTGCTTTGTGAAATTCCCCGTCGCCTTTTTTAAACCTTGGGCCGTTGACATTGGCTTGAAGATTTTGGACATCGAGTTTCTTCAAGCTGACGCTGAGGCACTCATCCCTTCTCTTCCATGGATCGTCCGCCACAGCAAGTCGTTCCGCGAATCAATAACACAATGCTTAACCACCATTTTGGCTTCTGGTTCTAGAGAAGAGATAAGGGAGTTAACAAAAAATGGAGCAGACCTTGTCTGTGCTCTATCAGGCAAGATGAATGTTGTTAATAATCCAGAAGATGGACTGAGTTTACGGTGCACTCACAATCTCGAAAATCTTGCTACATCATTAAAAGTAAGCATCGTTCCTGAAGATATGGCGCTCTTCTTCCTCGAGTTTGTCTTTGATGAAAATGATATTTCGCTACTCCACCGCGTGGATCTTTTTCGATCGGTTCTTTATCATTCTGCTCGAACCGAAGCCCTTCGTTTATCAATCACCAAGAAACTGCACAAAGTGGCGCAAATTTCGGTTGAAAAAAATTTACCATCTCTTCAACGAGCCATCTTAACGTGCGCAACCATTTTGGTACAGTTTTGGAAGGAAACTGTCATGGCAGACTGCTTTCACATCCTCTTCAAGATATTGTTGCTGTCTGCCTATACATCCCCTGTAACGTGCTGGACTTCATCGACGGTTAAGGATATTGCTTCGAAACTCAGTACTACTCCCGAAATGCTCTTTCAGCGTCACGCCACCATCGTTTGTGATGCGTTGCTGAGCAATCCTGATTTGGAATGGCGGAATAACTTCCTCTCTTTGGCTCCAGAAATTTTCATGAGCTCATCGCAAACTATCTCGAATGTCCATCAATGGCTCCTTCTTTTGGTACCCACCTTGATCCCACGGCTGGTTATAGAACGTACAAAGGCCCTCAGTCCGTTCTTTGATGAGATTTGCAGTCAAATGAACAAAACTCAAACGGAATTGATTGTTAAATATTTTTCTGATATTTACGTCTATATTTTGCTCAATTGCGATCCCGACGAGCAGAGTACTTTTACGTCCTATCTCGAGCGAACAACCAGACAGAAAGTGACACAACTGCGAGCACCAAATTTCCAATCAGTTCATAACGATTTGCTCATCCAGTTGCATTCCCAGCGCGAACGTGTTTTGAAAGCCCTCAGAATCTTTGCTGACGAAGATAAATCAACAGGCTCAGCTACGTCGAGTTCCGCCGTCAAGATCCGTGGCCAAGTCAAAAGTGTGGAAAGTATAGGTGACTATCTGCGGCCTCGCTTTTTGGGGATTCTAGTTCATTTCGACAGCGTCCTTCTCTCCAAGATCATCTCAGACAAGATCAAGATAGAAGCCTTGTCCTCTCTCTCCGATTTACTCCATGTAATGGGAGCCGAAAATATAATTGCTGTCCGTCTAAAAGTGTTGGCTACGTTGAGAACAGCTTTACAATTGACCGACGAACCGTTTCCTCAGTTGAACGCTTCGGCGTGGGACGCTTTTGTGAGGATACTTGGCGTTCAAGAGTTGGGACCATTAGTGAGTCAAATCGCAGTCAGTGTCCTTCCTCTCCATTCATCATGTGCGGAACAGATCCGTGCAATCCTCTACTACATCGTCGTAGAAAATGCAGAAACTCTGAAAGAACACCTCAAAGATCTTCATTTTCTTCCTGAACTTCCGGGTATAATAATAATTTCCGATATTCTGTTTTTATTGTTTGTTTGTTAATTTCTTTATTCTTCTATTAGGCCTCGAAGATATTGTCTATTCATTGAAAAAGACTTGCATCACTAACAGCAGTATTCCAGAACAGCTGTCTTTACTGATGCGCAACATATCACATGAAGATTTTGACGTCCGGATGCAGTCACTGACGCATTTGAAGTCGATTGTTCAGAAGAATTTTGACAAAATCCAACAGCTCATTATGGGCACTAACGACACTTCAGAGGCCGTCTTGACGCGTCTCATTTCCGCACTTTTGAAAGGCTGCTCAGTTCGAGAAGATGAATTGCTGTTGCTGTATGGCAAATGTTTCGGTTACTTGGGAGCTGTTGATCCGGGGCGATTAACTTTCAGTGACCAACATCATGGCGATTCTACCAGTTACACCGTGACCCTCATCGACGATGATTTCACCTTTCATCTTCTTTTTTTACTGGCTCGTTCATTCTTAGCGCCACGTAACTCACAGACGCTATCCATTCTCTCCTTCACTATTCAGCAAATCTTGAAGATCTACAATTCTGAGGATGATTCGTCGAAACTTTTTGAAACCCCACTGTGGAATCGACTCCCTGAACAACTCCGAGTGGCATTTTCTCCTTTGACAAATTCGCGTTATGCTTTGAAACCTTCGTCGGAATCCGTCCCAGCTCCGTTCCCTGTTTATCGATCTGCGATTGGGAAAAGCTACGGAAATTGGCTGTACAATTGGACAGTCGAGTTGGTTAGAAAAGTAACCCACACTCTTGCACAGCAAATTTTCAGTGCCTGCTTGCCGACTCTACGCCGGGACATGAACATCAATCGTTATCTTTTGCCGTACGTCGTCATTACTGCACTATGGAGCAGTCCGGGAGAGGAAAGCGCCCGTATTCACGAAGAAATTATGGCTGTGTTGACAGATCGTGGATTACAAAGAAGCCCTCGGAGAATGATGAAACGGTATTCGTCTAGTGCCAGCGCAACGGATTTATCTAGTCAAGGATCAGGTCCTAAAGATTTCGCCGATGCCAATCTCCATCAATCCAGCATGCAAAGCATCTTTTATTTGCTGGATCATTTAAAGAAATGGTTGAAACAGAAGCTGAATAGTTATCGTTCTTCCAAAAAGGATCGTTCTCTTACACTTGATAAAGAATACAGAGCAGTTCAGGAACTCGTAGATAGCATCCCGAATGATTTACTCGCCCGTGCAGCTCATCAATGCCAAGCCTACCCTCGTGCCATTCTTCATTTGGAGGCGCACTTAAAAGCCAATCCTATTCAATTGCGGGATCAGTTGGGATTCCTTCAAAAACTGTACGTTGCCATGGACGAACCAGACGGAGTTGCAGGAGTTTGTGCTATCCGAGATCAAGAACCCAGCCTTGAAGAAAACATTACCGCTTATGAAGCAACCGGCCGTTTACAAGATGCGTTTTCTTGCTATGAACGTATCAGTCAGAGAGAAGATTGCTCTTTAGAATTTTATCAGGTTTGTTTCATATTCATTTTTCTTGCCAACATGGACATATGCAATTGTACTGCGAAATGCATTTCGCCTAGACCCTAAGGGTGTAGACCTACATTTATTCAGCTTTTTAAAGAACAAAAAGAGGGGGGTGTGCTGCCCTTTCCTCTTACCTGCACACGCCCTTTGCCATTCAGACTTATTTCAGCTCGCGTACAGTGCAGTCAGAATTTCAGAATGGCAGGCCCTAGTGATTTTTATGGTTGGCATAGGCACCAGAGAATGGACCCACGGGCCGTAGGTTTTCGTACTGAACAAGAAGCTAGAGATTGGGCAAATCGTTCTCGTGATTGGAATGGTCAGCCACGCGACCGTTTTGTTCACTTTGATTATCCAGATAGAGAAAGGTCTCCTCTTCGAAACTATCGAGAGTGGGCTCCCTCCTTTGACGCTCAACCGCCATTGTTTAATATTCCACCCGTGATTCCACCACCGGCTTTTGACGTTCCTCCGCGTGATCAGTTTTTTCACGGAGACCGGTTTTATCAAAATGATGTGGGGGATCGACCAAGGGGGCGTGCGAAGGAACGGGGGAATGGCGCCGAGTTTCCGTTAGATGATAGGATCGAAGAAGAAGCCTACGTTCGTTTTAGCAAGCTAAGAGACTTGGAAGAAAGAGAGAAGCGGGAGAGCAGACAGGAGGAAGACGAAGAAGATGGCGAGTATCTTGAAGTAGAGGACGAAGAGGAAGAAGAGTTAGACGAGGGGGGTCCAAAGCTAGTGGACCGTCCATGGCTACCAAAGGAGCGTACTCCCCAAGCCCCTGCCGCCGGATCTAAGTCGAAAGGGAAGGCTCTAAAACCAACGCGCGCGGCAGCCGCGGCAGCCACGGCAGGCTCATCCAAAGCAGCCAGTGAATCAGGGGAAGTGACGGCGTTCATCCCAACAGCGATTTCAGACGAGATTAGGGTTTGGCTAACGACTGGCCTGTCAACCGACGATTCAAAAGCAATCTCAAAAAAATTTGAGCTCGAGTTTGAGGACCCGACTTTCTCGATTAAACCGCCTAAGCTCGACGGCTTTATGTTGAGGCATGCTAAAGACAAAGATCGATTGAAAGGGGTTAATGCTTCGGAGGAAGCGCTTATACAGACTCAGCTTAAAATAATGGACGTTGCCCCACCTCTGTTTGATTTATACGCTAAAGTGTGTGCTCTTGGAGAGGGAGAAACGGTGACGCAAGCCAAGAATACGGTGCGGGCCGTTTTACAACAGTGGGGTAGAGCGTACTACCACATCACCCAAAGAAGAAGGCGAGCGGTTGTGACATTGGTGGAACCGACATATGACTTCATATTGTCAAACCCTGACGCTTTCGCACCGGGAAAGGAGGCAACTGAGCTCCTTTTCACGGACAAATTCTTAGAGACGATGCTCAAGGAGGCGTCTCAAGACGCCACACTGGCAAGCTCATCGGCGGCTCGAGCGAGGGCTAAGGCAGGTGGAAGAAAGGTAGCAGTGAACCCAGGCCCATCTCAACGGGTGTTGCGCCCAAGGAGAGAAGCAGCGGCCCAATTTCCCGTTGAAGGGAGGCAGAGTGGTGGGGTCGGAAGAGGACGACCGCCGGGTGCAACTGCTTGGACTCGAGGAGGTGAAAGGTATGTTTTCGTCCCTCCTTCTGATCCCATTCAAATTTTACGCAATACTGTTGTGTGTGAAAATGTGGGCGGGCGTATTTTACATTTTGCTAAAATGTGGGAGACTGTTACGGACGATCGTTGGGTCCTAGACAGCGTGTCAAACGGGGTTAAGCTAGATTTTGTAGAAACCCCGAATCAAACTAAACTTCCGCGTCCGATAACAATGTCGAAAGAGATGGCAAGCGTTTGCGACCAGGAAGTAAAAGATTTACTTGAGAAGAAAGCCATTGTAGAAATTTCGAATAGCGGGGAGGATGGGTTTGTCTGTTCTCTATTTGTTATTCCAAAAAAATCGGGCGGTTTTCGCCCGATTGTAAATCTTAAACCACTTAATGTATTCATCCGGTATGAACACTTTAAGATGGAAAATCTTGATTCCGCACGCTTCATTTTGAGAGAAGGGGACTGGCTAGCAAAGTTGGATTTAAAAGATGCTTATCTTACGGTCCCTGTGCACCCCTCCCACCAGAAATATTTGCGTTTCACCTGGAAGGGGCGTATTTTTCAATTTACTTGTCTGGCTTTTGGTTTAGCTCCGGCCCCGCGGTATTTTACGAAAATTCTAAAAGTAGTGGCGGCTTTTCTGAGAAGGCAGGGCATGCGTCTCATCGTGTATCTGGATGATATATTAATAGTTAATACATCAAAAGATAGCACCAAAGCCGATGTAAATAAAGTGGTTGAATTATTACAAAATCTGGGTTTCTTGATCAATTGGGAGAAGTCAATTGTAGAACCGTCGCAAGTAATAGAGTATCTGGGCTTGGTTATTAATTCGGTAAAACTTTCCTTTTCGCTGCCGTCGGACAAGGCTGCAACCGTTAAGGCCAAATGCGATGCGGCCCTTGCCAGGAGCAGAATTTCATTGCGAGAGATTGCGTCGATAATGGGCAACTTTACTTGGGCCATACCTACGATACCTTTTGCGCAGTCTCATTTCAGGAGGATGCAGGCATTCTATATTAAGCAAGCTAGAAAAGTGGGATTTAATTTGAAGTCGGAATGCGTGCTATCGGCGGAAACCAGGGACGACTTAGAATGGTGGTCCAACAATCTAGGCTTAAAAAGGGAAAAGTTGTTCTTTCCTAGCGTGCCAGATCTGGAGATTTTCTCCGACGCTTCTCTAACAGGCTGGGGAGCGTATTGTAATAATGTGAGGACGAGGGGCTCATGGACTTTGGAAGATACCAAGAGGCACATTAATGAACTAGAGATGTTAGGCGCGTTATACGCGATTCAATCATTCGCGGCGGTATCGGAAAGTATAGCGATAAAAATTTATTTAGACAACGTCACGGCAGTGGCTTATATTAATCACGGCGGGGGTACCAGGTCCAAAGCGTTGACGCAATTATCAACCACTCTGACAGCTTGGTGTGAGAGCCGGAATATTGCAATCGAAGCGGTTCATTTGAGCGGCAAGCTGAATGTAATTGCTGACGAAGAGTCTCGCGCCGGACCGGATGCAAGCGATTGGAAATTAAATCCATCCGTTTTTTCTCGCGTTCAAAAGATCTGGCCATCAAAAGTTGACCTTTTTGCGTCCCATTGGAACGCGCAGCTCCCCTCTTTCTTTTCGTGGCGGCCGCAACCGCAAGCGTTGAACACAAATGCCTTTTCAGTTAACTGGAAGGGCCTTTCGGGGTATCTTTTTCCCCCTTTTGCGCTAATTTTTCAATGTTTGGAAAAAATTAGAAGAGAGAAAGCTGACGTAGTTTTCGTTTGCCCCGTATGGACAGGTCAGGCCTGGTTCCCGGTGCTACTCGAGCTAGCGTGCGACGTAGTATTTCTTCTTCAGCAGGAGCCGGACCTCCTGACATCGGCACTGAACGAGCCGCACCCGTTATTAGCATCCAGCGCACTTCACTTGGCCGTTTGGAGACTGTCCGGCGACAGTTGCGTGACAGAGGCTTTTCGTCGAACGTGGTCGACCTTCTTGTGGCCGGAAATCGACCGACCACCCTCGCAACTTACGATTCCGCATGGCGGAACTGGACACATTGGTGTGTGCGAAGGGATACGGATCCCTTGTCGGCGGATTTAACCGAGGTTTTGCAGTTCCTCACCGACTTGCTGGCCTCGGGCAAGTCGTATAGCGCAATCAACATTCACCGGTCTATGTTGTCCAGGACCCTGGGGTCCATCGAAGGCGTTCAGATAGGCGCGCATCCGCTTGTCGTCCGATTAATGAAAGGCTGCTATCACAAGAATCCCCCCAAGCCCAAGTACAACGACATGTGGGACCCGAGTCAAGTTGTAGAATTTATTAATTCGTTGGGCGAAAACCGACACCTTACCCTGAGCGTCTTAGCTAGTAAATTGGTCACCATGATAGCGTTAGCTACCTTAATGCGAGCGTCGGAGATAGCGGCAATTGGTTACCGATCCGTCGTCTTCTCAGAAAGAGGGGTAGTATTCTCATTAGATAGGTTACGGAAAGCACAGCGGAACGGTCCGCTGCAGTCCTTTTCAATATTAAATGATCCGGATCCGATTTTATGTCCAGTCTTGGCGCTTAAAGAATTTGTGGAACGTACGAATCAGTTTAGACGCGAGACAGACGAAGGAAAACTATTTGTTGCACTCATCGCGCCCCATAGGCCGGTCTCAGCCAGTACAGTGAGTCGCTGGATTAAATCGTTCTTGCAAAAGGCCGGCATAAACACTCGGTGTTTTGGGGCGCATTCCACAAGAGGAGCGGCCGCTTCGAAAGCGGTCAGTGACGGCGTACCGGTGGAGGCAATCTTGCGAGCCGGAAGTTGGTCAAAAGAAACGACGTTCAATCGATTTTACAATCGAGCGTCGACACAAACGATGTTTGTTCAAAATTAAAAATTCATCATTGGGCTTTAAAATCACCCTTAGGGTCTAGGCGAAATGCATTTCGCAGTACAATTGGTAAATTACCCGAGGGATCGTTCTACGATCCTGAAGGGTAATTGAAATTGTATAAGAAATAAATGTAGACGACGACCCTAAGGGTCTGTCTCCCACCCATACCCACCCTGTGTCATCATTTATTTAATTATGATTCATTCAATTTTGGAAAAAACGCGTAGAAATCAAACCTTTCGTGGCCGGAAAGCTGGAGGTTATTCTAGAAGCAAGAATAACTAGACTGGCGAGAAAGTAAGAAGGCCCCATTACGTGTTCAAGTTACGGCAGTTGGCAGAGCTGTCCAGAAGAAGAAGCGCACTATTTTTTGCTGCAACCATTATGTTCATGTTTCTGTGTTTCATGATATGTTACCTTGGGATAGAGTTTTTTTACCCTGAAGTCCTCAGGTTTTTTCTCGTATCCCCCTCAAACTGTTATTTGGAAGTTATGTGTGAAATTCTCTCTGATTATGTTTGATAACATGTAATTGTGTTTGGTTAAAACCCTGTACACGGATCTGTAGCTATAAGTCTGAATGGCAAAGGGCGTGTGCAGGTAAGAGGAAAGGGCAGCACACCCCCCTCTTTTTGTTCTTTAAAAAGCTGAATAAATGTAGGTCTACACCCTTAGGGTCGTCGTCTACATTTATTTCTTATACAATTTCAATTACCCTTCAGGATCGTAGAACGATCCCTCGGGTAATTTACCAATTTTTATTTGTCTTTCCTAATTTCGTACAGGGAATGCTGCGATGCTTATTAAATTTGGATCTCCCCCAAGGAGCATTGACTATGGCCAATGGATTGTTGCAGAATTGTCCCGACTGGCGCCGAAATTTGGATGATTACCGTTCAGAGTGTTGCTGGCGTTTGGGGCAGTGGGATATGCTGGAAGACGTTGTCAAGCCTTACGATTTAACATCGAACAATACTGCCGCCTCCGTCGGTTGGGGCGTTGGAATTGGTCAAGCTCTTTTGGCAACAAAGACGAACGATCTTAAAAAAATGGAAAATTGTCTACGATCAGTGCGGTTGAAGCAGATGCGAGTGATTAGTGCCGTCAACCTAGAACGTAACTCGTACCCAAGGGCCTACGAAAACTTTGTTAATCTCCACATCTTATCCGAAATGGAATCCGCAGTGTCATTACTCGATCCTTCGTTGATTTCAAAAGAAAACGCATTTCGAGTACGTTTTAGCGAACTCTTGACTAATTGGAATCAGCGACTGGATGGAGTTCAAGCGTCAGTGCGTTATACGGAACCTGTTCTGAACGTTCGCCGAGTTGTTTTAAAGCTTATAGGTCAGCAAGTGGAGGCTAAACAACCTCAATTGATGGAAGAAATCGAAGCCGAAATCGGGAAAAGTTGGCTGGTGAGTGCTCGTTTGGCTCGAAAGGCCGCTCATTTCCAACGAGCACACATCTTGCAACTGGTTGCTATAACAAGCCCTTGCCCACCCTTGGCCATCTACATGGAACAAGCCAAGCTGCATTGGGCTAAAGGCGAACAGGACCAGGCCATCACCGTACTGAAACGAGGAATTGAAAAACGTTTCCCCGACTTGCAGGCATTGCAGATGGAAGCTGCTAAACTCCAACCTAATAAATTGACCACCGACATTCTTGAGTGCTTGAAAGCCAAACTTTTACTTGCTCGTTACTATGAAGAGACTAGCCATGCAGACATGAACACCGTTATCAAGTACTACAAGGAAGTGACGGAAATAAGCAGAACGTGGGAAGAAGGTTTTTTCCGGTTGGCTGGTTATTACGATGTTCTCTACACAAGTTATGACGGAAACAAAGAACAACATCTTGATATGGCGCGTTACATTATCACCAATTTGGGTCGCTCAATGATATACGGAAGCCAATTCATCTATCAGGCGATGCCACGAATGCTTTCCCTTTGGATGGAATTAGGAACCATGGAAGCTGAGAATCCCAAAGTCTTCAAGATCGGCAACTCCAAGGCTAAGATGACCGACGTAACAAAGGCTATTGACAGTGCACAAGAGAAGATCCCTGCTTACAAATTCTTAACGGCATTTCCCCAGTTGATTTCACGAATTTGTCATCCGCATCTAGAGGTGGCTGCTCTCCTGAAGCGAATAATCGCTAAAACACTTGTAGCTCACACGCAGCAATGTATGTGGATGATGATTTCGGTGTTAAAATCATCGTACAGTATCAGGGCCAAGCGTTGCCGAGAGATCATTGATGTAGTGGCTTCTAGCCAAACCAGTTTAAGGAGCTTCTTCGCAGATGCTACCAATCTGGCTGATAGACTCGTCGAATTGGCCAACAAACCTGTCGAGGACGGCATCATGGTTTTGTCTGTGGAAAAAGCATTCAGATCTCTTCCTAAACTACTCAGTCAACCACAATTCAGTAAAATCATGGTTCCGTTGCAGTGGATGATGACGGTAACATTGCCCACAACCCCTGGAGAAAACCTGGAACACAATCCTTTTCCTAGAGATCCTGTCTACATTGTTGGTGTGGAAGATACTGTCGAGGTGATGCACTCGTTACAAAAGCCGAAGAAAATATCCATCCGTGGATCCGATGGGAAATTATACGTTTTCCTCTGTAAACCACAGGACGATTTACGGAAAGATTTTAGGTAAATTTGTTTGTTCTGTATTTTGTATATATATTTTTTTTTAACAAGTTACCATAATGCAGATTAATGGAATTCAACCAACTAATAAATCGGTACTTGGTACGAGATCCCGATTCACGCAAGCGCAATTTGCATATCCGGACTTACGGAGTAATTCCTTTAAATGAAGATTGTGGTCTCATTGAATGGATTCCAAATCTGATTGGTTTAAGATTTGCTATCAACCGGATTTACAAGGAAAGGGGTTGTCTGATGAGCAATACTGAGTTAAGAAAGAGAACACCTCATGTTCGAGATACAATTGTTCGGAAGAGAGAACTGTTTGAGAAAGGTTTGTCATTTGTTGTTGTCTTAAACTTACTCTGAGTCTTAGAATTCTATTTCGTTCTTTCAGAAATCCTGCCACGGTATCCTCCCGTGTTTAGCGAATGGTTCCTGAGTACGTTTCCAGATCCACAAGATTGGTTTTCTGCCAGGCTGAGTTATGTTCGAACTACGGCAGTCATGTCCATGGTGGGATTTATCGTTGGTTTAGGTGACCGACACGGTGAAAACATTCTTTTTGATGCAGTTTGTGGCGATGCAGTCCACGTGGATTTTAGTTGCTTATTTAACAAAGGTTGTTTTCAAGATTGATTTTCTCTCACCTCGGCATAATATTTTTATTTTATTTTTTTTTTACTTCTTTAACTCAGGTCTTTCATTTGAATGGCCCGAGCAAGTTCCTTTCCGTCTTACTCATAATATGATAGAAGCCATGGGAGCTACTGGAATTGAAGGGTCATTCAGGAAGTGCTGCGAAGTGACGCTACGTGTACTAAGACAAGAGATTGACACTCTCCTTAGTGTGCTGAAGCCGTTTGTTCATGATCCACTTGTAGAATGGTCAAAGAAAACAGTGAACAAAGGTCGTTCTGATCTTCCTGAGATAAAAAACGAACAGGTCTAAAATGCTTTATGTTCTCATCACCTGTTGCATTATATTTAATAGATTTTCTTATTTCAGGCCATGGAACACGTCGAGAACATTAAAATGAGATTACAAGGTTATTTACTACAACCAAATTCCAAGAATAAATTGAAATACCGTTTCTCTGTTGAAGGACAAGTAAATCAGCTGATTGCGGAAGCTACCAGTGTGGACAATTTATGCCAAATGTAAGCTGTGCACAGTTTTTAAAATGTTATTATATGCATACTGTTAAATTATCGCATCATCATTTCTGCGTCTTCTAGGTATATCGGATGGGCAGCCTACATGTGATATGGATTTTATATATTCGAGAGCCAATTATTACTTGCCGTCTATCTCAATTTGCGAAGTAGTTCAAATACGTTCTTATCTTTCATTTTCGAATTTTTTCTTCCTCCTAAAGAATAAAGAAATTAATTGTATTTTTAGTCTGCAATAGTCTGTTTCATTTCCACAACTTTTTTGAAATTTGGCATGTAACTTGGGATTAGGGTTAGGATGGTAGCAATGAGTAAAAATCCAAATTTTTTCGTGTCTGAATTGAAATTTGCTATCCACAACACGCATACTTCGAAATCCGTTTTTTTCACTGTTTTTTGACGCTTTTAGTACTTAATTTTTTTTTCAGCTTCGTCACTTAAACAGCTTGTTAAGGACGTAAAGATTAACATTTGAGCCAAAAATTATCCCATTATGTATTGCCATGCATCAAACTTTTGCTATGCGCTCGATATGCGCTGTAGCTGGTTAATCTAAAAATGGGTTTTCTGGCCGAAATAGATAACATAAGGAACTTTCATCTGCTAAGTAATGTTAAAATAATAGATACAATTAAAGCTCATTTAAAAGATATCTTAAAAATATTGAAATTTATTGTTAATTTTCGTATCGCAATAATATCGCGTTTGCTTAAACGAAAGGGAAAACACAAAAAAACTAAATGTTAGCAAGCGACCTTCAGAAATGGAATTTTAATATATTTTAAACGTGAGCATCTATTGTGTCTATTATTTTAACATTACTGTTAAGTTCCTTATGTTATATACGTATTTCGGCCAAAAAACAAATTTTTTGGTTTACCAGCTACAGCGCATAGCAAAAGTTCGATGCATGGCGGGGATAGTAAATCAATACATAATGGGATAATTTTTGGCTCAAATGTTAATCTTTACGTCCTTAACAAGCTGTTTAAGTGACGAAGCTTAAAAAAAAAATAAAGTACTAAGCGCGTCAAAAAACAGGGAAAAAAACCGGATTTCGACGTTTAACGCGTGGCGGGGATAGCAAGTTTTAATTCAGACACGAAAAATTTTTGATTTTTACTCATTGCCACCATTCCCCTCTGCACTGCCGGACCCCTTGATTACATCACATCATACATTTTGATTTGTCCATCATCTTGAAGCTGTTAATCCCTAAAGGCAAAGAGGGGGAAATTTTGTTATTATCGCCAGCGCTAGGTGGCTTATGGGGTGAAGGCCTGTATGGCGAAAAAACGAATAAATTTGGGGGAATTTTTCAAAAATTTCAATTATTAATAACTCGGCTTCTAAACCGAGTATCGAAAAAACATGAAAATTATTTAAAGAGATGGGCTATCCCATTATTTTAAAACAATTAGATTTTGTTTGGTGCAGCAGTTGACGAGAAAAAAGCTGCACAAAATCCGAAAATAAGTTCAAATTTTGGCTACCCCCCACAGTTTTTTCCTAGTTTCTCCAAAATGACAATAGTTAAGCGATTGCGGTGTTCACCAATCGACTTAGCGAACAATTTTGAACAAAATCTATCTATTTGTTAATTTTTAGAACCGTAAGCGATGATTTCCGCGAAATCAAAAACCCAAAAAACTTAATCATTTAAATATGTATAAAACAAAATGGCAAACGAATTTTAACAGTCGGATACATTGTTATCTTAACAATTTTTGTAGAAAAGTAGAAAAATTTTAGGAAAAATACATTACTAGAAACAATGAATTCACGGAGGGACTGTTCGCCATAAGGTCCCTTTTAACAGGTCTCCGTGACTTGACGAAATTTTAAGCATAGTCCCTCCAGATTATTTTTTTTGCAAGAACATGGTTCATGCAATCATATTCAAATTTGGCAACATGATTAATAAAAAGTAAGGAACATTTCTTGGTTGTAAAAAAAAATTAAAATTTTGTAAATTCATTCAATTATACTACTTTTTCTAATTTTTCCTTTTTATATCGGATTTTTTTAAAAATAGTAAACATTAATATTTGTGAGGGGGGATATTAATACAGATATGAATTAATACAAAGAACAAAGTCCACGTGCAATGCAATTCGTTCTCGGTTAAAAATTATCTTGACTTCACTAATAACAGTTCGATTTTTTTTTCAAATCACCAATCCCGAACATGCCAAACAACCACGCACATGTAGTGTCGCGCGTCTATGCTGTCAAGAGTCGCTTATTGTCCCAAGAAAATAAAGTCAACGCCATTCGTTATCATGAAACCATTGAAGGCAATCTCGCGAACGGCTACGCCATAGAAGTCCCGTACGATCAGCTACAACTCCCTTTCGGAAAAGTCTGGTACCTCCCACACCAATTTGGCATCAATCCGAATAAACCAAATAAGATCCGTGTGGTTTTTTACTGTTCCGCTAAATTCAAGAACATCTGCCTCAGCAACGACTTTCTTCTACGTGACCCGTATTACTATCAAGCCTAACGGGTGTGCTGCTTCAATCGCGACAGCATTTATTCACCGTTTCCGCAGATATAAAGGGTATGTACCATAAGGTTGGAGTCACTCCCAAAGATCAATCCGCTTTACGTTTCGTATGGTGCAATCCAGGCAGTGGCGAACCGCTTCGAACATTACAGATGACTACGCAAGTTTTGGGGGCCGTCTCCTCATCCATCTCCACATTTGGGGTCCTGCAATACACGGTAAACAGCAATATGAAATTTCCAGCCTTAGAAAAAATTTCGTCGGCAATTTAGATTTCGACAAATTACCGATTTAATACTTTCTCGGCCTTGTATGGGTGTGTGACATCGATTGCTACTGAATCCGGATCTGGCCAATGGAAGTGGTCACATCAAAGCGTCGAATGCTGTCTGCAATGTCCCCTACTTTTGATCCATTAGGCATCCTTCTACCCGTTATCACACAAGCAAAGTAACTGTTTCAAGCGACATGGCGAACAACTCAACAGCGCGCACCGGCACGAAAATCAAGCTCTCGTTTTGATCCATTAGAGTGGGAAGAAACGCTGTCAGACGCAATCCTGCTCAAATGGAACTCCTGGGCTAAAGAACTATCATTTTTAGAGAAAATCTCTATCCCACGATGTTTCAGAACGGAAGATTTCCCCATTGAAGACAGTCAGTTGGAATTGCACATAATTATCTGACCGACGAATTTTGAGCAGTAGCATATCTCCGAACCATCGCCAAGGAAAAGTTCAGCTACCTTGTAGCTAAAGGTTGACTGTCCCCTTCAAAGGTACTATCTATCCCCCACCTCGAGTTCCAAGGCGCAGTCACGGCCGTTCGACTAGCGAAAATGATCAAAAGCGAATTGAGACTGTCTATAAAGGAATACTATTTCTGGACGGACTCAGAAATAGTTCTGCGATGGATTTATTTCTTTCATTGCAATTATTCCAGCGTTGTCTCTGACCACGTTGGTGAAATTCTCCGGCATTCGGAACTGGAAAAATGGAGATTCATATCCGGATAAACAAATCCCGCCGACGACTGCACGAGAGGAATTTTCCCTTCCAATCTAGAGTCTTCATCTCAATGGTTAAGCGGGCCAGCATTTCTGAAGGAACCTTTATCTCACGAAACAGGAAAGGCCGAACTACTGCCACTCGGAAATAACGACACCGAATGGTGTCCAAAAGAATAGTTGGCCATGTTAATAGAACCAATTAAGTCCCAGACGTTAGCACCTATTGCCGAAATAATAGAGCAAACCAATCACGGGTACCCCAGCCATGGTAACCTCGCGCGGTGCCCATATTAGGTGAACATTCACTTTGGATGATGTGGAGTTCTTATTGGTTTTTGAAGGTCCATTGATTTTAGTCTGTCGTTTTACTCTAGTTTAAAATGGTAAATCTCTGTTGCAAAAGTGAAATAGGGAATTGAACAGGGAATTTTTTTATGTATTTAATTTATTTTTTTGAATTCCCATTTATTTTTTAAAAATGATTTAAAAGTGTTGTTTACGTTTTTTTAGGGACGAAGGGGGAAAAGACGGAGAATGGGACGAATGGGAGGGAGGAGAGCGTATAAAAAAGTGGACCCACGTTTCCTCTTTGGGTGCTCGTCGATTCGGCCAAAAATGGGCTGAATTGACACTTGCCGAATCGACATTTTGCCGAATCGCCGTTGCAATTCGGCAAAATTTCCGAATCGTTTGTAAATGGTACACATTCATATATAGTGGAACAACTGAAGGAAATTGTATGCTATTTTAATACATACATAAATGGGTTGATGGTTCAACAATATAAATTAATTATTAAAGCAAGCATTACGTGAACAGTTAAATTTTTCTAAAACCTAGTCTAAAACTTAAATTACACTAACCTTCTCGGAACAAAAGGTTATAGCATTATATTCGTTCCTGTAAATCGATCAAAAATTGCTGAATGCGGAATCACTCATTCTCATCTTCCTCTTCTTCCTTCCTTTCAGGAGAGTGAAAAAAGAGGGACCGACCCCTTTCTTTCCCACTCTATTCTTCCCTTCCTTGACTGCCCTTCCATTCGTACTTATGGACAATGCCAATGCTTTTCGGTTGTGGCTGCACTACAGGTCCAGAAATACCGTGCCAAGATGGCAGCCGCGAACCACCCTATAAACATTTAAACATCTGATTCTGTTATCAATATCACTCTTATGTTTAAGCGAAGAAAAAAATGCCACATTTCTTCTTTCTCTTCTTCGCTACCCTTGAACAGTGAGCAAATAGACAAACTTTTGATCAATGAGTGCGCCGTGTTAAACACGGACGCGGAAATCGGGTTGAAGAAAGGGAGGTGGCAGTACTTTTTCATATGTATTTTCATCATTTTACAACTCAGCAAATAAAAATTTGTACACATATTAATACATTTTTAATAAACAAAGGTCACGTTTCAAAAGTTCAATTATTTTGAATTTTACAATTAAAGATGACATTACAAAAATAACTTTTTTAATTGAAATTAATGTTGGTAAATATTAACATTTTCAGGAAGGGTTTTGGGAGAACACTAACAAGGTTAGTGAAAATAAAACTCACAAAAAACAAAAAATAGCAATTTGTTTGAGGCTAATCGTCTCATTTTGGTTATTCTTACCAGACTTTCACATTTAGACATGAGACAAACTCTTTGAATTCAAAGTGATTCGAACCATCGACTTAAAATTATAAGTAGACACTATAAAAATTATCCTCTAAATGTTTTGAATTAATGGCGTTTACATTTTGATTGGCTATAATATAGTGGCGGATCCACAAAGTTCACGCTAAATTAACGCAAAATAGACTTGGAAGCATGTTGTAAGTGATGACGACCGTCTAAAATGCTTTACACCTTTATAAAAAGGGTGCTGGTAATCCGTCGTGCAGTCATGCAGACTTGTCATGCAGATTACCAACACCCTTAAAAAACACGATAAAAGATTTGAATCACGATGTGATTTGAACTATCGATTTATTTAGGTGTTATCGAGTGTTTTAACCAATACGCCATAATAAAATTGTGTCAGTATTGTCTCTTTTTTTGTACTCTTCTCTGTAACCATAAAATGCAAAACAGATGGATTTTTTCTTGAGGAGTATTTTGTAGGATACTGAACAACTCATTTGTTAAATCTGTACTCTATTCAAGTACTTAATAATACGTACAAACTTCCAATACTCTTGTGCTTCATAAAATAAATTAAATGCTTACATCTTCATTGCTACATATTTTTTTATCCTTTTTTATGGTTTTGGTTTCAAACGCAGCTAATTCAGTCAAATTTCTCAATGGGAGGGCTGAAAATTCATTTTCTTGGCCATTGTTGTATCTACATTGCTTTTTCTTCCTACTGGCTTGATAGCCTTCTCCATAACATACAATTTCTCATTAATATTTGTCAGGGCAGATAGAAATTCATTATTTTTATTGGACGATAATTTTGAGTATATTTTCCAGTAAATGCATGTGTTGTCCTCGAATGGATGAACAATTGCTTCGATTTGGGTACCGCAACAAGTTTTTGTGCCCACTTTAAGGAGTAGAGGATGCGTACATGTCTCCTGTTGGGAAAATTACGCTTGAAACAAATCTTGGCTATCTTCTTTATTGAAACCGCTATCGCAAATTTTTATTTATGTGTGGAGTTTCATCGTCAGAACTGTCATTAGAGTCTCTGCAAATCCATACAATTGGGCAAGATTATTTTTCATTCTCAATAAGGCATTCAGCAGCAGGTGGAATTATCTTGGCCTTTGATACTTTATCACTGTTTGCCATGACCCCTCCCCCTCTAATAGACAATGGTTGTCATTAACACAGTTATAAATTTAAAAAAACACGTAAACAATAAACTTTCTATTTAATGGAGAGTGTGGTGTTGTTACGTTGTTTTAAGATATTTTGTCCCCCTGATTTGTTAATTTTTTTATACAAAAAAAGGCACCATCGTAAAGAATTTCAACACAATTTCAAAAAATTTACAATTTTTTTCAAAAATATCTTTATGAAGACGGTGGTGTTGGTAGTTTATAAGATGCTTGCTATTCGCACGTCAATCACTCAATTTCCAATCTAAGAATATGACGTTGTTAGCTTTACGGAATTTTCTAAAATTAATTCGTGTGTTGATTTAAACCAAGTAAAAATGAAAATAGTAAAAGAATTAAAACCCCGTTTTAGAATTGGAAGAAATCAATTGTTTTAATTGCACCAAGGAAACTTTGATTTAAGCCAACATACTATTTATTTTCTATGATCATTGTAACACATTTTAATATGAAAATTGTTGGTTGCACAAAGTTAGTAAATTCAATTAATTCTAGTATTTCAATTAATTTACAATTGACAAGATAAAACGATATTGATAACACAAAAATATTGATAGTTTTACAATAATAGTAGTCATTAACACGAATTCCTAGTGGATAAGAATAAGGAATATGACGAAGGTTTTGTTGTACAGCACGCTGTTATGTTTTGTAATAAGTTTCACAGTCGCTAACTCTTTCGTTGTCTTCATTCATTATAGAATTGGATTTCCTGCATTTCTTAACAAATTCATGAATTTTATCATATGAAATAAATCATTGCCTGTATAGACCATCAATTATTGGAATGTATTTTCTACATCTATCTAAAATATTTCAAGTTAAACATGTTTATAAAATAAATGATAAATGTAAAAAGTTACTTACTTCTTGGACAAGCTAAAACTGCTGGTCTTCACAGATAGGTCTGTGCCTCCTTCGACTAGTCGGTTTTCTAATCCCCCAAAACGGAAATATGCGTAAATGACCTCCAAATAGGGGACCAATACGGATAAGTCAACATGACACATTTTGTCATGATTTTTGTATCTTATTGTTTCTCAGTAATTCATCAGTTTTCATATTAAAAAAAAATACTTACATTTTTGGCATTTTTAAATTTCATTTAAATCGATAGACTTTCCAAAGCATCAATAAGAATTATTTTGGTAAGATATCTAACGTAAAAAATTTACTTGTGTGTATTAAATTTTTTTG
Organism: Daphnia pulex; assembly: GCF_021134715.1. Taxonomy (NCBI): domain Eukaryota; kingdom Metazoa; phylum Arthropoda; class Branchiopoda; order Diplostraca; family Daphniidae; genus Daphnia; species Daphnia pulex. The sequence continues at coordinate 4,771,576 of NC_060021.1, read as the reverse complement.
TATAATGCCATGCCTAAATTAGTTATATCTTAAGAGTTTTGATGAAATGCAAAGCTTACATACACACTTCCAACAAATCTACAATGGAATTGGTTTCACAAAAAAATTAAAAACTGTTCAACAATGTAAAAGCTGTTCAAGTATGTTGATTTATCAGTTGTTATTATTCTAGAATTAATAAGAAGCGTAACTAATAAAGCAATTTTCTTTAGAAGATTTCACAAACATTTTATGGAATATAACTTGGATCACAAACAGTATATGGGCTTTTAAAACACGTTATATACTGTGAGAATCTGTTGAGGTCGCTACACTTTTGCTTCAACTGCACATTTTTAAGCTTTCGACTTTCGACTTTTAGAAGAAATCGGAATAAAATTTTTCTTCAGTCAATTTTCTTCAATATAATTACTGTTCGTGTACTGTCATGTTTAACATGCATTTCCATCTTTTAAATGAAAAAAAACGAATGCACAATAATTTTTTTAAATGTTTATTTTTTCAATCAATTGATTTAACAAAGAGACAATTATAAACAAATTATAAATGAAAATTATGGTAACATTCTTAAATGGAAAAACATGATGCTAAACATAAATTGTGATACATTATAAGATTTGCATATGTCCCTATGTTCTGAAAATTAATGAGCAATCTTAAATTCTTTTGTGGGTTGATAAATTTAAATTCAAATTGTTAAATTTTTCAAGATATAACTTAAATTTCGATCTAGTCTTAGTCTTGTGTTTATATAACAGGGAGAAAAAATCCAAAGGTAGAAAATGAAATAAAGATGAAATTTGTATTTCTTGGAGTAATTTAATACTATTTAACTTTGACACACATTTCTACAAATGTATGTTCAAAGCGCCACGGGCCTGAAGTGAATCTAACTTTTAGGCCACGGGCCTGAATGACTCCTGCAGGGCCTGAAAGGTACGGGCCTGAAAGGGAGGGGCCTGAACGTCGCCCACCCGTTGAATAGAACTATTTGAACTATACTTCCATTCCGAAGGGGTGGATCCCAAAAGAAGAGGACCAAAATGAAACAAAACCAGAATAAAAAATCCCTGAATACGTTTATGACCTTGAAAACGGTTTTTTTCTGGAAAGGTCGAGTTCTTTGAACCTTCAAGGGGAACTAAACAGGAAGGTCAACGTAACGGTTTGTGTGGTTTTTTTTGTTGACCTTCTTTTAATCTTGGAACCTCAACATGAGATGTACTAATTGCTTTATCATTTGTAGAGCTCTGAACATCTGTCGATCTCACAGCATCGATATAGCTCTTAGTATATAAAAACGTTGTTTTATTGAAATGACTGTTTTGAAAAAATGAATAAGAAATCTGATTTTAGCGGGAATAGTACGATTTTTGGGATCGATGTGGCAAACATCTCCCTTCTTTGGTTCGATTTTGTTTTTTAAAACTCTCTTAATCATCTGAACAGGTGGTAAAAGTCTGAAAGATTTAGTTATTTCGTCTTTATGGGAAGTTTCGACTTGTCCCTAGCTAGCATCCTAAAAGAGTAACTGAGGAGATTGGAACCTTTTATATAGGGGCCGTTTGGAAACTAGAAAAGGAAATAAATGCTCTAGAAAGCAGAATTATCAGTTGCCACATTTGATGAGTGGAAAACAAGGAATACATTGGGTAATCGGATTGACTCGAGAAAATACGAGTAGGGCGAGTGGGTGCGAACAGTTAGGGCCTGTAGGCAGATGTAGGCAGGAATTTATACCAATAATCCCCAATTTCATGTAAGTACGGGATTCTGCGCACTGGTTTCGTTCTCTATTACGTGTTGAAATTCAAGACGACTAGAAGCCGTACTGATCAGCGATGTTAGTTCGGGAAAGTTTCTTCTGATAGACCCTGAATCCAGGTTAAAGTCGATCTTTACGAGCCCTGGTTCAAAAACTGGGTGACAGTAGGCGGACACATATGATTCGCTGAGATGTGGACGGTTAAATTGAATTCTAAAATGTAATAAATCACCACCTCAACTCTTGCGAACCAGTCTATCTAGTGTTGTACTTTCAGCCGGTTTTTACATCAAGATCGTTACTTATTCCAACTGCATTCATCAATTTTTATGGAATTGTCAAAAAACAAAGTAATGGAGATTATTTTGTATTTAAATATGATTTCGATGGAAATAATCAAAATTTTATGTCCAATTCCTTCATACTCTTTTGCATGGCCGCCCAGTTTGAAGCGCGCTCGGGAAATTGAAAGGGATTTACAGTTCATGTTTCCAAATCGATTGTAATAACTGAAACTTAAGCTCATACAAAGCTCGAAAAAAATTTGCCTCTCTCATCAGGATGAAGTTCATCGTAAAGCTTATGGTTGATGACCTTATTTTCGTTCCTGTGGACAAAATTTACTATACAATTGTAATCTCTTTGTTGGTAATTGGATCCATCTGTAAAGGTTGACACAACGAGTTCATTGTGTTACCAATACAAAGAAATCTATAAGGTATGGAACATTATATATGGTAGTTCGTTGCCCCAATCCAATGCATACGCTGAATTCAACGTAAAATTGAAGAAGAAGCACATTGCTGCCTCTTAGTCGTCATATTTGTTATATTTCTTCGTATTTCAATAGCGTAGTGGCACAATGAAAAAATTAGCTAAATGTAATCAATTATTACTTGGTTTGAATAAGCTCAGCTCAATCTAAAACGGACCCTTGCCATTTTTGGAGGGTTATCCAAAAAAGAAAGGAAATTGGCAGACGAAAGGTCTCGAAATTTCAGTTTTTCTTGGTTTTCTTCATATTTGAAATTTAAAAAATTATTTTTTAAATCAGCATTATCAGCATTTTTAAAAGACATGCAGTGAAGTGGCAACGTCTCCCCTCCTCTCCTACATTTCAACAAGTAAGTAAGTTACAAAGCGTAAACGCTCATTTGTGAAAAGTATTGTGACTCAGTTTATTGACCAATGAATACTTCTTTTGAATCCACCAGAATGAGCTTACTATTATTTTGGTGGAAAAAGTAGAAAATGCGAAACGAAATCATGATCACCGTCAATCGTCATTGACGATTTCAATGAAAGTTTCAAATATGACGAAAAGTCTTTCGTTTTTAGGAAGACGAAACTTCTTTAAATAAATTCATTGTTTCACATTAATGAAGCTAACAAATATGGAATGTTTCTACTTATTTCTAAACATACAGACGGTGAAAATTCAGTGTTTGCGTGTTTAAATAAATTGGCAACCCGTTGAAATCCAACAAACTGAGATTTGGCATATTCACTTAAGGTGCCCCTAGTGAGTGAAGAGGGCATGCAGTGACTCGGCCTATCCAATCGTTATCGCATAAGAATTAAGCTTTATCTATCTTCATTTATCCTCTTGGCATGTATACATACCACGATTGTGAATGAAAACACGAATACTTGGACATAGCCGTTGATCGAACAGCTGCTGTATTATACATAACATTTAAATAATTGTATTTCTTGATAATTTCTTTTTTATATTTCATTCTTGTTTATTAATAAAGTTAAAGAAAAATTCATAACATTTCTGAGTGAACAAACAAACAATTAAAGCGTTCCGAAAAGAAATGATACAAGACATTTTTTTGCATCCTCCCCTAAATCACTGATGATCCGAATTATGTAATAAAAATAAGAAAAGGAATAAAATTATACTTGGAATTTCTTTAGCTCCTCCATCTCAATTAATGAGAAGAGAACCTTCGACTCATCAGCAACCTCATGATGATACAATGATACAATGATACAATAGATATTACATTTATCGTTCTTGTTTATTTCTCCCTCCCCTAAATCACTGATGATCCGAATTATGTAATAAAAATAAGAAAAGGAATAAAATTATACATGGAATTTCTTTAGCTCCTCCATCTCAATTAATGAGAAGAGAACCTTCGACTCATCAGCAACCTCATGATGATACAATGATACAATGATACAATAGATATTACATTTATCGTTCTTGTTTATTTTTACTGAAATGGGAAATACAATGAAAAAGGGCACTTAAAAACATGAACACAAAATTGACTGCGAAAAACCAAACAAAAAACATTTTTTGCATCATGGCTTCCTCCTTCGACATTCCTCCATTCATCCTGGCCATCCACATTCCTCATCCAATAATTGTTTAACTTCCAAATTCTAAAATATAAATAAGAATAATAATAAAGAACAAAATTTAATTGAAAAAAATTTTAACTTCATCTCCGGTCTGGGCACTAGTTTAGGCTGTCGCAAGAACAAACGCAATCCCTGCAAATCTGGTGACACGGGAAACGACTGCTGCATCCACAGTATTCGCACTTGGGAGGGACTAAAAAAAGTGCCAACAAATAAAAATACAAAATTTAATTCTCATTTACTCCAGTTAATAAGCTGGAACGCTGTTCCAAGTGGCTCTAGGCGCGTAAGGTTCCACTGGCAGAATGGTAATAAATCACGATTGCGATAAAGTATCTCGGACGGTTATCAGGGTTGCAGCGAAACGTTCCCAACATTATGATCTGTGATGTCCTTTGAAGAACAATGATTTGTATTACATAGTCACATTTCGCAACTTTCTGAAAGATGAACATCGCTGGAGCTAATTGCCGCTAAACGTGGTGATCTTCACAATGAGTTTACTCCATGCATTTCAAGAAATTTCCTTCTGCTGGGCCTGTGATTGTAAAATACTTCCTTTTATTAGTCCCTAGTATGGTTATCAAGGACGTGGAATTATATGCGGCGATAACCGTAGATGGTAATTCGAGTTACGCATAAGAAATGTGTTTATTTATTGCCCATTTGCCTTGGATCACCTGCTTCGTGCGAACTCAGTACGTTGAGCGTGGTATTTCTATATGTAGAATATCGTAACGTGGGATTTGAGCTAGATCACGCCGCAGTGGTCCGACAGAAAGATCAGTTTTCCTGAGCTGGCCGACAAAGGTACGCTCAGGACCGGAAAAAGTGACTTCACTGTCGTCACTACCTTCGCTATACACTTGACGACAGTGTCCGCCACCACACTACTTTAAGACACAAACGACAAAATGGATCCACCAAAGCTTGGGAGAGAACTAGGTTGACTATGGGGGGTCTGGTTTACTTATAAAGGGGGGTAAGATCAAGGTGACATTCTCACACAAGGTGACATCATACTGACGACGACTCATAAAATTACACGTTCACACATATACACCCAGCATACACATTCGATACAACTACGTTGGTATTTCTCAATACAGTTACAAGTTAAGTTTTGCTAACGTAAACGTGACATTTCCCTCCCGCTTGGAAAATGTGATCGTCCCGATCACAGACTCTCTTTTTTTTAGCGCAAAGGTCATCCAAACATCGCTCTGCAGCGCGGCTAAGTCATCGTTCTTACGAACGGAATGATCTTCGCCAACCTTGGGTGGCACAGTCATCGTTCCGCTGAGCGGCATAGTCATAATTCACGAGAGGTATTTCTTAGATTTTCCATGAGGCTCTTTTCGAACTGTTCAAATTCCTTTATTGTGGTAAAATTATCTTTCATTTGCGACGGCCAGGCGCATGGTTCCAGTGGCTGTATTTTCAATACAGGTTGTTGAGCAGTCGATTTTTCTTCCATCACTGACCTTCGTCGGTTGGCCATATCTTCTCCCTCAAGGTATACTCGAGCTTCTCTGAAGAAGTCATCCGTCGTACTGTCGGGAGTAAGGAAACGATAAATGCCGCTTACAACGTCCGGTCTCAATCCGCGATAGAGATGTTGGATCTTCGCTTTTTCAGACATTCTTGGGTCGATTCGAGCGCACAATTTCAGAACATCATGAAAGTAATCTGCGAATGGTTCGTCGATTCCTTGAGTTGTTTTACGAAGCTTGATTTCGAGATGGTCTTCGTAATTGACCGGCTTGAAGGCACATAACAACTCCATTCGCAAGTTATCGTAGGTATTCGGTGGTGGAACGCGAGCCAAGAGGCTGCAATGCCATTTTAACGCGACACCCTCAAAGCATATCCCGATGTGTCTCAATCTCTGCTCGTGCGTCCACAAATAAAAGTCCGCAATTTGTTCGCATCTGAATCAACGACGTCTTCTTTGGGTGAGCCGCGAAAGATCGGAGGATCTCGATGTCTTAATAGCAGACTACTTATAAAGGGGGTAAGATCAAGGTGACATCATACTGACGACGACTCATACAATTAATTACACGTTCACACATATACACCCAGCATACACATTCGATACAACTACGTTGGTATTTCTCAATACAATTACAAGTTAAGTTTTTTCTAACGTAAACTTGACAATATTTTCTATTACAAGCCCCTGAATGGTTATCAAGGACATGGAATTGAACGCAGCGATAGCCGTAGTTGGTGATTCGCATCACGCTCAACGTATCCGTTCTTTCTTAGCACACTGGTCTTTTATCACCAGCTTCACACATGAATGTAGTTTGCGTCATGAAATCAAACGTTCTCTAAGATACATTCATCCCTCGTTTCGAACTGGAGTCGAGTAACGATTGAATATCGTCGTCCACAACTTAATCTATTTTTCGATGGTAATACCTTTGCTCAATAACTTACCTTACCTAAAATAATAAATAATCTTCAATTAGGAACCCCCGGATGGGACAGTCGTCCAGAAAGACTGGAAGCCCTTGTGGAAATGCTACCCAGACGACTAAGATTGAGAGTTAGACACCAAAGAGTAAGAGCGAAACAGGCGAGACAAAGAAATCGACGAAAACGTCGAAGACATCTTTGAATACAGATAAATTAGACTGGAATATTTCCATACCTACCGTCAATCCTTGCAGTTGAACATGTCTACTCATTGAATTCATTTCGGTCATTACATATTCTGTTAAATTTTGGACAATATACACTTCTTTAAATATGACAAGTAAATAATTTCTTCTTTAATAAATTTTCTTAAACGTAATTATCGTTGTATCGATATTTTCTTGCTTTGTTTCTTCTTGGAAACAAAGGCGTAGACAAGTATACGAGTGAAGTTGTCTCTGCAAACTGTTATAAAAATTACAATTTCATACACAATCCACTTAACACCGGTTAATACCTGTGTGTTAAAAATGGTCTTCTTCTCTTTTCACGTTGATCATTACGTAGCCGAACCATCTGGTGATGTTGTTGATGTTGGCCATTATTACGAGGTTGAACAATCTGGTGATTGAGCTTGAAAATTACAGTGCTGTGGTCGATGGTTAATTTTTTGGTTATGATGATGAGGGTGGATTCTTTGTGTCTCTCTTCCAGGTGGGTTAGATATTTGTTGCTGTTTTCGGGCTCTTGGCAGGACATGGAAGAGTAAAGTTAATTCTAGCCTCATGTGGCCGCCCCAGCCAGAACCTTGAATAGGGGCTTGGTAAAAAAACGAAATGTAAAAGGTACGTACATAAAGTGGGTAATAAGGTAAGTAAGGTGTTATCCTTGTGAATGACCAAGAATTTTGGACAATAGCGTTGTTAAAACGGGAAAGAAATCCAGTATGAGAAAGAGGATTCAAAGGTTTTAAACTTTTCTGAATTCTCCTGTGGACGTTGCACTGTTCCACGAAGGTCATATTTTGTCTAGAATAATGCAAAACGCAACTGATTTTGTTGTGATCAAATCCAACTCCAATCAAGTTTTCAACTGATGTTTTTATTTTATTTTAGTCTAACTTTTTATTTTTAAAAATAAACAAAACAACCACTAATAATAACACACTTACTATGGCTGTGATATGTAGGGTGGTTCAAAGACAAATCTAGTGACGTGTGTTGTGGGACGTGTTAATCCACAAGTCAAGCAGACGTCTAATCATGAAGGAGCAATGACAGTCTGGGAAAAAGTGTGCCGAGATAATTAATTTGAACGAATTTGAACTTGAATGCGTTCTTCTTTACGGTAGGACAGCTTTACGGCCAACTTTTGTATTTTTATTTATTTTTTTAAATATTAAAATCTTTAGACGTATCACATATGTGCCATTTATTTACTTCTCTAAAGTAAATGGGATTGTTAATTATGTTGCACAAAAGACGGTATGTGACAGATTTAGACCGCTAGATTTAGCAGCTTAAGCCTCCGGATTCTTCCTAAATGGTCTAAACCCACGGTTTCATGAGAGTTGACGAATCATCTGCAAAAAAATTATAAATGTAGCCACACATTTTTTATACGACATTACTTTCATCAAGATGATAGTTATTATTTGAGTTTGGTATTCTGTTTAGGTTTGGATTTCTATGTCATGGAATACTATGCCTTTTATAGTAGGTTGGTGTCATTCTACTGTTTCCATGAATATGCTTCATGGATACGCATCATGTACATGAACCTCTAACAAAAAGAAATGAAACACCATTATAAATCATAATTAAATGCAAAATAATCTCCATCACCTTTTTTTACAATTCCGAAACAATCAATGAATGCAGTTGGAAGTAACGATAATGATGTATATATCTGGCCTAAAGTACAACACTAGATGGGCTCAATCCCCTGAGTGAAATTGGTGATTCATTACATTTTAGTATTCCATTTACCACCGTCCACATCTCAGAGGATCATATACGCCAGCCTACTGTTTTAAACCAGGGCTCATAAAGATCGACTTACACATGATTTGAAGGTCTATCAGAATAAATTTTCCCGAACTAACCTCGCTGATCAGGGAGACGTCTTTCCTTTATAACCACTGCTTATCATACCAAGAGACTGGGGAAATCGTATCAATGTATCAATGATGTTGTAAAGTTTCCGTCCCGTATACCATAACGGCTTCTAGTCGTCTTGAATCGCAACTCACCATAGAGAACGAGACCAGTACGCAGTCTTCCGTCAGGACAAGAAATTGGTGATTATTGGTATAAATTCCTGCCCACATCTGCCCACGCACTAACTGTTCGCACCCACTCACCATACTCGTATTTTCTTGAGTTACAACTTTCCGATTACCCACTGTATTCCTTGTTTTCCACTCATCAAATGCGGCAAGTGATATACCTGCTTTCTAGAGCATTTATTTCCTTTTCTAGTCTCCAAAAGGACCCTGTATAAAAGGTTCTAGACTCCTCAGTTTCTCTTAAGGATGCTATAAAGGGACAAGTTGGTACTTCCCATAAAGACGAAATAACTAAATCTTTCATACTATTACCACCTGTTCAGATGCGTAAGAGAGTTTTAAAAAATCGAACCAAAGAAGGGAGATGTTTGCTACATCAATCCCAAAAAATTTACTATTCCCACTACAATCAGAACTGTAATTCATTTTTTTCAAAATATTCATTTCAATAAAACAACATTTTTATATACTAAGAGGTATATCGATGCTATGAGATCGACAGATGTTCAGAGCATTACAATGATAATAGCATTTAGTACATCTCATGTTGATGTCTTAAGATAAAAAGAAGGTTAAGTAAACACACACAAACTTTCACGTTGACCTTCATGTTTAGAATCCCTTGAAGGGTCAAAGAACTCGTCCCCTTCAGGAAACAAAACGTATTCAGGTCTTTTTTATTTGTGGTTTAATCAATGGTCCTCTTTTTGACGCCCCTCGTCCAGAGGAAAAAGCCTTCGTAGACGGACAAATATGACAAGATATAAATGCATCTGACAATAGTCGGATACACTGCCTTTTATTACCTTGATCCTGTAGCTTCAGACCATGCATAATAAGTTGTAGTGTTGTATATTTTTCTGCAAAATACATTGCCTTCTTGAAAAACAGATTTCCCGGCAACAATGGGAAAACTATGACGGATATGGATATGACGACCCATTGATGGCTTGACTTTAGCATTTATTTTTTATCATTTGATAATAATTTTGAGTCAACACTAACTATAGCGCTTTATTAGCTTATAAGTCGTAAACACAAATAACGTGAAATGGACGGAAGCTTGTGGTTCGGCAAGTGCGTTCAGTAACTAAATTGCACAAAGGAAAACACTTTCAGTCCAAAAGCTGGAACTAAATTCCGCACGACAGGCGGCTAGACTGACCTGGGAAATGGGAGATGCGTTGACTCGGAAGGTACATTACCGCTTCTTCTGAACGGATAGAAATACCGTGAAGAATTAAAGTATCAAATTTTCATGATTCACCGTTAGAGTGAGATTCAAACACTCACGGAACCAGGGACTTCATTCCTTACCAACCAAATCGAGCAGACGAGGTGACGTGGACCATTCTTTAATGTGGTGGGACGGACAGGATTTCTTTCGGTTGAAAAATCAAACAAATATTTCATTCTAAAAAATTAGTTTTTTAAACGGTTTGTTAAACGGATTCGCCCGAAAACTGATGTTTAAACCCCCCAAAACTCTAAAATTTCTGGTAGGCCCATTTAGTTTTTCTTAAATAACTAAAAAACTATTGCAGCTAGAAAATTTCGGATTTTGACATTCGATTTTCTGCAAATTTCTGAATAAAATGTTTCATTTGGGAAATGGCAGCAATCGCTAGTCACCTAGTTTTAAGAAAAATGAAAACCTCCCAAAACCAGACGCTGGAAACAGATATATGATGGTGTCTCGCAAAAGTCTATCAATTTGATATGATGATGAAAATCCCAAGTTCTTTAAAGCTATTGAACACGCGCATTACCTTTAAAGCTAATTTGACTAGAATTATCATAAAAATGCTAGGATATTACGATGCGAAGAGGCTCTTTGGTTTTTTTGCAATATGGCAACTCTGATATTTGTTCTTAGATTATTTGTATTTAGTGATGCAAAGAAATGTCCGTTAGAGGGCCGCCGAAGGCGAAGGATGGAGGTCTCATTACGGCTAGCACCGGCATGAAGAGAGGTTTCCTTTCATGTCCGTGCATGTGTAATCTCTGGCGTATGTAACCATATATCACAGTGGTTTTAAGTCGCTTATTTTTATGAATCCTATTCCCGCGATGAAGTATTTTTTTGGTCTTTTTTTCCTTAACGAAGACTTTTCTATTTAGTAGTTTGAAATATAATGTCGGGGCTTGGCCGCTAGGAACTAGTGTTATCTACAGGGTTCTCATTTCCACCCTTTTTTATTCCTGTCCAACCGACCACCATTGGTCAAGCAAAATTTCCACCAAATCATTTTGCCAAAATGTCGTCTATTATTAATTAAATAAGTCAAATAAACAAAATATCCTGTTTATTATGGCATGAGACAATTTTATCTGGTTATGGCATGAAAACCAAACCAACTCTTCAACTGTCCATTAAAAAAAATTAATTTAGGGTGGGGGGGACAGTTCACCTGTTTTCGTTTCCTTTATACAAATATTTTTTAATTGAACAATCAGAAAAAGAATTAAAAAATATTACTCTCTCGTTTATTTAATATTGAAATTTTTGGCATTCGGAATGGTGAATGCATGTAAAATCCTTTCCTTCGGATCGAGGATCGATTCTTCCGATTCATTTCCGGCATTCCCAGACTGATCTTCTGTTGGATTTGGGCAATGAAGAATTGTTGCTGGACTACTTGGAGAGTAAATGTCCATATCGGAATCGGATATGAAAGCATGTAAAATCCTTTCCTTCAGATCGAGGATCGATTCTTCCGATTCATTTCCGGCATTCCCAGACTGATTTAGGTCATGCCATGTCCTAAATACTGAGCTGACTGGTAAACTCAACCATGGCATCACTGATGTCTTAATTTTTTGATTGGAAGGAATTTGGTATGCCCTAAATCCAATTATTGTCCGAAAAAAAACCGAAAATAAACGTTTGGTTGAAGATACGCGCTATGTGATCCAAGTTCAATTTGATGTCATAGAAAGAGTTTTGAGCGTCGTTTCGTCTGTTGTTGAATTATTTTGCCGAAATTTCGTCTATTTTTAATTAAATAAAAAAGTAAAATAAATAAATTATCTTATTTATTATGGCCCAATATACATTATTGGGTTGTGGCATGAAAGCCAAACCAACGCTTCAACTGAAAAACTGAAAAATTTAATTTAGGGGGGGGGGGGGGCAGTGGCACACTGAGGGGGAAAATATAGAAAATTTGCCCGGCCCGTCCTGCCCTGCCGCTGATCATCCCTGGAATTTTAAAAAATAATAAAAAAAATACAATTCAACATCAATTTGCATAATCGATTTATATCTCCATAATGTCGTCAGAGTCCATCTTAAAAATAAAATGTGTTGATGATAAGTTGGATTCCAAAAACTGCCAAACAAAGTGTTTGAAAGCAAGTTGATTTTTAGGGTGTGAAATGAAACCCAGGAGTTACAACATACCACGGTGTAAAAGAATGGTGATGAAATCTATGGTTGGAATTGGGTTGGAAAAAGCTATCTCGACCATGGCCTACTGAACCTTAGGCCGATGGTCGAGCTATCTGTGATCATTCCTAGAATCAAAAAAAGAAAACAAATTTAAAAAAATAGATAAAAAATATGAAAACATTCTTACCTTAAGGGCTGTGGCATTCACAGATGCAGTCCTTGCAAATGCGATGAAAATTACAGGAACAAGCGCATCCTCATTTGTCGCATTTATAGTTTGTCGCACAAATAGTTTTGGGCTTGGAAGCTTTTTCTTCTACAGCATGTTGCTGCGTTAGGTTCAACTCAACTTCTATTTCAATATCTGGAAAAGGTTCTTCGATGTTATCTGCGATCTGCTTGTAGTTGGCTCTCAATTAGTTGTTGGGCGACTTGAATAAATAATCCAAAATTGATTCTTGAGGATCTGAAGCCTCTTTTGTTGCAGCGTTTGCGTGGCATCTAAAAAAAATTCATTAGCCACAAAGTAAGCAAGTAAGTACGTAGAGAAGCAGAAAATAAAAAACAAAAAGTACAAAGAAAAAAAATAAACAAAAACAACAAAAGACATAGAAACAAACCAAAACTCATCCTGAAAATTGACTATGTAAATAAATTTTCTTTTCATTGTTCGTTTCTTTGCATGTATGATGGCAATTGCAAGAACATTTACATCCGCATTTTTCGCATTTTTCGCATTTATTCATGGGAGTGCCTACAAAAAAGGTTAAAACAAATAAAAACGATAAAAACTATCTATACTTACAAACTATTTGAGTCTGTTTCTAAATATTATGAACCCTATCGTGTTATGTCAATACCCTCTCTGATTCGTCAAGTAACGCTTTTTGAAACACTCGTATCATTCATATAAGCGAGCCCGTAATGGTGGGCAAGTATTCCACCATCAGTTCTGATGCCTGCCTCAGTATCGTTAGCAGCAGCATGGTTTAGAGTTTGACCTGCTATCGTCAAGGGGGGGGGGAGTGAAGGTTTTCCAACCGGGCCATTGAGACCCTTGTAAAAAAACTGAAGGTAAATACTATTCAGTGGAAATATTTTGTTAACTGAAAACTACACTTTGTTCTATGAACAGAGAGTTGAACTTGACAGTTTGCGATCCAGTGGAGTCTAAAGTGTTTATTGATCCTAGTTTTCTTACTGGATTGGAAAAAAGTTCAATAATACCGTAGTGCAAAACTTTTGGGCTTTCGTATCAGTAATTATTTTTATTTTTCCTTCGTTTCTTCTTTTTTAATTCTTTCTTATTCTCAATCCTGTTTACTTACTTACTTTTGGACCAACAGAAACCATTCCACCGACCTATGCAACAATTATATCATTGAAATATGGAACAAGTACAACGCCTTCCTCGAATGCAAAACATTCCTCCAAAACAACAACAGCAGCGCAGAGGAATGCGTGGAAGGAGGAATTCAGTTAAGTTACAGAGAAAAATTGCAAAGCCAAACCGAATAATTCAGCATCTCAACCACTGTAAGAAAATGCTTCACTGCCTTGTATTTTTCTTATCATAATTCAAAATTATAATCTGTTTACTATAATTTTGGTAATGCAAGTGTAACAATTAAGTTAATTAATTTTGTTGTGAGAATTTTTTATTCAATAAATTTCACTGCCAGCTCCAAACCAACACTCGCATTGAGTCTGTGCACCAGCAGACTATCAATCGCCACTTCTCACCAATTTTGTAAAGAGGGCGTAATCCAATCCGTTCTTTTGAGACGCACCCACTTGGAGGAACATCTCCCGTAATTGTTATGGTGGAGTGAAGAATGAAAATGGTGGAGTGCAACAGGGATTAGCGATTGACAAAGAGCGTCTAATGACTTTTCGAGACTTTCTAAAGCAGCTAATCAGTGAAGTGAAGGTGCGGTTTCTCAAGTCTAAAATTACTGACTGACAAGGAAAAAAGTATATTTTCAATATGGTTTGTACTTTCCTTCTAAAGAAATCTTGAGTTAAGCTATCAAATCATAACCCTCGTGACGTTTTATTATCTGTGAGATTCAGTAAGTTCTTCACAGTTTCATGCAAAAAAAATATGAATATTCGGATGAGTCTAAAAATGACAGAACCCCCATGTTCTTCTGATCAACACAGGCAAGTTTGATCTCTAAATTCGTTTTTCTATTTCACTGTGGTAGGTGTGGCCTCGTTATTGAAGTTCTGTGTGAAATCCTCACTCAGGGATCCTATTCAGGCTTTCTTGCTCATCATTGAAATTTTCCACGTCTTGAGCCACAAAATTTGGTGACGCCTGTCCCATCGGTTTGTTGTAAGGATCAATCTACTGGGATAACGCTTGCTTAAGATTACAAATTATCTTCTATTGTTTGTGAATTAATGAAATGCGACGATCCTTTACACTTCTTTATGTGATTGCTTGTGACATAATTATAATTATCATCATGAATAATCACGTAATCATAATCATAGATATAATAAATATAATAACACATCTATATTGATTGTTGATATGATGCGAGATCTAAGTACTGCCGTCTTCTTCTTTCTGTTATGCGGGCCACTCAAGATTTTGAAAATACGAATGAGCTTCGGATATCGCCTCTTAGATATATTCTACGGTGCCATAGACTTGTTGACGTCTGATGACCAAGACGTGTAGATTTCGAATGTAAAACTTTAAAAAAAATACGAGCGCGGAAGAAAATCACTTGTCTCTTCGATCGCACCACGAATTTCTCTCGATTTACCTGCAAGCTCTGGTTTGGGATCTACCATCCCCTTCCGAATTCTTTTTTCTTCCAATTTCCTCGATAAAACTCGGACCGGACTGGTTAATGCATTAATGAATACAAAGAAGCCGCCCACGTTGGTTATTTAGTGGAGAAACATCTGCTTTTTGGTGTGAGTGTGACGGGATGGACTTAGGGTCACTTCTGGGATGCATGTTGCATATGGAGCCCGAGAAACTAGGCCGTTAATCTTTTCGTCACTGGGTCCTAACGATTGTAGGTTTAGGTCAGCCTATTGGAATAATATTCTTGATTCTCAAATAAAAAATACTGATTTGCCCTGCTCTTCGCAACCGGTGATCAAGTGGTCAACATATATATTTCAGTTCTTGTCAAATTCCATCATTAATGAGACGACAGAAAAGTATTTGTCTTTTTATATCGGGCTGTAAAATAATGGGGAACTTGCTTGAATCAAATAGGATCACCTAGAAGCGGTACAACTTTAGTCGAGAATTTCCATTTGTGGGATCTGCGATTCATAGAAAATGGACGAAATTGCGGTAGCATTTATCTGATCCGATTTGGTGAAAGACTTTCTCGATGTCTGAGGTGAGGCAATTTGCGTGGAGTGAAGTGAAGCAATATGTCTAGAATGATGTTTTGAAGGGGTAGACCAGTTTCGAGAAAAAAGTTGAGTTTTGAGAAAAACTTATGATGTGTAACATCATAGCATTAAAAATGGAATAAGTTAATCTACCAAATAAAAAATGTATATATTATATTATATATATATATTATATATTTATTAACAACAACATTGTTGACGAGCCTGTATTCGCTTCCAGTTTGTTATGTCGAATCAAGGGATCTCAAACAGATTTGAATCTCTCGATGAAGATTGCATTCGTTTGTGAAATTCGACACAAAAGACGAAAATGCGTTCAGTCGCCTGATCCAATGGCTTCGTAGAAATCTCCCTCCGCATTTTTTGCCAACGTTAATTCGCAATACGTAATTACCATGATCTCCCAAGTAAAGAAAGAAAATTTTAACTTGAATTAAACTTCATGATTGAATGAAATGAATAATACTTAAGTAACTTAAAGTGTAAAAAGTATTCGGAAAAATTAAGCAAATGTAACGAATGAGGTAACTTTAGTGTGGTGTGTGCCAGTCACGTACCAAAGATGTGTTTCAAAAGGGAAGGTGTAAAGAAGATGTTTTCAAATATGTTTATAATTTTATTTGTTATCCTATACCATATAATAACCATATATGTTGCGTAGTGGTAAGCTTAGTATGAGAGAGGATGAAGGATCATTCCTTTTACATTATCAGCTATTATCTCATATTTCATTTTCGGCATTTCTGACATCTTCCTGTGGAGCATTCAAGACGAACTTAGGAAGCTATCAGGCATCAACTGTCGGGTAACAAAAAAGATGGTTTTGAGATAAATTTCTTAGGGATTTCACAGGGCATACTGGGGAAAAAAGGGAAGCCAAATGTTCTGATTGGGATCCAAAGCAGCAGTAAGTTTCTCCGTATATTTTCCACTTCATTGACATTTTGTTCAACATGGCTTGTTTTTTGGATAGCAGGAAGAACTCGTCCAAATTTAATTTCATTGAAACTGTTTTTAGAGCCAGATAGGCAGTTAAAGAAGGTCGATAAACGGTGTTTACGTTCAAATAAACTACGGTGTTGAGTTTGTTTGTGTAAGTTTGCCTGTGGCAGTATATTGTGTGTGTCTTCTCTTTCTATGAGTGTGTTTATTTCTATATGTTTTTTTTTCTCTCATATTACAGGTCACTGCATCCTCTGTCAACCAATTTTTTCCAGAACAATGTCTCTCTAGTCGTTTGTGTATCCTTTGGATTTATATTGTCACGCGGGTTTTGTACATGCGACGCAGTGGCTGATCACAGTTTAAGTTCGTGAAGGAACTGGCCGTCTTTAACTGTAACGAGCCAGACTCCTCAATCACCTTCACTGCCGACCACACCCTTCACTAGGTCGACAGTGCCGACAACCAAAGACATAGACCCGAACACCAGACAGGGTCAAACAGGACTTCTCCCAACAACTCAGGGGGGTCGTCTTATATACAGGGAATCAAGATGACCTTAGCTTAACGTTGTCTATGCACTTACGACTACACTTACACGTTAGGTTCTAGAGAAGACGACGCAGCCTTTAACCAAAGTGACAATATTTTTGGCTCTCTTCGTCTTCAGTTCAGTGAACACTGCATCATGCTTCACATCCAGATAACTTTTTACATGTGCTCAACTAACTTGGTCAATAAACGGTATTTAGATTTAAAATAAACTGATAGATGTATGTATATATCCATCATGTCTGTGTGTGTTTTGGGGTTTTATTGAAAGAAAAATGGAGTGTTATTCGTAAAAGTTTTTGAAGATTAAACTTTAAACATAGGCTTCATTGGTTACAGCTCTACAATTTTATAATTATGTGATGTGTGAATTTCTTACTGCTATATCTTCTTCTCACTTTTTTCCTGTTTTATCTTCGCAATTAATTTGGTTAAGCTGCCTCCTGTGTGGTCGTTGATGGTGTCTTTGTGCACGACGACGTCTTTCTATGTTTCCTCTATTTTGATTGCGTCGGCGAATTCATTTGATCCTTGGTGCTCTGTGAACATTTCAAGTATGGCCTCGTATCTCACACCACGGTTGTCCCAACCAGGCACAAATTTTTTAGTTTCCAAATTCCGTAAGGTAAGTAATTAATTATCATGTAACAATAAGAACACAAAGCAAAGCACAAAATGAAGTAAGCAAACCTACCATGTAAAATAAAAAAAGTCATGTACAACGACTTTGTTACTTATGTGGAGTTAATTATTCCCAAAAAATTTTAATTTCTCGGTGCACGTTGCACTCGCCCAAAGAAGGTGAACAGAGGAAGGGTTGAGCAAAATCGTTGGCCAAAAATTGGATAACTTTTACACTTGGCGTTTCCTTCTAGCCTATATATTTGAATTTAAATTCTAAATTATACCCGTAGTGATCCCTGAGGTAATAAAAAAATATCAAGCTCGAATTAATTGCCTTCCGTGCAAGCCGTCTGAGTCCAGGCAACCCCACTCCTTCTACCAACATGAGCATAAGTAACTGTGTAGGTGTGCTTAAAAATATTCAAGCTTGTCCCCCCCCCAAATAACGACGCATAGAACTGACATTTGTCATGGAAAAGCCTGGTCCATATTTGGTATTGTTCTCAAAGTCAAATAATATCCTGGACAAAGCCTTATATTAGTTTCAGTTTTGCATCACGAATGAAACAGTACACACTGATATGATTCTTAAACACTGCTGTTGCTATAACCTTTGCATTTTATTCACTTAGAAATTGCTACAGTGTATATTTATTCGTCGTTGAACCGACTGTTAATCTTCGTCTCAATTTTCTTTATTTTTCCTGTTTTTCTTATTTTTCTCATTTTTACTTTTATCCCCGTTCCGAGTTTTCCTAATTTTCTCCGATTTCCGTATTTCATTTGGTATTTCCAAAGATAGGAACATGTCAAACGATTTAAAGTTATTGTTTCATTTCACTTTTTACTTTAGTTCTGGATAAGAAATCATTTTACAGGACTGGATTTCCACATAATTTTTTGCTTTCTTGAAATTACGTTAAAAAATGCGTTATTTGGATTTCAGGAAGAACTCCTAAAAATAAAATTTCATTGAACCTGTTTCCAGAGAGAAGGAGGAGGAAGCTGCCATATCGCAACAGCAGTTGGATGTGATAACGGTAGAACTTGGCCGATGTGTTCGAAAGTGAGATGAAATTTATTTAAAAAATTTGAAAATCTGCACAATATTCTCGTCATATCCAAATCACATCCAAGTCAACAACCAAACCAGCTGATGTAGCCAATTCCAAGCCATTTTACCTTCATGCTACTTTCCTTTAAAAAGTAAAGGTTCGACCAAAAAGTAAAGGTCACCGGCATCTCTTTTTTTTAAATTGTTATTCAATGATTACGAGATAGAGGTTCTTAACATATTTTTTATTCTTTCTTATTTTGAAAAACATTCTTGCATCCTGATTTCTGGACTAAAAATGAAACGATGAATTAAGTATTTAAAGACTTAAAAATAAAAGTACCTTTACCTCCTGTAAACACCGCTGCAACCCCTGTCCCCATCTTTCTTCTGGCCCTTGAGCACTGTGAAATGCACAAATACAGTAAATGCACTCCCGGTGGCATTAGTAGGAGCAGCAATAATTGATTTTTTGGCATGTGCGAAGGAACATGGAGACTAAGAAATTTCCAAGACAATTCATAATAAAAAAACTTGATCTATATGGTGTTCAAAGCACCTTGTGGAGGTGATAAAGACCTAAAGTGACAGTCAAAAGTTACGCCTCTAAAATTCGTACGCACTGATCCCGATCAGTGTCCCTATTAGACAAAATAAAATTTAGTTGTTTTATTATTTAAGTTATTACTATGCTAAATCAAGTTCATGAGAGACGAAATTCAAGTTTGTGAACCCCAAATTATGTCACGCCTTGTCTATGCTAGTCCATTTTGAGATGAGTAATCAATTGGTATTGGGTTACTGAATTATTGCCACTACTTTTTTATCTGGTCGGTTGGATGCAATCTAAATCACCTAAGAGAAAGACGATTGATGAGAGCCTGTTAAACAAAGTAAAAAAAGCGTGAAAGAAGGTGAAAGTGAAGTTGAGAAGAACCATTTAAATGAAGGCGATTTGAAATTGTTTACAAATTTTTCCATGCACCAAATATGTGTGGTGCTGTGTATGTATGCGTGTATGGTTGGTTTTATGTATGAATGTCTGCATGTATGCGAAGTAGAAATAAAGAATGTAGTTCTGCAGTAAAGCTAAGTAAAAGTATAGAATGAGATTAGTAATTGAGGAAGTATATGAATCTAAAAGGGGAGTTTAAACAATTAACACAATAGAGAGAATTTCAGTTGAAAAGAATATAGTCACATAATCTTTTTTCAAAACAATTTTGCCAAACGTAATATAATGAATATAAAGGGGGTAATAAACTAATTATTTACTTATAACGTTGTAGTCGTAACTTAAATCCATTAAATTTCCCTATTGCCACGAGATTTTGGTAATCTGAGTCGGTAGTCTGAGACGCTGTAGTTGGCGCTGAATACAATATCTTTCACGTCCATTGACTCTATTTTTTGCAGTTGCTGATCGTATTCACTTGATCGTATTCACGAAGTCAATCCAAAAATTTTGGGAAAACACATTTAAAAAACAAAAATATTTTAATACCATAAATTTTACAAATAAAATGTTTTGTTTTGCTTAGCGTCCCTTTTGGCTTCCCTGTTTTTGTTGGCGATGGCGTTGCTGTGGCCTCTGTTGGCCCTGTAATCCTGTAGCCCCTTTAGGCCTGCTTTTTGTTGTGGTCGTCTCTTTCACGTTGTTGAAGCTTTCGTAACTGTCGCCCCGAGATTTTGGTAGTCCCGTTCCGATAGTCTAAAGCGCCGTAGTTTGTGCTGATGACGATACTATTCACGTCTATTTACTCTACCTTGTTTAAGTTTATGACGTTAGGGTTATTTTGGCGATGGAGCGATGGGGGGGATGAGGGGTGATGGTGGCGATAGTGACCGCGTGAGCTATAGCGATCAAAGAAAATTGACGCCCATTTCATCCAGGCCCATTGATGGACATTTCCTGTGAAGGTAAGTCATTTCATTGTTATAATTTTTTTCATATTTAGCATTTAGTGCTCACCAATATAAAAATCCAGTGGTTGTGGCCTACTACGTTGTTTATCCGGCATTTCTTGCCGGTTTGGAAATCCGTTAAGGAATGTAGGATCAAACGTAGCGACAGTTGCATGTTTTTATGATGGAGACACTGTTGAATGAAGCACAGGGCCCTTGGTAAGTGCAAAATGGTCCGGATTCTTCTTTCATGGGGAGTAAAGCCTATTACTGATAGAATTCTTCATTTCGTCGATGGAGACCACCGTATTCGAAATTAGATTTTGATGAATGAAAAGGCCTAATTAAAATTGGGATTAATTAAAATTGTGAAACTAACTTAGTTTTCTTATTCTGTTTGAGGGAATCCTCTTCCTTGACATTTAACGTGGCGATTGCTTGTTGAACATGGTCCACACCGCCACACCCATCTCTCACCGCCACGCCACTGCCGTCTCCAAAAGAGTCTTAAATCTTCAAAAGAGTCTTGAATCTTCAAAGGAGTCTTGAATCTCCAAAGGAGTCCTGAATCTCCAAAGGAGTCTTGAATCTCCAAAAAAGTGTTGTTTTGTTAAAGCCCAAACGCTCAAAATTCCCCCGTTCTCAACATTGTCTCTTATTCATCGAATTGGAATTCCACCAAGAGTTTGATTCAAAAGAGAAAAAAATCCGGAGAAATAATTAAAATATTTGATCAACTCTTGTTTTTTTCCTTGACTTTTTCTCTGCTGGTGCTCTGTCAAACCAGTATAATGAGACGACGAAAGCAATGTCATCGTTCGGTCACTGATTTATCGTTTATTACTCACGATCTGTAATTCAATTCATTTAGATGAAAAAACAGCGTTTATCGTCTACTTTGGGAGCCATTTTTGATCTACGTGGTTTCCAGTTTCCTACATCACTCTGTCACTTCTACCTATCTATCTATCTACGATTATGTGCTGAGCGATAGTGCTAGAATGTAAGTGAACAAATACCTAGTTATTATAGTGTATATCTAACGAGACTGAACGATTCAAAATGTGTCTTTTTTGAAATTCCAGGGATTTCGAAGCTATAGCAGCCTACTGTTCAAAATACGCTTCTTCACTTCCCATCGTGTTGTTGCTGGGATTCTTCACGTCCACTTCTATGCAGGTATGCACACATAAGAAAAGAATTTCACTTTTTGCGGTTCCTCGAGCATATAGCCTTCATCCGTCGTACTGTAATTCTTCTAGCGGTGATTTTCTGTTTTTAATACAATGTTTTTGCTAGTCGTCGTTTGCGAATTTTTTTCTGTTTTCACTCATCCTCTACATTCCCACGATTGAACGGTGCTGCGGTGGGTGGTTTCTAGTGGGATTAGTGGATGGAACACTGTTTCTAGAAAAGCTCCGACTGGAAAACGTTTTGTGTACTCTAAATTCCCAAGAATGTGAGGTAGGAGGTGCTGCGAGGGGATGGGTTGTGGTGGGAGTAGTGGGCGGAAGAAAAGAGAGACGCAAAAAGTTTTCAGTAGTTGCTAGACCACCGTCGAGAGTGTAACTCCCAACTACGTTCTCGTTTCTCAGTGTCAATTTTTACTCCGTTTATTTTCATAAACACAAACTTTCGTCACCCGAGTCTCAAAAAATCGTGTGATTACGACAAACAATTTTGTGGTGTTTTTTTGTGTGTCGATCACCCTCATTCATCAATTTGGATTTTTTTATCAACTTTGGAATCATCAAGAGTACCCTCAAAAAATCGTGTGATTACGACAGTGTTGTGGTGTGTCGATCACCATCATTGAATCATCATCAATTTGGATTTTTTTATCAACATTGGAATAATCATGAATACCCGAGTTCTCGCCGCTCCCGTTTCGCTCGACTCGAGGGTGATGTAGCCTTCGTATTCCCAATTGGGTGGTGGCGGTTGACGTCCGCGGATTGTGCCCAACACGGCTGTTTTCGCGGGTCAAGCGCTGCCTATTTGGTTTTCCGTCTTCCCCGGAGGAAGATCTGTAACAGGCCGCCAATGCGCTCCAAATCCTAACCGAATCAGACTCTATGCGTTAGAACTTCGACTAAGTACGGGACGAATCGCTCGTCGGCCCGTAAATCTTGCAACACGCCGAACCGCACAGCAACCGCATGGAAAACAAAAACGAGCGAGCGTCGGAAGAAGCGGATCAATCGGCCCACAAGTAGCCGGCCGCAGGTCCAAAAATGGTGCCGACGCCTCCGCCTCTGCAGACGATTGCCGTCAAACGGTGCCGCGAACTCGAACCGGATGAGTTGATTATCATTCCGAGCAAATCCAGGCCGTCATTACCGGCAACAGCAGCAGCAGCGTCAGCCGTACAACCACCTCATCCGCCGTCTCTACCGACTCAACATCCGTTGCTCAGCGCCGATCTGCTCCACAGCCTCCAGTACTTTGCCCTTTTGCGCAAAAGTTCACCAACTCCTTTTTTCTTTATTCTATTTTCTTTTTATTTTGAAGTTTGATTATCAAAAATCGGATATCCGCTGAGAGAGGGAGTAGTGAGAGGAAATAATGAAATGATTAACAATTGTCGATTAAGCGCGAAACGAATTTGTTTGGGATAAGGAAGAGGGTACAGAAGAAATGGGAGAGAAGAAAGAAAACAGCATGGAACTTTTTTTTCCTAATTTTAAAAAGTACTGAAAATGCGACAGGTTTTTTCTTCTTGGAATTTATTTTGTTGTTTAATTTATTTTGCGTCTCATTTAATGTTAAATTGAAATGTTGCAACGTCTAATCGGAAATCGTTAACGTAGCAGAACGTCTGTGATTGGGCCATGCGAGGAATTTCTGTTGTAAAGAGCACTCACCAGTGGGGGTCTGGGGTGGAGGGACTCTGGTGAGCTTCGATACATATGGGTTCTTCTTATTCCATCCTCTATTCTTCGACACACACACACGCAGTTCTGTTCGTTTTTTTTTCTTCTTCTTATCAGTCGTTTTTGATGGTATATAATGGGGCTGCACGAACTGCCACATTCCACTAGCTCTTTTCTTTTCTTTTTTTTATTCTTTCATCTCTTTTGCCTTTTGGTTCTTGCGTTTGTTTGATAGTGAATATTGAAGAGAGAAATGCCACACAATACCATACTGGGTCTAGTTTCTTGCCTCTTTTTTTATTTTATTTATTCGTCTGTATTATTTGTCTTTATTACACCTTTAATCTTTTTGAAAAAAAAACCTTTTTGACTGTGGGATATGAATTACAAATGGGTAGAGTTAACTTAGAACATTTTATGTTGGGGATTGAAAAGTATGAATAGACACAAAAAAGGAGGAGGTGATTTTGTTGACGTTAAAAAAAAGTAAGTAAAAACGCGCCTGTTTTTTTTCCGATTTTTGTTGTTTTCTTCTTCTTCGCGTTAAAAATAACGACGCAACTACCGATCGATCAAAAGAAATGAAATAATGGCCATATATATCTAAAGAAGAGGAGAGGAAAAAAAGTGTTAAACGCCATCTGCATTTTTCGCCCATTCTTCGTAGTTGACTTTTTGAATTTTTTCTTATCTCCTTTTTTCTTTATCTGCCAATCCAACTAATTTCAGTCCTGTTTTGGAACTGCCTGAACCTTACGCCTGACATCATACCGTACCGTACGAGTAACTCCGTCTTTAATAAAAAAATTTTGAAAAGTAATTGTTAATTTGAAATAGTTAGTTAGTATTTACGTCCTCCAGCTTTCGACAAAAAACCAGCTACCGATGGATGTTTACAGTCTGCTATGCCGTTACTGCCAGGGGAACGTATGATGTTAACATCATCCAGTAGCATTTGTCCATCAAAAATGCAAAATTCTGGTTTAACACCGCCTGTTGTTTTTTGGAAGATGCAGTAATTTCCAGACCATGTGACATGTAGATGACATCAGCAGGTGGTATTCCTGCTTTTTGTAAATCCTTCAAATTTGCGACCTGTTTGATTGAGAGAAAATATATGGGAAAAAAATTAGAAGGTGGTTGCGTGGGATGAAGGAGCGCCTAGTAATAGGTTACTTACGTAATTAGACATTTTCGCATTGAAATCCCCGGGGTAGTTGAGCATGTATCCCACTTTCCAATTGGGCATGTAATGGAACTTGAATAGATCCGATGCATGAGCCAATGGAAGATGGAGATCGTTGGATTCAGCGCTCGATCTGTCGTGATGTGTCATATCCGACTCCAAACTGAGGATAGATCCATTGGCGGCTGCCTCCTGAATGATGTGGATCTCATAGTCCATCCCGGTTTTCTCTTTCAAAAATTCTCTAATAATCCTAAAATAAGAGAAATTTTAATAGTCAAAAATATTTATTAAGAAATTTATTAAATTTTTACCAGAAATTATCCAAAACAGATTGGCGCAGATTATCATAAAGGTAAGATAGAACAGCACAACCGCTTGATGATCTTGTCGCAAGAACAATCAAAAAACAGTTTGCGGAAGATCTAATGCAATTCAAGGGTGGCATATACCATGGGCCTTCACCTTGTTTTACCATTGACCCGGTTACATTGCAGGGAGAGCAACTATCATTATAAACCAGATTGGCAGCGAACCCCAGGTGGCCATCAACTTGGCACCAGAGTCCGTGTGATAACGTGTGAAAATCAATTTTCGGCAGAACCCCATTTACCGGCTGAATGAAACCGCTTGCCTTTTTGGGAAGACGAGCAGTTAATCCTGGTTTTTCAGTCACTAAATAAAAGGTTGAGGGCATATAGAAATTATCAATCGGTTGGCAACACACACAGCGCGACCAAAAAGCTTTATATTTGTTTATTTTTAATTATTCATATTTTTCTTCTTGGGGTTTTATTTAATTCTTTTGTTTTACCCCAGGGGTTGTGAACACAATAAAAAAAAAGAAAATATTAATTCCAATTGAGGCCTATACTGGACTTAAACGGCGTGATTTCTTAACTGTCAGGAATGTCGGTGGTGCTTTTGGGGGAGGAGAAGCAAAGCGGCGGTGCTTAATTATTAATGGAATCATTTGAATCCGGTTCGTTTTTTTTGGAATAGGATATTTCTATTTCTTTTGACACGAGTTTTCATTTCTTTTTTTTTTAAATAATTTTTGGGGTAAGAAACTCGAGCCAGAGTTTCAGAAATCAAATGCGAACGTGTAAATGGTAACGCGTGGATACGTGAAAAAGATGATTTCCCAACAAGATACGGTCAGGAAAAAAAAGAAGAAGAAATGGGGGAATCACACGTCTCTCAACTGTCTTTATTTTTTTTCTTCTTTTTCTTGTTTGTTGTTGTTGTTGTGGTGGTTGCTATGTGTCAGATTATCAAAGGCGAAGGCGTTTGGATGCGAGAAAAGAGGAAAGCAGAAAGAGAGAGAGAGACTCTAGTTGTTGTCCTACTGACTCTGTGCTGTGTGTGTCAAACTACTCGGAAAATGTAAACAGGATCTCCTACTCTTCTCCTTTTTTTTCTCCTTTGGCTGCGAGGATGCGAAGGTATTCGATTTTTATCGATCGTTCACTTTGATAGTCGCACACCATTCAGCGATTTCGAACGTGAAACTTTGTCGCCTGTCCTCGTCCTCTGGTCATAGAATCCGAGAGTCGGATGCTGAAATGCCAAGTCGGACGATCCAATCACCTTTTCTATTTGGGATTACGATTTTTTTTTGTTTTACTGTTAAGAAACTGGACTTTTTCGTGGGAAAAATTGTTTCGATCGTTTTGGGATCCGACAGAAAATTTAAAAAAAAAGACAAGATGACGGAATGATAACGCGGAATATACAGGATGAATTACATCAGCAGCTTCGATCGGCACGTAACAGAAAAACACGAGCCGGCCGTTCGTAGAAGGGGAAATCAGTTCGCTTTTGTTTCAATCAGGAAAAAAAGGATCAAAAGGAGCTATAGACCAAAGAAGGAGCGGAGAGCCAAAGTGTGTGTCGAGGAGTAAAGAGCGCGAGAGCGCCTAGTGAAATCTTCGGGAGCTTTGTGTAGTGTAGTGTGTGTGTTCCAGTTGTGAAGTTCTAGCAGAACTTCTCTTCCACATTTGCAAAGCTCCGCTTCTTTAAACAATTCACCAGCTTTTGATTTGATTGTGAATAATTGCCTTGTTGTCCACTTCAATGGCAATTTGCTTGGCATCTATCGTCGCTCTAATGCTGAATGAATCTGTTCCGTGTGGGAACAGGGCCGAGTGTTTTATATATAATAATGGGACGCTGGCAGAGAGAGGACTGTTCAAACTTTACATATTAGAGAGAGAGACCTCCTCCGTCGTGTGCTTGGGCTGTCAATAACAACTTTGACACACACTCCAAGTTATTGTCAATTGTCTTTTAGTTATTGTGATTTGGAATCATGTCATTGTCAAGCACATCCATCCACAAGCAGTTGCAGCAGCCGCTGCCATTCCGGCAGTAGGCCCTGGCCAGCACATCCATCCACAAGCAGTTGCAGCAGCCACTGCTATTCCGGCAGTAGGCCCTGGCCAGCACATCCATCCACAAGCAGCTGCAGCAGCCGCCGTCATTCCGGCAGTAGGTCCTGGCAAGCACATCCATCCACAAGCAGCTGCAGCAGCCGCCGCCATTCCGGCAGTAGGCCGTGGCAAGCACATCCATCCACAAGCAGTTGCAGCAGCCGCTGCCGTTCCGGCAGTAGGCCGTGGCAAGCACATCCATCCACAAGCAGTTGCAGCAGCCGCTGCCATTCCGGCAGTAGGCCCTGGCCAGCACATCCATCCACAAGCAGCTGCAGCAGCCGCCGTCATTCCGGCAGTAGGTCCTGGCAAGCACATCCATCCACAAGCAGCTGCAGCAGCCGCCGCCATTCCGGCAGTAGGCCCTGGCCAGCACATCCATCCACAAGCAGCTGCAGCCGCCATTCCGGCAGTAGGCCGTGGCCAGCAGAATCATCCACAAGCAGCTGCAGCCGCCATTCCGGCAGTAGGCCGTGGCCAGCAGAATCATCCACAAGCAGCTGCAGCCGCCATTCCGGCAGTAGGCCGTGGCCAGCACATCCATCCACAAGCAGTTGTAGCCGGGCCGGTGCGCCGGGACCAACATGTTCAGCCACACATGTTGGTCCTTCAAAACTTATTTGATTTCGAGACTGGTGTCCTATGGTCGGGGGCGACAATTCGGACTTTTCAAACGGAAGCGTGTTATACAACAACTTATTCCACAAGGTAATCATTTTTTAATTCATTTTAATATTTTTACTTATTAATCATTTCTTTTTTCATACAGGTGATGAATATGTGGCACGCTACCACTCCATTCGTAACTTCGTGGCAGACAACAAGCGCGAGGCCGGTACCATGTTACTTAATCATTTGATTGATGTTGGAGCGGTGGTAATGAATGGCCCCATTATCACCGCAGGCCCAAATTTCCTACGCTACGTAGAGTATCTGGATCTTGGCAGATTTGGATACTACAACGTTCACAATGCACGTTGTGGTGTCGAGCACCATCTTGGTGAGGGAAATTTCACATTCCTACAAACTGGAGGACCGGGACGCTATATCTGCTCGCTACAATTCCCAATATATGGGCCAAGTAAGACTTTATTGATATATTTTTTAAAAAAATTATTTTCTAATTTTATCTGTTATTTGTTTTCTATTTCAGATCTGCTGATAGAGTTCACCGTCTTGCTGAAACCAGGAAAGAAGCAAGAAATCTTGCCTTCCTCGCGTTTGCCCATGAATTATTTGCCGCAAGAATAATTCTTGAGGCACCCCAAGCCGTGTATGAACTTCCAGCTGGACTCGAAGCAATGCCACAGCGCGTGTACGGCGCGTGAATCCTTCCTGCTCCTGATGCCGAGGATATGTCAACTTCTAAGGGATTGCTCTCCCCCCCCCCCCGCTCCTCCTCCTCCTCCATCCACTCTCTTCATCTATAGGCAAGGCCACGTGTTTATATCGACGTCGGCGAATAGTCTAGATCTCGTTCGTCTTCATCTTATTGAGTCGCCCATCATCATCATCGCCCACCCCATGGTACATGGCACCCCATGGCTGACAACAAGCGCGAGGCCGGTACCATGTTCCTTAATCATTTGATTGATGTTAGAGCGGTGGTAATGAATGGCCCCATTATCACCGCAGGCCACAATTTCCTACGCTACGTAGAGTATCTGGATCTTGGCAGATTTGGATACTACAACGTTCACAATGCACGTTGTGGTGTCGAGCACCATCTTGGTGAGGGAAATTTCACATTCCTACAAACTGGAGGACCGGGACGCTATATCTGCTCGCTACAATTCCCAATATATGGGACAAGTAAGACTTTATTGATATATTTTTAAAAAACATTATTTTCTAATTTTATCTGTTATTTGTTTTCTATTTCAGATCTGCTGATAGAGTTCACCGTCTTGCTGAAACCAGGAAAGAAGCAAGAAATCTTGCCTTCCTCGCGTTTGCCCATGAATTATTTGCCGCAAGAATAATTCTTGAGGCACCCCAAGCCGTGTATGAACTTCCAGCTGGACTCGAAGCAATGCCACAGCGCGTGTACGGCGCGTGAATCCTTCCTGCTCCTGATGCCGAGGATATGTCAACTTCTAAGGGATTGCTCTCCCCCCCCCGCTCCTCCTCCTCCTCCTCCATCCACTCTCTTCATCTATAGGCAATGCCACGTGTTTATATCGACGTCGGCGAATAGTCTAGATCTCGTTCGTCTTCATCTTATTGAGTCGCCCATCATCATTATCGCCCACCCCATGGTACTACTACAACAACAACAACAACAACAACAAGTCAACATCCACAACATACTCGGGGATATATATGGGCAAATAAAAAAGCGAGACAGGAGAGAGAGAGCGAGAGAGAGGGAGAGAGAGAGTCCCATGTATAAATAAGGCCGCACAGCTGAGCAGCCAGCGAATATAAATACAAATATTCTCGAGAAAAACGTCAAACGCGCCAGCAGAGAGATCCATCAGTCACAATCACTCGCCCTGTCCATTGTAGTATGTGCATATATACGCCGTTTGAATTTTCCAGTGGCAGGAGGGGGAAAAGAAATAATCAAAATAAAAAATAAAAAAATAAAGTAAAAAAAAAAAGAAGCTATGTCGGCTCTTTTTTTTCCCACGATGGCATCGGGCCATATCATTATCCAGTTCAATAGTTACATTGAGATATAGACGCCTCGGAATGATGGTGAAGTTTTGGCATGGCGTCAAAGACAAAAAAGACGTTTGCAGCGAACGAATAGCACCGAGCTGACGAGAGAGAATCGAACAACACGGGCCCTGCTGCTGTTGATTGGAAAAAAAAAGAAACGACGCCAACGAGGCAGGGTATATAGATAGATCACGGCCTACTCTATGGTTAAGGCCTGTAGACTTGTATCTACTGCTATGAAGGTGAGAGGTGTGGCCAAATTCCCTATCCTTGCCCGAGCAAGAGCCAATCAGAAAAAATATCGAGGCTGAAACTTCGCCATCTGGTGTTTCAAGATGCAAATCTCGATGTAAAGTAAATAATTTTCCACTTTTTCGTACTAAGTTCAATAGCAGTTGTTTAGGAAAACGACTAAATAGGGTAGAACTACATTCCATAATTTCCGCAAAATTATTCTAATCAATTACTCCGTGAAACACAACCTTTTTCATAAACTGTAAATAAAAAAAGCTTCCTCTCGATCTGGAATTGAACGCCATCCCTAGTACATGGTGGTGAACACCGCTAACCATTCGCCTATCATTGCCTAGAAAGATGTAAAAAACTTGAAAGATTAAATGGCTACCTAACCATTCTAACGAGAAAGCAATATCGAACGCCAGATGGCGAAGTTGCAGCCTCGTTTTTTCTTCTGATTGGCTCTTGCATGGGGAAAGGATAGGGAATTTTGCAGATCCTCTCGCCTTCATGTGGCAGGATTCAAGTTTACAGGCCTTAACCATTAAGTAGGCCATGAGATAGATATACACATGCAAGCTGCTGGAAAAGCAGAAGAACAAGACTCCTTGATGGGTGTCGATGGTCCATTAGGATCCCGCAGTAGAGAAAACATGAGAAAGACAGAGCTCATCTCTCCATGAAAGAAGGTCTGTTATTTTGATTTTGTTTTGTTTTTGTTTCGCTGGAAAATCGGGAGCGAATCAGAAACAAAGTTGTAAGAGGATAAAGAATCCTGTCCAGAGAGGAATTTCAGCGTTGCCTGGGATCGATACAATGACAGGAGAGGGTCGATCCACTCGGATGTGCCAGAGAGACGCACATTTTACGCAGCGGCAACCGAGTCATACGCGGACATAAACGGGACTCGCACACTCGCACACACACACACACACACACACACAACACACAAAACCGGCCGGGAAAGAGGAAACAACAAGGAGTTCTACAATGTGTACACAAGCTAATAGCAGTGTGTATATCGTCGAAAGGAGAAGAGCGACCTTTTCAATCATCTATTTAGCCTACCAACAAGTTTATAATAGAAGACATATCGCGAAAGAAAGAGAGTGACTCTGCTAGCCCGAAAAAATTGTCTGTTTAAAAATTAGCTCTCTCACTTATATCTCTTTCTCAATTTTTTTAACTTTCTCTGTAACTTGTGTGCATCTATGCGAGCAGTTTCTTTTCATCGATCGGTTAGGTCATAACAATAGTCTCCAACACATAACATAACCAAAAAAAGAAATAAGATAATGAAAGTAAGAACACTTACAGGTAGTATACACTGATTTGAACAGATTGTTCATGTCTGGACACTTTGCTTTTTCCAATGCAGATTCCATAAACTGATGACCAGTAAAGCCTTTAGGATATGCCCTTTTTTTCTTTAACAATTCATTTTCCAAAAATTCTTTGGTAATTATACTCATTTTGGACGAGTTAAACTGTTGGAGAACTTGTGGCTGTGCTGGAGGGAACAGAACTGAAGGGCAGATGAAATGGACCAAACTGTTACAAAATGCCTGAGGCAAAAACGTGCTACGACACGCGCGTCTAAATGTAATAGCCCGTAGCATATGAAAAAATTTGCGGGTAGAAAAGGACTATAAAGCTAGCCGAGTCAATTGCTTTTTCTTTCTTTCTTGAATTTATAGATATATTTTTGTATTAATCGATTTAAGGGGGTGGGGAAATGTTGTGTGTGAACAATCTGAATTATTCGCTCGCGTTATTTCCTGTAAATTTGATTCTGACCTGATTTTCAGAACGGGAAATGATAATGGTCTCCGGTCGACGAAGAAATTCCTCGCCACCGTCTTCTCCCACCATATTCTTTTATTTGGCGCTGCTACACACTTTGTCGGATTTTATTTCTTTATTTTTCTATCCTCTTATATAAAGTCTATCCTTAAAAAAGGGATAGCCCAATTTTTTATAAGGATTCCGTGTAGAGAAAAAAAACCAACTCGCAAGTCGATTTAATGGGATCCCGAACTCTTGATGATGAGAGTCGCCGACATCTGTACAGTAAATATTGCAAAAGACTTTGTAGTACGTGTTGGAACAGCCTGGGGCTACTGTGTGACAGAGTTGTCTCTTATTTCATCATTTTCCCGAGCATTTCTTTCCCCTTTTTTTGTTGGGTTGTTGTCGTGATCTGCCAACGTGTGTGTCTCGGGCGAAACGATGCCCCGTGGCAGAACACACATATCAAAAACTGGGTGGGGGGGGGGCGACAACGACGGCCTTCATCTTCTTCTTCTCTTCTTCTTCGTCCGCTTCTCCTTTTATTCGTAATCATAACGTTTCCTACTCGTCCTCTTTCTCTCTCTCACTCCCGACTGCCAGCAGAGCGATCCTTATTGATTTCTGCGCGTTCACCATGTCACCATGCGCCCGTTCGGGCTCGGCTCCTCCGTGTTGTTGTTGTTGTTGTTGACAATGTTTTACTCTCGTTTCTTTTCTCTCCCTCTCTGTCCCACACACACACACACATTCATCTTTTTCCTTTTTTGGGGGGAGGACTAATAATTTACTATATGCTTACAAACATTTTATTCGCAGACGGCCCGTCATGGATTCCCGCATCAACCGACCGCCTTGGCCTACGATCCGATTCAGCGGCTCGTCGCCATTGGAACCAACCGGAGCCATTCGAATGTAAGTCTTTCTGGTTTTGTTTTTATCTTTTTTTACTCTTCATTCTTTAGCAGAGTTATCACCGTCCTCCCTTTTTAGTAGCTATGACTTGATCCGCACTGTGTGCGTATAGATAGTAGATCTTCCTCCTATCCATTTCCGAGAAAGGAGGAAGACGAACGGACAAGAGAGAGAGAGAGAGAGAGAATCTGAAATCTCTCTTGTTTGTTTCTCTTGGGAGAGATTGTCTTGTCCTTCTCGTGTTTCTCATTTGCGCTAGTGAGGAAGATGAATTGATTGACCTTCTCTGTGTAGTACAAACTATCCAGCTAAAATCTTTTTGGCCTTTGCCTCCTATCTTGGTTGGTGGCCTGTTGCATATCTTTCACTCGGCGAGCGACTATAGAGCGCACCGAAGAGATCGTAGAGAGAAGACTAGATCGCCACTGGCTGGATCGATCGATACTTGGTCGATCTTTTGTTGTGTGTATCTGCTGCGCACCTGGTTCTTTTCGACAGGGGTAGGAGCCGAGTGGAACGTCTTGTCGTTCTCTTCGATGTCGGGTGGGGTTGGAAGGTTCGGCCTTTGTGCGTCTAATGCGACAAGTTTCCTGATCGATCCCGTCTATAGTGGCAGGAGCGGGCGGCCAGGAGCAGCACACACACACACGGGGAACGATATTAATCGTTTAGACTTTGACTCCAATTCACCGTCTTCTGCCTCCTTCTTCTTTTCTCTCTCTCCATTGTTTGAAATTGAACCGGAATGAGTTTGTGGATGCCATTGGCACTGAATCGGAACAGCCAACCACACACACACACACAGACACAGACGTACACAAGATAAAACATCTGGGGTTTTTTTGGTTAAAGGGAGAAACAAATTTTGTTTGCGGGAGTTCCAGGAATTCCCGCATGTAATTGGTCTGGGCTCCTTCCGCCTCTGCGATCCTGCACATGTCTAAGGATCTATCAGCTGGGCTTTTGTCAATAGTGAAAAGGGGGGAAGCTGCTTGTGCATATGCTGAGGAAGTTGGGGCGAGTTCTATTAGGTTTGTTGTATAGTCGAGTAGTAATCTGCTTTCGTTACAGATGCTCAAGTCCCTAGCCGAAAAGGAAATGGGGCGGTGGAATAAGAAGAATTTGCATAATACCAACTACTTGAACGATTATTTAAAAAAAGTTGTCCTTTCTCTCTTATTTTTTCTTTTCCATTTTTTGGTTTTCTTTACTTCTTGGAGAAATGACGTCTGTCAATGGCGAAAATCTTCAGAAAATGATTTTAATTAAATATTATTGATAAATATAGATTCCTTCAGAGAATAAGCAGGAATTAGGCCTACCATTTTTATGACGAAAAAATTCAAAAAAACTTTACCCCATAATAACTAACGTATACGATTTTACTCCATGGTAAATTTAATAAAAATGCTTTTTTTTTAGAGAATAACATATGATACGAAATTTTTTGAAATAAATTAGTTTCAATGGCAGGCATCAACAACGTCTTTTTTCATCTCGCTTTTTGGGGATTTAAGATGTACTTGAACATTTTCAGTGATTAATTAATATAGCTCCTCACAACTCCACACTTTGAGCAAGTTGCAAGAGCAAAAGTTGATTTTTTTCATCCACCCTCTGGAATTGGACACCAACGGCCATACAAACAAAGTTATGAGCTTTTTTTAAAGTTCGGTTACTTAAAGATTGGTTGTTATGGTTCCTCATATATTCAATATTCAATTTATGTATCGCGCAACATAGAAATAGTGCAACACTGGTGTTCAGTAGCTAAATTCGTTGATGACCATACAAAAAAGGTATTCTTTTTCCCTGTATAAAGTTAACCCTGTATATTAATTGCCACGTCCAGCTCCTTGGTTTTTTTACCGTTGTAGCCACTTATTTTAAGAAATATCGTCGACATACCAATGGCTTGGAAGTTTAACACAAAGATTACAATAAGACCGAACTTTTTTTTTTAATCTGTACATACACATGCCACCATTCTCCAGCAGTGCGTCCGTGACGTGGAGACAAATTTTCCCTTCTTCAAAAATGAATTCTATTACATGGTTGGTTTTCCACACTCAACTCTTTTATCCATTTCTCTACAGCAAAATAAGTTATGAATTTGCTAAAAATTTAAGAAATATGAAATAATAATGAATTATCAAAGAGATTAAAAATTAATTAATTAATAGCAAATGTGATAGCGTATTCTCGTGGTGGTCGTATACTATAACAAAAAATACTTGTTGTATATGACAACAGCCTAATCTTAGACTTGATGAAAACAGCATCAAGGCTACGCCGACCATCCTAACTAGGTCCGTAAACGTTAAAAGTACCTTTTCCTGTAACAAGGTAAGACTATATATAATAAATCAAACAAAAGCAAGTTCCACGAAGAAATAAAAATATGTGAACAACAATGTTTGTAATACGTTACTCATGATCGTTTCGGTGATCAGGGATAGTGACCTGCTCAACCTTTGTTGAATCTCCCTGAGCAAACAGCATTCTTCCACGAAGAATAAAACCAGGGAACCAGATTCCGAGAAATGACCTAATTCAATCCGCGTGGCGGGCGTAGTCTTGGATATTGTTGGTCACATCTAGCTCCTCGGATTTGATAACCATCGGAAATACTTATTTGAATTTTTTTTATTCATCACTGGTCACGTGACGCTGAGAAAAAACACGCGAGAACGATTCACTGTTTATTTAACGGGTGCCAGTTGCGAACTTAACATGTGTTTCCAAGGGGAAGGGTTAAGAAATTGCCGCTTAATTCATTTATTAGTTTTATTTGTTATCATTTGGTTTTTTTTAAGTTGCAAAGTATCCGTACCAAAATCTCGTGTGACTTTTCGACTAGTGTACACCGTAGCGATGGTTAGCGAGACTGTACTATAAATTTTATTGATTCAGATTATGATTCTTTCGTTTTTGTGTGTTTTACTGAAGTCTGAGAGTCAATTGAATGGAAAGAAAAATAAATGGCTTTTTTTAAATATAATGTAGTTCTTCGTTAGTTGCAGAGGATCGTGAAGTTTACTGCGGAAATCTGGAATTTCTGAAGGGTCGCAGTGTCCTGGTTATCCCTTTAAGACTTTATAATTATGATTATAGCGTGTCTCAACTTTTAAGGTTAAGGTATATATTATTCAAGTTCTTCTTCGATGCCATGGAATACCATGCATTTCATAGAAAGTTGATGTCATTCTGTTGTATTTATGAAGAATATCCATGAAGCATAAATAAAGCAGAACTCGCACCCCAGCTTTTTTAAGCCCAAAATATTTTACAGCTGAACGTCGCACCACAGATTCCCCCCTAAGGTATTGAGACCGAAGTTCCCATACAACTAATGTAATTCCTTCTCCTGCTAAGATTTACATTGTTCTGGAAAATTCCAATCCGTAGGACTGGCTGGGACGGTCGTCAACCCAGACTTTATGCAATTGTTGATATGCTTCCTACCAAGTAGACATTATGCTCACCAGCAGTAGAGATGACAACGTGCCGAAAGACGTCGGTAACGTTGAGCCAATAGAGCATGCATTGGTTGATTGGAGAAGTGCAGCGGGAAAAAATTTAAGAGAAAAGCTCAAACTTTGTGGGGAAAAATTAAGTTTACAATTGCGTTTACAACTGTGCAATGTTACGATCAAATTTACTGGAGATGGGTTGAGCATAAACTATATCTTTGTATTTAACAGAGTGGACAATACTACTACTTTAAAGACCCGTAGTCGTCATGAGACTCCTAGCTTAGGTTTAAAAAATAAAAAAAATAAAATGGAAGATTTGCAGTAATACAGTTGGTGGTAGCTGGAGAGAGACGGTGTCATTATGTGAGAGAAAATAGCTCGTGCGTTTGCGCTAAACGAGGATTTTATCGACTTACGGTTTCAGATGGCCGATTTTTTTACTCTCTGGTGAGTTTTTAGACCGGATTTGTTAGGAGAGATAGAGAGTTAAAGAAGAGAGGAACCAAAAACTGGTACATTAAAGGACCAGGGAGTTGGTGACAAGGATAGGCACAAGCAGACAGTGGGTTTATTACGAATGGAAGAGAGGATGTCGAGATTCTCAACCTGCAATCCGGAAACTTGGGGTGGAAAGAAGGTGAAGGAGGAAATGTATGATGCACATAGCTCCACAGGGGTATCTCTGAACTGGCAGGGACGCGACCCGGAGAGCACTCAGTACATTATGTAGGTGGCCAGTTAGTTCACCGAATTTGAGCCAAGAAAACCAATAATAATGTCCAGAATACCCGTGTTGTCCATCAACATCACACAGAATTGAAAAGGCAAACAGAACGTAGCCGCAGCACACAAGGGACAGAAAGAAGCATTAGCTCATTGTTGTCCAAGATAAGGACATAAGACGATCTCAGCCGCGGAGTCTCGACTTCATGCTGACGCACGATGCTGGGGAAATACTAAGAAATCCATAAAGGGGACGACTGCGAAAAGTTAATAGACGAAGATCAATAATGAAAAGCGGCAAGCTCTAGAAAAAAATTTTCTATTGAAAGGTAGCTATTGAGGAGAATGAGGAGCACTTCTGTTGATACAGTTCTGAATGCTTATATGGAAGCCTTTAGAACCTTCCGCTGGCTAAATCGTGCTTTCTTGACCCCCGCCTTGATGTTAAGAAGCGAAGCTTATAAGGAACAGTCATGCAGGATGATCGGCTCAACGACGGAAAATTACAGGAACTAGATGCGGTTTTTTATTTAGGCTCAAGGAGTTTCGCAGGCAGCCAATCACCATAAAGAATGCTTTCCTGACAGCAATGACGTTTGATTTAAAGTGAGATACCCATTTCAATCTGCTATCCAGGGTGAGGCCTAGGAATACAATTTCTGTAGACGGCATTGTAAGAACGTCATTAATGAATGAAGGCACTTTTTGAAGAAAATCAAAAAGACTTGAGAATAAAACCTTGAGGGCAACCTAGGTTCACAGTGTGAGTCCTTACAGAGCCATGGTGTGACCATGAGACTGTGCGATCAGTCAGAAAGAAAGAGACAGGTACATGGGGCAGTCACTCATGATTTGAGCGGAAAAAATATAACGGTACCATCATGCTGCAGCAAATACGCTTTATATATCGAGAAATATGCTGTAACAACAGTTTCTTAGCAGAATGAGCTTTTCTATAAATGAGACAGGAGCATGACCGGCAGACTCGGTGGATTTTTCCTCCAAAAAACCGTGCTGGTTGGGACCACTGGCTGTGGCAAGCATGCCATTGAAGTCAGGATAGGATAACTTTTACGAGTATTTGTACTAGACTGTTGACTAAGCTGATCGGCCTGAAGCCGTTAAAAACACTGTAATCAGCTTTGTTTGGTTTGCTAATCAGAGCACCCTTTGTTGTTTTGCAGCAATTGGGCAAGTACTGTAGTTTAAAGCAGGCAGTTAAGACAAATAAAAGATGGAGTTTAATGACTGGGAAGGATTCGATGATGCTCATGGTGATACCATCAAAGCTAGGAGCAGCCTCAGAGTTCGGATAGTCGATCGAAGTCATTAGCCCCCACACTGTTAACGAGAGGTGGAGGGGCGAAGCTAGGGTTTTTTCATAAGCCCTACAAAACAAAATCTTCCATCGCGGAGTGGGCATCCACCGTGAAGAGAAAGTGGCTCGTTAAGAAAGAAATGATCGATGTAGCTGTCAAGAACTGCAGAAGGGTCAGATACGGCCTCGCCGCTAACATTTACTAACGGCGGGAGAGGAATATTGATGGCTTTGTCAGAGAAGATCTTGAGGGCAGAGAATAAGTCAGAGAAAGACGGGTTTCATTCGCACAATAATATTAAACACAGTTCTTTGCCTTCCGTAAATCCCTTTGATAAGTAGCTTTGAATTAAGTGAATTTTGCTCGATTCTCTCCAGTTTTTAGTACGGCCCATATTTCAAACGATTGTCTTGTTTAGTAGCGTAAAGTACACAGTTCTTTTTTCAAGTATAGCAGAGATCTGAAGGTATTTCCCCAAGAGTGTAGGTCAACGACTGCAACCAGGAGTGTCGATCTGAGAAGTACGGCCCGGCAAGAGTTGGCAAGAGAAATACTCACCCAAATGGGTGCACCAAAAGCATGATTTCACGCATGATGTTCACCAGAACAGGGGTTTGGATGGCGGACATATGGTTCTTCAAAGAGAAATATATCTAAGTTGTCCTCTAAGACGGTCTCAAATAGAGCTGCCGCAGTGGCCGTTGTGTGGCACAGAATCTATTGAAGGAATTTAAAGTTATTGTTGGAAGGCATGGCGAGAAGTTAGTTGTTAGTTTGGATTTAGGCATATTTACGTTCCAATATAGTCCCATACCGAGCCACGGCTTACATTTCAACACTAAAAAATATGCTACCCTACCAGCACACGGCATCCATTAAGTTGATTTAAGAAGTTGAGTTAAAATAACTCATAAAAACTAGCCTTCATCCACTATTAATGAATTGGTTGACTGTCATGATATTTCCCCCTGTAATATGAAGTTGAAATCCAATAAAAAATTTCTATCATTGATGTTTTACTATATAACAGTTTAGATGAAATTTTTTATCGAATAGATCCCAGACAAATTATATTGCACATGATATCGAGTTTGTAGCTATAGATGGTGAATTTCCAAATATCATATATAATCGTGTGAATTTGATATTCTTTTCATATCATTTCTAAAATTGGAAATTGAATATTTAAATAAAAATCAATTTTTTATCAAAATAATTCAAAATACTGATCTTCCACTATTGATATGAGTTCATTCACTCGGCATTAAACACCACCCAAAAACAGGGCGATTAATTAAATTATATAAAGATATTTATATTAAATCTACAAAGAGAGCAACGGCAGGAAACACTTTAACCGGGAGATAGATGTAAACATATTGTTACGATCTGAGTCTTGTCTGAACTTAAGGATACTTTTGAAGCAGTAAAAATTAGCTTTTTTGTTAAGCCAACTAAGAGAGTATATTATTCTGTCGAACCCATGACGGAACGGGGTCGCCAACCTTGGAATCCAAAAGCTGTTCCACATTTTCCATGGATGAGACACAGTTGGCAGGAGCGGATTCCTTATCAAAGTTAGCAACGATGACTAGAGACGGCTGACTTTGGGTGGCTAGGGCGTAAGACGGTCTGCTGGGAAAAGCTAGGTTGAAGGGAGTCTCGGTGGTCGACGAGTTCTGAAGAGAGCTGAACTTCTGGATTGTGGCATTTGTGAACGCCAGATTGGAGTTAACTAGTTCGGAATCTAGCTAGACCACACTTGCTTGTTGAAAGCGGATGAACTCAATGGTGGCGTATGGTTGCGAAGTAACCTCTTTTTCTTTTACTTGGCCCAAGTAAACCTCCTTTTTACTAAGTTTGTCGATCTTGACCAGCTCTTGGTCTTACGTGATGCATGTTCTGTAAGAGTATTACAGCTTCCTTTTGAGGTACAGAATATTCTTCTTCCATGGAGTGTAAAAAGGGGCCAACGCGCGAGATTGATTCATGGGGGTGAAATGGACAGCAGACTGCTCATTAGAAGGATAACCCATATAGGATATA
This sequence comes from Daphnia pulex, assembly GCF_021134715.1. Taxonomy (NCBI): domain Eukaryota; kingdom Metazoa; phylum Arthropoda; class Branchiopoda; order Diplostraca; family Daphniidae; genus Daphnia; species Daphnia pulex. The sequence continues at coordinate 4,731,210 of NC_060021.1, read as the reverse complement.
GGCATTTTACTCTCGAGTTTTTGGTTTTGCTATTTCTTTTCTGAAAATGGTTTTATACCTATATCAGATCGTGTTAGGGCTAGAGCAGTAAGGGGTAATAATTACCATCAAAGAAGAATCCAAGATGCCATGTGGTTTTTGGCCTCCAACCCAAGTTTCACTGAGAAGTGCAGTGCTCACCGTGAGATTCAAAGAAGCTTGAAGCATTTGCACCCAACTTATCGCCATGGCATTGAATATCGATTCAATAATGCTGTGGTACACAACCAATGGCGTTTTAATACAGTGTGTATTTATATTTCGATTATGTATTAACCAGTGATCTGCCGAATCGATCATAACTGTGAACGGAATCAAACCTGAATAGAATCAATCAATCAAAGAATCAAAGAATCAAAAATCACAATCATTCAGTGATGTTTGATTCAGAATCAAGAATCAAGAATCAGAATCAAAATTTTTTATTCTGTTCACAATTTGAATAAAAAAATCTCAATACAACAAGGAATGAATGAAATGTAATGGTCTAGTTTATTAAGACGTGTAAGGTTGCAGCAACGGCAACATTCAATCTTGGTTATAACAGACAGCTGTGGCATAAGTTATCCAATATTACGAAAAGTTAATCAGAAGTTTAGTTTTTGTTACTAAAATTAACCTTAAGCAGCAACAAAGTCTCAAAAATTCTATCTGCAAGACGGTTGCGTCGGGCGGTGAGGACAAGTGGCCCTGCACTGAACAACCTCTCGACAGACGCACTTGATGGCAGTGCTGTGTTATACTCTAAGAACAAGCGTTTAACTTTTGGATATTTGTCAAGCATAGCCAAATCTTTATCTTTATCAATGAAAAACAACTCAAGTTCGTCAAGGGTGGCTGTGTTCTTTGAAGGGAAATCGAGAGGGTCACGATTACGAATAGATGCTGACATTTCATCGGCGATTTCCTTTTCCTGAATAAGCGCAATCTTACGAGCTATTAACTTCCTGTGAGACCTCATTTCTTCTTCATCTGCTATCCAGTCTAATTTGAACTTAGGATGGACACATTTGGCAATCACGAACTTGTCGTCTTTAAACCAAGTGCCAAATCTATTTCATTGACAATAAAAATTTATTAGATAAGCATTATATATAATATATTGAGAGGAAATGAGAAACCTGTTTTCGATATGAGCCAGAATTCCTTTCCGGATGAAAGCCCCAAAACCATTAGGTTGCATGTTCTGGCTAGAAATAGTTTTAATTTCCTGCTTAATTTTCAAAACACAAGGCAGAACGCAGCCGAGGAAATTATTATTTTCTCCTTGTAGAATGTCGAGGTAGACGGCAATTGGCTTCTTGACCAATAAGAATTCATTTAATAGAATTCTGTCTGTGACATCCAGGATCTCTAATTGGAGGCTTGACATTAATTCATCTAGCTTATCTTGATCCTTTTTGAGAACGTCCTCTATTGCATCAAATTTGTAATTCCATCTCGTTTCACAAGGTGTTTTTATCTGACAACCTTAAATGTAAAAGAAAATGTGTTAGATAAGTCAAATCAAAACATTTCAAATGGCTTTTACCGAAAATTGAATGAACTTTTTCAGATGCTAAAGAACTTCGGTTGTATCTATTCCACAACTTTATTAACTTCCCAATGGCGCGGTTGTACTTCTCTTGAAATAAACGATTGGTAAGTAACACCTTATCGAAATCAGCCGACGCCAGTAAATTTAAAAGATGGGAGGCGCAGTGTATGTGTTCTGGGAGATTGGCGGAGTTATAAAGGGTATAGTATTACCATCATCATCAAGACAATACATCAAGACAATACGACATTCAACAATAAGATGATCCAACATATCGCCAATCGATATGATTCCATTATCTTCTATTTCCAGTTCGATGTCAACAAAATCTAGATCTTCACTGTCAGATTCTTCGTCACTAATACTGTTAACCTCTCCATCTGATTCTTTTACCAAAGATGCATTCAACCTTTTTTGTTGTTCTGACTTTTTTTTCTTCTTGTTAAGTTTTCACTGCCTTGCAAATGTTTGCACCGTTGTCGGTCACGATAAATTTTACTTTATCCACAAGCTGGAAGTCTTTCATCACCTCTTGAATCATCTTGGCAATTGCATCGAATGTTTGTCGTCCTGAAAGGTGAAAGCACCGATACAATGAAATTTTAACTGATTTAGTATTACATTCTGATAAGTGATAACATATATCAAAACCAACCTTTGAACCTCTTGCATGCAAGAGCAGCTGATCTCCGCTTGTAGGTTTCTTCTTCAATCCAGTGACAAGTCACCCCCATGAAACTACGCTTAAGAGTACTCTACATGTCAACTGCGAGACAAACATGTTTCACTGTGGCTAGAGTCTGGAGTAGTTTACCATGACTGGCCTCCCTTTCACTTTCGATGAGTTTCCTTAGCTTATTTACACACATGATATTTGCTCGGGGGTTCAAGCCGTTAACCATTTCTCGAAATGAGAGAGATTCTACTGTTTCAAGTGGCCTTGCCTCCTTGATAATGTACCTCAAAATTAGCTGATCAAGCACTCTGCTCCTTTTTTGAAATTGGTTGAACCACGGCATAGTTCAGTTTTGCTTGTTGAAGTTTTGATCTTTTTTCTCTGAGAGCTTCATTGCTGGATGTTGACTTCAATTCCATGTTCCTAGCTTTTCGAGCATCTTTCACCTTTTGAGTGTACTCCTGGTATACAAGTTGGTGTGTCTGTATAAATAAAAATAGAAAATTATTCATTACAATATGGAAATCTTATACAAAAGGGAAATGCAACTAACTTTAAGGTGCCGTTGCCAGTTGCTTGTTGAGAATGGTCGGCCGGAATACCTCTTGCCACACTTTAAACATTTTCCTTGTATATTTTTGTTTTTTGGGATTTCTTCTCTTGGTTTTTCCTTTAGAGTTTCGGGAAATTCGAAGTAGGTCAACACCAGCTGCTGATACCACATTTTTGGCTCCTTTGACTTGGAATGTGAATAAGCATTGGCAGTAGACCCATCCATAGATTCATTCAACCCTTCTTCTGTTTCAGAATTATTAGCATCATCTTCGATCACTTCCAAGCCTACTTCACTTTCATCTAATGTTGCATTTTCTAAACTCGCTTCCATATCTTTTCTGGCAGGTGACTGTGAAATGTGAACGATAATTGAGGACTACAAAAATAGAAAGATAGTTAGAATTTAAGATCTTTAATAAAGGATATAAAAGTTGCATGGACTACGTACTCTGTTGTCTGAAATGGAGAAGTGGGCAGTTGGGCACAGGCCACAGCGTTCTTGTATTAGTCAAATGTCTCAATCAACAATCACTCAAGTGGCAAGTGAACCACAAGACAGACAAAGGAGTTAGGACAAATCTATTAACCTTATTTTACATTCATTTTATCTTACTTACCTTTACAGTAACTCTCGATTGTTGGTGCTGGCTGGGGTGGGAGAAGAGTGGAGTTGATGTAGCTTTACCATTCTCTCCCAAAAGAACCACGGAACCGCAATCGTAATCGTCCGTCAACGCTCTCAACGTGTGAACCGAAACCAACGCCAAAGACACCAGCAACCAATTCCCCAACAAGCACAAAATCAGGCATGTATATTGCAGCGTCATTAAAGTCCATCAAATTAATGAAACAATTTTATCAATTAGCTCGCAATTAGCTCGTGCCATTGACCTGCAGACACGCGAGTAGTGACAATATCTCCGGATCTAGTCTTCATTTAAATCTGATTACATCTATAACATCCTATCATAACATCTTACATCTAAGAATTATTTCTAACTGGTACTATATTATTTTGATTATTATAAATATTTTAATGTTTCATAGTAAGTTTACATAGCACAACAATGGTGCTTCCGGAACAGCAGCTTCAGGAGGCAATTACTGTAACCGGCAATGGCTATCACGCCGAACGGATTCGTTCTTTTTTTATCCTACTGGCAGTTCATCAATCGGTTAGTGGACGAGTGTAATATCCAAAGAGAAATTCAGCGTTCGTTTAACGCAATAAACCCCAACATGGTGATTAGATACGAGTACCGCGTCAATAACAAAATTTCCCATAATTTCATTTATTTTCTAATGGTAAATACTACGGAGAAGGTAGCTCAGGAGAGTCCCTCAAATCACCTTACCTCTCAGTCATTGCAAGCACAGAAGGTGAATGACAAAGAAGGAAATTCGCAATTGATGCAAAGGATTTCAAGGTTTTTCCATGCAATCTCTAAAAAAATTCAACAAAGAGTGTGTCCTGATAATCACGTAGTTGAAATAGAACTAGATTTTTTTTAAACGGTAGTAAATAAGTAAATTTTCTTAATTGAGAAATTGGGTAATAATCCAGAATTTTTACGTATTCGTATTTCATACGTTTAAAATGCTCAATTCTAATCAGTGTACCTGTTCACAAGTGTACCTGTAATCAAGACACTTCAGCAATAAAACTTTTACCAAAGTTACATTTATCTTCTTAATTCTATGCACAGTCAATATCTTCAAGCCTCAAAGTATGGGCGGGTCAAGAGCGTAACCAAAAGGAAAATACAACCCGTTAATTGGAACTTGGTTAAAGAGTTTTAGTGCTGAGTGGATTCAACTGACTTACCTCAATAAGTGTTTTTAATTTTTGTAGAGATATTTAAATAGTGTAATATAAGATGTAGCTATTAAATCATAATATTTCTGATTATATATTTAAATTTCCAACAAACAAAAAAAGGGATGTTGTTATCACAAAAGGCCAAAGAATTGTAATCGGCAATAGGTCACTGTTACTCCCATTCAAATCATATCAAAAGGCCGAAAAGTATGAATTTGAACAACTCAACAACAACAACTCGGGAAATGGATACAGTTGCCTTATGAACATGAGAACATTCAAACGGCCCACGACACAAAATTTCAAACGGAATTTTCAATCTGACGTCAAAGAATCCAACATGAACTGACGTTTTATTTCAAAACGATTTGAATTTTTAAAGAAATATCACGATTGAAATAATTTCCATGAAAATAAATCAAAATTTAACCATGAATTATTCGTTTTTTTAAACAGCCAACCTAATCGAAATATTTAAAGGATCGATTTTACAAAGAGTTTTGGTACAAGCCACTGGTAGGCGATGTCTAGAAAGAAAGAAAATTTGCCAACTCGATCAACAAAGGATCTAAACATTTCTGTAGTCCTAATTTGAGGCAATTTTATAGCTATTGCCGTTTCGCGTGCTGCGTTATAGACCAAACGCCTTCCTAAGTCGGGACACCGATAAAAAGTATGGGACAACGATTTCAAATGCGGTACAGTCGCCAGCGCTACCTATCTTTGGTTGTGTATTTACAATCAGTTTTTAAAAACAATAATAAAAAAAGTAAACACAACATATGTGGTATAATGGATAGCATGTTGAACTCGCTTATATAGCTACCTATATATAGAAAGGTACAGATTCAAATCCCATGATAGCATTTTGAACTAAATAGGGATAATTAATTTGCAACACAGTAAGTATCCCAGTAAATTTAATTATGTGACCACTATTCTTTAGTTTGCATCATACATTGAAGAGTTCGAAAAAAATTGGTATATTTTCATGGCGCAGTGGTTTAGTGACTGCCTTGAAATTGTATAATCATTCTTGGTAGTTGGTTCGAATTCCAGGACGAGCATTAACCTTTAACAAAAATGTTAATTTTTAAGTCAGCAATGCCGTTCAACCCATTTAAGGTGAAAACAGACAAGCTGTGATAATTGGCATAGCCATCCCTCCTCTCTTATTGAGTAAAGTTGGCAGTTAGGCTCGACTAGTTGGTCTAGTAAATACACCCTGAATAACGCTCTACAACTATAAGCATTATATATCTAACTTCATTCTAATCGTGACATACGTACGTAAATTCCGCGACTGTGATTAAGAGCCATAGATGACAGTCAATGAGATAACAAAGAAGCCTGTGAATAAATAAATAAATAAATAAATGAATAAATAAAAAATAATTTCACTGGAAATTTTTAAACATTTTAAAAATGGTATTATTTGTACAGTATTACTGGCAAGCCCCTATTCAAGGTCCTGGCTGGGGCAGCATTAGAGTAATTTTGACATTACTTTTCCATGTGCTACCAAAAGCTCCAAGACAATAACCAATTGCCAACCCATCTGGAAGACAGATTGCAACAATAGATCTTGACCATCAGAATCAACTACGAATTAACTATCAACCAGAACGTGTCCGTACATAATTAACTTCGACATCATGGGATGAATCAGCGTTGTTATGAACAAAATCAAAAACCATCAACCAGAACGTGGCCATCATCATGACAGACGCCAAGAACACCAATAACGTCAGCAACAACGAAGGCATTGGTTTGCGCTTGCGTTACATGGTACTAAGTATGCCCATGATGTTTTAAGTCTTAAGTAATTTTTTTTTATCTACGTTTATTATTAACATCGTTGAGCGGATTTTTTTCTGGGTTGGCACTTAACATCCAAGTATGGGGACCGTGTTTCGACGTTGTTGGTCTTCCTAAATCAATGCACTGCTTTGCTGCGATTATATCGGCTTCCCATGCGTGGAGACAATAATCTTCTTCTGTAGCCAGTATATACCCTAAAGTCAGGAATTGAAAACTTTGTCCTCTATCCACAGTATTGGTATAAAGTGCTCGACCAGTGAGATTTCCAAATATGGCACAACTTTCAGCGGAGAGAAAATTAAGCGGAGACTCTCTAGTAACTGTTTCAGTTCTTGGGTAAGAATCAGGTTTATTTTTTTTGTATTTTCTTTGTTTATTTTTCTCTTAATTTCTATTATTAATGTTATTTCATTAATTGAAGATCTATAGAGTTCTATATCCTCACATCTGTGTATAGTGCGACAGTTTTCAATAGTTCCAAGTTCTATCCTCACATCCGTATAAAGCGACAGTTTTTCCAATTCCTGAATCCAAATCCATTTTCTGTCAAAGAAAATCATACATAAAATTTCAGTAATTGTACTTTCAGATTTTGTATAATAAATAATTATTACCTTTTCTAATTAAGCAAATGTTTTTTCTCAAACTTTAATTTGTCTTAACATTCCACTAATTCTAGCTGTAGCTGTTCGTTATCTTATCGTTATCGTTATCTTATATTTTTTAACATCATTTACATGTTATTTCAATATTCTAGACCAGTGAACTTTTGATTTCGACATCCTAACAAAGGACTTTAATGAATATTTTAATATTTTAAGTAGTGGTTATTGTCGATTATACTCAATATTACTTTTGGTTTTTATTTAGATATTTTTTTAACATTTTATGTCTGAAAAAAAATTTAAATTAAAAGATTAAAGAAATATTAATTAACATTATGTTTAAATTTTCATATTCATATAATTCTAATTTGTTAGCATGTTGAAATGTAAAGTTGTTTAGTTCTATAAAATTAAAACAACTTGAAAGTATAACTGTTCTCAGCTCGAAATTAAAAAACTCTGATCTTTTTCATTATTAATTATCGTTTCTGTTTATTGTGCTTTATTTGACGTACAATCTCGTTTTATTATTTTTCGCGCACTGTTTGCCATAATTATTAAAAAACATTGTTATTCCATTACTGATCAGTTTTTTCAGTTTGTCCTTTGTTGCTCCTGGTATTTTTTCCATTGTTTCAGAAGTTGATCTAAGTATTCAAACATTTAGAATGTGTTAGATATTAAATTACCGTTTAATGCTATAATAGTTTATTACTTGTTATTATTAATTTTTTTTGCAAATTATTACATTGTTACCTTCCAAATATGTATGGGTTAACGATCCCAACATAATCTCCCTAACCGACTTGTTTATGTTGAATTGGTTTTTTATATATGGTATTCAAACCGTTTTTTTTTCAATGTATTAGATACTATGTCTCGCAACTTGTCATTTAGTGGACAGAAGTAAAGGGGATTTAGTAGAATATTTCTTACGATTGATATTTAAAAATCATTTATTGTTATTATTGTTGTTAAAATAGTATTTTTCTTTATTACACTTCACTTTACCCAACCAAAAACTTCTTTGTCGTCTTTCCTTACCCGTTATTGTTTCCACATGAGTGTCGGGAACTCCCATGACTGGATATGATGTTACGTTGTTGCATAGTGTTGTAATGTTTTTATAAAAAATGTTACGACCACCAACAAAGCTAAGTTTTTTTAACATGATTTACGAGAGAAGTCGCAGTCAGACGGAGAGTTAGACGATGTTGCTATGCCGACGGTTGAATCGAATGATGAGTTTGTCGACTCGCAAGAGATAAGAAATTCGACTTTCCAACAACTTGATCAAGTCGCAGCTTTTCTTGACAAATCTCCCCTTATTTCAGCAACCAAAAGATTGAGCAGCGAGCAGCGAAATGTAGTTGCGAGTAAACAACTTAAAAAAATCGTACCAGCTTTAGCTGAAAAGGTCGCTCTGGCCTATAAAGTTTCAACGGAAGACTTCGACGATATAAAACAGATTTCAGAGGATTACGAAGAGGATTACGACTTAATTACGGAAATCAAGTCATGCTTTATATATTCTAAGAGTGTCATTGAACGCAAACAGTTACTCACTCTCCTACCAAAATCTTGGAATCGTTCAAAAATTATAAAGGAGATGTCTTGCTCTGAATTCTTGGCTAAAGAAGCCATTCGTCTGCGAAATGACGGAAATATTTTACCAAAATTTAAATCGAAAGATTCCGGAAAAAAACTTTCTGAAGTAGACGTGTCAACTATCATCAAATTTTACGAAGAGAATAGCAAAACTAGCCCAGGGATGAAAGATGTGATCATGATTAACAAAGAAGGCGAACGTATACCGAAGTCTAAAATGTGAATTATGGACAGCATCAAAGAGCTTTTTTTCCGTCTAAAAGAAGAATATCCAACTTTGAAAATTGGCCTTTCCAAATTCTATTCGCTTCGTCCCCGGTGGTGTATTTCATCTGATGCAACTAACACTTTAAACGTGTGTGTTTGCATTCATCATCAAAATCCGAAGCTTATGTTGGCCGCCTTGGATCCTTCAATAAAATATAGGGAGATGCTGGCTATGTTAGTTTGCTCGCTTGATAATGAGTCGTGTATGTATTATCAGAATTTTCCGAGCCACCGCTGCACTGACTGCCCTGATCCAAGTGTCCTTTCTGAATTTCTACGATCTAAACTCCAAGAGGAAGAAAAAACTTATTCTGAATGGGTTTCCGAAGAAGGACAAACTTTGATGAAAAAAGTTATCGATCAAGCAGACGTCTTCGTGGAGAAACTTACTTTAAAATTACAACAACTGTGTCGACATCATTACATCTCCGACAAACAGGGAAAATTCTTTAAACAGTTGAAGGAAAATTTAAAAGAAGAGGAATGTCTCATTTTACTTGATTTTTCCGAAAATTATTCACTTATGATTCAAAATGAAGTCCAGTCCCACCATTGGAGTTGTCAACAAGCAACACTGCATAACGTTGTTGTATACTATTTTGCTGGTGGTTCTCTTTCTCACAAAAGTTTTTTTTTCATCAGCGATTATTTGACTCATGATGCACAGTCTGTTCATGCCTTCATTCAAGATTTAGTTCCGAAATTGAAAAATCTTTCTCCTATGATCCGTACGCTTCTGTTTTTTAGTGATGGCGGACCTGCTTATTATAAAAATCGCTACAATTTTGCCAATCTATCATTCTTCAACGTTGACTTTGGTGGTCTGACGGCGAAATAATTCTTTTCGGCGAGTGGACATGGTAAAAATTCAGCCGACGGAATTGGAGGCACGGTGAAGAAACTTGCGAGATTAGAAGAAAAAAGACGGTGTGTTACTAACCAAATGTTAACGCCAATGGACCTGTTCAACTGGGCGAAAACCGCGATTCCCAACATTGAATTTATTTTCGTTTCTGCTGCTAAAATTGAAGAGTGGAGCAAGTCACTAGAACGCCGATTTAAACGTGCAATTGCCATTACCGGAACTCGTTCATTTCACAGTTTCATAACAACTACAAGACCAGGCGAATTGATTGCATCCACTCTACCAGATCCACGAAGTAAACTACCAAGTAAACTACAAGCCACTGGTGGGCGATGTCTAGAAAGAAAGAAAATTTGCCAACTCGATCAACAAAGGATCTAAAAATTTCTGTAGTCCTAATTTGAGGCAATTTTATGGCTATTGCCGTTTCGCGTGCTGCGTTATAGACCAAACGCCTTCCTAAGTCGGGACACCGATAAAAAGTATGGGACAACGATTTCAAATGCGGTACAGTCGCCAGCGCCACCTATCTTTGGTTGTGTAGTTATAATCAGTTTTTAAAAACAATTACAACAAAAGTAAACACAACATATGTGGTATAATGGATAGCATGTTAAACTCGCTTATATAGCTACCTATATATAGAAAGGTCCAGATTCAAATCCCATGATAGCATTTTGAACTAAATAGGGAAAATAATTTGCAACATAGGAAGTATCCCAGTAAAATTAATTCTGTGACCACTATTCTTTAGTTTGCATCATACATTGAGAAGTTCGAAAAAAATTGGTATATTTTCATGGCGCAGTGGTTTAGTGACTGCCTTGAAATTGTATAATCATTCTTGGTAGTTGGTTCGAATTCCAGGACGAGCATTAACCTTTAACAAAAATGTTAATTTTTAAGTCAGCAATGCCGTTCAACCCATTTAAGGTGAAAACAGACAAGCTGTGATAATTGGCATAGCCATCCCTCCTCTCTTATTGAGTAAAGTTGGCAGTTAGGCTCGACTAGTTGGTCTAGTAAATACACGCTGAATAACGCTCTACAACTATAAGCATTATATATCTAACTTCATTCTAATTGTGACATACGTACGTAAATTCCGCGACTGTGATTAAGAGCCATAGATGACAGTCAATGAGATGACAAAGAAGCCTGTGAATAAATAAATAAATAAATAAATGAATAAATAAACAATAATTTCACTGGAAATTTTTAAACATTTTAAAAATGGTATTATTTGTACAGTATAACTGGCAAGCCCCTTTTCAAGGTCCTGGCTGGGGCAGCATTAGAGTAATTTTGACATTACTTTTCCATGTGCTACCAAAAGCTCCAAGACAACAACCAATTGCCAACCCATCTGGAAGACAGATTGCAACAATAGATCTTGACCATCAGAATCAACTACGAATTAACTATCAACCAGAACGTGTCCGTACATAATTAACTTCAACATCATGGGATGAATCAGCGTTGTTATGAACAAAATCAAAACCATCAACCAGAACGTGGCCATCATCATGACAGACGCCAAGAACACCAATAACGTCAGCAACAACGAAGGCATTGGTTTGCGCTTGCGTTACATGGTACTAAGTATGCCCATGATGTTTTAAGTCTTAAGTAATTTTTTTTTATCTACGTTTATTATTAACATCGTTGAGTGGATTTTTTTCTGGGTTGGCACTTAACATCCAAGTATGGGGACCATGTTCCGACGTTGTTGGTCTTCCTAAATCAATGCACTGCTTTGCTGCGATTATATCGGCTTCCCATGCGTGGAGACAATAATCTTCTTCAGTGGCCAGTATATACCCTGAAGTCAGGAATTGAAAACTTTGTCCTCTATCCACAGTATTGGTATAAAGTGCTCGACCAGTGAGATTTCCAGATATGGCACAACTTTCAGCGGAGAGAAAATTAAGTGGAGACTCTCTAGTAACTGTTTCAGTTCTTGGGTAAGAAATAGGTTTATTTTTTTGTATTTTCTTTGTTTATTTTTCTCTTAATTTCTATTATTAATGTTATTTCATCAATTGAAGATCTATAGAGTTCTATATCCTCACATCTGTGTATAGTGCGACAGTTTTCAATAGTTCCAAGTTCTATCCTCACATCCGTATAAAGCGACAGTTTTTCCAATTCCTGAAGCCAAATCCATTTTCTGTCAAAGAAAATCATACATAAAATTTCGGTAATTGTACTTTCAGATTTTGTATAATAAATAATTATTATATTTTCTAATTAAGCAATTTTTTTTTCTCAAACTTTAATTTGTCTTAACATTCCACTAATTCTAGCTGTAGCTGTTCGTTATCTTATCGTCATCGTTATCTTATATTTTTCAACATCATTTACATGTTATTTCAATATTTTAGACCAGTGAACTTTTGATTTCGACATCCTAACAAAGGACTTTAATGAATATTTTAATATTTTAAGTAGTGGTTATTGTCGATTATACTCAATATTACTTTTGGTTTTTATTTAGATATTTTTTTAACATTTTATGTCTGAAAAAAAAATTTAAATTAAAAGATTAAAGAAATATTAATTAGCATTATGTTTAAATTTTCATATTCATATAATTCTAATTTGTTAGCATGTTGAAATGTAAAGTTGTTTAGTTCTATAAAATTAAAACAACGTGAAAGTATAACTGTTCTCAGCTCGAAATTAAAAAACTCTGATGTTTTTCATTATTAATTATCGTTTCTGTTTATTGTGCTTTATTTGACGTACAATCTCTTTTTATTTTTTTTCGCGCACTGTTTGCCATAATTATTAAAAAACATTGTTATTCCATTACTGATCAGTTTTTCCAGTTTGTCCTTTGTTGCTCCTGGTATTTTTTCCATTGTTTCAGAAGTTGATCTAACTATTCAAACATTTAGAATGTGTTAGATATTAAATTACCGTTTAATGCTATAATAGTTTATTACTTGTTATTATTAATTTTTTTTGCAAATTATTACACTGTTACCTTCCAAATATGTATGGGTTAACGATCCCAACATAATCTCCCTAACCGACTTGTTGATGTTGAATTGGTTTTTTATATATGGTATTCAAACCGTTTTTTTTTTCAATGTATTAGATACTATGTCTCGCAACTTGTCATTTAGTGGACAGAAGTAAAGGGGATTTAGAAGAATATTTCTTACGATTAATATTTAAAAAATTCATTTATTGTTATTATTGTTGTTAAAATAGTATTTTTCTTTATTACACTTCACTTTACCCAACCAAAAACTTCTTTGTCGTCTTTCCTTCCCCGTTATTATTTCCACATGAGTGTCGGGAACTCCCATGACTGGATATGATGTTATCCAGTGGGTTAACGAGTGTTAGTGGATATGATAGTGTTGTAATGTTTTTATAAAAAATGATTTCAATTTGTGAATTAGAGTCTTCCAATTTGGATTGCTTTATTCCGTCAGTGAGATTTCCGGTCCCTTTAAAAACGTTTCTGGTGTCAACATAATCGGACTGCTCCGGCTTTTTCCATACAATCGTCAGGTCGTTGTGCTTAGAAAATTCGTCGTTACTTGAGTTTGAAAAAATTCCAAATCGTAATGTTACCGGACAGTCATGGCATTGCTTAGCCAATTTTAAAATCTATGTGATGCAGCTCTGTGCACACGTTCCACGTTTACACACGTTTACTTGTGTTGTAATCCAATAGCTTTCTGAATTCAAGTAAGGATTTTAGAGTGTTTCCCTCTTTAATCATTGGATTGGTGTCGCACATTTCAGGGTACTGTGCAGACACCCAGCAATCATTGGCGCTAACTTTTAGTACTTGCTACTTAAATGTGGTGTCATGTGCTAACAGACGTTAGTGGATATCTCTTTCGGAGACAACCACTAAGTACATGCATATCCTGTCCATGTGATGACGTCCTTATTTTTTACCTATAAATTATACTGTACATTTTTGGGTTTACTTACAGGGTAGGGGAAGGAACAATAAATTAGATCCTCTACATCAATGGTACCTTTTTCGATTGGTTGAGAACAACTACACGTGTCGATTGTCAAAGCGGAAGAAAGAGCGGAGAAGTAAGGTTAGTAGCGCGGAACAATACATCTGTAAAAAGAATCTAATTCTTATTTTTGAAAACGCACTGACTTTCGCAAAACATGAGCGTAAATGTATATCAGGAGGAGGGATTGTGGTAGTTTTAGGTGCTGAAGGATCTTTTCTTGGCCTGTCCGTTTTACCCCTGAGGTTCCTCAGGTAATACCACTGGCGTTGGCATCTCATTTGCAACAGCTGTCAAGTTTAACAAGCGATCTCCCACTCAAGCGTACCGAAATTCCCCTTTCTGGTGGAGGTACTTTCCGGATCGTAATCCGGAAAAGGACTCTAAAAATCCGGACTAGATCTATTCTGTTCAGAATCGCAAGGCGATTCTAACGGAATAAAGTCAAGATTTTTATCTTTTTCCGTTCATGAGATAATCATGGTTGAAAAACGTGAAATATCACGAAAACTCGAACTCTCCCCCTCCGTTTACATCGCTTTTCGCCATTTCCTATCAATTAGTTTTTTTTTGGCCGAATATACGGCGAAAAGCGATGTAAACGGAGGGGGAGAGTTCCTCATGATTAATTTTATTATAAGAACATCGTTCATCCAATGTTATTCAAACTTGACAATATCATGAATAAGAGGATAAGGAATATTTTTTAGCTAAAAAATTAATTTTATTTCCGTAAATTTATTTCATTACTTTTTTTAACATTTTAAATTTCATGTTGTATTCTTTAAACAGTAACCATAAATATTTCCGAAGTGTTTTTACTAAAGATATACATCTTTAAAAAATGACAAAGTTCATGAAGAAAATCTGATGTTGCAATTTGTTCCCGGTTAAAAATTATCCACACTCCACACCAGATGAAGTTAGACAGAGCGAGGTGGGTTCTTGTAGCAAATGATTTATACCGTCTATTTCTGTGTTTCGCGATCTAAAAAAATGTGAAAAAAGATGTCGAACAGACACAGCCTTTTCCAAGTACGTACAGATACAGCGAAATACATACGAAGATACCATACATGTAAACAGGATGATGAAATATTTTTAAAAGGTGATCCAACAATGTTCCTCGTCAACGTGACAATGTAATGAAATTTAAGTAAAAAGTAAAAGAAGTTCATGTCAATTTAGAACATGTGTAGGGGAGACTGGAGTAAGACGGGACGGTTTTCGTTTGCCCCCTATATCTCCTAAATTAATCATTTAATTTCTTTAAAAATTTTTTTATGTATTCCTTATTGTAATGTACCCTCCATATTTTTTGTATAATTTAATAATGAACCATTTCCCCATAAAAGACCTTTAAAGTTTACTCAGATTTATGGGAGGAGCCTATTTTTTGGGGGTAAGTGAGGACACTGGGGTGGGTGGTGAGGGACGTCCTCCGTTTTCGCCTTAAAATTCATTAATAAAATTTAAAAATATTGAAATAGTGTTCCACTGCATAGACTCTTTGAGTTTATAAATTTTTCAATTTTATTATTGGGTTTATGAACCTTTTTTATTATATAAACAAAACCCTTATGGAGCAGTAGGATATCCTGCGTTGCCAGGTCAGGAAATCAAGCCTCTTTAAAATGCTGTACGCTGATTGGCCCGCAACTGTCCCAAAATAGTCAAAAACAGCTGTCCCGATTTCCCGGTGTAGACACTTTTTTTAAAAAGTTAATACTGTCTAAACTAATTAATGTAAAATTCGAATTTTTGTTCCTAACGATCAAGAAATGATTTATCTTCATTTCCATATTAAATTTACATGCCATTAGCGTTTATTTGGTTCTATAAACATAAAATGGCGGAGACAAAAATAACTAAAAAAAGACGTTTTTTGAGTTTTGTCAATAACTCATACAGTTATTGACAAAACTCCGCCAAATTTTATGCCAAAGTAGAATATACGTATTGAAATAACATACTAAAATTTTTATTAATTTTATTAATATCTACTATTTTTTCCCCTACTTTCCCTTTTGAACCGGTGTCCCGGTATACTCCAGTCTCCCCTACTCAAACAAGTGGGGTACGCATAAGTCACTTCCTCTATTCAGAAATCAATCCGTCCTAACTTCCTGGTTCCTGTGGTTAGCTACATTAATATTACCTTAAAAGCCAAAGGGGACGAATACTCCGTGGGAAATTATTTTTCTTTACGCTACCATTTAAATAAAAATAAGAATTATGAAAAAATAAAAGTATTAGTCTGGGAGTTGGGCGACAAAAAATTACAATTAATTAGCAAAAGGTTTGAGGTTAAAATGTGGTTAGGGGGGTATGACACACACGAAAAGCCACGTCTGTCGACTGGCGGCCGGGGCGTTCAAGCATGACGCGATCCCGAAGTCGGCGGGAACAGTAAAAAAATTACTTTTGTTTAGAAAATCTGAACTATATCTTAAAAAATAGAGGAATATCAACTTTATTTTATTTCCGACAGACAGACGTCATAATCTGGGGCCATCAGACGTCGGTGTGTAAGAAATTTCACAAAATTTCAGTCAATTGTGAAAATGGCAACGCTGCATCTTAAGCGCATAATTTAAAATAGAGAGATTTGGGGAGGATATGTGAGTTTTTAACTGGCGGTGCTTAATTTGTGATGAATTTGTAGACGACGCTCACCAAAATCACCCTTTTCGTACTGCCTACGGCTGAATACAACCCTCTTTCGCCCTTAGGGCCTTAAGGCGAAATACGAAAAGGGTGATTTTGGTGAGCGTCGTCTACAAATTCATCACAAATTAAGCACCGCCCATCAAAAATGACTGAGACCCCGTTTTGAAATGGGAGGCGCTTATTCGAACTTTGAATTAAAAATACACATAGTTAGGTTCATTTTAAAAATATTTAAAAAATACCATGAGAATCAGCGTGAAAAACTGATTCTCATGGAGTATGTTAAAAACAAATCGAAATTTCATGCAAAGACCCTATTGCAGGCATGTCAGAGCCATAGAATACTGGTACCGCCACTCATATGGCGAGCTCTTCCATTGCTTTTTTTCTCTGGAAGTGAAGCCTGCTTGCCTGCCCTGCTCCTTAGCTATAAGCGCCACGGTGGGTGTGTGGGGAAGTAGGGTATAGGCATGGCAATAGGAATGGAGGGAAAAGTGGAGGAGTGGCAAGGAGCGAGATCGATATCTTAGCTCCGATTTTCACTATCGATTGCTAAAGTTGGCTTCAGCCCCAGAGAAAATTTCCGAGAGGAAGAGTTAACATGGCAGTGGCGCTACCAGTATTCTATAGCTCTGCCCAGAGCTATATAGACTCCTGGTCGCTTCACGGCTGTGTTGGCTTCCCCATCCCGGTTTCAGGGTAAACGTAAGCCGATTTTCAGAGATTTTAGGGCGGAGCCTGTCAGAATTGTGAAGTGGTATCTGGAAACAGCGCCATCTGGGCTCTCAAAAGTAGCTGGATGTTGTAGCTGACACACTCACTAGAGGCGCTCATTCCAGTTTCCAAATCGGCTTACGTTTACCCTGAAACCGGGATGGGGAAGCCAACCGGATTTAGTTTAGTTTCTATGTTTCATTTTATTTATTGGGCGATCACACTCGTTCAAGAATATTCTTGGCTATTTTTAAACGTTCTTCAAGAACCCACGACATAAAAAGAATAACTTGATCAAAAAAAACTTCGTTACAAAATGAAAGGGAAAATTTTATTGGAATATTAAAAGAAACTCGACATTCAATGATCATGTAATCCCTATCTATCCAACTGGGTTATTCGGTCCGCGAATAACTAAGCCCCCTTATGCCAATCCGTTCGTCTTTTATACTTTTCAACATTTTATTTCGGGGTTCGTTTCACTCTCATGTAGTTCTAATTTCAATTAGCGCTGGTCAGGCGGTCCTTTATAGTACGGTCATAACGCCTCTGGACATACGTGAACCATAACGTTTTCCCAACAGATATTGATATTATTATATCGATTTTGATATTATTACGTAAAGTTCCATCACAAGTGACAAAAGTTCCTGCCGAGTTTGATTTTCTAGAATTTAAGGAATGAGAAAAACTAGTCAACAAATATATATCGTACTTTCGTACAACACATGTAGGTCTACAAATTAAGCTGACTGCTCTGGTATTAGTTTGATTTGATGGAGAAATAAAAAACAAAATTAAGTTAAAGAACCGTTTGTGTAAAAAATAGAAATTAATCACAATGCTGTATAACAAATGGCGAAGAATGAGATACATTTTTTCCATTTAGAGAAAGAGTTCTGTATGGAGGTGTGGGGAGTGGGACAACTGACGAAGAACGATTGACAGCAAACATGAAGCTTAAACGTACTGCAGACATTTGTCTTTTGTTGTGTCACTGTACATTTGAAAAGCTGAAGACGGCATAAGCCTCATGTCAGGTGGGAATCTAACATCAGGGTAGAAACTTTTTCACAGGATTTCGAGATGCATAACAGAAAATTTGTTTTACTTCAGTTACTTTCACTAGCCTATTTATTTTTAAAGTCGATGTATTTTAACTTGGATCTAACAACATTTTAAATGAACTGTTCACTGCTATTCGCTGACAAATCCATCAGACGCCATGCGGCATTCACATCCAATTCAGTTTGGTCTCGGCACAGAACCCAAACATAATTGACTCGCATGACTTTTTCAGCATCGCCTTCCACAATGTTGTTGGCTTTATCCCGGACGCACATGATTTGCTGGGCAGTAAAAGTTATCACTAATATAGGACCTTGCTCCATGACTTTACCCATGGCTAAATCTACGTTATCGACGTCCAAGACCCTGCAATCGATGACATAACCTGAAACGTTACAAGAAGATTAAGCCACTTTTAAAATTTTATTCAGTATAATTATTACCTAGGGATAGGGCATGTTTGATGGGTGTAGATAGAATATTAAATGGCCCTTCATGACACCAGTCTTTGAGAATGTCAAGATCACCTCTTGCCATAGCTTCAAGGACATTGGGAATGATGTCATATTCACACTTTTTCAAGAATTCTTCTTTGCTGAAATCAGGATCCATTTTACAAATTTCAGTAAGAGCTTCACTCATTTCTGTTTTCTATAAAAAAAAACCATTTAAAATCAAACCAAATCATAAACTTAATGGTATCAGGTAACAAATTCTAATACTCACTTGAAATAGTCCACCCATAATATCTACAACTTTTTCTGTGAGTAGGCGAGAAGCTCGAATTACTGCATTATCACTCTCTTCATACTTATTTTTCCAATCAAGAACTTTGTTAACATATGGATTTTTATCCTTAAAGTTTTGCCAACTTTGATAGAATCTGTTAAACAAATTATTGTGTTTATCGTAATGGAAAACTTGGTTTAAAAATTAAGTACTTTGAATCTTTATGCAATTCAATTCCTGTTGCCTCAGTGTTAATTTCTATGGGTTTTGCATTCACATCTTCCTCTGATGAAACCTGTTTGCGTTTCCTCAGTACTGAAGGCCTCCTATTAAGAAAAAAACCAAGTACTTTAACATAACCATTCATGAACAATGTAAATAAACTTTGAATAAATGTATTACCTGTAGATGCGAGCTCCAGATAAATCAATTTCTTTTCTGACTGCATCAGCAGTTTCACTAATTGTTTTGAAGGGTGCTGTTTTGCTGATTTTCTGTCCTGTTTCAACTATGGTGTCACTGGCTCCCTTAGCTGTTTTGCCTATACCTTCTGTTATTTGACCAGCTTTTTTCACAAACTCTGTTTTTTGAGCATCAGAAAGGGCTTCTTGGACCTTCTCCTTCAAGACGTTTACTTTCTCTTTCAAGACATCACTGCCTTTGGAAGCTTCTGATTCAACAGCTTGGAACTTTTCTCTAGCTTTTTTTAAAGCGTCAGTGTTTTCAAGTTTTTGAGCTTCTTCTCTAAACTTTTTCAGGTTTTCCTTCATCTCTTTATTCTTGGCCATTTCTTGACGAACATTGTCGATAACCCTAGAAATGAATGTCGGCCTACGTGTTTCTTGGGAATACCGTCTGGTGATACTCTAGAACATAAAGGTACAGTATGAATTGGTTTAAGCATTTTAAAAGAGCCTTTCTGTATTAAAAACTTCGTGCTTAAAAAAGTGAAGGAATATTTTATATAAATAAACTCACGTGTTGGATTAGCCGGTTTCCTACACGTAACATGGAGGTCGCCATTGTTGTTGAATTAAGTGTTGCTGCGGTGCCATTAGGTAAAATTCCGAAAAGTTTCTCTGCCCGTCTGCCGCACTGACCGCCGACGCCGAGCGCCGACTTTGCGGCCGTATTTCGCTGTCGCTGCTTCTTGTTTCATTTGTTATCACCTCTTTTCGTATTCGTATCATTTTCATTTTCCTTTAAATTCATCGTCAGAGAATATTGTATGGCATATTCATACTGATTTAATTGAATTGAATTTCACTGTACATAACTTCCTCGCGATGCAATAATTAGCGTAATTAGCGATCTTTTTATTTATCCTTTAAGCGAAAATTGGTCATTGCCTACAGCTACAGGTGAGGTGAGCTATAGTTTTTTGTTATTGTTTTTGTTTTTTGTTTTTTTTTTGTTTTTTTTTTAGTTTTTTATTTTTTTATTTTGAGTGAGCATTCATTTTTTTTTACACCTCATATTCTTTTACATACGGTTTCCGTTTCTGCTTCCCGATCGATCTGGAAAATCAAAGTAATTTCATGTAAACAAAGGAAATCAGTTGACCATGAAATCCTTTCTAAAGAGTAAAGACGTTCGTAGACCAGCAATAGTCATTTCAATGACGGAAGTACTGCAACTTCCTTGATTTTTTTGTTTTTCAATATACTGTATGACCCTACTTAGATTTTTTAAACAAAAAAAAAAAAAACAGGGAAATCCTGTAACTGTGCATGACGCAACGGAAGAACATCCGTAAGCCAAGTTAAGATTTCGCACACTTATTCAGACATCCGAGTCGAAACTATAACATTGTCATGTTTTTTTCTGTTTATGTGATGTCGCAACACACAAATTTGTTTCAACATTTTATTCCCCGCTGTTTAAATTTGGTAATCTTTATTCTTGTTACGATGATTCGGACATTTTATTTCCCGGAAGTAGTACAACCGACATATCCTATATAATATGCAATTAAAATTCATAAAATAACGGTTGTTTCTTTTGTTACATTCTTGATTTTATGAATACAAACTTAATGCAATTACCATAGTTAGAAAATTCATAACAATTTTTTGAAGTACTAGAACAAATCAAGGAAAGGCTGAGAAATATAAAATTACCATTTTATGCCCCACGGGGTTTAATTGCTTTGGCTCTTGGTCGACCACCGAACTCCTCATTGCGGCGTGTGTGTTGTTTGTGTGGAATTCCACAATGAAATGGATGGGCGAGGCTACCTTTTGAAGGCCATATACAAGTAAAGGACCGAATGCAACCGAATCAGTTGGCCGCTGTTTGAGTGTTTGTTAAGTTCGAAACAGTGCTGTGATTGCAGGGACTTGTGGCGTTGCATAGCAAAATTTCGAAAATTCTTTCAATACAATCATTCATATCTCAATAGCCGAAAAGAAAACTTGACACTCTTTTTGACTGCGTTACGCCTTAACATGAATCCCAGTAAGTACATTTAAGTTATTTTTTTTAATTTTGATTCAATGAGCAGTCGTCACTGGTCGATTCTAAAACTACATTTATTAATTATAAGTTTGTCATGTAAAATAGAATTTTTTATTTTAATAAAACAACCTATACATAGCAAGAAGAAAAATGTACTGCCTTTAGTCATATAGTTCTTTCTAGAATCAATAGTTTTAAGCAACTCATTTCTGACTCAAAATTCTCATCAATTAAGTAAACTCGTCTCTCATTCCATCCTCAAATATTATGCAACTACCATATAATTATGTTTTCGAGCGGAAAGTATGACAATTTTACGAAGTTTCATATGAAAATATAACAATCTCAATGTCAAAATTTAAAAATAATATTTATCATTTTTTTTTTTTTTTGCTAATTTAGATGGGACCACATCGCTGCTTTATTGTTGCACTTTTCTATTGCTTTGTTCCTTAGGGCTGGCAAATTGCCAGTCTGAATGGGCGATGAGTAATGTAGCAGAATCCTTGCACTTATTCACAAAGGAAATTTTTCACGTATGCCATTTTTGTTTTCCACGTCAAAAATGAGAAAGTAATAATAATTTTAACTTTTAGAGTGTCGAACACACCGATAAAACCACAAATTTAGTAATTTCCCCCTTGAGCCTTTTTGCGGCCCTATCGCTAACCTCGATTGGAGCTAAGGGCACAACGTTGAACCAAATTCAACAAGCTCTGCGATTGTCGACAAATGCTTTAACACGAAAGGGTGGATTGGCCCACATAATCGCATCAATGACGGTATTTAATTGAAATTGAAATGACGAAAAGTATCAAATGGACTATTTCTTAGTGACAACCTTCACCCAACACAGGCACAAAACAGCAAAGAAGTTGTGATGGATCTGGCAAACTTCGTGTGGGTCCCGCGCGGATTGGCCGTAAAAGCTGAATACGCTCGATCCGTTCAGGAAATTTTCCAAACCCGAGTTCGTGATGCTGATTTTACACGCGTAGAAGAAGTGCGCCAGGTGATCAACCATAGAATTGCGAATATTACCAAAGGTCACATCACAGAGCTCTTTCCCAGAGGTAGCAATCGGAGAAAATGATTTTGCTTTCAAACGAATTCAAATAGCACGAGCTTTGCTTCAATTTCAGGATCCATAACCAAGCAGACACGATTACTGCTGGCTAATGCACTTTACTTTAAGGGACTTTGGGTTCATGCCTTTAACCAAACAGATACCTATTTGGAACGATTTTTTATGTCTAATGGTCAATCTGTCGTGGCCCGGATGATGCACGGTTCTGGCACCTTTCAAGCGGGAGTTCTTGACGATCTTGGAGCCAAAGCTATCTTATTACCATATCAGGTATTTTTTTACTATTCAAGTTTTTTTTTTATTTTTGGATTGAAAGTCAAAGGTAAAGTGCACTGAATCTTAACAGACCTGTATATAGAGAGAGTTCGATAATTTGGAAACGGTTTTTTATTTCAATTAAATGAGTGTGTAAGAGTGTATCGATATAAGTATATTTTGGCGTTGGGCATCGTCTAAAGATTTATTCCCCAATTATGGATTTTATTCTTAGGGTAATCGCTATGGATTGCTGTGTGTTTTACCTGATCGCAATGTAGAACTTAGTGAGGTTGAAAATCGTATGCTCAGTTCTGGCTACACCCCTACGATTCTGCTGAGAAAAATGATCCAACGTGATGTCAACATAACTTTACCTAAATTCAACATACAATTTGACATCGAAATGTCGCCTACCTTGCAAAAGGTCTATTTCAATTGTATTTACCAAATTAGTTACAGTTTGAGCTATTCTGCGTATGCTGGTATAATTCAATTCCATTATTACAGATGGGCATCCGCAATTTGTTCACAAATGAAGCAGATCTTTCCGGTATGAGTTCAAGCTCCCGTTCAGCAATGTTGAAAGTGTCTAGCGTTTATCATCAATGCACCATTGAGGTGAATGAGGGCGGAAGTGAAGTCAGCGCAGCTTCAGGTAAATGTCACTTAAGCAATCTTTTATGTTTCGTAATAAAAAATTGTGTTCAAATTTTATTAGGATTAGAAATAACTCCACTCAGCGGAGGTTTTGGAAACCACTTTGGCCCTATCGAATTTAGAGCCGACCGCCCCTTCTTAATTTACTTAATTGATCGAGAAAATTACAACATTCCGTTGATAATCGGGCGTGTCTACAACCCACTTCAAGGTAAATACACGAATGTCAATCAGCATCAAGATTCGGCAGAAAAAACGGCGGTGAAAGCTGAACGTCACAGCCCAGCGAAAGTCAGCGCGGCGTTGATACAGAGAACCGAGTTTCAACCTACTCGTCCATTTCCTCAATTTATCCAAGAGAGCGACCAAGTGATTTACCCGCAGAAACCGTCGTATTACTACAATTCTGTCAAACAATTTGCAAATCGATATTTTTCGCACTCCCCACCCGTAAAGCACTTGCATACTACCCCCGTTGTATTTCCAGAAGACAATTTAGACGGACACCATTGGAAGAGAGAAATTGGAAATTCAACTTCTTTACCCGAAGTGTCATCGACAACGGTAACGTCGTCCACATTAGAAAATGAGGACGTGGATACTCGATTGAAAGACCCGCTGTGGTTCAACAAGCCAACTGCGCCAGAAGTGATAATTCCATTAAATCCTCCGGTATTAAATCACAGACCAGCTATCGTTCGCCCCCAATCGACAGCGATCCCAGAAAAACCATCGTCGACTAGTGGCCAACCGTTCAGCTCTACAATTCCACCGAATATCTTTTTTGCGCTACCAACAGCTCCGAATCCATCGCCGGTGTTTCCAATCAACCAAGCGAACAATGGTTGGAATCAGAAAGAGCAAAATATTGGCGGAGCACCTGGATACCCTCCATCACACAATAACGACATGACATTTCTGAATAATCGACCAGTCTTCATATCCCCTCCATGGTATCCAAGTCAAACTCATTCCTACTTCCAGCCACATTCCTCTGGTTCAGGATCGGAATTACAAGGAATATTTTTCCCAGACTACCGCTCCTCGTCTCGAAACTACACGCCCGTTTGATTTTTTTACAAAATTTTTACATAAGGTTTCCAATGAATGTGGGCTTAGATTATAAGACTAGTCAAATCATTCATGATGGATTTGGACTGTGCACTGTGTACTGTTGTTTTCAAAAGCGATTTGGGGATAGACGATTTGGGGCTTTGGAATTTCAACGTCATCAATTGTAATTTTTAATGAAACTATATTATAGCAAAACCAAATAAATCATTTTGAAAACCCCCCAAAATTTTGCATACCAAAGGCTTTAGTCAGTTTCACTACACAATCCATGCAACAATGAGAAATTCAATTCAATTCAACTCCACGTAATACGTCATACAAGTCCTGGAAATAAATGTTCAAATAAAACAAAATAAATAAAGTAAAGTGCATGCAATGGACGGATGCTAAATGGAGTAAATGCACGGCTTTTCGGTGCGGCGAATCTAGATATAGTGTGGGTCTGGAGAAATTTGAATGGCAATTTTTTTTATTGGATAATCACAAAATGATAACTTTGATGAAGAAATTTTTGCGAGTATAAGTGCGATCCATGTGCACATAGTCGAACTTTCCAAACATTTTTCGCTAATAACAAAATGCTTTTCACGGTCGTATTTCAGAGGAAAATAAAGAGAGATCAGTGTCACACTTTGAGACAGAGTAGTTTCTTGGAAGGAGGAACCCGAGAGAGATATTGGAAGGAATCGCGGCGAACTTCCTGATTGGGGTTGTTTGCAGGCTGAGCGACGTCAGCTAATGATAATACTTCTGGTTTAGCCTGAGTGACTGGCTCATCTTCGACAGAACTGATATTCTTCTCCTTCATTCGCTCAAGAACTAGGTGCTCAAGTGTAAATAAGTGGTCGTCAATGACTTCTGGAAGATTATCACTATAGGCAGCGAGTTTTTTTAATTAATTTATATTCCAAAACGAAACATTATTTTGATATAATAGATTAATTACCGAAAGAATTCTGCTAGTCGTAGTACATATTCACTATTATGTCCAGCTTCTCCCTTGCACTCCGTGACCTGCAATTGATAAACAATTATTAATTTAATATACAATCAAAGAGTGATACCAAGTGATAGCATTTTGAGTTACGAGATACGCGCTATAGAAAGAATTAATCGAACCAAAGAAAATATTGAAAGTAATTAGCCTTAGAAACTAATAAGGTATAATTTCAACCAGTCTCAGCTAGTTTTCACTGTTCCTGGCTAGTTCCATGTCAATGCTGTTATTTCGCCAAAGACCAAGAAACTGGTTTACGGAGTCAATGTTAACCCAAGTATGTCTATGTACACCTTGCGCAATTCTATACGCGGAAAACCCAACGTAATTTAGAAGTCACAGTTTTGAAACATGTAGACTATATAGAATTAGGTTTTTGAAAAGTGATATGCAATTGCCTTCACTTTTCAAGACTAGAAGCTTTTTTATTTTGATCTTTGTATGGAAAAAAATATTTCGACACTGTGATAAGATTGACATATTCAGTTACACTTTTATATCATAGAAAAAATACAAAAAATTGTGATTCATACCTGAGCAGCCACATCAGGAAGTGGGGCCGGACCCAACCACTGCATCAAAAATAGTCAAATTATTAGGAATTCCTCAGCGGAAAAACCCTTAAGAAAATGATAATATTATTACTTGCGGATTGTGTTCCGTGGCTCGAAATACCAAAACCGGAAATGGCGTCATAACACCGTTTCGGGGAAAGAACGTGGTGATCAGAGTTTCATAACCACCTTTAGTACATTCTCGGTCATTCAGATACTTGAGTGCCGTCTCGCCCAGGAGTTCGAAAGCTAATCCCCAAGTGCTTGCCTGTAAAAAATAATAATATTGAAAACATTTCATTTAACAACAAATTTACAGCAACACATTTTTCGCCAAGTTTATATGGCAATTTCTCCAATACAGACAATCTTTAAAATTGACACAAGAATATTACAAATCAATAGCTTTTTTCGCTTTACCCTTTATTTGACCTATTTACAATCAGCCTGGTTTATTTTTAGTTTCTAAACACTCGTCACAATAAAGATAAATATAGATACGGTCATTGACAACGGTAACTCACCTCATCTTCTTTGACCAAAGTTGCTACGCGGCCGGGCTGCAAAAAAAAAAGAAAGAAAAATGAAAAACGAATTAAATAAAATGATGAAAACTGCTTTTAACGAGCATTTGCGTATCTGACAAAATGTGGGTCAAATCGATTAAAGTGCATCGATTTTTGCGCATCCATACAAAAAACGAAAACAACACCCAACACGCTATCTGGTGGTTAGTACAGCAACCCTTGCGGCGCGCAATTAAAAAGATGATGCAATATTGCCCAAAAATGCACAAGCCAATGTTTTAAAGTTTAGTAAACGAGCTAGATTTGATACTTGGCTTACCTTGTCAGCTGTGCCGCGATGAGAGTTGTTACCTTGCCAAAATTTTCGGGAAAATCCGCGAATAAACCCTAACTGGTGACTTCCATAATCGAAACCTTGCAACCAGCAGAGAGAACCGTAGCCAAAAACCCACAAGTTGCTGCTGCAATCGTTGGGATTCATTTCAATATCTTTCTTGTATTCTAGCTACGGTGTGAGGAGAGAAGGGACGATTCGAACAGCAAGAGAAAACAAAACGTGGCAATCACAAATGAACTTGGGAAAAGAAGACGGGGGGGAAATGAAGACGAGGCTACGAAAACTTCCACATCGTACGGCGATGACTGACGGATTGACGTACGCGGAAAGGTTTTGAGAAGATATAGAGAGTTTTTTTTTTGCTGGTAGGCAGTGCTTAAAGAAAAGGGAGGGTCATGGGGATCTCCTGGAATTGTAGTCCAAGCGGAGCTCAGCTCACAGAGAGGCACAGACACAACAATGTAACTTGCCCCAATTACTAGACAGGATAGAACTGGTTTCTGTACTGTACAGTGATACACTTCGTTCACCACCGCTGGATGATGAAAGTATACCAATAGTCAAGCCAAATCTACCAAAGTGTTGTAGTGTAGACTTCGCTAGTCGGGTTTGATCATTGGTTTTGCCCAGCAGACGCTTGGATGTGATCCAGAAGAAAGTAAAACCTAAAGGGGAAAGGTCTACTATTCTTTTAACGTTTTCTCTTCTTTATTAGACCCGTCATCCGTAAAGTGACCTCAGACAACGATTCAGCATGACCTACAAATAATTGGAAAAATACTTTGGTTTTCCCTTCAACCTTGGCAAGATTTCGTAAAAGCAAGCCGAGTTGTACAGTCCCTCCTTACCATGGGGCGTTTTTAATTTAAAAAAATACTACTTTTCTGTGGTCATCTTCCTTTCCTTTTACTTTTTGTTAATTTTTTTTTTTGTGTGCTTTGTTTCCTAATCATTGAAACGCCCTAATAGTGGCCGTGAACATTTTTGCAAAAAAAACCCGGCTTAGATATTTATTTCAAATAAATAACATTTGTCAGACTATGTATGATACGGTATTAACGTGACTATGGTATACAATATACATGCTACCGTCTGTTTTTATATCATATTTCTCTCTCCGTCTGATATCCACCATATTGTTGACAATTCTACCTTCTATACTCACATTTCGTTTTCCAGTTAAAAGTGGCAGCAAAAAGTGTGATTTCAACGGGTTACATTACTCTTTAAAAGATTCAGAGCGTGGAAATCGTACCCTATCCATATACCCGGAATACAACTGATACGTCAGCTCATTCCGGTTTCCAGACCAAGCTATTACCGTATTAGGTTTTATACAGTAATATAAGCCGGTTTCGACTTTTTCTCTCTCTCTTTTTTTTTTTTTGTTAAATAGAAACCGGCCTGTTTAAAAGTTCTATAACACAAAACTGAAATAAGTTTGAATTAAGGATAGTGCAGCAGAAAATGCGTAAATGAATTGACGTGAAAATTACTCCCGTAACGCAAAATTTGTGTTTCAGAATGCGCACGAAATCCATGGAAAAGGACTTTTATTGGGCTAATTTTAATATTCGTAATGCTTCCGATTATTTGAATCAATTGCAGTCTTCCTAAAGATTTGTTATTTTGAAGATTTTGATGAGACTGAAAGGCAAGAAAGAAAATAACTGATTGTTATTGATTTCAATTTTAAATCGACATGTTTTTAATTAAGATTTCATGCTTCAGTCGGCTTCAGTCGAAAATAAAGCTCTTATCACTGCTATTCATGGTGTATACTCGAATTTTAAGGTTAATTGTTAATTGCATATATGTGAGATTGTGAGCTGTTCATGAAAAAAGTTATCGGTCCTTATAATTTTTGATATAATTTTTTAGGTCAGAAATAAAATATTCCAGAGGCGGTACAATATTCGTGTAACAGCCTTGCATGTGGATTCGAAGGATGAATGATATATTAAGTAGTTCGGCGAAAACCTCGACACATTGAACGTGCCTTTTTACTATGAGATGAATTGATAGAATAACAGTTGCCAGGGAAATCATTATTTAGTATTTACGGAAATCTAGTCTCTAAATAAAGGTCGACCTTTTGAATCTCTTTGCTCGCAAGGAGCTCTGACGAGTGGTGACTGGAATGGGTTGTTCACTTGTTCTAGCCCGGCGTCATCTACTCATCTAGCTACCATGGGCAAGTGGTACGATACGGTTTACAAAGATAAGTCTCCCCTTAAAATCACGCCTCAGTCGCCTCACATGACAGACTATAAAAAAATTACGCTGTTTCAAAGGCTGTAGTTATACTATCTTCACGGTGAATAGCATGTTTAATTGGTCATCTGTTTAAAGTAAAATATTTATGAAGAAGAATGAAGAATGAATGAAGAATGAAAGATTATGAAGATATGTTAAGTACAATGTTTATGAAATGGTTTACGAAAAGGATCAGGTAATCCTACTAAACTAATATTGATTTCAGATTAAGAATGCAGAGAGTAGATAAACGCAAATTGTATGTACCAACACAAATGTAAGAAATCAAATTGTGTTGTTTCGAAACAAGAAAAAAAAACCCAAACCCAAATTCAATTTCTTATTCTACTGAAACGCTGCTGTGTATTGAAATGGATTCGCTAGATGTCTCTTACAATCATCCTTTCAGATTTCGGAATGGGCCACATTTTGAGCTATGGGGTTTATATATAGGAATGTTGTCCGGCCTTGAAACACACAGAACTTCATAGCGGCCAGGCCCCAGCTACCGCGCCCCAACGCCCCCAAGTACTATTGTTCATCCACAGCACAGATACGTTGGGCCATTCGGCCATTCGGTGAAGTTTGCTCATAGATAAGAAGTACTTCAAACTCCCGCATCTAGAAAACGGCGCTGTTTCTCACGATGACGCGTTACCATATAGCCATATAGCTTATTATTTGACTCCTCCTACATTCCCTCGCCTGTTTTAGTTGTCCGGAAGTGTTACGCCTTTAATGAAAAGGCTTTGTGAGTGTATCCTTCCCCAAGCATCAAAATTTGACACCTATTTGTGGCTATTCTTTTTAATAGTTAGAAGATTAATTGGCATTAAAACTTCCTGCTATAGAAGCAAAGAAAGTCAAGCTTTTTGGTTCTATTTGTGTTCATTTTTCTGTGTACCTTTGTACTAAGTTAAATTCAGTAATTGAGTGTTGTTGTTGTAGTATTGCCAAGGTCTTAGTTCATGTTCAAGCTTGTTTCATCTTTTTACAATCTTAGCCTTATGATTTTTCGGTGACCAAAGTGAGTAAAATGAGTGAACCAGATTGTAAAAGGAGAAAGTACCGGACTGAACACAATGCTAATCCTGGACCTGGACCACCTGTGCTTGGTGAAATGAATTATGAAGAAGTTTCTCATGATCAACTAAATGAACAAGATGAGTGGAAAAGATTTCATACAAGTGTTGAGAACTTAAATGAGTGTTTAGTTACCCGGTGTGTTTGCCCTTGGAATTTTGACGATTACCAAAACATCTTCATTTACTCAGGAAACAAGTGCTCTGACACAGAGAACCAAAGTGAAATACTTCTTTTTTGTTCTTTAATCCAGCTCTTATGTGAAGAAATTGCTAGACAAAACAGTGTTATCATAAGAAGTGGTAGATTTTGCCTAACTCTTAAAAGATTGAGAGTTCTCCTATTCCACCTCAATAGTGTATCAGATCCCACATGCCTACTTCAATGTTTCCTCCGGTCTTCAAACCAGTTTGTTAGTTTTGCAGCTGCTAGAGCTTTATCAGCATGGTTAAAAGCAGCTGATGAAGGGGCATGTAAGGTGCTGTTAGATCGTCTACTTGATAACATAGTAAGTGGTGTACATAAATGAAGTATGCCAATGAGTTCATTAATCCTTTTACTTTGTTACAGGTTAGTCCTTTAGCAACTTCATTGAGCACACTCAATACTTCAGGAGCACATGGCCCTCTACCTCATACTGTGTCCAATTTACTGGATGTTTTGAAAAGTTGCATTGAAGCGCCAGACATTGAACCTCATCCTACTGAAGGAGCCACTGAAGATGAAAGTGAAGATTCTTCTTATGATCTGCAAGGTGACTTAAATGTCAAATGTTCAGTTTTCTTTTTTACACCAAAGATTTCTTTTAATTTTAGAACGATCAACGAATGTTAAATTTGTCTGTCATGGCTTATTGGATACTGAAGAAGCTTCTGAAGATTCACTGGTAGTATTATTCTCTTTGAGATGTCATTCACTCACTAATCATAATTATATCTGCCATGTCTAGGGAGTTGATCAGGCTGATCTAGAATGCCCGGACTCTGAATCGAAGGATTTGAAGGGAAGTGTTATTCGAGCTCTGGGCAAGCACTGGAATGTAATCGTGACCTATTTCCACGCAGCTTTGACCCTTGCACAATCGGCTACCAGTTTACACTCAGAAGATATTTTTCCTTTGGTATCCTTTCTCTCGTTGTGGCAGTCAACTATTTCTGTTAAAGCGAATGTTTCCGTGTTGGACTCAAAACCGTTTTACTCGCGAATGGAAGCGTTGCTGCCGATCATGACGCCTTCGCTTGACCCCATCATTTGGCGTGAAATGATCAATCTCTTTAACGAAGTGCTCTGCTATGGGTCAACCCTCGCTCTTCAGGATTTTCTACCTGACGAACCTTGCAATTTGGCTCATTTAGTTATCCGACATGTACGGGTCGAGAGATTACTTGATCGAGCTCCATTTCAAACCGCCCAGAATTGTACATCCAACCGATCCTTGATGCAGAAACTCGTACTTTTGGTCTTAAAAGCCGTTGCCGTTACAGTAAAAGAGACTCGATCGGAGAGTTCAAGCCTTGAATCTGAATCGAATTCCGAATCAGGGCATTCTGACCCCCTCCGTTCCGAGGACTCTGAAGACTTGCACGCAGATATGACCGTAATTTTACGTAGCATCAAACAAGTATTTCGTATAGTGGATGTCAGAATCAAAGCCTGGCTCCCCTTTCACCCTGAGACGACATTAAGTGAATGGATGGTGAAAATGTTTCATGATCAAGACGATTCCCTTATCGAAACAATGTTGTGCAGTCTCGACATCAATAATGGATTGTATAGCAATTGCCGTGGACTAAATGCAACTTCAAACTCCCTTCAAACAGGATTGTTGGATTTGAAAGGTAAATCTTCAGTTTTACCCATGCTATTTTATTGCGATCATCAAATGTATTTTTTGTTTTGTTTTGTAGGAACTTTAAATCCAGTCCAAACGTGGTTGAAATTTTTGGAAACTGTATCTTACGATACGGACGTCTTATTGGATTTGTTGGTCTCGAACGAGACGTGCTTCCTGCTATACCTCTTACGCCTTCTTAAATTCATTCGACGGAACTGGGAAGACTTTCTTTCAGTTCTTACGCATCGCCAATTAGAAGATGTTATGACTTGCTTCATTCGCTTACGGATAGCCATCCGTCGATTAGTTGCCAAGAATCTGTTTCCTTACAACATTGGACCAATTGTGAAATTACTTGAAAAATGCGAAGAGCTTTATGAAGGGAAAGAGAACTAATACTAATTTTGACAGCTCATTTTTATCTTTACCGAGAATTAAGTACGGATTTTTTGTAATACCAGCCAGTGCTATATGAAAACACATCGCCATTCGGAATTTATTAGATTGCTCAGATTTGTGGGTTTTTAACCCTTGTTTCGTGGACTGTCTGGCAATGAGTTGGCTGGGGCTTCCATACACTTATATGCGACATTTGGTATTCATCCTTGATGTGTCTTGTATTTCCCCTTAATTTTGCTTATTGTAAATAGAAAATGGTTTTTTAAATGTCTATTAACAGAATTTTTTTATTTTCAATACTTGTATGGCTTTTACGAGAACTTTTTATTTAAAAAAATACATTGAATGATACTTTAAACAATAATTAATTGTTCTCTTTTATCAAAGGATTCTTCACTCTTAGTGTCCCTATTAGGAACATACAATTTCAATTACAATTATCAAAGGTAAAAATAAAATAGTAGACAAATAAATATTGAGAAAAATATAGGAAACAAAACACAAAATAAGTGGTAATAAGACTACTGTAGCATTCCGTGACGATCAAGCTAAACGGCAAGCTTCTCACGCACATTTAACTAAGGTTTTTATTTTATCTTTTCATCTTTTACCGAAGCTTCTGCAACGGTCGGGCTAAATCAGGCTACATCGAACTATCAAGTATCAGCATCATTTCATGTTTAGGAACCACATAGGCCTAATTGGGATTCAATGTTTGTCAGCCAAAATCATTGGGTTGAAAAAAAAAAATCTTAATATAATCTTAAATATTCATCTAATAAACAAATCTATAATAATCTTTCCTCAGTTTTTAACTGCCTGTTGAGAATCTTGTAATAAGTAAAACGCTCCTTGTGTGGATCACCAATTCACCATAGCCTACTCTATTTAAGAAGCCTAAAGGAACGCTATCCCGGCTATCCCTCCCATGTGGAAAAATTGAAGCACCCTTTCTCACCTTTCCTCCAAGTGGACCCACGGGAGCCACCTGGTGGTTGGGTGAGGGGGAATCAATGAATCACCCGGTAACTTTCAAATTTGTGAAGTATGTGTTTTGCCGGGAAGGGTGTCCATGAAAATGTTCCATGGCTACTTTGATATTGAAGGTGCATTGCTATCATTTGGCACGTACCATCGTGAAAGAAATTTTTTTTATCTAATAAGACCTGAGAGTTTGGGAATTATTAGCCATTTGGCCTAATAGCATAATGAATGGTATCATAAAATAAAGAAACACTACCCGTTTTTCTAATATAAAATATGAAAGTCAAGGTGTGGATTTCGAACGCGAATATAGAGTCCTCTTTATTGCCTTCAATTTTTGAACCAAGTACATCATTGTCAACCATTAATTGCTCTTGCTTGTATTGTCGGACTTATTCAGTCACATTTAACATAACTTTTCCACTGCATTATAGATATGGTTATTCAATTTATATAGCGTCTTTTCCACTCGTTTTTCAGGTGCTCAAAGGCGCTTTCAGTTTATCAAGAAGTGATACACATCACAGTATGTTTAACGTCATGTTTCTTGATTATTATGATTAGATTACCATGGAGTTGTCTTGTAGTAGGAATGGAATGAAAATACAAAACTCTCCAAAGGTTGTCATTATCCTTGATTAAATGATTACCAAAATCACTTGTGTTTTTATCCCTGAAGGTTTTAGGGCAGAGCCACAGAGGTTCTATTTCGTGGTTATTAACCCGTGGAATTCCAAAATCGTAAATGATTAACCACGGTTAATGGGCGTTTAACCGATTAACTACTAACCAACCGATTAATAGCGGTTAACCATTAAATAAACAGTTAACTAGCAGACCCGGAAAAATATTTAATTTCGAATATTTTATCGGGGAAATGAAAGTCTGCCGTGGTGGAAAGCGTTCCCCTGGGCGGTACCGGCTCACGAAGTTGGCGGGAATTTCCCAATAGGATAACATTTTTCACAGGGTTAAGCTTAGTACCATTAAAAAGAGCGTGAAAAGTTCTGTTTTAACCCTCTAGACCAGACGAAGAATTCGGGTTCCGAATACCGACCAGACACAGGTGTGTAACGGTTTTCACCCTGCTGAATGTCATTATCAACAATGGCAACGCCGCATCAAAGCCACGAAATTCAAATTCTTAATGTATTTTCTTCAATACTAGAATATTTCTTAACGAAACAAAGTAATTAATAATGTAGTAATTAGTTAATTAAATAATCTATCATCTAAATATAATTATGATCTATATAAACCATTCCATGAAATTCGAGCCAAGTTTCATATATTGATGAAAACGTGGCACCGCTGAAGTTTTCAGGGCGGAGTTTGCCGAATGCCTAACCTTTTACTAGTCCAATATTATTAAAAATCCCAAGGCTTGGTTCAGACCCCCCCCCCCAAAAAAAAAAATATTTTTTTTTCTTATGAATTGCGCAAGGATTTTAAGCAGTAAAAATACAGTAGGGGAGACTGGAGTAAAATGGGACACCGGGTCAAAAGGGACAGTGGGGGGAAAAATAGTAGATGTTAATAAAACTTTAAAAATTTTTAGTATGTTATGTAAATCTGTATAATCTACTTCGGCATGAAATTTTGTTGATTTTTGTCAATAACTGCATGAGTTATTGACAAAACTAAAAAAACGGTTTTTATTTATAAATTTTTGTCTCCGCCATTTTATGTTTATAGAAACAAATAAACGGTAATGGCATGTAAATTTAATATTGAAATGAAGCTGATTCATTTCTTGATCGTTTAAAACAAAAATTAGAATTTTAGACCAATTTGTTTAGACGGTATGAACTTTTAAAAAAAAGAGTCATAATCGGGTTGTTTGGGACAGCCGTTTTTGCCTAAAATGGGACAGTTACGGACCAATCAGCGTACAGCATTTTTAAGAGGCTCGATTTCCTGACCTAGCAACGCAGGATGTCCTACAGCTCCATAAGGGTTTTTGTAAATATAAGAAAAAAGGTTCATTAACACAATAATTTAATTGAAACGTTTATAAACTCAAAGAGTCTATGCAGTGGAACACTTTTTCAATTTTTTTCAATTTTATTAATGAATTTTAAGGCGAAAACGGAGGACGTCCCTTACCACCCACCCCAGTGTCCTCACTTACCCCAAAAAATAGGCTCCTCCCATAAATCTGAGTAAACTTTAAAGGTCTTTTATGGGGAAATGGTTTATTATAAAATTATAAAAAAAATATGGGGGGTACATTACAATAAAGAATACATAAAAAAATTTTTTTAACGAAATTAAAGAATTAGTTGGGGAGATATAGGGGGCAAACGAAAACCGTCCCGTTTTACTCCAGTCTCCCCTACCCGCACTAAGTTTTTAAACACGACGAGTGTTTCCGCGTTTTTTAAACGGCGGTTTACGGGCCAAAGTGTCCCCTTTTTTCGCGATAACTCACGTTTGAGTTATCACAAAGAAAAATTAAAAAAACCTTCTGGTAGAGGGAATAACAAGCTTTAACCCAGGTTTTTTTTTTTAAATATGGTGAATAGCACATTACTTGCAAATTAATAGATTTTAAGTTTGGAAACATTGGCGCTTCCGCCATATGTTTCCATACTATAGGGTGTGGCACTTAAAAAATTGCCAAAAATTCAAAATTGTAAATTGTTATTTGAAACTTGCACAAAAGGTAGATGCCATAGTCAATTAGTCATCTACAATTGGGCAAAGCTTCAAATTTTTTAAATGAAACGCTGATTTTTGGCGATTTTTTAATAATATTTTTATGTTTCTTCTCGCGTCGCATGGAGCGTATTCTGTTCCGAGGGAAGAATATAAGAAGGAAAACTTCCGGACCCCTTTGTTCTTCCCTTTTCTCTTTTCTCCATTCTTCCCCTGGACAAGGAATTCGCCCCTGCACCACGAAAATTAATCGGTCTTTTTTCTTTAAAAAATCGTCAAAAATTAGCGTTTCATTAAGAAAATTGAAACTTTGCCCAATTGTAGGGCACTATGTTATCAACTTTTGTGCAAGTTTCAAGTAACAATTTACAAATTTGAATTTTTGACAATTTTCTAAGTGCCACATTCTTTACTATGGAAACATATGGCGGAAGGGATATGTAAGATCTTGATTCAATGTAAGCTTTATCGCGTCTTGATTTGGTTGTTTCTTCTCACAGCCAATACTGTTGAGTAGTCGACGTCCCCGAACAACATCCTTAGTCGCTTCACAGATGGACACGTACCCCGCTTCTGTGGTTGAAAGGCAAACACATGATTGGAACCTGCTACTTCAAGCGAACGGCCATCCATTAAGGAGGACGAGTAAGAATCCAGAAGTTAACTTGCAGGTATCACTGTCTCCGGCGTAATCTGAACCTGCAAATACGGATAGCACCTGAGAATGATTGCAGTCTCCGTAGTATACTCCAAACGTTGACATCCTTTTTAAATAGGCAAGGATTCTTGTTACCGCCGTCCGGTGGACCTGCTTTGGATTATGAAAAAATGCGCCACTTGTTTGGCAGCATAAGAAATGTCTGGACGTGTGCAAACCATTAAAAACATTAGACTTCCGACTGCCCCACGATAGATGGATTCGTCAGAAGGTGGTGGACAATGTCAGCCATCAATTCCTGCGGTGGTTAGTTTAGAGAAAGGATCTGCTGGTGAATTGCCTTCTTCCATTTTGAACCGTTGAGGGATGCGAATGGCGTACTGTTGTTAAGAAAGAAAAATCGTTTGGACGATCAATCGATCGATTGGAAGTTTGGAAGATCTCTATAGATTTTGATGCCGATAAAAAGATCAGCTTCTTGGGTGGAGACTTATATATGGTCTGACAATTGGTCGATAAGTTCTTTTTGCCGCTCCTTGTTCCGTCCACAGAGAAGGCCGTCATCAACCCACACTGCTAGAATGGTAATGCCGTCTTTATCATGGCGGTGATAGACACAAGAGTCAACTGAGCTTCAAATGAACTCAAGATTGACAAGTTAACCATCGAATTTAATGTTCCACAGCCTAGATGCTTGTTTTAACCCGTAAGCTTTTCGGCAAACCACAAACATGAGTTGAATGAGTACTCGAAATAAAACCTGTCGGTTAAGCCATAAATATTTCTTCAGACAGTTAGCCCTTTAAAAATGAGATTTATACATCAAGCTGTAAGATTTCTAGATCGTGCGTTGCTACTGTGGACATGACTGCTCTCACTAATTCACGGCACATGACGGGGGAAAATATCTCGTAGTAATCATCACCTTCGTTCTGTGAAAAGCCTTTGGCTACTAAGCGAGTTTTTCGGCAGATAGGATTTCCGGATGAGTTAATCTTCACTTTGAAGATCCATTTATTCTTCACTGTCTTGTGGCCGGTTGGAAGTTTCTCCAGACACCAGGTTTCATTTTCTCTTAAAGATGCTATTTCTTCTTCCTTAGCATAAATCCATTCTTTTGCATCTGGTTATGAGATTGTTCTTCATACGAATGTGGTTCAACAATGCTTGATAGTTTTTCATTTATGATGCTTAGGAAGTTGGGTATTCGATGAGACAATCTGGTGGTTTCTTCCGAATACGAACTGATTGTTGAGAAGCGTCCTCACTTACTTCCGGTTGGTGAAATCCATGAAAAGGTTCAATAATGGTATCTTCTCCATCGGTCGATTCTGTTCTGCCGGTACTTTTGATTGAATTAGACGCGGTGGCACGATCGTTGGATGCATCTGCCACCTTCTCTACTGTCATTCAAAGTATCAATATTAAAAAGATCATTACATGGTGATGGTATGATTTGGACTCCACTTAAATTTTTATTAACGATGACGTCTCTCGATATTTTCATTTTTCCGGCTGAAGGATCGAACAGTAGAAAGCCTTTTTGCGTTTCTGAATATAAAAATAAATGGCATTTTAATATCTTTGGATGGAGTTTCGTTCATCATTAGGAATATGAAAGTATGGATCGCAACCGAAAATGTGGAGATGAGATACGTCCGGTTTAGTTCCGTGCCAGCCTTCGAATAGAGTCATTGGTAGCATGGCCATGTGTAATGCGCAGTTGAGCACTGACCAAAGGAGTACATATCGCTTACTGTATGTATCTTCTGTAAGTCCGCCCCCTTCATTCTCTTCGTCTATTAATAGCCACAATCGTTTCTCACACCCCGCTTGAATAACCCCATATGAATCATGATCGTTTTGTCCCGCCATATTGGAATTACACCATTCCAATATGGCCGCGCGGGAATCCATATATAAACTCCCGTCGCACCCTCCAAGAGTCAGACTAGTCATCTCACTCGTCCTCAACAGCTGTAAGTTAAACTCTCTCTCTCTCTCTCTCTCTCTCAGTTTGTATTCTGTGCTATGTAGCAAATAAACTAGTTCGGCCTAAATGTTTGAACCGTTCTTCGAAGTAAGCGCGCCTTTTCGAGTCCCCCAAAAAGCGCCTTACATTTGGTGAACGTGCCAACCCGAACAGATTAAATGTGTGATGCACAAAATACCAAACTTTTTTCGTAAGCCTAAGACAGAAGAAGGCGACTCTGTAGTTTCCCCGACTAAACAAATTTTTACCCCCGAAGAATTAGATAAACTAAAAAATAAGATTAAAACAGAAATATCAACAGCAGAAATCAGAATCCAATACCTGTTAAACAGAACCACCCGACCAAAAGAAAGAGACCCGGAAGAAATAGAAACTCTAGAGAACGGCATAAAAAGTTTAAAAGCCAAATACGCAGAATTGATAGACCCAACAGTTACCATATTTAAAAGAAAGAAGCAAGTAGTTGAACAATCTGACCAAGCAAACTCCCAGGGCCCAGACAAGCCCAATCCACCTAAAGTTGCCCCAGCAAAATCACCGGTAGTAACCTTGTTCGATTCAATCGATGAAATTGAAGAAGGAGCAACAGCCCTTCCAACTCAGGTGAAGCAACGAACGACAGAGTGCGCAAAGTGTCACGCCCCTATAACACTTTCGATAACAACTGACAAAGAACAGTGTAGGCAGTGTAACATACACAGAGACACACGCGACGCGGAAGAACAGAAACCGAACACCAACCAACCCCTGAAAGAAGACCAGCAAAAAGAAAATATAAGACGAGTCGACCCAAAAGAAGAAGTACCACCGCAACCTCCCAGACGAGTACACCTACCACCCACGCAGCATCTAGCCCAACCTCATCAGCAAGTAGCAAGAATTGGAGCACAAGCCCCCACACTTGGAAACATTTTCGACGACGACGACGACGAAGAAATGGCACTAACAAACGCAGCCGTAACTGCTTGGCAAGGAGCAGTAGATAGGCAAGCTGAAATTCTAGAAAACGGACTTGTATTCATAAATGCACAGAACGTAAAGAAAGAAATACCAGCTTTCACCGGAGAAATCGAAGGAAAAATGGCAATCGAAGAATGGTTTAAAATAGCCGAACGCATAGCAACACACGCAGCATGGACAGACGTGCAAAAGCTACGTTTCTTCCAAGAACGAATGAGCAAGTCAGCCGCTAACTTTAACGACTCTCTAACAGCAGCCGAAAAAGCCACTTATGCAGTATGGAAACAGGCACTACTAGACGGTCTAACAGATAACACAACAAAAGCAAGGAAAAAGGAACAACTGAAGACCCTCAAGCAAAAAGAAACAGAACGAGTCAGAGATTTTAAAATCAGAATCGACGACACCTACAGAATTGCATACGGCGTAAACGCAGCAACAAGTCGTCACGCAGACGTAGTAGCACTGCGTAATGAAACATTGAAAGACGTATTGCTTAACGGACTAAAACCGCAAATAGCAGATCTGGTCTGGAATAGACCCAATTTGAACGACAAAACATATCCAGAAACTGTAGAATCGGCCGAAGAATGTGAAAAAGTTGTTGAAATGAAAAAAATAACGGAAAATAATGACTTGTCCACTGCCATCATGTTAGCAGCAAAGGAAAGTAAGGAAATGTCGGAAGAAGTCAACAACTTGAAACTACTACTTCAGAAGTTGGAGAGTATGTCAGTCAATCAACAGAAAGCCGAAAACTAAAAAAAAAAACACATCAACAGCTTGTAGTATATATAATCGTAGTAGCCTAATAGAATAGCTGCATAAAAGAAGAAATTTAAAAAAAAAAAAAAAAAAAAATCGCAAAGTAATGGAAGTACAAGAAAAATTATATGTATTTTAAAACATGAAGAAACCAAGTGAAAAGAAGAAAAAAAAATGCAAGATAAGAAAAACCATTAGCCAATAAATCTGTCTTCTCAGACTAGCCAGAAAAACATTAAATTTTGCTGAAATGCTCACCACAAAGAAGAAGACACGGAAAAGTAATCCGTAGTTAAAGGGCCCGAAAAAAAAAAGGAAGAAGAAGAAGAAAAAAAAATAAATCTAAAAATCTTCCAGTTATTTAACGAAGTGCCTGATCAGCCCACCAATCTTACACTATCCGAATCTTTTCGCGAGAGATTCATATTCATAATGATGCGACAAGAATTACGGTGTAGTATCAGTTTAAATAAGCAACAAACGCACACAAATTGGCGTGAAGTGAAAATTTTTCGCCATTGCTTATAACTTCGTGACATTTCAGATAAATGTCGAGAATTTTAAAAGAAAAGCTTACGCAATTGTGCAAGCGGCATAGCTAATTCCCCGTAGAGAAACGGAAGAAAAATCAAGCATTGAGCAACTACAAGCCGTTAAGAAATTTATGAAGAAATAAAAGAAAATTTGCAAAATTTGCTAGATGGGCTTTATGCCTGCAAGTTTGTGATATTGTCATGGACTGAAAAATAAAATCTGGAACACAAAACGAATAACGAACGGAACCTACAGAACTCCAGATTCCAATCGACAAACTGAAAACGCAACCTGAGCAGCCGCCAGCGAATAACGCGTTATCAAACATAAACTTCGCAGATGAACAGGAAAATTGAAAGTACTGTTAATGCGCGCGCAAAATATGAGAAATTACAAAGAAGAAGAATAAGGAAACAGAAACGTCGATTAAGGACAATGCAATCGATGACAGCCCCTGAGACAGCGACCAAGTACATCTTTCAGCTAACGACGTCTTCAATGACAACGATTAAATCAATGAGCTTGACAAAAGTTTAATCGCCACACAAGCTGACAGACAACTGGTACAGGAACCCGTAAAGAAAGAAAAAAAAGAAAGACAACGGCACGGATTCAACTTAGATTTTATTGGAAATAGTGGTAAATAAATCAAACAAAATCGTTCGCGGATACAGGATCAGCATCAAAGAAAAGCAGAAGAGCAATCCAAAACCACTTTTAACCGATCCCCTCCCCCAGACGATGTCTAACCAACTTTGTTACAGACTCATGGGACCGTTAACGGAATCGAAAAAAAAAGTGATAAAATTATGTACATCAGTACTTTAATGCCCACTTCGGATGGCAGCCCAGTGATTGCTAAATAAATGTGACGTCATGAATGTAACTGCCATGCAGGATCCCAGTGTGTTCTCCCTTCTATTCTACCTCTTATTCTCCCTCTTATTCTCCCTCTTATTCTCCCTCTTATTCTCCCTCTCATTCTCCCCCTCAGTCTCCCTCTTGTACTACCGCTTAAGACTAGACGCCGTAATACCAGACTTCAGACTAGTCGGCGTTACTCTTTCTGGTAAGGAAGAGTACGTATCCGTATACATCAGTACTTTCCTATCGGCGGAGAACCACGGACACCCGCTACATGAAGACGATCTCCACGCAAAGCATCGCGAGAAAAACTTATTTATGCATTTATACTCGCTAATAGTAATGATTTTTGCTTTCTCGTTGATCTTGTCGTAAGTTCCAAATATTATGGAAAATGTGCAAGAAATTTGGTATAGACACGAGGACGTGTCTTTTTTAAAGAAAGGAGGTGTGTAATGCGCAGTTGAGCACTGACCAAAGGAGTACATATCGCTTACTGTATGTATCTTCTGTAAGTCCGCCCCCTTCATTCTCTTCGTCTATTAATAGCCACAATCGTTTCTCACACCCCGCTTGAATAACCCCATATGAATCATGATCGTTTTGTCCCGCCATATTGGAATTACACCATTCCAATATGGCCGCGCGGGAATCCATATATAAACTCCCGTCGCACCCTCCAAGAGTCAGACTAGTCATCTCACTCGTCCTCAACAGCTGTAAGTTAAACTCTCTCTCTCTCTCTCTCTCTCTCAGTTTGTATTCTGTGCTATGTAGCAAATAAACTAGTTCGGCCTAAATGTTTGAACCGTTCTTCGAAGTAAGCGCGCCTTTTCGAGTCCCCCAAAAAGCGCCTTACACATGCATGGCACTCTGTTGTGAAGATAGACGGCGGCTGCTGATGCCTCCACCCCAAACTTTTTTGTGAGAGTGGATGAGTGAAGCATACTCTTTGCTGACTCGAGGATCGTTGTATTATATTCCTCAGCGACTCTTTTTTGCTCCGGCGTTTTTGCCGTGCTAGTCTGATGAAAAATGCCTTTTCAGAAATCCTTTGGATTAGCTTCTTGCTCATATATTCCTCTCCATTATCAGAACGGAGAATTACGACGCGGCGAGGTGCGCGGTAATTTCAGATTTCTTCTTCAGTAACACCGGGTGAATCCATAACCGGTGAAGTCGTTTCGGAAAGTAATGTAATTTAAATTCCCATTTAGTGACGGAATAACGGACATGGTTCACATAGTGTTTACCGAAAACAGAGCCCCCACAAAATGGTGGCTGGTCTGATGAGTTACTGATGATAAGACCATTGAAAAAGTCACCTTTATTCTTTTTCTTTAACGTTGAAAAACTAATGTGACCAGGATGTTTGTTCCAAGTCTGGATGGAGTTTTGTGCTCGCTGCAGATGCAGCATTCGAATTCTGGTTTGAAAAATGCATTTTGTAGAGTCTCTTCTAAATTTTGAGCCAGTGCGGACGATCTTTCGGTTGTTGATGAGTTTAATTCTTTGTTTCTCAAATGATGCTGTGACTCTAGATCTTTGATGACTGTTCTGTAGTTGCTTCTTTTGAAAACAAGTTGACGCCGAGATTGGGTACAAATAAAACGGCATAAAGTTTCATCATGCCATTCGCCATACACTTTGCTTCTTATGGAGACGTTTCCAATTCCGGTAGCGT
Source organism: Daphnia pulex (assembly GCF_021134715.1). Classification (NCBI taxonomy): domain Eukaryota; kingdom Metazoa; phylum Arthropoda; class Branchiopoda; order Diplostraca; family Daphniidae; genus Daphnia; species Daphnia pulex. Next base: position 4,687,625 of record NC_060021.1, on the reverse strand, counting down.
GAAGTGCCTCGTTTTTCTTCCCGACTCCTTTTATGATACGCTTGCCTCGTGGAATTAGCTGTAAATTGTCAAAAAAGATCTGTTGTCGGACATGTGATCACTTGCTCCTGAGTTAGCATACCAACTCTCGGAATCAAAGAGAATGTCCGTTGACCTGAAGGCATACGAGTCTTCTTTGAAAAATGGCTCGGATCTTGATGATTGATTAAGAAGAGCTTCTCCACTTCCAGCGTCACGTTTGCATTGGAAATTATTCTGTTTTAACTAGCAGTTTTCTTCGCGATGGTTGGCTTTTATTGAGGTCTTTACAGTAGGCACATACAGTTTTTGGGCGATTGTTGGATCTAAAATCTCCTTTTAATTCAGATAATGTGAATTTTCCTTTATTCTTTTCTGCATAGAATGCTCCAGTATCAGAGGACTCTGTACTCAGATCAGCCAGCTTCAACATATTTTCTTCAACCCCCTTCTACCCAAGTCTCGACACTAGAAGTGCGATATTCTTGATAGTATCGTTGGTATCCAGGCTGACACGAAAGACTTGAAGTTTCTATTTCCATTTAATGACAGAGTTGAAGACATGAATGATGTACCCATTAAAAGATGTTTTTTGTTTTCCATGGTTGCTTGTTCATATTGATTCAGAAGGTTAGTTCAAATTTGAAATGATATGTTGTACAGTTCATGATTATTCGCATGACTTTTTCTTCAACAGTGAAGTTTTGTGATGCAATGTCTAACCTTTTCCAGTCATTAATTATTGCTTGAGTGTTGGTTCTTACATCACCAGCATACTAATATCGCCATTGCGTTTAGCTACAGTGTAACGTAAGGTATAGAAACTAAACTCATTTTTTTCCATGGATAAATCGAGACTACTACCGGACGGATAACATCCATTGTGATGCTTTCACTCAAGTTTAGGCTTTGGTTGGCTTTGACAACTTTTATTTATTGGTCAACACGCTTTCCAGCAAAGTGACATTGCATGACAATTGGAATTATCTACCAAGATGTACTACCATTACTACTACTGTCATATTGTTCTTTTACAATAAATAAAACGAACTAATTATATTTGCAGTTTTTAGAATAAAGCGACTGCATGAACATGAACTAAGTATTATTAATATTCCAATGAAAACCCAAGAGTAAAAGGTTTAAGTTGCTATGGGGCTCTTAATTTGTTATTGTCATAATTTTTTAGTTCTCAATTTTCCCTAAAATTCAGGATGGATTTTGATCGATGGAAAATGTTCTTTAAACTGGTTTGAAGGCGAAATGTCTCCGGCTCGTTTAGAAGACATCATGGGTTACGAAATCGAAGAAGACGAAGAAGTCCACTAGAGTTCAAGTGACGATGACATTGATTCGGATTCGGACGATGATTAATTTTATCGTTTTTCCTTAATTACCTTTGCTCAGTACTGCCTTTGCTGCCCTAACTGTTCATTATTCTTAATGTGCATGAACTAAACAACCAAGAACTGCAAATAACTAAAACCAAAAAATCATAAAGTTATCTCTTAAACCTTTCAATACTTCAGTTTGTAATAAACAGATTACTGCATTTTCTGTTCACTTCCCGAAAGGCATTTTTTGGTTGCTAAGCTTCCAGACTATCCCTGAAACGGTATCGTGATAGGTGAAAGAGTTGCCGGGGTTAACGGCATCCATATCGGAGACGACGTTTTCAGGAGAAAACACCGGAATGACAGGAAAAATAAAATTGTTTGGGGGATCTGGAGGCGACTAGATTGCCGAGCAACTTGTTCGAAACCATAGAAAGGTGTGATTAGTGACCTAAGAAAAAAAATGAGGTTGTAGAATAAGGATCAACTAATAAAGGCGATGGGGAACACTGAAGCGATCACAAAAAATAGCGTCACGACTAATGGTGATTCACCAAGTAGCACGGTAAAAGAAGCGCCAAGCCTTTTGGGTCTCAGAAATAGCAAACGAAGAGAAGCAATGTATTCTTCACATCGAGTTTATGTCGGAGAGCTTTTGGATTGTGGACATTCGCAGAAATTCCGAATGCATGGAAGTGAGAGACATCAGGTTTGCGATGGTGAGAAAGCCATGCTGCGGACGAAGTTTTGTTTGTTGTGAATCCATTAATGGGATTTTGAACGCGTAAACAATGCAACTCGTAGCTTAAGGCCATATATATCAGGAGGGAGATCTAAATAGATAAGACTGTCGAGGGAAGACTCCAAAATCGTTCTGTTCGAGTGTTCACTGAAGCCATCCTGCTAAGGGTTATTCAGTGCACAAGTTTCATGACTCAAACTGTTTTCGGCAAGGTAGGCTGTAAAGTCAGCACTAACATATTCTTGTTCATTGTCATTATTCTACATATTATACTGTTAACATATATTTTACTAAATAGCAACTTTTAAGCTCTTCCCTTGGCTCATGCGATTGGCCTTCAGAGCACGCGAGACACGCGATAGCAAACACCAGTTCTGGTCAAATTATATCCAGTTTCACTTTATACTTCCTGTAGATTTAACTTCTATTAACTAATTTTTCCAATCAGGTTTTATATTATTATGTTATTATATATATTTTTCATGTTTCATCTAATTGGAATATTTTTATTCATATACGTAAGTTGCTAAAATAATGGTTCTTCCCGAACCGCAGAGCAATGGTCGTTGCGGGAAATCATTACCACGCAGATCGAATTCTATTTTTTCTCGCCTACTGGCCTTCCATCACGCGTTTTGTGGACGAATGTAATAGGCATCGCGAGATTCAACGCTCAATGAAATCCATCATCCACCCCAATATGCGAACTGGACCTGAGTATCATGTTAATATAATGAGGTTACACATAACTTCATATTTTCTTGATGGTGAGCACCAGTTCACTTAAACTTTGATTGAACGCCAGTTTAATTTTTTACCTTATCTTAGAAATACCCTTTGCTATAGTCGCCGGATAGAACGGTCGTAAGGAGAAAATTGAAGCAATCTTACATATGATTCTACGATGACCCAAAGAAAAAGCGAAACACGCAAGATTATGCAAAGAAGATACAACAACATTCGCCGACATGTTCGATGGCAGAAGAAATCGCCATAGGAGGCAAGTCTTCCACACGTTGCAGTTTGATATTTAAAATCAATTAAATTCATGTCAGTTGTCATATGTCAAATTTTCGGACGATAAAAACTCTTCCATGTTTCCTGTTTTTGTAAATATTACAAGATAAACATTGTTATATCGATGCATGTATGTATGTATAAATATGTGCGCAGACGAGTAACCTATAATGACGAAAACACTGAAAAGTCTTTTTTTCTGTGTGAGAAAATGGATTCAATGGCCCAACATCCAAATAAGATTTCATTACTTCACATGATTTCTTATTATTTTGCACGTTTCGCGCGAGTCAATCGAATTGTTGGAAACAATACGACAAAATTTTAATCATAATGTGTAATTATTTGTAATTGTAAAAAATGCTTTTTTTTGGAATATCGACATTTACTTTATATTTTACAGTAATCTCTATAGTACACAGTTTCATTCACTTATGAAAGATACATTAGAAGTATATTTAGCGTCCAAGCATACGTTCATGCACGGGTGGCAATCTCGAAACTCAACAGTACCAAGATCTTCCAGCATGAAGGTTACCCTGTCTTTCAGGTGATTAAATCCTCCCTGGCGGAACATATTATCTAGAATACTATTTTTCCTGTTTAGGAAACAATAAATAAAAAACAAACGATCAGCTGTGAATAAAATTTAATGAATCACAACAATTAACATACTCTGAAGAGTAGTCGGAAATCGTTAATAATTTTGAAGAGGACAGTGATGGCTGCTTTTTTTACTCCATCCTTTTGAATGTGTAGCACCGACCACTCTGTGACAATTGGGGAATGAAGCGCTGCCACCGCTACAGCTACCAATTGTTCTCTCGTTTCCGGATTGAACTTACTACTCCACCTGCTCCGACGCATTATTGGCTACCATCCGTAGTATTGTTTACGCCCGATTTTCTGTTTCACAATAAGGTAAAGAAAGAGAAATGTTTGAAAGAGTTTCAGGCATAGTTGACGGATAAAAATTAGCTGGTGCATTGTAATTTGCTCATTAGTTTAAATAACAGTTAAACTTGATTTAAATTAGGAAATTTACTTGAATAATGAAATGTTTAAAGCTGGACTTCTTTCGTCCCTAAAACAATTGCCATAGGTTCAATATTTTATGCAAAATCAGCAGAAATAAATATCTATCCTTAAGAGCAGGTGCCAAACAACAATAACCAAATTCTTACTTGTCATGGTGGTATCAGAGCTTTTGGCAAAGTAGTTGTCAGTGTCATCCAATGAAACTCTAACACGTAAATACCAGAAAGTTAGTATAGTATAACAAGTATAACCAGTGTGAATGTACTTGCATGTTGGCCTAAGGTAGGTAAAAACAATCGTCCACAAATCTGACCATGTCTAACTCATTCTGTATATTGACAATACAGACAGACAAAAGAGGCCCAACATATTTAAAAAATTATTAATAAATCGGTGTGAATTTCCAATAATAAATTTAAATAATGCGTTTACAGTTGTAGAGTCTAGTTATCCGAAAGCGATTGCGATAACAAAAAATTAATATTGGAAACGCTGCCTGATTGTTGAGGAAAACTTTGCAAAGTCCTTGTCGTCTTCATCAGTCTATCAGATATATTTTTGTTTACGTCTTATAGAAAGTAAAATCCGTCTTTCCCAAGGAGAGACGATAAACGTCTGATTTCGAATTAATAATGGATGTCCCTGTGGATAATTTACGTACATCCATGGGATATACCAATAAAGACGGCTTACTGCCGTCGTAAATATATCATACACACGATGCCCGATTTCCGTCAGGGACGGGACGGATCTATTTAGGAGATCGCGATGGCCATGGGATGGGCACGTGATGGGAGTGTGCTACCAGGGTAGTTCTTGCGCAACAGTTGCGTCGTCAAACAGAGGCAAAAGTCATAAATGGTTTTGAGCCAATTCATATTGTGGAAATTGAATAAATTCACAACCTTGCGTTTCCCGTGTAGGCTAGGCAATTACGTCAATGGCGAGCCTGCAGTTAGAGAACTCCTATTGGACAAGAATGCAAAGCTTCCTCTATTTCAATTTTAAACTAAAGAATTTCAAGTATGCAACAATGGTACTGGAGAAAAGACGAGAGAAAAGAGTTTCGTGCAGACGAGGAGGCAATCACAAACTCACTCTCGACTATCGGCGGGACAGTTCTAGTTGGTGTTGTATCAGTCAGTCTCGGTCTCAAAATCGGCAACCCGGGAGCCAATTTTCGAAAAAGGAGCACTGGTTTCACCATCGCAACACCTTCCTTCCGGCCGTCGGGGAAAAGGTAACGCTTTATCCACGTTAAGACGTCCAATATCTCCTTACGTAACACTTTTTGCCTTTTTAGGGGCAGGTCGGCAGCTACAACGACAAGAGAAGCACGCCGTTTCCGATGATGATTTGGCCTTATTCCTGCCGTTGCGAACGGAATGTCGACTCCCTGGTGAACACGGATAAGGGGATGCAAGACATGCACAAGCCGAGTATCGACGACCGTCCGAAAAAATTTCAAAAGGTTTCCCGTATGTAATGGACGAGGAAGAACGGGAAGCGCGTTGCTTTTCTCTGCGCCAGAATGTCTAACACTGACATAAAATTGCCAAAAGAAATTTTCAGCAATTACCTGCAATTGCTGAAATGCGAAAGGTGACAAAAGACTGACTGACTGATTTACTGGATCGCTGGCTGGCTGACTTGGTGACTGACTAAATGACTGTGATAGATTTTCTAATTTTTTGGTGTGGTTCAACGTTTTCGTTTTTTTTTATTTATTCAATTTTTTGTGGTCATTTTTTATCTATTTCTTTTTTCCTAATACGTGTGAGGCAAATACCCAGGTTGCTTCGCTCGGTTGTTATGGGCGCCGAAAAGTTGGTCAATGGTTTTTTTTAGTGGAGTGGAAAAGGGTTAATTTTTTTTGGTACTCAATTCTCGTGTTGAGAGGGTAAGATCGGTGAGTAATAAGGATGCGTTGTTGTCGGTTGTTTAATATGATTGAATTTCCGTTGGCTTCGGCGGGTATATCCTTTCAACGCTGTGACGTGAAATTGAATATTTGCGAGTAAAAACCTTTATAGCACAGCTGTTTGGGCGCCAGATACATACAAACGCATGTCGCTGAACTACGAGACGGTGGTTTCAGCCACCGGTTTGCTCGCCATCGTCAAGGACAACATGCCTACGGCGTGTGCCCACCGACATTTAGTGTTCAAAGGTTCCATCGGGTGACTCATCATGGTTGATAGCTGTTATTTGTTCCTTTTTTGAATTTTTTTCATTTAATTTCAATTCTTTTTTTACATATTTCTGGTCCGGTTTACACGGGTTTTCAGGGTGGAAGAAGCTCGCCAACAGATTGCCTACAGGCTCAAGCTCAAGCACCCGCAATTTGCTCACAAGGTATGCTCAACACAAGTTTTGGATAATTTACCCCTCTTAAAAAAACAAAAACAACTAAGATGATTGGGTGTTGGAGGTGTATAACCAGATACAAAAATTTATTATAAGTACACGTCTTGTATAGAGAAAACAAGGAAAAATTTATCACACAGAAGTGAGAAAAAGTATAAGAGGTTTTTCTCTGGAAACGGCATTAGACGGGAAACAAACGTCTGAGTATAGTTTGCATAAAGTGACGCATATATTGCGTTGTTTTAAGTCAACATTGACTAAACTACTTCATCACTAGAACCAGATTCTGAAAATTTAGCGAATTGAAAACCTGTAGTTGTAACCATCTAGTTACATAAACGTTAGTTGAGTTACAGTTTGAGATACACTTCATTGGCAGCGGCTAATGAATGAAGGATGCAATTCAATTTCTTTAACAATTAACGAATATGTATAAAATTAAATTATACTACATGTATGTTAGACAAAAATCCTACTATAGATGCTGTTTACTCCTTTCCCTTCTTCTGTGACATAAATCTTTTTTCCCTTGCGTTGTCACTAACGTTGAAACTCACATAAATGTGATCTACCATTGTTCTCCTGTTCTTCATACTGTGTCTCTATCTCTCTCTCTTCCCTTTCAATGTCCAAGGTAAATAAAATAACTAAGTAAGGCAGTTCCAAAGAGAACATTCTTTCATTAATAAACAAATCGAACAATGTAGCAACATTGTTTGCTTGAATTGCAACGTCAGCCGAGAAGTCTCTCCCGTTGGCCACCACTATGAGCCTCGTCTTCCTCGGCCCGACGTCCAAAAAGGTGTCGATGTGTTTCCTTCGACCGATGCTACTCCAGCTGGCTCTCCTACAAACCCAGATAATACTAGGCTATTCGATCCAGTCACAGAGGTTCTGCCACCGCTTCTCAACAAGGATCGAGTTGCCATGGAACTGGTTGACTTTGCCACCAATTCAGAGCCATCTAGAAATCTTCCATGGCTGCAGTCCCCCGTTCCTCCAGAGCCTGTGTTTTTCATCGAGCCTCGCCGATCGGCTCGTCTACGAGTCCAGCGGGACAGCGACGAAGCTCATCAAGCTCTGTTCTGTCAGGATGGTCGCTCACGCCAACAGCTGGAATTTCTCTCCATGTCCGCAGCTATTGCCGCAGTGGAAGTGGACCCCGATCAATACCAAGACGTCATGACGTCCGAAAATGAATCCGAGTGGATTGACGCAACTAAACGAGAATTCCATTCACTGACCAAGAATGTCAGTTGAGTTCTCTTGCCACTTCCACCAAATCATTCCCTAATCAAGAGTAGGTGGATGTTAAAACTCAAACCTGGATAAAAGACTAGACCACCAACTTACAAAGCTCGATTTGTCGCCAAGGGCTTCTCTCAGCAGGTGGCTGGAATAGACTACAACGAGATAGAGATCTACGCGCCGGTCGTTAAACACGACTCTCTTCGCATTCTGCTATCCATTGCCGCCACTTTGGATCTCAAACTCGTGCAACTTGACGTTAAAACAGCATTCATCTACGGGGACTTCGATGAGGAACTCTATGTCCAGCAGCCGGAAGGCTTCATTCAACCCGGAAAAGAAAAATTCGTCTGTCGTTTTCTAAAATCCCTGTATGGCCTAAAACAAGCTCACAGAAAATGGAACGAAAAAATTGACCGTTTTCTTGTCCTGTTTGGCCTCACTCGATCAACCACTGATCCATGTATTTACTACTGTGTCTGCGACGATCCTCGTCAAACTCTGGGTTGACGACTGCCTCATTGCCAGCTAATCAAAAGCTAAAGCTCTTGAAATCGTGTTCCACCTAAACCACTTTTTTGAAATGACATCGGGACCGGCTGACTGCTTCATCGGTCTTGAAATCACCAGAGATCACCCACGAAAGAAGCTCTATCTTACCCAATCCATCTTTATCGAAAAACTTATTACGAAATTTCGGATGAACGACTGCAACCTGCCGGACGTCCCCGCCGATCCCTGCCCTCGTCTTACCGTAGCAAGTTGCCCAACGGGTCGAATTCAAAAATTTCAAACAGCAATTCCTACCATTCACTAGTGGGTGAATTGTTGTATATCATGGCGCTGACACGTCCCGATATTGCATTTGCTGTTATCGCTGTTTCTCGTTATTGTCGAAATCCGGGTTCAGCTCACTGGAAGGCATCAAAACGCATTCTCGCGTACCTTCTTGGCACGATCAACTACGGCCTGTGCTTCTCTGGCAGCGATTCCTCCAATTTTCTGACAGGATACCCCGACTCCAACTTTGCCGGCTGTCCCAACACTCGTCGCTCCACAACTGGCGTAATGTATCTCTTGAAACAGGAACCTGTAACTTGGAAATCTCGTCTTCAAAAACCGGTTGCCTAATCGACAGCGGAATCGGAATACTATGCTGCTGGCAATGCAAGCAGCGACAATGTCTGGCTTCGGGATATACTAAGTCACCTCAACTTCGGTCCATCCGGCCCAACTCCACTTCATTGAGACAACCAGAGCACTATTCGAATGGTGTACAATCCGAAATTCCACGATCGCACCAAGCACATTGAAGTGAAGCATCACTTTATCCGCGGACAAGCCCAAGTCGGAAATCTGCAAATTATTCCAGTTTCCTCCTGCGACCAGCTCGCCGATATCCTTATGAAGCCACTTGCTAGTCCAGCGTTCAAACTGGCCCGCTCGAGAATTGGCTTTCTGGAGAAACCCGTCACTCTTGCAGCCTACAGCTTGAGGGGAAGTCGACATCTACACCTCGGCAAACGCCACCTTTAATCTAGAATATGATAACTTACTCTAACTATATTTGTGTTGACTCAGTCAATTTAAATCAATTTAATTGAGGGAAAGTGTTAGACAAATATTCCTACTATAGATGTTGTTTACTGCTTTTCCTTCTTCTGTGACGTAAATCATTTTCTCTTGCGTTGTCACTACGTTTAAAATAACATAAGTGTGATCTACCATTGTTCTCCTGTTCTTCATACTGTGTGTATCTTTCTCTCTATTCCCTTTCAATTACCAAGGTAAATAAAATAACTAAGTAAGGCAGTTCCACAGAGAACATTCGTTCATTAATAAACAAATCGAACAATGTAGCAACATTGTTTGCTTGAATTTCATTTTTCAGAAATTCTGCATCTGGGCTTTCCGTTGATCAGTCAAGGAAGGGAAGAATAGATTGGGGAAGAAAGGGGTCGGTCCCTTTTTTCACTCTCCTTTGTCTTATTATTCTTACCCTTTTTATCCCACTTCCTTTCGGAAAAAAACAAACATGCCAATGCTTTGGGGTTGTAGCTGCTCCAAAGGTTGTAAAATACTCATTCAAGATGGCAACCTCTAACCACTCTATATGAAAATATATAGATATATTAATTTCAGATAAAAAAATATGAATCATTGAGCAGTGTTAAATAATTATTTATCATTTAGTTAGATAAACCTTAACTAAATATCAGTTGAAGGTACATGTAGATGAATGAAGTCAGTAATAATAAATTCAAGCGAAACCTTAAATCTTAGAAAGAATATCCCGCTCTCAGACCATAATTTTATTCTCTCGTTATGGTTTTAAGAGGAAGGGGTAGATTTCACTCAATAGGTGGTCGCCGTGTTTCCTAGGATTCCAAGAGTTTTTTGGCTGAAATTTAATTGGCTCTATGTTTTATATGTTATGCTACTTCTCCAAATTGACTAAGGATCCACAGGTTTCCAAAATCCCCACTGTTTTTACGAAATATTGCTCTATTCCTTCCTCAGATTGGTTCAAAATTAGGATATCGTCTAGATATATTGTCATCCTCATCCCCTATTTACCCGAAAAGGAAACCGCCGACTTCAATAACTTGGACGTGGACCCATGGGGTAGACGCAAAACCAAAGCAAAAGCCAATTTTGAAGGCTCTTCTCCGCCACTTGAACTGAAGAAATTCCTGGTCGTTTGGATGGAAATTGGATTGTTAAGTACGCGTCAAGTCAATTTTTCAAAAATGATCTTCTTAATTCATAAGTTCCTTTAAGACACCTTATATTTTCATCTTGAAATGCTTTGGCTCCACATCAGCCAGATTCAGACGTTTTAAATTAATAATCGGCCTATAACCGCCAAAACTTTTGTTTTTACAATAAACCTGCTTACAAATCGCTGATCCAGGTCTCCTCTTCACAGGTTGACATACTTGTCAATACATGTTATCCAAACTAAAAGCCACCACCGGCCTCCCTAAATAGAAAATGAGAAAGGATAAGGGAAAAATGGAATGAACACTCCCAATGAAACCGCGTCCATGACCCATCGATCCTGAGTTAATGTGGGTAAAAATTCGCAAAACCTTTAACTCCACCTTAACTAAACATCGATTCCCGCTGGCAAAATTCTTAGTAACAAGGCTAGAAAAATTTATATACCTTCCTCCCCTGGCCCGGTTATTGAATCCGCCGCCCTTGTTGAACTCTGTTGAACCTTTGTAGATCTGGAAACGCCCATTGTAGCGTCCATGATCCTTCCCACTTCTTGAGAGGTACTATTCTCACGAGAGTAAGACTTCTGATTAAGGCAGCCGGCTCTACCAATATTCCTCAGCTTCCGGTCATCGTCAGCATCCCGCACCATTCTTCTAAAAAAAAATCCCCCAAAGAGAGAACCCGTCTATTTCTTGCAGAAGTGGTGTGGCTCGTATAATAAAGATACATACTTTGGGACCGTAGTTTTTAAAATTTTCTCCCGTCTCCTCGAGGTTAAATTGAAGAATGAGTTCCCCGAGAAATGCAAGGCCATCTCGGTGACCTCGGATAAAGGTGAATCTTTTAAGGCAAATTAAAAAATTTAAAATATGAGTGGCCATGCAATGTACAGAATTTTGTATTGCTCTGCCAATACATTTTTCGCGGTGGTTTCCGCTCTTGTCACCTCTGCATTCTTAAAATCGTTTATCCTCCTCGCATGTATCTGTCCAGTTGCAGGAACACCAGCTTTAAAGAATCTGACTAGAAGCTCGACAAATATTTCTCTCTCAACTGCTTTCCCTCCGCCGGTTTCAATTTTGATGTCATTCAGGATCTCAAATCTTTGCCCCTCTCACGGTCCTGGGTGAATTTCTCGACACCCACCCATCCGACACTCGTCAACCACCCAAAATTCAGAGTTGGGTGGGTGAAGAGGGTGAGGGTGACGAGGGTTTGTCACATTTTCAAAGGAAGGCACGAGATCAAGGACGTTGCGGCGCGTCATGGTTGGTACGCTAGCCGTATTTTACCAAATCGCAAGACCTGTTGCGGTCCCAACCCTACGCATAGACAAATAACAAACCATAATAAACAATAAGGCAATGAAAAACATCCCGTACTCACTAGTGATTAAAAAAGCTCTGACAGAGAGCACGTTGCCAGATTGATTCTATCTGGATTTTGATTTGGTTTGATTTTGATTTTTGAAAAAAATAAATACAAATACAAATAAAAGCTCTTTCAGTTAAAACATTTTCAAATCCAAATGAAATCTTTAGATATTTCGGATTTGATATGATTCGACTTGATTTGAATTGGTCTTGTCAAATCCCATACTCTGCTGTTCTCCTATACTTTGTGTGTCGTCATTAATTACGTAACTATTACGTAAATGTTGCAATATTCATAATCCAAATCTTAAAAGGGTAAGTATTTGTAGAAATTTCAATTGTAGTATCACTGTTAATAATTTGATTTTTTTTTTTAATAGGGAAACTATTCTTGAGAATGACCGGTAAAAATTTGACTTTACTCATGCGACATGTGTTGTTTGGCCATTGAAGTTACCGTCTTAAGGGCTTTGTAAAACTCGACAACTTAGTAATTCTACACCTTCAATGTAGTTGTACGTTTTTCTTTTTACTGTCTGCGGCTAGCAGAGCGCTAGTGGTTGTATTTGACTGTTCAGATCCATTTTCGTTATAAGGTAGGTTAGGCGGAAGCATTCCGCAGCAATCATTGGTTCCTCAAGCTAATTGGTATCTTGGAGGGACTGCAGACAATGGATGAAATCTGCTTTTTATTTAGAAAACAGTAATGCGATTGACTAGTTTTTCTCCTTCAAACATCTTCCTAGGGTGCAGAAGGGAGAAGTAAGAGGATGAACAGCTGCACTTAAGAAAAGCAGTTGAGTTTGTTGATGTTGACATTTGTCGGGGACTCACACATGGATTAATGGGTTGCTTTTTGCAACGTTGTGGGAAGAGGAGACCATATAGATAACATTATGGTAAAAATGAGGTAAGTAAAGGTAGAATCAGAGCGGCTGTTTCGTTTCAGTTCCGCAGTGCAAGGGGTGGTGTCCCTGACGCACGATAGTTGCTTGACTTTTATATATTTATTTACTATGTTGGCTCTGTCGTACGAAAATCATACACGCTGGTAAGAAATCTTTGTTGTATACTACTAGTTAAGCAGCCCCTTGTGCGGAGTTGTCCATGACGCTAATCTTATACTGTGAATCTGAAGCGAAGCAATTGCTCAAACATAATGAATTTTTTTTTTCTATTTGGAATATTCAAAATTAAATGAAATAAAACCCATTAATAGTATAAGTATATATGTCATCTATAAATATGAAAGTTATTTTGAATATTTCGAAAATTGCTTAACCTATATTCAGTGAGAAGTAATGCTAATTAACATTTCCAGCTGATCAGCTGGAAAAGTGTAGGTATTTAATGAATGATATCACTAATTTGCAGGGATCGGGCAGGCATTGATCGGAATGACTTTTTTGTTTATCAGCACACTTTTGTCACCTGACAACGCTGAAAAATCTGTCAGCTTTTTCTGTAATATACTGTATGATGAGCGTAGACATGATAATGCTTCTGCGGTTCAGAACTAAACTGATTCTTTATAAACAAAAAAAGTTTTTATACATACACTGAACGCCCTTTCGCTGGACGCGCTATGGCGGGAATCATCAAAATGTCTCTCTTTATGCCCAAAAAATGCAGCCATTTGCGTGACATCTGTGCCCAATACAGTAAAATGCAATAAGGATAACAATTGCTTGATTCGAGCCCTTTCGCCTCAAATTTTCTCAATTTATCTTTTTTATAAACGATGCTGTTTGAAGACCCAGAGATTATATCAACAATGAAACTTTGGTCAAATTGTAATGGTTTTTTCAATCTGGTTACCCTCGGTATGGTTAACATATAATGAATGATCTTTTGTGGGGATTTCAGACGACAATGGCATTGCCGAGTATATAGCTGCTCCATGCATCTGTAATCCGGATAACAGATGCATGGAATATTTCCAATTGCCAATTTACATGTCAAAACAAATGGGAAAATAGTGAAATGAAGCCTTTTAATGACTTGTTGAGTTTGACACTACTAATTAATCAATAAACACATCGTTGGAGCTCGCAGTGTCAGTGGTGATGGCTAGCTTCTGCGTCAATAGCGAAAGCATGATTACTTTGTAATCACAAACTCAATATAAAGGCCTGATTGGCTTGTTCAGGATCAAACTGTTTGTACAAGAAAACACATTGACCTGAAAACAAGTAAAAAGGAACCACAAAGATAAAATTCAGTGTACCTTATCTTGAATAACTTTGCAGTATTTGCATTTTTTCTTATTTATTTCAAGTAAAGTGAAGTTGACACTTCTCCAAAACCCAGGAGGAGTGCCTAGGAGCGCCTAGAAAAGTTGAAATTATGAAGAAATCAAGTTAAATAAAATATACGTGTATATGTACCATTTGAGTTTGGTGTTGAGATTTCTCGTGTCTCACTGCTGTCAGTGTTTGTGCTTGTGCTTGTTGTACTATCAATTGAATGACAGGGAGTTGATCTTCATGATATACAAAATCATTTCATTTGATAAGTTTGTAAGAAGAACCTTTTCAATACTTAAGAGACTACTTATGGATTGGAATATGTCTTACTGAGTGGATGGTTCATCTTAATCGTTGTCAAAATCGAGTATCTGTTGAATCTAACCGAACAAGCATCTAAAAAATAAATCTAAATTTATTTCCTTTTAGATAATTTGCTGATGGCAAGTCTGAAGTAGAGAACATCTTTTTTATGGGACCCATTAAACCAAAACTTTTACTCCTTTTTTATTAATTTAATGTTCTCTTTTTACATAGATTACTGAGAGTATTGCAGCAGTAAAGATTTTTTTTGAAATATTTTTCTTAACGTTTCGGGTTTTCTCTTTCCGGAAGGAAGGAATTGAACTTTCGTAGCGTTTTCGACATAATGGTGAATTTCCTGTTTGTGTCACTAAGTGTGACTGATTTGTTGGTGGAATTCACAACTTGGGCTTTTCGGGTTGCTATATATTTGTGTTGCAGAGAGAGAGAAGGATCGCGTGATGGCGTGAGAGAAGGAGATTGTAATATGCGTTGGTACTGTACGATTTTATAGATTACTAGATGGATGGCGAAGTTGTTCGATGTTTTTTATACTCTGTGATCTTTATTTATGTTTATTTAAGGTAATAAAATAATCGTAATGTGGAATGCAGGGAAAATTTTATGTGAAAAATTCAGTCGTAGCTATTGTAATGGTATAGGATTGTTGCAAGATTGACGATCATGAATTCCATGGTTTTCAGTATTGTAGTAGGATGTCTTTCTAGTCGATTCTAAGATTCTTTTTGTGGCATCTTACCATCTTTTAGTTGGGTGCCAGGGAAAAAAAAATTCAGACAGCTATCTTCCTATAACGATAACATGCGCCCATTGTCAAAGGAGTAAATAATTCTGGAGCCCTGGTGTTGTGCTGTCAAAACATGAAATGAGAGTGAACATTCGAATGGGAATATATTAATAGGATACCTCCGACTGGGAATCGCGATGATTCCAGTATAGGCCGGACGTTATAGTTGGATTTTTTTAAGGAAGCCAAAATGTGGCAATTTCCAATTTTCCAGTTGTCGGATTTGAAGATATGAGAGTGAAATTACAAATTTGTTTCCTAATTTTGCAACATCAATTAAGAAAATAGCGACTTCATTGAAAACAGCACGGTGTATTCTTCCTTTGTGGTGCCGCTTTTCTTCATCACCTATACAAGGTTATTATTAACGCACTCGACCTTGAGAGAATGCGTCGCAAATTGATTTTAAATTGCATTGTGCAAAAAAAATTCTTCTACCAACTGGTGGTCAACCATGTTTTTTTTATCGGAATCTTGCGGAACTGGAGAGTCTCGTTTACTTCAAGCTCCTGTGGAATTTGTCGAATGTTGGAAAGTGCCAGCATCTACTATGATATCGGCCTCTTGTGGTAGTGCAGTAGTTTTGACCAATGGCTTTACTTTTCATTCTTCCCTTAGCATACAGGAAGGAATAAACCCACCACTTCCCACAGAACTAAGGTGAGCCACCTTATCCCAAATTAGTGTTCTTTTTATCGATGAGTTATAGTGTAATGTCATCAAGCTTGTTAACTTTTTCAGGTAAGCGTTTAAGATAGCTTAAGGTACGTCCAGACGTACCATTTTGTTAGATTAATAAAATTTTTGTTGATTTTTTAAACTACCATACGTCGGTGCGCCTACCATTTCCACGGAATCAATATCTCTTTAAAATAATCCGATGTTTATTTTATTGAAATTCGATATTTTTAAAATTCTCATGTGATGCAGCGTAATAAGGTGCTATCTCTCTCGCATTAAACACAAAACATTGGCAGATGAGCCCATTCTTGTGGTGGTTGCTATATCTGATACTTTCCCTTTATCTCAAGAACCCCTTTGATATCAGTCTTGTCTCCAAAGGCGGGGAAGTAATATTTGGGGAAAAAATTGTAAGTAACACAGTAACTTACTTTTACCGTACTTTAGACATAGTAGCCCCTTTCTACCAAATAGTATCACCAGAATATTTCTGATATGGTTCGACTTTCCATGGAATGGGGTACGGTTAGCGAACTTTTGTCGCAAGCTTGCGTTTTACCTCTGTTACATTTTAGTGATTGAGCAATTTTTAAATCAAAGGATTTACTTCCAGCATGTCTCTTCAAATATGATTTTCTTCATCATAATATTGAATCTCACTTGCTTTGAAATCCTAATTGTGTTAGTTTTGGAATTAGAACCAGAATATTTGGCAAAGAGGGTTACATATGAGGTGGTGATGTCACCAGATGCTTTGTTCATACTCTCTTCCTTGATTAACCGATTGGTTATATAGTTTTCTCGTTGGTTCCGAGAAGTAATTTTGATGATGATTCGGACCTCTGAAAGATGAAGATCTTAAAGTTTTCTTGTAGAAAATTCGATAGTAGTGACGTAAAAGATAACGTTATGAACTTTCTGGAATGCATATTCAAAAAATATCTGAAGTAACGAGAACATATTTTCGAGTGCAGCTTGTTTGTGTTGACTGGTTATTCTCTTCTACATTTTATTGTCAGTTTTTTAGTTGGGTTTTTTAATGCCCCTAATAATAAATAAAAATTGCCCCCTAATTTCATTGGAGTGTAATTATGTAAATGAAATCCTATATTGGGTTTAAATCATGTTTATCATTGCGATTCGAATTTGAAAGAAACGCCCAATTTAAAGAAAACTCTCAATTTCAAAAGTTGTCAATATAAAACAACAAGGACAACTCGTAACTCTTTGAAGATTGTCAGAGTATTAGGGTTTTAAAGTTTTCAGTAATACCACTCACTATGTGGCAGCGTTCGTCAATCACAAAACCCATTTTTGGATTAGAAACTTATTAAAAATGTAAAAACAGACATACAGTAGCTACCCGAAGTCTTTGGAAGCCCGAGAGGACCTTATGAAAAAACGCTGTTTTTTCAGTTCTCTAATTAGTACAGTTTTTAACCAAATTCTTTGAAATTTGGTGTGGAGATAGCTAGAGGTAGTGGAAACACCTGATTTTTTATAGATTTTTTTTTAAAATTTCCTGAAGTACTTTTGGCCGGATGTAAAAGTCTTTGGAAAGCCGAGAGGACCTTATGCAAATTAGGTCACTTTGGCCTTTTTTCCAGTTGAACGGCTAGGGCTAGGGAAACGCGACTTTTTTCAAAAAATTGCCCTGCGTTAGCTTTATTTCAGGTCTGATTTTCAATTTTTTCTTATTGATATTTCTTAATTTCATTTGAAGTTAAAAAACGAAAAAGTAGAATTCCACTTTTTTCCGCTCCCATCCCTTTGTTTTTTCGTTGGCACGAGAGAAAACAAAGGGGAATTCTACTTTTTTTTTTAATGTTCAAATATTTGAGCTTTTCTTCAAATCTGCGAACATTCAATCCACTAATTTTTTCACCTGAAAACAAGGTTAATTGTTTTTTTTTCACAGCACATAGCCGCAGATTCATGTCTAGAATTTCTTTAAGCATAAATTTTAACTCTTTTAACAATATTTAAGAAAAATTAGCATCTTAAAGTTCCTAAAAATCTAAAATTTTAACTTTTAAAATGTTCCGCATAACTGCATTTTTTCAAAGTTATTCCATATGAACACTTATAATTTAAAGCTAATTTCACGAAGCCAATTACATATTGAATGAAACAATTTTTCGACAACCATTATTTATTAATTAAACCGTTTTAATTTTTTTTTAATTTCCCAATAATACAAATCGTTCAACCTTGTCATGACAAAGCAGACGATAATTGTAATAATAATCTTACAAAAATCAAATCTGAATTAAAATGTGATTCAGAATTTCATTTGAAAGCCCGAGCTATGGAGCGTTACATACATACATACATACAGACAAAGTGACATGGCTTTTTTTTCTGCGTATGCGATTATTAGCTTCGCCCTTCGGGCTCGCAATTAATTAAACCGTTTTAATTTTTTTTTAATTTCCCAATAATACAAATCGTTCAACCTTGTCATGACAAAGCAGACGATAATTGTAATAATAATCTTACAAAAATCAAATCTGAATTAAAATGTGATTTTCAAGATTTCTAGACTTCTAGTCATTTTGTTTATGTTTTTTTTTTAACAAATAAACTGACAGTCGCAAACCCTAATATTCGTACCTATTCGAATTTCTCTCATTTTACCGCAGCTCCTAGCTCAAAAGGAGCGAGTAAAACAGCCTCCCTTCTATCAACACATAACATCAAATCGTTCATCACTTTTAATAGAGCTGTCTTAGTAGTATGAAATCGTCTATAGGTAGACTGAGTAGGGGCAATAAGCTGGTTTGACTCGAGATAGATATTTAGTTGTCTTCAACTCTTTCTCAGCAGTACAGGATAAAGGCTAGGCATCTTCAGCAGGGTTAGAACGAGCTCCATCTCGTCAGGAAACACGTCAGTTGAAAAGGAAAGGTTCACCAGCCAGGTAATGGGTGCAGCGAGGACGTAAGCCAGTTTTCTCACCAGAACGGTAGGGATCGGGTCGCAAGCCGACGCCTTCGCCGGACACGATCTCAGCAAGCACGCAATCTCTCCAGTAGTGACTTCCTTGAAAGCCATGAAGCTCACCGTATAACGGGCCTCCTGTCTTGGTACCCAATGATCTGCTTGACTGTCCAGCTGCTGCCGGATTTCGGAGATCTTTTTGGTGAAGAACTACGAAAATCTTTCCGCAAGCCCAAGAACAGAGTCGTGCGATGGCAGCTTAAGGGTTGGTTTCTTCAGAAGGAAATTGTCCACAACCTTTTACAGCGACATCCTGTCGGTGTTTTTTTGCAATTTGAGTGTTGAGGGAAGTCACCTTTGTAGCGTCAATCGCGTCACACAGCTCTTGCACTGCACCACACAGGATAAGCTTGTTAATCATTATTTCCGTACGGTTCTCCTATCTTTCCAGACGCCAGATGCTTCTTCTATTGGCTGCAATTGCTGGGTTGGACCATGGATTGTCAGGACGGGTGGTGAACGTTATTCTGGAAAGTAGTGCATTACGATCCAACAAAGCCCTCAAACCGGAGGTGTACTGGGTCAAAAATGAGTTGACGTCATCAGCAGGATCTGAAAAGAAGGCAAGTTTGGTCAGGTAGGCAGCGAAGTCCTCTTGATAGATTGCTTTCATCCACCGGAAAGAAATCGTCTTTCTGGGATGGAGTGGACGGTGAGTTCTGACAAACCAATGCACTAAAATGTGATCAGTCAGAAGGTCAGTAACGAGACAGTCAGACAAGAGATTATCTGACTCTCACCACCAATGTGGGTTGTCTGGTTGACGTGCTGAAGAAAGCCGAATGACTCGACAACGGAGAGAAAATATCTTACCAATGGAACTAGACAAGCTTTCAACGTGGAAAATTGTTGAAATCACCCACAATCAGCAAACGATCAGAAAGGATAGGAAGAACCTCCAACAAGTCAAAAAATTCACTCAAGAAGACGTCAGTTAAGCTAGGAGGTAAATCACAACAACGTTGAAGCCGGTTGAGTTGAACTGGAGGGAGAGAGCCAGCTTTTAAAAAATTGGCTGGATGAGCTTCCGGCAGAATCGAACGTGCACGGATGGTATCTCGATGGATGACAGCCAGACCACCATATATTTTCCCTGGTATAGGAATGTTGACTGAGCTGAAGCAGAGCAGACAGGTCCGAGGATCTCCTCGCCGTTTTCAGGGGTCAGCCGGGTTTCGGTGATGGCAAGAAGGTCTAGGTAGGATTCAATGATGTGTCGCTGGATGACAGTCTGATTTTTTTAACAGGGACCTTGAATAAGCCAGAACACAGTTCAGGAATTTCTTTGCCGAGCAATCCCTCTTCGTAGTCAGACCACCACGGTTTCCTCTTCGAGACAAAGGAACATAAGAATCGTTGAGGATTCTCATCGCCCTTCCATACTTCATATGAAACTTGCATACTTTCTTTCATCGACAGTTCTATATTCACCACATGTTTGAGAAAAAAGGCAGCACATAATAATAAAAATAATAATAAATTGAATTTGATACCGCGACTTTTCAACAATGTTATCAAAGGCGCAGCTCTCGAGATATGCATATTTACGGTATTTTCATTCGAAAGGTGAAACAAACAAGTGGGTTTTTAGGCAATTTTTAAATATAGAAACTGATTGGGAAGAGAAAATGGTGGAAGGGAGATTATTCCAAAGATAAGCGAAATACAAGAAAAAACCATAGGTTTTAATACGAGAAGACGGTACCACTAGCTTTTGTGTCAAAGAAGAGCGAAGAGATACAGAGCTATTTGGTCTATAGAGTTGGAGATTAGAAGGTAAAGGAGGACGCAACTGTTCAGACACTGGTAGCAAAGCAGAGCGACTTTAAAATAGATTCTGAGCCTGATGGGAAGCCAGTGAAGAAACTACAAATTACGTGTTATGGAGTCGCACAGTTTAGTGCCAGTGATTAGACCGGCAGCGAAATTTTTTTCACGCTGAAGACGCTCGATACGACCACTGGTTACCAGAAAGAAGAATGAGACGCAGAAGAATCGATAATGGCTGAAAGTGGGAGGTGTGAGTACAAGTTTTCCCTGTGGCCATTTTAACACTTCAAAATGTTAGCGGATTTTCAGTTTTTTTTTACTCCCGTTGGCATCACCACAAATCACTAGTGAAATTTTCATAATTTATTTTCTGTTCCTGAACATGCTTTGTGTGAACAATAAAAAAAACGTGAAACAATTAAACCTGCCCAAACAATCAGTAACTCTCATTTTCTAAACTTTATGTGATCCTGACGATCTCGTGTCAGCATCGTGGTGAGATGAAAAAACGACACATACTGTAGCTGCTGCATTTTCATCATACCGGATTTTTCAAATGATAGAATAACAAAATGCATCAATATCAACTGGCTTTGATCAGCAGCCTTGATAGATCTGACACGGACGAATCATTGCCACTAAGGTATCAAATTTCATCTTGGCGTATTTAAAATGATGTAAGCATCATTCCCGGCTTTGGCCACTACACAGCCGATTAAAGAAGTGTAGGCAATAAATACCAATAGTGGATTGTGGATCCCAGATAGTGGATCTGAAAAAGAAGAACAAAAGACACATTAACAAACAAAGAAATCTAATGTAAAAAGATGAGGGGCTTAAAAAAAATTCCTCATGAAAAGGAAAAGGCTCTAAAAAAATTCAAAAGATGCAAGTCATCTCACTGCCACTACACCCCAATCACATAACACTGCCACTACACCTTAATCACATGGAAAATCAAACATCACATGTGGTGTACCTCATTACAACTCCAGCTCTCCGAGACGGGGGGAATTTTCTGGCCATCTCAGCACACAACCGGTGAATTATAGTACACTCGCTGCAAAAAAGGTTTAGGTACCAAACATGATAGAGATGACGCAAAGCAAAGTACCATCCACCTTAATTTTGTTGCAAATACTGCAAGGAAACGTTTGAGACTTCAATCGGCCAGGGTAATCATAAACCACTCATTATTCATAATCATCAACTTTTCATTACATCCAATTGACTTTACTCCAAATGTACCCTAAAATTATGTGAAATAAAGGAGAAAAACCATGGCAAAGTCAGCAGATGATGATTTGGACTGCCAGTGTGTTCTGTTTCACCAACATTAAGTATTCACTTTAAGTTTTAGAGAAGCAAGAAAAAAGCTGATGAATAAACCGACACTATAGGCAATAACTATAGAACCACTTTTTTAAATTACAAAGATTTCCTGCAACTCCATCCAAGTTATTTGCTGTTTCAACAATATAAGGATAAACATATCCTCAAATCAATTGATGTAGGAGAGAGCGGGGTTGGATGGGACCAAAAAATTTACACCGAGTGTAACTTCCTATATTTTTTTAAATATATAGAATTAAGAAAATGTTTTAAATGAACTTAAAAGCATTTATTTAATCTTTCTAAATATTTTTTTAAATTTAATTTATCTTGAAAAATGCATAATCGGGAATGTTAAGAATGAAGTGCCTTCGTTTATAAAAATCAATTCTTACACTGGGTTGCTTGGGACACTTTTCTTAATGTTAGTTTTTGTGCATAAAATTACGGAAAAATAACAAAACTGGTATACCCATTTAGTGCGAAATTCCATTTTCTTTGCAACCATGTACATATTATACGCACGAAAAACACATTTTATGTTAAGAAATCTTATAAAACAAAATTGTTTCTCAAAAACGAGAAATTTTCAATCGATAGCTGGCTTCTAATAATCGATTCATTACTTATAAATAATCAATGTGTTAAATATTCACTTGTTGCCTGTAAAATCAGGTGAACAATTGTAATTAAGTACACTTTCAATCAGACTATTGTTCCTGTCTGCTTGTTAGCTCTTGTCTGTATAGTAACCGATAGTTAATTGATAGTTAATCGATAGTTAATCGAACCTTCCCAATAGTTGTCCTAACCAACCCCGTTCTTGCTGTCCCACCCAACCTCGCTCAAGGTACCTCAATGTTTTCGTTTAATGTGAACGAACGAAGGGGAAAATATACATTTTGCGAACAGCAAAATGGAAGAGGAAGAAATTTCCTTTAAAATGGTGCAATTACATTTCGATGAAACGATGTTAGAGAAACATCTTTTTTACCTTGAATAACAAGGTGAAAGCTAAAACCAAGACGGTAAAACATATTTTAGCCGTTTCCCATAGAAGTAATGGTTGGAAATAAAAAAAAGTTGTGAGAATATGCATCAAATACTTATTAATGCGGGGTTAAAAGAAATTGTTCCTGTCATTACAGGAAATTACATAAAACCCCTCTCAAACGAGCTGAATTGCTTTTTTGAAAACGCAATTCGAGTTGAATATGAATTGATTCAAATTGTCAGAAACTCCATTCGAATCGATTCGAATGAAATAAAGAAAAATTCAAAAAAAAATTTGTTTTTATAAGGCAATATATATTTCACTTAAACATCCATAATTTTAACTGTTTTAATTAATTCCACTAGAATATCACTAAAATCGACTGGATTTAGTGATAATTCAATAATAATAGAATATTTGTCCATTTGAAAGAACCCAAACAATACCCATCCCATTCGTTTATTGAAAAAATCGTGGCACATCTAGCGGTGGAAATTGAAACTAAAAATATTCCAACTTTGCAAAAATTTTGTCAAATTTGACACGAATTGACCCAAATATTCGTGAATATTCACAAAAAATATTAATGAATCGGGAAATGAATATTCAGGTAAATTTCCATGAATATTTACCCAAAAATATCACAATTCAAATGAATATGAATTTGGATTTTTCACAATTTAAATGAATATGAATTTTGATTTTTCCAATTCGAGTTGAACTTAATATTCGAAAAATCTCAAAAAACACAATTCAATTTGAATCGATTCAAATCAATTCGAATCGATTTGAATCAAACGTAACTCGGGTGGGAGCGCTATCTATATGTAAGATTGAATATGATATTTAAAAATGAAAATAAGGTTCATAAGACTTACAAGGATGGGAGGCTACGAATTGTTTTAAAGGCCGCTCCAGCTTTTTCTTTCTTTCTTTTATTTTCATCTTAAAACAGAATTTGGTTTGTTTTATAATTCTTACAACGACGACTTTAAACCAGGTTACGAGATTTTTTTGGAAATGGCAGGCTAAGCTTTCTCCTTGTCTGTCTTCTTCTCCGACTTTTTACGATGTTATACATTGAAAACTTTTGCTTTTTAAGGCTATCAAAAAGATTCATTTGTTGAATTATTGAATTGCTGCAGGGCAAGTGATTGGCACCTTTGAAGGGAAATATATTCTTGATGAGAGAATATTTTATTATCATTTGATTAATTCAAAAATTCCTGCAAATCAAAAACCTATCGACACTCAGGCAGACTTGGATGACAACATCATGATAATTTTTGACAGCAATTTAACGAGTCCACCACTCAAAAAGAAAAGTTTTAAGGGTTTTGGGGATCTTCTCTTTTTGGGAAAAGACGACTAGACATTAGAGAAAAATAAACTGTTTTATCGGAAAATCGAATGGTGATAAAATCCGTAATTTTATAGTTTTTATTATTTTTAATCATTTAAAAAACCAACGGTGGTAACCAGAAATTGTAGTGTTATTCTAGTTGCAAAAAAGTACTATTCAGGCCCTTTAAAAAGCAAATAATATTTGCACAACTGCTGACATTTTTTTGGACTAGATTGCTGGCCGCAATAAAATCATTTCTCAACCGTGGGGGAGCCAAGGTGTGGAAGATGAGGGGGCGGTGGAGCCAAAATAACCCCTAATTCTCGCAGTCTTTTTCTCTTCTATGTACTTCTTCAAGAAAATAAAAGATTACAGTGGCCGTATTATCGTGTGTCGACTTAATTCACTTTGTTTCGTCACAGACATGTTTGTTAACAGCTCATTTTAAAAGCTTTATCGTGATGATTGGGTACTTGCAAACTGACGATTTTAAGAGACGCAATGCATTTTTATGATCCGAAGACAGCCACACTTCAACCGCAATGCAAACGCAATTTAAAAAATCCAGAAGGAAGTCCACAAGATTATCGGCAAATTTAAAGTTATGATCACTGACGACGGATCTAACTTTCTCAAAACTTTTATTGTATCCAGCCCAAATGAACTTCCTTAGAATCCAGACAGTTCACAAGATGAAGACGAAGAACCCGATGAACCGGTAATACTGAAAAATAAAAATTAATTTATATTGACTTGGACGAAATCTTTGAAGAACATGATGAAACGCAGACTCTGGAAACGGAAGATATTAAATTTGATTCTGAACCAGAAATTGAACGGTGTGAACGGATTATATATTCTTATCGTGGAAAATTTCCGTGTCACCCGGCCTTTGAATGTTATGGCAGCAGCTGACGTACCAATCCAATCTTCGCAAAACAAAACAAATGTTCTGATGGATGGTAAATTGCAAAGCATAGGGAATTAACAAGGTCAGAGTTTTTGGCATCAGACTATATTAAGAAAAAAATGTCTCTCTTTTCGTACTGCACCACCAAACTAGGTGAAATTCGTTTTTCGATGCCTTGAGATGGGTTCTTGTGTACAAGACGAAACAGGTAGATTTGTTAGAAGCTTTTGTTCCCTTAAAATTTCAGTCTCTAAGTAAAGCAGAAAAAAAGAAGTTCTGCAAGAATAGGTCCGAATGTATGGAACCTTTCACTGAAGTACTACTACTACACTACACTACTACACTACTACACTAAGAACTAAAATAAGGAAATGGTAGAATTTTCCAAGAATTCAACAATCATGCATTTTATGCTTATCGTATTTGCAATCCTTAGCGGGTTGAACGCAAGATATCAACGCTGAAAGAATAAATATAACGTGATAATTGCTTTAGTTTCCGTCCCCACGTTCAAGATTATTTAAGTGGAGGTCAATTATAAAACTATGAGTTTATCAAATTACTTCTGTCCGTCGTTTGAAGGTGACTAGGTCTGAATAAGTGGTTTTCGTCTTTTTTTTGTTCCGTTTGAATTCTCCCACAATTATGAACAATTTTCTTTTTTTGCATAGTTATTTCTGTACCTACAACTAACTTAGTTTCACCCAACAACAAAAGTTGTTTTCTGAACAAATATAACAAGCGGGCATGGATTCCAATCGATGAAGTGAAAAAGTACTTTAGCGATCAGCAATATATGTGACGGGTGACGTCACACGTTGGAATTTTCTAAAATCACCATAAACACAGTACTTACAATAGTTTGGGAACGTGCAAGAGAACCTTATGGAAAAAGGCGTTTTTCTTGAAGTCCCCAAAAATCAAATTTTCGTCATAACGCGACGATTTTTTTTTAGACATTGGGGTAAGATAAATTTTTAGATTTTTACAGTAACGGGAAGAGTAGGTTTTCGGACGATCCATAAGTTTGGGACAGAATTTATTTATTTTTCCTTGTTATAGTCACTTCCTTTCCCATTTCCACCCACGAAGAGTTGTCGCCTCCTGATTTTTTTATAGAATTCCGCTTCGTTGTAGTTCTATAGCGTTTGCTATAACCCGTTCTATAGTTATATTCCTTTAAGTTCCTTTTAAAAAAATAAATCTACGGATCGTTCTCAAACTTATGGCTCGTCCTTAAACCTACTCTACGTACCAAAATTCAATTGCTCGAAGCCGGCCAAGGATCGTCAACTCCATTTCAAACATCTAGATTGGCGCATCAGACTACGCCCCTTTTCAACAGTGCGATGAAACTCAGCTGCAAGTATTGTCGCGGTGAGTATTTAACCTTTCAGTATACCTACTAACCTACTAAGTATTCAACACCTAAAGAACGCATGAAATTTGTCATTAAAAAATGTGTATGAATTGGTTGAACACCAGTCATCAGGCCAAATTTCTTGTCTCCACATCACAGCTGTCAAAGAAGTGGACGTTTCTTGTTTATGGGGTCTTTAATCCCTGGCAATTAACCCACAAACCGAAAACATTTAGGAGGTGGCCGAATACGCCAAAGAAAACGTCAGCTATCAACAGGGTGGATATGTTGCTAAATTTTCCTCGAAGAAAGAGCACCCACAGCTCCCATCAAATTTCAAAATGGTTTCACCATTACTCGGGCGATTCTTCCGAGTCTGGCAAAAAAACCCTCTTCCTTCAAATGTTAAGGAAGCCGATTCAAGACTAATTGGACAATCAATTCATTGAAATAGTGCCTGCTTCAAGGACTGGAAACCTGTATAATTACATCAAGAAAAATTCGACAACTACCCCAATTAGGATCGGTTATAACTGTTTGTGACGACCCTGTAATTGGACTTCAATGACTGTGTACAAACTGGTGCAATCCTGCAAAACGACCATCAAGAAAACACTCTTTGGTTTATTCATGCTATTAGGTTACGGGACCAGAATTCCGAAAATAATATATTCTTTTGTGTATGTAAACCTATCAGACAAATTTCCCTGCGACTTGCAGAATGGTCAGCTCAACACTAAAAGACATTAGTCACTTGGTGAAATTTGATGGAAATAATTTTCATAAATTGAAATTTGGATGCAGGCTACTTCTTGAGACACGTGGCTTACTTGATGTCATTGATGGTATCGAGAAGATCCGTGGGTGAAGTAAGTCACATGTCTGGAAGTTTACGAGTAAAAGTTTTTCTTACTCGTGTCTTTTTTCCTTGACTATACAGGTTATAGTCAAGAGAGATGTGTGTCCAATCAGAAAGTGATTGATGAGTGTAAGTCGAAAGATTTCAATGCCAGGAATTATTTTTTTTTCCCTCATCGAGAGGAAGCAACAGAGTACACTGTTTGGATGCAAAACCTCACATGACATGTGGCAACGATTTGCCGATTTGGCATAGATGACAGTTCAACAAGCACAAAGTGCAGCAGAAAACAAGCATCTTTTACTGCGGGAATTTTTTAGTACAAATACCAACCAGGTATCAGTGACATTTCTTTGCTTCGTGTATAAATTTTTCTTTAAATCCTTTCCCTTTTCTTATCTCTAGAACATGATGTTATGACACACATATAAACCATTGAACAACTGGCTTCACAACTGAGTGATCTCAAAGAACCTATATCTGAATCCCAACTTCTAAAAAATCCTTATCACTATTCCGTCTAGCTTCAGATACTTTCTGTCAGTTTGGGACAATGTACCGTCAGACCAAAATAAAGTTCTGTTTACTAAATGTCTTTTTTTTTAAAGAAGAGAATTTTAGCAAGCTTTGTCTGGATATCAAATTTAGTTCAACCAATGATCCAGCTTTCTCAAGTCAACCTCAAAGGCCGTTATTCAGAGGACAACGCTAACGAAGCAGAGAAGGTTTTGGAGCCAGAAGAAGTGGACATCCATATCAGCCCAATCGAAAATGCCAATTTTTGTGGAGGGACGAGCCACTTCATCGCAACGAGTCGTGAGCGAATCAAAGCCGAAAAGGAAGAAGCCAAGAAGAGAGAAATCTCAAACATCGCTACCGACAGACAACAACCTCGTCCAGAGACAAACAACAACCAAGACATTGCTGACTTCAGTTACCAGTCCTTTCTCTCATCAACCACTCAAATTCACGATGAAGACAAGCTATGGTTCGCCTACTCCGGAGCGACACAATATATGACTCATCTGAAATCAGTACTCAAGAATTTCATTCCCGTTGAACATGAGTCATGGTTTTTCACTGGAATTGGCAACACACGTTTACGTGTGAGAGGAAAAGGAGACATAGAAGCAAAGTCAACCATCAATGGTACTACAACTGTAATGTCTGTAATCAATGTACTCTATATCCTAAAATCACGAACCAATCAATTTTAATTGGCGCTGCAACTTCACAAGGCGTAAAGGCTACTTTCACGAACGACGAAGTACACCTCTACAGGGATGGAAAACTTCATCTGTTTAGAAAATAGACAAGAAGCACCATCTACTGCCTCAACATCTCAATAGATATGGAGGAGACCAATTTGGCTATGGCTGCAAAACATTCCTGTCCATTGTCGGATTCTCATATCATTCTCTTATCCATCTTCACTTATCCATTCTCTCGTGCTAACCTGGCACGAGAGGTTCTCTCATACATCCGACAACACCATCTTAAGAATGTCGGCTCTAGGTCTTACAGACAAGCTGAATCTCAAGAACATCACCCCGTCCCATAGTCTTTGTGTTGGCTGTAAACTTGGAAAAATGACTCGTCTACCTTTCCCCATTGGTAGACTAAGAGCAACCACGGTAGGCAACTTAGTCCACTCCAACGTCTGCGGTCCCATGGAACACCTATCGCCATCTGAAGAAAGATACTTTGTACATTTAAGGACGATAATAGAGTCCTCTAAAGCACAGCCGAAGTATCTCCATATGAATCATGGTACAAAAAAAGACCAGATGTATCTCATCTACGCATATTTGGCTCATGGATTTTTGAACACATCCCAGAATCACTTCGCAAGAAGTTAGATCCAAAAAGTCGTGAAGGTGTATTTGTAGGTTATTGCGAAACTTCAAAAGCATTTAGAGTATGGATTCCTAGTATACAAAAAGTCGCGATGTGTTCATTGATGAAACTAACACAATTTTTACTGCCACAGACAATACAGGTTCTTAAACACTTTGGTTTTCCCCGTTTCAGACACAACCTGAATTAACACTTCCTGAACCGGCAAACACCAACAACAAATGTGTCTTTACCCAAGCTACAACCGAATTCTCATCACCGATGCTTTCACCAGAGCAGATGAACACTGAAACGGAATCTAGTACCAACCCCATCGAAGAACCAGGCCAAGTGAGATCGCTCCAGTCCCTAACATTGCTTCGGACGTCCCAGCAGTCGTTCAAAAACAATCCAGACCGGAACCAAGGCGTTCACTACGAGTAACCCGTCCCAACAGAAAAATAAAGAGAATGGAAAGAGTCACTAGGATTGGTATCACTATTTGATCCTCAGGAACCGCAGACATACACCAAAACACTGGCCTCTGATGACTCACTCCTCTATAAAGCTGCCATAGATGACGATTACTCATATTTAAATTCAAATGAGACCTGTGCTCTTCATCGTCCGGGAATAGTTCCGATACGAGTTAAGTGGATTTTCAAGATAAACCTGGCTCCAAGGATACTCTAATCCCTTACAAGGCCAGACTTGTGGCTAAGGGCTTCACTAAAAAAATGTGGATTGAATTACCAAGAGATTCAGGGAAGAGAAGAGATTCAGTGCGTTTTTAGTCAAGTTTGGTCTGTTTCGCTGCTCGTCCGATCACTGTGTTTACTATCACCATAAAAAGGAGGAAATCGACTTTGTTCTCATTGTTGTTGACGATGGTTTAGTCTGCAGTAATAGGGAAAATACACTAACTGACATAATTGAACATCTAAAAAGTTTTTTGAAGTACGATTTTTTCCAGCCAATCGTTTCCTAGGACTAGACATCAACATAGAACATGGAAAACGCGAACTCCACCTCTCACAGCCTGACTTCATCTAAAAAATTCCGGAAAGTTTCAACATGCAATCCTGTCTCTCAAAAGGTTCACCAGTAGAACCAAATGCTCCTGCAGATTCAGTCAATGACCAACAAAATGCGCCTCCAGTACTGTATTGCGAAGCCATCGGAAGTCTCATCTACGTGATGACAATGACTCGCCCAGATATCGCTTTTTTGTTAAGCTAAGCTTCTCAATTTTGCGAGAATCCCGGAAAAGGACACTGGAATGGAGTCAAAATGATCCTGGCTTATCTAACTGGAACGTCACATTTTGGTCTTCTCTTTGATGGCAACAAAGAAGAAAAACTGATCGGTTATTTGGATTCAGACTATGCAGGGAATATTGATAATCGTCGTTTAGTTTCAGGTCTTCTTTTCGTGCTCTGTGGCTGCTCAATCTCCTAGTCAAGCATGCTACAACGTTGTATGTCCCTGTCCACTACGGAAGCTGAGTTTATTGCTGCTTGAGAGTCAACAAAAGAAGCAGTCTGGCTACGCTCGCTGTTATCTGAAATTATTTGCGTAAACAACGGTTCAACCCCACTCCTATGTGACAATGAAGGTGCAATTCGTCTGGTGAAAAAAACCGAGTTCCACCAACGAACTTCGCGAAAAACATCAGGATAAGGAAATCGGGACCATCTACACTCCAATAGAAACTCAACTGACTGACTTGTTACTAAACCTCTTCCGACACTGGGATTCAATCAACTCCGGAAACAAATAAGTGTGTCCCCCTTGTAATATTTCTATTAGTTTTTTTTTCTATCATGATCGCGTTTATCCTATCTATATTTAGCCAATATGTTTGAGAGGAGGTGTTTGAAAGGAAAACAATAATTAGTTGCCGAAACCAATAAGGTTTATGTTTTAGGTTAAATATTCAATATTCAATAAAACCGCATAAAAACAAGCTACCTTTTCGTTCCTTTCTCTGCTGGTATTTGTTATCCAAACAAGCTATTTTTTTGGGATCCCTATCAAGTATTTTCGTTCGAACCGTTTCAGGCAAATTTATACAACGTATTAAGGAACTCGCTAACGGTGCTAAGAATAAAAACAATTACACTTATCAATCGCCCTGTACCCTGTGGTGGCATAATGAACCTGTGTGGCACCCTGTACCGAGTTCCTGTCTGTCCCTAACCATTTCTTGCTGTTCTTCTATGAAAGAACGATACAGTTAGTTTAACAAGTTATCCATATGCGTAATCAGCCATTTGAAGCTTTCCTGGAAAAGGTTTGCCTGAAATTCTCTCACAAAAGTTTTGAAGTGGTTTTCTATTCCCAACTGCCTTTCCGCCAGCTTCAAGAGAAGAGGTTGGTCTGCTTGCATTTGATCCGATAATCGATAAAGCTTTACTCCCAAATGAAATAACAAATTATAAAGCTGTTCCCACCCTTTTTTTATTTGTTGGATTGAGCGTTGGAGCTTATCGAGATTATCTCCAATATTTCCCCAAAAAGCCCAAACATAACCTTCAGAATGGCCGATGGGTCAAATTCCTCTTGCTTGCTTCCAAAAAAAAATTTGAGGCGCTCTCAAAGTTCATTTGATTTTTTCAGAAAGAAAGAAGAGGAATATGTCAAAAAGAGACGTCCCAAAAGCAGTTTTCATCATTCCTAAAGGACGTTGAAGATTTTCTTTAGAAAATTCCAAGCCTGAAACATGATCGGTAGGCAAGCGACAGAATCACCTGTGAAATCGCATGAATAGTCAAAGACAATCATCAAAAAGTTTCCAAAAGCCATAAGAAAATAAGCCTCCACGTCACATAGCAAAACCCCTCATGAATCGTTTGAAATCCTGATGATAAAAATTCCTGAAGAAACAGCCGTGAACTTCGGGAAATGCGTTGCCCCTTCATAATTTTTGCCAAAGGATGAAGAAGAGAAGAGGTATGGAAAAGGACCCCCACAATTTTATTTAAAAAAAAGTCCCTCATACAGGGCACATTAGTTTCCCCTTTCCTTTTTCGTTACGACGCCGCTGATAGTCTGTTTACCTAGCTCATTTCTGCAAGTTTGTTGGCCTAATGATGCACTTAACGGTAGCACCTGCTGCTGTTTAAAATGACAGATGCGTTTGTATTGTCGACTTTACTCCAGATCTTCAACGTTTTCCAGATGGCCATTACAGTTGATGAGAAGAGGGCTGCCCAGGCCGTGACTGGATTCACTCCCGAGGAAAGACGAATCCGAAATATCCTAAACGCGTTACCTCAGGTACGTGTTTTAATTGTGCAATGCCTGTACTACAGGGAATTGCAACTGTCAACGTTTTCCAGATGACCATTATAGTTGATGAGATGAGGGCTGCACAGGCTTTGACTGGATTAACTACCAAGGAATGGCGAATCCCGAACCTCCTGCACGAGTTACCTCGGGTATGAGTTTTCATTGTGCAATGCCTCTACCAAAGGGAATTGCAGCTGTCCCTGCGGATTTTCCATCCTGGATTTGTGCTGGGACAGGAGTACCGCTTCAACAATATTGTTGCCCACAATTCGTGGGTCTTCATTTTGTTCAGTGTTTTTTTTTTAATTAAAAAATAAATCAAATATTAAAAATTAATTTCTGCCCTTCTTAGCAAAATCTTCTGGTTGGGCCCGGTATGAATGGGCGGGAAGGGGATCTGTTGGCAATGGCGGACGCAGTTGACCGTAACCAACGACCACCAAATCACCGAAGAAACCGCCGTTGCAAAGGATTCGAGAGGAGCGGATGCTCCGTAAGGTTCGATGGGGCCAAAATTTGATGGTATATCTGATATTGCCTTACTCCGAAATCTCGATGCTAATCCCGCTCTGGGGGCAGCTGAAACGTAGGTAGTGACGAATGTAGTGATGTACGGATGGTCTGGAAGAGATGTTGGATCGTATGACAAGGTCGCCAATTGTAATAGTTCGTTACAGGGGTTAAAGATGAATACAATAAAGATGTCAATTCATTGAAGGGTGCACTGCATTATAACACTAGCAAGATATGCACACACAATACCACATGGGATGCGATGGTACACGAATGCGTGCGCAATCTCCGAAAAGGTCACGCTTTTATAGCAGTGGATATTAGCATATCCAACCTGGCGGCTTTCGACGAGATTCAAAAGCCTACGATCTTGTAGCCAAGTCATAAGGTATAATTATACTCTCATCAGGAATAGATTAACGATCATTCCCGAGGCTGAAATCGTTCTTGATGCTAGTCGCCTTATGGCGATTGATCCCATTACAGCTGCAACTGTGTTTTTATCTTTCCAAGTAAAGGACACTGAATTCCAACCAAAAAGCCAAAAGAATATTCCGCACTCATCGATTATTTGGCTTGAATCCCACCAGGTAACTTTTAAAATCAGTTTTCGACACAAACTGTGTGACTGAGATTGTGTGACACCAGAATAGACCACATCAACGATTCGATCCGTCGAAACCAAACTTGACATCAGCGCTGTCATTATGGGAATGTAATGTTTAACCAACATTGCAAGTTCTTTTTTTTCTCGCCTAAGAAGTCGGCAAAAAGAAAGACCAACTAAGGAAGCCATCGAAAACAAGTTTAAAGCCTCTTTTAACTAGGTCAGGCACTGCGGTCCAGAACCGAGGCCGACCCGAACACCTGACACCAGCAAACCAGTTCCATCAAGGAGCGCCTATGACGCTGTGAAGAAAGTGGAACTCGAGGCAATGCACCAACAGTGCGGGTGGTGACTTCCACCAGACAATCGCCCAAAGTGACGATCCAATGAGTTGAAACCACGAAGCTTTTTCGGAAAAAATTTGTACCGAAGACCTTTTCGATCCAATTACGGAAGAAGAGGTGTAAAGCGCTATTTTGTGTGACTTTCAACACACTTTTGTAATGGTTTTTTAAATTTCGTTGGATTAATTGTGTACTGTGAGTAATTTTTATATTATTATTTCATTGTTTTGTATTTAAGGTATTGGTCTGAGAACCCAGACGGAGTCTGAGGTACTGCTCATTATTTTTTGTTGTATTGGTATGACCACCCAGACTCCGTCTGGGGTAGTGCTTATTCATCGAACCTTTTGGCAAAAGTGTGTATGCAATGTGTGTAGTTAGGTTGTATGTATGTATGTACAAAGGATATTCCCGGTCGTGGTTCCTTGAATTTTTGTCTTTTTTAAATAAAAGTCTAGTTTAGTGCCCTAAATTTAACCAAATCACACTATTGTTGGCATGCTATTGGCTGTAAGTGTGATGTGGTATCGTAAATTGTTACTGCCGACCGAATGGCGGCTGCCCAATCGGTGACCGGTGTTACTCCTGCGGAAAGGCAGGTTCGGGATATCCCCCATTCCCTTCCTCGGGTAACAAATTTAACGGTACAGTGTATGTACCATCGGGAGCTCCAGAAGAACCTCAAAATCATCTTTCCCAAACTGGTGGTGGGGCAAGAAAGGCAGTTTAACCACATTGTTGCCCACCATCCTAGGGTATTTCTACTGGTAAGTTTTAAAAAACAAATTAAAATATAAATTAAATTTTAAAAATTATTCTTTTTTTAGGAACATCCTATTGAAGGGCCCGGTTTGAATAAGCGGGAAGAAGATTTGATGCTGATAGCAGATGCGGTAGACCAACGTCCACATAACCACCGTCGCATTTCCATTGGTAAAAATCTTATGGAATCTTGTGGCACTGCGAAGGTTTTCCATTTAGGTTTATTACAAGTTACCCTTTTATCTTCTCCTCGTACAAGAAAGCCTTCTTCTTCAAGGCCAATAGCTATTTCGTCCCACACTTGTTTTTACTTGTTTAGCTATTTGTCAAGAGACCACTTCTCTTTCAATATATCTAAAGAGACAAATGTAAATAAGAACTAAAACGAAAAATTGTAGAAAGTTTCAAGTGATTTTTTATACTTAGCAAAAATTCTGTGGCTTCACAGTCAATCAATATTTGGGAAGCCCTATTCCCACCATTCCAGCATTCTCTTTGATTACATTTGTTTTTTAATTTTGCACTACAACTCTACAAGCACGATTACTTTCCATTTTAAATATTTCTATAGCCAATGTAAGAATTATCAAAAAACAAAGAAACTGAAAACACAGTGGTAACAATCAGTGCTGCCTCATATTTTTTTATTGAATACCCTACAGGGGACAGGGAAAATATCAGTTGAAGTTGAACTGAAGATCAACGGTGGTCTCTTCAAATTCAGCTTGACGCGGAAATGGAGGTTTAACGGACCTCAAGTTCTACCACCTAGTGGCAGTTGACAGAAAAACGGCAGTCGACCTAACCAGTTCAACAAAAAGTTGACACGAAAACGCACCCAGAAAGTTGTTGACTTCTGTTGAAACAGCTGACAATAAAAGTCGTCTGCTGTAACAAAAAAAACGGGAGATATACAGATTACCTAAAGAGCCGCCATTTTGAACCAGTCTGCTCTTTCCCACACTCGCTTGCTCTTTCCCACGCTCGCTTGCTTTTTTCCCAAGCTTGCTCGCTCTTGTTCGCCTTGCTCGCTCGCACGCGCTCTGATTATTCGACACTCTCAGATTCAAAGATGGTAATTCGTGAGATTGATTAAACCAGGGCCAATTCGGTCACTGGAAATGGGTATCATAAGCGCCGAATTCGTCAAGCAATGAGGGTTTTGGCTGATAATCTGTCATTTGTTAACCAATGTAACTCCCATCGCGAGATCCAAAGGAGTCTGAAGAGGATCAACCATACCTTCACCAATGGAGTGGAATACAAATTTAACAACTGTGTTACACATAACACCTGGCTATTCACCAACGTAAGTTTCTTTAATTATCTCCCTTCCCATTCTTTGTTGGACTTACCCGTATTGGTATTTTTCTAACCAAACTTATTCACTTACCTTTTTGCAGGAAACTCCGATCATTGGTCCTGGCTGGGGAGGAAGGAGAGTCCAACTTATGCTAATGTACACTTCAGTTCAACGAGAACCTGGAGTTCAACCAAATCAACAAGGTGGCCCACATATGCAACATCAACAAGGTGGCCCACAAATACGAATTCAACAAGCTGGCCCACCCTTTCCATTTCAACAAGATGGCCCACAACGCCGTAAACGCCGTCAACGCCGTCAGCGTCAACAGCGTCGTCGTCAACAGCATCAGCGTCAACAACGAGTTGCCCAAAAACGGGGTCGTGGTCAACAACGGGGTCGTCAATAAGTTTGGTTGAAAGACAGTACAGTTCTTTTTGACCCATGTTAACAACTGTACTAAATTGCAAACAAATACAATGTCTGCTGCAGTGTCAGCGTATGAATAACCTGTGCTTTCTTTAACTTTCTTTAATAATCAATACAGTAGACCAAAAAGCCAAAAGAATATTCCGCACTCATCGATTATTTTGCATGATTACCTAAAGAGCCGCCATTTTGAACCAGTCTGCTCTTTCCCACACTCGCTTGCTCTTTCCCACGCTCGCTTGCTTTTTTCCCACGCTCGCTCGCTCTTGTTCGCCTTGCTCGCACCGTTAACAACCGTTGAATCAAATCTTTGCCTTTCTGGTTGAACTTTCTATTCACTTCTACTTTCTAAGTTTATAGCTCCACAATTGTTGTATTGTTTACACCTAGAATCTCTAGGTGCCAAGTTTTAAGCCTTTCTGTATTGTTTGTGACTGGTTTATTTATTTGCCGTCTACAACCAACAATCCAGCCTTATTAATCCTTTTTGTTTTTCAATTTGCAGTGCCAAAAATTGAAAATGGTTATTGAAAATCCAAAGGCCCTCAAATCTTGGCTCGTAGGTTATCTGGCCGAATTGTGTGTTGAAGATCATGCAGCTCATGCCAAGCATGTTTTTGCCCAGCTAAAGAAGAAAAAAGCGCAGTTCATCAGGTAACTTTTAAAATCAGTTTTCGACACAAACTGTGTGACTGAGATTGTGTGACACCAGAATAGACCACATGTATTATTTGTTTTAATTTGAAAGTTTTTTTTAAATTTAATCAGCATGTTTATATAGGTTATGGCAATGGGGAGTCCGGAATCGAGATCGAAGTTGACTAATGTTAATTTGTGGTTGGAAAGCCTTTGATGGCATGTGTGGTCGATTGAAATGTGGAAGAAGGTGAAAAATACATAAGGATTCCACCTAATATATCGTAAACTTATTTGTTGAGTAAATAAAGGGCATGGCGGGAGGTTACACGTCCCAGCGTGGTGTTGGAGATCACGGCGTGGTGTTGAAATTCATGGCTTCGTGTTTCAAAGCCATAACGTGGTGTCGAAAAACAATTCTGTGGTGGGTGAGACCGTTGTAAGAAGATAAAAATAAGTTGTATGAATCAGTAATTCTATTTTATTTCCAGATATTTTATAAGAGAACAAATTGTTTTTTTAAGGAAGATTCAGGCAGATAGCGTTTATTGTATTCAATTCTGAATATTTTTTTAAGAATTGGGCGAAAATGCGTGGCAAATTGTGTTTTTAATTAAAAAAGTATAGCGCGGTGTTGGAAGTCATGGCGTGGTGTTAAACGCTCATGGCGTGGGGTTGCAAACTCGGTAGCCTACTAGTTCCGAAATATTCTTCAGGATTCTCCGGATGTGATTTTTTTTTGTTTTTTTATGATTAATTTCATGTAAATTGGGTTATACTTGAAAAAGAAGTATTGGGCATGAATATTTAGATTTGAGGAAGTATGGCACGGTATCTAAATCCATGGCGTGGTGTTGGGAAACTCAAGGACAAAAACTCATTTTCACCCTAATTTGAATCATTGCGACGGCGACGGCGATTATAACCCTCTTCCACCCAGTCCACCCAACCACCGTCGCCAAGACCCTGTCGCCTAAGGGGGTATCAATCGAATAGCAGGAAGTTCGAACAAAAGAATTAAAAAAGGGTGGAAATGGGAACCCTGTAGAGAAAACTAGTTCCTAGTGGCATAGCCCTGACATGATATTTCAAACTACTAAATAGAAAAAATTCTTCGTAAAGGCAAAAAAGAGCAAGTTAACTATTTCATCACGGGAATAGGATTCATAAAAATAAGCGACTAAAGAACCAGTATGATATCTGGTTACATACGTCAGGAATTAAACATGCACGGACATGAAAGAGAACCTCTCTACATACCGGTGTTAGACGGAATGAGACCTTCTTCCTTCGCCTTTGGTGCCCTCTACCGAACATTTGTGCGCATCACTCAACACAAATAATCTAAGAACACATTTCAGAGTTGCCATATTGCAAAAAACCCAGAGAGGCTCTTCGCATCTTATTATCCTAGCATTTTAATGATAATTCTAGTCAAATTAGCTTAAAAGGTAATGCGCTCCTTAAATAGCTTAAAACAGCATGGAATCTTCATCATCTTATCCAATTGATAGACTTTTGTCTACGGTTTTAAGAGACCATCATATATCTGCTTCCAGCGTCTGATCTGAGGATGTATGTAACTGATTTGCAGAATGAGACAGCTCACGAACTGTTGCTGCAGTTTATGTACCTGCCGTTTAAAATGGACTATTTTGTACGAGTCAATTTTATGTTACAATGACTATGTTTCAGTTACTGCTTGAATTTGTATTAGTTAAAAATTAAGTAATATAAGTCATCAATTCATTAATAAAACTGAGTTTAATCAACTTATCTACAATAAATGATCGACTTATAAATTCTGTTCAAAGATCCATTAGGTCGAGAAATTTTGTAAATTTTTAAACAAAACTTTGTTTTGTAATGGCTAATTAATATCTGATTCACAATTTATATTAATCATTGTCTTGGCGAAGTACCTGAGACAATTTCCAATGATACCTTTTTTCTAAGCAAACTTAAAGACAGAAGGACAATTTTAAATCTACAAGATATTTAATGTATCGTGTTCTACTTGGGATGAATACTGATTTACTTTCTCATAAACCCTTTGATTCGTTGTTTGTTAATGTTTATTTTGTGGGGGGCTCCGTTTCGATGACAGAGGCTAAATTATTGGCTCTATTAAGTATATCCGGTGCTATCCACCACCCCTTTATTTCATTCTGCATGGCGTATGGTTACTGTGTTTTTTGGCTCACACAGCTTTTTGCCTTCCTTCTCTCCTTAACTGTATTACAAACCAATTTTTCTTTCAAATCTGCAGCGTTTTTTTGTAAAATTCTTAGCCCCAACGCAATCCATTGTATCAGCTCTACTCGTCACATTCATGCTTTCATTGTTTCCTTTAACGATTCAATTAAGTTGTGTGCTTAAAAAACTTGTTTCTCATCCGCCCGATTGACAGCTAGGGTGCCATTTTTGCTCCACTAATCTTCAGGCCTTCCGTCAGAATCTCAGAAAAGTTTTATCCTGCCTTCTATCTTATAGTAGACGGTTGATCCACCTGGCTTCTTTATATAACTCACATCTGGTTACATATTCTTCCTCTGTTGTTAAAAAGGGAGTGCATCTTTGTTTCCGACTTGTCCATACTACGGGCCCTCTATGACAAAGTAATTATATTCCAAAGGTCGATCGACTGGTTTCCTGATCTCTTGCCATATCAGCATCACTATAACTTCTCATCACCTGGAGTTTGCTATTCATGATATGTATGCGGATCCACAGGTACTTTTTTCCGGTGGAAATTTTCCTTCCTGAATTTCTTTAGTAGTACCATAGTATCAGTTGCTCTTCTGTCAGTTCTTTCTTCTTTTTATACTGATAATTCTGCTTCCAAGAAACCATTCACAAACCATGCATAGTGCAAAACTGAAATTTTTCTACCAGAGGCTCAATAATCCGCCTGAAACATCATATGTTGAAGAATAGGCATTTTATCTACAAAAGAATTGTAAACTTCTGTCATTGAAGATGACAATAGATACATGGGTCTGCAACTTTTTTAACGAGACCAAACAGACAAACATAACTAAGAAATAATTGAAATTTTTATTCCAGGCGCGTGAGGTCTTTTCTAGCTATATATTCTCTTTATTACTCTGCACAATTCTATTTCATGGCCAGGTTTCAAAACGACTTTCGGTTTTGTCATAAACAACAAATTAGAAAAGTAAAAATTGTATCAAGAATCAAAGTGTCGACATCAAGGGAGGCTATAAGCAAATTTTTCTTCACAGTCAACCCTACTTTGAGTTAATACTTTGGCCACCAATTTGGCTTTAAATTGTGGTGTGTTCCTCAGTTTTTCATTAAAGATGTGTTTCTCCTTTCTTTCTTCTATGGCGTCTCAGCTTCTGGAATCCTGCAACAACACTATCACTTTGTGATAAATTTTTCGCTCCTTTTGAGAGGCAGTAATCTAAATCTAGCTTTCTTTCATCACAGCTTCGTGTTTCACTTTGAATTACTTCATATGTTATTTTATATTCAGTGCTGATGCAGTGCAGGTTGTTGTATTGTCTCTTCCGTTATTGAAATGGCAGTTTTATTTTGTTCGACTCCTTTCTTGATTCCATCTGTCTCGTAATTTCGTTTTTCTTTTTAATCATTATTATGAGCTTTGGAAACAATCTTCAAAAAAACGAACTTGAATGATAGCAATGGAGAAAAAAATTGTCCCAGGTACTTCATGCAAGAGAAATAATAATATATATATTTAAAAACAATAATATCTAAAAAACAAAGAATTGAATGAGAAGGAAAGCTGGAATAGGGTTGTGAGAGGGCACGATTTAGTTGGACTACGTAGAATGAGAGAAGCTATGTTTCCCACAGAAAGAATGAAAATGCTCGCAGTGTCAGAAGTGGATCGCCGAAATCCGTTTAATGCTAATCTGGCAACCCCGAGCCATTTTTCCGCTTTCTTTATTGTCCTCCCTCTCTTTAGCCCTTCTTTTTCCCTCTGACTTCTTCGCCTGCTCTATAGCGTGGTGGAGCTGTCAGAGCCCGAAACGACACATTTCTTAGTTTAAAGTTCTTTCATGGTCCTCGAGGTTATATACTCTTCTGATTGTTAGTGTCTCCTCTTCCTACATTGTCCAGGTATATATTGTTATGAGTTGAATTTGTGCCCAATACTAAATTATTGTTCTGTGTCCAGTCGCCACCTTGGCTCTAAGACTATTCGCCATTCTCTGGCCCCCCCCACGTGATAATCTGTCCAGCATTCTGATTTGGGTAATATTCGCTTGTATTTATCATATGTATCTGGCCCTAATTTGTGTTTCATTCCCCTCAGGTCTGATTGTGTCTGTCTGACTCTTTACAATCCTTACGAGTCACTCTCTTCTTATTTTGTGTGTGTACACTCCCAGGTATTGTTCGTTGCCAAATTCATTATTCCCCCACACACTAATCCCCCTATCTTTCTTTCCAGAAACCACACGTTGTCTTTGAATACAATATTCATTCATCCATCAGCCTACAGTCAGACCACGAGAAAATTTAATTCAGGGTTCCATCAAGGGAACATTTGGTCCTTCGAACTGGAGTGTGAGTCACCTCCGATATCTCCTTCTGGATCTCCAGTAACTCAAAATCCAGCCAGCCGAGTCCTCTCCAGCTGACTGCCGTCTCAATTTCAAATTTCAGCCAGTCGAGCCCTCTTACTGGCAGCTATACTCAGACGAGTTTCGTCGTACATCTCCCTTCTTCGTCTTCGTCAGAGCTCCACATCAACCTCAAGACCGTCTTCACCATGGCCACAAAGATCAAGCCAGGAGAAGATGCTGATTATGACGAAGACTACGCCGTTGAGCTGGCAAATATGAAGGCGAAGAGGAAAACCCTGCGTCGTCAGATCACGGTGTCAAACACACAGGTCGAGACTCTGACTAACTCCAGAGGCTCACGGGGAGCCATTCAAGGTTTACTACGC
Organism: Daphnia pulex; assembly: GCF_021134715.1. NCBI lineage: Eukaryota > Metazoa > Arthropoda > Branchiopoda > Diplostraca > Daphniidae > Daphnia > Daphnia pulex. The sequence goes on along the minus strand of NC_060021.1, from coordinate 4,645,490 downwards.
CATCTCAACGACTTAATACTCCGAGCCTCACAGCTTCAGACCGACATCTCTACCATGGAAGATGACGAGGAAGAAGCCGAAAGACAAGACGCCAATCACTTGGGTTATGTCACGCGTGTTGGTGAGCTGTCTGCCAACGCTCAAAATTATATCAGGAGTAGAGATGGAGATGCAGCGTCCATTGTTGGACCGAACGTCGTTCCGGATCGAGACCCACCTCTACCTCCCGTTTCTCCATCTGAAATTCTCCGGCGAGAGCAAGCTCGTCAAGAGGAAATTGCAGCCACTCGACTGAGAGCTGAGAGAGCCCGAGAGCAAGCTGTGAGGACCCGCCAGCAAGCAGATCAAGCATGGGAGGAAGCGGACGCAGCACAAGCTGCCCTTAGGCTACTCGGCGTCGAACCTCCCGGAGGATCGATACCACCAGATGATGACCATTTCACTTCCATCAGTCAACAGATCAACAACACCACTCCGCTAGCGAAGACATTGTTGGATCAACAACGTCAGAAGAATCTCGATAGCACTCAAGAAACTCCTGACACCTGGATCGATCTGTATAGTGCTGGCCGTCTACCTCCTGTTATCACTGCTCGTAGTACACGCTCATCAGTATCGGCGGAATTGGAACCTTTCGACGGAAAGGCTTTGGAGTGGTTTTCCTGGATCGATTTGTTTCGAGCATTGGTGCACGATACCCCCAAGTCCCCCGGAGAGAAGTTAGCCCTTTTAAAGAGATTTCTCCGAGGAGACTGTTTGGACCTGGTATACGGACTAGGAGGTGGTGAAGCAGCCTACATCGAGGCCCTGGTTCGGCTGAAGCAGACATGTGGCCGCCGAGACGTCATGAGAGCAGCACATCACCAAGCCATCCAGAAGTTGGAGACGAAGCAAGATCCGGCGTCATTCAAGAGATTTGCCGAACGTATCCGCACACATTTATTCGACCTTAGCCGAATTGGAGAGACGGGGACGACGGATTTGATTGAGAAGATTTGTCTCAAATTACATCTAAACGACCGGTTGGCCTGGAATGAAGACAGACGGGGACGGATCGAAGATCGAAGCTTGAACACCTTCGGAATGTGGCTATGTTCCCGTGCTTCCGCGTATCAGAACGCTTTCAGCATCGCAGCCGATCAAGTCAATCCAACTTCGTCAAAACCGAGCAATCAACGACGCCAAGCCCGGACCAATCAGAGTTCAGCAAAGATGGCAGGTGAACAAAAACAAGTTTCTTTCCCCTTCGCTGGAAAACCGTTCTGTTTTAAATGCGAGAAAGGACACAGATTGCCGGATTGTGAAGATTTTAAATCACTTTCCGTCGGGGAGCGTCTGACTTTCTGCATGCGCCGTCGTCTTTGTTTCAGTTGCTTCTCGACTAAACATTCAGTTTACGAATGTGACAAGCGAAAGCCGTGTAAACACTCTGGTTGCGGCTATTACCATCACCCGCTGTTACACCATGTTGCCAAGGAAAAACCGCCGACAGAAACCGAAGAAACGGCTCGACCTACAACCGCAAGAATCGGAGCCCCTCGACAAGTCACCATGGGTATGCTGCGTCTTCCAGTGATGGCTGACGACGGAAGTTGGGTGTTAGCCAACATCTTCTTCGACGAAGGTAGCGATTCAACTCTAATGCGAAGTGCCTTCGCCACGGCCCTGAAACTCCGCGGCCCACGTCAGATCTTAGCTGTGGACGGAGCTGGCGGAATAATCAACCGCTATCCATCGACCAGGGTCCAGTTTCGAGTTCGAGCGGCGGATGGCAATATCTTCTCTCTAGAAGGATCTACCATGAAAACTGTAGCCAGCCCTACACCCATCACCGACTGGAACAAGGAGAAGTCTCATTGGTCTCATCTTAAAAACCTTCCGCTCGGCGAAACAGGAGGAAAGGTCGACGTCTTGATCGGGCTAGATCATGCACACCTGCTGGCCGTCCGAGATTCAAGAGTTGGTGAAGAAAAGGAACCTATCGCCTCCAAGACCGCCTTCGGATGGGTCGTGAGAGGAGTCGTCAATGGACGAGTAAATTCGGCTTCCGCCCGTAGCTGCAAGATTTCCGGATTTACTTCCTTAGCCAACCTCGCTACTGAAATGCGCCGATTCTGCGACACAGAAGATTATGGAACGGAGCATCAAGTCGGCTGCCTGTCGCCCGAGAATAAACGCGCTCTCGCAATTGTCCAAGAGAAAACCAGGAGATTGGAAGTCGGATACGAAGTGCCGATCATATGGCGAGAAGGAGAACCCGACTTGACCAACAATCGTCCGATGGCCGAAAATAGATTCCGTAGCATGTTGAATCGATTCAAACGTCAGCCAGAATTCGAAGAGGATTACCGAGCAGCTGTCCGGAAATACTTCGACAAAGGTTACGCTTCCCGTGTTCCTGATCCAGCTACCGCAAAATACTTCCTAGCCCATCATGGAGTTTACAAAGGAAAGAAGCTACGTGTGGTCTACGACGCCGCTGCCCCGTTCAAGGGAAAATGTCTCAACGATTCGATAATCAGTGGCCCAGCTCTTCAACCATCTTTGGCGGCCGTCATCACTCTTTTCCGAGAGGGAGCCGTAGCCTGGGCGTCCGATATCGAAGCCATGTTCAGCCGCTTCCGGCTTTCCATCGAAGACCGGGATTACTTCTGTTTCCTATGGCAGGAGAAAGACGACATCGAACCAATTGTTTGTCGGATGGACCGACTTCCTTTCGGAGCCAGCTGCTCCCCTTTCGTGGCCATTTATGGAGTGCGCCGCATCCTGAAGGACACCGGAGCACCAGACAAGGTGGTTTGTGCCGTCGAGGAGAAAATGTATGTAGATGACTATTTAGGATCCGCAACATCCGTTACTGAAGCAGTTGAAGAAGCCGTCACAGTCAAAAACTCCTTGTCCGCTGCTGATCTCAATCTTCAAGGATGGATCTCAAATTCGCCGGAATTTTTACTGGAGGTGTCGAAGACCGATCGGCCGGTAACAGCTACACCTTCCGCTCATCCGCTCACCAGTGAGAGCACAGAAAAGGTTCTTGGCGTCGTCTGGGACACCAATTCTGACACTTTAGGATTCCTAGTAGCCAAATCATCCGACGCAGCCCTAACTCGCGTCAGTCTGGTCAGCAAGGTAGCCGGTGTGTTCGACCCGCTTGGAACGGCTTCGCCGTTGATCGTCAAGGCCAAGATTCGTCTAAGAGCATTGGGTCTCAAGGGACTCGACTGGAGCGACGAAATTACCGGTGACGACGAGATTTGGTGGCGTAGCTGGTTCATCGCTTTGGAACAACTTAACACATTGAGGATGCCACGATGCTTATTTCCGGAAGAAGCCCAAATCATCGACGCCGAACTTCATACCTTCTGTGATGCTTCGGAAGAGGCCTATGCTGCAGTGATTTATCTTCGCGTCCAATACTCCGACGGTCACGTTTTGGTTCGACAGGTACGAGCAGCGAACAAGCTCGCGCCGATGAAGACGATTTCCATTCCCAAACTCGAGCTCAACGCAGCCCTGTTGGGCGCTCGCCTCCTACGGACCGTTCACTCAACCCTCAAATCGAAAATCAAGGGACGGAAGCTTTGGACAGATAGCAGCACCGTCCGAAACTGGATTCGGGCCACGGCGGCCTATTATCAAATATTCGTCAGTAACCGGATAGGCGAGATCCAGACAATCACCCAGCCTGAAGAATGGCGATTTATTCCGGGAAAATTAAATCCAGCGGATCTGGCCACCCGCTCCTCCCTGGACGAACAGCCCATCCCACCCGTTTGGTTGAATGGGCCGGACTTTTTACTTCAGTCTGAAGACCATTGGCCACCCGATCTACCGTGGATGGCGGTAAAGGAGGAAATCCGCCCGAGTCGCTCCTATACTGCTGTGGTGGAGAAATCTGCTGACCGGTGGAAAGAAATCCACATTGGCCCCGAAGATGTTCCAGCGCTCTCCAAATTGGATGAAAAATATCTGGAGCTGGTCCGGTTGTGCCAATCTGAAGTTTACGAAGAGGAACTACACCGATTCAAAAAGGGCAAACAGCTTCACTCTACATCCAGTTTGCTGGCTTTGGCCCCTATTTTAGGTTCTGATTGTGTGTTGCGACTCGGAGGACGAGCTGGACGCGCAAAGTTACCTTACGACCAGCTGCATCCCCCCCTTCTTCCTGGAAGCCATCCGTTCACCGAAATGATCATCCGCGCTTTCCACGAACATCTCCAACACGTTGGAACGGACTTTCTGCTCAGTTACATCCGTCAGCATTTTTGGATTACCAGCGGAAGAGAAGCAGTGAAAAGAGTCCGTCGCAACTGTACCATTTGTCGGCGCAATCGGGCCAAGCCAGGCGAACAATTGATGGGAGACCTTCCCGATTCACGGCTCGATTCCGGCTCTCTCCCGTTTACTCGTACTGCCGTCGACTTATTTGGGCCATTTGAGGTTGGCCTTGCCCGAAACCGAACGACTAAGCGTTGGGGCGTGTTGTTTACCTGCATGGTCACCCGCGCCGTATTCCTGGAGCTCGTCCCGTCGCTCTCAACAAGCGATTTTCTGTTGGCCCTACGAAAATTCATTTCTCTCTACAGAAAGCCCGAGGTAATTCATTCTGATAATGGAACCAATTTTGTCGGTGCCGAAAGAGAGCTGCGGGAAGCCGTCGAAGAAATGTACGCGTCCCAGGCGATCCCAGATTTCATGAAAGGGGTCAGCATCAAATGGACCTTCCAACCGCCTCGGACACCTCATTTTGGAGGCGCCCACGAATCGTTGGTCCGTTCCACCAAGAAGGCGTTATACAACGCCTTGGAGCAAGAAAAGAACAGCTTCCGTCACCCGACTGAAGATTTGCTCAGAACATTATTGTATGAAGTAGCCGGACTGCTGAATACCCGACCGTTGACTTATGCCAGTTCCGATCCGGCGGATTTCCGCCCGTTAACGCCGAACGATTTTCTAAATCGGCCGCCAACTGCATATCCACCAGCTGGATCATTTGATGACGCCTCCCCGCGAGAACACTACCGCTATCTTCAACGAGTTCTGAATCTCTTCTGGGATATGTGGAAAACGGTGTATCTGCAGTCGTTGGCATCCCGAAAGAAGTGGAAAGTGAAACGACCGAACCTGGAGGTGGGCGATATCGTTCTCGAAGTCAACAAGGGATTTGGACGTGGTGAATGGAGCATCGGCCACGTCGCAAAGGTCTACCCAGGTGCAGATGGATGTGTCCGAGCCGTTGACGTTCAACTCCCAACGGGAATCTTCCGCCGCGGGATTACAGAATTATGCCTGTTGGAATCCATCTCGTCCGTCAAAACGGACTCGGGGGAGGATGGATCGCCGAAATCCGTTTAATGCTAATCTGGCAACCCCGAGCCATTTTTCCGCTTTCTTTATTGTCCTCCCTCTCTTTAGCCCTTCTTTTTCCCTCTGACTTCTTCGCCTGCTCTATAGCGTGGTGGAGCTGTCAGAGCCCGAAACGACACATTTCTTAGTTTAAAGTTCTTTCATGGTCCTCGAGGTTATATACTCTTCTGATTGTTAGTGTCTCCTCTTCCTACATTGTCCAGGTATATATTGTTATGAGTTGAATTTGTGCCCAATACTAAATTATTGTTCTGTGTCCAGTCGCCACCTTGGCTCTAAGACTATTCGCCATTCTCTGGCCCCCCCCACGTGATAATCTGTCCAGCATTCTGATTTGGGTAATATTCGCTTGTATTTATCATATGTATCTGGCCCTAATTTGTGTTTCATTCCCCTCAGGTCTGATTGTGTCTGTCTGACTCTTTACAATCCTTACGAGTCACTCTCTTCTTATTTTGTGTGTGTACACTCCCAGGTATTGTTCGTTGCCAAATTCATTATTCCCCCACACACTAATCCCCCTATCTTTCTTTCCAGAAACCACACGTTGTCTTTGAATACAATATTCATTCATCCATCAGCCTACAGTCAGACCACGAGAAAATTTAATTCAGGGTTCCATCAAGGGAACAAGAAGCTGTTTGAGAACAGAGCCAGGACACGCTCAATCAAGGCCAGTTCTGATGTCTTAGATCTTCTTTATAAAGTAATTACCAAATTCTGTAAGATTTTTTCCAGTCTGCTAGTTAATCTTAGAGAGTAAACCTGAATCTAGGTTTTAGTTATCAGTCCTTTTAGGGCACCAAACGCTTGGCCAGATAAGGATCTCCAGATCGATGGTTAGCTTCTTTACCTTCCGAATTTGAGTCTCAGAGGGTTGTCTGGCTGAAATAGAAAAACATTTGGTTTTGCATCGATGCATGCTTATAAGGCACAGCTGGAAATTGTAATGAATTTCATCAGTGGAGAGAGATGTAGTTCCAGTAGGTGGGAAGCTACAGGTTGATTGACTTTGGTTTTCTAAAGGAGATCGCCTTTTTTAGACGAGTAGGATGCAAAGCCTTAGTAAACCTTTGGACTGAGAAGTGATCACTCAGATCGTCAGAGACTTGGCAATCAAGCACCATTGTCACTTGACCTAAAAATGTATAGATCTAAAATATGGCCATCAACTGCGTTGGTTCGTCACCATACTGATGCAAGTTACATATGGCTCAGTAAGGGAAACTTATAACACACTGGATTTACTTCTCATAAACTAAGCCACGATGTCACGACATCACGATGCCATGACCAATTTTAGCTCCCGATTGGGTCGAAAGCAAAATTTGGAGACAGTTCGTTACTGACACTGAGAGACGGGGACCAAAAGATAGCTACATATCTGATGTCAACACAGTTGACAGCGGGAGCCGTTGAGATATGTTCAAACTGATTACAATTGAGATCAAAATATGAAGCAGCCTGTGGTGGATTAAGTCATGGAAAACTATATCAACCCATTTGCCTCTAGGATCAGGGATCAGAATTTTAAAATTGGTAGCATTCAAAGACAATGTTTTCAAAAAGAAGTAAAATTAACCGATCCCACGATACAAGCAGCCACTGCAGAAAATCAGCAGACGACTATATAGCAATATAGTATAAATATTTCAGAATAAAAGATCAGGGAAAGCTAGTTCTAACTACCAGAAGTATAGGTAATCAGTTTTCATTGGATCTCAGTGAAATCTTTTTTTTTTTTGTGGGGATCTTACAAAGAGTTAGGTATGGTGTGATTTATTTTTTTTTATTTCCTGTTAACGGGGAAAGAGGAGCAATAGAGAATACTTTAAAGCCCTTTAATTTCTGATTTAACTAATTGACCAAGACGGGAACGATCTCTTAAAAAAAACTTCGTTAGCTATGTGTTAGGTACGAAAATGAGATTTTTCTAAATTTATCTCTCCAACCAACTTTAATTTATAAATCCTCATTATTAGTTTCAGTACCCCCCCCCCCATTTTCTTCTCTGTGTATTTTGTCTTACGTTACATGGGGTACCCCATAAATTATCATTTTCTCTTTTGACTTCTATTCTTCCTAATGAGCATTAAGACAACGAATATTTCTAGATGGGGATTTAGATGAAGATAGCCAACAAAGAGACAACTAACCGGTCAGCGGAAGTTTCTCCGGTAGTCTCAATCTCTGCCTTTGACCATTCCGTCCAACTCACCCAGATTAGTTGGGTTGGGAAGATTTAGGCAATGAGGCGTTGTTCAGCCTGTATGTAAAGATGATGAAAATTATGGTGTCCTGGCAGACTTATTAGAATCAAGGGGGAAAATGTCCACATTTCATCATTACTACAGGGAAATAACGAAAAGGAACTACGGGAATTACGAAAGAGTGGGCCTTCAATCAACCATAAAAATTTGAATAGATTTATTCATCATAACTATAAAGTGTAAAGTCTTGTTCATGTAGAGAATTTATTTAGACCAAACATGTAAATGGCAAAACTCGATCTTATTAATGGTTAACTGAAATATCAACGTCACTTGCAATTTTGAGAAAAAGGATTTGTGGAAATAGGATTTTTCAGTTCATTTTTGTCTTTTCTTTTATTTATTAGCTACTGGTGTGGTTCCACAAAGTTCTTGAAGCCAGTGGTCTCTTTCCTTCGGAATCATATCAATATAGTCGTTTTATAACTCGATTACTTCTTGATCTTAAGCGTTTGTAACGTTAAGCTAGTCAAGCATATTGACATTTAAAAAATTTTTCCAATCTCTAGGTTCAGTCATGAATTTAGACAAAAAACATAACATAAATTTCATTTCAATCAATTATATTTTTGGGCTTACAAATCTTCTTAGACTCGAGCAAAATGCCTCTCTCTCTCTCAGTTTCAAAATGCTCGTCAATCATAGAACTATGTTATTAACAAATAAAATCAGAATACACGAGTAATTTAAACCCAACTGTTCAATTTAGGAACAGAAGGCTGATCTGTGGATCAATTACCTCATGATATGCCAAGAAAAACGGTTCGTAAGGCCGACGCCAACCTAAGTTATATTATCCACCAAAATAATTTTCGATGTCTCCAATGAACTAGCCCTTAACATTTTCTTCTTTTCTCCTTGGTAATGAAAAGCCTTCGCTCAAACTTGTCAGAGTAATATAGCTAGTAATGTTACTTTTTAAGATTCTTGAAACGTTGAAGTGATCTGTCACTTAATCAAACCTTCTGTAGTCAGCGTTCTAACAAACTAAAGCAAAGAAAGACTCCTAAACAATTTAGAAATAAAAGAAAACACAACACAGAAGTATAAACATCGTAATTCCCACAGAGATAAAATTAACAGGAAATTGTTGCCAGAGAGAAGGAGAGAAATATGTTGTTGAAATGCTGCATCATAAAGCTGGAAAGAAATAAAAGAAATTGTGAATTATTAATTTTTTTCATCCACGTAAATTATGAACAAAATTCGTAGACACACCTTTCAATCGTTTCATTATATTGCAATTAAAAAATTACCAATTAAACTTTATAAAAAATATCTGTATACTGATTTAAGGAACGTTTTCATCCGCGCCCATTTTAGTGCCCTTCTAGTCGGTATGTTATTATGCCTACCTCTATAAAGGTTTGGCTTTTTTGCGTGTGTGAGGCCTCGATGCGTTCTGTTTCCAAATTTTGCATGTTTTCTGGTTCTCACAGGGTGTCCTCCTTCATTTGGCAAGGAGATTATGTTTGTGACGAGTCAGGATCATCATGGCTTCAAGTTGCGCTTCTATTAATCAAGAGTAGATTTAGGCTAGGGCTTTGCATTTTATTTCTTTTTGAGTGAGGGGTGGTCACTTGCCGCTGTTTGGTGTTGTTTCCCATTATAAATTTTTCTGTGTCGGAGTTTTTGGCGCATATTATGCCTAGCTGTTGCACGGTCTGAGGAGACTTTTCTATTGATAATTTATGGTTGCATGCTTCGCTTTTCGTAATTATAGGTTACTGAGTTTTCCTAGGTGTTAATCAAGTGTTTTAGCTGCTTTTGTAATTGTGTAAGACGATCCTTAGCTAAGCTCATCGTGTCGACAGCTGTGTGGGTTTTGAATTCAGATAACCATGTGCTTTGTGGAACGTTCTTTTGGTGGCCTTCAGTGGTGTCTGAACTGACACAAAACACAACAATTTTAAATGGCTATTACTTCTGTAATTAATACATAACATATGTTTCAAATTTTATTTATCTATATTTATTTTCCAAAAAAATGAATTCGTTTGCAAATGATGGGAGATAACGGGAGAAAACTAGAGCTATCCAAAGTGGGAAAAGTCTCCCCTATGGCGTTTCATTATTATTTTTTTAGGGAGGGGAGGGGGCTGTTAGGTGCACTATTTATCAATTTTTTATTTTTTATGTAATTTGCCCTGAAGAAGGAAGGAGAGAAACGGCAAGGTTAACTCCCTGATTGAAAATTAAAGGGTGCCTATTTGAAAGATGATTCTTCATTATGAAGGGAAGGAAGAGGCAAAATGGATCTGTACAACAGTTGGTGGGTGGGCCTCTAGAAGAAGTATATGTATTGGTTAGGTTTTATGTATTGGTATTACATCCTTTTGGCTATCAGAATCTAATGAGATGGTTTGCATGCCTAGCCTTCCTCTGAGTGGTTTGAACCTTGTGAGTATGACATTTTTTTATTGCGATGCTTCCTGAATCTGTATACGAGGAGTTTGACATATTGGATAAAATGACATCAACCATCACTGACAACGGAAGAAACTTTGTGAAGGCGTTTCGCTTATATGGGCCTACCTAAATTGCTATTTCATAGCTAGGTTCAAGAAGTTCAAGAGTTTTTAATCTGCTGGGCGACGAAGATTCTGTATTTAATTAAACGGATGACGATAATGACGCAGTAGTTGCAAAAGATATCGATGATGACCGTGCAGTAGATAAGGATGATGATCACATAGATCAGAGGTCCTTATTATGAGGAAGAACTTCGCCAGTCATTCTGGCCAATCAGCCTCCTCAGCAGCCTGGGGAAAATTTTCGAAAGAATCATTCACACCAGACTAGAAGAGATCGCAGAAGCACAAAAGTGGTTCAGCAACGTTCAACATAGCTTAAGAAAAGGAAGATCAGCGAAGACGGCCGCGGTCTCGCTAACTTCATACGTCGAAGAAAATACCCGTGACTGTCTTCCTCAAAATTAAATCAGCCTTCGACTGCACTTTGCACTCAGCAACTCTAGAGGCAATGATAAGTAAGGGATACCCCTATACCTAGTGATCTTTCTTTCTCTGGATCACACTCATGGATACGGTATTTGATCTTAAGTTCACTTTTGTAATCCTGACGACCTGAATGTAAGCTGTACCATAACGAACCCAATCCAGGCAGCACATAACGTGCAAACATTCTACAACCTATTTGTTGAGTGGCTTCAGTCAATAAAACTAACTATCAACGCAGCAAGATCGACCTTCATCATGTTCGACTGTTTGCGCAAGAGGAACCACCTTACACTCAACCAATCAAGATCTTGAAAGCTATGATTGCATCGTCGAAGCCAGAAACTTTCCTCGGCCTCACACTCGATCCACAACTAAAATGGAACCTGCTCATTAGGAATCAGTGCAACTCTGCACTGAGGGCTATCGATGCCGTTATACAGTGCCTCGGACTCACTTAGGGACTAAAAAAGAAGCGCCTAAAATCGCTCTATTATTGCAAACTCAAACCTACAATAACTTACTGCTGCTCAATATGGTCTGCTTAAAAATTGTTGAAACTGAAATCTCAATCAATCAACTGAGACTTAAAACTATGAACTGTGAAAGCTTTTACATACATTAATCACTACAAAAACAGGGTACATAAAACAATAGTTAAAACTAGTTAGCTAAAACATGAGCCTAAACTAAAATTTTAATACAAATATTATTTCCTTTTACTTAAAATTTAGACAAATATTGGGATTTCGAAGTTTGAAACCGGATTTGAATACTATATTCACATCCTCGCAGAAATCGGACATCATGGGTCTTTCAGCGGAGCATCCCGAAACTAATGGGCTTGTCGAAAAAATCAATAGATCAATCGCCTCTACGCTAGCAGCTTTTGTGAATTTTAAACACTTGGATTGGGATGAGAAAATCGCAAGAGCTGTGTTCTCTATAAATACGTCGAAGCCGTCTACTATCGAGATCACTCACTTTGAATTGGTCTTCGGTAGACCGGCGGTTATGGCAATAGAATCAGCGTTTCCGTGGCCAAACTTTACTCCCTGAACGCACGAAGAGTGAATTGTAGCGGTATCTCGATGGCGAAAACCAGCCCGCCGCCTAATTCTTATCCGCCAGCGGAAAAGCAAATTAAATTACGACCGTCTCCGAAAGTCTGATCCATCCTTTTAGCTTTGCGAACTAGTTCTGATCGAAGACGGAAAACAAAAGATAGAACCAAAAAATTCATTCCACGGTTTGAAGGCCCATACTAAGTCTACCGCAAGGTATCTCCCACCTGCTATGCAGTAGAATACTTGCCATGCAACAGAAAGAAGCGTCTTTGGCGTCACTTTAATGCACACGACAGCCAAATCCGTCGATATTCCACACGGCGTGAGACGGATTGGTGCCCCGACGATGATGATGAGTATGAAAATCTGGATGAAGAGACCGACCCAATGTAGATTCCGGATTATGGAGTGAACGATGGAGCCGAAGCTGCGCCATACAACCCGGGAAGCAACGATCAGGATATCCAGCAGTTCGAGCCGAAGCCCCTTCTATCGCCTTTCACCACACGGACCGCAAGAGCTGTAAGGCATAACAACATCAACGACGACTTTATTTATTACTAGCTTTTTGTGTTGTTCCCTTCTGTCAGCATTATTATTTTTTGTGTGTGTGTTTTGTTGTCGTTGTCTTATCTGTGTTCCGTTTTGTTATCCGTCTTATCTGTCCGTCTTACTGTTGTGAATTATTTCTATACCTTAAAAATTTATTTTATGTCTTTGAGACAGAAGCAGATCGAAATGATGCTTGTATTACTTGTTAAATATTAACCCTATTTAAAAAAAAAATTACTCAAGAGATAAATTTTAATTTTTTTTTTTTACCTTTTTTTTATTAACCTTCTGATTTTTGCGACGGACACGTCGATTCCTCTGTTTATTGCCTCGACGCTTGGGCTTGTTTTGGAAAAGTAGAATTTTTTTGGATTCCCCATCCATGGCTTTTGCATCCTGAATCTTTACGATTGAAAAAGCTTTCATCAGAAAGCACCCTTTCTTGAGATTCCATTCCCCTTCTTTAAATGGCTTTTCCTGTTACAATTAAGGATAAGATAGTTAGGTAGGTAACTTATTAACCTATTTTATATATTTACCCCAGTGAAGTAATCTGGATTGCTTGTGAATTATTTCACAAACCAGAGTCCACGTTTCCGATTTTACGTAGGCTGGAGAGTGGTCTATCAGAACGTAGAGCACCTCTCTGCAAAAAGACGCTTGTTCCACGACAGTTTTTGCATTTTTTGCTCCTTCAATTTTTCAAAGTGTTGCATGACCATGTCATCCATGCCATCCATGCCGTCCAGCGTTAAGTGTTTTAACGAGGGTAATTTCAAAATCTGTAATAAACATTTTTCCAACTCAGTGCTCCAACGTTACAGAACAACTGTTGAACTAAGAATGAAGAGTGATATGCCCCCCCCTTCTCCCCACCTCACAAGTCATATTTAAAATTAGGTTTTTTTTTATTTTATCAGGTGTGTTTCATTTTCCTTTTTCTTGCCAGCATGATATGCGAAATTTTCATTTTTCTTTCTTAATATCGCACAGGGAATGCTACAATGCTTACTAAATTAGGATCGCCCCCAAGGAGCATTGACTATGGTCAATGGATTGTTGCAGAATTGTCCTGATTGGGGCTTAAGAATCACAGGAGTTCAGTAGTATTCTATGGGTAGCTCATGATTTATCTCATCTTTTTTAATATTATCTTAATATAAATAATTTATTCTCAGACTTTGATGTCTTGGCTTTGAATCTGGCTGGCTACCCTTTGTTCGTTTGTTTCTTCAAATCCACCATGGTGATCTTCGCGAAGTAACTTCTCGGACGCTCCCAAAAACTATTGTGAACTTTATATCCCAATTATCTTAACTGCCTGTTGATATAATAACTGGCTGATTGTTACACTTGGCCAATATCAGTGACTGCAAGAACTTTACATATTAGCATTTTTTGGCTTTTTCTGTGAAGTCTTGCTACAAGAACATTGTAGAATACTTTGAATTAAACATTTCACATTGCGTTTTTACTCTAGAAATGATTCTATTTTCGATTGTTTGTTCGAATCTGGATCCATGCCTTACGTCCCTGTCCCCTTCCCGTTTGAAAACAGTAAAGAATTTGAGGACTGCTTCTTTGCTGATTTCATTGCCGAAGGAATCATTCAACTACGTAGTTGTTATGTTTGTTAGTAAATCGATTGAGCCATTTAACTACCAATATATTTGCTCATGACGTTGATCAGTATTTGGCTCATGACGCAATTGAAATTTCCAACGATAAGATCCCGACGGTGCGTTTTCTATCCCACTACTAATAATAAAAATAATAAAAATCGCCTTTGGATCGAGCAGATCGTGTGGAATGCCAAGAAGGGCCAGTTGTTCAATACGAGCAAGGATAGCAAGGGATAAAGCGGCCACTTTAGCGCTTCCGCCGAAGCTTTTATCTTTGTTGACGAGCATATATTCCCCTCCTTCGCCACTATCATGAGGGTATTAGCTTTTTTTAAATATTTGTTTGATCGTACGCCCGAAATTTTCCTGTTTTCCGAGTGTTGTGGCATTACGTAAGAGTTTAATGTGTAATGTGTCACGCCATAAGTATGAATAATGAGAGAAGTTTCTCCAGCAATCACGAATCCACCCCACGTCTCCGACTCCCTGCGCCAAAGTGAGGAGAAAGATTCCCAGTTGAATATCAACACACACACACGTAACACTGGAGCATCTAGAAGGGGCTTATTAGTAAAATATGGGTGAAGGTTCTTGTTCAACCCTCCAACAGAAGATCTTACCCCATGATGGGTTATGCAAATGCCGGAGCAATCACCCAGGAAGACATAAAAAATGCACCCGTCATCGTAGGAGTCAAGCAAATCCCCATCGACTGTTTGCTACCCAACAAGACCTATTGTTTCTTCTCCCACACAATCAAGGCTCAGGAAGCCAACATGCCTTTGCTGGACGCAATGTTGGAAAAGGTATCCTTTTATTGGTGGTCCCGCAATTGTTATATTCGCTTCATTATTTCGTTTTCCGTAGAATATCCGACTGGTTGACAACGAGAAAATGGTGGATGCAAACGGCCTGCGTGTTGTGGCTTTCAGCAAGTACGCTTGTGTGGCCGGCATGATCAATATTCTTCACGATCTAGGTCTACGACTCTTGGCCCTCGGACACCACACCCCGTTCATGGTGAGGATTAGCATTTTAAAGATTCGCAGGTTTTGTTTGTGCCATTTGTTCAAAAACTTGTTCCTTTTTTCTCTCTCTCTCTACAAACTGGTCATTAGCATATTGGACAAGCGCACACAAGGGGTCCAGCAGTGCAGCATTGGAAAAATATTTTGGTTCCCCAGCTCAAGAGGCAAAAAGGGAAGTCCTTGGTTGTCTTTGGAAAAAATTTGGAAATAAAGGCAGAAAAGGAAACGAAAAGGTAGAATAGTACGGGGGAGGAAAATATAAAGAAGGGAGTGAATTTCACTTATATAGCCACTAGCTAATTAGTGCTAAGAGAGGCCACGGATAGCACCCTTAATCGAAACAATTTTAAGAAAAATCTAGCAACCAAGTCAGCCGTGAAAACTACCCCCGGACAATCAGTCCTTCGCGTGATGACATCTAGTGGGAAATTCAACTTTTGAGATTTTAGAGCGTTGTGCATCAACTATGGTGATTGCAGAACCATTTAAATTTGGGGAGTTTTTGTTAAAAAAAGGTAAATATCCCCTAGGCTTTTGGAACTTTGTTACTTGCCGGTAGCTCGTGTTTATTCATTGTTTATTTATTTCAAAATTTTTGGGGGGCAACACCCAAGGAAATTTCCCCTCTGCACTGCCGGACTCCTTGAGCGCACAGTTATCGCAATTCGGGAATGGCTCGCCAAGCCGTTCGTGATACTGGTTTTGAGATCACCATAGGCATGTTGCCCAAATCCATTGGTCCTTTGACCTTTTGACTAGGCAATTGCTCGTAAGGTGCTCAAGAAATCTACAAGGTAAATAACGTCTATCTTAATTGCAACAGGATGATTATTCTCACTCGCCCTCACGTTTTTTTTACAGTTTATTTATTTGTGGTAACAGGGAGGATTATTTCCACCCGTTTTTTTTTTTTTTTTTTTTATTTTCTGCACGAGAACGTCCCCCCGGACATGTTGCAAAAGGTGGCCGATCACGGAGCCACGAACAAAATTTACGCCTGCGAAGTCAGCCGGCGCGATCATCTCATTGGCATTAATGGCGGGTCTTTTGACGCCAAAGAGTACGACGAATATCCCAGCCGTTACATCTCCGTCTTTAGCAAAAATGTGAAAAACCAACCGTCCCAGTCGTTCAACAACAACAACTAAAGTGCTCCCCACATTTATTGCTAGATTTCTCTTTACGCTTCGGTTATAATCAACGAATCTATTGGGCTCGCATCTTGCCAAAGCTCATCACCATTCCGGATTCCAAAGTACTCATCCGCTCGGCTCAGAGTCACCTTCCCTGGGTGCAGACGTCACTCGGCTCACCAACTCTGCCACAACGGCTTCTTGCCATTTGCGACATCAGTAAATCAGATTTCTTTTTTGTGTTGTTTTTGCAATTTTGCACGATTAATGAGTTGGCTCTATTTGTTGCTGATTATGCTGTTTAAATCCAAGTTTCCGACCCCTGAGGTTCGATCGAGTTTATGAACGAATGCACCACCATCAACAATCAGTTTTGCCTCTACGACGCCGAACAGCACAAGGACAACAGTTTAAAAAATAAAAGAGAAATTTTTAAAATAAATTTCGAAATATTT
Source organism: Daphnia pulex (assembly GCF_021134715.1). Lineage (NCBI taxonomy): Eukaryota > Metazoa > Arthropoda > Branchiopoda > Diplostraca > Daphniidae > Daphnia > Daphnia pulex. Next base: position 4,629,039 of record NC_060021.1, on the reverse strand, counting down.
TTACATAATTCCTCTGTGTTTCATAGAATGAAAGGCCCGGAAATTTTGTTCTTACGACGTCTCACTCTCACGAAGTCGAAATCTTGTAGCTGGATCAACGCCACAAATTGTGGGGAATTAATTTGGTTTGTTACGGCCAATCTAGCAGCACAGACTATTCTCTGACCTGGCCCACACCGTGGGATTCTCTTGCTGTCATTGCCACCAAAATGTTGATGGAAGGTGAAATTCAACGCAAGGGCACGGTCTACCAGGAGAGGTAGCCAAACGCCATGGTAGCAGAATATCCATGGAACCTTGAAGTTTTCCTAATTTGCCGCTAAGATCACGGGCGTAGCCTGGCCACAACACTCTAATGCTGCCATTGTCGTCAATCGCCGCTGGTGGCTGAGGGTGGGATTCTACGAATACACAGAAGGAGAGGAAGACTATGCGTCACACACAGCTAGTGACCAAGCTAAGCCCGAAATCCAAGTGGCATTTTCATTGAAGCTTCCGGGTCCCTTGACTATTCTGGCTAGCCACACAGATAGGGCGTTTGGCTACCTCTCCTGGTAGACCGTGGCAAGGGCATGGTCTTGTCCTTGACCCAGGATATTTACAGGCCAATGCTGAAACGCCTCAAGGCCGAAGGCATTGTGGCCGAAGAAAAAACCACTTGGATTTGAATCTCTCGTAATTTTGTTAACTGGGAATTCTCTCTTTAACAGGAACAGTTAATACTCTTTTGCGACTAGGTTAAATTTAACTCATTTAAAATCCCATTAGGATGCTCTTTGGCGATACCAGGGAAACTTTAGCAGGGAAAAAATGCTTTAATTAGTTCTTGTTAACGTTAACCATTGAACAAAAAAAGAATCTCCGATTTGGCGTTGCATGTCAGTCGGTCGGAATGTCAAGACTCTGCTTCTTTCAATTGATATTTTATGAAATAAAAATGCAATAACTCATAGTTTATTAGACAAAGTGCCGTCTAACGGCACCTTTGTCAGAAATGGCATTAAAATTTTGTTAATTTTCTCCCCAATTATGGATCCAAATTCAAAGTCGTAAATACTAAAACGCGATGTCAATTATTTCGATGTCCGCCATTTTATCAGGTTGTTTTGCGTTGCTTGTAATGGATGAAAGTGTGATTTTCCCAATACAAAGTGGATTTTGTGAATAAGTGTGTTATTTTTTGTAATTTGTTTTGCGTCAGTTTATTGCTACGTATCTTGGTTAGTATGTGTAGCATTTTGTGTTTCCACATCATATTTCTTTTATTTAAAAAAAATGTTTTCCCTTTTGTTTACTCTTTTCGCGACCGAATCCACAGAGAATTGGCCCGAGGGAAGAAAAGGAAGAAAAAGGAAAGTATGAAAAAAGGAGGCCCATACTTTTCTCCTCTCCTCTTTCTTCACTCGGGCCAATTCTCTGTGAATTTGGTCACTCCACGGTTCTCTAGCATCCAAACTCCAACCACAACTTCAAATTGACTGGGGGAAGTTCGCTTACACATTAAGACCAAATCTCCCATCTCTCAGAGATTTCGATAACTGGATTAATGTTGCAGTCGGCGCTGAGGAAAACCGTGGTACGAACCCCTAATCAAAGAGCCCCCTACACTCTTCGTCAGCAACAAACGAACTATGGCCAAAGCAAAAGTAGTGGATACCGTCAACACCAGAACGGTTCCGGGAAAACCATCGACGGCACTTCTCCTGGCCCCACCATTCTTATGCAATCGATCACTCCAAAAAACAAACAGGCTGCCCATTCCTCAATGCTCGACCTGCAACGAAAGACCAGGCCATCGTCTTGACTTCTGCAACACATTCAAACGAATGTCAATCAATGAACGCCCTCCCCTTGTAGCTGACAACATCTATTGCTTTAAATGCCTCACAAAAGTGGATTATGGACCAGACTGTTGACGCCCGAACATGAAATGCCAGACCTGCGGTCAAGCTCATCACACGTTACTCCATGGTGCCGACCAACAATTCCCAAAAAGAAAGGTAAAATTTTAACTGACGTACTCATGATCCGTGCTACTCCCAAAACAAAACTCCAGCCTATACTTTTAGCAAAATTTCCCGTTACAGAAATCAAAGGTAATATCAGCGTCAGATCGTTTGAAATTCTAGATCCAGGCAGCGAACCCACTTTGGCAACACGATCTCTGGCTATGAAATTACAGGTTTCAGGCCAAACCGTCCTGCCTGTTGAAAAGAATTCTGAAATTGTATCATACCATCTCAAAGCTTTAAATGGTATCGTCAAAACAACAGACGTGTTCGTTGTTCCTCAAATTAATCTTTCCTGTCGTAAAATTAATTGGCCGCTGTTAAAGAAGAATTGGAGTCATCTTGACGATCTCACCCTTCCACCAATTGACACTTCGTTGGTTGAACTTTTAATCGGTATCGACCAAGTTTACGCACACACGTACCTTGATGTAAGAAGACCCGTTGATGGCGAAGTTGATCCAATCTCTTTAAAAAGACATGTGAAGAAAAACGTTGACAAAAATTGTCAACCGCTTTTTCTTGTCATATTGGTCATATAATCCTTGACACTTAGACAATATAATGGGCTAATTCTTTCCGCTTTGCATTTTTCATTCTCTTTCCTTAATGTTCGTTGCAGGAAACTGTGGGAATATGGAATCATCTCAACCCTTGATTGGGAAGGGACAGCAAATGTATGTTTAAAAATGTGGCGATATCCATACGCAACAGTAAGGGAAAGATTTTTTTTGTATTCGACTATTTTCTTTTGTCGGCTTTTATTACTCCCCACCTACTCGTCTGTTTTCTCTTGGTGCTGACCTCGTCCTTTGTTTTGTTTTTCTCTTGTCGGTGGGCGGCTTAGCAGGCTTGCTGCAAAAGGGTGGGAAGAAGGGTGAAAGTGGGTGACATGCCATGGGCTGAATTCTATTCAACCCACCCACCCCAACTGTCATCATACAATCAACTAACGATCGTAATCAAGCCCAACAGGCCTATGTGTAAAGTAATGACGGTTTTGGCCGTTCGATTGACTTATTAACGACGCAATCATCATGAAACTATTCCTTGTCATAATAATAAATAGTCTACAAAGATAAAGAGTATAGTTCTTAGCCATTCAAATCACATACACAAGGCTTATTGTTGTGACAGATAGTGTGAAACTGAAAAATTTTCTGAGTCCATACCAAACGCGAAACATCTCTAATGTGATGTATTTCAATATTAACAAGGAACTATAGCTCCGTCGATAGCGTACTGAGCAAATAATAGTATGTCAAGTTGTTCTTGAGTATCAAACGTCGCAACGATAAACAAAAAAATTTCAAAAAGTTAAAAGGCTTATAAATAAAATTTTTGATGTCTGTAACCTAATCGGAGGGTGGTGGTGGGTGGTGGGAAAGAATATGAGGCAAGGGAGGTGGGTGATGAGGTAAAAATGAAGAGTTAGAGTGAGGGTGACTATAACCGGTACTTGCATCCCTTTTTTTCGATACAATGAGAAGGTTTAGCACCCGGTAAGATGCAAGCCATTGTGTCAACTTTTTTCTTGACATAATGTCTCGGAGCTGGTTACATGACAACAATGTCAACGGAAAAAATGACAATTGCCTACTTTTCCTTGACATCTCTTCTTAGAGAGAATAGAGCCCGAATTTGAAACATGCGATTTGGCAAGAAAACCCCAACGCAATAAATTTTGACCGTTAATTATCTTTTTCATTCTTCTTTTCATTATTATTTCTTTTTCATTTTTTTTTCAACTGATTATATTTTTAATTTTTTTTTTTGCTATTGGTGTGTTGATTCTGGTACGTATAGTGAGCCGTGAGTGATTTTCCTATTTAATTTTAAAATCTTTTTCTTCTTGAACAGTCTTCTGCGTTTTTATTCGTTACTACGTATTCCAAAAAAACTGAAATAAATGCCATACACACAGTGTGTGGCGATCAAAGTACTTAAATCTCGTCTTTTTCAGGAGTTTACGTTCATTTTTGGGTAGTTAAATTAAGTGGGCGGAATTTTCATTTTATACTACTGAAAATTGGCCAATTTTCTGATTACTTAGAAAATTAAGTACCTTATTCATATTTAAAGCCATCAAATTTACTTAAAATTTTATTGCAAAAAAAATTTTAGTTTTCGAAAAAAAAAAATTATTTAAAAATGGACGCTATTTTTTTTTATTTACAGGGTGATATCTGTTTTTTCTTCATTCTTATTCAAAGTCATAAGAAAGCGGAGGAGGAAAATTCAAAGTTTTTTATCTATACTTGAATTATATGTGAATTTTTTCCCGTTTAACTACGTCAGCAGATTTTCCAACAATAATCATGAAATTTTTCCAGTACAAACTGCATGCATTGATTCATATATTATATATTACACTAATATAATATCTAAATCGGTGTGTTGGAACATTGTCCGACTACGAAGCAGAAGATTCATCCATTCAGTGAGGTCTATGGGGAAAAAGGCTAAAATTATTTGATTTATTTAAATCGATAATTCAATATGGATAAGTATGCTAAAAAAATTCAAGTAGAAATGTATTTCAGTACTGCTATACTTCTTTCTACACAAAATTTATAAGAAGAGTAGCAAACTTTAATAGGTAAATTAAGTACCCAGTCGCCGCTGTGCATACTACAAAATATTTCATTTTGGAACCTCAATTCCATTTTTTTATTTCTTACTAATCGTGGATATTTCGACTGTGTCAAAGAAATGATGACGTCATTACAAATCAGCACAAAAAAGTGAAATAGTCAAAAAGCAAAGGATTCGTGGGGTTGCGTGTAGATTCGTGAACTTCTGCGATGTAGCGAGTTAGGTATATACTCTCTAGCTGCGAAGGTTCTTGCCGTGCTGCGCTTTATCACGCGCAGCCATGAAAGGCTTCCCGTTTTTTATGGCCCAAGTCCAAGGCGAACAAATAAAATCACCGATCAGCTTCCTCTCGTCTGTGGATTGGCTCGTGGACGAATCGATTGGACTTCCGGATTGGTTGTGCCTTACACAACTTCCGCGATGATGTTCCACCTTCTTTGTATGCCCGTTTTTCACACACACAAGTTGTGTGTATTAGTTGCGTCTCTCGTTCAACGGGGTTTCCCGTCGACGGGCACATCATTGAACACTTCGATAACAGATGTTTTTGACGCTAGCTGCTTCGTCACGGTGGTTACCTAAGAGACACCAGAGTAAGCCATTTCGCGTAGGTTTTACAAAACCATGGAATCCCATGGATCAGTTAATCACCCATCAAAACCAAAGACCTCCTTTCTCAGAGGATATCCCTTTTCACCGACTCAAGGTAAGAAATTTGTATTCTTTGAATAAATAGTCTGAAAAGAATCAGAAATTAGGCTTCAACCGTTGATTCACACAAGTCAAATCGACCTTTGAAAAATTAGCAATCGTTCGGAGACATTCCTACAAGCAGAGATTCGACATTCAATCGCCACATGTCATCTAACAGCTCATCGGAGATGAATAATTGGTGCTACGAAATGCTGTTGTCCAGTGGCGGAAGTAGTGGATTACAGCAGCAGCAAACAAACATCTCTAGCAACGCATCCGACTACACTTTATTCCCTATCGCGCTGGCGGCCGCTTTCCTTTGCCCCGCTCCTCGGTCAACCTTCAACCTTAACAAACAACGCTGTAACAAGATGGACAAGCAACATCCATCACCTCTTTTCTTTCAAGCCACAGGTAGCTTCCCCGGCGATTAAATTTCTATGGTGATATTGTCCGCACAATCATTGGATATTTTTGGATTGTACAACGTTTGGAGCCTTGTTTTCCAGTTTTTCAAAGAAGCTCATTTGCAATTTTTTGAATTATACGTAAGTCTATCGTTTTATTATACGTAGTACTGCAACTGTGTTTCTTGTCCTCTTGTCAACATAGCTGTTTTTTTTTGCTTCATTCTTTGATTTTGGAACCACGTTTTGACTTGAGTTCCAGTCTGCAGTCCGTTGACATCACACAACCAAATGAAAGAAAGGAATCCAAAATGAAAAAAAAAATATTTTTAGTATTTCAAAGTTTTAAAATAGTTTAAATTTAATTTAAATAATTTGAAATATGACATGCGAGCCGGGGAGCCGGGGCACATCACTCACTCACGAACTTACGTTGAAGAACCACCTAGTTTATACTTGCCCTTTTTTGTTTCTTACTTAGCCTTTTGTTTTGATAAAATGGACCCTTATGGAGTCCTAACGGATGTAGAAATAAATCTGGTTGAAAATCTGAACGCTGGGGAAAAAGTAATGTCTCACCTCAACAAAAAGTCGAAGCAGCAAAAAATGCAAAAACGCTTCTTGCTCAAGCAACTTATTCTCGAGAAATTCTATATGTCCTAAGTGACTATTCACCTGCTTACAAAAAGTCAGAAACATGGGGGCTATACTGTGAAATAATACACAATTCTGGGCTTTTTGTTGGGGTAAAAATAGTTTAATAACGTAAGCTAAACCTAAAATAACTACAGATCTTTCTAGGAAAAGCCGCTGAAAAAAGGAGATTGGAATAAGAAAGGCGCCTTTTGATGAAGGCAGCTTCCATCATCAATCTCAAAGATGCTTCAGAAGCAGATAAAAAACAGGAAAAAGAAAACAAAGTTGCTGCCAAGCTGATGAAAACTATGCAGAAAAAAATTTGTCCAAAGACTAACAAACAAAAACGCCGTGGAAAAGGTCAAAGAGCTAGACGTGCAAACCGCAAACAAAACAAATCTGGCAAAAAAGGTAAAAAACATAATTTGAAAAACCAAAACTAACTGTTCTCGACTAAACTCTGTTCCTTTTAAAACTAGGCTTCTAGTCTGAGAAACTCTGAGACGACGAAAATCAAAATTAAACACAAGTTCAATCGTCAGCACACTATTATATTTTTTTGAATTCAAACCTATATTTTTTTTTTAATTCAACGAGTATAAACGCAATCAATAATAATAAAACCATTCCTGTTACCTGAGTGTTGTCGTTATTTAAATAATACAAAAAAAAATCGGTAGGAGCTGCAAACAAATGCAGTTGCAACAAAGACATGAGTGGAAACTTCACACAACACTTCACAGACACTTGATCCACAATCCACATTGATGACACTTCACACAACGAAACTTCCGAAATCAAATCAGTTTATACTTGCCCTTTTTTGCTTCTTAGTTGCCCCTTTTTTGTTTATAATTGCCCTAATGGATATAGAAATTAATCTGGTGGAAACTCTTAAAGCTGGGGACAAAGTAATTGCTCACTTGATCAAAAAAGTTGAAGCAGCGAAAAATGCAAAAACGCTTCTTGCTCAAGCCACCCACTGTCGTGAAATCTTATATGTCCTAAGAGACTATTCGCCAACCTACAAAAAGTCAGAAACGTGACTTTTACGTCTTAAAAATCGACTTAAAAATCGTGTGTCGCTAACTATCTCAGGTAATAAATATTAAAAAACCATTCCTGCCAAAAATTTATTATAATTTTTTTTTAAGGTTTGCCGGAGTTGGATGTATCATTTGAATGCCCTCAAATGTCTGAAGGACGAACAGTGTGTGCCTCACTCCTTTTCAAGAGGCTTATTCGGTTGGAGTATATGACCGAAGACGAAAGGTTAGTTGTTTAAAATTTATGTTATCTTCATTATTAATAATATCTTTTTCTATTTTTATGCAGATGTGGCCCAAAATTTTTGTTGGCTAAATTCTCTATGGACTGGGAGAGAGGAGACGATCTTGGCGGGTGGGAATATGGAAATTCCAAGTCAAGAATCCTGCAATTAGTTGCCCGAAATAACATCGACTTAAGTATGCGCGAAACATCTTGGCCACGCCAAAACCGGACCGTTTTTAGGTGTTCGCTTTATATTCCTGATGGTATGTAGTTAATGAAAATTTAGTGTTTGATTATAAAATAATTTTTGTTTTCTTTACATTTTGTTTAGTGGAGAAAACGAGCACGAATTCAAAAAAGGATGCTAATGTATTGGCACACATGGTATTAGCACAGAAACTGTTCGAAAAAAAATTTGACAGGTAGTGTTAGCTGTGAAATAATACACAATGTCGAGTATTTTGAGGAGGTAAAACAGTATTATAACCTAAGCTAAACCTGAACGAATAACAAATCTTTCCATGAGAAGCCGCTAAAGAAATGAGAGTAGAACAAAAAAAAGGGGCGCCTTTTGATGAAGGCAGCTTCCATCATGAGCCTGAAAAATGTTTCAGAAGCGGATAAAAAACTGAAAACAGAAAACAAAACTGCTGCCCAGCTGGTCAAAGCTCAGCAGAAAAAGAGGACAAACAAGCAAAAACGCCGTGGAAAAGGCCAGAGAGCCAGACGTGCAAAACGTAAACAAAACAAATCTGGCAAAAAAAAGTAAAAGACAAAATTTTAAAAACCAAAACTAACTGTTCTTGACTAAACTGTTTCTTTTTAAAACTAGGCTTCTAGTCTGGGAAACTCTCTATGAGACGAAAACAATCAAAATTGCACAAAAATTCAAGAGTCACAGCATTCTAATTTTTTAATGACCGATATTATATTTAAAACTACTAAATAGAAAAGTCTTCGTAAAAGAAAAAAGGCCAAGTAAACTACTTCATGGCGGGAATAGGATTTATAAAAATAAGCGACTTAAAAACCTGAATGATATCTGGTTGCATACATCAGAAATTACACATTCACGGTCATTAAAGAGAACCTCTCTGCATGCCGGTGCTAGCCGGAATGAGACCTCCTTCTTTCGCCTTCGGCGGCCCTCTAGCGGACATTTACTTATCACTAAACACAAACAATCTAAGCAAACATATCAGAGTTGCCAGATTGATAAATCCACAGAGGCTCTTCGCATTGTATTCCCCTGACATTTCATTGATGATTCTAGCAACATAGTCTCGGGGGTTGTACGGAGAAGGGTTTATTACGGGTTCGAAATAAACCCTTCTCCGTACCATCCCAGTTTTTGAAGTTCTCCGTACCACCCTTTTGTTGAAATTCTCCGTACCACCCTATGTAAAGACCCTAGTGCACAACGAGGCTTACAAGCCTCCGCACATGGATTGCAATGAAATTAACGATTTAATCCTCACAAATAGCGGTTTATATACATTATTTCGTTTCCTTTTTAATTCTATTAAACCTTTTTATCGTTCTATCTAATTAAAAGTGCGATGCATTTACTATCGATTTCTAAGTATCGATAGTAAGTCTGGGTGGCATGGGTGCAAACAACAGAATTTGTTTATTTACGTTTTTTAAACGATGACGTATTTAGACGAAAGAGCTGTGCAGAAGCTCTGTAGGCATTAGTTACGAATAAAACTTTCGAAGGAATTGCTATAGGCAGCTTGAAGAATATCAAAGGGAGAAACAACGAATAATCGATCAACGAGTAAGAATACGCCAGGGGAAATCTAGTGCTAGGCTTGCTGGTCAACCTGAGTTGGCCTCAGGAGCGAGAGTTGTCAAGAGATGCTCAAAAGAAGTATCCATCTTGATATGGTCCATGTAAGTGTTACTTTTGTTCAACTATATTTCTTTTTTAAACAAGCTGTATTTAACTTGGTGTTTTCTTGCATGTTTATAGACCAAGTACTTGAAACGGAAGACCCAAAATCCCAAGAAGTCAGACAGTGGAAATCCTAGCAATCAGACTAAGCGATTAAATAGTCTTCATGACAAGCATGTGCTGGTGTCATTGAATAATCATTTTCATTCCATTGTCTTATTTGATTTGTGTGAAGATCAAACAGATTTCGTGCAGTGTAAAATGGTGTAAGTTTTTCAATGAAAGTGCTGTAATCTCAGGTAGTTCACTGGTAATCCAGAGACGTAATGTTAAGTTTAAAATGTTTATTTCAACCAAAATTATATTTGTATAGATATCCAAAGAAGGCGCGTATTGACAAGATAATTTTGATCGTCCTAAACTCCTAATGAGAAGGGTGTTATCGTGATGCAACCAGATTTAGATATATAGTATTCCCGTGACACACTTGGTTCAGGTAAAGGTTATTTTGCAGGAATCGATAGCAATAACATCGCACTTTTAATTAGATAGAACAATAAAAAGGTTTAATAATTAATAGAATTGAAAAGGAAATTAAATATTGTTATTGTACCGCTATTTGTGAGGATTCAGCCGTTTATTTCATTGTAATCCATGTGCGGAGGCTTGTAAGCCTCGTTGTGCACTAGGGTCTTTACATAGGGTGGTACGGAGAATTTTAACAATAGGGTGGTACGGAGAACTTCAAAAACTGGGGTGGTACGAAGAAGGGTTTATTTCGAACGCGTAATAAACCCTTCTCTGTACACCCCCCCCCCCCAAGACCAGTCTGGATTCTAGTAAAATTAGCGTTAAAGCTCATTCGCTCGTTAAATAGCTTAAAAGAGCATGGAATCCGATGGAATCTTCATCATCATGTCAAATTGATAGACTTTTGCCTACGGTTTTGAGACACCATCATATATCTCAATATCTGCTTCAAGCGTCTTGTCTGGAGACAAGACGGCAACTCTAGAATACCAGTAGGACAATTATTTGGTTAGTATTAAATGTTATGATGTTTTACGATTAGGCCTACCATGAAAATTTTTGGTTCAGCACCAGCATTCAGTCTCCATCTGGAATAAGGGTAAAAGTCACTGAGAAGATATTCCCCTTTTTAACGTCACATTCTTCGAAATGCTGACTACAAATCATAGATTTACTGAATTTTGCATTTGGAATTAACTCTTTCCATCGAATAGAACTATTTGGGGGAACAGAAAAAAAGCGATATCTTATTTCCTGCACTAAGTAATAAACAATTTGTAAATATGCAGTTCTTATTAAAATAACAGGGCACTTACCATTGTCATTTGGTTTCCAACAAGGCACAAGACACCATTTAAAAAAATTAGTGATTGTAAAAATAAATTCAAAGTTACTAGCTAGATGGATAACTAGATGGAGGAAGTAGGAGGCGGAATATAGTTTGCTGGAGGGGTGGTTTACAGACCCCGTAAATCGTCTCTGAGAGAATTATTCCCCGCCATATGGATGCAGTAACCATAGGTTTGATGACTGTCATAACATTGTTTTTTATATCGTTTAGAAATAAAATACTCCAGTTTGTCGAATTCTGTTGTTCATTTTAATTATTTTTCATTTTGTCATTTTGTCAGAGCCATTAAGGGGGAGGTCAGTCAGTTCCATAAGAAAATTTAACCTGGGTTCCGCGATTCAGTTTTTCCGAGCTCCCCTTTTTTTCCCTCCTCCTACTTTTGAATTGCTACGAAAAAATCCTGCTATCTCGTGGCCGAATAAAAAATTTGTAGCAATTACAATTTTTTTTCTGCAGCGTTTGAGGTCTCGTGGGTGGAAGCTATGGCGACATGGCCGTTGCAAAACCTAAACGTATTTACTGCTTTATTTGTGGAAGTGTATAAGAAAACAAAAGAGAAAAATGTGCACTGTTTTGTGTCCCAAAAGGCAAACTCAAAGAATGGTCAGTGGCAATAGGTAGTAACAAGCTTAAACAAATGTCAAGACTGTGTGATGCACACTTCTTGGAAGAGGATATCATCAAAGGAAAGTTAATGGTGGGAAGCTTTTACCCAGAAAAATGGCACCTAAGAAAAAATGCTGTTCCCAAATTGCTACTAAGTAATAACTTGTAATTTATTAATGTTTTCATTTCAGTAATTATCTTCTTTAATACAGTTCAAGGTCTACAGCCTTCCTTACGGAAACCTCTTCAAACTTTGAATGGACAAAACCCAAGAGTGCTTGGAAAAAAGAAATCATTACAGATTACTACGGTATTAAAACTTCCTTTTTGTTTATTTAAGTGTTGTATGACATATCATTTTTAACAGACTGTTCAACATACTACAAAGGATAACGAAAATGTTGTTCCAATCAACCACTGCAGCACAAATTCAAGTGTGTACATCATTTACAAACATGTTCTATCCCTGTAATGCAACTTTTTACTTCATAAACACAGATATTGGATGTGCTACTAATGTGATGTTGAATCAACCACAAACAGAATGCCTACGTGAAGACAGAAGAAATGGTAGCTGCATGGTTATTGAAGAAACAAATGATAATGCTGTGGTAATTTAAAAATGTTACTCTCTCATGTCTTACTCTCTCATGTCATACTCTCTCCTCTCATACTCTCTCATCTCATACTCTCTCATCTCATACTCTCTCATCTCATACTCTCTCATCTCATGTCATAATTATGTAAATTTTCAGATTTATTCACTTACAAAGGATAATGATGTCGTTGATGCTATTAACCACTCACGTAAGTACTCCATTTATAAACATGTGTAATCCCAATAATACAAAATTATTAGTTTATATTTACAGATCATGGATGTGGTTCAAATCCTTTGTGGCTGAATATACAAGAATCAGAATGCTCAGTTGAATCCCTTTGCATGGATATTCAAGAAACAAATGATACCGCTTTGGTAAATGAAACAATCACGACTGACACGTCACCGGTTTATTCACCTACCGAGGACCTCGTTACTGTTGTAACAAGTAGTCAATCCAGCACACTGCCAGGTGAGTACTTAATTAACTATTCCTTTAACACACCAACGTAACAAACTTTTTGTATCAATACAGATCTTGGATGTGTTTTAAATCCTTTGTCGCTGAATGCAAAAGAATTAGAATGATCTGGTGCATCCCTAAGTGATAGTTGTTGCATGGATATTGAAGAAACAAATGATACCGCTTTGGTAAATGACACAATCACGACTGACACGTCACCGGTTTATTCACCCTTCGAGGACCTTACAAGAACTTATGGATATCTACAACTTGCAACTATTCAAATGTTTGAATTTTTTAAAAAGGTAGAATCATTAGTAGATAAGCATTTTTCTAACAATGATCGCATATAAGATATGCTTTTGAACAAGTAATTTATGAAATTGGTTCTCTACATTTAATACCCCTTTCATGTGATGATCATCCCGAAGTTCTATCATTTTTAATAATGGAATGTGTCCAAATTCGTTTTTATTTCGAATCTTAACGATTCAGAGATCTCAATTTAGCTAAAATTAAAACCGCTGTACATACGCGTAATAAAATAAAAAAAAATTAATTCAAAATAATTGAAAATGAAAATTGAAACGTACCAAGGACAAAGGACACACCAGTGCTGTGTCCTTTTAAGTTCTTGCAATCATAAACATTCTTGAAAAGACAATTTGCTCTGTCAACAACCATTCTTGGTAAGTTAATATGAACAGCCATGTTTCTTATTTCTTTTAAACCATTGACAAGAGTTGGGTCTGAGTTGCGGAAGCAGCCCATCTGAATAAAAAAACAATTACAGAAGTTAGGTTTACAGGATGACAGTTTTGGAAATCTTCTTCAAAATCACTGGGCTCAAACATTGTTGTAAGATTTGTCTCCTTCAGGAGAGTGTTTTCTGCCTCACCAACTTATGAAGGAACCGCATTATCTGCTTCATAACAGAATGCTAGCCATTCTAAGCCAACATCTTCCACTATAGAGAAGACAGAATAAAAATTAGCCAGGAATAGTACATATTGAAACAGTCTGAGCAATAATAAGCATCAGCGCGATAATAAGAATCAATCAACAGGGCATTGGGATGAGAAGGGCAATAAATTCCAATCCAAAAACCACCTCCTAATGACATTATTCCTAACAAAATACTTTAATTTGCAATTCGTAGAAAGATAGTACGAACAGTAACAGGCAACAGCACGAACAGTAACACAAAACGTCACAAACTTAATTTGATAGTTTGTCACCAGCGTTGTTATAGGAAACGGCAGCATTGGGTAACTGATTGATTCTTTTGCTCAGACCTTCAGACATCAACAGAAAACAAAAAAGGAAAAAATGACTTTTCCATTCAACATCCGTTGAACGGGGATCGCCATGAAGCGCAACGCAACGCACAATGACAAAGGGTAGCCGGCATTGCCTTTCGAATTAAAGAAATGTCAAACTCGTTTTTCTGGCAATGTCACAGAGAAACTTCAAGCGCTTTTTATTTAAATTACTTAGTTTAAACTTAAATTTTACCCTTAATAGTTAATTAAGGGTACGGAGGTACGGAGAAGGGGGGGGGGGGCACATCACTCTTCATTCTGAGTTCAACAGTTGGTCTGTTACGTTCGAGCTACTTAGTTGAAAAATGTTTCTAACGGATTTGGAAATTTCGCAAGTTAATTCACTAATCGCTGGACCAATGGCGATGAAGCACCTAAGCAATGAGTAAGAGGGCGCAAAATCAGCAAAAACGGCTCTGGAACAAGCAATGTATTCCAGAGAAGTGCTTTACGTTTTGCGAGACCATTGCCCGAATTACGTTAAATCGGAAACGTGGACTGTGGTTTGTGAAATAATCCATAACCCAGATTACTTCACTGGGGTAAATATATAAAAAAGGTTGATAAGTTAATGACCAAACTATCTAATCTTTAATCCTAACAGGAAAATCCATTGAAAGAAGGTGAATGGAAACTGAAGAGAGGTCGTTTTCTGATGAAAGCCGCTTCGATCATGTACGTCTAAAGGATGCCCGAGCCATGGATGTAGAATCCAAAAAAATGGATCTTTTCAAAAATATTTTCAAAAACAAGCCCAAGCGTCGAGGCAACAAACAGAGAAATCGACGTGTCCGTCGCAAAAACCAGAAGCTTAACAAGAAAAAGGTTAAAAAAAATTATAACTTATCTCTCGAGTAATTTTGTTTTTAAATAGGGTTAATTTTTTTTTACTCTACACTACAAGCATTATTTCGATCGACTTCTGTCTCTAAGACAGACTATAAATTTTTAAGGTATATTAACTTTCTATAACTAAATTAACTAACTATAACTATAACTAACTAACTTAACTTTCTAATTGCAGCTTATCAAAAATTCTATTGCACCGTCAGGCTGACGGTGTAATGTGTATTTAAATGTGTGTATTTAAATTACTTAGTTTAAACTTAAATTTTACCCTTAATAGTTAATTAAGGGTACGGAGGTACGGAGAAGGGGGGGGGGCACATCACTCTTCATTCTGAGTTCAACAGTTGGTCTGTTACGTTCGAGCTACTTAGTTGAAAAATGTTTCTAACGGATTTGGAAATTTCGCAAGTTGATTCACTAATCGCTGGACCAATGGTGATGAAGCACCTAACCAACAAGTTAGAGGGCGCAAAATCAGCAAAAACGGCTCTGGAACAAGCAATGTATTCCAGAGAAGTGCTTTACGTTTTGCGAGACCATTGCCCGAATTACGTTAAATCGGAAACGTGGACTGTGGTTTGTGAAATAATTCATAACCCAGATTACTTCACTGGGGTAAATATAAAAAAAAGGATAATAAGTTAATGACCAAACTATCTAATCTTTAATCCTAACAGGAAAAGCCATTGAAAGAAGGTGAATGGAAACTGAAGAGAGGTCGTTTTCTGATGAAAGCCGCTTCGATCATGTACGTCTAAAGGATGCCCGAGCCATGGATGTAGAATCCAAAAAAATTAATCTTTTCAAAAATATTTTCAAAAACAAGCCCAAGCGTCGAGGCAACAAACAGGGAAATCGACGTGTCCGTCGCAAAAACCAGAAGCTTAACAAGAAAAAGGTAAAAAAAAAATTATAACTTATCTCTCGAGTAATTTTTTTTAAATAGGGTTAATTTTTTTTAACTCTACACTACAAGCATTATTTCGATCGACTTCTGTCTCTAAGACAGACTATAAATTTTTAAGGTATATTAACTTTCTATAACTAAATTAACTAACTATAACTATAACTAACTAACTTAACTTTCTAATTGCAGCTTATCAAAAATTCTATTACACCGTCAGGCTGACGGTGTAATGTGTATTTAAATGTGTGTATTTAAATTACTTAGTTTAAACTTAAATTTTACCCTTAATAGTTAATTAAGGGTACGGAGGTACGGAGAAGGGGGGCACATCACTCTTCATTCTGAGTTCAACAGTTGGTCTGTTACGTTCGAGCTACTTAGTTGAAAAAATGTTTCTAACGGATTTGGAAATTTCGCAAGTTGATTCACTAATCGCTGGACCAATGGTGATGAAGCACCTAAGCAATAAGTTAGAGGGCGCAAAATCAGCAAAAACGGCTCTGGAACAAGCAATGTATTCCAGAGAAGTGCTTTACGTTTTACGAGACCATTGCCCGAATTACGTTAAATCGGAAACGTGGACTGTGGTTTGTGAAATAATCCATAACCCAGATTACTTCACTGGGGTAAATATAAAAAAAAGGTTAATAAGTTAATGACCAAACTATCTAATCTTTAATCCTAACAGGAAAAGCCATTGAAAGAAGGTGAATGGAAACTGAAGAGAGGTCGTTTTCTGATGAAAGCCGCTTCGATCATGTACGTCTAAAGGATGCCCGAGCCATGGATGTAGAATCCAAAAAAATGGATCTTTTCAAAAATATTTTCAAAAACAAGCCCAAGCGTCGAGGCAACAAACAGAGAAATCGACGTGTCCGTCGCAAAAACCAGAAGCTTAACAAGGAAAAGGTAAAAAAAAAATTATAACTTATCTCTCGAGAAATTTTTTTTTTAAATAGGGTTAATTTTTTTTAACTCTACACTACAAGCATTATTTCGATCGACTTCTGTCTCTAAGACAGACTATAAATTTTTAAGGTATATTAACTTTCTATAACTAAATTAACTAACTATAACTATAACTAACTAACTTAACTTTCTAATTGCAGCTTATCAAAAATTCTATTACACCGTCAGGCTGACGGTGTAATGTGTATTTAAATGTGTGTATTTAAATTACTTAGTTTAAACTTAAATTTTACCCTTAATAGTTAATTAAGGGTACGGAGGTACGGAGAAGGGGGGCACATCACTCTTCATTCTGAGTTCAACAGTTGGTCTGTTACGTTCGAGCTACTTAGTTGAAAAAATGTTTCTAACGGATTTGGAAATTTCGCAAGTTGATTCACTAATCGCTGGACCAATGGTGATGAAGCACCTAAGCAATAAGTTAGAGGGCGCAAAATCAGCAAAAACGGCTCTGGAACAAGCAATGTATTCCAGAGAAGTGCTTTACGTTTTACGAGACCATTGCCCGAATTACGTTAAATCGGAAACGTGGACTGTGGTTTGTGAAATAATCCATAACCCAGATTACTTCACTGGGGTAAATATAAAAAAAAGGTTAATAAGTTAATGACCAAACTATCTAATCTTTAATCCTAACAGGAAAAGCCATTGAAAGAAGGTGAATGGAAACTGAAGAGAGGTCGTTTTCTGATGAAAGCCGCTTCGATCATGTACGTCTAAAGGATGCCCGAGCCATGGATGTAGAATCCAAAAAAATGGATCTTTTCAAAAATATTTTCAAAAACAAGCCCAAGCGTCGAGGCAACAAACAGAGAAATCGACGTGTCCGTCGCAAAAACCAGAAGCTTAACAAGGAAAAGGTAAAAAAAAAATTATAACTTATCTCTCGAGTAATTTTTTTTTTAAATAGGGTTAATTTTTTTTAACTCTACACTACAAGCATTATTTCGATCGACTTCTGTCTCTAAGACAGACTATAAATTTTTAAGGTATATTAACTTTCTATAACTAAATTAACTAACTATAACTATAACTAACTAACTTAACTTTCTAATTGCAGCTTATCAAAAATTCTATTGCACCGTCAGGCTGACGGTGCTCGAATGAGGTTTTGCGCTATTGCACCGTCAGGCCGATAGGGGCGCTCTGACGGCTGACGGCTGGGGTACCCTCCCCTATTCTGACGGCTGGAGCTGCTACCCCTTCCTGACGGCTGGGGTACCGTACCCTCCCCCTCCCCAATTTTTGGGACCGTTTCGGCGGTTTCGCACCACTGTTTCGCGTTTTAGGAGTTTCGCGTTCCGCCGTTTCGCTTCGCGTTTTAGTAACACCCAAGTTTTAGTTTATTAGAAATTTAGAACTAACTGGAAGGGACCTATGAAGTAGGAAATTCAAGATCTAGTTTGTTATTCAGTTCATTATGTCAGCGTTGAGCTCAAATTTTTGTCCATAGATTAAGCATCCCCCTCTCTATCTATACCTGTGCAGTTATCAAAGTTGAAGTTTTAAGAAATGGATGACGTCGCAGAGGTCTTTAAATGCACGGAAAAAAATGGGACTATTCTTCCAGTTTTCAAGAAACCTGTCATTATTGGAAGGAGACCAGGCACGAAAGCATCAGTAAAACCAATTAATCGTCTAACAGACAATCTCGATATAGATTCGAAGCAAGATGTAAACTCTTCTGCAGATGATAATGTGAAGAAAGAAAATGATGTGGTCATAAAAAATTCTACAAAGAAATTGGAGTTGGAAGATAAAATCAGTTCGAATAAATCAACTTTGGTTTCTGCTCAAAGTTGCAACTTAAACTATGTTGCTCCATCTACATCTTCTATCTGTCAATTACCTTATCAGCTTGAAGTTTTAAAGGATGGTGTGATCATACAAAGTGAGAATCTGCAGTTTAAGCAGAAACCTTTTTATGTTTTTGGTAGACTACCTACATGTGATTTTGTTCTGCAACATCCATCAATTTCCAGGTAATTTTTTTAGATGAATGAAATTGTAATCAATTGTTATTTTCTATTTTGCTGTTTATTCAACTGTTTCCAGATATCATACTGTTTTACAGTATAAAATTGATGATGAACGGGGTGATTCAGGATGGTTTTTGTTTGATCTTGGAAGCACCCATGGAACTTTCCTAAATAAACAACAGATTCCTCCAAAAGTATACTGCCGTCTACATACTGGCCATGTCTTCAAATTCGGAGTATCTTCAAGGTTGTTTATCCTTCAAGGTCCAGAAGAAGACCAAGAAGCTGTTTCTGAATTAAGTGTTACCCAGCTTAAGGAAATGAAACTTAAAAGAGAATTGTCAATTGACAAACTTGATAACCAACACTCATTTAATGACAAATGTGGCGTTTCTACTGCTTCTGTGCCTCCTTCAACTAGCAGTGGTATTAACTGGGGAATGAGAGAGGACGCTGAAGACGAAAATCCTTTGGCTGAAAATCCATTCGCTTTAGCCGACGACTTTCAGTTAGATGAAACTCTGTATTTGGATGACCCTAAGAAAACCCTTCGTGGGTGGTTTGAAAGAGAAGGTTATGAACTTGAATACAAGGTGCATAACTTTACATTTTATTAGAATAATTTTACTAATGTTCTGCTATAATTAACATGTCATTTTCTGTGCATATGTAGGTAGAAGAAAAGAATTATGCTCATTTTATTTGTCGCGTTGAATTACCCATTGACTCCGCCAGCGGAGCACCGATCGTTGCAGAAGCTTCGGTTAAAGGTGGAAAGAAAAAAGAAGCCGTAGTCCAATGTGCCTTGGAAGCTTGCCGTTTACTTGATCGTCATGGGATGTTACGGCAGTCTAAACATGGTAAATTTCTTAGTTTGTAATAACTTGTCTTATATTTCTTATGCTATTCTCTATATTTCTTATTTTATTATTACTTGTTATATTTCCTAGAGAGTAAAAGTCGTCGAAAAAAGCGTAATTTTGATGATGACTATTATTCCAGTGACGAAGATACGTTTCTGGATAGAACTGGAACTGTTGAACGGAAGAGACAAGCCCGGATGAAAGAGCAAACGTCAGATGTTGTGGAGACTTATGAGAGCTTGGTAAGTCAGCGACAATTCGTCCTCTCATCACTTATGTTTTGTTTTTCACCTTTACTTGAAAATTATTTTTTCGCAGTCACTTAAATATAAAGACGTATTAAAGGAGGTCGCAGACATCCAGCACACTTTAACTAGAATGACTGCTGCAACACGGAATCCAGCAAAAATCGATATCGATGATGTCGACGCCTACATGGAAGCTCTACAATCCTACGAATCGAGCAACAAAAAGTCAGCTGCAACCCTTAGAGTAATGATTTAGTTTCAACTATTATAAATAGCCGATCAAATAACAATTTGAATTTCAGCTTAAACTAGGCGAACTCCAAAGAGAAGAGACAAGGTTAAAAGCTTTACTTAAGATTGCGCGACCTGCTGTCCTTTCTTCATCTGAAATACTTTCTGTGAACACAGTAACGGAAAGCAGAGTGGAAAGCAAATTAAAGGTCTTGTCACAGGAAAAACTCGAACGTGAAGTCGACTCAGAAAAAAGTGTCAGTTCTGAACCCGTTTTAACGGTGCCCGTAGTTTCGGTGATTTCCTCAGAGGATGGGATTCCTGGTTCTGATGTATCAAAAAAACATCTACCAAATCTAAAAGAAGAAACTCTATTAGAAGCTCCCACCTGTGAAGTTGATCAATTCAGCGAAGGGAAAAGTAATAACGAAAAAATTGGCTTAGTGATCAGAAAAAAGAGGAAAAAGGACCTAAAGGTACACATTTTTATAACTATTAACATTGAATATCGGGATAATTTTTGTATATTTTTTTTATTGTGTAAGAAGGTTGAAAGCGTAAAATCAACCGCCAACACAAGCTCAAATAGCTACATTACAGATGACTCGAAATACGCCATGTGGACACCTCCAGAAAATCAGAGTGGTGATGGGAAAACTTCATTGAACAGAAAATACGGTTACTGAGTTTTGGGTTTATTTTCGAATGATTGTTCAACCCTATGAGAAATAAAAAAAATTTCCTTCAATGTATTTTTTACGAAAATTTTATTTTTAATAATGATTTGATCAGTTCAGTGGTCTCGCTTAGATTTCGATGATTTCCTGGCCGAGTCGATAGATGTAACATCTACAGGCATACGACGTGATCGGCTTTGAGACTGAAACGAAGAATTCACTATTCTTCTTCGAATAACACCTGCAAAACGTTAAAAAATTATGAAATGCCTTAAATTTAACATTAGGGGGAATATCAATAATACCTTGATTTACTTCTTCAGCAACGCTCGTAGGTTTTCCTTGCTTGGTACCATTGTTTTTTATTTTAGCAATATCGGACTTGAACGCATCTATAATTGCCTGAATTTCAGAGGGAAAATTCTTACTGGGAGCAGCAGATGAAGAAGTTGTTACAAATCCTAATACAATTACATGGATCCAGTATACTCTTAGTTAAATGTTGAATATTACTTAAGAAACTAATTATTGCTATAGAAATTTTACCTGCTATCTGAGGCTTTAACTCTTCGTATTTAGAGTGCAAAAGATCTACATTTCTTAGACTATTTGATGACAAACCCTCACATCCAATCAATCTACATTCATTCTCATCCATTGCATTTCCAACGTCTTCTTCAGACTGGCATTTTTTATTCATTTGGATATACTATATTTTTAAATAATTTAATAAATTAAATGATTATTTTTGTTTTACTTTCATCTTTCTATTACTGTACCTTGTTTGGTGTACTGCAAGCACAGAACAAAAACGCTTCAGCAATAAAAAGTTTCTGGAAAATAAATTCAGCATCCATATTATTCTGTTCTTTCAATTCACAAGTGAAGTTCATGAACTCCTTGAATTCACTTAGAGTTAAACGAATTTTGGATCTAATAAATAGTTGGAAGGGTCAAGAATTTTCACAGTAAATAGTTTAACGGACATACTTGGATTTTTGAGTAAAGTACAATCCATACATAAGGTAAAGTCCTCCAACCCTGGATGCAAACTCCTTATTTACATTCAAAATTATAGCTTTTGCAATAGCTAACAGTTCACTTGCAAGAAGTGGCAGTTCTTCCGAACTCCTTCCACTACATCAAGAAAGATTTTTTAATGAAGGTGTAATTAAATATATCAAAACCAAATGTTAGCAAAGCGAAAATTATTGTACGATCTTCAAACTTTTCGACGTACCAAAATATAAGTTCAAAATGTGATGCTTTCCATACACGTGCAAAGTCAGCAAAGCTCAAACTCTCTGACTGTGAAAATTTTTCAACCAATATATCACAATCATTAGCACTTCCGATGGCAACAATAGCATCGTCCAACATTTTGATTTCCAAACACAATTAACGTGTGAATAATCTAATCTTTATTAAAGAAACACACGTACGGCACGTATCAACGTTTGTTCTCTTTTTGTAATTGTAAATAACAATAACTTGATATTAAAGAAGGCCCACGCATTGGCGCAATATTCGACATTTCAAGATGTAAAAAATTAAATCAACGCAGTCAATAGGTGGCGTTCGCCGTTGGATTCTCTGCCTGACTCTCCTCCTTTATGTCCAACCTTACAATCTAATATCAGGTCATGCGTCGGCCTTTACTCTATTAAATAACTAACAGACTGAATGACAGGGCTACGATGATGATCAACAAAATCACAATTGTAAAATAAATTGGACTTTTAACAATAACAGTGAGTTTTTTGTTGTGTTTGGTATCTGGTAGTCAAACGAACGGCATAAACGACTAAAGAAAACAGTGACAGCAATGCCAAACACAAGTAAATCATAAAAAAGGACAGTATTAAACTTAATTTTAACGTTTCATTTGAGTGGATAAAATCAAAAAAAAAATGGAAGAAGATGGTCGTGTAGTGTTTTGCTGTCAAAGATGCTGGACACCATTGAAACTGGATACAGGCTTCAGCTGTTCCCTGGATGAACACACAATAGCAGAATTATCATTACCGGCTGTTCGAACACCTGAACTGGATTACACATCACAAGCTTCAAGCCTTGATAACTATGTTCCAAGTAGACAAGACCACTTGTCTATTAATCAAGGATTTACTTTTGTTGGTCATGCAATTGCTGGAAATTCTGGAAACACCAATATTGGGCATCTCAGCCACTACATTAGAAAATCTACTAGGTTGTTTGATCTTGTTTCCAGTACATCAGACATAGATCATCCTCTTTGTGAAGATTGCTCAGATTCACTATTAATACTTTTAGAGCAACAGCTTTTCCAGAGGTATTTGCAGTTATCAATATTTAATGGTGTTTTATAATCTTACCAGATATTTATCAAATTTCAAAGTGAAGAAGAGTGTCTAGAGTACAAGCAATTTTTGGCAAAAATCACTAAAGAAACCGAGGATGAGAACTTGTCCAACTTGGAAGTAATAGAGAAAGAATTACTCTGCCTGCAAGCCGAAGAACTGGAGTTGAAAAATGAACTAAAAGAACTGGTTCATAAGCATGAGCTGATCACCAAAGAAATTGAAGCTGAGATAGAAGAAGAAAATAATGTTAAACAGGAAGAAGAGAAATATTGGAAATCATACAGCGTACATCGCAATCAACAATTTCAAGTGCTAGATGAGCAAATAAGTCTTGAGTGCCAGTTGAGATTCACGCGGTCGAATCTGGACCGTCTCAAACAAACCAATGCGTTCAATGCCGCATTTCATCTGTGGCACATGGGTCATTTTGGCACCATAAACGGATTGAGAATGGGTAGATTGCCGTCTGTTCCCGTTGATTGGGCTGAAATTAATGCCGCCTGGGGCCAAGTAACTATTCTTCTTTCTGCACTAGCGCGCAAAGTAAACCTTGTTTTCCAGCGCTATAAATTAGTGCCGTTCGGAAGTCAGTCGAGTATTGAAGATCTCGTGGAAAATAAGGTTTTCCCCCTCTACGGATCGGGCGGCTTTCGATTCCTGTGGGATGCAAAGTTTGATTCCGGAATGTGCTCATTTCTTGATTGTTTACAACAATTCCAGCAAAAAGTGGAAGGCGCCAAACAGTCAGAGGACGATACAGGACGCCTTAATTTTCAGTTTCCTTACAGGTTTGTAAAAACGGTTACCATTCTTCTTAATGATGCACTAATTATCATGGTATTTTTATATTTCAGGATGGAACGAGGTCGGATCGAAGATCGTGCAACTCGCCAATGGTATTCAATCAAGATACAATTCAATTCTGAGGAGCAGTGGACCAAAGCCCTGAAATTTATGTTAACTAATTTGAAATGGGGAGTCGCTTGGGTTGCTGCCCAGAACTCGTTGCCAGAATTATTGTAATCGATTCTTCATCATGTCTTGAGTTACAAAAAATTGCAGACGGACGAAATATATTCTTAGATACGTGTATGCTCGTAAAGATTATTATGTCGGTTGTAAATGATAGTAAATCCCGAAATTAAATGCTCTTCATCTATTTTGGTTGTCGTTATTTTTATAATCAATGTAAACTCCACGTTGCACTATTAAATATTATTTCATATAATAACTTTCATTCTGAAAGATGGTCTATTCGTTATAAAGCGTGCACATAATGCAGCATGTTACCCAGAAGATAAAAGTTCAATTTTGCCGTTTCGAGTCGCGTATCGCTGGAAAAAACAATTTAGTTCACTCGTTCTTCTAGTATGCTAATGCTTATTTTGCTAAACTACTGTGAATCAAATTCATTTTCGATTTTAAATGCAGTATAATTCAACTGGTGCGTTACAATTTGCAAAGTTCAAAAGAATAACAGAAGGAACTTTGATTCCTCGCAGTGGATTTTCCTAAGCAACAGTTCAAGTTAGAAAGAGCACCCTTATTCTTGAATGAAATAGTCATGTCAATGAAATCATGCTAATTGTTGGAAAAAGTAGGTTTCCTGAGCGTCACAGTGGTCATGGCAACAAGGACAATGATCCAATAGCATTTTACTCCTCTGCAACATGGACGACTCACGAATCAAAAGGGTTTGTCGGCCCACTCTAGCAGATAGATGAAAGAATTGAGCGAAGGCGGGAAGATAGTGTCTATTGTTAGATCATGCTCTTCACTTAAATGTTTATTGCGTTATGTACCTATTGACTCTTTCCCTCCACGTACCGTACACAAAGCGCTGGCTAGAACTAAGTTCCGTATACTGTTGGGCCCTTCGCTTTTATTGAAAGTCCATTCACCCAGTTATTGTCCCCCTCCCTCGGCAGCTAGCTTTGGAATACGACCCTTTTCTCTTTCGCCCCTGATGGACTCTAAGCGGATTTACAGGACTCTCTTTGCAGCAAAAATGTCCTCACCGGTACACCCAGTCCTTCGCGTCCTCCTGATGTCTACGAAGCCTTCTGGTTAATTTGTTGCTAATAGATGTGTAAAAGCCTTGTTATTAGAACTGATTTGACTTTATTACTGACGTCATTGGCTGCTGCCTTAAAAGGTTGTGATTCCTTGTTTCCTGAATGTAGTCAAGTGACCGCCCTCCTATATTTTATACCCTCTACTGCACGTTAAATGAGCTTCTAAATTGTCTGAAAATTCAACGCCTGCGACGTGAAGATACTGTGCTGTCGTTTTTAATAGCCTATGGTGACGTTTAAAAATCAGCGTGATTTAGAAAATTTCAAACTGCTAATGAATTGCTAAGAAAAAGAAAAAAAAAAGATCGTCAAACGGTGTATCGAACTGCCAAAGACAATGCATTGTTAATTGACTTAATGACGTACTTACTGATGAGTAGACTGATGTAATGCTAGGTTGTTAGATGTATTAAAAAGGATCAGATTCCCATTAACCCAAGCTTAATTCAAGAGCGTTTACAAAAACGACTTAGGACCCTTAAAAGCTAGTCGCGTAAGTTGCAAAGAGGTTCGATTCAGAGACAGCTTAGACGTGATTGCCAGTAGTAGATATATAGTGCATCACTTGTCTGTATGTGAGGGGGGAAAGGAGGGAAATAAAGGGATGGTTTGGGGGGAAGAATGTCAGCCTATTGCGTAACTACCCATAATTATATTGTTGTACAGTAGGCTATATATATGTGAATGCGCAGTCAGACAACTGCTGTCTACTCCAAGACTCCGTGTAGCATCACACAATCCGCCTCATTAAGGGCGGCTTTTCCAGCACAAGGGACGTAGCATTAGCCAATCGAGTTAATAAATTGACAACATTTTGGCGATGAGATGCGGACAGAAAGATGCCATTAAGGTTATTTTTCGTTTTGTTTTTGCTTTTATCCTCGTTCTACTTCTTTCCTATTAAGTAGCTGCTGGAGTAAGTCCATTACCATTTCAATATTCTGCACAAAAGTTTCAGGGAACGTTCTTTGGTTGTAAACACATGGGCAAACACAAAATATAATTCCGACTCAAATACAACTGAACTTATCAGTTTGACTAGTTCTTGGACCATATTTACATACTATAAGCGTAATAAAATGAGTTACGATACTGAATGTAAATGTGTGTGTGTGCACATTTTGGGGTGAAGCTGGCAGGAATTAATTTGATATAGCTAATTCGAAGCGCAATTGCAAAATAGAATTACCGGTTTACGGTGCGTTTAGAGAAATACTGATCATAATGAGCACTTCGGTGAAGAAGAATATTCAAATTGATTTTTTTAATGAAACACAAGTATTGTAGGGCCTATTCACATTTAAATTACGCAACCCAGTTTCTTGCATTTGGAGCAGATACGATATTGCACATTTGTACTCTGTGTGCCTTTTTAAGCTATTGGTGCGGAATGAATTTTCCTTTTTAAAACTTAAATACTATCGAAACAAATCTTTGCCTATAAGAGACTGATAACAAAATTAACGTTATAATAATGAGAGATGGTTGGCCTATATTCACATTTGACCAAAAACTCGCAAAAAGTGACTGAATGAAACACAAGTTAATGTTTTCCAACAAACTTTTGCGATCTCGGATCAGCTATTTAGATAATACAGAGATAAAACTGATTTGACTGTTGAACACGTTAATACATTACTAATATACGTACGATATTGCTTAGTGATTACGTGAGTATAGTTAGTCACATCTTTCATTGAAAAATCAGACATCTAATGGGAATCTGGTATAATAAATTGGTGGCAGATTTTCCTTTAGACTGTTTGCCGCCTCCTTGTCCTTTTGTCATTCAGATAACACTATCGGAAAAGTTGTCCTTGGTCACTCGTCAGCAACAGCACCCGACCGGGCACCGCAATCGAGAAAGTATTCAAGGCTGCTGATGGAAGAGTAAAGTCACGTGGCCGGCTCCAGCGGAACACTTTCCTCCAAACATCATCGGTGTTCCCTTTTGCTGGCACCCCCCTTTGGCAGCCGTTCTTTTTAGAGTGTGTCCCAGCTCTATTTTTCATTATTCCCAGAGCCTGCAACTTAATCAACGGAGGACGCTGTCCCCGTTGCATTCCCTAGACTAAGTGCCATCTTATTGGAAACGGGTGGCTGTATACACATAAGAACGTGCGTCTAAATGACTGGCATAATTTGCTTTTGATCAGAATTGATCCGATTTCTAACAAGGTACCTCTATTGGGCCATTCCTCTCCGCGTTCCCCTAGTATCTCATTATCTCTCCTCTTCGGCCAATTAGACCTTCCTGCCGCCAAGCAGCCGCTGCTTGATGTTCTGGCGGGTGTTTACGTCGAAAAAAAGTTCCTCGTCAAAGCTTCATCAGATGACTTTTGTCCACGCTCTTCCCTCTATTCTATCGGGCGCTTGGGCCAGATATATATACCGCGTTAGAGTCCTAGAGCCAACATAATATCCGCCAATCAGGGCTAGCTCAATTAAATGTCACTTATTCCAGTTGACAAGATGTGCCCAGCTTGGATAACCAGTATCAATCAACACATTTTCCTCAATACTAAAGACTTGCTAAGTAAATCAAACCAGCGTATGTCCTATATGCAATATTCTCATTACATCCGACTTCATTCATGTTTCTAGTATACATTGATTCGAATAAGGAACGGAACAATGCACAATCAGTCAATCGACATTTTTGTTAGATTTTCATCAGTTGATTATTTTCATTACCGTTGAAGTTTTGGTATGTTTTGGATGTATTAAGTGTTATACCCCTTTTATTTAATATATAGAATGTCATTGATGCTGACACAATATTTTTAAAAAGTGACTAATTGGTCGAGTGGTTATGAACAACAAAAAGACGTCCGTTACTTCGATTTAAATGATATGAATAACGTGATGTAAGATGTTCTACCCATTTTTATTGAGAAAAAACGCGCTAAATTAAAAAATTTCATTTATATAGTTGTTTGAGCTATAGTTCTTAGTATATTTCTGGTAAGTATGATTTCAAGTTTACATAACGTTAGGGGGAAAAAAAGAGACGAAATCAAATAAAAAACAAACAAAAACAATAATAAACAAAATAAATTTGAATTCTGGAAAATTATGTATCATCACTCATAACATCAACATCATCTTCGAGTAGGCTGTCGGAGCATTCGGACTCGGACGACATATCGTTGGACTGTAACGCACCACGAAAAGATAAATCGGCCGGACCATCTACAGGCATACAAAGGAATTGAAAATCAAAATTTTAGCTTTTGGATGTTTTGAAAGTTCAAAAAATTCAAAGTATCTACCCGAACATTCAAATTTGAAATAAATATCTGCGAGCCGCAAAATAGTACGCGTAAAACTAAATTATTTAAAAAAATCGTTTGCAGCTGCTGAAAGTATTATTTTTGATTTGTGACTTGCAAATTTACTTAACTTGCTATTAAAAATATGGTTTTATAGCATCATAGCATGAATTTAAATTTTTTTAATGATTTAATGTGACCAAGAAGTTTAGATAAAAATGACATTTTACCTTGAATGGAATGATCTAGTTGGCCACCTGACGTAGTATTGCAACTGTGTTTCTTGTCCTCGTGTCTACGTAACTGTTTTTTGTGCTTCATTCTTCGATTTTGGAACCACGTTTTGACTTGAGTTTCGCTGAGATGTAATGCGTGAGCCAATTCAACACGTTCGGGAGTCGAGAGGTAGCGCTGCTTTTCGAAACGCCTCTCGAGTCCATGAAGCTGGTGATCGGAAAAGACTGTCCGAGCTTTCCGCCTGCGTCCGTGTTTAGCTCCGGCATCGGCGGCCAGAAGAGCCGTCAAAGGTAACCCTTCAATGTGTTAGAACGGCCAATAAAACGACAGACTTATGTATAATTAAAAAAATTTCAAATGAGCTTCTTTGAAAAACTGGAAAACAAAACTCCATACGTTGCACAATCCAATGAGTGTACGGACAATATCAGCACAGAAATTTAATCGTCAGGGAAGCTACCTGTGGCTTGAAAGAAAAGAGGTGATGGGTGTTGCGTGTCCATCTTGTTACAGCGTTGATTGTTGAGGTTGAAGGTTGACGGAGGAGCGGGGCAAAGGAAAGCGGCCGCCAGCGCGTTCGGGAAGAAAGTGTAGCCGGAAGCGTTGCTAGAAATGTTTGTTTGCTGCTGTTGTAATCCACTACTTCCACCACTGGACAACAGCATTTCGTAGCACCGATTATTCATCTCCGATGAGCTGTTAGATGACAGGTGGCGATTGAATGTCGAATCTCTGCTTGTAGGAATGTCTTCGAACGATTGCTAATTTTTCAAAGGTCAATTTGACTTGTGTGAATCAACGGCTGAAGCCTAATTTCTGATTCTATTCAGACTAATTATTCAAAGAATCCAAATTTCTTACCTTGGGTCGGTGAAAAAGGATATCCTCTATGAGAAAGGAGGTCTTTGGTTTTGATGGGTGATTAACTGATCCACGGGATTCCATCGTTTTGTGAAACCTACGCGAAAGGGCTTACTCGGGTGTCTCTTAGGTAACCACCGTGACGAAGCAGCTAGCGTCAATAACATCTGTTATCGAAGTGTTCAATGATGTGCCCGTCGACGGGAAACCCGTTTGAAAGAGAGACGCAACTAATACACATAACTTGTGTGTGTGAAAAACGGGCATACAAAGAAGGTGGAACATCATCGCGGAAGTTGTGTAAGGCACAACCAATCCGGAAGTCCAATCGATTCGTCCACGAGCCAATCCACCGACGAGAGGAAGCTGATTGGTGATTTTATTTGCTCGCCTTGGACTTGGGCCATCAAAAACGGGAAGCCTTTCACGCCTGCGCGTGAAAGTGCAGCACGGCAAGAAGATCCGTCGCAGCTAGAGAGTAGGCTATATACCGTACCTAACGCATTACATCGCAAAAGTCCACACATCCGCACGCATCTACACGCGAACCCACGAATTCTTGGCTTTCTTGACTATTTCACTTATTTTTTCTGATTCGTTATGACGTCATCATTTCCTTGACACAGTCGAAATATCCACGATTAGTAAGAAATGAACAAATGGAAATGGGTTCCAAAATGAAATATTTTATGTATCGCATTTATTTAAGTTTTTTCTGAATACGTACAAACGAATACAAACGCAGAAGACTGTTCAAGAAGAAAGAAATGTTAAAACGAAATAGGAAAATCACTCATGACTCACTATAGCAGAATCAACACATCAATATTCAATAGGGACAACAAAATTGAAATGTAGTCAGTTAAAAAAAATGGAAAAGAAATAATAATGAAATCAAGAATGAAAAAGATACTTAACTGTCAAAATTGATTGCGTTAGGGTTTTCTGGCCAAATCGCACGTTTCAAATTCAGGGTCTATTGCGACTCAGTTATAAGCGGTTGTAAGATTCGCTAGCTCAATTACACCCCGTTAGCAGCATCACTCACAATGGACGCAGTGCTTAGAATGCCTGCTGGCGAATATACTGCGGTTGTGTGCTTTCCAGTTCCCACTACCATCGTTTGGCGATAAAGCTCTTCAACATCAGTAGCACAAGGATGACACCAATCATCATCGGTTTGGCTTTGTTGTGTATAGTCCTGTGCCCTATACACGCGTATAAGACTGAATGCTGTGCTGCTGTGACAACATGTGCACGGCTACTATCTTCGGGTAATCGCATATTATTGATCTGAAAGCTCGTTACGCATACATCGCGAGTTGACGAGGCATCAGCCCATCAAGTGGAAGCAAAATGAGTATCCGTGCCCAGATCAATGAAAGATGACAAGGATAACAGCAGACTGAAATGGCCCCATTAGAGCTACCATTTCCCTTTTTACTCGCTGCTTATCAATTGGACAAAGAGATGAGTCAGATCCAGAAATACCCAGACAATTGTCGTCATCTTTGTCCGTGGTCATAAATAATAGTAAACTGTGTACCGTACGCTATACAGTTTATCCGTGCCCTATCGCCGTAATCATTCCCGGCGAATCAACTGCTGCGCTTTTGTTTACCTATCGTTTTTGTATAGAGCCGGCCCTGAAAGAGAAGAGCATACTGCAAGATGAAAAGAATCAAAGGGGGAAGTTGATGCACTCCAACTCTTCTTGGTTTCCCTATTCAGATAGCTTCGCCTGCTGGATGACTGACTCGACAACATGTGATAATTCTGTCACCGATGATCAAAAATAAGAGTAAATAAAAGCCAAGGTTTTGGATTGCACAATGCATGTCATGTAATTCGAAGGTTTTCAAATTTCCAGACGTTTTCGTTCATATAGTTATGGCGAGATAACAATCATAGGAAATATAAATTTTTGATTCACTGTACCTTTAGCAAGTATAATCGTAGTTATTAGTAGATAAAATAAAATAAAGCGATTTGGATGCGTTCTAAATGACAGCAGTGCTTGATAGGTCGACATAAGGAACCAGCTAACTTAATGAATTTTAAGTGGTTATGATAATTTCTCCATAATTAAGGTTCTTCGTAATATTGGTTATATTCTTTCTTTACAATTGCTTGCTCATCTTCTGGTTTATCCCCAACACCTGCCGTCCTGACGTAATGTACTATTTGCCCAGAAGTGGTGTCATACATTTCGCGAAGGTTGGATTTTCTGACCGCCATCATAATGAAGCAAGCCATTCCACCTATGACCGCAATGATTCCCAATAGTGAAAAAATAATCAAACCCTTGTTTGAAGATGTAGTTCGAACAGTGGACCCTCCGCCATGGTTGTTATCTCCACCGGAAATGATATCAGTAGGATTGGTACAGTTTACAATTTTCGTATCAGTTGCCAGCGAATCTAGCAATTTTTCTTTATATTCTTCCGGTCCGGCGCAACTGTTGAAACAGTAATCATGATTGGAATGTCAGTATTTTGATAAGAAAATTGCTCAATGCTCATCTAGTTTAAATTTCTCGCAGGTCTTAACAAAAATGAGAATTACCGTAAACTCGTTATTAATTCAGGTGTTTTGTCCGAAACAATAGGAACGAGACTCGTTACCATCCATCCAATATTGCAGTCGCACTTGAACGGATTTTCTCCAATGTCAACTAGTCCCAAATTAGCCCACGGAAGCAGAGAGGGAGGTATGTTCTGGATGTTGTTTCCTCGAAAATGAAACTGTTGGGTCGTATACGGTTCCAGATTTAGTTTAAGTAAAATATTAAAAAATATTTAATAAAAGGCGCAGTTAATAATTAAACAAACCTCGCTTAGTTGAAAAGTCCCGTCACTTTCATCCATGTTGCTGAAAGCAGCAGGATGTATGGTTTTAAGGGCTGGATTGAACGAGCACCAAAGTTGAATCATAGATGTAAGCGGCGTAAACGTGTTGGCGTCAATCCATTCTAAAGAAGGCATGCTCGACACATTCAAATATTTGAGCTTGCTCAGGCCTTGGAAAGAATCTTTGTCGAGTGTTTTGATTGGGTTGTTGTTGAAATTTAGGTATTCCAAATGTATGGCGTGCTGAAGCTCTTCCGGTATAATTGTGAACTTGTTTCCGGCAAGGACTAGCAATTTTAGCGCCGGCAATGCATGGAAGAAACCACTAGGCACCGACGACAAATCCGTTTCGGCTAAATTCAAAGTCTATAAAAATAAATTGACAAAAATACGAATTAAATTATTTTTAAAATTTCACCAATTTTTAGTTTGAACAGATACCTTTAACTTCCTCAGTGATGTAATCGCTATTGCCGTTTGATGATCAATTACTTTTATTGGGTTGTTGTTTAGCTCAAGTGTTTCGAGAGACAATAAATGATTAAACGCATCTTTATCAATGGAAAATATTTTGTTGTAGCCGAGTTTTAGAGTTTTCAACGGAATTGGCTCATAGTCGTCTTCACTGAATGGTCCCTCAAATACACTAGCGGTGATTGAGTCATGAGTCAAACTATTTTCGCTAAGATCCAAATATTCCAACATTTTTAGAAATTTGAATGCCGCTTTCTCAATAACTAAGAGACCATTTTTCCGATAGCTCAGTCGTAATAATGGCAATTCCGGAAATTGTGTTATTTCTATAAACTCGTTGGAGTCAAATTTGGCTTCGATAGTAGTACTAGGGACATTGTTTGGCCATTCGGAAACCAAAAAAGGATTTTTCAAACCTTTTTCATTACAGTCTATGACGAACGGGGATTCACCCTGGCAAGAACATAATGAACAAATGTGGGATTTTAGCGGATCTTCTTCGTCGTTGCTGGAACTTGGTATTGTAGCTTGGATATTCGCAGGACGTGCCGATATTTCCAATTTTGATGAAAGACTAGTGTCGACCGATTTCTCATTGATTGCACTTTCCGGCGAAAGTAATGTTGAGTATAAAAGATAAACAAACTGGACAGTGCGGCAACGCAGGATAGCCAGGAAAGAAGAGAGGGGGAGAAGGACCTACCCAGACAAAGGAATAAGAGAGGGGGACTCAGTGCTGTTGACGATTGTGGCTAGGCGAGTAGCAATACAAAGCGTTCTTTGCAGCAAACAGGTTCACGTGTTAATTTCTATATCAACAGGTTATGGGCCCAGCTGTACGCACAGCTAACAGCTACTCTGTCTGAACAATTATTTTTTTTTGTGTGTGTCCCCGGCTAACTGTTCCCAAGAAATTAGAAATTCTTTTCTGGAGTGATGGAGAAAGATGGCCGCCGCCATGTTGTATGGTGTCTGAATGGGAAAAACTACGCGTCTTGGAAATTTGGAATGAAGCTGGCGTTACAAAGTGTTGAGCTTTGGGA
This sequence comes from Daphnia pulex, assembly GCF_021134715.1. NCBI lineage: Eukaryota > Metazoa > Arthropoda > Branchiopoda > Diplostraca > Daphniidae > Daphnia > Daphnia pulex. The sequence continues at coordinate 4,595,281 of NC_060021.1, read as the reverse complement.
AGTCGTGAACGGGACTCAACGGCAACCTGCTGAAGTAAGTTTATTGATGATTTATTGTTTTCTTTATGTGTGTGATCCGTGCCTGACAACAACGCGATATGAGATGCCTATCTGTGGCGTGGTACCAACTATTAAATTGACAAACTTAGATCCCGGCGTGAGTGCTTAATCTCTGCCACTTGATTTTGTTTTTTGTGTGTTTGTGTTTGCTGGACATTTCTCTTTTTTGTGTTTCTTTCTCAATCTGTTTGGTCACTCTGGCTAAATTCCATCATATGATGGTGGACAAGTGTGTGCTAGAGTTGCAAGCATCTAGGAGACAGCTGAGTGTTTTTCCACATCGAGATGATGTGAGGGAGATTCCACATTGAGATAATGTGAGAGGTATTCCACATCGAGATGATGTGAGGGAGATTCCACATTGAGATAATGTGAGAGGTATTCCACATCGAGATGATGTGAGGGAGATTCCACATTGAGATAATGTGAGGCTGCCATGGATATCACAAACCTAACCATCTTCTCGTTTTGTTACCACAATCAGAGACGCAATGCTGACCAGGTGATTGAAAATGCAGCTGATATAACCAACTGGAACAAGAGAAATACCACGGCAATGCAGAACATATTTGGCGCCATCAAAGAAGACCAATCAAGGATCCTGATGTCTTGTAGCACAGCCCAAGAGATGTGGATGAAATTGGAGACTGAGTATGAAGAAGATGCCGCAGACAATGCACCTCTATTGTGGACAAAGTTCTATGGATGCACATTTCGACCAAGCCAAAGTGTATCAAGCTTCCTGACTGAGTTGGAACAGATAGCATTCCGTCTGAAGAGCCTCAACATAGCTATTGATGATAATCAAATAATGGCAAAGATACTCATGTCGCTTCCTCCAGAGTTCCGTGTTTTTGCCTTTGCATGGGACAGCACGCCTGTTGCAGAGAAAACTCTCAAGAAACTGACTACTCGCCTTATAGCATTGGACAAGAGCCTGCGCAACGACGAAGAAGCAAAATCGACATCTGATACTGCCTATCTCAGTAAGCCGAACAGAGATGAATCACAGCACAAAGAGCAAGCACTTCCTGCCCAGTACGGTCAGAACAAAGGAAAAAGCCACCCTTCCAGTCAACATGCTGGTATACCGAGAACATGCTGGGAGTGCAACTCCACTACGCATGTTAGAGCTCAATGCCGTCAATACAAACGCCGGCGTGAGAGAGAAGGAGAAGAAGCGGACAGAAAAAGGAAGCGTTACGATCGACATGACAGAAGAGATGATAAACTATGTAAGCTCCCAGGAGCAACTGGCCGATGCACTCACGAAACCCCTGGCTGCTCCACGCTTCAAGTATCTCCGTGACAAGATTGGCGTTCGGGGTGTAGGGGAGGTGTAACTGAAGAGTTAAAGGAGGCTGATATTTCTTTTCTTATTATTTGTCTTGTGACACTGAACCTAGTATTTATGTCTGATTCAAATATGCTGTGTATTCTGTGCTCATGTTTATTTTTGGGGGTCCAGTTTGAGGGGAGGTGTTGAGTATAAAAGATAAACAAACTGGACAGTGCGGCAACGCAGGATAGCCAGGAAAGAAGAGAGGGGGAGAAGGACCTACCCAGACAAAGGAATAAGAGAGGGGGACTCAGTGCTGTTGACGATTGTGGCTAGGCGAGTAGCAATACAAAGCGTTCTTTGCAGCAAACAGGTTCACGTGTTAATTTCTATATCAACAAGTAAAACATCTGAAGTTGTCGAAAACTGAGAACTATCAGCTCCAATATGTACCAGCCAGAAGTTAGCTAGTATCAACAGAAGAACATAACTTTGCTTTGCCATTCTACACCTAATTTACTAATTTACACCCGTTGGCACACTTGCAGCGCGTTTACTTGATAGTCACAGGTTAACTAACGGCCACTAAATCCACCGCTTCCTTAGTATGTACATCAAAAATTGGTCCTTAACTTGTTTCGTTTTCGTGTCGAGAAGATATCCAAGTCGATGAAGAACAAAGACTTGTTTCACTCCCTCTGTGTGTTAGATAACAAAAACGAGATAAGCGCTAGATAAAGAAGGTGATTTGGAGTTAAGATAAGAAAATATGGTAATGCAATGGATGCTCACCTACCATTCTTAATCTACCAAGTAACTTTAATTTTCCTGGTAAATAAGTGAAACGTATGTTGATGGTGACTAACTGTCCCGATTTTACTTCCGTGCCGGAAGGATCTTGGTAATCTTGGAACTGCCAATACTTTAATTCCATTTGTATGTTCGATTCTATGGGATCATTTTAAGTTTTTAACGAATTCAACAAGAGGTATTATTGCGTTCTTTTCAAATGTTCAAAATATATGTTTTAAGCAGTATCTAATTATGGCCTACCTCCATACAAACAGCTTCGATTTTTTTTCACCAGAGAAGTGACCAGCGTCTTGCTTTGAGACTGAATTTCAAGGAAACATAACAAAGCTAGCCTTGGAACGAATAATTATACCGAATGAAATATAATTTAAAAGATAAAAAATCATAATTATGCAGCAGCTACTTCTCTCGAAATATATCGTATAACGCCTTACAAGTAATATTTTTTGTTTGTTATTGCTTAGCATGGACTTAGCCAACAAGTAAAAAGTACTGCAAATTTTCTGGAATTAGTATATATATGTAAACAGCATGTTTAATTCTAATGCTAAATTGCATAGAACGACATCATTCGCTGTGTTTATTGATTATTGAGCTCATAAAAAAAACAATTCTCAGTCTAAGTTTAATTGTTCAAAGGAGATTAACCTTTGGTCCTTAACCTTTTAAGCATTACCTCTGACAAAATAAGGGATGGAGTTCAGAGTATAATTTACATATCCATCCATTAGCCATGCCATAAGATAATTTACAAAGAAAATTTACTGGTAATATTCTGCATATACTTGAGGTATGAAAAATTTACAAATTTTAATACCAAAAATTAATATAGTACCACTCAAGATAATTACAGTGATTGTAAGGTCTCAAACTTCACATGAGTAAAGCACTAGAGTACGAAAAGAGTTTCAAGCATCTTAATTTCATATATTCCATTCAATGTCACATTCACTTAAAGATTAGGAGACATAGACAAGATTGTAACACAACATAACACAACAGATTATCAAGTGGAAGATTGTTTGTAGCTTTTTGTGTCAATAATTTTCTTTCCACACATCGAACAGATTCCTTTTTTATAAGCACAAGGTTGACCTGTAAATTCCAAATTACAGTAATTTTGTTAGACTCAATTCAGCTTCTTTTCTTATAAATTCTTTGGTACTTACAATAATACGATCCATTTTGATGAACTTTCTGTTTACATATTCTGCAGCCTTCAAATTTCGGTGTATATGGGTTGAAACGATTTTTTGTAGAAGTAAGAGCTTTGTTTTCATTGAGCTTGCGACCACCACCTTCTGTGGTATTTCGAGCTCCTGATTTCCATGGGTCTGGAGTTATAACTTTACCCAGTTTTTTCTCACATTTATCGCACACCATCTTTCTACAGGCTTTAACTGCGTTTTTAGTTTAGTCAATCAACAAAAAAACTTCAAAGCTAGATTCGAGTCGACTAGTCGAAGCTTTGTTTTTGCAAACTACCACCTAGCGATCATAAGGCAAACTTCAGTTAGTTCACATAGACAAGCAGAGATGGCTTTAACCTTTTCTAAGACTGGGATGGTTAAATCTATTGCCACGACATCATGTCGTGGCAATACGGTCGAAACTGTCTATTGCCACGACATCTGTCGTGGCACTATCACTGTCGTCGTCACTAGAACGCCCACCCGACACTAGAACGTCCATATTTTAGAAACGAAACTAGAACGGAAAAACTATTGCGACATTAGAACGGCTATAATAAAACCTGCGGTGGAGTTTAATTCTTTACCGCTAGATGTAGGAGATGTATCCGTTTAGGTTGCGCGAATTTTGAAACAAATTAACGCTTTTAATCTTGTCAAAATAACGCAGTCTCCAATTCCCCCATAAAAAAAAAACTGGGCAAAAAACCGAAACCTGAATCTGGGCAAACAAACATGATGGCACATTATTATAGGTATCAAAGAAAAATAAAGAGAGTTGACTTGAAGGCTACCACATCGGTAGCCCGTCACGGAATTTTATTTGTGCGTGGGCTATAAAATTGATTTTCCATGATTTTCATGAGATGGCTCTTCGGGGTGTAATAGATCAAATCAGAGGAGCTATATCCGTGGATACGAAATATATTATATACAGTACCCTCACAAAGTTTGGAAACACGGCGAGTGTTTCCGCGCTTCTAACACGGCGGCTTACGGGCCAATGTGTCTCCCTTTTTTCGCGATAACTCACGTTTGAGTTATCGCAAAGCAAATTTTAAAAAATCTTCTTGGTGAGGAAAGAATTTTCTTTCACCATGATTTTTTTCAGATTTTAGTAAATTGAACTTTATCCCCAAAGTGCTAGACATAAAGTTTGGAAACATCGGCGCGCTCGCCATATGTTTCCAAGCTAAAGTGTATGCTAGTTAAAAAATCATAAAAAATTGAAATTAATAAATTTTTACTTGAAACTTTTACCAACGGTAGACGACATAGTCGTCTACATTTGGACAAAGTTTCAAATTTTTCTAATGAAACTCTGATTTGTCCCGATTTTTTAAAAAACAATTCCGATTTATTTTGGTGGCGCAGGGACGAAATCCTAGCCCGGGGGAAGAATAGAAGAGGGAAAACCGCCGGACCCCTTTGTTCTCCCCTATTCTCTTCCCTCTATTTTTCTATTTTAAAAAATCGAGAAAAATCAGAGTTTCATTAGAAAAATTTGAAACTTTGTCCAAATGTAGACGACTATGTCGTCTACCGTTGGTAAAAGTTTCAAGTAAAAATTTATTAATTTCAATTTTTTATGATTTTTTAACTAGCATACACTTTAGCTTGGAAACATATGGCGAGCGCGCCGATGTTTCCAAACTTTATGTCTAGCACTTTGGGGATAAAGTTCAATTTACTAAAATCTGAAAAAAATCATGGTGAAAGAAAATTCTTTCCTCACCAAGAAGATTTTTTAAAATTTGCTTTGCGATAACTCAAACGTGAGTTATCGCGAAAAAAGGGAGACACATTGGCCCGTAAGCCGCCGTGTTAGAAGCGCGGAAACACTCGCCGTGTTTCCAAACTTTGTGAGGGGACTGTATATATACTAGATGATGGATACAGCACGCGGCCCGCCATTTTTCCTTCCACGGAGCTAAGCGTCAACGATTGCGGCCAGTTAACAGCTCGGCGAAGATGAAAGGAAAGTTCGTGAACGACCGGGGGTGTGCGGACGATTGATGGGAGGGAGCAAAAAAAAAAAGTGGGTTGAAAAAGATGAGCAGCATAATACATTTATGGAGCTAGACTATAAAGTCTATAATATTCCCGAATATACCATCGATAGCGCCAAAGGTAATAGTGTATAGCTTACTCATTTTTTTAAATAGCCCGCGCTCTCTTTATTACGTAAGCCAGTTTGAATAATTTACATTTCTATAGATGCACTGGTTGATTTTGTGCGCAATAAACCAAGCCCTTTAATATGCCTCATTTCGCTATTGAATCGGTGCGTTACTAGCTTGGGTAGAATGACATCATCGATTGTTGGCATTGAGCAGATAAGCGCAGACCCGGATATAGGAACCTCCCACGCTCCTTGTACACACATAATAAGACAGAGTTATTACATAGCAACTTCTCATTACTTGTGATTATTTTTCTTCTTCTTTTACTTCGGTGCTGAATAAAACGTCAAACAGTGTTGTATACCACCCAGGCTGTATCTTCGTCCCAGGCTGGCGCGTTTTCTCTATAATATTACATGCGCTGCACACAGTGATAAGTGTTGGTACTGTGCATGGGTTATACGCGCGACAGCCAACACTATGGTCCTTCAAGAAAGGAGGGAGGGAACACCACGTTTTACGTAACGCCTCGATTATGTATTTAGCGTGATGCGGATAATCTAATGCACCTTCCACACCGTTTCAAATATTCAATGGAGACGGCACTTTGTTCTTTTAGATTGATTTCGACCTGCTGTGGAAATCGCGGATGGAACAGAACTTAAACATTAATAATATTCCAGTCGGCAGTCGCTAATTGATTCAAAGACATCGCCTCTCTGTATATCTTACGGCACACAACCTTTGATATTATAAGAACTAGGGCCAACAGAATTGGGTAGATCGCTTTATAGATTCCTTTATTCTCTTGCCGCTGCCTTTGTGTAATATAGGACACAGAGTTGCCACAGGATATTATATAATCGAAAGTTGGAAGCTCCAAGACTCATGTCCTGTTTGGCCGCTCGCAAATTGAAAGCAGCTCCCGCGTCCGGCACTTGGTTCCCCCATTTCAACGCGGGGAGACTGGGGTCATTTGGTATACGGGGTAAGACGCTCGTTTGGCTATTATTTCGAGCCATATGAAATTATACGTTTTTCAAAATAGCCAAAGTGTGCACTTCTATTCGTAGAATGCATCGATCAAAATTTTATCCGTCTGCACATCATTCTAAAAGTTATAATAGGCAAAAACATAATTCATTACTCCCGAGTAACTTTTTTTTGCAAATTATTTCTCTGTTTAACAGAATATGAAGAAGATATTCATGCTATTATGTTTTCTAAGAAAGATTATGCCTTAAGCTATAGTTCCGTGTATTTGCATGTCTGGTAATTAGTTTTCATTTCATTATATTTCAATAATTCGATAAAAATGACTCTTGTGGTAGTTTGGCCATTTATTTTTGGGGTAAGTTGTCCCATTTACTTAACATTGTCTGCTAGCTGGGGTAAGCTGGCCCATTATTTTCGTCAGCTTCTACTTTTCTCTTGACGGCCAACTTTTCCCTTGTAGCGGTGGCGATTGTCCCTAAAAGTGAAGTGATAAACCACTCAATTTCACTGTTTATGAGTAATTTTATCGTTTATATTTTTCGGCGCAACATTTTAGCTAAGATAATAAGCTTTCATTATTTTTAAAAATTTCACAATTCTGGTAAAAATTATGTGGTGCAGAACCGGGTGTGTAAAAAGTGAGCCAACTAACCCCGGTCTCCCTATATTGGAAAGCCATCTTTATTTTTAGTTTTTTGGATTTTGAATGCATGTGCTAGTAAAAGGGAAAGAGCCAATATTTCGGAGCTGCTTTTCGACTATAAATAAAAATGCAAATAACTGTCAATGGGCATCATCGGAGGCGAAAGCCAAAAAAAAGAAGAGGACTCACCGTTCCAACTGGTCCACATTTTATCTTTGAAATGAAGACGTGGTCTTTTTTGACGGGCCTCCCCGCCTCCCGCATTTGAGGGTATGGTTTATTAGCTAAGTTAGCTAGTCGACATCCGTTAATAGATTTTTTTGATTAGCTAGTCTAGGCTATTAAAGATGTTTTGGATAAGCGAGTGCATTCGCTAATCTATGGCAAGTTTTTAGTGCCATATGTAGCACCTCAACCCAGCACCTCAACCTCAACCCGGCACCTAGCTATTTTCCGGCGCTATTTTCCGGCGCTATTTTGTCAAGCTATGCTGACATCTAGCGGAGGGAGAATTAAGCGGCCCCATCGAGTGTATAGAGCGGCGTTTCTCACTCTCTCATAGACGCCAGCGCCAGCAACGGATTAACGGGATAACCACGCTAATGTATTTTTTTATTAGCGCGTCAATAAGCAAAAATTACTTGGCGTAAGCGTAATTAGGGTCCTTGCATGAATAAGGGATTCCTTTAAAAAAAAAATATCATTAGAATCAGTTTTCCCGCTGATTTTCATGGTATTTTTTTTAATTTTTTAAAAAATTATTTTCCCCCGCAATCTCACTTCAAAGTTGAGATTAGCTCCCCCCACTGTAAAACGGACCCCACGCCATTTTTGGTGGGTGGTCCTTGAAAAGGTTTTTGCAAAAATGATAATCAACAAGTCACAAGACATAAGTTAATTAATCATACATGCGATGGGTTTCGTTGTATGGTTTTTACATTATACACATTACATGCTTATATACATAACGAGAGTTATATAGCAGTTTCTGGATGCAGAAATTTTTCTTTTCCTCTTTCTACTCCTCCCAATGCAAAGCCATATGGCACGATGCCTTGTGGATTTTCCAGTGATTTTTTACTACCCACGTGCAACAACGTCCCAACGCCTTCTATAAGAATCGTCATTGTCAGAGTGGAATGTTAAAATTATGGAAATCTACACTTGCACAAGTGATCCTTTAATAAACAAGAAAACTTATCTTTTAACTTTCTCTCGTTGGTTTTGGTTTGTGAAAGCGTTGCGTGAAAAAGTTTTTTTCCTGAAAAAGGAAATTGGAAAACAGAATGACAACTCTGCGTATTGGAAATGCCACGAATAAGCAGTTTTTGATTGCCCCTTGAATGATCAATATCATCTCCAATTTCCCAATGGTCAGTTTACAGCATCTTTGAAACTTTAGAAAAAGGTTTACAATCTTGTTTTGTTGTCCGGTGAAACACGTTCGAAAGCTCATCAAGTTATCCCGATCAATGGATTTCACATACAAAATTGCGGGGCTACTTAGAAATGCCGATGGCTGCCGAGAAGTAGGATATTTTGGTGTCTGTCTAGACTTGGTGCTTTGTACTTGACTGTTGTGGATTTTTGAAACGATCCAGATAACACTACGCTTAGCAACGTCATGAGAACCGTAGACGCAATCAAAGAAGAAGACGTAAAGAAGGACATAGACGAGAAGCGAGAGGCACAGCAGATGTTTACAGTAAAAAGATACAGTGCAAATTCCAATTAAAATTATCTACTCGTGTGAATCCATTTCGGACTGTGTTTGGCATGAAGTTTTCATTCATGCTTTGTAAGGGACTTATGTTAGTGACTGAAGTTCACGCGAAAGTTGAACACGCGATGTTAGAAACTCTACACAAAACAGGTAAACACACATTATGTAGAATTTTAAGTGTTAAAGTCGCATATTTTTACACCGGAATTTAATACAAATTTTTTGTTCACAACTTGGTCTCACAACCTCTTCTCTAATTTGTTTTGTGTTGCCTCCTACGAGCACGTCGATTACTTTGTCCATTTTACAGTAGAGAATAAACGATGTTTCGTCACAGGAAGTAACCAACAACCGGTAATGAGGAAACAGTAGAGAGTTGAAATTGAGAGAGTTGAAATGTTTCCAACCCTTTCTTGGCACCGATATTAGAATATTAGAAAAAAATAGTCGCAGATTAAAGCCAAAGTTTTCCTTACTTCTCTTTTCTTCTCGATTTGTTGTTTTGTTCTTTCGCACGGGCATATCGTATGGCGCGCCAGTAGCCCAAAACTTAAATATTCACAGAACAAAAATGATAAATTCTATCAAAGTTAGAGGTAAACTAAGTAAAACATATAAATCGTTCACAACTAATTATTTCTTAACATAGGAATTCTTTTCAAAATTCCATTTCTTTTTGATTTAGTTCAAAATGTAACAGTTCTTCCCTCCAAGAGGAAAGTACAAATTTTGAATCAATTTTAATTTGTAAAGAAGAAGAAGAACTTATTGAAACTTGTTTTACCTAATGGCTAATACATCACATGGTAATATTAAAAATCAAGGGTAGTTACTGAACTACTCCATGAAATAGTTTAATGTAAAAGAAATGAAAAAAAAATCTGATAAGTATAATAATATGAATTCTAAATCCGTTCAATTAATTTTGAAATAGCAAGAAGTTCCGACATGGGAATAAAAAAACAGGTGCAAATGACTTATCTGTAAAGAAAAGAGCCCTCCTAGCATCTAGCCCCGATTTCATATTTCAAACTACTATATTGAAAAAGTCTTCGTTAAGGCGAAAGACTAAGTGAACTAATTCATCGCGGGAACCTTATTCAGAAAAATTAGTGACTCAACCCAGTATAATATTTGGTTGCACGAAAGTTATTTAGTTTTAGTTTCAGTTACAGTTTATTGACAGTAGAACTCGGATAATCGGTGACAGCTGAATGAAGGATGCAATTAACTTGAGACTCGATTCAATTCTTCAGCCATTGTCGTGTTCCAATTTCTTATCTAGGATCTCAAAAATGGGTCCAAAAAAGTTCCATTATAATAGGGATCACCGATCAGTTCAATAAAAATTGGAAAACGGCTTTTGATGAAGCTCAAACCCAGTTGGCTTCTCGAGATGCTGAAGCCATCGCCGTTCTGCCGGTACAAATGGAACCCATTGTTACTCCTGTGCAGAGAACCAGGCACAACAGCACTACAATTCTCACATCAAATAAATCTCTCTCGTCTTCCGCAGATGCCAATATTGCGATTGCTGCTGCTCCTGTCCATGACATCCTTACATAGCTACATTTATAAATAATTTTCATTTATATTTAAGTTTCTGAAATGTAAAAATATGACTCAGCTGCTTTCTGGAAGAAAAAAAAACGTTACACAGAGAGCGTGGTAGCACTTATTCACCACGCGTTCGCCAAGTGAAAAGTCAAGGACGTTTCACTAAACTCTCTCGTCTCCCCAACACACAGAGTAAGAAATATAAATTAATTTTAAAATTTGAATTCATCCTAATCAAAAACTTATTTCGAAGACGGTTATTTCAATCGACGGAATGAAATATATTGTCACGAGAAACTAGGGCTTACGGCCGGTTCTTCGTACATGACACTCCTCATTGGGTTTCACTTGTAACTAGTGCACGAGGAACTAGGGCTCACGGCCGGTTCCTCGTACACCCCTCATTGGGTTTCCTTCCCAGCTAGAAAGGTATCAGATGTGTTAGGCCTAAACAGACATGTGTATGGCCTGGCCGTCAGGGAACCATGTAACTGTAGCAGTGTTCCTTGTGGGTTTCGGTAGTTGGTCGCTTTCCCTGAAAAAGTCGGGGAAAGTGTTCCTTCTCTCTCTCTTTCTCTCTCTCTTTCTGCTTCTAGACGTGTTTAGTTGTAGTGCTTACCAAATACACGCCTGTCAAAGTGACATTGTCACAATATCAATATCAGGAATTTTACTCCTTTTGAAAGAAAATCCACGCCCACTGATGAACCTGAATGGAATATGCGTCAAGATTCTTTGATGGTCACAGCTGCCGAAATTTATCGTGAACGAGAGCCGTCCCCCATCGCCCCAACACCCCCAATCAGCAAGGTAGAGTCCATAAACGCGATAGGCATCGTCTTTAGCACCAACTACGGCGTCAAAGACTACAGAGGAATGAGTTTCTACAGGGGAATCTGATAGAATCAGACGCTCGTCAGAAGTCTGCTCGACTTTGAATAAACGCTTGCCACAACACGCGCCAAGACACGTGTCCCTGAACACCCCTAATGATCACAGCAATTTGAAGTGTGTTATTGTGAGCATGTTATTTTCTTTAAATCAAATAGAGCTTTGTCTGAAATGGTAATCACTGTCGAAGTTATCACAAAGGCTCGGAACGTGATTGGATAAGGACAGGTAAGATAACATTTGCCTTAATTTAACACACATAACAAGAATAATAAACCCAAGAAAAAAAAGGAAGAATACATTCACAAGCTGGTGCTGAGGGTCGTCAATTAGAAGACCAGATGTGTACTAAAATCCGGCTAAGTTTTTTTATCCCAGTTACAGCGCTGGTTTTGAATACATGATTCAAGAATGCGGTTGTGCATAATGGATGGGCCTTGCACTGGTATTATTTTTGCTTACTTAGAAATAAAGAAATAAATGTCAATCATACCATGCAGACAGAATCAGGGTATTCCTAGGAATCAGGCCCCTCATATCACCCTTCACGGAAAAATGTTCTATTCATCGTGAGATCCAGCATTCTTGTATAAAGATCTAAATTCGCGTTAGATAACTTGAAGATTACGATGTTGTTGTTGATGTTGACGTTCTTGCTGTTGTTGAGGTCAGTGATGTTGTTGTTGTTGAACCGCCAGAATTGAATTTCAATAATAATACATCCAAGCACTCTGGCGGAAAGGACTTGTGCCAGAAAACCAGGGACCTCACTTGACAAATAAACGCTATGCCCAGTAATGCCCCGGTTTCCGACACCGCTTAGCCCAACGAAGAAGTTGAAAAAAAGGTAAAACCCAATTGAGGAAGCCATGTAAAACAAGTTAAAATTCCTTTTAATTAGGCAAGGCACCGCGGTCCACAACCGAGGCTGATCCCAACACCAGCAAACCGGCTCCCTAAACGAGCACCTAAAACAGTGCAAGTCTATCCGCCAAGAGTGCAAAGAGCTCGTCGCTCCAAGGAGAAAAAAACAGGTGGTAGTTTCCGCCAGACAATGGCCCAAAGCAATGTTCCAATTAGTCGCGATTGCGAAGCTTTTCCGTAACTCTGGCTACGGAACAAGTGATTGCTCCCCAAAACTTATTCGGTCCAATCACGGATGACGAGGTGGGAAACCCTCTCTTGACTCTCATACTTGAAAGTATAACACCTATGAAATTGCAAGTCCCAGTCAAGTTATAATAATTTTTTTTATTTATTTGCATTCCTTTTTTATCATCTGATTAACTGTCGTCTCTGGCTCTCTGATTTAATTAAAAATCGAGGTATGTGTGTATGTCACGATTAAAACGAAGTTAGATTTTGCTTGTAGAGCGATATATGCCGTATATTACTAGGCCAACGAGTCGAGCCCAACTGACCTCTTCACGCACAGAGAGAGGAGTGGCGATATTGCCAATTCACAGCATGTCTTTTTCACCTTATATTGGTTAAACGGAGTAGCTGATTTAAATATTAATTTGTTTTGATTTAACGTTGTAATATATCAAATGACTTAAAGTAAATATGACATCTATTTAATTGAAATCTGATGCATTTCATGGGAGTAGCGAAAGGACACGCATAAAAGCAATCGTGGAGACTCCTACGGAAAGAGGCGACAGATCATCAAATAGGAAACACAAAAGAAAAAAAAGGACGATCAGAAGGTAGTAATACGCTTTTTCTTCAACTTTATGGTGAATTCAGCGTAAGTATTGAATTTGGGCAACGAAAAACCATAACTGATGGGCCATATCTGATGTGTTTCTTTGTATGGCGAAACAATGAACTTGTAGTGTCAACCATTACATCCATTTAGCCATGCATCCAACAGAGACATTGAAATTGTACGGGAGATTTCGTCAAAAACGAAACGACAGTCACCAACTACGATGAACTACATCCTGATGAGTTGAGAACGTCGAACCTCGCCCTTGGTTTTCAATATTTTTCGGCGTCAATTTACTAAATTGGTGTGGTCTGAACGAAGTTCAATTTTGAGAAGAACTACATTATGAAAAAGAAAAACCCACAAAGAAATTTCATTGGTTGAAATGGGATTTTTAGAATGAAATAATGTCGATGGCAATCTAGAAAGTGGGAAAATGTGCGGTTTCTTAGTAGTCGCATTCACTACCTCTTTAGCTTTTCAACATAATCATTATCACTGTTATACAGTACGATAAACCTCAAATGGCATCTCATTTGGATACATTTTTTCTACAAAAGAAGATCAAAAATTCTCCTTTGTCAGTAAAATGATTGGTAGGACACGCCCATGACTGAAAGTGGGGTTTATAATTCTTAGACAACTGAAGACCCTCGTTTGCAATTTATCTCTTTAAGATTTCAAACTTGGTTGAAATTGAAAAGATTTCATCCCGACAAGAGTAGTGGTATTTTTTTATACAATTTGGTTAACGTGTAAAAGTGGTGGAGAAAAATTTAGAGGGCAGCTGAGGCTCATACGTTGAATTTTTTTATGGGAACATTGCATTGAGGAAAACTGGGATCGTGTCTCGATAAAGTGATGACATTAAGAATGGTGTTTTCGACATTTTCAACTTCGGGGAAACCGTGGGACAGTCAGGCAGACTTCCCATTTAGCTACGAAATAGTTTAATTTATTGTATCCGATTCTGAGTCTAAAAGTGCCGTTGAAATACTTCTTTTTGGGTTTTAGTGCAAAGTTAATGGGCCAAATGATGTTTTGTTGGTTACAACAAGATTTGGGGATGATGATTTACATGATTTTAGCAATTGGTTTTGTGAATTGTGTTTTAGAACAGTGATTATTTCTTGGAGGTGCAGCATTAAGTGGGTATCAGCAACCTAATTCCACAGGAGACCACAGTGACTTGGTATACAGTGAATATTGATGTTGCACTCTGCGTATCATAAGTCAATTGAATATTTTCAGTTATTTAAGGAATGGCTTCCTACCAATGGATTATGGTAGCTTGAATGGTTGACTTGGAGTTTGGGCAGATTATTATTTCTTCAATGCATGCAAACGTTAACTGTACAATCACCAAAAAAGAAAAAAATCGTCATCGTAAAGCTGGGTTAAAGAAGCTTCTCATTATAAATAATAATTTAAAAAATAGTCTTGAAGTTAACAATCACCAATTTACAAATGCACTATTCGGTGTCCATAAAAAAACACAGAGGAAAAGGCGATTTACAGTAGACTATGGAAGACAGTTTCGTGACAAATGAAGAATAAAAGAGCAGCGCGTTCAAAAAAAAACCAGGGTACGCGTAAGTCGAGTGGACTATAGCAGGAAAAGTAATTTTCAAAGATTTATTTCCCATTTCAATATCCCGTATTTTAACCCATCAGAAGAAGACTACATTCAAGAATAGGTAAGGAATATGCGACCACTGATCGAGGTCTTATAAATTTTACAGGTGGATAAACAAGCATTACAGGTGGATAAGAAAGTCACAATTGAATATTTACTATCCACTCTAAGTATTAAACGAATAAGATGAAATCTCTTCAGAGGAAAGACTGGTCGATTACAAAGCATTCATTTCATAAATTATCTCCGCTTTAACCGTTCGGGTTTCAGATTGCTTCAAGAATGGCAAACTGCATTTGGCTGCAGTGGTGCAGCCCAAATTTAAGCTTAACCCGATTAATGAATCTGTGATGGTTTTAAGAGAAATCTATGAACTATATAGGGAAGACTGGGGAGAAAATTTAGAGGATATAAGGTGGTCCTAGAGAGCCAGATGTGTTGTGTGGGAGGGAAACAAACGAAGGGAATAAGTGATGCTGCTCATAGTCATCTAGCAGCATTTACAAGAAGAATGGAACTCTATGGCGAGTACGTCGTAACGCACGCCAGCGTAATTAAAAAGGGGTCTCACAGTAAAGCAGGAACTATGAAGGGTGCTCAGTTGGATATGTTATGGTTAAAGCCACAACCATTCATCTAGGCCTGGAGCTTATGGCAGCCAAAGTAATACAAACTGAATTTACTATAGTAATCATCTGGGTGGATGAAAGACTTATTTGAGGCAGCAACAATAACTCCACCTTCGAAATAATCATTAACCCGAAGGAGAATTTTGAGATGCGACCTTCAGATGCCAATCACTTTGTCGGCATGTCAATTTAACGCAAGCGTGAAGAGAAGACACTCTATGTATCCCATGTGTGTGCTTCTCACACAGCAGGTTTTCTGCTCATGAAAATATTTTCTCAGACAGCACACTGGTGGAAGGAATACAAAAATATTTTCTGACTACGTCCCACAACAAACCAACGACCCATCACGGTTGTGATTGCGCCACCACTTTAGAGGTTTTTCCTTCCATTCCAATAACGGCACGTCGATAAACTCTTCAATATGAATGATGTTGTTTGCAACAAGATGGGTCCCACCTGTTTTTTCTAGATTTCTAGAGGCAACAATGTCGCCATGAAGTTGACTTAAAGACGAACACCGGGATTTCGATGGCTTGAATAATTGGTGTTGTTTCCGTCCTTTTCTCAGCCTGATGAATCCTAAAATCCAAACAAATTAACAGTTCTGCGAGAGGCCCCTCTCTTTCATGTATTTATGTTAGTATGTTAGGAAGGCAGATCGTATGCTTTACCCACCAAAATCAAATCAAATCGAAGATGTCACTCAGCTCAGATCTGAAAGTTTTTTAAGGTGGATATCAACAAAAGTAGAGGGTATTTATTCTTTTTTAATTATATTTGCAACACAAATTTGTTTATGTATGCCTACTCTTTCTAGATCTTCTTTCTCATGCACAAGATAATTTACTCGTGAAGTATTTTCAGAAATCAGTACATATACTATGGCCTAACTACAAAAGATGCAAGAATGCTGGCATATGATTTCGTGGTTCAACAAAAACTAAACCCAACGCAACTAATTTCATCGGCCACAACGTCGAAGAATTTTTTTTAAAAAGAGTGGTATTTCCACAACAAACTTTTTCGACGCTCACAATACAGGTTTTACAACTGTTCATTCATTTAAAAAAGTAGGTTAAATTTGTTTCGTTGAGCGTGGAACTCTGGCCACAGTTTGTGTTGCAATTATTGCAAGGTGAAGAGCAATCCCACCATACTCCATCTTTCCCAGTTAAAATTTAGTTATTTATAATAATTTATTAATTTGATTTAGTGATGTATTTTATTTACAGAGTTTGCTTCAAGAATTATTTTCTGAATGGAGCTCCACTGGACACAGCAGAATCCACAAGCAATTCTGGCTGGATGACAAACATTGGTTTTGTTCATTTTATCGAACACTTTATTGAACACGTTTGGCCATCTATGAACAACAAAGTTGTCCTCTATTGGATAACTAAAGCTCCCATTTATCGATAGAAGCCTTGAATCTTGAAAAGAACAATGAAATCATAATGGCCGTCTTCTTCCCAAGTCATTGTTCCAACAGACTTTAACTTCTGGACAGAAGTGTCTTCAGCCAAATGATGGAATTCTTCAACAATTTTGCAACTTCTTGGATGCGAGACAACCCTGGCAAACCAATGATAATCCTGGTTATGACAGAATCAGTTTCAGACTCTTCAGTTTGGTTTAAATTAGCAAAGGGTATTTCGCAGACATCTGGACTGGAAGATTCTTCTTCTTCAACTTGAACTTGAGACAGGGAATATGGCTAGATCGGATGGTCGTTCGTCGACATTGTTAACTAGTTCAGTGACTGAGATCGTGACTGCATCGATTATTCGATCGTCGAGTCGTCGACACCGTTTACTTGACCTGAATCCAGACATTATGTTATTATCAGTTGTTGCCAAAGGAAATGCTTTCCCTACAAGACCATCGATATCGTTGATCGTTGTTGAAGAAAGGCAGGTGGGACATATTTGTTATGTCTGGTCATGACTTTTTAGTTCATTAGTATTTTTAAATACATTTTCGACTTGGGAAACCTTCGGCCATTTCTTAATACTGCACCAAGGGTGACCACCAGACCAGGACGTAAAAGTCATACAGCTATCTTTAAAGACACACCAAACAAGAAACGTCTAGAAGATTAACTATTATTGGCAGTTCTTGCCAGGAAAAATTCAGCTTAGAGGAGAAGGATTGCTGGAGATGAGAAGACGGCTGGACCAAGAGAAGAAAAAATCGAGAAATTAACTGCCATATCCCCTCCCCCCCAAAAAAAATGATGATAATGCTTTGTGCATTGTATGTCAAGAAACTTGGTTGGCAAGTCTTCCCGGTGAAAAATGGATAAAATGTATAAAGTGCCAAAACTGGACACATAATAAGTGTGTTTCTCGTAAAAGAAGACATTAACTAAATGACTGTTCTGATCTTGAATTATCAAATTTATTACTTCTTTTATTGGTTTATCGACGTCAACATTTAAAAAATAAGTGTTATGTCCACATATGTGTCCAATATGTGTGTATGTCCACACACAGAATAACCCAGTTTCCGTTGTTGTAAATGTTTAACAATGACTCAATTTTATTCTCTTCACTGCCATTTGAAATACATGGAACCTTGTGTCCCGAAAGAACGGCAAATTCCCCAATATAGGGTAATATTGATTTTTTTCGATTTCCGTTTTTTTAAATGTAATGCAGCACTAATATTAAGCCACATAAAATATAATTAAAATTACTCTAGATAGCAGATTTTTTGCTTTTTTAAAAACTAGTAGCGACTCAACAGATCTTTCTGCAAAGAAATGAGAGAAGAAATAAAAAATGTAGGCCCATCCGAACCACTCTCTCCTACTTGTAAATGGTAAAGGAAGTTGGTAAGAAGTAAAGTTGTTTAATGTGTTCCTGGTAAATGCACCAACTTTATTAAAAGTTGATTACAAACAGAAGTTTTCTGTGTTATGATAATGAAACTGGATATTAAATTGACAAAAACTAATCCTTATATCAACTCATCCTATTGCCAAGTACATTAACAAATGCCCGTGTCGAACCGGATGTTCTCTCTATTTATGATAATAATTGAGTGTGACCATGTAATTTTTTTGTACCATTATATGAAGTGGTTTTTGAAGTAAAAATCAAAACAATATTTGACATGACGACAGTAATACTTCCTCAATTGTATACTAAGCGAGAATTTCCAAAAAACTGAAGACAGAAGGATAGTGTCATTCTGTCGTCGGATGGAGAAGCCACTTCTTCCAATAATGTACGAGAAGAGTACTTCTGAACTGTGTACAGGATATTCATTACAAAATTAATTAAAAGACCTCCTTCAAGAATAACTGGTTTTCAATTGGGTGGGCAGATAAATTTAAGTGCGTCAAGATAAGCTGTCTATGATGGAGGAACAAGCTGGGGTGATCATGGTGATAACTACTGAAGATTTTGTTTCAGTTATATTTGTTTACGACAACTGTTTTTTAAAGGTGACGGAGGAAGCTATAAGAAATAGGTTTACCATACATTTGTAAAACGAAAAGTGACCGGAAATCTCTTTCTCGTTTGTTTAATGGTGATGAAGTAGGGATTAAATTGGAAATCAATCTTTAATGTGTGAAACTTCTCATGCCAAAGAGAATCGAAGACGTCTTTATTGTGAAACACGAAAAATTCAAAATGATCTTTCATAGTAATAACACATTTGATAATATGCAATAAAGGAACGTATTAATAGTTCAAAATCTAGGTAATGGAAAAATGTAGTGCAACAGGTGTCATTTAGTTATCATGGTTTGGTTTCCCATACGAAGGGGTATCCACGGCAGTCAAAAACCCAATTCCTTCAGATAAACAACATGAAAAGGTAAGCTTATTTAATTTCAATTCGGTAACCCTTGTCATGCTCTTTACTAGTATTTGCAAATGGGAACCAGAAGAAAGATTTGATGACATATTCTTGTTTACCTGAGAAAGCCATTTATCTAGTCGTAAAGGACCTTTCTGGAACTGCTTTCTCAGTTTTTCTCTTAGTTGATATAGAGGAAACAGTCATATTTAATCGCATATTATGGTGAAATGTTCATCATTGTCGTTATTTTCTCTTACAAATCTGGCGTGAGTTTCCCTTGCCCTTTAATTTTTTAAATCTTCCGCATAGCACATAAAAGATAATACGTTGACATTACAAAAACCCTTAACATAAATTACAAAAACAAAAAACTTACGGAAAATTTGATCCAGCTCATTTGGATCTATTGCGATCTTCAGATCACTACCAATCCTTGCTTTAGTTTGCGTTTTAAAATACAAATCCAGAAAGGGGCGTATGAATCCGTATGCATTTTACAACATTAGTACAATGCTCCTTTCTGTTTCGTTTATTTTTTCAGAAAAGCCGTCTTAACGTCATTTAGGACACTCTTGGAAAAAGGAAATGCTCCCTAAAACAAAAAATAGTTTTATAGTGAACTGTACTTAGTCTACAGCGAGCTTAGTTTTGGTGATTGGAATCCCTCTTTGTTCTCTTCGTGGCTTGAATACGAGCCTTCAAATCCTTTACGTCGTCCTTGTCAGTTTGAGATGTACTTGACTCGGATACAAAGGAAGTAGATGGTGTCCGGCGTCCAGACTTCGTTCAAAGGATTCTTGTAATTTGAGCTTTGAAAATTGTTTTGGCTTGGAAATATTTGTCTTTCCACGATTATGTTTCCCAAACCTTGTTTTGATTACATAATTTACCTCACTAACATTATTCACAAACAGTGAATACACAGTCAGGTTTTCAACAAGCATAAGTTTTTATTGAAAATATGGCTCTTCTCTAGCAAGATATGGGGCAGGTGTGACTTTTCTAGTGAAGAAGTCACATTGAAAATAATTTATTCTCACTTCCTCAATACTAGAATACATAGAAGCAACAAAATTGACTCTTACACTAAACTAAATCCCTTGGACATAATCTCTGCCTATTGCCCTAATGGAAAGATATATAAACATTTGAAGAAATTGAAACAATACTGAATTCATGCATCAACAAATAGTGTCACCATAGGAGGTGAATTGTAATGGCCACTCCGGGATTCTGGATGACCTTCTACCGAATAAACGCATTAGGTAAAACTATTTCAGATTTTCTACTAAATGGTCCCATGAAAACCATAATTACTCCAAAGAAAATTTATACGGACCTAAGCACCCACGACTTCACAAGCTCTTCTATTGAACTCTCGTTTACTTTAATGGATGCATCCATATATATTCCTCGTTCCGTATTTTAAATACACGTTTTGTCCTCTCTTTCATAGAAACCTCTGATCCGTACCATGAAAATACATGTAAACTAAGAAATTATCTTCTCAGACAAAATTCACAAAAATTACTAGATTAATCTAAATCATCACCGTAAAATCTTGCCGTCGCCATCACCAACAGAAAGTCATTGCGCTCATTATCTTGGCACCAGAATCAAAAAAGAAATATTGAAATGCCACAGTTTAGGATCAGAGGCGGACATAAAAAAATTAAACTATTTCGTAGCTATAAGTGGGAGGTATAACATCACTTTTAATTCTTATCAAATCATCGAGAACAGATCCCAACTTTTCTCAATGTGGTATTCCCATCACTAAAAATTTTTACATTTGAGCCACAGCTGCCCTTAAAATTTTACTCCGTCACGTTTACACGTTTAACAAATTGTAAAAAATGACCACTGCTCTCTTTGGGATGAAAACTTTTCAATTTCAACCCAGTTAATCAGGGATAAGTTGTACACTAGGGTCATACGTGGTTTAAAAATGACAAACCTTGCCAAGTCTGTCATGTTTGTGCCCTTCCAATCCTTTTGCGAAGAAAGCATAAAAAAGTTTTTCATCCACTTTTTTCAAATATGATGCCAAAGGATCCTGTCCGAAAGTTGAAAAGGGTGGCGAATGCGACGAAAAAGAAATCGCCCACTATACCACCTTTCTGAATTGTCTTTGACATAATTTTATTCTAAATTCTATTGTTGCTGCAGAAACCCAATGAAATTTCTTTTTTTTTAATAATCTAGTTTTTCTCAAAATTGAACTGTTTTTAACCCATCCAAAATTAGGAAATACTAAGTATTTATTATTACTTGGTTTGAATAATAATCCCCGCTTAATCCAAAGTAGCCCCCCTCGCCATATTTGTCCCTAAAAAGAATCCCTAAAAGAAATTATGTTGGCAGACGATTCAACAAAGGGTCTAAAATGTCGGTGTTTAAAGTTTTTCTATTTTTAAAATAAATGTTTACAATTTTTAAAATTAACGTTTTAAAATTTATATTTATTTAAAATTAATGCGGTAAAATTCATCAGATTTCAAATTAACAAATGAAATGTTTACTTTCAGGCATTTGATATTCTACATCTTTGAAATAATACAAATTATTTTTCCATCAGTAAGTCAAAAAAATATGCAGTGAATTGGCAACGTCGCCCCCTCCCTTAGTTAGTGTAGCATGGACTACTCTAACTAAAGGACGGGACTTTTCGGCGTTTCCTATGTCAGTCAAATAAATTTTTTTCCGGAAAAATCGGAATCAGAATTTAAAAATAACTTTTAAATTACCTCATATTCCTATACCTAAAATTAATTTTTACAGAGATATTTCAATTTGTTTTACTACAAATTTGAAATAGGGGAATACACCGGTGCCATCTGGTAACCAAACCTTTTTTAAGCTCTTGTAAGTTTGCAAGCGTGGATACCCAGAAAAAGAAAAAGCACTCTCTTTTCTCTATTCCGTTTGAGAGCTGTCTAACTCTCTTTTACTTTTGTAGCTTATATTAGCAAGAACTTAGGGTGCTTGGTTGCTAGATGGCACAGGCGTTTCCCCCTTTTAACCATAATGTTCAAATTATTATCAAATTATCTTTTTAATTATTTTATTTCACTAAGATGTGTATACATGGTTGGAATAAGCGTATAAATTGAAGGTTTTTATATTTTGTTAAAATGAAAACACCCTACCCGACTAGCTTTAACACGACGAGATATGCAAAGAGTCCCGTCCTCTTGTTAGAATAGTCTATGAGTGTAGAGGCGAAAGCTGCAGATTTCCTATCCTTCTCCCGGGCAAGAGCCAATGAGAAGAAAAACGGAGGGTACTGCTTCGCCCTTTGACGTTTGGTATTGCCACCTAGTTACATGGGAAGAAGGGAAGGAAAGAATAATGGCAGTGTTGTGAAACTTTTGGTGTCTAAAGCTTTGCTGTCAAATGACAACGGTTAGCATATTTTTACTTAACAATTATGGAATAAAATGGTTTTGAGTGTTCACAATGGAGTTTTTATTTATTGTCCCAAAGTTCTTGCACTGCGCTATTTGTTGGCTGGGTCAAAACTAGCTGTCTTTTTGTTTATCAACAAATACAACTTTCTCTTGTTCGACAAAATTTAAGAAATTTTCTCAGAATAATATAAATTAATTCTTATCTTCTTTCTTATGTTATGTTTTTAAACAGGACGAGCAATTTTACAAAAAATGTGCTGCATTTCTCCAAATGGGGCAGAAGGAATTCCACATGGCCCTGCAAAAATGGATGTCAAGCTTGAAATCTATGGAAGGGTTTCCTTGACAAAGAGATACACCGGTATAGCAAAAAACTCAACCTGTCTCAAATGGTGGATACAACTTTATAAAAAAAAATCGTTGGATAATAACATGTTTTTAGTTTTTAAGAAGGAGCGTTGGACATCAGCGATGTCGAGAGTTGCCTATACAAGCCTTGGCGGCGTCAATTCTAGCGGAAGCCCATCAGTGTTTCAAAGACTGAACAGAGAAGCCTGAGCAAGGATAAATTGAAGGCCCAAGAAAGTGCCCTGATAAGACAGACTAAGGTAGAGTTTTTTTATATAGTTTCTTTTTTTGTGTTGTTTCTGTGGATCATTCCTCATTTTTTTTATCATTTCTGTCTTATAATTTATACCTTATTCTTTCCATCTGGCTTACGGTAGTTGTATCCCGATTCACCAACCTAACTTCTCAGCTGGATGCCAATGCTGAAACAGGCACAAACGCAAACTGCCGTTTTAGCTGTCCGACCTGTCATACCTCAGCCGCGAGCTCTCATTCACGACGATTAGGCCAACTAGCCGACACCCGTTCAATCAGAATCCCGCGGTCAAGATCTTGGAATCTGAATCAACCAAGAATTGGATGTGGAAGGAGATACTCCAACAACGGGACACAATTTAGTGGAACAATCCTTGGGAAGTTCTTCCATCAACACACAAATTCAAACAAAGGTGGATGAATCCATCGGTGAACTGAGCGACCATGAATTCTTTTGTGATGAACTAATTGAAGTAGAAGAAGCAATCATATTGCCCATTGTTGATTGCACCGAATCCATATATATATCTCGGAACTATTGACCAATTCCTCGGCAACCCCGGATAACAAAAACGCGATATCCGATTTTGGCCGAACGGATGTTTAAGTCAAACATTGATCTATCAAAACTGACACGCAAGTAAAAGATGAATAGACAGAAGAAAATTTCCAGATCTATTTTTGACATCCTGCTGCAGGAGACCATCGGAGTGATGGTAGGCTATGCGTTCCCTGGCTTGAAAAAGAAAAAGGAGACAAAGGAATCCTTTGTCCAGTAAAACATCGGCGAATGTGTTGCAACGTGTCAGCGCTTTGCTGTCAATTTTCACGGACGTAAATAAGAGGAATTGCCCTCACTTACACTCCACCGGAGCAAGTTCACTTGGCTTAATATTCGCTTTAAAATCGTGGCTGAAAAAGCACGTGATTCCGAAAGCCAAGAAGACCCAAGAAAGACTCAATTTTTAGTTTCGATTTTATATTTTTCAACATCCCATTTATTGTTGTGTAATATATTCATGGGAGAAAAAGATCAGGAATATAATATAGCTTGAATACAAAAAAAAAACAAATTAGAACAACAGACGCGCGATTTTTTTCAATTTGCGGGTATTACATCATCTTTAAGATAAATTGACCTTTCTATTAGATTTATATATATTCGGCAGTTTAGAAATGCAAGAAATTAATTAATTATCTGTTAATTTCTATGAAAAAACATTTTTGTGTCAAAACCCTAGATAATTTGTAACTTTTAAATATTGATTACTTTGTCATTTTTTTTATTCCAGCAGTTATTGTTTACTTTCTAACGATCTTCAAACGCCAGATGGCGAAGTTGTACCCTCATTTTTTTCTGATTGGCTCTCACACGGACAGGGATAGGGAATTTGGTCACACCTCTCGCCCTCATGGCAGCAGTGGAAGCAAGTCTACAGACTTAACCATAAAGTAGGCATTGGTAGAGGGCAGTTGGGTTTGACTCTTTGGTAGTGATGTTACGTTAACTTTGTCGGAAATCGTGAACAGTACGTTAACGGATGGCTTTGAGGGTCCGTTAATTTAAGATAACGTATTCAATAACGTAACGTTTAGAAATTTTCATGTGTTATTTTTAACTTATTTTTTTGCTTGAAAATGCAACGCTGTTAAAATTTTTTGCTTATGTTTGCTGTAAAATTTTGAAAATTCTACACTTCAGCGTACACATTATGTAGTCTGCTAGACATTTAGAACTAGAAACGTGCTTTCGAAAGAACTAAAATATTCCCCAAAAGATGAAGAAGCGTAAGATGTCCAATAACAACGAACATTCACGCTCATCATTATGATTTTAGCAGTTGACTACATTGAATTGGAGCTATTGGACTATTTTAAATTCGGAAATTATAGCTTCGAACTGTTGACAACAACCATGCAGCCATGCAAGACGTCATAAATTGTTAAAAGGACAATGTGGAGTGGTTTCCCTTTTTGAAGAATTTGGCATGCATTTGGGTAGAAATCGTGCGAATTGTACAACAGGAGCCACATTGGCAGCAAAGGTGTTTGGGTTTTTCTTAAACAAAGATCTTTTAAGGTATCTTCCAGTCTTCTTTTCTCCCTTGTTATTCAGATTTTCTCTTTATTATTTGAACAACGAAATATCCAATGCTTAATTATCAATTTGAACTCGCGAAGAAACTATTCGCTTCGTAGCTGATAGTGATAACTGGAATAAAACTAAGAATGTGAGTTGAATTCGAAAATTTTATATAGCTAGTATTTTAATAAAATAACGGTGAAAATGAGGTAAAACGTTAACAACATTCACAAAAAATGACGTGAAAATTAAAAAAACAACGTTAACGGACGGTTAATCTAACGTAAAAAGTGAATCTCCGTTAACGTATTGGATAACGCTAAAGTTTTAAAAATAAACTAACGTAACATCACTACTCTTTTTTCTAGCAAATACATGGCGTATATCGCTCTAGAAGAATAACCAAATTTAATTCTCATCGTGACGTACATCAATACAAGATTGTGAATTAAATCAGAGAGCCAGAGATGAGAATTAATGAAATGTTTTAGGTGATGATGGTAAGAATTTGCACGTGGGCACTGAGGCGCGTGGATTCAGCGTCTGTCTATCATATTGCGTGCAGGCTAATGGCGCTAGTAGTATGTTCTCCTGTAATCACCCGAAAACAAGTTTAAAAAGTAGCCCGACCTCCAAGTTTCAGCGCCGTTAGCTACCAGCCTGAAAAATCAGTCGGTGGCCTCATTTCACTTATCGAGACACTGGCCTGTTGATATTTCACCAAAAATAAACGTAACCAGAAAGCCGTTGAAAAACAAACTGAAGAAATACAACCACTTCATAGAAAAAGAATTGAAATATTTATAATTTATTAAAAAAGACTTAAAAGAATTAAAATTGAAGAAAACAAAGGGAAAAAAATCACTAGAATGACATTATTGAGTATTCCTACCCAATTTGCAGATTTGCTCGTGATTGGCAGAATTGTTGTTGGCAATGTACAAATCGATGGTGGGCGTAAATCAAAAGTGGTGAGGTGTACTCTCGCCACAGAGTCCTCCATGCAAACGTCGCAAAACCACTGCTAACATTTTTCGTTCAGCATAGGAGCAAGGTTACGTGACACGTCGACCCATTTGTCGTGAAACCATCTGCTGAAGTCGCCACACTTGATGGAAAAGAGATGGGCGAGAACGCTGTTGCAAATTGCGGCATCTCACATTTTTGCAATTAACATTTTGTTCTCTGCCGTCTGTCTAGCGGAGTTCGAGTTTGTGGTAAAGCCAAAGTAATAAAAGACAAAAAAGGGAATTGAAATTAAATGAAAAAATAAAATTCCAAAAGGGAAAAAATAAATGCCATCAACCCAAAGTCGCCCGACGGCACCTGCTACAACAGGTGTGTCCGAAGACAGTCCATTGGAGACATCCTCTCATCGTTGACCGCCACGTGAAGGTAGGCAACAGCCGGCGGGCGCACGCCGTAGAGTGGCAAGTTTTCCCTGATGGCGGCCAGCAAATCGGTGGGTGAAACAATCGTATCGTACTTCAGCCACTTATTGTTGGTGTTGTGGAAACAGTGACGGAAGAAGTATAAACTGTTGGCAGGTATGCCAGGGCCAAACAGCTCCGCTATAAAGGTTTTCTACTCACAAATATTCAATGTAACGTCACAGCGTAGACGAATATATATCCACCAAAGCCAACGAAAATTCAATAATATAAACCGAACCGACCGACCAGCGAAAAAAAAACACACCATTTTCCTAACTCCGACGATACCCTCCCACCACCAGGTATAAAAGAAATTCACATTCCCTCTCCACCAAAAAAAAATCCAACGACCATCAATTCAAAAACAAAATAAAAATTGGATTACAAAAGTTCTTTTGTTTGGTAAATCGTCAGTTCCCTTGCAAAACAGATTTTCTTATATCGTTAAATGATAAATACAGGGTTGTAGATCTCGTCGCGCTGATAATTTCAAACACTGGGTTTAGGGGGTGAAAATGAGCGGTAGTGCCCGAAACAAAGTTACTTGTTTTTTTACGTGATTGACGCGCAGCCCAAGCCGCTCAGAAAGGGGGTCAAGTTGGAGGAAACTGCACACACCCATGGAAGATGGGTGAGTGAATTGGGTGTACCTGGGACATACCAGAAACTCCAATGTTTTCCATTGACTACCATGTCAACGGTGGCCTAATGGTCATTCCTCGTCATTCCTCGCTGCTGTCCTTGTTGATGTTGTTGACATTGGTATTCACGTTGATATATTGATTATATGTTGATGGCGAGCATGATCTGGTGGATGCTGATGGCCAGGATGCTGCGCAACCTGTCTTTCAGGTGGTTTGGTAATTAGTGCCTGTCTCGGTGCTTTTGGTAGCGCATGAAAGAGTAATGTCAAAGCTACTCTCCTACCCCCCAGCCAGGAAATACTCTTATAAAGGGAAATGTATAAAGGAAAGTAAAAAAATAATATTTAGGTATGGTATGTAAGAGAATAATTACCCCTGCAAAAGACTAGGCATTGTGCACAATGGCTTTATTGAACCGGTAAAGGAACCCAGAATGAAAATTTAGATCCAAGGCTTTCAGCGACTTCTGGACGTATATTACATTTTTCCAGAAAGAATGAATTTCCGTTTAGATAATTCATGTAAAGACGAATATTTTCTTGATAGGATATCCATTCCCAGTAAAGTTTCGATCTGCTGTAAGATCTTGCACAATTATTACCACTCTTTAAAAATCTGATAATCACGGCTTTCGGGCTTTAAGGTGCGTGGATTGAGCGTCTTTCTCTCAGATTCAAACGAACACGCCAGTAGCGCTAGCAGAATGCTCTCCTGTACGTGCCTCCGCCGTATTAAGCATTAAGCCGGCTTGCAGGCCATGCTTGCAAAGAAACGGGGAAACGTTACATCACGCGGCAAATCTCGTAGAAAATACGTTGATTAATGAAAATCGATTTTCTTTCTAAGATTTAGAAATGCTTGTGTAAAGCCGTTGTGGGATATTCTACTCGAAATCAGCCAATCGTTTTCGTGACAAAAATTCTGATTGGGATGCAATTTGAACACTGGGTTAAAGAAGACAGGGAAAAATCACCTTTTTGATTTTAGATTTGTTAAATGAATATTTCTTGAGTTATCGTCAATTTAAAATCAATTTTTTTTATTTCTGCCGCAAGGCCGATCAAAAAATTAAATCTTGAAGCGTATTAAAGGCTGGTTCAGGGAGCCAGTTTGCTGGTGTTGGGATAAGACTCAGTTTTGGACCGCAGTGCCTTGCCTAGTTTAAAGAAGTTTTGATTTGTTTTCGATAGCTTCCTCAGTTGGTCTTACTTTTTTCCGACTTCGGGCAAAGCGGTTTCGAAAGCTGGGTGAACACTGGGCGTACCGGTTTTCCATACGTGCTTAGGTCCAGTACCACCCTTAGTGGGGTTTCTAACTCACATCCATTACGTCAAAGCGCTTGGGTGTATTATTTTAAAAATGAGATTACGGCGGTTTAACAACAATAACATGGCCGACCTCAACACTAGCGAAAAAGTCATACCTAAACAACAACAACGACCTCTTCAAGCTACCCAACGCGAATTCAATGCCTCAAACAAGAATGCAATTCTTACAGAAAAAAATTCATGGAAGTTTGAAATTCATCGACCCCAGTCATCATACTGGGTGAGAATAAATTCAATAAAGCGGTTGTGCATAATTCTTAGACGTTTGCATTGGTAATTTTTTGTTTACTTACTTACTTACTTCATTACTTTAATTTACCTTCATGGATATTGCCTATGTAAGGTCTTGGCTGAGCCGACAGGAATTTTGCTTTAATGCCTTACCAAGAGCTCCAAAACTCCGACGCCAAAAATGCAGTTACCAAATCGAAGAAATACAGAGACAGCGAAATGATTCTCAACAATATTTACAGCTTCAACCCCAGCTTTATTAGTTGGGGCAGCAAAGAAGGATATGGCATTGATTGATTACTTTCTTAACTTAAGCAGCTGGTGTTATTGCATTTTACGAACACATCGACACCTGTTAACTACTAATTGAAAGCTTTTTCTCTGGTATAAACCAAATGTTTTCAAAATAATTTTTTTCTTCAAAATGTTACTATGAAATAAAATTTAAAAAATTATATAAAAAAGGTCTAAGGTTCAAGTCCTTACCCATCTATTGTAACAATTAAATCTCTTAAGATTAACATTGAGTACGAGCATTCTATGTCAGAAAAGCAATTAATACAAAGACAATGCCTATTTTGTGTTAAGTATTCTTAACTTTTGTGTTCAGTGAACACTTTTTGAACGGATTCAAAAAATGACTCGTATACTGCGTTCTTGAACTATGGTTTGTAGCATCTACTTTCAGTTCTGAAAAGGGTTCCCGCCAAATTGCACGTGTTTTAAATGGAATAAAAATGCATTCCTGAACAGATTTTCCCTCCACGGGACGCTTCGCCCCACATTTTCAAGCGTCAACATTCTGAATATCAATTCTATGAAAATTTCCTTCTTTTAAAAAACTGAATTTTAACATTTCAAGCATAAACATAACACTTAATGTATTCAAGTCTTTATGAATTCATTGTGCTCATTTTTATGAGATTAAAAATTCATTAACGGAAAACTCTACTCAATATTTCAATTTTTTCCCTTTTGAATCCTTCAAATTCAGTTGCCTGCAGCGATTCGTTAACATTTATCAACCACCACAAGGCACTTTGCTCCCCCTCCCTCCACAGACGGCTTAACGTCGATAGAATGATTCCTGGAAAAGACCTTTAGCTTGATTTTCACTATGCACACAACAAAAGCAGTTTGCCAGGACGTTAAGTTAGATTACGTTTAGCCAGACAGTTTGACTTTGATAAATTAACAAATATAAACGCCGAACACATAAAACTCGTAGAGCTTTCAGCCGAATTTAAAGCTCTACATAGTGTTTCATGGCAAATGACTGGACTTCTTCCCTCGACTTAAAGATGGATAGAACCTCCGCCACCAGCTATAAATTAGGCGGCAACCAGTAGAGTAATCTGTGCTTAATTGCCCTTCACATTACTGAATTGTGCGAGCAAAGACATCTGCCCTAAGCGCTACCCCCCCCCGACCTTCCGCCAAAAGTTATTTCCAATACACACGCTGGACACCAGTCAGCGTGGGTCACTTGGAACTCTTGGTGTTTGGAACGGGAACTCAATCATGTCAACTGGCGTCAAAGAACTCTAAGTATTCCTCTAGTACTACTTTAATTCAGGCAAGAGCTTAAGTTCTGTAAATATAGCTCCTTCAATGCTATCGTCCACGCTTGAAATGAAATTTTTTGGCAGCGTAGAGGTAAGGAAGGACTTAATACAATAAACTTATGAAGGGAATTTATAATAAAAGACTTAAACTTAGGACTCATGGATAGTTTTGAACCACTTTAATTTTGACTGCGGCCTCAACTCCTTTGCTGATTCATCTATTCGGAAAGACCGAAAGAGCAACCCTTCTTGCAATCAAATCACTTGATGACAGAAAATATTAGTGTACCGAAATTTTCTTGAATCTAGCGTCATTGTCGTCTTCCATTTGGATTTCCCTTTATCAAAAATAGAACAAAGATAATTCCATTCATTTGCTCCAGACTAGCTCGGGCTGTACTGGCGAAGTCTATTATTACTTAAATTTGTGTGTGGTCAACCAAGAGACCATCTTTCGTCAAGATGACCCTCTTTTCTTTTTAAAATAATGTTGCGGAAAACTTTTTGAATTCAGGTTGAAAGTCAGGGAGAATTGCGCAATCAGAAAAGTATCGTCACCTTTTCAAAATCGAATCTATTCTCAGCTCACCATACTCAGTAAATCGGGTGATAGGGGTTTCCACAGCGCTAACAGGAAGGTTGAAGCAATGAAAATGACTTAATGTCTAAAAAGGATTTGGTAAACTCGATGAGAGTTTATTGGATTAACAAATGTTTTTTTCTTTTATTCTATCAATTGTTGTATTAACGGCCAACAAGTTAGCACAATTTCAATTATATTTTTTAATAGCAGACATTGTTTTAGTCTGGAAAATTAAAAATGAAAAGATCATAAAAACCTGCCAACAAATCCAAGGAACCAATTCCCCTTTTGATTTGCATTGAGGGGTGACCAAACAAACTTTTGAAAGAATGTCTTGTTTCTAAATGGTCGTTTTTTCCCAAGAAGCTATACCAAAGCCCTCCTTGACAAAATT
This sequence comes from Daphnia pulex, assembly GCF_021134715.1. NCBI lineage: Eukaryota > Metazoa > Arthropoda > Branchiopoda > Diplostraca > Daphniidae > Daphnia > Daphnia pulex. Next base: position 4,563,943 of record NC_060021.1, on the reverse strand, counting down.
TGAAAAAAACTCAAACTTAAAAAAAAGATCTCCCGAATTCTGAAGAAACAGTAATCTGGAGTAAAAAACTTGATATTTCTGTTTTTTTTCAGATTTTTAGGTCCCATAGCGGAATGGACAAGAAAAAACAGGGGGTCGCGGTGCGCTTGAGTGATGGATAACTTATTAAAACAAAAAATGCCGTAAGACATTCATCTGACACCAAATTGATCGGGGGTTATTCCCCTCTTGTGCTTTCTCTAATGGATCATTTACTTGTAAATTGTTATGGTAAAAAAATGTCGAATGCGTTCCTGGTTACATATCGAAATCCACCAACTTGTTCTTAGAAGTTGATAAAAAAAAAATAATTTGTTCGTGTAATTATTATTACTTAACTTATTTATTCATGTTACTCAAATTGAAAAAGAAAGATCTGCTGTAACCAAACAAATAATTTTAGGTAACATTACAAAAGAAACAGAAAATCCTATTTAAAAAATCTCAACAGTCAAGTAAAGAAAGAGAATATAAATTCATAATGCTAAAAAAGTGTATGAGAGCTTGTGGTTGTGAATAAGCAATATTTACTTGTCATCTTACAGTAAAACAATATATTCACGCGGGGTTAAAAAAAGGCTTTATTGAAATTGCTTAACTGTAAAAATGGGTCTTGATTTTCTGCTGTTTAGCATTAAATTACAATAAAAGCTGTGATTTTTTCATTTTGCTTGTTTTCTAAAATCAGAATGGGAACGGTCAGTGGGGTATTTGGAAAGCGCATTCTCACCAAAAGTTTGCTTCATCAACTCATTCTTATTGTATGGAGTTCTTATCTATCAAAACTCAGCAATTTTAATGTGTCATAAGTTCAAACTATACCCCTGACAAATTCAAAAAGAAATCTATTTTTATATTGATATCGAAAATGGCGGAAATCAGAACTTGATTACAATTTGTGGACGTTGAGGGACTGGGACCGGCCTCTTCTGAAATTACAGCTTATGCCTGACCAATCCTGGATTATATTTCTTTTTTAAATGCTGGCGATTTACAACTTTCCGTTCCCCTTTGTAGCAACTCCTCTTTGACTTAAAAAAGCAAGAAGGGTGATAGCCTGTGACTGTTTTACCTTTTTCAAGCGTGACTAGAGTGACTTATCGTAGCGTGCTCTTATTGGTATTTACGTCAGAAAAAAACATGTTTCACACGGACAACTGATAGGGAATACTAAAACATTTTGCGTGTAACACAAAAAAAAATCCCCTTAAATCCGCTCCACAAAATGTTTCCTCAACTCTTCTTCCTCACAGCAACTCTGATTTGTGTGCTTATATTGTTTGTGTTAAGTTTTTCGTAGATATGTACGGTAGAGGGCTGCTTAAAGTCAAAGAAGAGGCCCAATCCAGCTCGCACCGGCATCTAAAGAATTTTTTTTGTAAGTTTTAATGAATTGGTTATATATTTTAGTTCTGACACATGTAACCAGATGTTATTCTTTTTTTTTCTGCACAGTAATTTTTTGAATACGTTGCTTACGAAGAATTTTTGCAAAGAGTTTTGTTGTTAGTGGCTGACTGGCTGACGCGGACCTCATTGGAGGGGTTGAAGTGAGTGTGACTAAAGATGTTGTTGTTGGAAGTAAAGGCTACAAAGAAGATATTGCCTAGCACGATACAAAAAACCAAGGATCCAATAGCCCAAACAACTTCAGAATATGAAAAGGAGATGCAGGAGATATTAGCTAAACTTACTTCTGGAGTTACTGTCCTAAAGGCAGAATTTTTTCTCTATAGAGCTCGATGGGTCATTTTCTCATTCATGACTAACGTTTTCAATCTTTAGATTGATTAAACCTGTTGCATCACTTGGGCTTGTGACAAAATCTATACTACGATGCTTACACGTGTATTTTTTATATTTTATTCAAATTAGAAATTAATTTTTTTCGCTGTGGTGTGCTGCTGAACTTCTTGACTGGCAGTGAAAAAATTTGGATTTATCTTGTGTTACCTTGAATATCGTGCTGGAAATTTCTATCAAGATTATTGATGCTCCGAAACTGCAAAAATGGGCTTACCTATCCACATTGACAATACTCTCCCTCGGCACGTAGTAGTCGGAGCAGAATACTGTCGTGGACAAAGGGTCAGAGTCTGTCAGTGTCAGTCAGTTCCCTTACTATCTCGTTTGTGAAAGAGCACATTTCAGAAAAGTCCCACCCTACGCGTTTTTTACAATTGACGTATGATTTAATTCCTTGCACCACCACGCCCTCCTCTGTGTTGCTCTTGTTGATTACGTTGCGGTTGATGATTGATTGGATGTGGTTCTTGTTGAACATGTTTTCGTTAATGCATGCATGGGTGTTGCATTTGATGTGCTTGGTTTTGTGGTTGTTGTTGTATAGGACGGCGACGTGTCTATTGCATGTTTTGGAGGTGTAGTTGCTGGGCCTGGTTTTGTTGGTGATGGGCCTGGTGTGAGTTATCCAGGTTATAAAGAGTTTTTGCGACTTGATTTCGATGGTGGTGAGTCCTTGGTTCTTCGCACAGTGAATGAAATAACAACATCAATCGAGGTCGCTGCATTCGTGGATTTTGTAATTGCAAGTGCCTGGTTATGTTGTTTTTGTTGTAACGGCCAGCCACGTGGTTTTTGGTAATGTTGCTGTGCCTGGTGTGGTTTTTGATGGTTCTGAATGAGACGTGAACTTGTAGGTCTGCGAGCCCTTGGTTCTTTTGGCAGTGAATGATACATTGTCATTATTCCACTCTTCTACCACCCAAGCCATGACCATCTATTGGTGGTAACTGCGAAGGTAAGTAAAAAAATTATTGATGAAAGAGTAGGTAAAAATGATTAGAGACTGAATAAATATAGACTTGATAAATATTGAATTTTTATTCAATCTCGGTGGAAAAAAGTGATTGATTTTTTTGAGGCTTTTAGGGCCTTATTTTACCTACACTTTATTAGCTATTAAAAGCCACAAAACCCTTGCCAAGGCCTTCTGCCCCCATAAGCTTCAGTCCTTTTGCAAACAAAAAATATATTTATAACATTTGGTATTTTTAATATTTTTTCTGTTCGTGGTTGCCTTGTGGGCTGCTTATGCGTCCACGTCCTCTTGTCTGATGGTAACTGCAAAAATTAAAAAAATTAAAACAACATTATAAAGTTTCCTTTATTTATAATCATATGTCGAAAAATAGAGGCGATCTTGTGCCTCCACTTTTATTGATGTGTGCTACAACTGTTGCATTGTCAACATTAAGTCTGAGAAGCGCTTGCGAAATATTGCAGCGCTAATAAGGCTGCTAGTAATTTAAGTTCATTATATAGCGGCATCTTGGTTGGACTATTTACCTCCTTTACTGCAGTAGTTTTCAGTCGCCCTCCCTTCACTGGTCATGGACGCCTTTCGAGAATAGCACTAAATCTGGGTCTGTGGTTAAAACAAATTCCTCGATTGACTGAGATCTAAATACAGTTAAAGTCTGCCCTGGCTTCCTCCTTCAGGGTTTTTTATCCAAAATTCCCACCTGCTGTCCTTGAGTAACTAATATACAAATTTTGAATAGGTCGTAAATTAGCTTGGGCGAACGGAACCACCGTCATTGCCTAATTGAAGTTGCCCAATAATGAGGAAAAATCCCAGAGAGCCACCTCTCGGTCGGACAGAAGTTTTTACATGCCTGCATCAATGGTTCTTTTTTTCTGTAGTCAGGTCCAGAGTAAAATGAACTGTGTCCAAAATCAGCCACTGAAAATCTGAACTTTAAGTGGGAACAGTTTCCGATTTTTGTAGGATATATTGATTATAAACCCCACCTCTTCTAGAGTCGATTTCACTACTGCGATCATCTCTGGTCAAATCATTGCAACATGAATTCATGATAAGGAAGAATATAATCCACATAAATCACCTAAACCAGATCCCTTTCTTCGTAAAGAAAACAACTACGGGTTTTAAAAATTTAGTGAATATTCGCGGTTCCGAGGATAACCCATATGGTAAATAGGTGAACTTATAGATCCTCCCCTTCCGTGCAAATTGCAAAAAAACGTCAGTGAGACTGATGCATCGGCACTGTTAAGTTCGAATCGGAGAGGTCTAGTTTAGCTAACCAATCGTTCGCCTAAATAATACTTTTAGCTGTTGGCAAGCCTTCCGTTTTAAAAGTGGTTATAAACGACACAGGGAAAAAACTTGTTTTTTAAGGATTGTAAAATTGCTACTGATAAACCATATTTCTTGAGTTTCTTCAATCACTCATTTCCCCAAAAAAGCGCTGATCTTGGTTTCGATAATCTTGAGTTGCAAGTAGCCTGTAACTTTTTTGAGAGAGAGGGGGGGGGGCAGTTGCATAGGTATAGTCACGAATTCAATTTCAAGACCGCAAGAAACGATATTCAAAACCAACGGAACCAGAGCCATGCTGAAGTAAACGAACCAACCCTTCCCCCTACAGCTCTAGCCCGCAAGAAGGAGAGTGGGTTTTCGCGCACTCATGGAATAGAAACCATGTCTTCAAGAGAAGTTACCGGCACACCACCAGTCGGTAGCTTCGAAGATGCTTGCAGAGAGCATTTTCGATAACTAAAAAGAGAGCTTTATCTCTTTTGGGACTAAAAGGAAGGGTTTTACCTTCAATCGCTGGCAGAGAGAAAAAAATGGGAACCGCAACTACCCAAATTTATCGTAGGAAACGTCATTTTTGAGGTAGACGAGAACTTAAGATGCAACCTATGGAATCTTGGTAGAATCATCATGTTTTCCCTGGACCCGATGGTTTCGAGTGCGCAATGGATGTTTGCTTTGACCGAGGCGTCTTCCTTCGGGGATCAACACGGTAGTGGCTTTTCTGGAGTTAGTATCTGTTGAGGCCGATCCGAATGCGGCGAATGTGGAGAAAAACCTTGATTTATCGCCACGATAGGGACGACCTCGCGAGCAATTTATTTTTGGTAATTATGCTATTATGTCCACTTAATTCTGACAACAAAAATTATCGCACACAACACCGGAATGTAATTACTTCAATTTCTCTAGATTCAGATCTCCTTTCACTTCCATCAACAAGATTCCTTCGGTTATGTCCTTTGGGAATTTTTTATACGCCGGGGAGTGGATCCTAACGAAAAAAAAACATCTACATGAAATTTTTGTAATCACGTAAAATAAACAAACTAACAGATCATAGATTTGCTTTTTATTCTGCTCTGTCAGACTGTTTTTGTTTTCAGCTGAACTTGCAGATCGAGCGCTAGATGGCGAGGTGTCAAAAAACAGAAAAATTGTGAAACGGATTGCCATACTAGAGTGTCGTTATTCGTGCAATAATTTTACCAACTGTCAAGTGTCAATAGACCACAACCAATTCTTAGGATCTATTTGTCTTAGATTCTCCTCCCGAATCAAAAGAATGTTCTTGCCCTTAACTAGATTGAACAAAAAACAACACCACTAGTAAATTAAAAAAAAATGTAGTCGACTTTGTTAAGTTTGTCACTATAGATTTTTTCCGTTCCCGACTAGAGAGGGAATGCTACAACAGACTAACAACTTAATTTCCAAGTAATTAGAAAGGTCTTCAACATTTATTAGTCTTTAAAGAACGTTTCAATGTTAAGAAAGTTGCCGAGTCATTTACAATGGAAAACCTTAATTATTTGGTGGCTTCTACAGTTTCTCCATCTGAACTTTCAGCCGCCATCCATTTTTTCAATTCTTCAGCCTGCTTGGTTACTGGATTGATCTACGATAAAGTATAAGTAAGTGAGAGGTGTTGTAATAAACAATTCTTTTACTTCTACAATTGTGTCGGAATATGCGACACAGGCTAGTTTTTCTCCCTTCCTAACCAGTCGCACTCCTTTGAGTCCTATAAGGGTCTTCAACTCTTCTATTTTCATTTTTTGCAGGAACTGTTCAATTGTTGAGCAACCCACTTCCATCTGAAATTGAAGTAAAGGTGTTATCAAGAATTTTAAAGTTGTCGTTCATACTTCTCACCTTCTTGCCTTTGTCGTCCAAAATTTTAATACTATGTTTAACTTTGGTATAGGACTACAGCGATATCACCTTCTTCGTTTTTTATAGAAGATCCCTATCACATCTATACAAAAACATTTTATTCATTGAAGTAAGTTTTTTTTTAAAATTCCCTACCAATTATTTCTCGATCAGGAATGTCCCCAATGCTGCTGACAGACATGTACTTGTAAGTCAAGTCAGGAAACTCATCGTTGCCTTCAGCATTCTCTATACTGACCTGCAGATTGTCTAATTATTGATGTATTTCACAAAGTGTTGGTTTAAAGAAACTTACTGTAGTTGAAGGAATGGGAGTGGATGCTATATTCCCTCATAATATAACTAAAATTTTTTTCAGTCAAAATGTTAAGTTACTAAAATAAAAATTTGAGCTAAGAAAAACTCTTGCATTATAGAAGTAAATTTAATTCAATCATACTAAAAGGAATATTTTTTGGAATGAATAATAATAATTTGTGCATTTATTCTAAAAGAAAAATAAATCTAAATGATCTTTCAGAATATTGATTACAGCATTGGCATTATTATTTCATAGCTGCCTACATTAATGAGTTAATGTCCTTATAGAAGTTTATTTAAATTCCTATGGAACATGGTAAAATATTTGGCAGCAAAGCACACACTACAAAAAAGACCAAAAGATAAAAAAAAGTAATTTAAATTAAAATAATAATAAGAACAATTCTTCCTGGCTACCTATTTTTCGTATTTCCGTTCGTTTACTGTGCAAGAAAATAAAATATTTGTGCTCAAACAAAGTTATAATTGATTAATATACAAATTGGAAAATGGCTTAACTTTATCTTAACCTCTTAAGCTCAGATAAAGACCACAAAAATCACTTAAAAACTATAAGAATACCGTGTATCTGTGTCTCAAGTGAAAAAAAACACTTGCTAATTTCTTTATCTCCTTAACTTGCAACGCCCAGGGGGGGGGGGAGTACAGGGTTTCAGCTTCTCCGAACGTAGCAGCACTGGTCATAATGTGACTGTAAATTTTTTTTCTAATACTTCCATCTTCATTTCCTTCATGACAAGACTCAGTCTCCAATCTGCAAAGACAAGTCTCATAATAAGTCTTCGTTAGCGTTTCTAAGCACTTTTTCCTTGCCACGCATGGGTCAGGATGAATTATATTAATGTATTGGTTTCTCATTTCTGAATTGTGTAAGAATAAAAAAAAAATAGATTCGGTTACAATTGAAGATAGTAATAAAGTCAAAGTTGACAAACAAGATGTATTGTCAACTATAATTTATAGTAAAATGGTGTATTAATTGTTGTTGTGTTCCAAAGAAAAGGTGTTTCTTCTCTGCAGCTTCCCAAAAAGTAAGTATTGATGTTATTAAGTTCTTGTTTTGTAGTAATAAAGGTGATCCTTTTTTTTGTTTTTCAGGTTTGTTTCAGTTCGCTTGCTAACATGAGATTGATGTACTATTCCTTGTTGATGAATCAGTACCACCGAATAATCTTGGTAATCAAACTGCATCTAAACTACGCAAGTATTTTATTAATGTTTTATTTTTTTAAACATGAACTTGTCAGCTGAGTCAGCACCTACAACACAACTTGCCACTTGGTTAACACAATTCTAACACAAAATTGTTGGTGTTATTAAATTATTTTATTTTTAAATCAATATTACTTAATTGTTTCTGTTCATCTTCTTATATTTATCCTTAAATGATTAAAAGATAGATTTATCATTAATTTACTGCATTCTGTCCGGAAACTAGTCCCATGGGCTGTGGCAGACACACATGCAATAATGGATTTATTATTCATTTACCTGCATTCTGTCCGGAAACTAGGCTCATGGGCTGTGTCAGACACACATACAATTAGTGCAAACACGGTGGCATGGACATGATGTGGCAATAGTCGCACATGGGCCTGAGAACGGGAACGGGGGGGGGGGACTAAAAAAATATATTACAACAAAAGTAAAAAAAAAACACGAAATTAAATTTAAGCTTACTCCAATTGACAGGAAAATCGGCCGGAGCACTGTTCCGCCTGTCTCTAAGCGGAGTTACCTCCAGTAGCGGAGCAGGAGAACAAACGTTGGCAATAGCACCATTAGTAGGAGGAATTTTGGGTGTGGGTGCTGCATCTTGGGGTGATGCTACAGCCAGATTTCTCTTGATGGGTCACTCCCCATCGTCCCCACTTTGTGAACGTCGTTTCCGAGGCATTTGCAAGAAAAAAAATTATAATGTGGCCCCTAATTTTATTTGATATAAATTTTCTTGTATGTCGGTATGTCGCACATCCCAATGGTAACAATGGTTCCCACCGAGGAGTTGAAAGCGAGTCCCTTACATTTTGAGACGAACTGGGATATCTATAGGGCGGAGCACCATTTCATTTTCCTATAAATTCTCCGCTTCTTATAAATTGTATTCAAACATTTCTTATTATTTAGATTGCAGGAAGAATAACCTTCCCAAATTCAAAAGAACATAATAGCAATTATTTAAGAAAAAGATAACAAAGCTGAAGGAAAATACTATTTTTTGACAGATTTTCCTAACTGATGACAGTTTGACTACTGCAATAACCACCAATGGAGCCATCCTCAGAAAGGGTGTCACCATTCAACGGACACTAGATGGGAGGCTACATTTAATGGTAGTGATTTCTCAATCCATATTCAATCAATCAATCAAATTCTATTACCCTATTTTTTCCTTGGTTATCCTCCATGATCTTTTTTCTTGTTCGTTTGTTCTAGCTTGGTTTGTTCCTTTTTATTTGTTCGCCTTCTACTTTCATTTACTATATTTTAGATGTTTGATTGATATCTTAAAAAACATCAGACGGGCCTTCACCTGCCAACTGTAAAAGGATTTTCCTATAGGATAATTTAGGTTATTAAAACAGAGCTTTTATAGATGTCTGTAAATTTACTTACCCATTTGGAAAGGAATGGGTGATTGGTGTTTTCTTCCAAAAAGAAGCTGAGATTTTCAAATTTCAGAAAATTAATTATAAATTCAAATAATTTAAAACCGGAGGTTGGTTGTACTTGGATTGGCGGGGGACGATCGTGGCCGGAACTCGATCGCGATCGATCTCCCCTCCATTAGTCATTAATGAGACTCGACGCAGCGATGGGCATTTCCAGTGAAGGGAAGTCGTGTTATTTATTATTTAAAGGTTTAAGACTTAAGTACTTACTAAGATAAAGAACCAAGGATGACGAGTGACAATATTGTTCATCCTGTACTCCAGAACGGTCATATACTCGGGTATACTTTCACGGAGAAAAACTTGTATCTCCTGGTGATACAAGCATTTAACGACAAACAAATGTTACACTCTCAGAAGAAAGTGAAGGATTTTCCCGTTGACCGATTGATACAATTAGAAAACAATCAAATAATGTATTGAATGAACAAGAAAGGTAATTCATAGTGCCAGGGGATCAAGCCTACATAGTTTCCTTGTAATTAACTGTTAAAATATTGAGTTGCACTAGCCGATTAATTACCAGGTTGAGAAAATCATTATTATTGGCCATTATTTATCCTAATTCACTCTTTTTAGAATTAAAAAGTCCTTATGTAGCAGAAAGATCAGTTTCAAGTCCTTGTCGCATGTTAAAGCTTGGCAAAATAATATAATTATAAATTTCACCGCTAGATGCACTGCTGTACAGGAAAAAGTTACATTGCACCTTAGGTAGCAGATCTAGACCACCAGTCTGTTAAGAATGCTTCAGGAATTCATTCAACCAGATGAGTATGTATTTGAAAAATAAATTTGTTTTAATGAAACGTGATAACCAATTTTATTATTTTCAATAGTTTTGCAGGAATAAATGTAAGAGCTTGAGAAAAATACTCAATAAGAAGTTTTAAAAAACGCAGCATTCAAAAGCAGCCTAAGAAATAAGAAGAAGTATAAAAAACTAAGCAAAACATTTCTCACTTGCATCATCACAGTTATATCATAATTGTTTTTGTCAAGATTGGAACATCAATACAACTTTCTACGTAAAATGCTTTTCATGTAGGAGGATTTTGTGATATTCCTGTGATCTGTTAAGAAAACAAAATGGTGTTACATTATCGATAAATCTGGTTTGTGTTTGTGAACATAATATCACATCAGAGATTTAAAAGAAATACAATTATTTTAACAAGCACTAATGCTTAACCTGAAGATGGGCGAAAAAAGTAGCGGAAACTTCAGAATAGAACAGCTATATTTCTTTGTTGCGGCGGCTAAAACCAAACCGTTCTGATTTTTTTGTTTATCTCGACTGTTGTTTTTAGACTTTTGTGCATAGAGTACCCACCGGGTTGCCGTTGGAACTGTTTAAATTTTAAAGGATGACACAATTTAGAAAAACACGCCCGAACTTATTCGTAATACCAACGTAGAATCTGAGCTATAAGATTTTGTTTCAAATAGGGTTGGGTGGGTGGGACTGTCAAGTCTTCACTCATTTATTCTCATTTATTATACCAGCAGCTCCAAATTTTCCATGCCGCCTGGTAGGAGGAGTGGGTTGTAGCGCGTCTTCCCGCCATGATGAGTCGGATAGAGTTCTCCGGAAGGCCTCCGCTTCTGAAGCGATCCCGGATAACTTCCATGCGATCAGACGGTAGACAATTGCCTTGAAAAACAGGATCGCACGGGCATATCGTATGGCGCGCCAGTAGCCCAAAACTTAAATATTCACAGAACAAAAATGATAAATTCTATCAAAGTTAGAGGTAAACTAAGTAAAACATATAAATCGTTTACAACTTATTATTTCTTAACATAGGAATTCTTTTCAAAATTCCATTTCTTTTTGATTTAGTTCAAAATGTAACAGTTCTTCCTTCCAAGAGGAAAAAACAAATTTTGAATCAATTTTAATTTGTAAAGAAGAAGAAGAACTTATTGAAACTTGTTTTACCTAATGGCTAATACATCACATGGTAATATTAAAATCAAGGGTAGTTACTGAACTACTCCATGAAAAAGTTTAATGTAAAAGAAATGAAGAAAAATCTGATAAGTATAATAATATGAATTCTAAATCCGTTCAATTAATTTTGAAATAGCAAGAAGTTCCGACATGGGAATAAAAAAACAGGTGCAAATGACTTATCTGTAAAGAAAAGAGCCCTCCTAGCATCTAGCCCCGATTTCATATTTCAAACTACTATATTGAAAAAGTCTTCGTTAAGGCGAAAGACTAAGTGAACTAATTCATCGCGGGAACCTTATTCAGAAAAATTAGTGACTCAACCCAGTATAATATTTGGTTGCACGAAAGTTATTTAGTTTTAGTTTCAGTTACAGTTTATTGACAGTAGAACTCGGATAATCGGTGACAGCTGAATGAAGGATGCAATTAACTTGAGACTCGATTCAATTCTTCAGCCATTGTCGTGTTCCAATTTCTTATCTAGGATCTCAAAAATGGGTCCAAAAAAGTTCCATTATAATAGGGATCACCGATCAGTTCAATAAAAATTGGAAAACGGCTTTTGATGAAGCTCAAACCCAGTTGGCTTCTCGAGATGCTGAAGCCATCGCCGTTCTGCCGGTACAAATGGAACCCATTGTTACTCCTGTGCAGAGAACCAGGCACAACAGCACTACAATTCTCACATCAAATAAATCTCTCTCGTCTTCCGCAGATGCCAATATTGCGATTGCTGCTGCTCCTGTCCATGACATCCTTACATAGCTACATTTATAAATAATTTTCATTTATATTTAAGTTTCTGAAATGTAAAAATATGACTCAGCTGCTTTCTGGAAGAAAAAAAAACGTTACACAGAGAGCGTGGTAGCACTTATTCACCACGCGTTCGCCAAGTGAAAAGTCAAGGACGTTTCACTAAACTCTCTCGTCTCCCCAACACACAGAGTAAGAAATATAAATTAATTTTAAAATTTGAATTCATCCTAATCAAAAACTTATTTCGAAGACGGTTATTTCAATCGACGGAATGAAATATATTGTCACGAGAAACTAGGGCTTACGGCCGGTTCTTCGTACATGACACTCCTCATTGGGTTTCACTTGTAACTAGTGCACGAGGAACTAGGGCTCACGGCCGGTTCCTCGTACACCCCTCATTGGGTTTCCTTCCCAGCTAGAAAGGTATCAGATGTGTTAGGCCTAAACAGACATGTGTATGGCCTGGCCGTCAGGGAACCATGTAACTGTAGCAGTGTTCCTTGTGGGTTTCGGTAGTTGGTCGCTTTCCCTGAAAAAGTCGGGGAAAGTGTTCCTTCTCTCTCTCTTTCTCTCTCTCTTTCTGCTTCTAGACGTGTTTAGTTGTAGTGCTTACCAAATACACGCCTGTCAAAGTGACATTGTCACAATATCAATATCAGGAATTTTACTCCTTTTGAAAGAAAATCCACGCCCACTGATGAACCTGAATGGAATATGCGTCAAGATTCTTTGATGGTCACAGCTGCCGAAATTTATCGTGAACGAGAGCCGTCCCCCATCGCCCCAACACCCCCAATCAGCAAGGTAGAGTCCATAAACGCGATAGGCATCGTCTTTAGCACCAACTACGGCGTCAAAGACTACAGAGGAATGAGTTTCTACAGGGGAATCTGATAGAATCAGACGCTCGTCAGAAGTCTGCTCGACTTTGAATAAACGCTTGCCACAACACGCGCCAAGACACGTGTCCCTGAACACCCCTAATGATCACAGCAATTTGAAGTGTGTTATTGTGAGCATGTTATTTTCTTTAAATCAAATAGAGCTTTGTCTGAAATGGTAATCACTGTCGAAGTTATCACAAAGGCTCGGAACGTGATTGGATAAGGACAGGTAAGATAACATTTGCCTTAATTTAACACACATAACAAGAATAATAAACCCAAGAAAAAAAAGGAAGAATACATTCACAAGCTGGTGCTGAGGGTCGTCAATTAGAAGACCAGATGTGTACTAAAATCCGGCTAAGTTTTTTTATCCCAGTTACAGCGCTGGTTTTGAATACATGATTCAAGAATGCGGTTGTGCATAATGGATGGGCCTTGCACTGGTATTATTTTTGCTTACTTAGAAATAAAGAAATAAATGTCAATCATACCATGCAGACAGAATCAGGGTATTCCTAGGAATCAGGCCCCTCATATCACCCTTCACGGAAAAATGTTCTATTCATCGTGAGATCCAGCATTCTTGTATAAAGATCTAAATTCGCGTTAGATAACTTGAAGATTACGATGTTGTTGTTGATGTTGACGTTCTTGCTGTTGTTGAGGTCAGTGATGTTGTTGTTGTTGAACCGCCAGAATTGAATTTCAATAATAATACATCCAAGCACTCTGGCGGAAAGGACTTGTGCCAGAAAACCAGGGACCTCACTTGACAAATAAACGCTATGCCCAGTAATGCCCCGGTTTCCGACACCGCTTAGCCCAACGAAGAAGTTGAAAAAAAGGTAAAACCCAATTGAGGAAGCCATGTAAAACAAGTTAAAATTCCTTTTAATTAGGCAAGGCACCGCGGTCCACAACCGAGGCTGATCCCAACACCAGCAAACCGGCTCCCTAAACGAGCACCTAAAACAGTGCAAGTCTATCCGCCAAGAGTGCAAAGAGCTCGTCGCTCCAAGGAGAAAAAAACAGGTGGTAGTTTCCGCCAGACAATGGCCCAAAGCAATGTTCCAATTAGTCGCGATTGCGAAGCTTTTCCGTAACTCTGGCTACGGAACAAGTGATTGCTCCCCAAAACTTATTCGGTCCAATCACGGATGACGAGGTGGGAAACCCTCTCTTGACTCTCATACTTGAAAGTATAACACCTATGAAATTGCAAGTCCCAGTCAAGTTATAATAATTTTTTTTATTTATTTGCATTCCTTTTTTATCATCTGATTAACTGTCGTCTCTGGCTCTCTGATTTAATTAAAAATCGAGGTATGTGTGTATGTCACGATTAAAACGAAGTTAGATTTTGCTTGTAGAGCGATATATGCCGTATATTACTAGGCCAACGAGTCGAGCCCAACTGACCTCTTCACGCACAGAGAGAGGAGTGGCGATATTGCCAATTCACAGCATGTCTTTTTCACCTTATATTGGTTAAACGGAGTAGCTGATTTAAATATTAATTTGTTTTGATTTAACGTTGTAATATATCAAATGACTTAAAGTAAATATGACATCTATTTAATTGAAATCTGATGGGAGTAGCGAAAGGACACGCATAAAAGCAATCGTGCAGACTCCTACGGAAAGAGGCGACAGATCATCAAATAGGAAACACAAAAGAAAAAAAAGGACGATCAGAAGGTAGTAATACGCTTTTTCTTCAACTTGATGGTGAATTCAGCGTAAGTATTGAATTTGGGCAACGAAAAACCATAACTGATGGGCCATATCTGATGTGTTTCTTTGTATGGCGAAACAATGAACTTGTAGTGTCAACCATTACATCCATTTAGCCATGCATCCAACAGAGACATTGAAATTGTACGGGAGATTTCGTCAAAAACGAAACGACAGTCACCAACTACGATGAACTACATCCTGATGAGTTGAGAACGTCGAACCTCGCCCTTGGTTTTCAATATTTTTCGGCGTCAATTTACTAAATTGGTGTGGTCTGAACGAAGTTCAATTTTGAGAAGAACTACATTATGAAAAAGAAAAACCCACAAAGAAATTTCATTGGTTGAAATGGGATTTTTAGAATGAAATAATGTCGATGGCAATCTAGAAAGTGGGAAAATGTGCGGTTTCTTTGTAGTCGCATTCACTACCTCTTTAGCTTTTCAACATAATCATTATCACTGTTATACAGTACGATAAACCTCAAAAGGCATCTCATTTGGATACATTTTTTCTACAAAAGAAGATCAAAAATTCTCCTTTGTCAGTAAAATGATTGGTAGGACACGCCCATGACTGAAAGTGGGGTTTATAATTCTTAGACAACTGAAGACCCTCGTTTGCAATTTATCTCTTTAAGATTTCAAACTTGGTTGAAATTGAAAAGATTTCATCCCGACAAGAGTAGTGGTATTTTTTTATACAATTTGGTTAACGTGTAAAAGTGGTGGAGAAAAATTTAGAGGGCAGCTGAGGCTCATACGTTGAATTTTTTTATGGGAACATTGCATTGAGGAAAACTGGGATCGTGTCTCGATAAAGTGATGACATTAAGAATGGTGTTTTCGACATTTTCAACTTCGGGGAAACCGTGGGACAGTCAGGCAGACTTCCCATTTAGCTACGAAATAGTTTAATTTATTGTATCCGCTTCTGAGCCTAAAAGTGCCGTTGAAATACTTCTTTTTGGGTTTTAGTGCAAAGTTAATGGGCCAAATGATGTTTTGTTGGTTACAACAAGATTTGGGGATGATGATTTACATGATTTTAGCAATTGGTTTTGTGAATTTTGTGTTTTAGAACAGTGATTATTTCTTGGAGGTGCAGCATTAAGTGGGTATCAGCAACCTAATTCCACAGGAGACCACAGTGACTTGGTATACAGTGAATATTGATGTTGCACTCTGCGTATCATAAGTCAATTGAATATTTTCAGTTATTTAAGGAATGGCTTCCTACCAATGGATTATGGTAGCTTGAATGGTTGACTTGGAGTTTGGGCAGATTATTATTTCTTCAATGCATGCAAACGTTAACTGTACAATCACCAAAAAAGAAAAAAATCGTCATCGTAAAGCTGGGTTAAAGAAGCTTCTCATTATAAATAATAATTTAAAAAATAGTCTTGAAGTTAACAATCACCAATTTACAAATGCACTATTCGGTGTCCATAAAAAAACACAGAGGAAAAGGCGATTTACAGTAGACTATGGAAGACAGTTTCGTGACAAATGAAGAATAAAAGAGCAGCGCATTCAAAAAAAAACCAGGGTACGCGTAAGTCGAGTGGACTATAGCAGGAAAAGTAATTTTCAAAGATTTATTTCCCATTTCAATATCCCGTATTTTAACCCATCAGAAGAAGACTACATTCAAGAATAGGTAAGGAATATGCGACCACTGATCGAGGTCTTATAAATTTTACAGGTGGATAAACAAGCATTACAGGTGGATAAGAAAGTCACAATTGAATATTTACTATCCACTCTAAGTATTAAACGAATAAGATGAAATCTCTTCAGAGGAAAGACTGGTCGATTACAAAGCATTCATTTCATAAATTATCTCCGCTTTAACCGTTCGGGTTTCAGATTGCTTCAAGAATGGCAAACTGCATTTGGCTGCAGTGGTGCAGCCCAAATTTAAGCTTAACCCGATTAATGAATCTGTGATGGTTTTAGGAGAAATCTATGAACTATATAGGGAAGACTGGGGAGAAAATTTAGAGGATATAAGGTGGTCCTAGAGAGCCAGATGTGTTGTGTGGGAGGGAAACAAACGAAGGGAATAAGTGATGCTGCTCATAGTCATCTAGCAGCATTTACAAGAAGAATGGAACTCTATGGCGAGTACGTCGTAACGCACGCCAGCGTAATTAAAAAGGGGTCTCACAGTAAAGCAGGAACTATGAAGGGTGCTCAGTTGGATATGTTATGGTTAAAGCCACAACCATTCATCTAGGCCTGGAGCTTATCGCAGCCAAAGTAATACAAACTGAATTTACTATAGTAATCATCTGGGTGGATGAAAGACTTATTTGAGGCAGCAACAATAACTCCACCTTCGAAATAATCATTAACCCGAAGGAGAATTTTGAGATGCGACCTTCAGATGCCAATCACTTTGTCGGCATGTCAATTTAACGCAAGCGTGAAGAGAAGACACTCTATGTATCCCATGTGTGTGCTTCTCACACAGCAGGTTTTCTGCTCATGAAAATATTTGCTCAGACAGCACACTGGTGGAAGGAATACAAAAATATTTTCTGACTACGTCCCACAACAAACCAACGACCCATCACGGTTGTGATTGCGCCACCACTTTAGAGGTTTTTCCTTCCATTCCAATAACGGCACGTCGATAAACTCTTCAATATGAATGATGTTGTTTGCAACAAGATGGGTCCCACCTGTTTTTTCTAGATTTCTAGAGGCAACAATGTCGCCATGAAGTTGACTTAAAGACGAACACCGGGATTTCGATGGCTTGAATAATTGGTGTTGTTTCCGTCCTTTTCTCAGCCTGATGAATCCTAAAATCCAAACAAATTAACAGTTCTGCGAGAGGCCCCTCTCTTTCATGTATTTATGTTAGTATGTTAGGAAGGCAGATCGTATGCTTTACCCACCAAAATCAAATCAAATCGAAGATGTCACTCAGCTCAGATCTGAAAGTTTTTTAAGGTGGATATCAACAAAAGTAGAGGGTATTTATTCTTTTTTAATTATATTTGCAACACAAATTTGTTTATGTATGCCTACTCTTTCTAGATCTTCTTTCTCATGCACAAGATAATTTACTCGTGAAGTATTTTCAGAAATCAGTACATATACTGTGCGGCGGCACTAAATGCGCGTCGCTAGAGTTTTAGAGTTTAAATGAAAAATAGATTCGCCACTAAATCGCTTCAAAAGTTTTTATTGTCGACAAGACAGAGAGTGACTTTCGCCAAGTTGCCAGCAAGGCGAGATACAATTAACTGTGTCGCGAGAAAACAAATGATTAAACAAGAAAAGGATTGTGGAATACGGGCCTGAGGTATAAGGGAGGTATTAGGGGGCAAGATAAGGGACGATGGCGGGGATCATTTTGCGGAAGCCCCATCTGACCCGGCGGGGAGAATCGGGCTGTCCGTCACATTGCCGGCCCTGTTTTCAGTGGTGAAAACATCTTCTGGATCATCCGCCTCGAGTAAACAAAGTTTGTGTGCTGAACGGATGTAGCGGGTCGTTTTCGACTTGATGTCGGAAAGAGTTTTTCGGCCCTTTTTGCCAGGTACAGCGCGAGTGACTTCTACTTCGGCGGACCGGACAGCTCCATCGGCACCAGCTTCTACACGAACAATTCGACCGATTGGCCAAGTGCTTCTCTTCGGGTTGGGCATTTCCATGAGGACGACATCTCCGACAGCTAGGTTTCGCCGTGGGCGGAGCCATTTTGTCCGTTCGATTAGAGACGGGAGGTACTCGCGCATCCAGCGATTCCAGACGTGGTTGACGATCTCCTGCGCGTCCATCCACCGCCGCTTGCTGAGCAACTGCGGTTGAGCGTCGAAGTCAGAGTGCAGTTGAATGTTTGGCCGTCCATGAAGAAAATGATTAGGGGTAAGAGCGTCGACTTCGGTTGGATCGCTGCTCACCGGGGTCAATGGACGGGCGTTCAGCAAAGCTTCGACACCGGTCATGACGGTAGACAGCACCTCTTGAGTGACGACTCGCTCCTTTAATACAATTCGCATGGCGAGCTTGGCGGACTTGATCATCCGCTCCCATGACCCGCCGAAATGAGGCGAAGCGGGAGGGCTAAATCGCCATTCGATGTTTCGATCAGCCATATTTTTTGCCAACGCTTCCGGATTCCATTGAGCGATCGCATCCCGGATCTCTTGTTCGCCAGCCACTAGATTGGTTCCGTTATCGCTGTAACAGACAAGAGGAACTCCACGGCGGTCTGTAAAACGGGAAAACGCCATCATGAACGAATCGAGGTCCATGGAATCAGCCAGTTCAAGGTGGACGGCTCGACAATCCAGGCAAGTAAACATGACTCCGTACCGCTTCAGAGTCCGTCGGAGCATGGAGACGTACAACGGACCGAAGTAGTCGATTCCGACGTGAGAAAACGGCCACTGGTGTGTTTTAATTCTGCTGGCCGGCAACGGACCCATGAGTGGACACACGGGTTGGCTGTCGCGTCGCTTGCAATCGAAGCAGGGACGAATCACTCTCTTGATGGTGGCCCGTGGCTGCAGAACATGATACGTCGCCCGGAGGTTATGTAACAAACGCTCCGTTTTTGCGTGAGTCAGTCGATGGTGGAGGTCGAGAATGATCATCGTCGCCAGCTGGCTGTCGGAAGACAAGACGATGGGATGTTTTGTGTCTTCAGGGAGACAAGCATGTTGAATCCGGCCACCTACCCGGATGATTCCGGACGCATCTATAAAGGGGGTCAACGTGGCCAGCTTGGATGTGACTGGCACGGGTTTTCCTTTGCGTAAAAAACGAATCTCTACGGCAAAATGATGTTCCTGATCGACCCGAATCAATAATGTTTGGGCATCACGCAATTCCGGAGCTGTGAGCCATCGAGATAACGGGATGACACACTTTTTCAGCGAAAGAGAATGATTCCGAAGGAAGCGCAGCTGCCAGGCGACGATCCTT
Source organism: Daphnia pulex (assembly GCF_021134715.1). Taxonomy (NCBI): domain Eukaryota; kingdom Metazoa; phylum Arthropoda; class Branchiopoda; order Diplostraca; family Daphniidae; genus Daphnia; species Daphnia pulex. The sequence goes on along the minus strand of NC_060021.1, from coordinate 4,544,642 downwards.
TTGATTTTGATGAAGTCGGAAGAACGTTGAATCAACTCGAAAATGGGATGAGGCGTCGGAACTCGAATAGAACCAATCCATTTGGCGGGTGAAACTTCCGGGTCGTCATTCGCCGGCTCGGCAATGTTCGTCGGTGGCGGCCAGGCCGTTTCAGGCATTAATAAAAAATCAGGGCCGCGAAACCAGCGATGTTGAGTGGTGAAGAAGGCAGCGGACACACCTCGGGATCCGTCGTCGGCGGGATTAAGCTCACCGGGGATGTGACGCCATTGAGTCGCTTCACTTTTATCCAGAATGTCTGTCACTCGATGGGCGACAAAGGCGTGGTATTTACACGTTTTCGAGTGTATCCATTGTAGCACTGTCTGTGAATCGCACCAATAATAAACGGCGGATGCGATCGGGCCAAGATCCTTGATGACGGTGGCACATAATTGGGCGCCGAGAACTGCGCCTTGAAGTTCCAGCCGCGGAATTGACAGTTGGCGGAGAGGAGCGACTCTTGATTTTGCCATAATCAGAGTGAGGCCAACATGGGATTCGCTGTACGACGCGCGAAGAAATACGCAAGCGGCAAATCCTAATTCTGAGGCATCCGTGAAGACGTGCAGTTGATATTCCGACGGCAGGGTCGATCGACGAAAGCATCGGGGAATCTTCAGGGTTGAGATGGCGGGAAGGTCAGCGACCCACCGCTTCCAAACATCGAGAAGGGCCTGTGGGAGCTGATCGTCCCATTCGACTCCGGATCGCCAGATATCTTGCATCAAGATTTTTGCCACCATCACGATTGGAACAAGAAATCCTAATGGATCGAAGATCGAGGCAATCTCTTGCAGGACTTGCCTCTTCGTTTTGACATCGAGTCGGGTGTTGGAGTTAAACATAAAGGCGTCGTGCTGGCAATCCCAAAGAATTCCGAGAGTGCGCTCGACGGGCAAAGGATCGGTGGTGATATCCAGCGCTCTTGCTCGATCAGCCTGATTGACAGAGGCCAACACGGGACGGGACGATGACATCCATTGCACCATATTGAATCCTCCGTGCTTGAGAAGATCAGTTACTTCCTGGCGCTGGGCGATGGCTTCAGCTTCCGTATCGGCTGAATCCAGATAATTATCTACGTAGATATTCTTCAATACTTTCTCAGCGGCTCCTGGGTATTGGGGTCCAAAGTCTTCGGCGGTCCGTCGCAGAGCATAAATGCAGCTTGTCGGTGAGGAGACAGCTCCGAAGACGTGAACGGTCATCTGAAATGTTTGTGGGTCTTCCGTGCTGCCTGGTTCTCTCCAGATAAATCGCAATAATGATTGTTGATGTTCCGGCACTTGTACCTGATGATACATTTTCTGAATGTCGCCAGAAATTGCACATGGGTGCAACCGAAAGCGCAATAATACTCCGATGAGAGAAGTAAGTAAATCCGGACCCTTGTACAGCTCTTCATTTAATGATGTGCCGCGGAAGCGCGCTGACGGATTGAAAACTACCCGAACTTTTCCGGGCTTGCTTGCCGCTGTGACTCCATGGTGCGGCAGATACCATACATGGCCGCGAGTGAAAGGAGAGTTGGGGTCGACTAGTTTTGCATGGCCGGCTGCGATGTACTCGTTGACGACGGCCGCATAACTCTTAGCAAACGCCGGATCCTTTTTGAAGCGGCGCTCCAATGACGCGAAATGACGGAAGGCGACTTCAGCGTTGTTCGGAAGATTTAATTCCGGATTCTTTAACATCAATCCGACTTCGTAGCGCTCGCCAGTGTGCCGGATGGTATCTTGGAGAATGCGAAGCGCTTTTTGATCATCGGGTGGTAGGTTTTGATGAGAAGAAAGTCCGACGCCGTACGATTCCGTTCTCCAGAACCGCTGGACAGCTTCATTTAAGAACTCGTCGGATTGTTGACGTGAAATGTGCATAACTGACATGGGCCGATAAGTTTGTCGCTTCAGCAGTGACTCTGGGACGGGACCTGCGATGCTCCATCCAAAATGAGTTAAGATTCCGTCTGGCGCTTCGGTTCCGTCGGGTGGACTGCGATGCTCCAGTACATCATGGACGCGCATAACGTCTCTGCCTATGAGGATTGTCACGTTGTTGGTGTCGATATGCGGCAGGTCCACGTCTTGAAGATAGCCCCATTCACGTTTTGTGACTGGCCATTCAATCTGCTGGGCGTTGATGTTAAGCTTGGGAACAGAAAACGCCTTTTTCACAGGAAACGATCGGCTTCCGTCTCTTGGTTGGATGTTGAACTTAACTTTCTTCATTTTGATGATCGGGTCGTCTCCATGGAACGTTCCTAGCTTTGTCATTTCTTCATCGCCGTCGAGGTCGAGCTGTTCTGAAGCGCGATCTAAAATCAAAGTCGTTTGGCTTCCTGGATCGAGGAATCCAAACGTTTCCAATGTTTTTCCGTCCGCTTCGAGGGTGACAGGTACTATTTGCATCACCGTGCATGATTCGTCGTCGTCGACGGAGACTGTCGCCACATTCAAGGGTAGCGTGACTGTCTTCTCTGGTTTTAGGATTGATTTTGGTTCGGTTGGGGTCAAGCGCGGAGCGTCATGTAACAATGAGTGATGCGGTTGACCGCAATTGTTGATGATGCATTTCTTCCGGCTTGTGCAGTCCTTGCTCATGTGTCCTTTGCTTAAGCATCGGAGACAGCATCCATTTTCTTTGATGATTTTTATTCTTTCTTCGAGCGACATTTCAACGAAAGTCTTGCACTGTCCCAGGCGGTGATCGCCTTTGCATAGGAGGCAAATAAGCTTCTTTGGAGGCGCCTCCGCTTGCTGCGCCGTCTTCGATTTTGACGATGATGATCCGCCGGAGGTCGCTGGATGCGTGACTGCGTTTATAGTCGGTGAAAAACCGGATTTGTTGTCGGGCTGCCGGCCCGGTTTTGATCCGCTTTTCGGTTTTGCTGGCGTGATTGGTGTCAGAGAAATCTGACTGTGCTTTGCCATCATTTCGCCTTTGACGAACTTGCTGAACCAGGTAGCAAAGTCTTGGAGTGTTTGCCTGACAGGGTGATTCTTCACGATTTGTCTCCCCCACCTGCTTTGTACCTCGGAAGGGAGCTTGGTTACGATGATGTCCAAAAGGCCGGATGATTTTAATTCGTGTTGGTAGCCGCCGCTTCTCAGCGAGGCTACTGCCCCATTTACAGCTTGCGAAAATTTCAATAACGCCTTGTAATCATTCGCGCTTACTCGCTGGAGCTGAATTAGGGACTGAATGTACGTCCTCGACACGATCTGGGGATGTCCGTATGTTGATTCCAGCTCTTGCAATGCCTCTTGGTACAAAGCCGGACTGCTTAACGAATCACCAAGTCCGTCTCGTATTTCGCTGGTCAGACAGCGCTTGAGAATGGCCATTTTTTGAGTCGTTGTCAGACTGGAATTATCATGAACCAAATCACGAAAAATGGCGATAAAGTCTTGCCAATTCTTCGGGTCGCCGTCAAACGGCTTGAGGTCCATCTTCGGAAGACGAAAGACGGAATGCGCCGATCCATGAATTCCTGGCGGTTGTCGATCCTCTTTGCCATTGAGATTGAACGACCAATTGTTTGCATCGCTATCTTTGTCTTGATGAGGCGCCTGATACGACTGTACTGATTCCGCGCCGATTGAAACGTCATCTTCCGTGTAAGGTGGCGGACCGGAACCTCGGTTGCCCGCGGAGGCTGGTGGTTTCTTGGGTCTTGCTCCTTGGTGCTGTCTATGTGATTCCGTGTTGTGCGCTTCTTTGTTGGTGGATGTCGCCTCATTATGTTGCGCAAAGCGCTCGTCGACGGCGGACCTAAATTTGTCCCAGTCGCTTTCTTTTTCCCGTTCGTACCGATACTTTTCAGTCTGACGGGCGAGTTTTTCTTCTTCCAGTTCTCTTTTTTGTTTTTCGATGTCGCCCCGTAAGGACTTTTCCAGCTTGATGCGGTTTGCCATTTCTGCATCCTGGGTCTGCTTCCATTGATTCATCTGTAGCCGGAGGTTTTGTAATTCTTCTGTCAATGCTGTGGTGGCGGCATTGTCTTCTTTTTCAGGACCGGCTTTTTCTTTCGCTGCCATATCTGTCTGTAGCTGTTGCAATCTTCTTTCTAAATCTTCTCTCGCCAATCTTTCGTCATCCAGCCGCTGTCTTAAATCGTCTTCGTATTCCATCTCGGACGGCAAATCGCGTATTTCGCTGATTGAAGCTGAGCCTTGGTCGTCGAAGGGATTTTCATTTTCTCGTTGCTGAAAAGCTCCAGGATGGTTAGGGTCGAGCCACGTCGTATTGCTCCGGATGCTTTGCCTGCTTCGGACGGATGGATTGCTGGGCACGGCTGAAGGTGGTCGATTGACCGTGCGGATGTATTCGTCGATACGTCCATACCAGATTGCGGTGACGTTTTCCAGCTGGATGATCCAGTCCTCGGATGGTACATGATCTAGGTCTTTCGATTGGCGGTACAAGTTGTGAGCTCTTGTGCATTCTTCCAACTGGGTGGCCAGCTCTTTTCTTAAGAACTGTAATTCGGTTCTGCTATCGCGTTCTGCCATGTGTTTTTCAATCCTTTTTGAAAGATTCGTCAGCCTTCTTTTTTCATTCGACCTAAGTTGTTTCCTCGTTCTAGCTTCAAACAATGGCGGGAAATCTTCGTGATTCTCGGTCTGATTGTCCGCGTTGCGACTTGGCGGCCTGATGTCTGCTTCCGCCATGATGAGATGAAAAAATCTTCGGAATAATGATGAACAATGGGCGATAAAAGACCAACCAAGCGCTGGACCAATGAGCCTTGCGACTTAGGACCAAGCACCCTAGGACTATTTATGCCGACTACCTAGTAGCGAGACCAACCAAGCACTGGACCAATGGACCTTACGGCCTAGGACCAAGCACCCTAGGACTACACCGACTTGGCAGATATAGAGACGCGAAATTTATTGCTCGGGGACCTCTTCGCTGATTTGAAGAATAAATTCGTCTTCCTGCTGGAGAGAGTTTGGAGATATGGCCAGCTGTTGACTACTGCTGGGCTGAACTGGGGTCTTCTTCTTTTTATCGGCTATCAGTTGACGCCAAATTCTTTTCGCTTCTTCTATCGCTGCTTTTTTCTTTTCGGCTGCGTCTCTGGCTTCTTGTTGGTTTTCCGCCAAAAAACGAGCTTCCACTTCTCTACGCTCTGCAATCTGGGCTTCTCGCTTTTCGTTCCTTCTCGCTTCGTGCCCGGCGGCTTGGACGGCCCTACTGATTGGACTGTTACGATTGCGCGGCAGTTTTGTACAATAGGCCCTGTGGCCGCTCGATTAAAGAAAAAAGGACGAGAATGTGTAATGCACAGCGATGAATAAAGAAAAGAAAAAGACGGGAGAGAGAGCAAAATTGCTAGACACGCGCGCTTCGATACGCGACTACAAAGAGACACGCGCGGGGTGTGGGGAAAAGTTTCTTGCTGGACACGAGCGGCCTGTCTGGTTTTCTACACGAGGCAAAAAAATGTCTACTGTTAGCTACTCAGGGACAAATATGCACACGGGATAATTACAGGGCCTATCAATGAACAAGCGCGAATAGTTTTTTTTTTTAACAAATTTTTCTGAAAAATATTTCTCCCTTATTTATTTGGACTGTCTAGATAATCAAATAGTTTAACTACGCCTATCGCAATTTTACAACAGGGAATGATTAAACAGGTGTAATACTTGACGAATGACTACCGAACGCGTTACGGGAAGCGTCAACGCCGTCGTGTTACAAATACTATGACAATCGGGAGCACCTTAAAAAGGTGTCGATACAAAAAGGAATAATCGGGAATACTATTTGCTTACCAGAAACGCAAAAGAACGATAAGATGCCACGGGTTTACTCGGATAACAGTTTGCGGACTGGGGGGCAAATTCGGGAAACCGCACGAGGGACGCCACGAGAAGCTCCGATTTTCTTTCAAATGCACCAGGTGTGCATCAGATTTTCACGATTTAGATTCGAGTTCGAATGCAAGGTCGATGCACCAAATGTGCGGCGGCACTAAATGCGCGTCGCTAGAGTTTTAGAGTTTAAATGAAAAATAGATTCGCCACTAAATCGCTTCAAAAGTTTTTATTGTCGACAAGACAGAGAGTGACTTTCGCCAAGTTGCCAGCAAGGCGAGATACAATTAACTGTGTCGCGAGAAAACAAATGATTAAACAAGAAAAGGATTGTGGAATACGGGCCTGAGGTATAAGGGAGGTATTAGGGGGCAAGATAAGGGACGATGGCGGGGATCATTTTGCGGAAGCCCCATCTGACCCGGCGGGGAGAATCGGGCTGTCCGTCACATATACTATGGCCTAACTACAAAGGATGCAAGAATGCTGGCATATGATTTCGTGGTTCAACAAAAACTAAACCCAACGCAACTAATTTCATCGGCCACAACGTCGAAGAATTTTTTTTAAAAAGAGTGGTATTTCCACAACAAACTTTTTCGACGCTCACAATACAGGTTTTACAACTGTTTATTCATTTAAAAAAGTAGGTTAAATTTGTTTCGTTGAGCGCGGAACTCTGGCCACAGTTTGTGTTGCAATTATTGCAAGGTGAAGAGCAATCCCACCATACTCCATCTTTCCCAGTTAAAATTTAGTTATTTATAATAATTTATTAATGTGATTTAGTGATGTATTTTATTTACAGAGTTTGCTTCAAGAATTATTTTCTGAATGGAGCTCCACTGGACACAGCAGAATCCACAAGCAATTCTGGCTGGATGACAAACATTGGTTTTGTTCATTTTATCGAACACTTTATCAGTTTATTGAACACGTTTGGCCATCTATGAACAACAAAGTTGTCCTCTATTGGATAACTAAAGCTCCCATTTATCGATAGAAGCCTTGAATCTTGAAAAGAACAATGAAATCATAATGGCCGTCTTCTTCCCAAGTCATTGTTCCAACAGACTTTAACTTCTGGACAGAAGTGTCTTCAGCCAAATGATGGAATTCTTCAACAATTTTGCAACTTCTTGGATGCGAGACAACCCTGGCAAACCAATGATAATCCTGGTTATGACAGAATCAGTTTCAGACTCTTCAGTTTGGTTTAAATTAGCAAAGGGTATTTCGCAGACATCTGGACTGGAAGATTCTTCCTCTTCAACTTGAACTTGAGACAGGGAATATGGCTAGATCGGATGGTCGTTCGTCGACATTGTTAACTAGTTCAGTGACTGAGATCGTGACTGCATCGATTATTCGATCGTCGAGTCGTCGACACCGTTTACTTGACCTGAATCCAGACATTATGTTATTATCAGTTGTTGCCAAAGGAAATGCTTTCCCTACAAGACCATCGATATCGTTGATCGTTGTTGAAGAAAGGCAGGTGGGACATATTTGTTATGTCTTGTCATGACTTTTTAGTTCATTAGTATTTTTAAATACATTTTCGACTTGGGAAACCTTCGGCCATTTCTTAATGCTGCACCAAGGGTGACCACCAGACCAGGACGTAAAAGTCATAAGCTATCTTTAAAGACACACCAACCAAGAAACGTCTAGAAGATTAACTATTATTGGCAGTTCTTGCCAGGAAAAATTCAGCTTAGAGGAGAAGGATTGCTGGAGATGAGAAGACGGCTGGACCAAGAGAAGAAAAAATCGAGAAATTAACTGCCATATCCCCTCCCCCCCCCAAAAAATGATGATAATGCTTTGTGCATTGTATGCCAAGAAACTTGGTTGGCAAGTCTTCCCGGTGAAAAATGGATAAAATGTATAAAGTAACAAAACTGGACACATAATAAGTGTGTTTCTCGTAAAAGAAGACATTAACTAAATGACTGTTCTGATCTGAATTATCATATTTATTACTTCTTTTATTGGTTTATCGACGTCAACATTTAAAAAATAAGTGTTATGTCCACATATGTGTCCAATATGTGTGTATGTCCACACACAGAATAACCCAGTTTCCGTTGTTGTAAATGTTTAACAATGACTCAATTTTATTCTCTTCACTGCCATTTGAAATACATGGAACCTTGTGTCCCGAAAGAACGGCAAATTCCCCAATATAGGGTAATATTGATTTTTTTCGATTTCCGTTTTTTTAAATGTAATGCAGCACTAATATTAAGCCACATAAATATAATTAAAATTACTCTAGATAGCAGATTGTTTACTTTTTTAAAAACTAGTAGCGACTCAACAGATCTTTCTGCAAAGAAATGAGAGAAGAAATAAAAAATGTAGGCCCATCCGAACCACTCTCTCCTACTTGTAAATGGTAAAGGAAGTTGGTAAGAAGTAAAGTTGTTTAATGTGTTCCTGGTTACATTAAAATGCACCAACTTTATTAAAAGTTGATAAAAAACAGAAGTTTTCTGTGTTATGATAATGAAACTGGATATTAAATTGACAAAAACTAATCCTTATATCAACTCATCCTATTGCCAAGTACATTAACAAATGCCCGTGTCGAACCGGATGTTCTCTCTATTTATGATAATAATTGAGTGTGACCATGTAATTTTTTTGTACCATTATATGAAGTGGTTTTTGAAGTAAAAATCAAAACAATATTTGACATGACAACAGTTATACTTCCTCAATTGTATACTCCGCGAGAATTTCCAAAAAACTGAAGACAGAAGGATAGTGTCATTCTGTCGTCGGATGGAGAAGCCACTTCTTCCAATAATGTACGAGAAGAGTGCTTCTGAACTGTGTACAGGATATTCATTACAAAATTAATTAAAAGACCTCCTTCAAGAATAACTGGTTTTCAATTGGGTGGGCAGATAAATTTAAGTGCGTCAAGATAAGCTGTCTATGATGGAGGAACAAGCTGGGGTGATCATGGTGATAACTACTGAAGATTTTGTTTCAGTTATATTTGTTTATGACAACTGGTTTTTAAAGGTGACGGAGGAAGCTATAAGAAATAGGTTTACCATACATTTGTAAAACGAAAAGTGACCGGAAATCTCTTTCTCGTTTGTTTAATGGTGATGAAGTAGGGATTAAATTGGAAATCAATCTTTAAAGTGTGAAACTTCTCATGCCAAAGAGAATCGAAGACGTCTTTATTGTGAAACACGAAAAATTCAAAATGATCTTTCATAGTAATAACACATTTGATAATATGTAATAAAGGAACGTATTAATAGTTCAAAATCTAGGTAATGGGAAAATGTAGTGCAACAGGTGTCATTTAGTTATCATGGTTTGGTTTCCCATACGAAGGGGTATCCACGGCAGTCAAAAACCCAATTCCTTCAGATAAACAACATGAAAAGGTAAGCTTATTTAATTTCAATTCGGTAACCCTTGTCATGCTCTTTACTAGTATTTGCAAATGGGAACCAGAAGAAAGATTGGATGACATATTCTTGTTTACCTGAGAAAGCCATTTATCTAGTCGTAAAGGACCTTTCTGGAATTGCTTTCTCAGTTTTTCTCTTAGTTGATATAGAGGAAACAGTCATATTTAATCGCATATTATGGTGAAATGTTCATCATTGTCGTTATTTTCTCTTACAAATCTGGCGTGAGTTTCCCTTGCCCTTTAATTTTTTAAATCTTCCGCATAGCACATAAAAGATAATACGTTGACATTACAAAAACCCTTAACATAAATTACAAAAACAAAAAACTTACGGAAAATTTGATCCAGCTCATTTGGATCTATTGCGATCTTCAGATCACTACCAATCCTTGCTTTAGTTTGCGTTTTAAAATGTAAATCCAGAAAGGGGCGTATGAATCCGTATGTATTTTACAACATTAGTACAATGCTCCTTTCTGTTTCGTTTATTTTTTCAGAAAAGCCGTCTTAACGTCATTTAGGACACTCTTGGAAAAAGGAAATGCTCCCTAAAACAAAAAATAGTCTTATAGTGAACTGTACTTAGTCTACAGCGAGCTTAGTTTTGGTGATTGGAATCCCTCTTTGTTCTCTTCGTGGCTTGAATACGAGCCTTCAAATCCTTTACGTCGTCCTTGTCAGTTTGAGATGTACTTGACTCGGATACAAAGGAAGTAGATGGTGTCCGGCGTCCAGACTTCGTTCAAAGGATTCTTGTAATTTGAGCTTTGAAAATTGTTTTGGCTTGGAAATATTTGTCTTTCCACGATTATGTTTCCCAAACCTTGTTTTGATTACATAATTTACCTCACTAACATTATTCACAAACAGTGAATACACAGTCAGGTTTTCAACATGCATAAGTTTTTATTGAAAATATGGCTCTTCTCTAGCAAGATATGGGGCAGGTGTGACTTTTCTAGTGAAGAAGTCACATTGAAAATAATTTATTCTCACTTCCTCAATACTAGAATACATAGAAGCAACAAAATTGACTCTTACACTAAACTAAATCCCTTGGACATAATCTCTGCCTATTGCCCTAATGGAAAGATATATAAACATTTGAAGAAATTGAAACATTACTGAATTCATGCATCAACAAATAGTGTCACCATAGGAGGTGAATTGTAATGGCCACTCCGGGATTCTGGATGACCTTCTACCGAATAAACGCATTAGGTAAAACTATTTCAGATTTTCTACTAAATGGTCCCATGAAAACCATAATTACTCCAAAGAACATTTATACGAACCTAAGCACCCACGACTTCACAAGCTCTTCTATTGAACTCTCGTTTACTTTAATGGATGCATCCATATATATTCCTCGTTCCGTATTTTAAATACACGTTTTGTCCTCTCTTTCATAGAAACCTCTGATCCGTACCATGAAAATACATGTAAACTAAGAAATTATCTTCTCAGACAAAATTCACAAAAATTACTAGATTAATCTAAATCATCACCGTAAAATCTTGCCGTCGCCATCACCAACAGAAAGTCATTGCGCTCATTATCTTGGCACCAGAATCAAAAAAGAAATATTGAAATGCCACAGTTTAGGATCAGAGGCGGACATAAAAAAATTAAACTATTTCGTAGCTATAAGTGGGAGGTATAACATCACTTTTAATTCTTATCAAATCATCGAGAACAGATCCCAACTTTTCTCAATGTGGTATTCCCATCACTAAAAATTTTTACATTTGAGCCACAGCTGCCCTTAAAATTTTACTCCGTCACGTTTACACGTTTAACAAATTGTAAAAAATGACCACTGCTCTCTTTGGGATGAAAACTTTTCAATTTCAACCCAGTTAATCAGGGATAAGTTGTACACTAGGGTCATACGTGGTTTAAAAATGACAAACCTTGCCAAGTCTGTCATGTTTGTGCCCTTCCAATCCTTTTGCGAAGAAAGCATAAAAAAGTTTTTCATCCACTTTTTTCAAATATGATGCCAAAGGATCCTGTCCGAAAGTTGAAAAGGGTGGCGAATGCGACGAAAAAGAAATCGCCCACTATACCACCTTTCTGAATTGTCTTTGACATAATTTTATTCTAAATTCTATTGTTGCTGCAGAAACCCAATGAAATTTCTTTTTTTTAATAATCTAGTTTTTCTCAAAATTGAACTGTTTTTAACCCATCCAAAATTAGGAAAAAGACGCAGAAGAATATTGAAAACGAAATTAATGTAGGACTTCTCATTTCACCAGGACGAAGTTCATCGTAAAACTTACAGTTGGTTACCTTCTTTTAGTTTCTGTGGATTAAAACTTCTGTACAATTTAAATCTCCCTGTGGTCAGTTCTGTAGAGGTTTACAGTTAAGGAAAAGGACACAACAAGTTCATTATGTTACCAATAAAAAAAAAACACATCAGCTATGGTCCATCAGTTATGGTAGTTCGTTGCTCCAATTCAATGTTTACGTTGAACTCACCATGAAGTTGAAAAAAGAGGTTCCTCGCTTCCTGTCTGGTTCATTATCTTTCTTTGTTTCCAGTATTTGAAAATTTTGTTTTCAAAGTTTAGAAATTTATTCTATTCCATAGAATTTTTCATGCTGATCTCAGCGGTATAAACTAAATACTAAGTATTTATTATTACTTGGTTTGAATAATAATCCCCGCTTAATCCAAATAGCCCCCCTCGCCATATTTGTCCCTAAAAAGAATCCCTAAAAGAAATTATGTTGGCAGACGATTCAACAAAGGGTCTAAAATGTCGGTGTTTAAAGTTTTTCTATTTTTAAAATAAATGTATTTATATTTATTTAAAATTAATGCGGTAAAATTCATCAGATTTCAAATTAACAAATGAAATGTTTACTTTCAGGCATTTGATATTCTACATCTTTAAAATAATACAAATTATTTTTCCATCAGTAAGTCAAAAAAATATGCAGTGAATTGGCAACGTCGCCCCCTCCCTTAGTTAGTGTAGCATGGACTACTCTAACTAAAGGACGGGACTTTTCGGCGTTTCCTATGTCAATCAAATAAATTTTTTTCCGGAAAAATCGGAATCAGAATTTAAAAATAACTTTTAAATTACCTCATATTCCTATACCTAAAATTAATTTTTACAGAGATATTTCAATTTGTTTTACTACAAATTTGAAATAGGGGAATACACCGGTGCCATCTGGTAACCAAACCTTTTTTAAGCTCTTGTAAGTTTGCAAGCGTGGATACCCAGAAAAAGAAAAAGCACTCTCTTTTCTCTATTCCGTTTGAGAGCTGTCTAACTCTCTTTTACTTTTGTAGCTTATATTAGCAAGAACTTAGAGTGCTTGGTTGCTAGATGGCACCGGCGTTTCCCCCTTTTAACCATAATGTTCAAATTATTATCAAATTATCTTTTTAATTATTTTATTTCACTAAGATGTGTATACATGGTTGGAATAAGCGTATAAATTGAAGGTTTTTATATTTTGTTAAAATGAAAACACCCTACCCGACTAGCTTTAACACGACGAGATATGCAAAGAGTCCCGTCCTCTTGTTAGAATAGTCTATGAGTGTAGAGGCGAAAGCTGCAGATTTCCTATCCTTCTCCCGGGCAAGAGCCAATGAGAAGAAAAACGGAGGGTACTGCTTCGCCCTTTGACGTTTGGTATTGCCACCTAGTTACATGGGAAGAAGGGAAGGAAAGAATAATGGCAGTGTTGTGAAACTTTTGGTGTCTAAAGCTTTGCTGTCAAATGACAACGGTTAGCATATTTTTACTTAACAATTATGGAATAAAATGGTTTTGAGTGTTCACAATGGAGTTTTTATTTATTGTCCCAAAGTTCTTGCACTGCGCTATTTGTTGGCTGGGTCAAAACTAGCTGTCTTTTTGTTTATCAACAAATACAACTTTCTCTTGTTCGACAAAATTTAAGAAATTTTCTCAGAATAATATAAATTAATTCTTATCTTCTTTCTTATGTTATGTTTTTAAACAGGACGAGCAATTTTACAAAAAATGTGCTGCATTTCTCCAAATGGGGCAGAAGGAATTCCACATGGCCCTGCAAAAATGGATGTCAAGCTTGAAATCTATGGAAGGGTTTCCTTGACAAAGAGATACACCGGTATAGCAAAAAACTCAACCTGTCTCAAATGGTGGATACAACTTTATAAAAAAAAATCGTTGGATAATAACATGTTTTTAGTTTTTAAGAAGGAGCGTTGGACATCAGCGATGTCGAGAGTTGCCTATACAAGCCTTGGCGGCGTCAATTCTAGCGGAAGCCCATCAGTGTTTCAAAGACTGAACAGAGAAGCCTGAGCAAGGATAAATTGAAGGCCCAAGAAAGTGCCCTGATAAGACAGACTAAAGTAGAGTTTTTTTTATATAGTTTCTTTTTTTGTGTTGTTTCTGTGGATCATTCCTCATTTTTTTCATCATTTCTGTCTTAGAATTTATACCTTATTCTTTCCATCTGGCTTACGGTAGTTGTATCCCGATTCACCAACCTAACTTCTCAGCTGGATGCCAATGCTGAAACAGGCACAAACGCAAACTGCCGTTTTAGCTGTCCGACCTGTCATACCTCAGCCGCGAGCTCTCATTCACGACGATTAGGCCAACTAGCCGACATCCGTTCAATCAGAATCCCGCGGTCAAGATCTTGGAATCTGAATCAACCAAGAATTGGATGTGGAAGGAGATACTCCAACAACGGGACACAATTTAGTGGAACAATCCTTGGGAAGTTCTTAAAACAACAAACACATTCAAACAAAGGTGGATGAATCCATCGGTGAACTGAGCGACCATGAATTCTTTTGTGATGAACTAATTGAAGTAGAAGAAGCAATCATATTGCCCATTGTTGGTTGCACCGAATCCATATATATATCTCGGAACTATTGACCAATTCCTCGGCAACCCCGGATAACAAAAACGCGATATCCGATTTTGGCCGAACGGATGTTTGAGTCAAACAATGATCTATCAAAACTGACACGCAAGTAAAAGATGAATAGACAGAAGAAAATTCCAGATCTATTTTTGACATCCTGCTGCAGGAGACCATCGGAGTGATGGTAGGCTATGCGTTCCCTGGCTTGAAAAAGAAAAAGGAGACAAAGGAATCCTTTGTCCAGTAAAACATCGGCGAATGTGTTGCAACGTGTCAGCGCTTTGCTGTCAATTTTCACGGACGTAAATAAGAGGAATTGCCCTCACTTACACTCCACTGGAGCAGGTTCTCTTGGCTTAATATTCGCTTTAAAATCGTGGCTGAAAAAGCACGTGATTCCGAAAGCCAAGAAGACCCAAGAAAGACTCAATTTTTAGTTTCGATTTTATATTTTTCAACATTCCATTTATTGTTGTGTAATATATTCATGGGAGAAAAAGATCAGGAATATAATATAGCTTGAATACAAAAAAACAAATTAGAACAACAGACGCGCGATTTTTTCAATTTGCGGGTATTACATCATCTTTAAGATAAATTGACCTTTCTATTAGATTTATATATATTCGGCTGTTCCGGCGAGAAAACTTTTAGTTGGATTATTGCCACTTGGCAACGTTTTGGTTTAAGTCAAATTCTCTTTCTTATATTTCCCGTACTCTTTCTCCATTGTCTTGTCTGCTATTTAATGGAAGTCTAAAACCACGCGAGTGACACTTCTCATTTTGTTATCTCGGAACATAATTCTACTCTGTGTGTGTTCTAAACTTCTGTCAATCAGGTACGATAATGTGAAATCATGTATGCAACTCTTTCTTAACTAGTTTGTATTTCCCTATTCAGTTTTATATTGATTTGACTGTCTGTCAGTCTATGCATAATCTGTCCAGTGAGTGTTTTGGCTACCCAACTCATCTGGTAATTATTCTATTCTTCGATTATTGCAAGTTTACTTTATGCTCATGTTTCCCCTTTCTTAAGGTCTTGCTCTTTTGCACATTTATCTGTGGTTTATGGTCTGGGTGGCATCTCAGCATTCTACTCGTGCCATCCCAGGTATTAATTCCTATAGTTTCATTCCGTGCTTTATTGTTAACACCTTTATTATCCTGCAGATACCACTGGTCAATCCCCTTTGTAATTCATACTCATTTCGTGTAAGAATTGTCATCATAATATACCACGTAAAGTAACAAGGCTCCTTACAAGCATAGCGTCGAAACATCGGCAGTTTAAAAATGCAATTAATTAATTATCTGTTAATTTCTATTAAGAAAACATTTTTGTGTCAAAACCCTAGATAATTTTTGATTGAACCCTTTAAATATTGATTACTTTGTCATTTTTTTATTCCAGCAGTTATTGTTTACTTTCTAACGATCTTCAAACGCCAGATGGCGAAGTTGTACCCTCATTTTTTTCTGATTGGCTCTCACACGGACAGGGATAGGGAATTTGGTCACACCTCTCGCCCTCATGGCAGCAGTGGAAGAAAGTCTACAGACTTAACCATAAAGTAGGCATTGGTAGAGGGCAGTTGGGTTTGACTCTTTGGTAGTGATGTTACGTTAACTTTGTCGGAAATCGTGAACAGTACGTTAACGGATGGCTTTGGGGTCCGTTAATTTAAGATAACGTATTCAATAACGTAACGTTTATAAATTTTCATGTGTTATTTTTAACTTAATTTTTTTCTTGAAAATGCAACGCTGTTAAAATTTTTTGCTTATGTTTGCTGTAAAATTTTGAAAATTCTACACTTCAGCGTACACATTATGTAGTCTGCTAGACATTTAGAACTAGAAACGTGCTTTCGAAAGAACTAAAATATTCTCCAAAAGATGAAGAAGCGTAAGATGTCCAATAACAACGAACATTCACGCTCATCATTATGATTTTAGCAGTTGACTACATTGAATTGGAGCTATTGGACTATTTTAAATTCGGAAATTATAGCTTCGAACTGTTGACAACAACCATGCAGCCATGCAAGACGTCATAAATTGTTAAAAGGACAATGTGGAGTGGTTTCCCTTTTTGAAGAATTTGGCATGCATTTGGGTAGGAATCGTGCGAATCGTACAACAGGAGCCACATTGGCCGCCAAGGGTTTTTGGGTTTTTCTTAAACAAAGATCTTTTAAGGTATCTTCCAGTCTTCTTTTCTCCCTTGTTATTCAGATTTTCTCTTTATTATTTGAACAACGAAATATCCAATGCTTAATTATCAATTTTAACTCGCGAAGAAACTATTCGCTTCGTAACTGATAGTGATAACTGGAATAAAACTAAGAATGTGAGTTGAATTCGAAAATTTTATATAGCTAGTATTTTAATAAAATAACGGTGAAAATGAGGTAAAACGTTAACAACGTTCACAAAAAATGACGTGAAAATTAAAAAAACAACGTTAACGGACGGTTAATCTAACGTAAAAAGTGAATCTCCGTTAACGTATTGGATAACGCTAAAGTTTTAAAAATAAACTAACGTAACATCACTACTCTTTTTTCTAGCAAATACATGGCGTATATCGCTCTAGAAGAATAACCAAATTTAATTCTCATCGTGACGTACATCAATACAAGATTGTGAATTAAATCAGAGAGCCAGAGATGAGAATTAATGAAATGTTTTAGGTGATGATGGTAAGAATTTGCACGTGGGCACTAAAAGCGCGTGGATTTAGCGTCTGTCTATCATATTGCGTGCAGGCTAATGGCGCTAGCAGTATCTTCTCCTGTAATCACCCGAAAACAAGTTTAAAAAGTAGCCCGACCTCCAAGTTTCAGCGCCGTTAGCTACCAGCCGGAAAAATCAGTCGGTGGCCTCATTTCACTTATCGAGACACTGGCCTGTTGATATTTCACCAAAAATAAACGTAACCAGAAAGCCGTTGAAAAACAAACTGAAGAAATACAACCACTTTATAGAAAAAGAATTGAAATATTTATAATTTATTAAAAAAGACTTAAAAGAATTAAAATTGAAGAAAGCAAAGGGAAAAAAATCACTAGAATGACATTATTGAGTATTCCTACCCAATTTGCAGATTTGCTCGTGATTGGCGGAATTGTTGTTGGCAATGTACAAATCGATGGTGGGCGTAAATCAAAAGTGGTGAGGTGTACTCTCGCCACAGAGTCCTCCATGCAAACGTCGCAAAACCACTGCTAACATTTTTCGTTCAGCATAGGAGCAAGGTTACGTGACACGTCGACCCATTTGTCGTGAAACCATCTGCTGAAGTCGCCACACTTGATGGAAAAGAGATGGGCGAGAACGCTGTTGCAAATTGCGGCATCTCACATTTTTGCAATTAACATTTTGTTCTCTGCCGTCTGTCTAGCGGAGTTGGAGTTTGTGGTAAAGCCAAAGTAATAAAAGACAAAAAGGGGAATTGAAATTAAATGAAAAAATAAAATTCCAAAAGGGAAAAAATAAATGCCATCAACCCAAAGTCGCCCGACGGCACCTGCTACAACAGGTGTGTCCGAAGACAGTCCATTGGAGACATCCTCTCATCGTTGACCGCCACGTGAAGGTAGGCAACAGCCGGCGGGCGCACACCGTAGAGTGGCAAGTTTTCCCTGATGGCGGCCAGCAAATCGGCGGGTGAAACAATCGTATCGTACTTCAGCCACTTATTGTTGGTGTTGTGGAAACAGTGACAGAAGAAGTATAAACTGTTGGCAGGTATGCCAGGGCCAAACAGCTCCGCGATAAAGGTTTTCTACTCACAAATATTCAATGTAACGTCACAGCGTAGACGAATATATATCCACCAAAGCCAACGAAAATTCAATAATATAAACCGAACCGACCGACCAGCGAAAAAAAAACACACCATTTTCCTAACTCCGACGATACCCTCCCACCACCAGGTATAAAAGAAATTCACATTCCCTCTCCACCAAAAAAAAATCCAACGACCATCAATTCAAAAACAAAATAAAAATTGGATTACAAAAGTTCTTTTGTTTGGTAAATCGTCAGTTCCCTTGCAAAACAGATTTTCTTATATCGTTAAATGATAAATACAGGGTTGTAGATCTCGTCGCGCTGATAATTTCAAACACTGGGTTTAGGGGGTGAAAATGAGCGGTAGTGCCCGAAACAAAGTTACTTGTTTTTTTACGTGATTGACGCGCAGCCCAAGCCGCTCAGAAAGGGAGTCAAGTTGGAGGAGACTGCACACACCCATGGAAGATGGGTGAGTGAATTGGGTGTACCTGGGCCATACCAGAAACTCCAATGTTTTCCATTGACTACCATGTCAACGGTGGCCTAATGGTCATTCCTCGTCATTCCTCGCTGCTGTCCTTGTTGATGTTGTTGACATTGGTATTCACGTTGATATATTGATTATATGTTGATGACGAGCATGATCTGGTGGATGCTGATGGCCAGGATGCTGCGCAACCTGTCTTTCAGGTGGGTTGGTAATTAGTGCCTGTCTCGGTGCTTTTGGTAGCGCATGAAAGAGTAATGTCAAAGCTACTCTCCTACCCCCCAGCCAGGAAATACTCTTATAAAGGGAAATGTATAAAGGAAAGTAAAAAAATAATATTTAGGTATGGTATGTAAGAGAATAATTACCCCTGCAAAAGACTAGGCATTGTGCACAATGGCTTTATTGGACCGGTAAAGGAACCCAGAATGAAAATTTAGATCCAAGGCTTTCAGCGACTTCTGGACGTATATTACATTTTTCCAGAAAGAATGAATTTCCGTTTAGATAATTCATGTAAAGACGAATATTTTCTTGATAGGATATCCATTCCCAGTAAAGTTTCGATCTGCAGTAAGATCTTGCACAATTATTACCACTCTTTAAAAATCTGATAATCACGGCTTTCGGGCTTTAAGGTGGGTGGATTGAGCGTCTTTCTCTCAGATTCAAACGAACACGCCAGTAGCGCTAGCAGAATGCTCTCCTGTACGCGCCTCCGCTGTATTAAGCATTAAGCCGGCTTGCAGGCCATGCTTGCAAAGAAACGGGGAAACGTCACATCACGATGCAAATCTCGTAGAAAATACGTTGATTAATGAAAATCGATTTTCTTTCTAAGATTTAGAAATGCTTGTGTAAAGCCGTTGTGGGATATTCTACTCGAAATCAGCCAATCGTTTTCGTGACAAAAATTCTGATTGGGATGCAATTTGAACACTGGGTTAAAGAAGACAGGGAAAAATCACCTTTTTGATTTTAGATTTGTTAAATGAATATTTCTTGAGTTATCGTCAATTTAAAATCAATTTTTTTTTATTTCTGCCGCAAGACCGATCAAAAAATTAAATCTTGAAGCGTATTAAGAGCTGGTTCAGGGAGCCAGTTTGCTGGTGTTGGGATAAGACTCAGTTTTGGACCGCAGTGCCTTGCCTAGTTTAAAGAAGTTTTGATTTGTTTTCGATAGCTTCCTCAGTTGGTCTTACTTTTTTCCGACTTCGGGCTTCCATTTGGATTTCCCTTTATCAAAAATAGAACAAAGATAATTCCATTCATTTGCTCCATTCATTTGCTCCAGACTAGCTCGGGCTGTACTGGCGAAGTCTATTATTACTTAAATTTGTGTGTGGTCAACCAAGAGACCATCTTTCGTCAAGATGACCCTCTTTTCTTTTTAAAATAATGTTGCGGAAAACTTTTTGAATTCAGGTTGAAAGTAAGGGAGAATTGCGCAATCAGAAAAGTATCGTCACCTTTTCAAAATCGAATCTATTCTCAGCTCACCATACTCAGTAAATCGGGTGATAGGGGTTTCCACAGCGCTAACAGGAAGGTTGAAGCAATGAAAATGACTTAATGTCTAAAAAGGATTTGGTAAACTCGATGAGAGTTTATTGGATTAACAAATGTTTTTTTCTTTTATTCTATCAATTTTTGTATTAACGGCCAACAAGTTAGCACTATTTCAATTATATTTTTTAATAGCAGACATTGTTTTAGTCTGGAAAATTAAAAATGAAAAGATCATAAAAACCTGCCAACAAATCCAAGGAACCAATTCCCCTTTTGATTTGCATTGAGGGGTGACCAAACAAACTTTTGAAAGAATGTCTTGTTTCTAAATGGTCGTTTTTTCCCAAGAAGCTATACCAAAGCCCTCCTTGACAAAATTTGAAAAAAACTCAAACTAAAAAAAAAGATCTCCCGAATTCTGAAGAAACAGTAATCTGGAGTAAAAAACTTGATATTTCCGTATTTTTCAGATGTTTAGGTCCCATAGCGGAATGGACAAGAAAAAACAGGGGGTCGCGGTGCGCTTGAGTGATGGATAGCTTATTAAAACAAAACATGCCGTAAGACATTCATCTGAAACCAAATTGAGGGGTTATTCCCCTCTTGTGCTTTCTCTAATGGATTATTTACTTGTAAATTGTTATGGTAAAAAAATGTCGAATGCGTTCCTGGTTACATATCGAAATCCACCAACTTGTTCTTAGAAGTTGATAAAAAAAAATAATTTGTTCGTGTAATTATTATTACTTAACTTATTTATTCATGTTACTCAAATTGAAAAAGAAAGATCTGCTGTAACCAAACAAATAATTTTAGGTAACATTACAAAAGAAACAGAAAATCCTATTTAAAAAATCTCAACAGTCAAGTAAAGAAAGAGAATACAAATTCATAATGCTAAAAAAGTGTATGAGAGCTTGTGGTTGTGAATAAGCAATATTTACTTGTCATCTTACAGTAAAACAATATATTCACGCGGGGTTAAAAAAAGGCTTTATTGAAATTGCTTAACTGTAAAAATGGGTCTTGATTTTCTGCTGTTTAGCATTAAATTACAATAAAAGCTGTGATTTTTTCATTTTGCTTGTTTTCTAAAATCAGAATGGGAACGGTCAGTGGGGTATTTGGAAAGCGCATTCTCACCAAAAGTTTGCTTCATCAACTCATTCTTATTGTATGGAGTTCTTATCTATCAAAACTCAGCAATTTTAATGTGTCATAAGTTCAAACTATACCCCTGACAAATTCAAAAAGAAATCTATTTTTATATTGATATCGAAAATGGCGGAAATCAGAACTTGATTACAATTTGTGGACGTTGAGGGACCGGGGCCGGCCTCTTCTGAAATTACAGCTTATGCCTGACCAATCCTGGATTATATTTCTTTTTGAAATGCTGGCGATTTACAACTTTCCGTTCCCCTTTGAAGCAACTCCTCTTTGACATAAAAAAGCAAGAAGGGTGATAGCCTGTGACTGTTTTACCTTTTTCAAGCGTGACTAGAGTGACTTATCGTAGCGTGCTCTTATTGGTATTTACGTCAGAAAAAAACATGTTTCACACGGACAACTGATAGGGAATACTAAAACATTTTGCGTGTAACACAAAAAAAAAATCCCCTTAAATCCGCTCCACAAAATGTTTCCTCAACTCTTCTTCCTCACAGCAACTCTGATTTGTGTGCTTATATTGTTTGTGTTAAGTTTTTCGTAGATATGTACGGTAGAGGGCTGCTTAAAGTCAAAGAAGAGGCCCAATCCAGCTCGCACCGGCATCTAAAGAATTTTTTTTGTAAGTTTTAATGAATTGGTTATATATTTTAGTTCTGACACATGTAACCAGATGTTATTCTTTTTTTTTCTCCACAGTAATTTTTTGAATACGTTGCTTACCAAGAATTTTTGCAAAGAGTTTTGTTGTTAGTGGCTGACTGGCTGACGCGGACCTCATTGGAGGGGTTGAAGTGAGTGTGACTAAAGATGTTGTTGTTGGAAGTAAAGGCTACAAAGAAGATATTGCCTAGCACGATACAAAAAACCAAGGATCCAATAGCCCAAAAAACTTCAGAATATGAAAAGGAGATGCAGGAGATATTAGCTAAACTTACTTCTGGAGTTACTGTCCTAAAGGCAGAATTTTTTCTCTATAGAGCTCGATGGGTCATTTTCTCATTCATGACTAACGTTTTCAATCTTTAGATTGATTAAACCTGTTGCATCACTTGGGCTTGTGACAAAATCTATACTACGATGCTTACACGTGAATTTTTTATATTTTATTCAAATTAGAAATTAATTTTTTTCGCTGTGGTGTGCTGCTGAACTTCTTGACTGGCAGTGAAAAAATTTGGATTTATCTTGTGTTACCTTGAATATCGTGCTGGAAATTTCTATCAAGATTATTGATGCTCCGAAACTGCAAAAATGGGCTTACCTAGCCACATTGACAATACTCTCCCTCGGCACGTAGTAGTCGGAGCAGAATACTGTCGTGGACAAAGGGTCAGAGTCTGTCAGTGTCAGTCAGTTCCCTTACTATCTCGTTTGTGAAAGAGCACATTTCAGAAAAGTCCCACCCTACGCGTTTTTTACAGTTGACGTATGATTTAATTCCTTGCACCACCACGCCCTCCTCTGTGTTGCTCTTGTTGATTACGTTGCGGTTGATGATTGATTGGATGTGGTTCTTGTTGAACATGTTTTCGTTAGTGCATGCATGGGTGTTGCATTTGATGTGCCTGGTTTTGTGGTTGTTGTTGTATAGGACGGCGACGTGGCTATTGCATGTTTCTGAGGTGTAGTTGCTGGGCCTGGTTTTGTTGGTGATGGGCCTGGTGTGAGTTATCCAGGTTATAAAGAGTTTTTGCGACTTGATTTCGATGGTGGTGAGTCCTTGGTTCTTCGCACAGTGAATGAAATAACAACATCAATCGAGGTCGCTGCATTCGTGGATTTTGTAATTGCAAGTGCCTGGTTATGTTGTTTTTGTTGTAACGGTCAGCCACGTGGTTTTTGGTAATGTTGCTGTGCCTGGTGTGGTTTTTGATGGTTCTGAATTAGACGTGAACTTGTAGGTCTGCGAGCCCTTGGTTCTTTTGGCAGTGAATGATACATTGTCATTATTCCACTCTTCTACCACCCAAGCCATGACCATCTATTGGTGGTAACTGCGAAGGTAAGTAAAAAAATTATTGATGAAAGAGTAGGTAAAAATGATTAGAGACTGAATAAATATAGACTTGATAAATATTGAATTTTTATTCAATCTCGGTGGAAACAAGTGTTTGATTTTTTTGAGGCTTTTAGGGCCTTATTTTACCTACACTTTATTAGCTATTAAAAGCCACAAAACCCTTGCCAAGGCCTTCTGCCCCCATAAGCTTCAGTCCTTTTGCAAACAAAAAATATATTTATAACATTTGGTATTTTTAATATTTTTTCTGTTCGTGGTTGCCTTGTGGGTAGCTGCTTATGCGTCCACGTCCTCTTGTCTGATGGTAACTGCAAAAATTAAAAAAATTAAAACAACATTATAAAGTTTCCTTTATTTATTATCATATGTCGAAAAATAGAGGCGATCTTGTGCCTCCACTTTTATTGATGTGTGCTACAACTGTTGCATTGTCAACATTAAGTCTGAGAAGCGCTTGCGAAATATTGCAGCGCTAATAAGGCTGCTAGTAATTTAAGTTCATTATATAGCGGCATCTTGGTTGGACTATTTACCTCCTTTACTGCAGTAGTTTTCAGTCGCCCTCCCTTCACTGGTCATGGACGCCTTTCGAGAATAGCACTAAATCTGGGTCTGTGGTTAAAACAAATTCCTCGATTGACTGAGATCTAAATACAGTTAAAGTCTGCCCTGGCTTCCTCCTTCAGGGTTTTTTATCCAAAATTCCCACCTGCTGTCCTTGAGTAACTAATATACAAATTTTGAATATTCCGTAAATTAGCTTGGGCGAACGGAACCACCGTCATTGCCTAATTGAAGTTGCTCAATAATGAGGAAAAATCCCAGAGAGCCACCTCTCGGTCGGACAGAAGTTTTAACATGCCTGCATCAATGGTTCTTTTTTTCTGTAGTCAGGTCCAGAGTAAAATGAACTGTGTCCAAAATCAGCCACTGAAAATCTGTACTTTAAGTGGGAACAGTTTCCGATTTTTTTAGGATATATTGATTATAAACCCCACCTCTTCTAGAGTCGATTTCACTACTGCGATCATCTCTGGTCAAATCATTGCAACATGAATTCATGATAAGGAAGAATATAATCCACATAAATCACCTAAACCAGATCCCTTTCTTCGTAAAGAAAACAACTACGGGTTTTAAAAATTTAGTGAATATTCGCGGTTCCGAGGATAACCCATATGGTAAAAAGGTGAACTTATAGATCCTCCCCTTCCGTGCAAATTGCAAAAAAACGTCAGTGAGACTGATGCATCGGCACTGTTAAGTTCGAATCGGAGAGGTCTAGTTTAGCTAACCAATCGTTCGCCTAAATAATACTTTTAGCTGTTGGCAAGCCTTCCGTTTTAAAATGGTTATACACGACACAGGGAAAAAACTTGTTTTTTTAAGGATTGTAAAATTGCTACTGATAAACCATATTTCTTGAGTTTCTTCAATCACTCATTTCCCCAAAAAAGCGCTGATCTTGGTTTCGATAATCTTGAGTTGCAAGTAGCCTGTCACTTTTTTGAGAGAGGGGGGGCAGTTGCATAGGTATAGTCACGAATTCAATTTCAAGACCGCAAGAAACGATATTCAAAACCAACGGAAACAGAGCCATGCTGAAGTAAACGAAGCAACCCTTCCCCCTACTAAGCAGCTCTAGCCCGCAGGAAAGAGAGTGGGTTTTCGCGCACTCATGGAATAGAAACCATGTCTTCAAGAGAAGTTACCGGCACACCACCAGTCGGTAGCTTCGAAGATGCTTGCCTTTCTGCAATTTTCGATAACTAAAAAGAGGGCTTTATCTCTTTTGGGACTAAAAGGAAGGGTTTTACCTTCAATCGCTGGCAGAGAGAAAAAAATGGGAACCGCAACTACCCAAATTTATCGTAGGAAACGTCATTTTTGAGGTAGACGAGAACTTAAGATGCAACCTATGGAATCCTGGTAGAATCATCATGTTTTCCCTGGACCCGATGGTTTCGAGTGCGCAATGGATGTTTGCTTTGACCGAGGCGTCTTCCTTCGGGGATCAACACGGTACTGGCTTTTCTGGAGTTAGTATCCGTTGAGGCCAATCCGAATGCGGCGAATGTGGAGAAAAACCTTGATTTATCGCCACGATAGGGACGACCTCGCGAGCAATTTATTTTTGGTAATTATGCTATTATGTCCACTTAATTCTGACAACAAAAATTATCGCACACAACACCGGAATGTAATTACTTCAATTTCTATAGATTCAGATCTCCTTTCACTTCCATCAACAAGATTCCTTCGGTTATGTCCTTTGGGCATTTTTTATACGCCGGGGAGTGGATCCTAACGAAAAAAAACATCTACATGAAATTTTTGTAATCACGTAAAATAAACAAACTAACAGATCATAGATTTGCTTTTTACTTCTGCTCTGTCAGACTGTTTTTGTTTTCAGCTGAACTTGCAGATCGAGCGCTAGATGGCGAGGTGTCAAAAAACAGAAAAATTGTGAAACGGATTGCCATACTAGAGTGTCGTTATTCGTGCAATAATTTTACCAACTGTCAAGTGTCAATAGACCACAACCAATTCTTAGGATCTATTTGTCTTAGATTCTCCTCCCGAATCAAAAGAATGTTCTTGCCCTTAACTAGATTGAACAAAAAACAACACCACTAGTAAATTCAAAAAAAAATGTAGTCGACTTTGTTAAGTTTGTCACTATAGATTTTTTCCGTTCCCGACTAGAGAGGGAATGCTACAACAGACTAACCAAGTAATTAGAAAGGTCTTCAACATTTATTAGTCTTTAAAGAACGTTTCAATGTTAAGAAAGTTGCCGAGTCATTTACAATGGAAAACCTTAATTATTTGGTGGCTTCTACAGTTTCTCCATCTGAACTTTCAGCCGCCATCCATTTTTTCAATTCTCCAGCCTGCTTGGTTACTGGATTGATCTACGATAAAGTATAAGTAAGTGAGAGGTGTTGTAAAAAAAAATTCTTTTACTTCTACAATTGTGTCGGAATATGCGACACAGGCTAGTTTTTCTCCCTTCCTAACCAGTCGCACTCCTTTGAGTCCTATAAGGGTCTTAAACTCTTCTATTTTCATTTTTTGCAGGAACTGTTCAATTGTTGAGCAACCCACTTCCATCTGAAATTGAAGTAAAGGTGTTATCAAGAATTTTAAAGTTGTCGTTCATACTTCTCACCTTCTTGCCTTTGTCGTCCAAAATTTTAATACTATGTTTAACTTTGGTATAGGACTACAGCGATATCACCTTCTTCGTTTTTTATAGAAGATCCCTATCACATCTATACAAAAACATTTTATTCATTGAAGTAAGTTTTTTTTTTAAATTTCCTACCAATTATTTCTCGATCAGGAATGTCCTCAATGCTGCTGACAGACATGTACTTGTAAGTCAAGTCAGGAAACTCATCGTTGCCTTCAGCATTCTCTATACTGACCTGCAGATTGTCTAATTATTGATGTATTTCACAAAGTGTTGGTTTAAAGAAACTTACTGTAGTTGAAGGAATGGGAGTGGATGCTATGTTCCCTCGTAATATAACTAAAATTTTTTTCAGTCAAAATGTTAAGTAACTAAAATAAAAATTTGAGCTAAGAAAAACTCTCGCATTATAGAAGTAAATTTAATTCAATCATACGAAAAGGAATATTTTTTGGAATGAATAATAATAATTTGTGCATTTATTCTAAAGGAATAAAAAATAAATCTAAATGATCTTTCAGAATATTGATTACAGCATTGGCATTATTATTTCATAGCTGTCTACATTAATGAGTTAATGTCCTTATAGAAGTTTATTTAAATTCCTATGGAACATGGTAAAATATTTGGCAGCAAAGCACACACTACAAAAAAGACCAAAAGATAAAAAAAGTAATTTAAATTAAAATAATAATAAGAACAATTCTTCCTGGCTACCTATTTTTCGTATTTCCGTTCGTTTACTGTGCAAGAAAATAAAATATTTGTGCTCAAACAAAGTTATAATTGATTAATCTACAATTTGGAAAATGGCTGAACTTTATCTTAACCTCTTAAGCTCAGATAAAGACCACAAAAAATCACCTAAAAACTATAAGAATACCGTGTATCTGTGTCTCAAGTGAAAAAAAAAAACACTTGCTAATTTCTTTATCTCCTTAACTGGCAACGCCCAGGGGGGGGGGAGTACTGGGTTTCAGCTTCTCCGAACGTAGCAGCACTGGTCATAATGTCTTCTATGACTGTAAATTTTTTTTCTAATACTTCCATCTTCATTTCCTTCATGACAAGACTCAGTCTCCAATCTGCAAAGACAAGTCTCATAATAAGTCTTCGTTAGCGTTTCTAAGCACTTTTTTCTTGCCACGCATGGGTCAGGATGAATTATATTAATGTATTGGTTTCTCATTTCTGAATTGTGTAAGAATAAAAAAAAATAGATTCGGTTACAATTGAAGATAGTAATAAAGTCAAAGTTGACGAACAAGATGTATTGTCAACTATAATTTATAGTAAAATGGTGTATTTATTGTTGTTGTGTTCCAAAGAAAAGGTGTTTCTTCTCTGCAGCTTCCCAAAAAGTAAGTATTGATGTTATTAAGTTCTTGTTTTGTAGTAATAAAGGTGATCCTTTTTTTTTGATTTTCAGGTTTGTTTCAGTTCGCTAGCTAACATGAGATTGATGAACTATTCCTTGTTGATGAATCAGTACCACCGAATAATCTTGGTAATCAAACTGCATCTAAACTACGCAAGTATTTTATTAATGTTTTATTTTTTTAAACATGAACTTGTCAGCTGAGTCAGCACCTACAACACAACTTGCCACTTGGTTAACACAATTCTAACACAAAATTGTTGGTGTTATTAAATTATTTTATTTTTAAATCAATATTACTTAATTGTTTCTGTTCATCTTCTTATATTTATCCTTAAATGATTAAAAGATAGATTTATCATTAATTTACTGCATTCTGTCCGGAAACTAGTCCCATGGGCTGTGGCAGACACACATGCAATAATGGATTTATTATTCATTTAGCTGCATTCTGTCCGGAAACTAGGCTCATGGGCTGTGTCAGACACACATACAATTAGTGCAAACACGGTGGCATGGACATGATGTGGCAATAGTCGCACATGGGCCTGAGAACGGGAACGGGGGGGGGACTAAAAAAATATATTACAACAAAAGTAAAAAAAAAACACGAAATTAAATTTAAGCTTACTCCAATTGACAGGAAAATCGGCCGGAGCACTGTTCCGCCTGTCTCTAAGCGGAGTTACCTCCAGTAGCGGAGCAGGAGAACAAACGTTGGCAATAGCACCATTAGTAGGAGGAATTTTGGGTGTGGGTGCTGCATCTTGGGGTGATGCTACAGCCAGATTTCTCTTGATGGGTCACTCCCCATCGTCCCCACTTTGTGAACGTCGTTTCCGAGGCATTTGCAAGAAAAAAAATTATAATGTGGCCCCTAATTTTATTTGATATAAATTTTCTTGTATGTCGATATGTCGCACATCCCAATGGTAACAATGGTTCCCACCGAGGAGTTGAAAGCGAGTCCCTTACATTTTGAGACGAACTGGGATATCTATAGGGCGGAGCACCATTTCATTTTCCTATAAATTCTCCGCTTCTTATAAATTGTATTCAAACATTTCTTATTATTTAGATTGCAGGAAGAATAACCTTCCCAAATTCAAAAAAACATAATAGCAATTATTTAAGAAAAAGATAACAAAGCTGAAGGAAAATACTATTTTTTGACAGATTTTCCTAACTGATGACAGTTTGACTACTGCAATAACCACCAATGGAGCCATCCTCAGAAAGGGTGTCACCATTCAACGGACACTAGATGGGAGGCTACATTTAATGGTAGTGATTTCTCAATCCATATTCAATCAATCAATCAAATTCTATTACCCTATTTTTTCCTTGGTTATCCTCCATGATCTTTTTTCTTGTTCGTTTGTTCTAGCTTGGTTTGTTCCTTTTTATTTGTTCGCCTTCTACTTTCATTTACTATATTTTAGATGTTTGATTGATATCTTAATAAACATCAGACGGGCCTTCACCTGCCAACTGTAAAAGGATTTTCCTATAGGATAATTTAGGTTATTAAAACAGAGCTTTTATAGATGTCTGTAAATTTACTTACCCATTTGGAAAGGAATGGGTGATTGGTGTTTTCTTCCAAAAAGAAGCTGAGATTTTCAAATTTCAGAAAATTAATTATAAATTCAAATAATTTAAAACCGGGGGTTGGTTGTACTTGGATTGGCGGGGGACGATCGTGGCCGGCCGGAACTCGATCGCGATCGATCTCCCCTCCATTAGTCATTAATGAGACTCGACGCAGCGATGGGCATTTCCAGTGAAGGGAAGTCGTGTTATTTATTATTTAAAGGTTTAAGACTTAAGTACTTACCAAGATAAAGAACCAAGGATGACGAGTTACAATATTGTTCATCCTGTACTCCAGAACGGTCATATACTCGGGTATACTTTCACGGAGAAAATCTTGTATCTCCTGGTGATACAAGCATTTAACGACAAACAAATGTTACACTCTCAGAAGAAAGTGAAGGATTTTCCCGTTGACCGATTGATACAATTAGAAAACAATCAAATAATGTATTGAATGAACAAGAAAGGTAATTCATAGTGCCAGGGGATCAAGCCTACATAGTTTCCTTGTAATTAACTGTTAAAATATTGAGGTGCACTAGCCGATTAATTACCAGGTTGAAAAAATCATTATTATTGGCCATTATTTATCCTAATTCACTCTTTTTAGAATTAAAAAGTCCTTATGTAGCAGAAAGATCAGTCTCAAGTCCTTGTCGCATGTTAAAGCTTGGCAAAATAATATAATTATAAATCTCACCACTAGATGCACTGCTGTACAGGAAAAAGTTACATTGCACCTTAGGTAGCAGATCTAGACCACCAGTCTGTTAAGAATGCTTCAGGAATGCATTCAACCAGATGAGTATGTATTTGAAAAATAAATTTGTTTTAATGAAACGTGATAACCAATTTTATTATTTTCAATAGTTTTGCAGGAATAAATGTAAGAGCTTGAGAAAAATACTCAATAAGAAGTTTTAAAAAACGCAGCATTCAAAAGCAGCCTAAGAAATAAGAAGAAGTATAAAAAACTAAGCAAAACATTTCTCACTTGCATCATCACAGTTATATCATAATTGTTTTTGTCAAGATTGGAACATCAATACAACTTTCTACGTAAAATGCTTTTCATGTAGGAGGATTTTGTGATATTCCTGTGATCTGTTAAGAAAACAAAATGGTGTTACATTATCGATAAATCTGGTTTGTGTTTGTGAACATAATATCACATCAGAGATTTAAAAGAAATACAATTATTTTAACAAGCACTAATGCTTAACCTGAAGATGGGCGAAAAAAGTAGCGGAAACTTCAGAATAGAACAGCTATATTTCTTTGTTGCGGCGGCTAAAACCAAACCGTTCTGATTTTTTTGTTTATCTCGACTGTTGTTTTTAGACTTTTGTGCATAGAGTACCCACCAGGTTGCCGTTGGAACTGTTTAAATTTTAAAGGATGACACAATTTAGAAAAACACGCCCGAACTTATTCGTAATACCAACGTAGAATCTGAGCTATAAGATTTTGTTTCAAATAGGGTTGGGTGGGTGGGACTGTCAAGTCTTCACTCATTTATTCTCATTTATTACACTAGCCGCTCCAAATTTTCCATGCCGCCTGGTAGGAGGAGTGGGTTGTAGCGCGTCTTCCCGCCATGATGAGTCGGATAGAGTTCTCCGGAAGGCCTCCGCTTCTGAAGCGATCCCGGATAACTTCCATGTGATCAGACGGTAGACAATTGCCTTGAAAAACAGGATGGATGGATCCCCCAAGTGCCCGGCTGTGGTAGCTAGCTCACAAATCGCGGCAGAACACCCAGTTCCATGACGATGAAAACAGATCCAGCGACACCGTCCATCTTCTGGTGATCAGTCGGAAAGCTTCCGGTTCTAACCATTAGTCAGTCGAATCCGGTTACCACCTCGATTGCGCATCTTCAATTCCCTTTAGATAACCCGGCAAGTGAGTTGATATTGCGGGATTCGAACCATTTGTAAATAGCCGAGGCTAAATCACACAGTCACGGTTCCGATCTCCCCCCCATTTATTAATATAAGAGACGCCGTATAGTTATTTAATTTTACAAAACTGAAGAGCTGCGTAGGTCGTTGGCGAATGAGCGCAAAGCGTTAAAGGCGCCAAGCAATTCCAATTCATGTGCTTAGCAATATCGGTCGATTTGCATGGTCCCGCAGTCAAACCCCCCCCCCCCCCACAAACCACTCCCCAGTCGGACAGAGAGACGTCAGAGCAAATAACTAACGCTGGACATCGTTGAAATAGAGACTTGCCTTTCGAACCCCCCCCCCCCCTCCCCCACCTAAACTGTAACAGGTGTCGATCGACCTGATGGAGGGGAACCGTAAAATAGCCATCCCTCAAGTTGATTTCTGCCATTCAAACACCTGGGCTTCACCAGATGGGTAGCGTTGTTAAGGCCCTCCATTTAAACTGGCGATACACAAGAAAACTATTCAACCCCTTAAGATTAATAAAAGGCCTCCAGGATCCGTCGCTTTTGGGAACGAGAAAAAAACCGCGGACGAAGCGCTGAGATCTCATCTCCGCCACCGCACCTTTGCCGACCATTTCCAAAACTTCCTGGTTGCAAATTTTCTTTTTTGGGTTTGACATGTGCATATTAGAGGCCGGTTCTAATTGGAATGGGGTGTTGGTAAACTCAAGCTGAAGGTTCTCCGATACCTGCTTAAAACCCATGTGTCGCTTTAAATTTTGGACCAGTCGGAGCGGAAAAAACGAAGCTTGTCGGCTATCTTGTTTGTTACGAATGAGGAAGTCTCAGATGTCATAGGTGAATCGGGGATAAGGGATTCAAATAATTGTACATACCCACCGCGGCCTTTTAAATTGTAACTGGCGCGGCCCTGATAGGAGTTGGATTGACCACAGCTGAATCCACCGCGACTTTTTCTGCGAGCCAGCGCCATAAAAATTGTTTTGATCTCCATAACCGGAACCAGGAGCTTCTCGGTATAAATTTGATCTGGGTGTTCCAGCCCTTTGGCCAATTTGTTCCGTCGAGCGATTACTACTGCCAGCGCGATCAGGTTGGCCCAAACTCGCCAGTTTCTTCACAGTTTCGGCTGATTTAACCAACTTCTTGACAAAGGATTTTCCGAAGAGATCCTCCGCTTCGTCGGAATTGAAATTCGAATCATCGCTGCAATCATCGCAAGGACGGTGTGGTGACGTGCATCCGCTAAAGAATTTTCGAGGCTCAACCTAGGAGGGATAGTGCGGTCTTCACTGCCTCGTGGTGGGCATCGTCCACCAGTTTCTCGTTGGCCAAAAATATAATGGGCTTCACTGCATCGAGCACCTTTTGTCGAATCTTGTAAAGATCCTTCTCGTGCGAATCAATTGACCCTTTGCTAGCCGTTGAATTTTTACCGCCACTAAAAGTTGGTAAATGCATGGACTACTCAATATTAAGGACGGGACTCTTCGGCCTTTCCTATGTCGGCCATGTAAAAATTTTTCCGGGAGAATCGGAATCGAAATTAAAAAATATGTATTGTTTTACCTAATGTCCCTATACCTAATATGTACGGTTATAGAGATATTGCAAATTACTTTACGGAAAATTTGAAAAAAAACAAAACACCGGTGCCATCTATGAACCAGGTACCCTAAGCTCTTAGAGTTTTGGTCTGCAAGCGGCAAGTCACCAAAGTCACCTTCCCTTACTACTCATTACCATAACTTTCGCCGGTTCTCAAATAAACGATTCAAACGATAGGGAAGGTCAAAGTAGTTTGTTTCTTTCTTTCTTGTTTTTTACCCTTTGTAAACCCACCCCCTACGCCGTCGCAAATACAAAGATTGACATAACATTTGATGTCTAATGCGCTAATTTTTGCTATTGAAATTAAAAGAATGGGATCCGTTCTCAGTTGCAATCATGCCTCAAAGGTGCATAGTTGATGGCTGTGACTCTGTTTACGGAAAAGGGAATATTTTTAGGGAAAAATACTTTTCACAAATTGCCATTTGATAGTAAAAAAAAATAACTGTGGATTAGTGCGATACAGGAGTGGAATGGCTTGAGACCTCAAAACAAACACTCGCGAATAGAAAACTTGGCAGTGTGCGGCAAACATTTCAGTGCCGACAGTTTCAAAGCTGGATTGCTCTCGGAGAAAAAAAATTTCTACCTAATGCGGTTCCCTCAATTTTTTTTTGGTTCTGTTCAAGTGCCTACTCAAATTCAAATTCCTGCAGCTGGAAAATCTAATTGTCAACAGCCGCAAAATAAGAAAAGGCGAGTTTCTTATGTTGTTACTCACGAACCCAATGCCGATTCACAACATCAAGGTTTGCCATTTTAACGCATATAACTATATAGACCCTTATGATGTAACTAAAAGAGATTGTGGTATAACAGTTGACTTACCGCATACGCTGAACGTTGAGGCCGCTTCCGTTAGTGTCGCTGTGAATGACACGGTCGTCACAGATCCCGCAGATAACGTAGTACGTAGTTGCTCATCTGACTGCCGTGTTACTTCGTGTGCTTGTGACGATTTGGATGATACAGTTCGCTCTTCGGATTGCGATTGCCATTCCGATTCCGAAACCAGTACGTGGGAGGATCGAGCTTCAGATTCCGATTACGACGTAGGGTCGTCTGATGACTGCGAGTCGGAATCCAAGATCGAAGATTCTGGAAACCCTTATACCGACAATGAAGAAGAGCTTTTCCGAACAGCTAACCCTACAAAAAAAGAAATAGAAAAACAACAGCACATACTGCGGTTACAGCAAAAAATCCTTAGGCTCAATAAAGCCAAAGACAAGATACAAAAAAGAGTCCAGGAATTAGAAAAATCTTTTACTGGAATTATTTATCCCGAACTAAATCTAATAAAAGAAATGAAGGCAGGATGTACAGAAGGGGATCCGTGGAACTGCTTCATGACCGACCAGATGAAAAACAGATTACAGAAAAGCAAAAAAGGATGCAGATGGAATCAGGAGTTATTCGAACCTGCATTATACTTCATGCTAGAAGTCCAGGGGCCTACGAGTACTTAAGGAGAGCGGGAATGGTAAACTCATCTCAACTCATCGTAGAAAACGCTGCGGAGCTATGTTGGCACTTCAACTATGGAAGTCGGATTCACTGATGCCATTAAACAAGTGTTACTTGCTAAAATTGAAGAACTTGGAGGTGGCCGCGGGATTCATGTAAATCTCGCGCTCGACGAGGTTGCAATAAAACCAGATGAATCCTATATGAAAAACGTCGATAAATTAGTTGGTCACGTCGACATGGCCGGAATAGTTGAACCAGCAAATGGAGCCAAATTGGAAACAAAATGCTAACTTTCGCTATAAACGGCCTGGCTAATTCTTTCTGCATCGTCGTTGGCTATTTCCTCGTCAACAAAATGACAGCCGAAGAGCTGAGCAAACCTACCCTACACATCCTTGAAGTAGTAGAGAAGATCGGATTTACTGTCGTTGGTGCCGTTGCTTACAACTTTTCTACAAATACAAAAATGTTTAAGTTAATTAATCCAGAAGGCATTCTCGCACATGAAATCACACACCCCAATGATCCAACAAGGAAGCTTTTCATCAGCTTTGATTCGTCTCACATAATCAAGAATGTGAGGAACCAATTTATTGACCGCCCTTTGAAGAGAAAAGGAAAGCCCATACTGTTTGCTTTTATAAAGAAGATCCACGAAAAGCAGAAAAAAGTATTCCTGAAACTGGTGAAGAAGCTGACAAAAACACACCTGGAGCCTAATACAATAGAGCGGCAGAACGTCCAGAGGGCTATCGATATTTTTAGCAGGCAAACGGTGGCAGCTCTTGAAGCTCTGCGTCGTAGACGAGTATCAGGATTCATGGGGTCTGAAGAAGATATTGCGTCCATGCTCAAGTTCATCAAATGGTTTGAAATCCATGATATAAGCAATCGAACGCAAGCCACATTCAAGCATCTTAAAAATAAAACTCCTTTCACTTCCACTTCCGACGAAAGGCTTCAGTGGCTGGAAGATTTTTTGCAATGGCTAAAGGATTGGAAAAATTTGGTCGCGGAAAAGGATAATTTCCTAACATCGGAGACTTATGAGGCAATTACTATCACCACGAAATCTACCATAGCTAAAATTAAGTTTTTACTGGATGCAGCCGGCTTTCAGTTTGTACTGACGCGGAAGTTCAATAGCGACAATCTTGAACGAAAGTCCAGTGCTTTACGACAAGCAAACGACGGGAACTACAATATGGACGCCAAAGCTGCAATTTACGGAATGGAAAAACTACTAAGAACGGGAATTACCTACAGCGCAATCAACTTTAACGTGCCGCTTTCACGAGAAAAACAGAAAAGAGGAAATTAAAGGTCATTACGAGTTACTCGCGTGAAAGTTCCGAAGAAAAGAGCTCTCGACGTCCTCAAGTAACTTAACGTAGAAGAGCTGGCAGTATTGGACGAATTGAAACAACCACCAGGTACGAATTTATTTTAAACCTATAATGTTGAGACTAAATTGCAACGGTTCAGCAATCTAGTGTTGCTGAACCATCCTGCCCAAAAAGGATGCTGTTTAGCTTCTCTCCCTCTCTCCCCCTCTGTCACTCTCTTGCCCCAGGAAGTTTCGTTTGAAGTCTGTACTGTCTGTACTAGTTCTCTTTTTCGATATTCTTCCAAGTGAAATAAAAGGTATTATGAGTCAAATATGTTACAATTTAATAGGTTATGGGCCCAGGCTTCTTTTTAGCTGAATGTTACTTAAAAACTGATCTGATAACTAAAAAAAAGGGGGATAATTTTGCGAACACTTGTTGAGACAATGTAGGAAACCTCTCTCCTTTTTTTATTCACAGATCATCCAGCAGTACAACTGCTGAAGAAGTGACAGCATGGATCCAATACCACGTATTGATGTTAAACATATTGAGAAGTTTGATGGAACCAACTTTCAACAATGGAAGCATGGACTTACCATGCAACTCGAACTCAGTGGACTCCAAGACTTAGTCGAGGTAAATGTGCTGTCCTTCAACAAAGGAGATTCTCAATTTAAACTTTAACCACTTGATTACGATCAAATGCTGTTCATGATAAATTAATCGAACAATGTACCTTTGTCAAATCTCCCCAGGGCTACGATAGACACCCTGATGATGCAAATTTTGAGGATGAAAACAATCACCCGATTCCAATCAACATTGATGCAATCAGACAATGGAGACAAAGAGACTGCTTAGCTCGAATTATGATTTACCAAACTAATGATAAAGAACGTCAAAAAGGTATCAATCTTTGACAAGCAATAACTGAGACAAGAAACTAATTCTTCGTGTAAAACTTTAGGCCTCATGATATGTAGAACGGCTAATGAAATGTGGACTAGAATGTCCACTCAGTACCTCCAGAGAGCAGCCAATAATAAACATCTACTACACAGAGAATTCCTCTCACTCAACTATCAAGAAGGCACAGATATCATGACGCACGTCACTGATATTGAAACAATGGCGTCTCAACTGAAGGAATTAGATGTTAACGTGAGCGACGACGAAATCGTGGCCAAGATCTTGTACACCTTGCCAAAATCATTTGAGCATACAGAAACTGCATGGGACAGTATGCCAGTCGATGACAAGACACTTGACAATCTGAGAGCCAGGCTTATACAAGAGGAACGAAAAATAAAACGAAGGCAGTCTGAAAGCAACGCACCTCGGCACGAAGAACGAGAAGCTTTAAAAGCAAACTATCACCCTCCACGACGAGATGCACCCAACGGCCACCCAAGCAACAAAGCTCCGTTCAACCGATCTGAAAACCACCAGTACAGGCCAAACCGCTATTGTTCTGTATGTCACCGTATAAATCATTGGACCAGAGACCATCGACCAAGCAAACGCGACAGAGACACAGATGAAGAACAAGGTGGCTCACAGAACAAGAGAAACAAATCAAATGTACCCGAACCGAAGGCAAAGAATTTTTCCTTCGTATCTATTTTTGGTCTTGCATCATCGTCAACAATGAACTGGTTTGCCGATTCCGGGGCAACTCAACACATTTCCGATCAGAGACACCTGTTCACCAACTTCACCTCGATTACACCCGGAAAGCTGACCATAACCGGAATTGGCAAGAAGGTTATTTATGCCCATGGTAGAGGAGACATACCAATAAAGACCAAGATCAACGGCCAACTTAGATCAGGAACCATCAAAGATGTACTCTTTATACCAAACATAGGTATAAACCTAATCTCCATTCCTGTCATCACTGAACTCGGGTACAAAGTCACATTCTCTGGTTCCGACGTCGAAATTGTTCATGGCGAATCTCTCTTCATGGTTGGAAGGCGTGTAGGCCAATCTCTCTATCAACTGGATTTATTGACTCAAGAGAAAGTAAATGCCAAAGCCGCGATCAGCAGTGGCGCTTCGTTCGATGTCTGGCATGAACGCCTAGCTCATGTCAATCATGACACGATAAGAAAGATTATCACAATAACTCCGTCGTTTGACTGAATATAATTGGAGAATCATCTGCTGCACCATGTGACCCCTGTATTAAAGGAAAAATGCATCGAATGCCATTTTCAAAAGGAAGAGAAAGAGCAGAAGAAGTTTGTGGAATTATCCACTCCGATCTTGTTGAGATGAACGTCCCATCATCCACGGGAAAACGATTTTATTGCATCTTCAAGGATGATTTCTCCGGATTTAAAGCTGCAAACACCATGAAACACAAGTCGGAGACACCAGACTGCTTCAAAGCATTTGCCGAACGAATGCATACAGATACTCGCAAGAGGCCTCGTATCTTTCGGTCAGACGGTGGAGGAGAGTTTAAAAGCAACTCTTTCGAAAAATGGCTGTCATCACAGGGGATCTTGCACCAAACCAGCGCCGCTCATACCCCACAACAAAACGGTGTTGCCGAAAGGGATAATAGAACAACCGTTGAAGCAGTCCGAACAGCACTACATGCAAAGCAGATTCCTCTTCACCTGTGGCCAGCAGCAGTAATCTACACTCAAAACCGCATCCACCGCGACGGATTCAAATCAACACCGTATGAGTTTTGGTACGGCAAGAAACCTAATGTATCGCATCTCCGTGCTTTTGGTACTAGAGCATTCGTACATGTCCCCGATGCAGACCAACGCAAACTCGACCCTAAGGCCGTGGAAGTTTTGTTCGTCGGGTACAGTGAAACAGTCAAAGCGTATCTTGTATACGTTGCAAAAGACCGCAAAGTGATCACAAGTCGAGACGTTAAATTCATGGAAGAAGTCACACATGTGACAAACATCTACCAACCACTACTGACTGAACACAAGAAAATTGATCAACACAACAGCACAGAACAATCCTCTCAGGCTCTTTCTCAACCGGAACTACGAAAATCGAAACGAGGACTCATCCCGAAGAAACAATGACCCTCAGACAGCACAGGAGGTGAAATCCAAATCAAGACTTATCACTCCCAGGCAATGCAAGCTCTTGATCTTCTCTACAAAGAGCCTCAAAGCTACAAAGAAGCCATCGCGTCCCCTCATGCTGAACAATGGAGAAATGGCATGGACAAAGAAATCGCCTCGTTAAAAGAAAACAACACCTGGACGCTGGTAACTGCTCCCCGCAACAGCGCAGTCATTCCATGCAGATGGCAGTACAAAGTAAAAAGAGACAAAGAAGGGAATGTTGTTATTTCAAAGCTTTTACAAAGCTCGCTTTGTAGCGAAAGGCTTTAAACAACAACATGGGATCGACTACACTGAAACGTTTGCACCTGTCGTTAGATACGACTCCCTGTGATCCATCCTAGCACTAGCAGCTTCACGTGACCTACACCTTCTGCAGATAGACGTCCAAACCGCCTTTTTGTATGGCGAAATCGACCAAGAACTATTCATCCATCAGCCGGAAGGATACGTCACAGAAGATTCTGAAAACTACGTGTGTCGCCTGAACAAAGGCCTTTATGGCCTTAAGCAAGCTTCAAGACTATGGAATAAGAAAATCCATCGATCTCTAGTCAACTTGCTGTTCACTCAAAGTGAAGCAGACCCTTGCGTGTACATTCGCCTGTCAGGAGGTGACATCATGATCCTGGCCATATGGGTTGACGATGGGCTATTCGCCTTCAGTGACAAATCAGCAGGCCAATCAGTTATCGACCATCTACGAGAAGAATACAAGATGAAGGCAGGCCCGTCAGAACATTTCGTCGGCTTAAACATAAATCGAGACAGACCGAATAAGACGCTCCACCTATCATCGCCTTCATACATCGAAAAAGTGCTGGCCAAGTTCAACATGACAGAATGTAATCCGGTCCGCATTCCCGCTAAACCCAGCCTTCACCTATCCCGGGACATGGAGCCTGCAGATGTCGAGACAACAGCAAAAATGAGAGATATTCCTTACCGACAAGTCATAGGGAGCCTGATGTACGCTGCCATCACTTTTCGTCCTGACATCACCAACGCGGTGAATCAGTTGGCCAGATTCTGCGAAAATCCAGGCGAGTCTCACTGGAGTGCAGCCAAGAAAGTACTCAAGTATCTAGCATCAACGCGCCGATTCGGGCTTCAATTTACTGGTGCAGATATAGACATCGACACACTCTCTGCCTTCTCAGACGCAGACTACGCCGGAGATACGGATACAAGACGCTCCACTTCAGGATTCGTATTCATGTTCAACCAGGGAGCTATTACTTGGTCCAGTCGACGCCAAAACTGCGTGGCATTATCTACAATGGAATCGGAATATATTGCGGCCAGTGACAGTTCAAGAGAAGCCGTTTGGCTACGTCGTTTAACAGCACAAATTGGAGCAGTTCAAAAATACCCCACTAATCTCTATTGTGACAACAAAAGCGCCATCGCGATAACTCACAATCCGGAACATCATTCACGGTCAAAACAAATCGATGTTAAATATCATTTTCTCAGGGATCAACAGTCGAACGGAACAATTAATATCTCTCACGTCTCCTCAAAATCTCAACTAGCCGACATATTCACAAAGCCGCTGAGTGGCAACCGTTTTTGTATCCTTAGATCTCAACTTGGAGTCGTCGAGGGGCCAATCACAGGATCGCGATTCTAAAGTCTTCATTTCACCACAATGCAATTTAAGGAGGTGTGTTGAGACTAAATTGCAACGGTTCAGCAATCTATGGTTGCTGAACCATCCTGCCCAAAAAGGATGCTGTTTAGCTTCTCTCCCTCTCTCCCCCTATGTCACTCTCTTGCCCCAGTAAGTTTCGTTTGAAGTCTGTACTGTCTGTACTAGTTCTCTTTTTCGATATTCTTTCAAGTGAAATTAAAGGTATTATGAGTCAAATGTGTTACAATTTAATATATAAATACAAAAGTAATTATTTATACGATCAATGCAATTTTTTTTGCATAGCTTACGGGTTTGGGAATGAAGGTGATAACAAGTTAGCAACGGCTGTGACCTCAGGGTTTCTTCTGTTAGCTATCGGTGAACGGGAGATTTGCGTTGAGTGCTTGGAAAGCCTGAGACACAATGATTTTCACGACTCCCAAGCAAATGCTCTGAACACCTTGAACAATTGCCTAGGTAAATAGAAATAAAAAATGATTAGGTGTACATACAGATAACCTAACGAAATCCGCACTATACTAGACCGTGGAGGACTGAATATTCCTTCTAAGGAATTTGTGGAGAGGATGTGGACAATCCACAAATTTGTTGACTCTGCGATGAAAAAACTGAACGATAGAATAAAAATTCATGAGGACCTCATAACTTTCCTTGCCCCCACATGGCTGCCTGCTGTACCTTTTGTTGCACTCGTGGAAAGAAACTGCCAGCTGAAAACCAACACAACGAAAGTCTTGTGATAGTCACTCTATGAAAGTTTATCAGTCCAATGCTGAATGGTTATGCAGCCACGCAAACTGACTTGCAGACAAAATCACCTGTTGTTGGAAAAA
Organism: Daphnia pulex; assembly: GCF_021134715.1. Classification (NCBI taxonomy): domain Eukaryota; kingdom Metazoa; phylum Arthropoda; class Branchiopoda; order Diplostraca; family Daphniidae; genus Daphnia; species Daphnia pulex. The sequence continues at coordinate 4,503,342 of NC_060021.1, read as the reverse complement.
ATAAACATGTGAATCGCAAGTATAATACAAATTCCAAATGAAAATATGTACGTCTTCAACCTCAAGTCATACTAAACTACACATTGTTCTGTTCCATGGCTGTTGCATACTCGTCAAAGTAGAAACAGTAATACAGAAAGTAGATGCTCGATGCAAGTTGCCTCGTAATGGGTTGACAAATATATGTGTTCAAAGAAAAGCACCTCTGAAAAGAAATCACTCTCATCAGAGGATAACGACTAGTGTTATTAGTTATTGTAACCTATTAGTTATTGTTACCAAAATAGCTTAGAACATTATCTGTTACTGATGACATCCATTTCTGCTGCAGCTATACATGTTCTGGGCATAAAACAACAAACTTGAATTAACAATGTGAGAGTAACAATTAGACATCAACATCATATTACCCTTTTACGCAGGAACGGAAACGTACACTGCTTTTTCTTGTAAAAATCGTCTATTTTCGTGTTTAACGAGTCTTCACAACCATTTTCAATTCACCTGTCACAGACACAATACCGAATACCACACACACGTCCAAATTAACTTTGTAATTAACTAAACGTTTGTTTTGTTTTTGATCCAGTATGACTTGCTTCTGTCATTCCCGGCAACAGTTTACCAATTACCATTGGTAGATGGCACCGGTGTTGTCTTTTTACCCCTACTCCTGAAAGTAAAATAAGAATTCTTTATTAATTACTTTTTTTTACTGAAATTTATAAACAAAGTTGGAATCAGCGAAAAAAACTGTATTTTTTTATATTTCCCATTAATTATCTCCTGAACAAACCCGACCCGACTAGCTTTAACATGGCGACATAGCAAAGAGTCCCGTCCTTAATATTGAGCATTCCATGGTAAATGGCGTCGTTTACAGTTGGATCAACCAACTTTTGTGACAAAACTTTTGTGAAACACAGGATAGCCCCCCCCATCTCTTTTGCCTTCTTCTTCTCGACCCTATTACACAAAAATATAATATTATAACTTATTTATCTTATCTTATAACTGGACCCCAAGTTTCTTTGAAATGTTGAATTTAATCGGCCCGTCCAACCTTGCATTTTACCATTGGTTCGCCATCTTTATCAGTGGACCCGTGATCTTCGTCTATGTCCACAAATAGATCGAATGGGAGTTTTTTTAGTCGTCGAACTCTCGCTTCCATTCCACTGGATTCGACCTATACCTTCACTGAAATTTTCGAATCATAGCCCCCCCCCCTTTTCCGCAATTGTAGAAATATTTTTCAAAGGGGCGAATGAAATAGAGAATACGATTAAACGAAAGTAAAAAGAACGAAAGGGGAACCTCCGAAATGCAATGAACAAGAATGTCACTCCACCTTCTATTAAGAGGGAAAAGACAAGGACACTGTAGGAAAGATAAAACTTAAAATCAAAACACGGCGCGTCAGAGAAATACATTCTATGACTGTCCCTGCTGAAAGCTGAAAAGGAGTGATTCGAGGCGTGAAGACCACCCCCATTCATCGTTGCTATTATGCCCCCTGGATATCCCTGCGGAATTTAGTTGAAATATCAAAAAAATATAGTCTTTTAAATGCATCTCATGTATTAGATGTCTTTAAAAATACAGTGGCAATTTTAAAAAAAAACTGTCTTTGCCTCCCGATGTGCAAGATTTTAAAAGTAATTTTTAATTTACTTACTTATTCATGTTTGAAAATGTTGTATCAAATGAAAATCCTATTTTCAGATTTTTCTATTTTCTTTTTAGAAATCCACACAAAGCTAAGATTTACCAAAAGGTGAGATCCACCATTTCAGCTAAGCTCCTACGTCATACTTTCAACAAACTCTAAGATCAACTGATTCTGGGGAACATTTTCTGATTATATTGGTACTCGTGATTAGCAGTAAGTAAGGCTAATAGAAAAAAACGTCGACATTGATTTTGGCCGCCACGGCTTGTATAATTCATTTTAAATCAAGAAATATGTTTGTGTCCCACATGTTGTACACATGGTATATCTAATGTCATTTATGTATCTCGTCTATTCAATATTAATTATTGTATCTTCTTAAATATAGTGAAATGTATAATAGTAACGGTAAAAATGTAGCCAACTTTTCTTTGCATTATTGTTACTGCGTAAGAACAAGATATGTAATAGCAGTTTTGGGAAATCATAACAAAATGTTGATGAATAACTGCTAAGAATTTAGTAGATGCATAAGAAAAGGTTTTAAAATAATTGCAAGAACAAGTCACTATTACAATAGCTGTTGTAGACTACAGCTATGAGCGACAGTTATGAAGATCCTTTTTTTTAGTTACAATACTACAATAAATGTAGCTTATCAGTACTTAACGCGGCTACATAATAGCTATTATTTAGCTAAACTTTTCGTACCCGCAAAACATCTAAATCACTTGAAGATACATATAAAATGAATATTCAACATATTTCTTATACACGTGTTGAACGCAGAAGACTCTCTTAACTTCTGTAGTTCCTCTTCATCCTCCTTCTCAGCCATCAAAGCATTCATCCCCCAAGGACTTCAACGCAATGACAATTATGAAATTAGAATGATGTGAGTTCTTGCAGTAGTATAAAATTTGAATTTATACGAGTCATTGTCGCGCGATAACTATATGTAGTTCACTTTTCCGTGTAGTTATCAAAAATCCATAATACTGTTGAAAAGAGCACTGATCATATGTAATAGCAGGATGTTTTAATACAACAAACAGAAAAAGTGAAACAGAAAAAGAAATAAAAAAGTTTATATTTTAGCTGAAAAAATGTTACAAGCAAGAATTGTGTCTAATTAGACAATCATCCAAAATGTTCTGTGGTTTATTTTAAGATGGTATTATATATATTATACTATTATTATAGCTCATAGTGGTACAATCTTCGTATGTTATATTTCATTTTTAGGAATAAAAAAACAAAATTGGTAATCTGGATACACAACGGAAAATAGAAGAAATAAGGGAGGAGGAGAGAAGAATAAAGCAGAAAAAAGGGTGTATTCATTCAAGGGCCATTCCATGGTATTTCAATTTTTTTTTGTCGCGGTACCTAAATTTTCAAATTTTTTTGATCAGTTTACTCTTCAAGACTGTGACATCATCCGAGTGCATGGCTTCTGCGCCTTCGCGTATGCAATTTACCTTATACAACTCTTTGAAACCATCAATTTCAAACAATTGGTAAGGAACCTTACTGTGCAGAATCATGTTCTACACCTGACGTGACGCTAGCCGAATGACTGTTAGAAAGCCTCCGGATATTTCTGGATAACGGATATTCCGTATATTTGAAATGGATTGAAATTGAGTTAACGAGCCAACTTCAGTGTGCTGAATCAACATTTTACCACTTGTTTCACTGCCTTGAATTTGCTGGAAAACACTTGTTGAAATTGTAGGATCTCAATCAACATGGTACAGCCAAGAAGAAGAAAGACATCTCACGGCTGATCTTTCGGCTAATTAAATTTTTGGATCTAATGCCGATATCAGAGATTCAGTGCAGCTGGTTGGGGCATGAGATTGAAGTTCATTTCTACAATTATAAAATGATTCGAGCGAACTTAGAAGAAAGCCTGTTGCTAACTGGATGCAAGGATTATGGTGGAAAATCAAGCGATTTTGATGTTAACGAACATTCTACACCCTATTACACATACTTTCCTGTAAAGAGTGTTCCAACACTTTCTGGTGGCGTCAGGAGAATTTTCCTGTGCTTGCTAATCGTTTTTTTGCTATCACTCGAACGTCTTGGATGCAAAAACAAATCCCTTCATTAAAGAACGAAGAATGACTTTGGTAAGTCGCACTTACATATGATACGAAGTTTGGACAGCTGTGTTGTGAATTTTGTGTTGTGCTGACAATTATGTTAGACTAGACGTTGTCAGTCATTTGAATAACCAAATTTGAAACTTCACAGGATTTTAGCATTGTCGCAGTTGATTTGTTTCTTTTTCTTTCCCCCTGTAAGCCTTTATTTTCACCTTATTTGCTATCGTAAGTTATTGATAGTTTTCAGAGGGATGTTTTAAGAGTTTCGTGTCAAATATGCAGTTGGATTTTTGAACAACTTTCAACCTTTTCAACATTATAAACATTTACATGTTTCTCATTTGCAGTGAAAGCAAGTCACTAGGGAGCCGGTGGTGTCTACTGGTGTGTCTGGTAGCACGTACACAAAAGCGTTCTATGCCGTCCGACCCAGAAACTGTCAGCTAAGAGGAGGATTTGGACTCAAACGTTGTCAACAAAAATCAACCAGTATTAATTTCGGTGTACAAGGATTCAGGCACTGAGGAGGAAAATTGTGTGTTGTTGTGAACCTGCATGAAGAAGTTCGATGTGGAATTTTCTCTAGTTGGCAGTGGTCCTTGCAGTAACATAGCAAAAATTTCCTATTCCCTCGTTTATTCGGCGATTTTCTCCGCCCCCCCCCCATAGCGTTCGATTTCCCAGCCATCTTCAAGAAAGAAATCGATTCTAGGGAATCGCCGTCTTGTCAACCCCTAATAATTTCCCTCAAAATCTATTTTAAATTCCACTGTGATTGAATCGAAAAATTTCCTGTAACATTTGTACCAAAATGTGAAATTCCATCGAATTTTGTACTACATAGAGCAACTTTAAAAAAAAATTAAACTGGTTATTAACCTAAGTGGAAGCCGTGTAACGGTCCAACGAACAGGTTAATACGGACCTATAGTTAACGAAAACTAATCTCTTTCCTTTGTCTTTGAAGTGTCAAAACTCACGAGAAGAAAAGACCAAAGGTTTGTGCGCATCGATTTGAACGAGTCGATTGCCAACATCCGGGCCATCGCCACCAAGCTCGTAGAAGACGACAGAAAAGTTAACATTCTCAACGGAAAACGACAGGGCTAGTGTTTACTGGAACTGTTCTTTCCAATCGATTTCTGCAACTTGATGGGTGCCACTCCACCCTTGGCTTTGCAAAAAGCAAAGCCTAAATTTTATTTATTTATTTATTTAGAAAAAGGTGCATTGCTGGCCACTTTCGAACAGAAAATGGTCTTCTACATCGAAGACCTTCAGCACCGGCAAACTGTTAGGCGGGGTAATGTGTCTTTTTGGCTTGGTCTATTTTCGGTGGTGGAAGGCACGGACTCTTGGATCCAGTGAACTGCGTCGGTGGCGCGTGTTCAATGACGGATTGGAGACAGTGGTTTAGGCATATCAGTGCAGCTTCTTCTCGTGGGTATTTGTGTTTGTGTTGTGATGGATAAGGAGGATAAGGAGGTGAGTTTGTTTGTTTGTTTTGTTTAGTCTTTGTTTGTAATGATTGTTGATTTTTGGGTGTGATTTTTTAGTATGATTTGGCTTTTGTTTTGTTTTGTGCGGGAAGGGGGCTCGGGACTAGAGGTCTCCAATGGATTGCTCGGTGAGAGAAGGTGCTGTTATTGTTGTTGGTTGTTGTGGGTGCCGTTCTCCTCTTTTAGTTCATTTTTCTGATGTACTAATGTTTGTTTTTTTGAAATCTTGTAGGTGTGGTGCAGGTTTGGACAGCTCTGGTTCTGCGAGTGGGTGGTCTTGGCGTTTCAGTGTAGCTTTTTCTCGTGGATATTTGTATTGTGAGGGGAGGATAAGGAGGTGAGTTTGTTTGTTTGTTTTGTTTAGTCTTTGTTTTCTGTTGATTTTTAGGCGTGTTTTTTAGTATGATTTGGCCTTTGTTTTGTTTTGTGGGGAAGGGGGCTTGGGACTTTAGGTCTCCAATGGTTTTATCGGCGAGAGAAGGTGCTGTTATTGTTGTCGGTTGTAGTGGGTCAATTTAACCACATCACACTATTATTGGTATGTTATTGCCTGTAAGTTTGATGTGGTATCGTACAACTTAACTTCACACATTGCATACACTTTTGCCAAAAGGTTAAATGAATTATTTTTTGTTGTATTGGTATGAGCCCCCAGACTCTGTCTGGGGTATAGCTCATTTAATCGAAGTTAAGTTGTTCGATACCACATTAAAATAGGCAGCACGAAAAAGGGTGAAAAGGGGGGAAAAGAGCAAAATTCACCACATTTTAAGGACCGCCCACCAAATATCGGGTGGGGTCCATTTTAAAGTGGGGAAGCTAATCTCAACTTTGAAGTGAGATTACGGGGGGGGGGGAATTATTATTTTAAAAATTAAAAATAAAATACCATGAGAATTGTTTTTTTTTTTAGTTTTAAAGGGCGGGATCTCGGAAACCGATTTTAGCCCAGTGTATTGCATGAACATGAGAGATTCAGTGAGACAGGCCATAAAAAGAAGGAAAGACAAGGAAATGAGTATGTGTGTCAATAGTTAAAACTTAATAGGGAATAAAAAACGAACGACTAGGAGAGGTGGGAGAGGAAAGATAGTAGATCATCAGCCATAGTGACGTGCTGCATTGACCAGAGTGAGGGGACTGCAAGGATCCCCACTCTTCCGTCGCTGAGCACCAGAGCCTGACGCCACCGTTCATAGATGTGTGCTCTGGCTGACCTTTTTTGCGGTTTACAGGCAGACCCAGGTTCCACCCCTTTCATAAGCGAAAACCTGGAGTCCGAGCCACTTCAACACCCACACCCAGCGCCACCGTTCAGAGATGAGGAGTGTGGGCATGATGCTGGTTTTGCTAAATGAAGAGAATGTGGCATATGGTGTGGCGCTAAAGTGGGAGAAGGTACATCTATGGAAGAAAAATAAAAAATAAATAAATAAAAACATGAACAGGAGGGTAGTGAAAAATATGTTTTAAAAGCTTCTGCTGCATTCCTGGTAGCCACGATATCGAAAAAACCTGGTGGGGGCTGGACACCAGACTTTCTTCATTGACAGCACCAGTCTGTAAGAAGGAAACAAGAGACCAGCGGACACCAACTACGATGCCTACAGGCTGTTGCCGGTGACCCGACGGATTTTTAAGTAAAAAAATTTGCGGGCACAGGAGCAACAGCCGGGATGACTGACGTAAGCACTTAACCGAGAAGGGTTAGCAGCAGAAAGTTTTAGCTGGATATAGACATTCCTCGAGGTAGATCTGCTGGAAGAGCACTAACAGCAAGCTTGAATTCAAGATGAGAATCAGCGTGAAAAACTGATTCTAATGATATTTATTTAAAAGGAATCCCTTATTCATGCAAGGACCCTATTATAAATTGATAAAAACGGGCATCATGTCAAGCAGTGCCACTAGCGGTTGGTGACATAAGTTTAGAGGGCTAACCGTGGGATATTTGAAACTTGGATATGGCTTACCTTCCCGATATGACTCGGCGATGGCAATCATGAAGAGGGCGGGGCAGCTGCGGGGCACCACTGATCCAAAAAATTTGAAAATTTCACAGTGTTATGTAACCATGACTTACAACCCACAGTATTTTTTCAGAAAAATCGGTGAGGTACCGCGACAGAAAATTGAAATACCATGGAATGGCCCTCAAGTGTAACTAAATAAAAAAATGGTTTCCGAAGAAAAAAACTACCTAATAAGCAGTCCAGTTGTGTTAAATAATTTTGTGGCTAATATTATACTCAACAACCTTCCCTGAATTACCAGGTTCTGAAAACTACAATAAATAAACTTTGATCAAATTTTCTCACGAAACTGTTGTACCAGAATGTAACAGGCTTATAACGATTGGATTATTCATTGTTACTCGAAGCTAGTCAGATATGACGTTTCAAAACACACCGTGAAACAATACATGACACCAATTGGGAACAAATACCATACTGGTCTTTCCAACGCCTCTATCAATTATTATTTGTCATAGCAATATGGATGATCCATCCCAATCACTTAAGGAATTTTTGAATTGTTGAAAATTGTTAACCAGCTGGTAATCATTTTTCAATAGAAGCTACTAGGTATAATAACGAAACATTTACTGTAATGGTGAATCACCATAAACCAAATTATTAACTTTTTGTCTGTTCATTACAGATACGGAATAGTAAACGAATCAAAATGCCTTAAAAGGTTTCATTTTCTTAAAACAATCAACCTGTATGGGGGGTTTTCCATTTCTAAGTCAGGACTAATCCTATCCCACGGAAATTCCCTAGTATGGATTCTTTCCCTGTGCTTTCCCTAACAGAGTGTTTTTTTTTAATTCCATGGTAAAGGAGTTGTTGAATGTGCTCCTGGTTACATTGGAATGCATCAATGTAATGTTATTAGAAGTTGATAAAAAGCAGACTTTTCTATATATTGATAGTGATACTGGAATATAGTGTAGCCTAAATAACACATTTGATATGTAATAAATAATCGTATTAAAATACTTCAAAATTAAAGTAATGGGAAAATTTTGTGCAGTAGGTGTCAGTTTTCCACCCTGATTTGTTTTCCCATACGAAAGGGTACCCACGGCAGTCAAGAACTCAATTACGTCAGATACAAAATTTTTAACGTTAAACTTTCGGCAACTCGGCAACACTCGGCAACACTCGGCAACACTTGCCACCCTTGCTCTTTAAAAGGATTGGAAAATGGAAACACGAAGAAAGATTTGATGACTCAAGATATCTTTGTTGCTTTCCTGAGAAAGCAGAAGAAATTTTATCCATTCTTAAAGGACCTTTCTTGAATTGTCATCCCAGTTATGCTCTTAGTTGATGGAGCAAGCAGCCATATTTCATCGGAAGTCTCTGGTTTGAACTTTCATCCTTCAGTGCTGGTGTAGTCGAGAAAGTAATATAAAAAAACACATTTTAAAATTATTTTTCATTTTGCGAAGGGTTTTCTCAGTGTTCTTTGACCAGAATATCTCAAAATATACACAAAACATACACAAAATATACAAAGCAGTTGGAAATTTTAGAAATAGGTGCGGAGTTGACGGATATGCAAGAGCGGGCATGATCGTTTGATGTAGGTTTATCCCAAAACTCTTTACGTGGGAAAAAATGGCTTTTTTACCCGATTCGTAGCCTGACTTTGAATCCAGTTATGTTCGTTGGATTAATATCAAATATTCTAGGAGATTAGCTGTTACAAATGACATTTTCTTTTGCGTAAGATATTTGTGTACGATGAAAGAATGTAATAATTTTAATAAATCATAACTGTTACTATTTGCAATGTTAATGTATAATTTTGGTTGTTTATGGAAATATGAAATCATTTTGAATTCAACATTCAATTGCGAATTGTTGCGGAAGTAGCTGGGAATGTAAGTGCTCTCGACGAGCGATGAACCATATGACATCCAGTTGCAACATTGCTAAAGATGAAAATAAGAAGCACACTCCACTAGCACATCTTCGAAATATTCTTCACCGTGTCCTCAAAGGAGAATGGATTGCTTGTGTCATGTGTTGTCCTGGTGACTAGTACGCAAAAGTCCAAAATATTGTAAGAATATCCAAATACTTTCATGTTTCCCCATAATGATTATTCTATCCATTTTTTATATTATGTAGATGAAATGTGACAAAGAATTGGAAGATAATGGAATTCTACTAGAAAATGTTCTTTTTATTTCTCATGGTGTCGAAATAGGAAGTTGGATGAGGGATAGAAATGGTTCGATAGTTGGCTATTGAAAATGTAACAATTTTCAGTGCAATTAAATTTAAGGAATTTTTTATTCAAATTTCTGAAAAGACTTATTGCGTAGTAATGCAAATAATAAACATGGGAACGCTTGAGGGTTAGTTATTATATTTATATTAAAATTAAATTTCTGATTCTCTAGTATCATTACGTATATATGTTTCAACTTAGATTTCGATGGACGGCACCTAACATCCCAAAGGAGATCAATCATGGCTGGAATTCCCAACGTCTGATTTCACTTCTGGATTGTTTGAAATAAAATGTAAAGTTCTTCAACAGTGTCATTCAATAATTCATTTGTTATTCAATTTTTGATTGATAAGAGATCTTAGTTTTTATAGGAAACTAAAACACTGCAGCAATGAATTTAAGTTTCTAGGTTACAATGATTTTAGGTTTTTGGCTAAAAATCCTTCGCTCGTCTTCGCCTCGATGCATAAAATCTAAAAGAGAGGGTTGCACTGTGGGAAAAAGTCTTGACTGGCCTTTCTTGCAACGATCTCGCTATCTGGTAAAATAGGTCCTACTGAGATTAGAACTCAGTTTGTCAGAGTCAGAGTCTGAAGTGCTAACCATTACACTGTAGAAAATTGATAAATATCCTACTGTGGCTTGAACACTAAGTTTCTACATTGATATGCCATGAACCCCTGATCATTGCTAGTAATTGGAGTGCGTTACAGTTGCCAATATCCCTAACTACTCCTTTCGGCGAGGATGGGATTTGAACCCATGCGTGCAATGCTCAATGGATTAGCAGTCCATCACCTTAACCGCTCGCTAACCTTTTCGACATTGACGTTTTTAATCTAAAGCCAAATTATCTCAGTTGGGCGCAATGGATAACGCGCCTGACTACGGATCTGTTGGAAAGTCTAAGATTCCCAAAGCTGTCAATTTTTCGGACCCACTCGAATCAAAGAAAATCAATCCGGCAACGCCTGTAAGGAGAGTAAGGGAATCGGGCAAGAAGGAAGGAGCCAAACCGAGAAGATTATTCACTTAGAGTTTATCTGGTGTAGAGCGCACGTGTGCCGACGCTCCACACTTTACGTTTCAGTTTCGCTTTCCAAATTCTGTTTTTTCTCTGTGTTTAACGTGGGGACGTATAGCTGGCAAATACCGTCCCGTCGCCTAAACCCGATTTTGTGTTCCCGTTTTTCCCTGAGCCGAAATACATTCGACTCCAGTTAATTGCGACTCTGAAGTTTCATTCCGGTGTGTCCGAAGCAAACAAGATCAGAAGATTCCAGGTTTGACTCCTGGCAAGCTCGATTTACTTGCGTTTCAAGGAAGACAGTTGGTAATAATTTGTTATAGCGTTCAAGGATGATGGCCGCCTCGATAGCGCAGTAGGCAGCGCGCGAGTCTCATAATCTCGAGGTCGTGAGTTTGAACCTCACTCGGGCATTTGTTTCATTTTACCTCTTGTAAAAATTCAAGTCCAACTTTAGACGGAGCAAAATACTAAACCGTGCTTCGTTTTGAAAAGGATAGAAAGGGTTGTGGTGTTTACGTCGATTATGGTTTTTACGTCGATGGGGTTGTGCTCGCCATTACGAAAGTGTTGTTTGCTAATTGTAGGCTGTTTGCAAGATATAGTGTCCCTCGGATGTATTTGGGGATGGATGCAAACAGACATACTTTGAAGTGGCAATGACGGTGATTTGAAGAAATAACGATTTGCAACGAACATGTACAGCAACCTCCGACAGCCTGGCGTAATAACGCACTGTTTTAGAATAACTCACCAGAACCAAGTACCCTAATCCATCAGCAACGCAATGCATAAGCTCTAAAAGAGAGGGTTGCACTGTGGGAAAAAGTCTTGACTGGCCTTTCTTGCAACGATCTCGCTATCTGGTAAAAAAGGTCCTACTGAGATTTGAACTCAGATTGTCAGAGTCAGAGTCTGAAGTGCTAACTATTACACCATAGAACCTTGATATAGTTACTAAAGAGGCTTGAAGACTAAGTTTCTACATTAATATGCCATGAACACCTGATAAATGCATAGCAATTGGAGTGCGTTACAGTTGCCAATATCTCTATCTACTCCTTTCGACGAGGATGGGATTCGAACCCATGCGTGCAATGCACAATGGATTAGCAGTCCATCACCTTAACCGCTCGGTCACCTCGTCGACATTTCATTTCGTGACGTTTTTCATCTAAAGACAGATTATCTCAGTTTATCTGCACCACTGAATTACAGGATAATTATCCCGTATCGAACACCAACACATATCTAGAACACATCCTACGTTTCACGCCCGATGAGGTATTTGAACCCTCTACCTCAGGATTAAAAGAACCGCGCTCTACCGTCTGCGCTAACCGGGCTGTATTATTATCCTTATCAACAATTAAGTGAAGATCGTATGAACAGTAATAATAAATTCAATTCATGTTAAAGGCTTAAAACATGACTTCACTAGTAAAGACATGATTCAAACCTGATCCCTTTCTGTCCAAAACAAGTAGTTGTTTTTTACAATTAGTATTGTTCGTCGTATAGTATGGGTTTGTGGCGCAATGGATAACGCGCCTGACTACGGATCAGTAGATTCCAGGTTTGACTCCTGGCAAGCTCGATTTACTTGCGTTTCAAGGAAGACAGTTGGTAATAATTTGTTATAGCGTTCAAGTTCAGCGTTCAAGCCGCCTCGATAGCGCAGTAGGCAGCGCGCGAGTCTCATAATCTCGAGGTCGTGAGTTCGAACCTCACTCGGGGCATTTGTTTCATTTTACCTCTTGTAAAAATTCAAGTCCAACTTTAGACGCAGCAAAATACTAAACTGTGCTTCGTTTTGAAAAGGATAGAAAGGGTTGTGGTGTTTACGTCGATTATGGTTTTTTCGTCGATGGGGTTGTGCTCGCCATTACGAAAGTGTTCTTTGCTAATTGTAGGCTGTTTGCAAGATATAGTGTCCCTCGGATGTATTTGGGGATGGATGCAAACAGACATACTTTGAAGTGGCTATGACGGTGACTTGAAGAAATAACGATTTGCAACGAACATGTACAGCAACCTCCGACAGCCTGGCGTAATAACGTACTGTTGTAGAATAACTCACGAGAACCAAGTACCCTAATCCATCAGTAACGCAATGCATAAGCTCTAAAAGAGAGGGTTGCACTGTGGGAAAAAGTCTTGACTGGCCTTTCTTGCAACGATCTCGCTATCTGATAAAAAAGGTCCTACTGAGATTTGAACTCAGATTGTCAGAGTCAGAGTCTGAAGTGCTAACCATTACACCATAGAACCTTGATATATTACTACAGTGGCTTGAAGACTAAGTTTCTACATTTATATGCCATGAACACATGATAAATGCATAGCAATTGGAGTGCGTTACAGTTGCCAATATCCCTAACTACTCCTTTCGACGAGGATGGGATTCGAACCCATGCGTGCAATGCACAATGGATTAGCAGTCCATCACCTTAACCGCTCGGTCACCTCGTCGACATTTCATTTCGTGACGTTTTTCATCTAAAGACAGATTATCTCAGTTTATCTGCACCATTGAATTACAGGAAAATTATCCCGTATCGAACACCAACACATATCTAGAACACATCCTACGTTTCACGCCCGATGAGGTATTTGAACCCTCGACCTCAGGATTAAAAGTCCCGCGCTCTACCGTCTGAGCTAACCGGGCTGTATTATTATCCTTATCAACAATTAAGTGAAGATCGTATGAACAGTAATAATAAATTCAATCGGAAATTGTCTCAGGTACTCCGCCAAGACAATTAAGATTGTATGAGATAGAGAGAATCGATTTGAACTAGTGTTGACCAATTGTATTCTAGCATTTGAAAGGGGGTAGGGTAAGAAAATAACTCCCCGTCGGTACTACATCATCACGCCCCTCTTCAGACCATTTTAAATAATAATACAATGGGTGGGTGGTGGGTTTATCTTGCAACTTCAAAAGTTTCCACGACCACGGCTTCCTCCTCTGCCTCCCCTACCGCGCGAATAGCCATTAGCGTATCTGCAGAAGGTAAATTGAAACAAGGACATAACATTAGAAATTGACATAGGAAAGAAACAGTTGGTGGAATTTGACTGGATCAAAAACACTAAAGATTATGAATGCCAACTGGATCGATTGACTGTAACGGGAGGGCGGGAGGAAATTACAGTTCAAATCGATTCTCTCTATCTCATACAATCTTAATTGTCTTGGCGGAGTACCTGAGACAATTTCCAATTGTATATCGATTGTTCAAATCGATTTGAACTAGTGAATTTAAAGCCATTAACTTAAGTCCCCTACATACACTTAAGTTTCCACCCATTACGTGCTCTTAAACCATGTATAGTGCCTAATGCCTTAACCATGCCTATGCATAAAAACCAATAAACGTTAGGAAAAAACGAAAGGTCCCCATTTCTAACTTACACCACTGGCTGTCTAAAAACATTAGACAGAACAAAATGAAAAGCGGGGGGGGGGCGATACTCTTTAAACGTTTCTGCCATTTCCTCGTTCCCTTGGCGCCACTCGCGGATGGTGTTGGAACCATAGGTATAAGGTAGGTATTAGAGGCCAGGATAAGGGCAAATAACAGGGAATGTGTAGGGCATAAATTTAACGAGGGTTTGCGTGCACGACAGAACTTATAAAAACTGAGACAACAAAAAATCCGTTAACACTATGAAGCTGATAGTGAGAAATTAAAGAAAAACCGTACCCACTAGGCGATATTGCCTAGTGAAAGGACCGCTCCTGCCACCGATGTGCTCGGGTTGATGGCCGCGTCTCTCCTGTAGAATCTAGTGAATGTGGATTCTGCTGACCAGTGCCCAGCACTCAGGATCGATTCTACTGATACTCCCGAAGCCGCTGCTTTGGACGCTGCAGCCCCACGGGTGGAGTGGCCCGAAAAACGCTCCGTATCAACCCCGGCTGCTTTCAGTTCCTTTTTAATCCAGGCTGAAATCGTTGAACTTGTGCACATGGGGGTGCATGCTGGCCCACTGAACCGATGAACAAACTCTCGCTGTTCTTGTCGGTGCGATATTTCTCCGTCACTTCACAATACCGACTGAGACACCTTCCCGGGTCAAGTTGTTCGTCGGCGAGTTTTTTAAGGAAAATTGATTGAAGGGCACCTCCTCTTTGGGCCTTCCTGAATTTGGAGAGCGAAAAGGAGACTCCTTCCGCGGTGAAGCTGATCGATCTTTTGTCAATTCCGGCCAGTTCGCTGGCTCTGTAGAGAGTTGCCAGGGACAGGAGAGTGGCTAGTTTTGAGGCCAACGCTCCCACCGAAAGTGAAGCGTTCTTCTGCCCTCTGAGATAGTTAAGAACCATATCAACATCCCAAGTGGACTGATATTTAGGTCTAGGGGGGTTCTGATTTCGAATACCTTTCATCAGCAAAACGACCATGGGGTGTTCACCTATAGGGGAGCCCTTCAGGGGGGGGGGGTAACGTTTGGGACAGAGCGGAGTGATATACACCAATCGTGCTATACGCTTTAGACTTGGCCTGGTCGGCTAGGAAGGAAGTTACCACAGTTACATCATTACACAGGGGATCGGCACCCCTTCCCACACACCAATCTGACCAAATTCGCCAGGCTGAAGCGTAAGCGGAGTTTGTGTTGTCTCGTGTCGCCGACATGAATAAGTCGACCACCTCGCTCGAAAATCCCTCCCCTTCGAATCTTCCCCGGATAACATCCATGCGACGAGGCGGAAGCTGGCCACCTCGCATAACGGATTCCGCTCTCCCTGTGCTGATACTAGGAGGTTCTCGGACGGGCGGAAAATTTGCGGGACATCGCAAGAGAGGCCCAGCAGCGACGGGAACCATGGCTGGCTCGTCCAAAGCGGGGTGACCACCACTATTGACGCTCTGTCTCTCCGGATCTTGGATAAACAATCCCGAATCACCGAAAAGGGGGGGAAAGCGTAACCCTTCATTGATCTCCAGCTCAATGAAAACGCATTCGTCGCCCACGCGCCCGGCTGTGCATTCCAGCTGACAAATGTTTCGAGCTGCGCGTTCCAAGGGTTGGAAAATAGGTCGACCCTCATTGGCCATACTTCCATCAGACTCCTGAAAGCCTCCGGATTCAGTCGCCAATCGCTCCAATCGATTCTCCTGCGGGATTCCCTGTCTGCAATGACATTAAATACTCCCGGTAAATGTTCTGCCTGCAACGAGATATTCTTGGTCTCGCACCAACGAGCTATTTTGATGGCGAGTTCGTTCAATGCATGGGACCGTGTGCCCCCCCACCCTATTAATATACGAAACTGCAGTAGAATTGTCCAAACGCAGCCTGATTGTACAATTACTTACGAAACCTGCAAACGATTGTAGGGCATTGAATGCCGCCTGTAGCTCAAGCACGTTGATGTGAAGGGAACTCTCCTCGGATGTCCAGGTCATCCCGGTACTTGTCTCGCCACAAACTGCGCCCCAACCCGTTAAAGATGCATCGGCGCAAATAGTTAGGGCTGGCTCGGCTTCAAACATGTTCCTCCCTGGTACATAGACCGATCTATCCATCCACCAGGCCAGGTCCATCTTGGACAAACGTGATAGGGGGGTCTTGGCTCGCAAATCCCCCCCCCCCCCACATAATCTGGAATGCCCAATATACACGGCCTGGACGGCCCTGTAGTGCGCTCTAGCTAAAGGGACCGCTGATTCCGCCCAGTTAAATCTGCCCAGTAAGCTCGCTAAGTCTCGAAGCGACAGATAAGATTTGGCCAGCGCTTCGGAAAATTTAGTTCGGATTGACTCAATCTTATCTTCGGGGAGGAAGATTTTTAAATTTACCGAATCCACCAACAGACCCAAGAACTCTAAAAACTGAAGTGGCGACTGGGAGGATTTCAAATCATTAATAATAAAACCCAACACTTGAAGCAGGTGCTTCACGAATGAAAGTGTCTGCATGAGCCTGATTTTACACTGGTCTAATAAAATGAGGTCATCCAAGTAAATTACAAGGCGACAACCCAGACTGCGCAAAAAGGCAACTACTGGTTTGAGCAATTTTGTGAACGCCCACGGAGCGGAAGCCAAACCGAACGGCAGACAAACAAACTGGTAGACTTTCCCCTCCCAAAGAAACTGCAAATATTTCTGGTGTCCCTCAAAGACCGGCACCGTTAGGTATGCGTCTTTGAGGTCCAACTTGACCATCCAGTCCCCCTTAACAATAAGGTGCCTGAGAGAATTAATGTTTTCCATCTTGAAATGGCGGAGAATTAAGAACTTATTGAGTCTCTTTAGATTAATGATAGGCCTAAATCCCCCCGTGGCTTTCGGAATAATAAACATGGGACTAACAAACTCGACTCTGCTTGGCTCAATTATCGCCCCTTTTTGAAAGAGGTCCTTTACCTCTTGTCTACCGATAGACAACTGGGCCTCACTCATCCCGGCATTGCGAGGAACAATCCATGCTACTGGAGAGAACTCAAATTCTAACCTGAAACCCTCCTGCACGACCCCCAGGATCCAGGGGTCCGCAGAGATGAGCCTCCAGGCCCTCCAATAATGCCTGATCCGTCCTCCAATAAAAACCGGGCTAACGCGATACGGGTCTAAACGGTATAATGAATGATTTACATACCCTCTGTTGAACCAGCCTCCGTTGGATGGACCGGCGTCGTTCGGATTAGTCGGCGGAGCACCGTTGTTGCGACGAAAGTCGAAGGATCCGGCCTGGTTGGGCTGTATAGGAGCGCCTTGCTGTTGAGCTCCACCGGAGCCGCCCTGGTCATAACGATGGTAGCCAAGTTGGTTGGTCGCGTTGTTGCCGTAGTTGTTGTATTGGCGTCGTCTGCTATCACCAGGGGACGATGGCGGTGGGGCCAAACGATCCTTCACCGATCTCGATTTTGATTTTCCCAAATCTAGGCTGTTGATGTCGCTAAGGAACTGCCCATCCTTCCTCAATTTTTTCACCACCGATGTGCCGAAAAGCTCCTTGTCCTCTTCTATCTTGAACTTGTCCCTATCATCCACCAGAGAAACAACGTTTGGGCCGACGATCTCCAAAACATTCCTGCGCCTCATGTCTGACATGTCGTAGAATGCCCTGCCCGCCAGGTTGGCCAGATCTTTCACTGCCTTCCCTTGAGCACCTGGCAAATTCTGATGCTCCAAATAGGCGAGGACCGGGAACATGGGAAAAAGGGACTGCTGCGACTTGTAAAGCACTTTCTCGGCCTCGTTGATGTTGGTCTTGGACGCGGAACTGCCTAGCTTCTTCTGTAGTAGCATGTACATCGGGAAATCGATTGAAGGCACTTTGAAACCTAACTTGTCACTGAAAGACACCGAGTAGCGCTTCTTGACTTTCGACACACGCTTGTTGCTCACACCCTTTCTCAACCTCTTCACCAACCTTTTACCCTCTCGTCTTGACGGGCGCACCTTCTTCCTGCTAGATTCTCGAACCACGCGATTAGGCTGAGCCCCAACCGGACCTTGCTGTCCGTCTAGGCCCCCTTCAATCTCGTGCTGCTGCTGTCCCCCATGCTCTTGAGCTGCTGGTTGTTCTACCACATTCACTGGCAAGGGCTGATCCATGGAAACAGGCGGATGGACGGGATTGGCTTGGATACGATCTCGGCCTCCCTCAGCCACGCGCTCGTTCTCGCGATCACGGTTGCGGGCCTGACGGCGCCGGCGGTCTCCTCTACGCGAGTAGTCACTTGATGAAGAGGAAGAGCTGGACGATGACGAACTAGAACTTTCTGAGCTTGAACTAGATGAGCTCGATCCACTATCAGCCATTTGAACTAAGATTTTCTCTTTTCTTTTTTTTTTCTGAAAAAAGGGTGAACCTTATCTAAGCGCTAGCAAAAATGGTCTGAAGAGGGGCGTTATGATGTAGTACCGACGGGGAGTTATTTTCTTACCCTACCCCCTTTAAAATGCTAGAATACAATTGGTCAACACTAGTTCAAATCGATTTGAAAAATCGATATACAATTCATGTTAAAGGCTTAAAACATGACTTCACTAGTAAAGACATGATTCAAACCTGATCCCTTTCTGTCCAAAAACAAGTAGTTGTTTTTTACAATTAGTATTGTTCGTCGTATAATATGGGTTTGTGGCGCAATGGATAACGCGCCTGACTACGGATCAGTAGATTCCAGGTTTGACTCCTGGCAAGCTCGATTTACTTGCGTTTCAAGGAAGACATTTGGTACCACATTGTTATAGCGTTCAACTGCGATGGCCGCCTCGATAGCGCAGTAGGCAGCGCGCGAGTCTCATAATCTCGAGATCGTGAGTTCGAACCTCACTCGGGGCATTTGTTTCATTTTACCTCTTGTAAAAATTCAAGTCCAACTTTAAACGGAGCAAAATACTAAAGTGTGCTTCGTTTTGAAAAGGATAGAAAGGGTTGTGGTGTTTACGTCGATTATGGTTTTTACGTCGATGGGGTTGTGCTCGCCAATACGAAAGTGTTCTTTGCTAATTGTAGGCTGTTTGCAAGATATAGTGTCCCTCGGATGTATTTGGGGATGGATGCAAACAGACATACTTTGAAGTGGCAATGACGGTGACTTGAAGAAATAACGATATGCAACGAACATGTACAGCACCCTCCGACAGCCTGGCGTAATAACGTACTGTTGTAGAATAACTCACCAGAACCAAGTACCCTAATCCATCAGCAACGCAATGCATAAGCTCTAAAAGAGAGGGTTGCACTGTGGGAAAAAGTCTTGACTGGCCTTTCTTGCAACGATCTCGCTATCTGATAAAAAAGGTCCTACTGAGATTTGAACTCAGATTGCCAGAGTCAGAGTCTGAAGTGCTAACCATTACACCATAGAACCTTGATATATTTACTACAGTGGCTTGAAGACTAAGTTTCTACATTTATATGCCATAAACACCTGATAAATGCATAGCAATTGGAGTGCGGTACAGTTGCCAATATCCCTAACTACTCCTTTCGACGAGGATAGGATTCGAACCCATGCGTGCATTGCACAATGGATCACCTTAACCGCTCGGTCACCTCGTCGACATTTCATTTCGTGACGTTTTTCATCTAAAGACAGATTATCTCAGTTTATCTGCACCATAGAATTACAGGAAAATTATCCCGTATCAAACACCAACACATATCTAGAACACATCCCACGTTTCACGCCCGATGAGGTATTTGAACCCTCTACCTCAAGATTAAAAGTCCTTCGCTCTACCGTCTGAGCTAACCGAGCTAACTTATCAACAATTAAGTGAAGATCGTATGAACAGTAATAATAAATTCAATTGATTTTAAAGGCTTAAAACATGACTTCACTAGTAAAGACATGATTCAAACCTGATCCCTTTCTGTCAAAAACAAGTAGTTGTTTTTTACAATTAGTATTGTTCGTCGTATAATATGGGTTTGTGGCGCAATGGATAACGCGCCTGACTACGGATCAGTAGATTCCAGGTTTGACTCCTGGCAAGCTCGATTTACTTGCGTTTCAAGGAAGACAGTTGGTACCACATTGTTATAGCGTTCAACTGCGATGGCCGCCTCGATAGCGCAGTAGGAAGCGCGCGAGTCTCATAATCTCGAGGTCGTGAGTTCGAACCTCACTCGGGGCATTTGTTTCATTTTACCTCTTGTAAAAATTCAAGTCCAACTTTAAACGGAGCAAAATACTAAAGTGTGCTTCGTTTTGAAAAGGATAGAAAGGGTTGTGGTGTTTACGTCGATTATGGTTTTTACGTCGATGGGGTTGTGCTCGCCAATACGAAAGTGTTCTTTGCTAATTGTAGGCTGTTTGCAAGATATAGTGTCCCTCGGATGTATTTGGGGATGGATGCAAACAGACCTACTTTGAAGTGGAAATGACGGTGACTTGAAGAAATAACGATATGCAACGAACATGTACAGCACCCTCCGACAGCCTGGCGTAATAACGTACTGTTGTAGAATAACTCACCAGAACCAAGTACCCTAATCCATCAGCAACGCAATGCATAAGCTCTAAAAGAGAGGGTTGCACTGTGGGAAAAAGTCTTGACTGGCCTTTCTTGCAACGATCTCGCTATCTGATAAAAAAGGTCGTACTGAGATTTGAACTCAGATTGCCAGAGTCAGGGTCAGAAGTGCTAACCATTACACCATAGAATCTTGATGAATTTACTACAGTGGCTTGAAGACTAAGTTTCTACATTTATATGCCATGTACACCTGATAAATGCATAGCAATTGGAGTGCGTTACAGTTGCCAATATCCCTTACTACTCCTTTCGACGAGGATGGGATTCGAACCCATATTAGTGACATAACGCGTCTAAAGTCATAATATTATTATTTTTGATTCATTCAATTTTAACAGAAAATTTTTCGCTAAGATCTTTGAATTTGTCGTTAAATTGAACATTTATATTAAATACTTATAAACTGTACACAAAAAATTGCATATCATTCAACTGGAATGCTAGTTACGGCAACCAAAAGGACTTCTTATTTCTTAACTGTCGAAACAAATTAGATAATTCGTTTTAAAATTCAAATGCAAGTCATTTTTCTTAATTCTTTGCAATAAAAGTTCCTAAAGGATTTTATTTTATGAGATAATTGAAAAAAAAAGAAAGTATACAAAAAGATTCGATCCCACGACTATTGCGCTCGACCGGTCTTCTGTTTCATCGTACTGAATACGCATGTGGTCTCATACAACCATGTTTAATACTGAAGTTGTCATATGTGCCCTCATACGTTGAGCTACGGCGACACATTTAATAACGATGTTTGAAACCTTTTATTTTGATTTGAAATATTTTCAAAAATTTTAAGTCACATTGAAAATTGAATGAGGATTTAAATTTTGAGTTACAATCATAGTCAATAGTCACTGTTGATTTGTTGTCTATAACCAAACTTCCCTTCCTCCCCCTTCTATCTGTCAGAGTGCCTTGAGAGACCACTAGTTGGCTCTGCCAGTCCATAAGCAAGTGAAGTCAGTGGGTGTCAATCACCACTCTTATGTATTGTGTCTCTTCTCTCTGACAGGTATGTTACTTTGCTGTGCTCTCAATATTCGTAAGAATGATCTTGATATATCTTGATGTGAATTACCTCATTCTAACTTATGTATTGTGTCTCTTCTCTCTGACAGGCTTTATCTCTGTCTATT
Organism: Daphnia pulex; assembly: GCF_021134715.1. Lineage (NCBI taxonomy): Eukaryota > Metazoa > Arthropoda > Branchiopoda > Diplostraca > Daphniidae > Daphnia > Daphnia pulex. Next base: position 4,481,630 of record NC_060021.1, on the reverse strand, counting down.
TGTGAAATACAGAAGCTATCAGATCGAAGTCAAGATCACACAGCAACCTCTGGTATTAGTTCATATTGATTAATAGTTAACAGGTTATGGGCCCAGTGCTATAATATTTACCGCACATCTATTATTTCAAGAACATTCCTGTTGCTTACCAAGACCAGCATGTCAGTTTTCACTGCGAAGGATGTTGCACACATTGACAAGCTCAACGGAACCAACTTCCAAGTGTGGAAGTTCCAGACATGCCTGATGCTTCGCAATCACAGCTTGATGGATCTAGTAATTGGAACAGAAGCTAAACCAGATCCAATCGTGGCTTCAGGCGTCACCACCAATCAAGCAGCAATCACCAGTTGGAAGCAAAAGGACAACACAGCACAGTTACTGATTTCGTCCACCATCTGCTCTGACCAACAACGTTCCCTCATTACCTGTACATCAGCCACAGAAATGTGGAAACGAGTCATCAGCCAGTTCGAACAATCTGCTGCAGAAAACAAAATGTTTCTTCTTCAACAGTTCCTGAACTACCAGTACAAGGAAGGTCACGATATCTCCAGTCACGTCACGGCCATTGAATTAATGGCCAGCCAACTACAAGATGTCGGATCTCCAGTTTCGGACGACCAGGTCATCACCAAAATTGCTTCTACTCTTCCTCCCTCTTACCGACACGTCATTGCAGCCTGGGAGAATCTGGACGACAGCAAAAAGACAGTCAATCTTTTGCGAGCTCGACTTATGAAGCAGGAAGCCATGAATCAACAATACGGTGAGGTGGACAGTGCTGATGCTGCTTTCTTTGCTAGGAGAGTCAATCGACCAACTGGAGGGGCATCTTATTCCGGTACACAAGAACCCAGCAGACCGGCTTCTATTTGTAACTACTGCGAAGGACTTGGACGAAGAAGCAATAATCATGAAGAGTCAAGATGCTGGAAGAAGAAGAAAGATAAAAGGCAACAAGGAGACACCAGAGCCAACATCGCCTCTAGCAATCCAGATTGGCCACCCTGCTACGCTTTTACTTCTCTTTCTTTGCTGTCCAACGTCAAGAAGTGCAGTCAAACTGATTGGTACGCGGATTCTGGAGCTTCGCAGCATATGAGTGATCAGTTATGGCAGTTCCAGAACTACAATTCAGTCAAGCCTGGCAGCTGGCCAGTGAAGGGCATCGGTCTGGACAACGATCCATTACAGGTGCATGGCGTCGGTGACATTCCAATTCGGTGTCGAGTCGATGGCAACTGGTTCAACGCTGTCATTCACGATGCCGTCTATGTCCCAGGTTTGGGGGCAAACCTGTTTTCTATTCGATGCGCCACTAAACTCGGGGCGGTATGCACGTTTTCCGGAAAAATGCTAACCATTGCCAGAGAAGAAAAAGTTTTAGCTGTGGGCATCTGCCAGTCCACCAACCTCTACCGTCTTGACATCCAACCTGCAAGGAGACCTGAACCAGTTGTTATTTCATCGGTAGCCCAGTTGGCCAAAACAGAGACTCATTCGATGACTGTGTGGCATCAACGTCTTGGCCATGTCAGCATTTCTACCATCAAGAAAATGGAGCAGAAGGGTATGGTTGAAGATTTAATAATCGCACCCGGTTCAGATGTTCACCATGTTTGCTCTGGTTGTGCTTTCGGAAAATTGCATCGTTTACCGTTTCCAACAGGCAGGATTCGGGCACTTAAAGTCGGCGACCTCATTCATTCAGACGTTTGCGGCCCTATGTCGAAGGCATCACCTGGTGGAGCACGTTTTTTTGTTACTTTTAAAGACGACTACAGTGGGTACTGCGTCATTCGTTTCATCAAGAAGAAGTCGGAGGTTGCAGAACTCTTTCAACATTTCGTCTTGAGAGTAGAAGCGGAGACAGGACAGAAGGTGAAGACACTCCGTTCAGATAACGGAGGAGAGTACGAGAGCCATGAACTACAAAACTGGATGAAGAAAATGGGCATCAGACACGAGACTAGTGTGCCGCAAACCCCTCAGCAGAATGGAGTAGCGGAAAGGCAGATGCGGACTATAGTAGAGATGGCCAGAAGCATGCTACATGGAGCAAATCTTTCAACTGAGCTCTGGGCGGAGGCATCAAACGCAGCAGTTTATATTCTTAACCGAGTCTACAGCAGCACTGCCCTAGAAGAGAAGACGCCATATGAAATGTGGCATGGGAAGAAACCCAATCTGGCTCACGTTCGAATCTTTGGATCGACAGTTTATTCACATGTGCCCAAAAAGGAAAGGGGAAAATTCGATCCCACTGGAAGAAAATGTGTCTTGGTCGGCTACTGCGAAACTCAGAAAGCCTTTCGGCTTTGGGATCCGTCTGCAAGAAAAATTAGAATTTCTAGAGACGTATTATTTGATGAATTTATCTCTGATCATTTAGATACTATTCCCGAGTTTGAATCGACGTCTACTCCTGCTTCCGAACCAGTCGAAGAAGAATTAGCTGGAGAGCCTAACGACATTTTTGTTCCTTCCGAAGAAATTAGTGAAGAAGAACTGGACATCGCTCCTGTTGATAGGCCTGATCCAGTCCACCCGATTCGAGTGTCAGCAAGAGTGAACAAAGGAAGACCAGCCGTCTCCTGGGCCGAAGAATCTCAAACGCCAACCTATGCCGGCCTCGCTGCAGTAGACGCTGAATTATCAGAGCCATTGACGTATCAAGAGGCAATGGATTCCCCTCAAGCAAATGAGTGGGTGGCTGCTATGGATGAAGAGCTGGCATCATTGAAGAAAAATGACGCGTGGGAGCTCACCGAAATCCCACCAAATAGGAACATCATCGAGAATCGGTGGGTGTACAAACTAAAACGTGACAGCAGTGGAGGCGTCGTACGTTTCAAGGCCCGACTAGTAGCGAAAGGCTATACTCAGCGTGCCGGAATCGATTATGAAGAAACTTACAGCCCAGTTGTTCGCTACGATTCTTTAAGAGCAGTTTTTGCCATCGCTGCAGCCCTGGATTTAGAAATCGCCCAATTGGATATAAAAACTGCCTTTTTATATGGTGATTTAAATGAAGAGCTGTTTATGTCTCAACCTACCGGTTTTCTCAGCAAAGGTCAAGAAAAACTAGTGTGTCGCCTGAAACGCGGTTTGTACGGTTTAAAACAAGCGTCCCGATCCTGGAATTCGAAATTCAACGAGTTCATAACAAAATACGGACTTAAGCCGAGTGTAGCAGATCCGTGTGTTTATTCTCTCAATTCCGACGGTGTCATCATCATTATGGCCATCTGGGTTGATGATGGGTTGGTGTGTAGCAATCATCACTCAAAGCTGGACAACATTGTGCAGTTTCTAAGTAACCAGTTCGAGATGACCTCGGGGCCAGCAGGCTGTTTCGTCGGCATTCAAATTGTGAGAGACCGGGAAAAGAAGATCATTCATCTGCATCAAGAAGCGTACATCAAACGAGTGCTCACTAAATTTCAGATGGAAGAATGCAATCCAAGAGGTGTTCCCGCTGATCCACACTCACGGCTTTCTAAAAGAGTCAGCACGATTGAAGAAGAATATTCCTGCCCGTTTCGTGAAGCCGTCGGATCGATAATGTATGCCATGACCTGTACTCGTCCTGACATTGCTTTCTCTATAGGCCAAGTGTCACAATTTTGTAGCAGCCCCACCGAAAGCCACTGGGAAGCTGTAAAAAGAATTCTAGGGTATCTAAAAGGAACTCAAGACCATGGTGTTTCATATGGAAGCAGTGACGACTTCAGGCTGACGGCGTATTCTGATTCTGACTTTGCCGGAAATACCGACGATCGACGCTCCTAAGTGGAACCTTGTTAACTCTAAACGGCGGACCTGTGGCTTGGGCCAGTAGAAAGCAGAAGTGCACTTCCCTGTCAACAACGGAGGCCGAGTACGTGGCGGCAAGTTCCACGGCTAAAGACATCACCTGGTTTCGTCAACTACTAGAGGACGTGGGACATCAACAAACTTTTCCAACAACACTTTGGTGTGATAACCAAAGTGCCGTCCGTCTGGTGCGGAATCCGGAATATCACCAGCGTACGAAACACATCGATATTAAATACCATCATATCCGCGATCTTCAAGAAGCAGGTGTCATTGACGTGACACATATCAGCACGAAAGATCAACTTGCCGACCTTTTCACCAAAGGATTGGAAGCCGGAAGATTTCAGTATCTTGTTCAAAGTATTGGTGTATTCAGTTCAGTTTGAGTGGGTGTGTTGATTTGTTGTCTATAACCAAACTTCCCTTCCTCCCCCTTCTATCTGTCAGAGTGCCTTGAGAGACCACTAGTTGGCTCTGCCAGTCCATAAGCAAGTGAAGTCAGTGGGTGTCAATCACCACTCTTATGTATTGTGTCTCTTCTCTCTGACAGGTATGTTACTTTGCTGTGCTCTCAATATTCGTAAGAATGATCTTGATATATCTTGATGTGAATTACCTCATTCTAACTTATGTATTGTGTCTCTTCTCTCTGACAGGCTTTATCTCTGTCTATTTGTGAAATACAGAAGCTATCAGATCGAAGTCAAGATCACACAGCAACCTCTGGTATTAGTTCATATTGATTAATAGTTAACAGTCACTAGTCACTAGTCACTAGTTGTTAGTGACATAACGCGTCTAAAGTCATAAAATTATTATTTTTGATTTATTCAATTTTAACAGAAAATGTTTCGCTAAGAACTTTGAATTTTTCGTTAAATTGAACATTCATATTTAATACTTATAAACTGTACAAAAAAACTGCATATCATTCAACTGGAATGCTAGTTACGGCAACCAAAACTTCTTCTTAACTTCTTTTCTTCTTTCAAAACTTCTTAACTGTCGAAACAAATTAGATAATGCGTTTTAAAATTCAAATGCAAGACATTTTTCTTAATCCTTTGCAATAAAAGTTCCTAAAGGATTTTATTTCTTGAGATAATTGGAAAAAAAGGAAAGTATACAAAAAGATTCGATCCCTTGACTATTGCGCTTGACCGGTCTTCTGTTTCATCGTACTGAATACGCATGTGGGCTCATACAACCATGTTTAATACTGAAGTTGTCATATGTGCCCTCATACGTTGAGCTACGGCAACATATTTAATAACGATTTTTGAAACATTTTATTTTGATTTGAAATATTTTCAAAAAATTTTAAGTCACATTGGAAATTGAATGAGGATTTAAATTTTGAGTTACAATCATAGTCAATAGTCACTAGTCACTAGTCACTAGTTATTAGTGACATAACGCATCTAAAGTCATAATATTATTATTTTTTATTCATTCAATTTTAACAGAAAATTTTTCGCTAAGAACTTTGAATTTTTCGTTAAATTGAACATTCATATTTAATACTTATAAACTGTACAAAAAAACTGCATATCATTCAACTGGAATGCTAGTTACGGCACCCAAAAGGACTTCTTATTTCTTAACTGTCGAAACAAATTAGATAATTCGTTTTAAAATTCAAATTCAAGTCATTTTTCTTAATTCTTTGCAATTAAAGTTTCTAAAGGATTTTATTTTATGAGATAATTGAAAAAAAAGGAAAGTATACAAAAAGATTCGATCTTACGACTATTGCGCTTGACCGGTCTTCTGTTTCATCGTACTGAATACGCATGTGGGCATATACAACCATGTTTAATACTGAAGTTGTCATATGTGCCCTCATACGTTGAGCTACGGCGACACATTTAATAACGATTTTTGAAATCTTTTATTTTGTTTGTGGTACCACTTTGTTATAGCGTTCAAGTACCGTTGCCCCCTCGATAGTGCAGTAGTCAGCGCGTGAGTCTCATAATCTCAAGGTCGTGAGTTCAAACCTCACTCGGGGAATTTGTTTCATTTTACCTCTTGTAAAAATTCAAGTCCAACTTTAGACGGAGCAAAATACTAAACTGTGCTTCGTTTTGAAAAGGATAGAAAGGGTTGTGGGCCATTCCATGGTTTTTCAATTTTTTTTGTCGCGGTTCCTCGCCAATTTAAAAAAAAAAAAAAAACAGTGTGTTGCCTGTAATGATTATATTACAGTGTAAAAATTTCAGATTTTTTGGATCAGTGGTTGGGCGGGAATTCTCGTTCCAATTTTCAGTTTTTTTGCGGGAGCGTAGTGCGGAATTTGCACTAAAACGCTAATAAAACGGCAGAGGATTGAGCGATTGAGATCGGACAAAAACCAAAAAAAAGAGAAAAAAAATGCTATTTTTTGGTTTTTGTCCGAGTTTAATTAGTCATTTTCAAGATTACGCAATCTTCATTTAAAAAAAAAAACTTTGATGGCAAATATCTCCGTTCTCGAACGGCGGAGCGGGACGCGACTTGCGACATTCGATAGACCGTCTTTATTTTTATTTATACTGTAATAATTTTCGTCCTTCCGGTCTTAACATTCTAGTTATTAATTTTTAAAATTTTAGCAAAATCCCTATCCTTTAACACAGGCGGCAGCGCCCCTCAGAATTCGTCGAAAAAGGGGAGCCGCGCGCGAACCGCCTCATCGTTAATAGCTCCCATGGGTCTTCTCGACCTTGAATCTAGCTTGCTATGTATGACCAGAACTTCTCGAAAAAAAAGGTTCTCTCTCACTTAACTTAACAACTTAACACACAAAAAAATAAGATTTATTTATTCTCCATTCGCCATATGGCGAGTATATTTTTCATTTATCTTTGTAAATTCATCTTGGTTCACTTTTAACATACGGGATCTTTTACTAGTACTGTGAAGGGACATAACTTTACACAACACATCAGAAACTGCAACACGAGAATCGACATTTTTAAATTTGTAACCTTTAAGAAACCCAGATTCCCCGTCTGGGGCTAGAAACTTGACAAGATATTCCTCATTTTCTGGGTTAGTTGAAATAATTTGAGCAAAGTGCCATAAACCATCATCTTGAGATACCCATGCAATGAAATTTTGGACTAGACATGAAGTGAAATCAAATGGGTTGCGTGGTTCAGGGAGTACATTAAAGACTTGAAAATCGGTATCACAAGATAAAGCGGAAACTTTGAGTTGATAAGCGTTAAGGGGCACGTAACAGTGAAAAGATCTCGTACCTTTTATTGGCAATGCATCTGCCATTCTCCGTTCAATCTCAACAGAATTAAGTTCAACTTGTTGTTTTTCAACATAAAACATCATTATGTCTACATGATCTTTTGCCCATTCAAAAAGCTGAATTGGGGTAGTTATTTGATCAGATAAAGGTCTTTGCAGACTAGCTAAGCGAGCAAGCCGTTTAATAGTGCCGCCAATCCCGTCGCAAGCGCTCTTGTCGTGGCAAGACGCAGAAAAGTGCCACTCAGCTTTAAGACCGAAAGACTGTTCGTGTGCGCACAGATTAGCAAAGTTTTTCTTATTCTTATATTGCGCCGACGAACCGTCAGTGAAATATTTGACATTTTTAATGAAAGGATAGACGGACTTTATGTGGTTCAGGACGGGCTTGAGATACGCATTTACAGCTCCAGATCATGTGTTAAGTGATCGCTGATGACGCACATACTAGCTGAACAAAGTTCACCTTCCTCATTTTTTAGATAAGCTAGAAATGGCAAAACGGTCGCTTGTTGGTTCATCCAGTAATATCCTTGAACACAATCTTGAATGACGAATGAAAAATTTTCGGAGAAGTCACTTATCAACACGCAACTCTCTTGGGTAATTTCTTCTTTGCACTTGACGAAAAATGCGCTTTGAGCACGAGCGATATAATGATGTTTAGTCAAGTTGGAGATGAGGATTACCAGAGATTCCAGGAAATCATCTTTGTCTTCAGTGATAGATTCCAGCTTACTCCCGTCGGTCTGCGTCCATTTCTTGTAATTTATTTCATAGGGCTCTTCTTCCGTCAGCTGATCTAAAAACGCTTTGAGGTTTTCCGTACCAGGACATGCTGCGCATCGATCCATCATACATTCCTGCACAAAAATTCTTATTAAAACATATTTAAAATAATTTCAGTGAATATTGCAGTACCTGGTTGTGGACAGAACAGATGATTTTATCCATAAAAAGATTCTTTTCATTCACTACGTCGATTGCGCTGAGCATCAGCTTTACGTTTTGATGATAAACACAGACACACACTGAATGTGTTCCGCCAGCGCCGACAGTTACGACATGGGACGGGCGTAGAGACGCAAATATAGAAAATCCAAGTGGTTTTCTTGATCCAGTAGTTAAGTTCATTTTCTTCTTATATTCAATATGCAAGTCTGCTATATTGCAAAGAAGTAGCCGCTTTTGCATCTTTATTCTTTGTCCGTCGGGAAGTTTCACACTTTTCACGTTCCGCATTCCCGGTAATTGACGGCTGTATTCGTCCGACACGTAGAAGTCAATGATTGTCTGTTTATCACCTGTTAAAAAATATTTGTTATAAGGTTATGCGGGAAGGATGTATAAAGAAAATAAAAGCATTACTGTCGCTGATGCAAGACCGACGTTTTTTCCTTTGATCAGGTAGCGATAATATCCCTTTGCTGTTCTTTATAGCTGACGCTTTAATAACCGTATATTCCGTAACTCCAAAGAATGATGCCGATTGGCTTATTGTCCAACTGCTCGGTGCCAAGGTCAATAGTTGCAAAATTTCGCTCCGCTTTTTACAAACTTTAATCTGTAGATACATAGGTTGTGTTTAGAAAAATTAATATGATTGAATTAAGCAAATATACCTTTTTTCTGATTGATGTCAATAAATTTTCGAAGTCGCTTGCAAGAAAAATTTCCGGATCCGGGGTTTCAGGCAACATTTTCCTCCTCACTTTGTTTAGCACCTTTTCACATATTTGCAAACGCCTTTTCCGGTTGCACTTTGAAAGATCGGATACTGGAGTTATAACTGATGCTTCCGAAAGAACGGACACTAAGTGACGTGACGGTGTGTTGCCGATTGTTGTTGGACTTTCGAATAGCTCTTCATCTGCATCATTATTTTCATGCGATAACTGTGGCCGAATTTTTTCTGGTGTTAAATAACCACGTTCAATAACTTCATTTAGTAGTTTTTTGCAACGCGGACAAATTTTCTCGCCTGGAATGAGCCGCATCACTGAATTTGTTGCACAGATTATTTTATCACTTAACTCCAGTGAGATTGTCTTATCACCTTTCACACTTTTATTTCCGTGTTTGGAATATGGATCACAGCATAGACTTTTCTTCCAAATCCTATCATAGTAAGTTAAGAACACAAACAAATGATGACGGCAAATGAAAGAAATGTTTTCTGATTTAACGCGTAATTTTATCACTCGCTGCTCATCTAATGTTAAATCACAGAGCGGGATACTTTCAGCAATCGACGAATAATGCTTTAAATTGCATGGGCTCTCAACTATTTTCCCCACACAACAACTTTCCTCCATTTTTCAAAAACTAAACTGACACAGCACTACAGCATGACCTAACTACACCTCAGTTCACCAAAAACTGCCGTTTTTTTAAAAAAAAAGAGTTACGCTGAAAGAGAACCTTCTTTTTTTCGCAAAGTTCTGGTCATACATAACAAGCTAGATACAAGGTCGAGAAGACCCATGGGAGCTGTTAACGATGAGGCGGTTCGCGCGCGGCTCCCCTTTTTCGGCGATTCTGAGGGGCGCTGCCGCCTGTGTTAAAGGATAGGGATTTTGCTAGAATTTTAAAAATTAATAACTAGAATGTTAAGACCGGAAGGACGAAAATTATTACAGTATAAATAAAAATAAAGACGGTCTATCGAATGTCGCAAGTCGCGTCCCGCTCCGCCGTTCGAGAACGGAGATATTTGCCATCAAAGTTTTTTTTTTTTAATGAAGATTGCGTAATCTTGAAAATGACTAATTAAACTCGGACAAAAACCAAAAAATAGCATTTTTTTTTTCTTTTTTTTTGGTTTTTGTCCGATCTCAATCGCTCAATCCTCTGCCGTTTTATTAGCGTTTTAGTGCAAATTCCGCACTACGCTCCCGCAAAAAAACTGAAAATTGGAACGAGAATTCCCGCCCAACCACTGATCCAAAAAATCTGAAATTTTTACACTGTAATATAATCATTACAGGAAACACACTGTATTTTTTTTTTTAAAATCGGCGAGGTACCGCGACAAAAAAAATTGAAATACCATGGAATGGCCCTTGTGGTGTTTACGTCGATTATGGTTTTTACGTCAATGGGGTTGTGCTCGCCACTACGAAATTGTTGTTTGCTAATTGTAGGCTGTTTGCAAGATATAGTGTCCCTCGGATGTATTTGGGGATGGATGCAAACAGAAAAACTTTGAAGTGGCAATGGCGGTGACTTGAAGAAATAACGATTTGCAACAAACATGTACAGCACCCTCCGACAGCCTGGCGTAATAACGTACTGTTGTAGAATAACTCACAAGAACCAAGTACCCTAATCCATCAGCAACGCAATGCATAAGCTCTAAAAGAGAGGGTTGCACTGTGGGAAAAAATCTTGACTGGCCTTTCTTGCAACTATCTCGCTATCTGGTAAAATAGGTCCTACTGAGATTTGAACTCAGATTGTTAGAGTCAGTGTCTGAAGTGCTAACCATTACACCATTGAACATTAGTACTTTTGATACCGTGGCTTGAAGACTAAGTTTCTACATTGACATTCCTTGAACCCCACCACTGCATAGCAATTGGAGTGCGTTACAGTTGCCAATATCCCTAACTACTCCTTTCGACGAGGATGGGATACGAACCCATGCGTGCAATGCACATTGGATTAGTATTCCATCACCTTAACCGCTCGGTCACCTCGTCGACATTTCATTCCTTGACGTTTTTCATCTAAAGCCAGATTATCTCAGTTTATCTGCACCATTGAATTACAGGATAATTATCCCGTATCAAACACCACCACATATCTAGTACACATCCTACGTTTCACGCCCGATTAAGGACTTGATCCCTCGACCTCAGGATTAAAAGTCCTGCGCTCTACCGTCTGAACTAACCGGGCTGTATTATTCTCTCTATAAAAAATTAAGTGAAGATCGTATGAACAGTAATAATAAATTCAATTGATGTTAAAGGCTTAAAACATGACTTCACTAGTAAAGACATGATTCAAATCTGATCACTTTCTGTCCAAAACAAGTAGTTGTTTTTGACAATTAGTATTGTTTGTCGTATAATATGGGTTTGTGGCGCAATGGATAACGCGCCTGACTACGGATCAGTAGATTCCAGGTTTGACTCCTGGCAAGCTCGATTTACTTGCGTTTCAAGGAAGACAGTTGGTACCACTTTGTTATAGCGTTCAAGGACGATGGCCGCCTCGAACGCCCATCGCGAAATTCAAAAAAGTCTTAAACATATAAATCATACCTTCAGAAACGGATTTGAATACAAATTCAGCAACTGCGTTACGCACAATTCTTGGCTTTTCATAACGGTGGCTAGTTTTCTTTCACTATATCCCCTCTTATTCTTTAACTATCTTCCCTCTTACTCTTGGACTTACTTGTATTGGTATTTTTCTTCTCACACTCTTATTCACTTACCTCTTTGCAGTAACCTCCGATAGTTGGTCCTGGCTGGGGAGGAAGAAGAATTGAGCTGATGATGATGTTCCACTCAGTACAAAGAGAACCAAGACGTCGTCAATAATATCAACAGCGTGGCCAACAGCGTCAACAGCGTCATCATCAATGTGGCAAACGTCGTCAACGAGGTAGTCAACTAGGTGGTTAATCAATCAAAATTGTCAAACACAAAATTTTGAAAGCAATGTAGTGCAGTGACAGAATGTCCCTAACTTCAGTTCTTTATTTGTCAAAGTTCATTTTCTCGTGCAACTGTTATTATTCGTTAGCTTGCCGAATTCTGCGTTGATCGTAACCATTCCCCGTAATAGAATTGGCTCTGCTTAAATGAAACTCCTGAATTGGAGATGAAAATAGAAAAACCATCCCTGGAAGAGAATACGCTGGCCGTCTACCGGCTCAGGTCGTGCACAACGCCAATTTTATTTATGCCCCAGAACCCGCGCCGTTATTTAATCCAGATTCCCCAAATGAACCATTTGACTTGGGAATAAGACGAATTGCGGCTCGCCCTTGTGATTTGGAAAAAGAGTCCCTTTCTAGTAAATGAAGTAAATAGGAGGAGAAGTATCTAAAATATATTTTTAAAATGATCTAAAATGGTTCTATTTAAGTCATCCTTGAGTAAGAGGGTCAATTTGGAAGTTGAGAAAGTTTTCTCGAGTTTTCTTCACGAGAAACACAGTACATTTGAATCTTCAATATCAGGACCCTCAAATGAATGTGATCAAACAGCAAACCTTTGAAGAGGACTCTCTTACGAGGACTTTAAGGATGACCTCAAATCTCTAAAGGTAATCCAATCAAGTGGTTCAGTGTATAGTATGTCTTGAATGCATGCTTGATAAAATAACTTTGTGTACCTTATCAGATTTTTTCGTTCTTTACAAAAATACATTATTTTTTACTCTTTTGACAACTGACTAAAAAATATTTCCCCAACAGTTTACAAAATCAATCCCCCGAAAATTATTATTCAAGGAATTGTTACTTAATGGTTTCATTTCATTTTTTATGCATATTCCGACAACACAGCAGTAGTTTGTTTCCAGAGTTTAATATTATTGGAACAGTTTCCTGTTACAGTGCCGAAATTAAGAATTTAACATTCTAAGGAGTGGTGGTCACTAATGGACAAGGGTCAAAGTTGTATATTTCTAATGTGTTCACCGTTATCTCTACTGGAATAAACTTGATTGATTCATGATGAACCGTTCCCGTATTGAAAAGTATGTTCAGAATCAACAGGTCTAAGATTTTTCCAAATGTGAACGATTTCAAGGCCTGAGAATATTTCTCTTAGAGCTAAGTTTTTTTTTCATTAAGTTGGAGAGATTTTGGATTTAAGTTGCGATCTATCTAGTGCATCATCTACAAAATAAAAATGATCTACAAGAATAAGTGGCAGATTAGTAGTTATATGGAATAAGCAGGTAGTGTTCTACGAAGGAAGGTTTTTCGATCTTCTCTTGCACTTCTGTTTGAAGGTGCATTGATATTCATAAAATAAAATGATCTATGTGTCAACGGAAATAAGCCTATCATAAGTATCTAGAAGATTTGGTTTCTGGTTTTTCTCTGAGGCAGCTTTGTTTTGTGCTGTTCATAAATTTGAACTTTGAGAATCGGTCCCGAACCTGCTGGGTGAAATCCAGGTATCCTAGCCAATAGACCATATAGAATTCAAAAGGAATATTCTTTTTGAAACCCGGGATTGGATTCCCGGATGAGTTCTCGCTGCCTGGTTATGATTTTTTTTAACTTCAATTTTTCCACATCATTAAGGAGATGTACAGAATCCTACAAAAAAATTCAAAAAAAATCGACAGAAAAAGGTAAATCCTTGTTTTCAATATCGGATTACTCTGAAATGAAAATGATAATGTCAAGGTGATATTGGTGTTATGGATAGCGCGATGGCTTACAGGAAAGGTTGGTGGTTCAATTTTAATATTTGAAATTGTGAATCCCCTAGCTGAAAAAAAGTTATAACTTACGCAAAATCACAGGTACTGGATTTCACACTGTGGCAGATGTTTGGAAAATATAACTATTCCATCCGGAGTGTTTTCAATAACGTATGTCTCTACTTCACACTGCCATACAAACATATTTAGCTTGATTTATCTAAAATTGATTTTTTAACTCAGATATGCTGTTTCCTGGCAAACCTGCACTTCTTTTGCCCCTAATCATGATCACAATATTTCGTTAATTAGTTCACAGAACCTTTTCTCTTCCTAGATAACATGTTTGCTTTAATTTTTTTATTGTAATAAAATTATGAAAAATGTAATACCAGTTTCTCTAGAGACTTCTTATGTTCTTTTAAATTTTTCTTAGCTTCGGACGAAAAATTATTCAATTTTTTCTTTATTTCTTCCCTATCTCGGGGTTCTTTGCTAGGGCATTGTTGATTAATTATTGCGAAAATCTCATATCAGTGTTGCTGTTTAATTTTGTCATAACTGTAATTGATTGTGCGCCGAGAATAATATCCTTGAGAAAAAACACTCAATAAGTAAAATAATTAGAGAAATATTTACGAACAAGAATGTTTTGACTCTTTATTCTAACTAGTTTGCTTTTAATGCCTTTCTTGCGATGAGCTCTATCTCATTTTCTATTGATTTTTTATTTCACTATTTTTCCATGTTGCAGAGGCGTTTACGTCCTATGGCTGTTATTGCAATGATAAAAACTACTTGTGAAAGCAATTGAAAAAACTTAGTTTTTCAAATGCAAAGTTGAATACAAATTAAATCGTCGTCTGCTATTCCAAATTCCTGCATGCCTTCCAAAGTTATTCTCATTGGCTGATACAATATAAAATACCTCCTCCTTATTAAAGTAAAACATAATTTTGATAATGCTTTACCAAGTCAAGTTGAAAGTCTTACTGAAAGCATAATTAGTTCATATTTTACTTAAAACTTTTGTTTAATTTAAATTCGTGGTTGGAATTCTACCCCAGTTGTCTGAAAATACAACTGCTGTATACAACTTTTCGCTGTCGACAATGGGAAAAGTGATCTCTACCAAAAGGGTGAACTGTTGCGGATAGCGATCGATGAAGCCCATTGCATAACTACGTGGGGCTTGGACTTTAGGTTTTGGTTCTTAATTGAAATTATTGCTAGCTCTAATTTTAATTTTAATTAGAAAGGAGTATGGCAATCTTTTATTGTTACGTAACGTGTTTCCTACCCTGCCAATAGTTGCGCTAACCGGAACTTCCAGTGCAAGGACACAACGCGAAATCATTTCGACACTGCAGTTGATGGATCCGTTCGTGTTAATATTTTTTATTGAAATCCTAATTATTTTCAATATTTGAGTTGTTTTTATTTCTTGATTTAGATCTGTTGGCCAGTGTGTCCGTGATGACTTGAAATTGTCATTGATAAGCAAAACGTCCAACGAAAAAGCCACGGCGTTGATGAAATGTTTAATCAGTGAGGATTATCCAAATCAATGTGGTATCATTTATTGTATCACGCAAAAGAACTGTGTAGAGCTTGCTGATTTTTTTGTGAAGTGTGGGTTTTCGGCCACCTTCTATCACGGTGGTCTAGAGGAAGAGAAACGAAAAGTTCGTCAGGCAAAGTCAAAGTTTTTTTGTGTAATTATTGTAATTCTTAATGTGAATTCATTTCAAATTTTTTGAAATTTGAAATGTCTGCGAATAACTTGTTATTCAAAGATGTTTATTATTATATATTCTAAAAATGCTACTTGAAACTCTATTTTAATATTATGTGTGCCACCGTTGCTTTCAGTTTGGGTATTAATAAGCCTGGTAAACGTGCTTTTAAATTCAATTTCACATCCGATAGTAATCCCTTCTCTTTTTAGATGTCCGATCGATTTTGGCATACCCCGAGGGTATGGCGGGAAACAAAGAAAGGGGAAATGCTGACAAAAAAAGTTGTTTTTGTCACCATTTACCCTCGGGATATGCCGCGGGTAGGGACACGCTGAGCTAGATTTCCCGTAGGTGAGCCAATAATTGTGGTCTATCAAATATCTCCTTAAACCCGTGAATAATATTAGAAATAAAAATCAGAAAAATAAAGAAGAGTTCTTTATCTTTCCGATGAAAAAAAACGATGGCTCTACAATTAAAATAAATATTTAAAAAAAAAATTCCCGTGCGAGACACCGTAGGGCCTATCTCGCGCGGGTTAAAACACCACAATTGGCAAGGGGTGAGCCAATATTTGTGATGTGTACTGTACTGCAACTCGTTTATTTGGGGTTAAAAGCCGTGCCCACAGCTACATAACTTAAACTCTGCTGCAAAGGAGAACAGTTGAAAAGATTGCAGCCGTGAGTATGCTACCTTGCTCAAATTCGAATATTTATACTGTTTAAGAGCTAGACCGAACTAGACTGCTCTACAAGTAAATGAACTTTCCTTGACGTAATCATTCATAGCCTTGTTAGGGGCTTAATAGTGGTAAACTATGGTCATTCATTATGTGTCCTACTGTATACTTAAATCGCTCGGAGGACTTTCTTGCCATTCTAATCATGGGTTGTTAATCGTTTTTTCAAATCGTCAGCTGACCTGATGCAAGGTTGACATTCTTCGTGATTATTTATTTGCATATCGGTCACTTGTCCTTTTTGGCCTTTAAAATATGCAAATGAAGGTCAACATGACCTTGTTTCGAAGTTTTTCCCGTCTGATCTTGTCTATTTTTTTCGGTTTCCCTCACCCATCCCCTAGCTTCGAGAAAGAAAATGGAAAATTGTAATTCAATAAGCTGCCATCATGGATTTCCATTTCGCGCGTTTTCGAAAAGGAAGTTGAGTTTAAGGGGGAAAAAGAAAAACTGAATTAGTTTAGATTCGATCTCTTCCTTCCCTTAATTTGCATATTTTTATCTGATATTTAAACTTTGAAAGAACTGCCCCGAAAGATGGACGCCGCCAAACTGGATTGTACAATATGGTCCAAAAAAATCCGAACAGTGATTTTATTTTGAAAGCCACCTACCCACATTGTGGGAAACTACAGTACCTACGTAAAGTTTGGGAACGCGCGCACGCGCGCTAGAGAACCTTATGGAGTTTGGCTTTTTTTCTCGGCGATCAAAAAAATCCAATTTTCGTCGGATCGCGATGAAATTTTTTTTGGCCGTAGCCATTATAAGTAGCAATAAGCTGATTTTTTTTCATATTTTTCCTATTAAGGGGAGGGTAGGTTTAAAATGGATCCCTAAGTTTGGGAACACTCTATAGTGCTCCATGCAAATTAGCGTACTTTGAAGGGGAATAACTAAAGAACGGGTAGAGCTAGGAAGACGCGGAAAACTCTGAAATGAAGAACTTCGCAAGCTCAACAGAAGTCTTTATTTTCAGATTTTGTGCGTCATATATAATCTAGTCAATTATTAATTTAAAACAGTTTTTATTTTATTGCCCGTGTTTGTCCCTTTCTTCCCGCCCCCCCCCCCCATTTCCACCCCACGTGCTTTTTTCTCTGTTAAACAGAGAAATCGCGCGCTTATGAGGGGGTGACAACCTGGCGTGGGTGATTTTTATGATCGCCGAGAAAAAAAACCAAACTCCATAAGGTTCTCTCGAGCGCGCGCGCGTTCCCAAACTTTAGGTAGGTACTGTATGTTTCACTTTTGGTTCTAATTTTGGGGGGCTAAGGAGTGGGGGTCACATATACGGCAATCGGCAACGCCAAATAAAATGCCTGAAAAATTTGTCAAAATGGGGGTGTCACGAAAATCGTGATACCTCGAACATCTTAAAGAATTATTTAAAATCCTTTTGGAATCTTGAAGAAAGATGAAAGGGCTATATTTTGTAATAATTAATTTTTTAGAAGCCGAATATACGGCTAAAAGCGATGTAGTCGGAGGGGGAGACTTTAGGTTTTTGTGATATTTCACGATTTTCAATCCCGATTATCTCGGGAACGAAACAAGATAAAAATCTAGACTTTGTTCCGTTAGAATCGCCTTGCGATTCTGAACAATATCGACCTAGTCCGGATTTTTAGAGTCCTTTTCCGGATAACGATCCGAAAACGACCTCCGTCAAAAATGGGGTATTTCGGTGTGGTTGATTGGGAGATCGCTTGTTAAATTTAAACGGTGAGGCTGAAATTTTTACCAAACATTTCTAATAGCCTCGTTGACACTAATCACTCCACTAATTTTTTTGAATCCTCGTCAAGATTAACCTAACTTTTTATCTGATAAAATTTAGTCGTTTTTACACTTTTTAAATTTCGCGCCACCAGGTGCTGCCACCTTTGAATTTTCCACCATTGGTTAACAAGGGATTCGCCACTTAAAGAGACCGTTTTGACTTTTTGGGGTTTTTAATTTTGCGGAAATCGTCGCTGGGAGTTTTTAAAAAAATTAACAAATAGATGGATTTTGTTCAAATTTTTTTTTTTCAGTCCATTGGTAAAAACCGCAATCGTTTAGCTTTTGTAGTTTGGGAGATATTACAAAAAAACTGATGGGGGGGAAGTATCCAAAATTTTGACTTTTTCGGGTTTTGTGCAGCAGCTTTCTCGTCAACCGCTGCACCTAAAAATAGTCTAATTGTTTCAAAATTATGGGATATCCCATCGCTTCAAAGTTTTTTCAGGGTTTTTCAATACTCGGGTTAGATGCCGAGATATTAACGATTAAAATTTTGGAAAAAATTCCATAAATTTTTTTCGTGTTTTAGCCATGCCAGCCTTTATCCTATAAGCCATCTAGCGCTGGCAATATTAACATTTGGCCTCTTTAGCTTTAGGGTCTGTTGGGGTGACCACCCCCATTCTGTTGGTGTAGGCTGACGTTATGAGGGTGGTCACCCCAACAGACACCTCAGTTTTTTGTAATATCTCCCAAACTAAAAAAGCGAAGCGATTGCGGTTTTTACCAATCGACTTAGAAAAGAATTTTGCACAAAAATCATCTGTTTGTTAATTTCTAGAACCCCCAGCGACGATTTCCGCAAAATCAAAAACCCCCAAAACGGCCTCTTTGAGTGGTGAATCGCTTGTTAAAAATAGTTTGTCCTTATGACAACCAATTCTGATAGATAAATCAGCCAATCAAAGCATTCCAATGTGCTTAATTGATTTACAATCGTAATACAGTTAAGCGGACTTAAAAACTTAAAAACACAAACCTTCACGCCAGGCAAACGCGCCATTTATTTTTCAAAATCTTTCAAAGAACTGTTTTTTTTTTTTTAATCAATACCAACCGAAAGAGACTAGCGGCGATCAAACCCGTTAGATGGTTGCCATAGGTTTTGGTCGTTTTCATATGGAATCACCCATTTATATTTATCTATCGTAAAATGAAAACTTTGGGAATTTATAGTAATGGAATGAGGGCTTTTTTTTACTCAATGGGTTGAACGTACAGTAAAGTTCACTATTTAGTAACAGTGCCGTTCAGTGCTGAACTCGGCGGAACTACGCTGTTAATAAAAGTCGATAAAAGCGTAATGATGCAATGACAATATTGAACATAAAGGTTATTTACTCCCTTTTGATCTTGTGTATTTCAAGTAGTAAATATTTAAGTACCGCGCGTTATTACCGCAAATGAAAACTGTTGATCCACTGAATAAATCGACTAAGGGCAGAAAATCATGTTTTTATTTACCTCAAAGTCATCGGGTAACCAATTGAGATTTACACAACAGACTGCAATATCATGACAATGCACAATTGTAAAGCTTACAAAACGACAAAGAAGAATTCCAACGAAACAAAAAGTTGGAATGAAGTGATTAATACGTTTTATCGTCTTGAAAAAGGTATAGTTTGGTCTTCAAGAAACATCGCAAATGGAATTCTTTGAGGTGCTGAAGTCGATAACATATACATCAACTTGTGATCTCGAGAAAAAGGCGTTGAAAATTGAAGAACAGAAAATCTAGAAACTATAGCGAAGCAACGGAGGGTTCAGTTCGGATTTATAACATTTTATTTCGTTGGTGAAACTTTTAAATTGGTATACGAAACAACCCAATTCACCTTAGTTTTCCACGAGCTTTTACTTCACATAAAAGAAACTGATTTAAGAAGTGAAACAATATTGCAGTAAATTTTGCTGAGATTAAGAGAGGGTACACTTGCCAAACATAATTGACATATCCTCGTTCATATTCATTCAAAGGGGTAGAAAATATCTTTTAAAATGGCAAAAAAAACTTATTATATAAACTGGGCAAGGAAGCCAGGAAAGGTGGAAAACGGCGAAATAATATGGCTTTTGTGTTTTACCTTTTACGAGAACAGGGGAAACCGAATTTCGTCTTTCAAACGAAATTAAAACTTCACATTATCACTAGAAGACATTCAACATCGGCTGGACTATCCAATTTAAATTGTGTCAAAAGTACACGTCAACTAGATAGTGAACTCAAAAGAAATGGTTGGAGCAGTTCCGAAAAACGTCATTGGAACATTGTAAAGAAAAGAATAAAGAAAAAGCAGTGTTGGGATTAAATATGCGCAATTTATCATAGAAAGGGAGGGTCAAGATACAAAAAATTAAATTGTTAAAAACTCGTGAAAAAAAATAAAACTTTCTGTGGCCTTCTCGAACATTCTATCGTCGCCCTAATTCTTGGCGAATAACTGTTAAATATAATAAACTTTGAAATACCAAGAAAACATTATGTAATTTATAAATTTACCTTCGATAATTTCTTGCTTGACTCTGTTAATTTCTTTTCGAATTTCCAATACCAATTCTTGTTTGAGAAGGTCAAAATCCACCGATACGTCTGAGCCATTACCGATACGACAATTAGACTCTTCCCCAGTAGATCCGCTCCGTTTTCTATTACCAAGAGGGGAATCACCTCCTCCAGGAACCGCCAGAATGCTATTTCCATTTATCTTGTTATTACCAACAGTTTTTTTGTCAGAAAGTTCGTCCTAATAAAAATAGATAATAAGAATTCTTAAGAATTAAAAGATAAATATTGAAAAAAAAAAAAAAAAAATCCTGGCTTAAACAAAAAATCCGTCGTGACTATAAAAATTTCATACATTAAGCATTCATAACTTAACCAAAGGCAGAATTGTGAATTTCACCGAGCATCGAAACAAACAGAGCTAGGATAATCTAAATTACTGAATAGACTTGTTTTAAACTTTTAAAATGTCTTAAGTAAATGTATAAAATAGAAATCACTAATAACAGTAACCTATGAAACGGCCCTTGCACAGATTTGCATGAAGAAAACACGCATGAAAAGGTTAGCTTACGAAAATACCGAGAAATACGTTTTTTAGAATCTTAATTGACTACAAGTCCTATAATACCAAAGTATGGATTCTCTTAGAAAGAAAATTCTGCATTGTTTTTGTTTTTGTCTAAGGTTTGAGTCTTTTTGACATTTAGTATACAAATAAAAGGTTCGTAAAACTATATAGATATTGACACAGAGCGAGAACGAAAAAAGAGCGCGCTCTGCCAAACTAAACGATAAATATGCGGAATGGACTTACTTGTTGTACTACATCTTTATTTTCTGCTGCAGCGCGACGTCTAGCAAGAGTTTTTGCCATTTCATCCATCATAGAACCTAATCCGCCAATACCTGGTCGTTCAGCTTGTCCTCGACCAATGGTGCCATATGTACTGCTGCTGCTACTACTGCTGCTGCTGCTGCTCTCTGCTGACTGCTTTGGTAGAAAAAAAAAAATAACATTTAAATTAGACATTTTCAACTTTTAATTTTTACATTAAATTGGAAACAGACCTTGTTGCTTCTTTTCAATTTCGCATTCTTAAGGGCATTTGCAAGAGATCCAGGATCACCATCATTGCTCAACGATCTTCCAAGACCAGGAGGAGGAGGAGGTGGAGGAGGCGGTCCACCACCACCAATTGGAGATGATACACCAGATGGTTGCGCAAATTGAGGGCTACTCGATATCATGGATGGTATTGGAGGGGCAAGAGGGGGTGCTGGTGGAGGAACTGGACCAACTGGCAACACAGGAGCTGGTGGTGGTGGAGGAGGTGGAGCTGGAGGACCGGCAGGCAAAGGAGGAGCTAATGGAGCTGAATTATTTCTCTGATGACCAACAGTTTGTGTGTTCATCGGTTGCATTGCA
This sequence comes from Daphnia pulex, assembly GCF_021134715.1. Classification (NCBI taxonomy): domain Eukaryota; kingdom Metazoa; phylum Arthropoda; class Branchiopoda; order Diplostraca; family Daphniidae; genus Daphnia; species Daphnia pulex. Next base: position 4,459,971 of record NC_060021.1, on the reverse strand, counting down.
GGGTTACTAGTTGAATGATTTAGTCCTTGTTGTTGTTGCTGGGATAATCGTCTTTCTTGCTGAACCCTATTGAATTTTAAGATTGCATATCAGTGATAAAACTCACATTTAAATAATATCAATAAAAACGATCTAACATGTATGGATTTTCTTCTTCGAAACCGGATCCGTTGGGTGCTTGATAAATAGCTTGAGGAATTTGAGGAGGTGTCGAACGAGGAATACTGCTGTTCATCGTCTGTTCAGACATAAGATAACTTAAATACTGTTGGATAATTGCGAGGCAAAACGAATACCTCCAAAGAGCGGAGCATAGCGATTGCAAATGCATCAGCGTCATCTTTACTGCTAAAATTAAGGCCGTAGACTTGTTTACTGTCACGCCATTGATGGAAAGTAGGAGTTGCTTGATTGTACTTCAATCCACGTACTAAAGCGCAATTAATTACGACCTAAGACAACAACATTATTAAAAGAAAAGAAAAGCTAAATGAGATTAGTAATAATACTTCGTGATCTTGAAGCTTTCTTCCAACGACTCGGAAAGAATTATTGGCTTGATGATGATAGATGTGCACCTTTGAAAGACCCGATGATGAGCCACTTGGAATCCAGCGTTTGTTCGTGTCGTCGTAGACCATAACAGAGGCCCGGGCTGAAGCTATGCTTACCTCACTGAGTTAAGGGAAAATGATCAGATGGGTTAAACAAACGTAATTTTTACCATTCTTTTTTTTACGAAAAATTTAATGTATTCATCTTAACTACTGGAATTCATGCAAACAATTAAAAAACCCCGTCTTTTAAAATAATTTAAAATTCGTAATGTATGAACAATGAGACTTTACTGTGCCTCTATAAAACATTCAGTATTCTTCGTAAGATCCATCAATGTTAAAGACAACACAACAAATCTAACAACTCCACGGAATATTCTATAACTAATAGAAAAGACACCAGGACAATGAGGCCTTAAGACGCTGCGCGAAGAATTCAGACTGACTCTGATATCTACGTTAGAGAAATAGGCTCTGCCTCTCCCCTTCGTAAAGTATGGGGACAGTCGAGCAAAGAGAGAAGGCGGACGGCGATCAATACTAGCCTCTTTAGATCAATAAACGTCACCTATTCCTCTAGTTACTAATCTTACAGCAAATGCTACCCATTTCATTCAATGTAAAATTTTGCCGGGATAACAATGGCATTTTTACTAAAAACAAAGGAATAAAAAATTAGGAATATCAGTAAATTATGATTCATACTACCAGGCACACATATTTCACAATAAAAAAACTTATAAAAAATCAACCTTAAAATATCTACTGAAGCATCTTCAGGTTACTACTTTTATTCTACTGACTCAACAATAATTTTGTAATTAAAGCATGAATGAAAAGTTTAGAACTACCAAATAGATACTGAATCGATTCACATACCTCATTTTACAGAGTGTTGTTAGTCCGATAACATGAATTGGTTGAGAAAAAAAGAATCTGCAGTTTTAAGAAATCAAGAGAAAATAGTTCAATAATAAGACACTTTGAGGAAACAAAATAGGTTTATTACTTAAATAAAAACTAAAAAATTTTTATAAACAAATAAAAAGAAAAAAAAAGCCTCCAAAACATTTGATTTACCAAAATGGCTGGAACTGTGATTTTAACAATAATATGTAAAGAGAAGCCGAACATAAGAGTGAAATTCACTGAACGATACACATTTTCTGTAAGAATTAAATACCAACAATTTTAGGGCAACTTACTAATAATCTGAGTGTAGTTTTCAACTATCACAGTACCACTCCCTCAAGCTGTCAAAGCCAAAAATGCGCCATGTTTAACTACTGCGAACGAACCTGAAGCAGCTCCAATATTTTTTATACCCCAAACAAAGTAAAACGACGGGAGGGAAATTGTAGATTGTACCCAAGCTGATTGTACTTGCGTCTTGCGTCATTTCATTTGTCAATTCTCAGTTTTCCTCATAACTCGTTTACTCAGATTATTTTTATTTGTCACTTCCTATTTCAAAATAATTTTGATAGCCATAATTTCAGAGGAAATAAAACGAAAAACGATAACTAAACCGAACGATTTTCTTCTGAATTTTTAAAGTATATGTGTTCCTTAAAAACCAGAGCTATGATAAAACACAGCGTTTTAAGAGTCGTAACAAAATTTTGTGTGTAGTAGATCTTACTCACTACTATCTTAGCAATAAATCGACAGAAATTACAAATTATGCTTTTAACCCCAATTTTTTTACCTTTCAAACTTGAAGTTAATATATGTACTGGCGAATTAGGTAGAGGGAAATGACAATGGCATTAGAAAGACAGTAGAATTTTTTGATAGGATGCTACACAAGCTGTGCCTAGTATCAGTTCTGCATGAATTATCGGTACTAAACGAATGCAGTGCAATACTAACGATAATATATAATCTGTTACAGTATGTTATCTTTTATCGCTGTGAAAGTCAATGGTAATGTAGTGCTAGGTTCAAATCATTATGGACATTATATGAAATCTATATAAGTAGGCCAACTACAACAAATAAACCAAACGCGGGAGCATCATCGTGATTCTGATTCGTGAATGTATTTTTAATCATAACTACATTTACGATGTTACATTTAACTCAGATAGATTCTGAAAATTATGAACGAAAACGCGCGTTTTTTTAAGGGAGGACATATTAGTACATGACATTATACATATGTTGTACATGATAATTATAATAGTAATATTAATCAAACAGTATAATAATAGTAGTAATCAAACGGCAAATAAACGACGTCATTCTTCAATAGAAACAATGATTTCAACAAACTGTCGTTAATTCGTTATGTTTAAAAGACATCGTCGCATTGAATTCTAATTTATATTTTTCTACCGCCTCTAGCAGACATAACTTCAGTCAGACATTTGTTTTTCACCATCCCCTTCTGACCCCCTTGCTCAGTAGACCACAATAAAACTCTAAACATAAACAACTAATCTTACCTAGCGGGAGACTACTAGTAAGTATCTACTCTTTTTCCTAAAGTAAGTTTGATGACCAAAAAGTTTAAATTTCGTTATTGTTTGATATGGAGTCATTTGTTCAGTGGTTTCAACATTCTAGCTGATTCTAGCTCCCAATGGCCAGTGTCTGCTGGTTACGCTCCTTAGCGTTAGGGGTGCCTATAGGAATCAGTTTTCTTTCTTCGGTCTGTTACATAGCTAAAGTCGACGGCGTTTCAATGCAACCAGTGAGAGCTCTTTACAATATTTTAAGATTTTTAAAAAAGGATTTAATGCACTAGTTTCTATCTTGTATTTTTAATAGATCCTGAACCCAAAAGATAGTACAACATGTGATTATGTTCTTCTAAATCGTTGGGCTGTCAGGGACTTTCAAATTCAGAGAGGAGATATTGTCTCATTGATTTCACCTAGGAATCCAGATTCATGTCTGATCAAACGTGTTGTTGGCTTAGAAGGAGATGTTGTAGAAACTAAAGGGCATGCCCATTCACATGTCAAAGTTCCTGAAGGTTTTTGTTGGATTGAAGGAGAAAATCATTCTCAGTCCATGGACTCAAATTTTTTTGGTCCAATTCCCCTTGGCTTAATAACTGCTAAAGCTACTCATATTGTTTGGCCATTGAATAGAGCATGTAGGCTTATGTTGCATAATAATGAGTTAAATGCTTAGATTTATGAAAAGAGTAACCCATTTAAGTGTTTAAATATTGAAATAATTCTTGTTTCATTTAGAACTGAAATACAATGAGAGCTGTGTCTTATGTGGAACGTCTTGAGTTTGATTTCCCTGGATCAGTTTTCAAAAATGCATTTTTGTTTGGTGATGTTGATAATGACAAATGTGAAGAACTTGTTGTGGGTAACGAAAATGGAGATGTGTACATTTACAAAGGCAGCGCTAGTAAATGTTGGAGAAGAGCTAGTGATTTGGGAATGGTTAGTTCATAAATTTCTCAAATGCTTTATTACTTTTTTAACTAGCAAAATATTTTACTGTCATACGCTGTTAATTTTTTTCTCAGGTAACTGCAATTGGAGTTGGTGATATATTCAATGCGGTAAATTAGTTAACGAAAACCATGTGCATATTGAACTACAAAAAAATAACGTTATAAACGTATTGAATAAGGGTCGAAATTCTTTGGTTGTGGTTAATGGGGAAGGCTGGTGTTACATTTTTGATTTCCTCACGGATACGTGCAGCGACGGTGAACTTCCCATGAAACCGACTCACGTACAACGAATTCCGGCTAATACCAAAGTCCTTCTCCTGCATGATGTGAATTCAGACGGAATGAGTAAGAACATTGTAGAAATTCATAATTATTATTAGTGTTACCTTTTTTGAATTTCAGTTGAACTTGTGATTGGATTGACGGACCGAGTTGTCCGCACGTATCAGTGGATTAATACAAAACTGGTTGGTCTCAACAAATGGGAGTTCGCTAATCAAATTGGTACTGTGGGTATAAATGACATGGCCAACCGCACCCCTTCACTTCTAGTTGCCCATCCGGGAGGTATTTGTCAAAATATATTCACACGACAACCATCGCATACGTTTTTACATTGAGATGCACAATTTTTATACAGGTACGTTTATTCGGTTGAAATGTAAGCCTTTAGAAAATTGTGAAGATCATGGAAAAGAAGAACCAAGGTAAATTGTATAGATTAAAGGCGCATGAAGACGTAAAACTGATTTCTTTCTATAGGGAGTTATTATCTAAAATGTCAATTGATTATCATCCACTTGCATACTCACATATGCGCAATCCAAATGTATCAACGGAAATATTAGGGAACATATCACAGGGAATATCGCATCAAGATGAAAATAAGGGAGCCCTGTATGCCGTTGGTGAGTTTATGGCGATCCAATTTGTATTATCTTGTTTGTTGGTTTTTTGTTTACTTTCAATTTTATTAGCTACACTTGACGGAACCTTGATGATGGTACGAGATGAGCAAATTTTGTGGTAATTTTTTTACTTTTTCGCTATATATGTTACATTAGATAAGGCACATAAAGTTTGAGAACGCGCGAGGGAACCATTTGAAAAAGGTAAAGTTCTTTACGTTCCCAATCAAAATTGAGTCTTCATCGGAAAGCGCCAATATTTTATTTATTTATTTTTTACAAGTAGTCATTAGATTTAGTTATAGTTACACAATTTTTTAAAAACATTGTTTCAATCAAGGAAAGGATAGGTTTCAGGGCGATTTAAAGTTTGGAAATCACAAAAAAGTTTAATTGGCGGCCTTTTAACTTGTTAAACTAGTAAAAAATAAACAATGGTCGCTTTTCGACAAAAACATCTTTTCGGGAACGGCGTGGAAAATATCTTTTCCCGTGATGCCCTCGTGCGTTCCCAAACTTAAGGCAAGTACTGTAAACGGTATTTTTTCCCTCGGATTTCGTCTTTTAGGTCGTTACAAGTTGATCATCAGTTATTTGCTCTATCGAAACTAGACATAACAGGCGATGGCCGGGAAGAAGTGGTCGCCTGTTCATGGGTAATGAATGGCTTATTATTTTGTGGTCTACTCTAGCTTCTGATTACATCAAAGCTCATTTGATTGATTTGTTAATTTTTATAAAGGATGGACAAACATACATTGTAAACCAAGAGAAGCAAACTGTTCGGTTCCAATTTGATCAATCCGTTTCAGCCTTCACCGCAGGTTATTATTCCTTAAATTCCCAATCGTCTTCCCTCCCCGCTTTTGCTTACGCAACGTTCCACAACAAAATCTACGTGTATTACAACGTCTCTCTTCCAAGAATAACTCTCCACACTTCTAGCGAACTTCTCAAAACGAAATCTGAAAATTTAGATGAGAACTTGTTGAAGTATCTTACGAATCCTTCGAAATTGAGCGAAATATTTGCTAAAACACTTTACAAATAAAAATTCTCTATTCCTCTAACCGAAAATAAAATAAATTAAATTTACGAAGGAAATTAAATTTGTGGCTGAAAGGCTTTTTTATGATTTCATTTGAGAATTTTCATTGAGAATGTTGCAAGTGCCATAACTATATCTACTTAGCGTGATTTGCTAAATCGCATGTTTTGTACACTGAAATACTAGCTCTGCCGCTTATATGTATATAAAAAAACAAACCAAAAAAAAAACATGCGTTGTAAAACAACCAACAGGTAATTGTTATGTTATGTTATGTTTCAATTTATATAGCGCCTAATTCAGTGAGTTCATAAAAGACTACGAAAACGCGTATAAGATGTGGAACTTAAAAAATATTATAGTATTCGTTCCCAGATTTATAGTGTGAACCAGGTAAATTTCTTCATGTTTATTGAAGAAAAAGAGAAAAGATAACATCAAATTTATTTTATTTATTTTTTAATGTAAAATGTTATCTCCTTTAGAACACGGAAGCTATTTTGCAAATTGTATCAAGCCGTAATTTCCATTAGTCATCCAATCTTTGTCAAGCAAATCCAATTCTTTTATCTTAGACGATGGTAAATCACAAATAATTTCTGCTTTAATTGTTCGTAACGCAAGCAAAGGCGCTGGACTGAATCCTTGTAAAAAAGTTTTAAATGGGGTGGAAGACGGCCAGCAGAGTTCTCCGCCAAGTTTTCTGTAATTAAGGTCACCTAAACATTTTGTAAAAATAAAATTAATAACCTTAAGGCGACCAGGACAATTTGCAATTTAGAACAATAATGCACCTTTAAAGATAATGAGTTGGCTACGACAGAGTTTTTTGTAAAGTTTAGGATCTTCCTCTTGCAGTACATGATATGGTAGTGGCAATGTAAAATAACTCTCTTCAAGCACCTGAAACTGGTTTGAGTGTAGGTAAGCGCGGCATTTCTCGGCAAAATGTTGCAATTCAGTGCAATCATTTTCCATATACTGAAGCGCCCATTTAAGATCATTACAAGTTGTGTCGGAAACAAACCACGGAATTTTTTTTACGTAGAAATTAACCCGGTCGAAAAGCTTGTGAGATATGCAATAAACAGCAAGGCAGAGATCAGCAACCATTTCCAGTCCTGAATTGTCCATAATTATGCTAAGTTCTTTATTATCATATGGGTTATTCTGAATGTGTTCCATATGAAGCCAAACTTCATTAATATTATTAACTAAGATGTGTGAGTTTAGCTGTTTTATGTCATCAAAAAAAGAGTTTGATTTGACTTCAGTATTGGTATTTCCAGCTGATAGAGACAGGTCATTTCGATTCCCCCATAGACAAATCTAAAAGAAGAAAAACTTTAATAACCTTTTCAATTAAGCATTTATGAAAATTTATAATTAACCTCAATAAGTTTCATGAAATGAACATGTAACTCTGAGGAACTATAATTTGACTTTAGACACAATCCATTGGTATAGGAAGCAAGCTGGCATATAATGTTTTTCTGCACAAAGAATGCTTCTTCTTTCATGTGACTGAATGGATCAAATCCCTTCAAATGTACGCTGGAAACAGATAGATTATTTCCGGAAAAAATTATTTCTGCTGACAGGTGTTAATAATCCAAATGTAATTGAAAATACCTGTCATTAAACATATAATAAATAGCTCTGTACATGTAACACTCCACAAGCAACCAAGGTGAGTTGAACCAACAAGGTGCAGCACTGTCTTTAGTTTCAATCAATTCTGTATTCCATTTTTCACTATCTTGAAGGTGAGGACAATCTATTTCAAATTTGCTAAGTGTTTTGTTTGTTTGCATTTCACTTCTTAGCTTAGATAATTTTCCAATAATCAGTTTTAAGTCTTCTAATGCTGCAGCCTATCAATAGTTGTAAAGAGGGGATAGCTTTACGTTAATGTATTTGAACAATATTAAACATAATAAGAAATATTTGTATCAGACAGCAACTTCAATTTTACCTCAGAATGACTACTTTGCACAATTTCATTCTTACTGCGACATAAAAAGTCTATCACCTTTGTGAGAATAACTGGCATTCGATCTTTCACTGTCCTGTAAGCAAACGAGCTAAAAAAAACAAAACATATTTCATGGGTCCTTTTGGTTGGTAACTAACATTTTTACATTTCGACTTACCCCTCAATCTCGGCTGACAAATAAGGATATGGTGGACGACTTTTATTAAATGAAAAGGTCATTGCTATTATAGCAATCTGTGGTTAGAGATGAATTCCTCAAGTGGTAATTACTAATTAGTGCAACGTGCAAATACAAAACAAATTTCAACTTCAACTGATTTAACCATGAAGGAGGAATGGAGGAGGAGCTCTTTAGCTGGTCGGGCAAATTTTTGAGGTTAGATCTATTGCCACGATAAGGCGTCGTGGCGCGACGGTCGAAACTGTCTATTGCCCTATTGCCACGACCATGGCCTACTCTATGGTTAAGGCCTGTAAACTTGAATCCTGCGAGAGGATCTGAAAAATTCCCTATCCTTTCCCCGTGCAAGAGCCAATCAGAAGAAAAAACGAGGCTGTAACTTCGCCATCTGGCGATTGATATTGCTTTCTCGTTATAATGGTTAGGTAGTCTTATAAATTTTTTACTATTTCCTCTAAGCAATGATACATTGATAGGTGAGTTGGTAGCGGTGCCATCACCATGTAGTGGAGTCAAGATCATTTTTGACCGGGAACAAATTGCAATACGAATTTTTTTTCATGAGCTTTGTTATTACTATAATTTTATATTTGTTGTAAAAACACTTCTCAGAAATACTAATTTTTACAATAAAAAAAATAGAAAACAAAATGTAAAAATTAGAAAATGTATTAGAATTGTGATAAGAAATAAAAATAATTTTTTTTACAGCTTATGTTCCCCGTCTTTTTATTGATCAGAGTTCCAATTTTTAATGTTATAGCTTTAACGATGTTTTAGTAATTAAATATACTGTGAGGATGCCTCAAATTTAATGAAATCACCAAAAGGTGTTTACAAGGGACCATATGGCGGATAGTCCCTCCGTAAACTCATTTTACTTAACTTATTACTTTACAAAACTTACGGGTTGGCGCAGTCTAGCTAGGGCTGTGGCCCGGGACGTTTTTAGCGGGTTTTTTTTTATGGGTTTTTTAGACGGGTTTTTCTTCTTCCGCGGGTCGGAGCAGGTTGGGCCAACTGAGTGAACGGGTTTGGCCCGGGCCAACCCATGGGTCAAAAAATTTTTACCGGTCGGGTAACGGCCCGGGTAAAAAATCGGGTCAAACACACTTTTTTTTTTACAAACTTAAAAAAATTCCCCAAATTTCTTAATTATCTTCTTCTTCCAACAGTGACACGTCAATTCTGTCTTCTGAACACCCCAGAACGCCCTTTTCTACCACTTATCCTACTTTTCATGATACGAAATTATCGTAGAGCATTTGGCGGCAATATTTTGAGGCCCGGGTTTTCATCGCCCGGGCCACAGCCCTAAGTCTAGCAGATAAAAAGTCCGTAACGGTGGCAACCAAAATAAAGCCTAGACTTTCACAGATTTCGTTACTCTTCTGCATGTGGTGACAGAAAAAGAAACGAAAATTCTGCCCGAGGCAGATATCATCATCGCCTCAAAAATTTCTGCAGGGCCTTATGGGAGCAGCGTCTCCTCCTTTCCTCCTAGTCCTTCATGATTTAACAATGGCAATGGCATAGCCTAATAATTTAAGGAGCCGAAAGGTTTGGGATTTTTTTCGAAGCAAATTTTGTTTCCCTTCATCCAGTTTGGCCCCGCTTTCAAGTGGACCCACGAGAGCCAATTTATCGTCTGGTGGCGACATTTGAAAACTTTGGGTTGTGTAGCTACAATTCTATTTCTATCAAAACAATTTGTTTCACGGTGGGAAGTAAATTTTTGTGATCGGGTAGGTGAGTTGAATATGGTGCCGATTCTCAACCGGTGAATAATAGGGAATGAACGGTAAAATTATTTTCCCTTGAAAATGATTCCATCTTGTCAAACGCATCGAGTTAGAAGAGATTGTGAATCATGTTTCTATAGGGAAAATGTACGGTTTAGCCGTAAATTAATTTTAAAGTTGGTTTAAGGCCCACCTCTCGAAAAACGGTCACCCGGCCATTTTTAGGGGGCGGAGCCTAACTGGGTATGTTGGGATTTTCACGTTGTAGGCAGCCACAACAAATGCACGGGGAAAAAAATACGCAAATGCATTTGCTGTGGCTGTCTACTACTGTTCAGGATGGGTCCGGTTTCCCCCAATATTTGAGTCAGTTCCCTCCGAAAAAGGTCCTGTTTAGCGCGTAAGTGATTGTGAATCCTATCTGTTTGCTGTGTCACATCATCTACAGTAGACACCACAAGTATTTGAACTTGTTCGAATGCACGTACGCCGCCGTGTAACTGTTTCGCTGATTTGCGAGGTAAGTACTGGGGCTAGATTTTTATTTTTTTAATAAATACATTAGCTGATAATATACAGTCATCTGTGAAAGTTTCTTTATCTTGTATAGGTATTTCTGAGACTGCCCGAAGAAACCGCCAACGTACAAGCCATACTACCATACCCCCGGTATTTTACGCCCTTTTCTTTTTTTCTCCCTTTTGTTCTTTTCCTTTACCTACGAAAGAAAAAGAGAAAAGGGTGTAAAATACCTGGGGCACGGTAGGCACCGTCAATACTTGTGGTGCCTACTGTACTTCGACACAATTTTATTCAACATGTCACATGCATTGAATTATTCGATACCATCCTAGATTCCACAGCTGGCGCCGGTGGCTACAAATGCAGGTTCAGTATTAAAAAGAAGCACATGCAACGCTCAAGCTTTTCCAGACAATTAAACCCACCATCTTCCAAGTGCTTATTATGATTAACCTCACCAGTAAGCCGAAGTCATTTGGTGCCATCAACTACCCGGCGAACGAGAAAACGTCAGCTTTCCGCATTCCCTAACCCCGTCCATGCAGCAGGTAGGCGAGGTGGAGCACATGGATTCCTTTCCACATACCCAACTACCCTGGGTCAGGTACTGGACCAAATCCTCGTTTATGTAAGCGCAAACTGGAACATCGAACTGTATCGTGTGGGATTCGAGGAACGACGTCGGGGCCTTCAGAGACATTCGACGAATTTTATATCTACCTCAAGCATTTGGCGGATGCAGCAGACGTTTGCGGCACAAGCATCGATGCCCGCATGGCGACCAGGATCATGGCAGGAATTTGCGACACGGAAACAAAAAAGAAACTTCAGACTATTAACTCGTTTCCTACTGCCCAGGACATTGTAAATATTTGTCGCAGTTAGGAATCTGCTAAATCAAACGAACGCACTCTAAGTGGCCAATCTGCCGTCTATTTTATCAAACATCAGCCAAGTTTGCGCCCGGGCGGTCATTCATGTGGCGCTTGCGGCCGAACCGCTCATCTAACAAGAAGACATGTAATTAATGACCGGAACATTTTTCCCCGCGATGCCCGAAACGAGACAAATTTAAACCCGACAGCCCTAGTGGCGGTGGCCTTGGAGCTAGTTGTTCTTCTGGATCCGGGGGCAAAACGAAATGCGCGCATCACTATCGGCTGGGTACAGTCATTTCGAGGCAGACGAATCCCTACGATCTCCGTTATCACATCTCAGTCAAGTTCTCACCACCATCGCCAATATTTACGCCCAATCACGGTGTGGAGGTTACGGTCGGCAGCTCCGACGTATTGCTGGCCCTTGGTTTAAAAAATAGTCGGATTTTTCTTCTTCGACGTTCGACTTGGTAATAGCCAACAAGTCTACACGCCTCTTATGCATTGGTCAACTGGACATCGTCTTGAGATACGGCACCCGTGTCGCCAACGTAACGGTGCTCGTATGTCCCAAAATTACTGGCATATTGGGCAGCTGGCTCGACTGTATCGTCATGGACATATTGCACGATAAATACCCGCAACCTATTTCCCGTTCCCGACCACACGTATCGCAGCTAACCTGGGATCATCACGCGTCATCGGCAATGCCATCTGTGTGCGATTTTCTCCGTGGTGTGTATATCCCACGCGATCCCAGTGAGTAACAGTGTGCGTCAATCAAATCGACCATCACTAACTATTTTATCGGTGTGTTCGATCAGTCGGAAGGTTACGCTTTATGGAGGGCCCAGAGATGATCATCCAGCTGAAGGCTGACGCCATTCCGTATTATGTTAATGGCACCCGTCCCATCGCATTTGCAGACCACACCGAAGTGAAGCTGACACTAGATGGTATGGAGGCCGTCGGCATAGTATAGAGCCTGTCACGGAAGCCACGGATTGGGCGGCGCCATAAGTGGTGCTCTGGAAACTGAATGGCAAGCTCCGCATTTTTGTCGATCAAACCAGAATCAAGAAGGCATGTTGTTCGTCCCATCCACCTGACCTTCGAGGAACACAGTGGCGGAAATCGGTAGTGAAGCCGTGTTCTATAGCTGCTTCGATGCCACAAATGGATATTTCCAGACCCCCCCCCCCTCACGCGCAGAGAGCCAGCATTTAACCAAGTTCATGAAGCCCGGGGGCGGTAAAAGTTACTGCGTGCTTCAATGGGGCGCTGTTCGTCAGACAATGAATATAATCGGTGGGCGGATGCCGCTTTTGGCACACTAAAAAACACGGTCAGAGTTGTGGATGACATCCTGTGTTTCGAACGGTCATTCCCGTCGCATGCTGAGGGTGTATTCGCGATCCTGCAGGCCGCGCGCGCAGAGAAAATCCCTCTCAACGCGGACAAGTTTAAGTTTGCTCAAAAGAAGGTGGTATGGGCTGGCTATGAAGATCAACATGGGTGTGTGACAGTTGAATCCAGCAAACTACAAGCCATCGCTTAATTCCCCCGCCCCACCAATACCACGGAGCTCCGATCCTTTTTAGGATTGGTGGAGCAGTTGGCGTGTTTTTTAACGGAAGTTGCGGCTGCGACAGGACCCATCCTCCCTCTTTTGAGCACCCCAAACGCGTATGAATGGACTGAAGATCACGAACATTCGTTTGAAGCGGTGAAGACAGCGCTTTCGTCGCCCCTGTACTGGTCCATTTTTATCCCGGCCATGAGACCATATTTCAAGTCGATGCGTCCAGAACAAAGGGTATTGGATATGCCTTACCGCAGAAACCCGAAGACCATTGAAAGTTGATCGACACCAACTCCCGGTGGTGTATCTCCACAGAATCACGCTACGCCATCGTAGAGCTGGAGATGGCGTCAGTGGACGTGTACGACACACCGCTGGACCACTTCCGTGATTCGGCACTTGAGGAAATACGGGAAGCTGCAGCTGCAGGAAATCGAATGCAAGGACCTGATCATAGCTATTGAATCCGGTTTTCCAAAAAGTCGAGAATGTATTCCTGCCCTCATTCGTCATTTTTAGAAATATCCGTCAAAATCTTTATACAGGAACAGTTTATGAGATTCTTTTTCCTGAGAGACCGGTGGAAAGCCGCAATGGACGCCTGCGATCGACAAACCGACATCGACGCTGCCATTAAAATGAACTATAACACCCACGTCAAAACGTTATCACGTTTACCAACCGGGGCCCAGGTACGCATATAGGACCCGAAATCTAATAAATGGAGCCACGTAGGCGTGATAGTGGGACTTGGCCGTTATCGTGATTACCGAATTAAATATGCCAGCGGTAGCGTGGTAAGGAGAAATCGCCGATTTCTTCGGCCCGTCTTTAGTAACGACGACTCCGTTTCATTCGGATTCATCCCGCTGGCAACGTCAACAGCGGAGCTGGGTTACTCAATGGTGATATCCCAAATGGTGGCAGCAGCGACTTCGCCGGACCGAACGACGGCCGTACATCATCGCCTCATGTTGGCACACAGCAGCTGAGCGACAGAAGGAAGACCCCAACGAGGTAAACGAGCACGCATCCGCCAGCTGTCCGCCGTGGCGATCACATCCGGAAAAAGAAGTTCACGTTCGATTGTTTATTCACTAAATGCTTTTACTCCCTGCGCAACAAGAGCCATTCTATTTCCACCCTTTATCTAAAACATATTGCTCCGCCTTCAATTATTACCGCACCTATTAACTCACCCTTTCTCTCAATACCGTCTTAATTACTCTCTTTTATCTCTCTCTATATCTTCTTGATTATTTTCAAGCACTGCATTGCCTCCCTTCAAGTATTACCCAATTCTCTTATTAATCATTTATCTGTATCATTCCATTATGACTGTGTCCCCAGACAAAAGTTTTCTGCGGATGTATGGGTGAGATGTCTAAAGCGTCAAAGCTTCAAAAGAAAGTAATGAGGTTCTCGGCTCCAATCCCTGCTAAACTCGTCAACAAATTTTTAGTCGCGCCTCTTATGGCGGACCAACACAGATTCTTGATTGCTTTCAAGAAACATAACCTTAAATATACTATGACTTTTAGACACATCTCGATAAACTGAAACGCCTTTGACCATGGAATGAAAATGGCGCTATATAAATCGAATTCATTACCTTACCTTATCTTCTCATTTCATAGTAATCCCCTAAATGCCATTTATATTTTCGTGGTTTTCAGTTGCCACATATGTATTTGTCTCATTGTCTATGTAACGGCTCGAGAAGAGTTGTTAGGTTTCGGTCTTTATGTTTGTTGACCGGTAGAGCCGGGGGGCTAAAGAGGTTGTGTGTCGAGTCATGGCTGGTAAAACAGCTCAGATCTGGCAAACCGATAAATAAACATTCATGTTTTACTGTTTGATCTTTTCAAACCTTACAATGGTGATGAACTGCCTCCTACGATATCCCAGATCAATAAGATCAACCTCAACTGCGTAACGTACAATTTGGGAAACAGCGTTCGGGAAACCTTCGTTTCAGTATTTTATAGAGCCTCTTTCACCTCTTCCCTAATAATTCTCCACGATTCTTTTTTTGTATGAACTTTTTTATTTCGATAAGGTATTGACATGATAAAACATTTTGTTTTCAAAGTATAGAAATTTATCCTATTCCATATTGATTAATTTTATGTCACGTTGATTTCAGTAGTTAGTTTTATATAGTTAGTATTTATACCACAAAATTATTATTACGAAATTTAATAGTCCCCATTCAATCAAAAAAAGCTCCCACCCAGAGTTACCACGATCGTTCTTAAAAGTTGAACGAACACCAACTGAAACTCAAGCTTTTAATCAGCGCTCAAATCTTTCTGTGTTTTAGTTTGAGCTTAAGTGAACTAAATTTTTTTTGAAATCTTCGCTTAGGCTCCAATTTTTGAATTTTGATCAATCCCAGGCGGCGTCTAGCGGTAAATTATCAACTATGTTTTTCTTATAACAACAGAAAATAAAACAATAAAAGAAAGAGTTGGACAACGATTTAGTTATTATAAACTTAAAAAAATTTAAAAAAAAATTAAGAAATTATTATCTTAGTCTTTCATCGACTTCAACATTTCACCGCTAGATGTCACTAGACAATTCCGTTTCAATCCATGTAAGGGATAATTATGACGCGCCGTTTGGCTCACTACCCCTGGCTGACTTTGAAATACCGTGGCGCCACCTAGTGAGCGTATGTGTAACTACCGGATAGGGGATGCTCCTACACCAGCTACCGTGTAGTGTAGTGGATGGCGTAGTGTAGTGTTAGTGTGGTGTAGTATGGTAAAATCCCGACCAGCCTTATCCAGCGGACCAGCCCAAAGGATCACCTGGGCAAGAAAGGAAAAGAATGAACATCAAATAACGAATGGCAACAAATTGTGACAACCAAACCACTCGTAGAACCAGGGCTGTTTAGACCTGCACCACACCTACAAGGGTTCAAAAGAAAAACATTTGTACATCAGTACAAGTGAACGAAAAGAGGAGAACGGTACCTACAACAACCAACTACAATAACAGCACCTTCTCTCACCGAGAAATCCATTGTAGACCTCAAGTTCCAAGCCCCTTCCCCCACAAAACAAAACAAAGGCCAAAACAGACTAAAAAACCACACCCAAAAATGGTTATCGTTTTTGTGTAGGATTTTAATCCAAGGAATGCACACCGCCGTCGGGAAGTCCAGGAATTGGCCCCATTGCACGTTAAAAAGAGCTCCTATCTCAGGAAATCGGCTTCTGGAAAAAACAAAACAGAGTTGTAATACAGATATTAAAACTGAATAATTGGATCGCGTGCGCTGAAAAAAAGGACTCAGCATTAACAAATAGATTAAAAACAAACCTCAACATTGCTAGGGCTGCATTAATGTCATGATTTCCAAGCCATTCCCTGTCTTTCAATTCAGCCAATTCAGAGGATTCGAGAAATTGATTGTCTCGTTCGTTTATGCCACTTTCAAGTCTCGTTTGTAGCTCTTTACATATATGTATTTCTTCGTTCCTTTTGGCTGTTGCTGTGAGTTTGATTGCAGGTTTCCTCTTACAAATGGCCTGGAGATGATCGAAAATTAATGTGATTAATCGATGTTATAAATATAATGATCAGTCTACCTTCTTTGAAGTTTTGATTTGTAATGTTTCTTTGGAAAATTATTTTGAAAATGTCAATCAATAGAAGATTTTTTCCTCTCTGAAGCAGGTCTGGTAGGCAAAACGGACGGTACAGAGGTTCCAAATCCAACGGAAGAAAGCTTTTTTTCCCCATTCGATACAGGGGAGACGAACTGCCTGGCAGAAAGTTTAGAATTTCCAGATCCAAGGGAAGACACATTTTCTGGAGAACCTTCCATTTCCTCACGTTTAACCGGCGAGATGGATGGCCTACTGGAAGGTGGACTTTGAGATGTAGCGGAAGAAACCGGCGAAATAGATGGCCCACTGGAAGGTGGACTTCAAAATCCAGCGGAAGAAACGCTGCCTGTGAACGTTGTCCTTTTTCAGACGTAACCGTTGGAAATGACAGCCTCGTAGGTGGAAGGGGAGATCGAGATCCAATATATTTCTCTTTTTCCGGAGAACTAAGTGTAGAGTCCGATCTCTTTGGCGAAACAGACTGTGGAAGATTCTTAGATATGATAGAACCAGTCGATCGCTTTTCGTTCTGGAGTGTGATAAAAAATGCAACAGTTGTAAATGGCAGTTAAATTATTTCTTGCATGGCTTTTACCTTTATATTCATTTCCGATGGATAAACGTGAGCAGGAGTTAATAGAATTTGTATCGATGGTCCAACGTCTAATTTACGAGGTTGCTTCCTTCCAGATGTATTGTTGGCAGCCTTTCGACTGTTTTTTAATGTCATTGTTGTGTTTTTGGGTCTCTTGGTTCCGTGGTCAAAAGAGCCAAGAAATATTTGACAGCCGATCAAATGTGCGCATAAATCAGTTGCTGGGCACGAGCACTTCAATACGGAATAGGTTTTTGGGATAAGTGTGACGATCCGGTTTTCACTATAAGTTGATCTTTTTACTGCGTACTCTCCCGGACCAACTCTCATAATAAGGTCATCTTTGTTAAAACGAGAAGCTCTCTCGTGCGCCGTGAGTGACTAGACTTTCAATTATAATCCTTCTCGTTATCAGTTGGAATTTTTGACTGGGTCTGGTTTAATAAAAAAGAAGTGTGAATCTCAGATATTATAACGTTTATGTAAATTAATACCTCTGCCTTTAATTTTGAATACACTGACATCATCTCAGGGGCTATTTCAGCAGGCGGCACACATTTTTTGAAAACTGGCTTATCAAAATTCCTGTCGTAAAGCTTTTAAAAAAATGGATACAATTAGAACCAAAGTTTTTGAAATTTATCTATCGAACGAGTACATTTCTTATTTTATATAAATGAGATACCTTTGGCAGCGACGATTACAGGGTAAGATCTTCCATTCCGTATCGTCCTCGTAAGATTTCAATGTCATGATACTGACACAATAAGAAAAAACCCTGAGCAATCACATCCACTAGTCTCTCATCCAAATCTTGGAGACGCTTTAGTACACAGTTGAATGATTCGGAGGCATTGGTATCTCCAGTTTCAAGTCCATGCAATTGGAGCCTCCATCGACCAATGAAGCCTATCTTAGAATAAATTTCTTTCTTATAATAGTTCTTGAACTCCTAAAATGGATATAAAAATATATATGAATTAAAACGCTGTAATTGATAGATGAGAATGACATACGTAAAGGAAATTACAAAACCGCTTACTTGAATTCAGCGATTTCCTCCACTAATAATTTCGTTATATTGTTCATGGTAATTCAGTTCCGTTGACTTATAGAAGAGTGCGCGTAAATCATTTATATAGCGAGCAACTTCTTCTCTGTTCGTAATCATAGAACGAGCCAGTGCTCTTTTAGCATTGCTGAAAATATGCCCCCAGTCGAGATAGCGTTGCATGTTTGGGAAATATGTTGCTATCGCTGACACGAAAGCATCTTCCCCGTCAGTGATAATGAAAGTATTGATTGAAGAAACCTAATAGTCGAAATATTTAATGAAACATTTATAAAAAAAATATATAAAGCTATATTCTTACCAAGGAAGGAAACCATTCGGCTACTTTTCTGAAGAATGTGTGGTGAACTTCTGAGGTTTTTCTTTCATGCATCATCAACACAAAAGGTTGAACTGGTTCTTGATCAAACTCTAAATAACGTACTATCAATACGGATACATAAATGTCTCCTAGTTTGAAAGTCGTATCGTACTGCAATCCAAGACTTCCTAGGTCTGGACGGTCAATTAACCCGATAATTTTTGATGCGATTTTTGATCAAGATACATAATGCAAATGAAATCTGGGAATGTTTGGATGTACTTCACAAAATTAAATTGTGTTGCTCCAAGGTGCAAATTATAAAATGCATCTCGACCAAGACAAAATTTCTGACGTTTCACAGCTTGCGCGTTTTTCACTTGTTTTATGTTACGAGGCGCCATCACTGAGTGACGATTAGCTTCTTCGGGAGCCTCACAAATCAACTCTTTGTAGACATTGCAAGGCAATCCTATGCGTTATTTGATTTCGTTTCTTGTTGACTTTGCCGTCATCGTGAAGTTTTTTCCCTTTTTACACAATAAAGAATTTATCAGTTACAAACTATTTTGAGAAGTATGAACAGTCGTTTTCAAACGATAGTTATGTTTCGATAAATATTAGTAAAACAGTAAAGGAGTGTGTGTGGCGAAAGCGTTTTCGCCCCAAATAGGGCATCATGCAGCGAAAAGGATTGAAAAGTCGATCGGTGCCGAGGGCTAGTTGCCCGTTATCGTAAATAAAACATTCTTAGTTTTTGGCACCTTTAGCGTTTCCGTGAGGGAATTCTTGTTGAACGCTACAATCCCCGATGTACGGGATGAGGTAACGTAATGGATGTTTAGGATTCTAATATGCAACTCTTCGGAATTCAAATGACTCCTCTTTGTTCGGCAGTTGCGTGTAAAAGTTAATTTTTTTACATGCCACACCATCGTGTTGGATTATGGATCCACTTCGTTGTCGCCAATGCCACCCATCAGCTCTCCAATCTTTATGTAAAAAAAAGTAGCGCCTCAAAATTTTTTCTTTTACTAAATTATAGTCGCTATAAAAACTAGAAACGACTTCGCACAGAATTCACGAACATAAAAAAAAAATTCATTTGGGGGCCGTCCATAAATGACGTCACGCGTTTTTCCAGTTTGTTCAACTCCCACCTCCCTTTCTGTCACGGACTGTCGCAAAAATGTGACTCCCCCCATCAAAATGAAGTCACAAATCGCTATACCCCCTAAAATATTAGGCTTTAATAAATTAAAGATAAAAGCATTCATATATTGAATTTTGACACCGCTTCGCATGATTTAAGTCTTTAGGGATGTTGAGGTTTGTGAATATGGTCGTGGGAACGGAAAAGACGGACACTTGAGAAAAAATATCGTAGATTTCATTTCAAAAAAAATTTGGCGTTTGTGACATAACACTTTAAGAATACCCCCTCCCCTGCCGCCACAGAGCATCACAGAATCATGAACCTCCTCCCCCCCCCTCTGGCGCGTGACGTCATTTATGGACGGCTGTCCGATTAATTGATTTGAATTGATTGAAAAAAAAGTCATGTAGACCATATAAACAATAAGGGCATGAAGAATATCGTAATTATTCAAAAGAAAAAATTTAAATTCCTTTTTCAGTTATGAAATTCTATACTAATTAGATACAAGAATAACTTTGGATAGTAACTACGATCAAAAAATTATAAAAAATTTCACCACAAGAAAAAACTCATGCAACCCATACCAACAAATGTAAATACAACATTACTAATTAGAATTAATTACCTTGGGCCTTGGCCTCCGTCTGAGCCTCGAACAAGTAGAGAACTCCGCCTTGTGATTTCACTAAATGTTCAGAAATGGGTTCCAGAATAGAAATTTTGCTTAAAAATGTTTTTGCTGACCACGTGGAATGAGCCATATTGCATGGACCAACTGACCAAAATTCACACAGCAACTGAAGTTATGAGGGAGTCAACAGTCAAGTCAGTTCATCAAGTCGAGCAATGTCCCTTGGGGCATATTCACTGACTCAATCCAACTGGCTCATTATGAGTGATTGGTCGGCCATATGTGTATGACAAAATGTTTGGTGACTTCTAGGAACCGTCGATGTCAGAAGAGGGACTTAGAGTTTTTTCTTGCTGATGAATCCATGTTAAAATCTGGCTGTGAGATGTTAGGAAGAGTCGGCTGACTAAATGAGTTAGACCGCACACTCTTAAGAAGGATCCGATGAAATGGTATCTGGATAGGCCGACCGTTCACTACTTGCTACCTGTGTAGTTGATCGCTGCTCCGGTGGACGGTTGACTATCGGCTTCGCAGCATCTCGTGCGCCCAGATGTTTTCGATCATGTCAAACTTCCCCTCCTACGTCGTTTTCTGTCATCTTCTTTCGATGAGTCTTCAATTTTTATGCTGTCATGGGTCCCTCATTCGCACTTCTAGTGACTGATTAATCGTCATTTCCTCTCCAAGTCAGAGCAGTCTTGGTTATAAATATTCTTTACATACTAATGTTACACACATTATTATTATTCTAACTTGTTTTCCATGCCATGGAATTCCATTTACGCCTTTTATGGAAGGTTGGTATCATCCTGCTGTGTATACTTCATCCTCAGCAGGAGGGGGCCTACAGAAAATCAGACCACACATAAAAAACGAGAATTAATTGTTGAAGAAACCAAGACGGTTGGCTCTTGAGACAAAGCCTTCTGTCTCGCCCCTTTTTGCGTGGAGTTTGAGCTCTTCGTCTGTTTCTGGACGTTGTGTCTGATTATGCGTGCCCAGATGCGGTGAATCCGGGTCTACAGCTGTCTGATCCGGGCTAAAAGCTACTTTCATCGTGTTACGCAAAAGAGCGCTTTCGTGCGTAATTGGACCGAATAGATCTTCGGGTGCAATATTTTTTTCCGAAAAAGCTTTGCAGTTTCAACTCATTGGAGCACACGTCACTTTGGGCGATTTTCAGGCGGAAATAACTACCCGCACTGTTGGTGAATTGCCTCAAGTTTCGCTTCCTTCACAGCGTCAATTCGTTAATTGACGCAATAATTAATAGAGTTCGTTAACGTAAGTTACACTTTATTTTAAAAGTTCTTTAAAAAATACAAGTAAGAATAAAAGTCACTGTCTTGATTAGTTTTATTATGGTTATCAGGCAAGCATATTCAATAATTATGCATCTGCCCATTTGGATATTTTGATAATCTAATGAGAAAAACAAACTGCGAAAAACAAGGAGGAAAGTAAACAAAACTTAAAAAATAGACCTTATAGGTCTTTGCTACAAGTAAGGAACACCTTTTGATTGATTCAAAATTTGATTGATTTTTAATCAGAATGAGATGGTCTTCACAGAATCCAACTGCCTAACTGTAATAGTGTTTTTCTACATGATAATTTAGGTTTTTAAATGAGAAATTTCATAAATGTATGTAACTTTACTTACTTCTTTTAAATGAATAGGGTTGTGAATGGTATTGCAAAGGAAGATACGTAACAGATGATTTTTTGCTGTAACTATCAAACTTCCAGTAATTCAAATAATTTTTTCATGTCACAAAGTGACTTGGACAATAAAATGAGTGGTTGTTTTGCTTCTTCTAGATAATCCTGAAAGAGTTTTTGAACGCCAAAGAGTTCCCTGCTGCAGGTGACTTGTACTATGTACTCACGACAAAAAGAAGAGTTCGTTTAAATGAATTCAACTATAAGAAACTAACGAATAGGATATTGAGGTTTTGACTTGTAATTAAGCATTGTATGAGAATCGAACCACTCTGTTTCTTCGAACAGCTTATACTCTTGCTTTTTAGCCTCTAACATACTAATTCAAACATTAGTTTGATAAAGGATTTGTGAATGTTACTATGAATTAAAGATACTTTTAAATAACACCTGTAGGAATCTGAGGATAACTGTTTCTCAGTCAAAAGCATTTATTTGTCTGAAAATGACTCTGTTCAGTTGTAAGGAGTAGCTGAGTTGTAACCAATCTAATGCAAAGGAAGAAACATTATCTTGTTTAATCTATATAATCCATAATCTTAAGGACATTAATAAAAATTCCTGTTTGAAAAACCAAATTGACACCTGATTTCTAACTGAAAAAGAGGTAATACTAAATCAACAGTTTTGCAGGGCAGTTGATCCTCGCTGTTTAAATAAATAAAAACAAAAAAAGTGTTATATTCTTCAAATGCTTTTATTATTTGGAGCAACAAAAAAGCATTTGAAATTTTTTATATCCATTTTGCCGTGCTTTCTTTCTTCTTTTTGCTCTGGAAGAATCCCCATATCTTTTAGTTGATCTTTTAGTCTGTCTTTAAAATTTTACCAGAGAGATTTTAAAAAATTTGTATTAAAATTCTCCTAATTTTAGATCATAAAGTTGAAAAACCTATTTTAAACTGATTTCGATTATCGCCTTTTCTTGTAATGCAGCCTACAAAGATTGTATAATTTTTTTCCCAAGGACTTCTTTTTCTAGCCGTATAGAATGAATTTGCAATATGTAAGCTAGGCTTTTAAAAACCAAAAAAAATTTTGTCTAGAAGAAAGAGAAAGTAAGGAAATAGAACCTTTTCTGGTATTTTTATATGCTATCCTTTTTGCAAGGTCAACATGTAAACAAGTTAAACAAAAATTCATCAAAGACTCGGACATTTCCTGTTCCAAATAAGAAACACGCAGTAAAAAACGAATCATCAAACCACACAAAAATGCCATTAAAAGATAATTTTGTGGCAGCAAACTTCATCCTTTCCAAGCATAACGTTCTTAATATCAATTCCACAAAAATTTGATTTAAAAAAATAAATTCAACACACATCAGTAGAAGCAGTTTTTCAGAAAGTTAGGTTAGATTACGTTAGCCAGACAAGTGGGGCTTGGTGAAAATACGAAAGAGCAGAACTCATAATTCCTAGAGTTTTTAGCAGAATGCTTACCAGAATGCTTCCGTAGAGTTAAAGTTGGATCATACCTCCACCGTCAGCTATAAATTATATGGCTGCAAGTCAAGTAACCTATGGTCAATTGCCCTACAAGTTGCGTAATGGTGCGAGCAGAGACATCAGTCCTTTCACTTGATCTGGAGAATGGAAGTAGACCTCTTCGCGAGAGCCATGAACCCTCATTTGCCAGTTTTTGTCAGTCGCTTTTCCCAGCAAGAAGCGTGGAAGACAGATGACGCTCCCTCGTTGCGCTGGAAGATCCTTGGAAGATTTTGCTTCCGTTTCCCCAGCCAGGGGCGTGGAAGACAGATGACGCTCTCTCGTTGAACTGGAAGAACCTTTACGGATTTTGGGCTCAACCAAATCTCGTTTCGCCTTTCGAAGATTCACCAGAAAACAAGCGGGGATCATCCTGACTATTACTACTCCTAAGGTGTTGTGGTTATACACAAAGCTCACACAACAAAATACTACACTAACAGTGATGTGTAAAAACAAAGGTAGTGAAGTGTTTGGTATGACTGAAAGAGTGAAAGCTTTAGTCATGATTTTTTCTGTCCACTTTGTTCACCAAGTTCAATGAGCAGGAGTTTGTTTGCCGAAGCAAAGCTCTCTATGATCTGGATATCGTAAATGTGCTATCTCGAAGTGACCATCAAATAAATATCATCCAAACGGATAGACATTTTGTTTATTGAATTGACTGAAATTTTTTCACATCATGGAAAACTGGATAAATGATTGCATGCATACAGTTCTTCAAGGTTCGTATATTTTAAGCCTTAAACACTGAAAATTTTCGTCTTTCATTTTTTCCAGTTATTTCTAATGCAAAATTTTCAGTTATAAACAAATAATTTGTTTTACAAGAAAATTAAAAAACTGTATCATTTCAGGTGTTGTTCCGTATGTCTGCGGAATTGTTTTCAAAACACTGGTTTCCAATAAATACTTCAGTCTGGATGAATTAAACGACGAGATACTTAAACTTTTCTCACGGCTGCACCTGAAAAAAAAACAAGCCAGGTTTGTTGAAGGATTGCGGAAGCGCTGACATAAATTTTAAAATGTCAGCAGCACAGATTTGTGCATTTATAAGATACTTTCCTGTAGCCATTTCTCATAAAATTCCCACCGACAGCGAAGACTGGAAAATTATTCTCATCCTGTCGGAAATTGTTGATCTTGTCATGATCCCCAAACACTGTGAATCAAGTCTTCTGTATTTTGAAATAATTTAAAAATCCTTTTAAGAGAGTTTTTGAACTCTATATCTTGCAGTATCCGTTCGTCCAAAAATGCATTTTTTGATTCAACTTCCTACAATCGTGCGAAAAAATCCTCCCGTGCGAACCTTCTGGACAATGAATTACGAAAGATTAAATGGTAAAATTAAGGCACCCTCTCAGCATGTTATAAAAAATTTCAGAAGTACTTAACTCACGTTAGCCTTTAGACGTCAATGTGACGTCTTAAGTAAACAGTTTGACGGAAATTATTGTAAAGATTATGTTATCATACAATCCTCTTGGGAAATGTCCGCAGTGGACTTTTTGAATGTCCATATCGCTTCGCACTTTAACCTTTTAGATGGTCACAAAATCAACGTAACTTATTGTGTCAATGTAAACGGCGCTTTATTTAAAGTAAAATCATTTTTTATTGTCAATAATAAAGCCAACTACGGATACACGTTTGGAAAAATAATTTCCATAGTATTTGTTGATCAAAACAATCCAATCCTTGTTGTAAAATATTGTGTAACTGATTTACTTGATAACCATGCCTATGTTCATGTGATCAAGCCTTGTGTTCCTTCATCAAGTCACTTACTCAAGGTAGACGATCTTCTTGACTATTATCCCTTAGAAAGCCTGGAAAAAGGAGGAAGAGCGACAATCAGACTAAAGTATGGCGTTTTTTTATTTGCATTTTTTCGTTTGCCTCATGTTATAGTAAAAGAATAAATTAGTACGAATTTGATAACGGATAATACTACTTTATTTCCATACGAATGCACCGAGGTATTAATCAGAAATTGGGAATCTTGTTTGTCACAAATAACATTTTATACACCGAAGAGGTGGAAGAAAAGGGTGAGATAGGAAATAATGTTTTATTCATGATCTCAATTTCTTCTTTTATACCTTCTCCCTTTTCCACGAATTCGTGTCATCTAGGGGAGTACACAAAGAAACATATCAACCCTTCGCTTCAGTTCCATTCCTTCTCTTATGTCTATAGAGTTTTATCTTCTTATCTCCTTTTTCGCTTGAAAACAAATTCTTGATAAAAAAAGGGCCGGCCATATTCCGTCTAGCAGATAGAGGCAAGGACTGGTTTTCCATTGAAAAAATAGTGCGCCAAGCCGCAAAGATGGCTACTCTGCCCATTTAAGTGCCCTTGCCCATCAACCTTGTCTTTTTAACCGCCGCTGGACGCTATTAATGGATACATATGCTGTCGCGTAAGATATTTTTTGCTGGACAAATTTTTGTCTCATTCTTGGTTCCCTTTGTTGGACACATGTATTACGAGAGAGGATTTGTTTTTTAGAGAGGGCTCTGACGGATTCGTGGAGAGTATCACGGTTATTCACGGACGTTCTTTCAGAGGTTGACGCAGCAAAAAGTCAGTAGTTACTACACACACTAAATATCTGTCTTTATAGGACATTATAGGACATATCACATGTCCTTTCATGTGATATGTCTTAATAAATTATTACGAAACTATTCTAACATCAGGATTGAAATTTGAATCTCGTGGCCGTTACTATACAGTCTACTGAATTATCCACGCTCTACTCACTCTGAACTCTTGTTTTGTCAGTGCATTGATGCTCTAAATTAGAGGTAAATTAGTTTAAAAGAATTACAGTCAAAATTTGTATATTTTTTTTTATCAGTGTTGCAGGCTTGCAGCATCATAGTTACAAAAACAACTTGGTCGTCAACATCAATTTACTCAAGGTAAATTTGACAAGGAAAAGGGTTACTGCTAGCAGCACATCTCAGACTCACATAAGGAGAATGCGTCGGGAGGCAAATCAAAACGTGGAGGTTTGGATTGGAAGTTGATCGTGACATCAACAGTATTTATGAACCTGAGGAGCATGGACTCGTTTTAAATGATTTCTCTTTCGTAGACTGTGAATCATTTCATGATGTTGATGGTGATAATGTAGACGACCCTAATCATGTAGAATTTTCCCTTAATGATGTTAACAACCGTGATTTAACTTTGAGCGAGAGTGATCCTGAACCAAATGAGGATTTGATTACATTGATGATTCATTGATAGCTATTGAAATTAAAGTACAACATTAACACTCGTTTAAAGATCAATAAACGTCATGGGCTGTTAGTTGTGGGGTCCCCCATGTACATATTAACAAACTATCATCTGTTTTTAAATCCCATCCGTGCCATTCCAATCTCCCTGTTGATGCCCGCTCATTGCTAAAAACCAAAAGAAACGTTTCTTTAATCCCAATGCATCCAGGTGAATATTATCACTTTGGTTTATTGAATGGTCTGAAGGGTGCAATTGATAAAAAATGTCTTCCGAGAATCCGCAATGCAATTTCAATTGAAATTGAAATCCTGATTAACGTTGACGGGCTCCCCATATTTAGTAATAGCACCTCAAAACAGTTGTGGATAATTTTGGGAATTATCCGTGGGATTGACGGCTTAGAAAAATATCATTTCATCATTGGCATTTTCTTTGGTCTAGAAAACCCTACAGGAGGTCCAAATACATTTTTGAGGGCATTTGTGAACGATATTAAAGATGTTTTAGAACATGGATTTTTCCATTGTGAACGCCTTTTCAATGTTACAGCCTTACAGGTATTATTTTTGTCTGCGATTCTCCTGCCGGAGCTTTTGTTTCTGGGGTAAAATATCCCTCTGGGAAGAACAGCTGTTCTAAATGCACAATTGTTGGATTTACTGCGCTTAAGCCGAGTGAACTTAGGAGACAGGTCCGTCCAAAGGGCCGTGTCGTTTTCTTTTGTTTAGCAGCTCCAAGAAGAGACAAGCGACAGCGCGATGACCCAGAACATCATAACAACTATTCGATCATAGAAGAATTAGAACTTGTTGACATGGTCAACGATTTTCCCGTAGACCCTATGCATTATCGTTAACAAAACATCACTAATGATTTGATTTGCTCACGTGCACACGCACGCCTTTGCCTTTAACCAATCTGTAAATTGAAACACAAACATTCACGCTAATAGGGTGAGTTTTGTTTGTTTTCATTTCTGTTGTTGTTTTTTTGTACCTTTTGTGTTTCCCTTTCTCCTTCTCTCCTCTCTTACCTCTCCTTAGTTTTACCACATGTTGGTTTCTGAATGCGTCCTTCCTGTGATCCTGTCATAATAGTTAGTCAAATAGTCAATGTATTTATAATAGTAGATTTAGTGAGTTATAATGTACAATTTGTAAACCGGTCTTAAATAATAACTGTAATTGAATTTGTTTTTTCAGATGCCACGCAAGCGAGAGGCTTGAGAGGAATGAGGATCAATTTCGGTCTCATTTTTCGAGCAGCCCAGCAGCTCATTGGCCAACCACAAGATGACGAACCCACTAAACCCAATGTTGAAGTTTCAGTTGAGGTCAACCTGCCGCAGCAAGATGAGAGGGATACCGCTGCCAAGCCCAACACTATCTGTAAGTCTAAATTGTTTTCATAATTATTATTTGTTTCAACCTTTTTTTTGTAGGTACGCCAACTAAGAAGTGTGACAAATGTGGATGCAACTGTGCTTGCAACTGTCACAGGAAGTGCAAGGAGTGCATCTGTGACTATTACAGCCCTTAATTCAGGTAAGAATGTTTGGGTATTTTTTTATATTTTTATTAAATTTGTTTTCTGTTTTTTATTGAGGATAATCAGCGACAGGGCGGGAAGGGCCGGGCCAGAAATTTTTTTAGTTATACCCTCATCGTTCCACTGCCCCCCCCCCCTACATTTTTCAGTATGTTTGGCTTTGGTTTGGTTTTCATGCCGCAAAAATAAACAGGATAATTTCTTAATTTTTATTTTTATTTAGCTCAGACACGCCTTTGCGTTTTAATGTTCTATAAATTGAAACACAACTATTCACGCTTTTAAGGTGAGTTTTGTTTGTTTGCATTTCTGTTGATTTTGTTTGTTTGTTTTTGTAGCTTTTGTGTTTTCCTTTCTCCTTCTCTCCTTTCTTACCCCTCCTTACCATCACCACCACACGCTGTTTTCGCGTGGCGTCCTTCCTGTGATCCTGTCAATGTAGTTATAATAGTAGATAGTTAGTTATGTTATTATGTCAAATTTGTTCGTGCTTAAATAATTGCCACGTAGAAGGTCCAACAAGAGAGGGATAAGAGGCACGAGGCTGAATTTTGGCGTCATCTTTAATGCTGTCCTACGTGCAATTGAAGAGCAAGGACCACAGCCACAAGTTGAAATTCATGTTCAACTGAACGTGCCTGAAGATACTGATGAACAAGAGGAAGCTCCCGAGCCACAACAACAACAAGAGGTGGATGATGATGCTGCCAAACCCCCTTACCAAAGCAAGACTCAATAATGTGTAAGTTTTTATACTTTTTTTCGAGTTTATTTGTTTTAACTTTTTTTTGGTTCCCGCTAAGAAATGTGACAGTTGCGGATGTGCATGTGTGTGCAATTGTCATCGCGTTTGCATGGAGTGTATTTGTGACTGCCACAGCCCTTAGGTAAGAATGTTTTTTTCTTTAATTTTATTACATTTTTTTTCTTTTTTTAATTCCTGGGATGACCAGCGGCAGGGCGGGAAGGGCCGGGACAGAAATTTTTCAGTTTTTCCCTCAGCGTTCCACTGCCCCCCCCCCCTACATTTTTCAGTTTTTCAGTATGTTTGGCTTTGGTTTGGCTTTCATACCGCAAAAATAAACAGGATAATTTCTTAATTTTAATTTTTTATTTATTTAAAAATAGACGACATTTCGTCAAAATAATTCAACAATTGTTGCTACAAGCGATTTCAATTTTATGGCCGCAACTGGGTAGAGTGACTTCTTTAGGGAACTAACGATTTTGATTTTGAAACACCTGGCAAAATGATTACTTTAATAAAAGAGACAAGAGATCATTTGATAACATATTTGCTATTTATGAAATTTAATCTGTTTAATCACTTCGATATTGTGATGTTTACTGTGTGATAAATATTAACAAAACATTTACAGACTGTACAGTTTTCAGTCTTTTATTTCTAAATGAAGTTGATATTAATGCAATTAGTTAAGCAATGAATTAATTTTGAACTGCACCAAACTTGAAAACGAATCTTGCCGCCTTGCCCGACTTTTGTTTACGGTTACGGCGGAGATGACGGCGAGTATTATTGTGTCTTCTTTTTCGCAACACTATCTGTAAGTCTAAATTGTTTTCATCATTTTTATTTGTTTTAACCTTTTTTTTGTAGGCTTGCCAACTAAGAAGTCGTGTGAAGAGTGTGGCTGCAACTGTGCTTGCAACTGTCACAGGAAGTGCAAGGAGTGCATCTGCAATTGCCACAGCCCTTGATTAAGGTAAGAATGTTCTGTGTATTTTTCATATATTTTTATTAAATTTGTTTTCTGTTTTTTATTCAGGATAATCAGCGGCAGGGCGAGAAGGGCCGGGCAAGAAATGTTTTTATATTCATTTTTCACTATTCATCGTTCAGTTGTTTTGCTTCGTTCTTTGCACACATAGAGGAGAACCTCGCGCCTGAGAAGCGTACGCTAGACTGCCGTGAGGTCTTCGTCTACAGAGAGAGGGTGGAGTGGATACGACACCTACCGGTCAAGAGTAATACACGCAAGCTGGGCGCAGCTTGTAAAAAAATAGGATAGACTTGGCTAAGGTCCGAAGTTGCCAAGTCAATTAAAGCGAAGAAAAAATTGGACACGAACTGGGTAGTCATTTCTGCATGGCGGCTTTTTAATAATTTTTTTTAAAAAGGCCTTTTGTTTTCAAAGACTATATCTTGCCCCGAGAAAAGAGAACGCGCACACCTTTGTCTCCTCTTAGTTTCTTCCTTCGTCTCTTCTTTCCATTCTTCCCTTGGGGCAGGAAATGGCGATATTTTTTTAAAAACACGGTAGGGACGTAGGACGTTTACAAAAAAAAATAATAAAAAAACTACAATGACCATCGAGGGGAAATAAAACTTAAAAGATTACCTGATAACTAAGGAATTTAGTTATCGAATTATGAATAGAAACTGAGGACGATTGAAATGAGAACATAAAACTAATAGTCCTAATCACACCGGCGAAACTCCATAAGGAATTCGACTGCGCTGCTCCTTTCGGCGAGCTCCGGAAGCATTTCCCAGTAGTTCTACCCCTTCAGGACCACCCCTACCGCCAAGTAAGGCAAAGCTTCCGGAGCTCACCAAAAGGAGCAGTGAAGTCGAATTCGTCGTCAAAGGAGGGGGAGGGGGCAAAGATGTCGACTGCTGGAC
Source organism: Daphnia pulex (assembly GCF_021134715.1). Taxonomy (NCBI): domain Eukaryota; kingdom Metazoa; phylum Arthropoda; class Branchiopoda; order Diplostraca; family Daphniidae; genus Daphnia; species Daphnia pulex. Next base: position 4,429,090 of record NC_060021.1, on the reverse strand, counting down.
TTTACACAGAGTGGCCCATCTCCTTATCTCTGATTTTGTTTATATCTTTTAATGTAATTGACATTAAAATATTTTTTTACGGGAAACATTAAAGGAATGAATACTCTAATGATGTTAGTAATTATTACAATAATATTTAATGTTTTTAAGTTATTTTTTAAAAGTCGTAATGAAAAAGAAAATTACATGAAATGTGTCGATTATTTTTATTTTGCGATTACATAAAAAATAATAGTGATATCTTAATAAAAATATATTCTGTGGTGTAATACAAAGAAATCCGTATAAAAATTTAAAAATATAATTTTTACCCAATAAACTGAAGCATTTATGGCACTTTTCCAATATGACCCATGTCCATGATGACCCCGTTCTCCCCTACTGTGTTAGTAGGGACTAATAATAACAGTAAAGAGATTTTCAAGAGATATCAAACTTAGTAAGTTACCATCTGCCAGTCCTTCGAATACATCAATTTCCACCTTTATAACATAAGGACACAGTCGCACAACAAATCCCAGAGCTTAAGAGCGATAATTTACTTGATGAGCGATTTTTAAGGAAATCAGAGAATACTTTGGCATTTTCCCATTTTGGTACAAGAAAACTTTTTTTGAATTCTCGTCAAGGTTTGTACAGTAGCTAAATCAAAAAATCTTATATTGTGAAAGTTTTCCTAAATTAATTGCACCCCAACGTGGGTAATTGACGTTCTATAGTCACGTTGTATTATCAACATCCAACATCTTCCTTGCATGTTGAAGAGGACAATTTCGCGAGCTTTAATTTTAACCACACCAGTGATGATATGCCACGTTGTAGGAAATGAGAAACTTTTCTTTGGATAGAATTTCACAGAAGCTCAAGTTCCCTTGCAAGAACGCTGGACTTGGATGTACAATTTCAATTTTGCTGTCGGGCAGAAATACCCACGAGTCGACCTGCCCTTTCCGTCGCTACCAGTGTCTCCCTTTTTGTGTTCGTGGGATGGTTTCTAGCAGGAGATGCATGGTGCCTCACTTGCAATCGACCCATCCACTGCACTTTATGGAAGGTAGCCGTCAGGAAATCGATGTCGAACTCAATTCGCCAACTCTATTCTACGCGGACTGGGCTCTCACCTGTTTCGGTAGAATTTTCCGTCTCGACGTTTTTCGTGAAATCAAAAACTTGACGGTTTACGTCTCGGCTCGTGAAAATACGAAAGAGCAGAACTCACAATTCCTAGAGTTTTTAGCAGAATGCTTACCAGAATGCTTCCGTAGAGTTAAAGTTGGATCATACCTCCACCGTCAGCTATAAATTATATGGCTGCAAGTCAAGTAACCTATGGTCAATTGCCCTACAAATTGCGTAATGGTGTGAGCAGAGACATCAGTCCTTTCACTTGATCTGGAGAATGGAAGTAGACCTCTTCGCGAGTGCCATGAACCCTCATTTGCCAGTTTTTGTCAGTCGCTTTTCCCAGCAAGAAGCGTGGAAGACAGATGACGCTCCCTCGTTGCGCTGGAAGATCCTTGGAAGATTTTGCTTCCGTTTCCCCAGCCAGGGGCGTGGAAGACAGATGACGCTCTCTCGTTGAACTGGAAGAACCTTTACGGATTTTGGGCTCAACCAAATCTCGTTTCGCCTTTCGAAGATTCACCAGAAAAAAAGCGGGGATCATCCTGACTATTACTACTCCTAAGGTGTTGTGGTTATACACAAAGCTCACACAACAAAATACTACACTAACAGTGATGTGTAAAAACAAAGGTAGTGAACCCTGAACACCAACTGTGTCCAGGTGGCAAAGAGAAAAAGCAACAAGAGAGAAAGCAAACGACAAAACCACAAAACAGTCACTGTAACACCTTTAATGCAGTACTAGATCAATCCTTCAAATTTCTTTACTCACACAACGAAACTGAAGAAATAAGATTCTCCTCAGACTCCAAGTCAACTATTCAACTGCCAGAATTTCAATACCAGAAACTATTTAACTGCTTTATGATGTGCACAGTACAACAGGTCATCTGAAGAATGAGGTTGCTGAAACCTACTTAATGCAGCACCCCTATCACTGTTCTAAAACTAAATTAACAAAACGAATTACTAAATTAATATAAATCATTATCAAAATATCTTTTGGGTTACCATCAAAACATCATTTAGACAAATACCCTGGCATCGACACTCAAACTGAAGAATTCAAACGGCACTGTTTAGGCTCAGAAGGGAACACAATAAATTAAACTATTTCGTAGCTTAGTAGAAAGTACTCGGCCTGACTGTCCTACAGTTTCTCCGTATTACGGGGGGATCGATTCCAGAATGAAAAGATCTAATTAAACAAAGATGAAGGAGGTGGAATAAAGAATTTAAAAAATTAAATACGTGATGCCGATAAAAGAGTAACGGTTGAAATTCCTTTTGCCTTTCTTCGCTGTGCGCTAACCCTAAGCTCCGTCCCCCGTGCCCTATCTTGGTAGGCCCAGAAGTCACAACGTGCTTCCTCATTTTGGGAGCAGCTGCAAATATCCTTTATCGAAAGCTTGTACTTTGGGGAGTTATATTTAGGTGCATGATGAAACTGGTTAAGACGGCGATATATGTATATATATGTCCATGATTGAAAAAAATTCACAATTTTTGGCAATCGATAGATCATTAGGTATCAAATAAAAAATTTAAAAATGCAACGCTGACGATCCACCATCAGAAGTAATTGTCTCTCTCAAGTCAAACAGACACATAAAAGTTGGTTGCACGATCCTTTTCCCCTTTTCAACGTCTATAGCCATAATTATGTTTCTTCTTTATTCTTTTTCCTACTGTGTATTTATTTATTTATTTATTCTTAGATAATCACGCCGGCCCTTTATGCCTTTTCTTCCTCTCCCTCTACTTCCTCCCCATTTGTGATCCATTAAGGCAAAAGGACTTTGCTACTCGCCCTTGTCTAACAATATGACAAAGAAGGGTTTAGGGTGTAGAAAGCATCAATAAATCCAAGGAGGGGGGAATTCAGTTTGATATTAAAAAGAGAGGAGGAAAATGGACTGAGGTTGAGAGATGGACGGTGAAAATGAGCCATTTCTGGCTTGACATGTGAGCGATAGAGAGCTGGTGGACGGGCAAGACGATTGGCGAAAGAAAATTACGAGGATAGAGATGGGGAGAAAGATGTTGGGAATTGGGAGCGCCTATAGTGTGAAAGTCAAAGGGGAACAGTTAGAAAACCAAAAAAAAAACACATGGCAAAACAGGATGCTTGGCCAGCAGCAGCGGCACCAATAAGAACAGTAACCCGCTCGAAAAGTAATTAGAAAGAACCTGAAGAAATAAAAGATATCTTTCGACCAGAAAAAGAAAACTTGAAACCGATTGCGGACAAGGCGGGAATATGCGGACAGTAAAAAAATAACTTCTTCTTTTCTGGTCTGTTCCGCTCTTATCATGCCAGGCCAAAAAAGATATGATATGAGTTGATATTACATATATAAGGATTTAAGGCAGGTATTCATGAGCGTCCGTTTTATTTCCAATATTATCGGTTGAGTATTCTGCCTGTCGCTATAGGTAAGGCTTCTTTTTGTATACCTGAGGCCTCAATGCGTTCTGTTGCCATCTTTTTCATGTTGTCTGGTTTTCAGTGATTCATTCGGCAAGGAGATTCTGTTTGCGGCGATTAAGGATCATCATGGCTTCAATTTGTTCTTCTATTTGTCAACAGTAAATTAAGGCTAGGCTTTGTATTTTAGTTGCTGTTAATTTTTGGGTGGTCAATTTCCGCTGTTTTTTTTTTTGTTTTCAATTATACCATTTTCTATGCAAAAGATTTTGGCCTTTAGTATGCCTAGATGTTGTACTGTCGGAAAAGAGTTTTCTATTGATAATCTGTAGTTGTATGGTCACTTTTCATATTTTTGGGGTGATGAGAGTTCCCAGTTGAAAATACAGTGTTTTTTTAGCTGGTTTTGTAATTGCGCACGACGAGTGCTTATCGCGTGGACAACTGTGTGGGTTTTGAATTAGAGAACCTGAGCGTCATGGGACGTTCTTTTGGTGGCCTTAAGAAGTGTCCGTGTACAAACCAAACCCACAAATTTTAAAATCGATATCACTTCTGTAATTCACACTTTCAATTTTTCAAAAAAATTTTACTTCATAGTTTTCAAACATTTTTACTTAATATTTTTCAAAAATTCTAAGGGTGGGGGGAGAGAACCAATTTATCTTAGGAAGTAAAATATTACCACTACAAAAGCCCATAAGTTATGCACAATTGCATTATTGAATTTATACTCAAAACCAGTAGTATCGTGCTAAAAGGTTTGGTAAACAGTCTTTTCATCGAGATTCTTCTGTCCACGATCCGTGCGAAATTTTATGACTGTTTTAGTTTATTATGATGTCTATACTAGGGTTATTTTTAAATGGGACTTACGATGTTACCTAGAAAATCATGGAGGGGGTGTACGACATTCAGGCCCAGTCATTCAGGCCCGCGACGTTCAGGCCCACCTTTTTTTTACGTGCCTTTCAGGCCCAATTTTGACGTCATTCAGGCCCAAGTTTTTTTTAAATATAAAATCATGGAAATTTTTTCATTTTCGTTCGCAATAAAACGTCAATGTTCGGGGGACAGGTGGGTGAGTCGAATAAGGCGTCGCTTAATGATCTGGTGTTCGAGGTCCTTTGGTATCCGAGTTCGACTCCCATGGTGAGCATAGTTGCTCCCACACCTGGGCACTACCACTACACGTATACAGTTCACACGCTACTACATACAACACTTACAGATCCACAAACATAACTTCGGATAGCTCTTCATGAATTCCTATAAGTCGGCTTGGACAAATAAGAGAATAAGAAAATTCAAATAAGAATACGGCGAATTGCAATGCCATATCAAAAAGTGGTTTGGTTGCATGGAAATGAGACCAAACTAATAAGTTGACGACGTTATTGAGTCCATACCATTCTGGCCCATTTTTCTCCCTCGGCTAACATAATAACGGTGGTCTAATGGTCAGAAGCCTGGGCTGTAATGTCAAAGGATCGAGGTTCGAATTTCTGACAAGGCGAGATAGAAAATGCTAATAAATAGAAATTTTAAAAAGACAATTAATGGTCAGTGTCTTTTAATGTCCGGCTTTCCTTCAACCACAAAAGTTAACGGTAGCCTAATGGTCAGCAACCAAAGCTGCTATGCTTGAAGATCGATGTTCGAATCTCGGTCAAATTAGATAAATCGAAATTTTCTGTCAGTTCTGCTCAGAATAATATATTTTCATTAATCTCCAAGCCTTTCTAGTTGTTGATTGATCTTCCTGATTAATATTCATGATTAATTACTTACAAATTAAACAATTACACGAAGAAATTTCCCGGACATGGAGGTGCAACAGGCATGCCAAGCCACACTTTTGTCGTGGTATCGCCTTCGAATTGATGGGAGCGAAATCATTTAGTGTAAAAGTTCCTCACACCTGCCCAGCTAACTTAGATGTTGAGCGGGATGCTTCCCTGATCACGAAGGCAAAGGTGAATGCTTGTAGCAATCCGTTGGCCAGCAGCAGAAAAGTGGTGGAGAAAGAGATGTTGCAAATATTTCAACAAAATCCAGATCGGAATCTTCCGGTTGTTGCTAACGTCGTGCGAGCGGTACAGCGGAAGAAACAGTCATCTTATCCGAAAAACCCAACTGATCTTCACTTTGAATGGGGTAAAAATGTTGTAAAATTGCATTGGTGTGAGTTTTAACCTACTTTTTTATACAGGTCCTTTCGAAAGATGCATTCCAGATGGATACTTCCGTGCCGATGTAGTGATCGACACGCCCCGACGCTATGCCCGTCACCTCATCTTCGCCACCGATCAGCAGCTACATCTGTTACGCAAAGCCAAAAGATGGTACGGTGACGGAACTTTTTTCATCTGCCCGACTCCTTTCTATCAGGTTTTCGGCATACATGCGTTCATCCGACATGGTAATCTAGATAAGCAGTGAAGATAGTTGATACAAGGACTCGAACCTTTGACCTTAAGAATGGTAGTCGAACACCGTAACCACTTACCCATTTATCATTGATCCATGTTCCTTTAGTCACAGTGCTGATGTCCGGGAAAAGAAAGAAAGACTACGTTGCAGTTTTTTCTTCTATTCTTGAACTTCTGACTCTTTTGGGTGAACCAAGAGTGGAAGAGTTTATGATGGATTTCGAGGCTGCTATGTGGCAGGTATTTGCTTTTTTAAACGTTAATCTTCAGTAATAAACACTCCCTTTTCTCTTCCTATAGGCATGCAGGGCGGTTTTCCCCACAGTGAAGCCGGTCGGCTGTTCCTTTCACTTGACACAGTCCTTCTACCGCAACATCAAGGCTATAGGACTAAGTCCAGCCTATAGAAAGGACAGCCAGACCCGGAACACCTGTCGGGAATTGCTTAGCCTTTACCTGCTGCCAGCCGAAAAAATTCGCAAAAGGTTCCAGAGCATCGCATCCAACGCGACAGGGCTAATGTTGCGTTTCTGCAACTATGTGGAAACAACCTACATAAACAGCACAATTTGGCCACCAGAGTGCTGGTCTATGTTTATGCAGCATGTTAGGACCAATAACAACGTTGAGAGTACCCACAATAACCTCAAAGCTGTTGCTGGCAAGTTATCTATTTAAGTTATCGATCTATAATATATCGATTATTTTTAATTTTCTATCTGTATTTTTGTACTAGGACTGGCTTCAACCAATCTTGTTGCCTTTTTAATAAAGATGCACGCGGAGGCTGAGAAACTTGCCATGACGGCAAAACTTTTGTCACAAAAACAAGTGCTCAAAAATCTCAACAAGGACGCAGAATCGAAACAGCGCCATCTGACCATCATATGGGAATCTTTTAACAGACCGGACCACCCCATTTCCTCTAAAGAGATGCTTTTGCAGCTCGCGAAGCTCACAAAGAAGCACTCAAAATCGGATCTGAGAGAGCTGAGGAACGGTCCGGTGAACGAAGATTCCGATTAATGTTTTCATAATAGTCTTCGAATTATTCTGTTCGATCATGAAATACAATTCCTTATAAGAACTTCCGCTTTATATTCAATTTCTTTCCATTTCCTACTTTTGAATTTACTGTGATGTCTAAGAAAGGAGTATCTATTTCATTTTCACATATTTTCAATCGATATAAACGTTGACCGGGTTTGAACCGTTGACCTCAGAACAGCAGCTCACCTTGCTAACCACTACACCACTAGTTAATATTTTACTTTGTGTATTTATGAATGACTGTGTATTTATGTACATATGAAGAACATAAAAAATTATATTGGGCCTGAATGACATTCAAGTCCGTCTTTCAGGCCCAATTTTTGCGACGTTCAGGCCCAATAAAAGTGGGCCTGAAAGACGTGGGCCTGAATGACTGGGCCTGAATGTCGTACACCCCATGGAGGCATATGGGTCTGCCATATGGGCAGCAACCTAAGAGGTAAATGTTAAAAGTGTATACCTTGAAAAATCACACAAATAATTTGTCTGATCAGGAATCAAATCAAAATTATTATAAGGTAATCAAAGTCGTGCTTGAGGTCCGTTCTCGCCTTCGCTTCTGTTTCTGCCGAATGTCCAAGAGCTATTTACCAATTGATGGTTTCTTGAATTCTGAAAAGTATTTGAACGCACTGGGCCCTCTTGTTTTTTCGGGAAGCACAGTTATTGCGCCCAATAAAAGCATCCATAAATAAACAACGTCTTTGTTGCTTTGGCCTTCTGGGTACCGATATTATGACGTAAATTTAGTATCGATTCATCAGGGAACTTAATAACATGGCTTCCAGTATAGTAACGAATTCACAGGCTGTTATGGTAGTCGTAATCGTCTTTCCACCTCCAAAAGATATTAAATTCGACGTTTCTTTGGTGATAAAATTACCGTGGAAGAATACTTAACGTTAACCTTAAAAAAGTAGTGCATTATGAAAAATCTTCACACTTTAACGTACAACCGCTTAGCACCATACTAATACGAAACAAGTTAATTGTATAAAACAGTTGCTTGAGAGGAAATTGTTTGCAGCGAATCTCTACGCTCATAGAAAAATGTTAGAAAATGGAAATAGTTAAAAACCTTTCGGCAGGAGAGATGGCACTTGTCATCGTGGGGAGGGCTGGAGGTGGAAGTATTGCAAACAAGTAAGGCAAAGGTTAAAAATTATTTGAAACCTTGAATAGAATTAAACCGCATGAAAATCTCTCCATCAGATCAAAAAAGAGAAGATTGGACCTTTATTTTCAAAGAGAGCACAGAAACCTGAGATTGAAGATAAGAAGAGTGAAATAGAGAAAAGGGTCATGCGTGACGAGGTTAGACTTGCCCATGGAAACTTGCCTAAGGAAATTGTATACCAGCGAAAGGGAGAACCAATTAGCTTCGACCCGAAAAGATTTCCGACAATAATATATGAACAGGACGAACCACCTCAATCTTTATGAACACAAAAAAAATCAAAACCATTCAATTGAGAATTGAGAACGTGGACAGATTTCAGGTTGGCTTTTAACGCACTAGTCAACGAAATCCTTATGTCTGACTCACTAGAAATGATTAGAGATCATATGGGTCCAGAAATCAGAAAACAGGTTGCAAACCTGTTCTTTGCTTCAGCTGAATTATTCGACTAAGCTAGAGGAACTACAGAAAAAAATAGTACGTCGCAGGTTATCGTCCACGACTATATTCAAGAGCTGTCTACGGATTCTTCATTTTTTTTTCATCCAGAAACGTGATTTAAAAAGGATTGACCACTTTCGCGTCTTTGGTCCTTGACGCTGTATCTTGTAGTGCTGGAGAAGACACGTGATGTACTTAAACATCAAGCCAGTTGGAAAGCGCTGTTTTTATGATCTACTCAGAGAATAGGAAAGGCATGCTCAAAATATAAGGCCAAGAATCCTGGTTTAACTGACTTTGGTTAGTGGATTGACGAAGTCGTAGGCGCAGAAAAGCTTATTTATTCGCAACCTTCGTCTTCTAACCCCTTCTGAAGCTCCCTAAGAAATGACAAAACAAGCAGAAGAACAAAGAACGAAGAACAAATGCTGCTTAAAATGCATGAGGCAGCTTTTTGGAATCAACCATCATGCAGGAGGTCGATCAGATGCAACACTATTGGATGTGGAAAGCTACTCCACGGCTCCAAAAGTGTGTTCCCCAACAAACATCAAGGTAAATCATCTGATAATAATTCTTCGGAAAAGTTATTTTTCAGCCGTCTTGGTCACGATGATCTCAATATCTTAAGATCCAAAGAAAAAATGTTGAAAACTGTAAGTGCCTGATGCGCCACTGGGAGCACTTTCCTTGTCTAATTTTCCAGATAGCACGTCAGAAGCTATTTTACATGCTCTGGGGAGTCCTATTGCTATGAACAAAAAATACGGCGTTTAACGAAAAAAAAATCGAGGATATCTAAAAAAAACTATACGGGATGGCATGGGTAATTTCCTCGAAAAGTGTGTTAGAGTAATCGTCCTTTCAAACTTTATCAGTAATCTTCTACACCCCTATCTTAAAGCGGACGTCGTAGCTCCGAGAAAAATGTTCCTTCTATTTCAGGTTCGATTCCAGTATGTTTCGTTGGAGCAGTTTAGTATCCTCTTTTCAACCTCTTTCCTATTGTCAAATTCAGGTTGAAGATTCGTTGTCAATTCAAACAATTTTGAAGTATGTAACTGAATCTATTAAATATGAAATTGAAGCAATCTCACCACCAAAAAAACTTAGAAAAAGCAACTTTATAGGCACTCACAGTTGTTTTTAATGGATTTATTATGAAAGCTTTTTCAATATCCTATTCCACATTTGATCCCAGCTTTTACCTTCCTGGACAAATTTAGAGTTTTGGTCTGGTTCTGCTGACAGTGAATTCGCAAGTTTCAGGAATGGGAAAATGTATGCCTATTAAGAAAAACAGCTGAAACCGAATCCATAGTCGGTGAAAAAAATGTCATTTCAAATGAATCACAAATTATGTTTTATTTGAATGACTTTCTGAATATTTTGTAAGGATTTGCGCTTTCCGTTGTGGGATGCACACTTTAAACGAGTGTGATCATGAAAAATAAAGATTATATTTACTATGACTACTTGGCGGTGTTGGAAATATCTGAACCGAGGTAACTCAGGAAAATATGATACGTCAAAAAAGAATAATTTTTCATTATCCTCATTTTGAGCAGTAATTCAAAATATAGCTGCCTACGCACGTAAGCAACTGAAAGCAACAGCTTCAGCAACAGTTTTTACGATTAAATCTGCAACCTCACGCGATTTTTGCCGTCAGGGAGAAGGTGGGCATAAATCCCTTTTGGTAGAGTACGGACATCAGAATAATCGACAGTAAACTTGGTGATTTTTTTGAATTTTTGAACGAGGTACAATATTGAACACCAATATTGTAGACGATGTTGCCAATCCGTTTCTTGCGTTTCTGGTAATGTCAATTGCCATGAAAATTTATTTGTATATCAATAAATGTTATATACTTTTTAAACTTTTTTATCCATTTTATAGCCATCTTTTAACCATTTTTCACTTTCCATATTACATCCACACAAAGGTTGCAGTTGCGTAGTATTGTATGAAAAAAGCTGATCATCCGAAAGAGCTAAAATCATCGAAAACCTGTAATCATCCGAAAAAGTTGAAGATGGACCAGCAAGTTGGTTTATCTTTGCGTTATACCATTAGTTCGCGATGTTTAACTCATATAAGACGCCAAAAAAATACCTGATATTTGTATTACATTATCGGCGTTGTCCGTCACAACGCAAAATTGCTTTTTGTGAATGCCTAAACTTTTAACAATTGAAAATGTCTCAATATCTCAAAAATCTCTAGTTTAACAGTTTTTTTAGATTTTTCAACAGGAATCTGAAGTAATTTGGCCAATCATTGAAAACTTTATGGACAATTAAAAGAATAAGAGCTAGATATCATCTTCCGTGAAAAATAAATTTACGGATTCAAAATGGCTCAAGGAAAAAAGGGAAAATGGAAATTAAAACAAACAAAACTTCTAAACGGATCAATAAAATTTCCATGAAATCGGTGATTTGTCGTGCAACCGATTTGTTGAGTTGGCACGGTTTCACCATAATCCTCTTGTTCCACCTACCTTCTTACTGTACCTGCTTCTGCTTCTGCAACGGTCAGAACTTCTGCTTCATTGAATAGTGGTGGTATTATGGTTTTATTTCCCGTCAGTGTTTTATTAATCGATTATTCTCTGCCTTTATTATCGGAAGCACTTCCTGAAATCAGCGTCTGGGCTCGGGATGCAGGTATTGACTGTAATGATAATTTCAATGGATTTTTTACTGTGAAACTTTCTGAACCACTCAGTGACTTTCACTATTAATCTTGTCGGAAAGAAAACCCTGCAATTCTATAATATCTCTTAGGAGGTATTCCCCACGGTGAAGCCGTTTGGATGCTCCTTTGCCTTTTATAAGAATCGCTTCCAACGCAACAGGGCTCAATTGCAGTAATGTTACTAATAGTAAGCTTACCTTAATCAGCAATACGATTTGGCCACTACAATTCTTGTCAATGTTTATTCAGCATGTAAAAACAAACAGCAACATTGAGAAATGCACTGAATTATATTAAAATCTTTTCAATATAATTAAATAACGGAATGCAAACAGATGATTTCACCGTTTTTTCCAAATGAAGATTTTGAACCACAATATGTTGCTGAAGAGCCCAACGTAGGGGAAAGTCTTTTCAAATTGGTAAAAGCCATTGGAATTTACAGTAATAAAAACTAAAATAAAATAATTTTAATCACTTTTTGAATTACGAATCCAATTTTTAGGTTTGAGCGTAATCTTCCATCACAAATGAGCAGGAAACAATAGAAAAAATACAGGAAAAAAGACTATAGTTTTTATATCTTGAAATCAAACAATAATTTTCTTTTCAGTACGCTTGGACGCTTCTGCAACCGGGTATTACAGCCTGACTGCCACATTATTGCTGTATGGCATTTACGCTTTGGACACACTGAAATTATCTCATTGTTAAAAATTATCAAAAAAGATCTGGTATTTCCCATGAAGAACAACGGTGACCACATCCTGACAACACTCTTCTCCTGATGTATCATTCGATTGTGTCTAGGACCGATCTCAATAAAATCTTTCAAGTTGCATACTACTACGTGCCAATTAATGAAGACTATTAAGTGTGTTCCACTAGTGGAATAACACATTAAAATAAAAATAAATACTCGCGAAAAGCAACGCTAAGTTGTGGTTGTCCGACCAAATTCTTCCAAGCCAATTCAAGAAAAATTTTATACCATAATTTCAATTTACCTTCCCTTCTTTTTTTTTAATTGATTCGCCTTTTTATCTGGTGTTCAAACACAAACAAATTTCCTTTAAAACAACGGATAACTTAATACAATGGACAACTACATACTGTTGGACTTGGGCCAAATAAGTGTTGCTTTTATAGGCTTATTTGTTTGTTCTGTGTTTTAGTTGCTATTTTAAATATTGTTTTCTTTTCATTTAACAGAACTGATCTAATATTTTAATACGTGTAGGAGATTTGGTAGACACTTGAAAAGTCACTGGACAAGGAAACAGTAAAAAAACGTTCGCCACTTCTTAACAAATATGACCCGCTTTCTAAGCTATGTAAAATAATCCAGTTCCTATAGGGAGATACAAACAAGTCTGAAGTGTTTTATTCTAGTTGTAGTACCTGGTTTCGAGTATATATTGAATAAAGCAGTTACATAACTCATGGGCTTTTGCAATAGTAATATTTTTACTTGCTTTAATAAAATTGATCAGATATATTATTTTTCTCTCCTCCCACCATCAGAATTTTACTAATAATATTTCAGGCAATTATTACAGAAGTAATAGCGATTTTAAATATTTGTGTTAATTTTTTGTACATGCACCACTTCAGGACAAGAAAAAAGGTCCATCGACCCTCTGAATACAAAACTGACACTGCTGTCTACACAGTAAGTGCTCGTGAGGATCGTTTTGCACAATTAAAAAACCAGCTAAATGAGTTACAGGGTGAACCTCTCAGCACCCAATGATTATTATTATGAAAAGCGAACCATGCATCCATAGATTATCAATAGAAAAGTCTTCTCAGACCGTACAACAACCAGGCATACTAAACGCCCAAATCTTTGATATAGAAAATGCCATTATTGGAAACAACAATAACACACAGTGCGACCATCCCTCACTGAACAGCCACTAAAATTCAATGCCCTGACCCAAATTTACTCTTACTTAATAGAATTACAACTTCAGGCTATGACGATCCTTACCCGCCACAAACAGAATCTTCTTGCCGAATACAGAATCTTCTTGCCTTGGGAACAAGAAAATGTAAAAAAACAAAAAACAGAACGCATTGGGGCCTCACCAAGAAGAAGCCAAACCAACAGTGGTAGGCAGAAAACATACAAATTAAGTGGGCACCAAAATGGACGCGTATTAATGCTATCCTTAAATCCGTATTCAGAACTTTATAAAATTCTTATTATTATTAATTGTGGTCTTATGAAATGATTAGACAGTGGAAACTCCAAAAGGTTTAATTAAAGTCCAATTTTAAAAATATTAGAAAGTAACATTTCTAGCTAATACTCGGACTAGTTTGAACAAAGGCTTTTCATTGCATAAAATAAAAGAAAAAAAGGTTGAGGACTATTTCATTGAAGGTGGCAGGAAGTGACCGTCGAAAATTATAACTTAAGTTGCCAACGGCCAAATGAATCATTAACCCGGGCATGGCAGGAGGTTATTTATCCACAGATCTGTCTTCTGTTGTTTCTAAATTCCTATTATTTTTATTGGATTGAATACTGGCAGTCTTCCCACCTAATGGAACTTCCTCTATCCTCTGATGAAATTCATGAAATTGACCAGATCCTAGTAATGACATTACTGGCTATTATAACCGCTTTGCCTTAAGAGCATGCACAGATGAAAAAGCCAATATGTGTACATTTTGACCTGCAACCCCCTTGAACTCAACGTTGGAATGTAAAGAAGCTTACTATCGATAGAGATTCCAATCCAAACGTTTGATACCCTAAGAAGACTGATAACTGATTTACTGAATCAGCTATAAGATCAGCTAGCAGACTAGAAAAAATGTCTTGCAGAATCTGGAAGCTACTGTATGAAGAAGATCTAAAACGTTTGGGCTGGTCTTGATTCAGCGTAGTCTGGCTCTGTTCTCAAGCATCTTCTAACATAGCAAGTACTTACATCCTTTCTGTGGGAGACATGCAGATAAACTATCAAACTTTAAGTTTGTTTCAGACCTTTCTTAACTTTCCAAACTCATGAAGTGGGGTGCTGTTGAATAACTGTATGATTACTTGGGAATTTTCATTGGCATTTCAGGCTGCCAACAGACCAGATTACTCAACTGAAACTCCTTTTCCCCTATCCTTTAGTCAACGTCTCTCCTAATGAAAGGGATGAAACTGTTATCCTCGCTCTTCTGGACCAGAGTGCTTCCTTTGATACTGCCGATCATTCTGTTCTGAAAGAGCAATTTTGCGTTCGCTCCCGATTCAATGTTGATGACTAACATTATTTCAGTTTTAATTACAACTTCAAGCCATACCGGAAACAGAGTAATTGAAACAGAAAATGGTAAAACACACTCCAATTTTAACGGCAAGCACATATCAACTGCAGCAATAGTTCGTGAACTGACTCGTCCTACAAATCAGTTACTTGTGTCTTTAGACCAGACGTTGGAAGCAGACATAAGATGGTGTCTCAAAACCATAGGCAAAAGTCCCTAGCTCTGGAGAGCTATGAAACACGCGTTTTAAAGCTAATTTGACAAGGATTATCATTGAAATGTCTAGGAAATACGATGTGACAACTCTGATATGTGTGCTTTGATTGTTTGTGTTTAGTGATGCGTGTATATTTCTGGTAAAGGGCCACCAAAGGCAAACCAGGAATTTTTCATTCCAGATAGCACCGTCATCTTGAGAGGTTCTCTTTTAATTCCGTGAATGTGTCATATCTGATAGATTTAACCAAATATCATACCCCTCTGTCCCTTACCACCCCCTCCCCCTTCCCAAGTCTGACTTGCCACAATTTTCGCTGAAGACGAAGTCGTTGCCGTCTATTCACTCTATCTTGGGACACCGGGCTACCACGGGACTCTCCTCGGATGACCAGCTCTCGTTTGCGATCGATCTCCTCTCATATTGCCATTAATAAGCAGCCCTCCCTATCCAGGCCCAACGATGGGCATTTCCCGTGAAGATAATTTCCAATAATTATTTATTACTTTAAAAGTTAACTTTAACTAATTTCCAGAATCAAGAACCAGGGCTAATGAGTGACAATGTAGTTCATCCTATACTCCAAGCCGGTACTATATTAGGGAATGGTTTTTCCGGAGGCAAACTTGTATATTTTGTGGAACAGGCTCTGTATTATGAGGCTGTTTTGGATGGGGGCTCATGGAAGGATACACAGAATCCTCGAAATCTGGTTTCTTCTACATTCCTCCCATCGTCATCGGAGATGGCCTGGGCAGCCCTGCATTCGTCGATCGTGTATATTATCTAGATAGTATATTATCTAGATATTATCCAGTTTAGATTTGCATAGTTAGAAAGGGAATTAGATAGATAGAAATTAGAATATAAATAAGAATATAAAGGGTTTGAATCTTTAACTGCAAGCAACGAGGTGGGGATTTCCCTTCTTTTTCTGTCTTCTCAAGTGTCTTCGGAGATTGTTATGTAGTCTTTTTGCTTTACTTGTCTTTCTTTGAATCGTTGTCTTCTTGCCCTCACCCTTGGTCATATGGGCATCATATCCAAAATTGCTTCAAATTATTTCCGACCCCATCCAGGAACAGGCAATGGTGTTTCCTAATTAGGTAGGTAAATGGTAACTAATTAAGGTAAGGTAAGTTATTGAGCTCCTGGTCATTAAAAAACAAATTGTAAAGTAGATGAAATTCTTTGAGACCTCATTATTAATGCGGTATTCAACTCCAGTACGCAACGTGGGATAAATAGTCTTTAAAGATCGTTGAATTTCTCTATTTAAGTTGCATTCGTCAATAAAACGGGAAATTAAAGGCCAGTAGGCCAGGAAAGATCGAATTTTTCTCGCGTGGTAAGAATCGCCAACAACGGTCATTGCAGGGTTAAGCTCAACGTCGGGAATAACCATTTTTTAACTAATAAAATTTCACATATTACACATTAAAACTATTTCTAAGAATAAAATAAAATTGTACCCTACACAATCGGATGTGACACTTCCATCAAGGGATGTGAAAGGTTTAATTGAATAAAAATATAACCGGAAATAGTGTTGCGTGCTACTCGCGTTTCTCGCGTGTTCTGAAGACCATTTGCACGAGCCAAAGGAAGGGGTTCAAAAGTTTCCATTTATTATAAATTTTTATTTGGAATATTTTAATATATTTAAAATGAGAATATTTATTAGAATATTTAAATATTTTAGTTTAGAACTCCATAAGTTATTTCCTGTGTTACTCACTTAAGTGGAAGAAAAGAAAAGTGGTGGAAGAGAAAGTTTGTATTCCTTGGCAGGTCACAGGTAGTCGACTCGAGACAGAGCCATAAATTTGAGCTCTTCTCGAGAGTTTTTGGTTGAATCGAGAATTTCTCGCCATGGCGAGCTGATTCGTCATCAGCGACTAGGCGTATCGAGCTTTGTAATTTCACTGCAGCATACGAGACATATTTGGTTTGACAAGGTGACGATGGTGAACTGCATTGTTGAGTAACTTGTTGTGATTGAATGAGGAAGGTTGTTTTGTCATCCCGCCCAAAAAAGTGCCTCCAGATTGTGTCCCTTAACTCTCACCCGGACTGGATCAGTTTTAAGGCTTTTATATTTATATTTTAAGACATTTAAGGCTTTCTGATATTTTGGTATGCAGCAGCAGAATATTTGTAAACCTGCTGTATCTCAGGCTGCAGTTTAGGTAACCCCAGTACAAAACTCTGATTTTGTTTGGTTTGTTTAACCGCCCTCTCGTCAATCTTAAATTGCAACTGTAGCAATTGGCATAGTATAGCTCTGAATTCCCATCCTTGACCCATTCATTTATCAATGGAAAATTTACACCTGGGTGGGATAAATACCAAGGTCTCATTCATTAATGGCCATTAGGTTTTGCGATCACATTTCCTTTTGGAAATTGATGGTTACGATGAAAAGGTATCCCCGAATGTTTCATTTGCAATTTTCACCAGCCAACTAGTCCCGTTTGTTTGTTTCATTGCAATAATAAAGAAAATGGCAAAATTTGTGTCATAAAGTTGTAAAAGTGTCTACACTTTCTGTTGATTTAGACTCAGCTATACGACAAGTTGTAATGACTAGACGCTCACCCTGACTACCACAACAACATCATCACTCATCTCCGTGAACGCGACAACAACCAACGCAACGACGACGCCGCCCATCGACGCCAATACTGGCCGCTGGTACTTTAGCTCCCGACCGCGTTATTAACCATTATTTTTTGTTGCAATTCACCGTTTGTCACGGTACTTTATCCCTACTCTTTTACTGACTATGCCCAATACAAATATGGCTTACTCCATTGTACTCTTCGTTTATCGTACCTTGTGAGCAAAAAACAAACATATTTTTGCTTGTCGAAAAAGTAATATGATTACGTGTGTGATGATCCCACTTCTGGCACTATCTGGATGTGCCCAAAAAAGAGGCTCTTGCCTCCTTAGTCCCTGTTTTCCCCTCTTTTAGTGCTGGTGATGTCTTCCCTCTCCGACCCGATTACAGATTGCACTCAGCTCAGTATCTGCTTACCAGTGCAGCCAGTTGCAACCAGCCCATCGTCAACTCCCGACAAGTGATTTTCTTTTCTCCTCGGTCCTTAAATCAGCCTTTCGTGTTCTTAAGGGACGCTTCTGTTCTGCCCCGCCAAGTGAAGAGAGTGGTTAAGTTTTTAGCCACAGAGAGCGCTACCACTCCGGATTCGTCGGAGGCGCCCGTTTATCAAGACCAAGAAAGCCGTTAACATCGCTACGTCTGCATTTATTAACTCGTTGCATTCCTGTTATCTTGTGTGTCTTATGACTCTCTCAGCTTCAAATTAAAAACCCGTTCAATTCGCATCAAGACGTATCAAGTCTTCTGGCCTGCATTTTTTTTCAGCGTCCCAACGGTAAAGGGCATCACGGCCACCCCCGACAACATGGATGCCACTCAGCTTCTAAGCATTGAAGAATAAACTCTTAGTGGGTCGGAACCTGAGCAGCCGACATTCGCGGTGTCTAAGAGTGTGGAGAAAAGGAAGCTCGTTCGACAGAAAGGAACAGACAAGGCTTAGTCCAGGAGAGGAGTTTTAGGCTGAGGAGCGGGATTACTTATCTTCTTTTGTGTGAGAGTTTGAGAACGTTGAGCTGTGTCACAATGAAGTTCTGGCAGCGTGTGCGACGAAAGAAGAATTCGACAACGATTTTCATCGCAAGATGCTCGTGGCCAAGCCAAGCAAGTCGGGTTCAAGAAGTTCCAAACGGTCGGTGGAAAGTAAAATTCATTAGAAGGTGCGGAAAGTGGCTGAGACAGAGCTCCGGTTTGTGGATGAAGCAGCCCTAGGAAGAAGTGCGGTTGAGAGAAATCGAAGAGGAAAGAATCAGGCGCTTAAACGAAAAAAAGCTGAAAGAAGAGTTAAAGGTTGAGGCGGAACGCGTCCAGCTTCGGTTAATGAACGAACTCGAAGGTCATCAGCTAGGAAGCCAGATTCTTGTACAGAAGTTGGATGGAGATAGGCGAAGTACAATATCAATAACACCCGTGGAATCGGCTGTATTTTCTGCTGCACAAATTGCCACTCCAGCGTTTACGACTCGACAGTTTTTCCTAGGCAGTTTTTCCTAGGCAGCCGTAAGTGGACGCCAGACCCGCTTCGGGAAAAGGTCCGTGGGCAGGTTTTGAAGATTTTATAACGAACCTTACACCCGGTAGAGCGGAATCATCCAACGGGCCGGTGCGTTCTGGGATTTTAAGCTCGAAGGCCACCAGAAGTAGTTTAGACGCCAGTTTGAATGTAAACAATGCAGCACCTCATTCAGCGGCGGCACAAGCAGGATTTGAATCTTCACAGCAGCAACAGCAAGTTACCGCTCCTGCCTTCATCTCGAAAAGCGTCTCTAGCGCTAAAGTGCCACCTCCGCCTCAGTCGTATGTGTCAACGGCAATCACGTCTGAGAAAAATTCCAGCGCATTTCCGTCCGTCCCAAGCTAAAGTTATTCAACCGGTTGGAGATATCCGGTAACCTTGTTGCTTGCAGCTAACAGTTCACAGCCACTGACGTCATAAGTAACGGCAAATACGTTTTAAAGTGCGCCACTTCATGGCCGACCGCACAGTTTAAATCCGATTCATTGGATCACCCTAAAAATATGCCGCATGGCCTGTCCCTACCCGCGGCATAGCCTTAGGATATGGTAGACAAAGGATTCGTCCCCGCCATACCCTAAGGCCATGCCGCGGGTAGGGACAGGCCATGCGGCATATTTTTAGGGTGATCCAATATTTATGAACGGTTAATTTAAATACAGAACCTCAACACTTTTTTTTAATTAAAAATCAGAAAGATGAAGAATATTTCTTTATCTTTATGCAAAAAAAAATAAACCTCGTACGACCAATCTAAGTATTTTTTAAAAAATCTCACGCGAGACACCGTTAGGCCTATCTCGCACGGGTTAAAACGCTTTTTTGGACCGGAGTGATCCAATACCTGTGGTGGGTACTGTATGTGGATTCTCACTTAGGCGGAGTTGGCGGGCCAGCGCCTCAACCGAGCGGAAAAGCAAGAGGTGGTGTAGGATCGAGTAACAACTTAAATAGCCTAGACGGATGGATTTTTAACATCGAAAGACATGGAAATACGGCCATCCCGAGTTTTAGGTCAAAATCACAGCTGCTGAAGATCGAGCTAACAAAATTCAACAAAATTCTCCTAAAATGGCCGATATTTATCTAGACGTTTGTGGCACAAGTCGATGGTTGCTGCCAGGATGACTGGGAGAGACAGGCGTTCCTACATAGATGCCTGTCTACGGATTTTCAGATGCAGCTGGGCGAGTGTTTGTGGCGCCCAAGGCTGTATGAGAGCTGCCTGAAAGATATCCAGAGAAAATTCGGAAAACCCCGTGTCATTGACACGCCTTGTAGCAGCTAGAGCGCTTTAGGATTTGATACCGTTCCAAAAAAGAGATTTCAAAGCGTTGCAGAAGTTTTCAGCGGCTCTACGTTCCTGTGTTGCAACGCTCCGCTTTGGGTTTGCGGTGTCAAATTGCAGAGTCACGACGTCCTGGCGCATGTAGTCAACAAACTGCCGCACGCACTCCGAAACCGTTTGGCAGAATGCAACTACCTCATCACAGATCAACTCCCAGATCTAGCTGATCTCGACGATTAGTCAGACACAAATGACCGAGTATTGCTCTCGAGCAGGAAACAACCATCTTACAAGTCTTACATCTTACCTCTGAGGGCGAAGAAGAGCGGTCCCGACAAAGACAAGAAGGAACTAAAATGGTCCAAATCATCAAAACCACCCTTCACATGAATGCATATCACCCCGCAAAGACAAAATAAAACGTTTCTGCATATCGTGCCGGTGGTAATCCGTGCTCATAGCGGAAAAGTATATGAAACATTTGCCCCGTTGGATCGTGCCTGCGAAATATCGTTATTGTGTGATGAAGTCCGGCAGTTCCTTGGTTTAGACGGGCCGAAGATGGTTGAAATTTAGTCCTGGCAATTTCTTTCGTTTTTAATCCGTTGACGGCCTCAGCGAGTTTGAAATTTTTGACGCGTATACTGTCCCACTTTTCAGTTTGAGCAAGAGACCCGTATCCCATGAAAATGTTGTGGGAAAGTGGCCTCACTTGGCGGAAGTTACGCTTTGGTGCGTCGGCGTGGCGGAGGTTAAGTTGTCGATTGGAATGGACCATACCGATGCGTTCAAATATCGAAAGGTACCGCTTTTGCAGAATACTCCGAAGGCCATCCTTACGGCATTTGGTTGGGCCATCCAAAGAGATGTCGGTCCGGCCATGAAAATAGAAACGGGCCTGAGGTGCTACACCACGTCAATATTATCTTCGTGTTAGCCGAAATCTTCGACCAGTTTCTGTGCCAAGAACCCTCTGGCGCCTACTCCGAAGCCAAACCGTCAGTTGGAAAGGAGATTTTGCGATCCCGTCGTATCCTAGAGGAGACGACGGGTTTCTTGAGTGACCAACAGCACTACGAGGTTGCGTTTCATGGGAAAAGGACAACGTCAACCTTCCGGATAATTTTCAGCAGCAACTAGATTTAACGGCATTTTGCTGAATGGAGCTGCTAAAGGGAGAAGTGCCGCACGCTACTTGGTTGGCGTGCTACTTTGGCTGCGTGAGTTTCCCATTGCTCTGTGTGGCGACATAAATAAGATTCACCAGATGCGTATGCGTGAAGAAGATTCCTTTGTTTATCTATTCTTGTATGCGCCCAAAGGTCAACTGGAACAGGATGTCTACCGCATGAAGAACTACATATTCGGATCCGTTTGTTCACCCGCCATCTGTGGGCACGTTTTGCGCCGATTGTCTGAAGATGCCGACACCGATGATGCCCAGTTTGTGGTCGAAGTGGAACACCAGTTTTACGTTGACAATTGGGTCACATCTTTCAGAACCAGTGACAACAACAGACAGTGAAGCAACCGCAGGTGCCGAAACACTAAGACGAAGAAGAAGGCGGATTTGAGTTGGGCCAGTGGGGCTCCGTTCGGCCGGACCGTCCTGTTGTCGCTACCTGGCCAGCCGGTTGCAGCTGTAGATGTTGACTTTGACCTGAGCTGACCGAGGAGTGGCAAGATTGTGCCGGATCCTTAATGGCCGTCAACAACCTCAGCATTCCACGTTGCTATTGCTGGACGCAGTACCATGAAGAAGCCGTGGATCTGATGATTTTTTAGAACGCCTCTGAAAAAAGCCTTTGGGGCCGTCGGTTATCTTCGGTTTGAGCGGCTGGACCGACCGATAAATGTGTTACTCGTTATGACCAAAACAAAGGTGGCACCAGTTAAATATGTTTCTATGCCGTGTTTGGAGCTGTATGGATGCCTGATGTCCGTCAGGATGGCAACGACCATCATCAAAGAGCTGTGCTTTAAAATTCTTTGAGTCGTGCTTTTCACTGACTCCACCACGAATCTTTCATGATTAAACTCCAAGAGCTGTCCAGAGTTAGTGATATTTTGGACACCTTTCACTCTACCCATTGGCTCTACGTTCCAACGTTGCAAAACCCGGAAAACGACGTCAGCAGAGAAGTGTCAGCAGCGGAGTTAAATACAAGCCACCGATTCTTTACTAGGCCGGCTTTCCTACTGGATGCTCCGGATTTAGTAAAAAATAATCGACATGACAAGAAGGAAATAAACTCTTTCAAGAGCAAGTTGTCAAGGCTGCAAAATATGCAGATGCACAACAATGGAACCAGGGCAATTACACTACTAAATTTGCTCTTGTCCTCATTGAGTTCACTCCTGCCTACATGCACCCAATAATCATAAGGGGAATTTCAATGTTCACAAAGAAACTGATAGTGAATGACCCAAACTTGATGGAAATTGTCGTCAATAACTCTTATCTGTGCACATCCAGTGACTTCATGAATAAGGCTTGGGAGATGCTGGAGACAGCTGGTTGAATGGCCATAGATCAATAACATCACAGTTGGGACAGGAATGATGCAAGGGATCCTACATTATATGTCTAGCCTACTGCATTGCACTGTGATGAATTTCTATGAGAAATTTCATAAGCCTAAAGATTGGTAGAAGAACCCATAAAATACTTCCATCAGGGGAAATTAAAGAGGTACCAGTGTTAGTGGATGTCGCCGTCTCTTCATATGACTCAGAGATCCTGACCAGCTTTTTTGCAGACAACTCTCAGCATCTGAATAAATTCAACGTAATGCTTGCAGTTTGTTACAAATTTGGCAGTCTCTTCCCTGAAATAGTGCGGATTTATGACTCAGTGAAGGTCACATCTCTAACTCTACTAGTGTCTGAGTTCAGTTCTGAATTCACTTTTCACAACAACTGCATCAAACCACTTTTTAGATGGATAACCACTACCAAGCTATTAAGAGAACCAGAATCACTGTCCTCCAGGCAAGAGGAAATGGCGTCTAACCTAACTACAGTCCTCTTTAATGGGAGAAGCTTCAGTTTAACTGTTCACCGTCAAATAGGCAAGGCCTTGCTTCACTATAATCTTCTGGGGTCTTCCGTCTCTCCATTCTTAAACAAAGCTCTGTGAAGATGAATTGACACTATTAGGAGACCCAAGAAATGGCATTTTTCTCATATATTTTCCATTCTTTGTGGCCTAATTAGATTCAAATACAATCTCTGGAAAGCTGTCACCACCACCGACCTGGGGAGAACGTATAAAGTGTTGATAAACAGGATTCCTGACACTATAAGAAGGAAGGTGAGAGGCAATTAACAATTGATATCACCATTGGAGGATCCTTCATTTACACCAGGGTCATAACTTTGGGGTGATCACAAGAAACACACCAAACTAGTGAAGAATATGAGGCTCCCTGTTGATTGGAGGCAGTAAATAGATATGCCAATCCTGTTCTTCTATACAGGCCATCACTGAACTCCAATGAGGTCTTATTGAACTTAAAAAAAGCTACACTCGTCTAGTGTCACTGCGTTATTGAGTGGTAGAGTTTGCATCTCAAGGGTAGTTGCTACTTCAGTGTACATTGCTTCAAAACATGTCATGGCACAGTCAAGTTTCTGGAGTGACCAAGATTGCCTGTCGGGACAAAGCCCTATAGGGAATCCCCTCTTAACCCTTGTTTACGTGGCGTCTAGAAGTTAAAAACTTTTTTTGACTCACGTTGATAAAGGGTTATACCTTAAAAATTTATTGTCTTGTCTTTGAGACAGAAGGAGTGTTAATCGAAATTGTTGCGGTATTTGGTACATGTTAAGCCTATTTTTTTATTACTCGAGAGGGATCAAACTTTAAATTTTGTTTTTTACCTTTTTGCTTTCTGATTTTTACGACGGACACGTCGATTCCGTTGTTTATTGCCTCTGCGTTTTTGCTTGATGTTGGTAAGTTGAACTTGTTTGAATTCCAGATCCATTTAAATAGGGCACACGCACGTAAAATAAACATTTTTTGTTTTTACCTTGCCTAGAGTAATTTTTCACGATGGTTATTTTTTCGAGAGGTTTGTTACCTCGAAAAAATTTATTTCGCGAGATATTTAAGTGCAAAGTTGTATTACGCTAATCCTTACCAAATTTAGCTGATCAGCCATTTTTGGTGGGAGGAGCCTAATTAAGGCCACAAACAATGCAGACGAACAGCTGTTGAGTCAGTTTTAGCTGTTACTTTAATAATCGATCGAGATGTTGATCGATATTCTATCGATCGATTATTAAAATAACAGCTAAAACTTACTTACTACTTGTTACTTTAATAATCGATCGATTATTAAAGTAACAGCTAAAACTTACTCAACAGCTGTTCGTCTGCATTGTTTGGGGCCTTAATTAGGCTCCTCCCACCAAAGATGGCTGAACAGCCAAATTTGGAAAGGAGGAGCCTAATACAACTTTTTACTTAAATATCTCGCGAAATAAATTTTTTCGAGGTAAAAAACCTCTCGAAAAAATGACCATCGTGAAAAATTACTCTAGGCTAGGTAAAAACCAAAATTTTTTATTTTACGTGCGAGTACCCTCATCTTGATGTCAGCTTTGTCTATCCTCGGATGTCCGCTTTACTTGAATCAAGAATCAGATGAACTTTTCGACATCATGGAGTCTAAAGACATCAGATTCAACTACAATGGTGTTTCTATCAATCTAGTCTCTACCTATCACTGGCAGAACATGCCTGATGCAAGGATGAAAATCTTTAGTTATACTGCAACCATCAATGACATGAATTAGTATTTATCCAGCTTAGATCCACCTCCAGGATAAATAATCCTGAAACAATTTTCTCTGCTAAGGTCATCAACAAGTCTGCAGACCCTAAGCTAATCAAATCAGTGTTGAAATCGACAAGGAATGAAAAAACCATCGATGGATGGGACATGTCTTTAAGTCAAACATGGATCAGAAAACTTGCTCTATCGTCCTTCGATTTCATGGACATTACATTCTCGGACAAGATCACATCCATTTAAGTCCCTGTGGAAGAGATAATTGAAGAACTGGATAGTGCTCCAGAAATGTTCGAAGAGAATTCAGTCTGGTTTTCAGATGAGCCATCCACTCAAGTTGAGGATTCGGAGTTTGAGTACGATTGGGAACCGTTTCTACGAATAATTTGTTTTTTACATGAGAAAATATTGATTTTTACAAATAAATTAATGTCAGTACGCTGAGGACGCATATTCAAAGACACGTAATCACAGTGTGTTCATGAAGAATATTCCTGGACATAAAGGAATGACATCAACCTTTTATGAAAAGCATGGCATTCTGTGCCACAGAAAAGAATAAATTTTACATAATAATAACTACTTTGTTCTTACTTGCTTACTTTGTGGCTAATAAAATATTTTTCTTGTGTATCTCGTAAGCGTAGCAACAAAAGAGGTCTAAGATCAGGCAGGATCAATCTGGGGGTGTTTTTTTACGCTGTTCAACAAGTTGTGGATATCCAACAAAAAACTAATGAAACCACAGCAAACCTCCCTGATATTGAAATTCAACTTCAACTAAACATCACATCTGAGACGGAAGAAGCTTCCGAGCCCCAAACTCCTATCAGATCAAGAGTTTGCTTAGAGTCATAAGTGACCATGCTGAAAGGAATTGTAAATATAGATAGTTTTCGTGTTTTTATTTGTTTTAACGTTTTTTTGTAGGCACTCCAAAGAAAAAATGCGATCTGTGTGAATGCGAATGTTCCTGTGGGTGTCACCGTGAGTGCAAGAAATGCATCTGTGTTTGCCACAGCCTTTGAATATGGTAAGAATATTTTTTATTTTTAATTTTTTTATTAAATTCGTTTCCTAAATTCTCTCCTGGGTCGTGTCAAGTGAAGAATCCGTCTCCCACAAGCTAACACGGAAATTTAGTTCGGGCGGAATGACGGATTCCCCCCTGCTAGCACGCTTGTATCTCAACAACGTATTCCTGCTATCCATATATGACGATTGGATATACATTTTGGTCATCCATGCTACGTTGAATGTCCGTCCTAATGTCACATCTTTCTACGTAGATTTTTAACGTATATAGGATATCCTGGACGTAATTTAGACGTCTGAAACACATAAAATGTACGCTAGATTTTCAACGAATATAAAAGATTTGACTCTCCTTGGTATCGAATCACCTTGATATTTCCGCATCGCAATCCATCGCTCTATACACTGACCACACACTCATCAATAATAAATAATTTTATGATCCATACTTAATAACTAACAAATTATCAAATACCACAAATTAACGCCTTATTAAATTCACGTTAAATAAGGAATAGGATTAAATAAGAAATATAACAAAATATAGAAATAAAATTTTGGTACATTTAAATTTTACTGTGTTGTTGTTACTTAGCTTAAAACATAAATTTATGGAAATTTCTAATTTTCACATGGTGAATTACGGCTACTTTTTATGAGTTCTATCTACTTATAGAAAAATTTTAGCTTTAATTTTGGGGTTTCTCCATTAGCCGTCCATTTGTTATACTAAAATGAACTTAAACAAAACTAGACGAATATTTGCATCCAATGGACGTCTAAACTAGGTCCGTCCATTTATCGTTCACTGTGGTCATCTAATGGACGTAATTTGTAACCAGGGAAAGTAGATTCAGTTTATGTGAAATATTACGTCTATTAGACAGTTAAAATTCATACAAAGCATACAAGATCGCAATATCGAAGAAAGACGTGAAAAGTACATAGTATCGTCGTATTTTTTTACGAAAAATAGATGCGAAGAAGAATGGATAAACATACGTCGAATAGATGGATATTAGATCAGCCGTGCTAGCAGAGCCGGTAGAGGCTTTTTCATGAATCCGACAAATCAGAGGGACATCATGAAAAATCCGAATTCGGATTCTTCACTTGACACGACCCAGGATAATCAGCGTCAGGGCGGTCCGATAGAAGATGCAATTTTTCTTTTTTCCCCTCAATGGTCCTCTGCCCCTTAAAATTCAATTTTTCATTGTCAGTTAAAGTGTCGATTTGGTTTATCACACCAACATTCTATAAAAGGCATTGCATTCCATGGCATGGAAAACAAGTTAGAATAATAATAATGTGTGCTGCAACATAATGTGTGTAATTGTCTGTTTGTTGGTCTTACAACTCAGAAAAATTAAAATAGAATAATGCAACAATGCTTCATGAGTTTGCATGTAATTTGTGCAAGTGTACTTTTTTAACTTTGCATATTAATAAATCAGAATGTCGCGTTTTTTCATTAAATTCGTTTCGCTTTTGTGTTTTTATCTTGGTGGTCCTGGTCCCATTCAAGTTATAACACATAAATTTTGTTAAAGCGTTTTTTTTACCTCATAACTTTCGTCTCTGGCTCTCTTATTTAATTCACAATTGTGGTATGTATGTATGCCACAATTGGAGTAAAGTTAGCTTATGCTTCTAGAGCAATATTTACGCAATGTATTTGCTAGGCCAACGAGTAGAGTCCCACTGACCTCCCCAAGAAATTGTGGGTGGCAACATATCTGGATAGGGCAAACAGGGATAACTTGCAGTCTTCTAGTTCTTTAAAGGTAGCGTAGAAGCACGCTGATAAACGTAAAGTGTACTTTTTTTACTTTGCATATTAATAAATCAGAATGTCGCGTTTTTCATTAAATTCGTTTCGCTTTTGTGTTTTTATCTTGGTGGTCCTGGTCCCATTCAAGTTATAACACATAATTTTTTTTAAAACCTTTTTTTGTACCTCATAACTTTCGTCTCTGCTGGCTCTCTTATTTAATTCACAATTGTGGTATGTATGTATGCCACGATTGGAGTAAAGTTAGCTTATGCTTCTAGAGCAATATTTACGCAATGTATTTGCTAGGCCAACGAGTAGAGTCCCACTGACCTCCCCAAGAAATTGTGGGTGGCAACATATCTGGATAGGGCAAACGGGGATGGCGTCGACTTACTTAACAGGGGATAGTTTGCAGTCTTCTAGTTCTTAAAAGGTAGCGTAGAAGCACGCTAATAAACGACGTAACTTTAATAACGACGTGAGTTTAGTAATACATTGAGTGTATTGTTTATTGTTTTGGTGAATAGGGCGTGATACACCTGCTACATCTTTTGAAGAAGAAGACGTCCATGAGGTCAAAGCAATATTCGACAAGTGGTCAGTTTTGTTTTGTTTTGTTAATTCGTCGTTTTCGGGAACACGTTCTTCCATTCGGATGAGTAGAGAAGAAAAAAAACTATTGCCAAACGGACTCACTGCTTTTTTTGTCTCTATAACGAGTTTTTCTAAAAAACTGCTGGCAAAGTCATCCCAGAAATAATTTTGCTTCCTACACTATATTATGCACAAACATGGGTACATTTAATGTTAACCAGTCAACCACTCCTGAATGTAAAAATGTACATACAGTGGGTACCAAAAACATCCGTACGGCTGAGAGGATCAGTAGGGAAAACGCGTTTTCATAACGTTCCCATTAATAGAATTCTCGGTGGAATTCAATGAATTTTTTTTCTAAGATTATTAATAGAGTGGGGTTTTATGTGATTTTTTTTTTAATTTTTCAACAACGCGATATGTGGTTTTTATCGCGTTGTGAAAGTATCCGTACGGCCCAAAGGCCTAGTAGGGAATGGGCTTACTTTGGAGGCCTGTTATTCGGAAACTACGTAATAATTTTATGGGGTGGGAAAGTTCTTTAAAAAAAAACCTGGATTGGCTCTATTTGTGGTCATTAGATCACATTTTTAAAGTTTCATTTACAGTAATGAAATTGAATATGAAAACACGAATCATAAGTTTTCCGTTTTTTATCCCTCGATTCCCCTCCACCAGTGTTGCCATATCCCAAAATCTATACCCTTTCTCCAGATTGATAGAGTGTGGTGAAGCGACGCTGTAGGAATTCTCCATAAGGCTTCGTCCGAGCCATGGTGTATTAGTATGGTGGGGGAACTTATGGTTGGAATCGGCTATCTCGGCTGAAGCCAGTGGTCACCTATGATCAGCGCTGCCTGGTGGACAATTGGGTGAACTATGAGCTATAAATGGTTTGAAAATTTTCTAAGTCCGATTGCACTTTGCTTATGTATCTGTTTCAGGGTATCAACTAGAAAAAGTGATGAACTCGTGGGAGAAGTTACAGAATATTCTGGAATCCTATCCAGGTGATGCAAACCATAAAGCCAATTAGGCGAAAGAAAATAATTTATTCGACGATTCATTAGGCGTTTCAACAAGTACAAGTCAACCGGATTCTTCTTCAAAAGCGTCCGCTACGGAAATACCAAACCAAATTACTGAATTAGCATTGGCCAGTAGACCTAAGACATGTTCAAAACAGAATCCTTGTCCTTTACAAAGACCCTGACGAATTGCAAATAACAAGTATTATACTATTGAAATTCAAGGTAAAAAATACTTTCATAAAATAATTTTCCTTTATCCAATGAGGCAAAAAAAATATTGGAAATGAAATATTGGAATTTCTTAAACTAGTTTCTGGGATCTTACAAAGAAGTAGATGCGTATGACATAATTGTATCCGCCAATAAGGAAAATTTCGGTCAAAGCTTTTCCCAACACCTTCCGTAGCAGGACGCTGGACGCAAGTCCCCAAGGCGATAGCTTAAATGCGTCACTGGTAAATTGTCATAATAGGTCCCATACCAATGACGACTGGTACTTGCGTACCGCACCCGGTTTGAAATTGGAAGTGATATATCAATACAAAATAATAACATTGAACAAATTGAAGTCACAATTATTTTATTAAATACCCGAAAATAATTTCTTGGCCGAAAATAAATTTAAAAACGGAGCCATTGTCTACGTTGTCAGAATGTTTTGAACGTTTTTGAATATTCAACTGAAGAAACTCCTTGTATTATGCATTAAAATTCATTTTTTGTTGTTGAATTTTTTACAAGTTGAATGTCTAAATGTTTTTCAAGATTTAAATAAACTTCTGGCAACTTGGAAAGTTACAAATGCAACAAACAAATGTGACAACGTTCAGTTCAGTTGGCCGGTAGAAAAGGAAGCTTTACTTGGCAAAATACGATAAATATGGCCGCTCTTGCTCCAGTCCAAGTCTCTCCCCTGATCAAGGTAATTGTCTTTAACAGTTTCAATGTGTAGGAATAAAAATTGTTCGTTAAGATTTGTGTGAATTTTGAGATTGAGCCGTCTCTGTAGATTGTATAATGTAAAATACAGAATTCATGTTAACTTAAGAGAGCCTAATGCTGCATGTCAATTCTTTCACAATATTGAAAATGTCCGGCAAACATGTTTGGCGTAATACCTGAGCCTGAGTTAAGATGAATTCTTGTTGGCTCTGCATGTTAGTAATAACTATATGAGTTCATGTCCCTACATAATTCTCTTTAACGTCAAAATTCTGGTTAAAAGAGTTTCGCTTGGGGACGACAAAACTTGGAGGCTTTGTGTGTTATGAGGCAAAATATTTTCTAGTTTGCCTTATTGCCAAGTTCCAAATAATTATTTGCGTAGTCAAACTATTTTAGTAGATGTTTCAGATTGGTATTTTAACTCCTGTTTTATATCTTTTTCAGTTTGGTCGCTGGTCAGCCCTGTTGCTGGGTATCATGTGGGGATCTCATCGTTACAATACTCTGAAGGCTTCTGAAACTGCTTGGAGAGTAGAAGAAGCTGAACGAAAGATTGTCAAGGATGCCCACAAGGCTACAGAGAAGACAAGATTGAACCGTGAAGAACTCTTGTATTTAGCTGATCAGGCTGGTGTCAAAGTACCTCCAAATTTCTAAAGCCCCAAAATTGTCCAATAATGTACACATGTTAGTCTGCTGATGAAATTCCTTGGCAGTGTAAAAGTTTCAAGAATCAATATAGGAGCCACATCTTAACTGGTTGTGTTATTTATTTTTTTTTTCTTAAACAAGTTCTCAAACAATATCTAAGTAAAAATCTAGAAAGGCCCAGCAAACAGAAGTTTTATTATTGGTTTTGTATTTTAAGCATCGGTATGGTTACAAAATTTTCCTTAGCAGAGTTAGTGCGTAATTTGCCTACATCTTGGCTGGTCGCGCTCAGCTAGATGATGCTTATCATCTAGCTGCGCCGTCACTTTTTCCCGGGAGTCCTTAAACTGCGAAAGCGAAACGCCCAAAATGCGAAACAGTTGTGCGAAACGGTAGGGCCTGAATGTCAAATAGTAATAATCCAATTAATGTATTTAATATTTTAATGCGACTTGTTGCTGCGTCTCTGTTGCCTAGGCCAACGCTTATAATATGTCTTAAGCACATATTAATTTTCCCACTAGAAAGAAGGATATTAACGCAAATATCTTAAATAAATGTGAGTATGTTCTGTTAGTTAAAGGTTAGTGTTTTACCAGTTTTGGTTTCTATTGGAAAGGAAAGATCGGTAAACAGAGTTTCGGCAGGAGGTTCAACAGCCACAACTGTCGTTTCCATAACCGATTCGATAGGTACCGAAGTTAGTTCAGCAGCCGGAATACTCTCATTTGTTTCGGGGCAACAGTTACATACAACAGTTTAATCATTTCCAGAGCGTCCGAGAGCTCCTGAGGAAAGATAAGCATTACTTATTGTAGAAATTGAGGTCAATGTTTCTCCATGTGCTGCTGTTGGTTCTGACGACAGAACAATTTCACCGGCTGTAGTCGCTTCATTAATCGAATTTTTCAGTGTGTCGACAGTCAATTGGTCGGTCAGGATTGACGTTTCCACAGCCAGAGTTGTTGCTTCCGTACTGGGATTCACTGCCCAGACTGTAAAAGTGGGATCACCTGTGGAAACCGAGAGCGTGCTGGGCACTTCTGTTGTTGTAGCGATTTCTTCGGAAGTTGTTGTCAATTCAGCAATAGTGTTCATGGGTGCAGATGGAATATCTGCGGCCGGAGTTATTTCATCCGTAGAAACATAAGCTGCATGCATAAGCAGTTGGATTCGCTATCTCCGTGATGGTAGAGACAGAATCAATCTAGGGGGGAAAAAGAGATATGCTTTACACTTGCGTGTCTAGTCTGTCTATTATGGTTGAATAAACACTACCAGACACTACCTCAGTACCTCTCGTTATTGGCGGCTCAATCCAATCGACAGTTGCCTTTTAAAAAAATATTCACGAGTATTTCATTTGATTACTGTTTACGTTTCAATTCCAATTTTTTTTTAAATTTACTTAGGAAGCTAGTCAATGATTCAGTTGTTTGGTAAAATGTATTTTTAAACTTGGTCAAAGTTTGTGTTGATCTGACATTTAGGCTTTAGCTCAACATTCAACATGGTAGTAGGAGCAGACGATTTTTCGACTCACATGAGTCACATGTCACATCGCGTTTCTGTGCCTTGTTTCGTTCATCCATATTCCCATATTGCAAAATTGACTGTCAATTCATTGGATCGAAATGTCTTCTGTTGTTATTGATGAAATTAGAGTAGCTGACCGAGGAAAGAAGTTGGAGCCTTTGCAAAGTTAGTAAAAGTCGGATAAGATATTTGTATTTTAATCTCAATGAACTTTCAACTTCCCTCATCTATCCGTTAAATTTAAAAAGAAAAACGATAATTAATTTCCTTTTTTTATATAGTTCAGTTCTCACACTGCCAGTCTCCTTTGAAACCTGAGGGTCTTAAGAATATAAAATCAGGGATTTATTCAGACAGTGAATTCAAAAATGAATATGTTGCCATTTGTCAAGTTGACAATCAGCGATACATGGGTGGCACCAAAGGACAAAACCAGAAAGAAAGTCCAATGTTGTACATTGCATTAAGAAATAGAGTGACAAGCAAGGTATTGATGATGTAATCACAACTTCAATTAAAGAAATTAATATGTTTTACTTATAACACAGGTTAAGCTAGTGGAGATTTCAAAAGTTTCATTATCTCCAGTTGTACAATATCCCCCCACTACTAACCCTGTTTTGATTGATGATGGGAGTTCCAATATGGAAAAACAATTTGTCCATAGGTTTGGTATGCTTAAAGGTCAAAGAATGGTATGATATTTCTCTTTTTGAATATTTAAAAATTTTATTCAAGTGTTATTTATGTTATTTTTAGTATGATCAAGCTGAACGTCTTACAGTGAAAGCTGAAAATGTGAAAGCAAATCTAGAAAATGCTGCTATTGGTACAGCTATACAAGATAGTGAATTGGTTGTTCCCAAAAGTTCAGATTCTTATGAAACAATGTTACCACCAAGAAATACAGATACAAAATTGGTAAGCTTGGATCATTAATTTTCCCAACATTTCCTCTATTTAAAATGTGGATTCTATTAATTCTATACAGCCTAGTCAAGTGTATCAGATTGAAAACATTGTTTCTGAAAATGACATGACAGCTTTGGAAGGAATCACACTAAAGCTGATGGCTGATGAGTCTGATCCTGATACACAGGAAAAATTCAAGGAGTTTTCTGTTTATTTCACTAAAGAGTTCAGCCGCTTAATGAAGTCAAGTCACCTCAACAAAGAAGAAAAATTGCGATGTTTGAAAGCACTTCTATACACTGAGTGTCTCATAAAATGTTCTGCAATTAAGAAGAAATCAATTACCCGTGATCTTTTAGATCAAAGTCTACCAACATCAATCCCGGACAGTGTGAGAAAAAGTATTAAGGACAAATTTGTAGAAGGCTGGTATGTTATTATTACTATTTGCTGTTTGCTTTTCAATTTATGGTGTGTGTTGTTCTTAGGACCTTATCCAAGATGAGTAGAGATAAAATCATTTGCCATGCAATAGGTATGTGGTTGATCATGCAATTTTAGTTTTTAGTAAATTTACAATAACCGTTCATTTTTGTATTGTTATGTAATTATTTTTAGCACTCGCGCTTGCTGTAGGTAGTTGCAGCGTTGATGCTGAAAGCTTCAGTTCTAGTTTGAAACTCGATATGCAGTCGTAAGTTATCCTGATCTGTTTATTTATTTAGCTACCAAACTAATTTAAAAAACTTTTGTGTAGCCTTGAAAACTTGATTCGGGTGGTTGGCGCTCGAACAGATAAGGATAAATCTAACGGAGCCTCCAAGATTGTTCTCAAAATTCCTCTGACTTTACCTCCTCAGAAGAGGGGTCAGATGAAAAGAAAAGAAAGAAGATAACCACAAAAGGACTGAGTTAAAAATATCACTGAAAATACACTCTTCCCGTTAAAAAAAATTGTATTTACTAGTCATTTCTCTGCTAAAAATCAGCGATAGAGGCAGTGTTAGTTTCTTAGTTACGTATTACGAATTCAGGTTATTCATCAGCTATATCAAGATAGGCAATGCACATGTCGAGATCGTCGCTATCACCTCGTAAACGCTCGAGTCTGTAAAAATAAAAGTAACGACGAACTAAATAATAAATTATTAGATTTTTATATTTAATCTTACCGTTTTTTTATTTCATGCCTCCATTCTAATTCTCCATCAGCGCTCTTCAGAGCTTTCAAGCAATTGGTACTAAGAGATTTGAAACATTGTTTTCTTACAGAATTATGTTGTGCGTTATCCCATATAGGAGTAGCTTTTACAAGATTCCAAGCATTCAACGTAAACTCAACAACACTTTTCCATTGTCTACTTTCTACTAGCTGCTTACAGTAATCCAAGAGACGTTTCTAAAATCATATTTAAATTAATTATCTGTTTTTGTTTTCTTAAACGCACGCTATCACCTTAAAAGCCGAAAGATGAACTGATGTTTTGTTGTAAGCGGCGGAATCCGTTTTGGACGACAATCGACAATTCGGTAAAGATTTAAAAATATTTTTCTTTAAATATGATAGTTCATCCAACATGGGTTGCAGGTCTGGTTCTGGGAGTAAAGACTCTAGTTTCTGCAATTAAGATTAAATTAGTTGTTCTTTGTGATTGACAGGAAATTTATAAGAAACAAAAATTACTTACTTGTTTGACTTCTTCGTTTATTGTTGCCAGATTCTGAATAACGCTAATGAGCTGAGAACGAGACAATCCATTAAGAACAAGATCTAATGGCACAGGATCGTCTTCTAACTTTATTGGTTTTCTGTTTGATGATGATGAAAGCTAAAAATAAACATATTTTTTTTCAATATTATATTACAAAATCAGTGAATTAAATCAACTGCTTAGCAATCAGGAAAATGAACTGACTAAAATACTACCTTTCTCATTTTTTCAGGTGGAGACATAGATATGGTCTCTCCAGTTTCATTCAATTGGAGTCTTTTCCTGGGACTACATCTTAATCCAAGCATAACACGTGTAGGTGTTGCATCTGTAATTTTTACACAATACAGCTTTATTCAAATACAAATTGTAATTTTAGTTTGTTACCTTTAGTTGGTGTTACTTCATAGTGGGAAAGTTTTCTAACTTCGTTAAGTGACAATGGGCTCCAAGTGACAGGGTTTTTTTGGCCTCTAAGTTTTATAACCATTTCTTCAGGAGATGAGGTAGGAGTATCCATTGAACTTGGCATCTGGTTATTGGGGGTGGTAAGCAAAGAAACTGCAATCAATTGACGAGACAAGTCTGCTAGCGCTCCTCTTGTTCGTCTAATGGTAGTTGGAGTTGTTGCTTCAGCATTTAATTGAGTTATGTGGTCCATGTTGTACCTGAAACAACCATAACAAAACATAGTGTCAAATGCAATGTGCAATACACCATCATGTATCCATAAAACATTTTCCAAGATTTACTTTTCAATAACTGTTTTAAACTATTGTGACAGCAATATTGGTCAAGTATTGTCACATTGAAATAATGATGATAGAGGTACGATAGATTTGTATAAAGGTTACCTTGGGATGTTATTAAACAACACAAAATTTGACAATAAAGTATTCTATAGCATTTGCGTAAGACGTGATCCTTCGTCAACGCGTCCTGCTTGCTTTCCCGCTTCTTTCTCAGTTGCCGATTTGTTGTATTAAAAATTTTTAAAGTTTGAAAAATACGTTCAGTAATCAGTAATCATCAGTAAAATAAGTAATTTGTTAATATTATTTAGAATTTAAGTTTCCGTGTTTCAGTTATTATATGCAGAGTTGTATGTGTGTTCATTTGTTCACTGATTTTGTTTTCCACTTTTCACCGAATGAAAAAGAATCCGACCGGGACACAAGAGGGCGGTAGAGACCAAATAGGAAATAGACACGTCATTTTTCCATATTTTTTGAAAATGGTTAATTTTTTTAAACGTCAGAATTCTCAGGCTTTTGACAAGGAACTAGACTAAGACATGTGTTTTACTTTTGTAAGCATTTACTTGTTAGTTTAGGTTGTGCAGAACAATTCTATAGAAATGTCCAAAACAAGAATAAAAAAGAATAGAAGAAAAAAAGAATCAATTTTCAAACACACTTAAATCATGTTGTTATTTATGTTGCTGATGCTTATATTCTAAAAAATATCATATATCTGAAATCAAGAACCATCAATCGAGTAAAACTTAATTAAGAAACGAAATTGCAAAGAATTAAATTGATCTCCCGTTTGACTTCCGACAATTCCGGTTTTCCAATCATTTATTCGTGCTTCTGCTACAGCGATTCATGTTTGATTTACTTCACATTACCTGTACAATTGAAGTAATGATTTAATTTTGAAACTACAAACTTGATTTAACTAAAGAAAATTTTGATAAGAAAAAAAAATTAGAATTTAAATGTTTTTACCATCAACCTTTTAAATTCTATTTGTTCTCACGTATTGTATGATTGCCTAAAGTCCAATACCAAATGGTGATCCTATATCGTTTACAAAGAGTAAATTTGCTTCGAAACAGCGGGAAAGTTTAGACGCAGCAATGATGGGAGTAACGTGCAATGCGTATTGTATATGTTTTGTGTTTTGAGGGAGGATGCAGAGTGAAATTACATCGGGAGGCGGGGATGAGAGGGTGGTTAAAATGAACGTTCATGGGGTGTGAACTTCGAATATTGTGCCTATTTTTAAATAAGAAATGTTGATATGACTTACCCTAAAACACGAAGGTATATTCAGTAAAAGTTTTCCACTATGTAATGCTAGGTAACGACGTTAACTAAATATCACCTGTAGTATTATGCATAGGGTATTTAGTGAAATCTTTATTAAGTTATATTTTTAGCACGAATAATTGGAAAACCATAAATAAAATAAGTTAATTATTTTCAATGCTTTCAATGCTCTTTTCTTCAAGTTGAGATGATACCACTATGTAAAGCGAAAATGTTAAACTACTTGGTATGAGGTCGCTTCGAAGTCTAAGATTCAGAATTCCTCCAAAAGAAATAGGAATCGTCTAGACCTTATACGGAATAGGTGTGCATTTGTGTACTTTCGACCGCATTTATATGTATTACCGGATGAGTAGATTTCTCCGCTGAAAGCCTGTGCAGAATCATAAGAATTCCAGTGCCTAAGAAATGCGAACAAAAGAGACAAAAGGAAAACGCGGAAGGTCGTCCTTTCAAATACTATTTGCCAATAGAGCGAAGGAGACTGGAGACTAGGGGTCTGAAGGTACTACATTCTGTTTTTGAACCCCGAAAATTTGGAAGGCCTCTATCAATAAAATTGCAACTGAAAAAAAGAAATGTTTTTGTTTTTCTCCAGTACAGCATGGGGGGGGGGGACAATGCAAAAGGAAATAAAACCACTTGGATTTCTCAGTCCAGGTCCTCTCTGTCAGCTTAGCTGATGCGAATCAAAGGAAATTCCCTTGAATGTATTGTTCAGCCAAGGAAAAAAGGATTAAGAAAATATGTTTGCGCTTCCGAAATGTAAATAATAACGTGCTTTCGCACATGCGCTACTTCAATGCTTCCTTTTAAGTACATTGAGACCCTTTAAATAAACTGACGGATGATATTCAAAGCGGAATTTTGATCTTTTCAGAAACAAACAAAAATTCGAATACAATTTAAGCGAATTACAAGTCTAGTAAAACTTA
The DNA here is from genome assembly GCF_021134715.1 of Daphnia pulex. Classification (NCBI taxonomy): domain Eukaryota; kingdom Metazoa; phylum Arthropoda; class Branchiopoda; order Diplostraca; family Daphniidae; genus Daphnia; species Daphnia pulex. The sequence continues at coordinate 4,390,833 of NC_060021.1, read as the reverse complement.
AATTCTGAAATAATCTTCATTTAAATAGTAGTCACGCATTTAATTCCAAGATTATATGTATTCCTACGGACGGTTCCGTCTTACAAAAGGGTTAGCAGCTGCCATAAAGTTTTTGTTCCTCTCTTCGTGAACGTTATGTAAAAGTAAAAAAATATGGAAAGCGATATAAGATTAGCGTTGTCTCATCTCGGCCTTTTCCTACAGAGTGCTCACCATAGGGATATCACAGATTTATAATGCGCTCTGGGGTTTATACGAAGCAACGAAAAGTTTGTCAACCAACCGAAATATGTGTGACAATCATCCCTTACTTACGTGGTTGAGACGTGACGGCTGTAGAAGGGCAGCAAGTAACGAATCATTTGAGATTTCTCGTCGTCGCTTCTTAGCTGCTGCTGCCGCTGCTGCTGGCCGAGTGACCAGGTGCTCGCGTGCTCCGACAATGAAAGTCTACGTAGACCATCTGCGGCAGCCGCTTTTTTGTCCAAGGCAGGACACCTGGCCTAGGAAACGTTGGAAAGGTTGAAAGCGTTACCTTGTCTTCCTCCTTCTTCAACTTCTTTCTCAGGGACACTATAACACTAAATTCAATTCTATTTCAAAATAACAACTAACTATGATTTTATTTGCTCTCCGTCGAAACCAATTTAAATTTGCATTTAAATTTTTGAAACGTATTCAACCGTTAAATGAGAACGACGATTCTAGACAAATTTCAAGCGATTTTTAAAATTGATAAAAGTGATTCTGCTTGGTATAGATGGATACTCAGATAGGTAATCCAGAATCCTGTCCATCATTTAAATTCAACAAATACCCTTCCGGCTTCCGGATAAAAGCCCACTAATTATTATTAGAAAGATAATGTTACTGGATTTCCGTGGAGATAGTTTTCCCCATTGTTCATGAAGAAGTAAATCATAGCCTTAGGTGCAAAGGAGGAACAGCTGCAAGCGGTGCGGGGACAAACCGGTAGGTATAAACACGTCAGTTGCTGCAGCTGACGGATAGTACTCTCTCAAATCGGCGTCAAGCCAGATGAAAAGTGGCTCGTCCATCTCCAAAAGTATTTACTCGCAGCAGTTTCCAGAAAAGGTCGTAGTTGAAGGTTTGCCGATGACGAGGAGGAACACTACAAGTTGCTCCGCTCAGACTCTATTTCAAATCGGACGTTTTCTACCACGTGGTGCGCTCTCTAGTGAAATTTATTTCTGTTTTCAACGATGACAGAAAAATGCATTGTTTTATTTTTCTGTATTGTCGTACTGGAACTCTACGCTGATTTCCACGGAAGGTATTTCAATTTATCTCCTTCTTTTTTAAATGTCTTGTCTTTTTACTTTGATTTGGCTAAGTTACACAATGTTATTAAATTTTGTCGTTTATTATCTGAGTTATTTAAATTTGGTCCAATTGAATTGAGATTCGACCCGACAAAAGAAATTGTAGCATAGAATCTAAAATGGGTTTGGGTTGCATTCAAGAAATAAAAGGGGGGGGGGGGCAATGGAAGCATCTTGCATTGACAATAACAAAAGAATAACAAGACAGGGGGAGACCGGTAAAAGAGACTAACACACACACACAAAAACGGGAGGGAAGGGAATAGAGGGTATAGATCGAAAGACGATGAATGTATAGTGAGGCTGGGACAAAATTAGATGAAGCCAAGCATGGTCTATGAGTATGGGACCGACTGGAATATAAGAAGTTTGTAACGGAAATCTATTCATGCGGAACATGGATTGGAAGCGCACTAGTTCCCCTCCTCCCTTTATTATTATATTTTTTTTCCTCCGAGGGTTTTGTTATTTCCTTGCCGAAGTTTGGGATCGCCGTTGAAAAGAGGCTGCATTGTGTACCACTCATTCAAATCCACCAACATCCTCCTGAACCTCCTTGTCCTGAAAAGCACTCGGAAGAATACTGGGCCACTACATCTTTTCTTTTCCATGGGGACGGATAAGTGTTCACAGTCGTCAATGGATTTCCGTAGCCATACACAGCCGATCTATTATTTCCTTTTCAACTTAGTTCTTCCACAAACAAATTTAAACTTTTGGAGAGTTTCACGTGAGAATTACTGGGTCTCTTCCATCACTAATCCACCTTCTGAAAAAAAGGGATCAACCATTCGTTTTCCATCAGGATAGGGTATCTAGTATCCGGTGTCGCTTGTTGTACAACTTAAATCTACAATTGATTGAAATTCAAAGACTGCATGTTATTTGGTACGAAGGGCAGGCTTTGACTGGTGGCAATTTTTCATCTATGCCTCGAAATATGGCAGAAATATTGCACTCGTCCCGGCCTGTCTTTTGTATTCACATTCGACGATATGTAACACATGTTCTAATGTCATCTAATTATAAATTAAATGTGCTTACCTAAAATTCCGCTAACCAATTCACCTTGATAGTCAACCTTATGAAGGCTTTGACTTGGGCAACTTCGTTTCAATGTTTGTCGAATTGCACTCGTCCCGGCCTGCTTAACTGGACTAAAAAAACTTCATATTGATCCATAGAACAATGTCGCCTCTTTATGCTTAAAATGTGTTGCTCTAAAGAAGGAAAAATAAACATTAAAAACAATTTTATCGTGAAACTTGTTGTATTGTCTCAAAGAGTATCCCACACACCCAAACTGATAAGTAAAGCATTTAAAGATGGGATCGTGCGTACAGAAGACGTCAGCGAATTCCCAACAAATGTGATAAGGTTAAGGGAATGCAAATTATAATAATAAAAAATTAAAAAAAAATTACTAGATGTTTTTCCTTTGTGAAGCTAATAATTTCATAGATTCCTTTACTTGATCAAACAAGGTAAAGAACGGAACGTCCAAAGAAAAGGAAAAAAAAAACTCCCAAGAGATTGATTAAAAGAAGGAAATGTGAAGTGAGTGTGCCAAGAGCAATTCATCCTAGAAAACAGCAATGCAGCTAACGCTTCAATATTGTTTACTCAGTCATCTCCAGCAGATTCAGATTCTAAAAAATTGACAAAAATAAAAACATTTTCACAAAAATTTCAATAGCGAATTTTCAATTTTAAACTAAATTACCTTCTTCGGCGTTTTGAAGCCACTCAATGAATTTACTCATTTGCTCCAAGAAGACAGATTTGCCCTTCACTGAATGTGCCTCTTTGTACCACTTAATGATGGTGTCTTCAGACAATACATCGGCTGGAGGTAAAATATTGAAAGTTAATTTTTACCGCAACGGAAGGATGAAAAAGAAAATATATATTTTACTTTTGTAAAAAAGGAGAACAATTTTTTGGAAGACTTTCATGAAATTCATGTTTTCGTAGCAAAATTCCTGGACGCGTACTAGTAGAGCAAGCTCAGAGCGGCTTGTTTGCGTAAATGAGGAAAAGAGTGGAGCATACTGACGTAAATGCTTTAACGCTTGTTCAGCAACCAACTCTTCTTTTTTGTTCCATTCAACTGCTCCCATAACGGTATTCCACAACTAGATGGGTAAAAGTGAAAGGTTAAACCTAATAGACTCACAGCACATTACGAAAGAAGTTTGTATTACCGAAGTGATAACTTCATGCTCCTGCAAATGAAATTTGACGACCGCATCCTTGACTGAAGCAATTATGTCCTTCACCGGCTTATTTTCACTAATATCTTCTTCCAATTGGTTTTGCAAATCCTTCTTGTTTCCTTGATTGGCCTGAAATATAGCAGTAGGATTTAGATATTGAATTTATAATTGACAATGATTTGAAAAAAAAAAAAAAAGAAAGAAAGATCAATTCACCTGAGCTTTTTGAAAGCGAAGAACTTCCATGAGACCATTTTCTTCAAAAACAAGTTTGAAATTCTCTTCCGTTCGTTTGTTTGGTGGGAAAAATTCCGGTAAGCTGGAGAAAGTATAATGTATTTTCTGTAAATAAATTATACTAATTTATAAGGCTCACCTAGAATCGATGCCAGCTTTCCTCAACGCGGTAGTAAGACTGCTAGCTCCTTTCTCTTGCTTCCAAGTAACAAAAACGATTAGTAAAAAGTCAAGGGCCAATCCATCCTTGACCAGATGTTCCTACATTCATGGTTGAAAAAAAAAAAAATTAGTACAGTCACACAAGTCATGATGTAAAAAACATGTTTGACGTTTCAAGGACAGACACAATATTAATCTACAGATAAAGCTTTTTAGACAACTAACAATGTAAATATTGGACTAACTGCACCATTGGCGTGTAACGAGAAGTACAAATATTGTAAAAGAATCACATTCGATGGTTAAATTGTGTTAAAACTTACATTTATAAGGGAATTAAGAACAGCTGGAGGGACTGAGCCATTCGAGATCCAAAGAGCTGTCATTCTGGCGAGTTTAACACGCTCTGAATCATTAAATCCTTTTATGTACACTAAGACTTTCTTCATTTCCTCTTCCAAAAGTTTTTCTAAATACTTATAGCGGCGCATTAACTTGGTAAAAACCTTTGGAGTAAAATAAAATCCATTAATAACTCATTTATTTTATATCAAGTAATTAACCAACCTGTTCCCATCCTTTAACATGTTCCATAGAGTCAGGTCCACCGAAAAGACAACTTTCAGTTCGACATGATTTTCCATCTTGTACCAGTGTTCCACCAGGAGCTGTTATTCAAAAGAAAAAATAACTTTCATTCAAGTAATTTGGGACACACTATGTGTAATCTTACCCAATAAACCTCCTGCTATAAGAATATCGAAAAGGGCCTCCCCATAGCGACGGTAATCTAACTTGGATCCAGCAAGGTCCAAGTACTTGTAGATGGACTCCAAATCATCACCAGCTTCAGCAAATCCTGCAAGAACACTATCTCGAAATCCAACAGGATCATACTTCTCCTTTTCATCTAAATAAGAACACAGTAATGATTACACAAGTTTTGAAGTAAAGCTCAAGTTCATGTTACCCCTTTTTCGAGTCTTGATTCGCTGGCCTGAGAGTGTGGGTTTTTCTGTCTTCTGACTCATACAACAAGCAACTAGGGGAAAAAAGACATTAAAGTTTAGTAAAATACACTTGAAACTAAGAATTTTTTCTTAGAACACGACAGTTGATCAATCGGCAGTGTAAAGCAACAACGACACAAAGTACATTCCGTATCGTCATGTTGAATTGACACAATTTAGAAAGAAATCATTTTGAAAGATAACAGTGCAATAGAGAACATTAATAAAACAATAGTAATTGAAATAACATACTTGGAACGCCGACTGGAGGTAAATTAATGACGTACGAAGCGTCACGAAACAACGTGCGGCAATTTGGTCGGTAAGCTAATTGTGAAGAATGGCGATGGTGATTCCTCAAAATTGAGGATTGGAAGATTGGAACGCTGTTGCCACATCGATGATCGGCGCCTCGTAACTCGTAATAGTTGATGAAGTAATATAATATTTTATTCGTGATTCATTACTCCTCTTATATAATCTCAAAGGGTAACCAAACACATAAATAGAATTGGTTTTATTGGAATTTTTAAAAGTAATTCAACATTTTTGACTGAAAAAAACGATCCATCATTCTGTAATCTGTATCCATTGGAAGGCAAAATGAGTGAAAATTAAATTCGATTTAAACAGCAGAACCACCAAGTAATAAAATTGCCAATTTGAATGTTTTATTACATATTTTGTGATTGGAAATAGGCGACACACATCACTCAACCGATAACTAATTGGATCACGGACGATATAGTTCAATAACATCGTCTTTTATTGCTGCAGTACTTAAGTTTCTAAAGTTTCCCGGTGTAGGCTATGTACACAAGCACAACAATCTAAGATTTTGTCGAATTCTACATTAATATATACTTTCTCCAATTATATTCTCCAATATATTTTTCTTCTATATATATTTTCCAAGTATTTTTTTTTTTTTCAAATAAGGCCGGACCAGATTTAGCATTCCTTTTGTTCTCTTGTTGTCTAATCGTCTTATCAACCCTTTTTTTGCAAATTGCAATCGTCCACGTGGAGATAAAATATTTTTACATCAGAATGCGGGGGGATATCGTTGTTGCTGGTTACGCTATGCGTGCTGTAACAATATAATATTTAAAAATGCGATAGCGCACAACTATAATATCTAATCGCATCGTTTATCTTTTCATTTTTAAGCGCCCACTTTCAAAAGTTTGAATGCGCATAAGAAATGAAGCATTTCTGTCTGAAACTAGAAATACTAGTTGAATTCATTTTGTTGTATTGCAAATTTGTGAGAAATAATGTTATGATTTATACAGTGAGTGTGTGAAATATGTATTGAGTTCGATCAACATGTGGAAGCAAATGGGAGAAACCTACAACAGATAACGGCAAATTTACAGTGGAACACAGGGCGCGAAGTAGGATGGGCAATCGTCATCGTAGTACGAAGCTTTTTGCGCTGAACAATACAACAAAAACAGCAAAGCGTTCAACCATACCTATTGGTTTTGTCCATAAATGCATTTGACAGGAACAATCACAACAAATTTCATTTTCAGACAGAAAGCCAATTTTTTCTTCTTCTTCTTTTCCTTTGTCCGACATCATTTCAAAGATTTTTTTGTCTTTCTTATTTTTACTTAAACGCTCTCGCTAGTCATTGTTTCATATAGGTCAACTCAAGATTGTTTTGTTTTTTGTTTTGTTTGTTGCCAATCGGTGCGGAAGTAAGCACGATAAATTTCCCAAAACCTGTTCTGGAGTTCGATCTACTTTTCATAGAAAATAGAACTGCTGCAGACGAAGTTTGCGTGGTGAATGGATTGCTTGATTGAACAATTATCGGAACAAAATGATCAACTATAGTATATTATTGAGGTATCGTTTGCTCCGCTGATGACAAATAAGCGAAGAGGGCATTTGTACATTTCAAGAACAAAATCATTTTTCAGGATCAATACGCCCTTGGGCACGCTTTTCAACATGGCAAAAATTGGTGGGAATTCTCGAAAAAAAAAGAAAGAAAGAACAGGAAAGAACTGCAAGATGCTAGTACGAAAGCTTATTTTTTACGCAAAACGTATTTTTTATTTTGTTTGTAAAGAAATCATTTTGTAATTAGCTCAGAATAAGAACGTTCCGCAAAGATCAGTTTCTGTCAGCTTGGTTGGCAACACACAGAATGAACAGTATCGGCTACTGAATGTCGTCCAAACTGTTCATTTCACACATGGTAGACAGAGATGACACCGACATGTAAACCCAAGTCACACCATCCGCTCAGGAAAAAGAATACTGACACCCAACCAAGCCAAACAAAACCCAAACATTTCTATGAATTAATTTTATTTATTTATTTTATTTTTTTTTTTGTTTTAATTATTATTTTTTTTTGTGTCTCCCAATTTGCATTCCTCAATTACTGGACAACGACGATGTGTATCACAGCTAAGAATCTGCTCACGTTCTTATTCGAGGGGATCTAGCCTGGAAACTGAAGTCGCCAGAATGACTCTGAGCTCACACGTTCCTCTTGTACAGAATTCTGATTTATCAATAACGGAGTCCTGAAAAAATGGAAATGGGCGCATTTACGGGGAGGGGGTGGTGGCTATTACTGGCTAATTCGTCTCCAATCTCAAGTCAGGATCAGTCAGCACTCGCTAATGGAGTATATCTTAATATTTCTGAAGGAAGAGGAAGAAAAATTGAATTAAAAAAAAAACAGAACGAGTGCCCAACACCTGAAACATTGCCTATATTCCTCGAGATGACATAACACTAGGTCAATTCGCTTTCTGAGAGAGAATGAAATTGGATGCTTTTGTGTGTGGCACTTACTAGACTTGATATTTCAGAACATCACCGGAGAAAAAAAAAATTGATAATTAAAAAAGTAGGGGGATAACACACTGCCTCCAGAGACGTAAATTGTTATTACAAAAAAAAAAAAAAAAAAAGTACCATTCTTCAATTTCGAAGAGATCATGGGCAGGTATGCGTCATATTTTAACGAATACAAATATATACATGTAAATATATATATATATACAGATATATATATATATAGTTCATCATGCCGGTGTTTGGGGCATTGAAAAATAAGAAAAAAAAATGAATTAAATAAAAGTATATATATATATATCTAGATATATATATCTCCACATATATAAATGCATACATTGGTAGACGACATGAAGACTGGCCTTAAAAAAAAACCAACCTGTCGTTTGGCTGTTTTTACTTGCACGCGAATATGAAACGCTTAGGAACATGGCGCCATGTGTTCACGAAAAAGCATTGCCCAGCTTTTTTTCCGATTCTTGTTTATATTAACGTCTACACGAATCCCACATCTAAATGCAATTTGACGTTTTGAGGGGGGGGGGGGGAGGGTTTCGCCACTTGATTGTGGTTGAATATTCAGCTCAAAGACTTGGGTGGTGTGGTTAGGAAGGATGAGCTCCTGAAATTTAAAGTTAAAAAAAAGGCGGGAAATTGAAATAAAGAAAAAAAGGGAAATGTAAGAAAACCAAAAATTGACAATGATGTGGATTCCAAAAGTTGCCAATGTGGCTGATGACCATGTGGAAGGCACGATTTCAAGATGGAGCGGGGTGGGTGATGGGTTTGGCGCTCAAATACAGTCCACGAGATCTACGAAACCCAAACGCCCCTTACCTTTCCACCAACGCATCGACAACATAAAAGAGACTTTGTGTTTTTTCCTCTATCTATCCAGCTTGTCTCTCTTGTATCAGCGAATCGAAATCTCTCGTAAGCTCATCACAAACTGATGTGTGCAACAGCAAAAAAGGTTACGTATAGGTGGGGGACGCAGATGAAGACGGACGATTCGGAGTCTGGGCCATGGTAGTGATGGTTGAGTGAAGGACGGGCGCGGTGACACTGTTCAAAGACTTGTTGACTCTCTCTCTCTCTCTTCTCAATTTTGCTTAATGCGCTTCCGCGGTGGACCGATCGGCGGGATCTGCTGGGTAGCCAAGACTCGAAAAGCTTCGGCCAGCAGATGAGGATGAGACCGTATCATTGACTTCCAGCCGGCTGTCTCCATCACATCTGTTGCATGTCTAAAACAAAGGGGCCACGAATTAAGGATCGCCCGTTTCCTCAGACTGCGTCTCGACTCGTCCAACTTCAAAAAGAAGAAAGACGGACCCGAAATCAACGTGAGATAAAAAAAAAACATACGTGTTGATGAAGTCGATGGCTTGGGCCTTGAGTTGATCGGCAGAGTGGAGATCGGCTAGTATCAGAACTTCGGCAGAGTTCTCTGTCGACAGGTTGGTGCAGAGGGCTTCTTCGCACATGACTTTCAACCGTTCCAGGGCGTACTTGTCGGCGGCGGCCAGCAAGTCGTCGGCCATCCGTTCCAGGTTGGCCGCCTTGCCTGTGTAGATGAAACGAAGCATTTCGCGGAAGACTTCGTGGTCCACATCGGAGATCTGATTTCAAATTCAAATTCAAACATTTCCAATTCTTTCTGTTTATTAAAAAATGGAATTATTAGTCAAATGAAAAACTCACCTCGACGCGATTGTGCTTTCGTTCTTCCATTTCGTGCTCAAACATGGCGGCAAATACTGGACTCCGCGCTGCCAAAATGGCTTTATGGGCCTGTAATTAATCAATGAGAGAACAACCGAGGCATTTAATATCAAATTTGGCCACTAGAGAGCAATTGCTGCGAGGTTACTTGAAAGTCACGTCCATTGACGCAGAGTGTGACGTCACTGAAGCGCTGGTTTTCGAATAATAGACCCAGGTCGTCAGCTAGACGACATTCGGGCACTTTAAACTGGACAGCATTGGACTGGCCCGAAATGTTGACACTGTCGGCCACCACGCTCACCTTCAATCGAGAAAAAGAACAAAGAATGAGTATAAGAACGCCCCAAAAAATATGATGACAACGTCGTACCTCGCAAAAGAGCGTCAATTTGTCATCGGGTAAGAGGCCGTTTGCTTCGTCGAGAAGAAAGTCCCGCCGGATAAACTTTTTGAAGCCCCAATCCTTTCCCTGAACAAATCTGTAGGCTCTTTGGCTCTCTGAGAAAGGGGAAAATAAACAAACCAAAAAAGAAACAATTAGGTTACGTCCACATTCCAGCGATATGGAAACGGGGGCAGAATAATGGATGTGAAATCTCACCCATAGCTTTCGTCTCCTCTCGTTTGGCATTCAGAATGGAGAATTTGAATTTCGCTCGAACTTCCGATTTATTGCAAGAGACCAGCAGTAAATAGAGCGACAGGTAATCTTTGCTCTCTTCATCCAGCCCTTTGGGGTTCACTCGCAAACACCTGAAATTGACAAAGACAAATATTATTAATAAGGTGAATTAAAAGACACACCAAAAATAAACGACAATTATTCATGAAAACAACAAAAATAAAAACGGTCACGCGATATAGTTGGAGACAGATTAGACGTGCAATACTTTTGAAATTTTGATAACAAAATCTCCTTTTTTTATCATTTAGAATGGATCGGACGGAAACCATAACGACGCTTTTCCAATCCGAAAGTCGGTCGGTGCCCACGACCTACTTAGTCGCCCAGCGTTAACTTTTCGTTTTTTTTTTTTTAAATATATTATTCGTTTATTTTTATTGCCAACCTCAAGCGGCTCTGGCTCTCACTCGTCTTTTTTTTTTTTAACTTGTAAATTTCGATTGACTTGTTTCCGTTCATCGATTGGCACTAATGAATTTCCCAAGTAATCGAAAAAATGTCACTCACCACTTGAGCTTATCATTGGCTCCGGCAGAGAAAGTCGATGATTTGAGAACTTCTCCCATTTCTTCGCGGCAGAAACTGAAATTATTGATTGTCCACATGTAGCTGAAACGGATGACTTTCACCTGGAAAAATGATAATAAAAATAAATGACACATTTTTTCTTTTTTGTTTTTTTGCCTGGGCAATCATAAAGAAAGTCGTCTGAAGAAAAAAAAGAGAAAAGAAAAAATTGGCGATCCTTGTAAGCCCCGAAATATCCAAGAAGGACAACACTGTGGGAACCCAGGAGAGGCTGACGGTTGTAGGGGAGTTAACTTATAGGTAGGAGAAATGAGAGTAGGGCGATATGGGAGAAGGGAGAGAGCTCGGAGGGTCAGCTGGGCTGCGCTGTCAAGGCAACGTCGACTTTATGTGTGTGTGTGTGTTGTGGCTGACCCCAATTCATGTGGCAGCGTTCTCTACTGTTCGTTTTTTTTTTCGTCTTTCTCTCTCTCTCTCGCCGGATAAACGTGTTCGAGGCCTCTCATTAGTCATTTCGTTTGAACCCCTTGAGTCGACACGTTTCGGGGCGGCGAGCTTTCCCCTCCGATTGAGCCAATTCCGTCCAGTCCCTTTTTTTTATTTTATTTTTTCTTCCCCCCGACGCGAGGACATGTACATATCTAAAAGTAGGATAGGCTTCTCTCTCTCTCTCTTTTTCTTCTTTTCGAAAGAGGACTCCGCTCCACTGTACTAGTTTAGTCACGATATAGAAAACATCTTCCAGCGACACATTTGAGGTCAATCGCTCATTCAGCGCACACTAGACCTTTTTCCCTGGGATCTCTCAACTATAGGAGAGAGAGAGAACTAGACCCCGAAATGATTATCGCCCAGTCAAATATATCACGGGAATGATGCAAGGCAGTCAGGTCGGCCAAGAAAGGTGTCGCTATTCCAATGTGGGAGAGAGAAAGAGAGAGAGAGAGAAAAGTGATATTTTCAAAGACAAGACGAGGCCACACAATCAGCAGGCACAAGGGAAAGGTATCTTGGCCTCGTCTACCAAAGGAACGTCTCTCTAACAAAACAAAACAAAACAAAAAAACAGAAACAGAAAAAAATGAGAAACTTTCTTGTTCCCATTTAGGGTTTACCCGAAACTGCACTGCACAACTTTCGTGATTTACCTCGCCGGATGTGTGATAAATTGGGAACAGGCAGTCATCATCCAAACTCTCAATTCAAACAGGATCCGTACGTAGGTATACAACGTCAACAATTTCTCTCCATCCCCTCTGATGGAAATTCTTCGTTAAAAGGGCGACGGTCGTTGTCCCCCCTATCCCCCCCCCCTTTGGTTGGTGTCAATGAACTTGCCAGAGATTTGTTGATGTTTTTCTTCTCCGGTGTAATAAGAGAGAGATGAACTGGCGGGAACTCTTTTCGATATGACGGACGCGATGGAATGTCTTTCCTCACGAAATAATAAAAAAAAACGGATTTCATGTCATTTGACCTGAATTTCTCTCGCTACTTTAGCTACTTATCCTTTCGAGTGGAATCGAATCAAGACAAAGGTGCACCCGAGGGGGGAGGTAGGGAGGAGGTAGGGGGGGAATGTGCCAACGGGGGGATTCATCATAGTGACGAAATGACAACAAGCGTCATGACATGGCATGGCACACTCATCAACTGAAACCTTTCTAATTTCATTGCAATTAAGACAATCATTGGTATACGTGTTTGTTGTTGTTGTATGCGTACCCCCGCATGGAATACCGTCCTCGTGTGCCCCCATTCCACAATGTTTTAGGGTGGAGGGGGGAACGCCATAACAATCGCCTGAAAAATCGTCATCACCATGGCAACGCATTCTAGGAACAAAACTAGGTCGACGGAAGTGGAGAATAGGAATAGGAGGGAGAAGAAGAGAAGAAAAACTGAGAACAGGACGGGAGGGGGTTGCCTTGAAAATAAAAATGCACCGGGCAGTCCAGCTGTCAATAGCCCAAAGTTAATTTTACTCTCGATTCTTTATATGTTCCAAAGAAGAAGAAGAAGAAGAAGAAAAAAAGGACGACTACGACGACGACGACTAGATGTTCAGGAATCCTTCGCTATTTGCATAGCGTCGTCAACTTGGCTGCTCACAAAATTTCTGGCAAAGATGTGAGATGGCGCAAAAATGGAGAAAAAAGTAAAAAGGAAAGTGGGACGCCGGCCGGGTGTTGTATATCGAGAGCCTCACACACACACACGCACAAAAAAAAAAAAAAATAAAAATAAAATAAAAACAGCAAAAATCCTTGTAAAGGGACAAGTGACGACGTCGTTGGTGAACTCAAGGTCTCGGGATTTTGATCTAATCGTCACTGTTTCCTCACTCGTTTCCGAATTGAGAGATATCGTCGCCTGCAATTCCCCACTTTTTTTGTCCCCTGTTTTATTTCTTTTAATGAAATGGTCTCACCATCTGGGCATTTTCTCCCGACACCTTTGCACCTAGTGCTCCTAGCAGGAGAAAACTAGGAGGGTGAAAGTGGGTGGGAGTAGTAGTAGTAGTAGTGTATATGCATTAGAGAGTTTGGCTAGATGAGAACATGACCTACTCAGCTTGTGCTGCTTTTTCCCCGAGTCGAAATCTAATATAAAAAAAAAAGAGGTCATCAGGCAAACGATACCCTCCAGTGCTCCTCCCCTCTCCCTACATACATACACACACACACACGCACAAACTGTTTGTTCTCATCGTTACGGAATTGAGAGAGAGAGAAAATAAAATAAAATTTCTTTCGAGAGAGAGATATTTTGTTCGTCAGCAGCAACTGTTTCCAAGTTTCTTTTGTGTGTGTGTGTCTGTGTGCCTGGGTCTTGTATACAGATGGGACTGGAAAACGGACATCCCCTCCCAAAAAGTTCTCTCTCCACTGGGGCACCTGGGGTCGACAAATGTGTGTGTGTGTGTGTGGACACTAATGGTAAAAATGGTAAACAAGTGAATTGTAGAGTAGTAGTATAGGTGGAGAATGCCAGAAAGAAAAAAATGTGCGTGGGGGAGAGGGGGGAGAGTATAGAATGAGGGGTGGGAGGCAGGAAGAGCTTTGGCCTTGTTCTACATCCAGCGCTGAGCTGCGCTGTGTGTCTATGATGTGAGCGGCGGAGAAACGCGAGGGGAAGCGACTGGCCGACCTCGATTGAAGAGGCCGCGCGGAGGTGATCCAATCCCTCGTCTCTCCCACCACCAGAAGACAAAAAAAAAAAAAAAAGTCCCATCTCTTCTGTCTCATTGATCGCCTTTCTTTTGATTTTTTCTTTTTTCCCCAAAAGCTCTTTTTTGATGCGACGGTGAGATTTGTCTGTTGTGTATCCATTCGACTCATTACCATGACCGCTGCTGCCTTGGCTGATATTTTCTTCCTCCTTCACTTCCAAGGCAGGGGCCACCCACCCACCCACATGACCTCAAAAACAACCGGGGGAAGGAAGACTTTCGGGGGTTGCTGCCACAAAGGAGGTGGCCTGTCTCTCCCCCCCTCAAAAAAAGAGACCCCCTCAAAAAAGAAAAGAGATAGCCAACTACTATTGCGTGATTATTAATGGTATAAACGAAAGAGAGAGATAAGTCATCCGGTATTCCGGATGGATAGGACCATTTACTTGAGTGTAACACCAGTTCTCGGCGACGGGCGTGGACGCTTCCGGAGGCGGAGGACTGGGTACCCTGGAAATGGCCATGTTGCTCGTGGCACCGCTGCTGGTGGTGCCACTGCCTCCGACCAGACCGATTCCGCCGCCGCCTCCTCCTCCGCTGGTGCTGCTCGTGCTGCTGGAAGTCGTGTTGTTGTTGTTGTTATTATTGTTATTGTTGCTGCTGCTGCTCGACGAGCTGCTGGACGACGTCGTCGTGTTGCCGGATGTGCTGCTGCTGGCACTATTGCCGATGCCACTGCTGCTGCTGCTACTGCTGCTGCTGCCGGACCCACTGGACCCATTGGGACTGGCACTCGTTCCCCGTTGAGTCTGGGTGCATTCGCTCAGCACCGCGGCCCTGCAATGTCACAAACAGTTGTTGATTAAAAACGCCAAAAGTAATTAAAATAATTAAAAATATTGAAAAAAATAAAAAAACAGATTTTCCAATGCGACAACAATATGAGACAAGAGTTTCAAGTTGCCTGCCCTGGTGTGTGTGTGTGTGTGGGCGCTCTTCGCATACAAATAGATTATCAGCAGCTCAGACGGAATACACACGTCTAATTGACTATCAGCAAAGGCCATCCAATGGCCTTGAATTGACCTCCGGCGCTTTTTTTTTCTTCTTTATTTAATTCAATTCCGTGGCTGCCAACCCGAGAGAGCTCACTGTGTGTGTGTGTGTGCGTAGATGCGACTCGAAATTACCTTGAAAACATCCTCCCCACCAAAGTCGAAATATCGCCAGTGAAATTTTTTTTAAAAAGGCGCTGCTGCTTCGTCTCTGCCACCTCTTAAAAGATGGCGACGTCGACCTCGACCTCATTCTTCTTTCAACGCCTCTACATACTTTGGGGTCAACCATTTAACTGTGGTCGTCAATCAAATGTCGTTTTTTTCTGTTTTTCATATTTTTTTTGTGGGACACATTAGTAATGATTGCATTGGGTGTGTAGGGAAAACACAAAAGACCCGAGGCATTTTTCAGCTGAAAAACCTCCCTACAGATGGCGGCCAATTGAAGGCCACCGACCTGTCGACGGCCAACTCTTCCCAACCGGAGAGCGAGAGAGAGAACAGCTTTCAAGGTCGTTATAGTCGTCGACGACGCCGCCGTCGTTTGTCGCCACCACACACACACACAATTATTGTGACTCTGTTGCCCAGTGCAACGACACACACACAGACAAAGGGGGATCCATTAGAAATAAAAAAAGATGGCCCACAGGAGAGAAACCGAATTGTACGAGCCAATAATCGACGGGAGCAAAAAACCCTGAAAAACCGGATGGATAAAATCATTTTTCCTTTAAAACTCTGCGACTGACTGTGTGTGAAATCATGAGGCAAATGGCTGCTGCCGAATGAGCTTGACGCCGAGTGTGGCGCCGAAAGCGAAGCATAAACTTGGCAGGGCGTCGGTGTGAAGGTCTTTTCCAAGGGTTCCGTTCAAATTCGAACTCTAAATAAACAACCGTAAAGACTCGGTACGACACAACACACGATGGAAATAGCCTTTGTTAACATTTCATCAGCAGCAGCAGCAGCAATGTAAACGCAGCTGCAGAGAGAGCAACGATTGAGTTTGATCTCGTTTTACAAGAAAACGCTCGCCGTGCTGGTGGTGGTCAAACGACGACGACGAGAAAAATGAGGAAATGGCGATATGTCGTAGGTATCTCTATCTCTCTGGGATTGAATTTCTATTCTTTCGCCATGGAAACGACCCTGGAGAAGACGAGCCCTCCATCTCGCCACTTTTTCAAGGTGCCGTACAATCGTGTTTCGAGATAAAAAGAAAAAGATAGAGTTGACGTCAAAGTTATTTTTTCAAGGCCAACGGAAGGTTCAGCTTTTCAAGTCAGCAACCTTGTACTACACACACACACACACACACACACACTAGACCTAAAATCTATTGCCAATTATTGTTTCGACCCAAACGTGCTAGGAAATAGGAATTAATAAAGTCAAACATTACAAAAAGGATAACGAAAAAAAAAAGATTGATGAAGAGGTTTTGACATTTGCTTACCTAGCCGAGGCCATGTTATTGGCCAGTTTTGAAATCCTTTCGGATCTTAATAACTGCAGCAGTCCCGAGTCAGCCGCCTTGGAAGGAATTTTCAATGCCGGTGGTGAACAGCTCGGAATTCAGAATTTCTTTTCAATTGAGACACGCCCGACACGACAGGTGATGCAGAAAACAAAACCCAAAAACGAAAAAAGTTGCAGCAAAAGAAGAGACAAAACTTGAAACAAAAATGCGAGAACAACACACAAAGACGTCGAGGGAAGAAAATGGCCAAGCCAAAAGGAGAGCGGCGTCTGCTAATGCTGGGAGGTCGATCGATATTCACGACGAAACAGTGATTTAGAACGACCTTCGTTTGTATTCAATCTACCAAAAACTGTCTCTGTGTGTCCCCTTTTTCTCTCTCTACACTCATCGGCACATTTCCACAGAAAATAAACTTTTTTTAAGCCCAAAACCGAATCAAAACGTCAACGACAATTTTGTTTTTGAAAGAAAAACGTTGCTTTGACGTCAGTGGCACTCAAACCGAGTTGTCGACGTCGATGGGAGTTGTTTCCAAAGCAATTAAATCATTGCAGCAATGTAACAATAAAACGATGCTGCTGCTGCCGTACTGTGCGCGTAACAGACGAGTCATTCACAAACTCGACGGGTCCGAACTACTAGACGACAGAGAGAAGACTGAAACGACACAAGTAGCAACGTCGAGAGATAGCGTGCGCCCCAGCACACGATATATTACTTACTACACACTACTAGAGAGCAGAGGGCCGGGGAAAGGAAGGGAAGGAGGCCGACCGATAGTGCTGCCATCTACGAACCGTCGAATCGACGTATACACAACACAACCCTACACTACTACTACACAACCCCTCCTGGGCAGGCTCACTTTCTCTTCCCAGACGTGAGCTCTTTTTTCTTTCTTGTATTTCTTTTCTTTCTTTTACCACCACCACCACCACACACACACCACCGTGTGCGTGGGGAAATCGGAACAAATTTCACTGTTAGAAATCATTTCTCGATTTTTGTCTTTATTAGACATTTTAGGGAAGTCTGGATTTGTTTTGTTTTTGTTTTTTCGGGCTAACCAATCACCGGCACCCAAAGAGCCAACCCACGAGAAATTCGTGTCAACCTCGAAACGCGCTCTCTATCAACAATGACTTGGCGGAAACATTTCAATATCTAACTCGAAAAATCTGTCCTGCTGCAGCAGCAGCTCTCAATTGGCCCACCCTGTTGTTACTTAACTGACTCTGTCATGAAACAAAAAAAAGTAAAAAACATTTAGACTGAAATATTTCCTTTTTTTTTCTCGAGAGTTTGGTTCGTGATAGTTGAGAAATGGGAGCCGATGAATTGCGTTAGGAGCCCTAGAATAAAAAGGAACGAGGTCATTAGCTCGTGTGTGCGCTGTGCGGCCGGTAAACGAAACCATTGGAAAGAGGACGGATTAGGTGATGGCGGGAGAGTCGAGAGAGACGGGGGGAAAAGGGGGAGGTGCCTGAAAACAGCCGTTTTCTACTCTCGTATAGTAGCCTAGTCGGCAGTCCGCTGCTGCTGCTAGTAAAGGGTGTGCTCTACTCTCTCTGACTCCTTTCTTTACGCACGCTAATGCCACCGAAATAAGGGTCACACAAAACTGGGTTGCGTCAGAGAGGATCGAATCCAAGACCATTTTCGCTGGCCCAAGTTATTTCAAGAGTCTCATCAGATAGCAGCAGCAGCAGCAGCCGCCGCCTCAAGAAGGGTTCGAAAGGCTACCCACTTCATTATTAGATCCAGTTTCTCTCCTCCATTATTTAGAGCAGCAGCACTATTATTCGGCACACTCATAAATGCTAGTTTGACTCGATCGGGCATCCGATTTATTACGCCGTGAGAAACGTTTCAATTTGAAGCAAACTTTTCCTTGAGCTTTCATCCGTGTATACCGATAGTCACTTTTCGAAAAAAAAGAACGTAGTAGTAGATCTCTTTCGAAAACTGGAATCAACCAAACGGACACGGATGAATTGGTTTCTTTTGAGTGAAATGTTATTTAGCAATAAGAACAAAAGTAAGGCGGCTTAGATGTCAAAAGAACCCGGCAACGTCAAAAATGAAATTATATGTTGCTGTTATTATTAAATAAATCCTCGAGCGATATGCCATATAAGAATCGTGGTATCAACCAAGGGAAGAACAGGATGCCTTATAGAAACAATTGCGCCCATTTGTAGAGAGGTCTATAACAGTTTCAGAAAGACAAATGCTCAAGTCTGTCGTTGTCCTCTTTCTAATGGTAAACGGAACCTACCTCATTCGCTTTTATATTGAAATCGGCGCAAGAGTAAAAGGAAGTGCATTGTTTCCAAGAATTAGGAGCCATGATCCGAACGTCAAGTACAGTAGTAGTACAAACAAGGAACTAAATACTATAGTCGGTCGCCTGTCGAACCAAATTTCAAGCGTGGTCTATCGAGAGAGTGTCAAGGAGAAATAATAACGCCATCAACAAGTCGCAGACAAAAACGAATGCAATTAGTCATACACCTTAGATAATAACTTTATACATATATCAGCTGATATTATGGCCCCCCCCAAATGGCCTACATTCGCTCGTAAAAGGCATCCGTATTTTTATGGAGTTGTGTACATAATCAGAACTAATTTTTCCAGGAAAGATCATCGAGTACGGGTCCAATACGGAGCCAAATTATCTATTGGCAATTTTATGTCTTCATTCTCACAACGGTGATCGGTGATGTAAACATTCCTTAGAGTATAATGCGACAGAGTCCAGTCGTTGTTATTCAACTATAAAATAAATAGAAATAACCTCTTGAAATCTGAAAGGTTAAATAGTTGTAGACCCAATTGAATTGAAAACTTTCCCCGCTTCCCCTCAATTCGTGGCATGTATTCTATGTATAGCGTGCAACCGACCAACGAAGAAGTAGAAAGTTGAGGCGCGACATAGATTCCGTCACGTTGGTTTTCTATATACTTAAAGAGAATCTAATCCAAGATGTGATGACCCTGATTCAATATCCATCCGTACAACAGTTTGTCTTCCACTGTTTACTGAAATAATAATCAACGTCACCACTTCGTTTTGGTTAATATACCTAGCTGCATCA
This sequence comes from Daphnia pulex, assembly GCF_021134715.1. Lineage (NCBI taxonomy): Eukaryota > Metazoa > Arthropoda > Branchiopoda > Diplostraca > Daphniidae > Daphnia > Daphnia pulex. The sequence continues at coordinate 4,371,284 of NC_060021.1, read as the reverse complement.
GCTGTCCATATAAATTTAAACGTTTTTTCCCCAGTGAATTCATTTTTAGTGGGTCAAACAGTTCCCCCGTAAAAATCCTCGGCTTGCACCCACATCAATTCGATCATTCAAATACGTCATCAATTGAAAAACGTCGGATTTTTTAAAACGAATTCATGTCTAGAATGAAATAGCCTACATCAGGTTTGTTGCTCATCTAACTGATATACCCTAGGGTGAAACTTGATTCCATGTCAACAGGACACTGTAGTAATCCACACACATTAGACGTGAATGTTATTTTCGATGACATTTAATGATCAGCAGCCACAAAAAGTTGTAGACTGGCAATAAAAACCGCCCATCACACACGCATGTATACCTGTTCTACCCTAGATACAATGCAGCAATGGAAACAAGCGAGAGGGAACAAAACGATAATAGAACACGGCCCCAAAATATAATGAATGTGACGAGGGAAAGTGGGATAGTCGAATGTAAATTGAAAACCTCCTTTTGATGTCTGAACTTATATACTGACTATACTTTCTCGTCATCAGCAGCGGGCGTCTGCTCACCGGCTCAAGTAGATACTGTACATTTGCATTGGCCTATTGACGGATGAACGGTTACATCATTTGTCGATCCCGTGATGTTTTACGGGCTGAATTAAACCGGTAGAAATGTTCAAATCACGTCAATGATGGAAACAAAAAAAAAATGATCAGGTTAAAAGGGCAAACAGTTTGGTACCGTGGCCACAGCGAAAAGAAAAAGCCGAGTGAAAGAGGACGAAGGCCATGATGGATTCCGCAAGAAAAAGTAGGGCTTCATTTTCCACGAGAAAAGCCTGTCGATGCACTAGCTAGCTATAGTATCCGGTGAACAACTTCTTAAATAAATAGAACATCTTTCTCCCAAAAATTTCTCTCTTCTATTTATCTCCATTTCATTGTGATAGTTACGGCTGGTGAGCTATAGCGCTGTATAACTACTACCTCGTCGCTTTTCAACGAATCAAGTTTCCGAGATACCATACACACAGCACGGCAGCAGCAGAACAAAGGATGGCTAGGCTTTTTTTTTTTTTTTTTTTTTAAATAAAGACCGACGACGAGTGAAATGAATGTCACGTATATATACAGTCAGCAGGGGACATTAAAGATAAAAAGAATCGCTTAAAAAAATCCGAGAGTTTAGTTGGTGAAGGTTGGACGAACGTTTTTTTTGTGTGTGAATTTTTGTTTTTTGTTCTGAAAGGCGATGCGGTATCTGGGCTTCTAGCGCAGACTCAAGCGATTGATTTTTGCTTACACATCCAGATCTAGGACATGCAGCCAAGGTTTAAATGGGAGGAAGGGCAAGCGACGAGACGTTTACACGGAAGACGAACAGTATTCGACCGACAACAGCATTCTTGTGTCAAAAAATGTGCGCATACATTTCTACGGAATTTATATACTCTACTGGCTGCGAGTTGATTTGAGAAGCGTAAATATCTACTCAGCTCGGCATAGATCACATGCTACAGAGTACTATATCCAACGGTGTAGTACCGATATCATGGCTGTACGATCAAATGCCCCGCGTTGCTCCGTCCCCATATAAAAAGGTCCAGCCTTTGCTTCGAACTTTTCTATACCCGTAGACCGAAATGTAGAGAGACCAGGGTCGATGGGAGAAAGTGGGTCAAACATACAAACTAACTTTTCTCTTTTTCCGCTGTGCCCACACTCTGCTTGATTCCTCTGTACGCAGACTGTAGTACTGCTGCGTGTGCTGCCTTTGGCTTCACATCCATAGGGAAGAAGAAGAACTGAGATGCAGTAGACAACTACACTACGCATCAATTATAAACGTAGTAGTGACCGAGTTGGTCTCGCAATATATACGTCTAACAAACTACAAGCAGTGGAATTTAGAAAACTGCCCTACATACAGGTATAAGGTTCAATCTGAGTTCTATTTGGATCACGGGACGATTGGAATATAGAAGTAAAATGGCGGTGAACTTGATTGTGGGCTGTAAAGATCCGATAATGAACCTGTAAATTTATTTTTTTTAAAATTCAAAATGTACGCGTGGCATAATCGACGTGTGAGATTCACTGACTTGTAAGGTGTCAGCTCAAATCTTGTCCATTAATTTCTAATTGGTAACAATTATTAATCGCGAAGCAAGTGACCAGAGACTTTTTTTGAAGAGAACATCATGTGCCGAGATGTGTCGGTGCTTAATATGCGCAACCTTTAGTATTGATTTTTGTAAAATCATAAAACGTTCATGGTAATAGGTGTACGGTAATACGAAATTTGGTCAGATGCGTATGCTTGTTAGTGCTATAAAATAGCCATTAAGAAACTCGTTCAAAATCGAATATCGATTTCCTATAGACACAGAGTAGGCTACACCCACTTCCGACTTGGTATAAAATAATCCTCGGATATTCCTGATATTAAATCACACAAAAGAATTCCTGTTTTCAATGGACCCACGTGGAATATCTTTAAAATGCCAAGGATCAAAAATGCAACCTGAACTTATAAACTAAATTACAATTGTCTATGTGGGCAAAGTCGTTTTTGTCAACTCTTCCGGTTTTAGTTTACGATGTTTTTTTTGCAAAACGTATGTGCTGTGTGACTGATTAAAAAAAAAGCATTTTATCATCACCGTCGCAAAACAGCCTGTAGTATAGGCAATAGATCAGAAATAGTGGATTTAAAATTCGCGCACTCAATATAAACTTTTTGCTAAGCACTTAACCCCATCTAACGGTAAAAAAGCTCACTACGTAGCAGGTCCAAATTTCCGCTCTAGTGTTCTGAAAACTGAAAATGTTGCCGTTCTAGTGTCAGATTTTACGAGTTATTCCGGTTTTCTGTTCTTCATTCACTACAGCCGTTCTCAGTTAAACAAGACCTGCTGTCAAGGTTCGCCCTCGGGTATTAACGGTCCTGAAATCAATTACTTGGTTTCTGAATTTTTAGAACAATTAAAATGAAGTAATTATTTGGAAATTTAGTTCAACTGATTCCTGGCAGAGGGTTTCCGAACTTCATTTTTCCCGTGTTTGCTTCGTGGAGACTGATTAGACTCGTTCTTAATTTCTTCACTTGACGACTTGACGTCACCCCTGGAGTTCGCCATTTTTCATTTCGGAAGTTTCGTTGTGTCGGTTGAGTGAAGTGTTGTGTGAAGTGAAGAAAGAACAGCAATTAGGTAACAGGAACAATTTCATTTATTATTGATTGCTTTTATAGGCTACTCGTTGAATTAAAAAAAAAATACGTTTTAATTTCAAAATTAGAATGTTGTGTCGTCGTCTCATAGAGTATTTCTCAGACTAAAAGCCTAGTTTTAAAAAGGAACAGAGTTTAGTCGAACAGTTATTTTTGGTTTTTCAAATTTAGTCTTCTACCTTTTTTGCCAGATTTTTGTTGTTTGCGTTTGGCGCGTCTGGCTCTCTGACCATTTCCACGGCGTTTTTATTTATTGGTCTTCTTTGGACAACATTTTTGCTGCTTAGTTTTCATCAGCTTGACAGCGGCTTTTTTTTCTTCTTCAAGTTCTTTATCTGCTCGTGCCTCTTCTTTATCTGCTGCAGAAGCATCCTTGAGATTTATGATGGAAGCTGCCTTCATCAAAAGGCGCCCCTTTTTCTCATTCCATTCTTCTTTCTTCAGCGGCTTTTCCTAGAAAGATCTTTTGTTAGTTTAGGTTTAGCTTAGGTTAGTAAACTATTTTTACCCCAACAAAAAACTCAGAATTGTGTATTATTTCACAATTTAGCCCCCATGTTTCAGACTTTTTATAAGCCGATGAACAGTCTCTTAAGACATATAGAATCTCTTGCGAATGAGTCGCTTGAGCAAGAAGCGTTTTTGCAGTTTTAGCGACTTCAACTTTTTTGTTCAGGTGGGACATAACTTTTTCCCCAACGTTCAGATTTTTCACCAGATTTATTTCTGAATCCGTTAGGACTCCATAAGGGTCCATTTTAACGAAATAAAAGGATAAGTTAGAATAAAAAAAGGACAAGTATAAACTAGGTCGTTCTCCAACGTAAGTTCGTGAGTGAGTGATGTGCCCGGCTCCCCGGCTCGCATGTCATATTTCAAATTATGATTTAAATAATTTGAAATTAATTTTAAACTATTTTAAAACTCTGAAATACTAAAAAAAAAATATTGTTTCATTTTAGATTCCTTTTTTCCATTTGGTTATGTGATGTCAACAAGTGATGTGCCCTTTTGGGTGGATATGGAGCCCCTTCACATCAGTCTCAGCACCTTCACCAACAAGATGGCATGTTTGGGCTGTTTCAGTAATTTTGGTGGCCAGCCGGCTTTCGGTGGCAGCTATGGTGTCGGTGCAGAATTCATATTAGACATGGGATCGCAAAACGGCCCATTACGACGACTACTATCAAACTATCAAACAGGAAGAACTGCCGATCATCACACAGCCTACACTTCATCGGCCCCTTTGACTGGCCGACAGGAGGAATCCTCGTCATCTCCGGGTGTGAAGCAAGTAGAACAAGTTATGCGACTGTCGCTTGAGACAGCTAAACCTGTTCAAAACAGGAACTGAAGCAACAGCAGTCTCAGCAACCGAAGAAGCTGACTTGGACTTTAATCGCCAGCCAGCCAAGCCACAATTGACTACAAAGAAAAAGTCGATGGTTCCGCCGCCTATTTTAACACCACCAACTCCAAGTTTGGATATTGGCACATGGGACAACAAGACCGGCAGTGAAGTCAATCCACCTAGTTCAGCATCAGCTTCTCTTCAGCATCAGGCCCCTGCATGTGCCCCTATCCCCTAGCTACTGCTCAACCAACACCAATCTCGACTGTTCAGCAACCGGTTTCAGTTCCGTCAAAATCGATAGGACAACCACATCTGCCCGGCATCTGCCATCACAGCAACAACATCATCATCATAATCAACAGCAATAGCAATATCAGCAGCATAGTCAACATTATCATCATCAACAGCAGCAGGGCAGCCAACATCAGCAACAACACCAACAAGTTAATCATTAAATACAACCGCAACCACGCCCAACACGACCTACTCCATCTCCTGCTCCAGCCCAACCCGTTGGGCATCAACAGCCGGTTGCGGTAACTCCGCCTAAAACGGCTGCTGCCCAATTGGTTTTTGCGCCAACCGCTGCTCCACCAGCACCACACAGTGGCGGTATCCTACTTTCATGTAACTGCTACTCGGTACCCAGCCTACTAACCAATTGATTGAAACTACTTCTCAATTCTTCTACCTTTTCTTACTCGCCTTACTAATTTTATTAGAAACCCCTATCCGGTGTTCAACTTACTAAGGATAAACTAAACCACTTTAAATTCTTTCCTGCTTTTACTACCCACCCATTACTTAAAAAGTTTTGACCACTTCATTTACGGCATTGATTGTAGGAGATTCCTACTGATATTATTCGGCACCAAGCTACTAACCAATTGTATCCTACTAACCGACCATTTCGATTTTATTTAACTTGGAAAGAAGACTTGATTTATTCGGGAATTGAACCCGGACCTTTGGCGTGGCAGTCTAGTGCCTTACAGGCACGCCACATTGATATATACAAAAGCTACTATCCTAACGAATACTACTTATTCCTTGTAAGTTGTAACCTACTAGTCTAAGGTACTGAATTGTTCACACTACTTATAACAAAAGTACTAAATTTTTGTAAACTACTAGCTATAACCTACATTGCTTTTATTATTGATTACTTTTTAAAATCAAACTACTAACCCTACCTGAACATACTGAATTTTTCAGACTACTAACTAAATCTTTATAAACTGCTGGACCAACCTACTGAACAGAACTATGCCTACTAACAGTTTCACTAGGAATAACGTAAAAAGTAGGCAAATGAATGGTTAGTAGAGAATTTGTACTTAAGCAAGTACAGTAAAATACTGAATTGCGTTTCAGTACCATATTGAAGGGTACTGAAACTGTTAGGGGTGTGTAGGTACTGGAAATCGGTAAAATAAGCAGTTTAACGCGGCTGTGCACCGACCCAAGCCAATCCCGTGTTGGAAGAGTTACAATAAAAAAACATTTACAATTCAAAAGAGTTTGATTTGTCGGCCAAGAATGCACGTTTCTTTGTCATCAAATCATATTCAGAAGATGACATTCATCGATCCATCAAATATGAAATCTGGTGTTCAACAGAACATGGCAACAAGCGACTTGACGCTGCCTTCCGTGAAAGGTTTTGCCCATTTTCTTGATACTCATAATTTTCGTTTTTATTTTGGTGTTCAAGTACCATTCATATTTATATATTTTTTTTTCAGGGATGGAAAGGGTCCAGTGTATTTGTACTTTACCGTCAAAGCATCCGGACATTTCTGCGGCATGGCTGAAATGGTGAATTTGGCTGCAGCTCAACTTATAGAATAATTAGAAATGACCTATTGTTTTGTTTCTTAGTCGTCGGCAGTGGACATGTCGTCGACCTTATCGGTTTGGTCCCAAGACAAATGGCGTGGTCCCGTCAAATGGATTTATGTTAAAATCGTGCCTAATGCTGCGTTGTGCTTCACATTCGGCTGGAAAATGTAAAGGTTGACCCAACACAATCATTGTGTCACCAATACGAAGATACTTAATAACTAAAGAGGCGAATTTACTCACAATGTTATGGCACAAATGATGAAGACAAACATGAACGATTTTGGTTTAACCCGTGTATTTTTACTAGTAAGACAGAACAATAGGCCTAATATAATTTAGACAAGAATAAACGATAGCGACAATTTACTTGAGTACAATTGGTAGGCGGCGGTCGAGCGTCAGGCTAGGTGATGAACTAGTAAAGGGTCGATACTAGTTTAAAGAAGATTTGACAACACTTAAATGGAATTGAATTTAATACAAAACAGTACGAAAAGAGGAGCGAACGCCTCGGTAAGTTACGGGTAAAATGAGAGAGAGAAGTGCGGTGGTGAATAGCTTTTACATCGGGTTTTTATACTCATGCCGGCTGCGTTTTTTAACACGCAAGGCATAGAGAAAAACAGGTTCAGACAAGTTAAAAAGTTATATAATCCTGCCCGACCTTGTCGAAAAGAGGCAAAAACCAAGTTCAGACGAGACCGACAAAGGTTATATAACGACTATTTCTAGAGTTCCGAGAAGGGTAAAATGAGCCACAAAATATAATAAAAGATAAAGATAAAGGAATAAGAGAAAAACATGAAGTAAAATGTAATGGAGTAAAAGATAAAAGGTAAGGGAATAAGAGAAAAATGTAATTAAAGTTAAACGCGCTCATGTCGCCCGGTTGAGTCTTGCTTTTGCGCTTCTTGATAAATCGCTTCTGGCGGAATAAGCGCGGCTGGCGCTGACATCTAGTAGTCAGAGTTGGCGATTGTTTTGCAGCAGAAAAAGGGAACAGATACGGGAGTGAGCCGAACGTTCTGTTACAAAAACAACGAGAACAAGCCCGTTACAAATTCACGCGATACCCAAGAGGTTCCCGTTGAATAGGGGTCGTCAGGTAATGACCAAACTCCATTTAGAATCTCCAGTTCTAAAGAATATTACTATTTTTCAATTAGGTGTTGAAGATCCTTCATTCGTACCGCCACGCAACGTCCATTTTCGACGATTTTAGCCACTACGAGAAACGTCAAGCATAGGAAGAACAGCGAAAAACAACAGCGGCGTGTCCCCATCTGGCGGTCACAACAGTGGCAACGATTACGAAAACGAAATGGCCCCGCCCCAACGAGAACGGGAACCATATAATAGGCCTCAGTCTGATCGTCGCGATCGCGAAGGATTCGATCGTGCACCCGCAGATCCGAGAGATTTTCGTGGTAGAAATGACCCTTCTGGATACGATTACAGGGTAATATTCATTACGTCATTAATTTGGTTTTTGTTTGATAACTAGTTATAATTAACGCAAAAAAACTAGGATCGGGATGGATATAATATGCGCGATACGGCGATAGGTACTATCGTGGTAGTAACAGAGACGGACCGGGAGGATATCGTCCATCGGATCGTGATCGTGATAGCCAACGTTATCGTGGTGTTGATCGTGGAGGGGATCGTGGGGAGAAATTTGTGAAAGGGGAGACATTTCTACGTGACGGCCTTGGCGGACTTGACTGAGGCGGACTGAGGCCCTTCCGCAAACTTATCTCAATCTTTTCACTCTAACGCAACCGGCTCTGAAAAATTACGAATTCATACTCCTTTGGAAAACTAGGCTTCGCTGGTGGAAATTTTATCTTCAACAGCCCGTTCTTCTCAACACGACGGGCATTCAGACGAAACGTTTGTGGAACAGAAGATTGAATTTGGCTCCCCCACTCTGGGATCGGAACCTTTTGAAGTCTTAGAACTTTACAAACCCGCTGTGTTTGCTGATTTGCAGGTTTTGACTCTCATTTGTTATTCTTACTATTGTGTGTATGTGCTAATACCGATTGATTTTCTCTTTCAGTTGAATGAGGAGACGAAAAAGTCATTGATGGTCAAGTTTCAGCGGAAATCTTCTTGGCCGTGTTTAGTTACGTCCCAGGTGAAATTGGAGTTGACCGTTTGTTTCTTTCTTACAGACGCTTATTTCACCCGAAATAAGGCGTAATTATTCAATTATTGGAAACTTTCAAATGTTCATTACTAACTAATGTTTTTTCTCCGTTATTAGATCCGTGTTATCGCTTCACAAGGCTTAGCTCCGTATGCTGTTGGTATTTTGGTTGAAGGCTCCCCTACACCAATAGTCGAATTAGAGGATCTTCACCGTTTAATGAGTCTCAAATTTAAACAGTCGAAAATTCCGGTCTTGCCATTAAGCGCTCCTTGGACGACGGCTCAATGCGACGCTAGAGGAATGCCTTATTTAATATTTTTGTCAGATTCGACTTTCGAGCAAGGGATATGCGGTCACTGGTTTCCTATCTTTAATACATTCGAATTAAATAACCATTCCCTAATAATACGTACGAACTTCTGTTTGAATAAAAGATACGATACATTACGTGGCATATTCATTTAGAATTGTAAAAAAAATAAAAGAATCATTGATCCCACTACACGTCACGAAATAGTAGGGATCCAACAGTAATTTCCATAGAAAATGGAGAACTCGGCTAGAAGCTTGACATATATGTTTGTTTGACCTGCGATCAGATTTTATTCGAATGATGGAGGAATATGGACAACTTTACTAGTTGAAAGTGATAAACGAACATCAATTTCCATACAGAATTAGACAAAACGAATACCAAAGTGTAAATGGTATGTCGAGTGCAGATTTACCCCCTCTATTGAGTTGCACATTGAACGCCACGGGGTCCTTGCGGATTGTCTTCATCTTCATAATAAGCTTCACGCTGTTCTCGCTGGCGACGTGCCTCGTTTTCTGGATTGAAATCCATCAGAACCGCTTCTTCAGCTTGGTCAGAGACAATAACTTCTGGCCTTTAATTGAATACAAATATGTAAGCTTGCGTTCAGCTTCGCCAAATTATTACTTAATTACCTAGGAGGAAGAAGACTTTCTAACTGAGGAATAACGTCTTGTGAGAGCTGACGAGGAAACTCAACACAAAACTGAATTATTAAACGTCCTTTTTCGAAAGGATTTCGGTAGTGAGGCATTCCTTCGTTGAGGATACACTTTAGATCGCCTTGTTTAAACACCTGACCTGGAAGTGCTGAAATAACGAGATCACGTTCGTCGAGAGTGCGGATCGATTTACGAAAACCACACAGTGCTTCTACGAGCGTCAGTTCCATTCGCATTACTAAATTATCGGAAGATCGCCTTAATAACATGAATGAAAAAAAAAAATCATTCGATTAATTATGATGATAAATCAGTGAAACATAACAGTTATCCATACTTAAAAACCGGATGTTCTTTTTCGTCTAATACAATAATAATGTCGCCTGGTTCAAGCCCTGGCTCTTGGTCTCCTTCACCGTTAAAAGTTATTTTTTGCCCATCGACCATTCCTTTATCAACATGGACTTCTAGAACTTTTCTCTCCCTTACAACCTGCAGTTTAGAGTAAGCGTTAAATAAATAATACAGAAAAAAAAGACAAGAATTTAATTACATACCTTTTTCCCTAAACAGATCTTACATCGGTCTTTGGCATTGATTCTTTCACCTTGCCCTTGACATTCCCCACAAACTGACTGTATTTGTTGGACCATCCCAGGGCCAATCTGTTGAATCCTCACTTGCATACCACTACCCCGACAGTTAGGGCATCGTTCCACTGCTCCTTTCTTACCTCCCAGACCTGCACAAAGCAAACAACTTTGGAACTACTGAAGATTTTAACTAAAAACAAAGCTTTACTACCTTCACAACCATCACAAACAACATTTTTTTGCAATGCCAGCTTGCGAACAGACCCATTGTACAGCTCCTCAAGAGTGACTGACATTTGATGAACGACATCTTTTCCTTTTCTTTCTCGTCTGCCACGGCCACCACCTCCGCCAAAAAACATGTCTAAATAATATAAAATTTAAAATACAAGCAAAATTACTTCAAATCTACAATTAATATACCAAAAATGTCCATTGGAGAAGAGAAGCCACCAGGTCCTCCACTGGATCCTTCCTTTAGAGCTTGTTCTCCTCCTTCATCATAAATTTTTCGTTTATCTGGGTTCGACAAAACTTCATATGCCTGTGATATCAGTTTGAACTAAAACAGAAAAACGTTTGCACAAAATTAGTAAAGAAATTAAAATACTGCTGCCTTTCAGAATTATACTTTGTCACCCTCATTCGGATTTTTATCCGGATGGTACTTCAACGCTAGTTTTCGATATGCCTTTTTGAGTTCATCGTTGGTACAGTTTGGCTTGACTCCAAGCAAATCGTAAAATTTCATTTCTTTGACCATTTTAAATCCTAAAGGTTTCTAAATCGCAAAATAGACATTCATTAATCCAATTATTGATTAATCGATAACTGTAATATTGAAAACGCTAACTGACCTAGTCTATATAACGTCAAAACAACACAATGTCACAATTCACACTGAAAATCTAGAGTTCCTTAGAACATGCTCATAATCAGACGTTCGACTGTTCGAGAACTTTCTTACACTAAAAAACATGAGCAGAAAGCCAGAAGCAGTCTGAATAGAAATAGAATATAAGAGAACGTGTAGGCTTAGCTGTCAAGTTTCTCAGTGAAAAACTGTATATTTTTAAAATCAAGTGAAACAAATTTTCAAATAAAATTAAAATTATTTAAAATTATTATGTTTAACAAAATTCATTCAACCAGCTTTTTTTCTACATAACAATTTGAAATAAAACCAGAGCTTCTGATAGCCTAAAAACCAGTGTTCTGTCGGATAATTTCTTTCGAATAAAATTCCTTATTCGCGAATAAAGAATAACATTATTCGTATTCGTTATTCGTCGAATAAATGACAGTTATTCGTATTCGTTATTCTTTATCTTTTAGAAAAAAATTATTCGTTGTCCGCGAATAACATTTCGAATAAATAAATCGAATCACTTTCGAATCAATGTTGCATTTTGGGATACTGTTTAAGGCACATTTAGCGCCAGCGCCACCTGTGGTGAGACAGAGGAAGACAACTTTTAGGGGGTTGAAGCTCCACCCCCATTGCTAGGGAAAGGAATTGCCTAGAGGGTGGTGCTTCAACCACCGAAATTTGTGTTGTAGCAAATTCCTAAGTTACACTAAGTGGCGCTATGAGTCATCACAAATCGCTATGTTGGGCATTAACTGGAAACTGGGTTCTGCAAAAATTTAAATTCCAATTAAATCTTAAATGTGGTAGGAAGCCAAGACCGAAAAACTTTTATTTTGTTTTTTCATAAATCAATTTCGTTTACCCATTCTCTTAAAACCTTTTACTAATTGATTAAAATCCGAAATTTTCTTATCTTTTATTCGAAAATTTATTCGAAACTTTATTCTTATTCGTTATTCGTTATTCTATTCGAAAATTCGAATAAGACCCTTATTTTTATTCGTATTTGTTATTCGTCGAATAAATGAAAGTTATTCGTGATTCGACTACGCTCAAATCACGAAAAACCTTATTCGACAGAACACTGCTAAAAACCCTGGAAAACCATTTTTATCTAAATGTAGTCTGCTACAGTCAAATGGAAAATTTCGAAATCAAAACAAAAAAAAATCTTATCTTTTCATTGGCTCTGAATTTTTGTTGCTGTCAAATAGCTACGACTACAGTTTAAGGAGTAAACTCATTTAGTTTATTGATGGACACAATTTATTACCATGGGCAACAACATATCTAACGTTGATAGTAAACCTGTCGTTATAATACTAGGTGGATTAGTAACAAGTTCATCCATTTTAGCAGTTTGGTTTTTCTATGACCGAATTAATCGAGCAACGAGATTCGATAACTTAAAGGAAACAAATTGTAACATAGAGCAACTCAATTCTGCAATAGATATTCTCAGAAAGGAGATAGAAGAGCTCAAGGCAGCATCTTCAAAAGTTGATCTCAACAATGAAAAAGATGAAGATTGCAAGTCGAAAAAGTCATTCAAAGTTGTCCGTTTTAAAAACACTTTATCATATATGTCTTCTACTAGTGATGTTGAATATCAGTCTGCATGGTCTGATAATGAAGGCTCAACTGAAGAATTTTTTGATTTCCCTGAAAATGATCTTGGCGACCAGATAAATATTACCAAGTACAAAGTACATTTATTTATTTACATATGACTTTTAATTCAATTTTGTCTTCTAAATTCTACAGTATTTCAAGTGAAGCTATAGATCTGTTTGATAAAGTTGACAGTTTATTAGAAGGATCTTCTGCTGATCATGAAGTTGCATTTAGATTACTAACTGATCATGAAAGTGAGGTTGTTGTCTTGTCAAATTTAATCAAATTTTGCCAGTTATCATGATTTGTTTTGTTTTCCCATCTTAGTTTGATTGCAATGTGGAATTTTTATGGCGGATTGCAAAATCCTGCAGAATGGCTGCTCAAGCTTCTCCTGATCCAAATAGACAAAAGGAACTGAGCTTCAAGGGTATATTCTATTCTACATTAATTGTTTTCTAGTTTTTAGGATATAACCTATAATTTTTGAATTAGCTGTTGATTGGGCAAAAAAAGCTTTGAGTGCAGACGAATCAAACGCGGAAGCCAATAAATGGTTGGTCTATTTAAAAACAAAATATCCTTTCAAAAGTTGATGTGTTGACGAATATATGTTTTATTTCTAGGTTTGCTATCTCATTGGGTGCCACAAGTTGTTACGTTAGCGTTTCAGAAAAAATCCGCAATGGTGTCCTTTTCAAGGAATACATAGATAAAGCTATTCAAATTAATCCTTCAGACTACCTTCTTCATCACCTTCTCGGACGATTCAGTTTTGAGGCTAGTAGTCGAGAAAATTGATATTTTAAAATATTTTAATAATAAATTATATCATATCTCACTTAATGATTCTCACAGGTATCTTCTTTGTCATGGATTGAGCGAAAGGTATAAAGAGAAAAGGCAAATGTCTAGTATCAAATTATAATTAAGTTTCTCTATGTTCAGGTTGCAGCTGCACTTTTTAAAGATATTCCAAGTGGGTCCATTGAAGAAGCGCTGTCGCATTTTTTGCATTCAGATAAACTTCGAGCCAAGCCATCAAAAACAAACTCCCTCTACATTGCCAAATGCTTCATTCAGTATGAGATTTAATTTAATTTTTTCGTCGTAGTTCGCTGTCTATTTGTTATATTTAATGTCAAAAGCTTTTTAGTCACGGTTTTCTTTCATAGTACGAATAAGTGTAAAATTTTGTGTAGTTATAGGTTGACTTTGGATTAACTGATTTTTAAACTTATATTCTGTGTGCCGTTCTTAGGTTAGGGAAGTATGACCAAGCCATGCACTGGATCAATCTTGCATTACCAATTTCGGTTATGACTACAGAGGTATATTTTCCTTTGCTGTGATAATTGTATGTGATAATAATGTCTTTTAAATTTCTTATACTATTTTTAGGATCAGTCATCACACGATGAGTTACTTATTTTGCATTCTAAATATAACAGTTACTTGTAAACATCATGATTTTTTAGTTTGTTTTCACATTCCCAATTACAGACACCAATACTAAAATCTGACTTAGTAAGTGTAGTCAGCATTAGTAGTTTAAATAGTACAATAATGAACAGTTGCAATGCCCCGGTCCTCTTTTTCAAACAAAAATTTTTCTTGGATAATCGCTATCTTTTTAAATAGTAAAAAAGAATAATGAAATATATTTTTGTTGTTGAGCAAATTTAGATTTTTCTGGTTACTTTGTTAATTTAATCGGTGGAAAACTACGAAACACGCTTTTCTCTGTTTCTACGCTTCCGCCAACACCAGTATAAATCATGCTACATTGGTGTTTCTCGTAAAACACTCAAAACTAGCATTAACAGAATCCATGATCTTAACGGGAACTAAGCACAACTCCAAACCGTCCGAACAATGAATTATTTGTATGCCATATACCGATCGAGCTGTTTCATCATATTGAAGTCTGACGTTCGTCGATCACCACAAATTCATTAAAAGAGAGCGTGAAACTCGAGTCTTTCTTATTCTGAAAAAAATTCGTTCGTTAGGAAGTTGGTAGTGACTTGCGAATATGTCCATCGAATGAGTAATCCTATCTCTGTTATACAAATTATGAGTGACAAGTTCAAACTCAAACTATCACTTAATCACTGTAAGGCAGTATTTTTCTACCATCAACCGCCTTATAAAAAAATGCAATATTTGATATTTCATGTTCTGACTGATTTCTACTTAAGTATAGCAGTGAGACAATTCAATTATTTTAGAATATGATTATAAAATATTATATTTTTAATAAAATATAATGAAAAGTGTTAATAAGTATACCATAATTTGGTTATTTTCTGAACAGTTTCTTTTCTTTTTTGATTCTTTACATTTTCCCACTGACACTTTTCAAATATAGCGGGTTATTTATCTCCTTTTTCTTCTGTTCTTCTCTTTCTCTATGCTTTCGCTCGCTTTTACCCAATGGCGTTCTAGACTGGGACTGGAGTGTTCACACTATCATCGTCTGCCCATGGTTGTATTTTCTTTTTATTGACGAAAATTCATTTTAGAGTTGTTTGTCTCATTTGCCGATATTTACTGATACAGGAATTTTATTAATCTGATTCCGTGCTCTCTCTACCACTTCTACGAAAAGTTTGAAGATGCTCTAGATAAGAAACAAGCGTGGTAACAATAGATATCGATTTCTTAATATTTATGTATAGCGCCGTATAGCCATGCTACAGCAATGGAATCGACCCAAATAGACCACAGGGTCGACAGTCAGTCATTCATTTTTGAGCGAATCACAAGTGTACTGCTGGAAGAATCCAAGGTAAATCTTTTAAATTTGTTATAAATGGTTCTTTTTGTATTTCTAGAAAGTGTACTAAGAACTAAACTCTCTCTGAAATGTTTCTAACTGGAACTAGAGTGCTGGAACTGTGGAACAACTTTTGGAGAAATTATTTTAAAAAGAAAAACAGTTTCACATAGATTTTCTCAAATAGTTCTGTTAAATGCATGCATTCTGGTCAAACCTTTTGAAAAACCTACTCCCTGCAGCTGTGAAAAGTCTGTCTGAGCATTCAAGTAATTTAAAAAATTCTCTGTAATGTTTTGGCACTACTGCAGGGTGTTCAGCATTAATATGAATTTTTTTTGCATTATTCATTAAAAATGTATTAAGCACTCACCACTTTATCCCTATACAAACATTGGCAAAATGAAATGGGTTATTAAATCAGAGCATGACACAGAAAAATTTGCAATAGGAAATCAAAATTTAAAAGTCTATGACTATTTCCCTTGTAATGTATATCATCAGTTACTGTAAAAACTTGTTTTAAAATACATATTTGTCTCATTGATCAGTGTTGAAGTCATGGTCCCATGGCCTGGTAGAAATGCTTCCAGCCAAGAATTGCACAATTTTGGTGTTGGAACTTCAGCTGGTCTTGAAGGTAAATAACACGTTTTAAGCACTATTTCCCGGGGGTGTGTATGTAATGCGATAAAATGTTGTTATGTCTGTTACTAGTACGTTGTTACTGTTATTAGTTTAGTTGATGATCGATCTCATGTTCAAGGAGGCCATAACAAACTAACTCTTTCATTGAAATTAAAACTAAAATTGAGCTTAGTAGAAGGGTATGTTTACAATGAATGAATAATGACTAAATTCCCCGTAACCCCCTCGAGGCCATATCTTGTTGTTCCAGAAAGGCCCGCAGAAAGGGACTGCATTCAGTAACGCAATTGATACTGATATTCTTCGTATTGTTAAGGCCAATTATATTCTTTTTTCCTGTAGAATTAAAAAAATGCTGCGGGGGTGTACTTTCATTAAATCAATATTACTTTTTAACTACATTTTACGCCCTTTTTTAATTATACGTAAGAAGACAGAAAAACTCAAGATAGTAACAAAGTGAAAAAACTTTGGTGAATAAGTGGGCGAAAACAAATGTTCATTATAGCAGATCACACACGCAGCCAAAGATATCTATTATTTTCACCGTTGTATCGATAACATGTGGATATTTTAGCACATCGTAACTGTCTTACCTATGCCAGAAGAAAACTGTTTACAAGCAAATGTGGACGTCAAATTTTAATCAACTGTACCAGTCTCAATACCTTGCAAAACAGTTCACAACCATGCAATCACTGGTCGGATGGGTGAATCGAACAAGGCCGTCAATTGGAAACCTAGGTGTCTTGAGACTTGGGCTTCGATTCTCCCGAAGAGCGCAGGCGCTTTAACACGCGCAGTTCGCACGACTGCCCATGAGAACCCTGTTAAATGCAACAACGAATTACCCGACGAGATAATGGCATTTAAAATATGGAGCGAGGGGCTGAGGAGTCTTTAAATATTATCGCAGTCGACCAACAGAATCTATGGCAGCGCAGGCCATTACCAATATTGAGAAGATGCGAGCATGTGACACGTCCAAAAAAGAAATCGTGTTTTTTTTTTTTTTTTTTTTTATTTATCTTATTTTTTTTTGTAAATCGTTTGTTGGCTGTTTACGACTGTTCACCAGAAGTGCGTGGATACCCTTTCAAAAATCTTCCACTGTGGCGACTGGGCGCTTTAGGCCCTCTCTAATTTCCTCAGATATGATGTAAAAAAATGTACATTTTCCAGATAGGGACATTTTATTAGGATGCAATTCATTTTTTAAGTGAGAGTTAGACCTTGAAAGACATATCAATGAAAGTAATAACAAATTATGACAGGCAACACCTAATTTTGGTAGACTGTGCAAATACCTTTACTATTCACAATTTTTTTTTTAAACTTTATTTTGTCCTCTAAAAGAACATTCCCAAATTGGCCATGGCCATCCCTTTTTTGGAATATTTGTTTTCTTCTTCTTCTTTTGCCTCAAAAACTTTTTAGTAGTGACTTTGAAAGTATCCGTTAGATGGCTGAAGTTTATGAATCGATACAAATAACAAAATACTAAAAAACTGAGAATAAATTGTATCGAAAATCCTGGGAAAAGTCTGAATTAATTTAATCAACTTGTAGTAGTAGCATTGTAGTCACGAGTGACGACTGTGACTAGCCCTTAGATTTCCCTTAGATTGTTAGGAAAGCCAAGCGAAATTATACCTTTCACGTATCCAGCTCACGTAGGTCGAGTAGGTTGACTTCAATCACACGTAATACAGAAGGGGTGGAGCCAGGCGCCAAAAGGAAGGAGAAGGGATTGGTCCAAGGCTCTTCCGCTGTCAGAAAATCGATAAGTCTGGCTGGCGCGTGTCCCAACTATACACGCTAGCGCAGTTACTCACTTCCCTACTATGTCTTAGCAGTGAACGTTGTGCCAAAATTTGGTTAATCACTCGTTGTTGACGAACAACATTGACTATTGAAACGCAATTACTTCCAATTAGCCAGAAGCAGCGCCCAGGCCAGCTAGTCAGTGGATTCCATCCTGAATTTGAGTTCTCGCATTTGAAATTAGTTCTCCTTCAACTTTGACGACTGGTGTTGAATGTCATCATCCCACGTTTTTTTCATCCAAGTGTGCGCAGCTGAACAACCGTCAAACGTAGAAAGTGACCAAATACATCCTCTCGACCATTCAAAGTGATAGTAAGGACCTCCGTAAACGTTCTATGCAATTTTAACGTATCTTGGGGAAACCAAAAACCCGAAGATGTTACTAAGAAAAATACGTGCTCTTTTCATGTTTCAGTAGTTTCGAGCTAAGCAAGTGAGCGTTTGTATGAATATTAATTGTCAACAGAATGTACAAGACTACTGGCTGCCTTAGCGAGATAGTTACCATGTCCAATAACAAGCTCAAAGACATCGACGATACACACGTGGCGGAACAGCACCAGCTCTTGCGTAAAGGTCCATTTGAAACATTTTACTTATTTGTATATTTCATAACTAGAGCCTTTTTTATACTGGTCTCAAGAAAATGAAAATAGCTCTTGAACATACCTTGAGAATTCTTATACCCGCATTTGGTGAACGAAAAGAACCTATTTTAATACCTATACTGTACTAACTCCAGCAATGGAGCTTTTTCTTATTGAAACGTTTTTATTTGTAGACCTTTTGATTAAAGCATTTACCTAATTAATAGGCTACGCAAATCTTATCTTCTCGTAAGTTTTGTTTCATGTTTACTCTAAATATTTTTAAAACGCCGAAAAACACCATAATTTCAATGAATGAAAATTAACTTTACTAACACAATCAAGTAGTTTCGCTAGAAGTTGGCTTTTAATATGTTACTTAGAAAGTTATGACTATGAGCATACATTATTTCTAAATTTAAAAGAATACATATATTTGAATGAAGATGAGGGTGGTATCAGTATATACGTGTAGTTTATCGTAGGTAGACGTAGACGTACATCCCGAAGAAACCGTTGCAGACAGTGAACTCATATTCAAGCTATTGTATCAATTTTCAGACTTGCAATAAGGAAACAGAAAAGACTTCAGCCCCACATCCGGCGGTGTTTTAAGACAAAGATGTGTATCTTAACAGCTGTAAGCTGATATTGACCATTTGTTGGTCACGCAGGATTTTGCGGTGGAACGCTTATTAATGATACCAATAATCAGAACCCCACCTTTTATGAAGAAATATTAAACAAAAAAAATATAAGAATAATAAATAAATCTGTTTTAGCGATCGTATTAGAAAACTCGATTATTATTGTAAACTTTGAATGACAAAATCATTAACATAAAAAAATATTGTAAAATTTGTCAGTTCAACAACCTTGAAGTACATGTTCCCATTATGCGCCATTGCAATCCTTAATTTTTTTCCGTTTTCTGTTGATGTCTGAAGGTCTGAGCAAAAGAATCAATCAGTTACCCAATGAAGAGAATGGACAAACTACGTCACCGGATATTCCCTACTCCAGGAATGCTGCCGTTTCCTATATCAACGCTGGTGAGGAGGATCAAATGGTATGGTTTAACTGGTTCTTTTAAGCGAGCTACTCATCATTTCTTTAACTTCGTTCTTCATATGATGAAATGTCTGTCTTTTGGACACGACTAAGAGTAATTCAAACTATGGTCTCATTCATCTGAGGGATTTCCGTCTGCCCTGTGATACTGTATTGTTTACATTTGTTACATTATCTTAAGTCGAGATCTGTCTTTTGATCTAATTTACTACTGAACTAGTTGAATTTGAGTAGATCCCAGCAGATATAATTTAGTTTTTGACGTTATTTTATTGCAGAATTCTATTTCCAATTCTAGTACACGTTTGCGTATTATGCTTTAAGATTTGAACAATGGCTATTTTCGAAATCAATTAAAAATTTAAATTATTTCATTTCCCAGGAACTTTATGGTTACCGCCGTTCACTATTTCGAACAATCCTCACCTGGCTTTTCATTGTGAAAACTGTTGGGATTTTACGCATGGTTTTCCATTGGTTTCCCGAATGGTTTTTGAATTGCACCCATACTAGGTGTTCTCTCGAGGTCGCAGAGAAAATACTGATTGTGGTATGACAAAAACAAAAAGTCAAAGTTTTCCTTTTTTTTTTAAATTACCATTTAATTTCCCCGTAATAGGAGATATATCAAAAGAAATATCGGCGGGTTCACATACGAAGTATCACCTGTATGAGTGCGCTCCAGATTATGTATTGACAAGTCACACATGGTATGCATGTTGTTTCTATAATGCATTGGATTTCTTTATGCAGAAATGAGGCAACAGAACATACCGTCAAAGGGAAAAAAAAATCCGTGGAGCATCGCAATTCACATGTACTGCAGGATTTAAATAAAATCGACGATTCTCCCATTTTATCTCTTCCAAATGCAGATGGCACATTTCATGGTAAACGAGCTTTTTTCAATTTTTTCGATTTCCATTCAAACGAATTCGTGCATTTAAATAACTTTTCTGTCTCTAATGAAATAGAGGCCACGAGTGTCCGTATGTTCACCTGCAAGAAATTGCGCTATATTTGGAATACGGAGACAAAAGAGTTCCTTAAAGTGAAAAGCTTGGGTCCTGGTATGCCGACATCTTCTCTACATCACCCAGATGCTCAACAAGGATTGGCTGGTTTATCTATTCTTGAGCAACAAAGAAGGTTCAATCTAATACGTTCTATGAGAGAGTTCCTTTCGTCTTTTTAATCACGGTCATTGTTTTTAGGCGGGCAATTTTTGGCTCAAATTTTATTAACGTTCCAGTTAAAAGTGTTTTGGAGCTTCTCCTTCTGGAAGTGTTGAATCCATTTTACATCTTCCAAGTAGTATCCGTCTTCATTTGGATTATGATTGAATATTATATTTTCGCCGGAGCTATAATGGTTATGTCTGCGGTATGACAATATCAGAATCCTTTAAAAATAGATAATGAATTATAACCAATTAATTCGAAATGTTCTACTGCGACAGGCCGGAATAGCCATTTCAATCATCCAAACTAGAAAAGTAAGTTGAATCAAGCCATCAGTTTTATGAAATTGATTCTAATTTCCGTTTTTCTCGTTTTAAAGAATCAAAAAAAGTTGAGAAACACAGTGCATGGAAGTGACATAATAGATGTGTGTCGAGGAGGCGGAGTATACGAAACCATAAGAACCGAAGAACTGGTTCCGGGAGACATGATTATTTTACCAGCCAACGGCTGTACTATGCATTGTGACGCTGTTTTATTATTCGGAACCTGTATCGTTAATGAAAGCATGCTAACAGGTAAACATTTTTAGTTTAAACGGATAAGAAATTTGGAAAAACAAAAAACGTCCGTACAACCATTTAAAGACAACTGGTTGACTGTGCAGGAGAAAGCGTGCCCGTTGTCAAAACTCCTCTGCCATTCCAAACAGACGTCTTATATCATCCCAAGGAACACTCTAGGCACACTTTGTTTAGCGGCACGAAAGTTGTTCAAACACGATTTTATAATGAAGAAAAAGTAATCATTCTAATTTTTGAAATCTAAATCAGCTTCAAATTTGGAAATGATCTGACAATATTTGTCTAGGTTATGGCCGTTGTGACTTCAACTGGTTTCATGACGGCAAAAGGGTCGCTGGTGTCCGCCATTATGTATCCACCCCCAGTTGACTTCCGTTTTGAAAGAGACAGTTACCGATTTATTGGTTTCTTAGCTTCCTTGGCTTCTATTGGATTTACTTATAGCATTATTAAAAAGGTAAACAAATGTTTATCTGAGAGATTTATCATATTTCTTATCCTACTTGCATCCATCATTCCTCTAGATTATATCGGGCGAAGCGGGAGTGAAAGTTGTGTTTCATTCCTTTGACATTATTACAATTTGTGTTCCTCCCGCGTTACCTGCGGCCATGACTGCGGGAATCATTTTGGCACAAAAAAGACTTGAGCAACGAAATATCTATTGCATCTCCCCGAGGTCTATCAACGTTTCAGGTACCAATAAACCACACCTCGCCATCCACAGTGTCAGCATAATTTTCATTCCCGGTTTTTGAAGGTTCTTTAAATTGCATTTGCTTTGATAAAACTGGAACATTGACAGAAGATGGACTTGATCTATGGGGCGTTGTACCCGTTGTAGATGGCCGACGATATATACCTCCTATAAGAAGTATTTAATTACAAGATTTTGTGATCTGCATAATAATTTACTCGTTTTTTTTTAATTACAGCGCCATTAAAGCTATCACAGGCGTTATCTACCCTTCGTCCGCATGACCGAAGTCCATCGGCAGTTAGTTATAATTTTAAGTTAGAGCCACCGTTGTTGCTTATGGGCATGGCCACCTGCCATTCGTTGACAATAATAGATGGCAACCTTAGTGGTGATCCCTTAGACCTTAAAGTGAGTACAATGGTCCATTATTAGGATACTGGTGTCCAGAAATGACATTTTTGTCTTCCAACTTCTACAGATGTTTGAATCGACTGGATGGGTTCTGGTTGAGCCTTCTAATGAAGACACGAATAAATACGACAACATTTGTCCAACTGTTGTTAGTTGGACTCCGCCGAGTGGAAACAAGGGAGACCCTGGACCTGGAGTGTCGGATTCCTCCGACCTGGATGGTGCGGAAAATTCGAAAGTAATATATTTTCTGTTGAAAAACTGATAATGTTGTGATAGTTATTTACAATAATAAAATAATGCCCTATTTTGAATTCGTTTGGTCCCAGGTTGAGGTAGGAATTGTTCGCCAGTTCCCATTCAGTTCGACTCTTCAACGAATGGCCATCATTTGCAAACGCATCGGCCAGGAGCAACTTCATTTCTTCTGTAAAGGTTCACCGGAAATGGTGCAGTCTTTATGCAAGCCGGAAACCGGTAAGTTACCCGATTTTCCTTTTCTCCTTACTTACTACGATTTCTCCCAACTTATTTTTTAAACTGAAATTTTCAGTGAAAATTTCAAAATTGCCGATATTGTTTGTTTTTAGTACCGACCAACCATAATGAAATTCTAGAAGAATACACAAGGCAAGGTTTCCGTGTCATAGCCTTAGCTCACCGTCTTGTTGAGATCCGATCCCTACACAAGCTTCAAAAAGTGCAAAGAGAAGATTTAGAAAATGAATTGACATTTCTTGGTATGCTAACATCTATTTGAACATAAATTGACCAATTAGGTGAAAGATCAAATTTTAAGACTGACCTATTTTGAACTGACCTTCCTTTTTTAGGTCTAGTCGTCTTAGAAAATCGTCTAAAACCGGATACCAAGGCGATAATTAATCAGTTATCAGATGCAGCCGTCCGAACCGTCATGGTCACTGGTAAATTAATGTAACAAATTAATTTGGATCGGAATTCTAACTAATGTTTTATGCCTACCGCTTGTGTTCTAGGAGATAATATACTGACAGCCATAAGCGTTGCTCGAGGTAAAGCCATAAAGTATATACATTTTACCCGTAGACGAAAGAGGCGATTACAATTAAAATATTATTCATATTATTCAAGAAATACTTGATTTAAAAAAATACGTTTGCTCTTTGTTATTGCTGCTTTTAGATTGTGGAATGGTAGGATCGCATGATCAGGTAGTAATAGTCAATTATGAAGAAAGTTCGGGCGCAGTTTCAACCGATGGGAAACCACACTTGACTTACAGTTTGGCTGAGAAATCTTCTGTCCAGGTTAAAGCGAACGCCTATTGATGTTCATTATTATAGGAAATTTTTCAACGAAAGAAATAATAAGTCTATATTTGGTTGATCCATGTAGACTCCCACTAGCGGTACGTCGACATCAGCAATGAACAACAGTGGTGATATAACGTTGGATATAACAAATCCGGTAATTAATATATACATATATGTATTTTGAATAAGAAGTAGGTAACTTCTGTAGTGTAATATAATATTTTTCCCTTACAGGATTTGATCGGACGTTACCATTTAGCAATCACAGGGAAATGCTGGTCAATCATTCAAGAACATTATCCAGAATTGGTACCTCGATGCGTAGTAAAAGGGACTATCTTCGCTCGTATGTCTCCTGACCAAAAACAGCAGTTGGTCCAAGCACTGCAGCAACTGAACTATGTCGTTGGTAATTAATCGTATTAATTCAAACAGTCTATATCCATTCACGTTTAAGTAATGCGAGAGTATTAATGATTAATGATTTTTTCATTATTACTATGATGTAGGAATGTGTGGAGATGGAGCAAATGATTGTGGTGCTTTAAAAGCAGCTCACGCTGGAATTGCTTTGTCAGATTCTGAAGCTTCAGTGGCTTCACCATTCACTTCGAGAGATGCAAGCATTAGTTGCGTACCAGAGTTGATTCGCCAAGGACGTTGTGCACTTGTCACATCATTTGGCATTTTCAAGTATATGGCTGCATACAGTCTCACACAGTTCATCTCCGTCATGATTTTATACGAAATCGGAACCAATTTGACGGATTTCCAATTCCTCTACATCGATCTTTTCCTTATTTGCTCACTGTCCGCCCTTTTCGGACGTACGCAACCTCATCCAGGACCACTGTTCAATCGCCCTCCTTTGACCTCCCTTCTCTCATTACCACCTGTGGGGTCACTTCTTATTCAAGTGCTTTTGGTTGGTTTCTTCCAAGCTATTAGCATGCTTTTGCTTACCAAGCAAAATTGGTTCGTACCGTATATGGATCTTCACAACACCACTGGGCTGGAAACTGGGGACTACGAATGCCACGAAAATTACGCAATTTTTTGTGTCTCTCTGTGCCAGTATATCGCCTTGGCGTTGGCTTATGCAAAAGGAAAACCTTTTAGAGAAATTTTTCTGAAGAATTACTGGTTCGTCGGAGCTTTAGCTGCCTCTGCGGCATGTTCCGTTTGTATCCTCATTGATCCTCCTTACTTTATCGAAAAATGGCTACAACTGAAGATGCCTCCTATGGAATTTCGCCTCATCATTTTGGGCTTGTCAGCCGCTCAGGTGAATAAAATTTTTGAAATGTTTAGACACATTTTTACGATTTATCGGATCGATTCGTTATTTGATCGTTCAAAAAGTATTTATAGCTACTTATATGATTTAATAGTTTTATTTATAACCATTTATTTTATGTGAATATTTCAGACTACTTAAAACATCTTGCGCAATCTTTACAGGTTTTCGTGTGTCTGTTAACGGAAGAAATCGTGATAGATCGTGGTCTCGTCAAGTTGATGGATTCTCCTTTTTGGCTGAAGCTACGACCTCGCAAGGAAAAATATTTAGCAATCGAAAAAGAAATAAAAACGAGCGATTGGCTATCTTCAATAGTGACATCAACTGTTGCTCAGAAATAATCGTAAAAGGTGTAAGGTTTTATCTTATTCAGATATGCATTGTCCTTTATTTCCATCCCTTGATCGCTCATCATCCCATTGTAGATTTTATTCTCCAATTAGAATTAAATGAATTGGGCTCATAAAATGGAGCGCGTTATTCGTCAATAATGATAGGGTCTTCCTATCATTTCGATATCACGTATGCCATATTTAAAATAGCCAGAATGGAAGTGGATAATGAGTTCAAGCGAAACAAATTTTATGATAAACATATAAATACTGCCTCTGCCTTCTTAGATCTATGTACGTACATGTATTCTGCTAATGTCCTAACAATTAGAATGCATACCCTTTACTACTTTTGGGAGTTGTATGAAGAATAAATTTGTCTGTGTTAATTGACTGTTAGCAGAGTTTTTTCCCCCAAAATGTTTAAAAGCAATTTTCAAATTTGATCTGTTTTGGTTGAGTTGCGAAACCTTAACCCTAAAAAGATAAACATAGAGAAAAACAATCAAACAAACAACAGAAAAAAACAAACAAATAAACATAACATGGTATAGACAGATCTTTCTGATTTTTAATTTTCTAAAATTGTTTGGGTTCTGTATTTTTAAATTCATCGTTTTGAAATATTGGATCACCCCAAAAAAAAGTCGCATGGAATGTCCCTACCCGCGGCATGGTCTTATGGTATGGGGGACAAAGGGGAGGATTTTCGAACAAAGGATTCCCCCCCCCCCCTTCACCACCCCCACATCTGAATTGATTTTAATTGAAATTACAGTATTTTTTGCCTGTCATTGGCATTTTCTACCCCAGAAAATCTTGGATTGACGTAAGAATGCAATCGATCGGCTTTTTCAACAACTAATATCAACCGTCTAATTGTTACCCTTGAAAAGATACATAATCGTCAAAAACCAATTGGTATTCGTCACTTCAATAATCAAGTTGCACATCACTTACGGCTGTTAACCAGTCAATTCCTTGTGTCTTTTTTCAACAGATAGGAATATGACCCTTTTAATTCTTTGTTGAGATTGCGATATCTGACCGCATTGGAAAACAATTGCATGGAAACTGCAACTGCCTTTTGGAGTAAGAAACATTGCATAATATTTAAAAAAAATAGTTGGTAATATAAAGCTTTTTATGCTTTTTACGTTAAATAGTCCTTAAAACGTGTCAATTTTGTCTAGGTTTGCCGAAGGACGAATGGAAGGATGCTGCCCGTCTATTGAAAACATATGCTTCAATTAAACATGAAAATTTTGTAACAAATCTATTCATACATTATGGAAATGCGGCCATTTCATTTACTCTTTCATCGTCTGGGCATGTGGCAGTTCAAAGACCCTGTTGTTGAGTTAGCCAATGCCGCCCATGCGGAAGAAAAGGTGATTTTACTACACCCCAGTTTACCCCACCCGAGGGACTCGTTGGACCAGTCGCTTTGGTAAATCTCGAGGGAGCTATTATAACACACCGGCTTTGACAAGGGACTCGGAACCTAGGGAAGCTGTTACTTCACACGGCGACTGTACACGGCGACTGTACACGGCAGAGTGAGTCAGACGAAGAATTCAACAATGTTGTAATGCCAAAAATATCTGATACCATGGAAACTATTGAAAGGCGCTCTAGGAAAAAGAAACAGATAAATATAAATTAGGAGTGAAATTGATTAACACAAATATTAAAAAAAACGAGCAGCAATTTAGTACAACATACATCTTAATTTATAATATTTACGAACATAACGTTTAGAACTACTTAAATAATGGACATTATTTTGTGTTCCTAGGCTGGTTTGGGGTTACTAATGCTAAAAAAATTCAAAGAAAAAATTTTAGTTCAAGAAAAGTTATTGACGATACTAAATGTAAAATATTTACAACCCTACCTGACAATTTTTTTTGTGAAGTATGTAGGATTATGAAATACAAAAAAATAAAATAAATGTCATCAATTTACCTTTTATACCTTTGCCTCTTCGTATTTTTGAGTGTGGAAGTAAATAAAAGCTCATCATTTTGCGACACAATTGTTGTAAATTTGTTTTGGAAAGAAAAACTTAGAAAGACCCTCAAACTTTAACCGACGAAAAATTGCCTGCGTCCAATGGAACGTGCAGCCATGGAACGAGACCTTTTTAAACACTAATCGCATCCCATTCCATATTCCTTTCTCAAAATCTGAAACGATTTCTTTTACAGCAAATTTACCAATTTTCTTTTTAAAAAATTTGAAAACCAATTTGTAATCGTTGGTGGTGCGGCGGGACTTCTTCTTCCACTCTAGCAAAAAAATCCTAAAATATCGTGGGCCTTGGAATAGTTGGAGGAATTACAGTTATTGTAGGTTGCATTGTCGATGGAGAAGTAGTTGCTGTTCCTGTATCGCAACTACTCATTTAAATACTTATGGTTCAATAATATTTTATTCTTTTTATGGCCAACATACACAGACTTTGTATTACCGATATATTTCGCTTTTAATGATGATAGGTATTTCGGCTTGCTAACGTAATAGCTTATTGGATTGCAAAATTTTTGTTTCGGAACAAATATATCGCAAAAAATCAAACAATGGTTTATGGTTTTATTATAGTTAATCTAGGGTTTTTTGGTATTCCTAATGAAAAAATCTTTCGAAACTTAAAATGTGTTCATCGACCAATCCCTTAGGGGCGAATGCTTTCAGACATTTGTGAAAGAAGACTGAGCAACTTTCAGCTTGTCTGGTTTAAACAGTTTCTCCCTGAATAATATTATTTCTTGCAATCGCTTGCAGTATGTCTTTCAGAAGTCAGATGAAGAAATCCAACCACCCAATGAATCACACCACACCTTACGTATGTCGTCTGATGAATTTAATTTCACTAACCTTACTCGGACGGGCAAACTTTTCTTTACTTTCTCTTGTGCAATCTGGAACATTGATACAAGACAGAAAACTAGGGTGCGCAACGAAAAGATAATTATTACATTAAATGAGAATTGGACGACTTATCACAATATTCGGCTTTGTCTTTGCGTTTTGTGCAAAATGAGATGAAAAATGTTGAGAGTCGTAACATATTAATTGACGAGCATACACAATCTTATAAAGTTTCGGCCTTTGGCCATAATTTGCGTGGGAAAGCCCCACCACAATGTTGTTGTTTGACAGGTTTGCGGGACTAGACTTCCAAACTGTATACCAATATTGATGTACGTATATTACCGGTAAAC
The DNA here is from genome assembly GCF_021134715.1 of Daphnia pulex. NCBI lineage: Eukaryota > Metazoa > Arthropoda > Branchiopoda > Diplostraca > Daphniidae > Daphnia > Daphnia pulex. The sequence continues at coordinate 4,342,710 of NC_060021.1, read as the reverse complement.
CCTTTCACTTCGATTCTTTAAGGATAAAACGCATTTCAGTTTTGATTTTAACCTTTCACTTTTGGTGAGTGACTATTAAAGTTGAATCCAATTTTATTGGGTTTGCTCCAGTACAGCAACCTGTTTGTGTCCTTTCATTTTCAGGTTTAACAGGCGGTTTTTCATGACGAGTTTAATTTTCCTTTACTTTTAATTGGAGCAATTGAGAGTTTAAAAGGCGAGCGATCAGCAAATTTTCATCAGCGTTGGTTCAGCAGCGGAAAAGCAAACAGCATTTTAAACTTAAAGGTTAGCTTCTTTTTCAAAATCATTCAAATCGGATTTCAAGCGACATCATCTCATCGCAAAAATTTTGAAAAGTGATTGAAAAGTTAAATTTTTTACAACTCGTCATTTTTTTCATTTAGAAAATTTGCTGTTTTGAAGAGCAAACTTTTGTTCTACTAACATTATTAAATCTGGAAACCATGAAAGCAGCAGTAAGTTACCTGATTTTTCCTTTCATAACGTATCCCAATTATTGTTGCCTAGTTCGTTATTGTATTTTTGTTTAGGCTATCATTTTAACTTGCCTCTTTGCGGCTGCTTTGGCTGCTCCGCAATACCAGCGGGCTCAAGTAGCTTACGGTGACAACTACGAGCTTGAAGATATTCAAAGACAGTGGGAACGCTTCCTTGAGTAAGCAACAGTTGAAACTTTAAAAGATTGCAGACGAAATAAATATACGAACCTTTTAGGTACCTTCCATGGCTGAGAGGACAAGCTGGTGCCCAAGGACCCCAAGGACCCGCTGGAGCTCCCGGAGTTGTTGACAACTCTGATAAATATATTGTTGGACCACCTGGAGCCCCTGGCCCGCAAGGATATGCTGGACCTAAGGGAGAAAAGGGAAATACTGGCGCCCCTGGATCTACTGGCGCTCCGGGACCTCAAGGAAATCCCGGAGATGATGGAGCACCTGGAGCACAAGGATTGACTGGTGCAAGAGGCAATGATGGAGCTACTGGTGCCCCTGGTGCTCCTGGTTACTCTGGCGCAAAGGGAGAACCCGGAGCTCCTGGAGCTCCAGGCATGAATGGAGCACCTGGTGCTCGAGGCAAAGACGGTTACAATGGAGCCCCTGGACCTTCTGGACCTAAAGGAGAAACGGGTGCCCCTGGTGTAACTGTTCAATCTAATGTTCCCGGCCCAGTTGGTGCCCCTGGTTACCCTGGTAAAGACGGAGCTCCTGGCGCTCCTGGAGGACCCGGGCCCATTGGCCCAGTTGGAACAACTGGACCCCAAGGCCCCGCTGGTAAAGATGGTTCTCCTGGTTACCCTGGCAGCCCTGGTCCCAAGGGAGAAGCTGGAACTCGAGGTTATAACGGTGCTCCAGGCAAAGACGGACTTAACGGCGCTCCTGGATCTATCGGCCCTGTTGGACCTCAAGGCCCTGTTGGAAATCCAGGCTACGATGGAGCTCCTGGTAAAGACGGTTCCAATGGCTTGACTGGCGCTCCTGGAAAAGATGGATACAACGGCGCTCCTGGTGCTCCAGGTTCGTTGACCGTGGAAAATGTTATTAATAGAATTTTTCTAATGATTTTAACTTTTTGGCTAAGCAGGACCTCAAGGCGAACAAGGCAAAACTGGTAAGGATGGTAATCCTGGGGGATCTGGTGCCCCTGGTGGCCCCGGAGCTCCCGGCTCCCAAGGTCTTCAAGGAAAAGAGGGCCCCTCTGGATACCCTGGCTCCGTTGGACCTGTTGGACCAGTTGGACCGATCGGACCGATCGGACCGATCGGACCTCAAGGTAAACCTGGAACTCCTGGATACCCCGGTGGTCCTGGCCCCGTTGGGCCCATCGGTCCGGTTGGCTTTGCTGGCTACCAAGGCAAAACTGGGCAAACTGGACCCCCTGGACCAGTTGGACCAATTGGACCGATCGGTGCTCCAGGACATGTCACCTACGCCGCTCCTGGGCGCTATCATTAAGTCCAGCCTGTATGATGCACTGGCTGTCGAAATGGAGTGAAGTGCCACCAACCAGAACCATTAATAAGGCATTGTGAGTTGGTATTTTGCTAAATTCGGGCAGCTTACCGTTCTTTTTAGATCCAAACAAAACTCTTTGAAAAAATGTCCGTATATATATCTATTTTTACTGGAAATATTGCAATTGTAATTTAAATAAAGAAAGTTAAAAATCGTTGGTACAATCTGGTCTTTAATTATTTGAAATTCCGCAATCAATAACAACAATAAGCATATTTTCACAGGTTCTGTGTCGCATTACAAAGAGTCTACTATATTCAATAGAAAAAGCCCAAACCTTTCCAGAAATATAACGCTCTAATTCCAATGAATATTCTGTTTCATCAAGGTTTTAAGAGGGGATTTCCCTCAATCACAAATTGGAACTAATTTGCATTGAATCTTAAAATATGCGCAAATGATATCTTATTTCTGTACACGTCATTGGTCTATTGGATTCATGTTTATGTTCCCCTTCTCATTAAAGAAAAAGTTGCCCGAGAAATGAGATAATGAAATTCAAAAATTTTACTTTACCCTTGTTGTCCATAGACACAGAAGACCTGCAGCTGTCCAACCCTGCCATTTGAAAACACATAGCAATCACTTGCTCTGGCCGAAAACTTTCAATCCCCAAGATAAAAAAAACTGGGGCAAGATTGCGAGAAAAATTGGTCTGCATTCCAGGTCCACCAGGCCCAGCTGACCATTAAAATCTCGCCCTTTAAAACGTGTTGGGAAGGCAGCATGGGGGCCGACAGGTTTATTATCACCATTGCCGAAAAGCTTATTATGAAAACGTAGTTGATGCTGGTTTATGTTAAAGGAAAGAGATCTGGGGGATTATTGATGCACTTAACTAACATTAACCGTATTCAATCAAACTTAAGTTTGTATTAACTCGTCAAGGATGTGTTCAATCAACAAACGGCAGCAAAAAACCTCAACAAGTTAATTGTTTCTCGCAACTTTATGCATTTTTCGTATTTTCAAACGTATACGGCAAGAAATGCAGAACATTTGGAGCCGAAATAAGAAATAGACCGATTAACCATCTTTCGCATCGGTTGCATTGCTGCACCAGTTTAAATTCTTATTTGCATAATTTCACAGTTGTCGGCGATGCTTTCGCTATGTTTCTTTTTTCTGCTGTCATCTGCTATTTTTTCTTTCTCTGCCTTCCAGTTTGTGATTACTCTCGATTCGATTCAACATGGTTAAGTATTGTGCCTCCATATTTCATTAAATGTTAGATCCCCATTTAATTTTCATACCTTTAGGATCGCCGCCTGTCTGTCTGTCAGCGAAATGTGCCGTTGAGGTTCCCTGCTTGACTCGACCGGAGAGTCTGCACGCACCGTAGAAAATCTGCTCACTGTTGTCGACGACGCCAAAATTGGTAGCAAAATTAGAGAGAAAGCTGCCCTCGCTGCTGGCTATTTCTCGCTCGGCGAACTGGAATATCCTCGCCGGAAGCACGTCATTGAACACTTTCTAACTTCCACCGAGGTGGTAGACTTCATTTACATTTTCAGGATAAAATAATAATTTTTTCGTCGAATTTCAATAGGAAATGAAAGATTTCGAGATACAATTAGGACATACAACAAGGATTTCCTGGTTCAGATGGAGGTGCTATTGAAGGAGGATTCGGACAGTCACAACAGAGCACAGTAGTCGGACCACCAGGACCACCTGGCGCCCCTGGACCTGCTGGACCGAAGGGAGAAACAGGAAATGCCGGAAATCCAGGAACACCTGGAGGACCCGGACCTGTTGGCCCTGCCGGACTCAATGGTGGACCTGGTGGACCCGGACCAGCTGGACCTCAAGGCAAACCCGGTGCTCCAGGTTTCAATGGCGGACCTGGACCAGCTGGACCCGTTGGACCGATCGGTGGCCCCGGACCTCAAAGTAAACCAGGTTCACCTGGCTTCCCGGTTGGACCAGGACAACAAGGGCCACAAGGAGGCCCCGGACCCCAAGGAGGTCCAGGTCCAGATGGAGGCCCAGGTATTCCAGGTAATGCAGGAGCAGTTTTGTTTTATTTTATTTATCCATCATATAACGTCATCTTCTATTACTACAGGTCAACCAGGAACACCAGGTAGTCCAGGACCTGGTGGACAGCCTTCTTACCCAGCACCAGTTGAACAACCCTCATACCCAGCTCCAGCTCAACAACCGTCTTGGGCAGCTCCGACTCAACCGTCGTGGTGGACTCCTATTCAGCCCTCATTCCAACAGCCGCAGCAATCGGCCTACGGACGATAAACTATAATTATATACTAACATTATAATTCTAAGTACTATATAAATAAACTGCGTCCTATTCTGGTTCCGTTAGGCCATACGGCCGCGAGTAAATCACCTAATTGATAAACCGCGTCATTAAAAAAAAATGTTTAACAGTGAAAGATGGATTGGCAAGTAAAATACAATTTACTGAAAAATCATTCATGGCGAATTCAAAGCTGTGTGAATGAACGATCGGAAGAATGAACGGAAAAGTGAGCGTGGGTAACCTCACCGTGCACTATTCACTATCAGTATATCCATCAATTAAGGTGATCAATGGTTGGAACGACTAGGAAAGTTTTTCACCCTTGCGTTTTATAGAGGCATGGTCGGGAATCGTGAAACTTGCCAAGAATGGTAATCACTCATGATTACTTTAAAATCCCCGCATAGAGAGACCACTGCACGATACCATTAATAGTCTGACATCGGCCATGCCCGACAGTAAACTATTAATTAAATCATTTGGCAATTTCATTGAGGTATCCAAATTTAAAGTACGAAAAACGTTTACATTTTATTTTATGACATGATTTTAAAACCCGTCTTGGGTTTTCTCTGACAATTCTCCAATTCATAACATTCCTCTCAATTCCGGTATTCCCAAATTTTCCGACAAAAAATAATAGGTAACCTTTATTAATCCTAAATAGATAAAGGGAAGTTTGCATAATCTATTCAAGTATTTCATTTTATTATTTAAGTCAGTTAGGTCTAAGTATTTAAAGAAGTTAAGAAGTAGTATCTTCGAGTATCTTATCAGAAACTCTTGCAATATTTAATCGGGTATACTAAACACTTGAAATAATTGAATTTCATCTTATTGCTTCTGCTTTTCGGGATTGTGTTTTAAAAGTCGAATTTTTTTAAGAGGTTCACACCCAAGTGAACTTTTGATATTCAAATCAGATTTATAATTCTTATTCATAATAGGAAGGAAAATAACGATGTGGATTTCTTTTAAAGCACCACAATTTGTCTATAGTCACCACCTGAAACTGAAAATGTTCTTTTTGTTGGTATTATTACAGTTGACTTGTAATCTGTCGCTTTATGGCACCAATTCAAATTATATGAATGGGTGTCATACTTCTTTCAAAAAATAGATCGACAATTGCCAATTTACGACTATCACGAGCTTTTTACTTCATCAGTAAATTAGAAACGTTCTATTTGAACCTCAATTAAGTTTAGGCTACCTAGAGTCTCTTCTAATAACGCTATTCAATTTCTGTAACATTATTATTGTAGCTTGTCCTCATCCAAAAAGCTTTAAAAAAAATTTGAGGGGTAATGGGGAAAGAATTTACCCTGATGGTAGCCAAAATTTGCTTAAGCGTATCAGGTAGTGGTGGAACAAGTTCCCCGTAACCCCCGTAACCCCCCCCCTTATTACTGGGTGGTTTTTGTTCCACCAATAGTATTTCAATCTTTGATTTTTGGCTACCAAAATTTCTTCACTCGAGTATAAATTAGATAAGAAACGTAGGCTTTACTCATTCTCTATTTTCTTTCGTTCCCCTGATTGTTTAAATTCGTTCGTTCTGAAGATGGAAACGGAAACAAGTGTATCTGAGTATCTTCAAGATCGGTATGATCTTTTGAAAAAAAAGGATGCGTTCGGAACATTCGTTGACGTCATTTCTGAGTGTTTTCTGAGGGATAACCCTGACAAGTTATTTCTGCCATCAATGGTCAAGTCGCTAGAGCAAAGGTGGATTGTAAGTTTTTTATTTTTTTATTTATTTTTTTATTTTATTTTGTTTGCCTTTTAACTAATCTTTTTCTTTTCCTTTTTTTTCAGAAACTCCCAGAGGAAGAAAAGGATGATTATCGTCGCCTAATGGAGAGAAGAAATAAACTTATCGAGGAGGAGATAAGAATTGTAGATAACATGATCATTGCTTTACGTCCTGGAGAAAGGTCGTACACTGGAGACAAATTGGCTGTCCCCATTCCAGAAAAGGAGAAAGAATTGGTAGACAAGATGTGTTTTAACCCGATTTTCTGGTAAGCTTCCATTTTATTTGTCTTAAGATTTCTTTAATTTATTTATTTTTAATATTTCAGGTACTTCTGTGACGAATTCAGTAAGAACTTACCAGACAATCCAAAATGGCGAAACAACATCATGGATTTGCAAACAAAAACGGTCCAAAAATGGTCAACATTATCCAAAAAAATCCAAGGAGATTACATCAATCGGGCAAAGAAAGAGTTTGAACTTTACACAGGTAAAATTAAAAATAATATTTAAAACAAAATAAATTGAAATTTAACTATTTGATTAAAATATAGGATCAACAGATGGCAATGAGGTGGTGGTCCAAAGCTTACTGAAAACTCTACGATATGGAAATTTTGATTTTTTTTGATGTTTGTTACACTAACCATATCTGCTTGGTGAAATTTAATTTGCATATGTATCCAACTTCTGTCATTTTTTTCACAAGTGATAAACAACATTTCAAGAATGTCAATTCAATAAAAACTTTTTTCATACGAATCATATTTCTTTTGTTTGCTTATTGCGTCACTTAAATTTTAGTGTAGTTAAAATAATTAATGAAGGTTGGGGAGGGGTGAGGAAAAAAAAATTCAAAATGTCCAACTTGTTTTCTAAATGGGGTGGTTGGATGGGTGGAGAGAAAAGTTTAAAATGGCCAATTTGTAAACCCTTCCTCCTCCTACGCATAACGAATTGCCGCCAAAAATTCAGCTCGGGAAATATGGCGCTTCTTGACGGTGAAAAAAAAATTATGTTTGGTGTGTATCACGAGTCGTGCCTGCTGTCATCTTAAAGCTCTCTGGCTGAATTTGATTGATCTCTTCAGTTTAATTTTCATCGGAAATTAAATCATGTGTGATGTGTATAACACGAGTCGTGCCTGGGTGGTTGGATGGGTGGAGAGAAAAGTTCAAAATGGCTGATTTGTAAACCATTCCTCCTCTTACGCAGAACGCATTACCGCCAAAAATTCAGCCAGGAAATATGGTGCCCCATGACGGTGAAAAAAAATTCTGTTTGTTGTGTAACACGAGTCGTGCTGTTGTCGTAAAGCTCTCTGGCTGATTTTGTGTTTCTGTTACACTTTCATTAAACTGGGCCGATAGTCTTAACTATTTGCCAAGTTTTTGTTTCGGTGGCAACGGTTTCAGTGTCGTGATCTCTACACGCTGCTCTACATCCTGGACGGAAGAGCCGGCCAATACCAACAAGTCGTCGTCGTCGTGGACTGATGGGTATGTTTTTAAATAGAATATTATATCATCATATGATGATAATGGGTACAAGTGCAGCATGGTCGATATTTCCGATGGTGTTGGTTCTTTTTCGAATTCGAAATTCAAATTCTCTCTTCTTCTTCTTCCATTGATCTCTATATGATTTCGTTTTCTGTCGAAATTGGTTGGGTAATTTTTTCCCCTTTCTCTTTCATTTCTAGTGTGTGATGGATAGGTTCAAAAGGCCGGAGGTCTCTTAGGCGTGACTTCACTCGGACTCTTGATTCTAGGCCTTCTTATGGTGTTCATCCTGATCCTGCTCGTCATTATCGTCGTTCTAGCTGCCTTGTTGCCCAGAACCAAGGCCCATTATCATCCGGGCCTCTTTATTTTTTTTGTCCATTCCCACTTTCGCTCGTCAATCCGAGCGTGAAGTTCCCGTCCGTTTCTATTCGATTCCTTTTCCGTCCTCACTTTGTTAGTGTCGTAACGATCGCCTTATCGATAGACGATCGTCATGGGCCCACCAAGCGAAAAGCGAAACTTGTCCGATTCTTCCCCCCCATTTAGTCTCTCTACTCACATCGATAGACTAGCACTTCCATATACATAGCGCACACTATATCCTTTTACATTTTTGTTTATTATTTTGTGTGTGTGTGAGCTTTGTTTTGTTTTTATTCATGGAGAAAGGGGTGGGTTTCATATGTACAGTACTGCTACTACCCGTGCTGGTCTTTTCTCTTTTGGCCTTTCTGTGTGTGTTTTGGTCTCGGTTGTTTTTCGAAGCCGGGGTCGTTGTTATTGCTGTTGCCCATTAATCAGGTTCTGCGAAGCCGAATACTGTATATCTACTAGGTTATCAGGCAAGGGCTGGTTGCCTCCGATAGGTATATTTTTTTGTTTCCTCCCTCCGTCTGAATATGTGGCCGGAATGAAGCGATGCGAGAGATGCGAGAGAGACACAGAGAAAGAGAAAAGATAGCGAGCGCACAAGAGAGAGAGAGACTGAGTAAGTATTGCCTGGGCTATGGGGTATGCCACGGAATACATGCAGCGCATACAACAACAATAACAAGAAAAAGGAAAAGGAAGAAATAAGGGGGGGGGGGCGAAGATCCATCGAGAGCCAAAGTGGTGCGGTAGAGAGTCCAGCAAAGTCGCTCTCTCTCTCTCTCCTTGGCAGTAATCTGCCAAAGAAAACATCCCGGGGAATGAAGCCAAAAAAGAAACACAGCACACACACTGGTGTGTGCTGTGTGCAGGGCTCTGCCGCTCAATGGCGATGCAGTATCTATAATGACGAGTATGTATAGCGCAGAGAGAGACGAGCGTGTGTGAAAACGAATCCGGCAACTCTGGCTGACTTTTATTGACGTGCGAGATGGAATCCCATCCCCCAACCTAATAGAAAAAAAAATTATTCCGTCTCTGTATGTAGACGGAATAGTCTGGACGGAGAATGGGGGGGGAAATGCGGGGTGAAGCTAGGACCTTTTATCAGCTTCGAAATCATAACATCTACACTATATTAGCTATGACCGTTTTGTTATTTTCTTTTTTTTCTTGCCCGTGCCTAGTCATTATTGATCCATCGAGAGAAACCAGATGAGTGGGGGATTGGTAATGCGGAAGAGGCTTTGTGTATAGTCTAGATATCTCTTCTCACGCAATTTGTGGTTTACGCGCTGGGTACCACTGCACTGTCGGCACCGCCCGTAATTGCATATTTGGCTCGAATATCCGAATTTTAAATTTCCCGCTATATCTAATTCTTATCTAGCCTCGTCTCTGGGAGCGACAACCTCTTGATATGAATCAAACTGTAAAGTGCGGGTTTTATACCTACTGTATTCTTTCGGTGGTCACCACACTTCCTGCGGAAGGGAGAAAAACAAAAGTGAAGTATTTATTTTTAAATTTGAAATGAATTGCCGACTTTCTTTTTCGGGTGGCGGGAGGATTTGTGAATTAGAGACGACGAAATATATCAGAGAAACGACACCCCGCGCTCAACACTTTGGCGACAAACAGTAGGATCTCTCAAACAGCTATTTTGTCGTCTCTGCAAATATTGTGTGCGTGAGAATGGGCCGCAAACGGGAACTGTGAAGGGAAAACGGCATCGAATTGCTTGTTTAGATCGCATCTAAAGCCCCTCGTTCTTTCCTTTTTCACTCTTCGGATTCGAATGCAAAGCGGATGGTAGACAGATGAGACAGATACAAAGAGACAGATGAGAGACAGAGAGAGTTATGACTGTCATGAGTATTGTAATATTATAAGCACAGAAAAAAAACCATACAGGGAAATGCGTTCGCCATTTTTTGATTGAAATGAATTCGGCGTCTAATTTGAATCATTTTGAAATTTTTTCAGGAGCATCGACCGCCCCGCCAACGAGCACGAACCAACCGAATTCGTCTTGCTCTACACGCTACTCTACATCGCGGACGGAAGAGCCGGCCAACACCAACACGTCATCGTCGTCGTCTTCGTGGATTTGTGGTTGTAGCGACGATTTTCTGCTGAAGAATTCTTGCTACTCTGATTACGCCACCTTCTGTTTGACGGGTGAGTCCTGCCCATCGGCAATTATTTATGATCATAAAGAATTATCCTTTGCTATTCTGTCGATGATGTTATTTAGTCCGTTGTCCGTTGGCGTGCGTGATTTTCCGCTGTTGGAAAGAAGGGGGAGGGAATAAAAGAAGAGATGATGATGGGTACAAGTGCAGTATGGTCGATATTTCCGATAGTGTTGGTTCTTTTTCGGCTTGTCCCTTTGGCGCTTGGTGGGAGATTCAGCCTGGATCCTTTTGGATCCTTTTAGCCGAGTCGATGCCCGAGCGGACGCGTTTGAAACGAGGTGCTGTCGAATAAGAAACGAACGAACGAAAAACAAATTTTATTTTGTAAGTGTTCGACTCTCTGCAATTATTTGTTTTCCCCCGTCGACGTTTTGTTTTTGTTTGGTGCGATCGTGAAATATTTTTTGCGGGCAACCAAATTTTTGCGGGTTTGATTTCGTCGCGGATTATTGCGGCCACCACCGCCACCCCCCTTTCAATCAACAATTGCTTCTTCCGTGTTAATCCGATTCGCATTGTGGAAACTTATAATTTATTTGTCGAAACAAAACGATAAGACAGTGTAATTCGACGCAAGAGTTTTAGTTTTCATGACATGGCCGACTTTTGATTGATTGAAGTCGAGTGCAAGTGACTTAAGGAACTCTCGGAACTCTTGGACGGGAGTTTTTTCCCGATGCCCGTACAGTTCCGTATGTGTGGATATGCGTGTCTTTGACGTTACTATTGTCCCCGTGTCCTCGTCTGCTGTGTTTCAACCCCCCCCCCTCATGTGACGTGTCTTGTGTGTGTGCCGAACCGTTTCGTGCGTCTTGTCTCTCGGTTCCGGATCCATTGAAAATCGGAAGTTTTTCTTTTCTTTTTTCTTTTGGTTTTTTTGTTTATTTATTTTTTTTTCGTCGGCAAACGACAAGAAAAAGTTGTTGGTATGGTTGTCCGCTACTGACTTCTTGTAACAACTAGTGCTAGTAGGGGGAAGCCCATCAAATCAAAGGATCCGCCATTGAACATACTAATTTTCTTACTTACTTACTTTTTTTTCAACTTTAATTGAATTTGTCTTATTTTCTTGCACGTGTCGTTTGGGCGTAGTATAACGAAGAAAAACCCTGGGTGGGTGGCGCTCATCAGCAGTCAGGCGGTGAGCTCCGGCTCTGCTTGTCCTGTGTGTCGTTACTCGAATGACTTTTCTTCTTCTTCTTCTTTTCTCTCCTTCGCATCGGCCAACGTCGTCGTCGTGTGGTGCCATTTTTTTTTTTTTTTTGTTAAGTATTTGGGAGACTTTTGCGACTCGCTCGACTAGTTTTTTCTCCGCACGACTCCAGGCGCGCTGGTTCCGCAATCAATCCGACAACGGCAATGTCTACAAAACCGGACGAAAAAAAAAATCCATGTAACTATATTTTTATAAGGAAGTTAAAAGAAGAAAAAAAAATCACACGCGTGATGGTGGTTAACATTTTTGTTTAGTATAGCCACAACCTATACGTGTAGCTCTTTTGATTTTAGATAGGCTGCTTGATGCAGTTCAGGGTTATGCTGTGGAAGGCTTTCCTCCGTTTTTATTTGTTCGCTCGGTTGATGAATGGAAGAAAAGAGGAGAGACACAACTTTTTGAGCAGAGCTCTGGCGCAGATATCGTAGTTTTTTGGGGGGTAAAGGGGGAAACCGGGGACGGGAACAGCTTCTTCTTGTCGTCTATTTGCCTGCTGTTATCCGTCTCGCCATTTTGTGGCCCGCACGTTGAATAACGTCAAACTTCTTTTATAGTCTCTCTCTGTCTCTCCCGTAAGTGTCCTTTACACCAAGCAAATCATCTAGCGCCGTGTGTTTTATTTATGTTTTTCTCTCTCTCTTGGTTATTTCTATGTTGTAAAAGGAGAAAGAAAACAAAAATGGCTGGGTTGGTGGAAGGTTTATACGGTGGGAGTGGTGGATAGTTGATTGCGATCAAGAAAAAAAGAAATAAAAAAAAAACAACTGCTTTTTTTTCGCTCGTTTGTTTTGTTTGACGGACTTCAATGCTAAACTGGTTAGGCAAACAATTTTCACCCCTTTTTCTCCGCTTTTAACGTTTTGGGGGTAATTTGATGATGAAAGGATCGGTCAATTTAATCCCGAGCGACGGTCGAACGATCTTTTGTTTGTTCAATTCAGGAGGTCGGCCATATCTCTACATGATTTCTCATTTCACCCGCTTGACCGGCCCAAAGTGACTTGTATCCAGAATTTTTGTTTTCTCTCCCCGCGACGCTAAACGAGAGCGGGATAGTCTTGACGTCGTGCGTGAATTGAGCCGTGGTAGAGCGAGAGACTCTACGACGCTAAACACAAATGAGCTATATGCTACTCTGCAGCGGCGTCGATATAGTAACTCTCTCCCTTCTGCCACCTCCCAACTTGTTTGCTCGCAGATGAGGAGGAAAGCAAAGTGAATTAGTTTGAGATCCGCAGAAAACACTTACCGGGAGCGGGCGTCGCCGTCGCATCAACCGCCGACGCCCGAAAACTTTGACAGCCCCACCAGTCGTCGGCCGTATAAGAGAAGCTTCTGGCCTGAGAAATCGAATCTGCATCGGCATTTTCATTTTCCTAGTGAAAAAAAGAGAGGGAAGAAAAAATGGGAGCGGGATAATTGAACAGGCGAGATTGAAGGCTTTATAGAGAGGCAGTGAGCTCACTTGATGGTGTCTGTTGTTCCAGGATATTGCCTCCTGGAAGCGGTTTCCTTTTGTTTTTCCTGTTTTGTTATTTTTCAAGGAAGAGAAGAAGAAGGAGACGATCTTTTTTCCCTCTTAACCCCGCGGGAGGATGAAACTTGCATTCACTGGCACACGCCGACACATGCAAGGGATGGAAGGGTGGGGGTTGGGGGGTGGGGAGAAAATGGGTGAATGTAATCAATACTGTCGTCTGCTGAGAAGGGACTATATTGAGAACAAAATGCTCCTCTCCGTATGGGAGAAACAGCTGCCGCAACTGCAAACACACACAGGCATCTAACGTTTGTTGGGAAAGTTCCCCAGGTCAGTTGCAGAAAAGAAAATATCGACCGAGATGAAAAACTTTTCTTTTTTTTTCTTTTTTCTTCCGGGTCGGTCGTATAATAATATCTGAGCAAGTGGGAGTAGCAGCAGCAGCAGCAGCCAACGTGACCGCCAACGTTTTCTTTATTGGCGTTCGTCGTCGAGATGGACTATGGCTTCAATTACTTACTTTTACATTTGTGCCGTGAACGGACGAGAGACCGACCCGACCCCCTTTTTTCCTCGCTGTAGTCTTTCAATATAATGTCTGGGAAAAAAGTATTGGCAGGTGCTGGAAAAAAATCGGTTGAGCGGGCGTCCATCCATCCATCCATCCATCCGCCTCTTTATTTCTTTTGTCGGGGAGCAGTTGTTGACTGGACGATGCCTCGCGTGCGTGATTATTCAAGCCGGATACATCATCAATGACTTAAGGCGTTTAGCTGTCGGTCGGGTTGGCGCGCCGGATTCGTTTCTCTCGCAATCACGCGAATCAAACGCCGGCAAACGGAGGTGAGGGGGAAACGAGAAGTTGATGGGACTTTGATGTCGAACGATTTTTTTCGGGGTGGGGAAAGGTGATTTCCCCTTTCTCTTGCCGATTGTATCGGCGTCGCTCTTTTATTTCTTATTTTTAAGTCGACCCGACGAGCGTCTTACACACATCTATAGGATCGGATGGACATTAGTTGGTACACGCCTCTCCACTTTTGCTTCCTGTCTTTGACTTTTTTTTGTTTTCATTCGATCGGTCTGAAGAAGATCGACTGTGAATCAATCAAGGAGAGATACGGTCGAACGTGTTTCGCCCCATTGTCGCGACTGTTGGGCACCGCTCTCCAATGTTTTACGGGATCGACATGTCTAACGCGATGGCGGGGTAGTAACTCTTTCTCCTGCCGTTGCGTCTCTTTTGTTACCTCGTTTGGCCGATGTGTCGCATGAGGAGGAACAGAGAGAAATAGATTTTGATTCACTGATGGAATCGTCTGGGCTGTGCTGTGTGTTTGTGTGTCGACATATAATCTCTTTTGCTTGGTTTCATTTCGTTTGATTCGTTGCCAACCGTCGCCATCAACCCATAGCACACGGCCATTTCAATATTGATATATCTGACAATATCTTTCAGTTGTCTTGCTTCTTTATTGTCGGACCAATTTCACTTGCGAGCTCTTCTTTTTTCCCCCTTTGCTACAACTTCTCTCGTTGTAGTAGTAGTAGTAGTCGATGATATACTACATCTATTTGTTGATTCAGCCGACCGACGACAATCTTACCTATTCCGCATACAAGTAGTACACGGGAAAAAGAAATGGGGGGACAAAACAAATACAGAGACTTTTCCAATGTCTTTTTCTTTATCGACGCTCGACGTGACACGGTAAATATATTCCGTATACTGTGTATACAGTGTGTGGGTGGATGTAAACCAATAGTCTCTGTTCTAGCGTGCATAGAGAGTTGACAGGCAACACGGGCAGGATGGCGTAGAATTCGGGGAAAGACCTTCTCTCTCCGACGTCGACAGAGAATCGACGAGGGACGTTTAGGAGCATCAACTGAATCGTCGATGATAAAAGCTTTGGAGGTTATATTTTTATCTACCTGAAATCGGGTTTGGCGAATAATAAAAGGGGGGAAAAAGAGTTCTGTTTTTGTGTAAAAGTTGAATGAGGACGAATACTTTTACTGTTTTTTACGGACCTGCTGTTAATGGATGATGTCCGTCCTTCCGTATTTATTTTATTTATTTTTATTTATTTACTTTGAATCGAAAAATATCTGTACGCCATCGCGCTGTTTTACTGCTAGGATTTTGTTCATGATAAACTTTTGAATTGATTTGCCTTCTAGCAACTTGTTGTGTCGTTTATCATCGAAAAATTCAAAACTTAACCGCTTTTCTTTTTACCCATTACAATTTTCAAATTTGTTTTACAGCGACAGACCTGATTTGAAAATTTTCCCTGAATTAATCTATCCAAAATTGGTGAAATCGAAATTTGTACATTGGCGACCAATTGCTAGGCTACCGTCAAATACCTGCCTAGGACCTTTTTCAATATGTGGCAATCCGCCTCGTAAACGATTAAATTTCTGGGTGTAAGTTTTCATAATTTCTAGAATTCGTCAAATTCCTTGCTATTAAATTTCTTTTTTATTTGTTTTAGTTGTAACACCTATCCAAGAAGCAAACCACAAGTGATTCAAATTCTCAAAGAAAACGGAATAATAGTAACCGCAGATCTGTTGAAGAAATTCAATTTCTCGGTAGAAGAATTTCAAGCCGATTCGAGACTTTTTAAAAGAAAAAAAAAGGGAAAAATGAAACAAAGTACTTTGAAAAAAAACCAGAATGAACCAGAAACGTGCAATCCGCCGTTTATTGATCTTGATGTCGATCATTCATATCTCGGGAAAAATTTTACCGTTAAATCGTCTCCATCACTTAAAAACGAAGTCTGGATCCCATCAGAAGAAAATGCGATTGACGGGTCAACTCTTCAAGAAAATTGTGAGCCAAAATTACAGGCATTTGAGCAGTATTATTCTGACAAATCTGCCTCTTTTCACACATATTGCCTCGGTATGCTTTTTTCGTTTTAGTTTTCGTTTTTTTTATTGTTTAGTAACCAAAATTTATTTTTTCAATAGAACAACTGTCGTCCAGTGACGATTTACCTGAAGGTTGGAGTGGTGATTGTCTGATCTGTCCAGGCAATGCTGCTTTTAAATGTTACAACGCCAACAACAGCCTCTCCTGTCCAAAGGAAAGTATTGAATGGAACGAAATGTTGTCCATGTTAACAGGTGTTTCGCATTTGTCGCTTCAAGAGAAGATTGAAACGCTCACATGGTAAGACCAATTTTATTACCGAATTTACTTATTTTTTTCTAATAAGTTTTTTTTTTGTTTTCAAACAGGCGAGTTTGCCCTTTCTATGGGATCTTGGAAATCTTGGCGTCCAATGTTGTTGTGTGGACAACTAAAGTAGCGACGGTCGACGGACCGATTTTCTCATTTTGCGAGCGTTACGTAAGTCGCATCTACCGCACGACAACGAATTCATGCGTATCCTGCGAGCACAATTACATAACAACGCTATTTCCACCAACTCCAAGAATTCTTGATATCCCAAAGAAAGATGTGCCCCGGAAGAACAAGACGTTAGTCTTCTTGTGCGCCCGGCTATCGGCTGGGAATACATTGACCGTTGGATACTTTGACAAATTGGTCGCGTCACTAGAACAAAGTGAAAGGTAAACTGTATTAAATGCTATTAATTTGGTAGTTGTCTAATTTTCCCCATTTTCTATTACTTTCAGCAATCCAGGACGGTTTGGTAAATTCAACCGTCCCGGGTTGCCGGCAGGAATGGAGATTGTTGGAAAATTTGTTGCCCGCGCGACTGCAACTACCAAAATCGAAACAAGATACGCGCGAACCATCAAGGCTCTTCCTGATTGGCTACCGATGAATCTGTTGCCAGAGTTCATCTTGTATCGCTACTGGCCGGGAAATTCAGTTATCATAGGAATGACTACACCTGCCTGTTTGACCGTTTCGCCAAATCATCTAAATAATGGATTTGTAACTTCTTTTTCTCCATTTTTTTTTTATTTTTTTTTTTATTTCTCTATCTTTCCCCAGAAAACACTTCATTGAGGATCTTTTTGCCCGTGGCATTCCACGAGATAGCCTCTTCTTCTATTGCCATTGTCTTCAAGCCAGGAATTCGAAGTCCCGGCCATAGTTGTGACAACTTTAGCTGCTTGTTGGTTTGTGTTCAAAATGGCTTGTAGACCATCAGTACCTAAAAAAACAGTGAAAGAAATTTTTTAAATTAACATCCAACATTGGAAATTCTACTATACCAGATTTACTGGAGTAACTTGGAGTAGATTGGAGTGATTTTCGATTGATTTTCAAGTCTTAAAACTCCTGCCAATCTCTGATTCACTGTGTAAAAAAAAGCAAGATGGATGCGAATCCAGGCCTAACAATAAACATAATGTAGTAAAATGAATGTTATTTGAATATAAAAAGTAGTAAAATCACACCGCGACGTTCAAACGGCCGTGAGCTTAATGGGCAATTATGATGACAATGGAGGGAAAAGCCATGGGTAAGAATCTCCAGCTGTTGGGGGTCCGAGTTCATTACGGCCACTGGATATGGAAAGAAGCCTTTTAAAAAGTTCCAATGAGTAGACTGAAAGTGTAACAATAAATTGTTGACACCTACCATTCCCCAACACAGTGGGGGGCAGCAAAAATGTAGCCAAAAAACATATGAGATGCTAAATGATTTTTTATTCAAGAAAAAAAAAATAATTCGTATGGAACCTTTACAGAATCAACCAGTCAAACAGAATTTCTCATGCAGTTCTCCTAAATATAAATGAAAGTTTGGGATACTTTCTTTAAAATTTTTCCGTTTTCACTGTAAATTGTATGAAAAAAAGGCAGGTGCAAGTGGCATCCGTTGGAAAGGCGTTACTTGCGAAGCTGTTATGAAAGAAAATATTTACCACTTTAAAAAAGTCGTCGAATCGCAAGAAATCTCTGTTCTGAATGCTGCAATGTGTGACATTTGTCTCGTAATCATTTACTTTTACTCATATGTTAAGAGTATCCAAACTAACCTAACCTGATAGACGGGTGCCGATCATTTATTATGTCCATGTTGCTCTTTCGTCATTATAGTGCTGTGTTCAGATACAAAATCTTCGTAAATTATTAGGATCAAAAGATAAAATAGCAAAAGCTGTTTTGATCACCATTTCTAGTCGGTCTCTTAGCTCTAAGTCCAATGGAATAAACGAGGGAAAGATTTGATAATTGGAATCGGCCACTTGATAAATTTGGTCGCAGTTTTTTTAGGTTATTGTCTCTTCAGTTGGTTAATTTATAAGTATTTTTCATATTTTTTTATTTTCCGTAGTTGTCATCAACAACGTTCTGGCAATGCATAAACCCCCCCAGTTGACTGTTTCAGCTATAGTATGCGCTGTCAAAAATGCTCGCAGATACCATGGTTACGAATACGCGAAGTCCGTAACTGCGGCAGCATGTTCTAGCACTCAGATTGACGAACTCGATGACGAAGAGGAATGTCATACTAGAGCCGATAAGGAAAAGATTTCGGCGTTTGAAAGTGGAATGCTGGAACTGAACAAAGCGATACTCGAGTACAATCCGTCGAATGGTTCTTATCAACAAACAAGAAATAGGGCTCTATTTATTTTATATTTATTATTTCGGGATGTTATTGCTTTTGTTTTACAAAGTCAAGATTCATTAAACGTACATGGGAATGTTTTAGAGGAATAAAAACACGTTCAACAATCTTTATCGAGTCTAAGACACACTGACTAACGACGGCAGGACGTGAGAATAATACTTCTTTTGACAACTGTTAAATAGAATATAGAGGCACCAATAACAAAAAAATGTTTTAAAGGAAATTTTTTATAGAAAATCGGTCGATTGGTCGATTTTCATTTATTCTAATCGAATGATTAATATTTTTTAAAATCTAATCATTTGTGCGTCAATTGGATAATTTTGCGTCGATTATAATCGAATGGTTAATTAGTCGATTAGAATCGATTGAAATCGGTTATCAGCGATTCGAGTGGTAGTTCTATTCTCTATGCATAAAAAATTGAAGGTAGGAAAGGTTCCGTGTAACAGATCGCCTGAGTATATTTTTAACCACCTACGAGAATGTCTTCCAGGAAATGGGCGTTAAACGTTCGTACACAAACCTCCAAAATGGAAAGAAGCCATTGCTCAAAGACACGAGACGGTACAACATTTAATCGGTTTTGAACCCACCCTCACGATTTTCAAAGCGATGCATACAGAGAGCATCGAAAAACTCAATATACACGCTTAATAACTTTTGAATGAAATCACTGAACAAAAATCTTTCTTCAAATCCGACTTTTTTCTAGATGCTTTTCGGGGTTTGGTCCACGAGATCGCTGAAGATCCCTTGGAGGATCGCCGAAATATCAAGTCGGCCAAAAATCAACTCTCCGTTTTTTGGGCAAAAGGAAAAATAACTGTTCAGATTACGAGAGATAAAGAAGATTTGATTCCAGATTTGGGTAACGGGTCTTAAAACCTGAAATGTCCAAACAAATGGAACATCTCATAAAAAAGCAGAAAAATCGAGGGATGGGACATTAAGAAAATGGTGCGAAAAAAGCAATGACTGCAAATAGAGAAATAGGTTTTTCATATTTGATGATCTGCTCATACCATGACTTTATTCACTTGTCATTGACATTCGAAAGGCTTAAATTCTGAAACTGTTCTGAACGTTTTCTGGAAATAAAAAAATAATTAAAAAGAAGTTTAACTCAAGAAATTCGTTTTTCGTGAGAGATCTTACCATTACCCAAAAAAAGCTCCGTGAACATAATATTTTGGCAAGTGCCCTGGAAAAAAGGCGGGAATTCGTCCCAGCTCGCTATGTATATTAATATATTTACAAGTGATGGAAATCTTTCATCTAGGCCATATTAAAAAAGATCTGACCAGATCTAAATATTTTTTCCTCCATACCCTTGAGCAAGTCTACCTCCACTCCATTAAGTAAAAAAACAGTCAATAAAGATTTTGTAGACTGGACTGCGACGTGACTCATCGAAACAACAAAATCAGCTTTAAGAAAGGAAATCATTCCGATTACTCAAAGTTTTTAAACTTGAGCTTTTAAAGAATTTTCATGCTGAACATTGGTTTTGATTTAGCTAAATACTAAAATGTGTGGTGAAGCATTTGATGGGAAAAATCTTTATCGGACAGTCCCCACAAATCTTAATCGACTTAAATGATTGAGGAAGTTTCTTTTTTTCTTCTGGAAAACTAAAAAAAGATTTATTAACGTCTTCTCAAAGTTCGATAAAAAGGAAATCCTCCTTCTCATCATTCCTCTCCTTTGTCTCAACAATTCTCTAGCTTAGATGAAAAGTGCACACAACCTAGAAAACGTTTATTCTATTTTATGTTAGATTTATCTAAAGCAAGAAAGCGATATATGAGACATATCATACATCAAGGGTCATAAACTTCTGATCGTCAGAGATCTCAGCCAATCTTTCACAGGGATAAATTCTAGCTAACTCTACCATGTATCCTTGACGGCTTATTTTTCAAGATATTCGTTTATCCGTCTGCGTGTTCGTGGACACGTCTCTATTTGGAGATTTTTCGGATAAAAAATAAATTCTTTCGATTTCAAAACACGCAAAATGTTCCCTAAGAATAGAAGAATCAATTTAGAAAGTATAAATAATTATACAGTCATGCTTGCCCTCTTGGAAAGTTATGTAACATCCTAACAAATTCGGTAGATGTGGGTGGATGACTATGGACGACTATCGTTTCTTCTTGGAACTATCACGCTTCTGCATTCAAAAATGTTTCGTTTTTTCAACCAACCAACCAACAAACAAAATAATTGATTTGTACCCTCTATGCTACATCAGAAGAATTCACCCTATAGCTGATCTGTAACAATGCATCGGTCTAAAAGAGTTGTCGGTTCAACATTTTCCAAAAGAGGACGAACGAGAAATGAACCACTAGAATACGAGCGCTTCTAAGAATTTGTTACAAAAATTCTTATGTAAAGATTCCTGTGGTTTCCATAGGTTGTGATACAGCCCTTTTTTCTCTATAAGAGAGCGCTGTGCGTCCCCTGTTGTGCTACTTCTCTGTTTTTCAGAAAAATAGTATATTCAGCATGTATAATCATGGTCAAACGGTGGGCTATGATGATAGTTGTTTTGTTTTTGGCAACTTCTTTAAAATTATAGATAATTTTCTGTTTAGCTTCCAGATCTAGGGATAAGGTCGCCTCATCGAAAATCATAAGGCTCGCTTCCTTTAAAAGGATGCGAGCCAATCCTATGTGCTGCCTTTGTCCCCCAGAGATAATTCACCCATACTGTCCAAGAACTGTCTTATATCCACCAGGAAGTGTGCTTATGAAATCATGTAGTTCTCCTTGAAAAGCTGCAGCAATAATCTCACAAAAATCCTGTTGAGGCCTCCCATGAGAAATATTATTTGAGATGCTCGGATCAAACAAAATGATATTCTGGGTCCCGAAATATATAAAACAATGCAGTTTTTGTGACGCCTCTCTTACATCTTTACCATATTTATTTTTATAAAGCTGTTATGTGCATCGTAAAATATGAAAAGAAGTTTAGATATCGTAAATTTTCCACTCGGCAAGCAATAGCAACCGTAGAGCCGTCATTTACCTAAAAACTGAGGCTATCAGGCGATTCTTGACGTAAATAAAAAAATCTTATCTTATTCTATGGTACACTTAGAACCGGTATGCGTCCGAGGATACGGAATGTCAGAAGATTGTACTTCATTCATTCCTTCATTCGGAAAAGAGAGTAACGAGTCGCTCTGTGTCCAGAAAAACTTGAACAACCTCTTTATAAACGTGATTCATAATAACACGGGGGTATACATTTGAGAAAGATTACATTTATAAACACATACACTACACAATATATTATACAATACACAACACATACATTACATTTAGTAAAACAAGATCACTGATTTGCATTTCTTTTTTTTACAATGCTAATAAATGTCAAAATCTTCATAAAAAAGTCCCATTGCTCATAATAACCACTTATCCTACATTTAGATATGATAATATTTTATTGCCTTGAACGACGTATTTTTTTTTGAAAAATATGATGAATTTCTTGCTTTACATGCCCTCACTCCCAAAACACTTCGAAATAAAGAAGTTTGGCTATCTGAACCTGACACACTGACAGAAGAAGAGAGAGAGAGCGTTTCTAAACAGAAATAGAGGAAAAGTAATGGAGATAGCCCACTGAGTTTTTCCAATCAGCACCGTCTGGCGGCCATTAGATTATAGCATGTTTCACAATTCTCAACAAAACCATGGTTAAATCGGTTCTTCGGTCCCCAAAATAAAAATAAATCCTATGGGCGCCAGTTACATTTTCCAGAAAAAAAGATCAGAGAGCTCAATCCATATCGTTATCATGCAGATACACCATGACATGCAGGTAATTTGCGTAGAAATTCATTTCGTCGAGCCACCTAATAAGAGAGTCCTTCAAACCAGATCTATGTCTTAGAAGTTTGCGGCCTATATCCAGGCCCCTTTAAATTTCTTACTCATGGAAAAATTTCTCTGAAATTGCATGTTTACTCTTTTGTCAATTTTGCATCATATTAAAGTCATAATATCCAGCAGTCAAAATATCTGATTTTTAAAGGGAATCTTCATGAAAAGAAGAAAGGCAAATGAAAAATAACGTCACAACCCTTCTGAGAGCTACTCTTTTGACCCCTTTGAGCTATTTGAGCGTGACGACGAGTAAGAAACCACCACGGATCATCGGTGACAGCTAGGAGAATCGTTAAGCCGTAAGCCAAGGATTTTCATAAGCACCGTCTCTCCGAGAAGGGCATTTGAGATGAGGATAAAAAATGCCTGGGAATGCCTCTTGGGGGAATAAGAAGAGGATAATTTTATAACAGAGTTTGAGGACTCTGTGCCAACCATGGACTATGGGCGAACGTCAGCCATGTGAGCAGGTAACATTAGAAAAAAAAACAAGAAAAAGGTCTCTGTAAGATTTTCTATTTTATAGAACTAAAAAAATGAAAAAAAACTAAAGAGTAATGTTAGTACGCTTGGACAATTCCGCAACAGGTTGATGACAACCTGGCTGGTATATTTGCTTCCCTCACAGAGTTGTAAGGAAAATTGGCAGAGTAAAACTCTACGTTATGCCATATGAGTTTGAATTAACAGTTCTTGGTGCTGCAAAACATTGATTTCTGGAATAAAAATTTGCTTTTAAAAAATTGTTTTTGGAATTAATTAGATATAAAAACAAATGAAGAGACTTTAAAACTTCGGAAATGAAATCAACTTTCTTCATTCCAACCAAAAGGCGGGCATTGGAATTCTAGACTTAAGAAATTACTAAGCATTTTAGCTGGAAAACCAATGAGAAGTGGGTTTCTAAAGTCCAGAGTAGGTCACGAAAAATCACCCATCTTCTCGTCATTTCCCCTGAGAAAATTCGCCATCATCAAGAGTATGAACCCACCTATGCAGTTTCGAGAGTAAGGTGTACGCCATTGCTCGGCTGGCCATCCTTAGTTGGCTTGAAAGATTTTATGTACTAGGTGTCATCAGCATAGTAATGATCTTCAACCTCAATGGTGAGAATGGTGATATCATGGTGGGCTGATGTACAGGATGAACAGAATCCAACACAATAACACAAAGAAATCAGGGTAGAGGACACACTAAATATGTACACAGACTATGATAATCTTTCCACATAGGACTGGACCAAATTTAGAGCTTCGCTGTCAATGCCAAAGCGAGCCAAAAGCCTGTCAACAAGTATCGAATGATGGATCATATCGAACGCCGCATTTTGATCAAGCAATGCAATGGATTGGCGCATTTCATTCATCCACAAACGCAAACGCGGTAGAGTGATTCTTACAACAAACAGATTTAACAGGCGCGACGATATTTTCTGACTCAAGGTGGAACGTAAGTTGCTTAACCACCACTCACTCGACCACTTTTTTAGATAAGAAGAAAAGATTCAACACAGGACAATAATTGGATAACACATTCGGCGTCACTTCTTCACGCATCCTACCTCCATACTTCTTCAGTGTGGGAGTTAATAATCAAGGCCGACTTCATTTACTCAAGAAAGAGAACGGAAGACAAGAAGATTTATGGTTTTTGTCATTGGATAGACAAAAAAAACAACAAATTCGATGAGCAAGAAGGTCGGATTAGGGTCCCGGATGGAGGATCTGCGACAATGAAACAGACAAACGATACAACCCTCTGTATATTCCAGACAACCCCGATATTCAGAGTTTGCTTTATACAAAACTCAAATTCAGCGAGTGCACATTGTCACGTGTTGATCGATCAAATTACAACAATTTTGAAGCAGATAGAGAAAACTGAAAGTTATCCAGCTTGATATTCTAACGTTGACTGCACACAAGAAGTAGGGATAAAATTGTCATCCCGAATCAAGGCATCATAACCTCCACCACGAGTATTAAGTAAGAGATTGAACAGAGTTTTCTGCATAGAAAACTGTGAAGTACTTAGTGAAAATCTCAACAAAAATGTCACGAGTGTTATGCTGCGGTAGCTTAACTCAAGATTGCTTTAAAAGGAAAGTATCAACAATCTTAAAAACATATTTTTTCCCTTGCCAGACAGTAATTTAAGATTTTAGAAACCACACCTTTGCCTCACTGATGAGCTACCTTAGCCAGCTTCGAGAAGTCAGTATAGACACTCTTTGCCAATCGACGATTCACTTGCCCCCCACCTCCGTTCCATCCTCTTCTAATTCTTTCTGGTCCACCAGATCTGTTCAGTTTCCAGGAGGATCACACCATCTTTCTAAGCAGTGGCGCATACTTTCCCAGCACCGAATAGGGGCCAGTATTGTACTGGGTATGTAGATCATTAACATCACCAGCTGGGTCGTTAGTAAAAAGTACAAGGTCAGCCTAGGCTGTTCCGCTTTTTTAATTTTTTTAATTACGTTGCTTTTTGAGACTGGGGTTGGATTTCGTCTTAAAACAATACCATGAAAGTTTTAATCAGGTAAAATAATATTTAAATCACGCATATAAAAAAAATCGTGAGTTGTTTATGTTTTTAATTCGTGGAGTCAGTTTCCTGGGGTTTATTATTTGGCTCTTTTCACATTTGTTAGGGATATTATCCCTGAGGTATATTTATATACGAAGGTCCTTAACAATAGGGTGTGGGGTATAGGGGGTAGAGTAGTAGTAGCTAGCAGTGAAATTCAGAGGGTTTAATGTCCATTATGTATTTGCTTATACGTTTCTTCCCTGAATGACCAATTTTCACCAAATTTTGTAAATAATTCTGTCAAAATTTGATACATTGCGTAGTGGGGTTTTCATTTGTTTTCATTACTGTTTTAAAAATTTAATTTGCGTATTTGTTACCTAGCTGGTTGCCGAATCCTAGGCAGTGAATTCGTTTTTGTTTGCGTAACCTTCCAACTGTCAGTGCAGTGAGTTCTCAGCAGTGTAAACAAAAAGAAAAAAATTTTTGAATCTTCCCTAGCAAGACAAGTTTTCTGCTATCGGAGTGGAGAGGACAAGGGAAGAAGATAAGAAGATATTGTTCTTATTTGATTTGATTTTTATTGTTCTTGTTCGATTTCGTCTTTATTGTTCTTTTTACTTTATATTTTCCCATTATTACTTTTTTTAACTCTTTTGTTTTATTATTACCTCTTTTTGTTTACTGTTTTTAATAAATGATGATCTTGATTTTAATAAATTTTTTGATCAAGTGAAATTTCTATTCCTCCTTTTTTTAACAGTTAGTCATCAACCAAGAAGTTGAGGAACATTTTTAAAATGTTTGATTATACTCATTTTGAAGCTCTGGGTCATCTCATCAAGATCTTTTGGCGGCCGAGTTACCACCGATCTTCCACTTCCATTTACCTCCGAAAGTTTTTAAGTGTAATTTTTCAAAAGTTAAAAATTTAAATTTTTTATACGTCTTGATCAAGATTCGAACCCCGATCCATACGAATGGCAGCCCGGGTTGCTAACCTTTAGACAAACATTGACATGAGATGTAAGGGAAAGCGTGGTCCGGTTGGTGTGTACACCAAACAATGTAACGAAAGACGTAGTAAAGCTATGGTAATATCGCTAGCGACGCTATAAAATATGGATAGCACTACAACTTCCTCTTTCAAGTACCGTGGATGTTGCACAACAGAGCCAATCACAACTTTGGCTACAGCAATATTTTCTTCTTTAAACAGATCAATCATATAAACAAATAGTGAAATCAAGGGCAATCGAGACTTAAGAAATGCTGCACTTTGGAAATGATGAGGAGTGATAATGATGAGTAGTTTTTGTAGTTGCCAAATCCTTGGATCCACAGTGATAAAATCAGGATTGTCAAACACTATAACCTTGTTTATGTGTTTTTTCCGCCCTCGAACTCTACTAGCCCGCATTCAATTTTTACATATTTGTCTCGTTTTAAGTCACCCAGCTGGGCTGAATGTACTGTCAAAATTCTCTTTCGCAATATCAAGACTAAGTGATAAGGTGAACAAATCACACACTCGAAAAAAGTGAAATTCTGCCACCTTTAATCAATTCAACATATCTCAGCTGCTGCTTCTGTCATCTCGACTGTGTTGACATTAGATTCGAAGCTATCTATCGGTCCTCTCTCAGTGTCAGTCGCTAACTGTCTCAAAATTTTACTTTTGACCCAATTGGGATCGATGATTGGTCGTGTCTTCATTTGATATTTTGCCATTATCACGATTTAACCTATGAATTCCTCACTTTCTTCGGAATATTTCCTGATGGAATAAAACTCTTGCCACTCCGCTGAACTTTTGTTGTTCAGTCCAGGCTGCCTACAGACCAGACCATTCATGAATCTCCTTTTTGAAGATATTCGATTTTCTCTTCTCTCCTAAAGACAGGGACGTAGCTGTTGTCCTCGCTCTTCTGGACCAGAGTGCCGCCTTTGATACTGCCGACCATTCTGTTCTGATTGAGCGATTGCTCGTTCAATTCCGAGTCTAAGTTTCAATTGAGGATATAATTCAAGCTGTAAAATTTATTAGCCTAGTTATGCTAGATGTTACTGCAGTCATTTCCTGTTAAGTAAGGAGTATAGTCTGTTGGTAAGACGAACCCAAATTACCTTCCAAGTTATCCTCATCTTGCTCTAACTTCTAATACTTGATTTTCCATCTTTTATGAGAGTATTTCTTCTAATCCATGGCCTGTTCCTGTTCACCAAAGACCCATTTACCTGGAATTGTTTAAATTAAAAATAAGGAAGACGGGCTGAAAAAAAAATTTGTACCATCTGAATATCCAGGACATAGATCGCTTACCGTAGATAGAAACATCCCTTATCTCGACACTTGTTTTGGTTTGTGTGTGTGTGTCACTTGCCCTTCCCATTCTGTCAAAGTTCAAACTCATTATTTCCTGAACACTCACACTCAAACCTCCCATTATTTCCTGAACACTCAAACATTCTGTTTTTGAGCGCGTCAGCCCTAGATGCAGCCAACTCTTTTTTTTTCCAGAGGAAGATAAAACCAACCGACCGGAAAAAAAGACAGCTCCCGGAGTGAAGAAGAAGAGTGTTGGGCTTTGACATCGGGAATTGAATATCGAGTCAATGTCGATGCATCACCAAGTAAGGAATCCTCTTGTTGAACGTGACACCATCATAAACAACAGAAGAAGAAACGGGGATAATCTGGCATGAAACTTTGTGCACGCGTTCATGAATGCACTTTATACATATGGTACACTCGTGTGACGAAAGAAAAAGAAAGAATACAACATGCGCCGTTGTGCGTGTGCGTTTATAAGGCACACATACAAAGTTGTTTCTTTCTTTTCGCTGTTACGATAGCGCGGAAAAAATTACTGCCAACGATGCATCCCATTTTTATTTCTCTCGGCAGAGACTCTTCATGCTCCAACTATTCCGATATTTCACTAGGTCACAACCACACCCGTTCACGGATAGATTCTCTCCACTGCCTGCACAACATGTACAAGTAGGTTTTTCTTTCTTAGTTGATTCTCCGGGAGAAAACAAAGGGGAATATTTCACCACCAAGGATTTTAACTAGTGGCCCTTCAAATACACAAGGCAACAATAATAATTAGAGGAATGACACAATAAGACAGGTGCTTCTTCAAATGCTTCCGCTCATTTACATTCAATAACGAACGTCGACTGGAACAGCCTTCACAGTATCTAATTACACCAAGGCGACCAAGTATTTCAACCCTTTAATCTTTTTATATTTTTAACGACCGTATCGAGAGTTTGGTGGCAGATTTCAACCGTTACGTCCCAACAAATCGATTCACCTTGACAAAAAAAATTCGAAACGCCCGACGCACACAAATGGGAAATACCGCAGAGATTTCGAGAATATTTTTCGTAATGTTTATTATCATCATTTTGTTGTGTCTTTTTAACCAGACAATAAAATCATTTGTGTACATCGAACAATCGAATCGAAGCGAAGTCGAATTTTTTTCTTTCATTGGCCAGGCGACGGTCAAGGTGACCTTCGTCCCGTTTTAAAGTTCCGTGACACAACAAAAAACAAGATGGTTGATCATTTGAAGATGACACACAATGATACATTTTGCACCTTGAAGACTACGAGGAACCACAATATCATTGAGAAGGTGATACGACAATACGGTGTGTGTGTCCCTGGCTTCACTTTGGAATGAGAATATCTCTGGAAAACCATCGGAGTTCTGTTCAGTGAAATAGTAAGAGTTTTATTCTTTCTTTTTTCGATTCATTTTTTCGATTGGTCGTCCGAACGGTAAACGATGACGTCGTCATTCGTTTTTTATGGCATTTCAGACTGTAAGGTATTTTATTATCATTTTCCCCCATTTCTCGAATAAATGAAAATTTAAAATGGTTGGCGACCGGAGTTAAGTCGACAATAGAAACGCATCTATCATTTTAAACAGCAGCAGGTCATACCGTTAAGTGCCTCAATAGGCCATCAAAGTAGAGAAAGTGAGCTCGATAAACAGACTATCAGCGGCGTCGTTAAGAAAAAGGAAACTAATTTGCCCTGTATGCGGGACTTTTCTTAAAATAAAATTGTTTGGGACCTTCGCCATTTTTTTTATAAAGGTGTATATTCGCCGAAGGCGAATGTTACCAATTTATTGTCAAGATATGATAAAATACAAAGTCAAAATAATATGAAGGAGAGATAAAATAAGGACAAGAAAAGGGGTAGGCAGAAGAGGGAAGAAGAATAAAATTTAGGCAGGAGTAGGAGCGAAAGATCGGGAGGAGAACTGGCGTTCTAGAAAGCAAGGAGTGGAACGGCACACGATATTTCGCAGAGGAGAGCATTCTGGCTATCAAACTGAGTAAAATCTGCTGCTGTCGACCACCCAGATGGTCCGGAGCGACCTCCATTCGCCATACCTCATCTCTTCTTCATCTTTTGGCAGAAAGTCTGAAGGGGCAACGAATTTCCCAAAGTTCGCGGCTGTTTCTTCAGGTTTTTTTTCATCAGGGTTCCAAACGATCCATTAGGGGTTTCGCTATGTGATGTGGGGGGTAGTTTTCTTAGGACTTTTGGGAACTTTTTGAGGATTGTTCTTAACTATTCATGCGATTTAACAGGTGATTTTTTCGCTTGCCTACCGATCATGTTTCAGACTTGGACTTTTCTAAAACCTTTCAAGAAAGTCTTTAACGTCCTTTAGTAAGGATGAGAACTGCTTTCGGGACGTCTCTTTTTTGCATGTGCCCCTTCCTTCTTTCTGAAAAAATTAAATGAACTGTAAGAGCACCTCAAACTTTTCTTTGGAAGCCAGCAAGAGGAATTTGACCCATCGGCCTTCTCTGAAGGTTATGTAGGGGCTAATTGTGGTAATATTGGAGAGCATCTCGGTAATCCAACGCTCAATCCAACAAATTAAAAAAGGGTGGGAACAGGTTTGTGATTTGTTATTTCATTTGGGAGTAAAGCTTTCTCGATAAACGGATCAAAAGCAAGCAGACCAACCCCTTTTTTTGTAGCTGGTGGAAGGGCAGTTGGGAATAGAAAACCACTTCAATACTGTTGCAAGAGAACTGCAGGCAAGCCCTTTCTAGGAAAGCTTGATTGATTGATCGTGATTACGCACATGGATTACTTATTAAACCAACACGGTTCCAAATTAGTTGACGAGAAAACTGCTGCACAAAAACAGAAAAAAAGTCCAAATTTAGGCTACCCCCTCTAAATTTTTTTAAAAATATATCCTAAACTACAAAAGCTTTGTGATTGCGGTTTTTACCAATCGACTAAGCGAAACATTTTGCACGAAACCCAACTACTTTTTATATTTGTGTGAGTAGAAAATATGAGACTGTGCTTCTCATTCCTTTTTTATTGTAGCTCATAGATATAAAAAACATGCCGTTTTGCTGTTGCTTAAAGATTTCTCTCGCATTAGAGAAATGATAGTTTTGTCGCAAGAAAACCGTCGAGTCAAAACAAATCTAAATTGGGCTTCACTGTCGTCAATTAATTGTCTCCACAAGATTATGATTAAAAAAAAACAAAAGTTCATTTACAGGAGAACATTCCAAGAATTTGGAAGCTAAAGAATAATAAATCATGCTGATGTCAATTACCGATCTTACTCGGTGGTAAATTCGCTTTGAAGGCAATAAATACGAACGCAGCCTCAGACACTTAAAGTCAAACCAAAACATTTTACGGGGCGTTCAAAGAGAAATACGCTTACACAAATTAGAACCCATTGATGGAAGATTCCTCGATAGACTCGCGGTGGATGTAACAAGTGTTTGCCAACAACTTATGAGGTCGCTCACAACGACTTTTTCAGAAGCGAAGAGACTTTTACCGACCGATTGCCAGTCAATGAACTATATTTTCAAGCCAGACAGACGGTATGCGTTTTGAAAAAGATTTTCAAGAGAGGGATTTTCAATGAGGGCCACATTCCATCTTTTTTTGTGATTGCACTGCCAGTTATAGGGCTGTGAGCCATTTTTATCATCATTGACTCTTGTATGTAAGAAGCTGTGTAAAAGTGAGCTGTAGTTTTGAATGCAAAAAAAAAACAATGAATATTTTGGGACGGAAACAACAAACGATATCCGGGTTAAAATACTTTAATCTGATACGCAGATATTGTTCAGCCTAAGATTCAACATGGTCCTTCCCAACCTGTTTACGGAACGAATCGAAATTAACCCTCTACCATCTTCTTTAGTGTCGACACCCAACACTGTAGTCATCAACACCTACCACACCTCCGGTCGAGATCTTTAAGTTAACTCACCCAAAAAAGTGATTTACCCGTAGAACGGTCACATGAGAATGGTCACATGAGACGATAAACGAATGTGCTGGATGAGACTGCTTGAGCTATAATCCAAGTTGCCCTTCTTTGATCTCCTCTGCTGCCTGGCTTAAATGCTCTGCTCAGAAGCAGGCCCACGGCTTATAGGCTGTAACAGAACTCGGAGAAATTCCAGGACCCAGCATAGCTCCTGACCGATAAACGGAAGTTTAGTCGAATAAGAGGAGACCACCATCAAAGTCATTTAGGAGAAAACCCAGTTGCTGCATAAGCACAAGAAAGCCGCTTCCAAACATAACATTAACAACAAAATGACATACAAATGTTTAAGTAGAATTTTCTATACAGAAAATATAAACAAGAATCTAAATTATATGTAATGTAATGGTTTTTTATTCAACACATTGCATAAACACACACATAGTTTAATGGAGGGATCAAAGTTTTTTTCCAAAATGCATGTAGGCATATTTCGCGTCTGAGAAAACCGCAGATTTTCTAATGAAATTTGTTTCAGGCCCACTTTACGCGTTTTACTGTTCATCGGGATTTCGTCCCTTTTAGCTGCCCTATTAGCATTCCTAATTTTCTCAGAATCTCTTGGCATTTGTACTGCTTTCTTTTTCATGTTTGGCCCTACAACTTTCATGATCCGAATAATTTCGTAAGATACTCTATAATTTATTCATTTATTTTGCCATCTTCAACACCAAATTAGCAGTACAAAATACGCTTTTCGGTTTTTCTAATCACTTGAAATTACAATTTGAAAATTTATGATTAATTGCATAATATACACCATACAATATGCTTGTTTGCTTATTACTAAGTCAAAGGGTTCTGGATTTTTCCCATACTGAATTTGCAATTTTAAGGAAAATATATATAAAATGTTACACTTTTCCATATTTGTCGACACAATCTTTGGAATCTGATACGCAAAGATGTTTTCGTTCCAAAGTTTAATTCAGAAAATGTTTTCTTGAAATATGTTTTCGCAGTAAATGTTAAAAGTACGGGAGAGTCTAAGAGAAAAACTTTTTTGTTGAAAGGGTCTTTTTTTCAGTAAAATTATCCAATAAGATGCACAAATATTGAGAGATAAGATTGAAAGTGACAACAAAACAATCTTCGTGGACAACAGTCGCAAAAATTTTATCAGCCCTTTCTGCATTGCCAGGGAACGTATCGGGGTTCTCTGCAGAAGTCAATGTCCAACGTTGGTTTGTTAAGAGGAAACGCCACCTGCTATTTACTTTGCTGCCAAGTTGCAAAAATAAAATTCCATTTCGTTTTCCCTGTGTAAAAATTTTGTTTCAAAATTTAAATATGATATATTTTTATAGATCTTTAGAACTTTCTTTTAGCTATAAAGTAAATTTGCTGTTAACCTCATTTTTTAAAACATCTTTACTAAGATATCGATAGATTACCAATATAGGTTGCAAAACTGTAACTCTCAATTGCCACCCTTTCTCTACAAAAAAAAAACAGTTTCCCATGAGGTTAACTTCATTGTCAACTAAACTATTTTGATTAACTCAAACGTAAGACTTGGGATAGCATAAAAGCCAAATATTTATTTCTTGATTGTCTCTGCAATAGTGCACAAAGTTACCATATCATAGCTCTTTTCTCGAATTCTCCTTACTCTTAATTTGGTTTTGACATAGCACAACACAGAATTTAAGTTGAAATAAGACTCAAATTAACGGAAGTGCAGTTTCATTTGCAGTTCTGTAAAGGTTCAAGTTTCATGCGAAGACTGGTCTGCGCTATCGTCGGAATAGCTATCGTTACAGAATTTTTATTTAAGCCATTTTCTTTCAGGAATGGATCAGG
The DNA here is from genome assembly GCF_021134715.1 of Daphnia pulex. Lineage (NCBI taxonomy): Eukaryota > Metazoa > Arthropoda > Branchiopoda > Diplostraca > Daphniidae > Daphnia > Daphnia pulex. Next base: position 4,309,713 of record NC_060021.1, on the reverse strand, counting down.
AATGGGCCATGTATTCAATGCGTACAGGCTCTTTCGTCTTTACCCAGCTTTTTGAAAGAAAAAGAGTCGATTCCATTTCTCATCCATGGGATAGTGAGGTGCCAGCATGTAACAGCAAAGATGACTGCAGAACCAAATGATTTTGTGTCATTCATCACAAGGATACGTAACCGGAACACCTTGGCGTAATGGCTCGTCCCGAGATTAAATAGATTTCTCCACCAAAATGTACGGAAAGATTTCAAGAACCACAGCCGATTGCGCCACCTCCAGTTGCTGATATGACCGCTCATTTCCGGTCTTTTGGTGATCGTATGGTAAACGAACTTGCAGGTAAACTTTCACGGTTGACTATTATACCAATGGAATGCTTCGATCGTAAAACAGCAGGTTTTCCAGAAAATTGAACTTGCTATAGGTGCATTGAACGCAACTCCATCCTCAAGCAAGGCCGGATATTAAATGGCTATGCGAATGTGCCCATTAGACCCCTACTTCCGTTAAATAAAGTACGGATCGAGAAGGTGGATTGATGCTTGTATTAGTAGATACAGGAGCTAGTATCTCTGCAGCAAACAACGTACAGTTAAATATCTTGTAAATAAAAATCTAAGGTAGAATATTCAAATTTCTTAGAGGAGTGGATAACAAAATAATCTGAATTCTTGGTGTTATATCACACAATTGAATTAATTGCAGGTGTTCGTTCAGCACCATTTGCATTCCTTCTTGGTATTGATTGGATAATAGCAAGTAAAACTATTTTAATCGTTGAAGATTTGTTAAAATTGAAAAAAGGACTTAACAATTGAGTATTAAAAAACTAATTTCTAAGACGTAGGTAAAAAGTCGAGATTGTTTAAGTTGTAGTAGTAGAAAAGGTGAAGAAGCAGAAAATATGCCGTAATTTTTTTACGATTTTGTTACATCTATTCAAGAGGCTACACAAAATTGAATTGTAGTCATGGAAAATTAGCTAACAGCGCGCAGACATTCCCTCTCTTTTGCTAGCGTTTGTATGCGTGCCACGCGGTGACTTCATGGGGACGGTTATGTTCGTGTGGCGCAGCATCAGGGAAAGAATGGCTGATTCTGTCTAGCATTGTAAATGTAAGAAAAGGAAAACTACAAACTCCCAATCCTTAGTTTTAGCACAAATACGACTTTAAAATAAAAGTGAACGGAAGTTAAGGAATTTTTAAACATAGATTGGGAAGAATAATTGAACAACTTGTCAACAACAACATCAACCACAACTTGACAAAAGAGAGTTAAGTGGAAAGATCGCACGTTGTTTTTTGGACTTGCATGTATTTGAATTTGACATTCACCACTCAAAAGGGAAAACTAAAAGACTGGCAGAAGCTCTCTCTCTCGTAATCCAGTGATCCATTGCCTAGTTAGAGATGACTTAAATTGCGAGACAGAGTGTGTAAATTGTGATTTGATTTTCGAAAAAGCCCACCGACTTGAGTTCTAAAGAAATTGCATTCATTCCACTGATTGATAGTCAACTGAGATCAATTTTTAAATCAATGATACTCGGAAAAAACCCCTTCATTCGTAGTTAACAAAAAAGTGCTGTGTAAGAGATAAACTGGAAATTTTCGAGAGGTCGTAAATTTTTGCTTGCAGTCTCCTCTGTTCTTAGAACCAAAACACTCACCTTATGTCACAATGATCCTATGCCAGTCATATTGGTGGCCAGGTATTAGAGAAATTATGTGTCAATATGTTTCATTTTCTATTCATTCTCAATTAAACAAACACACTACAAGTCGTCGAGTTGGCTAGATTCGACTTTTCGTCCGCCAGAGTATCCTTTTGAGAGAATAAGTATTTATCGTATCGGTCCGTTTGAGATGATTCAGTAATTCAGCATATCCAAGTCGCAATTTGTTACCCGAAGAAAATTTCTCCTAGTTGCAGATACGTCTGCCGAACACGTTGTTACATTTTTACGAAATCAATTTATCAATATCCACAGTTTTCCGGAAGGATTCAACTCAAACCAAGGCATCATCTTGACCTAAAACAAATATACCGAGCACAGCACCGATTGAAACCGTCTTTTGCTTATGCATTCCTGTTATTGCTTTGGTGCATTCCTGGAAAATTTCATAGAGGAAAAAAATTAACGATAGAACAATAGAAAAAGAATTTAACTTCTGCAACTTCAGCTGAAATATGTAAACCTGAGGAGGAATACAATACAGAAAGTTTAGAAAAAATTATTGGTCTATTTTTTATAATACATTTAAAAGTATATGATAGTCCCTTCTCCTTTTACCTCCATCATCGTTTTCTGTTGCTTGCTCGTCCCCTTTCGTGCATGCCTAGAGAAAAAGAATTATAACCGTCAGGACAAACACAACCACTTCAAAATTCAGCTACCTTTGGTCCTTTGGCCTAGCAGATTTGAAACTGTAACTTTGCTGTGAAATAGCGAACATGATCACCAATAAAACTATTTATAAAGGAGAGAATATAAAATTCTCTGACGATCTAAGCCTGACTAGCGTCGTTCAAAGGTTTCTGCTCCTCTTGTCGCGCGTCAACCTTCTCAGCCAAATAAAAGTTAATGGACCAGTGTGGGCTGTCTTGACTAAAATCATTTCCAAGTTGCACAGGAGGGAGCCACTCAAGCAGTTACTTCAGAATTCAGAATTTCGTTACGGATTCTACGACCGTTCATTTGAAACGGAGCTGATGTTTAGATTGACTGAAGACCAGCATCAACAAAATCAAAATCAACAGCAACAGCCGTCAGCCTGGTGCACCAAACAAGATTGACAAATTCGATATAACGATGTTGATATTTATTAAGATATATTAAATTTTTATTTGAAGCATTGTATTTTGTCCGAAAACGTTACGAAAAATGTAATACGCGATATGAATTTTGCGTTGCAATTTTTAACTGCAAGGGGAAATATTCCTGAATATTCCTGAATTCGGAAATATTCCTAAATCTTTGCTCGAAGATGTCTTCGAAGATTGTTTTGATGCTTCTGTTTCACCTGTCTCACTTTGCATCTTTGTGTCCGATTTTTCACTCTTGGTCGTTTGGGCAGCTTGTTTCCATTCTTTCCCGACGACCGTCCCATCCGGGAACAAGTATTGGCGGTTCCTAATTTAAGGTAAGTTTTGTTCAAGGTCCGGCCGGTAAATGATTAAACAAAAGTATAACCATCGTAAAATAGATGAAGTTGTGTACAACTTCATTATTCATGCGGTACTCAACTCCAAGTCGAATCTTAGGATAAATTGCTCTAAGAGAACGTTTTATCTCTCGATGCAAACGACATTCGTCCGTGAAACTGGTGATGAAATGCCAGTAGGCAGAAAACGAATTCTTGATGCGTGATAGGCTAATAATACTTAATATTACACACTAAGAATATGTGTTTTAATATATTAAATTAATACCTGATAGTAAACAATCGTAATAAGATGTAAAATAAATAGAATAGTTAACTAGATGTAATTATCAACCAGGTGCCAGACAAAAATCGTTTATCAGTCTCAAACAAATTGGACAAAAACTCACACAGCGCTTGATGGTGAAAACTGAAAGCATCCGCAAGTCTTGGTGATTCATATATTCCTTCAATACTCAATAATAAGAAAACACCGGCTATACTCTAGTATTTTTCTGTTGCACATGAAATAAGATCACGTTACCTATACGCCGACGCATTAAAAATGATGAATTAAGTGGGTTTTTTCTTCAAACACCCAACATGGGCATGACTTAAACACTCCAGTCTTGTGAGGGATTTAAATACTCATTAATTTCCCCCAAATAAGAAAACACTAGTACTAGTAAGATAGCAGATAATTAAATTATGAATGGGATGAATAATCTGCGATGCACGAAATACTTATCTTTATGACTACTTTGGCATCTTTCGCCAACACATAACTCCAAACTGATCCAAGCTAACCACAAAATTACGTCTTCAGGTTGGAAATGAATGGTTCAACCTTCACTATTGGTAGAAAAACTTTAAGTCATCTTCAATCACCATGGCTAACAACTTGGTTGTCCAATCCCACGAAATTTCAATCATCTGTACAGCCAGACAGAACTTCAAACGTCTGCAAGTCCACAATCATTTTTTCTGACCATCGTTAGCTCATTATAGGACTGTTAAAGCAATGAAGGTAAGTGGGTAACTTCTCACCTCAATTATTTTTGATTTTTCAAAAATAATAATTTGTTTCCCTTCATGCCTGTTAACTGTTCCCTGGTGTTGCTTATTCGCTGCTCTCGGTTCTCTATTATTTAAAATTTTAAAATGTGGCTTTCTGGAAGAAAAAACCGTTAACACAGAGGGCGTGGCAGTGCATATTAAACATCGCACTCGTAATTTGCACCTCGCCATACGTTTGCCACGCGACACGTCAAGAAACAGATGCCATTCAAACAGAGTAAGAAAAATTACTAAATTAGTTTTGAAGTTTCAATTTATTCTTAATTTAACTAAGCTTTTTTCTCTAATTAAAACTAATTTCAAAGATGGTGATATCCATCGACGAAATGAGGTCTGTCATCACTGTTAATGGGTGTTACTCCTTATAAAAGAAGAAGAATCCGAACAATTTTGCACTTCTACTGATGGCAATGGACTTTATTCGAGAATGTTTTGATCACAGAGAAATACGTGTGTCATGTGATCGTACTGCATTTCCAAACCGTCCAGGAATACCGCGGATGAACAACGACAACAATGACTTACATGTACAGGAAATGCCCATCAATGGGCAATCATGGAAATAGGTGAAGGATCGTTGATTGCAATAGCCGACGAGATCATAAGAGTGTCGCCCCCAACGAACGTAGAGTTAATAGATGCGAAAGGCATCGTCTTCAACGTCGACTACGGCGTCTATAAAACGTAAACTCTGCATCACGCTTCTATTAAATAAATTCTCATTTGAATATAATTACATTTTTCTTGCGGTTGATATTAGGGTGGACTTTGGTGTGATTTTTGGGGTGAATTTTTCAACAGAACAATATGTGACTTTATTGCGATGCGTTAGTATCCGTACGGCCAAGAGAATTAGTAGGGGATGGTTGTCGTAAAAATTACAGTTGGTGATCTTCTATTCGTTTCTGTAGACGAAATCTCAAGTAAAATTCTAATGTCTCTGTGATCAGTTGGATCCATCTGTAAAGGTTGACACTACGAGTTCCTTGTATCACCAGACAAGAAAACACATTCAGTTTGGCACATGAGTTATGGTTGTTCGTTGCCCCGATCCGATGCTTACGCTGAATTTACCGTAAAGTTGAAAAAGAGGCTCATTACTGCCATTTGGCTGGTAGTCCTATTTTTTATCTTTCTTCATTTCTATTGTTTCTTGATCGTTTTTTGTCTCTTTCCGTACATTAGTCTCCGCGATTGTTTTTTTTTGGTTTTTCTTTCCCCAATTTAATAGGATAGTGGAACGATAAAAAAGTTTTCTCTTTAACATTTAGAAATTCATTCTATTTCGTAGAATTTTGTTTGCTGATTTAGCGGTATATTTTATTATTTTGTAAAGTTAGGCTTAGTATTTATGCAGGTAATTAATTATTATAGGGTACTTGGTTTGAATAATCACCTTCGCTTAAGAGCAGTTGGACATCCTGCGTTGCCAGGTCTGTAAATTAATTGTGTACTCAATAGGGCCAATCAGCGTACAGCGTTTTAAAGATGCTGTACGCTGATTGGCCCTTTTGGACAACAAAATTGATTATTCCGCTTCCTTGAGTGTCTACTCTACCAAAGAAGGCCAATTCACTTTTTCTGGAATCATTGTTGGCGTGAAATGCCATTCTTCTACGTAAAATTTTTTCCCAATTTTTTGACAAAGTCAATGTTGGGCAAAACAACTGAGGAATTTTTTATCACTGCCTTAGTTGTTCCGTGGCTTGAACTATTTCTGTGTTGCCACAATCGCGATTGAAAAATAATCGCGATTAAAATTTCGATCGAAAATTTGATCGAAAATGAAATATTTTTAAAATGATCTTAATCACGTTCAGAAGGCCAAAAAATCATTTCTGAGAAATTTTTGTTTTCGATCATTTTGTGACCCCTTTGCCTTCAAATGTGGGAGTTTTTGTACCTTTCCTCGTCTTTCTTATCTCTTTGTTATTTCGCACATTTCACCCCTCTATAACTCTAAAAACCCCAACAAACTTTTCCCTTCTATTGATAGATGTCACTAAATGATCGAAAACAAAATGATCTAAAATTAATCGAAAATCAAATCTTTTCTTAAAAAATTTGATTTTCGATCATTTCCATACCGATGATCCCCTAGCGGAAATTATCGGAAGAGAAATGATTTTGTGGCAAGACTGCTTAATATGCAGAAAAATAATTTAAACTTACTTAAAGCAAATTAAAGCTTTAAATTATTAAAAGTAAGTATTTTAATTAATAATTTCTTACCGGTTTTCGGTTTTGATTTCTTTTCGTAACTACACATTTTTCTTGTCATTTCTCATCAGCCATTACTGAAAGTGAGCTTAAATTGATTATTTGCTATGTTTTTTACGTGAAATGAAGAAGAAAAAGAGTCGATTCAGAAAAAAAATAAAAAAAAAGTCACAAAAAAGAACGTGGTGATGATTGTGGGAGAAATGAAGAGGAAGTAGCTCAACTCGCAAGAAACAAATCCAACGTACTCGCTCACCACGAAACGATTTTATAACTCCATTAGTGTTATTTTCAAGCCCACTTGAGTATCTCTCTCTCTACGAGTCTTGTAATATTTTTTAGCTACGTTTGTCCTCGTTGTTTCGTTAGTGCAAACCTGAATATTTTAGTGGCTGTTTTTGTGGTTGCAACTATCATTTCTTTCTTTGTATGCTTTGCCATACTAAAGTAATGCTTTGCCATACTAAAGTAATGCTTTGCTTTGTATGCCAAAACAGAAACATTTTCTACGTCAGTTATTCAATTTTCTCGTGATATCTACAATTTTGTAACAGTAGGCCCAAAGAGCACCAAAGAATTTGAAGACTGCCAGGCATTTGTGAATGAAGGTAAATAATCCAAACTAGACATACTCAATTAAAAATCGTCGAGTAATCATTCGAAAAACTCTTTTTGATTCTAGAGAATCACAAGATTTGTTATCCTAGAAAAGCGAGATTGCTTGTGATGGAAGATGTCAGCAAAAGATTGTTGGAGCAATTGACAGCACTTGAGCTATAATTTGTCATCAACTTTCTCACAGAAAACCTTCTGGCTGCCCACAAAATGTATGTGAGGTTACCCTCTATGTGTGCTAGCTCGTTAATATAGTCCCGGTGGCACTTGCCCATCGAAACAGAATCTAACATGGCGTAGTTGGACTTGTATTTTGCCCTCATTATTTCGACAACCGTAAATGATTAGTAATTATACAATATACAGCTTCGGCGGAAGATAAAAATAATATGACAGGTACTATAAAGACGAAAACACAAATACAATCTTACCGGTTATCACTTCGTTTAGATACGCAACATGAGGGTGCAAACCATAAGTCGGCGCGCCATTTTCAATCGCGATCAGCACGTCGTTGCCCAGCACAACTGTTTCTTACTTGAGTGAGGTGGTAATGGTGGGGTTCAGACAATGACAGAAATAAAAAGACTGTCTCTTGGGATTCCCCGGGCTAAAAGTTCCTCTATGAATGTTTCTGTCCCCCAACCCCGATATATCAATAAAAAACTAAAAAACTAAATAAAAAAATAACAAATTTATGAAGAGATATAACGAAAATAGAGAAAGCTATACCAGATGCTTTGGGGCCATTGTAAGAGAAGACGTTTGAGACTCGCCAATCAAAACTGTTTTGCCAGGACAGTAGCGATGTACGATCATATCTGGCAATAGCTTCATTGGTAGCCAATCCGGTTTCGCCTTTGCTGTTCGATCGTATAGAGAAGCAATGCTGGAAGTTGAAGTTGCCCGTGTGACAAATTTTCCAACGACTTCCGTCCTTGCTGGTAACCCAGGTCGTCTGAATTTCTAAAACTACCTCGGTTTCTGCCAATTGAAGAGAATTTTTATGTTAGACATTCAATAATTAGAGAGTGATGGTTGTGTTCACCTTTCACTTTGTTTAAGTGACTTGGCTAGGTTGTTCAAATAGTCCTTGTTGAATTCATTGCCGTCCAATTTCTGGCCGCACAAGAACACCAATGTCTTTTTCTCCCGCTCCTTTTTCTCCAAAAGAACAGGAAACATTTGGTGCGCGTGCTGTATTGTGGTCGGCAAGCGGTCTTTGCAAGTTTTGCATGACTGTGTTTTTGAGTGTGACAGATGGTTGACATTTCGCTCGCTGTTTTAGAGTCACACGTTCAGGAAATCAATTCTCTTTTAGAACATTCCCACTTTATGTCATTTCCAATATGCAGTCTATGTTATTTAGGTTTCTTGTCTTTTTAAGGGGTTCTTCATGATGTTCAGTAACGATTATTGGTGCTTCCTGTTTGGCTCGCCTGTTGACTACCTGTCGGCAAAATTTGTATTTGAATCTGGTTTTATTCCTAGACCAAATCTTACGCTTATTAGCCTTTCTCTTTTTATGACCAGACATAGTTTTTAAATCGGGCCAGTGATGTTTGTTAAGGGTGTGGTACTCACCACAGATTCCGACGCTATTTTTTTCAAAATCCTTTAAAGTGGCCCCACACGCCTGTTTTGAAATCATAAAAGCTAGTTAGCGACAAAGCTAAATTTAGAAATATTGTAAGAAACTTGGCACTACAACTATTTACCATGGCAAATTTTCAATGTATTTTTGGAGCGACATCCTATTGTTATTTTCCTTGTTTGTATGACCTGTTAGCGAAGTAAAGACTTCATTCCACAACAAACTGTCATAGAGAAATTCGCAGCCGTTGTTGTACCACCCTTTCGAACAGTGAAAGGCAGTATTGCCTGCACAAGGAATTTTCTTTTTGGTGATATGTGTGGGTCACCATCACCATGGGCATCACTACGTACAGGTATTTCGGCATTGATCGAAAGTTTAGCTATAGTTTGAAAAAAAAATGGTAAGTATAAGAAGCGCTACAACGCTTAATATCAAAGCGCGTCCATGTCATGAACGGTGGTACCAAAAATCCGGTGTTTGAAAACAGAACACACACACACGAAAAAGCAAATAAGGAGAGAGCACACATGAAAAAAACCATCATAAAAACAAAGCTTACCGATGCAGTATGTTTCCCGTGTTGAGGTGGTTTCACTGATAAACTGTTCAAAACCCCTTATTGCGGCATAAAATTGGTTTTGTAAGTGTCCTTTTGATTCTCCTTTTCCTAAAGGTATGAAATTAAATGGAGATCTAACATTTAATGAAATATGAAGGCACAATACTTAACCTTGTTGTTTAGGTTGCATAGCTTCGTTACGTTGAAGTAGTCATTCAGCAGCAAGAACAAAACTGGACCGTAAAATTTCTTCCTAGTGTTGATAAATCAACTTCACCATCGACCAAGGAACTCTTGCACATTGGTTCACCTGTGGTTGTGAAGTTGGATTTGCTTGGCCTCTCAGCTTTTTTTCGGCTGGATACGCTGAAGACTGTTCTTCAACTTCCTATGATTCGTTCGTTTTTTTTCTGCGTTGCTCACTGCTTTTGTTGTTGTCTCTGCGACTGAGGTTTTCAGCTCTTTCGTCTTTAATTTTTTTTTGTGCTTCCGAACGTTTGGTATCTGCCTCGGACTCATCAATTGTAAAGTTGAATTTTTGAAACAGCTCTTCGCTGATTGGAATGTTGTTTGCTTTAAGTATTTTTATAACATTAGGTTTGTTTCGGGCGTATGTATTGCACCTGAGAGTCCAACTACGACATGTTAGATTCTGTTTCCGTGGGCAAATGCCACCGGGACTACATTAACGCGCTAGCACTCATAGAGGGGAACCTCGCGCCTGAGAAGCGTACGTATCCTGCAGAAAAAGCCGAAAGCTTTCGTCTCTTCATTTTCTTTTTTCAATATTTCGTTATTTTTTTCTTAACATTAATAACATGAACTTTGTAAAGTAATTAATTCTACTCAAAATATAAAATTTTGAAAGTTAAAAAAAGAAAATTACATTGAATTGGGCTTTAAAAAAAAACATTCGGATTTTTGTGCAGGATACTGTACGCTAGACTGCTTCGACAAGGCTTCCGTCTACAGAAGGAGGGGGAGTGGATACGACATCTATCGGTTAAAAGAATAGTACGCGATCTGGGCGCGTACCCCGCTTATAATGGGTAATTAAAGTGTCGTCTGCTTTCGTTTTGTTTTGATTTAATCGTTAAGTTTCAAAGCTAGATGTTATACAGACAGAAGAACAAAAAAGACACCTTCTGCCATACCGGGACCTCTTGGTAATAAATATGAACACAAAACATATCAGGTTGCTTCGATAAATGTTAGTGACACCCTGCGGATTTTCTCCATAACTATGTTTGAATACGTTTTTTTCTAGGTCCTGGCGAAAGAAAACAAATTCTGATTTGTAAAAAAATGATTTAAAATTCTAATAATTCAAAATTCTATCAAATTCGCTAAATATAGAAAAAACAAGGTAAATTTTGTGTAAAAAAGTATATAAACCTGCTGATTTGAACCGACGACTTATCACATGGGATTCGACCGGCTTAACACACTTGGCTATCCAAAAAACTGCTAATCATAATCCCTTTTTGGGACAAACACGATTCGGCAACGCTACGCGTGGTGGCAGGATAATTTATCGAAGCAAAGAACTTTGAAAAACAAGCTGAAAAACCGAGGATCTAGTCTAATTGGAAATTTCTAGTACGTGAAAATTCTACATACTACCCCTCCTCTTCTACTATGATGTAAAAGCATTGGTATGGAGAGGAGTTGATATTCCTCTCCATACCCCTGGTAAAATAATTGATAGAATTTAGCCACACCGAGTTTTTATAAATTGGCAGCACTTTGCCATTGTGGCAACGCAGCATTTGAGTCAAGATGATGTTTGCTACAATTGGTCTGACAAAATCTGACGTCATGTGACCTACACCAATTGGTCAGACATGGCTATTGTAGCAGACATTATCTTGACTAAAATGCTGTGTTGCCGCGATGGCAACAAATTCCAAAACGGATGTCGAGCAGCCCTATAGGGTTGGGAATTTGTTATAAAGAAACGTGAACGTAAAAAAATGGACATATAGTATTTTTAACTTTCTTTTGCGTTTCTTGGTGTGAATATTTTGTTGAGATTACAAGGAAAAATTTTAGGCGAGGCTTCAGTATTTCACAGGGTACATGCATTGTCATAGTGATGGCTTGACAGAATAAGATGCATTACATTGTTACATATAGTTACCATTGATAATGTAAGTGAGTACAGAAGAAACTGAATATTGAACGTGGATGAAGACTAAATAGTCTGAAACACAGGAGGAATGGAGTCTTGACAGACTTAAACGAACGTGACAGTATAGCAAGGCAGACAGAACACGAACAAGATGGATGTGGCTAAACAGCATGGAGCTAGAGAAAGAAGGCCGCGTACTTGGCACCATACAAGTTACCCCGTCCGCCGCCTGTCGCCATCTGTTGCCAGTACAGTGTGATATGTTTGGATAAATCAACACTCCCTCTCGAACATGTAAACTTGAGGACAGGGGAAATACATGGCAGTGTATTGGACTCCCTCTGTATTCAAAGAAAATAAAATTAGATTAAGTCAGTTGAAATGGGCACAATATACCGATTGACTCTCTCAAGGAGGCAAAGCGAGGGTTTGCCAGGGGTTTAGTGAGAGGGTCTGCCAATTGGTATGTAGTGGATATTTGCTGAACGTCGATCTCCCCAGCTTCTTGCCGTTCACGAACGAATCTTTGATGATGTCCTGGGTTCCTGATAAGATCAATGGCGGACTTGTTGTCGCACATTTTGTCAATTGGACCTTTCCTTACGGGTATGATTTCTTTCATAAGTCGCCCAAGCCATATGCCTTCTCTTGTTGCTTTGGACGCAGCGACAAATTCGGCCTTAGTTGTTGACAGAGCAACACACGACTGCCTGCGGCTGCTCCAGGCAACTGGTCCCCCGTTGAGAAGGAAGAGGAATCCTGAAGTAGATCTCCGAGAATCTATATCGCCGCCGTAGTCAGAGTCACAGTATCCTATAAGCCCATTTTTTGTTAAACCGTAGCGGATTCCGTGGTTCATCGTCCCTTTAAGGTAGGCAAGGATGCGACGGACTTCTTACCAATGATCAGCTCCTGGGTCTTCACAGAACTGGGCGACCTGCCCAACAACAAAGGATATGTCAGGCCGTGGTAAGCGGGTACCAGGCGTCGGTGAGAGGGGTTGCACGACGACGACACAACTTCACTTTATCCAGCACGTAGGTGGATCCAGACTCGTTAGGCAGCTGCCTTCGTCCTTTCACCATGGCTTGCCATTGACCCTCGGTCAGTTGTAATTCGAAGGCTTCACGAAACCCGTTGATCCAGTCGTCCCATTGCATCAAATTCACTCCTATTTCTTCCTGCCACGTAAGCGCTTTGCCGAAAAGTGAACTAATGGCGGCTCTCCTTTTGTCTCCGTCAACCCAGTTTTCTGAGAATATCTTTTCTGTTTACCATTTGCAGCCAATCTTGAATACTTTCACCCGAAGATCCAGAATATTTTACATCTAAATCCAAGACTGCTCGAACCACTACGGCTGGCACCGGCAGGACGACGGGTGGGCCAGGAGCGGGAACAGCTTGGAGCCGATTAGTTAGGGCCTGTGTTGCATCTGTTGTTGCTGCAGCTGGAATTGTTGCTGCTGCTGTTGTTGGTTGGCTGCCAGTGCGGCCAATGCAGCGTTTAGTAAGTTCGGATCCATTGCGGCAGGTACAATTTCTGCCTCCTCTTCAACGTCTTAAAAATATTCCACACCCCCGTTGGTGCAACGTTCTGGAAAGCACAAGCAGTTTTCGTCGCACTGCTGCCCTTCTCTGACACACACAACCTCAAACACCGTCCTACTCCACAACGACAGCGAAGCATAATGAAATACGATGATGACTCATGATGAATTCTATTATGAACCAGATAAGATTATAGTACAAAAGGGCCAACAACTGCCTGACCGAACGATCCGATTGGACCAACGACCGAGAATAGGACCACAAATGCGTTAATCAACTTCTTCCTTTTCGACTAGATCCACTTAACGAACGTCGTCGATTGGTTCCGGTTGGAGTGCGATGAGTGCTAGTTGCGCGTTTTGAGCTATAGACTTGGCCTATTGGACCAAAACCCCAAGTGGCGGTAGCAGATGCTGGGGTATGATGCGTCTTTGGGCTTGAACGGCTCGTAGAATCTCCTCTCCCAGCTGGATATCCACGGCTAGTCGTTCAGGCGCGATAAATGGTGCTGCCTGTTGTGCCAATGCTGCTGCTGCTTGTTAACGCTAAAGAGCGTTAGCTTCTTGCCAACGAACTTTATTCTCTTTGAAAAAAACGGCCCGAATCGCCCGACTGGCCTTATTGTTTCTTCGACGGGACATGAAGGGGGATAAAGGACGACAAAAATAACAAGGAAATAATACGGCGATTCAGCAAAATGATAAGGCAGATGAAACGAACAATTTCATCAAATGAAGAACCAATGAGAAATAACGACGAAACGATGAGGTGATGATGAAATGATATGGCGAATGAAATGAACAAACCGGTCGCCTAGCCCAATAAGTATCCGACCGAAATGTTCGAAGAATAAACGACCAGGAGAATTAAGGACCGCGACAACAAAGATTCTAGAACAAAGGGATGATGGCGCAAGAATGTCGGCTCTCGCCAACGTGATGAGAGGACTCAACGCTTCAACCCACTCAACACTCCTCTCTTTTTTTTTCTTTCAGGAAGTCTGTTCGGCAGGGAAGTAGGGTCAAAGTTACCTTACCGAATATTGGATGAAATAAAGATGATGACACTGAATTGAGATTGCTTAACCTGACTTGTATTGAACTAACTCGTTTGATTGATAGATTAAGACAGAGAGGGCCCGACCCCCTCCAGAACATTACATTGACACCAGGGGGGAAAGGGCACAAAGAATCAGTACAGTTAGGCGGGTGACAAGGGGCCTCCTATCGGGGGCCCCGAAGATCGAATTCCCGTTAGTGGGCCGGAATCCTGGTCGTCCGGCCGGATCTCGTCGTCGGCTGTTGGGGATGTCTTTCGTTCCCAACATACTCCCCACTAGAGCCCATGCCTTGGGACTCGACCTCGCCGACGTCAGTTGCGGCCGGATTGGCCAAATGATTATCTTCTTCGACGTCAGCTGGATCGATCGGGAGCAATGGGAGTGGAGCCGGATCGGGTGGGTTTGGAATTTGCGGAGCAGTTGCTTCAGCTGGCTCCGGATTCAATGCACCGTCTGCGATCTCCACATCTTCCGGTTGATCTTCTCTCAGTTCTACGGGATATAAACATTGAATGGCTCGGGTTAATAATTTACCGTTTGGGAATTTAACTATTGCGGATCGGACTAGGCCGTCGCAGCTGGGGAGTAATTCTTTAACTACTCCCGTCTCCCACATGAGCCGTTTGGAAAGTTTGTCGTGGATTGCGACGACTTCTCCGACGCGGATTTTTCTGCCCGACGCTCCTTTTGCGTGAAAATTATCCAGCTGCATCAGGTAATCGGAGACGAACCGCGAGCACAAGTCACTGAAGTAATCACGCCTGTTCTGATCCATTTTCTTGAGTAGTTCACTTGTTGAATCGGGAGCCAATAGATTGACTGCTGGCTCCGGCGTAGCACAGGTTGAACGACGATTGTTGAGAAACTGATTCGGAGTAATCGGGAGTGGATCGTCCGCTCCTTCTCCAATGTAGTTCAACGGTCTCGCGTTAATCACGCTTTCCGTTTTGATTAAGCTCACTTCCAGCTCGTCGTACGCGAGACATGCGCGCCCGTTGGATCGCCTCAAGAGATCTTTCGTGATCCTCACCATCCTCTCCCAAAATCCGCCCCACCAAGGAGCGAGACTAACAGAGAAGATCCAGCTGGTTCTTCTCATGGCGAGGAGGTCGTGAACGGATGGGTCGGATCGAATGTTTTTAAGAAATCGAGACACACAGCGGAATGTTTGGGCGTTGTCACTATACATTACTGACACTGGGCCTCTTCTGGCGGAGAATCGACGGAAAGCTAACAGAAAGGAGCGAGCCGTCATGTCTTTGGTTAACTCCAGATTAATCGCTCTCGTAACGGCACAAGTAAAGATGCACACGTAACTTTTCGGTTGCTTTCTGTTGATTTGTTGCGCTGGATCTAGTTGGTCGCCATCGTCTTCTTCTTCGGGAGCTTCTTCGGTGGGAAGCTCCAATGCATCCGGGTTCTCTTCTTCTGGTGGAGGTTCCGGAATGACTTGTTCGACGGATGGCGCCGACCTGGATTTCCTTTTCGGAGTCGCGTTCTTGTAGTACAGCGGGCCAGCAAAATCGGTTCCGGTTATTTCCAATGCCCTGGCATCGCGGAGTCGGTTGGCTGGTAGCGGCGCTGCTATTTGTCGGAACGGAGGTGAAGTCAGCTTCTGGCACTTCACACAGGCGTACCAAACGTTTCTCACTTGTTGGCGTCCTTTCACGATCCAATATTTCTCTTTTAGTTCTGATAGTGTTGTTTTGACTCCTGTGTGTGAATTAAAAACATGTTTATTGGTTATCAACATAGTTACGACCGGGTGATTTGCTGGGAGAAGGATCGGTGGTTGAATGTCTCGATCCCTGAGGGCGAGCGCCACTCTTCCAGTGACTCGGATGAGTCGATCTCGATTGTCCCAGACCGGTCAGAGCGATGCGATTTTCTCCTTTGGGTGAATCTGCAGTCCACGCTGGAGTGTCCAAAAGGCTTTGGGATAGCGTTCTACTTGGAGCTGTCTGCAGATGGCTAGCTCCGCTTCGTTCAGCTCTTCGGTGACTATCTTGTCGATTGTAATTTCTTTTCCGGCGACTATGATGATTTCTTTTAGTTCGAGTCCTGGGCTGCGCGTTCTTTTCTTCATACGGTTGAGCGCTCTGTTGATCCAGGCTGTTCTGAAAAGTAGTTTTGTCCATGTAGAGATTTTTTCGAGGTGCCATTCAATTGGTTGAGCGGTTTCGACCGCTGCAAAGGAGACGGTCGCCGTTTTCTTCGTCTCCTCTTCCTCGATTTTCTCTTGAGTTTCGGTGGAATGGTTTTCTGGAGAATTCGGCCATTCGCTTTCTTCTTCTGTTAGCTAGGCTGGTCCGTGCCACCAAAGTTTCGATTCCACCAGCGCATGCGCTGGCGCTCCCCGCGAAGCGAGATGGGCTGGATTCTCCAATCCGGGGCAATTTCTCCACCATTCCGCATTGGAAAATTGTCTGATGGTTTCCACTTGGTTTCGCACGAACGGTCTCCAACGATAAGGATCTCCTCTAATCCATCCGAGTGTGACGAGGGAATCTGTCCAGTAAGTCGTTTTCCATGACTCGGTGTGAAGGGAGGTTCGAATTTTTTCTCCTAAACGAATTGCTAACAAAGAGCTTAGTAGTTCGAGTCTTGGAAACGTTACTTTCTTTTTTGGAAGAGGCGCCACTCTAGTTTTGCTGGCAAGGAGGATGGTGTAAGGAATGCCGTTCTCCAGTTGGAGCCGTGCGTAAGCTACTGCTCCGTATGCTGCTTCTGATGCATCGCCGAACACGTGAATTTCTGCGGAGACGACGGAGGGTTTTGAATATCCAATCCATCGTGGGATCTCCAAATTATGTAGATCCTTCAGTCCTTTCATGATGCTGCTCCAGGTGTTCTTCACTTCGGGTGTGGCGTCATCGTCCCAACCTATGTCTCCTTCCCAAAGTTTCTGATAGATTATTTTTAGAAGTAAGACTGTAGGAGCTAGTTAACCAATTGGGTCGAATATTCTTGCTGAAATGCTCAGAATTTTTCTTTTGGTGATTTTTTCTCCAATCTCCACGGCTGCTTCCATTATAGATGTAGGGTCAAATTTAAATGAATCGGAGCTCGTGTCCCATCTAAGACCCAGTGCCTTGTGCTGGCCGTCAATTGTGGGAGAAAGGATTCCGACAATCTGGTTCGACATTTCTTTTTCGGTGAGAAAGTCACGGAGCTGCTTGTTATTTGTTGCCCAGCTCCTCATGTTGAGTTGGGCCTCTGAGAATAACGTGACGGTCTCTCCCACCGTGGTAATGGCTGTTGGCACGTTGTCTGCTCCTCCAAGGTAGTCATCCACGTAAAGTTGCTCTTCTATTTGTTCGACTGTCTTCTGAAATCTGGGTTTGACTGAGAGCAAATGTTTATTAATGGTTACTCTTAAAAGAAATGGACTTGAACTTAGCCCAAATGGAACTCGTTTCCATTTGTACGCGATGAAATCGGAGTCGGGATTTTTCGGCTCCTTCGGCCATAAAAATCTGACCGCTTCGGCGTCTTCGGGTTGCAGCGCGATGTTGAGAAAGGCTTTTTCAATATCCGCAATCCAGGCGATCTGGTTCATCCGGAAGCGCATTAAGACCGAGAGGAGATCAGGATTTAGATTCGGTCCGGTCTCCAAAACATCGTTGAGGCTTGGCCCATATTTGGATCTTGCGGCGCCGTCGAAAACTGGTCGAATTTTTGTGGTGGCTTTGTCCGTCCGGTAAACTGGATGATGCGGTAGATAAGTGTGGAGGCCATCGTAATTGAAGTCGGCCTCTTCTACGAATCCGTTTGCTATCAGTTGATTGATTTCTTTGGTGTAGTTTGCCAAGTCGACTGGAGATTTGCGTAGTTTGAACAGCATGCTTCTTAATCTTGTAGCTGCCATCTGGTGGTTGATTTCCAGTCTCCATCTGTCAGTCGTCCATGGGATCGGCGTGCAATACCTGCCGTCTTCGAATCGCGTGATTTCGTCGCAGAAGGAGCGGAATTGATCGTCCTTCTCCACAGCAACACAGTCGTTCAAATTGGCGAAATTCTCTAGACGCCAAAATAACGAGAGATCAAAATTCAACTTCTCCATTTCAAACCTTTTGTTTTCTTTTGTCGTGTCGAAAAAGCAGATCTGTTCAGAATTTTCTGGTAGTGGAAGGAGACTGGAATTTTCTGTCTCCCTGCTTTCCGACTGGTCTTGTTGGATGCTGTTGAGAAATTTCGATGGCTGTGAGGTGATCTGTGGTAGAGAGCGATTTGAATTAATTAGTAGTTGACTGACAATTGTTTGACTTTGTTTTGACGATTTTTCTTGCCATGGGCCGCCGATGACTTTCCCAAGTTTGGACGTGTAGGCTCTGAGTCCGCACGGGCTGATAGTTGCTGGCTCGTTGAACATGATGTTAAACATTTGGTCCATTCCAACAAGAATTCCGACGTCCTCGTCTCCACCTTCACGTTCGAAGCGGTCGTCTGCCAAGTTTTCATTCTCCAGCCACAGCTTTCTTGCAAATTCTGTAGTTTGGTACGGGCCGGTGCTTCCAACTTTGTCGGTTGCTTCTAAAGCTTCAATACGCACCGTTGGGGCTCCTGGCCAGGTGCCCCGCACCGTCATCTCGACTACGTTGTGAGTTTCTGCTGGAGGGGCTTCTGTCTGCCGGAAGGCCCTAGTCGCGATCTGTTCCACCTGGATGATCTTCAGTTGAAGTTCTTTCGAAATCTGCCGTTTAATCCATGTTCTATGGCTGCCATCGTCGAGGAAGAGAATCGCTCGGATTTGTTTTCCATTTGGGCCTGTAATGTAAACGGTTGCTGTTTTTAGGATAACTTCACCAAAGGAGCTTGCACACGCTGTTGTTGAGCTGCTCCCAGCGGCCGGTTTGGAATTATAGTTGAGGATCCGAATCTGGTGTCTTTCTCGGCACACAAAGATGTGTGGTGCTTGGCTCGGCATCGTTGGCACCTGTGTGGATTAAAACAAACAGTGGTCTCGTGATGACCAAAACAATTAGAGCATCTTTTTTCGTTGGTGATGACTGCTTTTTTATTTTTCAATTCCATTGGGCAATTGATAGCCCAATGCATCTCCTTGCAGAACACGCATGGCAGCATTGGCTTTCTTGGAGATGATGCTGTCGCTTCTCTCCTTGGTGGTGGACTGCCATTTCTTCTTGTTTTGCTTGACTGTTTCAATTGTGGAGTCGGCTTGCTGCTGACTCCGAGCTGAGAAGCTGTTGGTGTAGTAGGTGGTGTTGATTTGGCCGGCTGTTGAGAATTTTGGGCCGGCTTTGGTGTTGTAGCTCTCAGACGGCTGAGTCGCTCTGCAGCTTCAACTTGCTCTTCGATAAATTTTAATACTTGATCAATGTCTGTTACCTTGTTCGTTGCTGATTTGGCCCACTCTGCCTGAAGTTTGAGTGGGATCGAGCGTAAAATTCTCGATCCAAGGAGACATCCGTGGCTGGCTCTTGCAACTCCCAGTGTCTCCAACGCATTCATATGTGACTGGATAGTCAGCTGGAAGCACCTGAGTGCCGCTGTATCAGCTACGTCTTTCACTGGTTGCAGCGTGTCCAATTTGTGGGTGTGAGCCTCGATCAGCACGTCCGGTTTGCCGTACATCGCCTTCAGGAGGGTCACTGCGACGGTGTAGTTTGCATCTGTCAGCTCCAGATTCTCCACGCACAGTTGTGCTTCACCTTTCAAGTAATCTTTAAGGTATCCAAATTTTTGAACCGCCGGAATGGCCGATTCGTGGACGGCTGCGTTGTAACCTTCCCAGAAGGCCGTCCATTCGAGCACGTCCCCTTTTGAACGGCTTGATTTGACGTTTTGGCAGTTTCGTTGACGCAACTGAGGCTGGAGCTGCCGGTGCTCCTGGTGCAGCTGCTGCCGGAATGGCAGCAATCAGTTGTCGGAATAAGTCCTGTTGGTCTAGATTTTCTTGTTGACGGACTGCTCTCTCCTGAGCTCTTGCAGCGTCTTCATCGATTTTTTCTTGGGCCCTGGCAGCGTCTTGATCGGCTTTTTCCTGGGCCCTGGCTGCATCTTGATCGGCTTTTTCTTGGGCTCTGGCGGCATCCGCTGCTATTTGTTGCGTCTTGAACATGAGCAACAGCATCTCTTCTTGACGCTTTCTTTCTTCAGCTGCTTGGATTTCTTTAAATTCTTCTCTTTTTCGTTTTACGATTATCAGTGCGTCACCGACTTCCTCTTCCATTTTGATTTGGTAGTCCATTTCAGCTTCGAATTGTTCTTTGTTCGCTCCGGCTTGTTCCATATCTCGGCCGACCCCTGACGTGAGTCGGGTGAACTTGTTGTACATGTTGCGTAGATTGGACTCGGCTCCCAGTACTAAATTGTTGACTGTGAGGTCCATTGTAACGTTGTCATATTGCGCGATGTTGTTAATGCAGCGCCTGACGTGCGCTTTGATGCCCCTACGGGACGCTTCGTTCGTTGGGGTGGTCATTTTGATTGTTTTTGAGAAAGAAAAAGTTTTTAGATTAGTTTGTTTTGATTAATTATTAATTGTTGAGCCTGTTTGTTTGTTGTTTGGTTGCTTGAGGTGTCTGCTTCAAGTTCTGAGTGCAGCGCCTCTTGCGGTGTTTGCTTGAGTGGCTGCTTCAAGTTTGACTGCAGCGCCTCTTGCGGTGTTGTTGGAGAGTGGCTGCTTCAAGTTTGACTGCAGCGCCTCTGCCGGTGTTGTTGGAGAGTGAAAGTTTTTCGTCTCTCCTTCCTCTCAGTATATGGCGTGACGAGCGGCGGGTCGGCTAAGTTTTGGCTCGACCCTCGTTCACCTAATCACCTTTGGAATGCTGCGTTCCTGCTTGTTGAGAGGAAAAGAAAAAGTTTTTGTTATGGAGGTCAGCCTTGGCTTGTCTCCCGTTTGATGTAAGAATGTTTTTTTTTTTTAAATTGAAAAGTTAGAGTGAGATAGTTGAAGAGAGGCGCATCCTGTATTTATCGACAATTCGACATTCCTTAGAATACAGTGATGGGAAAATTATTTCTGCTTATTGCTCCGCCAGTCTTCTGATCCAGGCGATCCTGGATTTGGATCGCTCCCTGGGGCTCTCCTTAAAGGCTTCTTCGATACTCTCTCGCGAGAACATCAGCAGCCCCCTCCCTCTTGAGCGGCCTTGCCGTGTTGGCTCTGTTTGTATTGGTGTTGGCGGGATGGGGGCTGGAGTCGTCTCTTCAATTGATAGGCTCTCGCAGAGCATTTGAAGAGTGTCGTCTTCTTCGCTGGTCTCACCTCCCACTGCTCCTTCTTCTTTTTCTTCTGTTCCACCGACGGCTCCCTCTTCTTCCACTTCGGCGGCTGCTTGGGCTGTCGCGAACGTCTGCTGCTGTTTGGGGCCGTGAAACAGCCCCCTGGTGATTCTGTAGTCTTGAGCGGGAGGTTCTTCTATTTGCCTTTGAAATTCAGCAATCTGGGCTGGCGTTGGGAAGAACGTTCTTGGAGGAGGTGCAGCTGCGTTGAGTCGATCTAAAACCCGTCGTAGATTGATCGCATTTTGTTCCGGTGATGGCTCGGGATGACCGGGTCGTTAGTCTCGACGGCGCATGGAACGATCGGACGGTTTCTGTATTCCTCCCGTCGTCCTTCCCTCGTGTTTTTTCGGAGTGGTTCACGGATTGGGCCCGTCCATGGGGGAATCTTTCCTTCCAGGCGGAGCTGGTTCCACTTTCGTTTTTGTTCGGGCCTAATTTTGATGAGGAAAAGGAGCCCGCATTTGGAGCTCCGCTAAAGTGGAGCGTTGAGAGAAAAGACGAGAGGTTAAATTGTGAAAAAATGAATGTGGGAAAAAAGTAGAGAGAGAAAACAAAGGAAAAAATTTATCAACGCAAGAAGAGCTGCGAGAAATAATTAATTGTCTACTTTTAATTTAATTTTAAGTCGATATTAGGGAGAGAGAGAGAGTAAATGGATGTTAATGCTTTTACGATTTGAGAAAAATCAAAAAAGAAGAGAGTGAAATGCTTTTACTTTTAAGAAAATGAGAAAGATTTTACTGTTGAGTGTGTGTGTGTGTGTGTGTGAGGCGCTCAGATTTTCTGACGCCTCAGGCCGCCACGCGGTTTCTAAAAAAAACGACGATGACGGCTAGACGAAATGTCGGAAATCACACACACATACACACTTAACTAAATTGATTGAAATTTGACTAGAAAGGAACAGTTTGAATTGATAGGGAAGCACAGTTTGTAGATGAGAGAGAGTCAGTGGGTCTTTTGTTGCCAAAGAGACCCGAACGCTTTGCTGGGAAGCGTTCTCGTTCAGTCAGTTTCACAAAATTTTTGGTTCAGAAAATAAGGGTTCGAAGGACCATGTTCGGCAGGGAAGTAGTGTCAAAGTTACCTTACCGAATATTGGATGAAATAAAGATGATGACACTGAATTGAGATTGCTTAACCTGACTTGTATTGAACTAACTCGTTTGATTGATAGATTAAGACAGAGAGGGCCCGACCCCCTCCAGAACATTACATTGACACCAGGGGGGAAAGGGCACAAAGAATCAGTACAGTTAGGCGGGTGACAAGGGGCCACCTATCGGGGGCCCCGAAGATCGAATTCCCGTAAGTGGGCCGGAATCCTGGTCGTCCGGCCGGATTTCGTCGTCGGCTGTTGGGGATGTCTTTCGTTCAAAACAAAGTCAACGTATGATTCAATGTCACAAAATGTACGATTACTTCACTCAAATTTTCTTTACGAAATCACGATTTCAAATAGTTCTCTACGAAATCAAGTCGTCGAGACGCTCCGCTCTCGCACACCCAAAATGGCGACTCCACGCGATTTCTTTACCAGTACCAGAAGTTCCGAAACGGGCTTCTGGGGACCGATATCTCGCCGCTGCCACCGAATGAGAGGCTAGTCCTAAATACAACAAACTCCCCACAGCTTCTCTGTATGGGAATTGATTTGATGGGCTTTTTCCAGTTTTCTTTTGAAGGCGACTTCCAGGGCTGTCCGGTAGATCCTTTGGAAGGCAATCTTGCATGTGGAATCACCGCAATATTTTGCGAATGTAGTCAGGTTGTGAGATGAACAGCGTATGATCGGAGCGATTTCTTGAGATGGAAAGGCCGACGAAATGATCCCTGAAGTGTAGTTGGTGTTATCTGTGGCTCTGACGTAGTCAATGGCAGGTGTTGTCTGAAAAACAATTGGGGAGGATTATTATCTTTCGGAATAGGAAAAGTTGACTTAAGTGTTGAAATGTCGTTGAGCTGCTCGTCGAAGATAACATCTCTGCTAATTTGATCCGTCTACATATCGGGTCCCAAAAGCGATAAGCCTTCTGAGTAAGGGAATACCCAACAAAAAAGCATTTTTGGCTTTTGGCATCCAGCTTCCGTCGGTCGGCTTTAGGTATGTGGATGAATGCGATGGAGCCGAAAATTCTCAGATGTGAGACGTTTGGTTTAAGGCCGTACCACTTTTGGTGTGGTGTAACTGACGAGATGCTGTTGCTTACGCGATTCAGGACATAAACGGGGCAGGCGATCACCTCT
Organism: Daphnia pulex; assembly: GCF_021134715.1. Taxonomy (NCBI): domain Eukaryota; kingdom Metazoa; phylum Arthropoda; class Branchiopoda; order Diplostraca; family Daphniidae; genus Daphnia; species Daphnia pulex. Next base: position 4,286,268 of record NC_060021.1, on the reverse strand, counting down.
CCCCATAGTTCAAGTGGCAGATGTCTGGCATGTATAAGGCTCCGTCCTGCTTCGAAGATGGTAAGATTAGCTCTTTCTGCAACCCCATTCTGTTCCGGGGTATATGATGAAGATGACTCGAAGCGAATTCCTTTTTCTGACAGCCAAGTTTTGAATGAGGTGCTGATGAACTCGCCGCCGTTGTCTGATCTGAGGGTGTGGACGAGATAGTTTGTTTCGCTGCGTAATAGGTTGACGTACTTCTTGAAGAAATCAGCTACCTCGGCCTTCCGTTTCATAAAGTAGACCTGACGCAACCCGCTGAAGTCGTCTGTGAATAGTACGAAGAATCTCGCTCCGCTCGGTGTAGTGACATGCATTGGGCCACACACATACGCATAGATCAGCTGCCCACTTTGATTGGCTCTTGTTCTTCTGATCGGGAAAGGCGAGCGGTGCATCTTCCCTGCTACACAACCAACACAAGGATGATAAGGGACGACTTTGTCAGCTGGTATAGTCAGTCCATCGACTACATTATCGGAGGCCATCTTGATGATTCTTTTATAACTTGTGTGCGTCAGTCGCTGATGCCAGATGGCCATGGAGGATGCTGATGGTACTGCAAAACATGCTGAGAATTGAGATTGGCTGTCATCGCAAAGTGTTGGAATAATTGCTAGATGATAAAGGCTTTTACCGATGCGTTCACCAATCATTACAATCGTTTGGTCTTTGGAGAAGAAGACCTGAGTCTCAATGAAGTGGACTGACAGGCCAACATCCGTTACTGCAGCTATAGATAGTAGACTTGTCCCTAGGCCAGGAACATAGAGCACGTCATCTACTGCAAGGGTTCGTTTGATTCCATTTACCGTGGTGTGAAAATTGATAGATCCATGTCCACACACATAGAGCCGAGATGAGTCGATCCCTTTTACGGTCCAGGTGCCAAGTGTGACCTGGGTAAATAACGTGAAGAACGAACGTTGGTCCGTCATGTGTCCTGTATCGCCGGAGTCCGCAAACCAATCCTCGGCACGTCGTGAGAGAAAACAGTTGGCTGACATGTAAGCTGATTCTTCATCAGTTGCAGCGGAATCCTTTGCTGATTCTTTGTTCGCGTCAGAGACAACTTCTAGTGCTGCTTGTGATTGACTCTTCCTACTTTCTTTCTCGTTCTTCAGTCTTTTGCGACAGACCTCAATGGTGTGGCAAGGGATGTTACACTTAATGTAGGTGCAAAACTTGTACGGATGTTGTCTCTTGCTGGCTTGGTCACCTCTTGATGAGCCTCGACCGAATCTTCCACGCCCTCGACCACGTGGTGTGGGTGTTTGACGAGAGTTGTATCCGAAAGACGGGAAATTGTGAGCGAAGATGGCAGCGTCTTGGGAGTCTGGGTTCCCTCTACTCCATTGTCTTGTCATGCTCTCTTCTTTTAGTAGACGGGACGTCAGAGTGTCGATTGTCTTGTCTTTTACAGGAACGCTGTCCAAAGCTGACATGAACCCATAGTAGCTAGGGGGAAGAGTGCATATGATATTCGTCATACGTTGGCTTTCGGTGACAGGGGCGTTGATGTCTCGAAGCTGGCTAGCGATGGTCTTAATTTCGGTGATATGAGACATTACATCATGCTCTGGTTGAAAGCGATATTCAAAGAACCTTTGTTCGAGTGCATGTTGATTATCGGCAGCATTCTTGAGTTGTTGGGCTGAAATGCGCAGCCACATTTCATGTGCTGTAGTACAGTTGACTAAAGTGCGTTGCTGTGGGATTTCAATTGTTGCAATGAAGTAACTGCAAGAAAGAAGGTCTTTCTCATGCCATGTGGCTATGGCAGCAGCGTGTGTGACTAACCCATCGGCATTTTTAGTCTACATAAGTTAAACAAAATAATCATCTGTTGGATTGCGTACTATATAATTATATAATGTACCTCAACACTTGTGTTACGCTTGACTTTTCGTACACTTTCTCCCAATGCTGTAAGTTTTTCCACCTTTCCTAACCTTATTCTACCCTTTTCTTTTACCCTTTTTACCCTTTTTCCAGGTTTTCCTTTGTTTGCAATGTTTCTTTTTGCCTCAAAAACTGGTACAAAATTTTTGGTTATTGAGTTGACTTTCCCTTGCATTTTCAAATTATTGTTCTAATAAGAATCAATTCATTAAAATTGAAAATTGAAAAACTAATATTTTTGTAAATTTTTTTCTTATGATAGATCAACTGGAGAAATGTCTGGCGATGGAAATTCATCAGTTCCTGTTTTTCAAATTAAAAAAAAAGAACTTTGGATAACGGTCATATTGAATGTTCTATAAAAAATTCTTTGAAGAAGGTTAGATTCAAAGAACACACTACGAATGACAAGTCTGATAAAAACAAGAGACTGGAAAGAGTAGATTATAGAGGAAAACGGGAAATAAATAATCGTAATGAAGATAAAAACGGAGTAGGAACAGGTAAAAGTAACCCAATCAATAGGGAAAAAAATGGATTTGTAGGAAATAGGAAAAAAAATTTGATTCTTGATTTAATGACAAGGAATTATTAGAACTTGACATCAATGCTATTCCGGATTCTCTTTCTGAAGAGAAATTGGCCGAAATTACTAGTGATATTTATCAAAATATCACGAAGAAGTAGTCACTTGCGCAGTATGCAACCAATTTACAAATATTTAACTCGCGAAATTGTTGTCCGTTCAACAGTTTCCCCAAAAAATGTACGCGCTACTAAAAGCACCAGATGGGAGTGGAAATTGAAACACTAGCAAAGCAATATGATGTTTCAGAATTTTTTCCAAAACAGTTGGAATTACTGTTCTTCTTTCCCCAAACGGTGTAGTTCGTCATGTTCAAAGTTGTGTTGCAAGCGAAAACTGCCAATGTACTGCCAGATGTATTTTTGCAATCAAACTCGTAGTTCTTGTTTGCAACGATTACAAATTTGGAAAATACCTAAGTTTTCTATTGCTAATGGAAACTGGGTTGGGGAGCTTCCGCCTGATCTGCGTAACATGTCTTATGGTTCTCTAAGTTTGAAGAGACCGGTACAATCGTACGGAAGAATAGCAAACTTCAGTGGAACGTCAAGACCCGGGGGTAGTTGTTTGAAAGGTGACGTATATTCAAACAGGTTAGACACGGCATTTGTAACTAAAACAGTCCCCATCATTCCAGGCCAAAGTCCTGTTTGCGTCCTTGTGGTATCTCCGTTCACAAACGATGCCACTGCTTTGAACAAAGGGAAAATAGCTGCAACTAAAACCGATTATATTATCGAACCCGTAAAAATCACAGTCGAAAAAAACACGGCAATGAACGACAAACAAATGTGCAATCCGTCGTTAATCGATAGTGAAATTGATTTTTCATATCTTGGGAAGAATTTCACCATGAAAACGTCTCCACCACGGAAAAATGAACTCTGGAACCAATCAGAGCTGCAAAACACGAAGAGCAATGTAAATTATTTTCCCTGTTTTAAATTACTGTTGAATGCTGAGCCCAATGTAATCAACCTTATTTATAGAAAAATGTGATTGCCGGGTCCACACGCAAAGAAAATTGTGACCAAAAATTACTGGCATTTGAACAGTTTTTTTATGACAAATCTGCAACATTTCAAAAATATTGCCTCGGTAAACTTTGTTCTTTTTAGTTTAGTTTTGTGTTTGTTTGGTGACCAAAATTTTTTTTCAATCAACATAGATCAACTATCGTCCAGTGACGAACAACCGGAACATTGCAGTGGTAATGGTGATGGTGAAACAAAAATTATTTGTCCAGGAAATGTTGCGTTTAAATGTTCCAACGAGTGTACCAACAACAGCCTCAATTGTCGAAATTACAGTATGGTATGGAAGGATACTTTGTCCTTGTTAACAGACAATATGTGTCATGAAAACACGAGATCGTCGATTCAAGAAAAAGTTGAAACTCTCACGTGGTAAGCAGTTTCATTACCAAATTTTCTGTTGTTTTTTCTAACGAGGATTTTTCGTTTTCAAAAAGGCGAGTGTGCCCTTTACATGGGCTGTTGGAAATTTTAGCGTCCGATGTAGTGGTTTGGACAACTCCAGTAGCAAAGGTCGATGGACCAATTTGCTCGTTTTGTGATCTTCATGTAAGTCGCATATACCGTTCGGCAACGAAGTCATGCCAATCATGCGATCGTACTTTCATGACAACGCAATTTCCACCGAATCCAAGATTTCTTAATCTTTCGAAGAAAGATGAGCGCCAGGACAAGACGTTGGTCTTCTTGTGCGCCCGGTTATCGAGCGGGGATGAATTGACCGAGGGATATTTCGACAAAATAGTCACATAACTCAAACAAAATGAAAGGTGGGTGAGCTTTATTCATTGCTTTTTATTTAGTAGTGGTCTAACTTTTTCCATTATCTTTTATTTTCAGCAACTGAGGACGATTTGGCGTTCGTCGTCGAGATGGACTATGGCTTCAATTACTTACTTTTACATTAGTGCCGTGAACGGACGAGAGACCGACCCGACCCCCTTTTTTCCTCGCTGTAGTCTTTCAATATAATGTCTGGGAAAAAAGTATTGGCAGGTGCTGGAAAAAAAAATCAGTTGAGCGGGCGTCCATCCATCCATCCATCCGCCTCTTTATTTCTTTTGTCGGGGAGCAATTGTTGACTGGGTGATGCCTCGCGTGCGTGATTATTCAAGCCGGATACATCATCAATGACTTAAGGCGTTTAGCTGTCGGTTGGGTTGGCGCGCCGGATTCGTTACTCTCGCAATCACGCGAATCAAACGCCGGCAAACGGAGGTGAGGGGGAAGCGAGGAGTTGATGGGACTTTGATGTCGAACGATTTTTTTCGGGGTGGGGAAAGGTGATTTCCCCTTTCTCTTGCCGATTGTATCGGTTTCGCTCTTTTATTTCTTATTTTCAAGTCGATCCGACGAGCGTCTTACACACATCTATAGGATTGGATGAGCATAAGTTGGTACACGCCTCTTTACTTTTGCTTCTTGTCTTTGACTTTTTTTTGTTTTCATTCGATCGGTCTGAAGAAGATCGACTGAGAATCAATCAAGGAGAGATACGGTCGAACGTGTTTCGCCCCATTGTCGCGACTGTTGGGCACCGCTCTCCAATGTTTTACGGGATTGACATGGCTAACGCAATGGCTGGGTAGTAACTCTTTCTTCTGCCGTTACGTCTCTTTTGTTACCTCGTTTGGCCGATGTGTCGCATGAGGAGGAACAGAGAGAAATAGATTTTGATTCACTGATGGAATCGTCTGGGCTGTGCTGTGTGTGTGTGTGTCGACATATAATCTCTTTTGCTTGGTTTCATTTCGTTTGATTCGTTGCCAACCGTCGCCATCAACCCAATAGCACACGGCCATTTCAATATTTATATATCTGACAATATCTTTCAGTTGTCTTGCTTCTTTATTGTCGGACCAATTTCACTTGCGAGCTCTTCTTTTTTCCCCCCTTTGCTACAACTTCTCTCGTTGTAGTAGTAGTAGTAGTCGATGATATACTACATCTATTTGTTGATTCAGCCGACCGACGACAATCTTACCTATTCCGCATACAAGTAGTACACGGGAAAAAGAAATGGGGGGACAAAACAAATACAGAGACTTTTCCAATGTCATTTTCTTTATCAACGCTCGACGTGACACGGTAAATATATTCCGTATACTGTGTATACAGTGTGTGGGTGGATGTAAACCAATAGTCTCCGTTCTAGCGTGCATAGAGAGTTGACAGGCAACACGGGCAGGATGGCGTAGTATTCGGGGGAAGTCCTTCTCTCTCCGACGTCGACAGAGACTCGACGAGGGACGTTTAGGAGCATCAACTGAATCGTCGATGATAAAAGCTTTGGAGGTTATATTTTTATCTACCTGAAATCGGGTTTGGCGAATAATAAAAGGGGGGAAAAAGAGTTCTGTTTTTGTGTAAAAGTTGAATGAGGGCGAATACTTTTACTGTTTTTTACGGACCTGCTGTTACTGGCTGATGTCCGTCCTTCCGTATTTATTTTATTTATTTTTATTTATTTACTTTGAATCGAAAAATATCTGTACGCCATCGCGCTGTTTTACTGCTAGGATTTTGTTCATGATAAACTTTTGAATTGATTTGCCTTCTAGCAACTTGTTGTGTCGTTTATCATCGAAAAATTCAAAACTTAACCGCTTTTCTTTTTACCCATTACAATTTTCAAATATGTTTTACAGCCACAGACCTGATTTGAAAATGTCCCCTAAATTAATCTATCCAAAATTGGTGAAATCGAAATTTGTACATTGGCGACCAATTGCTACGCTATCGTCAAATACCTGCTTAGAATCTTTGTCAATATGTGGCAATCCGCCTCGTAAACGATTAAATTTCTGGGTGTAAGTTTTCATAATTTCTAGAATTCGTCAAATTCCTTGCTATTCAATTTCTTTTTTATTTGTTTTAGTTGTAACACCCATGCAAGAAGCGACCCACAAGTGATTCAAATTCTCAAAGAAAACGGAATAATAGTAACCGCAGATCTGTGAAGTGAAGAAATTCAGCTTCACGGTAGAAGAATTTCAAGCCGATTCGAGACTTCTTAAAAGAAAAAAAAAGGGAAAAATGAAACAAAGTACTTTGAAAAAAGACCGGAATGAACCAGAAACGTGCAATCCGCCGTTTATTGATCTTGATGTCGATCTTTCATATCTCGGGAAAAATTTTACCGTTAAATCGTCCCCATCACTTAAAAACGAAGTCTGGATCCCATCAAAAGAAAATGTGATTGACGGGTCAACTCTCCAAGAAATTGTGAGCCAAAATTACAGGCATTTGAGCAATATTATTCTGACAAATCTGCTTCTTTTCCCACATATTGCCTCGGTGTGCTTTTTTCGTTTTAGTTTTCTTTTTTTTATTGTTTAGTAACCACAATTTATTTTTTCAATAGAACAACTGTCGTCCAGTGACGATTTACCTGAAAATTGGAGTGGTGATTGTCTGATCTGTCCAGGCAATACTGCTTTTAAATGTTACAACGCCAACAACAGCCTCTCCTGTCCAAAGGACAGTATTGAATGGAACGAAATTTTGTCCATGTTAACAGGTGTTTCGCATTTGTCGCTTCAAGAGAAGATTGAAACGATCACATGGTAAGACCAATTTCATTACCAAATTTACTTATTTTTTTTTTCTAATAAGTTTTTTTTGTTTTCAAATATGCGAGTTTGCCCTTTCTATGGGATCTTGGAAATCTTGGCGTCCAATGTTGTTGTGTGGACAACTAAAGTAGCAACGGTCGACGGACCGATTTGCTTATTTTGCGAGCGTTACGTAAGTCGCATCTACCGCACGACAACGAATTCATGCGTATCCTGCGAGCACAATTACATAACAACGCTATTTCCACCAACTCCAAGAATTCTTGATATCCCAAAGAAAGATGTGCCCCGGAAGAACAAGACGTTAGTCTTCTTGTGCGCCCGGCTATCGGCTGGGAATACATTGACCGTTGGATACTTTGACAAATTGGTCGCGTCACTAGAACAAAGTGAAAGGTGAGCTGTATTCATTGCTATTAATTTGGTAGTTGTCTAATTTTCCCCATTTTCTTTTACTTTCAGCAATCCAGGACGGTTTGGTAAATTCAACCGTCCCGGGTTGCCGGCAGGAATGGAGATTGTTGGAAAATTTGTTGCCCGCGCGACTGCAACTACAAAAATTGATACTAGATACGAGCGAACCATCAATGCTGAAGCTGATTGGCTACCGATGAATCTGTTGCCAGAGTTCATCGTACATCGCTACTGGCCGGGAAATACAGTTCTCATAGGAATGTCTACACCTTCCTGTTTAACCGTTTCGCCAAATCATCTGGTTATAAATTCGTAACATGTCTTCATCAATTCTTTTTTTTTAATTTTTTTTTAATTTCTTTATATTTCCCCAAAAAACCTTCATTGAGGAACTTTTCGCCCGTGGCATTCTACGAGACAGCCACTTCTTTTATTGTCATTGTCTACAATCCAGGAATGGCCATTCAAGCAAATATGAGATAATTCTCTTGGCCCAAGAATTCCTAACCGCTTTAGAACTTGGTGCGCCTACTTATGATGTGCGCCCAGCACATATTGGATTTTACACGCGGCGATAATTGGTAATATTTCTTTTAATTTCTGTCTTGCGTATTATATTCAAAATGGAACGTGACAGTATAGCCAGGCAGACACAACACGAACAAGATGGATGAGGCTAAACAGCATGGGGCTGGAGAAAGAAGGCCGCGTACTTGGCACCATACAAGTTACCCCGTCCGCCGCCTGTCGCCATCTGTTGCCAGTACAGTGTAACATGTTTGGATAAATCAACATATTTTTGTAGAAAATAAACATTTTGCATAAAAAGTTTATTCTACTGCGTACAATAAGCTTTCCGGTGTGCTCATCGAAATACTATTTTGCTTCAGGTTTTTTATTTTAACTGTCACAAGGAAAAATCGCCAGAAGAATTTTTACTAAAAATTCTATTGTTTTTCCGTGTTTTGAAGATCAGTATACATTTATAAGTTCACGTGTTACCCAATCCGGGCCCACTTAAATCACCCTCTTTACCACCCTCCTCTATGAGGTCACCCCAGAAATAAGGAGATGACTTACTCTATGTAAAGTTCAGCAGTCGACATTTCCTCCTCCCTAAAAGACGAACTAGACTTGGCTGCTCCTTTTGGCGAGCTCCGGAAGCGTTTCTGTACTTGGCGGCATGGGCGGTGTGGTTCAAAACGTGAAGGGGGGGGGGGGAGAACTATTGGGAAATTGCTCCCGTTCGAGTCCATGCGAATTCCGCAATAAAATAACAAGTGTTTTCGGCAAAAGTGAATTCGGCCAAATTGCCGAATTCGCTTATTAGAACACTAGCTGAAGTTATAGCAAAATAGTCATAGCTAATAAAACCCAAGTAAGAACCCAACACAGATCCCACAGACAACGCTAAATATATACGATTATATTAGCTAAGTAAGGTTTACGCACAAAAACTAAAATAATAGTTAATATAATTTTAAATTATATTGGCTAAACTGTTAAACAGTAGCACTCGTGAGCAGTGTTGCCACCTTAAATTTTGTTTCATCCCAAAAGAAATCGAAAAAAATCCACATTTTTCCCGTCATGATTTTTTTAGAACTGCATGTAATTTCCATATTTCTCATTTTAAAATTCAGACTTTCACTTTTAACATAGATATGTTAAAAAGGATGCGTACTACAAGTGTGCACCATGAAGAGTAAAAGTTTTGACAGGAAAAACTCGGAATTTGGATTTGAAATTCTTTAAAATAGTTTTAAGTCCATTTTTAATTGTAGATAAGAAAGAGTGTAGCCAAAAGCTTTCGATATAAAATTCGAAGTTGGGATTCAATATTTGTAAAATCTAGCCCATGAATGAGTAAAATAGTTTCAAATCAAAGGACATAAGACCAGCATATATTTTGTGGGCAGCCAGAAGGTTTTCTGTGAGAAAGTTGATGGCAAAGTACAGCTCAAGTGCAGTCAATTACTCCAACAATCTTTTGCTGACATCTTCCATCACAATAAGCAATCTCGTTTTACTAGGATAACAAATCTTATGATTCTCTAGAATCAAAAAGAGTATTTCGATGATTATTCGACGATTTTTAATTGAGTATGCCCGTAGAAAATGAACGGCTTGGAGCGAGCTTGCGCTAGACTTGCTCCCAAGCCCAGCACAAGCTCGCGGATTCCAATCTTAAAAACTTTACCTTTTAATAATACTGTTTTTAAGCTTGGACCAAACTTGTTTATTCAAGGTTGCTCCAAGCCTTTAATTTAAATGTTGTGATAAGTAAACTTTATATATGATGTTTTATATTTGATTTTTGAAAACTTTTTTTACACGTTTAAAAATGTATGAATATATTAATTAATAAATAAATAATAAGACAATAATTTTCATTCAATCTTAAATCATCTCTTGATTGTAAAAACACGCAATTGCACACATAGATAATTAAAGCTATTGTTGGCCGAGTGGAAAATTTACAATATCTAAACTTCTCTTGATATTTTACGATGCACATAACAGCTTAATAAAAAAATATATGGTAAAGATGTAAGAGAGGCGTCACAAAAAACTGCTTTGTTTTATATATTTCGGGGCCCAGAATATCATTTTGTTTGATCCGAGCATCTCAAATAATATTTCTCATGGGAGGTCTCAACAGGATTTTTGTGAGATTATAGCAGAACTGCATGATTTCATAAGCACACTTCCAGGCGGATAAAAGACAGCTCTTGGACACTATGGGTGAAGTATCTCTGGGGGAAAAAGGCAGCGCATAGGATTAGCTCGCATTCTTTTTTCTCGATCGACCTAATCCCTAGATCTGGAAGCTAAACAGAAAATTATCTATAATTTTAAAGAAGTTGCCAAAAACAAAACAACTATCATCATAGCCCACTGTTTGACCACGATTATACATGCTGAATATACTATTTTTCTGAAAAACAGAGAAGTAGCACAACAGGGGACGCACAGCACTCTCTTATAGAGAAAAAAGGGCTGTATCATAACCTATGGAAACCACAGGAATCTTTACATAAGAAGTTTTGTAAAAAATTCTTAGAAGCGCTCGTATTCTAGTGGTTCATTTCTCGTTCGTCCTCTTTTGGAAAATGTTGAACCGACAACTCTTTGCGTTCGATGTATTGTTACAGATCAGCTAGGGTGAATTCTTCTGATGTAGCATAGAGGGTACAAATCAATTATTTTTGTTTTGTGAATTGGTTGAAAAAACGAAACGTTTTCGTGTGCAGCAGCGTGAGAGTTCCAAGAAGAAACGATAGTCGTCCATAGTCATCCACCCACATCTCCCGAATTTGTTAGGATGTTACATACCTTTCCTTGAAGACAAGCATGACTGTATAATTATTTATACTTTCCAAATAGATTCTTCTGTTCTTAGGGAACATTTTGCGTTTTTTTTTAAATCGAAAGAATTTATTCTTTTATCCGAAATATCGTCCAATAGAGCCATGTCCACGAACACGCAGACGGATAAACGAATATCTTGAAAAAGAAGCCGTCAATAATACATGGTAGGGTTAGCTAGAATTTCTCCCTGTGAAAGATTGTATGAGATCTTTGACGATCAGAAGTTTATGACCCTTGATATATGATATGTCTCATATATCGCTTTATTGCTTTAGATAAATCTAACATAAAATAGAATAAACGTTTTCTTGGTTGTGTGCGCTTTTCATCTAAGCCAGAGAATCGTTGAGAAAAAAGAAGGAGAGGAATGATGAGAAGGAGGATTCTCTTTTTATCGAATTTTGAGAAGACGTTAATAATTTTTTTAGTTTTCCAGAAGAAAAAAAGGAACTTCCTCAATCATTTAAGTCTATTAAGATTGGTGGGGACTGTCCGATAAAGATTTTTTCCATCAAATGCTTCACCACATATTTTAGTTTTTAGCTAAATCAAAACCAATGTTCAGCATGAAAATTCTTTAAAATCTCAAGTTAAAAAACTTTTAGTAATCGGAATGATTTCCTTTCTTAAAGCTCGCCTGATTTTTTTGTTGCGATGAGTCAAGTCACAGTCCAGTCTACAAAATCTTTTTTTACTGTTATTTGTACTGAATGGAGTGGAGGTATACTTGCTCAAGGGTATGGAAGAAAACACCTTTAGATCTGGTCAGATATTTTTAATATGGACTTGATGAAAGATTTCCATCACGTGTAAATATATAAATATACATCTTGATTCCATATTTTGAGAGTTCAAAAAGGATTACAAAAAGGATCAATATCTGAAGCGTGATTGTTCGCCTAAAAACTAAGAAACTGTTGTATTCAAAGCTTGAGTAGTCAGCTACAGAATCTCAACACTGTGATTTTTGTACAGCCCTTGAATAAGCGAGCTAGGACGAATTTCCACCTCTTTTCCAAGGCACTTGCCAAAATATTGTGTTCACGGAGTTTTTTTTTGGGTAATGGTAAGATCTCTCACGAAAAACAAATTTCTTGAGTTAAACTTCTGTTTTATTTATTTTTATTTCAAAGCAATGTTTTTTAACTAAATTTTTGTTTTTATTATTAAGAAACTTTGATTTCCAGAAAACGTTCAGAACAGTTTCAGAATTTAAGCCTTTCGAATGTCAATGACAAGTGAATAAATTCATGGTATTAGCAGATCATCAAATATGAAAAACCACAAACAATAGGTAACAAATCTTCATGCGTTTGCCGCGTTTTCCCAATGAGGTCCATATACCTTTGGGCTTGAATGCTTGCACGATGTTCGAGATCAGAGATTGTCCGTTGCCGAAAACCTTTTTCAACTTCGAGCACATCACGACGTATACCAGAGAGGGGCAAGTAAGGCTTGTGGACGTCCCATTCTTTGATGATCTCTCAATATTTTTTCTGCTCAAGGCCCCTCTGATACGTCTTGTTAGAAGGATGCTTTAAGAAAGGTGTATGGGGAATCAAGCTGTTTTTCTATTACTTTTGGCAAATAAAGGAATTCACTCATCAAATCTCGGTATTGCTAGACGCTCTCCAAATAAGGCTTCTGTGATTCGGGGACCTGATAGCCCTGCAGGATATCGCTTGCGGAGCCATGGCCAATTTTATCTGCCAGCGCTTTAAAATCGACAATTTCCTCACGGTTTGAAAAGACCTTTACGTCCAGACGGTTTCGTGTCATGCGTCATGGTGACCAGAAACGATCTTGAATCAAAAAGCGAACCAAGCGCAACAAAAAAGTTATCAAATGTATAGCCTTCGGATTTGTGAATCTGTAAAGCATAGCCGTGGAGCAGATTGGCGTATTCAGTTGTGTTGTCTAACTGGATTTAAGGTGATGGGTGTTTTCATAAAATTTGTTCAAAATTTTCTGTTTCGAAATAATGTTAATATTTTATTATTTTTGTTAAAAGTTATTTAAAAAAAAAATATGTTTTTTCTTTTTATTAAAAGATGCATGTATATTCTTAAAAAATACTTATGCATGAATTAAAACTTCATTTTTTATACCAAAATTAAATTTCTAAATATAAACAAAACTAGTATTTTTTACAAGTCTTGCAACAAAACAGCAGACGACGTTTCAGCGTTATTTGCTCAGTGTGTTTTTTTGGGTGTTTACTCGCAATAATGATTTCGAGTGAAATTTTTTGGAATTAATTAACTTGTCATAACTTACGGGGCAGCAAAAGTATTGGTTTTAGTTTATTTTGTTCTTTTTTCGGGACATCCCCGTAGTGGTGTGTAAGTGTGTCGCTTGGGATATGTTGTCAACTCAACGTCCGCCTAATTCAACAACCAATCATCTCTTATAGGTACTTTTATTGTTAAAGCAGTACAACACCGAGAGTGTTATAATGCTGTCCTTATTGGAGCAAGCGAAAAGACTTTTCAAAAATGGTATTTTATTTATGTTCGTCTTATAAACAATCTTCCAGTGGTAAATAAAAGTATTTTTTAAAAATCTTGCAAATTTTGATATGTACATTTATTTGTACTTCAAAATATTAGCTTGATTGGGAAAAACTTTTCGAAAACGCGCCTGAAGTCATCACTACGTTTGTCTCTGCTAGAACTTACTGCATAAAAGATAGATTTCGTCATGTTTTAACTTTACTTCCTTCTTTTTTCGTGCCTGTTCAACTTGACACAAATAATGATTGTTAATGGCGAACCTTTCATGATGTTGAGCCATTAGTACAATAAATCAGGCTTTTAGTCGTCGATTTATATGCTTAAAAATTTAAATTTTGTACATTATCTTAAATCAGGTTATATTTTTAATTCGTCATAAATTGCGTCCTACCTTAGATCTCAGTAAATTTATAGGTGATTTCGTCCAGGAGAGTTTGAGGTACCCTTTGTGATCATCCGCAGTTCATAGAAGTATTTGAAGCAAACATTTTGTGATAAAAATCTGGAAATGGCATAACCAAGAGCGAGAAGTAACGACTGTCGATGACTAAGTTGGGTTTCCCATATTTGTATAGATGATTAAGCGGAGGCTGGAAGAAAAGAAAAAGCCATGGCACGGCTATGCTCGATTGATTCTGGAGAAAATGGCCCAGATTCAAAATTTCCGCTTGTTCCTCAGCCCCATCAGCTCAAAACGTTATCAGGAAACACATAGAGTCGCTGCTCGGCCCCCCTGTTCGGTGCTCTCCAGCGAAAATATTCAAGAAGTCTATTATGCTTTTGTTCTTTCTCAGTTTGTCCTTGAAACATTTTCACTCTGAAGTTGGTCGCAACCTGGCTTTGTTCTTCAATAAGCTTGGAGGTTCTTTCAACGTCAGAAATACAGCCACTGACAAAGATAAAACAAGCGGGTATTACACGAGAAGGGATGTGTTTTCTGCAACCAAGTTCATACCTCGCAGCTTGCAACAATTCAACTCCCGAACTACCGGGGATGGTTTGGTGGGATTAATATGTTAATGGGGGCATTTTCCCATTCTGAGATTTTTATTTAGACCTTGAAGTCTATTTTCTCGGGGATAGCTTCAAGCTTGGGGCAAGTGGAAAGGATATTTCGCATCTTATGTCTGACCAGGCTCTTCTTAGAACATTGGCTTCCGTGTTTTCAATTTCCCGATCAAGGCTTCCGTCAAGTCTAGAAGCATATCGTTCCGTACTCTGAAGGATAAAATTTATCTATTCAGGTACAAGCCGTAGGTAAAAGGTTGGAAGGATTTTTTAGATGGATTCATCAATCAAAAAAGTTCAAGGGAAAAACCCAAAGAAAATCATCGGTGATCAAAGAAAATGAAGGCTTTTCGTCCAAAGGTCCAACAGGATGGGGTACACCAATTGAATTTGCGGCCCAGAATGGTACACTTAAGAAACCAGGTCTCGGTCCACAGCATTGGATATTATACCGATCATCCATCCAAAAGAATTTGGGCCGTGCAATTCCGAAAAAGCGCTCATATCAAATACCGATCAAGGTTGAAAGTATGTAAGTAGCATAGCAAATTTTCCGACCCAAATGGGCAAAGAATGCAAACACTAGAGAACCGAAAAGAAAGGCCGGCCATCCCTATACGACCACAGCAGATCAAACGCCTGGAGTCAAAATAAGCATCAAATTCCTCTGGGGTCACATGCTGAAAAAGCATCAATTTCTTAAGATCAACATTCTGAGAAGGCTTAAAGGCCAAGGTACTCACAAAATCAGCAAACGTTACACAAATGTAATTGAAACTTGCGAACACATGTTCAAGAAAAAAAGGAGAGGCTTACAAGAAAGATTGCAAGCATTCCTACAATTTCCCGAAAAACGAAGGATCGTGAGAGTCCTCAGGTCAAAGGAGTTATAGCTGCATCTGTTCTTCAGGAGACAGTTTTTCATATCATGCCCTCTCAAAACGTGGCCAAATGGTTTTTGCATCTTTTTATTTGAAAATCCCATATGCCAAAAATAATTTTCAAATCATGCCAACAAAAGGTTTCCCATTCATAAAAATCCATATTGGTTATACAAATCCCTAATCAAGGAGATCTACAGGTCATTCTTGGAAAACAAGTGAAGGAGCTTGAGCAGTTGCTTCTCTCACCTTCGTGCCAAAAAAGCTGTCTCTGATTTTAAGGACATTAAAATTTATTGCGGTTGCTGGCAAAGTTCCTGACAAAAAAGGTTTTATTAAAGCAATCTAATAAAAGCTATGAGAGGAACTGGTCATGAATCTCTTGAAATAATTTGAAAAGGATTGTTTGAGAAAGAAAGGCTTGATAGGATTCTTTAAGGAAAGCTCGAAGGGAAACTTGAGGGTATTCAGAAAAAAAAGCTGAATCTAGCTCTTAAATTAATTGCAAACGAAGTACATCTGGAGCAAGTATCTCTCTTGACTGGTTTTCGTAATCTCAATAAGAAGAGCTTTTGAAACAAAAAGTAAATAAACGGTTGCAAAAAAGGGACTTGAAAGGGCCCTCATAAGGTTTGCATTTTTAAGATTATTCATAAAGAAAGCAGACGTATGTGTCGTCCGACCAGTATCTCTAACCTAACGATCGGTATCACTATTTCCGTGTAGTTTTAGCTCCCTTTTTACTGCTGTGCGGATCTCGCGTTTTTTCATAAAATGAAATTATGCCTCTTTTGCATCAAAGGGAGGTCATACCGTGAACTCCACTCAGTAGCAACAAGCTGGCTGTCCGAAGGATTGATGACAGGGGTAACCACGATGTTGACATTGACAGCCATATCCGGCCAATTACCAAATTAAGCCGTGGACATTGCAAGTCCAACACAGTCGAGTGGTGTTGAGGTGTACACGACGACCTTAGTTGCGTGTTGTGAATTCAATCCTGCAATTGCACTTGGACTTTTAGGAGATTGACTGCTAGTTAGTTGTGGTGTATACTCCTTTCGTGATCTCGTAACAACTGCCTCCTTTGACCTTGTTCGAGGATCACGAACCCGTTTGGTAGATGGATAGGCTGAATTAGCTTTGGCTGCTTATTTTTTGGTAAGAGCAGGCAATTCTTCCACGGTTAGCAGATATTGCACTTCTTCCATGGTTGGAAGATATTTGAAGTGGCACATAAGTAACATTTTACACTGATCACTTCGTTGTTTTTTCCCCAACAGGACAGGACGATGTCCTGGGCTGACAGAGT
Source organism: Daphnia pulex (assembly GCF_021134715.1). Lineage (NCBI taxonomy): Eukaryota > Metazoa > Arthropoda > Branchiopoda > Diplostraca > Daphniidae > Daphnia > Daphnia pulex. The sequence continues at coordinate 4,269,629 of NC_060021.1, read as the reverse complement.
GCCTGGCAAAAGAAAATTTAAACGAAGAAATGAAAGATTTGAAATGATAATTTTCAAAGATGAAATCAATGAAAATTTTCTTGACATTCCATGCATGTCACAGTTTGGGGATTTCTTGTCTCCGAGAAATCCTTCTTGCCCTTTATTTTAATTTGGACGTTCAGGTCAAAAACAGCTGGACGTTCAGGCCCACATAGAAATGTTGGCCTGAACGCAGGGGCTGAACGTCTTACATCCAAGAAAGCTTAATCTAGCTCTTAAATTAATTGCAGACTATCTATGGAGGAAGTGTCTCTCTAGACTTTTCGTTATCTCATTTGGAAGAAATTTCGAAACAAAAAAGTCACTAAAACACAAATAAAACAAGCCATAAATTCCTGGTACAAAACACTTACGCAGAGTTTCCCTAAGGCAATGACCAAGCATTCTTGGGAGCTAGGAAAATTGTAATTTTGGAAGACCCTTTGTCAGCTGCCCCTGATGCATGTTTCCTTTGCCAATTTTTAATGAGAGGTAGTAGGGTGGAAACCCCCTGTGTTGAGGGAGATTTTTAACTGATATTTCAAGTATAAGTATAATTGCGTAATATATATATCAAAACTTAGATAGATCAGTTGGTGAACTAGCGAAGTTCTGTTAGCGTGGCCGTTAAAGTGGCGTTGCTCGGTACCTTCTTGTAGCGGAAGGGCACGTTCAGCCCTCTGCCGTTGCGGTTAAGGAGGTCAACTTCGTTCCAACGCACCCGATCGTCGTCGATGATGTTTCGTTAACCGAAAAAGTATTTGGTCGTAAAATTGGAGCTTTAAGGGAACAATGAAAATTGGTGTTAATGTTAACGATCGTCAAAGATCAAATTGAGCCACTAAATACCTTCTGGCTTCTCGAATGCGTTTTGTAGCCAGCGGACTGGGTTGTGACGTGACAACATCATCATGAGACGCCTGAAACATCATCGATACGTCTGATCCAAAACGATCGCTGTTCTCGTCGAATCAGAGGCTAGAGAACTCATCTGGAACTAGAACAGGTTTTGACTTTCACGTGACCGCCGCGTGACGGCTGGCCATCCTGTACGTTATTGACGCGGAATTCAGTGAAGATTTCTGCACCGATGTCATTATTTTCTGGCTGATAGTTGGGCTTGTGAAGGTACATTGAGGTATATTGCATTCCAGCAATGAATCCTGCTTAATGCATCAACTTCAGTTGCCACGAAATGACACTACTTCCGGTGACTCTTCACGTACATTGTCTCTTCTCCGTACACCAACATCTTAATTTATGACATCAATATCGACGTATTGGTGGGCAGCAACAGCTTTAAGTCTATTTATGGGCGGCACGTTGTAGAATTTTTATGTGCCACGTCGGCATCAGTGTGAATAATTTTTCCTTCTTTTTTCTGAAACTGCAATAATTTATGAATAATTAATTGGATTATTGATTATAATAGTAATTTTAACTTACCGTTGTCTAAATACCTTTAATTGTTCGTTGCCATTTCGTCGTAAATCCAAATAATGCTCCCACGTGTTGTCAGCGTCGTCGTATCCTATCCATTTAGCTAAGTACATAGTTTCCTTATCCAGAATACTAAAAAAATCTCGTTATCAATTAATCAACAATTAACATTCACAAATTAATCAAAAACCAACAATAAAACTTTGCGAATCAGTACACGATTCTTTAGATGCATGACCTTTAAAATGCTTTCGGAATTGGAAAAGCTGCCTGGCTTTTAAAATTTAGACAACGAATATTTACTGATGGAATTCCAACATCTTGCTGAGAAACACATGAAAAATTGGGTGAAGGGAGCGATGAAAGAAGACAAATCGCAACATGTGTTTATGTTAATCAGGGAGAATCCCTAGCAAGACGAAAGATACCAAGAAGAGTTTATGCCTGTTGACCGACCTCGGAAGTTTAACATTTGCAGCGCGAAATCGTAGAAAATCATGCTAACGACTTTCAAAGGGACGAATTCGACTACAAGGGGCTGAGTGATGAAACAATAAACGAAATTCTTTTGATAGAAGCTAAATAACAAGGAAATTAAAAAAAATTGAGAACTTGGTTGAATAGAGAGAAATGAACTGAGCGAGGTGTTGGACTCGTATTCGACCGAAGAAATTTTATTCTATCGAAGCAAAGTGGAGATACCTTCATTCAAGCCACAGGAATTTGAAAAATCCCTCTAGTTCGAAAGATTTCTACTAACACCTCCCATTACATTTGATGAACATTTTTTACATAAACTAACTAAGGAACTTTTTTACGCAATGGATTTAAGCTTGATAAGAGCTGCAAGTTTAATCCTAGGACAAATAGCATTGAATGGCTGATCGATGACACAATCGAAAAATGGAATATATGAAAACAAGTACACATTTTTACTAATGAAGAAGGAATATAGAAGGAATGCATAAAGAAATGAAGAAACGCTCGGTATTGGTGGCTATATGACATCAAACTGAGAGCCATCACGGTTACAAAATCGCACGGAAAAACAACGTCATCAATAAAATAAAGCTTACCCTTTATCTAGGATTTCCTCGACATCATATTCCACATCTTCAGATCCCGTAGGTTATTCGGATGTCATTATAAAAAACCAGATAACCGTATCGACAAAGAACGACGTGTTCACTAAACTGAAGAGAAACGAGTGGTAGACGAAACAAGTAGTGTTGCCACATCACAATTTTGTTTGTTTCAAAACATTAGTTATTATCATAATTATCAATTAAAAATAAATTTTAATGCTTTCAACGATTGTTTTTTTATCTTCGCAAGGCTAAAACCCGCCCTTCCAACGAATTAAAAATTCCTTGAATTAAGGAATGGAGTGGTCAAGGGGCCTATTGAAAGATTCCGTCTCTAACCTCCCCTAAATTTTTAGGAATTTCTGGAATGGGATGATCTGACCCGTAGGAATATTGATATCTTGGTAACAGCTGGCTTTCGGGAAACTTGGCGCTCAAAACGGGGAAAGGTATGATGCGCCTTATTTTTACGCTTTTAAGGGGTGTTTTTGCAGCTCGTGGCTTAGAAATTTGATTGCGAAACCCATCTTTGAAAGCTTGAAATACCAACTGGATCCCCGGAAATATAATAGGGCCTATTAGCTAGGTCTCAATGACGTGGCTGTCAAAAGCCATGGATGGACAAATCCGCTGGGATTTGCCTATGCTGTTGAAATTACTTTTGATATTCTTCAATCTGGTCTTAATGAAAAATTATGATGCAAATTCAAAAGCCCCAAACATCTCACAGATGCGTTAACTCAGAAGGTGTAGTTGTGCTGTGAATTGTTTGTAGTGTTTGAATTCCCTTAAAATATTCATGGAGATATCAAATGCGCATTGGTAGAAAAGGAAAGCAGGGGTACAATAAAGACATTCGTGAGGATTATCTTTAAAGGGACAGAATATTTGAAGGATTTTGGAGATGCCAATGAATTTAAGTTTTATTTCTTGTTTCATTTTTTTGGGCCTGTTTTTATTTTAGTGTTTAATTTACAAATTTTAGACTCTGGTGACAAAACGGTCCAGAAGCCCTTCCCCACTCAAGGCTTCTTGAGGGTTCTATGATAACGATTCTGAATGACTTTCATAAGAAATAAGGCACCCTGCCTCTTCCAAAACAAACTATTTTTTTTTTCATTTTTGAAACGGGAAACTTAATTTTTATCCTTTTTAGCAAAATTTAAGAATGAGATGACAAAAAAGTAGCCTAATTTTGCTGATTTAAAAACAAATTTTTTTTTCTGTGTGCCCTTTTCATCGCTTTGGATTCCGGAATTGGACACACTACGCATACTGCCAGTCCTGTGTAACAAGTAGTGATTGCTCTTATAAAGAGGACTATTCTAAAAGTTGAAGCAAATGTGGATTCTTCCCCAGATATCCTGTTAATAGAACACCCCCCCCCCCCCCTCATAATTTCCCTGGTATCCTCTGGGAAGATCTGTACCACTTATATTTCTAGGCCCTTGCAATAATTTACTTAACAACAATTGAACTTTAGAGTGTCGCGACAAATAACAACTTTTCTCTCCAATCGCAATTGCCGATGTATATCCCTCTATATCTTAGATCTTTAAACAATCAAGAATGCAACAATACCCAGAAATGAATTTCAGATATCAATATCCAGATTTCAATTTCTTAACGGCTCAAGATAAATGAATCTCCTTTGGAGGAAAATTTAAGAACGCCCATTGCCTCACAAAGCAGAGTAAGAAAACATAATAAAGAAAAAAATTAATTATACGACTTGCATCGTGAAATTAAAATAAAAGCATTAAAAAATCAACCACATTTTTACCACCGGGATTAAATATAAATCTCACAATGTTGCAATGCATAATCCCTAGCGCTTATCATTTGATTTTCTCTTTGATTCTGTCAACCCTCTTTGTACTTTACTTCTTTTGTTTACTTTCCTTTACAGCAACCACCCATAAATGATCCAGGCTGGGGTGATTAAGGGTGCAATTGATTTTATTATTTCACTCACTGCCTAGAGAACCAAGGGCTCGCAACCAATAGATTCAAGTCGAAAGACCCCTTCATAACCTGCATCACACGCCAGACGAATAACCATCAAAACCCTCCCAGCAATTACACTACCAACATATGCAGAGGACACGTCGCCGTCCAAGCAAACACCAACCGCAAAACCAGGCATAGCAATTCCAACACCCCGCTTGAAGCAACCATGTCGCCACCAAATCTAACATCAACCACAACATGCTCAAAAAGAACAAAGCAAAGAAGAGCGTGGTGGTAGAAATAAATAAGTCGTATAAAATATATTGTAAATTATTTCCAAAATAATTTTTACGGTCACAAGAGAACAACTCAGACATGACAACAGCAAAAATAATAAAAGTTATAGAATAAAAAATATCACTCTGCTGCTTTTTTGAAGAAAACAACGTTCCACAAAGATTTGGCGGCAGTTTTCCACCACGCGTTTGGCACTTGAGAAGGTCAAGAACGCGTGTTGCCTTAATGAAAAGAGTAGGAAAAATATAAATAAGATTTAGAATTTTAATTTATACTAATCGAAACTTATGTTTGAACGTCATATAAATCGTTTGAAATTAAATCTACCCAGTTCGTTACTGGTTAAACTCCCGAGGAAAAAGGAGTGAAGTCAATCCTTCATTTTATACCCAAGGTACGTGATTCTTTTACCATCCAGTGTCTAACACCACGAAATTCAAGTTTCACTACGGAAACTGCAACCCAATTTCTGAGTTGGCCAGGAATATAGGGTTAACAACATCGTGGCTCATCATCCATGGGTATTCATTCTTGTAAGTACTTAATTGTTAAATATTAAATAATAAATAAAATTAGAGGTCATCAAAACCGCCGGTATTTCTGCTCGGAAGAGAAGAGTTTGAACAATTATGTAATTTCTTCTAAGGACCCGAAATGTTATCCAGCAGTGTTTGTTTAAGCGTGAAATACAAATTTTGCTACTGCTACCAGATTTCGAAACCGGTCAAGAATACTGGTTGAACAACATCGTTGCACACAAGCCATTGATCTTCATATTGGTAAGCTTAAATGTTAAATATTAAAATAATAAATGATGAAATAATTTCCCTTCACAGTAAATGCCCCAACGCCTTTAATCAGCAAGGTCGATTCAATAGACGCAACATGCATCGTCTTCAGCGCCAAATACGGTTACTCAGATTTTAACGGAATGAGCTACTGGAATTAAACATCATTAATAAAACAACAAATTTGAAGGAGAAAAAAATGCAAAAACTGCTGAAAACAAGCATATTTTTTACAGTGAGGTGCTCTACGTTCTGAGAGACCACTGTGCCACCTATGTAAATTGGAAAATTAATCTAGTTTGTGAGAAAATTCACAATCCAGAATACTTCACAGGGGTAAATATATTAAAAATTGGTTAATAACCTAACTATATAATCATTAATCTAAATAGGAAAAGCCATTGAAAGAGGGCAAATGGAATTTGAAGAAAGGGTAATTTCTGATGAAGGATGTTTCAATCCTAAATCTTCAAGATAAAAAAGCTATTTATGTGGAATTAAAACAAGTTCAACTTTTCAAAAACAACCAAGGCGCCGAGGCAGTAAACAACGGAATCGACATGTTCGTCACAAAAATCAGAAAGTTAACCAAATGAAGGTAAAAAAAACTTAAAATTTATCTCTCAAGTAATTTTTAAAAATAGGTTTAACATGTACAAAGTACTACAAGTATTATTTAGATTACTACTTCTCTCTCACAGAAATACAATAAATTTTTAAGGTAAAAAAAGTAAATTATACAATATTAACCTTCTAATAACAGCTAATGGACTAACAATAATAAATTGAACCAGATAGAACACAAAATTTTACATAAAATTTCTTAAAAGTAAACAACAATTTAATAGATATAAAAAATAACTCAATATTGCGTTCCGTGATTTCAATAATAAATTTTTACATATGATTTTGAGATTTCTTTAATTCGCAAGGCAATGCTGGCTACCCTTTGTTCATTTGTTTCTTCAAATCCATCATGGTGATCATGGTATAGGATTACTGGTACGCGTAGATGAGAGAACGTAAATGGCAATAAAACTGTTATAAAACATTGTTTTTATTCCTGGAAATAAATATTTATGGCATGTTCCTTGCTCGGCCGTGTGGAGATAAACGGTGACGCGCAGTAGTCTGTCCTTGAATTTCTTTTCTGACTGGAAAATAAGCACCGACTAACTTGCTGTCTGAAGGTGTCTTCTATCTAGCGCGGCCAATGTTGTTAAAAAAATGGACTTGAAATACTTGGATGTTGTATGAAGTTCTATTATGATGATTTTTTTTGTAGTTTGATTGCTCTCCTGCTGGGAACTCGAGGCAATCCACCAACAGTGCCCAAATCTCGTTACTTCAAGTAGGAAGATGCGGGTGGTGACTTCCACCGGAGCTCAAACTCTACGCAGAAAGGGGCTAGACAAGAAGACCTTGTCTCAAAAAAGACAACCGTCTTGGTCTCTTCAATAATTATTTCTCATTTGTTTGTTTTTTGTGTGGTCTAATTTTCTGTGGGCCCCATTCCGCTGAGGATGAAGTATATTCATGGACACAGCAGGTTCACCCCAACCTTCCATCAAAAGGTATGGCGTGGAAAACAAGTTATAATGATAATAATGTGTGTAATATGTTTGTGTAACATTATGTGTGTAATTGTCTGTTTGTTGGCATTAGAAAATTGAATAGAATGCAACAATGCTTCCTGTATTTTGATGTAATTTGTTTTAATGTTCTTTATTTAACTATGTTTCTTAACACAAAAAAAGACACGCTTTTCATACAATTTGTTTCGCTTGATTTAATTTTTCTAAAATCTCTAATTTATCGTTTTATCTTGGTGAGCTGTCATGAAAAGCATCACTTCAGTCCATTTTTAGTATAACCCTAGTACCATAAGAGCATACCCCCCCCCCAATATCTCAATAAATTCATTATTTGTTTATTTATTTACATTTTTTTTATCATCTCACTAACTCTCATCTCTGCCTCTCTGATAAAATTCACAATTTTGATATGTATTTATGTATGTATGTCACAATTAAAATGAAGTTAAATTATTCTTTTAGAGAAATATTCGCCGTGTATTTGCTAGGCCAACGGGTCAAGACCAACTGGGCGGTATTAGCCCCCCTCTTCTTTCAGGAGGGGCGACGTTGCCAATTCAAAGCGCGTCTATTTCACCTTGGATGGATTAACGGAAATATAAATTAAAAACTAGGTTTTTTTTCATTTCAAAAATTCAGACGTGCTTGAATGTAAATATGACAACTATTTATTTAAAATACCATGCATTTTACAATTTAAATGTAAAATAAATAAAATTTCAAAAAAATTCAAAAATTTAAACAATGAAATTTCGAGACCCTTTGTTGATTCGTCATTTTCATTTCTTTCCAATGTTGTGTTGAGTTGATCGCTCAACAAAGATTGAGTTGATTTTCGCTTTATTTTTGTCGTTTAAACCATTGATCAACGTTTTTTTCTGGAATTTCGTTCTTCCAGTGACATCTAGCGGTGAAATGTTGAAGTCGATGAAAGATTGAGATAATAATTTGTTATTTTTTGTTATTTTTAAAATTTATTATGTCTAAATCGTTGTCTAGCTTTTTCTTTTATTGTGTTTTTCTGTTGTAATAAGAAAAAGCATATTCGATAATTTACCGTTAGACGCTTGGAATTGGTCGAAATACAACAAATTGAGGTTAAGCAAAGATTTAAAAGAAATTAGTTCGCTGAAGCTCAAACTCAAACACAAAAAGATGTGTGCCTGTGTTTCGCATCTTGTAGATGAAATAAGATGAAATAAGATAAGATAACAAAATTTTATTATCTTATTTCTACCTTTTGTAGAGAAAGATTACTATAAAAAATGCGTTATCTTTATGTTATCTTTTAATTTTTCCTTACAAGATAAAAGGTATTATCTAAGATAGCAACACAATTTGAATTCCTTAAAAAAAATTGAATTTTTGTTCTGAAAAAAATTAATATTAAATTGTGTAAGATTACGTCAACGGGTGGGGACTATTCAAATTTCGCAATTAAAATTTTATGGTATAAATATTAACTATAAAAATAAATCAAATATACAACTGAAATCAACATGACAAGTTCTATGGAAAAGAATAAATTTCTTTACTTCGAAACAAAACTTTGAGAACTTGGGTAATACTTGAAGGGAGGCAATGCAGCGTTGGAAAATAATAAAGAAGATATAGAGAGAGGTAAAAGCGAGTAATTAAGACGGCATTGAGAGAAATGATGAATTGATAAGTGCGGTACTAATTGAAGACGGAGCAATATATAGAAAAAGGGTGGAAATAGAATATTGGGCTTGTTGCGCAGGGAGTACAAGCATTTAGTGAATTAACAATCGAACATGAACTTCTTTTTTCCGGATGCGATCACCACGGTCAACAGCTGGCGGATACGTGCTATTTCACCTCATTGGGGTATCCCTTCCGTCGCTCAGCTTCTTGATGCCGACATGAGGCGATGATGTTCGGCCGTCGCTTGGTCCGGCGAAGTCGCTGCTGCCGCCATTGGTGATATCGCCATTGAGGAAACAGCTCCGCTGTTGACGTCACCAGTGGGATGAACCTGAATGAAACGCCGTCGTCATTACTAAAGACGTGCTGAAAGAATCGACGATTTTTCCATAGAACGCTACCGCTTGCGAATTTAATTTGGTAATCACGATAACGGCCAAGTCCAACTATAACTCCCACATTGCCCCATGTCTTACATTTCAGATCCTATATGCGTACCTGTGCCCCGATTGGTAAAAGTGAAAAGGGTTTGCTGTGGTCGTCATAGCGCGTTTTTATGGAAGCGCCGATGTCGGTTTTGTCGATCGCAGGCGTCTATTACGGCCTTCTACCGGTCTGTAAATGCCTTTCGATGAGACGGGACAATTGACCGAGTTTGATGGCCAATAACCATCTCAGCTGGCAACATTCCGTTTGTTCGTGGGGTGTAGAATTCTAGCACGCCTTGTAGGAATTCCTCGAAAGATAAACCAAGAGGGGTCAAGATGAGGCAAGATGGGGAAATTTTTCGACCAATTCTTTCATTTCCCGCGGCTTCCGAATGCCGTTTCTTTGTAGGTAATATGAGGTGGAATAACTCAAAAGAACGCCCCATCTCTTCAGCGATGATTCCGCTGACTCTAAAATTGCGGTCCGACATATCGTATTGTGATCAGAGACGCATAGGGACGCCCACATCAACAAATTTTTCTACGGTGGCACGAATGACCTCGGGTGCCGATGGATCGTGTCTCTAGCGATGCATGACCGGCCAACCGGAATGGATCCGTAGATAAATCCTCGAACACGCTTGTCGGGAGGGGGTCTTTCATCAGATGTTCCTTCGGAAAGATATTGATGGATATTCCAAATTGAGGAATGTTGGCCGTGATACATACCCGCATTTTTGGAAAACCTGATTGAATACCTTTGATCAGGGCATTTGATATCCGCAGCTGCAGCTTCCCGAATTTCCTCAAGTGCCGGATCACGGTGGTAGTCCAACGGTGTATCGTCAACGTCGTCACCAGTTTCACCCGTTGCAGATGGCTCTTACTCGCCAAATCAGATGATTATGGGCGTGATAATAACTCTCCAGCGGATGCCTCTTCGTTTGATGTGGGATCCGCTACTGATTCCGGGATAGCGCGTCTGGGATCGCGTGCTCATTGATCTTTCGCCATGCGGTTTTGAAGACGTAGGGGGATAAGCGCTACTTTAATCTCTGGAGTTTATGGTTCTCGATGACGTCCAACGTATAAGTGTCGAGATGGACACGAGCGCCTGGTGATCGATCATAAGTGCGAACGACGGCAGGCCTAATATATACAGTTGCCACTCCGCCGCTGCCCGCTCTGGCTCTACGATGGCGATGCGTAATTCTGTAGAGGTTCACTACCTGGAGTTGGCGTCGATAAACTTCCAATGGTCGTCGGTTTTCTGCAGTAAGGCATATCCAATACTTTATGTTCGGGACGCATCGACTTGAATGATGGTCTTACGGCCGGGATCAAAATGGACCAGTACAGTGGGCAACAAAAGCGCTGTCTTCGCCGCCTCAAACGAACGTTCGTGATCTTCAGTCCATTCATACGCGTTTCGGGTGCTCAAAATAGGGCAGAGGGGTCCTTTTGCAACCACAAATTCAGTTGAAAAACCCGCCAGCTGCTCCAACAAACCAAAAAATAACCGGAGCTCCGTGATATTGGTGGGGCGGGGGAATTGAGACGCCCCCCCCCCCTTCCCGGGCGTCATGAACTTGGTTAAATGCTTGCTCGCTGCATGAAGGGGGGTATGGAAATATCCATTTCTGGCAATCAAAGCTGCTATAGAACACGGCTTCACTATCGATTTCCGCCACCTCATCCTCCACTTGTGGGTGGGACGAACAACATCTCTTCTTGAGTTTGGTGTGATCGATAAAAATGCGGAGCTTGCCATTCGAATTACGGAGCACCACTAACGGCGCCACCAAATCCGTGGCTTCCGTGACAGGCGCTATAATGTCGGCGGCCTTAATGCCATATATTGTCTGCATCCCTTCGGTGTGGTCTGCAAGTGCGATCGGACGGGTGCCATTAACATAATACGGAATGGTGTCCGCTTTCAGCTGGATGATCATCTCCGGGCCCTCTATAGACCGTAGCTCTTCTGACTACTCAAACACATCGCTGAAATGGTTAGTGATGGTCAATTTGATCGACGTGCACTGTTCCTCGCGCACCGAGATCGGGAGTAAATATCGTTGATGGTGGTGAGAACTTGACTGAGATCTGAGAACTGCACGCTGCCGATAGTGATGCGCGCCATTTTCGTTTTGCCCCCGGATCCAGAAGAACCACTTCCCCCAATGCCACCACCACTAAAGTTGCCAGGTTTAAATTTTTCCGTTTTGCATCACGGGGGAAAATGGTCCGGACCCCTACATTAATAACATTTCTTCCCGATTGACGGGCAAGGAGTCTAGGTTGAATGAGCGGTTTTGCCGCATGGTGAGAGGTGCCAGATTAGCCGCTTATTGCGCGTTCGTTTGATTCCGCAGATTTCTCACTGCGATAAAAAAATGCAAGATGTCCTGGGCAGTAGGAAATGGGTCAATAGTCAGAAGTTTATTTTTGATGTCCGCGTCGCGAATGCCTGTCATGATCCTGGTCGCCATGCGGGCATCGACGCATGTGCCGAAAAGGTCTGCTGAATTCTCCAAACACTTGAAGGAGATATAAAATTTGTCAAATTTCTCCGAAAGCCCCTGACGTCGTTCCTCGAATGCCACACGATACATTGCTATATTCTGCTTTGCGCGAAAGCGAGGATTTGGTCCAGTAGCTGATACGGGATAGTTGGGTGTGTGGAAAGGACCCCGAGTGCTACCTCGACTACCTGCTGCATTTACGGGTGTAGGGCCGCGCGAAAAGCTTCTATTTTCTCGTTCGCCGGGTAGTTCATGACACCAAATGACTTCGGCTCACTGGTGAGGTTCATCATAATAAACACTTGAAAGATGAAGGGTTTAATTGTCTGGCAAAGCTTGGGCGTTGCATTTGTACATTACCAAGCTTCCTTTTAATGCTGAAGCTGCAATCGTAGCCACCGGTGCCATCTGTGGAATCTAGGATGGCATCGAATAACCCAATACATGTGAAATGTTGAATAAAGTTGTGTCGAAGTCATAGATAGGTGACATAGTAAAAAGATAGGATTAACAATCACTATCGCGCTAAACAGGACCTTTTTCTGAGTGATCTGACTCAAATCTTGGGGAACACCGGACCCATCCTGAACATTTCTGGTTTCCCCCCATACTTCTCTTCCCCTTATGTGTTTTTTTGTACCTTGTGTGAATTTTCCTGACTTTGACCCCGAGGGAAGAATCCTTCTCCCGTTCGTCTCCGTTTTCTTCCCTCAGGGTGATAATCTATGGTAACTGGGTACCATAATGGTGGTTTTTGCAAGAGTGCGTTCATAAACAAGAGGGTTACGCGTCAGTCACTTCATCTACAGCAGTAGCTCATTAGTACTTCAGGGTTCAGGGATTGAACCAGGTGTGACGGCAGTGTTGCACGATTGAATAAACAAATAGCGCAACACTGTTGTGTCTATTTATATGGAAAAGGGTGTCACATAAGACTTTTTTATTCACCCGAACTTTAAGTAAAATAAAGTAAAAATTTACGGGAAACGTGGAAGGGCTAAATAAAATTATGATATAAAATCGAAAAATCATTATGAATTACAAATACCCAAAAATGCGTGTGTGTGAAGCACGTAATGAGTAGGGAAAAGGGAAAACGAATGACAACCTTGCGAAATCGGACGACCTGACCCATACAAAACGACCTACTCCCTCCGGCAAGCAGGATCGACGATTCCTTTCAGGCTTATGGAGCTGATTGTTGTCTCTTCTTCGTACTCTATTCTAGAGAGCTTCTGACACCGGAGTACAAAATAGAATAGACCTGACCATTGTTAAAACAGTTGAAGTTGAACACCCAACTTTTTAATTTGTATTTTATTTGCACTTATTACCACTCGAGGAATTCATCTCTAACCACAGATTGCTATAATAACACTGACCTTTTCATTTATTAGAAATAGTGACGCACTAATCGACAAGATTAAAAAAGTAAGAAATTATTGCGAATATTTTTGACTATTACAAAAGAAAAATAATGGAAATAATATATTAAATATAATATGGCCTGAATCGCGAGGTAGTATCTTGCAAGAAAACCTGTCACTTTTGTCACCTGACAACGCTGACAAATCTGTCAGCTTTTTCTGCAAGATACTGTACGTATCCTTATGTATTACATTAACGGCGTTGTCTGTCACAACAAACATTTCTTTTTGCGAGTGACGCAACTTTCAACTATTGAAAATATGTCAATATCTAAAAAATCAGTATAATCAAAGTTTAACAGCGGTTTTTCAATATGTATTTGAAGTAATTTGATCAATCATTGAAAACTTTATACACCAGGGTCGAAAGAACCAGGGCTAGAAATGATCTTTATTTTGACGTCTATAGACTGGGTAATTACGGTAAGAATATTTGAAATGGGTTCAATAAAATAAAAGGAATTTTGATGCAATGCACATCAATAATACTACACACCGTCAAATTGGTCAGGATTAAAAAGTTTATCTTCTGTGAATGTCAAATCATATTAATTTTGACAGAGTGCAGATAATCAATTGTCTGTATTTCATATTGTGTGCTAAGTTTGTTCCAAATTTGAGTTGTAGTCCAGGAGTATATAGATTTTGCTACATCTCTCTGCTAATTGTGCTGAATATACTATTGCGAGCCAGTATTTCTCTTTTATTCTATTGTCAAACATCTTGTTTATTTCGAGCAGAAAAAAGAGGGGTGAATAGCAATACTAATTTCATATAAGAAAGAAGCTAAGTATTTTTTGTTGCAGTATTAGAACACTACACACTCACACTCATTTATATTACAGTTCTTTGCACACCTATGTAACGAAAAATATGCTTTACTGCTCCCCAATGAGCTGAAATAGGATTAAAACAGTACTTTGCCACTCGCTTTACTGCAAATTTGATGTCCAGTTTTGTAACCCCAGAAAAATACATCAATACACTGACAGCAAAACTTTAGGGGACTGCTATCATATCTACTGAATTCTTTCCCAATGATGACAGAAAACAATGATGGAAAACATCTGGGCAGAAAAACGTGCATTGGGATCAGAAGGTCCATATTTTTCGATGAAGTTAAGTGTTGAATTCTCTTAAGAGATGAACATTTGACGGTTCTCCCTGTCCCTCTGAATGTTGATGTCAAGAAATCATGGTGGGGGGGGGGGGGGGATTGCGGATTTCTTACTTTTCTTTGCGATTCGTTGCGAACCAGCAGTCATGAACGTATATGACGAAAATCGAACATTTGTAATTTGTTACTCCAGTGTAGACACAGGCATCAGCTGTAAGTTGTTTGAAGCCCAATTTCTTAACTCGTATCGTCAGCTTCTCTTAAAATATATAGGGTGCCTGCTTGTTTCCATAAATTGATTTCAGCATCAAACAAAGGTTACTTTCTCTCCCTGGTTCAAGAAACCCTTCAGGTTGATTCATGTAGATGAGGTAGTAGCTATCAGCTGAAAGCAGTCTTGATATCAATCTAAACAATCTCCAAATTTTTAGGTGCAACGATCGACAAGAAAATGTGAAAGGACTCCAGACGAGTAACTGGTGCAAACGTCTCTCCATAATCGATACCTGGTCTTTGGCTGCATCCTATAGTTGTGCGATGGCTAGAACTTTGCCGAAGACCTGGTTTTAATTTTCCTGTCCGTTTGTGTGGAATTGGTTTCGTCTCGGATTGAATTTCAGAGGATGCTACCAAAACCAATGACTTGTTGGCACATAGGGCAAGAAACTCTACCATGAAGACTGCCATCCAGAAGTAAGCATACTTGGATCGCACGTCATCCTTGTAGTTCTGAGTCTCGTCAACATCTAACTCAGATACCAATAGATTACTAAACGACTTTTGGTATTCAATGGGCTTTTTCACTGTTCTTTATCACTCTCCTAGAGCGCCTGTAGTAGTGTTGATGAGCAGGTACGGTCGAGACATCTACAAAAAAATAATATAATTTCTAACCTACACCAACTAGAACCACACCGAGTAACCTAAGTACCTGCAGGACCTCCAGACCCACTTTGAGCAGATCCTTCACTGTATATATCGAATCGACCCGGATCAACTGTATTTCCACGATCAGTTTCAACAACATCTTTATGTGGAATTTCAAAAGCGACTTCCTAGGCAACCTCCAGGAGCGTCTTTATTACCCTTATTACCTTCCATATCTATAAAACTGTATCAGTTGCTCTGCACAATTATATCGAAGGAGAGAAAACATTTATTTCAAGGTCAACCACTTGATCCTGTTGAAACACAGCTACCGTATTGATAAACACACTAAATTTCTCACACGGGAATTTTTTGACTGTGGCTTGAAGTGATCCAGGGTCTCTGTTATTGAAACGCGTGTCATTGAAGACAACATCCCGCGACAACCTAACTTTTCTTTGATTAGGGAACCAAATGCCCCGATCCCTGACATTGTCAGGGTATTCAACCAACCAACCAAGTGTGCGCGTTGGGTCAATCTTCGGGTGAATTTCTTGGGGGAATCAATTTCTTAGCCTCACTTTCCAGAACTGTTTGTGAGGTGACCAATGAACGGTTATTTGCCAAAGAATTTTTCAAACGGAGTTATTTCGTTCTTAGCCGTCACAATGCGATTCCTGATGTAGACCAATGCACAAAAAACTTTCCCCAGAGCTGTTGAACAGATTTTCTCGTGTTTGGAGTGCTGTTATTTGAAGAGTGAGCTTCATATACTTTCCCTTCCTTCACTTGGAAAAGGAAGCCGATTCATTTTGCCATTCATGAATCCATATCACAGGATTCAGAAGAGTCAGTGAGACCCAGATCAATTTCTGTACCTTCCACAGCCTACAACTTCATCGTTCTGCGTAATTCTCTGCAATTGGCGTGTCCAAATCTTTGGTGCGGCAGTGTATAGACACAGACGAGGAGGCAGCCACAGCGAACTCTCTCGTTGCTTGCAGTTCAAAGGTAAGACATGAAGTCTATACAGACCCATACCTCCCTCCTGGGATCCTCCAAAAAAGGCTCTTAGCCTCTAAAAGATTACGGTAGTAGAGGCAGAAGCTACTGGAGAAGATTCTATGGTTTTCAATATATTACTTCTTCTTGTGTGTTTTTATTGTAGCATTGTCCAAAGACGTTAAACATGAGGTCTTCAGAACCCTGGTGATCTATATTGAACTTAACAACTTAACCTTACAAGCCTTAGTTGGCAGAAGTTAAGTTTTTGTCACCTTAGTTAGCAGTTTAAATCATTTAAATAATATAAAAAGAAAGATTATTAGCAAGTTTTAAAAAAATTTATAAAATGAGAGTTGAAAAATAGAATTTTTTTATATTTAATAGTAATAGTAATAATAATTATATTTATATAATTATACTAAATTATGTTTAAGATTGTCGCACAAATAAACACATATTAATATGCAATTAACAAATCATTTATATTCTTCAAAATGAATACGGAAAAGGAATTGAAAAAATTAGATTCAGTGCCAACCATCGCAATTAATTTGGGTGTCAAAATAAGACAAAACAAAAGCAATGACATCCCGAAATAATAAATATAAATTAAATAGAGCCCTATTTCTTTTTTGTTGATTAGAACCATTCGACGGATTGTACTCAAGTATCACTTTGTTCAGTTCCAGCATTCAACTTTCAATCACCGAATTCTTTTCCTTTATCGGCTCTACTATGACATTCCTCTTCGTCATCGAGTTCGTCAATCTGAGTGCTAGAACATGCTGCCGCAGTTACGGACTTCGCGTATTCGTAACCATGGTATCTGCGAGCATTTTTGACAGCGCATACTATAGCTGAAACAGTCAACTGGGGTGGTCTATGCATTGCCAGAACGTTGTTGATGACAACTACGGATACTAAAAAAATATGAAAAATATTTATTAATTAACCAACTGAAGAGACAATAACCTAAAAAAACTGCGACCAAATTTATCAAGTGGCCGATCCCAATTCTCAAATCTTTCCCTCGTTTATTCCATTGGACTTTGAGCTAAGATACCGACTAAAAATGGTGATCAAAAGATCTTTTGCTATTTTATCTTTTGATCCTAATTTACGAAGATTCTGCACACAGCACTATAATGACGAAAGAGCAACATGGACATAATAAATGATCGGCAACTATCAGGTTAGGTTAGTTTGGATACTCTTAACATATGAGTAAAAGTAAATGATTATGAGACAAATGGACAGCTCCATGTCACACATTGCAGCATTCAGAACAAAGATTTCTTCTGGAAAAATATAGGCATTAAAAGCTGCTTCATTTTCATAACAGCTTTGGAAGTAACGCCTTCCCAACGGATGCCACTTGCACCTGCCTTTTTTCATACAATTTACAGTGAAAACGGAAAAATTTTAAAGAAAATATCCCAAACTTTTATTTATATTTAAGAGAACTGCATGAGAAATTCTGTTTGACTGGTTGATTCTGTAAAGGTTCCATACGAATTATTTATTTTATATTCTTGAATAAAAAATTATTTAGCATCTCGTATGTTTTTTGGCTGCATTTTTGCTGCCCCTCACTGTGTTGGAGAATGGTAGTAGTCAACATTTTATTGTTACACTTTCAGTCTACTCATTGCAACTTTTTAAAAGGCTTCTTTCCATATCCAGTGGCCGTAATGAACTCGGACCCCAACAGCTGGAGATTCTTACCCATGGCTTTCCCCTCCATTGTCATCATAATAGCCCATTAAGCTCACGGTCGTTTGAACGTCGCGGTGTGATTGAACTACTTTTTCTCATCAAATAACATTCATTTTACTACATTATGTTTATTGTTAGGCCTGGATTCGCATCCATCTTGCTTTTTTGACACAGTGCATCAGAAATTAGCAGGAGTTGTAAGATTTGAAAATCAATCGAAAATCACTCCAATCCACTCCAAGTTACTCCAGTAAATCCGGTTTAGTAGAATTTCCAATGTTGAATGTTAATTTACAAAAATTTCTTTCACTGTTTTCTGAGGTACTGATGGTCTACAAGCCGTTTTAAACACAAACCAACAAGCAGCTGAAGTTATCACAACTATGGCCGGGACTTCGAATGGCTCTTAAAAAAATTCGTCAAATTCATCACTGGTATTAACCATCCTATGACCATATTTCCTTACAATTTAAAGTAAAATTGGAAAAATTTTAAAGAAAATACCACAAAATTTTATTTAGATTTGATAATACTGCTTTGGAAGTTATGTCTTTATTTATTGGTTGAATAAAACCACTCAGAAAGATTATCGGACGGTTTGGTACAGACTAGTAGGTTAGTCACATTTGGCACTATCTACTACCATTTGGGCATCTTGATAAATGAGCACCATCCAGCAAAAAAAGAAGGAAAAGACGGAGAACGTAACGGCAGGTCTCCTTCAGTTATATCCAAATATGACAAATGGCTTGGTTCTTTTTTTGATTCTTTGAAAATTCAATATGAATAATTTATTACACATTCTTTCATTTAAAAAAAATGTTATCTAATAATTTTCTTAGATGTACTTTCTGCTGTCCGTTTAATTCTAGATTCTTCAGCTTCTACCAGTAGTGTCTGTTGGTTGCTGGCATCGACATTTTTCCGGTACTGATCGCCACGTTAAAGTATATAGAGTAATAATATGGTAATATAAACTGATAAGCATGCTGCTGCTTTAAAATTGAAACTGTCAGTCACCAACCAGATGAGAACGAGATCGTCGGATTAGGCTTTATTACAGTGAATGCCTATAACCAATGTGCCTATATAACAGTGCAATAGAATACATCCATTAATTTAAAAAAATGGAATGCTGAGATTTTATGTGGTCTAATTTTAAAAAAAAATCGGTTCGCCTTAATAAAATCTGTTTTTCCTAAATGAATGATGATTTAAACGGCGTTTGTGGAAAAAAAATTGCTGATATTTGAGGAACTTGATGGCATGTCACACAGTTTATTAAAAATGTGTCATATTCCTCAATACAAGTTTTATTTTGTGTTGAAAGTTTGCATAAAATTCCAATTAATTCATATTTTTACTTTAAGATGACAATCTTCCTGGAAAATATCGAATTTCTACTAAATAATCGAGTTCGTGTTTCCTGTGTTACTCTGGAATCACGGCAGGTGAATGGAATATTCCAGAATTACATGAATGGCATATAATGTAAAAATTGAACATGGACTATAAGAGAAGATGTATTTTGCCAACAACTGGTATCTAATTTAACAAAATATTTGTGTAAAATGAATTATAAAAGGAAGAAGTTGAATCGACGGTGTAAACAAATAAAAGAATCCTTGATAATTTAACTTGACAAATAACAGCGTAATCACTTCAAATTACAATAGGGGGAGGGGGTTTGACGTTTTGATACGTAGTTAATCGAAAAAATTGAAAAAATAATAAATTTATAAAAAGAGATTAAAAAATAAATAATTATAAAAAACGCGTTCATTTCATCTAATTTGGCTATGCTGCCGCTGTTTATCATTTTTCCCCTCTGGTGTACAGTCTGAGGGTGATTGTTTAAGTTTATTTTTTAAAGTGCCTGAGAAGATAAACAAAATTTTTCAATTTTTATACAAAATCCAAAGAAAAACTTGAATGTTTATCAACAATTATGCCAAGCTTTATGTGAACCTCATGATGATTAAACCAGTCTACAATGTCAAGAACAATTTAACAAAAAGTTAAATGAATTAACAAATATGATGGAATGAATTAACAATAAAAGTGAGTGAAAATCATTCAGTGGAAGCTGAAAAGTATTTTAAAGAATAAAAAGCTGCCATTACTGTTAAACTTCATTCTTTAGGCAGCATTGTTAATATGTTCGCCAAAGCTTTTGCAAAAGCTTCATTAGCGTTAGTCCAGTCTACTGTTTTATCTAGTGTGTCGGAACACGTAAACTAAATTGAATTCCTGTCAGGTTCATCTAAATTTGTTGAACCATCATCACGTGAATCAGAAAAAGAAGCTATTCTATATTTTTTAAATACAATTGCAACCCATCGGCTAGTAAAAATGAAAAAACTCCTGCGCAAGATGCAAAAAAAAATTACACTATAAGTCATTCTAACTATTACTAGTTCTATTGTCACATCAGCGAGTTGGTAGGATTGTTTAAGCGTCGTGATGCAGACATGTTGCTTTCTGATTAAGAAATTGTTTTCAGAAAGAAAAAAAGCGAGAATACTGAGCTGGAAAGCAAGAGGGAATGCAAAATCTCCAAAAAATCAGAAAAAGATTCGTAAAAATCTGGCTTTTGTTCTGAAATATGCCACTTCCGAATTCAAATTGAAATTGAAACTTTGCAATGAATTTGGCAAACCAAAAATTGAAACCCTTCAACCGTACTTTTTGGAGGCTATCGTTAATATTGCGATGCAATTCCGCTCAAGAAAAGAGAGGTTTAATGCGATTTATCGTTGCATCTTGACAATTGACTTAATTTTGACTTGACTGAACACGACTTAACTGCCCAACTAAACAGAGACAGTTTTGAATTCATTCGAAGTTCAGTTTTACTCGATTAAAACCAAGGCCAAGCAATAGCTCTGAAGGATTGTGGCATGTTAAGAAAGTTCCAGTGCAACTTATGCGAGGCCAAAATGATCAACAAAAAAGTCATCCTGATTAACGTTTTTGCAAGGCTACAATTTAAAGCAGCTCATCGCCTCGCTTCTTGGGCCTTCCAAAGTGATTTTCCTTTCTCAAGATGACAAGTCAAGGTATTTTTCACCTAGTATCAATAAGACTGTGGTATAATCATATTTTTAAATATTTATATTTTAAGCTATATAGAGTGGCTATTTGAATTGTTGCAGCAAGTAAGCAAGCCCCGACTCTCAGGCACCTAGAGTACCAAATTCATCTTCCAGATTATGATTGAGGGGGGGCATAATGGCACAAACTCATCCCTTTAATGTATGTTAATTTTTAATGTTAGTGCGAATTGTCTTAGAAAACCGGATGCTATCGGCTATTCTGGACCGACATATATTGCCATTCTCTCTTGGAAACATAGCTCTTCGACAGCGAAGGCCCATTGAATGGATTTTAAAAAAATTCTTTGCATTCCTGAGTTCGATGCGCTAACCAAAACAGAGAATTCGGTGAAACCCATCTTGATTTCAGACGGTAATCAAGACTGCTATTCATTACTTTCTTCGGTACTAATGCGCCTGGTCGGAGTTCGTTAAATCGCATAGAAAGAAGAATGGCACCTTTGAGTCGCAAGTTGAACGGATTGATTTTGAAGCCTTATCTTTATGTCAGTCATTTAGATGTTTCTGGAAAAACTGTCGATGCTGATCTTGAAAAAGTCAACTTCAAACATGTCGGTACTCTTGCTGAGATTTGGAATTCTGTAGTGATTGATGGCCATCCATTAGTAGCAGACTATATTGACCCTATTCACTCCGAGCTTGGTGAATCGCAACTGAATGTTGCTGATCAAAATTGGTTCGCTGAAAATGTAAGAAGTAGTCAATACTTTCTTCAAATTGTTAAGTGCAATGATATGATATTTTGTGCAGCCCCAAGAAGCTCGGAGTTTCTATTATTACTTCTTGGTTTACGCCACGCCCAGTTCTTTGTGTGAAACGGCAGAAAGTGGTTTAAGGGCTGCATAGAGATCTGATTTTGAAAAACACTGTTTTCCTTCTCTATTCTTGTCACTGAATCTTAACAGAGAGTTTTTAGTAATAATTCTCTGTTTTGAAAAAGGGGTTTACTTTGGTGACGTAGTACGCGTGAGTTTTACATTACGTATGAATTATACGTATTTCAATACGTCAGTAATGTATCGTTGACGTTCGCATCACTGGTTATTACCACAATCAACTCGAGTCTTCAAAGCATTTCCTTGCGATCTGTATAACCCGATAGTTCAATCTCAGTTGTCAGAACGCATATTTAATCATTGCTTGTTGTATTTCGCATTAGTGGTTATGCTTTAAAACCACATGAACATCCACAAAAAAGATCGGTATGCTGTCTCAATTGAAACCCAAACTCGAATAAGACCAATTTCTGTAGCAGCCAACCGTCAACGAGAAATGATGATTGATTGCTAACAGTGAAAATGGGCCAGAAGAAGTCGAATGGATTGAGGAAGACGAACTTGATCTTTCTTATCCAATTCCTGGATTTCCAGTCTTCGAAAACAAAACTGTATATCCCTAAGTTGAGTTTAAAAGTTGATTCTCTGCTGTTGACTGAAAATTTTTTCGCTTGTTTTTTGCCGGTATTATATCATCTAAAATTAAATAACAAAGAATATTCGTGTGTTTTTTAATACAAATATTGAGTTTTAAAGGTTTAATTTTTAGAGGGTAGGGGGGGGTTGTAAAACTACTACGTAGCATTAGGGGAAGGGGTCAGCATAGTACTTCAATCTACTACAGGGCAGCGTTGCCGTGATCGAACTCTTTTTTTGATCGATTAGTGCGATCAAACTCAAAATTGTTGATCGAACTCGAACTCAATTTTGCAATCAACATTTCTTGGTGCACGCCATCTACTGATAGTAAATGCAATAATTAGCAAAGTTGTTCTGGTTATACTGTTAAGAGCGTCAACGTTTTTTTTTCAAAAGTTCTCACTGTCAATGCTCAGACATTAGTTTCATTACTGTGTTTCATGATTAATTTGCATAGTTAAGTGAAGCAGAATTTCAAGAAATGTCGGAGACTTCCGATCATGAAGAATTTCATGATGAGAATGCAGATCCAAATACGAATTTATCACACCACAATGCTAGGTAAATTAGGGTTCTCATCTAAAGATTTAATTTATTGTATATGTGATTGAAGTAATGTTTAGATGCATGAAGGAAAACTGCAACTCCATAAATATTTACATGTCAGTAACACAATAAATTTTCGCAATAACCTATACAGAAGCATGATCCCACTCGGAGCTTGGGCATTGGTAACTTTGGGAAAAGCTGCAAAAAATTTGGATAAATCAACAATTCTAAACACCATCCCTGTTTCAGTAAATAGAGGTTGCAAAAAAAAGACCTTGATAGTTGGGTGTTGGTAATGAATTCATATTACGTAGACTATTGTATTTTTATAACTTTAAACTATTGCATATTTCTTTCTTTGAGTTCGATCAAACTAAAAAAAATTATCGATCGGCAAGACTGCTACAGGGAAAGGGAGGGGGTCAAAATTCAGTATAAACTCTACTACGTAGTATGTGAACGTTATCGACAATCTGCATTGGTTTTCTCTACTTATTTTTTTATCGTAAAAATGAATTATATGATTGACGTGGATAGGGGATAACTGATGAATAGAAGTCAGGGTATAAGTATAAGTAAGTATAAGTATCTACAGAACGAACCGCACGAACTCTGGTGGGAAAATACCTGATGACGCAGTAACACAATACCTATGGATCAAGCAGGGATGGTCGAGTAGGAGTTAAAAATCCTCCAGTGATGATGTACCTGATGTCCACTTGATAAATGATCAAACTGTCCATGAAATAGAAGATAAGCTAGTTAACCAATCTCAATCAGATGATGAAGTTGGTAGACTCTTGTTTTAGCATTTTTTAAAACTAAACTTTACGATAATAAGTAATGCAAGAAAGATAAAATTCTTACAAATATCCAGGTTTCACATTTAAAATGTTCGTATAGAGGTAAGAGGAGCCGAATAAGTAACTCCTGAATCAATACAGATGACTTCAATGGTACTTTTTTTTTGCTTAATTTGAGTTAGGGTTTTATGACACGAGGCCAATGATGTTTTACGAGCACACAACAGAGCACATCATAATTTAGCATGCGGAATTCCAAAGGAGGAGGACTTTCAAATTGAGATTTTAGTGATCTCAAGTACAATTTCATATCTGGGAGCAGGTTGCTGTGTTCACGAGTAATTCCCCTGAAGTAGAGATAGGGTCCTTATAAACCCAGAGTGGAAGCGTTAAATGTGTGTTACGTTGATTGACAGCTTGTCTGTAGCCATCTTCATATTGCATTCAAATCAATAAACATCTTAGAAATGCTCTTAACAGTAGTAGCCTAATAATCAATGAAGGGAACTTTAACTTACCAGCTAATATTTGTTACCCTTTGGATTCCCTTGGTGAATGTGAACTTCTAAGGCTCTTCTACCCAAAAACTAAACAACAAAATTTGTCCTGCACTCTTGTTGGAGAAAGAATTGCGGTGAGCAACCTAAACTTGTATTAATGCTTTGACCATGCATAAGATTTTCTCCCCAAGAAGCTTATTCCTCTTTTGCTGTCTACAAAAACTCTGAAGTCTCCTAAATAAAAACAGGCATTAGTTGTTTGAAGGTATCGAAAGATGATTTCATGTAGAAAGTTTTAAAAAATACAACAACAATGAAATGGCTGTTGATACAAAAAAATTCAAATGTTACCGTTGCTCTGTCACTAAATACAAAAATACCAAACCGAGTAAACAGAACCCATGCTAGACAAGAAAGGCTGTTGAAAAGTTCTCAGATCGCTTATTATTGAACTATTTTTAAATAAATTCTTGGGAGCAATACCGAAAAGGTCAAAGGATTTTAATGTAGCTTACAGAATCGTCAGAAAAACGTTCTTCTTTGATGGAATGATTCCATGGGAGATCATCTCCCATAATTTTTTTTACGGTAAATTTCACGTGTTAATTACTTCCCTTATACATTATTAATAATAACCTTACATTAGCAACTCCCACTCCTGGTTGCTGGATGGAACGGGCGCAAGGAAAGTTTGGAAGCCATAATTGACATAATGCCCAGAAGACCCAGAGTCAGAGCAAAACGAGCAAGTATCGTAACAAGGGAAATAACCAAAAGAAGACATAACGCTTCCGTTGACATCTTTGAAAACCAAATAACTTGGGCTAGGCAGCCACATTGGGCTCGTCATTCTCTTCACTTCTCCACAGTTCAAAATTAATTATTAAATTCATTTCATAAACATTTTCATGCATTAAATCATTCATCATTATTTCACTTCTTATAATGCATGATCACATGTAACGTTTGGAAAAAAAATGCGAATAATTGTACCTGTAAATTTTTATTTTAATATTAACCACACAAAGTAAACATCACTATATCGATATGACTTAACAAATAACAAATAATTTTGTCAATAGAAAATATCTAAGTACCAAATAAAGTCTTCTGGTCTTAATTCCAATGGAAGAACTCATATACATGTGGCAGGCCTGCGATACCATCAAGTGAGGAACCAATCTTAATCAAAAGGTGTCAACTCCTTAAAGACGGTTAGATCAGCCCATACTGGGACCTTCACTTTGCCAGTCCTAGAACCAAACATCAACATTAGAATACTCGTAAGCAAAGTTTGATTAAAGACTTGATACTTCACTGGGATTCCATTGGAATTCCATCCTTTCATATTCCCAAATCAGTTTCTTCCCGATCTGGCACCCTTTACGCCAAGTCACATGCCGAATTTTTTATCCAGTAAGATTCCGACGCATAATATAACTTGAGCAAACGCATCAACCAGCATCAGATCAATTCCTTTGTTCACGAGAAGTTCAAAGCGTTTGTCAACAAACCCTTCCTGGTGCAATTCATGGATGAACATTGTTATCGTGCTCTATTTGCTACCAGAAAATTGATACTCAACTACGGTTCATTACTTAGACCACTGGATTTTATTCAGCACTTAGATTTGAATGAACCTCCAGCCCTTACTTTAAATTTTTTGTTAATGGAGTTTAAGATTTATCGAATTAACTCGCCGAGGTTTTCAGTGATTTCAGTGATGTTAAAAACATTGTGTAATGTCATGTTAGAAAATACATATTGCGTTATAGACACGTATAGATAATTGACAAAAGCAAGAACAAGTGTATAAATACCCAATGGTAAAAAGTTGAGCAAATAATTTACTCTTCTTGTCACTTTCGAATTGTGTAAGAGAATAGAGATCAGGAAAATGGCTGGCTGACGGCTAGAAGATTTTAGAAAGGGGACAAACGGCAAGAAGAAGGAGGTTGCTAAAATATCTTCACGATTTAGGCAACCAGATAGGATTAGGCAAACATACGTGTCAAAACATATTTGGGTTGCTAAAAATGTAATTTTAACAATCTTCCTCAAAACAAAAATATTTAGGAGATAGGCAAATATCTTTAACTCAAATGATTTTCCTCAGATTCGTGTGTGGTACGGCCAGCGGTTTGTGAAGATATTAGCAGGTTCGTCTTGAGTTGGTTTGCACTTCACTTGGATCTTGCTTGCTGCTCACGAAAGAAATGGTATTTTACGTCGATTTGCTTTGTTTCTGATGGAATTCAGGGTTGCACACAAGCCGAGGGGCACTCTGATTGTCACATAGGTAGGAATTTGAACTCTCTCAGTTTCCTGGATCTCGTTCAGAAGGCGGATAAGCCAAAAAGCCTCTTTGAATGACCTTGGCCTTGGAAATGCGGATACAAATTCAGCTTCTGTGGTGAAAAGTGATGTGCAGGACTGTTGTCTGCTGGCCCTGGCGCATGACTTTGGCCCAACGTGAAGTAGAACAACGATTTTTAGTGTCACCGGAATAATCTGCATAAGAGTAGCCAACGGTTGAGGCTTTTCACTGTCGATGAAGAAAAGGCTAAAATTTGCGGTTTATGCTAAATAGTACAGTATAAGCTTATCCACACTCCAATGGGCAAGGCCGGAATTTGGGCAATATTTTTCAACTTGACCAACAGCATACGCTATGTACGGGTGAGACATTACCATGACATACAATAAGCCGCCGACTGTTTATCGATAATGAATGTTTTCCGTTGCTGATTTTTCTTCTTGATTTTTTGGTTTAAATGATTCAAGACAAGGGTTTCGATCAGCTGGCTCTTTTTTAGGGGAATACTGGACCAAATTTTATTAAAGAATCAGCTTTGCCGTGAGATGGGGTTTAGATAAGTACGCAGCTGCCCTTATAAATACACCCAAGGATATGCTGTTTGATGTTCTAAACTGAACTTTTAGAAAACTTTAAGAGGAACTCATTAAATTATAGTGTTCAACACACGTGGAGCTTGTTTCAATCCATGGAAGGATTTTCTAAGGTGACAGACTTCCTTTTCCCTTCCTTGTTTGATGAATCCTTCGGGATTATCCGTAAAGATCTCTTTGTTGAGAACTCCGTAAAAGGAAGTCTGTTTTGATTTCCCACTGGATTATCTCCAGATCTAAGGCGGAAACGGTTGCGAGCCTGACTCTGAGTGCCTTATGCTTCATGACAAGGGTAAATTTCTCGTGATAATCTATAGCATATTTCTGTGTGTGACCTTTGGTTACCAGACGGTCATTATATCGCTCAGAAGTGTCTTCATGGGCTGGTTTGATCTTAAACTCGGTATTAATACTGTCGCGTCCAGGATAAAGAGGTGACAATGCCCATGTCTCGTTTTTAATAGGGGAGTAATATCCCTCATGGATGGCTGATTCCAGATTGCAGTAACTCCAGGATTGTTTCTTCCAAGTTGTAATGGAGGAGATACGGAAGTAGTATCAGTAGAAAAAGGGTCGTCAATAGTTTCCGTGTTTAAAGTTGACCTGTGTTTCTTTCTACCCACCGTATGATGAATTTTCGTCAAAGATGATGTCCCTGCCTTCGATAATTTTCCTTGTAACTAAAACCATACAGTCTGTTTGTTTTGAGCTGTTGCAATAGTCCAATGAGATCACTTTTTGTCCAATTTCTGTCGTTTTGTGTAAGGTACATGTCCAAACGTCCTTAAACTGAAATCTCGAAAATGCGATATGTCCGGGTTCTTTCTGTACCAAGCTTCATTTGGCGTAGTGTCAATAGTGTTAGAAAGAGAACGATTCAGCACATTAACAGAAAAAACTACTGCTTCACCCTGGATTTCCAGTGGAACCTTCTAAGCATGCATCAGACTTTTCCTCGTTTCCATTATAGTAATTTTGTCAAGTTCAGAAACTCCGTTCTGTTGAAGGGTGTAAGGAGCGCTTGTTTCGTGGTGGATTCCAAATTTGAAGTGCCATTCTTCAAACTCCTTAATACAGAATCTCTTCCGTTATCTGATCGAAGAAATTTTACTAGTCTTCCTGTTTCAGTTTTCAGTAGGGCTGCAAGTTGATGAATTTATCGGACACACGGTCACAAGAGCAAATAATGTAGTCTTCTTGTCATTTTTTAAGTGTGTAAGATAATAGAGATCAGGGAAATGGCTGACTGACAGAAAGAAGACTTGGAAAAAAAGGGGACAGAAGGCAAGAAGAAGGTTGCTAAACAAAACTTATATTGTTTAGAAATCCAGATAGGGTTCGGGCAACGGCAACCACACTTGTAAAAATATATTTTGGTTTGAGAAAACAGAGATTTTTACACTCAATTTATTTGCCGTCCATTGTTTGAAGGTTATTGGTGGAGTCTTGTATGTTCATCTCTTCTACCCATCAGATGACATTAATCTCGCGGAGAAACTTTGGGTCGTCACGGCTCATAATTTACAGTTGTTTGATTCCTCGTCATGTGCTCTGAATGTGAAGCTGTGCTTAATCTCATTGATAAGTCTGATATTTCCAATGGAAAAATGGCTTCGTCTTTCTTGAGCTCTTCCGCAATAAGAGGCCACACATTTCTACACTAAATTCTAATCTAATTTTTGTTATCGTCCGCCTATGTTTTCATATACCACATGCCGAAAGACAATAGCTGGATCCAAATGTCATCAAAAGGGGAGTG
This sequence comes from Daphnia pulex, assembly GCF_021134715.1. Classification (NCBI taxonomy): domain Eukaryota; kingdom Metazoa; phylum Arthropoda; class Branchiopoda; order Diplostraca; family Daphniidae; genus Daphnia; species Daphnia pulex. The sequence continues at coordinate 4,240,654 of NC_060021.1, read as the reverse complement.
CGTATATCGAATCAACTGAGACAACGCAAATCATTCGTCATGTTATATGTATATGTGACTAAGAACGTCTTTGGTCGATTTCAGACCTTATACGTAGCGGATCCAAAAAGAAAACTTAAACCGAGAGCATCCACCAAACAGAGGTAGAAGAAGATACAGTCGAGTCCATTAACATTAGTGAGGGGTCCCTTAGTATTTACATGGGGAAAATTTATGGTTGACTGACATACTTGGCGCAAAAAAACTTGTGGTTTAATTACTGGGGTAGGGTAGGGAATGGGAAATTAACGTAAAGTAAGGTTTCTTGGTTAAGGTTTCTTGCCAAGAACTCCAGCCAATGAAAAAAATCCAATGTTTATATTAAAAGACCCCACCCCAGCATGTTAATGGACTGGACTATACAACACCACCACAAAAAACCAACTGTGCAGCGATAGTTTCTTCTTCTTTTAAGTGTTTCTGATTTTTTAAAAAGGCCACATCCAGTCCTCTTGCTACTTCCCATGACACCATTCGTTTCTCTTATAATTTGGAGACTTTCTTCTCCGCAACTGCTTAATTGAAAAGATAAATAGGTCGAAAAGCAAAAGATGGTAAAGATAGCAAAGAAATTACCTTGAGGAAACTAAAACTTTTAACAACATATGTAACTGATTTGGTTGTTGTAAAAGTACTTGCAATTTTATTTTGAACCACGTGCAGTATGAATCGGGTACAAGCGTCGAAGATAGCACACTTTCGTCTTCAAAATAACAAAGCTGGTTGGCTCAGGCAATGGCCCGTAAAAGGCATTAACATGTAATTTCAGACATTAAAAAAATCGAAATTTTCGCGTTTCTTTCTTCTTGGCTTGTAAATTCTGTTTTTTGGCTTTATAGGCTGAATCTTTTCGATAGGGAAGAAAGTTGAGGCCCAATTTCTTGGTAGGCCTTAGGGTTTTTCGGATAATTTTTAACGGTAGGACGATCAATATTTCCCTGAATCTTAACTGAGGGCATCCCTAACTGGGTTCCTCAACAAATCATGTTGCACGGAGAGTAGATATTTAGGCTGCATCATTCCTGATAAAGAAATGATTTGAAAAATAGATCTTATTTTTTTTTTATTTGTGTGTTACAGTGAAAAGCCGAAAACTTACTCAATCAAACATTAAGGTGGGAGTCCTGAAGGGGGGGGGGGGGGGGGGAAATCCTTTGTTCAAGAATCCTCCCCTTTGTCCCCCATACCCTAAGGCCATGCCGCGGGTGGGGACAGGACATGCGACATATTTTTGGGTGATCCAACATTTCAAAACGATGAATTTATCTACAGAAGAAAGAACAAGCGCAGTCACAGTACTTGTATCTAGGAGTGACTACAAAACAAAGATTAAAACCAATAAAAAGAAGAAAATTATTTTATACTCAATACAAATCTTTTTGGGGGCCCTGTTCCTTTTGGCTCTCGGCCGTCTCGGCTAAGGATTTACGGCGTTCAGTTGAACGGGAATTAGGCCCCAGCACCTTGGTATTGAATCTGGGGTGTGACTTTGAGCTGTACTTGAATTTGGTCCAGAGGAATCTGGGATGCTGCTTCGGGTTCGACGTAAACCACCGCCTCAAGATTCCTTTTTAATGGTCTGTGACCCCTATTTTTGAAACGATTACGTGGCATCTGAAAAATATATGATTCCGCTGTGTTCATGAAGGATTTTCATGAATCATATTCATGGAAACAGTGGAATGAAATCAACCTTCTATGAAAGACATGGCATTCCGTTCCATAGAAAACAAATTTTATATAATAACTACCAAGATATTATTGTATAATTTTCTGGCTATTTTTTGTGACTTCGCTAATTGAGCGCTAGGGAGTTATTTCGCTAATCCAAAAACCCCACAAAGGAATTTCATTAGCTATCGACTTTAGCCCCATTAAGCGAGAGCCATTAGCTAATGTAGCCAAAAACACCAAACCCGTGCTGAGAGTTACACTGTTGTTGTTAAGGGTTGTGCTGTTCTTCTCATGATGTTTTCGCCATTCGGGTTCACGTTGCCTTTTACATTTCGTAAATTGTTTCTGATGTTTTTATGGAAATAAGATTTTAGAGTGTTATTGGGGTTTTAAATATCTTGATAAAGAATCAACAATGGACAACAAAAAACTACCCGTCTGCCACCCAAGCCAGAACCATATATTGTATGTATGGATCATTTATTTCTATGAAGGTAAGGGAAAGCAAGAGGTAAGAGGTTGTCTTTCGGTCACCTTCGGTAATATATTGTTATATTATAATTGGTAATATATTACCGATTCGAATGCCCAAGAATTGTGAACCAGAGCTTTATTGAACTTTTCCACCCAAGCAATTTCCAAACCCAGCAGTACGATAAATGAGGACAGTTAAACGTAGACTTTGCAGGAAAAATCAATGGGAGCTGCATTCCTGAGCAAAACATTGATTGTGTGGTAAAAAGTGGATTATTATATGCAAATTCTCTCTTCGTGAAAGGGCTGGGCAGTCAAGTTGGCTGCTTCGTTTTTATTCCACCTAGTTATAACCATTGTGAACAAGCATTCTGCTCATGCTCAACATCTAAAAGAAATTTATAAAATCCCCTTATTTCTTCCGCGACATTTCAATTGCCATATATTTGAGGGGACTACTGACAATCTTGAAGTCTTATGGCTATTCTACGACATCCCTGCAGCTAGTTTTGAGAGAGCTTGTTGGACGAATCATCAATCCATCTCACATGTGGTCTTCCCATTCTTTTCTAGGAGAAGGCTCTTGTATTTAATTACTCGTAAAATCGCTGGTCATCTCTTCAGTGTTGACTTTGTAATTGCTAAGTGTTACAACTTCTTGTGACTCCATGGACAAAACTGCTGCCTTCTGCATGCTATTATCTAGTTAAACGAATATATCAGGTAGTGATGCTTGAGAGAGCCTCATTTCCTGTCAAATATGCTACGCGGCTGCTCAGTCTCTATGGCTGGATCATAAGGTTCTTGGAAATCAACGTCTCTGGAAATAAAAACTTTACAGCTTACAGGATCACAGGCCCTGAAGGCCTTTTGAGATTCATAATAAAGCACATGATGACACATGACTGCTTTTGGATAAGACTTTATCCTCTTTTCTCTTGTGGTGAACTGAATCAACACCAGGCAGAATATGGCAACTGGGCTAAGAGAAGAGAAAAGACGACGGGTTTTAAACCTATGGGGCAGCTCAGTTTCTTTTCTTTGTCTGATCTAGCGCATGATATGCGATACGGTCTGAAATATACAGTCTATCACCTCGGAAGTTTTGCCTCACAATTACTCCCTGTACAATTAGTGTGTCATACTCTTTTAATATGTAGAAATACCGTAGATCCAAATACTGATGAAGGAAACGAAACATTCAGAATTACGCCCTTCCATACTTTATAGGGAACTTCCATAGGAAAGAATGGAACACTCTTTCCTCCTTCGACAGTTCTGTTTGCCAAATGGTTGAGAACATAGACATCATAGTAGTATCATAGTAGCTCCAATGGCAGGGAATACAAATAAGTCCTACTTCTTGCCGATTCCAACAACTTTCAGTTGAGTCTAATTAGACCCACTGTATTGTTCTGGTGAACAGGGGATTTTTTTACGTATTCCGCCTTTAAGAAGCCTTGTCTCACTTTTTTTTGTAAGCGTACTGTAACAATCCTTCTGAGATTTGTGTGCTTGTTGACTTCAAGAGGTAACGCGAAGTATAGGCAAACGTAAAAGTCAAGGTAAGATTTTGGTAAGAGTAAGCTAGGTGTCTCTAGACCAACAAATAAACAATTATGGAAATTTAGAACGGAATAGAAAAAAACTCAAAATACCTGGGATGTCTCGAGCTGAAAGATGGTTACCACCGATACTAGATAATCATAGACAAAAACAAAGCCTATAACAAAGACAAAATGAGTACAGAATAAGCACAAGCAATAGTTAACAAGATTCCTTCGGTAATGTCCTTCGGGAATTTTTTTAAACGTTAAAGAGACAGAAAATCAAGGTTAAATAGTAGAAAGTAAATAGTATACATACTACTATGTTTGGAAATGGATTTGGATTCTTATTAACTAATTGACTAATAATCTGTCAATATTATGAGTGGTGCGATTTAGTTGTGGCGGAGGCTTCGCCTCGCCACCCCACGTCGCACTTCATGTTTAGATTAAGTTAAAGTAACACTTATTACTATAGTAACAATACAATTATATCATGCGGTCACATGTTGCATTACATAAATCTTGGCTAATAGATAGCGAGCTACCATCATACCCATTTTTTCCCTTCCAATAACATAACAATGATGGTCTAATGGTCGTCAACCCAGGCTGACATTCGCATGGTTCGCGGTTCGAATCTCGATCATGTCTGAAAGGAAAACTAAGTTTGTAATTTTTGAAAAATTCCTCTTAATAAGCTTTCGGAGATAAATGGAAGTGGAAGACCGGTGGTAACTCTTCACGACCGCAAGAAGATCTTGATGACCGAGGAGAGGACAGAGGAAGAAGGGAGAGATGACCCAGAGCTTCAAAATGAATATAATCTAACATTTTTAACAAGCGATCTCCCACTCAACCGGACCGAAATGGTGGGGGTACTTTTCGGATCGTAATCCGGAAAAGAACTTTACAAATCCGGACTAGGTCTAATCTGTTCAGAATCGCAAGGCGATTCCAACGGAATTAAGTCCGGATTTTTATCTTTTCCTGTTCACGAGATAATCACGGTTGAAAATCGTGAAATATCACGAAAACCCAAAGTCTCCCCGTCCGACTACATCGCTTTTAGCCGTATATTCGGCTTGTAAAAAAAAACTAATTAATACAAAATGTAGCCCTTTCATCCCTCTTTCAGAATCCAAAAGGATTTTTTATAATTCTTTGAGATGTTTGAGATATCACGATTTTCGTGATACCCCCATTTCGACACATTTTTCAGGCATTTCATTCGGCGTTGCCGATTGCCGTATATGTGCTTTTCGCCCCCTTTCCTGTCCACTCCTTCGCTTTTCCCCTGTTTCCTATGTATCAAGGCCTTGTATATCGATACAGATGGGACTTGATACATAGGAAACAATGGAAAAAGCGAAGGAGTGGGGGCGAAGTCACATATACGGCAATCGGCAACGCCGAATAAAATGCTTGGAAAATGTGTCGAAATGGGGGTATCAGGAAAATCGTGATATCTCAAACATCTCAAAGAATTATAAAAAATCCTTTTGGATTCTGAAAGAGGGATGAAAGGGCTACATTTTGTATCAATTAGTTTTTTTTTACAAGCCGAATATACGGCTAAAAGCGATGTAGTCGGACGGGGAGACTTTGGGTTTTCGTGATATTTCACGATTTTCAACCGTGATTATCTCGTGAACGGGAAAAGATAAAAATCCGGACTTAATTCCGTTGGAATCGCCTTGCGATTCTGAACAGATTAGACCTAGTCCGGATTTGTAAAGTTCTTTTCCGGATTACGATCCGAAAAGTACCCCCACCATTTCGGTCCGGTTGAGTGGGAGATCGCTTGTTAAAATGTTCCTCAACTTCTTGGTTGATGACTAACTGTTAAAAAAGGAGGCATAGAAATTTTAATTGGACAACCAATTTTATTAAAATCAAGATAAAAAATAGTAAACAAATAATAAAACAAAAAGGGTTAAAAAAATAAGAGTGGGAAAATACAAAGTAAAAAGAAGAATAAAGACGAAATCGAAATCGAACATAAAAACCAAATCAAATAATTAATACTCTCCACTCCCATAGCAGAAAAATTGTCTTGCTAGGGAAGATTCAAACTTTTTTTTTCTTTTTATTTACACTGCTGAGCATGCACTGACAGTTGGAAGGTTACGCAAAAAAAGCGAATTCACTAACTAGGATTCGGCAACCAGCTAGGTAAAAAATACGCAAATTAAATTTCTAAAGCAGTAATACAAACAAATGAAAACCCCGTTAGGGCATGTATCAAATTTTGACAGAATTATGTACAAAATTTGGTGACGATTGGTCATTCAGGGAAGAAACGTATAAAGGATAACTAAATGGACATTAAACCCTCTGAATTCCACTACTAGCTACTACTTCCCTACCCCCTATACCCCGCACCCTATATTGTTAAGGACCTTCGTATATAAATATACCTCAGGGATAATAATTACCCAGCCAGGAAAAATCAACAAATAAATAGGCTGTCCAGACAGGTAAAGCAGGACAGAGCAAATCAGAAAACTAGGAGAACAGCACATTAAAAATTATACATACAGTAAATTAACATAAATCTACAAAACTTTGTCACAAAAAGATATGAAGCACAGAACACAGAAAATTCGTGCTGGATTTACATAACTAGCTTGTTCGCGAGTTAAATAAGCGTGGGTTTTACGTCACAAGAAAACGACAGACGAATTTACACAAAGCTTTGGTAGGGAAGGGGTGGAAATTGCGCTTGACGTTATTTGAAGTGCATCCAAGCGGCAGAGATAATACGCGCTTTTCTCGTCGCAACATTAGACAAAAGAATGAGGGAAAAAATGGAGGCAGTCTTAAAAGATCCAGCAATCATGCGGCACATTTAATGCTGGGACGATTGCAGTTTCACACACGCTTTGAAATTCACCTCGGAAATTCAGATTGAGCACCCCTAGGAAAAAATTGGTTTTGACCACGGAAGATTAAGCAAACCGCATGCGATTGCAGTCGAACCGCAAAGCTTTACGGATACATAACGTAGCTGGTTTGGTTATTGCAGTTTTCACTTATTATTGTTTATTCCATTTCAGATTTTGGTCTAATATGAGACCTAGAAAGCAGACTTCAAGTAACGGAAGAATTTTTTGTTAACGGAGACAAAGAGGAAGTCATTGCTGATGATCAGGCTCTTCTCACAAGAGAAAATCGTAAATAAGGTTTTGCGAGCATTAAGGTGTAACTTTCTGGTTGCCTGGCAAGGTATGCAGCCGTCCTTCTCCCGGTAGTAAAACCTTACCTATTGGTATTTAATTCTTAATGCATGCTCGCTTCTTTGTTTCTTTCCTGACTTTTGGAAATGCTCAAAGGTTTCAGTCTTAAGCGAACCCATAAAACTGGATAGCTCAATTTTAAATAGCTTCAGATCGATTATTTTAGTATCCAACATTTTCAATCTCCTCTAGAAGATAGTTGTTGGATGTCTCTGATGGCTAGCCAAAACTAAATTGATTCAGCTCATGTCAACACGATTTAAGGGAAAACAGATCAACCAAAAAATCCAGCAACCTATTCTCTTGTCTCTCTCATTGAATGCACATTCCTGGACTCAAAATTTTGTGCCTCTGCAATCCTAGACTTCAATAACTTTTTGATTTGGCTAGGCACCACGCAATTGCTGCAGCCCTTGTGAAACGCACCTGTCTGCCTTACTTACTGAATCTTGGCTAGCTTCCGGAACACTCAGAATTGCAATTCCTAGCCTCCCGTGCAAACTGTAACCTCTTTAAAGATAAATAATTTGAATAGGCCAAAAATCTGACTTTAAACAAAATAAATTTACAATTATAAATAGTAAAAAGGCATAGGGAAATTTCTATAACCTAAAGTTTCCGCACAGCAGAGAGCGGCTTAGAAATACCGAGATTTTAAATGTTAGAGGCAGGGTTAGAAAAATAACAGCTGTTATCACTAAGACCATCTTTTAAATATCGATTTAAATGTCGATCCGATTTTGGAAAATTGCCATCTATGGGAGGGGGTAACAAAGGTGAAACATCTTGGAAATGAAAAATTGCCATTTTCTAGTGATTTCTCATATGACATGTATGTATGTATCAATTTATATAGCGCACTACGCATGATTTCTAATCCGATCTAATGACGCTGTTTCGTTTCCAATTTGTAAGATGTGATTAAACACATCACCGTATGTTTAACGTCCTTGAAAGCAATTAAGGATCCTGTGTTATGCGTGCTGCCTTTTTCCACGGCGCGACTGCTACAGTTTAAGACGGGTTCAGCTGGGGTTCGAAACCAGAGCCTCATTGCCTTTTTTCCAAAGCGTTGACGCTCTTATCCACTACACCCCACATCCCCACCCCTCATGCGCTGGTCAAAATTATGCATGAGGTTATAGAACCAACGATGTTCTTTGTTTAAGCCCTAATGAATCCTCCTTTAGCCCTATTTTCCGTCCCGTAAAAGAAAGCCAAAGTAGTTCGATTTGCTACCGGCCCTCTTGACTGTGCGGAAACTTTTCATTCCATTTTAAAAGGGCCCTTCCCGTAAACAAAAACAAAAAAAAATGTATGTTATAAAACTTAGAGCTAAGAACCCCCAGTCCAAACATCGTTTTTGTCGGACGAAAACATGATTTTTTGCGATGAAATAAAACTTTAATGTTTTCCCATAAGCTTCTCTCAGCCACTCTCAGCTGTGCGGAAACTTTAGGTAGTTACTGTATGATTGTTAATTTATTTTTGAAACAACTCTAAATAGCCGGGAGAAAAATTTGCCCAAGCCTTTTCAAAATCGGCCGCTAGATGACGTGACGGGGAAATGGGATGATGTCGAAAATCGTTAGGAAATGACGTAAATTTTTCCAATCATTAATTTCTCTGCTAATAAAGTTCAAATCGGAAAACGGGGTGAGAGTTCTGTAAAGTAGTGTTTCACCGTTGTGCTTTTTTGGATTCGTTATCGTTATCGTTAATCGTTATTTTTCAATTTTTCATTCGTTTCGTTCTTCGTTTCGTTAATTTAAACGTGTCGCATTTTTCTCTTTTTGCGACCGTTATCGTTTACCTTAAAATTTTTTTTAGAACCTAGTTTTCTAAGGCCTGTTAGGCCAAATGATGTAGCGAAAATAATGACCTAATTCCTCGCTAGGGGATCGCTAAGTCGGTCATCCCAAAATTGAAAATTTCAAATTTTGAGGGGAAAAAAAGTTCCCCCTGGTGGTAAAAAAATTTGAAATCTCTACGGTTTTGATACGAAAAATTTAGCAAGAAATTAACGAAAACAACGAAAAAAACAGCCATTTCGTTATCGTTAACGAAAAAAACGAGCATTTTCCAAAAAAGTCGATAACGAGGCTCGTTAATACGTTATTTTCGTTGTCGTTATTTAAACGAGTGAAACACTACTGTAAAGGGGGTAAAATCTTTTATTCTGAAAAAATAGGTTTTTTTTAACGGTCTGGTTCTGGTTTGCCCGATAACTGATGCAAAAAAAAACGAAAAACCTCTACAATTTCTGATGGGCCACTTAGATTTTCTTAAAAATCTAAAAAAAACTATGGCAGCTATAAAATCGCGGATTGCACCATTCGGTTTTCCGTAAAATTCTGAATAAAATAGGTTATTCGGGGACTGGCTGCGATGCCTAGCGCCTAGCCACCGTTTCCCAAACAATTAAATCCCTTAAAACCCCCGAATTTTGTCCTCTCTGAGTGGTGGACTCACAACGTAACGACGTTAAAAAATTTGTAGTTTATAATATGCCTCTTCTAAATAAGGATCCTACATTAATATTTTATCCGGTTGAAAAAAGAGCAAATTTAACAACCAAAGTGAACCAGGATAAAAGTAAGAAGAAAAGTAAGTAAGAAGTGAAGTATTCTCATTAGATGGCTCTGTTAACGTGACATTGTTTTGCGTACATTTTCTGGCCTGTAAAGATATATAACTCTTATTTTATCTCAAAATTTAACTTGTGTTTGTTTCTGTTCACGACTCAATTCCTTCATTAAAAATGGTTCGATGGTTAAATAGTTACTTAGTAGCAGTTTTGTTCACAATGATTTAAATGTTATTCCCCTTTCAGTATACATTGGCTCATAAGAAAGAAGCTGCACATGACGAGGGAATTTGGAGTTGTTCTTGGACTAGCAAAGCTGAAGTGTAAGCAGCAGTCACACTTAAATAATATTACATGAATTTTTCAATTATTTACTATTATCATCTGATTCAATCTCTAGAGGCCCGGAAGAGTCAGATTATGTTGTGACAGGAGGAATTGATGATGCTGTAAAAGTATGGGCTTGGAGAAATGATCAGCTAGAGCTTCGCCACCGATTGGAGGGTCATGCTCTTGGAGTAGTCTCTGTGGACACAAGCTTTGATGGAAAATGTGAGTATTTATCATTTTTTTATGTTTTATTTGATCAAAGTTTATCTTTACTTCTGTGACATTGAAAGTACTGAATTGTTCTCTGTGGTTCACTGGCTGATTTCAAAACTTTTCTATTTGCAGTAATAGCTACAAGTTCTTTAGATTCATTTGTTCGCATTTGGGAACTTCAAAGTGGTGAAAAAAAGCAAACCATAGAAGCAGGGCCTGTTGATGTGTGGAGTGTTATGTTCACACCTGATTCAAAGTATATAATATCTGGAAGTCATGCTGGAAAGATCAACTGGTATAATGTAGACACTGGTAAACCTCATCAGTCCTATGACACTCGAGGCAAATTTACTTTGAGCATTGCATGTGTAAGTGAGATCATCCAAGTTTATCTATGAACATTTTATCAAAACTTGAACTTTTTATTTGTATTCCAGAGTCCTGATATGAAGTTTGTTGCCAGTGGAGCAATGGATGGCATAATTAATGTATTTGACATTGCAACAGGAAAATTAGTACACACATTGGAAGGTTCATTTTAACCTTATACAAATTTTAAGTTAACAAGTAATCAATCATTTTACATCTATAAGGTCATGCCTTACCAGTGAGATCACTATGTTTCTCTCAAAATTCCCAGTTGTTATTAACAGCTTCAGATGATGGACAAATCAAAATTTATGATGTGTAAAAAAAAATATTCCCTGTTTTATTTGATTAGATTGGTGAGGTTTTGTAATATAATAATTTGGTCTCCTTTAGTCAACATGCTCAGTTAGCGGGAACGGTTTCCGGTCACGGTTCGTGGGTGCTCAGTGTTTCAGTTTCACCTGACAACTCACGTTTCGTATCTGGAAGTTCTGATCGAACAGTCAAAATATGGGATATGAAGGCGAAGCAATGCCTTCACACATTTACGGATCATACCGACCAGGTAGTTATGCAATAATAAAAAAAAAAAAAAAAAAATGTAAACTAAGACAATTTGTTTCCCCCCCCCCCCGCTAGGTATGGAGTGTTTGCTTCAATGGAGATGGGGAACACATTGCATCAGTTTCAGATGACAGATCCATCAACATATACAGTTGTCCATTGTAAAGCAATTAAATCTTAAAGTTTTCTTGGAATAAAACTTAAAAGTATATTTACATTTGTGGGAAGTTTTATTATTTTTCATTGGACTAGAATGAACACAGCAAATAATATTAAAATTGACGTGAGAAAAGTAACTGTTACAAAATTGTCAACAATAAAGCTTTATCACACTGAATTCTACAAATAGCACAATGAACATTTAATTCAACAAAAATGACGGAAAAATATTCAACATGCGCATCCCTGACTACCATCCGGAGAGTTCTGCTAAAAAAATGTAAGCAATTATATTTTAATTGAATGATGGATATATTCAAGCAGTTAGGATATACCTTCAACTGTATGGTTTTCCCTTTTTGGCCAGTACCAAATGTATCTTCAACAGCTTGATCCATTCTAAGCATAACCTTTTCCAGAAGAAGTTCTACAGCAATGTTAACATTTTGACCAGTTGCAGCAGATGTTTCAAGATAGGATAACCTGTTTAATCAAAGTATCAATTAGCAGTATGGATTTATAACATTCTAATATAAATTTGAAAAATATGCTTCATTCACAGTAACTGCAAGTAATACAAATTTGTATGAGATCAATACTTAAAGGAACAAACTAAGGAACATTTTATAATCCTTTTTCAACTCAGTATTTTAAAATGACCAAGCTAATGTTGTTAATAAACTTTTTCTAACTGATTGGAAGATTGGCTTTTTTTTTTTTAATTTTTTTCTAGCTGTTTAAAATATGACCAGACGTGAGTTACTAACCCGTATCGAGATGCCGTCTCTTTAGCATCTTCTTCAGAAACTTCTCTTTGATCATCAAGATCAGCTTTGTTTCCACAAAGAACTATATCAGGATTGTCTGTATAAGCATGAGTCTTCAAAATAATATAAGTCATTAAATATCCACAATAAAACCAGTTCATCAGAAAAATTACCATTTGTAATATATACAAGTTTTTTCTGATGACATGTGGTTATCCAGCAAATGTATTTTCTAAATGTAATTACCTTTAATTGCTCTAACCAGCTTCGTATAGATAGAAAGGACTGTTCATTAGTTAAATCAAACAGCAATAAAAATCCCATTGAGTCTCTAAAAAATGCAGTGGTAAGACTTCGAAATCTAATTACCAAACCAAACAAATATGAATAAGTTATTTGAAACTAGATAAGAATATAAAACTGAATGTACCTCTCTTGGCCTGCAGTATCCTATGGTGAGTACAGAAAATTAATCTATATATTTCACAGAAATTATTTTATTGTGGTATTACCCATAACTGTAAATGAATTCTTTGGCTTCTGCCTTGCATTCCCTCTGAGTTTTTTGCACGGTATACAACACGTTTTTCCCGAAAATCTATTCCAACAGTTGTTGTAAACTTTGAATTGAACACACCATCTGTATACTGATACAGAAAACCTGGCCAAAGGAAAACTTAGAAATTTTGAATATTTAACAAAGCCAATGATTTACTTGTTTTCCCAACTCCAGCATTTCCTAGATAAAAAGTTTGTTAACATTGCTATTTACTTGATAATTTGTTAAAGGGTTCATACCTAAAGCTAAAAATTTAAACAAATAATCGTAGTCCAAACGATTTGAGGAAAGCGATTTTTTTGCCATTATAAAAATGTGGAAATGCCCTTAAGTACTGAGATAACAACACTGTAGAGTTGAAAAAATTGTGCTTAAACTAAATCAAAATTCATAACAACAGGTGGTACGATACAACGTTCTTTCCCTCTCCGGCTCCAGCAGTCCAGCTTACCCCGCCCGGCCGCCCCGCCCCCACATAGTGCAGCCTATGCCTATGGTATATGCATGGTATATGATAAGGACACTTCGACAATTTCTATGCCGGCTGTCATTCTTGTTAATGATTATTTATTTATTGATTCATTGGGCTAAAACAAGGCTTTGTAAAAGCTGTTAAATTTTTTAAGTTTTAGTTTATTTCAGATTATTTTTCATGTCAGTTGCAAAGGTCCTTGATTTTCTCCACCTAGCGCTAAATACTTTAACCTCTTGCACGTAGTTTTTTTTTAATATCTTTTTCAATTTTCTGGAAGTTCTATTAATTTAAATTCCTTTGCGGTCTTTTCTATCCACAAACCACCCATGACTAGTAGCCTACTATTCTTGCAACAGATTGAACACAACAACAGTCATCACCAGTGATCGTGAACGTATCCCTTTCCTGTGGAACAAGAAAATGAATCTCAAGTGATGCTGGAGAACGGATTCGATTCCGTTCACTGACGCACGCTGACGCATAACGTCAATAGCATATGCAGAGCATGTGCTATTCCTTATTCCTTATATATTCAACACTAGTATATCTCCATGTAAATCAGAGTTTTTTCAGTTCAGCGATAGTTTTGTAATCAACCACATTTTCTCCGATAACAAAAACCAGGTTTCCGTTTACCTTAACAATGGTTTTCACTAATTTTATTCCGTTGTTCGTTTGCATTGTTACTTCCTGGTTATTTCAACCAATTGCTCTCTCATTTGCCACATCGCTATGTTAATGATCACTTTGATTTTGCAGAAAAAATGTAGGCTATACTTGGATAAGAAAAATTTGCGTTAAATTCACATATAGTTTGTCAAAAATTATACCGCCGTGACAGTAGTACGAAAACTTGTGGGAAATAGACTCTTCAACTATTCAAGCAACTTTGAAGTCTCTGTCATCATTTTCGTTACCAATGAAATATCCATAGTCTTTGGGACAACGAATTTAACTGCTATGAAAAAACAAAGCTCCAGAATAAAAGGAGGTTATATTACAGACTGAATTCCGTTGCGGATTGTTAAGCAAGGGTGTGAAAACGTTGCGAATCTGTATAAATTTTAGACAACAATATCTGTATTCATTCAATTATGGAACAAGTTGAAGATGGATAATTTAAAATGTTGTGGAATCAGTCAGTCCATTAGTCTTTCCACATTAATTATATTCCAGCATATATCTTAAAAAGTTACGATTGCGAGACCTTAGAAAAACCTATCAAAGCACAGGTATTGCAGAAGGTGAAATATGTGGAATGGAAACAAAAAAGCAGTAGAAGTCCAGTCCAACTAAACCTCTGTTATGTCATACTGTCGTTGCTGATCATCTCGAAGCACGCACCCTTGCAATCGAAAAGAGATGGAATGTGTCATGTGGTTCAACAAAAGACGGCACATTAGAAAACATGGAAGTTGTAAAGAGGACGGCATCACGAGCTCCAATCTTATTTGAATGGCAACCTTTCACTTATGTACAGGTGTCATACGACAACACGTTTTGTCTAACTTTTTTTTTTCTTTGGAAGGTTTGAAAAAGGTCGAAGCAAATTTACAAGGAATTATCGTCTATAGTCGCCTGCCACTTGAACCGACTCTTCATAATCCACTGCTGGCCCGCCGATCCGTCACATCTTCGCAAGATGGGCAAAGTCACATCACGCGACTCCGGTTTGGATAAGCAACGTCCGGAATTCACGTGCCGTATAAGTCCATCCTACAGTTCCGAAAAGTATTCCGAAATATAGTCATGAAGAAAACATTTAAGAAATACTACTCATCAAATACCTGAGCTTCATAAAGCCACGCTTGGTTGCCACCCATACCGTGGCAACGAATGAGTTTAACAATTCCATCAGTTCCAGTGGCGTCCAAACAGTTGTCATCGGACATGATTTGCTGGCGTTTAGTATAGGCAAATACTTGATTTCCGCCAAGACCATGACAGTATGAGATCCCAACGTTTTCACCTCCTACAAAACAAATCGAAAAATAATTACTGACCACAGTAAAACAAAAAAAAAAAAACTGAGTTCGAAATCACCTTTGCGACCCATTGTGTCCAAGCATGTCTGCGTTTCGGCATTGCGAATCTGAATACATGAAAGATGCGTTAGAAATTGAGTTATCACGGAATAAAGTAGAGTAATTATTCAATTTACTTCTCCGAGGAAGAAATAGTCCAAAGGCATTTGAGATTCTGGATAAACATTTTCCAGATACCAACGAAAGCTTTTACACTGAAGTTTCTTTCTCAATGCACGTCTGGAAGACACATCTCCAACTTCGACACTCCGAGCACCTACAAAATCCATTCAATGTCAAAGTTAAATTGAATTCCAGGGTCGCAGTAAAAAGGGTGAAAACGAAAGGGAAAAAAGGAAAGCCAAAATAATTATTCGCAGTGCATTATGAAGCCGAGTAACGATTGATAAAGTAAGATTTAAAGCGGTTATATAAACTCAGGCATTACTTTGGTGAACGATGAAGAATTATACCAAGCAATAGGAATGAGGAAGCCATGATCCAAAGAAAACAAAAAAGTGTTGTTACAATGGAAATAAATAAGGTGCTCATTCTCCCGTGCTGTACATCAAGAAGGTCAGTTTCAATTCAACAGAAGCTGCTGAGGTTGCTAAGTTAGAAATCAGATCAGCAATTTGTATTCCCTACCGGGATTCAGTTCATAATAAAACTCCTTCCACTGGTCGAGCCAAACTTCAGCTAGTCGTGCATTGTTGTGGTTAACAATGCGCGCTGTTCCGCCGGGAAATGAGTAGGGAGTAGTTTTGCGAAACACATGACCCACGTGACTACAGGTGGCTATTTCTACCGACCCACCACACATCCACACCTGGACACCCGATTAATCATAAAGAATCACCAATGGTTAGTCTGCAACACCCGATGTGATTAATGTTAGGGTAAACCATAGTATACAGATAACACTTTGATCATCTTTGTAGACGTCCACGTCTTTGTGAGCGATCCAAAGACAAGGATGACACATGAAAAATACAGATTGGACACTACCTTGGGAACAAATATTTTGAGTTAATACCATTAGTACGGAAACTATCAATATTAGCGTAGATTCTAAGCCATGGAGAAACTCTCCACGATTAAACTGAATACAATAAATGTTAGTGTTAGTCCCCGAAAGCCCAAATCCAACCATCCAAAGCGCGTCTACCAGATTTCTACATGAAGCCCGGACCAATGTTAGTACACTGCACACAGCAGCTGTTCCTAAAATAGCAAATGCGGTTATAAAGGGGGGGGGGGGAGGGGCTGGACATGAGATGATCAACCTGGGTTCATCTCGTAGAAGAAATCCTTCCAGCGATCCATCCAGACCTCGGCTACTCTTGCGGCATTTTTGTTGACAATTTTGGCAACACCCCCAGGGAACGAATAAGGCGACTTGTCCCGAAACACGTGACCAACATGTGAACACGGAATTATTTCCAGTTCGCCACCACATTGCCATACCTGTAGAAGGGCATAACTCGCCATCGTCATGTCTTACTTCTTAGCATTATTTAGAAATTCAGCACAAGAGTTTAAAACAAAAAACCCTTTCCTAAGATAAATTTTAGTTTTTTAAAAAAATAGTTGAATATACATACCCTGAATGACATTTCGAGATTTTCTCCACCCCAAATGTCCATGCCTTCATCGTAGGTGCCAATTTCTTCAAAATAATCTTTGTCGATCGAAAACAGTCCTCCGGCCATTGTTGGTGTCCTCAATGGCTGGGTACGATCACCATTCCTTCGGTCCATCTCTCGCTGCGGAACGCGATACCTGACAAGATCAATTGCCAATTTGTGGTGCTGTGTGTCGATGGGATTTCAGAAGAACGGCGGTCAGAAGACAATCTTACCAACGGAAATTTAGCTTCCAGTTAAAGCCTCCCCATGTCATATCAGACGCAGTGACGTATTCAAAGGATTCGTCAGATATTACATCAATGATCGGGCACACCACAATTTTCCTGCATCAATATAAAAACGTGACATGCGATAAGTAATTCAAGACGAAAAAAACACTCCAAACAGTGCAATTTGTTTACCTGTTTTCTGCCACACGAGCCAACAGAGGTTCCAGCCAGCCTTCAGTGCATTCACAGTGAGCATCGAGAAAAGTGATGACCTGTCCTTTCACTTGTTTGGCGCCGATAAGGCGAGCGCGGATGAGTCCTGAACGCTTGTGAGTGCGCAGCACATGAACAGGCACGGGAAAATTAGCTACATGATCTTCCAATTCTTTCCCAAGATAGTCTATAACTCACGAAGAAAAACAAACACAATTAAGTACATTTTTTTTTTTTGAAAAAGAAAAAACGGAGAAGAAAAAAAAGACAGCAAATGAATGTGATACCTCTTTCGCTTGCATCATCCACCAAGATAATTTCAGCCAGCAATTCACGTGGCGAGCGTGTTATGATGGACCACACAGTGCGAAGCAACGTCGACCAAGCCTCATTGTGAAAAACGATGACGATACTGGTAGTTGGGAGGAGGCCGGGATAAGACTTGTCACGACACCTGATACATAATGATCAAAAAGGAATTTCAATCACCGGAGTAAACAAATAAATTAATTTAAAAAAATAATAATAATAATAATTAACGTGGCTTGCTTACCCTTCCAGACGAACGTCCGGTAATGATCGGTTTAGAGAAATAGAATCTGAGGCCAACAGATTGAACTGGTTGAGACGAAACTTCTCTCTCATCAAGGATTCTTGATCGGCAGGCAAGTGAACGGGCTTGCCCATTTCTCCAGGCTGCCCAGCTTGTTCTGGAACGACAGGCGCTAGCGACCATTTCTTAAGTCGATTCTTAGCGTATTTCAAGGAAAATCCACGTTCATCCACTTCTATAACCTCCTTAATTTAAAATATGAAATCAATGTTAAATATTTCCATAAACTATCGATGAATTCATTCTACACTTTCGGATTATCGTACCTGATCCTTCTGGTTGGAGTGTGATGCTGCCGAATCGAAATTATTCACGGCGTTATTCGAATCATCAAGAATGTCTCGCTTTGCTGGATGAGCTCCAGCAGCTTGGGCGCCAAGAATGCCGATAGAATTGTGGGGTACAGGGCCAGGATTTCCATCGCCGACATTGTTACCTCGCGATGGGGTCGGCGAATCCGAGTAGTAAAAAAGGACCGCCACATCCAGCAGGAACCACACCAACGAAGTAAACAAGATGATGCGGCATGTATGCATTCTTATTCTTCCTCGAAACATTCTAAGGTCAATTTAAACCTGCACTTCTAAAAAAAAATTATAAAAATAACCCATGAATTAAAATACACAGTGAGACTGCAGCTTTTCCTGCATTTAAACCTGAAACAAGATTACAATCAAGAACTAAGATGTTTCTAGAAAAATTATCCATAAAAAAAATGATTTGTATTAACTATACCTTTTAAACAATGGTTTTATATTAAAGTTACACATAAAGCTTTAAGAATCTTATATTAAATAACAAAATTAAAATTTAATTAATAAAAAATGTTAAAATTTACTCATCTACTGATAATCTGGCAAGTTTGTTTTAGAATAAATCTGCTTACAGAAATTAAAGCTACCTTTCACTTTTTGACATCTGAACAATCTCACATGAAAAATTTCAAGAATTTATCCTCTTAATAGTCAGAAGTTGAAAAGATAAAATATTCAATTCACAAATAAAATATTGCCTAAAAATATAAAATTGTAACACATACAGCTGTGCAGAAGAACAGAAGTTTAAGCTACATTTTGCCATGACATCTGCCATGGCAGATGGACACATGCCAGTTACCAAAAATGGGACACTAGAAATATAGGACAATTTCTTATTTCAGTTGGAAAGATGGATAACTTTCGACATAATTCTATTTCCGTAAATGAGGCTCAAGTGAAAGAACTGATTTCTCAAAAGTCGTACGATAGCAATCTTATGTTAAACGAACCTGCCTTTATGCATTGAATCAAGGCGAAATGTAGTACTTAACGACTAAATATAGCAAACACCTATTTTAGTTTACCTTGGTAAATGAAAAGATAAGTCCACCACGTATAATTGTGCAGAGAAAGTCCTGACAAATGTAGATGTGTGTTTTATTACTACTAGTGTTTCGCATCAAGAAACGCAAGCTTCATGACGTGGCCTATTCTTAGAAATCTTGCAAGCAGACTAATGATAACAAGAATTTTTTGACAGCATTTCGGCAACCTAGCAGTCTTCATGGAACACCATCTTACGGTGAATATTTTAAAATGTTGCTCGTTTCGGTGGGCGCTGAATTAAAGGCCGATATGAAGGCTGAATAATGGACATTTTTATTACGAGGGCCTGAGAGATTTTTGTGTGAAAATCGTTTCAACTATATTTATTACGCAAACGCTAATGGTGCGAACACGCCGACAAAAAGGAAAACCGGAAAATGCGAAATCAAGTCAAGTGGAAAATGTTTTCACTCAGCAGGAATTTGTTGGTAGTATGGATTTCAAGATCAGATCTTTTTTGGAACAAGTCGCTTATCGCATTTTCGCTTTCAGGATGCTTTTGGTTTCGGTGAATCGTGTAAATTCGTGACAACCAATAGGAAACCAGAACATCTGATGGTAATTCCTTGGGTAATTCCCTGTATACTTCGATATCCCGTCGATGTGAGTCAAAATTAAATGGGCACAAGCGTTCGAGAGCGGGAGAATATTTTGAAAAATGTTTCGCTTGTCAAACGAAGATTTACATGAAGCAAATAACCCTGCTGCAACATTTGCCCATGGTTTAGGGCGTTACCACTTACCATCCCTTGATTCAAATTAATGCCACATCCGGCCAGTGGCACACCAGTCGTCGCAAGTCTATTTTCATTTCGTCTACTCTACATATAGCATTGTAGGCTACAGTTATAATTTGAACATTTATTTTTATCACAGACGTCGATAATTCGATATCAACGTAGTAAAAATCTAATGGGCGAAAATGTATGGCAGTAAACTTAACTAATGATGGAACGTTACGGTTAATTTAGATCATATTGTTGAAGAAATCATTTTTAAAAAGTAGACATTTGCCGAATATGATTAGAGAATCTACACTCTAAAAAAATTGAATCTTTGTGTTTGTTTATCTATTCGCGATAACAGGCATGCATTTGACTGGCTGTGGTAGAAAAATTTGCCAAGAATTAAGAAAAATGAGGATCGAGTCTCTTATGTGATCACCACACCATTCGTTTATTTTTTGAAATGACGGGCGCCAATTTATAAAAACATCAGTGGTTAAAATAATAGGGCTGAGATGATTTTTTGATAGAGCCTGTATAATTTGCGCGTAGCATCTCCCGTCATTTATACAAGCATCACATATATATATTGAACGCTCATTAAAGAAATGCACAGAACATAAAAATTGATAGACTACCGGCTAATAAAATATTTTTAAAACGAATTCAATTTAACAATATAAACCAAACTACTGAAATTTACTCCAAGGGAACATCATTGAAGGAATCCAAAAAATCCTCGTTGTTTTCCTGTTGGCTGACATATTTCTCAGCATAATCGGCCAAGGAACGGTTGATCGAATTCAAGCTGTATGGGCATTTACTGAAATACGTGTCGCACGACGCTCCGCTCCTCGCCTCAGAAATGGCCTCATGAACTTTAGTGCCCGATAACAAGGCATTCAAGTAAGAATTCCTTTGAAACAAACAAACAAACAAATATTTAATTCGACAAATAGCTTCAAACAAATCGTTTGTTCATATACAAATACAATACACTCCAACTAAATATTTTTTTAAATCGTCTAGGGACTTACGAGGCCAATCCGTCGATAATTTTTTCAAATGATCCCGCAGTTCCTTCGGACATTCGTTTCGTCGAAGATGTTATTTGGGAGCATACAGCTCTTTGCAAACAGCTGGGCGCATCGATATCGTACTGGTTTTGAAGAGCGTCATCAACTCGAGATGCCAGGTTTGTCAAAATACTTTGGATGTCATCACCTAGCAAATTTAGGACCAAATTGGATGGAAAGCGAAATTAATATCGTCCTCATGTGAAAACGATTGCAACGCTTACTTCGTCCGTACGGTGAGGTACTGACTCCGGTGAAAGAGTAAATGAATAGAGGGATAAGGATGATTGCCGCCAAGCCGATGATAACAGCATAGATGATGCTGCCTGAATTGACGCCGAGAAGACTTGTGCTCGTTCCATATGACGGCGTGGTCGCATAGTTTGAGCCATAATAAGAAGACGTGCTGCTGGCTCCAAATGGGATGTTTAGGAATGGCACTAAAAACAAATTCGGTTACACGTTGTTACTCTTTACTATTCTAACATATAGAAACGGTAAAACTAATCTCGTCTCATTCTTTTCGTCATCTTGTTTTACTTTCCACGACTCATCTTTTCTTTTTTCTTTGATTCACTTTTTTTCTAACTAAAGAGATGAGACAGAGGTTTGTTTGTTTTTTTTGTTGTTTTTTAACGCAAGATTTCGTATACTCTCTTACCAATAAAGGAGAGTCCGAGCTGAAAAACAAAAAAACAAAAAGAAAACACGAATGGTCGTTATAGGTTTATTAATCGTAAAAATTTATGTTTGAATTCGGAATTACTTGTAAGTTATTTCCCGAGCCTGCGGTAGTGGTCAGCCCAAAGAATTTCCCCTTCCTTTTACTGGAAGTGGCAAGATTGCCACCTGCTTTGCTGGTAGAAATGGTTGGATCGTAAGAGTCAGACTGGGCAGAGAAGCTTTCACGTCTAGATGATGTGCGGTTTGCGACACTACCTAATAAATCAGCGCTAGTGAACAAACAAAATTAGATTATTGATGTTCCAAAAATGAATCAACAGTAATGATAGTTTGTTTGCTGATGAATACTTTTTGTCGGTGGCACGCGCAGTGACAACCAAAAACGCGTGGCTTCCAATAACGACCAAAAGAAGGACAGCTTTAATGTCGATCATTTTCGAGACCGAGGGAAAGAAGAGGTTCAACGTAAATGATGGAATTTGTCAGTATTTCGGGTATTTATATCAGGGATTTCGTTGACCTAGTTCTTGGCAAGGCGACAAGAATCACGCAACAGGTTATGAGGCGACATCAACGATGCATAAAACTATTCATTTCATTGATGGAAGAAGTGCTGCACTATGGATATCCGGACCTCCACCCTTCATTGTGTCGGGCGGACTTGACGTCGTCTTCCTGTTTTCTTCAATCAGAAGAAGTGTTGAAAAGTGTCTTTTCGCCCTTTTGTTATTGAATTCCTCTTGTGAAACATAATTACTTTTGTCCTCACTTATTTTTTTCCCTAGCAACTTTTTAGTTGACGCCTTTTCCATTTTATGCAAGAAATCTTACTAAGAATCAAGTTAATCTTTCCAGAATAGTGTCGAATCCAAATTAGTTTTTACATGAAATTATTATTTCATGTAAGTAGCGATTGTTTATTTAAAAAAAAAGCGCTGTATGTGCCAGTTTCAATAATATATTCCAATATCGTAATGATTTTGTTCTGGAACAAAAAGCTTGTTATTAGTTCTATCAGATTTTTGTTTAAACCGTTGTGCGGACGTAATGAGAATAAACCGCTGCCGTACGAAATTCTTACTTCGATGGTGGACGATTTAGGTGACGAGACAGTCGAGACTTCAAATCGCCACGAATATTTTACGCATAATTCATAGCCATTTGAACTAGGTCAAATGGAAAATGCGGAATGGGGAGGGTCGCAACTTCAAAATCAATAACCCCACCTGTTGTCCTCGGAGGGTCTGCACAATTTCTTTTACTCCCTATGAAAAATGTTGCGTGATGTGCAATAGGGGAATAACATACATGTTAATGTCAAAAGACGCTAATAGCCGCTTGGTAAGTGGAGTGGAACAATGGATTTTTTAAAAACTCTTTGTCACTTTAGGCTTCGGCCTCCTTCTTTTTTTTTGTAAAATATAAATAACTGCAGACTATTCCCAACAAAATCCAATTTGTGTTGTACCCGCTAAGACTTCTCAAAGAAAAGATGGAGGATTGGAGGGCCATTTAAAAAGAGATAGGCAGTGAAGGTCACCCAATCTTTTACTAGCGTTGTCCTACGGACCCGCAATTCATTAATTTATTAGAACATTGATTATGTTACAAGGAACAAACTTTCAAGCATGAACAACATAAATTGCCATCTGAGGAAGTGTATCTCCTACAGCGAGAGCAAAGAGCTAACTTTGTTTTGGATAAAGTGATTTGAATTCGACCAAAATGTTGAAATTCAATTTTTGTAAAACTGTCATCTACATTGGAATTGTCCAGCTCCTTTGAGATGGAATCCTCATCATTTTTGCCAAGCAAAGTCACCATTGATACTTGGAGAAGGTCGCACAATGCTGAATCGTGAGTTTTCTCTTCTGATTGTAACATCTATCAAAATAATTTTTGTTTAGAAAAATGAAATAGATCAACTCGAAAATGAACTTACCTGCAACAGGTGGAGATCTCGAGAATCAAAAGCCGAAATTTCAACATTCCATTCTTGAGTGTTCAAACGACCAATCGCTTTGTTAACTGACTGGCGTAATGACAATGACGGATGAATCCGATCAACTACATCAGATAAATCAGATTTTTTCATGTCCGCGAATTTCCGATTGCGAAATAAACCTCCATTATCTGCTAGTGAAAATTGCGACGTCATTTATACGATAGTGTCCCGAATCAAGAACGTAGATCGTTCCAAACCTGCTCGCCATGGATGATGCATTTCAATTTCTTCCGTCAAATGTGGAAGGATAGGAGCAATTATTAAGGTGATCTGATCCAGAATTTCACTGAGCACAAATAAAGCGGAAAGTCGATCCTCACTTGTGAGACTGTGGCAATAAAGACTGCAAAGAAAAGTATTAAAATCATTCATTCTAAAGAAACGAGAAAAGAAATCTATTCATTTTACCGATGTTTCACAATGCTGCAATAAAAGGCAGAAACACTAGTATTGATGAAAGCGGAAACCAAGCTTGTGACTTTTCTAAAATTCATTTCTTGGTATGCCGACAACGCCTGAAAGATTGCACAATGGGTTGATGAATATAAGTTGTTTTTTTTTTTTTAAGTTATAGGCCTACTGAGATTATGTGTAAATATTAAATTTGATAAATACATTACATTTTCGGCGAATTCAGATAAAAGGTGAAGCATGTACTGATCAGTTAAGCCCAAAGTTGTGGGATTAGTTTCTTTAAATTGGGAGCAAGTAACAGCATTGAGATTTCCCAATAGAAAACGTAAAACTGAACGCATCTTTTGAATGTCCTCTGAAGCTTGTTGAATTGAATGGATACTAACTGATATGTTACCGCCATTTGCAGACACATGACTAGCGACCCACCAACTTAATAATAAAAGAGTGTTAAGAGGCAAAGCAAAAAATGAAACGAAAAAGTGAAACAACAATTTAAAAGCAATTTACCGCAAGGCATCGATGCCGACAGCAGGCTGTTTTTTCCCATCACCATCAAGAATCAGATGTGGATCAATAACATTACCTAGGGATTTAGACATTTTTCTGCCTTCGTGATCTAAGACGAATCCGTGTACAAATATATTTCTAAAAATCAAAACCAAAAAATCGTAAGAAAAACGGGAAATGTTTTCTTCCAAAGAAATGTTATTTACAAAGTAAAACATAATGCAATAATACTTGTACGGGGCATGACCAGAGCTTGCTACTGACGTCAAAAGCGATGACTGGAACCATCCTCCAAATTGATCTATCCCTTCCAAGTAGAAATCAGCTTGCTTCCCTTGTGGCAAAACTGAATTCCATGAAACTCCACTATCGAACCATATATCCATAATGTCCTAGTTTTAATTTTGAACAAAAATTTGATTTATAAATGAAGAAACATTATAATTCTCCAATAATCAAATAATTACCATGCCCTTAAATATTTGACCGGGAATTAAATCCAACTTTTTTATCAGTTCCTCTCCAATTAGATCTTCAGGGCTCATGCGCCACCATTCATCAATTCCTTTTTCCAACGTTATTTTGCACACCTTTTCAACAATATCTCTAGAAAATCATAAAAGAACGTGAATGGTCCATTCAAATGTGTAAACAGTAAAAGTAAAAAATAATAAAAAACAAAAACAAAAAACAATATGTGAAAAAAGAACATTTTGCATTCAAGTCAGTTTTTGACTTTTGGCATATTTTTAACAAACCTATGTAAAATAGCTTCTTTCGTAGGAGACAGCGAACGGTAGAAAACTGGAATTGGAACTAAAGAAAAAGCGATTGCATAAATACGACGATACACAGCAATTAAATAAAAAATGATATGAATATCACACCTCCCCATGAGCGCTGCCTTGAAATACACCAATATGGTCTAGTGGCCAGTTGGGTAAGCATGGGCTTTTCGAAATTTTCTGGAACAACCGAAACATCTTTCATAGCTTCCTATTAAAAACAGGAAAACAATTAATAACAGAAATCTTCAAACAGCGTATGAGGCACGCGTAAAGCAGAAAATCCAAGAGAACATCAACTTACAATTGACTTGGTTTTTATTTTGTCGGTATCAATGAACCATTGAAGGCTCGCCCTCAAAATAACTGGGAGTTTTGTCCTCCAATCATAAGGATAGCTGTGCGTGAAATTTTCTTTGAATATTACATCATTTTGTAATAATTTTAGGACAATATCTTGGCCCTTATCTAATACATCATTCCCACACAAGTCACTCCCAGCATCTGCAGAGTATTTTCCATCTTCATCTACCAAATTTAACTTAAAGAAAATATGTTAATTAAGTAATAAACTATTTTAAATAATAATATGTCATACGATCGGCATTTTATGCTGCAAAGCTACCAAGAAGTCATCTGGTCCGTGTGCTGGCGCAGTATGAACAAAACCTAAAAAGAATTTTATTTTATTATTATTTTTTGTACCTTTACTTGTTTTATTGATTCAGTATATTATTTTTTAGAACAATTACCTGTTCCTTTTTTCACAGAAACATGATTTCCTGGTAACAAGGGCATGCTCTTATTTTTTCGAAATGGATGTGAATAGTAATGACCATTAAAAATGTCTCCTAATGTGATAAGTAGTGAATATTTGGAACATGAATATTGAGCTTTCATTTTCAATGTTACCATCAAATTCTTTGATCAGAGTGAAATGACAAGACCATAACTGCTCAAGCGAATGGTAGAGCTCCAATGCAATTACCAAGTACTTATAATCTTTATGAGATTTACACCTCACAAGGCAGTATTTCTTGTCTGGATTATAACAAACAGCTTGATTTGCTGGTATTGTCCATGGTGTTGTAGTCCACACTACCAAGTAAACAGGAGCTTCTTTAGAACTATCAGCTATACATTCAGGCAATGGTGTTTGCAGGGTTATCTTCAGGTAAATAGAAGAGCTAACATGATTCACATTATATTCCAACTCAGATTCAGCAAGAGCAGTCCTAAATTTAAAATAAAAGATCATTTAAATACTGGAATACATATTTTAGATTAAACACAATCTTGAATCAATTAAAACTGAATAGCTCTTGAGAATAGGTTTTTATTTTACCTTGAGGATGGAGACCAATAGACAGGTTTATAATCTCTGTATACAAGTCCCTAGAATAAATAAATCTTAAAATTCAACCAAATAATAATTACAAAAAATACAACAAATTACTTTATCATAAAGGTCACAGAAAATTTTAAGTTGTGAAGTGACATAGCTTGGTGTAAATGTAAAGTAGCAGCCACTATCCCAATCAGCCATAACTCCCCAACGAGAGAAGGCTTCTTTTTGGCACTTAATGGTGTCCAGGGCAAATAATTTAGCTAAATTAGAATGGACACAGCAAATTAAATGTCTCTGTGAAATTGAAAATAGCAGGTACAATTACCTCTCTGCCGTATTTCCAATGAATTTGAATTGAGTACATCATGTGTTTCCAAAGCTTTTAATTCAATGGGAAGTCCATGACAATCCCATCCCGGAACAAAATGTACTAATTTTCCAGAAAGCAGTTTATATCGTGACAATATATCCTTTAATATTTTATTCAATGCATGTCCCATATGTGGCTTTCCATTAGCATATGGTGGGCCATCATGCAAAATGAACTCATCTTCATTCTGCAAATTTGTTCTCTGCCATTTATATAATTGATCAAAGGATGCTCTCTGATAAAAGTTTAAATTTTGAAAATGAAATTGAATCACACTTTAACAAGGCAACTACCTTCATAATAAACAGGTCACGTTCCTTTCGTTGAACAGAACTTATCCGAAGAGGAAAGCCGGTTTTTGGCAACAAGACACTGGTACTGCTGGACGCCTTGCTATGTTAAAACATAATGAGATTAATTTAAAAAAATTTCCTTCTATTACTACCATTTTTTACCGAGAAAATAGTACAAACAATAACACAGTCATTTTTCTGCAGATCCCAATTTCTCGAATAGATCCCAGTATCCCACGCAGGCATGAATACAAATTCTAGGGGGGTATTATTTTTGTTTATTATTTTTTTTGGTCGTCTGCAATAGATTAGAATATCGATAGCGATACTGGGGTGTCGGTAAAGTGCAGGGTGCAGGTGCAGGTTGGACGGGGGGTAAAGTGCGGAGTCTGGAGTGCAGGGTGCGGTGGGTAAAATGCAGGTCCATATGCCGCTCACAGAAAGTGCAGGTTAGGTTTTATGTTTAAAAAAAAAACTGGCGGTGTAATAATTTAATCACAAATTTACATTGAAACTTTTTTTTTTATTTCGTTAAATTTTGAAAAGTTGTCAATACCATGTGGCTTCTGCGTTCTGCCACGCTGAAGATGAAAAAAATGACTGCGCCAAAGGCCAAACGTTTTGGTTTTGCAGAATTCACGTTGACAACTTTTCAAAATTTAACGAAATAAAAATTTAAAAAAAAAGTTTCAATGTAATTGAATTATTACACCACCAGTTAAAAAAAAAAACTGGTTAAAAAAAAAACTGGTATACTGCGGCTGTGTTGGATTCCCTATCCCAGTTTCATGGTAAAAGTAAGCCGATTTGGAAACTTTAAAAAGCGCATCTAGTGAGTGTGTCAGCTACTACGCTCAGCTACTTTTGAGAGCCTAGATGGCTCTTTTTAACGTTTCCACTTCACAAATTCTGACAGAATCCGCATTAAAATCTCTGAAAATCGGCTTGCTGTTACCCTAAAACCGGGTAGGGAAGCCAACTCAGCCGTGAAGCGACCAGGTCGATCCTTAGCGACGAATCGCACAGTAACTTTTTCTACTGGGGAAAGTCGATTCTTATCGACTAGTCTATAAGGATCGACTTGTCCATTAGAGTTTGCCTTTTTGATAGCTAGTTTTTATTTTTGTAATGATTATTGCACGATATAAAATTAAAGGTACACTCTCGCGCTATCCTAGTCTCTTGGAAGAAACGGCGGGTGTTTAGTATAGGGTCCCAAGATTCCCCACCAGGTTCGCTAGTGTTGGGGGCTTATCCCCTCTCGGGGGTATAGTAAAAATAGGGTTTTTCGTTCTTAATCATATAAAATTAGTAATCAATGAGGCCAGAAATTGATATTATTTAAGCTTTATTTCATTCCCTATCCTTTAATACCTAATTCATGTAGATTAGGCAATTTTTTATATGTTTAATTTGTGATTGAAAATCACAATTTTTTGAAATTAGCGCCAAAAAAATCAAATCAGCAATTTTTTTTCCGGAAAAACGGTCTCCTTTTTTTAACTTTTCTTTTTTCTTGCCAATGTCCGGTAGAGGGAGTTTTTTTTGTTTCTTAAAAAAAAAAAACAAAATTTGTTGCATGGCTTACATCCGGTTTAATGTAGATTTGGATTGTTTTTCTGTGTATTTGCTTGCGTTTGTCCAGTAGAGGGCACTTTTTTTCGCAGTATTTTTATTGAATTAATAATTGAATTTTCAGGTATTTCGGAGTCTCCGAGTCCCCTTGAAAGAGCATGACAATTTTCCTGATCAGAATGCAGTTTTCACGTACTTCAATGTTCCACCCTTTGGACAGCGTTAGTTTTTTTGTTCCCGTCGAAGACATGGACTATCGCATCTTGAAATTTTACGCAGTAGAACGTTTTTTATTTCAGCATATCGAATTGCTCGATTTCTAAATTCCAAACTTCCAAAATTCCCTTAGAAGAAGGAAATGGTTTGTTAGTAAGTTTTAATCTGGCATTACGAATTTGTTTTTATTACCGATTTCCCCCTTTCGCACGAAGCGTCGTAAATGACGATTTCTTTTTTCTTTGTTTTTTCAAATTCCCTAACCGGGAGTGTGTGGTTACTGATAATGCAATCGAGATCTGTATAGATATAATTGTTGAATGTTTAATAATTTTCTATTAATAATTAAAAAAAAGGTTCATTGTTGAATATTACCGATGATGTTGTTTGGTGGCATTTTCATGGCTTCGACGAGCGGTGTTATGGGATAAAAAAACGAAAAAAAAACAATATCATACGAAAAGTATAAGATACAGGTGAAAATTGTTTTTTTACAATAGAACATGGAACAATAGAAATGAGAAATGAAATTTTTTTAACCCTTATTGGAATTTTGTTATGTTTGCAATTTTGGTGATAGTGGGACTGGGACCTCTTTCCATGTTGAGCTCCAAATCTTCTTTGTTTTCCAGATCTTCCAACTGAAAGCCTTTCAGTTGGAAGATCTGAATCTCCCGTTTCAGTGAAAGGTGATGTCTTCTGATTTCGTGTTGTCCATCTTGACGATTGCAGCACAATGATGTGCTAAGTGTTGCCATCCATTATATACCAACCAGTTGACGCGGTCTATTCGTAAGATTGAGTAGATGTAAAACTTGTTTTTAAAATCGGGTGGTGGTGACGCGAATTCCAAGTTGATCTAGCGCGTTTCTTCGAACGGTCAACTATTTCTCTCGTTCTTTCCTCATGAAAAAAGTGGTTTTTGTTGATCGTAGTTTTCCCCCTATAATGTTTCAAGTTGAATATGTAAGCTTTTCATGCAAACTTGTATGAACATCACTAGTGGTTTAATTAAAAGTTAAATTTTCGAGTATAATTTGTTGTTAAGCTTGACTAGATGTAGGGTAAAACGTTTGCTGTTTTTAGAATTGAGTGACGGTGACGCGAATTCCACGTTGATTAAGCGCGTTTCTTCGTACGGTAAACTATTACTCTCTTCCTTTTCTTGTGAAAAAAGGGATATTTGTTTATCGATCGTCAATGGTTTTTTCCCAATCATGTCAGGAAGCTATTACATTTCATCAAGTCGAATACGTAGGTCCGTCATGCAAATTTGTATGGATATCACTAGTGGTTAAATTAATAGTTGAATTTTCCCCTGTAATTTGTTGTTGGTTGACTAGCTTCCCTGTTTTTCGTAAAAATAGGACGTTGGTTTTCTTTGAATAATACGAGGTTGGTTCGTCTTTCTGGGTACATGCAACAGTCGTTTTTGTTATGTTTGGATGGAGTGTTAGAATGTTACGATTGAAATCAGTCAGTTATTTTCGTCGCAAGCGTTGAACTTGATTGCCACGGCTTCCTCGTTGGCTCTGAATTTTTGCGTATCATGTCGGAGGACGAAGGTCGTGAATTGAGCGATGAAATTTAAAAAAAAACTGTGGACTTTTGCGGGTTGACATCTGAAAATATTCGGGTCATTGAAAGTCATTATCGTTGTGGAAGTAATCGACTTCTGAAGTATATGGATCTTTACGAGTTGAATCCAGAAGCCGAAGTATGTTTGTATTAGATTTTTTTTAAATACTGTAGCCCTATTTTCTAAATGTTGTTATTTGTTTTGTAGATTGGCTTGCTTTTTCAATCAAATTATGACGGTGTAAGTCGGGGTTTGCGGCATTGACTAAGCATTTTGAGCGAAGAAGCGGATGTAATTTTCGTGAAGCCAAGGAAATGTTCCAAGACAAACAGCCAGATCCCGCGAAAATTAGTTTGTGGTCGGTTCGGATTGTAAAAATTCATCTGGATTGTTCTCCTATTTTTAATATTTTGTTTCTTCATGGAGACGATTGTCGTTTGGAGTTAGACAATTTTCCCGTCGAAACCCCATGGATTTGTTACCCTATAGTGTGTTAAAATTTTTTCGCACTAATATGTCTTGTGTATGTGATGGTGTTTTGTTTTATCGAAATGTCACTTTTGTTCTAAGGCAAATTATCGCGTTTTCGAATAATATTTAATTTGTTCAAATTTGCCTTGTTTTGAGTTGTTACATGTGATTTCTTATTATGATGCGGATATTTTATTACAAAGATTGTGTTTTATTCCTTACTTGAACAAACCTTTCGTAAGTTGGTAATTTTGTGACAAGGTCAGGCTGGTGAGGGGTTCATACCATGATTCATATAAATACGTAATATGGCAACGTCGCTCGGTAGCTTTGGTTTGTTTGTGGCATTTCCGATAAACAAGTGCGGACTTTAATCACAGTGGCACTAATTAGTTTTGTTATGTTTTTTTTTAAAGGAAAATGCACAAAAATAAAGTTCTGGTATCGAAAAAAGATTCCAAGAAGTCTGAAAACACTTCATTTACTAGTGGATCCAGTCATAGTGAGCATAGTGTAGCACAGGTGATAAGTCTAAATAGACTTATTTTGTTATTGGGTATTATTGGTGCATTTGGTGGTTTCTTTATAAGGTGGTTTTCAATGAGGAATCGAATGGTGCGCAGCTTTCTTCTATTAAAGTGGTTGAGGATCAACCCTGTTCAGCAGTAGCCTCGTGCAGTCATTCCACAAGTTCTTTTGAAGCTTGTAGTGATGTATTGGATAATGTTGCCAAAAGCATTCGTAAAGCACCTGATCGATTAGTTTTTAATTTGTTTTTAATTGAAAATTACCAGAGTGATCGCACTCTTCTCGCACTTTCTCAGCGGCTGCTGCCGCTGCCACTCTGGCTGCCTGGGCCAAGGTATTTTCTTGGTTGGCGTCCGTCAACATAGCTTGCAATTACCTTTCAGTAAAGAGAAACGAACGCGCTTCTTTTACAGACTCGAAAGCATCCGGATCGCGCAGCAAACATTCCGCTCTTGGCTCCGCAAGAGCGATCGAATCGCTCCGACGTTCCTTAGTAATGTGGAAGAAGGCCCATCCCCACTGCTCGAGAGCGGCCTGCACAGGGTGTTTGAGCGATTCGCTGTCCGGCAGCGAATTTAAACGAGCGTAGAGATCAATTAAGGGTGGAGTGATATCCATGATTCTTAACTGCGCTTTAGTGAATGACTCTTCCACTGCGTTAATTGACCTCACGATGCTTTTATCGGCCTTCAAAAGCACTCGAAACGAGATCCAGCCCTCTTGTTTAGGTGGTTTTAGAGAAAATTCTGCGTCCACGAAATCTAGCGGAAATTCTCTCGAAATGGCCTTCGAAGTGTCGGTCGAAGTTTCACTGGTCATCAAAGATGAAATCTCCTCCGAGATATTTTTCGACACTAAAAACGGCTGAGAGCCTGAACCACTGGGTAGGCTCACTCCTTCAATGGTTATTACGGGGATTGAAGCCACAGTTTCCGTCGGCGTTGGATTGATTACCACCTCCCCCTCCCCCCTCCTTGAGCTGGCTCGCCGGTCTAACTAGGACGCCATGGACGTCTTCTTCTCGTTTGGTACGAATTCATCTCATCCTGTACCTGATTTTGAGTAACGCTAGTGCCAGCGTTCGCTTCCTCGTTGCGAGGAGAGGTTTTTGTCTTTGCTTGGAAGGGAAACTGATTTTCCGGTTGACGGCCGACCTGCCTTGCCCTTCGGATGAGCTAACTTTTCACTCGGCGGAGGTACTGTTTTATTGTGCGGGGGAAGAACGTTTGTTCCGGGATCCTCGTCTGACGTGCCTAAATTGTCACCAATGCGCACGCCTTTCTCGTCACACGCAAAACCGCCCGAATCATGACGACCACTGGACACTACATCGTAATAAAAGCCATCCTCTTCGAAACGATAACTATAGCCCCGCGCGTCGTAACACAAGCCATCTTCGCTGAAGAAATAAAAGTCATTGTCACCAAAATAGTGCCCTGAAGGTCTCGCCTATCGCTGGAAGGATTATTATACTCTATATGGATAGTCACCACGGTAATCTGGACGTTGGTCGTAAAAGCGGCCCTCGTGGTCCTCAAAGGGAGGAACGAAACCGAAACCACTACCGTCCCACTGACGAGGAAAACCAACCGGTGATCTTTCCCTGAACTGATAGCCGGGATGTTGGATATGTGACCGAATACGCATCTCCCGATCCCACATCCTTTCTCGCTTCGATACGGGCTGGTCGAAAAAATTTACACGTGGATCGTAGAAACGACCCCTGAAAAAATTACTTGGCGGACGGAAAATGTTTTTCGAGCGATGTTACTTGTGGCAGAGCAAAAATAAGTCTGAGGAAAAGGGGGCGTGCCGTGGCCGACGAAGGCTACATATCCTTCAAATCTTTGAAAATGCTAAAATAAAATAATTCTACACCCTTAGGGTCGAGCGGAATGTATTCCGTTCTACAATTTTTTTAGAAAAGATGAAGTGTTATATCACATTTTTTAATGTTTTACAATAGGAAAAGGGAAAATTCATTGACGAAAAAAGGTTTATCTATAATTGGGACTGGTACTCAATCGTCTTCAGCAGTTGCCTCATGCATTCAATTTACAAATTCTTTTCTAGCGCTGCATTGGATAACGATGGTTACTAGGAATCGTAAAAAACCTGACAAATTGGGAGAATGGCTATATGATGATAGATAAGATTTATAATCTTTTCTTTCATTTTCGTTATAGGTTTCATCATTACCTGAATCTCATGCTATGGTATCTGAAATTCACAACATTCCTAAAAAAGGAGGACGTCCTATTGGTAGTTTCACTCAGGTTAGAACTACTGGAATAAAATTCACTTCTAATTGTTTGTTTAGAAACCGTGTAGCGCTATACATGTATTTATTTATTTTTGCTTTATTACAGAAAAACGGAATTGCCAGATATCGGAAAGAGGTGAAACACTTCACGAAAGTTTGTTCGGAGGTTTCAAATATTCTACACGAAGGAATTACGGTAATATATTATGTATACGTTTATTCACTAATGTGACGGACTCTTGTATATTGTGAAAGGGCATGATCCAACATACAATTTTTCGTAACTATACATAATTATTTTAATAGTTGGTGTCCAATACTGATGTTACACCTGTCTTTTGCCGAAAATGGCATTCGTTAACGATGTCACGTTAGCGTCGTCATTTACTTCAAGGGAAAAACCTACTTTCATTAATCAAGTAATGCTTTTTTCTATTATTATGACAGAATTTTGAATTATATTTTTCCTTCTTTTATAGCCATTGAATGTCCAACAAGACATTTATATCAATGGACCGTCAGCGTTAGTGAGGTTTGATATGCTATCAATGACTGCCATGCCATCAGCAAAGCATTTGGTGAACGCGGAACGTGATCCCTCCGTCGCGCTAATGGCTTTGGCAACGAATTCCGGACTGGGACGTTTTTCGGATGCCTCACAACTCACGAAGGAATGGACTGTCAAAGAGTTTGATATGGAAAAGGTTGACGAAACCATTCTGATTACTCCTTCGTACATTTCCAACATAATGTCTGAATTGGAAAAGAACGTGACACTCGAAGATCATGCTTGCATATACGAGCACTATCAATATCGTTGGAATCTGGATGCTAAATTTTTAGCGTTCGCTTCATGTGGTATGAAGAATTACGCCATGGGAAGTAAGAAACATTATTCCGTGCCGATACGCACGTTAAATTGTTTGCGAGCTCTACCTGAATTTATAGCAACTTTGGCAACTGTTCCTGAGTCTTTCAGGTAGGATTTTGTTTTATTCTGATACATTTCATTCCTTCACTAATTCATTTAAATTGTATTGGGAGGTGCGCAAATAGTTTTCAAATATCGAAAACGGGGATTTCTACAATTTACATCAGGAATTCGTCGATACACATGATGCATCAGATGGTTCCGATGATAAACATGCCGCCCTGTGTAAAGAGTGTTACTCCACAATCGTCGATTCCAGAAAAGTGCCAAAGTTTTCAATTGCGGCTGGATTAGATTTCGGCGGAAGTGAAAGAATTCAACTGCCAAAATTGACTGTAGTTGAACAGTATGTAATAAGTCAAGAGTGTTTCAATAATTAAGCTATCGGGTCAACAATAATCGGAGCGGCAATCCGGGAAAATAGAACATTTTGTTGTTTTTCCTCAACAAGCCAAGCGCTTAGAAGAAGAATTAGAACGGTGTCGACGTTCCAAAAATTGTGAAATTTTCCCACGTGTGGATCAAGTTCTCGAGTTCATTTCGGTGGTCTTCATTGGAACACATGCGCAGTGGAAGCCTCGGTTCCACGTCACATTTCCAGAAACATTTCGGACGTCGTTTGGAAAACCTTCAAGTGCGTGTCGAGGTTCTACCAATGGTTAAAAGCATTGAAGGTTCTGATTCCGTTTTACCACGATATAAAAATTGATGAATCCCCAGAAAAAATCAAAGCATTACAGGAATTACCATCAGAACTAATTTCTAATGCAACCATTGTTATGGACGCTAAAGAAATTTTTATCGATTAAATTATCCAAAAAGAAGGATCCGATCAGGAATTGATCTCTTCTACAAACTGGTGTTCCAACACACAAGAAACTGAGTCAGCTATGTCGACGTCCTTTGTTACAAGAGCAAATAGACCTAATTATGAAGGCTCCGGCGCGTCCACCTCTACCTTTCACGGTAAGTTTATTTTTTATCTCCTACCACAGAATTCCAATTATAAAATGTCAAATAATTTAACGCTATGCTTAATACTGGTGTTGTTATATTTCAGGTTTGCTGTTGTCAATGGAAAACGAGAACGTAGAGAATGCGAAAAGTAGCGGCAGTGATCCTTTGCCAGTCATTGAAGTCGTTCAAAACAAAGAACCATTTAACGAATTTTTGCAAAAACGATGTCTTAATGTACAAAGCGTTTCCGCATCTTTTTGTACTCGGCAAAGGATTAATAACTCACGGACCGTTGTCGCAAAAGGACAGCAGGCATTTACTGTTGCAGTTTCACGGTGAATTTGCTGCTTGTCTCCGATTCGTTTTTTGTTTGTTCGATCAGCTTCAGCGACATTCAGCGACCAGAGTTATCGCAGCCAAAGTAAAAACTGATCCCGAATCCTTACTGAAATTCAACGAAATGGTAGCAGATTCTGGCTTTCTTCAACGTCTGGATGCCGCCAAGACCAATCCTGAGAGTGAGGATGCTCGAAGTTTGTTGAAGAGTATCAACAAACACGTCGCGGTAAACAATTGCAAAGTACCGTATACATCGGCATAACGCAAATCGTCTGTCACGCACCTTTACAACATGGCGCGATTTTACGGAACCCCGAGCATTTTTTTTTACGTTCGCTCCGGATGACATTAACGGGTGTCTGAATCTTGGGATGGCCCTACCGTTAAAGGATAACTTATCTTTCCCTGCCGTCGATGGAGGTTTCTGTGAGGCGATACGGAACAATGACGAACCCTTTCAGAATCTTTCCGTCAATCAAGTCGGGTTATGTGCGATTTTAGCAACCGTGCCAGTTGCTGCCGCAGAAATGTTCCGAATCATGGTGCAGAATGTATTCTGCACCGTCATGGGAACACCGCCGAGTGCTTCGACTAAGAAGAAAAGTGTTGTTCTTCCCGAAAGGCCCACCGGTGTATTTGGAGTACCCGTAGCTGCATTCGGATGCACTGAAGAGCAAGCTCGCAGATCCTTACGCATGCACATTGTGTTCTCGGTCGGAATTCCACCGAATTTGTTACAAGCAGCTGGCGGCATTGATTTTCTAAAAACTGCCATTTCACAAGCTATAGATGCCGTTGCGTGCGGTGAACTTGAGCCGCTCATTTCCGCCATTTGATCCGTGATCTTCAGGGGAAAACTCCACCTCACGCCTGCCTTTACAAGCCGCATCACCTGATTCGAGAAAAAAAAACAGTTTCTAAAAAATGTTCAGCGAGTAGTGGATCTTTTTAATGTCCACCGTCACACACGAACCTGAACCAAAGGTAAACACGGTATATGTAGTTGCCGATTAGGACGACAATTGCATTTATCATGAAAAACCACAGCCAAGCAAATCAAAGCTGTGAAGTGTTTGAAAAACACAACTAAAGTGAAGAAGCTCATCAGCAAACCAGATAAAACTGATGTGAAGGTCAAGAAATCATTCTGAATAAAGAAAACAATTGTGTTTGAAGTAGATTTCGAAGTTTTGAGTGAGATTGAAGCGCCAAGCAGCGATTTGAGTCTTCTCCGTGTTTATTCCAGGAATCCAAATGCAGCACGAGACTCGAGACAGATTATATACGATTTGAAACGTCGTCCATTGGGTAATCCAGAAGATTTGAAGTTGAGTCCGGAAGACTTGTCAGACTATACATCTTTGAAGTCCAATGACCAACAAAGATTAAGAGATACGCTACGATCACAAAACGGAATGGTTGTCGAATATAATCCATTGGTTTCAACATTGTAAGGCTTCAACACTAACGTCAGTGTTTTGGGCAGTGACGCTCAAGCCAAAGCCGCCTTGAGTTACTTCATTAAATACGTCACGAAACCTACAGCAGAACTGACCCATTCTTTGTCTTTACTCTACCATTCCCGTAGAGACATACAGATATTGCCATCAGTTTCAGAAGACAGCGGAACGACTCAGCGAACCGCCATGCACAATTAAAAGACAATTTTAAACAAGCTGAGTAGCGCGGTTTATATCTCGGCTCCAATGGCTGCGGCTGTCATTCTATGAATTCCAGCCGAAACGTGTACTGAAAGTTTCTGGATTGCCTACGTGTCAGCAGCTATACAATACGTGAAACACCATCCAGAATCGCCAGCAGAATTAAAGCTGAATAACGAAGAGTAATTCGCTGCTTGTATAAGAAAAGAAACTTCAGGAAACTTTCCCAATGATGAAACCATCAATGGTGAAGATCAGGATAATGATATTCAATCAGTCTCTAGTTCATTTTACGATACGGAGTCATCTGAATCCGATGAAAGTTTGCATGAAAAAGACACGCAGACGTCAAACAGTACAGAAAGAAAACTACATTCTTTGCATGAGAAAGACATGAGATTGTTGCCTGTAAATCCCGAAGAAGAAGAATGTAATCAAAACGAGGAATTTATTCTTTATGGAGATGAAGCTATTGTTGATGAAAATGACACTAATTTGCCCGAAGCTGAAATGGAACCCATTGCTATGTATCAGCTAAATAATGCAGAAAATGATGAAAACCTCTCGTCCAAAGCGGATATTTTTGTCACGAAACACAATGTTCAAGCTGCCCCGCAACATCTCCATTACGCGTACCGCGGTAAAGAGCTCGCCATTTTTTCGCTGTATAAATACGTTGCCTTGGTTGATGTCATTCCGATGAAAGGCAAAACAAAAAGGGAAACAAGTGAGTGTGGCAATAGAGGAGCTGGACGCCTCTCTAATGGGGTTTTTCTATTCGGAGCCAATCATCCTTTGCGCGGTAAAATCATGAATCCATACAATTGTATACCAGTGAATTAATTTTTTTCTATTTCACAGACACGCATCAACAACGATTGCGATCCAAAACGAAGATTCCTATCTTAGTAGGAAAACCGCCACACCTCCCTGTTACAAAACCATTGCAGTTGACAGATGAATGGAAAAAGCAAGCTAAACTTTTTTCTGAATACGTTTTTAATATTGTATCGTCCATAAAGTGCGAAGACAAACGATGGCGGGACTTTACCTGGTGACTGGAAATGGAATTCTTTTTTCCGTCATATGCGAAATCTAGATGGGATGGATCGGCCTGAAGGACCATCTTTTCTGGATGGCATTCGTTCTCAATGGATTTCGAATGCTGCTCATGGTTTACGAATATCAGTATCGGTCAGAAGAGCAGCTCAGAAATATCGTTGTCGTTCCGAACTTTATTGAAAACACCCGATAACACCGAAAGTTTAAGTAAACGTTCAGCAGACGACACGGATTCTATCGACAAAATAAAAAAGGCGTGATGAAGAAGAAGCAGCTAAAAAAGCTTAAGAAGCTATCGACGTCATGCGAGCAGAATCAGCAATGGGTGAAGAGTAAATTATGGTGACCAGCCGCAAATTGAAGTGCTACGAAAAAACAAAGAACATTCTCCAAGGAATCTTCCGTGATGATAAAGAAAAATCAACGCAACTCGATTTAACAACAGCAAGAAACGTCATCTGTCAAGAAACTTATGTAAATTCCGTTGACTTGGACAACATTGCGCAGCAATTGAGATCCGAAGAACCTTCAGTCCTTTCAGTAAACAAGAATATGACGCTTAACAGTTTCCGTCTGTCACACCCTTACTGCATGCAGAGGACAACCATTCCAAACTATCTAACAGGCTAAACAGTACCCAAAAAATAGTTTGGGAGGAAATCCGGCATCATTTTCAATGTCTACAGCTTTTCAAAGATGGCATGGGTCCGAAACCGTCTCAATTAATAATATTTTTACACGGTGGTACTGGAACTGGAAAATCATTCCTTGAGAAATGCATTGATGAACTTGCATTGGAATATAAATTCACTATTGGATGCATGGCACCAACTGGCATAGCAGCTAGTAACTTGCCTGAAGGCAGGACAATCCATAACTTTTGCGGAATTCCAGTTTCCAATTTGAACGATTCCTGCCTCGAAAAACCGACAGTCACCACTCTGAATAATCTCAGAGATAGAACTCAAGTCTCAACCATAGGTTTGGTTTTAATCGATGAAATATCGAATGTTGGACCTCGACTGTTCGGGCACATAAATACCAGATTGCAACACATCATGGAAAACGACGAATTTTTTGGCGGTTTAGCTGTTGTGACCATGGGTGATCTTCTTCAGCTCCCACCTGTCAGACCGGCTGAAACTTTGTATAGCGGAATACTGAGCTTGCTGGAAAAGAGGGTATCTTTAAATACTGAAAATACTGCGAAAGTTCCTCGTTACATCGGCATCAGGTTATTCAAAACATTCAAAAAAATTGAACTGACTGAACAAATGCGAGCTGCTGACGACGTGAAAATGCAGAATTGCTGAATCAACTGCGAACTTCTAACATGGGCACTTCCATATCCAATGAATCACTACGCATGTTGAAATCGTTAACTAAAATATACGTTATAGAAGACGGC
Organism: Daphnia pulex; assembly: GCF_021134715.1. Taxonomy (NCBI): domain Eukaryota; kingdom Metazoa; phylum Arthropoda; class Branchiopoda; order Diplostraca; family Daphniidae; genus Daphnia; species Daphnia pulex. The sequence continues at coordinate 4,200,386 of NC_060021.1, read as the reverse complement.
AGTTGGACACAAGCGACTATTGTTGTAACCAGTAACGAAGAAAGTTGCAGAATTAATGAGCAGCAATCAAAAGCACTCTCAAAAAGAAAGAACTGCCAAGAATTCAAGAAGAAGAATTTTATGGAACAAGCCGATCGATGGAACTGTGGCAAACAGTCTCACTTTAGAGGACACCAACTACATCTACAGCAACTAAACGCAATTCACAGGTGTTTTTGTCAAAGGTTTAATACTTACAAGACAATATCAATCCACGTCGCGGCTTATCTAACGACAACCCCTGTAATACTTCATTCTCTAGTTCTCAACCCTGACGAAGATGTCCATAGAGGGTTACGAGAACTTATGCAGTCGTATGAAGAGGACGTGAGACTGCAGTACAATCCACTTTTCGTGTTAGTAAAACTGCCGCACACCAATCCCGACGATTTCATCGGAAATAATGTTGGAGAAAACGAAGTAGTTATCCCTTTAGTTATGAGCTCCGAAAGCAAAGGTTGTGCAGTCAATATTCCTTTCAGAAAAACAATGACACTAAAAGCCAAAAAAATTCATGGTTACGAGCTGGGTTTCACCATTATATTCCACAAAATACAGGGTCAAACGTGTGATAAACTAATTGTAGATTTGAACAAAAGACCTTCTCAACCACAAGTGACATTTGCAACTTTCTACGTTGCAATTTCACGTGTCCGGCGCTCGCCAGTTTTAAGATTACTTCTTCTTCATCACGGCGACAAAAATTTAAGTCACTTGCTGACTTTAAAAGCACCTAAAGAACTCAACACGTGGTTAGCAGCATACAATCCCAGAAATGGTATGTGGCATCCTAAAAGGATTAAAGAAGACAACGACCAAAATTCTGAAGAGAAAAGTATTTTAAAGTCAACTAAGAAAAATTACAAAAAAAAATCTATTTCTGAATCCAGAGATGGTCAATACCGTAAATCCAATGCAGCAATTCCTTCCAATTCCGCAAAAAACGGTCAAAACAATGTCAACAAAGAACGGAAAAGACGTCAACCACGAATACCCGACGAAACACCCCAAAGGGAAAAATCCTTCAAAATACTTGATTCTGCAAGAAAACACTATTCGAACAGCGTCTTCTTCACTGTAACCTCAAAAAGTAATTGAATTCCTAGCAGTTGGCTGTAAAACTTCGATTCAAAATCAAGAAAATAATTCAGTATGAAGTAGCATCAAAATGTCCAACTACTCATAGTAATCATCATTCTTCAATCGTAAAATAATCAAGTTCATTTTATTCATTCCTATTTTGTTCTACGTTTTATCTACTTTTATTTCAATTTTCACCTTTTTCAAATAACAACGTAAATGACTGCACCTGTCATATTTTTTTTCTTTCTTCAATGTGTCATTATAATGTGATTATACAGTACCTACCAGAAGTTTGGAAACGAGCGAGAGAAGCGGAGAGAAGCTTATGTAAAAAGCCGATTTTCGCCACGTTCCCAAAAATCGGGTTTTTGACGGAGGGTGTTGAAATTTTTTTTTGGAAGTAGCCATAATGGTTGGCTACTTCCTGAATTTTTTTCAGATTTTTACATCTTAGGGAAGGGCAGCTACAAATGGATGTAAAAGTTTGGAAACACGATGTAGAAGCGTATTAAAAAGTGCCTACTTTGCCGCTCTCTAATTAGGGAAAAAATTAACTCTACGAAGACGCCAAAAAATGCACAATAAAGAGCTTCGTTAGTTCTATGACAAGTGCCATTTTCAAATTTTTTGAGTTTCATTTAATATAATGAATTTCAAATTGAAAATGAGATTTGTCATTTTTTCCCATTTCTCCCCTTCTATCCCACCCCGCGGTGTTGTCGCGATTTCTCCTTTGTTTCATTTTCGTAGGAAAGGTAAATATCGCCTACTAGAGTAAAGGCGAAAATTTCCCACCTCCGACGAAGTCTAATTGGATTGTTATTTCAATATTTGTGTCTGTTTGAACATTTGGTTTTGTTGTTCACCCAACCCACCAGTCCTGTTGACCAAGATTTAAATTGCTTAGTTTCTTGCTTAATAAAAGATCTTTGATTCAGATAATTTTCATGCGATTATTTCATTGCATTTATTTAGAGGCTATAAATCAACCTTAATAACGGGTGGTTTGGTGCTTTTTTCAGGAAAATTTTTGTTCTAATTCCGGTTTCCGATCAGTTGATTACCGATCACCAATATTGGTACCCCTAAAGTTATTTTTTGGTGAAAAAACACCTACGTTGCAGAGTCGCATATAGGTGGAAATTTCTTCGAAAATTGGTGAGTTTTTTTAACAGTGCCTTCCAAAGATTCTATGAATAATTGGTTTTTCGAGAGAAAGGTCCCACTGATGTTCTTTTTACTGGTGAATGCAAACCGGAAGTATCATCTGTGATGTATAGAGTATCTATTTAATGAAAAATGGGTGTTAAAACCAGAAGAATCCAAGATTAAGAACCTAAAACAACAAATCTTCCATTATGGAAGTCTGCAGTTAAAATGGTTAAATGAAAATGTATGTTAATTCTATATAAAATTTCTTGGAAAGCTGATAATTTCATCTCTTATTACACAAAACAATTCAAACCGTGAAGTGGATTTTTGAAGATATGGCTTAAAAGAAATTTAACTGCCACAGACAGTAAATACTCCACCCATTCTTGAATGGAGTTGTTGCTTTATGGATCTTTAAGATCAGTGAACTGTCGAGTATGAAAAAAGGTGTCTACCAGATGAAGATCAATTGCCTAAAGGAGGAAGGTTTGAAAGGTAGGTATTAAAATCTCATGTCTTTCTATTATTTCGTGAAAATTTGAAATTTAGTGATGACATTTCCCCGTGTTGTATACGTTGAAGTACATATACATGTTTATCAAGTTGGAGGTATTGTTGCTGAGGAATAGATGACACAGGTTGTTGTGGCGGAGACGAGTAATGATAATTTTCAGGGCAACAAAGATTTTGACGATCAGGTGAGCGAGGATAAATTATCTGTGATTAGTGCTATTTGAAGCGTTATTAATCAAATATAGACGATATAGCGTGTAATGAATCGTCAACAAAGGAAAATTTCCCTGCTAGTAGTGGTTTTTGATCGTCTTCAAGAACACTTTTGTGTATCTTTGGAGTGTTTAACCGCGCTCTTAACTATTACTTTTGCCCTTTTCCCCTATATCGATGGCTATCTTGTTCAAGACGGTAATCATCTCGTATACGTACATATGTAATAAGTCTATTGTTCAAATTTTTTCTCCTAATTTGATACAGGTCAGTTTTTGAATTCTAACCGACGTCTAGGTTTTTCAAGGCTCTTAATGCTCCGCTTTTTTAAGAAGTGATCGGCAGAATGATAGCTTACTTTGATTGGTTGCTAACTAGTCCCAATGGACCGCTATTTTGTATCTTCTTGGTGCGAGACCCCACCCAACGATTTCTCAAAAGACTGGAAGAGTCGAAGTAGAGTAAACAAACACTTTAATTGCTTTCCCTGGGACTTTGCGGTGTTGAACTTGTATTGCAGCTGTTTTTCATAGAAAAAAAAAACAAGAAAAAGAAAAGGTAAGACCAACCTCAGGCTATAGGGAACCAACGCCCCTTAGACTCTTTTCAGCTTTTAAAGTGACAATATGTCGCCGTCGTCGTCTAGTTCATCAAGCTCAGATTTTGATTCGATGGGAGATAGCTAAACTTCACCGTCGCATTCTACGTAGCTTTCCCCAGGAAATTTGAAGAAATGCAGAGAGGGACTTGAATAACCGAGGTAGGCGTCGGAGTTGAAGTGGGAGCAAGAACGTCTTAACAACACAGGGCCAGGATAATTTAGAAGGCTTGGAAAGTAATGGCAGTCAGTACCGGAGTTGCAGCCGTTTGGTTAGTCACAACCGTAATCGTTCAATGAACAGCATCCGCAGCCATTCTCAAGTTCGCCGTAGTGGTCAACAACGAGGAGCTGACGTTCTTTGAGAGGGTTAAGTCAAATCAGTAGGCGACTGGGTCCCCATTTCGTAGAGGGTTAGATTTCCATTTACAATTTCAAGGCCACCCAAGGAAGAATATGTCATTTAGTTGTGAGTTAGTGACGATTTTGATGAGGAAGTTAAATCTTTACTAGAGAAATTAACAATTGAAAGAATCCCACTCAAAGACCAATGCTTCGTCAGTGGCGTTTTTGTCATTCTGAAAAGCTCTGGTGGCTTTAGACTGAAACGATTACTAAACACTTAAGGTAACCCTAAGTAGTCCTTAGAGTACATCACTTATACCTTTTATGGTAAAATTTATTTCGTGATTTTTTTTCATGACAATCATGGATTTTTTTTTGGTCTGTCGTCCACTCCATAGGCCTTCAGAGAGGTCCTTAAACCCGTAATGACTGTTGAGAAGGAGGTTGATTCGGATCTTAGTCTACTTGGATGATTTTCTCAGCCTTAGTCAATCCAGGGAAGGGACAGAGCGCGATTTCGCTAACGTAGTAGAAATTCTGGGAAAATGAGGCCTTTTGATTAACTGGGAGAAATCTGTGAGCGTGACCACACAGGAAAGGACGTTTTGATGGCTTCATATAATTTTAAAAGACTTATCTCTGTCTCTCTCTCCCGTAGGGACTTAGAGCAGATCATAGAGATATATAAGAGATGCTGCGAAAATTTTAGGCGATTTGTCTTTTCAATTCAGACTATCCTGTTTGCCCAGGAGCACTATCGGTGCATCCAGAGGCTTTAAGTTGTCAATTCAGCTCTCGTCGCGGGTTAAATGGCAAACCGCTGTCGGTGCTTGATCCCTATTTAATAATTTTTTCGTATGCCTCTACTTCGTGGTGGGCTGCCTCCTTAAATAATGCTAAAGCCAAAGGACCATTGGCAGATCAGGAGCGATATCGTTGTTTAGACCGAATCTATGAAATCAAACAGTGCCTAATCTTAAGAATAATCGGATAGAGACGAGGACACAACGATAAAGAAACTAGTTAGCTAAAAATTACTCTAATTTTTCTACGCATCGTCTTCTTCACCACAATTGGTGGAGTCAATACAATCATAGCCTCCTCTTTTTAAGAAGCCAAAAGGAATGCTATCCCTCCCATGTGGGAAAAGTGAAGATCATTTTTCTCACCTCTTCTCCCATTTACATTCCTCCAAGTGGACCAATGGGGGCCATCTGGTGGTCGGGTGAGTGGGAATCAATGAACCACCATGTAAATTTTTAAAAATGTCTGAAACCTTAAATTTTTTCCTGTAAGGGTTTCCATGAAAATTTTCCATGTACTTTGATTGTTTATTGAAGGTGCATTGCTGTCATTTTACACGTACCAACATGAAAAAAAATTGTTTTCTAAAACTGAGAGATTGGGTAGGCTATTAGACTACATGTATGAAGGCTATGATATCACAAATACAGGAATACTACCCGTTCTTGTGATATAAAATTTAAAAGTCAAGGCTTGAGTGAGTAAAAGTTTTCAGAACAAAACAAAGTTTACAAATATATCTTAAAAAATTGAATAAACGAAAGAAGACGAAGAATTGTATGTGCCAGGATGTGAGAAAAATTTTACTTTACGAACTCAGCAGATGTAAGTATATCCCGGTTACAAATCAGGGCCTTATGTGACTCACCTACTACCCGATCCCTCTTTTTCCCTTCCCGTTGCGAAAGTATTTGTTTTGATAGAATTGTAAATAAACCGAGTCTTAAAATATCGCCACTAGATGATAAATTGTCGTCCATTGAAGGTGGGGCCAAACTGAAGGAAGGGAAGATAAATTTTCTTAAAAAACCGCAAACCTTTCGGTTTCTTAAATAGAGAAAGCTTTGATACAATCGCCACATTAATAAGCCGGAGTTGATAGCGGCTTTTTTCGCACTAAGGTTTTTTACACACATGGGGTGCCAGCTGTCAGTGATAATGCCACAGCGGTGCATTGTGAATAATTCAGGAGACTTTAGGTCCCATAGATTGTGTAAAAAAGCGTGGAAATAGTGGCGTTATGCAAACAGAGCTTAAACACGATTTAAATTGAGTATCTTCCGACGACACAAAATGTCGTTGCAGATCGTCTATTGGGCCAGAAGTCAAACGAATTGAGACTCAATCCGTAGTAACCTGAGAGTTCGCTATATAGCCTACGGGTAGAGTTTTTCACCTTCCTTAATATTTGTTTTCCTCCGCAACTAACTATTCTTATTTCTAGGAAGTAGATTCCGGAATAAAATTATTGATTTTTTTAGTTTCCCATAAGGATCTTCTTTTCAAGAGACTCATCGCTATGCAGGGTACGTCCTGGATAGCAACAGGATTTTCTCTAAAGAAACCTAGGAAGTCTCAGCGTAATTCTGCCCTTCAAGTGATCACATAGAGAAATTACTGTCCCTTACTAGCTTGTCCGGCCGAAACTTTGAGAGATTTTATCGTGGCTCTCATCAGTGGCGTCAATGAAACAGGACAATTTCACTGTTTCTTGGACTAAGACCCCCCTCCCCCCATAGTTTGGTAGGGGTATCAACGATGAATCGGTGATTAAGGCCTGTTTTGAAAGACGCGGGCGTTGACAAGTTGGTCTATTCAATTCATTCCACGAGATGCGCCTCAAATCAGACTAATAATGTTGTGCCGTCAACTTTTACCGTTTTTACATGATCACTGCGGGGGCGCTTCAGTGGCTAACGCATTATGTAAATGACTTCTTTTGGGGTTTTTTCTCTTGATTATTGTGCTTCAAAGTCAATGCAAGAGTCCAGGCCGAGTCACTTGTAAAACCGTTAAATTATCGCTCGTGGATTCTGACTAGAGACTGACGGGTAATCATTATTGTTTTCATAAGCGGTACGCGAGACCTGGACATATAAGGTTTTTCCTTCCTTCATCCCAAATACTTGTTAATGTTTGTGTTAACAGTTTCAGGAGCGAAAATGTCGAATATAGAGGTAGCCAACTCAACAAACCAGCCTAAGCCGTAAAGAAATCGTTGGAAAATAGAGACCGAACTCCGTTAAGTTTTGTTATACTGAAATTCTCGTTGGTCTGGGCGTCTGATGCAGTCTGTGTTGCCACACCACGCAATAAAGGAAACGGAAAGACACAGAACCAAAGCGGGTTAGTTGAGCCGACGTATTGCCCGACGGGTTGCTGGTTGCCAACAGCAAACCAACTTCTAGCCATCAATGAAGAACACAAACGACACAAGTGGGAGAAATCAGTTGGAGTTGGGGGCACACAAAATGGTCTCCAGACCACGCGACATAGATTGTAGGAGAAACAATACCTGGGCTGGTCAATGACGTTCGGTTTCATTGGTCCAGATGATCGCGTAGCGGACGATTCCGTCATCACCAGGGAAAGTTTTGAGAATCCTTCCAGTTGGACACGATGACGACAATGTCTTCTACTTCGAGATTTGGACCTTCTCGATACCATTTTCCGCGCTCGGTGAGGCTTGATAGAACCTCCTTCATCTAATGGCTCCAGAACTGATCCCACACTGCTTGCGCATTGCGCCATCTTTGCTTGGTGGACAAGTCATCCTCGGAGAAAACGTCATGTGAAAGATTTGGAGTAAAGCAAGCTGGATCGTTTGGGTCTTCAATCATTGGAGTTATCTTACGACTGTTCAGAATATTATCGAACAGTGTAAGGGCGGTAAACATGATTTCATCGATGAGGCGTTAATTTCCTAAGACTCTTTGTAACGAAATCTTAGCGGCTCGAATCATTCGTTCCCAGCTATCTCCTAAATGTGGGGCGACACCCATTTTGACGGCCGACATGTCGCAGGATGGCGTGTTGATTAAAGTTCTGAAGGCATTCAGCTAGTCAACACGCTGAACAGCGGGACATGCTAGTCCCGTTGTCACTGTGGTAGGACGCAGGGAAAATGCGACGATTTTGGAAACGGTCAAGCGCAGAGATGAAGAAACTTGTATCCAACGAGTATGTCGTTTTGAGGTGCACAAATCATAATATACAACCCATATAATAAATAGGCAGTCCCAACGTTTGATCTTGTCATCTGGATGGGACTAAAATAATCCGCTCCAGTGTGTGTAAACGCACAATAGGGCACCTTCAATCGAGAAGCGGGTGGAGCAGCCATGAATGGGCCTCCCTTTCGTGATACGTCTTCTGCAACGAAAACATAGATGATAGACTCGTTGTGTCGTGAACCGACCTTTCGGATCTAATACTGTTGACATGCCTCCTGGTGTAGCTGGCAAGCTTTGAGATGATCACGATCACGGAGTAGCTTGAAGAGAATGAGTTAAGCCACCCGCTCGGATTGAGGAAGAATGATCGGGTGCTGATTGTCTTTCAGAAGAGGCGCGTTTTCAAGTAATCTGTCGACACACATATGACCATGACGGTCAAGATATGGAGTCAACTGAAACACCTTGGACCTCTTGTCGATATTTTGGCCGGTCCGTAGATCATCTCTCCTGCTGTATCCTGTGGAGAATGAATGATTTGCTGACCTGGATCTCATTGGCTGAAATTTCGTCTGTTCGAATGTTGATCACGATCCTTTTGACGGGCATTTCGGATGAAACAGAAAAGATAGGTGACGTTGAAGATAATTAGTGGTCTAGATTTTCTTTCGATTTGAAGGTCGATTCCGTTGCTATCTCGCTGTACGAGTCCGACCAAGGTCTCGGATCTTTGTATAGTTTCATCAACTGCTAAGAGAACTTTAAGTTTGGGCCCTTCATCGAGAACTTGGAGAAATGATGAACTTGAAAATCAATGTGGTAAACGATGATGTAGGAAGAGTCTAACCCACGACTGGCGTTATCTTCAGGATTAGAATGCGTTTGGAACGTAATTCCATTGATCCTGCGTCGAACTCTCAAATATCTCACCTACATGATTTCAGACGCAATTGTTAAAACGTTAACTACCTGATTTAATCCAGCTGAGGACGGTCGTAGAGTTGGTCCAATAAAGAGTCCGGCCGAAATCGAAGTCGATCTCGGTACACACTTGCACGACGAGACAAGTGGCATGAACGGCAGTGTTCCAATGCAGGATCTTCAGGAATTGGAGCAGAGTGACTTTGGCTTTCGAGATGAACCGAACACTAGCTGATGAACGGAATCCAGCGCTAAAAAAATACATTTAGACGACGGCGCCCAAGTTCATTTCTGAATCGTCTCCAAAAACATGCAGTTTGTTCGCTTTGGGATCGTCTTTACCGGGAGACGTCGTTCCAGGACGAGCCCAGAAAGTGAAGGCAAAATTTTCGCTTAGCAGTTCCAGCTTTGATAAGATCTTGGCTCAGCTCATCGTCAAAGTTGAATTTATGGCGCCAGATGTATTGCATGACAACTTTCGCTTTGAAACTATCAGCGCTAGAAAGGTAAGTGGTTCAAAGATTCTGAAGATGGATTTCAACAGATTCCTTTTAGTCCTCCCACTTGAATCCAGCTTTGCACCTAGGACAAAGACGTCGTGACGAAAATCCCAAACTTATCCGTTTAAAAACCCCCAACTAACCAGAGTTAGTTCTTCTTGAGCTGTAGAATAAACAGGGACATGAACGAGAGGAAAACAATGTTGGCTTTCAAGGTTGATTGATTCCTTGCTTAATTCGAAAGTCTCCTCGACATAAACATCCGAGATGTTGAAAGAGAAACGACTGTCCTTTGAAGAAATACGATAAAGTTGACGATCTTTCAAGTGGAAAGATTTAGTTTTGCCGTTGATAGTTATCGTCGATACTCTTTCCACCCTACCACGTAAATTGAGAAGGTTCGCCGTAATCACGGATATTTTACTTCCGTAATCAAGGAGCACATAAAGTGGAAACTCTTTCCAATTTGCCTTTAGGATGATTGGAACGTTTGAAAGTCAAATATTGCTTCTGGACGGTCTCGACAAGATTGGACCGGAGAGTTCCTTTTAGATTAAAGCCGTGGAGATAAGTGTAGCAGAGGATGGTGAATACCGTCGCATTCGGGTTTAGAACAACGTTAAGTCCTGGTACACTCCTTGCTAAGATCATTTCGTTCACAGCCGAGGCAAAAATTTGAAACCTTCACTATCTTAGTCCGACAGGCAACTCCTTTAATTACATACAATTCTTTAGCCACTGTTGATGATTGCTCTTGCATCTCGGGCATATTGGACTCGTCTCGTCGGTGTCAGATTTCGAAAGAGTCGCGGACGTAATGTTGAAAACGTTCGGTTTGTTCCTACGGTGCTTTTCTTCTGTTAGTTCCACGGGCCGCTGACGAGAAGATTCCATTAAAGTAGCTAGGATAGATTTTTCAGCCATGGCAACTCCGTCGAGCCATTGATCTAAGTCTTAATAGACGCAAGCGTCGGTTTCATCACCCAACTCTTCTCGCTGAATCGACTTTTCATTGCCGGTGGGAGCTTTGCAAGTAGCTGCGAGACTACAGCGTGACTGCATTGCTCCATGTCGTACCCTCCAAGTCGCAGAGTCACCTCAACGTTGTGAAGGTCCGCAGAGAAGGATTGAAGGGCACTAAAGTATTTGTCTTTGAAGGGGTGGAGTTTCAGGATGGATTAGGAACAAGCTCGATAGACGATTTGTGGATTGCTGCATCGTCTATGGAGCTCGTTCAGGGCGTGTTGATAAAGTCCTGGATTCAATAACGCTCCTTCGATGTATTTTCTAATTTCTTGAGTAAGGGTGTCGTGAAGATGAGCGATTAACTCCGCGTTGGAACTTACGGCATAATGACCGAAGACCTTGAACATTTGAATAAACATTCGTAAATTTCGGGGATCTCGATTGAAGATTGGCGCCTTCATGGGGGTGGATTGATGCTCGAACGACCCGGCTCAGCGTGTGAGGTATCAAGGGCATGGATCCTTGCGTCCGATGTATAAACTCTGTGCGTCGTAGGCCGTCGGTGGAGGGGCTAAAGGGCCAGGAAAGCCCGTTGAGAATGTCGGATTCGTCTGCATAAAGGATGGCGCCGTGATGTTTCTCGGAAAGGAAAAAAAGCCGAGGCTGGAAAAAATTTAACGCTGGCTGGTTGCGTGGATAGCGGTGGAATTGAGAGGGTGGTCGTGGTGGCCAAACCCGTAAATCAAACTAGTTTCAAGTGAAATAAAAGTCACAATCTAGAGCCAGGGCGGACAGACCCAGACCGTGTAATGGACCTAGGCTAACCAACCAGAAGCTCGTTATGTAAGGCGGATCGGATGTTACTTGTGTTATACTGGTAAGGACCGTACTCGTCGGAACTGTTCTTGTCGAGATTGAAGTTGTCTGTGGCAGATTCGTGGGCCAAGTGTGGCAAGCGCTAGACGGTGGTAGAAAAAAAGATGGTAGAGCCGGCAGTGTTAGCCTAAATCAATTCCGTTGACCAACGTTCCTCTGAAATTATCTAGCTGCTTCAAAGTGAAATTTTTATGTTCAAATAGTGAACAAATTAGTTAATCCAGAACAAGAGGTAAAATGCTTCGTGTAATTGTACGTGAAATGTGACACCAGGCCAAAAAAACACGAAAAAACACGAATTATTGAAAATAAAGTTTCCGTAATCCGTATACAATTTGAAATTTTCCAAAAACTCTAAAACTTTCGTAAACCATTGGCAAATCCGATTTATAATCATTTGATTTGATGACTGGAGAGATTATCATCGATGATTTTCTGGCAATAATTGATTGCTCAATAAGAGACAAAAAAAAACCATCGCAAGTTTTTTATCATCTATAAAAGGACGCAATAACGTGTTCAACCCAAAACGCAACATGCTTGTATCTTGAAAAATACTAATCAAAGATACTTTTGTTATAAATTTCCAATAGAGCAATATTTTGAATTACGAGTTTACTTGTTGGACTCCCATGTGAAGCAGCTGTGTTTATATTGTGTCAGTATCAATCGTTTATTTATGTATATGTTGAATAGAAATATAGAAACAGAGTATATATAATTTTTACACAGTCCAAATATGTAGATTAAAATTCTCGATGGCTTCCGAAGGTGCCCGATGGAAAATGTAAAATTTGAAAGCTTACGAATTGTCGGTCATTAAAGATTCTTATACGTCATTTGCCACTTGAATTCTAAAAGCTAGCAGTAGTGGCGCTCTGCTTGAACGAAAAGTTATTTATTAGAGATTGGCCCAAATTTTTTCACCTGAAGCATACACCCTTTAATTGCACGGTCCTGAGACGAAAAAAGAGGTCCAAAGATTCCCTGTCCAGAAGGGCCAATCCATCTGGATAACAGTGCCCTACGTGGAAGATATCAGCACCACAGACAGACCCTTTACGATGCCACAATACCTTCAGCCCAACTAATTCCCACGGCTTACCTCACGATTCAGCAACGAGTGGATCTACAGTGGCTGAAGAAGAGAAGGAAGGGCAACTCAATGTTTACTCCGTTGCATGTGAAATAAAACCAACTATTGCACAACAAGAAGGTCGCTTAGCAACAGCAGTACGTCTTAACTTGGCCCAAGCTGAATTAAATCTCATAAAGAAAATCGCTTCTCTTCGTCGAACAATCCCGCCACCACCCACAATTGGTAAAATACAGACACTAGTCTATTGATTCCATGAATGTCCGGAGAATTTGCCAATCAACAAGACACGCTAAGCCCCACGCTGAAAACCAAACAAAAAACTTTCAACGGCAATGAGATACGCGTAAATATTGCTAAACATAAAAATGATCATCTATAATTGTTCTGTTCATCGTTCTTGTCAGTCTTATTTGACTCACTCATAAAAAACAATCGATAATGTATTGGAAATCATATTTGAAATTTATTCATTCTATCGTTCTAAAATGATTGAACGACGCTATTTTATAAAAGTAAATCAAATCTTTTTTCCTTTCAATTTCTTGCTGAAACAGAGCAATTCATTTTTTTTAAGTTTATATCAAAAGTTCCTGGCAAAATGGCCAGCTTATACAAGTGTCTGTTTTCAGATTGTGTGGCAAACAAACTAGGCCAGAAAAAAATCTTTATGGTTTCTAACTTGTCCAGACATAGTGCCAAGAGGCAATATTTGGTCTTACATTTTCCTGTTGTCTTTTGACTCTTTTCTTACAGTTATTTAAATTTGTAGAAATATGACCCAAACATGTCATGTGCAAAAATGGAACGGTGCCATAAAGAAGTTAATTTCTTATTCCGTCAGCTTGGCAAAAATTTATGTTTTACAAACGAGGAGTAATACCATTCTTATACAACAACCTAAATTTGTTTATTCTTTTTATTGGTACGTTATGAGTTTCCACAAAACTTATTTAACTTTGATTGCATTATTGATTAGAACTTTATTATTGTTGATGTTCTGCCCATCAACACCGTTGAAAAACCTGGCTTTATACAACTAGTTAATGGTATTCACTTTAATGCTGTTGCATAAGAGAACATTCTTTTCAAAGATGTTGGAGAACAAATTTAAAGAAAGAAAATAATAGCTGATTGAAGTATTAGTGAAATGTAACGACGCTTTTTATACAGCGGTTGCTTGGACTTGAAGCTGACGTAGAAGAGTTTCAAATCTAGAGGAGACCATCAACTAGTTTGACTCACATCAATTCACTGGCATTCGTCATATAAATGGCCGTCACACGTTTAATATATATAACCAACCTTCTTGAAGAATTACACACTGAATTTGGTGGTTTCAAAAAAGTATGGGAGACTTTCAACAATTACATCAGTCGCCTTTTGAAAAACTAACCGTACTCTGGAATTAACAATAATCGAATTCATTGAATTGTGTTATCATCATCACCTTGATCAATTATTCGTTTTGCGATCGAAAACACATCGTAACACGCTGGATTTCAGAGTTTGGTGCTGTAAACTGCATGCTAACCAAAAATCCGATGTTTGAGAAAGCTATTGAGTGAGTTTCGTTTACCTCTATGAATAGCAATACCTCAAAGAATATGTACGGATCATGGAAATTGTAGCAGAATCTCTGGATATCTTTTAAGGCGAGAAGAACGAAGTGTGATTAAGTGTGATGGAGTTATTTGTTGCCTACCTTGAAAGAAAAATTGAAAGCTCTCATGGACAACGCAGCAATTATCCATTGCCAACTTTTATTTCTTGTGTGCTTGACTCTATCAGTGAAAGGTATTTATAGAGATTTTTTGTGTTTGATCTGTTACTAAATTTTTAGATTTTTTAGATTTAATAGCATGTTTTGGGAATAAGCTACGTTTAGCAGCAATTTTTAATTCACCGTTTAAGTTATCATGACTTGATGCTGAAGATGACGTTCGCTGAAATTGGGCCATTTTTACAAAATGTGTTTCATTTGACTACATTGCAGGAGATATAATGTCACCCTTCAACTCTCAACAGTAATTGAGAGGCTCTTCAACAAAAAAGGCCTCTCATATTTACACCGAAAAGCTTAAATCTCACTTTTAAGCACTTTGAAATGTTGTTACTTTTAAATTTCAATAATCATTTTGCAAAAAAGTGGTAAATTGTCTTATTTTAATGGAGCCATATAAAGATAGACATTTTGCCAGATTTTGAAGTAGAGTTAAGTTGTTTAGATGCTCATATCTCAAGTATTTGTCGATATGTTTATAAGTCCTCTTTGCTTCTTCTTACAACACATTTTTATTGTTCAATGGTTACAATTGCATTACTCTACTGTATGTCAATTGATATGGAAATAAAACCTTTTTCGTTCAGTTTCAGTCTAAGACTTTGCATTATTCATTTCGTATGTAAATTTATAATTTTTTATTTGGGTGGGGTAAACTGGTTAGTCAAAAATCAGTGTGATCCTACCATATATTATTTCAATAATATAGATGTTATTCCAATGAAAAAGTAGTAGTCGAGCAAAAAGTCGTGCGCAGTTTACGCCGATGCGCACCACAGTGGCCGATAGCAGAACTAAAATTTGTATTATGCTTGACACCCAACGTAGGCCCAATCTTTTGTTCAAGAAGCAGTCGGATTCGCAAATGTTATTATCCTGTTTTTTGTTTTGGTTTCGTTTTGTGTGCAGCGATGTAACTTTGATATATATGAGTGCTTCCCGAGTTCCGTATAAAGTGCCAGACTTTGCCAAAAGTTTAGATGATGACCAATTTAAAATATACTGTAAAGTACTTGAAGATCTAAAATGTAGTGATTCGTTGGTATTGGACCTAAATTTATTCAAATGTGGAAGTGAACTAGAAACGTTAATCCCTCCAATAACTAGGAACCACATGATTATTCATTTAGTCATGGGGCGTAATTGCAGTGACGGTGAAAAAGTTGAAGCCATAAACAATTTATTGTCCTCAGAACAAACCTTCTCTGACAAATTTCTTGCATTCCCCTTGACAAATGGAATTCTGATTCTCAGAAGCCATATAACTCACTCGCAAACTTTATCTGCTAAGCCAGCCACTCCATGGGTTGCATTGCAAAGCGATGGAAAAATTTTATTTGCTGTCTGTGACTGTGTTGCTGGGTAAGTAAAGTAACAGTGCAGTGTATCTTAAAAATATTAATGTTTGTATCTTTTTGTTTCAACAGACTAGGTAACAGCTGTATTCATGTTAGTGCATTTATACAACAAGCCATCCATGAGCACCAAAAGGATAAATCGACAACCACAAATGCAACAACCACAAGTACTGAAAATATAATTCCTCTAAAATCACTGCCGTGTAACTGGAATAAACCAGAAAAGGGTCCAGTAAGTTACAATCGTCACGCATTATAAATCTTTATGCATAAGTATTAATTTTTCTTGTTACACATTAGGTAACTATTGGAAAGATTGGTGATTTAACAACACTCCTTCCTAGAAAAAAAAAGCATTTCAGGGAAACACATTTTGCCAGTAACTGATGAAAAATTTAATCAGTGTAACGCAGAATTGGCTCTATTACCTTTTCTCCCTGTAACCTTGTCAACTATGGACCACTATGCTTCTTCTTTTACACCAACCACAGTGGCAAACAAAGTCCCAAAATATCTAACTACATTGTTTGATTGCAACCTAGAGGGGAAACCTTTTAATGTAGTGGAAGAAGAATGCGAACGTGTGTTGCAACTAATAACCCTAACTCGTGATGAGCAAGATGCAGCTGAACTGGTAACAAGAAATCAAAGTTCCTGCGAAGAATGGGGCAATCAACGAGGTGGACGTATAACAGGAACTATGATCTTCCGTGTCAAAAAATTCGATTTTTCACAACAATTAACTCCTGGAAGCACACAATTCATTTTAGAAATATGCTACCCAGAGATTAGCAAGTTCAATGGTAACAAGTATACCAGGTAACTAAAAGCAAATTACTATTCAGAATTGGTACCGCTCAACTAATTCTTCTTTTTTTAAAGGTACGGAAAAATGAGCCCTTTGCAGCCCAAAATTTTTCAAGTCATGTTAAAGAAAACAATCTACATTCTAATTTTGATTGCAAATGTGTTGGATTAATTATATCCATCACTCACCCTTTTCTGGCAGCGTCACCTGACCGTATCTGTCACGGCGAATGTCATGGGAAATTCGTATTGGAAATTAAATGCCCTTTCCGCGTAAGCGGTTTGAAGATCAAAGAATACTCTCTTAAAAACAAAGATTTCTTTCTAAAAGTGCATCATTCCACAGGAAATATGTCTCTAGATGATAGCTGCTCTCCTTCATCAACAGTGTCTACTTTATCCGAATCTGTTGTACAGAAAAAATGGATATTTGTGTCAGATGATTCACCTATTAAAGTGATACAGATTAATCCAAAGAAAAGGTTATTTTTGTGTGGAAAGTAAAAGAGAATTATACACGAAAGACGTCAAATACTTCCATTCCATGGTAGTACAGTCCTTTAGAATTTGCGTTGTAAAAATTATACGTAAAATCTAACCTTTTATTAATTTTTATCTATAGGAAACAACCAGAAGCAATTAAGTGGTACTTTCCGGAGCCATTACAAAAGTATATGGTATGCACAAATAGATTGTCACAATTTTTGTATTTACGAATGAATTTTCCATCAAGCAGGTGTGAAGAGTCCAGAAAATGAAACATGGATCGCGGAAGAGTTGAAAAAAACCTACGCCAATTTTAGAACCATATATCATGTGTTCGTTATAATATTTTCGTCATTGCGCAACGTGTTTTTAAATTAATTTATTGTAAACTTGAAACGAAATAAAATCTTTGTGTCATTCACGGATTCACGTTTACTGTTTTGCTAATTTTACTGCATATGCATAGGTAAAGTACATGATCATTTATTTTAAAAATAAGTTAACCTGATTAGAGTTTTTGAAACTAAACAACAAAGAACTGATGAAGTTCCCAGCAGCACATACACTGTTTTTGAACCCATATTCCGATACCGCGTGAAAAGTTGACTGAAGTGCAACAATTTTAAGTTATTAGCGTTAACCTACATAGCATTATGTGCGTGATCGTGATATAATTATACTTCTAGCTTAAAGAATTCCGTGGATATCGTAATAAAGCTGCGTGAACGCCTTTTTATGCATTTATACACTCCTATTCGAATTTCCCACCATTCAAAATGGCCGTCACCTGATTGGGTCATTTTTATTTGATCTGTTCTATAACAAAAAACATTGACTTAAATTGATAACGATGCATCACTAGATGCATTGATTCATGAGGATCACAAATATCATAATTTTCAGTGGAAATGATGAAGATTAATGCCCGTACGAACATGTCAAAGTTTCAGCATTTTCTGTAATCTCCCCTCCCCCAAAATTAGTCCAAAATTTAAAAAAATTATTAAAAATAAACTATTGGTTGGATTTAAAAAAATTTTATAGAAATATAAAGCTCTTGCCGAGATCTATCGATTTCTGTAAAATTTGAATGGAAAAATTTGAAGAAAAAAAAAGTTTCGAAACAGATTCTACTTTTTCGTTTTTGCGGCGCAGCCCATAACTTGACCTAATCGAGAAAACAAAAAAGTAGAAACTTGTACTGAAACTTTTTGTGTTTGTTTTTTCCACTTGAATTTTAAAGAAATCGATAGATTGAAATATTTCATATGTCTAAGAAAAACAAACCTTTTCTTCGACTGTCTTGTACTTATTAACTCAAGCCTTTTGTTCTTCACTTCTTAAATCACAATCTTTACGTTCCATATTTCCAATTTAACGAATTCAATAGCTACTCTAGAATTATAAAATCCAATTACAAACTAAAATAAAAAACGCAGAATATTACAGTTGACAGCGGGGACAGCCGAACTGGAAAATGTAAACAAGTAAAGAAAGATGCGTCTGCGTTGAGTACTAAACAGTATCCAAATTAAAAACATTAATTGTATTTACAAATAAATTGAATTTGCAAAATTTAGACCGTTTACAAAGAAAATATGAAACAAAACATAATAATTAATTGAAATCCAATTAAAACAATTCAAATTTAAGTTTAAATTAACAAAACTCCATTTTACCCTATGCTTCAGAGCGAAGGAAAATTTTAACTACACTAAGAATATATAACTGAATCTGAATGTGTTTGAGGTTGTTTGACACAGATACCTATCAAAGAACATATTTACATTAATTGAAATACAATCGAAGCAAGTCCAATAAAAAAAACTTACATGTTCTTATTCCAGCCTTCATAGTTTACGACGAAGAAAATTCCACTGATAACCAATAATACTGGTAATTTCTTCAGAAAAAGGGTCCCTGGATCAATCAAAATAGAATAATGGTAAATAAAATTGAATGGCTGCAAACTTTCTATGGACAGAATGTAAAATGCAGGAAACAACTTAGCGAACTTACCAAGCCATACCCCATAATTGATATTTTACAAAGAATATGGGGGTATTTTGATGGGGAAAAAGCAGGTTACTGAAGGAAATATCACCTGCAATAAACTGAGTTACTTAATATGATTAATATACCATAAAATCACGAATTTACCATTTTGACAGTTCCTATAGGCAAGAGAGAGAAAGATAACTGGAAACAAAAATAAGACGAAATTACTGGAAATAGATGTACATAGGGTAAATTCAAAAGCTGAGTATGAAAAACACCATTAAAAAGCTAAAATATTGATAACAAATAAGAAAATACAGTAAAAATATACAGGACTATTTAAGAAAAAACAAAATGGCCGCTGAAATCAACAAAATCTAGAACGGCCAAATGGTCACCACGGCAGCACTATTTCCTCCTACTAACCCCGAGAGCGCATTTTGAGGACGAGCGTTTGAGCTAGCTCACCAATTCCGTGTTGAGTGTATCATGGCAGAAAGAAACTTTTATGTAAGTGAAGCTTTCTTGCGATAGCTTGCTAACTTCCACTCCTGTAGAATAATTATTTCTCTGTAACAAGTGACCTGCATCATGTAATTATGGGTTTCCCTCCTTCTTTGATGTAATCTTGGACAAAACACTCCTTTCGTGATGAGCCAGTAACTTGTTTCGCAAGGGAGTATTCTTCGGATGTGATACATCTGCAAGAGCAGGACATATATTTGGAAACAAGTGAATTAATAACAGTAAACTCACTTTGGGGGATTCTCGAGCTAATGAAAAGCGTCTCGCTCAAAATACTAACCTTTAGACACTAAGGACTCTGAAAATGAGGCTTTCACTCGTGATTGTAATTCAGCTTAAAAAAATTGAAAAAACCACAGCAACAGTGGAAAATCTTGCTTAAAATGCATTCAGAAAGGTAAAAATTCCATTCGTTTGAGAAAAAATTCCATTTTCTCTAATTAGAATCTTTAAAAAAACATTATTTTTTCCAGAGGTGTAAATGGTTTTCACGTTCCATCTTGACTTAAAGAAAAATCAAAATGAACTATCATTCATTGACAGCATGGTGGTTTATTGTCTTCAATACTCCTACATTGACGATATTCTGTCTCGTTTAACTTTTCCAATTAATGGCTTGTTGTGGTCCAAATCTTCCTCTTGCTGTTCTACTTTTTCTTCTATTTCATAGTTATCTTCTGGGCCAATACCATTTGCTCAAAGTATGAAGTTATGTACACTATATGAAGAAAAAAAACACTTTGAAAAAGATCCAGGCGTATCATATTTAAAAATTTTAATTTACGAAAAATATTCAGTTGGCAAATGCACATTCTTTATTTGAACGATCACCAATTATCGTATAATTCAATTAAGTCTACGGGACTGAAATGTTAGGATAATTAACCTATATTATCCTATGATTAATGGTGATATTTTTATACCTCGGTAAGTCCTCTCTTAGGATAGGATTTCAATAAAAATAATACAAGGTATTGAGAGGGGTAAACTTGGCCTCTAAAGAAATTATTGGAGTCTTTGAATATGGACATGATATGACTAGAATCGACCGGCCAAAATAGCTGGTCAGATCCATCTTCCATCAAAACCAAAAACTTGGAACATTAAAAAAAAATCATTTAAAAATAGAACATACAAAACTAACATAGAATAAAGGAACATTTCCATTGAAAAAGGGAAACCTTTTTCAAGTTGATCTCCAGGTTCAAGGTGAATATATACTTTACATCCAAAACAATTGACAAACTAAAAAATTCTTCCCACAAATCCTTCATTGCAGGTAACACAAACTTTTTGTGACATGTTCGACTGTTCGAAGTGAGAGTTAACTATGACTAAAGAACTTATGAAACAACTTTTGTCTTTCAGGCTTTTTGTGCCAATTTCCGGATGTTGGCGAATTTTCCATTTTTGAGTGGAATTTTTTGCAAATTTCTTCGTACTTTCGGCAAACTTTTCAAAATTTTGCCTAAATAACGATATATCTTTGCAAATTTGTCGCACCTTTAAATGTTAATTAACCATTTAGTACAAGTTTCTTTAAGCTCTGTGATCCATTTCTTGCAATAAAAAAACGAATTAAAAGCTTAAAAGGCCTTGCAATATGGGCAAACAGAACGTTGTATTTATTTCAAATTCTTAAACTTAATTCTAAATAAAATAACAACTGATGATATTTGTTTTTCACGGTATCCGTGGTCGATGGATCCTGCAATGATGCGATAAGCAAAAGAAAGGATGTGATAAACCACTTATTCAGTCTTGGCTTCTTTGAATTAAGGACAGTGTGAAGCGTGAAGAAATGACTGAAATTGGTGTAGGTTAGGTACTTTTACGTAATGTGGTTCATGTCAACGAAATGCATGTGGCATTAACAGTCTTCCTTCCAAGGGATAATAAAAATCATGAAAATTGTGAGAGTGGTAGGAAATATCCACTTTTAACTTTTCTTTCATTTTACACCAGTCTGTAAAATATGTATACAGTAAGGGGGTCAAATAATCTTCATGTATCTCGTCTTATTCTCCAGATCTCAAATAAAGAAATAGCCTGAACACGTACTTCATTTCAATCAATTCCTCTTTGCATAAAGCACTCTTTCTCGTTAGTTTTCTATAATTTTTATTTTAATTTCAACTCTTTTTCTTTTATGTATAAATTATTTGATAAACTTATTTTGGTGACCCTTTCCAAAACTTATGGGAGAGACATAGAGAATGGGAAAAATTTTTTACCTGTAACGATGCGGTAATTGTTTTTTGTAATTTACTTCAAAATTTTCCGTACAGGTTTGGAAGCCATGCAAATATGTTATTTTGAGTGCTCGTAGATTTATTTCTTATTGCAGTGCTTAACGATAAGTTGGGAAGTATACATATACGTTAAGTATCTTAAGCATTAAGTGTGTAGTATAGATGAGCTCCGACCCTTAACGATTAGAAGAGAACGGATTAAAAATGAGAAAAATGCTGGTCAATTGTAAGCGAACAATGTTTTTTAGGAGATGAAGTAAATATCCTTTAGACTTATTGGACCTGTAGCAATTCTCGAGAATGCAAAATTTAAAAACGGGACGGGCAAAAAATTACATGCGCAAGTAAAAGTGGCATTTTTGCAAAGAATTTTGGTGGTTGGCGTAAGCTTAGTAATGATTTCAGTTGCTGAAATTCTCAGCTATGTTTTTAATTTCCTTTATAAACTGAAATGAATGGTGGTTTTATTCAGTTCTGACTTAGAATACAAAAATGAAAAGGTACTTTTACGTAAGTTAATACCGTGTTACCCATACAAATATTAATAACGGCAAAAAAGCCTGTCTGCTTCCTTAATCTTAATTTATTTTTTTCTGCAGTTTATCACTGATTGCCATCGTTGAAGGAAGTCAGACGTTTGACGTGGAAATAATGGATGGCATGAGTTTAACATGATTTGCATTTGGCATTATTACCAGTTTTTCTTCCAAGAGACGATCAGATTCATGCAAATGGTGAGAGTGGTAGAAAATATCCACTGTAACTTCACATCAATCTGTTAAATATGTAAACAGTCAGAAGGTTAAATAATCTCGTATGTTGTCTTGTTCTGCATATTAAAAATACAGAAATGGACCAAACGCTTGATTTCATTCAATTCTTTAGCAAAATAAATTAGTAAAATAATATAGTGGTTGCTTGTTACAACAGGTATAATTACAAAAAAGTTTCCGTCCTTTCTTATCAATTGACGCAATTGAGTTATCTCAGTTTCAGTTAGAGTTAAAGCGTCTCTTGCAGTTGTTAAAGGAAGGATTATTATAGGTGGAGCGCAAAGTGGTTCTGATTACCAATCCGTTAGATTTGCAAAAGCAAGAAATGGAGCCTGAGTATTTTGATCAAGAGAACGGGGAAGATTCGGATGGTGAAACAACAGAAGAGAACAACAGAAAAGGAGAGCGACGTCGTAATCACCTTTTTTAAAATATATTTGACTGGTGAGTATAAGTTTTGTTTTAAAAAAGAATTTCCAATCTAAATTATTGTAATTTTTTTTAGACCATGGTTGGATGGACCATGGTGGTATTTGGCACCTTGTGATGAAAACAGAGGAGGTGGAGATAAAACTAGTTAAAAAAAATGGTTGATTGTCATGAAAATGTTAAATTATCATGTTTCAGTCTGTCTTACTTCCTTTGATGCGTAAATTAGTATGCTATAAACCTATATTGGTGACCATTTAAAAATTTAATATGATAGAGGAAAGGAAAAGGAGGTTAACATTTCTAATGATGCATTAGACTATGCTACTCGTAATTAAAATCAAAATACGATATGAGCTGCTGGAATTCTCAGCAACAACACCTTTGTTCAATTTTTTTCCTTAAAACTTATGTTGAACGAAAATAAATGTTGAATTTACTTAAACTCAACGTAAGTTGTTAATGGAGTAAGGCTAATGGTTGTTTCATTCAGCTATGAATTCAAAATAAAAATACCTTTAACATACAGACTGATTGGCAACAAAAAAGTAGATTGGAAGGGATGTGTGCTGAGTGATGAAAATTTCGACCGAACTTTGACTAGACGATGAATTGCAGTAGACATTCAGTAAAACAAAAGCTTATGAACACTGCTCGATTATTTCCCATTATTGACCAATATTTTGGCAATCATTCCGTAAATTGGGTAAAGTTATACTAAAAATGGTCATGAAATGAAATTCCGTTTTGCAAAATTGCAAATAGAAAATATTTGAAACCTGTGAAATTGCAGGTAGAGTGGTATTCCCAATCTAATACCCAAGACAACCCAAACGAGACAGCACTTCTCGTTTCTTTGTTCCAGAGTGGTGGTAAAAATAATGAACCCCGTAACACATTATCCGTTGCAACTCGAGGAAATGGGCAACTGGTCGAAGCTCTAGTGCCGTACACATACCAACTAGTGAAGTATTGTTGCAGGTAAAAATCCGACAAACGACCTCCATTCTTATGCAAATACATTTGTAAAATCGGTTGGAATATTTATCACGGTGTTTCGTTTCTGTTTTTTTAGGAGTCGCATTTAGTACTAGGCCGTGGACATAATGTCAGTTTTTTTAGGAAAGATTTAGTACGTCGAGGGATTTGAAGTAGTTTATTTTGAATTTTATGGGTTTTCTGTGTTAGACTGGTTGCTTGAAAGAAAAATTACATTGTTTAATGCAGACCGTGAACAGATCAGTCTATCAAAATTTTAAAGGTGTTTAATTGCATGTATGATGAAAAAACGGATCTGTTTTCGTAATTGTTAATAAGAGAAGAAGTTCAATTTGACTCTATTCAAGTTACGTTTATTTTTGTTTATTTTATATCCTTTTATAGTCTTAAACACTTAAAAGTTGTACATTGAACATTAAATAAGCCATCTTGTATGTCTCTCTCTCTACAAATTGATTGCAACATATAACAAACACTCACTTCCGATAGTAAAAAACCCAAGACCGGGATCGGCTCTACAAAGATTCAAAAATCTCGTGCCCATTTATATGATACTTTGAACTAAGATATCCGATTTAGATCATATATTTCCTTAACGCAAATCGATTTCACTGGGTTTTTTCCCTCTTTCTGTGATTTCCCTTTTTGAATTTCAACTCCTACGTGAAATTTGGCAAATATTGAGGGAATCGTCTTTGTCTGCTCCCAGGTATACCATTTTGAAGTATAATAACTAACCTTACCTCCTGATTTAATGTTTTTATAGTTGCTTATACGTGAACCGCTGTCATGTTACAACCGATGACTCATTTTCAAATTCTAGTCTGATGATTTTAATGGTATGAATGTTAACCTATCCACAATGAAACGAATGTCGCTTTGTTTTTTTTCGTAAGTCAAGTATAAAACCCCAATATTTTAACATCACATCACATTTCCTAATGGGTCGCTAATGGGGTGAGTGTACCTTAAAGTAAGACTGTTGACCGCCCCGGTCAACTAGTTAAGCAGCTTTGGGAACATCACTTCTCAGTTATTCAGGTGATTTGTTAAATAAGAAAGGGGTGACACAACGAAAAATCAAACAATAAAAGAAATCCTAAAAAGATACAAGAGAAGCTAATGACAAAATTGAATGTTGCTTTACACATATTAATAGTCAAATTGAAAAAAATAAATAAAAAAATAAATTTTTTTTTCAGATCTCACTTCGAATCTTCAAAACTCTAAATCGGGCATGGGAACTATAATTTATTTATTATCTACAATACTATAATTTGGCTTGCGTTTTTTTTTCTACTGAACTTTGAACTGATTTTTCCGTAAAATAAATTTTGTTGGCATTTTCATAAAATATATCTCTACTAATTAAAATGTTAGCCAAATTTATCCAGCGGACACTTTTCGCTTGACCACCAGCGTGATTTTCTGCGAAATCTATGGCCTCCAGAGCCATGTGCCTGAAAGAACGTGTTGGGTTAGTCATAGATTTGAAACCACATTTTGCTTAACTTTTTCCTGCGGAACTTAGCAGTTTATTTTTCAGAATTACAATGGTTCTGGCTGGACAAGTCCTAGATTTGTGAAAGTATATTTCTTCGCTGATTTTTACGGAAAGTAATTAATTCTAATCCGCAGTTCATAACAAGAATTGTCATTGGTCGTCACAAGTTTATAATTGAACTTCAAGCCATTTTTGTTCCTGAGGACAGATATTCTGCAAAATTTCGAACGATCCACTCCTTCATTTATTTACTGAATACCCACGGCCGTTGATGTAAGTTTTTACCCGCTTTGAATCCTCTTGACGCAATTACACTTTTTTCTAGCCACCTCATACAAGTAATGTTACAATATGGCTTTCAAAAGTATTGGTTTTGATGGGAGAATTATAGATCGACATTGTTGTACAATAACGAAACTTCCGCGTTTTTTTTTCATCAACCACCCTTGTATTCAGTTCTTACTTAGTGTTCGCTCTTTTTCGTAATCCTTTTTTTTTGGTACAGTTTTATGGGCACTGTTGGTGGAAGAATAAGCCCCTAGTTAGTCATTAACAATAATAATCTATTCCTTTATTCTGGCTATTGTACAAAGGGAATCAGCAAAATGATTTTATTCTCTTATGTGATTCCATTTGAAGTGTATCACAGACTAGTAAACAATAATCCGTTCGTAACAATATCCCAAAATTGGACATGAACATCAAAAACATATTTTGATATCGAAACGATGTAAAAATGATAAGATGAAAACTGGGTAGTAATTAGCAATTTGCAGCAATAAGTAATAAAATTCATATTTCAAATGTAAAAGTTAACAATGTCATTCCGAAGACCATCAGACAAATAATTTTAATGATGTAAGCAAATTTGCATAAAATTCATTCGACCATTGTGTTCTTTCAAATTAAAAAAAATCCTTCAAATTCAAAATTCAAAATTTTCAATGTATTCGATGTTCGATGATTAACTAAGCAAACATTACGATTTAATTTAGGAATTAAGAATACATTCACTAAACGTGTTGCAAAAAAAACCATACTATAATTTCACAGATCCAAATGCTACAGCCACTTAAGAACCAGTCTACATTAAATAGAACAAACAAATGGCGTTTTCACGTGGGCTTTTCAAGAGCCCAAAAAACGCCCAAGATAGAACTTGATTTTTCAAAATCTCACTTGGAGCGCCTCGAAATCTGGCAAAAAACCATTTTTTTGCTCGGCCAGTGGAATATTATATTCGATATTCCAAGCGATTGTAAACAAAAATAACATCGTCTGCTACTACTTACTGCAAGTGTGCAAAACACGTTGAATTTAGATTTACTTCTTGACTCCGGCCCTAGACTAATATGGAGTCAATCAATGAATCAATTGTGATTTTTGCCCAAAGTTTCAGCGAATTCCGTCCCAGTTCAATGGCGCTGCTTGACGCTCGAGAATTCTGAGCAACACAATAGCGCCAATTGGAACAGGTTTCGGCAAAAAGTAGCTCGATCCATTTTTTCAATCACTAGAAAAAGCCCACGTGAAAACGCCTAAGGCAAATTGAACAAACATTCGTGAGGGGAATATTTTATAGATAAGAATATAGTAATATAGTTCTATAAAAGAATGAATGAAAAAAGTATCTGCTCTCAGATTTTATCTAGAACTTAAAAGTTGGACAGAAAAAGCATACATTGCATAAAAGCATTCAAGTTTTATTGATCGCCAACAGATTGTAGAACCCCGTTAAGGAAATTCAACGTTCACAATTTATCTATGTATTTGTTCGGCAGAAAAACGGCGGTTTAACGGACATGGGGTAGAACTACTTAATACAATTAAAATGAAAAAAATTGCGCGTATTACTTGCAACAATTTCATACGGAAAATGTCACCAGTGAAAGTGATGATGGAAACCGATTGCTGGCTTCTGTATCATTTGAGTCAATCTGTTTCTAATCTTGCGATTCAATACGCCAACATATGTCTGAACTTGTACTTTAACTGTACTGGAATTGTAAATCGATAATCCAATGAAATTGTTAAAACCAGGAAAGACGTTCTTTTTAATTATTCGATATCGAACTGGCGAATTTTTTTACCGAAATTAGGGAGGAGCCTGCCGAAAATATAGCAGCAGTGGTTGTATTTGAATGAAATATAATTAAAAAAACGGATATCCTTTTTGTCTACAGATAAATGTTAATTGGCATCGCACTCATCGTGAGCCTGAGCATTCTAAACAGTGAGTTTCTTGTAATAAATTTATTTGTTCTTTACTAAATTTCCCTAACCCACCTAACACCTGAAGAACTTTCCCTTGTCCATCACATGACGAAATTATAACACTAGGATCACTTCAATCTTTTAAAAGCTGAAATCATGGAAATTAAATACAAACGCGAATGGCAAATTTCAAGTAAATTTTTTCTATCAACTACTTCCTGAGTATGATGATGAATAATTTGTTGTCTTTTTATCTTTCTTTTTATTGAGTAAGGCACTTAAAACTAGCTTCAACCATTGCATTTGAAACAGCAAGCCATTTTTGCTTCGGTCTCCCGAATGAAGGAATCCCTTATTGCTGCTCGTTCGTTTCTCTTTCTCTCTATCTTCTCTGCCATCACTCAGTATTTTCATATTTTCATATTCATATGTTTATGAAAACTAATAGATTTAAAAGTGGAAAACTTATAAAATTTACCCTTTCCTTATCTTCCATTGACGTAATCTGTGGATGACGTAGATTCCACTAAGTTTTACTGCTAACTAAAATTCAAATAATGAAAAAAAGAAAATAATAATAAAGTGTATTTGTTCTTACCAAGTAATTCGTACAGCTCTTCGTAAAATTTGGCTGTTTGGGCGAACATTTCCCAGTCTGCTCAATTAAGTCAGCGAAGGTTGTTTAACTGTGTTTCAGCTTGTTCCATCGGCTTTAGACTTTACTACAAGCAATATCCGTATTTATACTGATTTTTATGCCGGTCACCCAGAGTTCCGCTGCAATCAAAGTAAACAAAGTAAGCCTCTGTAATTTTTTGTCCCATATAGTAATCCGCCGTTCCTTTAGGATCTCCAAAAGCCGGATGGTAGCAAGGAAGTCGATGTTTTTTTTCCTTGGATCCTTTTACGAAACAAAAATGATCCGTTTCTTCATTTGTCTCGGTAACCATTTGTGATCCAGTTGACAACCGCATCTCGTTCGTCCACAATTACCTTTTACCGTTAGCATCTTGCACGTCATTGGAATCTCGCGCGGATGTTGCTGCTTTGTTACAGTAATGCGAACTGTTCATTCAGACGGCAATACCGTTTTGCTCCGTATGATATTAATATGGGACGTCATGGTGTCCTGGTGGCACCATGCCCAGATCAATAGCTAAATAAATTGTTCCAAATTAAAATTCAACGGGGTTTGAATTATTCACAGTAGCATGATTAGCTACACCGTATGTCAACAACAAAAGAAAATAAAAAACGCTTACCATCAGCAGTGGTTCCTAAATAAACATAAAATGCATCGTCTTCTTAATATTATGCATCCATATCTAAGAGTATTACCGAAAAACCAGAATCACTGAGATCTTCCATGGTGAAAGGTTGGCGTGTAACTGAGGTTCGCGGATTATGCTGAAGGGAGGAAAGGTAACATAATTTGGTTTTTGTGGTGGTATAAAACAAAACAAAATATGAGAAAAAAAAATATTTTATAAAAGAATATGTTTGTCCAAACGGATATAGTACATCCTCTATGAAGAGAAAGGGGAATTATCTATTAGTTTCCACCCTACTCTTTTCAATTGGCTTCTTCATCATCTTCTTGTTTGACATCTTTATGCTTGGGGGTTCCTATGGCGAGACAATGCATTAAAATCTGAGGCGTACTCCGAACGAAGACTTAAGTCATGTAAGAAACTTGACTTAAATTGGCTTAAGTCAAGCCAGTCTAAGTAAAAGTAGGATTTCAAGTTAGATTATTTTGAAGTTCTTTTCTCAATAGAAAGCCGCGCTATAGTTATTAACACTTGACTTTTGTTAAGATACTGACTTTACTTGTACAGTGGGCTTGCCTGGCGTCAACCAATAGAAATTTCCGTTGCTGTGAATGTAGCAGAAGAATTTTGTGCCTGTCCAAAAACAAACTCGTGTGTTTCACTGAAAGAAATCAAACATTAGTTTCTTTTTCTGTGTATGTATAAAATACTATTTTAGGTATTAGTATGGCTTGGAAAACTGTAAACAAGGGGCCAAGGGTCTAAGATAGAAACCGAAATGTTTGTTGACTTATACATTTTAAACATGATACATTGTAAATACTATAGGTTGTTTGAATGCATTTTCTCATTTTTACCACTCATATTTTTAAATAGGATGTCATTGAAGGTGCTTTTTATAGTGGTGTCTCTAGGGAAGCTAAAACTGCTGCGTGGGAAAGTATAGCACCGTTCTTAGAACATTCTTTGATGAATCGATACCGAGAAGGGTTGACGAACTAAAACAAAATAGAATAATTTGAAAAGGGCAGCAAAGAAAGATATTGGGTTATATGCCAATTCAGTAAAGGGGGCAGGTAAATATTTTAAACTATTCTATTTTCAATTAGTGCATTTTGTTTAAATCCTGTAGGTGGTGGCCCAGCATTTAAGCTGAAGCCATTGTACGAGAAACTTCACATACATGTTTTTAAGAAAGACAACCCATCTCTGCTAGGAGAAATAATTCCCGTGAGTTGAAGAAATTGTTCGTGTGTCAATACTAAATGCATTCATTAATTATTTCCAATTTTATAGGGAAGCTGTGATTCTGAGTCTCTTGACGAGGAATCTTTAAAATCGCTTTACGAGTAAGTTCAACGCGGTGATGCAAGGCTACAAGATATTTATTTTGAAGTAACAAATGAAATATAAGCACAATTTACTAACTTAATAGTGTGACGTTGACTAACTGTAATTTATTGAATTATAAAAGTCGGGAAGCATACAATTCGTCTCCTATACCAACGACACCGTTTCCTTTGGTCATATGCGATGGAAGGTGAAGAAGTTAAAAGGTAGAGAAATCGTTCATCAACCGCACAATTAAGCATGAGGCAACAGGTAAAAACCGCGAAATCGAATGTTTGCTCATCATCTGAAACATCAGCAAACTACCGTGTGAAAGAACAGTGGCTCAAAGTGCTAGTATTGATTATGCAAGCTTGACGTGAACTATGTGAGCCATATTACAAATCTGAACTTCCTAGCGATCTTCATGATCTTATTTTAAAATCAAAAGACGAATCGTGATGTACACAAATGAAATCATTGTATAAAATAAAATACAATGTTGAAAAATGAATTTTGTGTGATGCGTGCTCTTTTAGCAAATCCTTGGTGACGAATTAAACCTTCGCTTTGATTACCGCCTCCATTTTGTGGGACAGCAGGAGGAATTATTTCGTCATGATCATCTTCCATCTCAATATCTTCGTCATCAAATTGCTGATTCCGATGAAAAGCAATGTTATGTAAAACACTACACGCTATTATTACGCTGTAATAGGGAAAAATCATAGGTTATACAAAAGTCAGACTATAAAATTTTTTTATAGCAAACGAACAAAGAAGCTCGACTTGGAGTAAGTCTGAGTTAAACGTAAACGTCTGAGTCAAACGTACGTTCTATACCACCAATAGCTGTATGGTAAAACCTCTTTAGGGGTTTCTGGCGTGCCACATGGAGTTATAAGATGTGTTGTACATCCATAACCGCTGTCACAAAGCAGAAAGCCATTGCCAAAGTAGCCACGGGCACATTTCCTCCCTATGCTGCTGTCTTTAAATACATTTGAATCGAGGCTTGGTAGCATTAGCAGAAAAGAAAGGATTAATCGCATCACAAATTCCCTGCAAAACAATTATTTCAATAAACGTTCACCCAATGAGAATTGCGCATTCACCTGAACGTTGATTGAATGATAGTTTTTTCTGTTAACATAGTTTCTTTCGTGGTGCATTGGGCGCACGATTTGCACATGCAAACCTTCAACACACCCTATAACTCCGGGCATTCGAGTGATGTCATAAATATCGTGTTTTACCTAAAAAGGATTTGATTCGTATCACTGTAAAATTTTATAGTTCGTGGAACGTATCACCGTAATAAGATTTTCCGGAAAAAAATTAATGTGGCGCTGTGAAATAGCACATAGTGCAACTGAAACGCTCCTCACAGCTCGTGAAACTGATGGTTGGCTCAGTCTTAAAACATTTCCAACCACTGTTTGAAATGAACCAGCCGCATAGAATTGCAAAGCAATCAAAACTTGATCAAGAGGGGTCAAAATACGTCTAGCCATTGTTTTTCTTCTCGGCAAATAAGGTGTTACTAATCCTAGCTCAAAGAATTAAACATTAGCAACAAGATATGCCTTGCAACAAAAAGAAATACCTGTAATAAAGTTAATTGCATCACGGTCGAATCGAAATGTTTTCCAGAATTTTTCATCATCGAATAGAGTAAATTCCGATTCACAAAGAATGGACGAAGACGGTTACGATTAATGCGATTCCTATGTCGTCAGTGATCACTATCCTCACTTGTTTCTATATTGTCGGAATCATTCATTTCTCCGTCATTCTCGTCAATATTGAGCAAGTCAATCATGAACTCGTCAAATTCGTCCATTTCAACATTGAATTCAACGGAATTTGTTTTCTCTCAACATGGTATTGATTGTTATGTTATTCCATGTCGCTGAAACCTTTTTAACAACTAACATGTCAATGTTTTTTTAATTTTTTTCGCAATGCTTCATCACATAATGTGTTACATCCATTCCTTACTGCAGTTTTCCAATCCTTTTTTTATATAAGAACCCTCCCCCTAAAAAAATGAATGAACGTGAAATGAAAAATGCAAAGATATATTTATAATTGCAAATTAAAAATCAATTTCCATTTAAAATCATAGCTGAAACAGGAATAGGCTTAAATACCACGTATCTAAAGTGCTATTGTTTCAATTAGTGGTACTCTAATTCGAAATCAAAGTCTGTGTAGATAAAAGTTCCAAGTCCTTTTTACCGGGACTTGAAAAGTTAAAATTCGTCTGCCAAGAATACAAATATTCCTAGTAAGGCCTTCTTTCATTGGCTCAGTTGCAACTAGTACCATTCATAAGCCAAGTATAAAATCTAAGTTAAGTCCAGTGAAAAAAGTGAGTTTTTTGGTTCGGAATCATACTCGGACTTGAGATTGAAAATTTTTGACTTTAGCTCAAAACTCGGACTTAACTTAGATTGTTTCAAGTCAAGTTTTCGTTAAGTTCAATTCGCCGTTCGGAATACAACCCAATTTCTGTGAATCATCTTAAGAACTCTAGATTCTGGATTATTCCAACTGTGACTGATAATGCGTCGCAAATATGACAGCCACTTTCCAATTACAGTTCCCCAATCAAAAAACATAATTTTGTAGAAATTGAACTTAGTCGAAGGTCTTAGTAGGATGGAATTCATGTTTTAGAAAATGTTTTATTCCAGAATACTCGCAATACACGTCTTCGACTGACCAACAACAGGATTAAGTGAATGATGAAATGAATGAACCGATAAGGGCTACTAGGAAATTTGCATGAGTTGAATTACTTGACAACATTCAAGAATGAAATTATGAAAAAGTTTTAAAGTGTATGCATTTTAATCAATTTGGTGTAGGTTGATTAAGGAAAATCACTAACTAAAAGAAGTTTTTAACTGGTGTGATGCACTAAAAATTGCATGGTAAAATATGAGGTACTTTTTTAGTTAGAAATCGGTGTCATAAACTATTATCCACTAGAAAAATTAACAATGTACACGGGTTAACCACTCATAACGATACCAAGTTGATATAGGTGATGTGGATATTGGTGATTCTGGTATAATACCTGTAATGCCCAGGCGCAGGGCAGGGCCCGGTAGTCTAAAAAAACTACCGCTACCGCGGTAGCGGTAACTTAAAAAAGAAAAATTTATCGCGGTACGGTACTACCGCGGTAGTTTAAGGGACTACCGCGGTAGCGGTAGTCGTACTGCGGTAGTATTTAATTCTTTTGCAAATGAAAATATTGAAATGTTTCAAATCCATTTCAAGCGGAATATAGAAGAGTTGAAATACTTTCATTAAAAATTTTCTTTTTTATTTGGATCTAAAAACCCATTCCTCAGTGGCAATCAAGATTTATTTTGATTTATGAATCAAAATCAGAAATAATTTTTGTAAAGTATTGTATCAATAAAAAAATTCAATCAAATATTTTTTTGTTTTGAAAATTCATTTTTTTTTTTAATTTATCTTGGCAAAAATCTCATTTGTGTGATTTTCTCGTCTTGTTACAATTTTATTTTTTATCCGTGATTCACTGTTTTTTAAACCGTTTAAATCACGAATTAAATTAAACATCCTTGCTTGATTTAATTCTTGTAATTAAATAAATTAGAGTTAATTTTTGATTTAATTTAACGAAACGGTTTAAAATAAAAAATCATTCAGGGAACTGCTCACTGGTACAATAGATCTTTCCATTAAGGCAGAACAAACGTTCGACGGAGTACGGAAGTGGGACGTTTTATTTCAGAAGCCGTGAACGCGTGCGCGTGCTTCTGGAAAACAAGCGTTCTTCTCACTCAAGGCGCTAGGAGCTTGTACGCCGCTCATATTTAATTCAAGTTGACCTACAATGTCATGAAATTTCATTCGCAGATGTCAATTAGAAAGTTTAAGAATGGATAACTATGATTGTTTGGCATAAAAATGTGAAAGATTGGTGATCCAACAGAGGCCCGGTGAATTGCTCCAGAAAAATTAGAGCGCCATCTATTTTTTTTCTATTGTGTTATACAAAATCAGCGCTAGATGGCGTGGAAAACTACCGCTACCGCACGGTAATTTGAAAACTAACGCGGTAGTGCGGTAGAGTAAAGTCTTGCGGTACTACCGCGCGGTTCTACCGCTACCGCACGGTAGTACCGCGGTAGCAAGTTCACCGCGTCGATCCAGCCCTGCCCAGGCGGTAGATTCGCCTACTTCATGATGGCCGCCGCAACCGACCGCCAGTTAGAAATAATAATAGCAATCAGGATACTCGTATTACTTGTTATAACTGCGGAAAGAAAGGGCATATTAGCAGAGAATGTTGGTCCGGTCGAGTACAACAACAGCAACAGCTAGGAAAACGTCGCGACGATCAAAGGTTCTCGCAAGACGAAAGGCGAAATTCAGAGCGATCAGGACAAAATTGGAGGCCGAATGGAGGGCCACAAAACAATTATCGAGCTCGCAGCAACGAAAGATACGATCGAAACAACAGTACGTATGGCAGACCGTTCAATCAGGAAAGGAATCAGAACAACAATCGTTACAGCCAAGATTATCGAGACAGTAAATACTACGCAAAATTCGAATAATGTAATTACGCAATATAAACTTTTTCATATACCAGTAAAGATAGACAATATTTTCACATATGCTTTAATAGACACAGGAGCTTCCGTTAGCGCAGTATCAGAATATTTCTTTAATAGACTAAGAAAAGAAGCAAAACAAAATAAAATAAATAATAATGATAATCTTCGCAGCATATGCGGCGACAGTATGGATATATTAGGAGTATACAATTTAAATATTAGCTTAGATGATAACATTGAAATGGTAGAGCAGAAATTTTTTGTCGTACCCCAATTGTCAGAAACGTGTATATTAGGCATCGATTTTATTACTGAAAACGCGCTTGTCCTTGACGGAGAAACCCGTCGGGTGACTTATAAAATGAAAGGGAAAACTTTTTCGCTTAAAGCAGAGACGGGAAAGTCAAGTTATGCCTATTCGCCCCTTATTCAACTATTGAATGTTACCGTAGTAACAACTAACGAAAAGGGAGACAATATTGCATTAAAAGTTGAAAACCCCGTTTCCAAAGTAATAATCGACGACGTAAATTCAGAAATGTATAGAAATAAGATGGACAAACTGTTAGAATCAAACAAAGACGTAATAGCAGATAAATTGTGTGAATTAGGCCAAGCTAAAGATATTAAACATCACATTGAGACGACAGGAAAAGTTATATATATGCGACCTAGACGACAAGCCAGATCAAACCTAGCCGTAATTGAAAAAGAAGTGAACGAGATGTTGAAGTATAATATAATTAGGCCGAGCTCAAATCCATATAGTTCACCGGTCGATCTAACTGACAAGAAAGATGGCACCAAACGCTTTTGTATTGACTTTCGTAATTTGAATACGGAAACGATAAAAGATAAATACCCTATGCCAATCGCCGACAAAACAAAAGATTATTTGTTAGGCGCTCGTTACTTCTCAACACTCGACCTGATCAGCGGGTATTGGCAGATAGAAATCGAGGAAGCCGACAAACACAAAACAGCTTTTACAACTAGCCAGGGTCATTATGAATTTAATCGTATGCCATTCCGATTGACGAATGCACCAGCAACTTTTCAGCGTTTAATGAATAATTTATTACGACCAGTTATTCACAAATTTGCACTAGTTTACTTGGACGACGTAATTATTTATTCTAAAACGATCGAGGAGCACATCAAACACATTCAATGCGTACTAAATCTGTTAATGGAGGGAGGATTGAAAATTAAATTATCGAAGTGTTTAATTTTGCAAAAAGCAGTAAAGTATTTGGGACATATTATATCAGAAGATGGCTTGAGGCCAGATCCGAAGTTAACGGAAGCAATCAGAAACTATCCGACGCCAGAGAATAAGAATCACGTGAAAAGTTTTTTGGGATTATCAGGATATTATAGAAAGTTTATATGGGATTACGCAAATAAAGCGAGACCGCTCACAATTTTAACAAGACAGAAAGAAGAATTTAGATGGGGCCCCGAAGAAGAAAGCACGTTTCAATTTTTAAAAACTTGCTTGTTAGAACATCCGATTTTACGCTTCCCAGATTTCAACCTCGTCAATTTAAACGGAAAACCATATATATGGAAAGACGGAGAGTGGACTCCAATGCAACCATCGTCTCATCTTTCTACCCTCCGCCTAACAGCAAAATTCGAAGAATTGGAGGATAACGAAGCTCAATATGTGATCAACTCCCACGACATTTTTTATAGACCAGAGTATGAAGCAATAAATTCAGTGAACGAAATAGTCGGTCGAATCCACGAATCAAATTCAAAGAGCCTGTCAGCAATAATAGTGAACGAGCATGAAGAATCACGTCACTGGGACCTCCGGAGACGGACATCGAAACTCCAAGCATCATTAATCTCAGTCATTACCGCGTCTCTATTCACCATAATTGTACTTGGTATAATTTGGAAATATTAGTCACGTATAATTGGACTGAGAGACATACTGGAACAGCTCGCCATCCACATGCAAGAAAGACGGCGCCAGAGAGCCAATATGCTGACAAAGTAAAAAAAGAACAAAAATCGGGTGTCGGTTGGCGTCGATACAGAGTAATTAACGCGGCTGTCAATCGTACATCAAACAATTCAAAGACGAGAGTTTTTGTTTCTCCCACGCAACCACAACCCCTTTTTGTGTCAGTGCAGTTTTGACTTCAGAGTATAACAGTGCTCCAAAAATTTTTTGTTCCGCGGAAAAAATAGTGAAATGAGTAACCGGGGGTAAACTGAACAACAAGCGTTGTGGCACAGAACCCCTTAACGGTGACAGTGTGTTACACAAATGTGCCCGCTCGAATAGTGCAAGTGGCACAGAAAACGCGTCCTCAACCGGCCCAGTGGACGGAACGAACAATCGAAAAGAGACTGCTGTAATCGTCGTGGCCCAGAACACTGCCTGCCGCGCGATGGCAGCATTAATCCGCCTAGGAGCAGACATCAACCATCAAGACTATAAAGGTAATACAGCTCTACACTATGCAGTTTGGGCGATGCCATAAAAAGCAGTCGAAATTCTATCGACCGCTGCTGCGGATTTTAATATCCAAAATTTGAACGGGCAAACGGCAGTGCATTTGCTGGCTCCCGCAAACAATTTTAAATTAGCTAAAAGCATGTGTAGAGAATTGTCCCAGTTAAAAATGTATATGATCGATGCCAACGGACACGATCCGTTCATTGTGGCTGTCGTACACGGCAGCCTCAGGATGGTGGATTACTTCCTCCATTTAGGTTACGACCCAAGAACTAAAACGCGTTTAAATAAAACATCGTTGCACATAGCTGTAGAATTGAATAATTTGCCAATGATTGAGTTACTTGCTAGATAACACCAAATTAACAATATCGACGACAACGGCCACAGCGCCTTGACAATTGCCGTCGGTCGCGGAATATAAACCGCGGTCGACGTACTTTTACAACAAGATGCAGACATTACACAGCTAGACAATGCAGGGAACTCTATGTTACATATTGCATGTACCGGCAAATCAGAGAATATATTACGCCACATGTTCGAGCATTTTTTAGATCTAAATATTCGTAATTCAACGGAGGAAACTCCACTTCACCTAGCATGTGCATTGAATAATACAGCCGTAGTCAGCGAGTTATGTGCACGTAGGGCAGATATCAAAGCACAGAATAGCAGAAAACGGACACCGTTGATGACAGCTATAATGTCAGGAAGTCAGCGGTCCGCACTCGTCCTGTTAGAATGGGAATTTGTCAGGGAAACGAACCTAATCGAATTATCAGACGAAAACGACATGAACGCGCTCCAATATTGTATTTTATTTAACGACCAATCGACAGCGGCCAGAATTAGAGCGGTCGAGTTGGCAAAGCTTAACGCTCAGCATGCTACCCCACCAACGCAAACCCTTTATCTTAATACAGGCGACACTTCACCGCCGATTTACATAACTGCCGACCCGCTAGAAATCCCGGAAGATGAATAGACAAAAGCAATTTCTCCGAATTTAAGCTGCCGAAACTCAACGGCTTAAACAAATTAACCCCCGGTTAAGTTTTTTTTTCTGTTTCCTTTCCCACCCCCCGTCAACAATTAGTCTCCTATTACAACATTTATGTTTGTCGTCGCTCAAGAAATATTTTTTTTAAGACCTGAAAATCAATCAATTCGCAGTAAATATAAAAACAGTAGTCTATGAGGTAGTTTGGCCAAAAGTTCGATTACGTCTTTATTTTTTTTTCTTCTACTGGGAGTTGTAATGGGGTTTTGTACTTTTTCATCCGCTCTTTTGGGCCTTGGCCCACCGTACCTGGAATAGGCGTGCGCCAGTCACCAAGCCCAGCATTACAGGGAATTAGAATAAACCTACTTAAACAAAGAGTAAGGTTGTATTGAGCGTCCGATAGACAGGAAGGGAATCGTTACGCTGAAAACTCTTGGCCGGTTTCCATGTTATGGGTTTGCTGTATCAGAACCTTGTCGGCTGGCCTGAGCCAACGAACAGTAATGAATATAAATGTCGAGAAATAGGTGCGTAGGTAGTATTTACAAATAAAATCGACTTTTTGATGCCTAGCATATTTTCGTTTCCGTGAATTTCAATCCAGTATTTTTTTTACCTGCGCACGCCTACTTAATATTTGCAATACGTGACCCATCCTCCGTTACTTTCGGACAGGCCGTTTAATTACGCAAGTTTTCCAGTTAAAGAAAACAAAGTAAACAAAAGCATTTTTGTTCTTCTTTCAGTAGTTGTTAGGCATACAAGCCCCAGTTATTACCCACACCAGTTAATAACATGGGACTTTGTATGCGTCTTTTGGCCTATTCAACCGCACCGTTAAAAATCGTTTTGATCCCACTTCGATTTTTTTTAAACGCAAGATAAAAGCCGTCGGAACGAAAAAAAATTCCTTCACCGTTTGGCCCAAAAAGGAAAAATATCTGGGAAACGTCGAGGTGTTGGTCTTGTTGTTAACAACTCTAACGGTTTTATTGATGTCTGCTGTTTTTCAATCACCTTTTTCTTAGCTTTTGTACGCTTCCGCGTACCTTTTTCTTTTTTACGCACAAACGCGACGAGCGTTTCAATGGTCTTCTAGTATTTTACGCACATAAAACGTCGATTAGTTGACGACAGTATAATTACCGTATAAATGATAGTGTGTTACAAGCTTACAAGCTAATTTACATGGCCTTTATTTTGGCCACTCGATTGTTCAGACGTGGTTAATTGGTCGTTGAAAGCTGCAACCATTTCTTTTTTTTTCCGCACAGGAGGCTGCGTAATGCAACGCTGTGTTACCATGTGCATGCTGCGCCCGAAACGGGCCTCGGGTTTTGTTTCACTCGATTATTCCAAATAGTTTACTTAAACGATTAATTAATCCCTCCGTTACGGTATACCACTAAAATAATAATTTAAAATCTGGCGATAAAACGAGATAAGGTTAATTAAAGATCAGCAGAGTAGCCAAGTAATTCGCCTAGAGCGCACACTGCGTCTCGAAGTCGTAAGGCGGGGGAGGCCTCCTCCACCACCACATTGGTACGAACACAGTAGCTGCATTTAAGGGCTGTCCCGTTATTTTTTTATTCCACATTAACATGGAGAAAAGGCGCATTCAGCCCACATGCGATGCAAATAGTATTGACTTGCCCCAATTTTTTTTATTATTCAATCAATTCAACATAAGTAGTTGGAAAGCGTCAGTGAAAGAATCCAAGAAAAAGAAAAACCGTTGGCAAAATGAGCGTTGACGGCCGGACAAGCTGCCATGCAAGCTAGGGCAAGCCTCTACCAAGGCCCAGATGCTGACTTGATAGGCGTAGAGTTTCGTTTTGAAACTTAAACTCACGGAAGCTAGTTTTAAATAAGCTTTCCCAAGCAACCCGGACCCAAGGAAAATTTCAGGGGCCTGCTATGAAAGAGTTTATAGGGAGAAAACAAAGTAAAGAACGACGACATTATATATTTTTTTTAATTCTTTGATTCTTCCCAAGATTTTGCATTCTGAGATGCAAGCTTTAATTTTCGCCACCTGGTTGGTCGGACGACCCGCCGTATTTCTTCCGCCAAGGCAACAGAGCTAAGGGAGAACGAGACAGCCTACGGCTGCGAATTGTCATATAACCCATCTTTCCATCTACTAATTGCGCCAAATAAGCAACCAGTATGAACAAAGGAAATGGGGACAGAGAAAAAAAAAGTCAAAATACAGAACGAGAAAGGGATGAATGGGCCGGACTAATCGTACCTTTGTCATTGGTTTTTAAACGAACGGGTGGTAAAACTCCGCCCTATGAGAAAAATGTGATTGAAAAGAGAAAGGGAAGGAAAATATCCGTGCGGTGATGGAAACCAGATCACGTTTAGTGATTTGAATCAACAGGTTAAAAATAGGGGATAAGGACCAAGCCAGAGAGCGAAAACTACGGATTGCAGTTTTGTTTTTCCGCGTTTCCTATAGTACTGCCACATGATTGGTGGACAAATTTTTCGAATAAATCGCTCCGAAAATTCTGATTTTCGTAACGTTATTGTTTTTCGTTTGTTCGATAACTTCTTTCCGTATTTAATATCATTTTTTATTCTGTCTTTCGTGTAATAACGGAAAACAAATAACGTTCACCAAAAGTAATGACCGTATTAAAACGGGAGCCATCGCGATTTTTGTGGGGCCCACGAGCCAATAGACTTAACACTGCGAAAATTTTGGTCTCACTCCAAATTTTCCCGCGAGTTTATATGGTTATTAAGGATTTCGGTTAAGAAAATTCGAGGGGCAAATCACATTCACACACGTGTGGAAGAATTTCACAAGGAAATGTGTCATATCTGATCGCTTTGCCGTCATTCTTATCGCGCTGTTTACACAGGCATATTAAGCAACACGATTCAGAACTAAAAAGCCGATTCTTCTTTAAATCGTTTGTTATAAAGAGAACCTTTGTACAACTGAAGGTCCCTAAACCCCTTCATTTTCCGAGACAAAGAATAAAGGAAAAATAGGGAAAGTAGTAACAAACAACCACGAATAGTTTGGTAATGGCGAGTGATGTCTAAAAACCAGCTTTGAAATGTCAGGATTGTAAAAACGATCAACGAGCCAAACCATTAACGATTTTCCGCCAACGTAGAAAGAAACAAATAAGATAAAAGTCACGCCCCGCTGCCCTTGATTGAGAATTGTGTGGTGAATTACTTCCAAAAAGAAGACCAGGTAACGGTCAAAGAGGACCAAGTGGCACGTCATGTGCGTCTGCGTCAGCTCCCATGGCTGATGAAAATAAGATTAAGAGAGGCCTTCCATTTTTTTTGGTTTTTATGGCCTTTCAATTTTTTTAACATACTTTTCTTTTGTTTCCCTACAAAAAAAAGAAAAAATAAAGAAAATTTTGTTTCTCTATTCCTTTTTTCTGCATTCGTCCGGTCTGGCGAACAAGAGGAACGTTCGATATTCGAATTTAAAGTAAAAAGAAGAAAAAAAACGGGAAAATTGTCGGCTGACCATCTGACGCGTACCCGCTTTAACAGCGAATTAGCCAAGGCAATCACCGCCGAAGCTAGGGCGCTTTTATACGCAAAACAAGGCAGAGTGTGTCGAGACGACAGATGAAAAAGAAGAAATATTAAATTCAATCTACAGGAAAGGAACGGATTGGATTGATGCCACAAAAAGGGAAAGAAACGGTGACCCTTGACGAATGACAGTCAAGAAGTCAATTGGTTGGTTGAGCACCTTCGTTTCACCAAACGCAAATAAGAACCGAGAAACTGATTCAATGGCTTTTAAAAAATAATAATCTGAACGAGAAACTACCACAACCAATTGTATTCATTTTGTTTCTCAGAGGCAATCTCGCGCCATTTTAAGTTCAGAAACACGAACATCTTCTCTTTCATCACCCCTTCATCCAGACTATACCCAACAGTCACTCTGTCAGCGACATAAATCAGCAAACGAGCATGAAGAATGAAATAATGCTTTAGAAACGTGACTCTAAGTTTAAAAGTGGACTTCGCCAACCCAATTTTTGCTTAAGAAGTTATAACAAGAGTTCATGTCAAAATTGTTTTCACTTTTCGCCAGGGAAGGAATCGCGTGATGTGCAATAAAGGGAATGATCTTTATAATACTACAGCCCGGGTAGTCAAGGTTCTGATTGACAGAGAAGTGCGGGAATGTTACAACTTCTAGGACTACAGTAACGCCCAGAC
Organism: Daphnia pulex; assembly: GCF_021134715.1. Lineage (NCBI taxonomy): Eukaryota > Metazoa > Arthropoda > Branchiopoda > Diplostraca > Daphniidae > Daphnia > Daphnia pulex. The sequence goes on along the minus strand of NC_060021.1, from coordinate 4,158,078 downwards.
TTTCTGAAATTTTTCCACTTCAAAATAAGAGAAGTTCCCACCGGGCACCGGACACGCAGAGTGCAACAGTCCTGACCTGAAGTACACAAAAACCACGGAGGAAGAGATGAAGGAGAAACATCGACTAGTTACAAAAGTGACTACCCCAGTGCCCCTTTCTAAAAAGTTGCTAGATTTCGGGAACTGGACCTGAGACCCCACGTTGCCAGTTCCAAGAAAAAACAGCAGAAAATTGTGTTGTTTGATTTGGGTCCCTGGTGGTCAAAGTTGGAATCAAGGGCTGGGTATAGCTCTCTCTGACGACTGTCGTCATGGCAACATAAATTTACGGGACTTTCACCAAAAAGGCCTTTTTTAGAACTGGCAATGTGGGGTCTCAGGTCCAGTTCCCGAAAACTGGCAACTTTTCAGAAAGGGACACTGGGGTATTCACTTTTTCCTGTAGAAGCTTATGGAGCGATGTTCCTCCTTCTTCTCATCCTCCGTAACAAAAACTATACCGGGGAGCACCAAGCAGGAGATTCTGTACAATTCAAATGAAATCAGTCCAACGATATTAACTCAGTTTGGATCGAGACTAAAAAACACAACCTACCTTTTGCCCCTCATCAGAGACGAAGTCAGAGCAAACTTCCCACATCAAAAAATCTCAGGTGCCTACAAAAAAATTTAAGATATTCGAATGTCGCCGCACCCTCTCTATCTCTCTCGGAAATGGAGCCATAGTATTTTGATTACGAGGACGGGGAGGATTCGGTTGAAGAAACAACAGAAGAGGAGAGCGACGTCGTGGTCATATCTTAAAATATATCTTTGATTGCCCTCATCGTCATCTTCTTTCATCTCCTCACCGTCATTATTATTTATATCATCTCCATCATCGTCATCTTCTTCCATCTGGTCACCATCATTATCCTTTAGATCTTCTTCATCATCATCAATCTTTTCATCATCGCTCTCGACTTGGGGGGCGACGATGTTGACTTGCCTCTTACGATAGTTAGTGTGACAGACCATGCGTGATGTCGCCTCTAGTGGTAAATTTGAATTATGTCATGTTTTTTTTAAATGTGACATAACTTACCGTCACACATGCCGTAGACGTATCCGTTAACGTTTGGTTCGGTAGACTTTGGAAATGGTGGGGAATTCTCGATCCATAAAGTTTCCCTATTTCCATCAATTCTTCACCAGCACACAAAGTGAAATTTTGGGAGACTCCAGTTCCAACTTTGGTGTTGTAAACCATTTCGACACTAGATGCCATGTAAATAACACGGCTCGGTTCGATTCCGCCTTCGCGTAGTTGATTCAAATTGTGAATCTAAATTTAAAAAAGTGACATATAACTCACCAGGAGATTGTAATGGCAAAATTTCAAAACATGTGATTACAATTTGATTACAATGGAATTTAATAAATGCACTTTCTTATTATAAGAAAGTGCATTTATTAAATTTATTATGTTGTACTCACATGATTCGAATTTTTGCCATTAAAATCTCCTGGTGAGTTTGACATATAGCCAGACATCAAATTTTTGTACGCGCTGTACAACACAAAAATGTTTGCCATGTTGGATCCAGTTACATGGCTTTCAATGTCACCGTTGTGCAAATGCATGTAGCAATATGAAAATCTGTCCAGTATGGATCCGGGGATCCCAACTTCTTGTACGAGGTGGATGTCGTAATCCAAAGTAGTTTTCACCTTCAGATAGTCAAGAATTTTACTAAAAATGAAAATTTCGTTATAGTATGATTGTTATGTTAGGTTATTAAATTCAAATTTCTTTACCGTTCATTTTTGATGATTGTTTCTTTTAGTGTTTGATACATAGAATTGGGAATGTTTTGCCAAACGTAACTACGGGAGACTAGAACAACGAAAAAAGTTGGCCTAGTGGTTCTCATTTTTATCAGTTTCTGGAGTGTCCAGGAATTCGACAGTGCTTTGATTGGCGGTGTTCCTTTATCTTTATCGTATGTACAATTTATGCAAACGAGTTCTTTATGCCAAGGTTCCTGCTTCCGCCTAGATGTCCTAGGTGTTGACAATTCAAACCGGATGGTTCTTGTAGAATTTTGACATTGGGCAAAACTTCTCCTTCAGCATTAACGAATCCATTACTCTTAAAACGCGCCGCTGAGATCGTCGCATCTTTACCTGTCACTTTAATATAAACGAGGATTTTTTAGATTTGGTTGGGGGCTGTGTGTGTGACTCAGGTACAGGTGGTCGCAGGTGGTAGATACACACAAGGAGAAGAAGAGGGGTCATAAACTTTTTCATCCGTTCCCCAAACGGAAGTGGCGGAATTTTAACCGTTTCATTCAAGAGCTTGCATTTCAAATAATATCTGAGCCAAATACAGTATCGATGTGTGGATTATGTTTTTTTTTTTAAATTGGTTGTGGCAGTTTACGTTCAGACTTTGATTTCTTTCGCTTCGTATTTCTTTCTTTCTACCCCCCCACAAGTCGACTTTAATCGCATCGCTTTAACTAGTGAACCAAACAACCCAAATGGGATCAAAAAGTAGCCCGTGCCCAAATGTGAACTCGAGAATAATGTAATCATGAAGTACAAGAATAAAATCACTTACTGTGTTTGTCGAACGACATCAGCAATTTTGGGACATTTTCACAATCAGTTTTCTGAAATGAAGCATCTAACATTTGGGTGTACGTAAATTTGGTCTTTTCGGAAATCTCAATCTTCACATCATTGCGAATGTTACTCACCAACCCTTCCATTTCATAAATTTACAATTTACAATTATATTTCACCACGTTTGACGTCTGTAATAGTTCTTTTGGACGATCAAAACTTTCGAGGCAGTTCAACTTTGTTAACAGGAGTTGTCGATCAACATTCATTCAAAATACCAAATGCGCTCGTAATGGGGAACTTATTACACTTTTCCAATAATTTGTCTGCATCGAGTTTTAATTTGGTTTCCAGAATGAGAATGGTAATCAAATTGGTAAGGAGTTATTTAAATATACATATTGTTCGTCTATAACTACAAATAATAAATACAGTTATTCTATGAAAATTAGTTTTTAAAAAAGTTCTAGTTTTTAATCTGTTCCGAATTGTCGCAACCTGGCAACTCCTTTCATTGTTTGGACTTTGGAGGGAGAAAACCATGTCAAAATATATAACACAATAATTATTATATAAACACAATATTTACTTGTTAAACTGTAGGTTATTGAGAAGCATCGCGTAGTGCTGGATCGCAAATTCCGCCACACTTACGATTTGCTCATCAAAGCTACTAATGACCACCAGTATCTAACTACTCAGGTAGATTTTAATCAGAATTTGAATAGCCTTTTTAAATTAGCATCAGGTAAATTTGAAATACTTTTGCAGATGTCTGATGCTGAGGGAGAAACGCCAAGCGATGGATCATGACCCTAGTATCGCCCAGGTCCATATAGACGTAGTGGATATTAACGACAATCCGCCTCATTTCGAAATTGAGACCTTTTACGCTGGTACTATCTTTTGATAACTCGCATTTTTTTTTTTCAAAACTAATCGTTTTGATTGTCTAGGAGTGGATTACAGTTCAACCAGTGATAAGCTGCTGTTGCAAATTCATGCCTCCGATCCTGATTTCGGCATCAATGGCTCGCTCTCCTACTTTATCCGATCGTCCAACTTGTTTCACATGGGCTCACAGATTTCTTCGGGTTCAGTAGTGCCGTAACCACGTCAATGAACATCCGCCAACTTTTAGCAAGCCCCTGAATTCTGAAGAACCTTTTATTAATCTGGTAAGTTAACAAGGAAAATATTTAGCTTACGTGACACAATTGTTTACATTGTTGTTTAATGTATGTTTAGCTTGTGGCCGAAGAACAACCAATTGGCAGCATTGTTTGTAAAATTTCGGCAACACATCCCGATTCGCCTATCGATCGATACGAATTTCTGCCGCCTCATCCATTTTTTTCCATCGATGGCCGATCAGGTGTGATTTTATTTAGTTTTATGTATATATTGCAACCTTTAATTATTTACTGAATAATCACAGGAGTTGTGACTAACAAGCCACGGCTGGACTATGAAGCTTCACCGGAATACAATTTGACGGTTGTTGCTCACGATGCTGGAATTCCTTCCCTGTCGTCCATGGCTCAGGTTAAAGTGACGTTGATAAACATCAATGATCTGAGTCCTGCTTCACTTCGAAATCCTACGAGTTACGGATTCCCGAACATTCGGCGGCCGGTACGGCTGTCTTGACCGTTTCCGCTACAGATGGCGATGCCGGTAGCTTCGGTCTTATAACCTATTCGCTGACGGGCAAAAATTCGAAATACTTCACCATTGATGCCAGTGGTACCATAACAGTAACCGATCCAGGAGGATTGGACCGTGAACGTTCTTCATTATTGACGCTGTTAGTGGCCGCATCTGATCTCGCTCCTCCTGGAGCCCGACGCGCGACCATCATGCCAGTTGAAATTCTACTTGAAGATATCAACGACAATCAGCCAAAATTCTTAGACAATACCTACCGGGCTACGGTGGCCGAGACAGTACTCTTACTCCCACCACCGCTTATCGTCCAAATCACAGCAATTGATCACGATTCCGGAATGAATTCTGCCTTGCTACTATCATCGAGGGAAATGAGGATGGACTCTTTACTTTAGATTCCGTGACTGGGATTTTATATCCGGTAGGATTAAACTAGTTTTTTTTTAGTACATTTAATAACTTGAGTAAAACCATACGTGTTTCTTACAGGCTCTGTCTCTAACCAACCGTTCTCGGGAGTACACGCTATCGGTGGAAGTGCGGGATTTAAATGGAACGGGGACGAATTTTGACCGAGCTACCGTTAAAATCAATGTGCAAAGTGTCAACCAGAACAAACCCAGATTTATTATGCCATCATTTGCCAACGCGACAATTCGTATTCCTAAAAACTCCAAGGATGAAGACCATCTGGTGCTGGTTCTCAAGGCTGAGGACACCGATCATGTCAACGATAATGCACCCGTCATTTCGGGTTTCTTCCCCACCGTGGGCGTCGTGGTGCTGGAACGCTCGAAAAAACCGACATGAATTTTGTGAGTCACTATCGTTTGCGCCAACGGATCGTGTTCTATACCCATCGACGTGGAACAAAGGGAGCCAGAAAAGTTACCACTCGGTCCTTCAATGGACGTCAACCAACGTTCACTTATCACGCGACCGTGGGCCAGGGTGGCCTACCGGCGATTGACGGACAGAATGCCGTTTGTGAGGACATGCCCCATCTCGCTTCATCTCTGGGAGGATTCGTCTTCTACTCATTCGGAATCAACAACGAGTAATTCTTTCGACCGTCAATTGCATCCAACTGGCAGCTAGTTCTCATCTGGACATGTAAACTCAAATTGTAGATAACAAAATCAATCAGATCATGAAACAGTCGGGATGCAGAACAGGCTTCTGAAACAATCCTACAATCGCTGGAAGGCACAAAAAAATAAGGCCTCGCCACCCTCGACACGTCCACTCCTAGTGTTCTTTAAACATCAGTTGAAACTAGAAATACAGTGAGAATGGTTGACTGTTTACTTGACGTCGAACAGTGTGTGAAAAAGTGAGTGTTGAAGTAATAATTTTTTTACATGAAAGCTGTTATAGAAAACAGTAGACGAAAACTACTAACAAAAACCCCAAGTCAATTGAATGTTAGTGCAGATCAGTTTTTGGATAAGGCTTTAAAAAATTCCAATACGAAAAATTTTGATAAAGGATTAAAAAATTCTGCTTAATTCGTAAGTTATCAATCATCATGAAAAAACCGCAAATGTTTTGTTTGTTTTTTTTACTTTTTTTTCTTTTGTAGTGAATCCAAACACCTTGAACAATCTACCACGAAAAGCAAGTGGTTTTAAAGTTGTGAAAATTGGAATAGTGCAGAAGATTTGTATAAACTAGGAACCACACGGGGTTTTCTGTATGAACGATGGCCATCTTGGATCATGATCAAACGCAAACATTGACATGATTGGAGAAAATTGTTCACCATGTGGAGTTTTTGGTATGCCGATTACATCGACGTGAAACAAATGGTCGTTACCGCCACTTTTGCCGATTGGACTAACGTGTCCGGCTCTATTTCTAATACTGGTGTCACGTTCCTCGTCTGGCCAAGCCATAAATCCTCAAGTATTCCTAAATCTACGTCAGGCAATCGTCAGAAACAAAGAGTAAGTTCAAAGCCTAATTCACTGTTAACTAAACTAGAGATTTAACAAAAGAATTTCTATAGGGTGATTTCGCGTTTCATTATTAAGAAATTTAAGAAGATGTTTGAAATCCATGTAGTGGAGAGTGTGGCATTAATGGCTTCATTCTCGCCCTCATTTCGGATTGTACCAGCCACGTTAGAAACGGTCAAGTGGTATGGCACCAGGGGATGAAGACTGAGGTGGTGGAAATAAAGCTAGTTTATTTTAAGAAAAATAATGGTTGATATTGTCTTGAAAATGTTAAATTATCAAAATTCAACCACCTGCAGCAGTTAGCAACCAGATTAGGACCATTTTTCAGAACTTCACGGAATCTTCAAGGCAATCAACCTCCTCTGTTATGGTACAAGTAACGTAATAATAAAAATTAAGTTGTTGTTTTTGGTGCCGTAACGCACAAAATTGGCACCAAAAAGTGCGAAGTTTGTGCCGAAACGGTTAAATTTGGTGACGAAACGAACCATTTTTAAACAATATTGACAAAAACACCCGAACCGCGATTTTTTTAAAACCCACATTGCGGTTAACTATGTTAGACATGGCCAATGGCTAAATTTTTCTTGTAAAATTTAATATTTCAAATTATATAAATTAATACTCTTTCTTGAACTTTTTTTATGAACGTCAGTGGAAATGATGTCAACTGTCTTTGATTTGTGTATCTCTGATATAATAATTGCTCGTGATGAGTGAAGTGGCGGATTTACTTTGTTTATTACTTTTACCAAAGAACAGCGAGGAAGGCCCCAGAAGAATCATAATCATCAATCATAGAAAAGAGATGTCGGCCAGAAAGTGGAATTTCTAGTTGCTGAACAGAACAGGCACTGAGATGAAGGATTTGTAGAGAGTAACTAGGCCGAAGCAACTAAACCAAAACCTGGCATTCTTATCCCAAATTAAAAAATGAAAAGCTTACGGAGTCTTTTTTATTATTTTTGTTTTCAACATGAGAGAGGACAATACCAAATTGCTATACTGCCAAAGCAAGCTTTTCTTATGATCGTTCTTTTCTCTATGTAAACGAGCATTCCCCAAATTTGATACGCATTGTACAAGCATTTATACATTGATGTGAAGTGGAAGACATTAAGCAATCATTAGGAGACGGTTTTTTACTCGCTTAGAGCAGAATAATATCAATGAACAAAATTTTGGGTTATCCAAGCATCTACGAGCACACTGCGTGGAGCATTTATTACAACTTGTCATCAAGAACAGTCCAAACGTGATTTGAGTAAGGTTTTGTAATTTCATTCATAATTGCATTCTAATCAACTGTTGATTCTTTAGAACGCAGGCCGTTGACACCATGGATAAAGCATTTAGTATTATCGCTTCGGTTCGAAGAAGTCAATGATACCGAAATATTTAGCAAGGAAATTGTATAGATTAAAATGCTACACAAGGTAATTCTCAGCATTAATAAAAACAATGGTCACATAATAATTATACAAATTAAAGAATAAATACAGCTCTGAATGAATTAGTATTTCACTCCCATTTTAGATCCTTTTCAAGAAGCAACAGATAAGTTACAGGCCCTTTACGAGACACTATGCAACGTAATTCCATCCTACTTTGACCTACTCAATAAAAGAAGCTTGACAAGCGAAGAAGAAGACAAATCAGTAATCAACAATACTAAATACTCTTTGGATGGCAAACATTTTTGCTGTGAAGATTTTGCGGAGGCCTTCAAATTATCTCATAATCTTGTAACAGTAAGTTTTTTCCATTTACTTTCTGTTAGGTAACTAAAATAAATATTTCTCTTAACTCCAATCCTTTTTTATAAAACTTCTTGTAAGGGTTGTTCAAAATTCAGTAATAAAAATTAATTTCACAGCAAATTCACTAATGATGAACAGAAACTATTAATCAAGAGAGTGACCAAACTCCCAGCAGGAAGAAACGCAACTTCTACAGGATACTCACCAATACTCTTACTCAGATTAAAATTTAAAAAAAAAGATTACTCAGAAAATCGGCTTTTTACATAAGCTTCTCTCCGCTTCTCTAGCGCGTTTCCAAACTTCTGGTAGGTTCTGTAAGGAATCGTTTTATGAAGCGTCAGAGTTAATACACAATAACTAAATAATAATATCGGCTGGGCGGTTTCGTTTAAATGTTTCTTGTGCATGCACTGGGTCGTGTTAATAAATAAAATCAGTTGAAAGTTAACTATTCTACTGATTTCTAGATTATAGCCGATTTTTACAAAAAAAAACGTAATCGCTGATGAAATAATTTGCATAAGATATACGAGTATCACGATAAAACTGCACAACGAAACCTTGGTAGTGGTTAGCGGTTATATATTATAGTGCAATATTATATTATAGGGTTTATGGCACCTAGTGTTTATACGAAAGGTCCCGGGTTACAATTACTGCTGCCTCCTTTCAAATCCCTCCACAAGTTCGTTGATCAACATATCTCTCAATACTGTTTCTCATCTCTGTCTCGTTGAAAAACTTAAGTTCTTTCCTTCTCGATCCCCCTTTCCCCTTTGTCCTTCCCCCTCCTTTTTTCAGTAATATATTATATTAATATATTATTTTCTAGCCTAATAATACTTATATTAGTAAAAAACAGTTAAACTATAGAAAAAACAAGCAGTCTTACCTTTCCTAGTTCTTGGCAATTAGTTTAACACAGTCGGTGTTGGAGTAATGCTCCCACGTATTCTGGTTTTCATCCAAATCTTTCCATTTTAGAAGAAAGTACATCCCATCTTCTCTTTCTCTGTTCCATACAAAATTGGAAAATATTAAGAACATTTTATCCCTAAACTTATAGCATGCATGTATATATTTTTGTTTTATAGCATATCATTGTTATTATTTATAATAATAAACTTTGGACCATCATCTTTACACAATCTCATAAATTCAATTCTAGATTTTAGTCTAAGATGTAAAATCTAAGAAAAAAAACAATGTTAAAATTCTAAGAAAACTTGGACGAATTTTCCCTACCCTAAAACAACAATTTTCACAAAGAAGGAAAACAAATGCAATCAGATTCTTATTTTTTTCTGATGCAAAATCTTTAGCTACGAAATCGTTTGAATTAAGTCAGTGTGTTGTAATTAGTGTCAAATACAACCTTCCAGACTAGCATATAATATGTAAGAAATGTGTTAGCAAGGAGAACACAGCCTCCTGATAGAGCCCTTTCACTTCGTGTTACTTCGGTTCTAGCCAAAATATAGCATAGAAAAACAAAAGGGCGATGTTTATTTAACCTTGTACAATTTTTTTACAGAGCCAAGGATTTTCTGGGTGTTTTTCTATTGTATCATATATATATACAGCCCCATTTCCTGTTCAACACTTGACTGAAGTTGTTGCGCTTATTTTTCCATACAGACCATCATGCATGATTCTTTTAATATAGTGGTAAAAACAAAGTATGCTAAAAAGTCATATGCTAAAATGGGATCGGATTTGTTCGCTCATTTCTCGTTAACTATAATCATAATTGAATCATTAGTATCATTACATACTCAGAGCGTTGGTGTTTGTGACCCAATCATTCCACTATTCCGAAGACTTCCCGGCTTAGTTGGGAGTAAATCACCACGGCTAAATTATTAACGTCAACGGACATCTCATCGGCGTTTCTCGTCAAGTTCACGAGTACGACGACATCTCAAGTGATACTTTTCGGCCGCCCTACACTGAATTCCGGCAACGGCCAGAATGTTCAAAGTCGGATACCAACGACACCCAATACCCAGCATTAATATATTTACATAAATTTACATCTAGCTTGAGCAAACAGTAATAGAATACCCAATTATATTGATAAAATTCACTTACTCGAGATCAACAACACGTTCAGCTTCGAATTCATCCCCAGGAAATTCAATATCACTATTTGGTGAAGTATCCATATCGTTAGTAGTAGAAAAATTCACGGGTGTAAGTGTAACACAATGCGAAACAACGAAAACAACAACACAAACAGTAGCAACAACGTGATTGAATTTTAATTCTATTTTTTATTAACATGTTGTGCCACCTGATGGAAAGAAAACTTCTCTTGTCAATTAGTTAATTATTTAATTTTATATTGTTAATTTATAATGGATCCCAATAACAAGTAATTTAAAATTGTGTTTCATAAAATTTTCGTTGTAATAATAATTTATTTTCAAAAATTAAATTGACTGCAACACTCGATGGCTTAAAAATCCATTAAACGCATGCTCATCCATCGGCGTCTCCTCATCGTGGTGTAGCCATTTTTTCTAGTTTGGTATGTGTGTGATGTTTTCCATGTGATTTTTAATTGCTTATTAATTAATTTAGGCAAGAAGGAAGAAGTCGTTTCCATCTTTACATCACTGCAAAAGTCTTTCTACACTACAAAGAATTTTTGGGATTAAATATACTTTACCCAAAATTGCTCGTAGCAGTAGCCGATTCCACTGCTGGTAATTCGATGCATTTATCCAACATTGTTTCGTTCTTTAGCTAATTTTTTCTATATTTTAATTAGGCTCCATGGAGAATATAAGATATTGTAACACAAGGGAGCGGCCATAATCCACATGTTGCACAACTACATTGGAGATGACGTGAGTAGCTTATTATCGTCTTTTTAACCAGTGTGATCGATAATTAAATTAAGATTGACATTCATTTGTGCAGGATATCCAGCGTGTATCTGCCCCTTCATATGTACGGCAACACGCAACACTTTCATCGAGGATCTGTGCGATGTATTGAGCGAAGTCAACACAATGCCTATGGGGACCATGTCTGGCTGGACGAAGCAAATGAGCTTCACAATGATTCGACTATCAGCCCGTCAGATTGAAGATAAACGAATCTTGCAGTTTGAGCCAGTTGAGTCAATTATCCGTTGTCTTAAATTACCAGATTTATCCTACCATGAAATACTTATCGTTGGCAATCTTTCACCGCAAGAAAATAGATTTCAGATAAATTCCCTTAACAAAAGTTTGATAAAGTATTAATTAGACATGTTAAGTTTATTTATGATAAAATGTAACCGTGCATGTACTAACATAACCTACTCACAAACTCAACTGATCCTGATACTAATGCTAATTGTAACTCTAGCTCTCTTATATTAACACTAATGTATAATGACTAATAATAGCGCTGTAGCTTTTTTTTAAATAAATTTAGATAAACAATTCAGGACAATCCAGACTGATTACCTATCGTAAAACTACGTTCAGAACAGGCATTAACGCTTTTCACTAGTCATGCCGAACTAAATCCGGCTGTCGTGATGCAAAGCCTCTGGACGTGGGAACAAGGCTGGTTGTAAAGAGGTTGCGTGTAAATTAAAGCAATAGAAGCTAAATAATACAGGTAAAATTAAAGGATTTTTTACTTGGATTTTTATAATTGAAAACAGTTTAACTTGAACACTTGATACTACTCCTCTTCATTGAAGTCTGAAAGGCAGCAGTTGCCAAGTTTACCAAGGAACGTAGCAAGCAGGTAGCAAGAGATTTGATTTTTTAAAGAAGAGATTTGATGTAAAATAAAGCGAGAAATCTGATACAACTTTTCGCAGCTGCAGCCAAAGAAATGACTAACTACAGAAGAACAGAAGAAAAATGAAAACAATTTAATTTTCTGTCGATTCAAGCGAAACAGCCACTCACGACTAATTTGAATTCCGCCACCCGCTTGTGAGCTACGCGTCGTGGCACGTAGTCGAAATAGGTCAAAATGTTTACAATTTGCTACAGTGTCCAACTGCGTAGTTTGTATCTAAATCGTTCACAATATTTTTTCACCGATTTAGTTTTGTGAGTTATGTTTCCAATTATACATTGGCAAACAAAAGTCTTTCTTGAGAGTTGAGACCTGCCAACAATAAATTCGCTGTTGAAACCGTGGACGGAAAGGAGGCAGTGGGAAGCTGGGTTCCCATTTTTTTCTCATGGGCATCACCAAATCGGTCACCAGATTTCTTAAAAAATAACACTAAAAAATAAAAATAAAACACCAAAAAATCACAAATGAAAAAGCTGAAATTAACCAAAAAAACAACATGTTTCTTAGGAAAGTATGGCAAATAAAAAATTCAGTTATTTTCCATCAAGGAATCTTGATTATTTAGATATTAAACGTATTTAGATATTACAAGTCGTTACAAGTTTTCAAAATTGTTTGTTGATGTTCGATTTTTTGGTGTACTGACAAAATTAAGAAATCATCTACTCAATCTATCAGTTGAAGGCGTCGGCGTATAGGTGACTTGATGTCATTTCATGTGCACCAGAAAAATACTAGTGTATAGCTGTTGTTTTCTTATTATTTAGTATTGACTTAATATATAAATCACCCAGAAGACTTGCGAGCTGTGCATTCAGTTTTCACGTCTATGTAGATCATCAAACGCTATGTGAGTTTTTGTCGGATTAATTTGAGCCCTGTTTACACCATCATTTTCTGGCACCTGTTCAGGGTTGCCTGATGTTAATAAGCAAATATAATACAACATACCTCGTCGAAGTTCCGATTTTTCTTGTTTCTCCCACCTTGAATTCGCCCAGCGATTCGATTGAACCAGCTAATTTTTCCCAAACGTTACTCAGTTTAAGTCGATCAACGCCCATCTCGTGTGTTTGGTGACTAAAAACATTTTTTCTTTTGAATTTTTTTTACTCTGGTGAATCAGTTTGGAATCAAAACTGTGAAACTTGTGCTGGTATTTTTAAGCGATCGGTGTATTACAGAGAATTTAAGGTAAATTATCGACTGTTATTGCATATTTATTTTTTTAACCTCATTAATGACTGAACTAGCCCATTAAATGTCCATTCATGCAGAATAAAGCTTTGAAAGCCAAATGAGATGTATTAATTATTATGCTAAGTTACGATTGTGTCACTAATTAGGCTGTTGAAACCAGGTAATATTGTTCCAGTTCAGTCTTATATCATTACACGTTATATCATAAGTTGTGATATCAGATACACCTCGGTGGCCAGATCGAGTTCTGAAATTCTCAAGAAACACAGTTTAGTTTCAATACTCTTGAGATATTATGTGCAGCGTTTGATTCTCCTCCCAGGCTGTAAACAGTGCGACCGCGTTGCTTTGCATAAATATTCATCGAAGCTCCACGAAACTGTAGACACCGTACAAAAACTAGGCCAAAGCCGATAAGTTGAGCTATGAAACCACCTTCGAACCAGTGTCATGCAAATTACCTCCTGACGTAAGAAGCAATTGGGCGAGGAATGCGTTCTAGTTGAGACCAAAATATGCTTATCTTTATGATTGAGACCAATGGTTAATTACGTACATCACCGCCGAAGAAGAGAGTCAAAGCTGCTACTGTTGTTGCCGACCCAAACTGCAGCGACGACAACGACTAGACAAGGGGGCAAGGCTGAAGTTAGAGTCAAGGCCACTCGGACCTGCCCACGGATCTCTACTTTAACATCTCACGAATCAAATCAAACATGTAGACTAAGCCAGGTTCATATTCCATGGATTTGCTAATAGCATGAAATCATTCATCAGTTTTGTTATAAATTATTTTTTTTGCTCCGGGCAAAAATGAAATAATTTGAGTTTTCTCACCGAATAAATTGTCAAAGATATCCCACTAGTTTTCTTGTCAAGTTAAAAATAATCAACCGAACGGAAATCTTACAATTGGAGGGTCAAGCAACTAGACAAAATACGTTTGTATTGTATTCTTGTAAAAGCGGATATAGAATAGATAGATAATAGATATAGAAGATATAGATATAGAAGATGATAGATAGATAGAATAATAGACCAGAATGTTTAAAGATGTCGATGACTAACCCGAGGTGAACTTTTCTTGCAGCAATCCGCTTCTGTTTACCGTACGTATGTGTTATAATAACCGCAACAACAGGGTTCTTTCCAAAGTTACACGTTCCTGGCCTTTTATTCTTCTTACTTCGCCCGTTGTCAAAAGAAGTACAAGGTAATATAATGCGCATGTGAATGGCGGAGTATAACAACATTGCAGTTATTGACACCGAACGTCAGTCATCATTGCATCGCAAATAGCGAAAATTTTCGTCCAACCATTTTGCTTGCGGTCTTCGTTGTTTTGTTTTACCTGTTTTCGTGTTCAACAAAACGTGGGTAAAAACGTACGCTCTACTGGAGAGCGCACGTACTCTAACGGGCAGCGCAAGTAAGTCATCATTAATTAGACAGAGATGGCAAGAAAATTGGGATTCAAGGAAAACCACGCAAATCAATCCAAAGAACCGAATCGGACATCCCGACTACCTCCAGCCTACTACCAAAGTTCTTCGCTCTGGAATGGAGTTTTCTGCAGCAGTTGAAGTTTTCGAGACGTTATTCAAAGGTCATTTGAGAATACTTCGAATTAGGATATGTTAGACAAGTGTCAGCGGAAGAATTAAAAGAGTAAGGCGCCATCATACATCATAATACGTTCGACATCATGCTGTATGCACTCATCCTCATATACCAAATAAATTGGGAGTGGAATGCAATGTATTTACCAAATGTCAGGAAGTCTCACTGAACGGAGTGCTGCTGAAGGTGCCGGACTTTTATCCCAACCTAATAGGAGGGTTGTTACATTTCAGAAGAAGAAATTTAGAGTTCCGTTTCTTTCTTCCAAAGGAAAGAAGATCGGCCATATCTTAAATACTGGTGAAGGCCACCGCAAACCTTTCATATAATGCTTCAAAGATTTATCAATCTTCAAACATTTGGTGTTGTTTGCTCACCAAGTTCCTGCCTTTACGCTGTACAAAAGACGTTAGATGCCAATCCGGAATTTGATGATCCCCGTTGCAAGATACTGCGCAACATGTCGTTGACAACTGTCTTAATTCTTTTGACTCTGAAGACACCAAAATTCAAGATCTAGTTTGAACCAGGACTTTGCCCACCATCCCATCCACAAAAAAAAAGATAAAAGCCGGAATTGGATCTAAATTTTGATTAGTTTTTCCGTGGAGAGGATGTTGAGAAATTGATAAGACAATCAAACAGTCACTTTCAACTTCAAGTTTAAGTCGCAACCACAGGTACATTCCAAGCGCCAGTTATTGGCGGCCGTCGTCAGTGTATTGACCCTATAGTTTATATAACCCGGTGGTGTTAGATGGTAAACTTTTGTTCCAGCGAGGCTGGAGAAGTAAGAGAAGGTTAGTACAGAATATTGCCGAACGACATTTTGGAATATTGGAATCGTTGGAGCAGTTCTATTGTACACCTAAATCAGCTGGCCGTCCCGTGACTTGTAGGTGGGAAAGGCGGAGGAGTAAGGAGACAAGTGCACATCTTCTGCGATGTGAGAAGTGGCTTTTGGAGCAGTAGCTTACCTACGCGTTGAGCGCCAGAGTACAGACAAAGTACAGAATAGCATCGTGTTATTAAAAGCAAGAGATGATGCCCCCATCAAACCTTTGACGATACCAAAACTCGAGTTACAAGCAACAGTAGTTTCAGTTAGCCAGAAACATACTGGAAGAATAAGAGATGACGTCAATCTCAACAATATTTTTAAGCAGCTCATAAACTGTTTTACAGTACAGAACTGATTAAATCTCGATGAATTCAAACGCTAATCAATGTAATAGTCATAATCCAGGCTCCATTAACCCATCATATGAAGTGAGTTGTGGATAATAAATGGAGATGAGCTTAGGGACAACAATCGGTTTTTTTTAGGATCCCGCATTTTTAAAAGAAAACCCTGAACCATGGCCAAGCACATCAGAGATTATGACCCTAGACGTATCTGCATTGACCAAAGTGGAAAAAGAAAGACAAAATCACGCCCTGGCTAGTCTGGTGAAAATCATCATCAAGAGGAATTTTCTCTTCCAAATCAAATCAGAACAATTATAGCTACATTAGCGCAGTTCTAGTGATTCTGGGGAGCAAAAGGTCTCACAAACCAATTCCGCTACTATGGGAGGGGTGACTTGCAGAAATCCCTACTTGAGCGCATAAAAACAGTCCAAAAAGAGAAATTTAAAGAAGACATGCAAAGGCTCATTGTTGGTAGGCATATGCGTCCATCTTCGTGCCTGAAGAATTTAACACCGTTTGTAGACAAAAGCGGAGTCGTCCGAGTGGGAGGTAGACTGGAGCACGCCTTACTGCTATACGAAGCCAACGTTCGGCTATACTTCCGTTGGATCAACACCAGAGGACAGATTTAGGACCTACATGTGAAATTTAATGCTAAGATAGAAAAACTGTGCAACGAGATACGAACGAGTTATTTGATTTACAGGGTAGAAGCGCAGCCAGGCGAACGGTGAGGAACTGCATGCTATGCAAGTCAATCCAGGAACCCCATCACTTCTATCATGTGTCAAATACCAAGAAAGGTTGGACACTCGTCAGCACCCTTTTTCTAACGTTGGTATTGACTTTGTTGGGTCATATCTTGTGACTATTGGAACGAGTACTGAGAAAATATACGGCTGCTTTTTCACTTGTTTTTAGTGACGCGAGTGGTTCATTTGTAATAAAAAGAGAAAATGGATACATGCTCTTTTTGGCATGGTGTTTCATCAGCCGGAGAGGAACACCGAACGCCGTGTTCGGTGACAATAAGACAAACCTGAATTATCTCATAGAGAAATTAAAGAAGCAATGAAACGGAAGAGACATCTGCTGTAAAAAAGTCTGATGAAAAAAACGCTGAAGCCATAAATGCAATTTTTTTTAAGAACGCTGCAGTAGTCGACACACTGGTTATTTTCTTGTGTGAGGATCTCGTGGAGAACACTGCAACGGGAATTGTATCATCACAGGAACATAGAATTTATTGTCTTTTGGTGGTAGAAACACGATTGCGATTACCATAACAGCCTAGCAAGCCGCCATTAACTCAGTTTTTGTCAGAAATTATGTACTGGGTCTCGTTTCAAGTGATCCTCTCATCTTCGTCAGGTGATTAAAGGTTTTAAAAAGATCTCAATTTAAGAAATAATACATTTTTTTCATTTTTTAATAGCCATTGCAAAACTTTAACATTATAGAGCGGCAGTCATGGAGATCAAAAGCTCTTTTGAGATCATATCTTTTCGTTAACATTCAATTTTTCAGTTTTTATTGCCTTTTTCAATCAATTCTGAGCTAACAATATAACCTGTTAGATTTCAAGTTCATATATCTAAAGGTGCATGTCCCAAAAGAGCTTTTGGTCGAAGCGTTTCCAAAATCTAACGCTGGATGGCTAGGAGGATGAAGCCAAAACACAACAAAATATGGACGATTTTTATTTTCACATATCGACGGTTAATATCTCAGAAAATAAACCACTGATTATAAAACGGTTTTAGAAAACTGTAAAACGCTAGATCTACATTTTTAGTAAATTAGATTCTTTTTAAAGGGTCTTGTTTGGCAAAAAACTGCTGTAAAAAACCCGAAAAATTTCACGATTTTCGGCTACCCCCCTGCTAGTCTTTTTTTAAAACCTTAAAAACTATAACAGCAGCGAATTCACCGATTGCACCATTCGATTTTCCACTAAATTTCGCTTGGAATGTTCTACATCACAACTGGCTCAGTTTCCCAGTCAGAAAGAATCAAAATTTCCCAAAGGTGGCCTGATTTAACCTGGTTGATTCGTAGACTAGTTGTTAAAGCTTATTTTATTGCATTTATCATTGAAATTTTCAGGGGAAAACGATATGCACTTTTCGCACGGACATTCCGATAGAGAATTGTAGCACATTTGTGCGTAAAACACAAAAGAGTTCCCGTTTAATCCGCACCAATAAATATTTCCTCAACTTTACTCTTACTTAACTCTAAACATCTTTCACAATGCAAAAGCATGGAATTTTTCAATTTGGAAACTCTGATGTGTGTTTAGATTGTTTGCGTTTAGTGATGCGTAGAAATTTGTGGTAGAGGATCACCGAAGGTGAAGGAAGGAGGTCTCATTACGGCTCACATTGGCATCTAGAGATGTTCTCCTTCATATCCATACATGTGTTAGTTCCGACGTATTTAACCAGATTTCATACTGGATTTTAAGTCAACAGTTTTTCTGAATCCAATTCCAGCGATGAAGTATTTTTCTTAGCCTTTTCTCCTTTACGAAGACTTTTCAATCTAGTAGTTTGAAATATAAAATTGGGGCTAGAGGCTATGGGCTAGCGGCTACAGAGGGGGGGGATACTAGGAGCTACCCGTGCCTCTTTTCTCTACAGGGTCCTAATTTCTACCTTTTTAAAATTACCGTGTCCGAAGTATCTGCTATTCCGAAAAAATTTTGCATTTATAAATCATACTTACCAAAACGTTTTCGTACTAAAATCATACATACCAGTCATTTTTGCATTATTTTCTTAATCTTGCTTGATTTTTTAAGGATGTTTACTATGTTTCAGATATAAATTTTGTTTTATTTTACTATGACAGAATAATATTCAACATGTTTTCTTACAAACAAAATCGATTTCAAAATTTCTTTTTCTCTATGTTTAGAAATAGTTACTTTTGCACAATTTTTTTGTTTTCTTATTTTACCTTTAACTTTATTAGAATATAACCTTTGTTTAATGAGTGTTTAAGCTTTCTGAGTAAGGAGTAGTCAGAGTGTCCATTGAAGTTTCAGTGCACCTATAAGAAAAAACTACTCTTAGATCAATTTTAAAGTTTGTGATTTTCTTTCTCCTTATTTGTTGCTCCTTTAGTTATTTTTTTTCCTGCAACTGGCACGTCGCTTTCTTTGGGTAATTCCATGGCGTTTCTGTTTATTGTTTTTCCAAATCAGAAACCCTTTTTCTTGATTTATATTTATTGTATCTTCAAAATTGATTACGGAAACAACCTTCATCAGTAGGCGTATCTTTGTATTCCATTCTCCAGGTCGTGGATTATGAAATAATCGCAAACAAAGGGGGGTACGCGTCAGACACTTGTTTGTAAAATATCGTGCATTAAATAAATGAAATACTTTACTGATAAATTATATAAAATATTAAATTATAAAATTTCTTTCTTTGATTATTTTTAAAGTATTAGTAAAAAATCTAGATAGTATTCGGCTAATTACAACATTGCTTCCCGTTCCTTCCCGCCAAATTTCAAAGTACATTAGAATAAAAAAATGGAAGAATTAACAGAGACTAAACTTAAACAACTTACTATAAAGCTCAGTTAGTAAAAGGTTTTTTACCAATTTTAACCAGTTTATACAAACTAAACAAGGAGAACAATGTAATGTGTAAACTATGTTTGTGCCATTTCCATACATAGTATTTACAACATTTTTTCGCTTTCAGGATTTGAAAGCGGGGGTTGCAAACCAAGTTACTGGAATAGGAAAAACCATTATCGTTTAAACGGATTTACAAGATTCAACTATACAAAAATCTAACCTCTAAGAAGATTCCTGTGGAACATAATCTGAAGTATCGACACCAGAATATAATTTTCCAGCATACTTCATAAACAGCTTAAATCCAACCAATTTCTTCCATTTACTATGAAGCATGAATTTGGCAAAATAACCAGCAAACATTTTCTTATTTCTGTTTGTAGCAATGAGGCTTTTTTTGGTTAAATTCCGCAACTCTGGAATTTAAAAATATAAAGTAAAGTAACATTAAATATATCAAGAATTGTAATTATTACCTTCAATTTGGTTATCATGGGTTTCTGTTTCAGGATCTTTAAAATTAAGACTGTGGTTGACTTTGAGATGCTTATAATCATTATGTTCCCTAATTTTAAAGTAAAATATTCATGTTTACTTGAAAAAATGTATGAAAAACAAAAACTAACACAATCTTGTCATATGCTTTCCAGCAATCTGATATGATGGTAGTTCCGGGTAATATCCATTCTTATTACTTCTAACAGAGTGGTTGCGATCCAATTTTGTACAACTACTAAAAAACATCTGCCAGTACCTTGTTCTTCAGCAATTTTCATTCTCTTGAATTTTCTTTGGACGTCAGTACCACTAATACTACAATCACTTTCTACAACATCTTCAACAGTTTGAGGATATGAATGATTAGGGCTCCGACCCGAAGCGTTGGCACCCAGTGTCACTGGCACTGGTCAACGGCACTGGCAACCACCCAACCCGTACTTTTTCTATGGGTGTGGTTTGAAAATGAAATCGTCTTGGCGGTTTTGACTCGGGTCGACCCGTACCCATTCCCTTACACTGTAAACAAAAAAAACAAAGACGCGGGAGGGAATTTTCTTTTCGTTGTGTAATTCAAATAGTTGAAAACTTTGTCATGCATCAAATCCAGACTGAAGCCAGGATTTAAGACACATAAGAGCAGTTAAGTTTTCTGATGAGAGAGAGCCTTGGAGGTGACTGCAAACTAATCGACCTTCCGAAAAAGCTCTTTCTGATGGGGTACTAGTTGCGCATACACTTAAGTTTTTCATGGCCATGACATACAGACAACGGAAGGCTTCCTTTTTTTCTTTCCAATACAAAAGAGGATCTGATGTTTTACAGATTGTTGGTTCAGATAAATAAAGTTTTACTTCTTCGAGTACGTTTGATAATATTGATTTTTTGAACAGTCGGTCAATCCACGTCAAGTTATTTTCTTGGGGTGGTTCAGCAGTACTTTTTTCACTATGCTTTGCATAGGATTCAGCATCTTGATAAAACCGCCTTTTAACTGAAACACAATCTTGCCTGCCTCTGAAATATTCGGCTTTAAATCTAGGATCAAGAATAGTAGCCGTAGCATAAACTTTTTTCCTTAAAGCCGCCTGGTAGTATTCGTCCAGTTTTTTCTCAATGGCCATTTGGGCACTTGTAAACGTGCTGTTATCAATGGTGATTGATTGAATTTGCTCGATACAACCTGAGTAGCATGGGATAACAGCACTTAAAGATGGATATTAAGATGACGACAGAAAGTTGGTGACGTCATCGAGTGGTTTGAGGACGGAAAGAATATGATCTAAAAATTTCCATTCCTCACTCAACAGGCTACAATTTTTTAAGGTGGAATCTGACGCAATGAACATATCGATGGGTACCCTTAGTTTTTGAGGCCTTGATAGCATGTGATAAGTTGCTTTCCAACGCGTAGCAACGTCTTGAATTACAGTCAGATTGGGTGGTTCTATCTTGGCCGCTGACACCATAGCCAAAAATCTTGTTCTTTTTTAGGTGAACTCCTGATGGTAGTGACTACTTTGTGAATACGAGAAACGATTGTACCGGGTACAATTGATGATAGGTCATTTTCGTTTCCATTTTCATCTAATATTTCCAATATCCAGTCATCCGGTGTTTCATACATGTCGACATTTTAAAATCAAACATCATAGAGAAGGGGAAATATCTATAAAATATTCTAATCTCAAATGCAGATTCAAATTCATTAAGTTTTTCTAATTCGAGAACTTTTAAAGTGGCCTTAGCTGCCAGGTTTATGACATGACCAATGCATCCAAGAAGATTTTGGTCTGCTTTAAATTGAGCCAAACTTATTTCTAAACATTTACCCATAGTGTAGTTGTTGGAAACATTGTCAGCTGTTACGCAGAATAACTTTTCTTCTATTCCAAATGAGCGTAACACATTGAGAACATAGTTAGCCAAATTTTCTCCGGTGTTTGCCGTAGATCTCTTTAACACCCAACGTAATATCCTAAAAACAAGTGTGTGAAAAGATGTTTGATAAAATCAAAGGGTTAAACTTAATTACTTTGAGTTCAGCGTCTTTTCCACTAGACCAATGAACAGTAAGAGCTAATATTGGTTCATTATTTGGTGATGTCCATACGTCACATGTGAAATTTAAAGACACTGAATCATCAGCCAAACATGTCTTGACCTCATCTCTAATTTTAAAATACATTTTCATGACGTTGTCAGTAATAGAGTCTGCCATAACCATCATGTTCAATGCGGCGGGATTCAAAAGCTTCCCCAAATTGAGAAGCGCTTCAGACTCAACATGCGTGAATGGAAAATTATTTGAAATGATTAGTTTTGCCATAGCATTCTTCAGTGAATCGACAGAAAGAGTCTAATAAAAAATCCAGTTAGATAATTTCTTAATATCTTAAAAATATATTGCATACCCCAGTTACACCACAAACGTTTTTCTTTTCACCCTCGTTTATCGAATGCTTATTTCTGAGATGGCGGAGTAAATTACTGGTACCGTGGTTTGATTCGTTCACATACGCTGCGAGACAAGGTGTCTCATTTTGAGAAGCTTTCATCAACTTACAAACGTAATACATTCTACGTTTTTTTTCTCCCGTATCGGGTTGCACAAAGTCTCGCTCTTCTATAGAAAAATAACGCGATTTCCAAGATTCACTAGACGAATCAATTGAATTTACTTCTTCAGTCATTGAAAAATAGTTGAAAAACTTTGCAAACTGTAACTGAAGTTGATCTAAACGTGAGCACTAGACAAGTAGCAGACTAGCATGCGATTTGTATATAATCTGTCGCTCAAAAATGCTGCACGTATTATAATCCAAAAGCGCATTCATGTTGGATTTATGGATTTATACAATCAATCAATCAAACACGATAAAGACAAAAAAAAATAGAGAAAACAAAACCGCGCGTTTCACTTCCTCTAGACACAGAAGAGCGAAGACCCGTAGACCCGGGGGTTTAACCCATGGGTAGGGCAAAAAAAAAAGAAAAAAACGATTCGCGCTCCAACCCAAGACTTTGGGTAAGTGTCAGTTTCATTTTAGATCCTTTTCGACCCAGTGCCAGTCGGTCGGAGCGCTATGAATGATTGCTTTCTGTACGATACTTTAACTCTTCATAGTGAGCTTGTAACATTCATACTATTTTACAAGGTTCAGCAATTTGTCTTCATCATCTGTATAATAAAGTAATAATTTACATTACAATAAGAACATATTTGATAGTTATGATTTGTTATACCCACTGGACATCAACAGAAATTTGCAAGTCTCATGCTTTATTCCTTTTGGAAGTTTTATTAGGAAATTGCACTCGTAGCGCCACTACCCCATTTTTTCCTTTGAATATTGTTAAGCGAAACAACACATAGATCCATATTTTCAACTGAAATATTCTATACTTAACTATTATGTTAGACATAGCGATTCCTTTTCCTACCGTCAACTGCTGGCTGTTCAGTTAAATACAGTGTATTGTATTCTATCATCCATTTTGATAAAGATTTTGAAGGAGAATATTATCAGCAAATAATAATTGAATATGAAGCAGTCTTTTTTGTGAATATTAAAGTAACAGCGACAATAGATTCTTTGGTTTTAAAATTGCTTTGCCTTTTTTAGCTATATTAAAGTACATTTGTACTTTAATTATCACTTGTTTTTTCCTTTGAATTAAGAAGTTTCGTGGCTCTTTGAGTCTGTGAGACCTAATGCAATTAAATGCACATAATTTTTTAATAGTATACGTCACTGTAACATGTCAAGCAGAAAATTAGGTTATAAAATTTTAACAAGTACATTGCTACTGGGAGGCGAGCAGTACTACTAGATTACGGATTAAGAAAGAAATTGCAGGGAGGATTTGGATAGGAACGAATTTGGAACGAATTTGAATAGTGCTGCCATATTTGGTAAGAAATAACTTATTGATTACTGTTTCTAGTTGATTACTGCTGTTTCTAAAGTTTGAAATTATCATGAAGGAAATCACTTTAGGCTTGTTTTTATTTGAGCTCATCTTTGTTATGTGTCCATAGTAGCTTTCGTCTGCTAGTCGCGCCGTTAGAAAGGCTGCACAAACCAGCAGCTTCCTGTTTTCTGTGATTTTCAGCATTTTAAAGTCGCTTCAACCTGAATACTTTCTCAGTTTCTTGCTTAACTTTTCCTCGTTATAATAATAATGTACTAAACTTCTATAGCGCCTTTTCCATAAACATGTTCAAAGGCGCTTTTCCCGACGAGCACGGTTATCAATTTCATCTTAAAATGCCACGGTAATCAAAGGTGTTTTTAGTCGCGAACAAAACTGGGCAAGAGAAGTTGCATTACGGACAGTCGATGGAAGGGAATTCCAAAGCTTAGGGGCATAAACTGTAAAGGATCGAGAATCAAATGTCTTTGTGTGGGGTTTAGCAGTTATAAGTCTATCACACGCCAGACGAGAAGAGACAGGTAACTGAATAACTTTCTCTCGTGCACATGCTGGTGCAATTCAATCCCATTTCTGTGTTTTCATTCATTGATGTCGATCGTTTTCTTTTTCGACCCATATACTACTGTCAGCTGTAATCCATGTTCAATTTTTCACCGCTTGGTGAGGCCACTTGAACACATTGTTTACTCGGACCAACTGATGCAGATCCAATCATCAGCAGCAACTATATTGGAGACACAGATTCACGGCACCTGCCGCGACTGTTCGCGTCACTCAAAATTTTTGAACAAAATGCCCTTAACAGCTTCTGGTGGCGCGGGCCTGCCATCAAGCCTTTTCATCTGGGTAATGTTTCCTTGGAATAAGGTTTTTGAGACTCTTCACTGTCGCTTCCTCTGTTTTTTTTCAGCGACCTCCATTCACAGCTCTCACCTACTACACCAGTTCTATTAACAACCCGGCCGCGATTGGACCCGCCTCACCTGGTACTAATCATGTGCTCTCCGACCAAACGAGAGCCGTCGTCTTCGGCTATCGATCGTGATTTCCGACTATCACTCAGATCTGCGAGCGAGAATCAAGAACTCCAGAGTTGGGCTTCTCGCAAACATCTGTACTCCGCATGGTCACACAATCTTATCACCTCTTCTCGAGGACCTACTAGTCGAAGTTTTCGAGGTGGAGGAATTTCTTGCATCAGGTTCGAGATGAGAGAAGCTCGGTTTACTGAATGCCCCATCTGTCTGCAAGAGAAAACACAACATCATTGATCTCATTGCCTCCTATGGGCTCGATTTTCTGGCATTTACGGAGACTTGGCTCAATGTCACCCACGGTGACCACATCCTAAGGTCAGCATGCCCTCCTGGCTTCACATCTCTGCATGTTCCTCGTCCTGTTTCCACTAAGAAAAGGGGGATGGTGGCGTCGGGTTACTATTCAAAGAGGCCTTCGCTGTCAGAGCAGTCAAATTTGACAATCTCCCTACCAGTTTCGAACTTCTTTGCGCCTCGATTCGTTAATCCACTAAAGCCCTTCGTCTCTTCGTCATCTACCGACTATCCACCGTTTTCCATTTTTTTCCGATTTTCGCACTCTTCTTGAGTCAGCAGTCAACCTTAACGAGGAGCCGGTGATTGTCAGCGATTTTAACATCCACGTTGATGACGAAAAGTGCAGCAAAGCTCGCCCATTCGTCCAGCTAATAGAAGAGATGGGCTGGGATAAACTTGTCCTCGGTCGCACTCATAGTGCTGCCCATACACTTGATCTTATTCTCACTCGCAGTGGAAGCATATTTGTCTCAGACTTCTACGTCTCCGGTCTAGTTAGTGACCATCACATTGTGACCTGCTCCGTTGGACTTTGCCGTCCAGTGAAAGAAAAGAAGACATTTTCGTAATTACGGCGCAATTGATTTGGATTCTCTTCAAGAAGATTTGTCTTCTCTTTTTTAATGATCTCTAGTCCAGTGTGGGCCCACGGTTACCATGTGGAGACGCTCGACGATCTCGTCGACCAATTCATGGAGGTCCGGGGGGGGGGGGGTTGTCGAGTCGCACGCCTTACTGAAGACCAAGGTCGTCGTGCTTCGCGATCCCGCACCATGGATAAACGTTATTATCATCGACGGTCGCCATAAACTTCGGAAAGCAGAGAGAATCTGGCGCCTTCCTACTGATTTAGCTAACACTTTCTCTTCGTTACTCTGCGACAATGTCGATGCTATTAAGTATGAGCTCCTTCACTCGAGGGCCGATATCGATCCAATTAGTGTTATAGGCTCAATTTCTTTTTTGGACACACGGACCGATGCTGATCTGCTCACTGAGTTCTCCATCGTCAGCACGGAGGAAGTCAGTCGGGCAATCACCGCCTCACCCACCAAGTCATGTAGTTTGGATCCGATCCCAACTCGCATTCTCAAGAAGGTTTCACTTCTCCTTGTTCCATCCATCACATCCATCGTTAACCTTTCTCTCCAGACCGGTGTATTTCCTCATGTTTTGAAGCATGGCCTGATCACACCCTTTCTAAAGAAGCCAACACTAGACAAAGAAGTCCTCACCAAATTTCAACCCGTCACAAACCTCCTCTTCGTTTCTAAAGTCCTGGAGCAAGTTGTCTCAAAATAGCTTGACATTCATTTGTCCACCCACGACATTCTCTCACCTGCTAAATCTGCGTAACGTCCAAATAACTCAACTGAGACTGCACTTCTGGCGCTTCAAAACAATTTGCTTCAAGCCGTGAGCCATGGACATCGCTGTGTGGTTCTCCTCCTTGATCTGAGCGCAGCATTCGACACGATCGATCACTAAATTCTTCTTGACCGACTCTCCGCTCATTGTGGCATTCGAGGAAAGCCCCTGGCGTGGATTGCTTCCTATTTGACGAGCAGAACTCAGTCGGTCGTCATCGACGACGTCGCATCTGAACCAGTTGAAGTAAAATATGGTGTCCCCCAGGGTTCCGTACTGGGGCCAAAACTATACTCCATTTACGCCAACTGCCTGCGCCTTGTGGCGGAAGAGTACGGAGCCAGCATCAAGCAGTACTCGGACGACACTGCTATTTACCTCGAATTTGCTCGCGGGACTGTCTCGACCAGTTTGACGCACTTACGATCTTGTCAATGTGCGCTGGCGACTTTATCGACTAGTTTTCAAACAACTGGGTCAAATTAAACCCACAAAAGAGCGAAGTCCTCTACTTTGCCCCCTTTGAACTCGCCAACAGGCTAATCTCGCTTCCCCTACGTTTCGGTGTTAACCTCTTCGAACCTTTAACACCAGCCAGAGTCCTAGGCGTTCAGCTTAGCTCTGCCCTGACAATGGATCGACAGATTTCCGCCATCGTGAGGGCCGCCAACTTCAATCTCTATCGGTTGGGCAAGGTAAGAGGTCACCTGACAACCGAAGCCACCAAGATTCTCGTTCACTCCCTTGTCATCACTCACCTGGACTATGCCAACTCCTTGTTGGCCGGCCTTCCACAGAAGAAACTAAGACCACTTCAATCAGTACAGGACTCTGCTGCCCATCTCATCTACCGTGGCGCAATATCCACAGAGGTATCAAGATTCCTCCTTCATTGGCTCCCCATTAAATTCAGGGTCCTCTTCAAGATCCTACTCCTCGTCTTCGACTGCCAGCAAGGAACAGCACTAGGTTAACTACGGAAGTGCATTAAACTCCACGTCCCTGGTCATTCTGGCATTCGCATCGGGGCCAGAAGCCTTGGCGTTATGTCTTCAACCACGAGAAGAAGGAAGAAGAAGAGCACCACACCAAAGCCGGCCTACCAGAAGAGGTCTTTCACAACTTACGCCCCGCACCACTGGAAAAAACTGCCACCGGCCATTCGCTCCACAAACATCAGACTATATTTCAAGAAACTCCTCAAGACACACCTTTTTACTTTGTCATATCCTGCTTTACTGCACGTCACTGAGTCATAGCTCCCCTTGTTTAACCGTCATTTGAACGTATTTTAGTAAATGAGAAAATGCGGTATTTAGTGACTCCCAATTAAATAACACATTTACTACTTTGTGATCAGAAATTTTTATTTTTATATAGAGGAAAGACAAAATATTGACTCTGGCGAGTGTGCTGATCTTGAAAATTCACACGAAAATTTCGATGGAAAAATAAATAATTTTGAAAGTTCAAACGACAACGAAAACGCTACGGTAGTCGATGGAACCACGGAAACTGTACTTCATGCAGGGACAAATAATTGTGGTACGCTAAATTTCTTCTCCCTTGTATCCTATTGAAATATTGACACTATTACTGATTATTTTTGCGTTGTGTGTACAAATCGTTACTTTTTATTTGCAATGATATTCTTAGGCAAAGATGACGACGAAATGCAGAACATTCTGATCAGCAGCAGAATCATTTTTGTGAGGAAGAAAATGCTAACGTTCACCCAAATTTAGCATGCACTGAAGGTCAGCTATTTTCTGTGGTCATTGTGTTCTTCCTTTTCCATAATTTAAAAGAAGCTGCGCTTCAGAAATTGCATTTCGTGTTAAACATTCTTGTTCCAAACTTTATTTCTCGGACAAAATACTTCATAGAACGTTACTTTTTTTAATGAGAATTTGAATTGCGATGCTCATTTCTACTGTCCAGAATGTGAAAATTATTACGGAGTCAAATCAAAAGAAACAACTAGTTATCTCTGCTCAATCTGTAGCAAGGAAGTTAGAGTCGAAACTTGCTTTGCAACCGCGAAATTCTTTCTTTCTATTAAGATAAAAGTCCAGCTCGTCAACTTTTTATAAAATGTGAATTTATTTGATCGCATTTAGGCAAACAAATCGAAACCAGCGAATAGAAATGTAAAAGGAGAATTTTTCTCTGGTGATTCCTATTTCAAAGAAAAAGTTCGTTCATTTTTAATCCAAAGTGAAAATAATTTTACAATGGGATATGTACGGATGGCATAAATGTATATGAATCTTCTCCTTTTTCTATTTGGCCAATTTTTTGTTCTATAAATGAACTTGATTTCTATGAAATTTCAGTGAGTTTAAACTACAGCTTGACAATATTGTTCCCGCTCGCTCAGCTTGACAGAAATTTGGATGTGGAGCTTTGACCCCCATTTCATAGGTGTCGTACTGATAAGAGTAACTTTCCCTTACCCACCCTCCCTATCGCTACGACAAGTAGCTTTAGGCCTAATAATGGCGCCTTCGAGGGTGTGTGTGAGCTGCTTCGCCAAGCTGATTAGGACTCCCGTTAGTGGACGATGATTTGAGCTACTCTCCCCGATTTTTTCTCGTGTTTAAGTGTTTATTGTCCCTAAACTTGCGTGTCAATCAAATTGCTTTGAGTGAAATAAAATAGTTAAACCTGAAAGAAAGTGATGTCATATTCATGCTCGCGAGAATGAACAAATATATACACGATATTTACATATAATACAGATCAGTAAAGGGAACTTGGGCATATCAGACGATTAATTTAGCGTCAGTACAGACAAGCCTCGTGGTTGCCTATACAATACTTCTTTTGCCTGCCAAAATTGGTTGCACCTTCGAGCCTTCGCTTAGACCTTCAGATGAGGGACTTAGGTATAGCCACAAATCAGCCTTCAGAAAAGTCAGTAGGTTAAATGTAAGAGATACAGAAAACTTAAGTCAAGAAAGCAGCATCACATACCACCACACCGCCTAATCTTTATGAAACACATCATGTTTCCCCATATAGATCCCCATATAGATTCAAAATATGGCCATCGCGATGGGTTGGTTCGTTCTACTGAAGCAAGTCAAATGACTACGTAAGGAAAAATTCTGCCAGATTTTATCCAATTTCTCATAAAAATGAAGTCCAAAACAATCATCGATCGCGATTTGGCCCAAAGTAAAATTTCAAGACAGTTTGCGACTGAATACCTTAACTGAACTGAAGCATTCTGGGCGGTTTCCATGAAACACTGGAGAGCTTCAAATGCGGCTAAAAGCTCAAGGAACTTTTAATGTTCTGATCCGGAATCTTTCACGTGTTTTTATCAAAGTTTGCCTGTCTGGCTAAGGTAATCTAACCTTAGGTCCTGGCAAACTGCGTTTATTGTATGCATAGTGAAAATTAAGCCAAACGTCCTTTCTATAAATCATTCAATTGACTTTGGGTCCGAATAAATCTCGGTGTGAATAATCTTGAACTCGCATGGTTGCGTGTGTGTGTGGTGTCGGGAGGGGGGTGTAAAGTGCCTTGCAGTGGTTGATAAATAACAACGGATCGCTTCCGGCCACTGAATTTGAAGCGTGCAAGTGGAATAAAATAGAAATGTGAGTTTTCCCCCCTAACGGATTAGGAATCTCATGGAGATGAGCCCAATGAATTAATGAAAGCTTATGTGAATCTTGTTTGTATTTTTTAAATTCTAGCTTTCATACTGAAATTTTATTCTAAATGGCTAAACTAGCAGTTCTTGGGCAACAATTAAACAATCGTTTTATGTTGCATTACAAGGAAAAGTAATAATTGAAAATACGTAACTTTACGATTTAAAATTAGAAGCATTTCGATTATTCATTTTTTATTTTTATTTTAGTAACATTTTAAAGACAAAAATCTACTTGAATACAAATGGGTTTCTTCTAGATATAAAGCTTGAAGGCTTTTTAAATGCAAAAAACCTGGGTCAAGTCCAAAGTAGAAAAGAAGATAGGTTGGTTAGCTTAGATTTTCCTTTAGACAGCGAGTTACCATGAATTCCTGCAATTTTATTGGTCAATCGATTCTTCACAGGGTTTTCTTATTTTACGCAACAAAATTAATAGACGTTGCCAAACTAACAAATTAATTGATACTTTTTCCCAATTCTACTCGTCATCAGTGAAACATTCTCAAAGATCATGGATCACCTCTTCAACTATCTCATATTTGATGACTACGACGCAAATATACCTTCATAGTCATTTTAATTTCGCGGAATCAAACATTGACGTTTGGTTTCGAACAGAACGGCAACTGTGAAATCTTTTTTATAAACATATTCAAGCTAACCACTATGGAAGAAAAAAAGTAGGGTAGGTTAGATACCATAAAAAAGTGAGAAGGGACAAAGGAACGAAAACTTTTTAAATGATTTTCTCTTCCCAATCCTCGTGCAATATATGCGATTTATTATTCTTGTCTTCTGGAATTGATAAGAGTAAGTAAAAACATAATTTTGTTTCGTCTATTTGTTTTATTTGTACAAATATTTTAGACGGGAATTTTGAAAACCATTGGTTCCTTAAAAACGATTCAAGATTTAGAAGAAGAATGTTTCGATGGAATAACGGGCACACCATGAAACTGTGGAGTCTTACCAAGTAAATAAGAATTGTGCATTGTATATATTCGATTTGTTTAAAAATGAGATGAATATCTAAATATTTAATTCAGGTTGAGCCAAGGGCTAAGCTTTCGAACTTTACGGAAAATACCGTTTCTAACTTGTTCGGTCTTCATTAATAGTTTCGATACTCCAAATAATACATTGTCATTTTTTCTGAACGTCATGGAGCGAACAATCCAGAAGTAGTTCGACGATCGAAGTGTTATGCCCCAACAAGGATTTTGTCAATAAAAGTTTGTTTTGGGATGAATTCTATGGTAAAATCCTGGCGTCCTCACAATGTTACTTCATTCAATTCCTACACACTTTTAGAGTTGAGTTATAAATGGAAAGTAATTTTCTTAATTGATTAGATTAGCTGCATTTAAAAAAGGAGTTTTCTTTTTTATTTGAAAATAGTATCTTCTGTTATTGGCTACGCGACTTACGTCGACAGGTTCCCTTCGGGCTTCTGGAAGGAGAGCCAGAGTCCAGAGGGAGGCTTACAACGACTCCTGGAGTTAATTGGCGACATCACCAAGGTTTCACGTTCCATTAATTTAAATAGTAGTTGCTTGATTGGTAAGTTTAAATTAAATTAATTACACGGCATGTCGAATGTCGATACTGAAAGATCGAAGTGATTTTTCACCAGCCTGGTCGAATTTGAGCTTCGTGACGAATGACTATCAAGAAAGTCTAAATCCCAAACAACTTATCGTTTATGTTGTCTCTTGGTTTGTACTTCTTTTTTCTGCACACAAATTAAAACACTAAATAAAAAGACAGTGTACCGGATCCGGAGGATCAATAATAAAGGTAAAAGATGTGCTGAAACTTGGCGTGATTTTTTTATTTGTTAATCATAGGCATTCTAATATTCTATAGACTTGTCAGTTCGATCTCGGATCTGGTACGGCATTTTCTTTATTCAAGATTCTGCACACAATTTTGTTTTAATCACTTAAAATTATTTTCGTTCAGCTGAACATTTTGCATTCATAATTTCACAGATCACATTTCAGTTTACACTTTACAGCCAGACTTTTTCATTTGGCTGATGAGCTCTTTGCAAATTGCAGAGATGCCAGATGCGGACGTTTTTAATTGCAAAACTGAAATACATAATCTGGGCTCCCTTATTCAGTGGCCCCGTTTCCCTAAATAACCACTAACCAACGCCCGCCGGTGGTCACTCATTCGCTGCGACAACCAGAATATAGCCCTAAAACCCTAAACCCAATAACCCCTAACAGCTGCCAAGTTTTCTTAATTATGTGGCTCAAAAATTTTAAAGTCGGCTAATGACACATGCTGAAATCGTCACGTGACGAACTGGGAGCTAGCTGTCTAAACGCACACATAAGCTTACCACCCTAACTATTTTCTACTTTAGACGCGACACTGCTTACGTTAAAAGGACTGCAAAACGGAAATCCACCAATGCCATATGCTTCTTCGTTGCTCCAAATAATGAGGTCATTTGAAGAAGATAACACAATTTTTTTTTGTTTTTTTTTTACAATGAGGATAAACTGCCCTAAAAACCCGTGGATTTGGTATTACACTTTTTCTTTTAGAAATAAAGCGTTAAATTGATTTTTTTAAACAGGAATTATCGGGTAGGTGTAAGAAATTTTGTCTTCTTTTGCTTTGGATTGGTTGATAAACAAATCAGCTACTACTTTACTGTGGAACAGCTGAAGAGAGCCATTGTCAGAAAAATAAATCTTTTTGACGGGAAACAGTTATCCGCATATTCATAGTTGTGATATAAAAGTATGTTTAATTTATAGTAACTTTCAGAAAATCTTTATCAAACTAATTATTAAATTATACAACTATGTTAGAGAATAAACAGCAACAGTAGAATCTGATGGAAGAAACTGAGTGGTTCTACCTAAATCTGTCTCTTTACTACCTCCAATTTCCAGGGGTATCAACTTGTTATGTCAACAGAATTTGAACGTCCATTCTGTATCGAGGTAGTTGGTACCCCTGTTGATGGAGCTGAACTTAATTAATTACCACATTAATAACTTTTGTATATATTCGTACAAAATTCCTATAAAAATTGATTGTCTGGCTAAATTACAAACACATAAAATAAATATGTTGTGTGTATTTTGTGTGTTTTTTAGAAATGGATATCTAATTGAAATAATCATATAAAATTGACATGCAAATGATATGCCTTCGCTACCTGGGGCCGTTGGCACAAAAACTTTTTTCTAATTTTCAAATTTCAGAAAAATAGGGTTTAACTACTTCTCAAAAGAAAAGTGGTGGAGGCGAAGGGATTGCTCTAGTTTATTGTAACTCAATCTAACCTACCTCGCTTCATGCTCATCTCACTTATTATCCGTCGAACATATCTCAACGACTCCCGTTGTCAACATGTTGCCGTCAAATTCGTAGCTATTGTATCGGACCGATTAAATTCCTCTGCCAGTGATATCCTGTCTTGCTGACTACTTGCTGCTTGGAAACAATTAGAATTTACCTGAATTTTGTTAACTGCCTTCTTGGCTCTGCTGCAAATTTTTACACATTAAAATTGAAATTATCTTTATTGTTGATAATTAAAGTTACCTTCTTTTGTTGTATGATATCTTTTTGTATGTAAATTGATACATTTATTTGAAAATTTAAAGTTAATCAAAAGTTTTGTTTTCTATAAAGTACCCAAGATTCTGGTTAGGGGTGTATTTCGAGTACGTTGACGGTAAATCGTTGACCGGTGTTTTGTATGCTCTATGGAAAGCCTAGCTCCGCCCCTTAAAGGAAGGAGCCAACTCTCGTGGAAATTTCGTGTGTTATTTCATGAGAATTTATATCACGGAATTTAATTTTTCTTTTCTTTTTAAATACTACCTAAAGCGATGCAAGTGCACGATACATCGTGGAATGTAATATCGAGGAATTGTTCATCTAACCCTAGTGTTTTAAAACCTCCGCGATGCACGTAAACGAAATACCGGGGCACTGAGAGCACGGTAGCATTATATCTATATTTTAAAATGATTATCAACACGCCCTTGCGTGACAGTAGCTACCAATTTAATATTTTTTTAAATAATTACGTAATGTTTACCAAAGTGTAAACAAGTATGAAGATGTGGAAATATTTCATATTTTCTGATGAAGTTTGTATCGATCCCCATTTCGTAGACATTATACTGATCATCGAGACCTTCTAATGTTGTTGCAAGTGCAATTTTTTGCAATTTCTAACTTGTTCTATGTTCTGAGATACTTCAAAAACTTTAATTTTCATTACTACGTGTGCAGCATCCATAATATACCCGTGAATTTTGGAAACGGACTCGTTTGACCTCGTTTTTGAAGTCTTTAACACAGATGGTGCCGACCGAAAATACGGTTTGTAATTTTTTTATGGGTTGAATTTCAGTGAGGATAGCTTTTACTCGCCATTTTTTCATCGCCAACATAAATAACAAGCACGAGCAACATAAATTGCAAAGAATAGTCTATGGGACTAACACACAAGCTCCAGCTGAGCTAAAACTATTCATAATTATCAATTAGAATTTTGGAATGAACAAAATACACAACCACACTCACGGTATTCTTATAATAACTTTTGGGAATAATAAAAAACAAAAGAAATTCTTTTGAATTTATGTCAGCCTTATCAATAAACATAGGACATAGTCTTCCACCGCTTCACAAAAGTCCCACTCTGCTCTCACAAATTATTGGAATTTTTCTTTTGAAAGAAATACATATTCGGAGTTCGAGGAGAAAGTAAAGGACACTAGATCGAAGAATTCCGCCTATTTAACTTTGCAGCTAAAGAGAACGCCATCGCTTGGCTGATCAGTTTTTATGTAATTGAACCTCCATCGGGATGAAAAAATCTACCATGGTTCCAGCGAAGGAGAGAAATATTAATTGGCAATCTCGTCAATTCAAAATACACAACATTTTACATGACACGGTATTTTTACACCAAATAAATTTAGAATATAAAAGATCTCTCAACTCTCCCAACAACGCAGATACTTTTTCCGTTGAAAGTAATTTGTCATCAAGTTTAACGCATTTTTCTCGTGGTGTCGCTTGTAAAGAAATTACCATCATTTTGATTAATAAACTCATGAGTATGTTATGTTTAAGTTACGATCTCAACTGCGCATTGAACCCCTTGGGGATCAAATGAGTGGCGGTCCAGAGAAGGTTTAAGACAGGTGCTTCAATGTATCAACTGCGTGCGTTCCATCCGGTAAAGTGTTTAATATCTCGCACGAAATTTGTTTCGATAGAAACCTAACTATATTGCAAAACTAAGCCTTTTAGAAAACACACAAAAGTTATCAACACAATTAAGGAAACAAATATTCTAGAATGCAAAAGTATTGGATTGCATTGAAATAAAATTCATAAGCTTTTCAGTCCGATAAGCTATCTCAAGGGGAAGAAGTTAAGGTTATTTTATTGGAAGGTCAAATTTTCTTAATTCGAAAATCAAAAAATGTCTTTTTTTAAGGTATCACGATGTAAGAAGGTTTAATTTTTTAAGTCCATACAAGAAAGAAAAAAAATAAGGAAACAATTTATTGATACCGTGGCATAAGAAATTCGTTATAGTGCTCCCAATGTCGACATGAACTACAACGGACAGAGGATTCGATGTTGGAAAAGTTGGAAATGTCATAAATTTTATTTTTACATTTTTGTAATAAACCAGTTGGTTTCAAAGAAGCAGTTTATCATAACTTTTATTATATGCACAATTATTGAGTATTGTCGAGTTTCATTATTTATCACAGGTTTCATTACTTTATGATGTAGCGTCTCCATTTGTAGTTCGGTCGAAACATCCGGTTATAAAATGGCAGGGTTCACATGGACAGGGATTGTTCTTGTCAGTTATTCCTTGGCTGAAATTGATAAATCAGAATTTGCAAATCTGCATGGTGACGTAAGAACCACTGTTGATTAGAAATAATAGAAGGTTAAATTAAGATTTCCTTTTAGACTGATATTTCATATAACACTCATCCATTTCTTCTCTCGTTTTCCCAGAAAAGTTTTTTTTACATTCACTAAAGAATTTATTAATTTTTAAATCAATTTTAATGTTAAGGAAATCAATAAATCATGGCGTTCATGATTGATTCAGACACTGAATTTATAGTAGCCTACACGTTATCGTCACAGAAAATAGATCCTAACTTGTGAACATTCCAAAAACCGATAAAAAAAAATTTTTAAGTTATTCACGTTAACATTTTAAATAAATGCCTTGTTTCAGGAGTTGAAGAATCAGGAAACACCTCCGATGCATGATTTAGTAAAGAAAATTTAAATTTTTTTATACGGTGGTAGGCTCGTTGGTCTTCCACCCGTTATGTAGAGTGCTTAACAAATGATTACGCCCTTGCTAAGAGCAGAAAGCATTGAACTGTAGTTATAATTATGCAGGAAGAAGGTTCATTTACAGACTCAGAAATTTGGGTTGCATTGGGTAATAATGCAACAGTAGCGTCAGAGTAGACTGCCCATCAAGAATAGGTAGGCAGCTTTCCATCTACTTTATCCGCCACAAAGAGCATATGTAAATAAGGAATTTGTCTGGATGAAGAAAACCAGAAAGAACAAAGGTGTAGGTTTCTCCAATTTCGTTTGGTTCAGGTTCCATCCATGGGTTAGGTAATTACGCAATGATGCCAATCTCAGTGGGAAAATTGATGTCAAAACGTCCAGCTTCTTCTTAGTTCTTACTTGATGAGGTTATATCTGGAGAATGTAACCATTAAGCAATTTTGGTTTGAAACTCTAATGCCTGTAGTTGAGGAGTCTTGAGATTGTCAACCCTGTGGGCCTTTTGTTTATGCCGATGTGAATAACACTGAACAGTTTTACGACACAAATGTAATGCTGTCATTGTCTTTCCCATGTTGATAATCAAACTGAAAAACTAAGAAGAGACCTAAGAACTACATTTTCAAATATAAAGAAATATATTCAACAATAGAAATATACTCCGCAACAGAAAACATCTACGAACTAACGATTAAAATTAGTTTCAAGTCTGAACTTCTTCTTATATTCTTCTTCTCTTCCTCTTCCCCTCCCATTAAGTATCCGGTTGAATCCACTCGTCGACTGAAAAGCTTACAACAGAACGAAAATACACCCTTCGAAGCTTTTGGAACGAACACGAAGCCCGGTACCTCATCCTATAAAGCCGCATTCGTTGATCATGGGATGAGCAGCCATGGAAGCTCACTACCGGATCACAACAGCGGAAGAGAAGGACGTAGTTTACGAGGAGGTCAACTCCAATTTTTAAAAAATGGGAGATCAAAGGATCAAAGGTCTAGAGATAATGCATCCTGCTCATACTGCAAGAAAAACCGAAATTACGTATTCGAAAGTTGAAAACGAATTTCCGACGAAGGGGAAAACCAAGGAAACAACAAAAGAGCCAACCGGACAGATTCGAGTGGTGGAAGAGAAAACGACCGAGATTTTTCCTTCGTGTCGACGGAATGCCTTCGAGCTTCAGAGCCTGACACTTTCTATCTAGATTCCGGCTGCACCCAGCACATGTCCGATCAGAGATCATTCTTCACCAACTTTCGACCGATTGGGGAATATTAGCGAACAATCGATGGAATCGGGGGTACAAAACTTTACGCATATGGTATCGGCGACATTGTAGTAAGCCGATGGACAAATAGAATTAAGACAGACGGGTGGCTCAAAGATGTGCTATGCGTCCCTCAACTGACAGTGAACCTGGTGTCAATCGGTTGCATCACGGAAGGTGGATATATGGTCGTTATCTCCAAGGATTAAGCCAAGATCATGCAAAAAAATGACACCGTGATGGAAGGATCGCGAATGGGGAAAACTCTGTATAGACTTGACATCTCGGCCAAAAAGAACCCGTCACAAGTCCAATGACTAGTACAAGCTCTGCAACACTTAACTGTTGAAGTTAGCGAACAACCCAAGAAATCCAAAAAGATTTGCTGAAACCCATACTCTGTAGGTTGCGCTTTAGCAACACCCTTCTCCCTCTCCCTCCTGTTAACTCCCCCAAGTTAATGACGCTAGAGATTTGACAAGAGCCTCACTTCTTCTTTATCTGTTCTCCTGAAGACTGTGGTGCTTTACTAAGTATAATCTATACATATCCTTATATTCTGTGTCATATCCAAGGTGCTCTAAGTTAAAATAAAAGTCAGTTAGCAAAGTATATTTATCTTAATTTATTATAAATCACAACATTAACGTGTGGTACGAACGTCTCGCCCATGTCAACCATGATATTGTAAAGAAAATGGCGACCGGTAATCACATCATCGGAATGGATATTGAGCCCACGAAGGAAGAATGTAGTAGTATCAGTACTGTATTTCTTGTATTTTGGGTAAAATGCACAAACTGCCCTCCTCCGCAAGCAAGCACGTCACTACCCGAGTTGGAGAACTTATTAATACGGATGTGGTGGCCGATTAAACCGATGCACATCTCATCACCGAACGGAGCCAAATACTACGTAGTTTTTAAAGACGACTATACAGTCGTTACAAAGCAGTATATTTCCTTAATTTGAAATCCGAATGGGCTGACTAATTCAAATTATTTTCTAAAAAGATTTTTTGTGAAACCGGAAAGCGGATTACTACACTACGCTCAATGGCGGTGAATTCACCAGTCATGACTTCCAGAAATGGCTCACAGAAGAGAGAGTTCAACAAGAAATGAGCGCACCATACACCCCCGAGTAAAACGGGAAGGCGGTGTAAGAATTCACGCTTCACTTAATTAAATCTAGGCCCTACGTTGTGTGATTTTAAATTAACTAGACGCAGAATATAAGAAAAGAGGGAG
Source organism: Daphnia pulex (assembly GCF_021134715.1). Classification (NCBI taxonomy): domain Eukaryota; kingdom Metazoa; phylum Arthropoda; class Branchiopoda; order Diplostraca; family Daphniidae; genus Daphnia; species Daphnia pulex. The sequence goes on along the minus strand of NC_060021.1, from coordinate 4,119,004 downwards.
AATCTGTATTGGGAACTGGGGAAACAAATTGAGCCAACTAACTGAGAGAGAAAGGGGGAGAGAGAGACGAGAACAGTGCGTCGTCTCTCGAATCAGAACTTGAACTGCCTCAACTTTAAAGATGGGGTTGAGACAAAGAAAATATGAGAGGAAGGTTAAGCAAAAAGAGAAGAGTTATCGAGATGATGAAATGTAGAGGGGAAGGGGTGAGACAGGAAATGAAGATGTAAAGAATGGTTCGAGAAGTTGCAAAAGAGAGGTGGGGAATACGGCGTGGGAAAACAAGATTGAAAGAAATGTAATATAAATTTCAACAGGCGGAAAGAGATCACCGAACCACTGTCGAGGCTGCACAAAGCCAAATCCACGAGAAAAGTTTACCGATTGAGATGTGGCACGGAACCAAATCGGATATATCCCACCTAATGATCTTTGGGTCCGTCTTGTACGCCCTAATACCGGATTTGGGCAGACGGAAACGGGAACTGAAAGCCATCAAAGGGCTCTACGTCGGCGAATGCGAACAGCAAAAGGCATATTCATTACAGAGACGGGAAAACATCTTATATTGCCACGTCAAGATATACGAAATCAATCAAAACGTGGAAGCAACCACCTCCAACAGAATGCACGATCAACCCGATGCCGCTCCAACCAAAAGGGGAAGTAAGAGCTTCAGCACTTCACGCCACGACAATGTCACTTATGGATCGTCCAACAATTACCATCCATCAACCCATCCGGAAATCAGCACAACATACTCCAAAGAAACGAAACGGCAACGGCCCATGGATTCGTACGTAGCACTACTGTCGCCTCATAAAAACACGACAAAGAATACGGTTTTCATATATAATGAACCAAAATCATTCGAAGAAGCCATGGCATCGTCGGTACGCGATTGTAGATGGATGCGGACGAATAAATCCGATCTCAGCAAAAGAATAACATTTGGACTGTAATGCCTCCTCTGCCCGACAGATTGTCAATTCCTAGTGGGTAGAATTTAAAAATAACAACTGACAAGGACGGCCACCCAAGCGGAGGAAAGCCAAAAACTTCGCAAACGGATATCGCCAGATAAAGGGTATTGATTTACAAGAATCATTTTCCCCAGTCGCTATGATTCACTTAGAGTATTGATGGTCATATCGCCGTCCTATATTAGCACTCGTTCAACTCGATGTCACCACCACGTTTTAAAATGACGAAATCAAAGAAGAGATATACATGACGCAAAACGTAAAACTGAATTTGGTGCTCATCGCAGCTGGCATCCGACAAAGTAACGCCGATCTACGTGCATATTTTTGAATCGACAAAGAATCAACCGTAATTTTTGCGGTATGGGTGGACTGGCTAGCAGCACCTCAACTTAAACTGCGTGCCAAATTGAACTCGTTTGGGAAAACCACCGTGATGATTACCTACACAAGTCAGAACAAGATATTAGATATTGAAATGTCTTCGCGTGGTTCTCTGCCAAGATATAAAAATTTACCATCAACTTAGACGGTTGAGAACTCGTTCCATTACCGCCATGTAATTGGACAAAAGAGTTCGTGATTTTTGTCAACAAACCGTTCGGATATCATAGAAATACATGGGAATTAACGAAACAATGATACCACTACAAATCCTAGCACATTCCTTCCGATACAACGAAGTGAAATACTTCGATTATGCACACCAGAGTGACCCATGTACAGTGATATCATAATGGACCACATGATTATCATGACCAACATTGCAGCCGCCATGAACGAACATTTGGCCGGGAATTATTCACCTGCCCACATTCCAATTACCTCAACAGTGCTAGGAGCAGTGGCCGTTGCCACCAAAACATCGTGGTTGAGTCAACTGATGCAATAATAACAGTAACCGTCGTCGTTATTCGAGTCTGCAACGCTTGTGGATATGGTAGCTTCATTTGGGAGTTTGGTAGTCTCCTGTGGATCCCTACGACAACCACCGACAACCGTGTAGTATACATCGAACGTGGGATTATGTCCGTAATCCCAACGGCCCTGGAGACGATGTGATTAATCGTCCCTCCACACAGTTGATGATGCAGCAACTTAACGTCGAAGGTCATCCAAAAACCATACATGCTCTACGGATCAGTGCCCCATGTCTTCGCTCTACGTTCTATGGGTCACGTCACTATCCTATTTCCAGCTTGTGAGAGTGTCCAGCATGTCACTTTCTCAGTATCTCATGTCTGTAGGCCTATGACTTTTTTAATGTAGGGGGGGGGGAGGGGGGCGGTTTTTATGTTGGACGCGTCCAGCATTGGACAAATGATTCTTTGACTAAACTATTTATTAAAAAATTAAAAAATAATTATTTTAATGTGAAGAATGTTATTCCTTATCCGAGAATGTAATTTGATGTTTCCATCTATTTCATTTCTCAAGATATGAATAAAAGTAAGAGAACCGCTATATTTTTTCTTTTTTTCTACAGTTATTTTTGTGTTACGACCAACTAATAGCTCAAAAATTAAATATTTAATAAAATAAAATAATAGCCTGCCCATCCCTTTATTAGTTGCGATCATTTCAAATTATAAATGTACATAATTAAAACATTATGGCAACTTTCCTAGAGGGCCATTGCTGGGAGTTTGTTTGGACAGACGCTCGGGGGCGAAATTGGGCGGCAGGGATTTTTCTGAAAACCATAGCCTACGTTAGTTACGGCCAGTCAGTGTACATTGGCCCCTGCAAACGTTGGGGAAGCCAGAAAACATAGCCAGAAGGCATCCTGTCCTTCTGACTTTAGCATGGGGCAAGCTAAAGTCAGAAGGACAGGATGGGGCAGGACTTTAGGGGGGGGGGGGGACTTGACTTTAGGATGGGGCAGGACTTTAGGGCAGGACTTTAGCATGGGGCAAGCTAAAGTCAGAAGGACAGGATGCCTTCTGGCTACGTTTTCTAGCTTCCCCAACGTTTGCAGGGGCCAATGTACACTGACTGGCCGTAACTAAAGTAGGCTATGCTGAAAACGCCCCCTTTTTCAATGACGTCACCCCGAATCATCCCGGTTTGTCCAGTTTTTACCCCCTCTAGGTTTAATTTATGAAATTCTGTTTTTAATAACCAGAATTCAACATTTTTTTTCACAAAATAAGAGAACAGACATTTCTCTACTCTAATACATTAAAAAAAAACAATACAACTGAAGGATAATATTTTTTTTTTTTTTGTCTAATTAATCACCCAAACCGTCCTGTTTTTCCCCCCGTTTTTTTTATTTATCGTAACTTTTTACGATTTTTCTAAACTCTATAACTCGGAGACTTCTCAATAGAGAACTTTGAGAAAAACAGGGAATATGAGGGTAACTATAAACTATACTTTCATAATTTTTTTTTGTCAAATAGTAATAAATTTCGTATTAATGAATGAAATACGAAATTTGTCCAGGATAACCCCGCCCTCCCCTATGGCCATTTATATGGCCCTACGATAGATGGCAGAAAAAACTGACCAAAAGGACTGTAAAAAAAGGCTGAATGGAGAGTGGAGAGTGATAGTGGGAGGAGCGGGGGACAGATAGCATAGCTAGATTACAAGGTTGGGTGATGCTTAATAGCTGGGTGGGGGGACGAATAATGGCACTAAGTACTTGCCATATGGCACGTTTTAGTGCCATAAGTAGGACCTCAACCCAGCAGCTCAACCCAGCACCTATTTTCTGGCGCTGTTTTTTCAAGCTCTTTTTTCAAGCTATGCTGACATCTATCGCAGGGTTAATTAAGCGACCCCATCGAATGTACAGACCGGCGTTTCTCACTCTCTCAAAGGAGCCAGCGCCAACGGATAATCACGCCAATGTATCTTTTATTTGGGGTGTTTAAGCAAACATTGCCTGACGTAAGCGTAAATTGAAAGTTAAATTAAAAATTCAACAAATTAAATTGTCAGCGGAATTATAATTAAGGCAATTATAAACAAGGCCTCTCATGAGGGTGCAAGACGATGTATATAATGCATAACCAATTAATTACAAATAGAGAGGGAAACAAAAACTTATAATAACCCATCGAATCTAAAAATGTTATTGAATTAATTCAAAGGTCGCCATCAATTCAATTTTTGGCCAACGACATTTATTTAGGTTCTTAATCAGAAGTGATACAATTAAGGGTCTGGGACTCTGGGGTGTGCACCTAAGCCGCCCTAGTTTTCAGACAGCACCATGACCATGTATATGGCGTAAATCTTGATTAATCTTTAATAAAATTTATTTTTATTCGTAAAGTCTGGTATGATCTGTGTAAACTCTGAAAACTTTAACTTAGGATGTCACATTAAAATGGAAGGTTATTTGTTTAACGGAAGGTGTAAAAAAGACTAGAATTGCTTGGGCGCGTAGTGTAGCGAGGGTCCAGCCCGCTGCACCTAAGTCGCCCTTGCTACTGACATAACTAATCAGATAAAAACAAAGAGGGGAAAAATATGTAACTATAATAACCAATGAGAATCTAGATTTGTTTGTTAAATAATTTAAAATATAATAAAAAAATATGTTGAAAAAAGGGGGGACCTAGAGGGAAACTCGCGAGCGAAGCGAAGGGTCGGAAAAAATTATTCAATTGTAACGTCGGGTTAGCGCTCTTAAAAACAACACGGTGAGACCAATCTAATCAAGCACAAATCGCTTGAATTTTTTATTATTATTATTTAGGCCTATAAGTAGATTCGGAAACCGGTGCTTGTTTGAAATTAAATAATCTGAAGTTTTTTTCATTTGTATATTATAAACATATTCAAAAAAATTGCCTCGTCATACACGCCAAAGAATCATATCAATTTGTTTTTCATGAAATTGGTTTCTCATCTAATCCGCATACAGACCAGACTGTCGAAATGACCAATCAATAGCCGTGTCCAATTTTGTAATTAGCTTCATAGCGCATTAATTGAATTACCCACAATACACACACAATTAAAATTACAGTGAGCGACCAGCAGCACCGCTAGTTCTAACTAGCGTATGATAAATCAAAAATCTGATTTTAGAGATTCGGCTATTTCATTCGTCATGTGGTTCCAATCCAGTATCAAAAAAATCTACCACGTAATCGTAGACCCGGGACGGTAATATCCTAAATAAAACGCCATGCAAAATAAAATTTAGTAAAAATTACGGGAAAGAAACTGGTTGGACTTTATTACTTGATGAGAAGCCAGAAGTAATAGACATATTCAGGCATGAATACCAGTGTATCTCCACGTCTCACAGCTCGAACAATGATACTAGCCGCGTCTTTCACATTTGTAACACGCAAGAAACTTGGAAATCTATATAAAATAATCAAAAAATTTAGGAATAATGTAACGAAAATATGTAATTGTTATTATTTTACTTCACGCGCGGTCTTTGGCAAAGTCCCGTGTCTGCAAACAACACAGGATTAAGATGGAATAAGTAAATAATATTGACAGGTACACGTTATTTGTTGCTTGATTGTCACTTACCTACGACAAAAGGGCATATGGTCGTGCATTTTATATCTAAATTGCGGCTGTCACGTCGCATTTCTTCTGTCAATGCTTCCATCATTCCTCGTACGGCAAATTTGGATGCACTATATGGAACAACGTTCTCACACCCCATTGCACCAGCAATGGAGGACATAGAAACCAGGTGACCTTGCTTACGCTCTATCATACCTGGAAGAAACTCGCGGACAACCTACCAATAGAGTATCACATATAAATCATTTGATGAAATACCATCAACATAGAGAACCAGAAATAAAATATGTTTTAAATCATTCTAGCATTAAAATAAAAGGAAAAGGGAAGAACAAGCAAAATATTTTTTTACCCAGATGCAACCTTTCACATTGATGTCAATACATCTATCAATCTCTTGAATGCTGTGGCTGAGGAAGGGATGGCAAGGCATAATGCCAGCATTGTTGATAATAATGTCTATATGTGGAACAACATTCTTCACTAGTTTAGCTTTTAATTCTACATCTTTTTGTTGTGAAACATCACAATGAAAAGCACTTGCTTTCCCCCCTATAGCTTCAACTTCTGTGGCAGTTTCTTGAGCAGCCTCTAGATTAATATCCCAGCAAACAATTGTGCATCCAAGCTGTGCAAACTGTAATGCAACTTCTCTTCCAATGCCCCGTCCTGCACCTGTTATCTAAATAAAAGTATTCGTGTATAACTCATTTTCACAATAATAAACTTAAATCTCAAAGTTACCAGGACAATTTTTCCACTGATGGATTTCAGTTCAGCTGGAAAAAGAGTGCGATAGAAGATACAAGCCCACATCACAAATGCTTTACAAACCATGTAGCAGAAATCAAGGCTCATTATAATCAGAGAATAAAGCTGCAAAATCACTAAAAAAGAAAGGCATAAATTAATTATTGATATTAAGAATTTCAAAATCAAACATTTTTAATATTGTGTTGTCACTTACTTTTGTCAACTTCTGTTCGTATCGAACTCCTTCTTAAGACAAAACTGACGCTATTCAAGAAAACTACGTACAAGGAATGGAAATTTTGAACAACACTATAACTGAGGATATACTAAATTCTACTACTTTCTTATATTTTCCCTAGAACTGATGAACACACCTGTTGATCCTATCTACACCACTCAAAACAGCCTACAACACCCAAGGCCAACAATCGTTTCTGAAGTGTCTGCCCTTCCGGCTTACACAGCCAATCAGCAATGAGCCAGCGACTGTACGGCCTGAATACAGCATAATTGAAATATAGCAAATGTTTTATTTGTTTCTAAAACTATGGCAATCTGTCTGAATCCATAAGAAAACGCTGTGGAAACCTGCGTGTTTCCGCCATAAAAAAAAAGAAAGCAAAACCCTCGTGGAAAAAAAAAGAATCGTAAAAATCTATAACACTGCAATAACATTTTGAAATCCTCGAAGCAATTTAATCTTTTTAAATAAAAAAAAAATTGTCTTTAAACAATTTTGAAAATTTCACTAAGATTTACTCGAGGTTTTTTAAATAACTGTGATTTATTTTTCCTTCTTACATTTTCAAATTGCAAATAATTTTCTTTGAGAAGAATTTTCGCATGGCGTGATATATGCATGTATGCATCTCATGCATTTTAAAATATCATGGGCTGTTCTGAGGCGATATTATTATAATAAGAGTCCACCAATTCTAATTTTCCATTCGGATGCATTCGATTCGATCTTCGTATTATAACACGTAGTTCCCGCGATTTTAATTGTGGAATATAAGGTCGTTTGTGGTATGACATCGAGTTGCTTATCCATAGATGGCCGTTGGGTTTTCTAATGGGAAAAAGAAAAGTAGCACACCTGCTGGTCACCTTGGAAAATACCTGAGCCGTTCTTTTGGTCGTTCTTCCGTAGTCTCACTCTTAAGCTCTGTGGTTGTGAGTCGAAGGTAGAGGATGGAAATAAGCCTGTGAGGTGTTTTACTTTTTGGAAGCATTTGCATTTCCCAAAGAGAATCGTGTCCTGTTGATTTCTTTTTCTACGTCCATTTCTGTCATATTTTATATGAATATGCGAGAAAATTTTGGACGGTGCAATTCGAATTTATTGATGTCGTATACGTTTAAGAGCTTTATATAATACAACGCCCATGTTATTCGAAAATCAAAAGGGAATAACCTACTTCAACGCGACATGTCCGAGTTTTCTGAATTTGCCTGGGGAACGGCTGAAGTTAAAAGAGATCTAGACATTTCACTTCAAACAGCCAACTCATCACTCTCACCGGATGTCGCTTTAGCAGCTCTCAGAGCCTTAGTACTTGCTCGCCCCGATGCCGGTAAGAGAAAGTTGGTAGACTAAATACATTATACAAAAAATATTTATCGTTTCACTTAAATTCCTTGCACATGAGACATGTCTTAATTTACATGTAATTAATTAGATAGCCAAGGTCAATTGTAAAATGTACCCCGCCACACACAAGTTGCACAAATATGTCGAAACACAAAAAAATGTCGCCACAAAACGGTTTTAGAAATAATTAACAGAGAAAAAGAAAAATCTGTATAGGCTAGCAAAAAATAAACATGTTCTTAACAGTGGGCTACAATGCATATATTCGTAGGAACTCTTCAAACTGACGATGAATTCCTGATGCGATTTTTGAGAGCGAGGAAATTATGTGTCAAAGACGCGCTCGAAGTGTACGAGAATTATTTTCGTTTCCTGCATCGAAACCGCGAACTTTGTTTTGGCCTAAAGATCGAGGATGCTGAGGTAAGGATTATTCTTAAACTTCGTCTATTAAGAAGCTTGAATCTCGTAAATCATTGTCAAATATCGATATCTTTCATCTTAAGCCAATAAAATCCCTTCATTCAAAATTTACCTTTTTTTTGTACACCTTAGTAAGTTTACTGATTCTTCTTGGTATCATCATGTAATACCGTACCCAAGCGCAGAAACAAAAATGTCCATATGTACAGCATATATATGCAATCAAGCCATAAGTAAGCTTTAAAAAATCTTAGCACTTGGTAAAAAAAAACAGAAATAGTGCAAATCTGTTTCGCCATATTAATCGGGGGTTATTGAATGTAAATTTTATTAGATTTTGCAACACATGTAGATCTTTATTTTAGTATTTTAGTTTTTTTTTTTTTATTTATTTTTTTTTTTTGTCCTTAATTAGTTAACTTTGTTTAGTTTTTGATTTTATTATTGCATTACATATATATACCATAGATAAAGCAGGCACTAGAGGACGGTCTACCTGGTGTGTTACAGCGGCGAGACAGTCGGGGACGACGTATCATGGTTTTGTTCGCTGCTCAGTGGGATCCGTAATATTGTTCAAATTGCTTAATTAATAACTACATGAACTTACTTTATTTATTTATTTAAACAGAAGTCGTTACTCAATATCCGCTATCCACAAGGTTCGCAACATGCGATTTTGGTGTTAATACTACGTATATTTAATATTCATTTTACAATCACAGGCATTGTATTTATCTCTCGATCTGCTTCTTCAAGACTGTGTGGTTAGAGAGAGAGGCTTAATTCTCGTGATAGACTGGAGTCAATTTTCCTTTCAACAGGTTGGTGATGATGAAAAAAGTGAAAAAATAAAATTTGGAAAATTGTTATCAAAGTAATTTCCATTTCATTAAAAAAAGTGTAGCAAACTTCAACCCGCTGCATTACGTGAGATTGCCGAAGGATTAGAATATTGGTACTGTACAATATTCAAATAATTTTTTTTTTTTTTGTTTAATTACGTTCTTCTTTATAAATGTGTAGTTATCCCGTCCGTTTCAAGTCTATTCACTGCGTCGCACAACCTGTAAGTAGACTTGATTGAAATTATTTTACGAAGAGTTCACTACTTACTGAGTTTGAATAAATTTTTTTTTTCTTACTAAAACTATTAAGTAATACATTTATATTTCTTTTTTTGTGTGTGTTCGGGAATTTTCGGTACTCTTGTTCAGTGTATTTCATTTATACCACACATTAAGAGCTAGAACCTAAAAGAAGAAAATTTGCGCAAATCGAGCGCAAAATTTTCCGTCATGGAGGTGTGTTAAGTGGTGAACTCCTTGTTAAATCGTATTGCAGAAATTTTATACAGTATCTCAAATATTTATGTTTATTTTTAGTGGTACATTGAAGCTGCTGTATCGCTTCTTAAACCCTTCCTACGTGGAACGTCAAGAGGAAAGGTACACCGTGTAATTTAAAAAAAAATGAAATGTTTTATCCAAAAAATTAGACAAAGATAAGATAGTGCTATTCTATTAAAAGTCTAAAGATTAAAAACTTTGATTATCGTAAGCGTATTCCTTGAAGGACGGGACACAATATGAGTTGTCTAAAATTTTAAGATTTGCTTTGTAAATTTCTGACTCAAAATGAAAAAAAAACTAATTGGCCAAACCTGTTTATGTTATTTATAAATGAAAGAAATCCATATTGATGTTATTGTTCTTTAAATTAGATTTTCAGTCATGGCAATAACCTGTCCAGCTTGCATCAAATATTTTCACGAGAAATCTTACCTGCGGAACTAGGAGGAGAACAAGGACCATATCAGTCTTCCCTTTGGATCGATAACTTGATAAGAGCGAGCCATGACACACCGGATCGAAATCAGAGTATTGATTGACTATTTTAAATGTCTCCTCGTACTAACGGATTTTTATTTAATAAAACGAGAAAAAAATGTGTGCTTAAAATGATTTTGTTATTATTATTATTTTTTTCCATTATTATTATTTGGAAATGAGATTGCCGTAAACTCTTATCAAGTAGGCTACGGACAATACGATGAAAAATGTCTGGATGGAGATGAGCCTTATCGAGACTTCTAACGTTTTTTTCCGGTTTATGAAATGGTTTTTACATGGGAAAACCAGTTTTGCCCCTTCACAATACAGTTGCTGGAAATGAAATACATTATACGTTACATTAAAAAAAGGTTTCGATCTGAACAACTTAAGTTTTGAATACCATTAGGATTAGGTAGAGGTACCATACCAGGTTAGAATGGGTAGCCAAAATAAAGCCGAAAATGGAAGAATATTTTCTTGCATTTTGAACCTTTAAGATCTCGGCGAAAAAGCCTCGGATAATAAAACGACTGAACAAGTCTGTTGAAGGAGAACTGATCTATCATGTTTCCGGAAAAACTAGTTTTTTTTTTCTAGATTAACTGAAAGCTAGTGTCGAAAAATCAATTTTTCGTCAAAAAGTTGCACGGACTCGTTCTTTTAAAGGGACAAACGTTTGACTCAGATCACTACCATACTGGTTCTTACAAATATCATTAGTTTTAATCAATTAATTAACATTTAGTAAAAGATGCAGAAGTTTTTCTTGCATAGTTTGTTATTTAATGTTGCATCATTTTTACTTCTCAATACTTTTAGCTCACAAACGTTGGTTTACAAAATTGAAGCAGGAAAACCAATCAGAATTATCAATACGGTTAATTTCGACGAGTCGCTGGGCAGCTATGGATCAAGGCAGCAGCAAGCGTTTCGACTGCAAAGTAGAAAAAAAGAAAACACAATGTAAACAAAATGGAGGTATTGCGCTTGATAACTGGAATCAGGATAATTACCCAGAGGAAGCATGGAATGTGCGCTATCTGTTTCAAGGACGGCTGCTACAAATTGGTGATGCTTTACGTAATTTTCCTCTAGATTAGTCAGCTTCTCCGACTCTATTCCATCCTTCCAAGCATTCGCTACTTCCATTGAAATCGAGAGAACCTATCATACAGACAACATTGCATTAAAATGGTAAATGTTTCACAATTCACAAATGTCCAGAGCTTTTTTAAAAAAAAAAACCTCGTTTATAGCATCGCGCAAGAATGCACCCGAAGGCTGCTGAAGACACTGTTTGTGAATAGAGCAAACGTAATCGTGGTGGCTGTCAATAATTTGGCCAAGATGGACCGCACTCTCCAGTTGCATGTCCAAGCGAATGTGTGACGACTCCAAAACGCATTCCATTATGTAATTATCTACACTGGAAACAAAATAAAGTAGCCACGCCCGCAATAGTTGTAATCGGTGACGAAGAGCAGCAGATGGCAGCATTTCTTTCTGTCTTGGGCGGCCGCTTTTTTCAATGTCCATACTATTGAGCGCTGGATAAAAAGAACTGAAACTAATATAAACGTTAAACGGAAAGCGTTTCTGAAATTTTGTTTACCTTTGAATGACAAGCGTTGAAGTGAAAACATTGCCTGTTTAATTTTCATCAGGAAACTGAGCACGCTATTGTAGAGAACCATCGATTCTTGGGTCACAACCAAATTGATTGGCCATGGAACTTTGTAATTGATTTGTAGATCCGATAGATTTACGACAGACATTTGTTGGTTGTTGCCTTTTCTTATGTTTACAAAAAGGTACGGAGCAGATTGACTCATTCTAGGAGATATACAGTTGAGAAGAGATAAAGTAAGGCTAGATTCGTTGTCCCACTTGTCACCGATTTTGAACTAAATAAAAAAAAGTAATAATGATAATCTCTCTAAATTCTAACATTTTAAAATTTTAAATACTTTTTGGAAAAGCTGTAGACAAAAGCGACCCATTAGGTCTCCAGCCTGCATGAAGTGAATTTGGCGAAGGGTCCGGATATGCTGTCCAAGGGCACAATTCTCAAACAAGGTATCGAGAAGAGCCTTACAAACCAGGCGCTGGCGACTTCGCATGGGTTCCAACAGGCTTTTCTCCAGTAAAGGTAAAAGCGGATAGAATTCCGGTGGCGTACTTAATGTTTCCAATCGAGTCTCTTGACCTTCAGAATATTTGTTTCGGCAGAAATCGTTACGAAGACATTTAAAGGCCTTGCTCAGCAAGGGGTTCTTGGAATTAATTTGTTTTGGATTAGCAGTGGCCGGCGCAGAAAGAGTAAATGATTGAGAAACGGCGCACTGGAAGGGGTCTGATGAAGCAAGTCTATTAAAGCGTTCTCGAAAAATTTCCGCCAAGGTTTTTGAGCGGCAGGTGGATGCTGTCACACAGTTCATATCAATAAACTCTCTTTTTAATTTGGTAAGGAGTTCCACCGAACGACCCCCTAGTAAGATATCGTCCATCAATGGTTTAAGAAAGTTTATGGAAGGGATGCTTGGACGTGACAAGAGAGATTCAAACCAGAACCGCTCATCTTGAGGTGAAATGGCTTCGTTTCGAATAATGCCGAACTCCTGAAAAGGATCCACAATTTGTCCTTGGCTAAGCCATAGATCAACCATATTCAAGAAAGGCTCCAATGACGAACACAGAATTTTCAGCAAAACCGGATAAAGTGTGGAGTAGTTAGCGACTTGTGCTTTTTGAGTTGAATCGAACAGAACTGACAACAGATGGGTGACGCGCGTATTGTTATCGGTTGGAGCAGAAGACGTTTGCATGATTGATTTGTGCATTGCAGAAATACTGGAAATAGTTGAGGCCCATGGTTTCAGAAATAGCAAAAGATGACTTAAGGTAAGTGTGGTCTTTTGTTCGGCAACACGCTTTTCGAAGTCGGAAACTGATTGTTTAAAATCAGCGACAATACTGGCGAGTGCAGCTGCGTACGCTTGATGTGTCAACGTGTAAGTTTCTTGTGAGGATGTCTTGTTGGAAAACAAGTTAATTTCTCGTATCGCTTGAAGAAGTTGTCGGAAAAAATGCAAACTAAGATGTGGAAGGCCAACCAATCTAATGGCTTTAGTTTGAACACTAGAATTTGTAGTTTCGGCGGACACGAAGAATGAATTACTATCACAGGATTGTTGAAGAGCCCATAAAACTTCATGCAATAGCTGGAAGTCCGTCCAAGTTCTTGATGTGGAATCACTACTATATCTTGTCTGAATTAAGTCATTTAAGGAAGAATTTCGAATGACAGGTTTTTTGAAGAAGCAAAACAGTGGAATATTCGGATTAACTACACATGATGTTGTCCAGTTTACATCTTTATTGTCTGTTACTTCAATGTCATCATCCTCACTATCTGTCCATGTACTTAATATAGTGTCAGACATTGAATGTATCACTTCTTTATCAAATTTCATAAGGTTTCCAGTATCTTCAATGCTTTTGTAGTCACTTTTCTCGTTTTCAATATTCAAGTTTTTCAGAATAATTCCGTCTCTTGCTATCCCCATTCTTTCAGTAGGTCTATATGCTAGCCTGATGAGCAAGTGAAGAATGGACCATGTTGGATGTGTAAGTCCTGTGGGTGCAGTGAGTTGGATGTAATCAGCAACAAGCTTTTGGAAATGTCGACTTTTTTCATGTTCTGCATGAATGTCAAACTTATGTTGAAGTCCTTCAATGGACTTTTTAACTTCTTGCTCAGTAATATAGTCATAATCTTGCTTTAGCTGACGGATGACTCCATTAATAGACGAACATTCTTCACTGATTTTCTTGTGTGTTAATGACTCCAACAATGCTCTACAAGCATTTCGAATTTCAGGGTTTAATTCCATCTCAATTAAGGGTGATAACTTATGCTCACTGTTGTCGCCAGGTGTTCATCGTTTGCTTTTCTGTTCGATTTTGTTCAAAATAACTTGTCATGCTGCACAGCTGCAGTTCGATCGGTTGAAAGTTATTGAAACTGTCGCAAACTTTTTGAATTGTTGTTCATGTAAGCATTCAATTTTTCTTCTGCTAGTTTCTTCCAAAGAGGCCGCTAGATAGCGTTGGTTTATGAAAACAAAACATGGGAAATTTTAAAATTTAAGCCATTTCCCGTAATTTCCTTAATAAGGCTTTATGTAATTATAACTATCCTCCTAAAACCCTCCGTAGAGTATTTGAGTTTAGAGCCATTAGTTTATTTTACAAAAATTCGCTTTTCCCCCTAAAAATGAAAGTTTTTTAAACCACATCTAGTCCCATCCCAATCCGCATCGAGCGACGTGGCGTTTTCTTTGAAAATGCCGAAAATGTGAACGCCGCGTCGCTCGATGCGGGTGTGGTGTCTTGCTAAACATAGTAGGTAATGAAATTGAACAAAAAAGGGGATTTTCTAAATTAAGTATAATGTTGAATCCCCTCCTGATAACCATCAATAGGGTTTAAAGAAAAAAGCGAGACTTCCGGGAAAGGAGGAGATTTCAGTTTATTCATAGTAACGTTCTACATAGTACATTCAAGTTGTTTTCAAGCGCCATACAAAAGGCGGACGTAAAATTTGGTTTTACATACATGGCTGGTAATGACTGTGTACAGAGAAAAAAAAACTCGCCGCGCTAATAGCAATAGGAAAACGAATAATCTAAAGAGCTCCTTTATTACAATTTGGGTTTTCGTAGATAACTATTAATTATTAAAAGATATTAATCCTTTTTATTTTCTATTAATATTTCTCTTGAAGCAATTGTTTAGACATGTGATTAATGACACTAAATTGTTTTCGGGGGCAGTTTAGAATTATTTTGTAGTGTATTGACAAAGCTGACGAAGAAAAATATTTGCAGAATATTTGTTGCAATTCTTCCCGGTAACCTCCCTGTTTTTGCTTGCACAACCGGATTGTATTTTTTTTAAATATAATCCCGTAAGCAAGCTGCTATCAGAAAAGGAAATGTGGATATTTAACACTGCATCGGCCGCAGGGAAAGCACGTCACGATTCACGAAGGCTTCGAAATTTTATTTTTCAAAAATAACGTTTAGTTTAAATAAATAAAAATTTGCAGGAAATTTATTGAGCGAATAAGTCTCATTAAGCAATTATTACCACCCGAATAACGATTGAAAACAAGCATAAGTAAAACTTTTTTCTTTTTTATACTATCGATGTGTCTTACATCGGTGCGAGACGATATATACTAACTTTTTCCTGCTAAACAAGTTAGTTTGTTTTATTTTATTAATTACTCTCGATTTCACGAATATTTAAGATCTTATGTGACGTATGTAATGACGAACATCATACGGTTACAACACGTCTGTGATTTATTCCACGGGATTTTGTCAGCGTAGTTGTAGTTGCACCTTCATCAAGCAAGAGTGAAGCATTCAGTCATCAATGCTGAGTCCGCCATTTTGTGACGCGCTTGACGCATGGTGTAGACCGAGATCACTTTTCGAACAGGAATACTTGCGGTGTATTTTACAAACCCCTTAAAGTATTCGGAAAATGTATGTGTTATTGGTGAATCAAGGTGATGGAATCAATCCAGCTGATCCATCATCTATTTGGACCTGCAGGTAATTACTTTTTTATCATCTATTGCTTGATAATGAAATAGTTCATTATCCTAACTTGAAAATGAATCATTGTTTTGCATTTTTCTTTTCAGGCTATGTGAAAGGCTAACTTGAAAATGAATCATTGTTTTGCATTTTTCTTTTCAGGCTATGTGGAATTCAGATGTACAATCCTGTGTATTTAAATCTTTTTTCTGAAAATGGTGAAAATCCTTTGGTCTCTACGATTAAAAGGTATAATGATATTTGGATTTTCACTGCTTGGTCTGTGGTTTATTAACTTACTCTTGGGTTGCTTAATAACGTTTTCTTATTGGCAGATTCCTTGATATTAAGATTGAAGAATGTGACAAATTACCAACAACTCTTTGCCAACCGTGTACCAGTAAAATTGAAGAGCTACAATGCTTTTACCATCATTGTCAAGATGCTCAAAAGATATTGGCAGTCCAGCATGGTGTTCAACTTCATGATGAAGCAGTTATAGAAGATCAAGCCATAATTGTTGCTCCGAATCAAAACAACATAACAAACAATGTAGTGAAGGAAGATACATCTGAAGCCATCCCTATTACTACCACAACAACAACAACTCTCAGTGCTGATAAATTACTGGAGACAGCTATTAAAGATACCTGCATTTTGTCAGGAGAAGATTCGGAAGAATCAGATTCATCTGATTGTCTTTCAGATGACGATGAAAATCAAACTGATGACCAGTCAGCTACAGAGGACAAAGTTTGTGTTTGATATAAAATTTCATTTTGTTCCAGACTGGTTAATCTTGTAGTTATTATCAGGAGGAGTACTCCATTGGTAAAAGAACTCGGTCTGCAATGTTTGCAAGAAAATCTGATCCACCTGTACCAAGGAAAAGAAAGAAACTGGTTTTCACCATTGAATATCTTGAATCCAAGCTGAATCGCAAACTTGATGACGAGGAAGCAGGAAGACTGAAAGAATATATACAAAAGGGCCAGAATACCAAGATTTTTGAAATGCTGGTGGGTGGTGGCAAAGATCAGGTGTGGAAGTGCCAATATTGCACTGAAGAGATAAGAGGTAGCCCTAAGGATGTGAAGGAACATTATGCCACTCTTCATGATGCAGTTCCCATTTTCCCATGTCAGCTTTGTGATAAAGTATTGATTTTTAATTTCTTACGATTTCATACATTTTTTTTTTTTTTTTTTTTAAGTAAAACTGCAAAAAAAATTTATTTTACCCAGGTTTGCCGATCAGTAAACTACTATCGAATCCATAGACTCTCACACCTGGCTGAGTATTAAATAATAAGTTTGAAGTATACTTACACATAATAATGAATTTTGATTTCTTTATTTTTCACAGATATCCATGCGAAACTTGTGGAAAAATCTTCAAAGATAACTCGAAGCTTGTGCTTCATCGCCAAGTTCATTCAAACAAACGTCCGCATGAATGCGATGTATGTGGGAAGACATTTAAACGAGCCACTACGGTTCGTGTCCATAAAAGAACTGTTCATGGTTCGAAGGTATATAAAAAGAATGACCAGTCAATCCTAGATGTATGGTATACATGCATTTTTTGTGTGGGTGATACAGGATGAGCAATTTCTGTTTACGTGTGAACTTTGTGGCAAAAGATTCAAAACTAATTTTGAATTGAAGAAGCACTTGGATAAGCATCCATCGGAGGATAACCCTCTACCTTACCAGTGCAAGTAAGCTTTTTTCAAATCATTGTTATTCAAAACTTCATTGCCTTACCTGTTTGGTCCTTAACTCATCAGAAAATTCGACCAGAATTTTAAATTTTAAGATTTTTCGTCAACTAATGCGAATCCTTATATTTCCTTCCAGGTATTGCGATTCACGTTTCCCTGATAAAGCTCAACAGATCACACATAGCAACACACTACATGCTAATGAGGGTGAATACGTGTGCCATATTTGCGGGAAAAAGGTAAACTGTTAAGTTTTATACTCTCATTGAACATAAGTTTATTTATGTTTCTTATGTGTAAATTCTTAAGGTCAAGACAGAAACTGCCTTAGAAAACCATGTCAAGTCCCATTCTGGGATTCGTGACCTTAAGTGTCACATTTGTGATGCAGCATTTGCTAGTCGTTATACATTGAATGCACACGTTAAAAGACATGCCATCACCGAGCCCCTCTTCTCCTGCCCCTACTGTGGTAATAACATTTAAAAGCATCGTCACAAAGCTTTGTTATGCACTGAGAATAACTTTATTGAAACTTTAGGCAAAGGTTCTAAAAGCAAAGCAAATTTAGAACAGCACATTCGAATTCATACGGGTGTCCGCCCATATTCATGCACCGTCTGTAATGCCGCGTAAGCTTTATTTTCAATTTTATATTAATTGTTTACATCCTTATTTTGTCCTGGCAAACCAAGTTTTTTTCAAAATCTTGTGTTATCCTATTTCGTCGTTTAAATTAAGCTTATTTGCGCCATTTAAATTATGCATTCCTGAAGATCATTTAAAATGACTAGTTTATTTCCCTTTTAGGTTCAAACATCGATCCCACTTGAAAGTACACATGACGATACACACCGGCGAGCATCCATTTGCTTGCCATGAATGCAATAAAACCTTCCGAACCAATAAACAACGAACAAGTCATATGAGTTACGTACATAATACAGTGCGAAATTTTGCTTGTGAAATTTGCGGCAAAGCCTTCAAAACGTTGAAAGATTTGAAGGTATTTTCATTAATATTAATGTTGAATCTTTATACGAATTTATATATTTTTCCTTTCTAATTTAAAAAAATAAATAAATAAATAAATACAATTTCAGATTCACAGTACTCTTCATACTGGAGAAAAGAATCACGTTTGTCCCACGTGCGGCAAGGCTTTCCGGGTCCGTGCCAACTACTATAAGCATAGAAAAATTCATGAGAGAACATCAATCGAACAGCATCAGCAGGAGCAACAAGAACCCGGTGAACCAGTTCAAGACCAAGAAGAAGATCC
This sequence comes from Daphnia pulex, assembly GCF_021134715.1. Lineage (NCBI taxonomy): Eukaryota > Metazoa > Arthropoda > Branchiopoda > Diplostraca > Daphniidae > Daphnia > Daphnia pulex. The sequence continues at coordinate 4,100,299 of NC_060021.1, read as the reverse complement.
ACAAACCGAGATCCAACCTGTCAGTAACGAAGTTTCAAACGTTTCCGTCACGTTGCCGAGTTCATCGGCTGGGTTACTCGAAACCTTTAATGTAAGCCATTTTCAAAAATCGTTAAAAAATTATTCATCATTTCAGTTCGGTTGTTTTGAAGACAAAAGTATATTTTGTAATTATTTTTATAGCTCGAAACTACTCCTGTACTGCAAGTTCCTGCAACAACCATGAGTACGGCGTCAACTGACCATGAGCACATAAGTGTTCATGGAACCAGTACTATATCGGACGAAGGAGTGCTTCTTTTCCGTTCTGCTCTTCCTCCTTTAACAAATGCCAAGGAATTCTCAGGAATGTCGAGTTGAGGAATCAACACAGAATATTGAATGACATAACATCACATCTATTGTGCTTTCATTTTGGCATGTGATTCTTTGGAAATGAACATCAAATCCGCAGTTTCCGAATCTACCAAGTTAACCGATGTGAAACAGGAAAGCCAAGAGAGAAAAGATGATATCGGGAAGTTATGATGAACCTAGATTATTTAGAATTAACTAGCAATTTAAGGAGACCTTTCAACAATATGTTTTAACAATGAGATGTAACCATGCCTTACCGAAGTTTTAACTCATTTTGGTTTGATCTAATAAAAAGTGAGTTGTTTTCCTGTACATTTCGTTGTGCTTCATTTGCAGGTTCGTTCATTTTTGTTTGCGCATTTCACGAAAAAGATGGGAAAGCAGAATTTGAGAAAAATTTCGTATTATGGCCCAACTGTTCATGGGTGCCTATTTAATTGCATATTTAAATAATTTGAAAAACAGCACAAATTTTCAATCTCACTGCGCTATATAGAATCTCTAGCTGACTGATAAAGGAAATAGACGATATGTATACGTACATGTGTAATAGGACACCAGGTTACGTCCGGTGTAACTTGAGCTCCATGATCATTCATCTTAACATCATGAAGGAATTTTATTTAATCTTGTCTGAAACTGAAAGAAAGATCTAATATAATAATATTGTCAAAGTATCTGTGGAAAATAGGATTTTTTTTTTGCGTATTTCAAAAGCATCACGACTAAATAATATAAAATGGTAAAAGGACGTAAATTAGTATGTAGCCTACAGATTCTGATTTCTTAGCTTACAAAAGGGGAAAAAATAGTCCATGGCGATATTTAAACGGTTTGACGAGGAAAGCAATAAGACGACTAGGATTCAGGCGGATTTTTCAATAATTTTTAACAAGTCAATAACTTGGTTCGTTTACAGCTTTAACGTTTTTTAACGAAAACAATATATTTGGTGATGAATTAGTCTGTAAACTAACCGCACAGCAACGTCATTTCCGAATCTAGTCAGGATATCTCAATGCTTTTTTGCCATGGAATTCATGCGAAATGAGACGAGTTAACCACAATGTCCACACTCCACAGACCTAGTTAACGGTTTTCGATTGAGAAACTAGGTGGACCAAGAATGTTTAAAAGATGTGTGGGCACCTTTTAACTTCTAGCGGCACCTTTTAACCAGAAGGTAATTTGTATTCATGATGAATTGAAATTATTAATTTCTTATATCATAGATGAGATTAGAGATTAGATTACTCGATAAAATAATTTATCGACATCATTTATCAATTTTACAATTTAGAAATTTATTCAAACTATTGTTCACAAAAAGTTACTAATGTTATGAATACAGTTAGGTTTCGGCAATGTTTATTCTTTATTTATTATTTACTCAGCAGTCAGCATATTGATTTAACAGTGTGAAAGTAGCGTACCTATTTACCTAACAAAGAAACAAGATATAAAGACTCAATTCCCAATTTCCCATGGATTTTTTTCAGACGAGAATTTTTCATGTTTATTTACTGTGGTTAAATTTCCAGCAATGTGAAACCTTGAAAAAAAAGATGCTATGAAAAAGTAGCCTACATTGAAATTAACGCGGATTAGTCTAGGACGAAAATTATGGTTCTGAGATCTTCGTTAAAGAAATACACTGTGAAATTAAAATTTTTTATTGTAATTTTTTTTTTAATTAATCATATTTGAAACGGCGATGCGAATATTTGCAGCAGTTTGGAAAGTCGTGTCTGTTTGAATTTCTCATATTATTTAATTGTTATCATTAGAAATAAATGTGCAAATACAGTTTCCAAACTATCGGCGGTTATTACGCAATGCTTGGAACAGCAGGCGATGAAAACACGAATTGTAACGAAAAAAAGCTGTGGATAGACGCAGCAGCCGAGATATAAGCTAAGAAACGTATATACACAGTTCTTTTTTTCTTTCTTTTTAACTTGAATTTTCTTTATTTTCCTTCTTAGATGTCTAGAGCTCTATAAATAGAATTCTAAACGTAAAGGATCCTGTCTGCGTGAGGCCCCGGAGGAAGGAACGACCGCCCATAATAACATCCGGAATCACCAACTACGTTGGATTTTTTTTAAACATCCTAAGAAATTATTATTCCAAATCTCTGTCTTTCGAGATCGGAAAAACAAATAAGTACGGCCAAGGATATAGTTGCATTTGTTTCGAATCAGACATGGACATGCTTTGCTAGTTACTACATAAAAGTAATCCACCATTTTTCGATAAAAGAAAAAAATAGTTTACGAAACTGATGAACAAGAAATTTGGTAGATACAACGAACATGTCGTGTGATGTGTTGACCTGATGACGAAAATTGGGGTAGTCTAGCAAAATCCGGCAAAATCCTTGATTGAAGGGCAATGAAATTGGGTAATACGGGGTAATAGTAGTTTCCGAGGTTGCACACCGCAAGGCTTTTTTAGATACAACATCAGAGTGGGAAAACGCTTCGTTTAAATATAGATGCTCCTGAGTAGCTGGCTGGCCGTTTCAATGAGTCGCTGCAGCTCCACTTTATTCTCTGTTACAGCCACCACGAAGACTTTTGTGAATATTTCATGGAAAATACAGTTCAGATATCGTTATTTAAAACACAGGAAATTATATTTTACAACAGAATTAAATGACAAAATGAAACGTATACAACTATACATCCTGGGGCTACGTATATAATAACACAATAATATTTATAAGTGGGAAGTTGAAATAAAATTACTGTTAACTCAAATGTGATATCATCACTGCTGGTCATTAAAAAAATTGACTACAATTATTGTTTGAATGCATGTAACACTTCTTTGTTCAAGAAACCCGTTTTAATGAACATCGCGTGACTTAATTAAACCAAATTTGGTTATAGTCGCCATTCGTTCTACGAGATTTGAATGTCTAGGTTAAACTAGCAGTTAAATGAAGTGTTAAGTGTGTTAGTTTAATAATTTACATAGATTTCGTCCTTTCAGTTAAAAATCTACTATCCAAGGGGAAAATTTTGCTATTGAATATATTCCTTGGTTAACTTTTTGTGTAAAAATTTAGAACTTGTATTTTTGTATACATATAATATAATAAAAACACACGCATATTTAATAAATATAGATTATGTTATGTTAAATGAAGATTACATTTTAGCAGCGGATGTAATGATTCTAGTTCAGCTTCGTCTCGTGTAGCGTTATTTAGGCATAAACTGCCTTTTACATTCGAATGGTTTTTCGCTGTTTATCGTGGACATTTTTTGTGCGAAAGGAAGGACTCGACATTCTATTTCCATCCTGCGCGAATCTGTTTTGTTTTTCTTTCTTCTTTTTTTCGAAAAGCTGGCGCTATTCGTTACACATCGCTACGTCGTTAGCCAATAAAAAAACCCAAAAAACGTCCACGTCGCCTCAGTGATTTACGAAAATAGTTGCTCGTTAATAATTTATCATTATTAATTACCAGTTGATCCAGTTGGAAGCTCAGCGTTCAAAAGAAGCTTCCACATCTTGTAAATAATAATAGAGAAAAACAACATGACTTCAATCCCCTCGCATTTCGGTGAGTTTTTATGAACGTCACTACCGTTAGTGAATTCCCAATTTTTCCTCAGGCATCTTTTAAAAATATAACGAGGCATACACGCAAAGATAACTCGTTAAAAGTGGAATAAACCAATTTGGAGCACGTGAAACAATTACTACCGTATCCACTTCAATATCTTACGAAAGAATTGAAATTCTGTCGGAGAACACCTTGGGATCTTGGACATGGCCATCATTCCATAGGACAGTTGATAGGGAGAGGCGTTCGCACAAAGAACTCAAATCTTTATTCTCTGTGAGTCTAACTCTGCGCCATGATGGAAGCATGTGATGTTTTTCCCCCCCACTTTTGCTCCGGCAGCTGTTAAGGTGATGCCTAACTTTTAGTGAGACCACAATTCTGAATTTTTGTTTTTCCCCTACCGTCTATATAGCTTGCTTATACTACCTTGGACTACTCCATCTGTCTGACGTTGACGGACACTTTGACTTTTTTTTCTTTCTTTTGAAATATTTAAATATCAAACAAATCTCTAGGTCGTAATGATGGTTGACTGGATGCTGGATTAATCACACATGTTGCGGTGAAGAATTTCAATTATTTTCGCCCATTGCCTGATTAAATACGTTGTTGATACTGTAAAGTCTTTTGTCCAATATATCAGGGAAGACGCTTTTAGCCGATGACTGAGAACAGGCCATAAATCCATCGGCGATGTGGGATGGTAAGTTAATTATATATGTACTTTTAGAAGAGCGAAGGAGGAGCTATTTCAGTGTGGGGACTTCCTCTGTGAGGGATGAGAGAGAGTGAGAGAGAGAGAGAGAGAGAGAGAGAAGACGCGGGGCTTTCTGCGACTCCGCAACCGGAAAGGTACAAAACTCTTTCCATTTCTTTTTTCCTCTCCCGGTGACGTCATCCAACAGCTGCGCCCCATTCATTTTCGCTTTTATCGACTTGAAATCCTTCTTTCGTTATCTTAATTCTCTAGGTTTTAAACATCTCGGAAAATGGCATGGAACATTTCATTTCCTCGAGCGTCTTTTCTTTGTTTTGGAGTTGCTGGTATTTTTATTTCACTTCTCTGACTGTTGCATCTTATTCAGTACATTGACATGGGTGGACTTGAGTCAGATTTTCACTTTCGCCAAGCAAGAATGACGCATGCTGCCAAGAGTCAACTAGAAACCGCTTTGAACAACTGTCATGTATTTTAATGATTAGAAAGTGTGCACTAATTTATTCGTTATAGTTTCCAATGACGTGTTGCATGTTTTTATGAATTTCGTATCAATAGTCCATCAGAGTAGAGATGTTGGGCTTGATTATTATCAATACCAACTTAAACGTTCCAATAAATTCGTTTTTTCTTGGCGGGTGCGGACAAAAATGGATTTGTTTACATCCTCCCAAATCAACCGAAAAAGAAGAGCACATTTAAGGGAATCTCGAGCGAAAAAAAGACGAAAAAAAAATTTAAAAATAATAAAAAAAAAGAATAAGTTTCGGCAGGGCGGCGACAAGGGATGATAGAGTTTAAAGCGTACAGGGGAGGAGCCGTAGCAACGAGGGCGTGTTGTTCAAAACATGTCAGCGGCGTGCAGCAGCTGCGGCAGAACCTCCCTGAACATGACGCGTTTCAACTGCTACCGACCGACCGACCGACCGACCGACCGCCAAAATAAAATATCAAACCCTGAGAAGAAAAAAACCAAAAAATAAGAAAAAACTCGGAGACGCGAGTAGTAGTTTAAATATAGTTAGAAGACCGACGTGTTGTAGCCGTCGTCGTAATCCGTCTCGCAATCGCTATCCGCGCGCGTTGAAACACTTTTTGGCGTCCAGGGTTCGTCGTCGTTCTTCGATTCAACCACTAGGCGGGAGGAGATGTTTCTGGAACGAGCGCCATCTTGTTCTCTCTGCATTCTGTTAGCCGAGTCTTGCGTTCAAAATGTCCGCCCTGTTTGCCAGGGTGTGTCCCTCATCACTTCATCTGTCCGTACCTAGAGCCAAACCTATACGACGACCAACTCTCGGCACGTCTTGGGCTTTTTCAAAGCCTTCAATAGGGTGGAGAACTTTATAACTCGAAATGTTGTTTAACTTTAATATCGCTCTTTTTGGGCTTTTTCAGCTATACCTTGACCAATCAAAGATCATTTGACTATATACGACTTGTTTGTTCTAGCGCAAATATTTTGTTTTTGTTCAGCTGTTCTTTCGGTCATCATTAAAAAAATTCCGTTCGAATTCATTCAGAAATTATTTCCAACATAAAAGTAGCTACAACACGCATGGAATTTATATATTCAATCGTTTTGATTCTTTTCCCTATTTGTTCTTCGCGTCGCTATTCAATGCCCGTAATTAATCTTTTATTTTTCTGCTATAACATCACGTATATCTTATAAGCCAAGCTCACTTCTATGGAGCGAGAATCTATTTCTGTTTGCATTCAGCGACTGCATTGATGCCCCTTATTTCTATGCCCAAGGGTCGATGCGTTTAAAAAATTCTGTTCAATTCCCACTTGTTGTTTATTGTTGAGGAATTTAACATATACTCCGCTGCCGTTTAAATTCTCCTGATGGTCAGCTGACAATGTCGAATGGATTGTTAAGTCCAACTGCTGGCTATTCGGCGTTCTTCTACCTGGGCGCAATGGTCAAAGTTTAACGACGGGTGCCATCGGGGAAAATTGAGATTAGGGTGGGAGTATAAAAGTAGCCTAAAAAGAAAAAAGGGCCTTTTAATATTTTCTTGTTTTAACTTGTAAAACCCACCTAGAGAAATGATAGGAGCTCCACCTTTGGAATGAGACCCTCCACCCTGCCCAATTGACTGAAAAAAAGCCGTTCTCCTTATTATTATTATTATTTGTTTTAGTTTCTATTTTGCATGCCATCTAAGAGAGGGTGGAGCTGCAGTTGAGTGCACAGCTATTGGACAACTCTTTCTCCGTCACTCCGTCTCTCCCTGGTCTCTCCCTGGTCTCTGCCGTGTGTAAATGTTAAATGACGGGGTAATCTCATGCTGCCTACTCCTCCCTATTGTGTCAGATGAGACTTGCCATCCATCCGAGTGGCGAGAGAATAAGAAAAGAAGTTTGCGTCGTAATAAAGGCGACACCCTTTTCTTTTTCATTCTTTGCTCGTGCTAGATTCGGGCTAGATTAGTGGAACCGTGTCTTTTCTCGGTGATGTCACACTGCTGATCTTTTTTTCTCCCTCTTTTTCTTCAAAAATAAATAGTTCTACGTGGCATTTGCAGAAATCCCAAGGAAAAACCATGGTCCTCGTACGTTCTCCTTTTTGCTTTTTCTTTAGGATGAAAGAAGAAACGCGAAATGTTTGTGATACAGTGAGTTGTGTGTGCTCATCTGTTGATAAATGAAATCGCCTCAATCAAAAGATTGACGCCAAACTCTTTTACAAGTCTAATAATACATAAGCCATGACGAAAGAGAAGGAAAAACTAACAAGAAAAAAAAAAAAGACGTAGCTATATAGTGGGAGAGCATTTCGTCTTATACCTGGCCTTATATAGGCAGGAACTGGGCAGCAATGGTGACTTTGGCTCTTAGCTGGGCTACGTCATTAAATAAAAATAATATTGCGTGCGGCTCTCCGGCGACCCGAGAAATCTAATCCCAAACATGTTGTCTTTTCATCTTTTTAGCCGTCGCTAAAATTACAAAACGGCCAGAGCTTAGAGCGAGAGCCGACCATTCGAGTTTCGCCCGGCGTTCGTTATTACGTCGAGACTCTAGACGACCACAAGAGACAATATGACTATATGAGTAATGAGTGGCGATAGGTAATATTTCCCAAACGTTGGAGGTTTTAATTTCTTTTTTGTAAGTTTCTTTTGCCCCCAAATGAGATTTTCTAACTCCTTCCACCCACCCACACCTGTACACAGAAATACACCACGCCAGATGATGATCATTTATACACGGTTTTTGACACTGAGAAAGTTGCCGTATGCTCATTCCATCTATCCGTATAAATTCGTCATTTATAACTTTTTTCCTTTTTTTAATCTTTTCGTTAGACATTGGATGACTTCACCGACAACGCCTACCACAAGGCCAGCAGCAGACTCCTGCCGGGCCGAAAGATTTGCTGGCCGCCGCCGCCGCAGCACAGTTCAATATAATGTCAGCTGGGAGTTTGATTGAAGAAAGAAAAGAAGCTGTTGGACGCAGGTGAAAATCCTTGGCGGGATTGCGAGGGTAAAGAAAGAAATGATCTGTAAACGCAGACAAATTATCTTGAATTCAACGAGAAAATCATTTGATTGGGGTGTGGGGTGTGTGGGGGGGGGGGGGAGTTGGACTTTTCAGGTTTAGATTCATTCCCGTGTGTGTGTTGCGTGTGTGTTGCATAGTCGAGAAAAAGAAAAAATAAAAACAGGTCAGGTCATGTGGTGGGCTGCCTGCGCCACTAGTCGGCGCATATAAGACACACACACACATGCAAGGCGGTACCAGCTGACACTTTGCGAGGCCTTCCACCCTACAATTGAGCGAATTAAAGGCTCGAAACTAGTGTCATCTCGGCATTTGCATTGGAAAATAACGATTGGTGTCATTGCCGACGAAATTCGGCCATTATTTCGTCGACATATAGTCGATTTTCTCCAAAGGTGGCGAGCCCGACGCATTCCTTTACCTTCCCACTCTTTTTTTTATTTTTATTATTATATTTTTATTTTATTTTTTCGAGATTTTCTCTTCTCCTTTTCTTTCTTTCTCTCTCTCCCACTTTGTAACCATTCCCTCCTTCTCCTTCCGCCTTCCACCTCATTTTGCAGGTGAATTAGCTGTTGGGCATTTCCATTCCTCCCCCTTTTCTTCTCAGCGTGACCTTTCTCCCATACCCCTCCTAGCCTCCTATACCTTCCACATGTGTGTGTGTGTGTGTACTGTGTACGGCATTTTTTCCTTTTTCAACCATATAACACAAACATGACTGTTTTTTTCTTCTTCTTCTTCTCTTGATACAACATTGGAATAAATCTCTTGATTTTATTTTGATTGACTGAAAGAAAATATTTTGTTTGGGAAAAAAATGTGGTGGAGAGATCATGTTTGCTTGGCCGGTAATTTGATAGCATTACTGACGAGCCAACATCGAAATTGTGTGTGACCATTTTTCAATCAATTGGCGATTAAAACGAGCCAAGAAAATTTATTTACAACTCTGAAAAGAGAGAAAAAAGGTGCTGTGTTGTGTGTGTGTTTTTGGGATTTCTCGCTTGGTTGATTCGACTCTGCTGACGAGTTGAGCCAAAAGTCTGTTGAGACGGAATCAATGCCGACTACCAGGGAAGAATAAATGACGGTAAACCTGGAAGAAGAAGAATAATAATGTGAAAAAAGAAGAAGAAAACAACAAGAAAAAAAAAAAGGATAGAGGCTAGGAGGGCTTGACTTTCGTGCTCGGGAATGCACCGACAACCGGAATGGGAAAGGGCACACAGGCGCAACAAGTACACCCCTCCCATCGGTGGATAGCCGAGCAAGCAGCACTTGTCTCGCACTTTTTTCACGACTTTTCGCCCAAAATTCAACACATTTCGCAATATCATTAAACGACGCTCTCATTGACCAATTCAATGATGGTTTAAAACGAATGCATTGCCAATAAAAACGCCAATATCGGCGCATAAGTTGGGTCGAATTTCAATCGAACGTGGATTGGGTTTGGCGCGGAGTGTAGAGTGGGTGGAAGAGGCGGTAGAATAACGGCCCACCCCTTTTCTTTCCCCTTCTCGATTCTCACTTCAGGGCCAAGGATGTTGTCCGACATTCTCCTTCTTCTCCATTTTCTTCCAAGTTTTTCTCTCCCCCCCTCCGTCTCAAGTTTTTTCTCTTCTTCTTCTTCTTCCATTCGAAAAGATTTTCTTTCTCTCTCTTCTCCTTCACACACACACACACACACACACACACACACCAGTTCACTCGAGTCTCCAGGTCTGGCACTTGGGTTGTTGGCTGGTTTGACGGACCAGTTGAGTCTGAGCAGTCGACGCGGTTGGTACGTGAAATTCGGCCTTCATCCACGTGTGTACTGCGACTATAAGCTTTTATATTCGCTTTGGCAGACGGAAACTGCGTTCATCTTCTCTCTCACGAATCGACCAACAGATTCTTGCGTCAACATTTCTTTCCTTTATTTTGGGGGGTTTCTTTTCTTACAGTTGGTGCTAGAGTTTGATGGGTTCGACTCCGACGAGTTGATGAGTGTGACATTTGAGTTCAATTCTTTGTTGGTTTTGTATTAACGTGGGAAATTGAGATAGAATCGCTAGTGTGGCTAGTGAGTTGGGTTCATTTCTGGTCCTGCCGACGTTTCGTTGGTTTTCGCAACAGCCATGACTGACGTCATCATGGTGGATGGCAGCGTCGGAGCTTCCAATAATACCAACAACAATTTACCTCTCAACATGAACAACAGTGTCATCAGCGTGACTATGGCGGCAGCGGCAGCGGCGGCGGCAGCAGCTGCTGCTGGCGGCACAACTTCGCCAACGTTGGGAGGCACGTCGCCCGTCTCTGCCGCGGCCGCGGCCGCCGCGATGATGATGATGCAACCGCCAGCCTCTTGTTCCTCGTCGTCTTCGTCTTCGTCGTCGACGTCGGCCTCGGCGGCCGCCGCTGCCGCCGCCGCTGCAGCGGCCAACACGCAAAGTGTCGCCGATTATTTGGCGCAGCTTCTCAAAGACAAGAAACAATTGGCCGCCCTGCCCAACGTATTTCATCATGTCGAACGACTGCTCGACGAAGGTAAAAAATCAAAATCTGACTCATTATTTTCTTGTCTATCCCTCGTTTGATTTATGCTCGACAGCGTCTCGGACGCAGCTATGTGGCGTGATCGATTAGCCATCTTGAGAGATGTTAGACTTAATTTCAGGGTGGGTTTTTCTTTCCAAAACTCTCGTGTGGAGTAGGTCTCTCTCGCGTGTTGAGACGGGCGCCATTTTATTTTATTTTTAGCCCCTGACCTCCCTTATTTTCTTTTCTCTCTCTCTCTCTCTCTCCCTTTTCCTTTTGGCTCTGGCCGTACCCCCTTGTCTTTCCTTTCGTCTCTTTTTTTTTATTTTTTGTGTGTCTTGTGTCGGATTTCCCCCGACAGCGTCGACGACCGACTTTAGTATTCTCCGCTGTGCTGTCTTAACTTTGTATTCTTGTGCGCATACCAACTTCATACCAGGCTGCAAAGAAAAAGAAAAAACGAGAATCTCAATTTGCCTGTGACTCTGGTTTCTTTTTCCTGTTTCCATCCCTGCTTTTCTTTCAAGTTTCGTCGTGTTAAGTTTGCTACACCTAGACACACCCTTCCTTTGTCCAGTTTAAAATAAAAGAGCGCTTAAACATTCAGCCATTTCTTGTCATTCACATCAAGTGCAAATATAATTGGGGCTTATCGAATGGCTTGGGATGCGTCATTATTATCTCGAGGCGTTTTTTTGTGCTCACGATTCCCACCTTATTTGGTAATAGGACCAATAGATTGAGAACGTGCAATTCATTCATACCGTGTGTGGGAGATTCTTATTCATTAGCGACGATTTTTTGGGTTTTTTATTCGTTTTTTCTTTGTTATCTTGTTTCACAAATGCGTGTTTGTGCTAGGTCTATTTGGGATTGGGTTCTATTCATATGGAAACTCGTAACTAAACCAACGGTTTAAAAGGTACGCGTGCTGCAACATTTTGGGGTTCCACGAGACCGGACAAACATTTTCTCTTCTTGGACATACTGACCTGATTTTTTCTCTTTTGTGCCCGTAGTTTTTCCACTACTGGCAAGTTTAGCCGGCTTTCTTTTTTTTTTCTTCTTCTTCTTCTTCTTGTTGAATCCTACAGTTGGGAAAATAGGGAACGCGGAACCATAACAGTTTGTGATAGTTTCAGAAGCTATGCGTATGTCTGCATTCTTTCAGAGCGAAAAGATTTCAACGCGCTAGTAGACGAAGATTCCCGTTACTTTGTTCTAAATAGACCCATAAAAGGACATTTTTGTTTGTTTTTAAAAACTCGTTTCAATCGACCTTTAGAGTTGAACATATTCTTACATTGGATCCCCCAACGCACTGGTTAATCTATCAATGGAATTGAGTCTATTCCGCCAGCACGTTAATTATGAGCCAACAACACACTGTATCCGGACGAGGAGAATTGAGTTGCTACCCGCGATTTAATTTTGTTCTCGTTCCCACATGAAGCAGCTACGCGACGCTTTTAGATTCACGTTTTCCCCCAAAGTCTCCAAAAACACTTGGGCTTGTTTAATTTTGTCTCAGTTATTGTGCGTCCTTTTTTTAAGTATCTACCAACCGTTTTCTTTTATAAAGATCTAGAAATAGTCTTAGCACAGCGACAGCTTTTTTTTAGGTCACCGTGATTTATTTTTATTCATTTTTCATGAATTGTCTTGATTTATTAGAAATAGGAAAGGTGCGCGGCAATCTGTTTCAAATCAATGGGACTGAGAAAAAACCCATGGTGCTTCCGGATGCTGTTGGTGCCGCTGTGAATCTCTCAGAAAAAGTCTACGTTCCTGTCAAAGAGTTTCCCGACGTAAGACAATCTTGCCACTCAACATTTATCAGTCGACTTTTTTTAATTGATTTGTTTTTTTTCTTTCTAATGGATTTCTCCCCCTTGCAGTTTAATTTCGTCGGCCGCATTTTGGGACCACGTGGCATGACAGCTAAACAACTTGAACAAGAAACGGGTTGCAAGATTATGGTGAGGGGGCGTGGATCTATGCGCGACAAGAAAAAGGTACAATGCCCGTTTCTAGTCTTCTACAAAAAGTAAATCCGTAATTGTGATAGTGTGCTTAAACATGACTCGGTGGTATTGTCACAATTTTAATCAGCTTGTTGTCTCACGATTTAACTGCAATTATGCTGGTTATACTGGAGGCCGGTAACAATGTTGGATTGCAATTCTCTGCACTCAGGAAGTCGATGGCACGATAACTTTGTTTTGTACTGTTGTTCTCGTTCACATTTCCTCACGGGTTGAGGAAATGACCAACCTTTTCACATATTGAAGAGTCAATTTTGAGTTAACCACAGACGAGATTGGTTTGTCCTAATATTTCTTTATATATTAATCCAACAGGAGGAACAAAATCGGGGCAAGCCAAATTGGGAACACTTGAACGACGAACTTCACGTTCTCATCACAGTTGAAGACACAGAAAACCGTGCGAAAGTTAAGCTGCAGCGCGCCGTGGATGAAATAAGAAAGCTTCTTGTTCCAGCCGTAAGTCAAACACTATTTCATTTATCCATCCTCCCATTTTCAATTTTTCAATGTCCGGTAGCTGCACTGTTTTGACAGCTTGTGTGAGTTCTTCTTTCGATAAAAGACAAGTTAGCTTGCCACAAAATTGCCTTTTGCCATCGTATTATCCAAACAAAAGTGCCGTAAATTTGTGCGGCAGTCGATCCCGAACCACAAATGAAGTATTTGTTGCTCTATTTTTTTTTTTTTTTTAATTCTCGATTGGTTGACTGATTTCGCTGTTGTATTTCATTATTTTAAAATTTCAGTCTCCATTGTTGATTGTTATCTTCTAGTAAAAACTTACGTACATTCAGGAATTACGTAAGAACAGACAATAAAAAAATATATAGGTGGTAGGTAAAACGGGAAAAAAAGTTCTTGTGCTGTAGGATACGGAGCACACTTGATGCTTTAGCTATATCAGAAATAATAATCTGAAAATTTTTTTTTAAATATTACACCAACCTGGTAAAAATAGATACAGCCCAAGCTCGCAACCGCCATCTGCCATTTAAAATTTGTACCAATTTGAAATGCAACGAATCTCCGAGTAGACCACAAAAAGAAATGTTTTTTTTCCCAATTTTGTGTTTCTATTTTCATTCAGCGTTAAGACGTAGTATATCTTTTTTTGTTTTAAAAATTGGCAATTATAAATTGATCATGGTTAATGTGTAATTCAGCTAGAAAGAAGCGGATCAAAACGTTGAAAAGAACTCATTTTGCGGTTATTTTCGCTAGCAAACTCGAAATGTTTTATTTTATTTATTATTAATGGTAAAATAAAAAGTTTATTTTTCGGGTATTGTTTACAAATGTAAAGTCATTGTGATATTTCATTGAATTCTATGATATAACTGTTCTGTCGGTAAAAGACGCGGCATTTGAATTTCATTCTACGTTAATACTGACGCTTGAGTCTTATTGGTTTAATGAGCAGGCGGACGGAGAAGACGAACTAAAAAAACGACAGCTTATGGAATTGGCGATCATAAATGGAACTTACCGAGATCCATCAGCCAAACTTGGTCAACCTGGAAGTGGTGTTGGAGGAGGGGTCGTTAGTGGAGTTGGCGTGGGAGGTGGCAAAGGGGCTGATCTGCTCAGCATATGTAAGTCTCAACTACTTTTGACTACAACTCATTTTTACTCGTTTGCGTAATTTAATGTAAAAATTCAATTTAACCGTATAATATGCGCTTCAACCATTTCTGAACAACAACAACAAAAAACTAAGCTTACCACATTACCATACTCGTCGATTATTTCAAAATACCCGGTGATTGATTCTAATTCCACGGCTATGTATCACTAATTTGCCCAAAATCAATCTAACCATTAAAACTAAACTGTTGATGATCGTTTAAGTATCTATGAGAGATCCTAGGTTACCTTTTCTCGAAGAATTTTTCTAAAATACCATTTACTCCATTGACGAGTGGTAGGGTTCTATGAGACACAGATGCTTCAGCAGTTCGCGAGCCGTCCTCCTTCTCCCGCCATCAATTCGTGTACGATTTTCTTGCATTTGAGAATTCAATAACCCCTAACTTGAACATTTTTGAACCATAATCATCTGTGTATCTTTAATTAGAAAATTAGCTGTTCAGACCAGTTCAAAATCGATAAACTTTGACCACCGAAACTAAGAGTCTGATGTCAATGTTGTATTTAAAATAATCTTTTCATTGTATCAACCCCTCGGCAGAAACTGTAAAAAAAAAATATATATATATAGATAGTGTCCTACAGGGATGAAAATAATCGGAGGATTTTTCTGTCGTCGAATCAGTTAACTCTACTTCAAGAATTTGATTTAGTTTTTAGGAAATAATTGATTTTTTCGTGATAGTGTATTACGTGGAATAGGATTCATAACTTTAAATTTGTTCACAATTTTAGCTCATTCGTTTTTCCTTGTCGACTGTAACTTTATTTTATTTATTTGTGTTCTAAAAGTTCCCGCTTCGTGTTTTTCAGATGCCCCTCGTTTGTTGCAGCCAGGAGTTGGGCTAGGCTCACCAGGTGGACTACGAAATCCTTCAGCGGGTGCCTCACAGCTTGGTAATTCTTTCGTCAATGCTTTTCTCATGTTCTTCATGGTTGCAACATACTAACGCAGCTTTCTGTTTGTTCTCTTCGTATTACAGAGTACTATTTCAACCAAGCGTCATCGAAAGGTACCGTTTAATGATTGATTTTGTATTAATTTTTTAATCCCACATTTATTATGTTGAACACAGATTCGTGGAACGGTATAGCTGGAGCTCCTCTCATTCTCTCGCCACGAGGGATGCAACATTCTTCAGCCGCTTCATCCATGGCAGCTCTTCTCAATTCAGCTGCATCGGGAGGACCACCTCCACTTATCAGTGCTGCAGACGCCGCTGCTGGATTGCTCTATTCACCTTATGCTGCCGCTGCTGCCGCTGAATATTCCAACTACGCAGCTGCGGCCGCCGCCGCCGCTGGCCTGTCATCTCAACTGTTGGCAGAATACCAGACGGGCGTGCCGTCATCCAACGACGGCACCGCTGGTGGGTTGTTTGCCCGATAGCTTCTTTCACTTTCCCTAAATTTTATAAGCATTATTGATTTCGAAAACTGTTAGATTATTATTTCCATGTATGCTATTTGATTTGTTCAGAGCTATTTTTAGTCTTTAGATTATGACTTGATTTTTTAAGCTTAGGGACTTGATTACGTTTTAGTTATAGTTGAACTTTGGCATATTTCGTGCCTTGTGCTTTAATGCAAGCAGTACGATTTATTTTATTCTATTTTATATAGATATATATATATATATATTTTTTTTTGGGGGGGGGGGGCAAAACCACGTCAAATCATAGTGGCACATAAAAAAAATAATTTTCTGGTTTCTTTAGCTGCGTTATTAAAGTGTAAGTTCGTACTTTGCTTTCTCTTGCTGCGTGGATATCTAAATAGTCGTAAGAACAAATTTTCATCAAGTTCAATTTGTAGTAATGGACTTGCAAAAGAACATTCCCATCCATTACTGCGATTTTTTTTTAAGGGAATCGCAAAAGGATGTACGTCTAGCAATTTTCTTAAAAGTCCTCGCTTTTCTTCAGTGAGCGTTTTATACAATTGAAGTTGGATACGTTTCAGGAGTAAAGTGTTAATTGAAAACAATCGCCCACACTAATCTGGTCTTGAGATGCCATCAAGGTGTCGTGCCTGCTGGTTGATTAAGTGCAACAATTTTTTTGGAGTTGATTGAAATCTCGTGTTTTTAAATCAACTGACAAAAAAATTGGTCAGTTTGGTTCAAACACCTTTCTCGGTCAATTGTTTTAGCAATTGACTGATGGTCCGGTACTCAATCCTCGCAGGCACGACGCTTTAAATCAGCTTACTTAACATAATAGGATAAATGACGAATTGAATGTTTTAAGAACCAAATGTTTTGTCTTTTGTTTTTATGAATCACATTATCTGTCTTTACTTCTTCAGTGTATTTAAACATAAACATACTAATGAAACACCGGCCGCTCCGCTCCCTCTGTCTGGCTGATTGTAGGAGGCGCTAGTGGGAAGCTGAGACGCCATCTGGGCTCGCAAGGGCGAGAGCATCCTTACCAAAGGAACGACCTCAACTAACAAGCCAACCAACAACTACCACCCAAAAACAAACCAATCAAAAACAAACAAAAATCCAACCCAACCATCCAGCAGTTGTCCCAGATATTCAGGCCAGGTGCGTTGCCTCTTCCAACCAAACCTTAACTTACTAATACTAACATCTTATATATATATATAGACATTTACGCACAAAACCAATTGTGTTGTGTTTTAAACGTGAGAGTTCGTGTAAGCCAAGCGTCGGAGCTAGGTGCGAATTACTGTTGAAATGTCGCTTTGATCAATTTGTCGGTAAATTTGCCTTAATTTTAAAGCTATCAATGCTGTTTCGTGCATTCAAGGCGAACGTTCTGTGTAAAAATGATTTGG
Organism: Daphnia pulex; assembly: GCF_021134715.1. NCBI lineage: Eukaryota > Metazoa > Arthropoda > Branchiopoda > Diplostraca > Daphniidae > Daphnia > Daphnia pulex. Next base: position 4,083,102 of record NC_060021.1, on the reverse strand, counting down.
CTCGTCTCTGTGAAGTTAGGTTGCGTGTTTCGTTACTTCAAATGTTTTATTGCTGTTTGCAATATAACGATGATGACAGATGCAGTTTATCCCGTTATTAAGAACTTCACACACACACACCAAATCCGGTGCCCTACACGTTCATTCGCTCGTGGCCATTTTCTCATTTCACTACCGCCCGTAAACAAATCCATCTTCAATCTTGCAAGTTGTTAGGGCGAGAGTGCAATCATTGAACAAAGTTCGTGCTTTTTCCTCAATGTGTTAAAGGCTCGCTAAAGGGCGAATTACAAAAAGGACAGTGGAAATCTGCTTCATAAAAATGTGCAACATGGCATATGTTAAATTCAGGCCGGCAAGCTCGCTTTCTCGTTAAACGAATCAATTATTTTTGGATTTTTTAAAATTATAGTATCACTGATATCTTACTACCGAACTGAATGAAACAACATACAAATGGTCTGAACTTTGAATGTACTTGTCAACCTTGTAATTTTCCTCGAAAACTAATTCATTAACCGGCGTTAATTGAACGTTTATTAGCTGAAGATTGAAGCAGGTGGCAACCAAGAATCAAATAATTTCGACAGCTAAAATTTAAGATCTGTTTGTTATCCGAGTGTCGTGTTATGTTTCTCGTGTTTCATGTACAGTTTCAAATTGCATTTAAGTCATTCTATTTTCTTTAAAACGTTTTTACTACTTTCAGTTTAGCTGTATCGCATTCGAACTCTTGTTGGACCGTTTCGAGTGTTTTTCTTTTTCTTTTTTTTTATGGCGAAGACCATTGTTTGTCTTTCGTGTCATTTGATTTGCAGAGAAAACATCCGAAGTACTTAGTGCCAATATTTACTATTATATATATAATGAATATATATATATAATTGTTTCAGCCAAATACAGTGGTATGCCTTTCTAAAAATCATTTGCGTGACTTTTACTTAGTTTATTACGGTTTCCTATGCGATGTAGTCGCATCCCTTCTACCATTGCTTCCTTTGGTTTTGTATGTGAAATGACGTATTTGGTGTTATTTCGATTACTGCGTTTGCGTTTTAACTCAGAAGCGGAAACCTTAACTAGCGACTCGCCTTTTCAGTGGTAGTGTTCCATCAATTGGGACTTGTTGGTCTTAGGGCAGGGCTTCAATTTCTTGGCTGTGCAAACTTAAATTAGTCTACTTTATCCTGAGGCCAAAAGAAGCGGTTGACGAAGATTTTACGTATTGCATAAGGATTTCATATTACTAACTCTTCTTGATCTAATCCATGCCACTTAATCAATATCGATGGGACCATTTGATACTAACGATTTTTTTTTTCTTTTTCTATTCGTTCTTTCAATATCCCTTACCTGAAACTCCCTTACCTTTTCGTGACTTTCTTGCACCTGGTAACACCAATAAAACTTGCCACCCAATTATTACCTTCTATCTCTTAAACACCCATGTAATTCCCCACCTTTGGCTCATCGTTCCCCATATCCTATCTACCTGTAGGTGCTTAACGGTGTGTAGTGCTCTACTTACGAAATCCCGCGGCCAATGGCCTGCGAAGAACATTGGCTATTGATCTGGAGACCCTGTCCTGCATCAGCAAGTCGCTCTTACAACCGCCGCTGCAAACCGCGTAATACTTTGAACAAGGTCTACTTCTGCTAGCAAGGAATAGTAATTTAATTTTATCTGCTTCTAATCCGAACGTCTTTTCTTTATAAAGTTATCGTGAGATTTCGTGAACTTGATCGTACCCCAAATGTGTGTTTTTTCCCATTTATCATGTAAATATTTCAAACGTTGCCTTGACCAGCTACACCTTATTTGATTTTTCCTACCTCAGTATCTTAAAAACAAAACAAAAAAAAAAAAAAACTAGTTGGATCTAATTTATATCCAGATGTACTGCATTACTCTTTAGTTGAACGATCAAGTTTACTCGATCCTTACGATTCAGTGTTTTTGAACCTGTCGAATTGTCAGCTCCTGAGTTGTGAAATCGACAATCTAGTTTTCCGGAAGGCTTCGATTAATTACTAAAAATGCGGGCGCAAACCAAAAGACAATAGCCGTTTATCAACTTGGGCAATTTGTTTTTGACCAATGACCAGTTCATCACTGAGTCTGTGGACTAATATGACAATAATTTTAAAAGGAGATAAATTAAATTTCTCATCAATCCGTTCTACATAAAATTATACGTTATTTACATCTTCGACTGTTCTTCACTTGTAGTAATTGCAAGTCAGCAAAAGTAACTTTTTGAAATCTCCTCTGCACACTGTTAGCTGTAGTATGAACCCGTATTTCTTATATGGACGGTGTTTTTTTTTGTTCTATTTACCGTCTTTGCAACTGAAATCAATTAAGCGACCTTCCCAAACTATGGTTGAAATACAACCAGCAAATATTTCCCATCAAGATTTATCTGTATCTTCGCCGACTCCTTACCTACATACAAATTATTATTTATAACACCCAATAATAATTTTGCAAAAAATGTGCCTTGTTTGTTAGATCGGTTTGATTTATCTGCAAAGTGAAACGTGTAGCTATTTTTCTACGTTGGTGCTCGTAATAATGCTGATTGCAAACGCGTGCCTTTACATACACTATGTGCCCATAAGATTGCTTACACCTTAAACTAGGCCTGCAGTACTTACCACAACGACTTTGTGCCATAAACTTGAGCCATTTACCCTTTGTATGAATTTATCTACTGTATTTGTTACATTTCATATAAATAAACTTTTCCTTTTCCATGTACTATGAATTTTTATTCGTTCTCAGATAGATTAGTCAGAGTGATAAAGAGTATGGTGAAGGGACGCTGTAGAAATTCTCCATGAAGCCTTATGGAGAATTCCTACAGCGTCGCTTCACCATACTCTCTATCACTCTGGATTAGTTATAAGAACATGATAATGTTTTAGTTGGAATGAATCAACTATTTTCTATTTATTTTGTATGGTCCTGTCCATCTTTAATAAAAAATTTCGGCGTTAAGTGGGATTTTAGAAGTACTTGTAGTATCAATATTATACGAAATCAAAAGCGCAACTGATGTGAATTTAACGCTTCCTACAAAGGAATCTTCGCAACTACACATCAGCCATATAGCGAAGCTGACTTATAAAATTTTAATCAAATTTTTCTAGCGTACTCATTAAATTTTTTCTCAATATTGAAAAAAGTGACCGGGATAGAACCTTAACGTTCGAGAACCACCCATCATCATTTTGAAAACTATGGCATCAAGGCATGAATACAGACCGTACTTCATGAATCATGACTATGTCTGTAGGCCTACTTCATGACATGACTATGGCACGCGAAATCCAGCGCTATAACCCACGCAAGTCTAGTGGTCAGATTTTGAACTGCATATAAATATTTCCCAAAATGAAGAAATTTCCAGCTTATTCTTTGGTACGTGACTCAGAGTTTAGACTTAAAAATCGCTTGTACACTTGAAATTGAATCTCAACATAGTCCTATTTTGTAGTAAGAATATGGAACTTTTAGCATACAGTTCAAAATCTGACCGCTAGGGGTTTTCGATTGTCGGCGTAACCCATAACCAAACGGATGCAAGTCACACAACTACACATTACATTAGGACGGATTAAGACGACAAGAGCTATAGACTCCTGGTCGCTTCACGGCTGCGTTGGCTTCCCTATCCCGGTTTTAGGGTAACAGTAAGCCGATTTTCAGAGATTTTAGGGTGGGGCCTGTCAGAATTTGTGAAGTGGAAACGTTAAAAAGAGCCATCTAGGCTCTCTAAAGTAGCTGAGCGTAGCAGCTGACACACTCACTAGAGGCGCTTTTTAAAGTTTCCAAATCGGCTTACTTTTACCCTGAAACCGGGATAGGGAAGCCAACACAGCCGTGAAGCGACCAGGAGTCTATAGCTCTGCTTATACTAGGACAAAGCAAGCAGACGATATTATTTCGTGCCCCGACCATACAAAAATTCTAAATGGCAATTCAGAAAGTTTTTATGAAATCGAGTGCATACCTTACGTGCCTAAGTCATGCGTTATCGACTGAAACAGAAGAAATTATGGGATTATTATTGGGTTGGTTGTGAGCATTCATATTGTATGAAGAATTTCTATAACATGAGTCTTTTTTTCAGGTTATGTGGAACCTAATTTAAATTTTTCAAGTTCAATGGCAGATGTGGTTGGGCTATCATTTATTGAAAGTGTCGTCATCCTCCAAAGAAGTGTCCGGTAAAGATCTCAATTATTGTGGCAACACTAACTTATTGCATAAATTTGTATCCTGCTCATATAGTCAGGCTGATCGAGTGGAAATATCACCTTTACAATTATCTGCAGCTACCCTGAAAGCAGAAAAACTATCAGTTAAAGTGAGTAAACCAATAAGAGTACTAGGATGGTATCATTCACATCCCCATATTACAGTTCAGCCATCACATGTTGGTAAAATATAAATTACACATTTGTTATTTGCTTTCATATTATAAACTGTTATTTTGTCTAGACATACATACACAAGCCAACTACCAAGCTATGGTAAAGATTTATTACCCCTCTAATATGCAAGGAATATCAGACATACAATATATTAAATTTTGAATAACTTTTTGTTATGTGCAGGATCCAGATTTCATTGGGTTGATTTTTTCAGTTTTCCAACAAGAGGCTAATGAAAAGGTTAGTTGGTTTCTTGTATCTTCTTCATCAAAAGTTCTTAAGTATTGGATTTTATTTTAATTATAAATTCTTCTCTATTCACTATGTCCCTTAGTTTGCTAATTCTTCAATGATCTGTTTCCAAGCTGTAGATGTTGATGGTATATTGAGCAGCAGAGAGATTGCAGTTAACATTGTTCCACAAAATGTTCCTGTGATTATTGGACATTGCCTCAAAGTAAAAAAAATTACAAAAATAGAATAAAAATTAAAGATAACTGAAAGAATAATTCCTACAAGATTACCTATGTTAATAATGTGTACATTTTTTGTTTCAGGCATTAACTAAAATACCACTAACCTTATTCAATGAGGAGAAAGAGCTAAAAGAAAAATGCTATAGTGGTGACTCAATTTCTAAAATACACAATACATCAGGTATAAATAAAACACAAACTTATGTATTTTGTATTTAATGTATAACCTTTTAATTCAATATAGTTTTCACACGAGCCATGTGCCAGCTTATTGAGTGTTGTGAATTGCCTTGCATCAGCGCCGTTACTGCCTATGAGAAATCTTTATTCAATCAATTGCATCGTTTGCAATTAGCAAAGGAAATTCTTGAAACGCAATAATAATTATGTGTAAGGAATAAAGTGAAACTCACGTGAAACGTGATATGGTTTACTCAATAAAATAAATGAAAGAAATACATTTGTGTGTGTGTGTGTATGATGTGTATGATGTGTATGGGTATCTCTGTATTTCAACTTCATCTCGGTCGTCGGGGCGAACCCTACCCATGGACTACTTAAAGCTGGGTCCACACTAGCACTTTTTACAGACAAGTTACGGTCATACAGACATACAGACTTACAGACACGCTATTTCAGTTTTTCTTTTTCCGTAACGCAATCTACGCTGCACATAGGTTTTACAGACATCATACGGAAAATGGGCGTTGCAACTTGCAATTTACTTAGACAATTTTATGTTATATTTTATATTTATTTAAATTAGATTATATTTTATAATTATATTACATTTTAACTTATACAATTTACGTATTTATTAATGTTAAGTTTTAAGAACGCACGAAGACTGTGGGAGTGGGACGAAGATCAACAGACAAAGTTGTAGTCATGTGTGGTTGTACTAATAACAAGTATTGCTTTATTTTCATTGGTTGAACCTGATTTTTCAGCTTACAGAAAATCTCGCTTACGGAAAAAGCAGAGCCATTAATAAGGGAGAGGTCAGTCAGCTCCATAAGACTTTTTTCCATAAGGCCACGATGCAGAGATAGCTACCAGTACGCTGCTGCCTCTTGTGGGTGTGTGGTGAACTACCACACGGGGAAAATCAGTCTTTCTAGTCTAAGTCCTTGTAGATTATCGCACTAGTGTTTTGCGAATTAGGTTACTGCAGATACGTAAACGACTCGTAAATCACAGTAATTAAGTATTATTTTTTCAGCTTAAATTATTTTCAAATTAAAATATAAAAATTTGAATAAAAAAGAAGTGTACAAGTCAAGACTCGAACCTCTGTAGGGGAGACCGGACCCATATTGGACACGGTTCCAAGTTGGACAGTGATCTTAAAAATAGTAAAATAAGTTTTAAAAATCTAATTTTTAAATTTTATGTTAGTTTTAATGCATTTTTCATGTGTATAAATTTTCATGCATTTATATATATTATTTTGTGTGTTATGATACAAAATAAAAAACACACTCAAAATTTACAAATTTTTTCTCCGCTTTTACTATTATTACTCAAAAACAAACAATTTTTTGACTAAGTTTTTCATACTATTGCATAGGCAAATCAATTGCCTATAATACTGTAAAAAAATTTAATTTTGTATCTAACGGTTAAGCCGTAATATTGATTTTAACGGAGGGTAGTAGTTTGGGGTTACTTTGGACGAAAACGGGGGGTGATATTGGACCTGTTAAGGGTGCCGATAAATTTTTGCCGATCGTTGCCTTGGGCAAGCTCCACCCCTCTGCTATACAAAGCCTGAAATTCCTTTCCCTATAAGAAAACTTTATCATTTTTCCACTTATAGTTTCCAAACTTTCTACATGATATTATCATGTAATTCCCTATATTTTTAATTTTTTTCAAAATTTTTGCTTGATTCAGTCCCCTTGTAAAGACCCCGTCTAACCTGGTACAGGCGCCTGTCCAATATAACCCCAGTTTGGAAAAAAAACACCGAAAAATTCGAGTTTTTTTCTCATTTTTTCTAAACAAGGACTTTTCTTTGTCAAGGACTTAGAAAAAAAAAAAAAAAAAAATTCAGATTTTGTTTAAAAAATGAGAAAAAAACTCGAATTTTTTACAGAATCTAGGCATTCCATCTATTTCGTTTAAAAAATATAGAAAAAACAAGGAAAAATGATTAAAAACGGTAAATGACCTACACAGATTTGAACCTAATACTACTCTTATGAGAATCTACCGCTATACCAACTGAGCTACCACTTGCTTACTTTCAGTGAATCGTGGTGGAAACAATGGGAAGATTTTGCGGAAAACAGAATCATACTTTCGTAAAATGGCAACGCATGTGGCATAGGTATAACTGCCGCAGGCAGCTGAGGGTCGGTGGGTGGATCGAACAAAATTGACACCCAGGGTAAATCACAGGTCTGTGGCCGTAACTGTAGAAGGCTATGCTCTCCTGCTTGAATGTAGGGGAAACCGGGGCTATGTGGGACACGGGGCTAAAATGTACAGGGCAATTTTTATATGTACAATTTGTCTCTAAATTACGACATACATACAGCGTATGTTAAATGATGTTTTATTTATAATATAAAGTTTTTTTTCCTGAATTTCCGATTTTTTGTCGAGTTGTATGGGAAAAAAATGGGAATCGGGAAAAAAATTTCCGACGTTTTGTTTTTCATTTTAGTAATATTTTTGTTTAATATTTTTAAAATAAAACCCAGATAGCTGTTTGATAGGGTTTTTTCCTAGTTTAAGATAATATTAATATTTATAAAAAATGTGTTCCTAAGTATGTTATATTTTAGTTTATTTGATGTGGTTTGGGTTCGGGTTATTGGGTTAAACGGGACATGGAAAACGGGGTAAAACAGGTATTGCCAGATCAACGTTATTTCCAGAAAAACGCCCCCTGGCAACAACAACAAAGGAAAAATGATCAAAAAAACTTTTTTGATAGTATCTCCACTTCTACTTTACAAAATAAATTAAAAGACAGCACTTCTGAAAGGGAAATGAATTTCCTTTTCAGCAGTGCATTACTTCCCGTACGAAACTTTTAGCTAGTTCTGTACTAGAAATAGCTACGAAGTTAGGAGAATTTAGCTAGGAATTTTGAGATCAAAATTTTTAAATTCCACATTGGGAATTTTAGGGTAGTTTTAGCTTTTTTTTTTCTAGCTGGGAATCTTAGATTGAGGGTAGCTTGAAATTTTCACAAAGATTTTCAACTAAGAGATAAAGATTCTTTGCGCGCGATTTCCCTTTGTATGCAGGGTCACCCATCCATTTAGTTCTTCAGTCATATTTACTGCACTTACTTACTTATGGTCGCTGGTTCTCCGGATCTGGCATCTTCTGATATATATATTGTTAATAATTATTTGATCGTATTGTAGTTGTGTTCATAATTCTTCACATAGACTGGTGAATAAAACTAATGAAGAACTAAAATAAACCATTTTTAATTAAAAAAAGACATATTCAAATTTTTGAAATCTAGATTCTATAAATTAATTTAATTATAAATTTCTGCCTAGTTTTTATTTGGTTTCGTAATTAGTTCAAAATTCTATTTAAAAAAACTAAAACTAGCAAAATTGTTTTTGTATGTGTTTTAACTATTTCGTAGTTCAAACAATATCTTCATCTAATCTCCAATCATATAATTTATTCGAAGTGAATATTATATATGTCATTTAGTAATTATTATAAAAAATGATAAAAATCTAAGCTAAGTTGAACCACAAACAGGTTATAAAAATAATAATACCCGGGCGAAACCCTAGCTTAAAAATTTCATACTAGAATTAGCTGAAAAAGCTAGGAAATATATTTAGGGGGGAAATTCGAGCTGATTTCAAGCTTAATTATTTCAAGCCAGATAAAAAACTCCCTAGCTTGGAAAATAAAAGCTGATATCTGCTAAGCAAAGTGGAGCGAAACCCTAGATTAAAATTTCCATACTGGAATTAGCTTACAGTTAGGAAATATATTTAGGGGGGAAAATTCAAGCTGGTTTAAAGGTTTATTTTTTCAAGCAAGAAAAGAAATCGCCCTAGCTTGGAAAAAAGCTTATATCTGCTAAAAAAAGGTGAATTGTGTTAACTTGAATTATTTCGAGGTGATTGCAGGCTTGCAGCATGATAGCTGCTTTTATTTTTTAGCCTAGCACCGCGCGAGTTGTTATTAGCAAACAGTTCAAAATCTAAGCTTAAAGTTTCGTACGGGTTAATAAATATAATTAAGCCGTTGCAGAGAAAATTGATATTCCATTTTTCCCCCGGCTCTGTTCCGTTTAACCCTAAATTTTTTGTTTTTCGGTATTTTTTCATGTTGGCATTTCATCATATAACTATTAAATGATTCAACGAAAAAAATGAAAAAAATTGCCAAATGTTAATAAATGCCAGGGAATCACCCATATACTTTTATTTTTTCATAATTCTTATTTTTATTTAAATGGCAGCGAAAAGAAAAAAAATGTCCCACATAGCCCCGGTCTCCCCTACACCTGATGACACCGATGATGGATGAACTGTGTTTGACAGGGGAAGCTTTAGAATCAGTAACCGTAACCTTCCAAGGTGAATCAAAAGGTGAGCATGCTACATTGGCTAGTAAGCCATGCTTGGCGTCCCATTTATTAGTTTGAACTGCCTTGCTTCGAACTGGTACACCCGTTTTAAAGTGTTAAAGTGTATAAATACCAAAAGATTTCAGCAATGGAAATCTGTGTGAAATGACATTTTTGATCATCACAATTTTTTTGTGGTGTCCACTTTTGTATTCTGCCAGGTTTTTGCAATCAACTTCCATGTAATATTTTAGAAAATAATAATTTAGTTCTTACGTTTTACATAGATAACTTTTGTAAAAACTTACATTGAAATGGTCTTCACAAACGTATACATGACTGTTCTTAATTTCAGCTGGATTACGTCCACAGGCATTAAGCCAAACACTTATTTTATTTTTTTCTGCAGGGGCAGGCACACTAATGAAAATCTTGTTAGTTGAATCATCACTTTCGTTGGGGCACTACTTTGCTACACATAGCATGTTTCGTGGAATTTTCTTAGACATTTTAGAATTCAGATTTCACAGACACAGCTTGACAGTGACAGTGCAATAGGAAAACCAAGCCAGACCAAGCTGTCATTAGGAAAGCCAATAGGAAAGCCAAGCTGTCAATCACGTGATCTTTTCCTATTGCTTTTGAATCGGACAACCGCTAATGCTCTAAAGTCACGTGACTTTAGGCCCCTCTTCGTTTTCGGAGGAAAGTCACGTGATTGAAACTTTAAAGTTAAATAACTTCTAAAATAAATTTTTCCGAGACACACATTAAATTTGAAATATTTTTTTTTCTCTTAATTTTAGTATAAGTCATTATCTTTTTGAATTTAATCGGTCCTGACCCTATTAACAGAACTTTAAAAACGAACTATAGCCTAATAAATTGTTCCTATGCGGAAAATGTTTACTTTTGGAGATTTTCGCGTCCGAAATTGGAGGGGTCAGGATAGGTGGTCGTTGGTTGTCTCCACCTAGCGCTCAATATTGAAACTTATTTCACCCTTTCAAAAAAGAAACAAAAAGTTTTTCTTCCATCTTCATCAAAATATAGCCCTGAATTAAGAATAAAACTAGTAGAGCTATGAGGAAATAAATAGAAACATTAATAGAAGGAAACGGCGAAACGAAATTGTTTGCCAGAAAAGTGAGAAAAAATAGGCACGTGAAAAAGTAGGCACAAATCAGTGAACGTTGCCAGACTTCTTATTTTGAATTTTGGTTTTCATACTTTCATTGTTTGTTTTCCTTGTTTTTCACCCCTGTAACCAGAGCTATAGATGCCTGGTCGGTTCATGGCTGTGTTGGCTTCCCTATCCCGGTTTCAGGGTAAACGTAAGCCGATTTTCAGAGATTTTAGGGCGGAGCCTGTCAAAAGTTGTGAAGTGGAAACTTTAAAAAGAGCCATCTAGTGATAAGACGTTGACTTTCAATGAATGATTTCGTCGGCCATTTTCGTGTATTATGTGAATTCGGCGGCCATCAACATTCAACGTGTATTACGTGAGCCTATCCAGATTTTCTGTAAAAATGGTTGGCAGGTGTGCTGTTCCTGGTTGTAAATCAACATATTTCAAAGGAAATCAAAGAGAAAACGAGGTTACCCTGTTTGGGATTCCTAAAACTTCATTATCAAAATGGCGAAAACTAATTCCATGTAGTAATTGACGAGCACCTCACATATTTGCTCCCGTCATTTTAACGAAAGTGACTTTCAAACAGGGATTGAAATTTTGAACGTGTTCCATCCTTACAAACGGTGGACTCTTAATGCTGGAGCAATGCCCTGGAAACCAACATTTTCTGTTAAATGGTATTAATATTGTATAACTGACAATCTTTAATGCGCAGAAACTGAACCATTTTAATTTTAGATACATCTAGTCAACAAGCAATGCAAAATGTTGATGTTTTCAAATGGATAAATAACCTAAATGGTATTTTTAAATATGTTTATTTTGTTTAATATTAAATAACAATTCTTGAATATATATTGTAGTGGAAGCAAATGCTAGCAATGCATCAGTAAAGGAAACAAACAAAAGTAGACTTAATATACCTACTACGTCAAAGAGAAAAAAATTTGACAGTACAGGTATTAACAATGCATCAGTAAGGAAACAACCAAAAGTAGACCAAATTTACCTACTACGTCAAAGATAAAATTTACAGTACAGGTATTGATAATAGTTCTCTTTATATTTTATTTTGAAGAGCAATTGCTTTAAATTGAATCTTATAGCACCCTCCATGGAGTTACCTCTACTATTCAAGAATCAATCAAGATTCCCCAGGCTGCTGAAGAATGAATTTTTGATCCATTTCCTGATTCAATCAAAGAAAATCTTGCTGTTGTCATTGAAGGTACGACAGTTGCATCACCTTCTATGGGAGCTACCTCCACTATTGAAGAATCAATCAACATTCACCAGGCTGCTGAAGGAGAAATTTTTGATCCACTTCCTGATTTAATGAAAGAAAACGTTGCTGTTGCTGTCGAAGGTTCGACAGTTGCGCCGTTACAAATCTGTTACGAATCTCTTCGCTGCGAGGAACTGGAGTTGCCAGAAGCCTTCACTGCAGATCATTATACTCGAATACGCAATAAGGGGTGTTTGATTTTTGTCACTGTAAATATGTTTCAAAAATTCAGAGTGATAGAAAAAGGTAATTGAGGCACATTTTGAGCCAATTGGCCAAATGTATGAAGAGGAGTCACTTCAAGAGTGCATCGGTAAAATTTCAACTTATCATTGAGTTCCCATTTTTTGTGATTTTCATAGAGATGAAAAGCTGCCTTACATAATAAGAGAATTTGTTGGAGTTGGATATTATCCCTGAGGTATATTTATATACGAAGGTCCTTAACAATATAGGATGTGGGATATAGGGGGTAGGGTAGTAGTAGCTAGTAGTGAAATTCAGAGGGTTTAATGTCCATTTAGTTATCCTTTATACGTTTCTTCCCTGAATGACCAATCGTCACCAAATTTTGTACATAATTCTGTCAAAATTTGATACATGCCCTAACGGGGTTTTCATTTGTTTTTATTACTGTTTTAGAAATATAATTTGCGTATTTGTTACCTAGCTGGTTGCCGAATCCTAGATAGTGAATTCGCTTTTTTTGCGTAACCTTCCAACTGTCAGTGCATGCTCAGCAAAGTAAATAAAAAGAAAAAAAAAGTTTGTATCTTCCCTAGCAAGACAAGTTTTCTGCTATGGGAGTGGAGAGTATTAATTATTTGATTTGGTTTTTATGTTCGATTTCGATTTCGTCTTTATTCTTCTTTTTACTTTGTATTTTCCCACTCTTATTTTTTTAACCCTTTTTGTTTTATTATTACCTCTTTTTGTTTACTATTTTTTATCTTGATTTTAATAAATTTGGTTGTCCAAGTAAAATTTCTTTGCCTCCTTTTTTAACAGTTAGTCATCAACCAAGAAGTTGAGGAACATTTAAAAAATGTTAGATTATATTCATTTTGAAGCTCTGGGTCATCTCTCCCTTCTTCCTCTGTCCTCTCCTCGGTCATCAAGATCTTCTTGCGGTCGTGAAGAGTTACCACCGATCTTCCACTTCCATTTATCTCCGATAGCTTTTTTAAGAGGAATTTTTCAAACATTACAAACTTTGTTTTCCTTTCCGACTTGATCGAGATTTGAACCTCGTACCATGCGAATGGCAGCCTGGATTGATGACCATTAGACCATTATTATTATATTATTGGAAGGGAAAAAATGGGTATGATGGTAGCTTGCTATCTATTAGCCAAGACTCATGTAATGCAACATGTGACCGCATGATATAATTGTATTGTTACTATAGTAATAAGTGTTACTTTAACTTAATCTAAACATGAAGTGCGACGTTGGGTGGCGGGGCAAAGCCTCCGCCTCACCTAAGTCGCACCACTCATAATTTTGACAGATTATTAGTCAATTACTTAATAAGAATCAAATAATTTAAGAGAATAAAGGGAAACAGAATTTTACAAACATAATAATTTATACTATTTACTTTCTACTATTTAACCTTGATTTTCTGTCTCTTTAACGTTTAAAAAAATTCCCGAAGGACATTACCGAAGGAATCTTGTTTTGAATCGAAAAGACTAAAAAATCTTTTGTTAGCTGTAGCTTTATCAAATTAAAAAATAACAAGTAATTGGAAAACTTGCGTAGGTACCTCTGTATTCATGAAACATTGTATTTAAATAAATGATTCGTAAAATGCATACCCATTTGTACCTAAACTAGTAATACAAAAGAGAACAAAATTCAAAGTAACTAAGGTCTAAGAATAAAACGTACCATGTCATTACATATTTTTTTTACACAACCAAACTGTATAATTTATAAATGGTAGGACACTTACAAAGATAAGACACTTAGAATATTTACATTTGACAGTGAAGAGGTTTAATGCTGCGTTAGACACTTCAAAAAAATACAGTTAGACACTTCTACCTTTTTATTATTGTTCAGCTCTTGTAGAAAAGTAAGCTGTGATTCGCCGATGAGTTTTTCATAGACCCTTCTAGCTTAAGTAGTACCAACTTTCATGGGTACGACGGTTAGGCGGTAGGGTTTGCCCCCCTAGGCACGGTAGTGCTCGTGGTGGTGAGGGGCTACAACACACTGTCAGTGTGAACACGAATAGGCTAATGTAAACACAACCTACGTGCTAATCAGTAAATTTTGTGTTATTCTCTTCTCTACATGAAGTTCTGGATGGTACAAAAAAATTAAAAATGGCTTTAGCTCTATATACCTTTATATTTATGTAGTGTAGGGCATACATGTTTCTTTTATTTAGACTTTTTATTACATCTATATTCTATTGCAGTGAACAGAGAAAAAGACTCGGAATGGAATGCCCATCACCAGGAAGTAGAATCTCAACGAAAGAATAAACGTGTGGAAACAATTTACGGCAAAACTTTTGGTTGTTCGCGGTTGTTCGGCCGCAGCGAGGACAGATGCCGACGCTTCTGAAGCCAGTCAGAAAAATTATGGATCGAGTTTAAAGAGTTATTTTTTAAAGGTTGCTTTGAAATGAATCCTTTAATACTTCAAAGTCAAAACTTTTCTTTTCAGATTTGTAAGGAGATGGAACTCGATACAATACCCCTCCTCCTAACCAAAGTGATGTCGATCACGTTCATCAGCGTTCTAGTAGTGTCCTTCAATTAATTATTTTAAAGTTTAGTCACCATCAATGTGTTTACTATTGAAACTTAACCGGGGCCACTGCAGATACTCAGGAGTCATCTTAGGGATTGAACTTCCCAGAGGATGTGCAACGCATCAGCGATTCTCAACACAACCATGGTAGGGGAGAGTGGTGTTATTTGGACCGGTTTTTGTTTTTATCGTGTAGGACCTTTCCTAATCATCTGATTTGTAAATAAATGTTTTATTGTATATTTCTCACTTGTTTCTATCTTTTTATTTTAATTTAGAGTTGTTAGTTTACCCGCTACCGATTTTTAAAGTTGGGGAAAAAAAGGGAAAAAGGATGAGGTGCCTGAACAGTTTTTAACTGGTCCTTACCTTCCAAGAGAGGATTTGTAACAAAACTGTAGGTTTGCAAATATTTCTGATAGCTCTGCATAGCACTGATAGCACTGTCAGCAAAGTTTTCCTTTTATCAAAGTTCTACTTTTAGAAAAGTTCTACTTTTAGAAAAGTTCTATTTTTAGAAAAGTTCTACTTTTAGAAAAGTTCTACTTTTAGAAAAGTTCTACTTTTAGAAAAAGTTCTACTTTTAGAAAAGTTTTAGTTTTAGAAAAGTTCTAGTTTTAGAAAAGTCCTAGTTTTAGAAAAGTCCGACTTTTAGAAAAGTTCTACTTTCAGAAAATTCTAATTTCAGAAAAGTTCTACATTTAGAAAAATTCTACTTTTAGAAAATTTCTACTTTTAGAAAAGTTCTACTTTTAGAAAAGTTATACTTTTAGAAAATTTCTAATTTAAGAAAAGTTCTTCTTTAAGAAAAGTTCTACTTTTAGAAAATTTCTCCTTTTAGGAAAGTTCTACTTTTATAAAAACTCTACTCTTAGAAAAGTTCTAATTTAACAAATTTTTTACTTCTAAAGAAGTTCTACAAAAAGAAAATGTCTACTTTGACAAAAGTTTCAATTTTACAAAAATTCTATAAAAGTTCAAAAAAGTTCTA
This sequence comes from Daphnia pulex, assembly GCF_021134715.1. NCBI lineage: Eukaryota > Metazoa > Arthropoda > Branchiopoda > Diplostraca > Daphniidae > Daphnia > Daphnia pulex. The sequence continues at coordinate 4,067,448 of NC_060021.1, read as the reverse complement.
GTTCTAGAAAAGTTCTACTTTAAAAAAAGTTCAACTTTTAGAAAAGTTCAACTTTTAGAAAAGTTCTTCTTTTAGAACAGTTCTATTTTTTAAATTTCCACTTTTAGAAAAGTTCTAGTTTTGAAAAAGTTCAACTTTTAGAAAAGTTCTACTTTTAGAAAAGTTCAACTTTTAGAAAAGTTCAACTTTTAGAAAAGTTCAACTTTTAGAAAAGTTCAACTTTTAGAAAAGTTCAACTTTTAGAAAAGTTCAACTTTTAGAAAAGTTCAACTTTTAGAAAAGTTCAACTTTTAGAAAAGTTCAACTTTTAGAAAAGATCTATTTTATGAAAAATTCTACTTTTAGAAAAGTTCTACCTTTAGAAAAGTTCTACTTTAAGAAAAGTTCTACTTTAAGAAAAGTTCTACTTTTAGAAAAGTTCTACTTTTAGAAAGGTCTACTTTGAGAAAAGTTCTACTTTTAGAAAAGTTCTAGTTTTAGAAAATTTCTACTTTTGGAAAAGTTCTTCTTTTAAAAAATTTCAAATTTTAGAAAGGTTCTACTTTTAGAAAAGCTCTACTTTTAGAAAAGTTCTACTTTTAGAAAGTTCTATTTTTAGAAAAGTTCTACTTTTAGAAAAGTTCTACTTTTAGAAAAGTTCTACTTTTAGAAAAGTTCTACTTTTAGAAAAGTTCTACTTTTAGAAAAGTTCTACTTTTAGAAAAGTTCTACTTTTAGAAAAGTTCTACTTTTAGAAAAGTTCTACTTTTAGAAAAGTTCTAATTTTAGAAAAGTTTTACTTTAAGAAAAGTTCTAATTTTAGAAAATTTCGAATTTAGAAAATATCTATTTTTAGAAAAGTTCTACTTTTACAAAAAATCTACTTTTAGAAAAGCTCTATTTTTAGAAAAGTTCTACTTTTAGAAAAGCTCTATTTTTAGAAAAGTTCTACTTTTAGAAAGGTCTACTTTTAGAAAAGTTCTACTTTAAGAAAAGTTCTACTTTTAGAAAATTTCAACTTTGAGAAATTTCTAAAAAAGAAAAGTTTAACTCTGACAAAAGTTTCAATTTTAAAAAAATTCTACAAAAATTCTTCTTTTAGAATGTTCTAGTTCTAGAAATTTTTTTTTGAAAAGTTTCCAACTCCAACGCCTGTTGAAGCGTTGCTTCCCGTTAGCATTCTTCACTCTTACGGATGCAACACAACCCCAGGCCCTCCTGACCGAGAAACCCAAATTGAAGTGGGAGATCTTGAAGGCTGAAAGGCTTGAGAAAGAAGCCTTTACTCTCCTAACCCCGGATCAGAGAGCTCAGTTCGCCGAGGACGAAGCTCTCATCCGTAGGGATAGAGAGGCGCAGAACGCTCTAAGAGTAGAGGTTCGCGCAGCAAAAAAGAGGAAAAGGGACGCAGTGGAAGAGGCAAAGATACGCCTGGTAGAGAAAGAAGCGAAAGACAAGCGTGAGGCGTACGAGCGCTCAAAACGTCGTAGGGTTGACATTCCTATTGTCAGGGCCAACATGGTAGCCCCGGAAAAGGTTCCGTTTGTTACACCAATCGGAGACCCTATTCTACCAGCAGACTTCTTCCACAATCTGCGGACGGCCAACGCTGCAAGATCATTCCCTATTCCGGGTACGGCGAGTGACCCGGGAACCTCTGAGATTCTGGCAGTGCTGTCTAAGCACCAGATTCAAGTGGATCAGCCTATGCCATTGGACTCGACGAGCCAGGTAGGAAAACCGACACCAACGGCCTCGACGAGCCAGGTTCGGACTCTAAAACCGACTCCAAAGCGTACATGAAGACTGACCTGGTTACCATAGAGACTGACCCGGTCATCATCGAGACTGCCCTGGTCACCATAAAAAATTATTACCATACTGGCCCGGCCACCATGAAGACTGACCTGGTTACCATAGAGACTGACCCGGTCATCATCGAGACTGCCCTGGTCACCATAAAAAATTATCACCATACTGGCCCGGCCAACATAAAGACTGACCTGGTTACCATAGAGACTGCCCTGGTCACCATAAAAAATTATCACCATACTGGCCCAGCCACCATGCAGACTGACCTGGTTACCATAGAGACTGACCCGGTCATCATAGAGAATGCCCTGGTCACCATAAAAAATTATCACCATACTGGCCCGGCCACCATGAAGACTGACCTGGTTACTATAGAGACTGAACCGGTCATCATCGAGACTAACCTGGTCACCATAAAAAATTATCACCATACCGGCTCGGCCACAATGAAGACTGGCCCGGCCACCATGAAGACTGACCTGTTTACCATAGAGACTGACCCGGTCATCATCGAGACTGCCCTGGTCACCATAAAAAATTATCACCATACTGGCCCGGCCACCATGAAGACTGACCTGGTTACCATAGCAACATGTCCTCTCCGACTTAAGACAAGGCTTTGTCTGAAACTTTTTCATGTAACAGACAAAGACATGTCTTAAGTTTTCCTTATTTTTATTACATTGCCTCCTTATATTTGTTATACATTTATTTTATCCCTTTTCAATTCACAGCATAAACGTCCAAACGTTTATATTCCCTTTCATAATTTTATAAAAAAAATTCTGTTTTAATGGTATGGGTGACATAAAAAATTTCAGACAAAGACATGTCTTAAGTTTTCCTTATTTTTATTACATTGCCTCCTTATATTTGTTATACATTTATTTTATCCCTTTTCAATTCACAGCATAAACGTCCAAACGTTTATATTCCCTTTCATAATTTTATTTAAAAAATTCTGTTTTAATAGTATGGGTGACATAAAAAATTTCAGACAAAGACATGTCTTAAGTTTTCCTAATTTTTATTACATTGCCTCATTATATTTGTTATACATTTATTTTATCCCTTTTCAATTCACAGCATAAACGTCCAAACGTTTATATTTCCTTTCATAATTTTCTAAAAAATTTTCTGTTTTAATGGTATGGGTGACATAAAAAATTTCAGACACAGCCTTATCTTAAGTCGCAGAGCATATGTTGAGGGTTGCACATTTTGAGAATTTTTTTTCTTTTTATCTTAGCATTTCTTTAAAAAACTTAAACCTTAGCGTAAAGCAATTATCAAGTTTACTTCAAGATTTGAAAAAAACATTTTTTGAAAATTCTTCCCATTTTCATTGTTGGAGCTTGGATACGCTGCTTAAAAAGTCGGTAAATTTTTAATGTGTAGAAGATATTCACATATGGCCTCCGGCGGTAAATTTGCAGGGTAGAGGTTGTGTTATATTGACTCCGGCGGTAAATTTGCAGGATAGAGGATATTAACGTTTTGCCTCCGGCGGTAAATTAGTAGTGTAGAATTTTTCACGCATTGCTTCCGGCTGTTTTTTTTTCAATATGTGTATTCTTTAATTTCACTGTTTAGTTTTGTGTAAAAATTTTTTTTTCGCCAAATTTTGACTTGTCTGAGTCATGGCTAACAAAAGCATCCGTAAAAAAAATTTATCCTTATAAAAAAAAGGCTATCATATCAATCGAACCATGAATCTCTTCATTACCACGCCAGTGCTGTAACCATTTTGCTATTTAAGATTAAATTTAACTATTTAAAAAATATATATATTGTTTTGCGTCAACGCCGTGTTTTTTTGCGTGAAAAATTTTCTATCACGATATATCGTCGGGACCGCACCTTGGCTGCACGTATCCATCCCCTGATACGCCGTTAATCACGATAAACGATGTAAACGGGAGTGGGCTTGAACTACCTTACTTGACATCTTAAAGCCAGAGCCATAGCCATTACACCGTCAGCTGCTAAAATTGTGTAACCTTTGCTAGATTCAATTGGCCTCCGGCGGTAAATTTGTAGGGTAGAGATGTTCACGCATTGCCTGACATAGGATATTCACTCTTGGCCTCCGGCGGTAAATTTGTAGGGTAGAGAAATCCCGCACGACCTCCGGCGGTAAATTCGCAGTGTAGAGCGACATAGCCTCCGGCGGTATCCTTGTAAGATAGATGTGATGACGTATTGTCTCCGGTGGTAAGCTCGACCAATCACAGCGTGCGTTCACACCTACAGACAAACAAACAGACAGAAACACAAACAAACTCCTCCCCATTTTAGCCCTTTGCGCTTTATAGACAAGGGACTATTATATATAGCGCTACTAAGCGAAAGGTAAACGCGAAGATTACATATGTGCGATATATTTTATATCCAGCCAGATTTATTTTAGATATATTTTATTTATGAGAAAATTTATGAATGCTGAAAGTTGTTTTAGATATATATATTCGTTTTAGATCTAGCGCTATATATTAAGCGCGCATGGCGCTAAAAAATAAATTGAAATTATCTTTCGCGCGATGATCTAAATTACGCGCAATTAATTCCATCATATTATAAAAGAGCGATATAAGCGCTAAAATAAATATTTAGCGCTACATATCATACAAACATAACGCGCATCGCAATCAAGTCAATTGCTCTAATAATTTATTTGTACTTAACTTGCGAACGAAGCGCTAAATTCGTAAATTTACGAAACGCACAAGCGCTGAAATAAATAGTTTGCGCTAATAAACGCGCATTGTATCAAATATTATTATGGGCGCGACAAGAAAAACGATTGCGGTGACTTGTCGGACGAGTACCGAACGCTTGTCCGTTATTTTAGTGCTTATCACGGATCCGGCCATCCATTATTTTAGCGCTAAGTGCCGCCCGTCTGCTCAGTGAACAAAAAAAAACAAAGTCAAATATTTCGCGCTAGATCTATATTGCTATCTAAGCGAGCATGGCGCTAATAACGATTAATTTTTCCTTAACTTTTGAGGGATGCGATAAATTAATCGCAATCAAGTTTAATATAGTATAATTTATGAAACGAAGATAAACCGCTATAATAAATCTTTAGCTCGAAAAATTACGAAGTCAAATAGGCTAATTCATGCTAGATCTAGTGTATGTAAGCGCGAATTGTGCTAATGTTTTTTTGATTAACTTGCGCACGTTGCGCTAAATTTATTCTAATTTATTTCATCCTATTATTTATGAAACGCGCAAGCACTGAAATAAATATTTAACGCTGCTTACCGCGCATCATAATCAAGTAAGCTAAATTTAACTGTCGCATTTCTGGCAAATTTCCGGCTGAAATAAATTGCGCCAAATTTTGAGCATCACACGTTACTTTATCGCTAAGCGTCGCCTGTCCACTCTTTCAGAAGCTCGCTCCATGAAAATAATTACGTTAAATATTTCGCGCTAGATTTCTCGCTAATAAGCGTGCATGACGCTTATGATTTAATTAAGATTAACTTACGCACAATTTGCTATTTATTGTTATTTATTATTCTTCGCCATGAATTTTATCATAATATTAAAGAAAAAAATCAATTCTATTAAAAAAATTAATTCATATAGCTACTTAACGCGCATCGAATTAAAGTAAATACAACGGAAGCACATCCCGCAAAGTTTGGGCTGAAATTTATTGCGGTAATATTTCGCCGTTTAATTCCGGGATTGCAGTACTGCCCCTTTGCGACTACATGAACCACATGTGTGTCGTTGCAAGCAAGCGGTAGTCTCACTAGTCTGGCCAGCACGGAATTTAAGGGTAAAATATTATTTTTAGCACTTGCTCGTTTCTTAAATTTTATGATGATATTTATCGTGCGCTATTTAGCTTATCACAAGCAAGTTATCCAGATCATTAGTGCAATGCGCGCTTATGAGCTAGATCTAGCACGATATTTTTGAATTAATTATTTGCGCGGAGTGAGCCGCCTAAAACAGTATAGACAGGGGGTTCTTCGCTCAGAAACGGACATTAGCACTAAAAAAGTCAAATAATTCGTGCTAGATCTAGCGCTATGTCGCCTGTCCGCTATTTCAGGCTGCTGGCAAAGCGGAAATAACAGCATACACTTTTAAACGCGTAGTAGGCTTCTAATAATTTACTTGCGCTTCACTATAGCACGCGATGCCGGATGCGCTATACTTTATCGAAAATCCATTTCGTCAGATTTATTACGAAACGCGAAAGCGATTAAATAAATATGTTATTGCGCTACCTAACGCGCATCGCACTAAAATTTATTAAACAGGCGAGACAAGGAAAACGATTGTGGCGACAGCGGTCAGACGAGTAGCACACGCACCCGTCCGTTATTTAAGCGTAATCGTCGCCCATCCCGTTCTTGGCGGCTCACTGCACGAAAAATAACGAAGTCAATTATTTCGAGCAAGAATTAGGGCTATCTTTCTTAGCGCTCATGGCGCTAATGATTTATTTGTGCTTAACTTTTGCGTGATGTGCTAGACGTAGCGCTATCAAGTTCATTATATTGTCACGTTTCGACCGATTAGTTCCCAGAATCGACGTTTCCCATTCGATTCTGATCCTGGGAAGTTGACGATTTCCCGACGCTTAACAATAATAATTCTTGGGGACGAAACGACGTTGACTGAGGATACAAAAAGGGTTAGCATGTCTCTCGGTGTTGGACTTTCTCTTAGACTTTCTGTAGTGTTGTGTTGTTCACTGTTCTTGTCTGTGTGTTGATTGGACTCTTTTACTGTGTTGGTGTGTGTGTCGGTGGTGGAGTCGCGACCTCCAGTCTGTTTGTTTCACTTTTATCAAACAGCTTCTGGTCGCTCTTTCCAACCGAACGTGTTAGCCTCCTTACCCGTGACATTTGGTGGAGATGCAGGGTATAGAGAGGAACACGTTCGGTTTTCCACTTTTCACATCACGGTCTTTTCCCTATTGTAGTCAGGGTATAGAGAGGAACACGTTCGGTTTTCCATTTTTTCCACAACGGTCTTTTTCTATTGTTTAAAAGCTGTCGAACGTTACTTATGTGATCAAATATAAAATTCTCGTGAAAATTACCTTTCCATCCTGTGACCCTATTTTACCTATACCTACAGAGATAGGAAAGTCGAGGACTTTGCCGGAATCTCGAGAGCGGTCGGTAGTGTAAGGAAAGTCGAGGACTTTGCCGGAAATCCGGAGGAGACAATACGGTCGGAACCTCCTGGAGAATTACACTGACAGAGGCGAAAAATCCCAAACCAATCCCAACTCCCTTGTTTTGCTCCCAAAAACCACCTGTGTTATTTATGATAAGTTACGATCCAGACGAGAGTTTAAAAAAAATGTTGACTGACTTGAGTTGCAACGTAATCATTATGTGATTGTATTTTGTAGTGTGTGATAATCGCGTGTTTTTTAGCCAAGTTTAGATCAAGAGCTTCGTGGATGAATTCACCTTAACCTGGATAACGTCGAAACTTAAAACATGCTAGTTATTAATTATTTATTCTACCCTGATAGATAGCCATCTGAGAGCTCTCCGTCATTGATGTCGTTTTGGAAGTCATGCCATGATCGGGACGATCATTTACGTGGGCGGGGAAAATGTCACGTTTCGACCGATTAGTTCCCAGAATCGACGTTTCCCATTCGATTCTGATCCTGGGAAGTTGACGATTTCCCGGCGCTTAACAATAATAATTCTTGGGGACGAAACGACGTTGACTGAGGATACAAAAAGGGTTAGCATGTCTCTCGGTGTTGGACTTTCTCTTAGACTTTCTGTAGTGTTGTGTTGTTCACTGTTCTTGTCTGTGTGTTGATTGGACTCTTTTACTGTGTTGGTGTGTGTGTCGGTGGTGGAGTCGCGACCTCCAGTCTGTTTGTTTCACTTTTATCAAACAGCTTCTGGTCGCTCTTTCCAACCGAACGTGTTAGCCTCCTTACCCGTGACAATATAATTTACGAAACCCGGATATCCAGGTAAAAAAATATTTAGCGCGAAATATAGATTAGTCAAATATTTCGCGCTAGATCTAGACTGGATCTTGCGCGATGTAAGCTCACATTGCGCTTGTCATTTACTTGTGATAAACTTGTGCACGATAAGCGAAATTTAGCGCGGTTATTTTCATTATTTTATTAGCGAAACGCGCAAGCGCTAAATTAAATATTCTGCGCTACTTAAGGCTAACGCACATCGCATTTAAGTAAATTCAACAAGCGCGCTTCTCGCAAATTTTGGTTTTAAATTATAATTTGTTTTATTTATTAAGTAGCGAGGTCTCTCGGCCGTAAAGAAAAGCCGTCAACGACGGGTAGCCGATCAACCGGGACAGATCGACCTTCGTGAAACCCATAATCGGACTAATCTGTGTACGTGTCGTCGCCAGCAAGTGAATTTTATGGTTAAAATATTAGCGGGATAAATTTCATATGAAAATTGATGAGAGAGCTCGTTTAGTGTGATGCGCGTTAAGTAGCACACAAAATTTTTTTAATCGCGCGTAAGTTATTAAGAAGAAAAAAATTAGCGCAATGCGCGCTTAGTAGCGCTATAGATCTAGCGCGATATTATTAAATTAATTATTTGTTTAGAGCGAGCCGCCCAAAACAGTAGACAGGCGGTACTTAGCGCTAAAATGGCGAACCGGCCCGCAATAATCGCTAAAAATAGACATGCGCGTGACTGTACATTTCTATACAGGCCAATAGATCAAATTACAGGCGCTCTTTTAGCCTATGTGTATGCGTCTGCAAGATGCGCAAAATTTAGCGCCATTAATTTCAAGCCAAAATTTACGAGAAGTGCGCCCGTTCATTTTACTTAAATGCGATGTGCGTTAAGTGGCGCTAAGCGTTTCGTAAATTATATGTGAAATGTATTGCACAGAATTTAGCGCATCGCGCGTGAGTTAATCTCAATTAAATCATTTTCCACAAGCGCGCTTACATAGCGCTAGATCTAGCACGAAATATTTGACTTATCGATTTTTCGCTGAAAATATTTATTTTAGCTGGTTCTCCTCGTTTCGTAAATGCTATCAATGAACTTAATTGCGCTACGTTTAGCGCAATTCACAAAAGTTAAACAAAATTCAATCATTATCGCCACGCACGCTTAGATTAGTGCTAGATCTAGCACAAAATATTCAACGAAACTGTTTATTGCTGTGCGAGCCGCTTAAAACAGATGACGGATTTCGCTTAGCGCTAAAATAACGGACGGACCCGCAATAAGCACTAAAATAATGAACGATCGTGCGCTACTCGTCTGCCCCGTGACCGCAATCGTATTCGTTGTCGCGTCCGTTTAATTCAATCGTGCGTGAATATCCTATGTCAGGCAATGCGTGAACATCTCTACCCTACAAATTTACCGCCGGAGGCCAATTGAATCTAGCAAAGGTTACACAATTTTAGCAGCTGACGGTGTAGTGGCTATGGCTCTGGTTTTAGGATGTCAAGTATGGTGGTTCAAGCCCACTCCCGCCTACATCATTTATCGTGAATAACGGCGTTTAAGGGGATGGGTACTCGCAGCCAAGATGTGGTACCGACGATATATCGTAATAGAAAATTTTTCACGTAAAAAACACGGCGTTGACGCAAAACAATATATATATTTTTTAAATGATAAAATTTGTAATCTGTAATAGCATAATGGTTATAGTACCGGCTTAGTAAAAAACAGATTGATGGTTCAATTTCAGTTATAGTCTTACTTTTTATAAGGATAAATTTTTTTTTACGGATGCTTTTGTTAGCCATGACTCAGACAAGTCAAAATTTCGCGAAAAAAAAAAATTTTACACAAAACTAAACAGTAAAATTAAAGAATATACATATTGAAAAAAAAACAGCCGGAAGCAATGCGTGAAAAATTCTACACTACTAATTTACCGCCGGAGGCAAAGCGTTAATATCCTCTATCCTGCAAATTTACCGCCGGAGTCAATATAACAAAACCTCTACCCTGCAAATTTTACCGCCGGAGGCCATTTGTGAATATCTACACAATAAAAATTTACCGACTTTTTAAGCAACGTATCCAAGCTCCAACAATGAAAATGGGAAGAATTTTCAAAAAATGTTTTTTTCAAATCTTGAAGTAAACTTGATAATTGCTTTACGCTAAGGTTTAAGTTTTTTAAAGAAATGCTAAGATAAAAAGAAAAAAAATTCTCAAAATGTGCAACCCTCAACATGCTCTGCGACTTAAGACAAGGCGGTGTCTGAAATTTTTTATGTAACCCATACCATTGAAACAGAAAATTTTTTATAAAATTATGAAAGGGAATATAAACGTTTGGACGTTTATGCTGTGAATTGAAAAGGGATAAAATAAATGTATAACAAATATAAGGAGGCAATGTAATAAAAATAAGGAAAACTTAAGACATGTCTTTGTCTGAAATTTTTTATGTCACCCATACCATTAAAACAGAATTTTTTTTATAAAATTATGAAAGGGAATATAAACGTTTAGACGTTTATGCTGTGAATTGAAAAGGGATAAAATAAATGTATAACAAATATAAGGAGGCAATGTAATAAAAATAAGGAAAACTTAAGACATGGCTTTGTCTGAAATTTTTTATGTCACCCATACTATTAAAACAGAAATTTTTTTAGAAAATTAAGAAAGGGAATATAAACGTTTGGACGTTTATGCTGTGAATTGAAAAGGGATAAAATAAATGTATAACAAATATAAGGAGGCAATGTAATAAAAATAAGGAAAACTTAAGACATGTCTTTGTCTGAAATTTTTTATGTCACCCATACCATTAAAACAGAATTTTTTTTATAAAATTATGAAAGGGAATATAAACGTTTGGACGTTTATGCTGTGAATTGAAAAGGGATAAAATAAATGTATAACAAATATAAGGAGGCAATGTAATAAAAATAAGGAAAACTTAAGGCGTGTCTTTGTCTGTTACATGAAAAAGTTTCAGACAAAGCCTTGTCTTAAGTCGGAGAGGACATGTTGGCTCTGGCGTGCTCTGGCGTGCTCTGGCGTGCTCTGGCGTGCACTTACGTGCACTGGCGTGCTCTGACGTGTTCTGGCGTGCACTAACGTGCATTGGCGTGCACGGGCGTGCTCTGGCGTGCACGGGCGTGCTCTGGCGTGCACGGGCGTGCTCTGGCGTGCACGGGCGTGCTCTGGCGTGCACGGGCGTGCTCTGGCGTGCACGGGCGTGCTCTGGCGTGCACTGGCGTTCTGTGGCGTGCTGTGGCGTGATCTGGCGTGCATTGGCGTGCACTGGCATGCACTGGCGTGCTCTGGCGTGCTCTGGCGTGCACTGGCGTGCTCTGGTGTGCTCTGCTATGCAGATCTCAAGTGCTTGACAATTGAACTCCACTACCCGACAAAAGAACTCAAATAATTGAAAAATTTTAAAAAATTCAAGTGCTGTGATGTGCGTTTTTCTAAAACTATTTGTTCATGAATTGCTCTAAAAAATTTATTGATTCAATAGACTTAAAATGGTGTATTGGACATTGATTTACACATCCTGTAATTAAAAAATGGTTTTAACAAGAGAAATAAATATTATAGCAACTTCAAGTGCTGAGCTGTTCTCTGCTGTGCTCTACCGTGCTCTGGCGTGCATTGGCGTGCTCTGGCGTGCATTGGCGTGCACTGGCCGGCTCTGGCGTGCACTGGCGTGCTCTGGCGTGCACTGGCGTGCTCTGGCGTGCTCTGGCGTGCATTGGCGTGCACTGGCGTGCTCTGGCGTTCTCTGGTGTGCACTGGCGTGCATTGGCGTGCACTGGCGTGCACTGGCATGCACTGGCGTGCTCTGGCGTGCACTGGCGTGCATTGGCGTGCTCTGGCGTGCATTGGCGTGTACTGTCTTGCATTTGCGTGCTCTGGCGTGCATTGGCGTTACTGGCGTGCTCTGGCGTGCACTGGCGTGCATTTACCTGCTTTGGCGTGCATTGGCGTGCACTGGCGTACTCTGGCGTGCACTGGCGTGCTCGGGCGTGCACTGGCGTGCACTGGCGTGCAAGGGCGTGCTCTGGCGTAAACTGGCTTGCACTGGCGTGCTCTGGCGTGCTCTGTCTTGCTCTTTCGTGCTCTTGCGTGCTCTGGCGTGCACTGGCGTGCATTTGCCTGCTTTGGCGTGCATTGGCGTGCATTGGCGTGCTCTGGCGTGCATTGGCGTGTACTGTCGTGCATTTGCGTGCTCTGAAGTGCATTGGCGTTCACTGGCGTGCTCTGGCGTGCACTGGCGTGCTCTGGCGTGCTCTTGCGTGCTCTGGCGTGCACTGGCGTGCATTTGCCTGCTTTGGCGTGCATTGGCGTGCACTGGCGTACTCTGGCGTGCACTGGCGTTCTCGGGCGTGCACTGGCGTGCACTGGCGTGCAAGGGCGTGCTCTGGCGTAAACTGGCTTGCACTGGCGTGCTCTGGCGTGCTCTGTCTTGCTCTGTCTTGCTCTGTCGTGCTCTGGCGTGCTCTGGCGTGCACTGGCGTGCATTTGCCTGCTTTGGCGTGCATTGGCGTGCACTGGCGTACTCTGGCGTGCACTGGCGTTCTCTGGCGTGCACTGGCGTGCACTGGCGTGCATTTGCGTGCACTGGCGTGCACTGGCGTGCTCTGGCGTGCACTGGCGTGCATTGGCGTGCTCTGGCGTGAACTGACGTGCACTGGAGTGCAATGGCGTTTATTAACGTGCATTGGCGTGCAAGGGCGTGCTCTGGCGTAAACTGGCTTGCACTGGCGTACTCTGGCGTGCTTTGGCGTGCTTTGGCGTGCTCTGGCGTGCTCTGGCGTTCTCTGGCGTGCTTTGGCGTGCTCTGGCGTGCACTGACGTGCACTGACGTGCACTGGCGTGCTCTGGCGTGCACTGGCATGCACTGGCGTGCTCTGGCATGCAATGGCGTGCTCTAGAATGCACTGGCGTGCATTTGCCTACTTTGGCGTGCATTGGCGTGCACTGGCGTACTCCGGCGTGCACTGGCGTGCTCTGGCGTGCACTGGCGTGCACTGGCGTGCACTGGCGTGCAAGGGCGTGCACTGGCGTGCACTGGCGTGCACTGGCGTGCAAGGGCGTGCTCTGGCGTAAACTGGCTTGCACTGGCGTGCTCTGGCGTGCTCTGTCTTGCTCTGTCGTGCTCTTGCGTGCTCTTGCGTGCACTGGCGTGCATTTGCCTGCTCTGGAATGCACTGGCGTGCTCTGGCGTGCTCTGGCGTGCATTGGCGTGCACTGGCATGCACTGGCGTGCTCTCGCCTGCTCTAGCGTGCTCTGGCGTGCACTGGCGTACTCTGGCGTGCACTGGCGTACTCTGGCGTGCACTGGCGTGCTCTGGCGTGCTCTGTCTTGCTCTGTCGTGCTCTTGCGTGCTCTGGCGTGCACTGGCGAGCATTTGCCTGCTTTGGCGTGCATTGGCGTGCACTGGCGTACTCTGGCGTGCACTGGCGTGCTCTGGCGTGCCTGGCGTGCACTGGCGTGCACTGGCGTGCTCTGGCGTGCATTGGCGTGCACTGGCGTGCTCTGGCGTGCATTGGCGTGCACTGGCCGGCTCTGGCGTGCACTGGCGTGCTCTGGCGTGCACTGGCGTGCTCTGGCGTGCACTGGCGTGCTCTGGCGTGCTCTGGCGTGCATTGGCGTGCACTGGCGTGCTCTGGCGTGCATTGGCGTGCTCTGGCGTGCTCTGGTGTGCACTGGCGTGCATTGGCGTGCACTGGCGTGCACTGGCATGCACTGGCGTGCTCTGGCGTGCATTGGCGTTCTCTGGCGTGCATTGGCGTGTACTGTCGTGCATTTGCGTGCTCTGGCGTGCATTGGCGTTCACTGGCGTGCTCTGGCGTGCACTGGCGTGCTCTGGCGTGCACTGGCGTGCTCTGGCGTGCTCTGTCGTGCTCTTGCGTGCTCTGGCGTGCACTGGCGTGCATTTTCCTACTTTGGCGTGCATTGGCGTGCACTGGCGTACTCTGGCGTGCACTGGCGTGCACTGGCATGCATTGGCGAGCTCTGGCGTGCATTGGCGTGCTTTTGCGTGCTCTGACGTGCTCTGGCGTGCTCTGGCGTGCTCTGTCGTGCTCTGTCGTTCTCTGGCGTGCACTGGCGTGCATTTGCGTGCTTTTGCGTGCATTGGCGTGCACTGGCGTGCTCTGGCGTAAAGTTGCGTGCACTGGCATGCATTGGCGTGCACTGGCGTGCATTGGCGTGCACTGGCGTGCTCTGGCATGCACTGGCGTGCTCTGGCGTGCTCTGGCGTGCACTGGCGTGCATTGGCGTGCTCTGGCGTGCATTGGCGTGCACTGGCGTGCTCTGGCGTGCATTGGCGTGCACTGGCCGGCTCTGGCGTGCACTGGCGTGCTCTGGCGTGCACTGGCGTGCTCTGGCGTGCACTGGCGTGCTCTGGCGTGCACTGGCGTGCTCTGGCGTGCTCTGGCGTGCATTGGCGTGCACTGGCGTGCTCTGGCGTGCATTGGCGTGCTCTGGCGTGCTCTGGTGTGCACTGGCGTGCATTGGCGTGCACTGGCGTGCACTGGCATGCACTGGCGTGCTCTGGCGTGCACTGGCGTGCATTGGCGTTCTCTGGCGTGCATTGGCGTGTACTGTCGTGCATTTGCGTGCTCTGGCGTGCATTGGCGTTCACTGGCGTGCTCTGGCGTGCACTGGCGTGCTTTGGCGTCCTCTTGCGTGCTCTTGCGTGCACTGGCGTGCATTTGCCTGCTTTGGCGTGCATTGGCGTGCACTGGCGTACTCTGGCGTGCACTGGCGTTCTCGGGCGTGCACTGGCGTGCACTGGCGTGCAAGGGCGTGCTCTGGCGTAAACTGGCTTGCACTGGCGTGCTCTGGCGTGCTCTGTCTTGCTCTGTCGTGCTCTGGCGTGCTCTGGCGTGCACTGGCGTGCATTTGCCTGCTTTGGCGTGCACTGGCGTACTCTGGCGTGCACTGGCGTGCTCTGGCGTGCACTGGCGTGCACTGGCGTGCACTGGCGTGCATTGGCGTGCACTGGCGTGCTCTGGCGTGCACTGGCGTGCATTGGCGTGCTCTGGCGTGAACTGACGTGCACTGGAGTGCTCTGGCGTGCACTGGCATGCACTGGCGTGCTCTGGCGTGCTCTGGCGTGCTCTGGCGTGCACTGGCGTTCTCTGGCATGCTCTGGCGTGCTCTGGCATGCACTGGCGTGCATTGGCGTGCACTGGCGTGCTCTGTCGTGCATTGGCGTGCTCTGGCGTGCTCTGGCGTGCATTGGCGTGCTTTGGCGTGCATTGGCGTGCACTGGCGTGCTCTGGCATGCAGTGGCGTGCACTGGCGTGCATTGGCGTGCTTTGGCGTGCATTGGCGTGCACTGGCGTGCTCTGGCGTGCACTGGCGTGCATTGGCGTGCAATGGCGTGCATTAACGTGCATTGGCGTGCACGGGCGTGCATTGGCGTGCAAGGGCGTGCTCTGGCGTAAACTGGCTTGCACTGGCGTACTCTGGCGTGCTTTGGCGTGCTTTGGCGTGCTCTGGCGTGCTCTGGCGTTCTCTGGCGTGCTTTGGCGTGCTCTTGCGTGCACTGACGTGCACTGGCGTGCTCTGGCGTGCACTGGCATGCACTGGCGTGCTCTGGCATGCACTGGCGTGCTCTAGAATGCACTGGCGTGCTCTGGCGTGCTCTGGCGTGCATCGGCGTGCACTGGCATGCACTGGCGTGCTCTCGCCTGCTCTAGCGTGCTCTGGCATGCTCTGGCGTGCTCTGGCATGCTCTGGCTTGCTCTGGCGTGCTCTTGCGTGCACAGACGTGCACTGGCGTGCTGTGGTGTGCACTGGCGTGCACTGGCGTGCTTTGGCGTGCTCTGGCGTGCTCTGGCGTGCTCTGGCGTGCATTGGCGTTCACTGGCGTGCTCTGGCGTGCACTGGCGTGCTCTGGCGTGCACTGGCATGCTCTGGCGTGCTCTGTCGTGCTCTTGCGTGCTCTGGCGTGCACTGGCGTGCATTTTCCTACTTTGGCGTGCATTGGCGTGCACTGGCGTACTCTGGCGTGCACTGGCGTGCACTGGCATGCATTGGCGAGCTCTGGCGTGCATTGGCGTGCTTTTGCGTGCTCTGACGTGCTCTGGCGTGCTCTGGCGTGCTCTGTCGTGCTCTGTCGTTCTCTGGCGTGCACTGGCGTGCATTTGCGTGCTTTTGCGTGCATTGGCGTGCACTGGCGTGCTCTGGCGTAAAGTTGCGTGCACTGGCATGCATTGGCGTGCACTGGCGTGCATTGGCGTGCACTGGCGTGCTCTGGCATGCACTGGCGTGCTCTGGCGTGCTCTGGCGTGCACTGGCGTGCATTGGCGTGCTCTGGCGTGCATTGGCGTGCACTGGCGTGCTCTGGCGTGCATTGGCGTGCACTGGCCGGCTCTGGCGTGCACTGGCGTGCTCTGGCGTGCACTGGCGTGCTCTGGCGTGCACTGGCGTGCTCTGGCGTGCACTGGCGTGCTCTGGCGTGCTCTGGCGTGCATTGGCGTGCACTGGCGTGCTCTGGCGTGCATTGGCGTGCTCTGGCGTGCTCTGGTGTGCACTGGCGTGCATTGGCGTGCACTGGCGTGCACTGGCATGCACTGGCGTGCTCTGGCGTGCACTGGCGTGCATTGGCGTTCTCTGGCGTGCATTGGCGTGTACTGTCGTGCATTTGCGTGCTCTGGCGTGCATTGGCGTTCACTGGCGTGCTCTGGCGTGCACTGGCGTGCTTTGGCGTCCTCTTGCGTGCTCTTGCGTGCACTGGCGTGCATTTGCCTGCTTTGGCGTGCATTGGCGTGCACTGGCGTACTCTGGCGTGCACTGGCGTTCTCGGGCGTGCACTGGCGTGCACTGGCGTGCAAGGGCGTGCTCTGGCGTAAACTGGCTTGCACTGGCGTGCTCTGGCGTGCTCTGTCTTGCTCTGTCGTGCTCTGGCGTGCTCTGGCGTGCACTGGCGTGCATTTGCCTGCTTTGGCGTGCACTGGCGTACTCTGGCGTGCACTGGCGTGCTCTGGCGTGCACTGGCGTGCACTGGCGTGCACTGGCGTGCATTGGCGTGCACTGGCGTGCTCTGGCGTGCACTGGCGTGCATTGGCGTGCTCTGGCGTGAACTGACGTGCACTGGAGTGCTCTGGCGTGCACTGGCATGCACTGGCGTGCTCTGGCGTGCTCTGGCGTGCTCTGGCGTGCACTGGCGTTCTCTGGCATGCTCTGGCGTGCTCTGGCATGCACTGGCGTGCATTGGCGTGCACTGGCGTGCTCTGTCGTGCATTGGCGTGCTCTGGCGTGCTCTGGCGTGCATTGGCGTGCTTTGGCGTGCATTGGCGTGCACTGGCGTGCTCTGGCATGCAGTGGCGTGCACTGGCGTGCATTGGCGTGCTTTGGCGTGCATTGGCGTGCACTGGCGTGCTCTGGCGTGCACTGGCGTGCATTGGCGTGCAATGGCGTGCATTAACGTGCATTGGCGTGCACGGGCGTGCATTGGCGTGCAAGGGCGTGCTCTGGCGTAAACTGGCTTGCACTGGCGTACTCTGGCGTGCTTTGGCGTGCTTTGGCGTGCTCTGGCGTGCTCTGGCGTTCTCTGGCGTGCTTTGGCGTGCTCTTGCGTGCACTGACGTGCACTGGCGTGCTCTGGCGTGCACTGGCATGCACTGGCGTGCTCTGGCATGCACTGGCGTGCTCTAGAATGCACTGGCGTGCTCTGGCGTGCTCTGGCGTGCATCGGCGTGCACTGGCATGCACTGGCGTGCTCTCGCCTGCTCTAGCGTGCTCTGGCATGCTCTGGCGTGCTCTGGCATGCTCTGGCTTGCTCTGGCGTGCTCTTGCGTGCACAGACGTGCACTGGCGTGCTGTGGTGTGCACTGGCGTGCACTGGCGTGCTTTGGCGTGCTCTGGCGTGCTCTGGCGTGCTCTGGCGTGCATTGGCGTTCACTGGCGTGCTCTGGCGTGCACTGGCGTGCTCTGGCGTGCACTGGCATGCTCTGGCGTGCTCTGTCGTGCTCTTGCGTGCTCTGGCGTGCACTGGCGTGCATTTGCCTATTTTGGCGTGCACTGGCTTGCTCTGGCGTGCTCTGGTGTGCACTGACGTGCACTGGCATGCATTGGCGAGCTCTGGCGTGCATTGGCGTGCTTTTGCGTGCTCTGACGTGCTCTGGCGTGCTCTGACGTGCTCTGTCGTGCTCTGTCGTTCTCTGGCGTGCACTGGCGTGCATTTGCGTGCTTTTGCGTGCATTGGCGTGCACTGGCGTGCTCTGGCGTGCAGTTGCGTGCACTGGCATGCATTGGCGTGCACTGGCGTGCATTGGCGTGCACTGGCGTGCTCTGGCATGCACTGGCGTGCTCTGGCGTGCTCTGGCGTGCACTGGCGTGCATTGGCGTGCTCTGGCGTGCATTGGCGTGTACTGTCGTGCATTTGCGTGCTCTGGCGTGCATTGGCGTTCACTGGCGTGCTCTGGCGTGCACTGGCGTGCTCTGGCGTGCACTGGCATGCTCTGGCGTGCTCTGTCGTGCTCTTGCGTGCTCTGGCGTGCACTGGCGTGCATTTGCCTATTTTGGCGTGCATTGGCGTGCACTGGCGTACTCTGGCGTGCACTGGCGTGCTCTGGCGTGCACTGGCGTGCACTGGCGTGCAAGGGCGTGCTCTGGCGTAAACTGGCTTGCACTGGCGTGCTCTGGCGTGCTCTGTCTTGCTCTGTCGTGCTCTTGCGTGCTCTGGCGTGCATTTGCCTGCTCTGGAATGCACTGGCGTGCTCTGGCGTGCTCTGGCGTGCATTGGCGTGCACTGGCATGCACTGGCGTGCTCTCGCCTGCTCTAGCGTGCTCTGGCGTGCACTGGCGTACTCTGGCGTGCACTGGCGTGCTCTGGCGTGCTCTGTCTTGCTCTGTCGTGCTCTTGCGTGCTCTGGCGTGCACTGGCGTGCATTTGCCTGCTTTGGCGTGCATTGGCGTGCACTGGCGTACTCTGGCGTGCACTGGCGTGCTCTGGCGTGCCTGGCGTGCACTGGCGTGCACTGGCGTGCACTGGCGTGCACTGGCGTGCACTGGCGTGCATTGGCGTGCACTGGCGTGCTCTGGCGTGCATTGGCGTGCACTGGCCGGCTCTGGCGTGCACTGGCGTGCTCTGGCGTGCACTGGCGTGCTCTGGCGTGCACTGGCGTGCTCTGGCGTGCTCTGGCGTGCATTGGCGTGCTCTGGTGTGCTCTGGCGTGCATTGGCGTGCACTGGCGTGCTCTGGCGTGCATTGGCGTGCTCTGGCGTGCTCTGGTGTGCACTGGTGTGCACTGGCGTGCATTGGCGTGCACTGGCGTGCACTGGCATGCACTGGCGTGCTCTGGCGTGCTTTGGCGTGCATTGGCGTTCTCTGGCGTGCATTGGCGTGTACTGTCGTGCATTTGCGTGCTCTGGCGTGCATTGGCGTTCACTGGCGTGCTCTGGCGTGCACTGGCGTGCTCTGGCGTGCACTGGCGTGCTCTGGCGTGCTCTGTCGTGCTCTTGCGTGCTCTGGCGTGCACTGGCGTGCATTTGCCTACTTTGGCGTGCATTGGCGTGCACTGGCGTACTCTGGCGTGCACTGGCGTGCTCTGGCGTGCACTGGCGTGCACTGGCGTGCAAGGGCGTGCTCTGGCGTAAACTGGCTTGCACTGGCGTGCTCTGGCGTGCTCTGTCGTGCTCTTGCGTGCTCTGGCGTGCACTGGCGTGCATTTGCCTACTTTGGCGTGCATTGGCGTGCACTGGCGTACTCTGGCGTGCACTGGCGTGCTCTGGCGTGCACTGGCGTGCACTGGCGTGCAAGGGCGTGCTCTGGCGTAAACTGGCTTGCACTGGCGTGCTCTGGCGTGCTCTGTCTTGCTCTGTCGTGCTCTTGCGTGCTCTTGCGTGCACTGGCGTGCATTTGCCTGCTCTGGAATGCACTGGCGTGCTCTGGCGTGCTCTGGCGTGCATTGGCGTGCACTGGCATGCACTGGCGTGCTCTCGCCTGCTCTAGCGTGCTCTGGCGTGCACTGGCGTACTCTGGCGTGCACTGGCGTGCTCTGGCGTGCTCTGTCTTGCTTTGTCGTGCTCTGGCGTGCACTGGCGTGCATTTGCCTATTTTGGCGTGCATTGGCGTGCTCTGGCGTGCCTGGCGTGCACTGGCGTGCACTGGCGTGCACTGGCGTGCTCTGGCGTGCATTGGCGTGCACTGGCGTGCTCTGGCGTGAATTGGCGTGCACTGGCCGGCTCTGGCGTGCACTGGCGTGCTCTGGCGTGCACTGGCGTGCTCTGGCGTGCACTGGCGTGCTCTGGCGTGCACTGGCGTGCTCTGGCGTGCACTGGCGTGCTCTGGCGTGCACTGGCGTGCTCTGGCGTGCACTGGCGTGCTCTGGCGTGCTCTGGCGTGCATTGGCGTGCACTGGCGTGCTCTGGCGTGCATTGGCGTGCTCTGGCGTGCTCTGGTGTGCACTGGCGTGCATTGGCGTGCACTGGCGTGCACTGGCATGCACTGGCGTGCACTTGCGTGCATTGGCGTTCTCTGGCGTGCATTGGCGTGTACTGTCGTGCATTTGCGTGCTCTGAGGTGCATTGGCGTTCACTGGCGTGCTCTGGCGTGCACTGGCGTGCTTTGGCGTGCTCTTGCGTGCTCTGGCGTGCACTGGCGTGCATTTGCCTGCTTTGGCGTGCATTGGCGTGCACTGGCGTACTCTGGCGTGCACTGGCGTTCTCGGGCGTGCACTGGCGTGCACTGGCGTGCAAGGGCGTGCTCTGGCGTAAACTGGCTTGCAAGGGCGTGCTCTGGCGTAAACTGGCTTGCACTGGCGTGCTCTGGTGTGCTCTGTCTTGCTCTGTCGTGCTCTGGCGTGCTCTGGCGTGCACTGGCGTGCATTTGCCTGCTTTGGCGTGCATTGGCGTGCACTGGCGTACTCTGGCGTGCACTGGCGTGCTCTGGCGTGCACTGGCGTGCACTGGCGTGCACTGGCGTGCATTGGCGTGCACTGGCGTGCTCTGGCGTGCACTGGCGTGCATTGGCGTGCTCTGGCGTGAACTGACGTGCACTGGAGTGCTCTGGCGTGCACTGGCATGCACTGGCGTGCTCTGGCGTGATCTGGCGTGCACTGGCGTTCTCTGGCATGCTCTGGCGTGCTCTGGCGTGCACTGGCGTGCATTGGCGTGCACTGGCGTGCTCTGTCGTGCATTGGCGTGCTCTGGCGTGCTCTGGCGTGCATTGGCGTGCTTTGGCGTGCATTGGCGTGCACTGGCGTGCTCTGGCATGCAGTGGCGTGCACTGGCGTGCATTGGCGTGCTTTGGCGTGCATTGGCGTGCACTGGCGTGCTCTGGCGTGCACTGGCGTGCATTGGCGTGCAATGGCGTGCATTAACGTGCATTGGCGTGCACGGGCGTGCATTGGCGTGCAAGGGCGTGCTCTGGCGTAAACTGGCTTGCACTGGCGTACTCTGGCGTGCTTTGGCGTGCTTTGGCGTGCTCTGGCGTGCTCTGGCATTCTCTGGCGTGCTTTGGCGTGCTCTGGCGTGCACTGACGTGCACTGGCGTGCTCTGGCGTGCACTGGCATGCACTGGCGTGCTCTGGCATGCACTGGCGTGCTCTAGAATGCACTGGCGTGCTCTGGCGTGCATTGGCGTGCACTGGCGTGCTCTGGCATGCAGTGGCGTGCACTGGCGTGCATTGGCGTGCTTTGGCGTGCATTGGCGTGCACTGGCGTGCATTGGCGTGCAATGGCGTGCATTAACGTGCATTGGCGTGCACGGGCGTGCATTGGCGTGCAAGGGCGTGCTCTGGCATTCTCTGGCGTGCTCTCGCCTGCTCTAGCGTGCTCTGGCATGCTCTGGCGTGCTCTGGCATGCTCTGGCATGCTCTGGCGTGCTCTTGCATGCACAGACGTGCACTGGCGTGCTGTGGTGTGCACTGGCGTGCACTGGCGTGCTTTGGCGTGCTCTGGCGTGCTCTGGCGTGCTCTGGCGTGCATTGGCGTGCACTGGCGTGCTCTGGCGTGCATTGGCGTGCACTGGCGTGCACTGGCGTGCTCTCGCCTGCTCTAGCGTGCTCTGGCATGCTCTGGCGTGCACTGGCGTGCTCTTGCGTGCACTGGATTGCTCTGGCGTGCTCTGGTGTGCACTGACGTGCACTGGCATGCATTGGCGAGCTCTGGCGTGCATTGGCGTGCTTTTGCGTGCTCTGACGTCTTCTGGCGTGCTCTGGCGTGCTCTGTCGTGCTCTGTCGTTCTCTGGCGTGCACTGGCGTGCATTTGCGTGCTTTTGCGTGCATTGGCGTGCACTGGCGTGCTCTGGCGTGCAGTTGCGTGCACTGGCATGCATTGGCGTGCACTGGCGTGCATTGGCGTGCACTGGCATGCATTGGCGTGCACTGGCGTGCATTGGCGTGCTCTGGCATGCACTGGCGTGCTCTGGCATGCTCTGGCGTGCACTGGCGTGCATTAGCGTGCTCTGGCGTGCATTGGCGTGTACTGTCGTGCATTTGCGTGCTCTGGCGTGCATTGGCGTTCACTGGCGTGCTCTGGCGTGCACTGGCGTGCTCTGGCGTGCACTGGAGTGCTCTGGCGTGCTCTGTCGTGCTCTTGCGTGCTCTGGCGTGCACTGGCGTGCATTTGCCTATTTTGGCGTGCATTGGCGTGCACTGGCGTACTCTGGCGTGCACTGGCGTGCTCTGGCGTGCACTGGCGTGCAAGGGCGTGCTCTGGCGTGCAAGGGCGTGCTCTGGCGTAAACTGGCTTGCACTGGCGTGCTCTGGCGTGCTCTGTCTTGCACTGTCGTGCTCTTGCGTGCTCCGGCGTGCACTGGCGCGCATTTGCCTGCTCTGAAATGCACTGGCGTGCTCTGGCGTGCTCTGGCGTGCATTGGCGTGCACTGGCATGCACTGGCGTGCTCTCGCCTGCTCTAGCGTGCTCTGGCATGCTCTGGCGTGCTCTGGCGTGCTCTTGCGTGCACTGGCGTGCTCTGGTGTGCACTGGCGTGCACTGGCGTGCTTTGGCGTGCTCTGGCGTGCTCTGGCGTGCTCTGGCGTGCATTGGCGTGCACTGGCGTGCACTGGCGTGCTCTCGCCTGCTCTAGCGTGCTCTGGCATGCTCTGGCGTGCTCTTGCGTGCTCTCGCGTGAACTGACGTGCACTGGCGTGCTCTGGCGTGCTCTGGTGTGCACTGACGTGCACTGGCATGCATTGGCGAGCTCTGGCGTGCATTGGCGTGCTTTTGCGTGCTCTGACGTGCTCTGGCGTGCTCTGACGTGCTCTGTCGTGCTCTGGCGTTCTCTGGCGTGCAGTGGAGTGCACTGGCATGCATTGGCGTGCACTGGCGTACTCTGGCGTGCACTGGCGTGCTCGGGCGTGCACTGGCGTGCACTGGCGTGCAAGGGCGTGCTCTGGCGTAAACTGGCTTGCACTGGCGTGCTCTGGCGTGCTCTGTCTTGCTCTGTCGTGCTCTTGCGTGCTCTGGCGTGCACTGGCGTGCATTTGCATGCTTTGGCGTGCATTGGCGTGCACTGGCGTACTCTGGCGTGCACTGGCGTGCTCTGGCGTGCACTGGCGTGCACTGGCGTGCATTGGCGTGCACTGGCGTGCTCTGGCGTGCACTGGCGTGCATTGGCGTGCTCTGGCGTGAACTGACGTGCACTGGAGTGCTCTGGCGTGCACTGGCATGCACTGGCGTGCTCTGGCATGCACTGGCGTGCTCTGGCGTGCTCTGGCGTGCACTGGCGTTCTCTGGCGTTCTCTGGCGTTCTCTGGCGTTCTCTGGCGTTCTCTGGCGTGCACTGGCGTGCATTGGCGTGCACTGGCGTGCTCTGGCGTGCATTGGCGTGCTCTGGCGTGCTCTGGCGTGCATTGGCGTGCTTTGGCGTGCATTGGCGTGCACTGGCGTGCTCTGGCATGCAGTGGCGTGCACTGGCGTGCATTGGCGTGCTTTGGCGTGCATTGGCGTGCACTGGCGTGCTCTGGCGTGCACTGGCGTGCTCTGACGTGCACTGGCGTGCTCTGGCGTGCACTGGCGTGCTCTGGTGTGCTCTGCTATGCAGAACTCAAGTGCTTGACAATAGAACTCCACTACCCGACAAAAGAACTCAAATAATTGAAAAATTTTAAAAAATTCAAGTGCTGTGATGTGCGTTTTTCTAAAACTATTTGTTCATGAATTGCTCTAAAAAATTTATTGATTCAATAGACTTAAAATGGTGTATTGGACATTGATTTACACATCCTGTAATTAAAAAATGGTTTTAACAAGAGAAATAAATATTATAGCAACTTCAAGTGTTGAGCTGTTCTCTGCTGTGCTCTACCGTGCTCTGGCGTGCATTGGCGTGCTCTGGCGTGCATTGGCGTGCACTGGCCGGCTCTGGCGTGCACTGGCGTGCTCTGGCGTGCACTGGCGTGCTCTGGCGTGCTCTGGCGTGCATTGGCGTGCACTGGCGTGCTCTGGCGTGCTCTGGTGTGCACTGGCGTGCATTGGCGTGCACTGGCATGCACTGGCGTGCTCTGGCGTGCACTGGCGTGCATTGGCGTGCTCTGGCGTGCATTGGCGTGTACTGTCTTGCATTTGCGTGCTCTGGCGTGCATTGGCGTTCACTGGCGTGCTCTGGCGTGCACTGGCGTGCATTTGCCTGCTTTGGCGTGCATTGGCGTGCACTGGCGTACTCTGGCGTGCACTAGCGTGCTCGGGCGTGCACTGGCTTGCACTGGCGTGCTCTGGCGTGCTCTGTCTTGCTCTGTCGTGCTCTTGCGTGCTCTGGCGTGCACTGGCGTGCATTTGCCTGCTTTGGTGGCATTGGCGTGCACTGGCGTACTCTGGCGTGCACTGGCGTGCTCTGGCGTGCACTGGCGTGCTCTGGCGTGCATTGGCGTGCACTGGCGTGCTCTGGCGTGCATTGGCGTGCACTGGCCGGCTCTTGCGTGCACTGGCGTGCTCTGGCGTGCACTGGCGTGCTCTGGCGTGCACTGGCGTGCTCTGGCGTGCTCTGGCGTGCATTGGCGTGCACTGGCGTGCTCTGGCGTGCTCTGGTGTGCACTGGCGTGCATTGGCGTGCACTGGCATGCACTGGCGTGCTCTGGCGTGCACTGGCGTGCATTGGCGTGCTCTGGCGTGCATTGGCGTGTACTGTCTTGCATTTGCGTGCTCTGGCGTGCATTGGCGTTCACTGGCGTGCTCTGGCGTGCACTGGCGTGCATTTGCCTGCTTTGGCGTGCATTGGCGTGCACTGGCGTACTCTGGCGTGCACTAGCGTGCTCGGGCGTGCACTGGCTTGCACTGGCGTGCTCTGGCGTGCTCTGTCTTGCTCTGTCGTGCTCTTGCGTGCTCTGGCGTGCACTGGCGTGCATTTGCCTGCTTTGGTGGCATTGGCGTGCACTGGCGTACTCTGGCGTGCACTGGCGTGCTCTGGCGTGCACTGGCGTGCTCTGGCGTGCATTGGCGTGCACTGGCGTGCTCTGGCGTGCATTGGCGTGCACTGGCCGGCTCTTGCGTGCACTGGCGTGCTCTGGCGTGCACTGGCGTGCTCTGGCGTGCACTGGCGTGCTCTGGCGTGCTCTGGCGTGCATTGGCGTGCACTGGCGTGCTCTGACGTGCATTGGCGTGCTCTGGCGTGCTCTGGTGTGCACTGGCGTGCATTGGCGTGCACTGGCGTGCACTGGCATGCACTGGCGTGCTCTGGCGTGCACTGGCGTGCATTGGCGTGCTCTGGCGTGCATTTGCGTGTACTGTCGTGCATTTGCGTGCTCTGGCGTGCACTGGCGTGCTCTGGCGTGCACTGGCGTGCTCTGGCGTGCTCTGTCGTGCTCTTGCGTGCTCTGGCGTGCACTGGCGTGCATTTGCCTATTTTGGCGTGCATTGGCGTGCACTGGCGTACTCTGGCGTGCACTGGCGTGCTCTGGCGTGCACTGGCGTGCAAGGGCGTGCTCTGGCGTTCTCTGGCGTGCAGTGGAGTGCACTGGCATGCATTGGCGTGCACTGGCGTACTCTGGCGTGCACTGGCGTGCTCGGGCGTGCACTGGCGTGCACTGGCGTGCAAGGGCGTGCTCTGGCGTAAACTGGCTTGCACTGGCGTGCTCTGGCGTGCTCTGTCTTGCTCTGTCGTGCTCTTGCGTGCTCTGGCGTGCACTGGCGTGCATTTGCATGCTTTGGCGTGCATTGGCGTGCACTGGCGTACTCTGGCGTGCACTGGCGTGCTCTGGCGTGCACTGGCGTGCACTGGCGTGCATTGGCGTGCACTGGCGTGCTCTGGCGTGCACTGGCGTGCATTGGCGTGCTCTGGCGTGAACTGACGTGCACTGGAGTGCTCTGGCGTGCACTGGCATGCACTGGCGTGCTCTGGCATGCACTGGCGTGCTCTGGCGTGCTCTGGCGTGCACTGGCGTTCTCTGGCGTTCTCTGGCGTTCTCTGGCGTTCTCTGGCGTTCTCTGGCGTGCACTGGCGTGCATTG
The DNA here is from genome assembly GCF_021134715.1 of Daphnia pulex. NCBI lineage: Eukaryota > Metazoa > Arthropoda > Branchiopoda > Diplostraca > Daphniidae > Daphnia > Daphnia pulex. The sequence continues at coordinate 4,041,282 of NC_060021.1, read as the reverse complement.
GCGTGCACTGGCGTGCTCTGGCGTGCATTGGCGTGCTCTGGCGTGCTCTGGCGTGCATTGGCGTGCTTTGGCGTGCATTGGCGTGCACTGGCGTGCTCTGGCATGCAGTGGCGTGCACTGGCGTGCATTGGCGTGCTTTGGCGTGCATTGGCGTGCACTGGCGTGCTCTGGCGTGCACTGGCGTGCTCTGACGTGCACTGGCGTGCTCTGGCGTGCACTGGCGTGCTCTGGTGTGCTCTGCTATGCAGAACTCAAGTGCTTGACAATAGAACTCCACTACCCGACAAAAGAACTCAAATAATTGAAAAATTTTAAAAAATTCAAGTGCTGTGATGTGCGTTTTTCTAAAACTATTTGTTCATGAATTGCTCTAAAAAATTTATTGATTCAATAGACTTAAAATGGTGTATTGGACATTGATTTACACATCCTGTAATTAAAAAATGGTTTTAACAAGAGAAATAAATATTATAGCAACTTCAAGTGTTGAGCTGTTCTCTGCTGTGCTCTACCGTGCTCTGGCGTGCATTGGCGTGCTCTGGCGTGCATTGGCGTGCACTGGCCGGCTCTGGCGTGCACTGGCGTGCTCTGGCGTGCACTGGCGTGCTCTGGCGTGCTCTGGCGTGCATTGGCGTGCACTGGCGTGCTCTGGCGTGCTCTGGTGTGCACTGGCGTGCATTGGCGTGCACTGGCATGCACTGGCGTGCTCTGGCGTGCACTGGCGTGCATTGGCGTGCTCTGGCGTGCATTGGCGTGTACTGTCTTGCATTTGCGTGCTCTGGCGTGCATTGGCGTTCACTGGCGTGCTCTGGCGTGCACTGGCGTGCATTTGCCTGCTTTGGCGTGCATTGGCGTGCACTGGCGTACTCTGGCGTGCACTAGCGTGCTCGGGCGTGCACTGGCTTGCACTGGCGTGCTCTGGCGTGCTCTGTCTTGCTCTGTCGTGCTCTTGCGTGCTCTGGCGTGCACTGGCGTGCATTTGCCTGCTTTGGTGGCATTGGCGTGCACTGGCGTACTCTGGCGTGCACTGGCGTGCTCTGGCGTGCACTGGCGTGCTCTGGCGTGCATTGGCGTGCACTGGCGTGCTCTGGCGTGCATTGGCGTGCACTGGCCGGCTCTTGCGTGCACTGGCGTGCTCTGGCGTGCACTGGCGTGCTCTGGCGTGCACTGGCGTGCTCTGGCGTGCTCTGGCGTGCATTGGCGTGCACTGGCGTGCTCTGACGTGCATTGGCGTGCTCTGGCGTGCTCTGGTGTGCACTGGCGTGCATTGGCGTGCACTGGCGTGCACTGGCATGCACTGGCGTGCTCTGGCGTGCACTGGCGTGCATTGGCGTGCTCTGGCGTGCATTTGCGTGTACTGTCGTGCATTTGCGTGCTCTGGCGTGCACTGGCGTGCTCTGGCGTGCACTGGCGTGCTCTGGCGTGCTCTGTCGTGCTCTTGCGTGCTCTGGCGTGCACTGGCGTGCATTTGCCTATTTTGGCGTGCATTGGCGTGCACTGGCGTACTCTGGCGTGCACTGGCGTGCTCTGGCGTGCACTGGCGTGCAAGGGCGTGCTCTGGCGTAAACTGGCTTGCACTGGCGTGCTCTGGCGTGCTCTGTCTTGCTCTGTCGTGCTCTTGCGTGCTCTGGCGTGCACTGGCGTGCATTTGCCTGCTCTGGAATGCACTGGCGTGCTCTGGCGTGCTCTGGCGTGCATTGGCGTGCACTGGCATGCACTGGCGTGCTCTCGCCTGCTCTAGCGTGCTCTGGCATGCTCTGGCGTGCTCTGGCGTGCTCTTGCGTGCACTGGCGTGCTCTGGTGTGCACTGGCGTGCACTGGCGTGCTTTGGCGTGCTCTGGCGTGCTCTGGCGTGCTCTGGCGTGCATTGGCGTGCACTGGCGTGCACTGGCGTGCACTGGCGTGCTCTCGCCTGCTCTAGCGTGCTCTGGCATGCTCTGGCGTGCTCTTGCGTGCTCTCGCGTGCACTGACGTGCACTGGCGTGCTCTGGCGTGCTCTGGTGTGCACTGACGTGCACTGGCATGCATTGGCGAGCTCTGGCGTGCATTGGCGTGCTTTTGCGTGCTCTGACGTGCTCTGGCGTGCTCTGACGTGCTCTGTCGTGCTCTGGCGTGCTCTGGCGTGCAGTGGCGTGCACTGGCATGCATTTCCGTGCACTGGCGTACTCTGGCGTGCACTGGCGTGCTCGGGCGTGCACTGGCGTGCACTGGCGTGCAAGGGCGTGCTCTGGCGTAAACTGGCTTGCACTGGCGTGCTCTGGCGTGCTCTGTCTTGCTCTGTCGTGCTCTTGCGTGCTCTGGCGTGCACTGGCGTGCATTTGCCTGCTTTGGCGTGCATTGGCGTGCACTGGCGTACTCTGGCGTGCTCTGGCGTGCTCTGGCGTGCACTGGCGTGCATTGGCGTGCACTGGCGTGCTCTGGCGTGCACTGGCGTGCATTGGCGTGCTCTGGCGTGAACTGACGTGCACTGGAGTGCTCTGGCGTGCACTGGCATGCACTGGCGTGCTCTGGCATGCACTGGCGTGCTCTGGCGTGCTCTGGCGTGCACTGGCGTTCTCTGGCGTTCTCTGGCGTGCTCTGGCGTGCACTGGCGTGCATTGGCGTGCACTGGCGTGCTCTGGCGTGCATTGGCGTGCTCTGGCGTGCTCTGGCGTGCATTGGCGTGCTTTGGCGTGCATTGGCGTGCACTGGCGTGCTCTGGCATGCAGTGGCGTTCACTGGCGTGCATTGGCGTGCTTTGGCGTGCATTGGCGTGCACTGGCGTGCTCTGGCGTGCACTGGCGTGCTCTGGCGTGCACTGGCGTGCTCTGGTGTGCTCTGCTATGCAGAACTCAAGTGCTTGACAATAGAACTCCACTACCCGACAAAAGAACTCAAATAATTGAAAAATTTTAAAAAATTCAAGTGCTGTGATGTGCGTTTTTCTAAAACTATTTGTTCATGAATTGCTCTAAAAAATTTATTGATTCAATAGACTTAAAATGGTGTATTGGACATTGATTTACACATCCTGTAATTAAAAAATGGTTTTAACAAGAGAAATAAATATTATAGCAACTTCAAGTGCTGAGCTGTTCTCTGCTGTGCTCTACCGTGCTCTGGCGTGCATTGGCGTGCTCTGGCGTGCATTGGCGTGCACTGGCCGGCTCTGGCGTGCACTGGCGTGCTCTGGCGTGCACTGGCGTGCTCTGGCGTGCTCTGGTGTGCACTGGCGTGCATTGGCGTGCACTGGCATGCACTGGCGTGCTCTGGCGTGCACTGGCGTGCATTGGCGTGCTCTGGCGTGCATTGGCGTGTACTGTCTTGCATTTGCGTGCTCTGGCGTGCATTGGCGTTCACTGGCGTGCTCTGGCGTGCACTGGCGTGCATTTGCCTGCTTTGGCGTGCATTGGCGTGCACTGGCGTACTCTGGCGTGCACTAGCGTGCTCGGGCGTGCACTGGCTTGCACTGGCGTGCTCTGGCGTGCTCTGTCTTGCTCTGTCGTGCTCTTGCGTGCTCTGGCTTGCACTGGCGTGCATTTGCCTGCTTTGGCGTGCATTGGCGTGCACTGGCGTACTCTGGCGTGCACTGGCGTGCTCTGGCGTGCACTGGCGTGCTCTGGCGTGCATTGGCGTGCACTGGCGTGCTCTGGCGTGCATTGGCGTGCACTGGCCGGCTCTGGCGTGCACTGGCGTGCTCTGGCGTGCACTGGCGTGCTCTGGCTTGCACTGGCGTGCTCTGGCGTGCTCTGTCTTGCTCTGTCGTGCTCTTGCGTGCTCTGGCGTGCACTGGCGTGCATTTGCCTGCTTTGGCGTGCATTGGCGTGCACTGGCGTACTCTGGCGTGCACTGGCGTGCTCTGGCGTGCACTGGCGTGCTCTGGCGTGCATTGGCGTGCACTGGCGTGCTCTGGCGTGCATTGGCGTGCACTGGCCGGCTCTTGCGTGCACTGGCGTGCTCTGGCGTGCACTGGCGTGCTCTGGCGTGCACTGGCGTGCTCTGGCGTGCTCTGGCGTGCATTGGCGTGCACTGGCGTGCTCTGACGTGCATTGGCGTGCTCTGGCGTGCTCTGGTGTGCACTGGCGTGCATTGGCGTGCACTGGCGTGCACTGGCATGCACTGGCGTGCTCTGGCGTGCACTGGCGTGCATTGGCGTGCTCTGGCGTGCATTTGCGTGTACTGTCGTTTATTTGCGTACTCTGGCGTGCACTGGCGTGCTCTGGCGTGCACTGGCGTGCTCTGGCGTGCTCTGTCGTGCTCTTGCGTGCTCTGGCGTGCACTGGCGTGCATTTGCCTATTTTGGCGTGCATTGGCGTGCACTGGCGTACTCTGGCGTGCACTGGCGTGCTCTGGCGTGCACTGGCGTGCAAGGGCGTGCTCTGGCGTAAACTGGCTTGCACTGGCGTGCTCTGGCGTGCTCTGTCTTGCTCTGTCGTGCTCTTGCGTGCTCTGGCGTGCACTGGCGTGCATTTGCCTGCTCTGGAATGCACTGGCGTGCTCTGGCGTGCTCTGGCGTGCATTTGCCTGCTCTGGAATGCACTGGCGTGCTCTGGCGTGCTCTGGTGTGCACTGACGTGCACTGGCATGCATTGGCGAGCTCTGGCGTGCATTGGCGTGCTTTTGCGTGCTCTGACGTGCTCTGGCGTGCTCTGACGTGCTCTGTCGTGCTCTGGCGTGCTCTGGCGTGCAGTGGCGTGCACTGGCATGCATTGGCGTGCACTGGCGTACTCTGGCGTGCACTGGCGTGCTCGGGCGTGCACTGGCGTGCACTGGCGTGCAAGGGCGTGCTCTGGCGTAAACTGGCTTGCACTGGCGTGCTCTGGCGTGCTCTGTCTTGCTCTGTCGTGCTCTTGCGTGCTCTGGCGTGCACTGGCGTGCATTTGCCTGCTTTGGCGTGCATTGGCGTGCACTGGCGTACTCTGGCGTGCTCTGGCGTGCTCTGGCGTGCACTGGCGTGCATTGGCGTGCACTGGCGTGCTCTGGCGTGCACTGGCGTGCATTGGCGTGCTCTGGCGTGAACTGACGTGCACTGGAGTGCTCTGGCGTGCACTGGCATGCACTGGCGTGCTCTGGCATGCACTGGCGTGCTCTGGCGTGCTCTGGCGTGCACTGGCGTTCTCTGGCGTTCTCTGGCGTGCTCTGGCGTGCACTGGCGTGCATTGGCGTGCACTGTTGTGCTCTGGCGTGCATTGGCGTGCTCTGGCGTGCTCTGGCGTGCATTGGCGTGCTTTGGCGTGCATTGGCGTGCACTGGCGTGCTCTGGCATGCAGTGGCGTTCACTGGCGTGCATTGGCGTGCTTTGGCGTGCATTGGCGTGCACTGGCGTGCTCTGGCGTGCACTGGCGTGCTCTGGCGTGCACTGGCGTGCTCTGGCGTGCACTGGCGTGCTCTGGTGTGCTCTGCTATGCAGAACTCAAGTGCTTGACAATAGAACTCCACTACCCGACAAAAGAACTCAAATAATTGAAAAATTTTAAAAAATTCAAGTGCTGTGATGTGCGTTTTTCTAAAACTATTTGTTCATGAATTGCTCTAAAAAATTTATTGATTCAATAGACTTAAAATGGTGTATTGGACATTGATTTACACATCCTGTAATTAAAAAATGGTTTTAACAAGAGAAATAAATATTATAGCAACTTCAAGTGCTGAGCTGTTCTCTGCTGTGCTCTACCGTGCTCTGGCGTGCATTGGCGTGCTCTGGCGTGCATTGGCGTGCACTGGCCGGCTCTGGCGTGCACTGGCGTGCTCTGGCGTGCACTGGCGTGCTCTGGCGTGCTCTGGTGTGCACTGGCGTGCATTGGCGTGCACTGGCATGCACTGGCGTGCTCTGGCGTGCACTGGCGTGCATTGGCGTGCTCTGGCGTGCATTGGCGTGTACTGTCTTGCATTTGCGTGCTCTGGCGTGCATTGGCGTTCACTGGCGTGCTCTGGCGTGCACTGGCGTGCATTTGCCTGCTTTGGCGTGCATTGGCGTGCACTGGCGTACTCTGGCGTGCACTAGCGTGCTCGGGCGTGCACTGGCTTGCACTGGCGTGCTCTGGCGTGCTCTGTCTTGCTCTGTCGTGCTCTTGCGTGCTCTGGCTTGCACTGGCGTGCATTTGCCTGCTTTGGCGTGCATTGGCGTGCACTGGCGTACTCTGGCGTGCACTGGCGTGCTCTGGCGTGCACTGGCGTGCTCTGGCGTGCATTGGCGTGCACTGGCGTGCTCTGGCGTGCCTTGGCGTGCACTGGCCGGCTCTGGCGTGCACTGGCGTGCTCTGGCGTGCACTGGCGTGCTCTGGCTTGCATTGGCGTGCTCTGGCGTGCTCTGTCTTGCTCTGTCGTGCTCTTGCGTGCTCTGGCGTGCACTGGCGTGCATTTGCCTGCTTTGGCGTGCATTGGCGTGCACTGGCGTACTCTGGCGTGCACTGGCGTGCTCTGGCGTGCACTGGCGTGCTCTGGCGTGCATTGGCGTGCACTGGCGTGCTCTGGCGTGCATTGGCGTGCACTGGCCGGCTCTTGCGTGCACTGGCGTGCTCTGGCGTGCACTGGCGTGCTCTGGCGTGCACTGGCGTGCTCTGGCGTGCTCTGGCGTGCATTGGCGTGCACTGGCGTGCTCTGACGTGCATTGGCGTGCTCTGGCGTGCTCTGGTGTGCACTGGCGTGCATTGGCGTGCACTGGCGTGCACTGGCATGCACTGGCGTGCTCTGGCGTGCACTGGCGTGCATTGGCGTGCTCTGGCGTGCATTTGCGTGTACTGTCGTTTATTTGCGTACTCTGGCGTGCACTGGCGTGCTCTGGCGTGCACTGGCGTGCTCTGGCGTGCTCTGTCGTGCTCTTGCGTGCTCTGGCGTGCACTGGCGTGCATTTGCCTATTTTGGCGTGCATTGGCGTGCACTGGCGTACTCTGGCGTGCACTGGCGTGCTCTGGCGTGCACTGGCGTGCAAGGGCGTGCTCTGGCGTAAACTGGCTTGCACTGGCGTGCTCTGGCGTGCTCTGTCTTGCTCTGTCGTGCTCTTGCGTGCTCTGGCGTGCACTGGCGTGCATTTGCCTGCTCTGGAATGCACTGGCGTGCTCTGGCGTGCTCTGGCGTGCATTGGCGTGCACTGGCATGCACTGGCGTGCTCTCGCCTGCTCTAGCGTGCTCTGGCATGCTCTGGCGTGCTCTGGCGTGCTCTTGCGTGCACTGGCGTGCTCTGGTGTGCACTGGCGTGCACTGGCGTGCTTTGGCGTGCTCTGGCGTGCTCTGGCGTGCTCTGGCGTGCATTGGCGTGCACTGGCGTGCACTGGCGTGCTCTCGCCTGCTCTAGCGTGCTCTGGCATGCTCTGGCGTGCTCTTGCGTGCTCTCGCGTGCACTGACGTGCACTGGCGTGCTCTGGCGTGCTCTGGTGTGCACTGACGTGCACTGGCATGCATTGGCGAGCTCTGGCGTGCATTGGCGTGCTTTTGCGTGCTCTGACGTGCTCTGGCGTGCTCTGACGTGCTCTGTCGTGCTCTGTCGTGCTCTGGCGTGCAGTGGCGTGCACTGGCATGCATTGGCGTGCACTGGCGTACTCTGGCGTGCACTGGCGTGCTCGGGCGTGCACTGGCGTGCACTGGCGTGCAAGGGCGTGCTCTGGCGTAAACTGGCTTGCACTGGCGTGCTTTGGCGTGCTCTGTCTTGCTCTGTCGTGCTCTTGCGTGCTCTGGCGTGCACTGGCGTGCATTTGCCTGCTTTGGCGTGCATTGGCGTGCACTGGCGTACTCTGGCGTGCACTGGCGTGCTCTGGCGTGCACTGGCGTGCATTGGCGTGCACTGGCGTGCTCTGGCGTGCACTGGCGTGCATTGGCGTGCTCTGGCGTGAACTGACGTGCACTGGAGTGCTCTGGCGTGCACTGGCATGCACTGGCGTGCTCTGGCATGCACTGGCGTGCTCTGGCGTGCTCTGGCGTGCACTGGCGTTCTCTGGCGTTCTCTGGCGTGCTCTGGCGTGCACTGGCGTGCATTGGCGTGCACTGGCGTGCTCTGGCGTGCATTGGCGTGCTCTGGCGTGCTCTGGCGTGCATTGGCGTGCTTTGGCGTGCATTGGCGTGCACTGGCGTGCTCTGGCATGCAGTGGCATTCACTGGCGTGCATTGGCGTGCTTTGGCGTGCATTGGCGTGCACTGGCGTGCTCTGGCGTGCACTGGCGTGCTCTGGCGTGCACTGGCGTGCTCTGGCGTGCACTGGCGTGCTCTGGTGTGCTCTGCTATGCAGAACTCAAGTGCTTGACAATAGAACTCCACTACCCGACAAAAGAACTCAAATAATTGAAAAATTTTAAAAAATTCAAGTGCTGTGATGTGCGTTTTTCTAAAACTATTTGTTCATGAATTGATCTAAAAAATTTATTGATTCAATAGACTTAAAATGGTGTATTGGACATTGATTTACACATCCTGTAATTAAAAAATGGTTTTAACAAGAGAAATAAATATTATAGCAACTTCAAGTGCTGAGCTGTTCTCTGCTGTGCTCTACCGTGCTCTGGCGTGCATTGGCGTGCTCTGGCGTGCATTGGCGTGCACTGGCCGGCTCTGGCGTGCACTGGCGTGCTCTGGCGTGCACTGGCGTGCTCTGGCGTGCTCTGGCGTGCATTGGCGTGCACTGGCGTGCTCTGGCGTGCTCTGGTGTGCACTGGCGTGCATTGGCGTGCACTGGCATGCACTGGCGTGCTCTGGCGTGCACTGGCGTGCATTGGCGTGCTCTGGCGTGCATTGGCGTGTACTGTCTTGCATTTGCGTGCTCTGGCGTGCATTGGCGTTCACTGGCGTGCTCTGGCGTGCACTGGCGTGCAAGGGCGTGCTCTGGCGTAAACGGGCTTGCACTGGCGTGCTCTGGCGTGCTCTGTCTTGCTCTGTCGTGCTCTTGCGTGCTCTTGCGTGCTCTTGCGTGCACTGGCGTGCATTTGCCTGCTCTGGAATGCACTGGCGTGCTCTGGCGTGCTCTGGCGTGCATTGGCGTGCACTGGCATGCACTGGCGTGCTCTCGCCTGCTCTAGCGTGCTCTGGCATGCTCTGGCGTGCTCTGGCGTGCTCTTGCGTGCACTGGCGTGCTCTGGTGTGCACTGGCGTGCACTGGCGTGCTTTGGCGTGCTCTGGCGTGCTCTGGCGTGCTCTGGCGTGCATTGGCGTGCTCTGGCGTGCACTGGCGTGCTCTCGCCTGCTCTAGCGTGCTCTGGCATGCTCTGGCGTGCTCTTGCGTGCTCTCGCGTGCACTGACGTGCACTGGCGTGCTCTGGCGTGCTCTGGTGTGCACTGACGTGCACTGGCATGCATTGGCGAGCTCTGGCGTGCATTGGCGTGCTTTTGCGTGCTCTGACGTGCTCTGGCGTGCTCTGACGTGCTCTGTCGTGCTCTGGCGTGCTCTGGCGTGCAGTGGCGTGCACTGGCATGCATTGGCGTGCACTGGCGTACTCTGGCGTGCACTGGCGTGCTCGGGCGTGCACTGGCGTGCACTGGCGTGCAAGGGCGTGCTCTGGCGTAAACTGGCTTGCACTGGCGTGCTCTGGCGTGCTCTGTCTTGCTCTGTCGTGCTCTTGCGTGCTCTGGCGTGCACTGGCGTGCATTTGCCTGCTTTGGCGTGCATTGGCGTGCACTGGCGTGCTCTGGCATGCACTGGCGTTCTCTGGCGTTCTCTGGCGTGCTCTGGCGTGCACTGGCGTGCATTGGCGTGCACTGGCGTGCTCTGGCGTGCATTGGCGTGCTCTGGCGTGCTCTGGCGTGCATTGGCGTGCTTTGGCGTGCATTGGCGTGCACTGGCGTGCTCTGGCATGCAGTGGCGTGCACTGGCGTGCATTGGCGTGCTTTGGCGTGCATTGGCGTGCACTGGCGTGCTCTGGCGTGCACTGGCGTGCTCTGACGTGCACTGGCGTGCTCTGGCGTGCACTGGCGTGCTCTGGTGTGCTCTGCTATGCAGAACTCAAGTGCTTGACAATAGAACTCCACTACCCGACAAAAGAACTCAAATAATTGAAAAAATTTTAAAAAATTCAAGTGCTGTGATGTGCGTTTTTCTAAAACTATTTGTTCATGAATTGCTCTAAAAAATTTATTGATTCAATAGACTTAAAATGGTGTATTGGACATTGATTTACACATCCTGTAATTAAAAAATGGTTTTAACAAGAGAAATAAATATTATAGCAACTTCAAGTGCTGAGCTGTTCTCTGCTGTGCTCTACCGTGCTCTGGCGTGCATTGGCGTGCTCTGGCGTGCATTGGCGTGCACTGGCCGGCTCTGGCGTGCACTGGCGTGCTCTGGCGTGCACTGGCGTGCTCTGGCGTGCTCTGGCGTGCATTGGCGTGCACTGGCGTGCTCTGGCGTGCTCTGGTGTGCACTGGCGTGCATTGGCGTGCACTGGCATGCACTGGCGTGCTCTGGCGTGCACTGGCGTGCATTGGCGTGCTCTGGCGTGCATTGGCGTGTACTGTCTTGCATTTGCGTGCTCTGGCGTGCATTGGCGTTCACTGGCGTGCTCTGGCATGCACTGGCGTGCATTTGCCTGCTTTGGCGTGCATTGGCGTGCACTGGCGTACTCTGGCGTGCACTAGCGTGCTCGGGCGTGCACTGGCTTGCACTGGCGTGCTCTGGCGTGCTCTGTCTTGCTCTGTCGTGCTCTTGCGTGCTCTGGCGTGCACTGGCGTGCATTTGCCTGCTTTGGCGTGCATTGGCGTGCACTGGCGTACTCTGGCGTGCACTGGCGTGCTCTGGCGTGCACTGGCGTGCTCTGGCGTGCATTGGCGTGCTCTGGCGTGCATTGGCGTGCACTGGCCGGCTCTGGCGTGCACTGGCATGCACTGGCGTGCTCTGGAGTGCACTGGCGTGCATTGGCGTGCTCTGGCGTGCATTTGCGTGTACTGTCGTGCATTTGCGTGCTCTGGCGTGCACTGGCGTGCTCTGGCGTGCACTGGCGTGCTCTGGCGTGCTCTGTCGTGCTCTTGCGTGCTCTGGCGTGCACTGGCGTGCATTTGCCTGCTTTGGCGTGCATTGGCGTGCACTGGCGTACTCTGGCGTGCACTGGCGTGCTCTGGCGTGCACTGGCGTGCAAGGGCGTGCTCTGGCGTAAACGGGCTTGCACTTGCGTGCTCTGGCGTGCTCTGTCTTGCTCTGTCGTGCTCTTGCGTGCTCTTGCGTGCACTGGCGTGCATTTGCCTGCTCTGGAATGCACTGGCGTGCTCTGGCGTGCTCTGGCGTGCATTGGCGTGCACTGGCATGCACTGGCGTGCTCTCGCCTGCTCTAGCGTGCTCTGGCATGCTCTGGCGTGCTCTGGCGTGCTCTTGCGTGCACTGGCGTGCTCTGGTGTGCACTGGCGTGCACTGGCGTGCTTTGGCGTGCTCTGGCGTGCTCTGGCGTGCTCTGGCGTGCATTGGCGTGCTCTGGCGTGCACTGGCGTGCTCTCGCCTGCTCTAGCGTGCTCTGGCATGCTCTGGCGTGCTCTTGCGTGCTCTCGCGTGCACTGACGTGCACTGGCGTGCTCTGGCGTGCTCTGGTGTGCACTGACGTGCACTGGCATGCATTGGCGAGCTCTGGCGTGCATTGGCGTGCTTTTGCGTGCTCTGACGTGCTCTGGCGTGCTCTGACGTGCTCTGTCGTGCTCTGGCGTGCTCTGGCGTGCAGTGGCGTGCACTTGCATGCATTGGCGTGCACTGGCGTACTCTGGCGTGCACTGGCGTGCTCGGGCGTGCACTGGCGTGCACTGGCGTGCAAGGGCGTGCTCTGGCGTAAACTGGCTTGCACTGGCGTGCTCTGGCGTGCTCTGTCTTGCTCTGTCGTGCTCTTGCGTGCTCTGGCGTGCACTGGCGTGCATTTGCCTGCTTTGGCGTGCATTGGCGTGCACTGGCGTGCTCTGGCATGCACTGGCGTTCTCTGGCGTTCTCTGGCGTGCTCTGGCGTGCACTGGCGTGCATTGGCGTGCACTGGCGTGCTCTGGCGTGCATTGGCGTGCTCTGGCGTGCTCTGGCGTGCATTGGCGTGCTTTGGCGTGCATTGGCGTGCACTGGCGTGCTCTGGCATGCAGTGGCGTGCACTGGCGTGCATTGGCGTGCTTTGGCGTGCATTGGCGTGCACTGGCGTGCTCTGGCGTGCACTGGCGTGCTCTGACGTGCACTGGCGTGCTCTGGCGTGCACTGGCGTGCTCTGGTGTGCTCTGCTATGCAGAACTCAAGTGCTTGACAATAGAACTCCACTACCCGACAAAAGAACTCAAATAATTGAAAAAATTTTAAAAAATTCAAGTGCTGTGATGTGCGTTTTTCTAAAACTATTTGTTCATGAATTGCTCTAAAAAATTTATTGATTCAATAGACTTAAAATGGTGTATTGGACATTGATTTACACATCCTGTAATTAAAAAATGGTTTTAACAAGAGAAATAAATATTATAGCAACTTCAAGTGTTGAGCTATTCTCTGCTGTGCTCTACCGTGCTCTGGCGTGCATTGGCGTGCTCTGGCGTGCATTGGCGTGCACTGGCCGGCTCTGGCGTGCACTGGCGTGCTCTGGCGTGCACTGGCGTGCTCTGGCGTGCTCTGGCGTGCATTGGCGTGCACTGGCGTGCTCTGGCGTGCTCTGGTGTGCACTGGCGTGCATTGGCGTGCACTGGCGTGCACTGGCATGCACTGGCGTGCTCTGGCGTGCACTGGCGTGCATTGGCGTGCTCTGGCGTGCATTGGCGTGTACTGTCTTGCATTTGCGTGCTCTGGCGTGCATTGGCGTTCACTGGCGTGCTCTGGCGTGCACTGGCGTGCATTTGCCTGCTTCGGCGTGCATTGGCGTGCACTGGCGTACTCTGGCGTGCACTAGCGTGCTCGGGCGTGCACTGGCTTGCACTGGCGTGCTCTGGCGTGCTCTGTCTTGCTCTGTCGTGCTCTTGCGTGCTCTGGCGTGCACTGGCGTGCATTTGCCTGCTTTGGCGTGCATTGGCGTGCACTGGCGTACTCTGGCGTGCACTGGCGTGCTCTGGCGTGCCTGGCGTGCACTGGCGTGCACTGGCGTGCTCTGGCGTGCATTGGCGTGCACTGGCGTGCTCTGGCGTGCATTGGCGTGCACTGGCCGGCTCTGGCGTGCACTGGCGTGCTCTAGCGTGCACTGGCGTGCTCTGGCGTGCACTGGCGTGCTCTGACGTGCATTGGCGTGCTCTGGCGTGCTCTGGTGTGCACTGGCGTGCATTGGCGTGCACTGGCGTGCACTGGCATGCACTGGCGTGCTCTGGCGTGCACTGGCGTGCATTGGCGTGCTCTGGCGTGCATTTGCGTGTACTGTCGTGCATTTGCGTGCTCTGGCGTGCATTGGCGTTCACTGGCGTGCACTGGCGTGCTCTGGCGTGCTCTTGCGTGCTCTGGCGTGCACTGGCGTGCATTTGCCTGCTTTGGCGTGCATTGGCGTGCACTGGCGTACTCGGGCGTGCACTGGCGTTCTCAGGCGTGCACTGGCGTGCACTGGCGTGCAAGGGCGTGCTCTGGCGTAAACTGGCTTGCACTGGCGTGCTCTGGCGTGCTCTGTCTTGCTCTGTCGTGCTCTGGCGTGCTCTGGCGTGCACTGGCGTGCATTTGCCTGCTTTGGCGTGCATTGGCGTGCACTGGCGTACTCTGGCGTGCACTGGCGTGCTCTGGCGTGCACTGGCGTGCACTGGCGTGCATTGGCGTGCACTGGCGTGCTCTGGCGTGCACTGGCGTGCATTGGCGTGCTCTGGCGTGAACTGACGTGCACTGGAGTGCTCTGGCGTGCACTGGCATGCACTGGTGTGCTCTGGCGTGCTCTTGCGTGCTCTCGCGTGCACTGACGTGCACTGGCGTGCTCTGGCGTGCTCTGGTGTGCACTGACGTGCACTGGCATGCATTGGCGAGCTCTGGCGTGCATTGGCGTGCTTTTGCGTGCTCTGACGTGCTCTGGCGTGCTCTGGCGTGCTCTGTCGTGCTCTGGCGTGCTCTGGCGTGCAGTGGCGTGCACTGGCATGCACTGGCGTGCTCTGGCGTGCTCTGGCGTGCACTGGCGTGCTCTGGCGTGCTCTGTCTTGCTCTGGCGTGAACTGACGTGCACTGGAGTGCTCTGGCATGCTCTGGCGTGCACTGGCGTGCTCTGGCGTGCTCTGTCTTGCTCTGTCGTGCTCTGTCGTGCTCTGGCGTGCACTGGCGTGCATTTGCCTGCTTTGGCGTGCATTGGCGTGCACTGGCGTACTCTGGCGTGCACTGGCGTGCTCTGGCGTGCACTGGCGTGCATTGGCGTGCACTGGCGTGCTCTGGCGTGCACTGGCGTGCATTGGCGTGCTCTGGCGTGAACTGACGTGCACTGGAGTGCTCTGGCGTGCACTGGCTTGCAATGGCGTGCTCTGGCATGCACTGGCGTGCTCTGGCGTTTTCTGGCGTGCACTGGCGTGCTCTGGCGTGCTCTGGCGTGCTCTGGCGTGCACTGGCGTGCTCTGGCGTGCTCTGGCGTGTTCTGGCGTGCACTGGCGTGCATTGGCGTGCACTGGCGTGCTCTGGCGTGCATTGGCGTGCTCTGGCGTGCTCTGGTGTGCACGGGCGTGCTCTTGCGTGCACGGGCGTGCTCTGGCGTGCACGGGAGTGCTCTGGCGTTCTCTGGCGTGCTCTGGCGTGCACTGGCGTGCATTGGCGTGCTTTGGCGTACATTGGCGTGCACTGGCGTGCTCTGGCATGCAGTGGCGTGCATTGGCGTGCTTTGGCGTGCATTGGCGTGCACTGGCGTGCTCTGGCGTGCACGGGCGTGCTCTGGCGTGCTCTGGCGTGCTGTGGCGTGCTTTGGCGTGCTCTGGCGGGAACTGACGTGCACTGGCGTGCTCTGACGTGCACTGGCGTGCTCTGGCGTGAACTGACGTGCTCTGGCGTGCTCTGGCGTGCACTGGCGTGCATTGGCGTGCTTTGGCGTGCATTGGCGTGCACTGGCGTGCTCTGGCATGCAGTGGCGTGCATTGGTGTGCTTTAGCGTTCATTGGCGTGCACTGGCGTGCTCTGGCGTGCACTGGCGTGCATTGGCGTGCAATGGCGTGCTCTGGCATGCACTAGCGTGCTTTGGCGTGCTCTGGTGTGCTCTGGCGTGCTCTGGCGTGCTTTGGCGTGCTCTGGCGTGAACAGACGTGCTCTGGCGTGCACTGGCGTGCATTGGCGTGCAATGGCGTGCTCTGGCATGCACTAGCGTGCTTTGGCGTGCTCTGGTGTGCTCTGGCGTGCTCTGGCGTGCTTTGGCGTGCTCTGGCGTGAACTGACGTGCTCTGGCGTGCACTGGCGTGCATTGGCGTGCTTTGGCGTGCATTGGCGTGCACTGGCGTGCTCTGGCATGCAGTGGCGTGCACTGGCGTGCATTGGCGTGCTTTGGCGTGCATTGGCGTGCACTGGCGTGCTCTGGCGTGCACTGGCGTGCTCTGGCGTGCACTGGCGTGCATTGGCGTGCAATGGCGTGCTCTGGCGTGCACTAACGTGCATTGGCGTGCACGGGCGTTCATTGGCGTGCAAGGGCGTGCTCTGGCGTAAACTGGCTTGCACTGGCGTGCTCTGGCGTGCTTTGGCGTGCTTTGGCGTGCTTTGGCGTGCTCTGGCGTGCTCTGGCGTCCTCTGGCGTGCTTTGGCATGCTCTGGCGTGCACTGACGTGCACTGGCGTGCTCTGGCGTGCTATAGCGTGCACTGGCGTGCACTGGCATGCACTGGCGTGCGCTGGCGTGCACTGGCGTGCACTGGCGTGCACTGGCGTGCAAGGGCGTGCTCTGGCGTAAACTGGCTTGCACTGGCGTGCTCTGGCGTGCTCTGTCTTGCTCTGTCGTGCTCTTGCGTGCTCTGGCGTGCACTGGCGTGCATTTGCCTGCTCTGGAATGCACTGGCGTGCTCTGGCGTGCTCTGGCGTGCTCTGTCTTGCTCTGGCGTGAACTGACGTGCACTGGAGTGCTCTGGCGTGCACTGGCTTGCACTGGCGTGCTCTGGCGTGCACTGGCATGCACTGGCGTGCTCTCGCCTGCTCTAGCGTGCTCTGGCTTGCTCTGGCGTGCTCTGGCGTGCACTGGCGTGCTCTGGCGTGCTCTGTCTTGCTCTGGCGTGAACTGACGTGCACTGGAGTGCTCTGGCGTGCACTGGCTTGCACTGGCGTGCTCTGGCATGCACTGGTGTGCTCTGGCGTGCTCTGGCGTGCACTGGCGTGCTCTGGCGTGCTCTGGTGTGCACTGACGTGCACTGGCGTGCTCTGGCGTGCTCTAGCGTGCACTGGCGTACACTGGCATGCACTGGCGTAATCTGGCATACACTGGCGTGCTCTGGAATGCACTGGCGTTCTCTGGCGTGCTCTGGCGTGCATTGGCGTGCACTGGCATGCACTGGCTTGCTCTCGCCTGCTCTAGCGTGCTCTGGCATGCTCTGGCGTGCTCTGGCGTGCTCTTGCGTGCACTGACGTGCACTGGCGTGCTCTGGTGTGCACTAACGTGCATTGGCGTGCACGGGCATGCTCTGGCGTAAACTGGCTTGCACTGGCGTGCTCTGGCGTGCTTTGGCGTGCTTTGGCGTGCTCTGTCGTGCTCTTGCGTGGTCTGGCGTGCACTGGCGTGCATTTGCCTGCTTTGGCGTGCATTGGCGTGCACTGGCGTACTCTGGCGTGCACTGGCGTGCTCTGGCGTGCACTGGCGTGCTCTGGCGTGCTCTGTCGTGCTCTTGCGTGCTCTGGCGTGCACTGGCGTGCATTTGCCTGCTTTGGCGTGCATTGGCGTGCACTGGCGTACTCTGGCGTGCACTGGCGTGCGCTGGCGTGCACTGGCGTGCAAGGGCGTGCTCTGGCGTAAACTGGCTTGCACTGGCGTGCTCTGGCGTGCTCTGTCTTGCTCTGTCGTGCTCTTGCGTGCTCTTGCGTGCACTGGCGTGCATTTGCCTGCTCTGGAATGCACTGGCGTGCTCTGGCGTGCTCTGGCGTGCTCTGGCGTGCATTGGCGTGCACTGGCATGCACTGGCGTGCTCTCGCCTGCTCTAGCGTGCTCTGGCATGCTCTGGCGTGCTCTGGCGTGCACTGGCGTGCTCTGGCGTGCTCTGTCTTGCTCTGGCGTGAACTGACGTGCACTGGAGTGCTCTGGCGTGCACTGGCTTGCACTGGCGTGCTCTGGCATGCACTGGTGTGCTCTGGCGTGCTCTGGCGTGCACTGGCGTGCTCTGGCGTGCTTTGTCTTGCTCTGTCTTGCTCTGTCGTGCTCTGGCGTGCACTGGCGTGCATTTGCCTGCTTTGGCGTGCATTGGCGTGCACTGGCGTACTCTGGCGTGCACTGGCGTGCTCTGGCGTGCACTGGCGTGCATTGTCGTGCACTGGCGTGCTCTGGCGTGCACTGGCGTGCATTGGCGTGCTCTGGCGTGCACTGGCTTGCACTGGAGTGCTCTGGCATGCACTGGCTTGCACTGGAGTGCTCTGGCATGCACTGGCGTGCTCTGGCGTGCTCTGGCGTGCACTGGCGTGCTCTGGCGTGCTCTGGCGTGCTCTGGCGTGCACTGGCGTGCTCTGGCGTGCTCTGGCGTGCACTGGCGTGCATTGGCGTGCACTGGCGTGCTCTGGCGTGCATTGGCGTGCTCTGGCGTGCTCTGGCGTGCACGGGCGTGCTCTGGCGTGCACGGGCGTGCTCTGGCGTGCTCTGGCGTGCTCTGGCGTGCTTTGGCGTGCTCTGGCGGGAACTGACGTGCACTGGCGTGCTCTGACGTGCACTGGCGTGCTCTGGCGTGAACTGACGTGCTCTGGCGTGCTCTGGCGTGCACTGGCGTGCATTGGCGTGCTTTGGCGTGCATTGGCGTGCACTGGCGTGCTCTGGCATGCAGTGGCGTGCATTGGCGTGCTTTAGCGTTCATTGGCGTGCACTGGCGTGCATTGGCGTGCAATGGCGTGCTCTGGCATGCACTAGCGTGCTTTGGCGTGCTCTGGTGTGCTCTGGCGTGCTCTGGCGTGCTTTGGCGTGCTCTGGCGTGAACTGACGTGCTCTGGCGTGCACTGGCGTGCATTGGCGTGCAATGGCGTGCTCTGGCATGCACTAGCGTGCTTTGGCGTGCTCTGGTGTGCTCTGGCGTGCTCTGGCGTGCTTTGGCGTGCTCTGGCGTGAACTGACGTGCTCTGGCGTGCACTGGCGTGCATTGGCGTGCTTTGGCGTGCATTGGCGTGCACTGGCGTGCTCTGGCATGCAGTGGCGTGCACTGGCGTGCATTGGCGTGCTTTGGCGTGCATTGGCGTGCACTGGCGTGCTCTGGCGTGCACTGGCGTGCTCTGGCGTGCACTGGCGTGCATTGGCGTGCAATGGCGTGCTCTGGCGTGCACTAACGTGCATTGGCGTGCACGGGCGTTCATTGGCGTGCAAGGGCGTGCTCTGGCGTAAACTGGCTTGCACTGGCGTGCTCTGGCGTGCTTTGGCGTGCTTTGGCGTGCTTTGGCGTGCTCTGGCGTGCTCTGGCGTCCTCTGGCGTGCTTTGGCATGCTCTGGCGTGCACTGACGTGCACTGGCGTGCTCTGGCGTGCTATAGCGTGCACTGGCGTGCACTGGCATGCACTGGCGTGCGCTGGCGTGCACTGGCGTGCACTGGCGTGCGCTGGCGTGCACTGGCGTGCACTGGCGTGCACTGGCGTGCACTGGCGTGCACTGGCGTGCAAGGGCGTGCTCTGGCGTAAACTGGCTTGCACTGGCGTGCTCTGGCGTGCTCTGTCTTGCTCTGTCGTGCTCTTGCGTGCTCTGGCGTGCACTGGCGTGCATTTGCCTGCTCTGGAATGCACTGGCGTGCTCTGGCGTGCTCTGGCGTGCTCTGGCGTGCATTGGCGTGCACTGGCATGCACTGGCGTGCTCTCGCCTGCTCTAGCGTGCTCTGGCATGCTCTGGCGTGCTCTGGCGTGCACTGGCGTGCTCTGGCGTGCTCTGTCTTGCTCTGGCGTGAACTGACGTGCACTGGAGTGCTCTGGCGTGCACTGGCTTGCACTGGCGTGCTCTGGCATGCACTGGTGTGCTCTGGCGTGCTCTGGCGTGCACTGGCGTGCTCTGGCGTGCTTTGTCTTGCTCTGTCTTGCTCTGTCGTGCTCTGGCGTGCACTGGCGTGCATTTGCCTGCTTTGGCGTGCATTGGCGTGCACTGGCGTACTCTGGCGTGCACTGGCGTGCTCTGGCGTGCACTGGCGTGCATTGTCGTGCACTGGCGTGCTCTGGCGTGCACTGGCGTGCATTGGCGTGCTCTGGCGTGCACTGGCTTGCACTGGAGTGCTCTGGCATGCACTGGCTTGCACTGGAGTGCTCTGGCATGCACTGGCGTGCTCTGGCGTGCTCTGGCGTGCACTGGCGTGCTCTGGCGTGCTCTGGCGTGCTCTGGCGTGCACTGGCGTGCTCTGGCGTGCTCTGGCGTGCACTGGCGTGCATTGGCGTGCACTGGCGTGCTCTGGCGTGCATTGGCGTGCTCTGGCGTGCTCTGGCGTGCACGGGCGTGCTCTGGCGTGCTCTGGCGTGCTGTGGCGTGCTTTGGCGTGCTCTGGCGGGAACTGACGTGCACTGGCGTGCTCTGACGTGCACTGGCGTGCTCTGGCGTGAACTGACGTGCTCTGGCGTGCTCTGGCGTGCACTGGCGTGCATTGGCGTGCTTTGGCGTGCATTGGCGTGCACTGGCGTGCTCTGGCATGCAGTGGCGTGCATTGGCGTGCTTTAGCGTTTATTGGAGTGCACTGGCGTGCTCTGGCGTGCACTGGCGTGCATTGGCGTGCAATGGCGTGCTCTGGCATGCACTAGCGTGCTTTGGCGTGCTCTGGTGTGCTCTGGCGTGCTCTGGCGTGCTTTGGCGTGCTCTGGCGTGAACTGACGTGCTCTGGCGTGCACTGGCGTGCATTGGCGTGGAATGGCGTGCTCTGGCATGCACTAGCATGCTTTGGCGTGCTCTGGTGTGCTCTGGCGTGCTCTGGCGTGCTTTGGCGTGCTCTGGCGTGAACTGACGTGCTCTGGCGTGCACTGGCGTGCATTGGCGTGGAATGGCGTGCTCTGGCATGCACTAGCATGCTTTGGCGTGCTCTGGTGTGCTCTGGCGTGCTCTGGCGTGCTTTGGCGTGCTCTGGCGTGAACTGACGTGCTCTGGCGTGCACTGGCGTGCATTGGCGTGCTTTGGCGTGCATTGGCGTGCACTGGCGTGCTCTGGCATGCAGTGGCGTGCACTGGCGTGCATTGGCGTGCTTTGGCGTGCATTGGCGTGCACTGGCGTGCTCTGGCGTGCACTGGCGTGCTCTGGCTTGCAATGGCGTGCATTGGCGTGCAATGGCGTTCTCTTGCGTGCACTAACGTGCATTGGCGTGCACGGGCGTTCATTGGCGTGCAAGGGCGTGCTCTGGCGTAAACTGGCTTGCACTGGCGTGCTCTGGCGTGCTTTGGCGTGCTTTGGCGTGCTTTGGCGTGCTCTGGCGTGCTCTGGCGTTCTCTGGCGTGCTTTGGCATGCTCTGGCGTGCACTGACGTGCACTGGCGTGCTCTGGCGTGCTATAGCGTGCACTGGCGTGCACTGGCATGCACTGGCGTGCTCTGGCATGCACTGGCGTGCTCTGGCATGCACTGGCGTGCTCTGGCGTGCTCTGGCGTGTATTGGCGTGCACTGGCATGCTCTGGCGTGCTCTCGCCTGCTCTAGCGTGCTCTGGCATGCTTTGGCTTGCTTTGGCGTGCTTTGGCGTGCTCTGGCGTTCTCTGGTGTTCTCTGGCGTGCTTTGGCGTGCTCTGGCGTGCACTGGCGTGCTCTGGCGTGCTCTAGCGTGCACTGGCGTGCACTGGCATGCACTGGCGTGCTCTGGCATGCACTGGCGTGCTCTGGCATGCACTGGCGTGCTCTGGCGTGCTCTGGCGTGTATTGGCGTGCACTGGCATGCTCTGGCGTGCTCTCGCCTGCTCTAGCGTGCTCTGGCATGCTTTGGCTTGCTTTGGCGTGCTTTGGCGTGCTCTGGCATGCTCTGGCGTGCTCTGGCGTGCTCTTGCGTGCACTGACGTGCACTGGCGTGCTCTGGTGTGCTCTGGTGTGCACTGACGTGCACTGGCGTGCATTGGCGAGCTCTGGCGTGCATTGGCGTGCACTTGCGTGCTCTGACGTGCTCTGGCGTGCTCTGGCGTGCTCTGGCGTGCTCTGGCGTGCTCTGGCGTGCACTTTCGTGCACTGGCGTGCTCTGGCGTGTTCTGGCGTGCACTTACGTGCATTCGCGTGCAAGGGCGTGCTCTGGCGTGCACTGGCGTGCTGTGGCGTGCTGTGGCGTGCTCTGGCGTGCACTGGCGTGCTCTGGCGTGCTCTGTCTTGCTCTGGCGTGAACTGACGTGCACTGGAGTGCTCTGGCGTGCACTGGCTTGCACTGGCGTGCTCTGGCATGCACTGGTGTGCTCTGGCGTGCTCTGGCGTGCACTGGCGTGCTCTGGCGTGCTTTGTCTTGCTCTGTCTTGCTCTGTCGTGCTCTGGCGTGCACTGGCGTGCATTTGCCTGCTTTGGCGTGCATTGGCGTGCACTGGCGTACTCTGGCGTGCACTGGCGTGCTCTGGCGTGCACTGGCGTGCATTGTCGTGCACTGGCGTGCTCTGGCGTGCACTGGCGTGCATTGGCGTGCTCTGGCGTGCACTGGCTTGCACTGGAGTGCTCTGGCATGCACTGGCTTGCACTGGAGTGCTCTGGCATGCACTGGCGTGCTCTGGCGTGCTCTGGCGTGCTCTGGCGTGCACTGGCGTGCTCTGGCGTGCTCTGGCGTGCTCTGGCGTGCACTGGCGTGCTCTGGCGTGCTCTGGCGTGCACTGGCGTGCATTGGCGTGCACTGGCGTGCTCTGGCGTGCATTGGCGTGCTCTGGCGTGCTCTGGCGTGCACGGGCGTGCTCTGGCGTGCACGGGCGTGCTCTGGCGTGCTCTGGCGTGCTGTGGCGTGCTTTGGCGTGCTCTGGCGGGAACTGACGTGCACTGGCGTGCTCTGACGTGCACTGGCGTGCTCTGGCGTGAACTGACGTGCTCTGGCGTGCTCTGGCGTGCACTGGCGTGCATTGGCGTGCTTTGGCGTGCATTGGCGTGCACTGGCGTGCTCTGGCATGCAGTGGCGTGCATTGGCGTGCTTTAGCGTTCATTGGCGTGCACTGGCGTGCTCTGGCGTGCACTGGCGTGCATGGGCGTGCAATGGCGTGCTCTGGCATGCACTAGCGTGCTTTGGCGTGCTCTGGTGTGCTCTGGCGTGCTCTGGCGTGCTTTGGCGTGCTCTGGCGTGAACTGACGTGCTCTGGCGTGCACTGGCGTGCATTGGCGTGCAATGGCGTGCTCTGGCATGCACTAGCGTGCTTTGGCGTGCTCTGGTGTGCTCTGGCGTGCTCTGGCGTGCTTTGGCGTGCTCTGGCGTGAACTGACGTGCTCTGGCGTGCACTGGCGTGCATTGGCGTGCTTTGGCGTGCATTGGCGTGCACTGGCGTGCTCTGGCATGCAGTGGCGTGCACTGGCGTGCATTGGCGTGCTTTGGCGTGCATTGGCGTGCACTGGCGTGCTCTGGCGTGCACTGGCGTGCTCTGGCGTGCACTGGCGTGCATTGGCGTGCAATGGCGTGCTCTGGCGTGCACTAACGTGCATTGGCGTGCACGGGCGTTCATTGGCGTGCAAGGGCGTGCTCTGGCGTAAACTGGCTTGCACTGGCGTGCTCTGGCGTGCTTTGGCGTGCTTTGGCGTGCTTTGGCGTGCTCTGGCGTCCTCTGGCGTCCTCTGGCGTGCTTTGGCATGCTCTGGCGTGCACTGACGTGCACTGGCGTGCTCTGGCGTGCTATAGCGTGCACTGGCGTGCACTGGCATGCACTGGCGTGCGCTGGCGTGCACTGGCGTGCACTGGCGTGCACTGGCGTGCAAGGGCGTGCTCTGGCGTAAACTGGCTTGCACTGGCGTGCTCTGGCGTGCTCTGTCTTGCTCTGTCGTGCTCTTGCGTGCTCTGGCGTGCACTGGCGTGCATTTGCCTGCTCTGGAATGCACTGGCGTGCTCTGGCGTGCTCTGGCGTGCTCTGGCGTGCATTGGCGTGCACTGGCATGCACTGGCGTGCTCTCGCCTGCTCTAGCGTGCTCTGGCATGCTCTGGCGTGCTCTGGCGTGCACTGGCGTGCTCTGGCGTGCTCTGTCTTGCTCTGGCGTGAACTGACGTGCACTGGAGTGCTCTGGCGTGCACTGGCTTGCACTGGCGTGCTCTGGCATGCACTGGTGTGCTCTGGCGTGCTCTGGCGTGCACTGGCGTGCTCTGGCGTGCTTTGTCTTGCTCTGTCTTGCTCTGTCGTGCTCTGGCGTGCACTGGCGTGCATTTGCCTGCTTTGGCGTGCATTGGCGTGCACTGGCGTACTCTGGCGTGCACTGGCGTGCTCTGGCGTGCACTGGCGTGCATTGTCGTGCACTGGCGTGCTCTGGCGTGCACTGGCGTGCATTGGCGTGCTCTGGCGTGCACTGGCTTGCACTGGAGTGCTCTGGCATGCACTGGCTTGCACTGGAGTGCTCTGGCATGCACTGGCGTGCTCTGGCGTGCTCTGGCGTGCACTGGCGTGCTCTGGCGTGCTCTGGCGTGCTCTGGCGTGCACTGGCGTGCTCTGGCGTGCTCTGGCGTGCACTGGCGTGCATTGGCGTGCACTGGCGTGCTCTGGCGTGCATTGGCGTACTCTGGCGTGCACTGGCGTGCTCTGGCGTGCACTGGCGTGCATTGTCGTGCACTGGCGTGCTCTGGCGTGCACTGGCGTGCATTGGCGTGCTCTGGCGTAAACTGGCTTGCACTGGCGTGCTCTGGCGTGCTTTGGCGTGCTTTGGCGTGCTTTGGCGTGCTCTGGCGTGCTCTGGCGTTCTCTGGCGTGCTTTGGCATGCTCTGGCGTGCACTGACGTGCACTGGCGTGCTCTGGCGTGCTATAGCGTGCACTGGCGTGCACTGGCATGCACTGGCGTGCTCTGGCATGCACTGGCGTGCTCTGGCATGCACTGGCGTGCTCTGGCGTGCTCTGGCGTGTATTGGCGTGCACTGGCATGCTCTGGCGTGCTCTCGCCTGCTCTAGCGTGCTCTGGCATGCTTTGGCTTGCTTTGGCGTGCTTTGGCGTGCTCTGGCGTTCTCTGGTGTTCTCTGGCGTGCTTTGGCGTGCTCTGGCGTGCACTGGCGTGCTCTGGCGTGCTCTAGCGTGCACTGGCGTGCACTGGCATGCACTGGCGTGCTCTGGCATGCACTGGCGTGCTCTGGCATGCACTGGCGTGCTCTGGCGTGCTCTGGCGTGTATTGGCGTGCACTGGCATGCTCTGGCGTGCTCTCGCCTGCTCTAGCGTGCTCTGGCATGCTTTGGCTTGCTTTGGCGTGCTTTGGCGTGCTCTGGCATGCTCTGGCGTGCTCTGGCGTGCTCTTGCGTGCACTGACGTGCACTGGCGTGCTCTGGCATGCACTGGCGTGCTCTGGCGTGCTCTGGCGTGTATTGGCGTGCACTGGCATGCTCTGGCGTGCTCTCGCCTGCTCTAGCGTGCTCTGGCATGCTTTGGCTTGCTTTGGCGTGCTTTGGCGTGCTCTGGCATGCTCTGGCGTGCTCTGGCGTGCTCTTGCGTGCACTGACGTGCACTGGCGTGCTCGTGTGTGCTCTGGTGTGCACTGACGTGCTCTGACGTGCTCTGGCGTGCTCTGGCGTGCTCTGGCGTGCTCTGGCGTGCACTTTCGTGCACTGGCGTGCTCTGGCGTGTTCTGGCGTGCACTTACGTGCATTCGCGTGCAAGGGCGTGCTCTGGCGTGCACTGGCGTGCTGTGGCGTGCTGTGGCGTGATCTGGCGTGCATTGGCGTGCACTGGCATGCACTGGCGTGCTCTGGCGTGCTCTGGCGTGCTCTGCCGTGCTCTTGCGTGCATTGGCGTGCACTGGCGTGCTCTGGCGTGCACTGGCGTGCATTGGCGTGCAATGGCGTGCTCTGGCGTGCACTAACGTGCATTGGCGTGCATTGGCGTGCAAGGGCGTGCTCTGGCGTAAACTGGCTTCACTGGCGTGCTCTGGCGTGCTTTGGCGTGCTTTGGCGTGCTCTGGCGTGCTCTGGCGTTCTCTGGCGTGCTTTGGCGTGCTCTGGCGTGCACTGACGTGCACTGGCGTGCTCTGGCGTGCTCTAGCGTGCACTGGCGTACACTGGCATGCACTGGCGTAATCTGGCATACACTGGCGTGCTCTGGAATGCACTGGCGTGCTCTGGCGTGCTCTGGCGTGCATTGGCGTGCACTGGCATGCACTGGCGTGCTCTCGCCTGCTCTAGCGTGCTATGGCATGCTCTGTCGTGCTCTGGCGTGCTCTTGCGTGCACTGACGTGCACTGGCGTGCTCTGGTGTGCACTGGTGTGCACTGGCGTGCTTTGGCGTAATCTGGCGTGCTCTGGCATGCATTGGCGTGCACTGACGTGCACTGGCGTGCTCTGGCGTGCTCTGGCGTGAACTGACGTGCTCTGGCGTGCACTGGCGTGCTCTGGCGTGCACTGGCGTGCATTGGCGTGCACTGGCGTGCTCTGGCGTGCACTGGCGTGCATTGGCGTGCTCTGGCGTGAACTGACGTGCACTGGAGTGCTCTGGCGTGCACTGGCTTGCACTGGCGTGCTCTGGCATGCACTGGCGTGCTCTGGCGTGCTCTGGCGTGCACTGGCGTGCTCTGGCGTGCTCTGGCGTGCTCTGGCGTGCACTGGCGTGCTCTGGCGTGCTCTGGCGTGCACTGGCGTGCTCTGGCGTGCTCTGGCGTGCTCTGGCGTGCACTGGCGTGCATTGGCGTGCACTGGCGTGCTCTGGCGTGCATTGGCGTGCTCTGGCGTGCTCTGGCGTGCACGGGCGTGCTCTGGCGTGCTCTGGCGTGCTCTGGCGTGCTTTGGCGTGCTCTGGCGGGAACTGACGTGCACTGGCGTGCTCTGGCGTGAACTGACGTGCTCTGGCGTGCTCTGGCGTGCTCTGGCGTGCACTGGCGTGCTTTGGCGTGCATTGGCGTGCACTGGCGTGCTCTGGCATGCAGTGGCGTGCTTTGGCGTGCTTTGGTGTGCATTGGCGTGCACTGGCGTGCATTGGCGTGCAATGGCGTGCTCTGGCTTGCACTAGCGTGCTTTGGCGTGCTCTGGTGTGCTCTGCGTGCTCTGGCGTGCTTTGGCGTGCTCTGGCGTGAACTGACGTGCACTGGCGTGCTCTGGCGTGAACTGACGTGCTCTGGCGTGCTCTGGCGTGCACTGGCGTGCATTGGCGTGCTTTGGCGTGCATTGGCGTGCACTGGCGTGCTCTGGCATGCAGTGGCGTGCACTGCGTGCATTGGCGTGCTTTGGCGTGCATTGGCGTGCACTGGCGTGCTCTGGCGTGCACTGGCGTGCTCTGGCGTGCATTGGCGTGCAATGGCGTGCTCTGGCTTGCACTAACGTGCATTGGCGTGCACGGGCGTGCATTGGCGTGCAAGGGCGTGCTCTGGCGTAAACTGGCTTGCACTGGCGTGCTCTGGCGTGCTTTGGCGTGCTTTGGCGTGCTCTGGCGTGCTCTGGCGTTCTCTGGCGTGCTTTGGCGTGCTCTGGCGTGCACTGACGTGCACTGGCGTGCTCTGGCGTGCTCTAGCGTGCACTGGCGTGCACTGGCATGCACTGGCATGCACTGGCGTGCTCTTGCGTGCACTGACGTGCACTGGCGTGCTCTGGTGTGCTCTGGTGTGCACTGACGTGCACTGGCGTGCATTGGCGAGCTCTGGCGTGCATTGGCGTGCACTTGCGTGCTCTGACGTGCTCTGGCGTGCTCTGGCGTGCTCTGGCGTGCTCTGGCGTGCTCTGGCGTGCTCTGGCGTGCTTTGGCGTGCACTTTCGTGCACTGGCGTGCTCCGGCGTGTTCTGGCGTGCACTAACGTGCATTGGCGAGCTCTGGCGTGCTCTGGCGTGCACGGGCGTGCTCTGGCGTGCTCTGGCGTGCTCTGGCGTGCTTTGGCGTGCTCTGGCGGGAACTGACGTGCACTGGCGTGCTCTGGCGTGAACTGACGTGCTCTGGCGTGCTCTGGCGTGCACTGGCGTGCATTGGCGTGCTTTGGCGTGCATTGGCGTGCACTGGCGTGCTCTAGCGTGCTCTAGCGTGCACTGGCGTGCACTGGCATGCACTGGCGTGCTCTGGCGTGCACTTTCGTGCACTGGCGTGCTCTGGCGTGTTCTGGCGTGCACTTACGTGCATTGGCGTGCAAGGGCGTGCTCTGGCGTGCACTGGCGTGCTGTGGCGTGCTGTGGCGTGATCTGGCGTGCATTGGCGTGCACTGGCATGCACTGGCGTGCTCTGGCGTGTTCTGGCGTGCACTAACGTGCATTGGCGTGCTCTGAAATGCATTGGCGTGCACGGAAGTTCTCTGGCGTGCACTGGCGTGCTCTGGCGTGCTTTGGCTTGCTCTGGCGTGCACTGGCGTGCATTGGCGTGTTCTGGCGTGCATTGGCGTGCATTGGCGTAATCTCGCCTGCTCTAGCGTGCTCTGGCATGCTCTGGCGTGCTCTGACGTGCTCTGGATTGCACTGGTGTGCACTGGCGTGCATTGGCGTGCTCTGCTATGCAGAACTCAAGTGCTTGACAATAGAACTCCACTACCCGACAAAAGAACTCAAATAATTGAAAAAATTTTAAAAAATCAAGTGCTGTGATGTGCGTTTTTCTAAAACTTTTTGTTCGTGAATTGCTCTAAAAAATTTATTGATTCAATAGACTTGAAATGGTGTATTGGACATTGATTTACACATCCTGTAAATAAAAAATGGTTTTAACAAGAGAAATAAATATTATAGCAACTTCAAGTGCTGAGCTGTTCTCTGCTGTGCTCTACCGTGCTCTGGCGTGCTCTGGCGTGCTCTGGCATGCACTGGCGTGCACTTGCGTGCTCTGGCGTGCACTGGCGTGCATTGGCGTGCATTAGCGTGCTCTGGCGTGCTCTGGCGTGCACTGGCGTGCATTGGCATGCTCTAGCATGCACTGGCGTGCTCTGGCGTGCTCTGGCGTTCACTGGCGTGCTCTGGTGTGCTCTGCTATGCAGAACGTGCTCTGCTATGCAGAACTCAAGTGCTTGACAATAGAACCCTACTACCCGACAAAAGAACCCAAATAATTGAAAAATGTTAAAAAATTCAAGTGCTGTGATGTGCGTTTTTCTAAAAATATTTGTTCATGAATTGCTCTAAAAAATTTATTGATTCAATAGACTTAAAATGGTGTATTGGACATTGATTTACACATCCTGTAATTTAAAATGGTTTTAACAAGAGAAATAAATATTATAGCAACTTCAAGTGCTGAGCTGTTCTCTGCTGTGCTCTACCGTGCACTGGCGTGCTCTGGCGTGCATTGGCGTGCACTGGCATGCACTGGCGTACACTTGCGTGCTCTGGCGTGCTCTGGCGTGCTCTGGCGTGCACTGGCGTGCACTGGCGTGCTCTGGCGTGCTGTGGCGTGCTCTGGCGTGCTCTGGCGTGCTCTGGGGTGCATTGGCGTGCATTGGCGTGCACTGCCGTGCATTGGCGTGCTTTGGCGGGCAATGGCGTGCACTGGCGTGCTCTGTCGTGAACTTGCGTGCATTGGCGTGCTCTGGCGTGCATTGGCTTGTACTGTCGTGCATTGGCGTGCTCTGGCGTGCATTGGCGTGCACTGGCGTGCTCTGGCGTGCACTGGCGTGCTCTGGCGTGATCTGGCGTGCACTGGCATGCTCTGGCGTGCTCTGGCGTGCACTGGCGTGCTCTGACGTGCACTGGCGGGCTCTGGCGTGCTCTGGCGTGCACTGGCGTGCACTGGCATGCATTGGCGTGCTCTGGCGTGCATTGGCGTGCACTGGCGTGCTCTGGCGTGCTCTGGCGTGCTCTGGCGTGCACTGGCGTGCATTGGCGTGCTTTTGCGTGCATTGGCGTGCACTGGCGTGCTCTGGGGTGCTCTGTCGTGCTCTTCGTGCTCTGGCGTGCTCTGGCGTGCACTGGCATGCATTTGCGTGCTTTTGCGTGCATTTGCGTGCACTGGCGTACTCTGGCGTGCACTGGCGTGCTCTGGCGTGCTCTGGCGTGCACTGGCGTGCATTGGCGTGCTCTGGCGTGCACTGGCGTACACTGGCGTACACTGGCGTGCTCTCGCGTGCACTGGCATGCACTGGCGTGCTCTGGCGTGCTAAGGCATGCACTGGCGTGCTCTGTCGTGCTCTTTCGTGCTCTGTCGTGCTCTGTCGTGCTCTGTCGTGCTCTGTCGTGCTCTGGCGTGCTCTGGCGTGCACTGGCGTGCTCTGGCGTGCATTGGCGTGCACTGGCGTGCATTGGCGTGCACTGGCGTGCATTGGCGTGCACTGGCGTGCATTGGCGTGCTCTGACGTGCACTGCTTTTGCTCTGGCGTGCTCTGGCGTGCACTGGCGTGCTCTGGCGTGCATTGGCGTGCTCTGGCGGGCATTGGCGTGCACTGGCGTGCTCTGGCGTGCTCTGGCGTGTCTTGGCGTCCAATGGTGTGAACTGGCGTGCTCTGGCGTGCACTGGCGTGCACTGGCGTGCTCTGGCGTGCTCTGGCGTGCTCTGGCGTGCTCTGGCGTGAACTGAAGTGCACTGGCGTGCTCTCGCGTGCACTGGCATGCACTGGCGTGCTCTGGCGTGCTCTGTCGTGCTCTGTCGTGCTCTGGCGTGCTCTGGCGTGCTCTGGCGTGCTCTGGCGTGAACTGAAGTGCACTGGCGTGCTCTCGCGTGCACTGGCATGCACTGGCGTGCTCTGGCGTGCTCTGTCGTGCTCTGTCGTGCTCTGTCGTGCTCTGGCGTGCTCTGTCGTGCTCTGTCGTGCTCTGTCGTGCTCTGGCGTGCTCTGGCGTGCTCTGTCGTGCTCTGTCGTGCTCTGTCGTGCTCTGGCGTGCTCTGTCGTGCTCTAGCGTGCTCTGGCATGCTTTGGCGTGCTTTGGCGTGCTTTGGCGTGCTCTGGCGTGCTCTGGCGTTCTCTGGCGTGCTTTGGCGTGCTCTGGCGTGCACTGTCGTGCACTGGCGTGCTCTGGCGTGCTCTAGCGTGCACTGGCGTGCACTGGCATGCACTGGCGTGCTCTGGCATGCACTGGCGTGCTCTGGCATTCACTGGCGTGCTCTGGCGTGCTCTGGCGTGCATTGGCGTGCACTGGCATGCTCTGGCGTGCTCTCGCCTGCTCTAGCGTGCTCTGGCATGCTCTGGCGTGCTCTGGCGTGCTCTTGCGTGCACTGACGTGCACTGGCGTGCTTTGGTGTGCTCTGGTGTGCACTGACGTGCACTGGCGTGCATTGGCGAGCTCTGGCGTGCATTGGCGTGCACTTGCGTGCTCTGACGTGCTCTGGCGTGCTCTGGCGTGCTCTGGCGTGCTCTGGCGTGCACTTTCGTGCACTGGCGTGCTCTGGCGTGTTCTGGCGTGCACTAACGTGCATTCGCGTGCAAGGGCGTGCTCTGGCGTGCACTGGCGTGCTGTGGCGTGCTGTGGCGTGATCTGGCGTGCATTGGCGTGCACTGGCATGCACTGGCGTGCTCTGGCGTGCTCTGGCGTGCTCTGGCGTGCTCTTGCGTGCACTGACGTGCTCTGGCGTGCTCTGGCGTGCACTGGCGTGCTCTGGCGTGCTCTGGCGTGCTCTGGCGTGCACTGGCGTGCTCTGGCGTGCTCTGGCGTGCTCTGGCGTGCACTGGCGTGCTCTGGCGTGCTCTGGCGTGCTCTGGCGTTCACTGGCGTGCATTGGCGTGCTTTGGCGTGCATTGGCGTGCACTGGCGTGCTCTGGCGTGCACTGGCGTGCATTGGCGTGCAATGGCGTGCTCTGGCGTGCACTAACGTGCATTGGCGTGCATTGGCGTGCAAGGGCGTGCTCTGGCGTAAACTGGCTTCACTGGCGTGCTCTGGCGTGCTTTGGCGTGCTTTGGCGTGCTCTGGCGTGCTCTGGCGTTCTCTGGCGTGCTTTGGCGTGCTCTGGCGTGCACTGACGTGCACTGGCGTGCTCTGGCGTGCTCTAGCGTGCACTGGCGTACACTGGCATGCACTGGCGTAATCTGGCATACACTGGCGTGCTCTGGAATGCACTGGCGTGCTCTGGCGTGCTCTGGCGTGCATTGGCGTGCACTGGCATGCACTGGCGTGCTCTCGCCTGCTCTAGCGTGCTCTGGCATGCTCTGGCGTGCTCTGGCGTGCTCTTGCGTGCACTGACGTGCACTGGCGTGCTCTGGTGTGCACTGGCGTGCACTGGCGTGCTTTGGCGTGCTCTGGCGTGCTCTGGCGTGCATTGGCGTGCACTGGCGTGCACTGGCGTGCTCTCGCCTGCTCTAGCGTGCTCTGGCATGCTCTGGCGTGCTCTGGCGTCCTCTTGCGTGCACTGACGTGCACTGGCGTGCTCTGGCGTGCTCTGGTGTGCACTGACGTGCACTGGCATGCATTGGCGAGCTCTGGCGTGCATTGGCGTGCTTTTGCGTGCTCTGACGTGCTCTGGCGTGCTCTGGCGTGCTCTGTCGTGCTCTGTCGTGCTCTGGCGTGCACTGGCGTGCATTTGCGTGCTTTTGTGGCATTGGCGTGCACTGGCGTGCTCTGGCGTGCAGTGGCGTGCACTGGCATGCACTGGCGTGCTCTGGCGTGCTCTGGCGTGCACTGGCGTGCTCTGGCGTGCTCTGTCTTGCTCTGGCGTGAACTGACGTGCACTGGAGTGCTCTGGCGTGCACTGGCTTGCACTGGCGTGCTCTGGCGTGCACTGGTGTGCTCTGGCGTGCTCTGGCGTGCACTGGCGTGCTCTGGCGTGCTCTGTCTTGCTCTGTCGTGCTCTGTCGTGCTCTGGCGTGCACTGGCGTGCATTTGCCTGCTTTGGCGTGCATTGGCGTGCACTGGCGTACTCTGGCGTGCACTGGCGTGCTCTGGCGTGCACTGGCGTGCATTGGCGTGCACTGGCGTGCTCTGGCGTGCACTGGCGTGCATTGGCGTGCTCTGGCGTGAACTGACGTGCACTGGAGTGCTCTGGCGTGCACTGGCTTGCACTGGCGTGCTCTGGCGTGCACTGGTGTGCTCTGGCGTGCTCTGGCGTGCACTGGCGTGCTCTGGCGTGCTCTGTCTTGCTCTGTCGTGCTCTGTCGTGCTCTGGCGTGCACTGGCGTGCATTTGCCTGCTTTGGCGTGCATTGGCGTGCACTGGCGTACTCTGGCGTGCACTGGCGTGCTCTGGCGTGCACTGGCGTGCATTGGCGTGCACTGGCGTGCTCTGGCGTGCACTGGCGTGCATTGGCGTGCTCTGGCGTGAACTGACGTGCACTAAAGTGCTCTGGCGTGCACTGGCTTGCACTGGCGTGCTTTGGCATGCACTGGCGTGCTATGGCGTGCTCTGGCGTGCACTGGCGTGCTCTGGCGTGCTCTGGCGTGCTCTGGCGTGCACTGGCGTGCTCTGGCGTGCTCTGGCGTGCTCTGGCGTGCACTGGCGTGCTCTGTCGTGCTCTGGCGTTCTCTGGCGTGCACTGGCGTGCATTGGCGTGCACTGGCGTGCTCTGGCGTGCATTGGCGTGCTCTGGCGTGCTCTGGCGTGCACGGGCGTGCTCTGGCGTGCTCTGGCGTGCTCTGGCGTGCTTTGGCGTGCTCTGGCGGGAACTGACGTGCACTGGCGTGCTCTGGCGTGAACTGACGTGCTCTGGCGTGCTCTGGCGTGCACTGGCGTGCTCTGGCGTGCTCTGGCGTGCTCTGGCGTGCACTGGCGTGCATTGGCGTGCACTGGCGTGCTTTGGCGTGCATTGGCGTGCTCTGGCGTGCTCTGGCGTGGACGGGCGTGCTCTGACGTGCTCTGGCGTGCTCTGGCGTGCTTTGGCGTGCTCTGGCGGGAACTGACGTGCACTGGCGTGCTCTGGCGTGAACTGACGTGCTCTGGCGTGCTCTGGCGTGCACTGGCGTGCATTGGCGTGCTTTGGCGTGCATTGGCGTGCACTGGCGTGCTCTGGCATGCAGTGGCGTGCATTGGCGTGCTTTGGCGTGCATTGGCGTGCACTGGCGTGCATTGGCGTTCAATGGCGTGCTCTGGCTTACACTAGCGTGCTTTGGCGTGCTCTGGTGTGCTCTGCGTGCTCTGGCGTACTTTGGCGTGCTCTGGCGTGAACTGACGTGCACTGGCGTGCTCTGGCGTGAACTGACGTGCTCTGGCGTGCTCTGGCGTGCACTGGCGTGCTTTGGCGTGCTTTGGCGTGCATTGGCGTGCACTGGCGTGCTCTGGCATGCAGTGGCGTGCACTGCGTGCATTGGCGTGCTTTGGCGTGCATTGGCGTGCACTGGCGTGCTCTGGCGTGCACTGGCGTGCTCTGGCGTGCATTGGCGTGCAATGGCGTGCTCTGGCTTGCACTAACGTGCATTGGCGTGCACGGGCGTGCATTGGCGTGCAAGGGCGTGCTCTGGCGTAAACTGGCTTGCACTGGCGTGCTCTGGCGTGCTTTGGCGTGCTTTGGCGTGCTCTGGCGTGCTCTGGCGTTCTCTGGCGTGCTTTGGCGTGCTCTGGCGTGCACTGACGTGCACTGGCGTGCTCTGGCGTGCTCTAGCGTGCACTGGCGTGCACTGGCATGCACTGGCATGCACTGGCGTGCTCTTGCGTGCACTGACTTGCACTGGCGTGCTCTGGTGTGCTCTGGTGTGCACTGACGTGCACTGGCGTGCATTGGCGAGCTCTGGCGTGCATTGGCGTGCACTTGCGTGCTCTGACGTGCTCTGGCGTGCTCTGGCGTGCTCTGGCGTGCTCTGGCGTGCTCTGGCGTGCTCTGGCGTGCTCTGGCGTGCTCTGGCGTGCACTTTCGTGCACTGGCGTGCTCTGGCGTGTTCTGGCGTGCACTAACGTGCATTGGCGAGCTCTGGCGTGCTCTGGCGTGCACGGGCGTGCTCTAGCGTGCTCTGGCGTGATCTGGCGTGCTTTGGCGTGCTCTGGCGGGAACTGACGTGCACTGGCGTGCTCTGGCGTGAACTGACGTGCTCTGGCGTGCTCTGGCGTGCACTGGCGTGCATTGGCGTGCTTTGGCGTGCATTGGCGTGCACTGGCGTGCTCTAGCGTGCTCTAGCGTGCACTGGCGTGCACTGGCATGCACTGGCGTGCTCTGGCGTGCACTTTCGTGCACTGGCGTGCTCTGGCGTGTTCTGGCGTGCACTTACGTGCATTGGCGTGCAAGGGCGTGCTCTGGCGTGCACTGGCGTGCTGTGGCGTGCTGTGGCGTGATCTGGCGTGCATTGGCGTGCAGTGGCATGCACTGGCGTGCTCTGGCGTGCTCTGGCGTGCTCTTGCGTGCACTGACGTGCACTGGCGTGCTCTGGTGTGCTCTGGTGTGCACTGACGTGCACTGGCGTGCATTGGCGAGCTCTGGCGTGCATTGGCGTGCACTTGCGTGCTCTGACGTGCTCTGGCGTGCTCTGGCGTGCTCTGGCGTGCTCTGGCGTGCTCTGGCGTGCATTAGCGTGCTCTGGCGTGCTCTGGCGTGCTCTGGCGTGCACTGGCGTGCATTGGCATGCTCTAGCATGCACTGGCGTGCTCTGGCGTGCTCTGGCGTTCACTGGCGTGCTCTGGTGTGCTCTGCAATGCAGAACGTGCTCTGCTATGCAGAACTCAAGTGCTTGACAATAGAACCCTACTACCCGACAAAAGAACCCAAATAATTGAAAAATGATAAAAAATTCAAGTGCTGTGATGTGCGTTTTTCTAAAAATATTTGTTCATGAATTGCTCTAAAAAATTTATTGATTCAATAGACTTAAAATGGTGTATTGGACATTGATTTACACATCCTGTAATTTAAAATGGTTTTAACAAGAGAAATAAATATTATAGCAACTTCAAGTGCTGAGCTGTTCTCTGCTGTGCTCTACCGTGCACTGGCGTGCTCTGGCGTGCATTGGCGTGCACTGGCATGCACTGGCGTACACTTGCGTGCTCTGGCGTGCTCTGGCGTGCTCTGGCGTGCACTGGCGTGCTCTGGCGTGCTCTGGCGTGCTCTGGCGTGCTCTGGCGTGCTCTGGCGTGCTCTGGGGTGCATTGGCGTGCATTGGCATGCATTTGCGTGCTTTTGCGTGCATTTGCGTGCACTGGCGTGCTCTGGCGTGCATTGGCTTGTACTGTCGTGCATTGGCGTGCTCTGGCGTGCATTGGCGTGCACTGGCGTGCTCTGGCGTGCACTGGCGTGCTCTGGCGTGCACTGGCGTACACTGGCGTACACTGGCGTGCTCTCGCGTGCACTGGCATGCACTGGCGTGCTCTGGCGTGCTAAGGCATGCACTGGCGTGCTCTGTCGTGCTCTTTCGTGCTCTGTCGTGCTCTGTCGTGCTCTGTCGTGCTCTGGCGTGCTCTGGCGTGCTCTGGCGTGCACTGGCGTGCTCTGGCGTGCATTGGCGTGCACTGGCGTGCATTGGCGTGCACTGGCGTGCATTGGCGTGCACTGGCGTGCTCTGGCGTGCTCTGTCGTGCTCTTCGTGCTCTGGCGTGCTCTGGCGTGCACTGGCATGCATTTGCGTGCTTTTGCGTGCATTTGCGTGCACTGGCGTACTCTGGCGTGCACTGGCGTGCTCTGGCGTGCTCTGGCGTGCACTGGCGTGCACTGGCGTGCATTGGCGTGCACTGGCATGCTCTGGCGTGCACTGGCGTGCACTGGCGTACACTGGCGTGCTCTCGCGTGCACTGGCATGCACTGGCGTGCTCTGGCGTGCTAAGGCATGCACTGGCGTGCTCTGTCGTGCTCTTTCGTGCTCTGTCGTGCTCTGTCGTGCTCTGTCGTGCTCTGGCGTGCTCTGGCGTGCTCTGGCGTGCACTGGCGTGCTCTGGCGTGCATTGGCGTGCACTGGCGTGCTCTGGCGTGCACTGGCGTACTCTGGCGTGCACTGGCGTGCTCTGGCGTGCACTGGCGTGCATTGGCGTGCACTGGCGTGCTCTGGCGTGCACTGGCGTGCATTGGCGTGCTCTGGCGTGAACTGACGTGCACTAAAGTGCTCTGGCGTGCACTGGCTTGCACTGGCGTGCTTTGGCATGCACTGGCGTGCTATGGCGTGCTCTGGCGTGCACTGGCGTGCTCTGGCGTGCTCTGGCGTGCTCTGGCGTGCACTGGCGTGCTCTGGCGTGCTCTGGCGTGCTCTGGCGTGCACTGGCGTGCTCTGTCGTGCTCTGGCGTGCTCTGGCGTGCACTGGCGTGCATTGGCGTGCACTGGCGTGCTCTGGCGTGCATTGGCGTGCTCTGGCGTGCTCTGGCGTGCACGGGCGTGCTCTGGCGTGCTCTGGCGTGCTCTGGCGTGCTTTGGCGTGCTCTGGCGGGAACTGACGTGCACTGGCGTGCTCTGGCGTGAACTGACGTGCTCTGGCGTGCTCTGGCGTGCACTGGCGTGCTCTGGCGTGCTCTGGCGTGCTCTGGCGTGCACTGGCGTGCATTGGCGTGCACTGGCGTGCTTTGGCGTGCATTGGCGTGCTCTGGCGTGCTCTGGCGTGGACGGGCGTGCTCTGACGTGCTCTGGCGTGCTCTGGCGTGCTTTGGCGTGCTCTGGCGGGAACTGACGTGCACTGGCGTGCTCTGGCGTGAACTGACGTGCTCTGGCGTGCTCTGGCGTGCACTGGCGTGCATTGGCGTGCTTTGGCGTGCATTGGCGTGCACTGGCGTGCTCTGGCATGCAGTGGCGTGCATTGGCGTGCTTTGGCGTGCATTGGCGTGCACTGGCGTGCATTGGCGTTCAATGGCGTGCTCTGGCTTACACTAGCGTGCTTTGGCGTGCTCTGGTGTGCTCTGCGTGCTCTGGCGTACTTTGGCGTGCTCTGGCGTGAACTGACGTGCACTGGCGTGCTCTGGCGTGAACTGACGTGCTCTGGCGTGCTCTGGCGTGCACTGGCGTGCTTTGGCGTGCTTTGGCGTGCATTGGCGTGCACTGGCGTGCTCTGGCATGCAGTGGCGTGCACTGCGTGCATTGGCGTGCTTTGGCGTGCATTGGCGTGCACTGGCGTGCTCTGGCGTGCACTGGCGTGCTCTGGCGTGCATTGGCGTGCAATGGCGTGCTCTGGCTTGCACTAACGTGCATTGGCGTGCACGGGCGTGCATTGGCGTGCAAGGGCGTGCTCTGGCGTAAACTGGCTTGCACTGGCGTGCTCTGGCGTGCTTTGGCGTGCTTTGGCGTGCTCTGGCGTGCTCTGGCGTTCTCTGGCGTGCTTTGGCGTGCTCTGGCGTGCACTGACGTGCACTGGCGTGCTCTGGCGTGCTCTAGCGTGCACTGGCGTGCACTGGCATGCACTGGCATGCACTGGCGTGCTCTTGCGTGCACTGACTTGCACTGGCGTGCTCTGGTGTGCTCTGGTGTGCACTGACGTGCACTGGCGTGCATTGGCGAGCTCTGGCGTGCATTGGCGTGCACTTGCGTGCTCTGACGTGCTCTGGCGTGCTCTGGCGTGCTCTGGCGTGCTCTGGCGTGCTCTGGCGTGCTCTGGCGTGCTCTGGCGTGCTCTGGCGTGCACTTTCGTGCACTGGCGTGCTCTGGCGTGTTCTGGCGTGCACTAACGTGCATTGGCGAGCTCTGGCGTGCTCTGGCGTGCACGGGCGTGCTCTAGCGTGCTCTGGCGTGATCTGGCGTGCTTTGGCGTGCTCTGGCGGGAACTGACGTGCACTGGCGTGCTCTGGCGTGAACTGACGTGCTCTGGCGTGCTCTGGCGTGCACTGGCGTGCATTGGCGTGCTTTGGCGTGCATTGGCGTGCACTGGCGTGCTCTAGCGTGCTCTAGCGTGCACTGGCGTGCACTGGCATGCACTGGCGTGCTCTGGCGTGCACTTTCGTGCACTGGCGTGCTCTGGCGTGTTCTGGCGTGCACTTACGTGCATTGGCGTGCAAGGGCGTGCTCTGGCGTGCACTGGCGTGCTGTGGCGTGCTGTGGCGTGATCTGGCGTGCATTGGCGTGCAGTGGCATGCACTGGCGTGCTCTGGCGTGCTCTGGCGTGCTCTTGCGTGCACTGACGTGCACTGGCGTGCTCTGGTGTGCTCTGGTGTGCACTGACGTGCACTGGCGTGCATTGGCGAGCTCTGGCGTGCATTGGCGTGCACTTGCGTGCTCTGACGTGCTCTGGCGTGCTCTGGCGTGCTCTGGCGTGCTCTGGCGTGCTCTGGCGTGCATTAGCGTGCTCTGGCGTGCTCTGGCGTGCTCTGGCGTGCACTGGCGTGCATTGGCATGCTCTAGCATGCACTGGCGTGCTCTGGCGTGCTCTGGCGTTCACTGGCGTGCTCTGGTGTGCTCTGCAATGCAGAACGTGCTCTGCTATGCAGAACTCAAGTGCTTGACAATAGAACCCTACTACCCGACAAAAGAACCCAAATAATTGAAAAATGATAAAAAATTCAAGTGCTGTGATGTGCGTTTTTCTAAAAATATTTGTTCATGAATTGCTCTAAAAAATTTATTGATTCAATAGACTTAAAATGGTGTATTGGACATTGATTTACACATCCTGTAATTTAAAATGGTTTTAACAAGAGAAATAAATATTATAGCAACTTCAAGTGCTGAGCTGTTCTCTGCTGTGCTCTACCGTGCACTGGCGTGCTCTGGCGTGCATTGGCGTGCACTGGCATGCACTGGCGTACACTTGCGTGCTCTGGCGTGCTCTGGCGTGCTCTGGCGTGCACTGGCGTGCTCTGGCGTGCTCTGGCGTGCTCTGGCGTGCTCTGGCGTGCTCTGGCGTGCTCTGGGGTGCATTGGCGTGCATTGGCATGCATTTGCGTGCTTTTGCGTGCATTTGCGTGCACTGGCGTGCTCTGGCGTGCATTGGCTTGTACTGTCGTGCATTGGCGTGCTCTGGCGTGCATTGGCGTGCACTGGCGTGCTCTGGCGTGCACTGGCGTGCTCTGGCGTGCACTGGCGTACACTGGCGTACACTGGCGTGCTCTCGCGTGCACTGGCATGCACTGGCGTGCTCTGGCGTGCTAAGGCATGCACTGGCGTGCTCTGTCGTGCTCTTTCGTGCTCTGTCGTGCTCTGTCGTGCTCTGTCGTGCTCTGGCGTGCTCTGGCGTGCTCTGGCGTGCACTGGCGTGCTCTGGCGTGCATTGGCGTGCACTGGCGTGCATTGGCGTGCACTGGCGTGCATTGGCGTGCACTGGCGTGCTCTGGCGTGCTCTGTCGTGCTCTTCGTGCTCTGGCGTGCTCTGGCGTGCACTGGCATGCATTTGCGTGCTTTTGCGTGCATTTGCGTGCACTGGCGTACTCTGGCGTGCACTGGCGTGCTCTGGCGTGCTCTGGCGTGCACTGGCGTGCATTGGCGTGCACTGGCATGCTCTGGCGTGCACTGGCGTGCACTGGCGTACACTGGCGTGCTCTCGCGTGCACTGGCATGCACTGGCGTGCTCTGGCGTGCTAAGGCATGCACTGGCGTGCTCTGTCGTGCTCTTTCGTGCTCTGTCGTGCTCTGTCGTGCTCTGTCGTGCTCTGGCGTGCTCTGGCGTGCTCTGGCGTGCACTGGCGTGCTCTGGCGTGCATTGGCGTGCACTGGCGTGCTCTGGCGTGCATTGGCGTGCTCTGGCGTGCATTGGCGTGCACTGGCGTGCTCTGGCGTGCTCTGGCGTGTCTTGGCGTCCAATGGTGTGAACTGGCGTGCTCTGGCGTGCACTGGCGTGCACTGGCGTGCTCTGGCGTGCTCTGGCGTGCTCTGGCGTGCTCTGGCGTAAACTGAAGTGCACTGGCGTGCTCTCGCGTGCACTGGCATGCACTGGCGTGCTCTGGCGTTCACTGTCGTGCTCTGTCGTGCTCTGTCGTGCTCTGGCGTGCTCTGTCGTGCTCTGTCGTGCTCTGGCGTGCACTGGCGTGCATTTGCGTGCTTTTGCGTGCAGTGGCGTGCACTGGCATGCATTGGCGTGCACTGGCGTGCATTGGCGTGCACTGGCGTGCTCTGGCATGCACTGGCGTGCTCTGGCGTGCTCTGGCGTGCACTGGCGTGCTCTGGCGTGCTCTGTCTTGCTCTGTCGTGCTCTGTCGTGCTCTGGCGTGCACTGGCGTGCATTTGCCTGCTTTGGCGTGCATTGGCGTGCACTGGCGTACTCTGGCGTGCACTGGCGTGCTCTGGCGTGCACTGGCGTGCATTGGCGTGCTCTGGCGTGAACTGGCATGCACTGGCGTGCTCTCGCCTGCTCTAGCGTGCTCTGGCATGCTCTGGCGTGCTCTGGCGTGCTCTTGCGTGCACTGACGTGCACTGGCGTGCTCTGGTGTGCTCTGGTGTGCACTGACGTGCACTGGCGTGCATTGGCGAGCTCTGGTGTGCATTGGCGTGCACTTGGGTGCACTTGCGTGCTCTGACGTGCTCTGGCGTGCTCTGGCGTGCTCTGGCGTGCTCTGGCGTGCTCTGGCGTGCACTTACGTGCACTGGCGTGCTCTGGCGTGTTCTGGCGTGCACTAACGTGCATTGGCGTGCACGGGCGTGCTCTGGCGTGCGATGGCGTGCTGTGGCTTGCTGTGGCGTGATCTGGCGTGCATTGGCGTGCACTGGCATGCACTGGCGTGCTCTGGCGTGCTCTGGCGTGCTCTGGTGTGCTCTGCTATGCAGAACTCAAGTGCTTGACAATAGAACTCCACTACCCGACAAAAGAACTCAAATAATTGAAAAATTTTAAAAAATTCAAGTGCTGTGATGTGCGTTTTTCTAAAACTATTTGTTCATGAATTGCTCTAAAAAATTTATTGATTCAATAGACTTCAAATGGTGTATTGGACATTGATTTACACATCCTGTAATTAAAAAATGGTTTTAACAAGAGAAATAAATATTATAGCAACTTCAAGTGCTCAGCTGTTCTCTGCTGTGCTCTACCTTGCTCTGGCGTGCTCTGGCGTGCACTGGCATGCACTGGCGTGCACTTGCGTGCTATGGCTTGCACTGGCGTGCACTGGCGTGCACTGGCGTGCTCTGGCGTGCATTGGCGTGCTCTGGCGTGCTCTGGCGTGCACTGGCGTGCTCTGGCGTGCTCTGTCTTGCTCTGTCGTGCTCTGTCGTGCTCTGGCGTGCACTGGCGTGCATTTGCCTGCTTTGGCGTGCATTGGCGTGCACTGGCGTACTCTGGCGTGCACTGGCGTGCTCTGGCGTGCACTGGCGTGCATTGGCGTGCTCTGGCGTGAACTGGCATGCACTGGCGTGCTCTCGCCTGCTCTAGCGTGCTCTGGCATGCTCTGGCGTGCTCTGGCGTGCTCTTGCGTGCACTGACGTGCACTGGCGTGCTCTGGTGTGCTCTGGTGTGCACTGACGTGCACTGGCGTGCATTGGCGAGCTCTGGTGTGCATTGGCGTGCACTTGGGTGCACTTGCGTGCTCTGACGTGCTCTGGCGTGCTCTGGCGTGCTCTGGCGTGCTCTGGCGTGCTCTGGCGTGCACTTACGTGCACTGGCGTGCTCTGGCGTGTTCTGGCGTGCACTAACGTGCATTGGCGTGCACGGGCGTGCTCTGGCGTGCGAGCACGCCAGAGCGTTGGCGTGCACTGGCGTGCTCTGGCATGCTCTGGCGTGCTCTAGCGTGCTCTGTCGTGCACTTGTGTGCATTGGCGTGCACGGGCGTGCTCTGGCGTGCACTGGCGTGCTGTGGCGTGCTGTGGCGTGATCTGGCGTGCATTGGCGTGCACTGGCATGCACTGGCGTGCTCTGGCATGCTCTGGCGTGCTCTGGCGTGCTCTTGCGTGCACTGACGTGCACTGGCGTGCTCTGGTGTGCTCTGGTGTGCACTGACGTGCACTGGCGTGCATTGGCGAGCTCTGGCGTGCATTGGCGTGCACCTGCGTGCTCTGACGTGCTCTGACGTGCTCTGGCGTGCTCTGGCGTGCTCTGGCGTGCTCTGGCGTGCTCTGGCGTTCTGGCGTGCACTAACGTGCATTGGCGTGCTCTGAAGTGCATTGGCGTGCACGGAAGTTCTCTGACGTGCACTGGCGTGCACTTGCGTGCTCTGGCGTGCACTGGCGTGCACTGGCGTGCATTGGCGTGTTCTGGCGTGCTCTGGCGTGCTCTGGCATGCTCTTGCGTGCACTGGCGTGCATTGGCGTGCATTAGCGTGCTCTGGCGTGCATTGGCGTTCACTGGCGTGCATTGGCGTGCTCTGGCGTGCATTGGCGTGCACTGGCGTGCTCTGGCGTGCACTGGCGTGCATTGGCGTGCTCTGGCGTGCATTGGCGTGCACTGGCGTACTCTGGAGTGCACTGGCGTGCATTGGCGTGAACTGACGTGCTCTGGCGTGCACTGGCGTGCTCTGGCGTGCACTGGCGTGCATGGGCGTGCAATGGCGTGCTCTGGCATGCACTAGCGTGCTTTGGCGTGCTCTGGTGTGCTCTGGCGTGCTCTGGCGTGCTTTGGCGTGCTCTGGCGTGAACTGACGTGCTCTGGCGTGCACTGGCGTGCATTGGCGTGCAATGGCGTGCTCTGGAATGCACTAGCGTGCTTTGGCGTGCTCTGGTGTGCTCTGGCGTGCTCTGGCGTGCTTTGGCGTGCTCTGGCGTGAACTGACGTGCTCTGGCGTGCACTGGCGTGCATTGGCGTGCTTTGGCGTGCATTGGCGTGCACTGGCGTGCTCTGGCATGCAGTGGCGTGCACTGGCGTGCATTGGCGTGCTTTGGCGTGCATTGGCGTGCACTGGCGTGCTCTGGCGTGCACTGGCGTGCTCTGGCGTGCACTGGCGTGCATTGGCGTGCAATGGCGTGCTCTGGCGTGCACTAACGTGCATTGGCGTGCACGGGCGTTCATTGGCGTGCAAGGGCGTGCTCTGGCGTAAACTGGCTTGCACTGGCGTGCTCTGGCGTGCTTTGGCGTGCTTTGGCGTGCTCTGGCGTGCTCTGGCGTCCTCTGGCGTGCTTTGGCATGCTCTGGCGTGCACTGACGTGCACTGGCGTGCTCTGGCGTGCTATAGCGTGCACTGGCGTGCACTGGCATGCACTGGCGTGCGCTGGCGTGCACTGGCGTGCACTGGCGTGCACTGGCGTGCAAGGGCGTGCTCTGGCG
Source organism: Daphnia pulex (assembly GCF_021134715.1). Taxonomy (NCBI): domain Eukaryota; kingdom Metazoa; phylum Arthropoda; class Branchiopoda; order Diplostraca; family Daphniidae; genus Daphnia; species Daphnia pulex. The sequence continues at coordinate 3,998,433 of NC_060021.1, read as the reverse complement.
TAAACTGGCTTGCACTGGCGTGCTCTGGCGTGCTCTGTCTTGCTCTGTCGTGCTCTTGCGTGCTCTGGCGTGCACTGGCGTGCATTTGCCTGCTCTGGAATGCACTGGCGTGCACTGGCGTGCATTTGCGTGCTTTTGCGTGCAGTGGCGTGCACTGGCATGCATTGGCGTGCACTGGCGTGCATTGGCGTGCACTGGCGTGCTCTGGCATGCACTGGCGTGCTCTGGCGTGCTCTGGCGTGCACTGGCGTGCTCTGGCGTGCTCTGTCTTGCTCTGTCGTGCTCTGTCGTGCTCTGGCGTGCACTGGCGTGCATTTGCCTGCTTTGGCGTGCATTGGCGTGCACTGGCGTACTCTGGCGTGCACTGGCGTGCTCTGGCGTGCACTGGCGTGCATTGGCGTGCTCTGGCGTGAACTGGCATGCACTGGCGTGCTCTGACAAAAGAACTCAAATAACTTGAATAATTTTTAAAAATTCAAGTGCTGTGATGTGCGTTTTTCAAAAACTTTTTGTTCATGATTTGCTCTATAAATTTATTGATTCAATAGACTTGAAATGGTGTATTAGACATTGATTTACACATCCTGTAATTAAAAAATGGTTTTAACAAGTGAAATAAATATTATAAGGCATAAAAATTAGGGGAAAAAATCTGAAAAAAATTCAGACAATAGAAAAGATGTAAAATGACATAAATCCCAAGTTTGGTGAATTTATGTCATTTTTTCGATTTTTGCCACCCGAAAAACCCATATGAAAAATACACGCCGCCTTATGGAACGGCGCGGGGTGATCCCATACTTATGGAGGGGACTGTAGGTGTCGGTATTATAACGTTGGAATAGGGAAACGACTGCAGTGGAAAATGAACGGTTCAAAGATATAAACTTAACAAACTTAATTGGTGCGATACATCTACTAGCCACGGCCTCGCAACAGGCTTCGAAGTTCAGCTTTTTGATAAACTGCACAATCTTTACACTGTAGCCTAGCCTACTATTTGATACGTTACGGACTTACAGTGATGAAAAATCGAATAGCCAAAATTTGATCAGAAATTGATCATAGTTCTGTACAGTACTTGACAGATAAGTTAATAGTTAACGGCTGCCTGTTATGCTTAATAAAACTAGACTTCACTATATATCAGGTCAGAGAGCTGAAGTTCCTATGTAACTATACTACGCTACACTACACTACACTATATCAGGGGAAGGACAAATTTGTAGAAAGACCCGTTTTCACTATACTATACTATACTACACTACTCCATACACTACTGTATATCAGAAGTCAGAAAATTTAAAAAAAAACCGGTTTCACTACACTATGCTACACTACACTACGCCATACACTACACTATATGGGAGACCAGGCAAGTGTAATCGGGATTTTACCATACTACACCAAACTACACTACCATCCACTACACTACACCAGCCACCGTGTAGTGTGTAGTAGGAGCATCCCCATACCGGTAGTTACACATACGCTCACTAGGTGGCGCCACGGTATTTCAAAGTCAGCCAGAGGTAGTGAGCCAAACGGCGCGTCATACTATTGCCCTGTCGGACCGGCATGGCAATAGGTCCGACCCCCGTGGGTGACGAGGGCTGAGCGGGTGGGTTCGTCACCAATTAAACGGAAGACAAGACTACCCCTGGTCCAACTACTCAATTGATGACTGATGCAAGAGATAATAATGCGCATGACATGAATAAATTTTTTTTTTCGAAGTGGGTGTGGTTTTTCAGTTTTATTTGTTGTTTCTCGAAAGGATTTTATTTATTTTTATCGGGGAGGGTGTGGATGGAAAAGAAACATCACGATTTTTAGTTATCGATCAAAACAAGGGAAGGATAAAGGTCAAGTAAAAAAATAGTTTAATACTATGATGTTTATTCATGTTAACAAAGGATCAAACAAGGATCAAAATGGATTGAAAGGATCATACAGATTTTTGAGGTAGAGAGAGAGAATCTTGAGTTGCACGTAATCGAGATGACTGAATATGGCGACTAAATTCCATAATTATGCTCGCTGAATAATTCACAATGCCCCGCTTTGGGTTTAACAGCACGACGAGGGAAATTTTTCATTAGACGAAGACGATGAGCAACTCATTTCATGCAGATTGACATAGTCCGCTTTAAACTTGTACTGGAAATTTGAATGCTCTCGTTCGTATTCGATGAGGCTTTTGGCAAGCAGGCCGAATGCCTGCGTCACACCTGTAAATTTCACATTCAACGAAAAATTTGCATTTATCAAGAATAATGTTTCAGGTTTCGGCTGATGTCAATCTTATTTACATGTTACCTTTATCCATGATGGCAGAAGTTTCGCAAAATAACGCACCGACAGTAGACGCGTACTCGTATCCTTGTTCATAAGATATCATTCTCTGGTCACAAAGGTCAGCTTTATTGCCAACTATTAGGAAATCAATAAGTTCTTCATTAAATTTCATAATAAACTCAATGATACAAGCTCTCACCCAACAGTATTAGTACAGGAGTTTCCACATTACGCTTAAGCTCTGCAATATTTTGATGATTATTACAACTCAGTCCCACATTTTGATAAGTCATTTTTTAAAAATGAAGAACTGACCTTTAACCCATAATTGAGCTGCCTTAAAGGAGCATGATGCACTGACATCATAACTGTTTGAAAAATTCCAAACATAATTTTTTATATGCATACTGAACTTAAATTTGCTTAAATAAGACTTACAGGACAACTGCTGCATTCGCTTTCCTGTAGTAGAGTGGAGCCATTGACTTGTATCGCTCTTGACCAGCCGTGTCCCATATCTACAATATTAATCAGAACTTGTACAGAGCACTTTTACTGCTTATTGCTGTAATATACACCCACCTGCATTCTGACTGATTTATCTTTGACTCTCACTCTGCAAGTGACAAAAGATGCACCTATTGTTGAGCTGACACACTTCAATTTTTTTCTATCTTGGTTATTACCATCAGGATTGAATACGACGACAAAACTTGTCTTACCTACGTCTTTTTATGATTCAAGAGCTATATTAAAACAGAAAAACTACGTCAGTTTGAGATAATTAAACTCACTTTGTTCTCCTAGAATAACGATTTTAGCTTCAATATTGTTATTTGTAACCAAACTTTCCTCCATTTCAATGTCTAATAAAACGATAAATATCAAAATAAAATAGTAACTAGAGAAACAAAAACGGTGATCTGTCAAATGAAGAAAGTATTGACAGCCAATACAAAAAAACGTTTAAGCAACTAAATATGGGTTTAAGCAACCAGGAAATTTCCCATGAATATTTTAGTCGTGTATGTAATAATGCCTTTTTGAAGCAGCAACCATCAGGTTATAAAGAATCCAAACACATTAAAGGAGAAGAACACACAACAGTTCAGGTGTCTGCAGAGAATTTTTCGACGCATTTCTTAAGATGGACATAATAACACATCTTTTGACACCAAGGACAAAAATGTTGAATAACTAAAAATTGGTTAAACATATGTTGTTCTTTCCATTGAAAGGGATTGACATGTCCATCTTGAAGTTGCAGAGACGACTTGCTTGATCTTTTATTCTTTTTAAATAACACTTCTGGATTCAAATTCACTCCAGTTGTTCTTGATGAGCACTCATGATCACTCACTTTTTAAGCCACCACAGTGTTCCTTACTGTTTAGTTCTTGATTGTTTACTGTTCGAAGTGTTCACATTTAGATGTGTTGGATTAAGAAGACAAAAAGAAGGTAAACACACACACACCCTCCCAAGTCGAGAAGGTGAACACAAAAAGTTCTTTATCCCCTCCCCACCTTTTTTTTTTATTTACTTTTGTTTGTAAAGATTGTTCTTACACTTGTCCCACAGTCTTTTCCCGGATCACATCTTTAGTGGCGTGGGCGAGAAATATTCTCTCGCATGTTTCCACCTCTACCAGACAATCCTCCACGATCAACTCCACGATCAACTCCACGATCAACTCCACGATCAACTCCACGATCAACTCCACGATCAACTCCACGATCAACTCCACGATCTACTCCACGATCAACTCCACGATCAACTCCGCGATCTCCTCCGCGATCTCCTCCGCGATCTCCTCCGCGATCTCCTCCGCGATCTCCTCCACGATCTCCTCCACGATCTCCTCCACGATCTCCTCCACGATCTCCTCCACGATCTCCTCCACGATCAACTCCACGATCTCCTCCACGATCTCCTCCACGATCAACTCCACGATCAACTCCACGATCTCCTCCACGATCTCCTCCACGATCTCCTCCACGATCTCCTCCACGATCAACTCCACGATCACCACCACGATAAAGTTGGCTATCACGATCACGATCTGATGGACGATATCCTCCCGGTCCGTCTCTCGTGTTACTACCACGATTGTCTCTATCGCGCATATTATATCCATCCCGATCCTAGTTTTGTTGTGTTAATTATAACTAGTTATCAAACAAAAACCAAATTAATGACGTAATGAATATTACCCTGTAATCGTATCCGGAACGATCACTTCTACCACGAAAATCTCTCGGATCCGCAGGTGCACGATCGAATCCTTCGCGATCGCGACGATCAGACTGAGGCCTATTATATGGTTCCCGTTCTCGTTGTGGCGGGGCCCTTTCGTTTTCGTAATCGTTGCCACTGCTGTGACCACCAGATGGGGACACGGGCGCTGTTGTTTTTCGCTGATCTTCCTCTGCTTGACGTTTCTCGTAGTGGCTAAAATCGTCGAAAATGGACGTTGCGTGGCGGTATGAATGGAGGATCTTCAACACCTAGTTGAAAAATAGTAATATTCTTTAGAACTGGAGATTCCAAATGGAGTTTGGTTATTACCTGACGACCCTTTTCAACGGGAACCTCTTGGGTATCGCGTGAATTGGTAACGGGCTTGTTCTCGTTGTTTTCCAACCGAATGTGGCGCAACGCAGCATTAGGCACGTCTTTAACATAAATCCATTTGACGGTGAACTGACCACGCCATTTGTCTTGGGACCACACCGATAAGGTCGACGACATGTCCACTGCCGACGTCTAAGAAACAAAACAAAAGCTACTGGTCATTTCAAATTGTTCTATAAGTTTAGCTGTAGCCAAATTCACCATTTCAGCCATGCCACAGAAATGTCCGGATCCGTTGACGGAAAAGTACAAATACACTGGACCCTTTCCATCTCTGAAAAAATATATATATAATATGAAAATGAATATGAATGGTACTTGAACACCAAAATAAAAACGAAAATTATGAGTATCAAGAAAATGGACAAAACCTTTCACGGAAGGCGGCGTCAAGTCGCTTGTTGCCATGTTCTGTTGAACACCAGATTTCATATTTGATGGATCGATGAATGTCATCTTCTGAATATGATTTGATGACAAAGAAACGTGCATTCTTGGCCGACAAATCAAACTCTTTTGGATTGTAAATGTGTTTTGATTGCAACTCTTCCAACACTGGATTGGCTTGGGTCGGTGGTGCTGGTGGAGCAGCGGTCGGCGCAACAACCAATTGGGCAGCAGCCGTTTTAGGCGGAGTTACCGCAACCGGCTGTTGATGCCCAACGGGTTGGGCTGGAGCAGGAGATGGAGTAGGTCGTGTTGGGCGTGGTTGCGGTTGTATTTGATGATTAACTTGTTGGTGTTGTTGCTGATGTTGGTTGCCCTGCTGCTGTTGCTGTTGTTGTTGTTGTGGCTGTTGCTGCTGTTGATGATGATTATGTTGACTCTGCTGCTGAATTTGCTGCTGATATTGTTGTTGCTGTTGAGCATGATGATGATGATGATGTTGTTGTTGTTGATGTTGTTGTTGTTGATGTTGTTGTTGTTGATGTTGTTGATGTTGTTGTTGTTGATGTTGCTGAGATGGCAGATGTGGTTGTCCTACCGATTTTGACGGAACTGAAACCGGTTGCTGAACAGTCGAGACTGGTGTTGGTTGAACAGTAGAGGGGATGGCAAGGGCCTGATGCTGAAGAGAAGCTGATGATGCTGAACTGGGTGGATTAACTCCACCGCCGTTCTTGTTTTCCCAAGTGCCAATATCCAAACTTGGAGTTCGTGGTGTTACCATAGGCGGCGGAACCATTGACTTTTTCTTGGTTGTCAGTTGTGGCTTGGCTGGCTGGCTGGCGATTGAAGCCCAAGTCAGCTTCTTCGGTTGCTGAGACTGCTGTTGCTGCAGTTCCTGTTGAACAGGTTTAGCTGTCTCAAGCGACAGTCCTTGCATAACTTGTTCTACTTGCTTCACACCCGGAGATGACGAGGATTCCTCCTGTCGGCCAGTCGAAGGGGCCGATGAAGCGTAGGCTGTTTGATGATCGGCAGTTCTTCCTGTTTGATAGTAGTCGTCGTAATGGGCCGCTTTACGATCCCATGTCGAGTATTCTGCACCGACACCATAGCCGCCACCGAAAGCCGGCTGGCCACCAAAATTGCTGAAACTTCCACTAGGGCCAAACATGCCATCAATTCCATATGGGTCTTGCTGGTGAAGGTGCTGAGCCTGATGGGAAGGGGCTCCATATCCACCCAAAAAGGGCATATCACCTGTTCCCGTGGCAGAATTGCTGGACCAAGCTCCATGGTCCAGTTGGTAAGAGAATGAAGGCCCATAGTAGCTCGATAGATAATGATCAGTTGTCGCTACGGTAGGGGAAACGTACGAATTCTATAAAGTTCAAAATGAAAAATGTAAATGTTAAAAGCCAAATAAAACTCACTGACACAAACAAACAACCTGAATTGATTGATTCCTCCAAGATGAAAAGTCTTCATGGTCGTTAAGTTGATCCTTATTGGGACCATTCACTGTTTGACAACAAGAAAATATTAGTTTACTGAACATGAATTTTACATGACAATAAAAGATCCACCTTGTTGTTGACTTCCTTGGCCTCTCATCCGCTGGGTGACAGAAAGAATGAGCTTAATGAACTGCAGTAAAACAAATAGGAAAACTGTTCACTAAATTTACCTGATCTGACACGCCCGTTGACATCACACAACCAAATGGCACAGGGAATTCAATAAAAGGAATTAACCCAAGATTTTTCAGAGAAGAACACAACAAAGTAACACAAAACGTCACAAACACGAGTGTTGGGGGGAATTCACGGTAAGTGGGTATTTCGTGAATACGACGAAACCCTGAATCGGGAGCGTGAATAACGCGGGATTCTCTATAATTTTGGGGAGGGGGCACTCGAGTGTCTCACCAAACAATGTTTTCAGCCGGTTTTTCAACCAGCAAGACTTTGAACGGTCAAAAACGAGAGGAATTAGAGAATTCCGTGGCCAAAAGTTGATAACTGAACAAGAGTACAAGAAAACTATGGCGGCTGTTCTTCTTTTTCTGTCTTTTTTTTAGTAGAGAAAAATCCCGTCTTATACATACAGCGCTTCAAAAGTCAGTTTCAGCAACCGTCCGAAAACGAGAAACTTGTGTCAGTCACAGAAACATTCTTCACTTGCCGGAACCTCAAACAAGCAAGAACTGGATAGCATAGTGCATTGATTCACGATCACACGGTCAAATTTTTTAACATTTTACCAAAAATCTAAATCATTGACTACCTTTCTAAGTAATTTTTTTTTAAATTTGGTATTGAAAAATAAAAGGTAAATGAAAAGATTAAAAGAAATAAAATATAGAAAAATTACTTCTGTCATCCGGAAACTGATTAGTCGCAGCCTTCTTCCTCTATATTAGACTCCTCCTTTTCTGTACTTTCCGTCTCGTCTTTCCATTCGCCTCAGCGGCTCGGTCGTACCATCACGCTACTTTGGGTAAGCTTCTTCTATTTAATGTAATTATTTTTCAACTTTACTAAATGTTGTTTTCATGTAGAATCCATTCATCTAGACCTGAAGAATGTCGGCCGCCCAAAAGAAACAGGTAATAGTCAATTTAGCGTATGCAGAACTTGCTTAAATTTCCGGCTTGGCATTGGAGAAAATGGCGTCAAGTAGCCACGTGTAGAAGTTGAAATGTCGGGATAATTTTTTAAGTTTTTATTAAATTGTAACACCGTTCTTATGTGACTACAGAAAAAAGCTATTGAGAGCATCAACTCTCGCCTTGCTTTGGTGATGAAGTCTGGCAAATTCTGCCTTGGTCTCCGCCAAACCCTGAAGACGCTTCGTCAAGGAAAATCCAAGCTGGTGATAATCGCCAACAACACTCCCCCACTCAGGTGAGACTGTGAAGTAGGCAGTAAAATTGTCTATGGAGTCTAAGAACCATAGGGTGGCTGATCCCTTGAAGTTTTAAACTTGTGCTAATTTTAATATTTTTGTTAACAGGAAATCGGAGATTGAGTACTACGCCATGTTGGCCAAGACTGGTGTTCATCACTACACAGGCAACAACATTGAGCTGGGCACAGCATGCGGAAAGTACTTCCGAGTCTGCACTATGTCGATTACTGATCCTGGAGATTCCGATATCATCAGGTCTATGCCTGCCAGTGAAGGTGGTCAAGGACAGTAACACATGTAAAGTTCTGTCTTGTATGATGTGAAATACACATTTGTACCTAAGTGCACTGTGTGTTCTGTCAGTATGGTGTAGATTTCTTGGTTTAAGTTTTTTTTTAACAAATACTACAGTAAGACATTGTAGAGGAATGGTGAAATGTTGTAATGACAACAATCAAAACTTCTTTCAGGAATGAAATTTAATAAAAGCAAAGTGTTACTATTTAAACTATACAAAAAGGAAGAAAACTAATGGTCTTGATATTTTGGCTCTCTTTTTTCAGCAAAACTTTTTAAGCCCTCTTGAGCATCTTTAAGCTGCAAATTACCCACCATTACATTTTCTCCTTCCCTATTAAAAAAAACATTCTTAGATATAATTTTTAAACATGTACTTCAGTTATATACTTATATGCCTCCATGATATCCATTTTTAATTGCCGGTGAAGAAACTGTTTACCCAAACGCATGACAGGGAGACTTTTCTTGCAGATACTCTCAATAACCTGTTGGGTTTCTAATTCTATAAATATTTCAGAGTATTCTATATTAGTAAAAATAACCTGTAGTAATAAACACTGATTAAGGAAAGGATGTAACATTTAAGTATAATTATAACCTACTGATACTGGTAAAATGAACTTCCTACAAAAAATTATGACAATCAAATAACTAAAAAAAAATAACTAACCTATATTTTCAGCTGGTACAACTCTACTAACCAGGCCAGCCTTTAAAGCTTCTTCAGCTGACAATGGAAGACCAGTAAAGAGCATGTAAGATGCTAATTTCATTGGGATTGCCCTAGCGACAGCCACTCCTGGTGTTGAGCAAAAGAGTCCCAAATTTATCCCTGGAGTGGAGAAGGTTGCATTGGTACTTGCCACAACAATATCACACATGGCTACCAATTGACAACCAGCTGCAGCAGCTATTCCATCAACCTTGCAAGATATTTGTTATTCATAGAAAGCACTGTGAATAAAACCAATTTCTTTTACATTACCTGAGCTACGATAGGAATAGGGCAATCAATTAAGAGTTTCATAAGACTAGTACATGTTGAGAACACTAATTCATGATGAGTTTTAGGAGTTTCATTTGTCTATAATGATCAACAAATGTTACTCTGATGATTAAATATCAGCATAATTGTTTGCAAATACCAATTCCTTTAAGTTATGGCCAGCAGAGAAGACTTTACTCCCTGATGAAGAAAGAAGAACACAACGAGCACCTTTGGCTTCATTAACTGCCTTGAAAATACTTTGAAGTTCATTCAGCATTTCAGTAGACAGTGCATTCCTATTAAACATAAACAATATTATAAAAGCAACTAAAACTATCATATGCAAATCTGAGATATAATAAAAATACCAACCTAGTTCTAGGAGAATTTAGTTGTACTTTATATATTCCATTCTCATTCGAAAAATTTACAAGATTTAAACTTTCCGGCTGCGAAGTGGCCAAAGATGAAAAAAAATATTTATGAACATTTTTGATGGATCCAAGAGCATAAGATAGGCGCGTCGCCATTGTCATCTTGTTTACATTTCGTACGGTACAGCCTACTAGAAATAGGAAGCCGCCGAAAGGGAAAAGCAGAATTGCGTCCTAGAACTTAGCTGGTCTTGTCATCTAGCGTTCAAAAAAGCAACGTATTTGAACTTATTAGGTAACATTCTCTCAGCCATGACTGCGCAGTGCCCCAATTTCTCGTTTTTTTTTCGTAGTAATAGAAAAAGAGAAAATAAATCATCATGCGCATAATTGCTCATAAAAATGAGAGATCGAATCCATTTCTGCTTCTATTTGTATTCAGCACTATTGTGAAGTTATGATCAGACCAGAAATTTTTTTAGTCTTTCTACTATATTGCTTACGTGCACCTGTTCCTATAATAAGGTGGAAATGACTCGTCAGTACTTCAAATTCGCAAAACTGTTTTATATATCGCTACCTGCAGTGTGTTGTCTCTGCTACGAAGACCGCATATCCCTTGCTCAAGAGTCGAATCTGACAGAAATATTAAATAAGGCATTCCTCTAGCGTCGCATTGAGCCGTCGTCCAAGGAGCATTTAATGGCAAGACCGGAATTCTTGACTGTTTGAATTCGAGACTCATTAAGCGGCGAAGATCCTCTAATTCGGCCATTCGTGTAGGGGAGCCTTCAACAACAATGCCCACAGCATACGGAGCTAGAGCCTTATGCAGCGATAACACGGATCTAATAACGGAGGAAAACATTAGTCAGTAATAAACATTTTTAAATTTCCCATAATTGAATAATTACGCCTTATTTCGGGTGAAATAAGCGTCTGTAAGAAAGAAACAAACGGCCAACTCCAATTTCACCTGGGACGTAACCAAACACGGCCAAGAAGATTTCCGCTGAAACTTGACCATCAATGACTTTTTCGTCTCCTCATTCAACTGAAAGAGAAAATCAATCGGTATTAGCACATACACACAATAGTAAGAATAACAAATGAGATTCAAAACCTGCAAATCAGCGAACACAGCGGGATTGTAGAGTTTTAAGACTTCAAAAGGTTCCGATCCCAGAGCTGGGGAGCCGAATTCAATCTTCTGTTCCACGAACGTTTCGTCTAAAGATGCGCTGCCCGTCGTGTTGAGAAGAACGGGCTGTTGAAGATAAGATTTCCACCAGCGAAGCCTCGTTTTCTGGAGGCGGATGAATTCGTCATTTTTCAGAGCAGGCTGCGTTAGAGTGCAAAGATTGAGATGAGTTTGCGGGAGGGCATCAATCAAGTCCGCCATGGCCGTCACGTCTTTAATTGCTTTGGAGGTTTTCTTTACAGAAGTTTTGCTAGCTAGACTAAGGGAACTGTTAGATCCCATGAGAGATTGGGCATCCAAGAACAACTGCACAAGTTCCACATTTATTTGGTTTAAAGAGTCACTATTAATGAGCAAGGCATTTGAATTTTGGGTCACATTGCTTCTGATCCACTCTTGCTCAATCCTATTTTGCAGAGCTTCACCAAGAAATGAAAATTTGTCAAAATTTGGACTAAGGAACTTATGCTTGACACAGTGATCGGCAATTTTTTTAAAGTTCATGGTCTTCAATTTTTGTAGGAACAATCTTTGTCTGGAAGAGGGATGTTGCCTGGTGGGGCATAGAAATACTCTTCTTCTGTCACAGTAGCATTGGAGAGGATTTCTTCTCTGATATTACCCTCAGTCACACAATCTTCTCTCAGTGATTGAATGTACTCTTCGTATAGGACATTTATCAAGGGTTTCACTGCCGATGTATCTACAGAATGTATCTGATTGGCGAACTGAATAGCTTCTTCTAATCGACGAATGCCTTCACGATTGGCGAAATCCACCAATGAGAGCCGCTCCAAGTGCTCGATAGTCTTGGAATCAATTTTGACAGAAGCTATTTCACCTTCCCTTTCAAGAACGATGGGTTTCTCAGGCACTGCTGAACTAAATTTCTTCAAAACAAACGAAAAATATTTGCGATTTAAAAATAACTGACTAGCACGTTGGATGACAGACATTTTTCGACTGCTAGTCACCAACGTTGCCCGATATAATATTTCAATTTGTGTTTTTCATCTTTTTTTTTTTTTTTACTTTTAATTTTCTCTCATTCAAAACCAAGAGTTAAATGAAGAGGAAGCCAGTGAAATATTTCCCACGAAAATGTATTGAATACAATTGAGCTCAAAGATATTTCCTAACGAGTACAGTTATTACAGTATGATTGAATTGAACAGACAACAAAATTCTTTCCTAGTATTTACGAGTTTGAATTTTGATCCAAAATTGGGGAGAAAAATTAACAAGATTTTGATGCCATTTCTAACAAATGTGCCGTTAGACGGCACTTCGTCTAATAAACTATGAGTTAGTGCATTTTTATTTCATAAAATATCAATTGAAAGAAGCAGAGTCGTGACATACCGACCAACTGACATGCAACGCCAAATCGGAAGATTTTTTTTTTTTTGTTCGCTGGGTTAACGAGAACTAATTAAAGCATTTTATCCCTGCTAAAGAGTTTCCCTGGTATCATCAAAGAGTATCCTAATGGGATTTTAAAATGAGTTAAATTTAACCTAGTCGCAAGAGTATTAACTGTTCCTGGAAAGAGAGAATTTCCAGTCGAGAAAATTACGAGAGATTACGAGAGATTCAAATCCAAGTGGACTTTTCTTCGGCCACAATGCCTTCAGCCTTGAGGCGTTTCAGCATTGGCCTGTAAATATCCTGGATGAAGGGCAAGACCATGCCCTTGCGTTGAATTTCACCATCCAGCAACATTTTGGTGGCAATGGCAGCTGGGTAACCGACGGTGCGGGCCATTGCAGAGTAGCCTGCGCTGCTGGATTGGCCGTAACAAACCAAATTAATGCCCCGTAATTCGTGGCGTTGATCCGGCCACAAAATTTCGACTTCGTGCCGTAAAACCACGAGATCGCGATCAGCTGGGCCCAACGCCAATCGCTTTGCCAAATATTGACCTAATCAAAACGAACCAATATTATCTCATTTTTTGGTTTTCTTTTTAATCTGCTGAAATTGTAATTGCATAACAAGCATTCAACTTACTAATGGTATCAATGGGATTGCCGTACTTAACGACCAATTCCTCAGAAAGCAATCCCAAATCTTCAATGGCCTTGATGCGGCTGGCATTGCGACCGGTCCGCTCAAATAATTGGTTCTTCAGGTTGTCGTAAAAGATGTTGTAGTCGGTGATGCCCAACAGGTTGCACATAAACTGCCTCCAAGTGATGTCTGGCCCACCGGAATGCAGACACGGGTGAGGTTCCTGGCTGATGAGGCCAAGCTGGATTAGACCTAGGATGTGGTCCGAGTATCCAGCATAGCGGATCGTGCCTCTAAAGACGGTGCGTGCTTCCGGAATTCCATAATGGTCAACGTAGTCCAGTGAGTCGCGATTGGCGAAACCTTCAAAGGCAAATCCGGGCAAAAAGTCCAACTTTTCAGCCTTTTCAAGTAGTGCACCTCCGGCCGGAATCTCGACAACCTACCGGAGTAATAACAACATCAATAGATAGACACAATGAACAAAAATCAAACCAAAATTTAAAAATTTAATGAATCAGACCTTGCCGTCCTTGAGGAAACGGCCGCTGGACACAGTGTTGAGTAGAGCCCCGCGTGGACTCCAAGAGAACCGATAGCGAAGCGGATTGTCGGAGCATTCTGGAGCCGGGAGTCCGCCGCAATACGAAACGAATGATTTGACTTTGCCTCCGCCCTGGTGAACTTCTTCGAAACACTCCATAGCCAGCAAGTGGTCGATGCCCGGGTCGAGGCCTACTTCGTTGACGATTGACACTCCGGCCTCGACGGCCCGTTGGTGCAACTCCTTCATCGCCGGCGAGAGATAGCTGGCCGTCACCATGTTGGTCTTGGAGGCGATGCACTGCTCGGCCACAAGCGGATGCAGGGCATAGGGCAAAAGCGAGACGACCACGTCGGCTTTGCCGATCAGCTCCTGCAGCAAATCAGGTCGCTCCTGGACGTTCAAAAGGACGGGCTCGGTGCGGGGGAAACGACGAGCCAAAGTGTCTGCTTCGTCTCTCAGTGCGGATGCTGTTTTTTTTTTTTTTTTTTTTTTTTTTTAATTTTAAATAAAGCATCAACGTCGTGCTTGGACTTCAAATGAAATTTAAAACAACTTTCAATTTACCAACATGGACGACAACGTCGTTGGACCTCGTTAAATACTCGACAACAGGAGCCGAGACGTAGCCAGCGCCCAGCAAAAGCACTCGCTTAGTCTGAGCGTCGTAATCCCCGAGAATGCGGTGTTTTGCCAAGCTTGAATTTAAAAAAGAAAATAGTATATATTATTACAATCATCTTGGAAACGAATCGGACTTTCGACGATAAAAACCCACTTTCGCTGGTTCCTCAGGTCCTGGATGTACTCGAAATTTTTGGTGAGTTTGCCGTTGCTGGTGATGACGGCACCTTCAATGACGTTGGTGAATTTGTGCTCCTCGAAGGGTTTCGTGGCGTCCGACTGTAAAACGTCAAACACGTGTGGCAGCAACAAATCGCCGAAAAAGTCGGTGGCTTCACGGGGCAACTGCGTCGGCATGTTGTCGATGGAGCAGACCAAAATTCCAGGGCCTTTGAAACTATGAAACACGGAGGAATGATGTAACAAATATTTCGAAATTGGACTAACGAAACGAGATTTCCCTTTTCTTGTTTTACCTGTTGGTGTCCTTGTGCTGTTCGGCGTCGTAAAGGCAAAACGGATTGTCGATGGTGGTGCATTCGTTCATAAACTCGATCGAACCTCCGGGGTCGGCACCTTGAATTTAAATAACATAATCAGCAACAAATGGAACCAACTCATTATCGTGTGAAATGGCGAATAAATAAATAAATAAATCTGATTTTACTGATGTCGCAAATGGCAAGAAGCCGGTGCGGCAGAGGTGGTGAGCCGAGTGACGTCTGCACCCAAGGAAGGTGACTCTGAGCCGAGCGGATGAGTACTTTGGCATCCGGAATGGTGATGAGCTTTGGCGAGTTGGGCGCCCAATAGATTCCGTTGATTATAACCGAAGCGTAAGGAGCAATCTAGCAAGAAACGCAGGGGGTGCACTTTAGTTGCTGTTGTTGAAAGACTGGGACGGTTGGTGCGGATTTCACCTTTTTGCTGAAGACGGAGATGTAACGGCTGGGATATTCGTCGTACTCTTTGGCGTCAAAAGGCCCGCCTTTGATGCGGATGAGATGATCGCGCCGGCTGACTTCGCAGGCGTAAATTTTGTTCGTGGCTCCGTGATCGGCCACCTTTTGCAACATGTCCGGGGGGACGTACTCGTGCGGCAAATCCTTCAAAAACAAACCGGGTGGTAAAAGGGGGGGATAAAGAAACGTGAGGGCGAGTGAGAATAGTCCTCCCGTTGCAATTAAGACAGACATTATTTACCTGGAAGATTTCTTGAGCGCCTTGCGAGACATTGCCCGATCCAGTGAAACAAAACGTTAAAGGACCGATGGATTTGGGCAACATGCCTATAGCGATCTCAAAACCAGCATCACGAACGGCTTGGCGAGCCATTCCCGAATTGCGATAGTTGTGCGCTGGCCCAATATGCTAATGACGAGTTTGGAGGGAGAGAGAGAGAGAGAAAAGGGAACAAGTTTTGGAACAAGTGTTACAAAAAAGAAACCTGCGAATCTTTTAAATGCTAATCCTCACCATGAACGGGGTGTGGTGTCCGAGGGCCAAGAGTCGTAGACCTAGACCGTGAAGAATATTGATCATGCCGGCCACACCGGCGTACTTGCCAAAAGCCACAACCCGCTGGCCGTTTGCATCCATCATTTTCTCGTAGTCAACCAGTCGGATATTCTACGGAAAACGAAATAATGAAGCGAAGGAAACAATTGCGTGGACATCAATAAGAGGGATACCTTTTCCAACATTGCGTCCAGCAAAGGCATGTTGGCTTCCTGAGCCTTGATTGTGTGGGAAAAGAAACAATAGGTCTTGTTGGGTAGTAAAAAGTCGATGGGGATTTGCTTGACTCCGACGATGACGGGTGCCTCTCCGATGTCTTCCTGGATGATTGCCCCTGCATTTGCATAAGCTTGCATGGGGTAAGCTCTTCTGTTGGAGGGTTGAACAAGAACCTTCACTCCTGCCCTGACTAGCTTGCGAACATTGGTGGGTGAAAGTGGAGCCCTTCGCTCCCACACTGACTGATCCTCTCTCCTGATTGCCAGGATCTGCAAACAGCCAGAAACATGAATCAGAACACTTGAATCAATAACTTGTGTGCTGCAAGACATTATACCTTTCCCCTGACATCAGCGTAAGATCTGGAAGTAATGGCCAATGAGGCCCCATTCCTGAGGAGGTTGTGGAAACGGTGAGAAGCCTCTAGAGCAGGCCTATTAAGGAGCAACAAAAGCATTGCGCTCTTGGTAGAAGTGCTGTGTTATGGACAAGGAATGGTAGCAAAACAGGCAAATTGTCCTTGCTAGGAAAAGAATGGGGTAATGGTCGACCACTTAAGAGAAAAGACCACACATACACTGTGTGTGGCTAACCTGAAACAAACTATGCAGAAGTGAATACCTAGAGATAGAAATGAGGGTGTTGGGTGTTTGGGTGCTGGGGAAAAGTTAATTATAGAAGTCCCTCTTGGCAAGCAGCCTTGTAAACAAAGTAATTAATGTAATGACCTGTAGAGATTTGAAGAGACTATGAAAATCAGGGAAATTCAATTTTTCGGGAGGAAAATGTGTTTAGCCGGTTGTAGGGAGGTGCTCCACACTGAAAGAGAAAGTGGAGGACATTGTATATGTTAAATAAGGTTCGATCAACGTCCTTGAAAAAAGGTGAAAACCTAATTGAAGTGCAAAAGTCTTGACCTCATCGTAAAAATTGATGCTGCCTAAAGGTGACAGCCTCGTAATCAAGAGAAACTATCAGCCTGTTACATTTTGCATAAACAACAAATTAATTGATTTTGGGGGGAAAGTCTAATCAAAAATTGAATTTATTCCCCCGAGTGTTTAAAAAAAAATACAAGTTCGATTGATAGTTGATACAAACGACAGTGACATCTATGTTTCGCATATCCTAACATCGGATAAAATCAGCAACAGATGGCGATAAATCAGCGGTTGTTCAAAAATGACGTTTCATATTTGGCATAATATTTTTTTGGTCCAGATAACTAATAAACATCGCTACTGCTGTTCTCTTATCAGCTGGTCAGCGAAATCTCCGGAGAGAAAAGCAAAATGAAAAGAGGTTCAAGGTGGTCGCAAATCATCCAATTCGCGATGATTGCTTTGTCTTCTCCAAGGTGAACCCGAATAGATTGGGGCTCGATGTTTTCTCGCTCTATTGGGCGTTGCTTTTCGCCACGAGGGAGACCGAGAACAGGTGCCAGCCAAGAGAAACGAGCAAAACTAAGGACACACACATAACAATCGGCGCATCTGAAACTTTTGAAAAAAAAATAAAAAAATTTCAAACTCGTCCCCGTGAGGTATACGTCCCGCCGTAACCCACTTTCGCATATTTTCGCATCGATCCCTTGCAGAGAAGGTCGTCGCTGATCATTTTCAGCCATCGCCACTTTTGCCTTTTTGGATATAGGCGAGATGTCGAGTGACAAAAGCCCTTTTCCAACAACAGCAGCAGCAGCTGGACGCTTGCAATGCAAATATTTTAGCTTGAAAAACTATACTCGCGTCTACTACAACAAGTGAAATAGCAACAACGAAGGACGTCCGTTTTTTTCTTTGGTCTCTTGTTCCGGCCGCTTCTCATGGCCAGCAGCTGTCTTATATGCCCATTTGCAAACATTTATATCCGTTGCATGACAAGTTGTCTTTCTCTCTCTCTCTCTCTCTCTCTCTCTGCAATATGCAAACGACACACAATCTGAGGCCACAGGACGCTGAACTTGATTGTGGAGGCTCCCAGCAGTTCTTAATTCTCAAAGTGGAAATGAGGCCGCAGCCTTGAGGCCGGGTAACAAACACGATGGGTGTGGGTCTTGGTGGGGAGGCCTTTTGTTAAGTTCTCAGCTGGTTATTGTTTTGCGCTTGATTACCGCGTGACGCTCTCGTTGTTATTAAATTAAGTAAATCCGCTGAGGCCGATTGCAAATGTTTGAAACATTTGAATTCCGTTGGGCTTGAGCTCATTAACGGCCCTGGCGAATGGAAAATCATAATTCATTCTGGGTCTGATTATTTCGAATGAAGCGCGTGATGTTTGTCAAAATCGTAGACTCTTATCGGCCGCGTGATTGCCAACGCTCGCCTCCGCATTTGTTGGTATGCGACGGGGAGACGGGCGATCGCCCGGTGGTCTGATATAGAAATTTCTGCCGGCACGCGCTCGGCTTATTTTGATTTGATTTGATTTTATTCGTTTTTCCATTTCCGCGTGTCGACGTTCCAAATGCCAGAGCACACGTCGCTCATTAATAGTTATTGCGTGTCACGGGATATTTATTCTGCCGGCTGCTATTACGTCATGCCAAATCAGCTGATCGAGTGCGAGCTGTGCAAACAAGCGGCCATTATGGGCCACTCCCATTTTGATTTTTTTTTTAAATTAAAACAAATTGAGCAATTCTTTTGGGTCGCTCATCAGGAGCCAGAAGCCATTAGCAACCTTGTCCCGATTGCTCTTTATTCCGAACACACAAGTCGAAATTTGAATTTTCCCACCACAAAATAATTTGAAGGAAAAAAACAAGTTCCCAGTGACGTCACCTGACGTGTCTCCGTCGAATCTTAAAAAATAATGAAAAGGAAAAGTGTACAGAAGCGACAGAGGGAACCTTTTTTTTCCATTACGAATTCGTATTTTTTCCCGAATAGCCGGCGTTTGAAAAATTGAAGAATTCCCTTAAAAAGAAAATAGAAAGGCAAAAAAAAAAAAAAAAGGGAAAAGGTCCCGCGTGTGTAGGGGAGATTTCACGTTGGCCGGGAACTGCATGAAAAAAAGCTTTCACTTTTCTTCTTCTTCTTCTTCTTCTTGTTATAAAACGTCAAACATTCGTCTGACTGTGCACAAGCTGGATCTCTATCCGACTCTCTCTCTCTCTTTTGTCTCTTGGGGGACTGGCTATTTTGCATATCGCGCATCTTCTTTTAACTCGACATTTTCACAAAGATCAAATAAGAATTCTATTCGGGTTGTGTGAAAAAAAACCGCCATAAAATAGCTTTCTCCCATTAAATGTGACTTTTTTTCCCCTCTCCCGATTTAAAACGATAGTAATCAAGAGGAATTATTCTCTCACCTGCCTCAAAATATGTGGCCCCTTTTTCCTTCTCATAAAAACGGAATGAATGCGCAGAAATTTAAACATCCCGCCCGAAAACAAAACAAAAACTAAGAACAATAACGACCTTATTTATACACGGCCAAGTCCAAATCCCCCGCAGATTCTTATCTAAAAAAAAACAACAACAACTAAATAATAATAACTTAAATTCAAAGGGTCGTGAAATAACAAAAAATAGAAAAAAAAAAACAGCAAAAGGAGAGAAAGGTGATTGTCCGACCGGTTGCTGCTTCCAACTTCCTATCCAGCGGCGCATATTATTCGAGACACATCCATGCCATGCTATGAGCTTGCCTCCACGAAATCACACATGTGCCTCCGCACCATGGAAACAACTTTCTCTTCCTCACACAAACACACACACACACACACACACAATGCAAAGCAGCAGCAGACGTCCTCTCTCTCTCTCTTTCTATATAGCTACAGCACACAGAAACCGATTTGGTTAGTTCGCATTAGAAGAGACACTGGTGCGTGTAGTACAATGACTATGCGTGAATGGGTCTCTGCGGTCCTGGGAATCGAGCCCAGGGGCGATACCCCGCAAATAATAGCCAAAAATCGCCTGATTGTATTTTCCCCCTCCAATGTTAGAATTGTTTCTCATTACAAGTCGGCACTGCTGGCCGACCGAATAATATAAGACATGTGTATATGTGTGTAAAGCCAACACAAGTGCGAGTTGAAGGCGTCCAACGCGGTTAGTGGGTCAGCGCCACACGCCGATTGCGTTCGGTTCGATTTATCGTTTCCCTTTTTCTTTTTCTTCGGGGCCGGATTCACGAAAAAAGCTATTATTCTCAATTGTTCCCCAAAGAGACCATTAGATTTGACGTCAAATGAAAGAGGGGAGGACCTTGTCTACCAGGAATGGCTCTGGACACTATTGACCTGGCGGTCCGTGGGTTTATCCCGCTAGTTCTTTGCGTCAACATTTTTCTTTTTCTCTTCTCTTAAGAAAAAAAGCAAATGTTTAACTCCTCGCCGTAGGCAAAATCACGGAGTCTATTGCGAAATTCCATCCTGTTGAGACACTGCAGAAAAAATTAGACACTTTTTTCGCTTGGGGCGGGCAATGTTACGAAAGAGACGGCCGGATATCCACGATCTACTTTGCGTCTGCAGACAATTCCCATCGTTTCCTTTTCGAACGAAAAGGATGTCCCGAATAATCCTGGTGCTGGGGTTCGACACAAGTGGCAACCGTTTCTTTCTAATCGGCCAACGACTCGCTGTCAAATATTGAACCCTATAGTCTCTCTCTCTCTCTTGCATCAGATGACAGATAGTCTGAGACTCCTACAATATGGACAACCAGTTTCATCCGCTTTCCATCGGTCCCGTTGGGGGGGGGGCTTCCTATCCAATGTAACTTTGTTTTAAGGTCGAACACGGCCCATTATTACCTGGCGTGTTTTGGGTTGTTGCTATCAACACTATTCAATGTTGTTTACCGGGTTTATAGTAACTGCGTGGCCATTGGGCTCCACATTGCGTAATGCTCGAAAGAAAAAAAGCCGCGGCTGTGCCCGTCGAGCGCAATTGATTCGTCAAAGGCCGAAAAACAATGACTCACTCCATTTTCCCTTTTCTTGGTTTTTTTTTTAATGGTTAGGGAAAAACACCTGCGCTAATTCGGTCGAAAAAAAATTCAATTTGGATAAATTCAACCGGATGTAGAGACACACACACACGATAGAAACAGTATTGCTTTACCTGTACACAGCGCCCACCTTGTTCTTTTCTTTTTTATTAAATTTAACCCCCTAAAGGTGTGCTACCTTCTTCTTTTTTTTTGAAATCTTTTACCTGCTCTTCTTCTTCTTTTCATTCCAGTCGGACGTGGTTTTTTATTCTTCATGAACTTATCTTATTCTTCTTCTTCTTCTTCAGGGGCCTGGAGGCGTTGCTGGTTCGGGTCAGAATGGGCTGATGCCCTCCTTTGGAGGAGAATATGGGAGGAAAGAAGAAGGTGGCGGCCATCAGGGCTCTGTTTTTGTCTAAATAATCACTAAAAAAAATTTGGGGGAAAGAAGAAGAAAACCTTGACGCCGGTGTCGAATATCGACCTCCAACTTTGGCCAGGATGAGCCTGTCGGTCAGCTGAACTTGAATAACAACTGAAAAATAAAATAAAAACCAGTGTAGTGCGTGAGTAGCGAGTCATGTCGAAACTATGCCGGACGAACCGTACCGTAGTTGAATCAGCTTCCGTTTCATGATTGAAAATCCCACCTTTTTTTGACGGTCGCTATTAGACGTTGCCGTTGGAATGCCAAACTGCCTCGACTGGATCGACAGTTCCCGGGAGAACGGTGGGGGGAGGGTAGTACACTAGCAGTAGCTGCTCTCTCTCTCTCCTGACTGTTCTATTGGAACTTATAGAGAGAGTCGGTGGTGTGACTGTTCAGTTACCGTCCGACTTTGGTCGAAACCAGACCAGCAGTTGATTATTTCTTCTGTGACTTTTGCTTTTTCTTTTGGTTTTGGTTTTGGCCAGCTCCGAATTCAATCCGAATTGTACCATTGCTTTCCTGGTTTCAAGTGCCGACGTTCAATTACCCATTTTTCAAGTGAAGTGGTTCCCTTGTCAAAAGTGTCGTCTCCAATCCGAATTTTCCCTCGTCGAGAGGAGACAGAAATCATCGACAGTGTCAAAGTTCCTCGGTGAATTTGCAGTTTAGTTTTTACAGCCTCGTCTCTCTCTATCCACTAAATTTCATTCTTAAAATCGAAATCATTTCCACGTCATGGAAATAAGTCCGAGAGGCAGCCGGACACGCCGGCGATCCATCTCCAGGTAAATTTTAAATGTATTTTTTAAAAATCATTTCATTTGGGAATTCAAAGAAATTTTAGTTTTTTTGGGGGGAGGGAGGGAGGGAGAGACGCGGAATTTTCTCTTCTCTTTTTTCAAAATTTGTCTTGACAACATTCAAACGTGAATAAAAAAGTCGAGTCACGACACACATCCGCTTTCTCTCGCTGCACCGAGCTGGAAGATTTTTCTTGTTTCAAAGATTCTTCTCTCTCTCTCTTATTTTTCTACTTTGACGCCGGACGACACAGCAAGAAGAAACGCTGTCGTCCAGAAACTGGATGCCTTCACTACTTTGCTCTACAGCCCAGAAAAAATGTTTCAAATTGTCCAGCGTCGGATAATAAAATAAAAAATAAAAAAATAAATTGGTTAGCTTCGAAATCATGTAGGTCGATCCTATTTATTTCAAAATCTTCGTTGGATTATGAAAGAGTAGTCGTTTCGGGAGTGCAATATTTTACATCGTCGAGGTCGAGACGTTGCCTACTTCGGCCAGACATTTCATTCCCCCCCCCCCCCCAGCAGATGAATTTTGTGTAGTGGAAAATGGAAGGATATTTTGAGGACGTTCTAGTTGACCCTGTGTACAACTTCTTCTTCTTCTTCACCCCATGAAATCGGAGAAGGAAAATCAAAGGCAACTGGTTGTTAGTCTGGTAGCGGCCCCGAGGCGGAGATTTTCATACACACACACTCAATGTAAAAAAGGGAACTCACAACAGACTCCAAACTTGTCCGTTTCCTAACCCTCACATCTTACACCTGAGGCTCAGGTCCAAGGTCTCCATACCTGGGCCTCCCATCATCACCCACTGGACGGTCAGCACTGGGAAACTGTAAACATAAGCAATTCCCACCCAAAAAAGAGATTCGCAGTTCGTTCCCGGTTACTCCAATAAATAGCACCCCCGTTGTTAGAGGTTACGCAAGGGAACCCGCTTATCTGTCAAACGAAAAATCTAGTCGAAAGCTGTTTCAATTTATTGAGGGACGGAACGAGGTGAGAAAGAAATAGAAAGATTAGGGAAAATCTGAAATCGAATTTTTTTGTGTTTCCCCCCCACCCCTCGTCTCGGGGGTTTGATAAGAAACTTACACCGTCATGTGATCGAACTCCCTTCATGATTTTGTCTCGAGTCTGTTGTCCGCTCCCGTTACGTGACGAGGCCCAGTGTTCACGAGCGTCTCGAGCCCATCGCCCACGCCCGTCGAGACCCACAAGCGGGAGAGAGATTCAATTTGGAAATTCAAAGGAATCCATCATCATGTGAGTAGAAATTTACGGGAGAAGAAAAAAAAAACAAAAAAACAAAAAAGAAAGTTAATGACGGGGATAGTTTCGGATAGTAACCGATCGGCCTTTTGCTCATCTCTCAGCTTTGTGCTTTATTTGGGAGGGAAATTTAAACAAAACAAAAAGGTTTTTTTTCTTTCTTCTTCTTCTTTTGACTACTACCTGATGTTGTTTTGATCCGGTCTTCTTCCAAGGCTTCACCGGCTGATCTGGGAGTTGGATGTTGTTAATCTCCAGAGAAGAAGACGGGGAAGAAAAGAGAGAGGATTGGGCGGGGGAAGGTTAATTGAGGACAAATTCGTTGAGTGATTCACGAGAAAAAAGAAATATCATAGAAGCGAATGAAAGGGAAAACGGCGAGAGAAGTTTGGAAAAGTCGGAGGGAAATCAGGGTCTTTGACTCGTAGGTTGAATCGATTGGGCATAGACAATGGGTGTACAGGTGAATAGAACAGGCTCTGTGTGTGTGTGTGATAAACGCATGACGATTTCCTTGACGTGCCGCTACATAAACCGTATGAGATGCTTCCTGATAAAGAAGTCGAAAAATAAATCATCGATTGTATGTTTAATGTTTGATTTTTTTCCTATCTGCCTGTCGATTGTTTTTGATGCGCCCAGGGGAGTCGGAGTCATAGCCACGACGATAGCGACATTCCTGAGATCGGTGGATGCCAGCAGCGGAGTGATCGGCGGGCATCATCCCAGCGCTCACGCCCTCAGCTACATCCTGTCACCCCACAGTCTGCACAATGGCACAATCGGGGGGTCTGGAGGACAGTCACTGGAGTATGGGGGGTTCACCGAGGAGAACTTTGAAGGTGAGTCTCAGCTTCTGTCAGTACCAACTGCTCTGACGACTGACTTAATGACTGAACCTTGAAACAATACAAATGTGATTAAAATAACTTGTGTAATGTGACAAGAATGTGTACCGATTAAAAATGATGAGCCAACAACCACTCCAATGACTTAAAAGCTCACAAAAGATTACACCTATTTCGTCATTGGACAGAGGAAGTCTTTTTTATGTTTTTATCTCGAGAGCCGTGAGTGTTAACCGGCCGTTTAACTTGGCGTGATGTCAATCTGACTCAAAACTCACGTGATGCCGTCACCAGAGAGGAAATGCAGACGAGAAACTGCCATCCTGTCGCATTCCATCCCGTTTGCCACGTTCAATTGAATTAATATAATTTCAGTATTGCACAAAGTGACGAGTATTTCCTCTGACAACTGCTTTCTTTTTTGTCATTTTCTTTTTCGAACAATTGTTTGTCGTCTGCCAGTTGTTTACCCAACGACCCCTCCACCTACCGGCAGAAATGTGCCGAAACAATCAATTCGAAATGCTAATTTTTCCCAAAACATATTTCTCCTATTCTATTAAATTCAGAAATCGAAGCGATTGAATCATCCGTTCCACCTGGTCAACCACCTGGTAATCCAGCTCAGACGGTCATCGATATCATAGCCGTTTTTGGCGCCATGTTTGTCGCCGCCGTTGCCATCATCCTCATCACCGTCTACATCAGGTGAGAGTTATGAGCTGCTACTTTGCCTTGACCCTATCCCCGCGCCATCATTACGCAACGCCGGTGGGAACAAACTTTAAGCCACCGCCAGAGTGTAGCCAGCAGTTACGGAGAAAAGCGTCACTCATTACCAGGAATTCTGTGACAGATGAGAATTGAAAAATCTGATATTTAAGGCGACCACAACGCAGTTTCATCCTCGAGTTCAGTTTTAAGTGTCGTCCTGTTCGATTCTCCCCCCGATTATCTTTTCAAATTCGTCAAGACATTTTTGAGTCAAATCGCCATTTTGGCTTGACATTTTCGTTAGTTAACTCACGTAATGAGCGTTGCTCTTGAGCCCCCCACGATCACAGCCGATTGCCCGCCGTTCGATTGGTGGTCGATATCGAAACTTTTCTTATCTGCCTTCATCGGCGATTTCCATAGTTGAGCCTGGGCCATTTCCTTGTTGTGTCTAGCAACGACATGAGTCCGTCCAAGTCCCCCAAGAAAGTGGCCTTCAACTGCAAAGAAGAGGTGGTCATAACGGCCATCGAGGAAGAGCTGACCAACGAGGAAGACGAAATCCCGCCGCCCGTCGAGACTAATAATAACAATAATTCGACTTCCTCGTCGACTGTCGGGTTACGTAAAGAATTCTTGCGGCTAGAGAGCCTCGTTAGGTGTCACGTCCAGCATCAATGGCACCTGTCCATCGAAAATTACAGGTGTCTTATATCATTACTTGTAGAACAAATAAACCTTGGACGGTCTTTTTTCGAACCAAATGATGATGAATTATGTCTTTGAAAAAATGTCTAAAATGGCCTTTATTCTTTATTGTTGATGATTAGCAAATTGCGCAAGAGGCAGTCGAGTGCTTTATCGACACCCGACGCGGAAGCGGCGTCTACCTCGCCATCTTCTGACTGCTCGGCGTGTCCTCACAGTGGCGATCCCGGAAGCCCCGCTTCAATCGCCCAATTCAACAAGGAAGTCCAGGTAAAAATCAAAATTCAAACATTTTCCATTTTAAAAAATACTCGTTAATCCTTTTTACATTTTTGGGATTTAAATTTTCACGTCCTTGTCTGGTCGTTACGTGATGACCAAAAATCGAAAATATTCGATCACATTTTTATTTGCCATCTCTCGCTCTCTAAAAAAAGTCACATGATTTTTATTTTAGATTTTCAGTCAGGTGATTTTTGTAACAGAGCGTGTTTGTCTGTTAGATAAGACTGTCAAAAGATAGTAGACTTTGTTTTTGTGTCAAGGTTTTCCCCTCCTTCGTTATTTATTCTGCTTTTTTGTGTGTGTGTGTTTTATTTATTTTTAAATAATAAAAAAAAAATTAATTTATTTGTCATCTAAAGGACGCTTGGAGCGCTATCGATTTCGGACAGAAGCCCAGCCTGTGGCGCAAGACTATCCGCAGCGTGATTCTTCGGCTACGCGGGCAGGAGCAGCACAAGGTAAAAATTTAACGTTCAATTTCGCCACATTTTAAATGCTAAAATTAGCGCGCCACGTTTCCGCCTTGAGCATTTGCAAATCTCCGAGGTTGTGCACTACGTCCGGGGAATTTTTTTTTAATTCTACGGAATATTTTGTTTGGTCGCTCCTTTGGGGGAATTTTGAAGAAGAAAAAAATCCAATTATTCCAAGAACTTTTTTGTGTCTAATTTTTTTTAATGAAAAAAATATTAAAAGATTCCCGTTATGTATTTATTTTTTGCAGGATGTTTACGTCATGCCGCAGCACCTGAGGGATCAGCTCAAGCAGATGTACGTTTACTGAACTCTCGCGGCCCGGAGCTTTTTTGAATTTTCCTCAGCCCTCCTCTACTTTCAAAAAGTATTTTGGCTACGCGATATACAAATAATCGGGGGCCCGCCAAATTTTCCCCTTTTTTTTTAATCAAACGAACTAAAAAAAAAGGAAAAGATTTAAAAATTTAAAAGAGTATTATAATAACTACGACAAAAGAAATTTTTTTAAAGAGAAAAAACGTTACCTGAATGTATACAACTTTGTACATAATAACGAAAAAAAGAATGCGTGAAAGGAATGTGAGAAAATAATCGTGACAAAATATTTTTTATGCCGATCGACATTTTT
The DNA here is from genome assembly GCF_021134715.1 of Daphnia pulex. NCBI lineage: Eukaryota > Metazoa > Arthropoda > Branchiopoda > Diplostraca > Daphniidae > Daphnia > Daphnia pulex. Next base: position 3,971,308 of record NC_060021.1, on the reverse strand, counting down.
AAAAGATTTTTTATTTCAAAAAAGTGAAAAAAATAATTAATAACAACAAAAAAATTCTCTGCGACATCTTTTCCCTATTTGCGTCGAAGAAGGAAATGGCGAGAAAATGAAAACTAATTTACGTATTTTTCCAAATGTATATTCAGTCGTCGTGTACATGTGTCCTCGTGAAATTCTGTACAGTCCCCCTTTTTTATTTTTAAATATGTGCGTGTATGTAAAATGTGGAGACAAACCGCGTTCAAAATATGTTTCAAATCATTTTTTTTGACAGAAATGGATTACAGAAAAATGCGAAAATTTTTTAAAAATGCGCCGAGTCATTTTTTCTATTTTATATTTACAATAGAATGTTTTTTGCAAGAGTCAATAGTGAGGAGGAGAAAATAACGATTTTTGTTTTTATTGTGGTTGGCTCTTTTTGTTGTTGGATATCCGGTTGGCGCCGAATTCAAATGGATACGACGGATGTTTGACATAATGACGAAGGAATTCAAAGCCAAACCTCCTCACTATTGACGACTAGTCAGAGTTTACTGGGGCCGGAATTGGGTAAAAGTTCAGCGGTGGGCGAGTCGTCGAGGACGGCGTCGTCGACCACGACGCCCAGGGAACTAGGCTGCGGTCCGGCGCTCCGCAACGGAGCCGAAGAATTTTTCCGACTGAGCAGAATATCCGACTCGTAGTTGAAGTGGACGACGGCCGGTTCCAGGAGGGCCGAAGCCCCTCGCTTCTGTAAAAGACTCGATCCGCCTCCGCTGCCCGTCGGGCTGGACGGTCCGCCGGCGGCGGGGGCCGTCCCGACCGAAGTCGCCGCTGCCACCGAAACCACAGCGGCGGCGGCGGCCGACGTCGCCACGTTACCGTGACTGAAATATCCGCCCGGCTTGGGTTTGAGGTGCGGATTGTTGACGCCCATGTGGACAATTTTCATGAATTCCATGTGACCGGCCAACTTTTGTAATTGCTCCTAATAGCAAAAAGAAAAAAAAGAAAAAGAAAAGAAAACAAGAACGGCGCGCTTGGCATTAGCATATGCGAAAGAACCGAGAAACTTCTGGGGGAAAAATAAGCGCATGTGTGTCTTGTGTGTGGAGTCACTAAAAGAAAAGAAACAAATGAAGGACGCGGATGGAAAAAAATGGAAAAACCCAGAGTGTGGATTCAGCAATTCACTTTTTGGCTGTTGCGTTCCAATTCAAACTGAAAATAAGAAAGATAGAAGCCACCAGACAAACAAATATGCTACTAGACACACGAAATTAAATTGTCAAATTAAACTGTCAAATAATGAAAACAAAATGACTATTTAGTATGAATACTATATACCGTGTGCGTCTATTTCTCTCTCTTATTATTTCTTAATTTGAGGGCCTTTTTGTGAGTTTTTAGCTACAATTGTGTTAGACAGTCAGCAGTTTGGATATCTCAGCCTGGATATAATAATAATAAATTACAATTGACAAATTACATTTCATATTTTTGGTTTTTGGCGCGAGAAAGTCAACATTTTAAATGAAATCATTTCGGGTCTTTTCGAGGGTCCAAATTTCCTAATGGAACAAAACCTTTGCATGATTTAACACAGTTGAGTTTCAATCATATTGTTCGTTTTTGTCACTCGAATTCTACGTCTATTTCGCCTGATTCTTATGCGCTTCGCCTCGGCCCTTTGCCCAAACCAAATGTGGGAACCGGATCGCCTTGTTCCAGTCCGACCATTTTTGGGAACTTTTTATGTTTTTGTTGTTTTTTTCTTTATTTTAAATTCCCACATATATGGAAAGTAGATTTTATTTTTTTTTTGTTTTACTTTGAGTTCTTCATTCTCGCGGTAGAGGTCGACGGGCTGGTCGTCCGGTTCCGGTGGATTGCCGGAGTTCTCCAAGTTTTCCGTCATCCCTCCGCCGACAAGGACTCCGCCGGGTCCTCCTCCGCTGCAGCTGCCACCCAACCCGCTGGCCAAACTGAGTCCATTCAACGAGAACGAGGCCGTCACACCGCGGGCCTTGGTCCGGGCGTCGTGCTCGTCTCCTCTCCCCATCGCCACCAGATAAAACTGACAAAAAATTTGAAGAAAATTAAATACAACAATTTTACAGTTTGTTAAAAATATTTTTGTTTTACCTTGGGACCAAAGACCAAGGCAATGGTGACCGTGGTGCTCATCTGAGTGCGGATGAAACCCAATAAATATTTCATGTCCGGCCCGACGTTGGGTAGCAACAGCAAACTATGAAAAAATCCGGAAAATAATAAAAATGGGAAAGTGTCTGAACATTTGTTTATTTCGTATGCATACTGGAATGAAGCGAAGATGATGTTGCTAACGGCGATGTTGTAGACGGCCCACGAAATGTGTTTGGTCTCATTGAAATACGTTTCGGCCCGGCGGACAGAGTAGCAGACGTGAATTCCCCACATCAGGAAAAACACCTCGCCTGCTCAATTAAAACATAAAATATTTCGTAAAATGGAAAAAAACAAGTTAAATTGTTGGTCCATTAGCTGGTGGGGTTAAACAAACAATTGTATTTCCAGTCTACTCTCACTCCAACTTAATTAATTACGTGTAATACTGGGATTGATATCAATTGCGCTTCTCTGGCCGTGACATAAATACCCTATCTAATAGACTGTGACGTTGCGAAATGAATCTGCGTCGTTGCAATTAGCTCTCTATCCTATCCTACAACTGATAACAATTATAAGGGTTTGGATTCAACGTAAGAGTTATTAATCGCGAGTTGAATTCAAATCTACCGCCTTAATTAGAAAACCGTAGGAAATTTTTTTCTTTATGGCGCGACAAACTGTAAAAGCGTATCAAGAAAAAAGGAAGAAGTTGTCTCAAATTTAATTTTTACTTTAAAGAGCACCGAAAGTTTATTTTTATCCGTTGTTATTGGTCATTTTGCTGATCTTCACGTTATGTTAATTTGGTGGATATTAGAGCATTTTAAGTTGCTAACTCAAGTTTCTCCATGTAGCTTTGTTCATTATAGTTATAACGTACATTTATTCTACTGAACCTGCCTTGTAAATAAGGCAAGGCCCTAAATATAATGCATGCGAAACATTGTGATATGTTAAAGTTTCATTAAAATTAAAACCCGTTATTCAAGCGAATGACGCACTGTGTGTGCGTCTACAAATACTGATGAACATTATTCGTTAGGAACATCAACTCATTGTGATGAAATCGACCAGCTATTGAGTTGAATTATGCTAGGCAATGTTATCAGCAAAGTTCGTGAATCGACATATGCAAATTTTGAATTGACTGAGTTGCACCATCGCGAACGCTCGTGGCGAACGCTCGGCTATGAACGGACGAGAGAGTTGGAGCAACATTGCCCGCAGTGATCTTTACAATCTTTGCACAATTATTGCAGGAAGTGTTAATGATAAATTTCCGTCATTTCTTTCATTTTCGTTTCCCCCCTTTCGAAATTCAAGGTTTCTCATGTGAGCGTTATTGCTTCAATTAACGATTTAACGCTACGTTTCATCAAATTAGTTTATCCGTTGCCACCACACGAAGCGGATTCACGTACGGCTGCTCAATTTCTCACATCTCTGTCAAAGAAACGATATTGGCTTAGAACAGAATAGTTCCTTATTAATCGCATTATGTGAAGGTTCCCCAACGTCTGCAATACTTGAGATTTACAATTAATTGTGCACCTTATTTTAGTCAAGGTGTAAAGTTGGCATGTAATAAAATTCCCTTGCTGGACACGAAATGACTTTCAGGAAAGTGAAGACCCACGAAAGAAAATATGTCTTTCGATGTCTTTTAATCTGAATGTCAATCACCAGCTCAATTCATAAGATGCTTTGTTTAATGTTGGACCATGTTCGTTAATCGGAATGTTTTGATTTGAATAAACTTCTATTCAAATCGTGGCGCAGGACGGTGCCCGATCAACACGAACCGGAAGAAAGGCGTATTGTTGGATGCCTGTAGGGATCGCCATAAATTCAGCGAGTCGATTATTATTATTTGAATATCGCTGGGTTTTTTTATTCGCTTTTCTTTTCATTAGATTGTTGGTAAGCGTTAGTAAGATTTCTGGTTATCGTGATTAATAATAATAATTTAAAAAATGAATGAACACTGATTGAAATATCAATTTTTATATAGTCAAGTGTAACAATTTGATTTGAATTATTACGAAAAGACACTGAACAAATGTACCGAATGACGTCGCCATCCGATATTTCGGTTAGTCCACCTTCATATTCTCACATTTATCGGCCGAGAATGTTGCAGAAATGCTCGCTCTAATCCATTAATAAAAAGCCTATGCAGCTACCGATTATTCATGGCTCATGGGATGAATTGGGCTTCACTTACATCAACGCCTTTGGGGGGTACGCGAATAAATAATTTCGAAACTTGATGTAAATTAATCCAATCCCTACATGAATATCTATACGAAATATCATCTTGTATGAAATGTGCAAGGTGATCCGCACTGTCGTACAAAAAATATAACGACAGTTAATCATGTCTTCGTTAAAGCTCGCTAATGGAATCACAGAATGTGACCGTTATTCCGAAGTAATAAACAAGGAATCGCTCTCACCATCTCTTCTATCGTTCATTTGTACTTTAAGCGCCCCAGGGATACCGCTAACAATAAATCCGGTTCTTATTATAACTACGTCATAATACTATCCAAATGAGACCGATGTATGAATAATACGAATAATATTCGTAATTCAAATTTAAAAAAAGATTGTGTCATTGTTTCATACCTATGGCCAAGCTGTGATCCCACCAGTTGTAGGTGCATTGCGTGAACTTCATGGTGGGCCCGGTGAGGATGTACTCGCCGGTGGGCGGATCGCTGGCCGTCCAAGCGCCCAGGTAGACGGTGGCCACCAGCATGATGGGCACCATCCACTGCAGCAACTGCTGGTCCGTCAGCTTCAACTTGTGAGCGGATTTGACTCGGTAAGTCAATGAAACCCTGGCCGGGGTTCAACAACAATTTTTGGTGTTATCTTTTTTTGAAAAAATTCTTTCTTTTTCTTTTTCCCGCCTTTCTTTTGAATCGAAAATTCTAATTTCGTTTGTACCTCCAAGTCTTCATTAAGAGTGAACTGAAAGTGATGCAGAATCCCATGTGACGGGTCCACTTGGTGGCCACGCAGGCCGGCGTGTTCAGCTCGGGGAAAATGGCGGCCATCTGTGTGGCGGATATGCCGGCGGTCAAGAAAATCAATTTGCCAGCCAAGTAGGAGAAAACGGCGAAATGCATCAAATGTGAAATTTACCTCGGCGTACATGATGGCGCAACCGAGTAGCGTGACGCAGAGGAAAGTCGGGCTGGCCACTTTGAAGACTTTGAGCCGGCGGTATTTGTAAACGGCGCCCATCAGGGCGATGGACACCATCACCCACGTCATCGAGATGGCCAGCAACACGATCCTGTTTCCGGGTTGATTTTTTTATTATTTCATTTCTATTTTTTCTATTTTATTAGACAGGGAATTTGATGTGCCAATAATAAAAAGACAAATACAAATCAACCAGTTTGCCAGCATCATGCATCCAGTTTCTTAAAAAAAAAAAGTAAATAGAAAATAGAAAACTAGTCCGGCCGCTTTCTTCTTCCTGCTGGTTGGGAGAGCTCTTGCTCTTCTAGACTTGATCTTTTTGACCCCTAAGATGTGACGGACGGGAAAACAACAAGGGCGGGCACCGGCACCCGCAGGACTCACGCACGCCACCAAGAAGCTAAAGGACAGCGCGAGAAAAGAAAAAAAACCGGACGGTGCGTCTCTAAAGAACAAGAGAGGAGAGTTGGAGTGCGTGACTGGACGCACGTACGCGGCCGGCTCCTCCACCTTTTGTCGATTTTCCTTTTTTTTTTTTTTGGTTGAGGTTTCTAACCGGCCAGCTAGTATATACTATATGTATAATTATTATTCGCCATCTAATAGCGGTGGCAACCTCTAACGACTGTGTCAAAGTCATTAGGTAGGAGTTGCTGGGAACTGATGGCCAGCACGTAGACGTCAAGAAATGGTTTACGACCCTACCGTCACGTCGTCCTCATTCCGGACGGGAGGATTTTCTCACAAACGTGGCGGGCAAAAGATCTATTGGACTATTAAAGTGCGCCATATCGGACACGCCCGCCCCACATAAAACGGACATTTTCCTAATAAAATGCTAAGGGGAAAAAAAAATACAAAAAAAAGGAAAATGAAATTGATTGTGAGCCATAAATCACCTGAACGGCCAGTCGTAAGGTGCCAGACAGGGCGAGTCGTCGACGCAGAGGTCGCAGCCGGCCGAGCACGGCAGACAGCGATACAATTGGTCGTAGACTTGGCTGTTGAACGTCAACTTGTTCCGGTACGCCACTGTCCATTTCAATTGAAAAATTTGAAATCAATCGGAAATCAATGAATTAAAAAATTGGAATTGACTGGGAATTTACATTCGACGTGCGATCCGTTAAACGTGGCGTTTTTCAGATAAGGCGAATAATAGCCGGGCAGGCAGGTGCAGGTGTAACCGCCACGAATCCAGCCGTAACCTCGTTCGAACCGGCACTATAATATTTAATGATTCAGCATTCCCAATTCATTTATTCAATAGGTATCATTTGTTGTCTCAATTAAAATTACCGTGCTGGTCTCGTGGCATTTGTGGGACCCGGCGAAATGGGCGACAATTTGCTGCTGGTCAGACGAGTCGGACGGCCCGTCGTCGCATTGATTGATGTCCATCGAAGAGACGGACACGTCGACCGTCAGCAATCCGTCCAGTCTGTACCAAAAACCAAATCATTCAAATATTATTTTAAAATATCCAGCTGGACAAAATCAAGAGAAAATCAAACCGGTCGGCCGAGGAAATGGTGCTGGACGAGGCGCTGGTAACCGGAATGGAGTAGGTGAGTGTCCAGCGGCGGCTGGAACACTGGTAGTAAGGAAAAGTCCACCATCCGAGAAAAGTGACGTTGGACGAGTTGATCATGAACTTGTTCCAGTTGCCGGAAGAGGAAGTCGAGCGGAAGGGATCGTCAAACCAAGGGAGATCGCTCAGCGCCGCGTTGCCTAGCGACGGGACGCCGGAGGGATTGACGGATCCGCCCGCCTTGGGCAACGTCGTCGACTAATATGCCGGACAGTTTTCGAGCAGATTCCAGTTCAGCGGAGCGTCGGAATAAATCGTTTGACATTTAACTTGTTGACTCTACCTGCTGGATGGAAGCGTTGCCGCCGGAGTTGGCCGTGTCGCTGACGGCCGGCTGCTGGACGTAATCGACTTTGAGGGAAGGGTCGGCGTAAGGGGAGGCCGGTCGGCTGGCGTGAGCCATGAAAAGCAAATTGACGGCGTTGCTGTTGCTGTTGGCGGCGCCTGACGAGGACGTGGCCGGCTTCGTGAACGTGACCATCCGTGACGCCTCGATTGTCCGCTCACTGCGCACGGCGCTCCTGATCAGCAGCTTCAACAATTCTGCAAAATAATCAATTATTCAATCAAATGAGATGCAAATTTTCTTTTTTCAAATTATTTCCTCCAAATTTGGTGGAAATAACCAACTCGAACGGGATTTATCACTGACGTAAATCAGCAGCAGCAATGACCCAGATAAAAAAAGGTGGACATACAGGCGGACATGTGGACTCGGATGTCGTCCAGCAGCACATTTTTATATTTAACGACCTTCACCAATATAACAATAATATGGAATTAAGTCGACAACAAACGACACAGCCAAATAGGAACCAACGACGTCATTTTATTACGACAGATTTATTTATTTTTATTGTTATTTTTGCTCCCGGCCGTGGCCCTTGGACTTTTCACCGTAATGAACAAACACAATAAAATGGAGTGGAGAGAGAGGTGTAACGCAATAAACCAGTTATTTGCGTTTCGCTCTTTTGTTTTGTTTTAAATAAACCGCTGGAAATGGTCGACTTGTGTTAGCGGAGGGGGGAGTTAAATCAACGAAATTTCGCCGCGACGTTTAAAAAGAGAAACTAATGATCGAATTTCTTGTTTGGAAAAAGAATTGAAAAAGGATTTGCCGAAACCCGGGATCGAACCAGGGACCTTTAGATCTTCAGTCTAACGCTCTCCCAACTGAGCTATTTCGGCCATATAAATCAGTTACTTTTTTACATAATTAATCCACCTGGAAACTTCTTCATCTTGTTTGACATTCACTCGATCGATGGAGACACATATTCATTCGCTTTTCTGTTTGTTTCTGTTGAATCCCCGCAGCCAGTGATTTATTCATCAATGCGAACCGACGAGTCGTTAAAAATTTGAATGGGAAGAAAGTTGCCGGGTGACGGTCGCCATTGAAATTTCGCCTATTGCAACTTACATAAGCGACGCTGTGTGCAAGTAGATTGGCTTTTTTTTAAATCTATCCTTTCCTTGGAAGCCAAGAGGTTAACTTATTGCTAAGGGGCTGTGCTGTTCTTTCACCTAGGGGATAGTCAAACAAAAACACAAAGAACTTGTAGGGGGACCTCACGGGATCCGCTATCGATCCGCTGGAAAATAAAAAGAAGAAAGAGGAAAAACGGAACTAGAAAAATAGGGACGACGACGATGAAACGAAACAAAATCAATTGCATGTTGCGAGGGAATTCGACCCTGAAAAAAGCTAAATAAAATAAAATAAAATAAAAGCGTAGAGATATCCGAGAGAGAAGCGGTTAGAGCGCCGGAAGGGATAGCTATAAAGGTCTTTGATCTCTCTCTCTCTCTCTCGGTATAAATTACCACGTCACATACAGGAGCAATAAGGGCCGGCTCTGCTGCTACTCTGTAGATATAAGTACAGCAAGAGGGGGCAAAAGCTTTTTGGGCCGTCGTCAAATGGCATCATAAGTCACTGCTTGTGTCTCTCAAGCTCTGGCTTGTGTGTTGTTGTTGCCTTGGTAACGGCTCATTTCATTTCCCAATGATTAAATAACCGGAGAATTAAAAAAAAAAAAAAATCAAATCAAATAGAAAAGTATAGAGAAAAACGAGTCGAACCGGACCCCGACGTTCGTTGTTGCAGGATTTCCATTTACATATCAAAATTCTTATAATAATAAATTTGTAAGGAAGTTCAAGTGAACAGTTCCTGGTAGGAAATGAAATTGGCCAACATTTCTTGTCTGGATAGATTTAGAAAGGGAAGCGGTCCAACAGCTGGATATTTTTATTTTATTTTTATTTTATTAAATTTCAAACTGGACGGGCGGCGAAAGCCAAAAAAGATCAGACTCTGTAAAAAAAGGAGATTGTGTGTTAGAACACAGCAGTGTACCTTGATTGTCGAGTTGTCCGAGATCTTGTAAGAGACGGGCGAGCATGTCGGCCTTCTGGCGGGCCGGCTCGAACCCGTCGACTCTCACCGTGACGGGCACCGATCGGAATTGCTGAGAAATGCAAAGTGAGCCGAGGTTTCCGGCCGTGACGTCACCAATCTCGGCCAGCAGCTCGTCCAGTTTCTCCGTCTTGCTGGTCGGACTCTATGCGTAGACGGACGGGCAAAAAAAAAAGTTTTTTTTCTTTATTACAGACGGATATAACAATAAAAAAAAAAGATTATTTTTATTATTTTGATAGTTTCTTTTTGTAATCGTTTCCCTTTTTCTCTAACGGCTCGAATGGATCTGGCGGGCCAAATGACCCGTCGTTTATTGCTGGCCGGCCGATCGACTGTATAACGACACGTGTGACACTCGCCAATGTCTTTAATTGACATCAAACTCTCTATATATACTGTATAAAACAATTATTTCTTTTAATATATTATCTAGACCTTTTGTTGAGACTGCTGGACGGTTGCTGCTGGACTGTTGAGATCTGCCACCACCAGCAGGAGAGAGGACAAACAGAAGAGGATCGAAGCCAACAAGGACATTTTCGTCGAAATGAATTTCCGCGCCGAGATTTCCAAAGGGCCGGCCCTGCAAATCTAAATACAAAGCAAATGATAGAAATGCGCTCTGGCTTTGATAGAAATAGAAGAGCTTTTAAGATGCTGGGCCCACGATGTCTAGATCACAATGACAGCGCGGAGAGCAAATAATGGACAACTTTTTTTTCCAATTTTTCTACTTTTGCCCGTCTTCTTATTTTTTGATTGTATATTTCGGCCGGGGGGAAAGGAGGGGGAGAGATGGCGGAGTCTAAGAAATGGGAACGACGCCCAGTTTTTCTTTTGTGTGTCCGTCTCTTTTGGTTGTGTGTGCAAAACGCGTCGCCAACAGAAGCAGGGGCACGGAAATATATCTATATATACGGATATACTACGTATACGTATCTATATGGCGGCGGCCACTATAAATATCGATCCGTCATTTTCGCCGTTTAATAAATAAATCCCGGCGCTCTCGGTTTTCATCATATAATAATGATAATACAATTCTTCCCCCCCCCCTTTTTTTTTCTCTCTTATATTATGTGTAGACGGGCTATGTGTGGCTGTGTGCTGGAGATGGTCCGCGAGCTATAAATTGACGATATACTCGCCATAATCCATCAATTCTCCCTTTTTCTTCTTCTTTTTTCTTTTTTTTTTTCTTTTCTCACCCACACACAGACACACACAAATAAGTCACGGATCATCGCAGATACTCGATCCCTATTGGCTGCTGTGGTTCGTCCATATCAATATATATCTCCCACCCCAACCCCGGGGTGGTGATGGTGATGGTGGCTGCTGGTCTAGCATCTAATATTATGAGAAAGAAGACAAAAAAAGAAGGAAATTCGCGTTGAAATCATCATTTTTCCGTCATCAGCCGGCGGTGATGGATTCTGGCGAGCAGGAAGTTGACGATATATGCATTTCCGTTTTGATAGATTTTGATACCCGCCCGCGCAGAGTTATTCGTCGGTGTGGCTCTCTCTCTCTCTCTCTCTCTCTTCCCTCTCTTTCCTCTCATAGTGCGGGAAAAAGAAAAAGGAATCGATTATTGATTACAAGAGGAGGGGGGTTAAGGGTAGAGAGAGAAAGATAGAAGGGGGGCGACTGCTTTCGTGAAAAAAAAACGGACGAACGGGAACGAAGCGGAGAAAGGAGAGTTAGAAAGAGTCAAGTCTCGTCCATTGGGGAGCTTTTTGTGAGAGCTGATGTACGTCTACGAGCTCCGACATATTCCCGCTCTGCGATACAAGTATAAATGATTCAGCGCTAGCTGCTGGATGGATGGAATCTTTTTTTCTTCTTCTTCTTTTTCTTCTTTCTTCCTAATTCCCGCTGTACATACCATTCAATCCTGCGATAACACCCCATCCCATCCCATCGATCCCCAGCACCATGTACACATCCGCCATTCTCCCAAAATGGAGAAAGTAATTATAAATGTCTAAATATATATCTAATAAACGCGGAAATAAATATTGCTCTTTTTTTGGCTTTCCATCTTGACTGTGCTGTGCTGTGCTGTACTGTGCTGTGCTGTTTATATCGTTTATAAAAGGTGCTGGGCATTTCAACCGATGGCCGGCCCGTTTATTGTATACACATCTATAGCTATCTCCCAACTCTGTATGAAAGTTGTAAACAGTTGGTGGGGTGTAAACAGGACAGGGGTACATATATAACAGAAATAGAAACAATATATCAATTCCCAGTATCAAAAGGAGCGTCATAAATGTTTAGAGATTTTTCGATTTTCTTTTTTTACCTTTTTTCTTTCAAGAATTTGTTTTGGGTTCAATGTACAAGTTCCAGTGTGGACTTGCTTCCGTTGATGTCCAAGTCTAAGCTGATGGCGATCACTTTTTGATGTGTGTTGGCTGTCTCTGGGATCTGATTGCAATTGGAAACAAATGGCGCACTGCTGCTGCTGGTGATATAATACTATAGGCCTATGTGCTGAGCTGCTGGATGAATGTCAAGGTGATGGGCAGGGAGAGAATGGAAGGCACTGGTGCTGCCAGACAGACAGACAGACAGACGGACTGCCGTGCACCAACTGGAGGCGGACCAGCCGACGATATCTCTTTTTCCTTCTTGGGCTTCTTCCGCACTCTGACGATGATATCCGCACCTCCTCCCGAGCTCCCGACGTTCTGGCGGAGCTAGGCTCCTCTCCTCTCTCGCCCACCACCGCCACCGCCGCCGCCACCCTCCACGCATCTTCGCACACAGCACAGTATAGCAGCAAGATTCCAGAACGAGCGGGGCATGCGCTCCTTTGCTGTGCCCGTCTATCACACGGAAAAGAGAAACGACGGATCAAAATAAAAAATATATATAGAAAATAATACAATCAAAAGTCAATTTTTATTCTTTCCTTGTATAGGCCTCTGTAATATGTCTACATACAGATGAGCGAAGAAAAGTGATGCCGAATCGACCGATATGTTATGTTGTATACAGTACTATATAGATCGGATACATACACATACGTATATGCGCGCTGCGCTGCTCGTCCAATAATAATATGATTATTATATATTCCCATCGACCAAACATTTTCATTTATTTTGGCTGGCACGTTCACCGTGACCTCTGGGCTCATTTTTGGGCCTGCCTCCCTTTTTGGAATAAATGCTTGAATGTAGCCCTTGTTTTATTCGTAGCTATCGTTAATTATACATGCGCCTATAGACCACCCTAATAGCCAAGGCCCTGCAAATAATCCGGCGCCTATGACATCATTTAGAGCGGATTACCATCAGAATTGATCTACTAATAATATAGGACGAGAGATACTGGGCGACACGAAAACAGATTAACGGTCGCATTAATAACAATCACCGGCCTCAAATGTGCTGTGTGGTGTATAGATCCTTTTGTGCTGGCATGCTGTTGCTGTCCATTAGCTGTGGCCTCCTGTCAAAGGATGGATCGCGCCTGTACACATACAAAAGCAGCCGATGATCCGCCACGTTTACAAGAAGAAAGAGGAGGAGGGCACGATGGATGGATGGATGGATTGCACAGGATTCAGACAGCACAAGAGACTCACACACACGCACATAGGTCGTCCTATCCCATCTCCTTTCGTTTTGATGCGAAATATGGCCGGCCAGCTTAGATAGATAGTCTACGTAGATATAATAAAAACGATGATGGGCGAGGTCGCGCTAATGGCCTATTTACTCGAGATCGGCTCTCTTGTGATCTTTTCGGTCAAGTCGCCAGATCTTTTGTGTGTGTGTGTGTGTGCTGTGTGTGTGTGTCCTTTGCTGGTGCGACGACCTGACCCCCGCCACCGCCCGCCGCCACCGGCTGGACGATCAAAGAGAGAGAGAAAATGACGTCACACATCACCCACTACATAATAACATATAGATAGCAGGGAGAGAGTCTAGAGAGAGGGGACAGAGGACACAGAATGTAATATCACAAATTGTAGCTCCGGATATAGGTAGGTAGAGAGAGAAGGAGAGAGAGAACGACATATACCTAGTTACATAAATGCGTGACATGTATATATACACGGCGGATGTATCGATCACCAGCCGCGGCCAGCCAGCCAGCCAGCTGCACTACATAGTCTATACAGCGCAAGGTATATACGTACCATAGCCCTTAATAAAGACCTATAGAGATTGTTATGTGCATTTATTATTATTAGATAGATAGATAGCCTAGATGGATGGATAGATATATTATTTATACATGGGAAAAATAAATTTCGAGAGCCGCGCACCGCGCTATATAGCTGGACAGCATATATAGCTGTCCAAATAGATCTTACTTACGGGGGTGTGGCTGATTGTCACACACACACATTACACACCCGTATGTATACATATAATATATCTCTCTAAATGTTAACCAAATAGAATCAATGTATATCAATGTGGATAAAAGGAACTTGTGTATAGCGCGTCGCGTCAGACCCAACTTGTCTCTGTATAATCAACTCGTTTACAACATTTTCCCTTTTGAGACTTTTTTCCTTTTTTTCTTCAGAGTTTGGAAGAATTCAAAATATTCGGCGCCAAAAATAGCTAAAAAAATAAAAAGGAAAGAATCTATCTATCTGGTAAAGGCGAGATATTGCGGACAAGGGAGGGGGGAAGCAAACGTGTCAACAACCCGTCGGGCCGGGCCTTCTTCTATATCTTATATAGACTCACTTCTTATTCTTATACTCCTCCACGCATGCAGCGCAGCATGGAGCAGCACACGATATTCTAATGTGAGCGAGCAAGATAGATTTTGCTATGAGGTTGGAAGAATATATTTATTTCCTCCCACTCTTATTTTTGTGATACGCTAGAAGGAGCACGATCCTCTTGAGAAAGAGAAAAGAAACATCGGCACACTGCACGACGAGTGTTGTAGCTGCTGCCATATAGTGCTGCTGCTGGGGTGTGGCTGCGGTGGTTGTCCCGCCGAAAGAGATAAGACTCGTCTCTTCTTCTTCCCCATCAAATCAAATACAAAACATAAAATATAAAAAGAAAGAAAGAAAAAAAAAAAACTTGAAATACAAATATCCATCAAAATACGACAGCTATTATGCATGGATATAGATCCAGTTTGAGCAGCAGCAGCAGCAGCAGTCTATACGGCTTTACATATACGTCATATATTCTTTGATCAAATATGTAAGGCCCGAGGAGTAAAGAGAGAAAAGTGTCCCGCGATTGAATATCATCTCATTTTTGCCTACATCCAATTCTTGTTTTATTCTTGAAAATTTGAATTTATTATTCTACATATGAGAGAAAAGGGAATTTCGCGCGAGTGTGTACGTGTCTACTATATCTTGTAAAAACATATCGAATCCGCCCCGGATGCATATATATAGCTATCTATAACTCCCGCACTCCGGCTGACTGATCAATACTATTACGTACCCCCTTTCCCTCCCATAGTCCCATCCAGCCCAATATATAGGATAGGAGCCGTTAGATATCGTGCTGAATATAATAACGCCATGTTGCTGCTGTATATGCTGTATAGACTCCACACATCAGCAGAGACAAAATCAAAGTTGGGTGGCTGCTGTTGGGATGCTGATGGGATATGCTTCTATTTGATATACCCCCCCCCCACCCCACCCCTTCTACTCCTCCTCCTCTGAGCACCCGATGAAAATCGATTAGAGCACATATGCACGGCGCATATCACAGCAGTGCTGCATTGACATTTGCATATATTCGCCGTCGTTGATGGCGTTTGCATCTGGCAAAGTTGACTTTATATATACATACGTACACACACCCGGCCCAGCCCGTCTTCTTCTTCTTCTCCTTCTTCTTCTTCGTTCTTCTCGTCGTTGTCTGAGCTGATGCTGCTATACTGTATAGCCTGGTAATAGGAGAGAAATGAGATCTCTGCTGATGGGGCCGGGCTGACTATGGGCTGGCTGGCTGGCACTGCTGCTGGCTGGGCCTGACTCTTCATTCTCTGTGTATTATCCGCACAGGGGCTTTGATCATGGGAACAAACAAAAGGAGAAGACAAACTCAAAACTCAAAAGGAGGAGCAACGAAAAAGAGCCGAGCTGGGAATTTATTGATAGAAGCGAACGAATCCAAGGAAGAAAGTCTCAACTCTCTAAAGAAAATAGGAAATTGTTGCTGCTGCTCTGCTCTTCAATTCCGTTTTTTCTCTTTGGCATGGAAAAGATGGAAAAGATGGAAAGGAATAAATCAAGACGGGACGAGACCAGCAGGCCATCAAATCCAATCTATAAATAAATTCGACTTAAACATCAGCAACTCGTACGTTTCTGAGGGGAAAAAGTTCCAAAAGAAAAACAAGAAAAGCAAAAAGTGACGGACAAGTCCGGATAGGAATCGATGGATGTATAATCACAGCCGTCGATCCAGCAGGATCCGGAAGAGAAAAAAAAAGGGAAGGAGGGGTGGGGTGGGGGGGGGGGGGAAACGATCCGTCAGATAGGAGTTTGGAGCGTGAAGATGGCGCCCATCTTTTGGCCGATATCCGTACGTATACGTATAGCTACACATTTCCCAGGAAAAATGCAAAACCCAAAAAACCGGCCCAGCATCTTGTATAAATAAATAAATATATACTACATCAAATCTAATTCCTTCAAAGATAAAACAAAAAAATAGACTTTATCAGCAGCCGGGCCGGTTGGATCATTATATATACGTAATACATTGGAAGAGCCGGAATGCAATGTTCGCTCGGTCGCTTTTTTCCTTGACGCGGAAAATCGACCAGCTCAGCTCTTCTTCCTCTTATAGCTTCTTTTTTGACTTTTTGATTTTTCTTGCTGGAACAGCGAAAAAATTCCCTTTTTAGTTTTTGGGACGGGCGGGGAGAGACTTGAGGGCGTGAAAGATCAATGGAACTGGGCAACTTGTGCGGATGTCTTAAAAGCGCCAATGTTTCATTCATTGGCCGGAATGGAATCGATCCGGGTTTTCTCGGAAATGTTTCATTGCTGTTGAGCTCTCACCGCGACGGGCCCAACAGCCGCACGTAGCATTACCACCAGGCGCGGCTGGCCAGCTCTTGCAACAGCAGCAGCACCGCCGGCCAGCAGAATAAATAGCCACACATGCAGCTAGGACAGGACGGACAATCGAGCGACATTAAAACTTTGATATATATTTTCCTGTCACGGAAGTCGAAGGGAAAAGTTACTCTACTCTCTCGTTCCGCCCTTTCGGTTTTCGGCCAAGTGTCCAGCCGAGTTTGTCTAATATCAAAAGTTTTCCAGCGGCAGCCGCAGCACAACACACGGACGACGACGACACAAAGAAGAAGAAAAGAAGAAAAGAAGAAAATAAAAACTTGTGTGTTCTCTCACACGCAAGGCAACGGCAAAAAGACTTAAAGAGACGGACTAGAATTTCTTTTCTTTTCCAGCTGTTTGTTCTTGTCAATTCTTAATTGCCCGTCTCTGCCAGAGAGTTTCGCTTTTAAGTCTGGCCCTTTTGTCCGCCCGTGCCTCTCTCTGTGTGTGTGTGTGTGTGTGATCCGCTTTTTTATTACAACTTCCAGTCGGATGACGTTCAAAATTTCCCGCCATTTGGGTTGTATTTCAAAAAAAGAAGGAAAGAAGGAAGAAGGAAGAAAAGAAGAAAGAAAGAAAGAAGCTAGACTATCTCAATTACATTAGACTTTTCAATCATCCGTGTGTAAGGGTCTACTCTGGCCGGCACTCGTGGCCGCCAAGTGGAACACAAGGAGGCAGCAGCTCCCCATACATGCACGATGCGGACGGAGCATTTCAACCCTACCAAAAAAGGAGGGAAACAGGGAAATAGGAAAATAGGCAAAAGACGGCAAAAGAAGGAGATTAAATACAAATGTTTTCTAACTCGTTGAGCCGATCTTTTCTACCATGCATGTACATGTCTAGCTGTCCGGCCGCCATTGAATCGGTTGGACCGGCACATCCAGCCCGGAATAGTAATACCCGCTCTCCGCTCGACTCTCTGCAATATGCATGTTGCTGCTCAATGTACTCTATGTGCCGTGTGTAACATGTCTGGGGCCGTTGTGTTGCAAGTCGCAAGACGAGTGCAGTCACTTGAACCGACGGGCCGACTGCACTTGACTGACAAGGGCCTCTGGGCCTGTGGGCAACCCAGCAGCAGGCAGTTGCAACCCCATGGCGACGGCGTCCAATATAATATTAGATGATGTAGACTAAAGACGCGCTGCGAAAAGGGGGCGGGGCCACAACTAACACCTACGCTACACGCCGAGCTCTTCTCTTATTTCTTATATTTTTCTCTTTTTTTTTGCCCGGCGTGTAGACGTCCAAGAAGATTAGAGCCGCCGGCCACTTTTGGCTGGCTAATCATTACCCTTCCACTCCTCAGCATCCCTCAGGGTATAGGAGAATTGACTTGAAATGGCCCATTCATTTTGACATTTTCTTTTGCTTTCGATACGAATTCAACAAATTGCGTTGGAGGAGGCCTTGAGGGCGGGTAAGCGAAATCCCCTTTTTCCCCGGGTGTCGGCATTTGATGCAAATTTCTGCTCCAACATGTTTCATTCTTTTTCATTTGATTTGAGTTGTTTTGTTATAAATCAGCTGGAATTGCTGGTGTACAACTACGGGCAAGGACGTCGAGCGAGGCTTTGTTTGTTCTGTCTGCTGTAGGGGGGTGACTGGGGGGGGGGGGGAAGGGGGAAATCTGCTGGCCCGGGTCGTGATCGTCAGTCGTCACGCAATCAATATGCTAATGAACGACACGTACGTGTAGGATAACCATCTTCCTCTCTTCTTTCTCTCTGTGTGTGTTTGTGTGTGTGTGTCGACTCTTGTTCTCTTCTCTCAACATGCGCGCAGCTTTTATGTGTAGCGCGGGACAAGGAAGAGAAAGAAAGAAAGAAAAAAGGAAAAAAGGATTGGAGAATATCAAATCAGACAAATTTGGGACTTGGGATCGTCTTATTCGTCGGTGTTATTGTGCAGAGAGAGACCAGAGAGCAGCGGCGCTTCTCTCTCTCTTTCTCTCTCGCTCGCTCCCCTTTTAAATCCCGCCCACTTTCCCGCTCATTTCTTCTATCCCCCCTTCTATCCTCCACTTTAGTGACACACGACGGTCGGGAAGGGGGACAGGGGAGGGGGGGGGGGGGGCAGGAATTTCGGCAAGTAACCCGACGCTTTGATATTGGCAAATCGAATGAATCTCGTCGAGTCGAGACAAATCAAAAGAAATCCAATCGACAGTCTTCTCTTCTCTTCTTCTTCTCTCGAATAAAATGTCGAGCTGACGATGGGGGTGTAGACGTGGTGGTGGCGTGGCGGTGGGTGTCTGCTGGATGAGGCGAAAATCAATAGTCGCGGGAGAGAGAAACTGCTCCCGAACTCCGTGACTCCCGCGTGACGCCTTATTCCCAAACAAACCGACCGATCAAAAAAAAAAAAAAAAAGGAAAAAAGAAAAAATCTGCCCCCAACTCTTTTTCTTTCTCTTTTTTTTTTTTTTTTTTTTTTTTTTAAATTTTGATTTTTTGATTTATTCTGTGCTGTTGCTGTGTAGGAATCAATTCCGGGAGATCGGCAATATCTATCTATCTATCTAATCTTCGATAAGTCTAAACACAACAATAGCTGAGATTTGTGCCTCAGGGCGATTCAAATGAATTTCTCCCTCCCTCCCTGCTTGGCATGGATAAATAAAAAGCAATCGGCTTTATTCCACTGCCACATTTGAAGAGAAATCAAATTTTTCGGCGGCGGGGTAGTTCGTAGGCTAGTTGTTTCTTCGTCGTCGCCATGGCGACCCGAGTCGAATGGAAATCGTAGAGCAGCATCTACCCAGCTTTGTAGGAGAAAAAATGACAATCAAAATAGTGACGACCCACTTTGCTCGTCTGCAGTTCAGCGCCTCCAAATAAATAAATCAACAAAGAAAAGAAGCAAAGGAAGAAGAAGCCCAAAGAGATGGTAATAATAAGAGTTCGCCCACTTCCTTCCGGCACCGGGCAAAAGAAAATCCCAAAATCAAAATAAATAAATAAATGATATTTTTCTATTTTTTTTCACGCCCATTTATGTTTTTTTGTTGTGTCGGGAGGTCAATTTACGATTGCGGTCGAGCGGAAGATTTGCGCCGACCCAACAGGAGGAACGCCAGCCAACAACAACAACAATAACAGTAGGCGGGCCGGGATTGTGTGGATACTGGATAGGACGACCCAGCCAGGACGCAGTCGGGATCGATAACAAGCCAAGAAGACGGGCGGACAAAGAAACGGCAATATCCCCAGTCAAAATACTTTTTCTTTCTTATTTTCCCTTTATTTTTATAAAAAAAAAGAGTGAGCTTCTGGAATTCAATCAACTCTCCGATTAACTCGTTTTCTGGTCTTTGATTTCAAAAGAGATGGATATTATATTTTATATTTGCCGTACTTTTTCTTTTATTTCATATTTGTACAGTTGGAAAATTGGAACTTGTTTTTTTCTTTTCTTTTTTCGTTTAGAACATAATCAACCCACCCATTCGTTTAAAGAGAAAAAAAAAGCCTAAAGAAAAAGAAAATGGTAATTTGTTTTCCAAGCAATTATGATTAACTCTTGTACAAGAAAAAAAAAAGGGGAAAATTGGTTCGAATCAATTGGCCGTCGTTTGGATCTCCAAAAGAGTTTACAAAAGAGACTGGGCTAAATATATATATGAAGATAACAACTCTATTATACCGTTTTTTCTTTCTTCCCTTCTTCTTCTCTCTCCCTTCCCTATCCTTCAATTTCCTCCGTCCACTTAGCGTTTGATAATAAGGCAATCTCGGCCCGGCTTGTCTTTTTCTTTCTTCTACCGATGGCGGACGTCGACGACATGAATGGAATTTTGTTATTTTTGTTTTTTTCTCTTTTTCAAACGCTCATTTATTTTTCTCTAAAGTATTTTTTAGAAGATGGGATTATTTCCTCGTTTCCTTTTTTTTTTTTAGCTCTCTCCTCATTTTATGGGGGGGGGATAATAAACAAAATTAAAGAAAAACAACATTAGCAAATTATTCTCTTATTTTCGATGCAGATTTTTGCTCTTCCGTGTTTTTTTTTCTCTTTCCCCCTAAATCGTTCCGCGTCATCCTACTTTTTTTTCCGAAAGAAGAAGAAAAAAAATACGAGAATTGTTGTGGTCGCCTGTCCCGTTACATTTTGGTTGTTGTTGTTGTAGTTTTCATTAGTCTGCGTTTTCAGTTGAGAAGGTTGCGGATTTCCTTGTGCAAGTGGCACAGAAAATCGACATAACTCGAACTGGCGTCGCCGTGCTTGTCCTCCACCAGGAATTTCCTAAAGACAAATTCCAGCTTGTCTCGAGGACGGACCAGAGTCAGGCGCATGTGACGCTGTCGGGTCGAGCGCAGCTGGCCAATCACCGACCTCACCTGAGAAGAGAAACGACCAATCGATTTTTTCATTACACTTTTCCAAGGTTGGGTTTTTTTTGGGGGGGGGGGGGGGTTGGTTACCTCCTGGGAACGGGGGTTGTCCAGCTCGAGCAATTTGGTGCGGTCAATGTCGATCTGGGCCGCCGAATTCGTGTTAAAGACGCCGTGGATCCATTCGGGGCTGACGGACAATCCGATCCAGAGGAACATATGGATTCCGTTGTCCAGGCAATAGACGCCGTCGTCTCTCAGCTTGTCCACCGTGCAGCGGACGGGCGAAGGCAACAGCAGGAGCTGCTGGTCCTCCTGCTCGGGTGCACCGGCCGCCGTGGCAGCGTCCACGATGGGCACCAGTCTCGGGTAGAGGTAGGCCAAACTGGCGCCGACGTGCATCGTCTGGACGGCGAACATGTTGAACGTCCGGTCGTCGATCGACATGTCCGACCCGCCAGACAGAGCGTCGCAGTTTAACAGGCAATTGATGTAGAGCGGCAGGAGCTTCATGCACTCGGGCAGGATCAGCTGGCCGGGCGACGAAGGCGAGGCGCAATTTTTGCGATAGCAAGCCAAAATCTGGGCGCTCCGATTGATCAGTCCGTCCCTGTTTTTAAAAGGGGGGGGGGGTTTCAAATAAATGATTCAATGAAATCAATGGCCGTCTAGAAACGAGTGAATAATTGAGTAGAGTCGCGTTCATCAATACTTGATCTGCTTGGGCGACGATTCCGTCAGTTTGGTGACCGACTGTTTCATGAGCAAATTCATGACCGTGTCCAAGTCGCAGCTGCGGTACAAGTCCGCCATTTGGTTGCAGACGCTCAACGCCAAATTGTGAATCCTCAGCCGACGCTGGCCGCCCGGAGATGTGAACAACACCGCCACCTGACGTCCAAAAAATTCATCAACATTTGTCAAACCAAACAATAAATCAAATTGAATTCTTCCGACCTGGATGTAAACGCCGTCCTCGTCGGTGAGTTTGTCGTCGTGTTTGATTTCAATGGTCATGGCCTGGTCAGAGTCGATGCCGGCCGTCTCAACGTCCGTCGTGTTCGACATGAAAAAGTGGCCGTAAAAGTCGACGGGCCGCACACCCGTCGACGTTCGCACGCGCATGATCGAGTCAAAGGCCACCGTCTGCTCCACGTTGCGGCGCACGTCTTCCACCAGTCGCTCGCCGTCCAGGTCCGCCTGCAATCATATAAATCATTCAGCAAATCAAAACTCCCAAGAAAATGGAATGATTGAAAAGGCTCCTTATTTAACTGGACTGACCTGGAAATACGTGTACTTGTACACTTGGCCGCCAGTGAGCCGGGCCACCTGGCCGATGGTGGCCAGGTCGACGAAGGCGTTGTTGGCTACGAACAAATCGACCCGGCACCCGAATCCGGCGCACTCCTGGCCCAGCTGGTTGTAAAAAGTCGTTTGCGGCGACAGGACCGTCTTCTCCTTCTCCGTGCCCAGCAGTTTACGCTCGTCTCGGCTCTTCAGACGGCCAGGCGCTTCGGCGATGGGCAGAGACGAGTGGAACACCAGCAATTTACCGACGCACTCTGCCGCCTTGAGGGCTTCCAGGCCGGCCTTGATGGCCGGGCCGAGGATCGTCTCAGTTTCTCTGGAATCGGCAAACATGGCCGGAATTTGCACCATCAGCTGGTCGATGATGTTCTCCGACTCGACGGGATCGCAAAGGAATCCGTCCAGC
Organism: Daphnia pulex; assembly: GCF_021134715.1. NCBI lineage: Eukaryota > Metazoa > Arthropoda > Branchiopoda > Diplostraca > Daphniidae > Daphnia > Daphnia pulex. The sequence goes on along the minus strand of NC_060021.1, from coordinate 3,948,803 downwards.
AACGGCATAAACATGTCCTAAATCCCACCAAATTAACAGTTGAATTACAAAATCTTTCAAACACACAAAATACAATTAAATTTACATCGACGTCACCGACGACCATCATCTGCGGCTGGGCCAGCGACGATTTGATGTTGTAGAAATGAACTTCCTTGCTGTAGGTGATAAAACCGACTCGGGCCCCGCCCTTCTGCCCGCCCACCGACTCTCTGGGCAAGTTCTGCAATATACTTTTGATGTTCTGACAGAGGAGGTGGACCAGGCCGGACTTGACGTTGTTGTACGACACGTCCAGGACGAAAATATAGGCCGGCGGTTTTGGGAAGACGTTGTTCCGGCAATAATCTTTGGTCCCGACGAATTCGTACGAGCCGAGGCAGAGCTCCGGCCGCTGGTACTTGTCCATTCTCATTCCGGTGTGGTCCAAATGCTGGAAATATTCAGACGGCACCTCGCTGGTCGCCTTGCAAAACGGACACTGGAATCGGCGGCCGCCGTCGATGAATTGCATAAACGGGCACATGTAGGCCTTGCAGCGGCCGCAGCGGACCGGACCCAGCTCGCCCATGTCCACCACGGGAGGCGGCTGCTCTCCTTCCTCCAGCTGGGCAAACGGGCTGATCACCAGGCCGAAAGGCACAGCCGTTTGCTTCATCATATCGGGTAAAGCGGGGACACTGCAAACAAACAAAAGGAAATTGGATTTACAACAATCGATTCAAACAATTAGTGAAAAAAAACCATTATCCAGTTCATACCTGTACATGGATGAGCGGACAAAGCGGGGACCGGAATTGCCCTGATCCTGAGTTACGAACGGGGTAGTCACCAGAGGCGGGACGAGGCCCTTCTGGCTGGTGGCGAAAGGTCCAGATCTCGACCGTTTGTCGTCCTCCATCACTTGAATGGCGCTGGGCATTTGATCGGGGTCCAGACGTCGGGCCTGTTGTTGCGGTGGCATAGGTTGAGAATTGGGTCCAGGGATTGGGCCAGACATTCCAGGGGGATAACTAGGACTGGAAGGATAGCGGCTGCCCATACTGTCGTATCCGCCTTGCTGCTGTTGTGGTGGTTGCTGCTGCTGCATTGGAGGCTGCTGGAATGGCATCGGCGGATGGCCAGGAAATCCACCTGGTTGCCCGGCCGGGAAACCCCCGCCCATTGGAGGTCTGGGGCTGGTAAACTGCTGACCGTTTACTGCATGTCCCATGTTCTCCATACCTGCAAAACAACAAGTAAACTTTGGTTAACGGGGAAGGAAAACAATTAGGTTGAACCAGCACTGACCAGGTCCATTCTGATACTGTTGCTGTGGGGACGCAAGTCCCATCTGCTGCATAGGAGGCATCAAGCCAGGCCTTGGCGGTGCCATTCCTGGAGTTAGTGGCTGTGGAGGCATCGGGCTGGCCTGAAGGTTGGATGCCATGGGAGGCCTGGGAGGAAAGCTTCCTGGTGCTGGGGAAACATTTCCGTTCATGGGAGGGTACATGGTGGGAATCGGAGATTTCAGGCTGTTGTCTGCCAAACTCATGCCACCCATTTGCTGGGCCAGTTGATGTGGGTTGGCTCCCTGCGGTGGCAGAGGAGAATGACCGTATGACTGGGCCATGGGCGGTCTGGGTGAAGGCTGCCCGTAAGGATTCATGTTGTGTGGTCCATTTGCTGGAGGAAACTGTTGAGGCTGGTTTGGCATCACAGGTGTCCTCGCTGGAGGAGCCATCATGCCTCCATAGTTTTGTCCAAGTGGAGGAGCACCATAGCCAGGCTGTTGCTGTTGGAAGTACTGATCATTGGGATTCATCTTCCCACCTATCAAGCGCAAAAGAGAAAACAAATCAAAGTTACAAATCAAAAGCCTAACAACTAGACGACGACGAACGAACGGACGACGTGTCAAACTCCACCAGTTATGTACACACAGAGATAGTACACACCGAGCCAATCAAAACTGACCCAAATAACAGATCTGCCAAGTACGGAGAATCCGATGGTTTGGCGAATCAAGAGAATTGCAAAGAATGTCGACCGCAGAAAATGTGTGAGATAAGAGACGCAGATAGCAGAGCTGCTCAATACAATTACCTAAATTTTCGTTTAAACTAGAAGCACTTCCACGTCTGCCGGGTTCTTCAGGTCGGCAATTGACAGACTACAAATCCGAATGGCCCAAAGGCACTCTGCCACGTAATCAGTTGTGCGCCTGCGCAAGAACATGGGAACAAACGAAGCCTCTTCTCGGCGAACAAACAACTCTTTCGGAAAAGAATAAAAATACAGTTTTCCTGGTTTTCTACTTTTCTGTATCCGCAGCCAGCTAACCTACAATGGAATCGGTGTCGCTGGAACGATCTGTTCTACATCCAAAACAAGTTGCGAAAACTGGTGAATGCACACGCAACGTGAACGTAATTGATACACTGTCATTTGGTGAATCTCAATCTAACTTGGGAAGATGGTAATTTGATACAGTCCATAATAACCCGACCGTACGACTACGACACATCGACGTCGAGCACTAACTTTGAAAATATCCAACTCATTCCGTAAACCGCGTCGAATAATTGAAATCGCGATCGAGACTCCAAAATTTAAGTGATAATTGCAAGTTTGAGTTAAAAACTACGTCCGGAAACTGAACAATTATATGAGGGAGAAATACTGCCAAATGACAACACAGAGTTCAACAATAAATTATATTGATATTGATAAAATTGAATTAAAAAAAGTGCTTGATGAGCAATGATTGAAAGCAGAATAAAACAATCGTTCATGCAGAAGTCTTAGCAAGATTTATTCTTCCACACATCTTTATATTTTTCTTGTTGAAATATTATACGACTGCGTGGCGCAACGGTAGCGCGTCTGACTCCAGATCAGAAGGTTGCGTGTTCAAATCACGTCGTGGTCAGTTTCTTTTTCGATAATATTTCAGAACTAATCACATTTGTCATGAGTGTTTTTATTTTGTACTGACTACTAACATATCATATTTTGGGTTTCTTATCTCTGATCCATCATTAGACATCTTCTGGAAAGTCATACACCTACAATCCTACATTTCCCATTCTACGATTGGATAAAAAAATAACGACAAGTAAAATAAACAAAACAAAAACAAAACAAACAAAAAAAAAACAATTCGACTACAGATAATTCACGATAAAAGCTATTTCGGAAAGTTAAAAATTCACCAAATTTGTAAGCCCTTCCAGCGTAGTAAATGTCGTTTGCTGAGAAATAAAATATGTGACCACGACGTGATTTGAACACGCAACCTTCTGATCTGGAGTCAGACGCGCTACCGTTGCGCCACGCAGTCTGTTATTTAATAAAATGACATTAATTGATTTTAAAACTTCTTGAATAAATATTTATTTTAAACATAACATAACTTGAATGATTGAATCCTATTTAATACTATTTTTAAGGGATTCTATGTTGTTTCGATGACAGACGACCTACAAAATTTGAAATGCACATTCGATGGCACTGTTTCTTCGGGACACGATGATGGATAGCAACGTCATAGTTTTAGTTTTTTTCTTTTTTGTTGACACCTTCTATTGAAAAATTTACAAAAAATAATACAGGAAAAAAATGTGGTTCAAACGTAAGCTACTCCGGGGACATCCTCGCTATTGTGTTTGGTGATGATGGAAAAAAAAATTGGCGTACGTTTCTGGAACCAGTTGAGCCACATAAAATCTCAACGATCTAAGTTACACGAAGGTGCAAGCGAGACTGCCGTTCCCCAGCCCTGCAGCGACACCGACCACCGAGCGGGGAGAAACGGGGACAGAACACCTCTATTGGACCTAAACATAAAAAAAAAACTAAGGCCTAACCAGTTTTTCACTTCGGATTCGCCTGTTTTTGCAGAGTTTAAATATTGAATGCCATTTGGGATATATTTCACTTTAAAGCAGGGTTAAAGTTGCTTAGTATATTGGTTATAGAGTGGTTCGAGGTTGCCATCTTGGATTCTTATTAGTACCAGGTTGGTGCAACCACAACCCAAAAGCATTGACATTGTTCATAAGAAAAGGGTACGAAAAATCGGATCGTTATCCGGAAAAGGACTTTAAAAATAAGGAATACGTCTGTTCTGTTCAGAATCGCAAAGAGGATTCCAATGGAACAACGTCCGATTTTTAGTTCTTTTATTTCCCGAGATAATCGGAATTGATATTCGCGAAATAACTTTTCATCTCTCTTCCAGAATCCTAAAAAGGATTTTTTAAAAATTCGTTCAGATACCCGAGATATCACGATTTTAGTGATACCCCCATTTCGAACCTTTTTTATGCATTTTAAGCGGCGTTGCCGATTGCTGTATATGTGACTTTCATCCTATTTCCGGTCCAATCCTTCGCTTTTCTCTGTTTCCTATATGTATCGAATCATTTTTGTATCGATATACAATCCCTTGATACATAGGAAAAATAATTCCGGGCAAAGTACGAATATCGTTGCATTTTTAGACGCAAACGCAATAGGCGGGGGTTATCTAACTTCTCGCATAGTTATTCAGAATCAGGATTAACGGTTTGTGGTCTGAGACTAATTCGAAAGAAGGGAGTTCTTCTAAAAAATTGTCGGCACTTTTGTATTGCCAAAGCGGCACTTAAACACGAGTTAGATCATCGGGTAACGTTTTTATGCACTTGAGATGAAACGAGGTCCTGCTTGTACGATGTGCGCCACACATTTGAATCGTTGGGTTGTTTCAGCAAGAAACTCAGTCCGTTTAGCCGTGACGCGTCGAAATGGAGACTAGACAAGCGACCTGCTTCGTAAATCGCAAAGCCTTGGACCATGGACAGGAGCGTCACGACCACCGTAAATGCCTCCTTAAGTCACGTAGACTACTTCCAAGTATATCCTGATTTGAGCTGGCGTTATAAGGGGTCTAAAGCGCCAGCTAACAAATCTGTGCCAAATACAGAGCCAAACTAGCATTCAGTTTTACTGGAGGGAAACAGAACTGTACCTAGGTTTGGAAACAGAGACAAAACAGATAAATTTTTTCAGGGTAAAAATCGACTTGAAAGCCAAGAACAGAAAAAATCCAGGCGAATTTCCCGTGAAACAAAACTGTATCTGAAACAGATCTGTGTGCTACATGGGCAGGGGAACATGGCGTCATCAATTAAGTTTCCCTTCAAACATTCTTCCTTTCATCACGGAATTCATGCATAACATCATTTATTATTTCAGTTCATAGATGATTCCATAATCGACGGTCATCCACCTCATAATCTCCCATGTGACCCACAGACTCAGTTTCATACCTGTTACAGGTTTCAGTTTCCCAGGTGTAGGTGTACCCGTAGAAAATAAACGGCTTAGAGCGAGCTTGCGCTAGACTTGCTCCCAAGCCCAGCACAAGCTCGCGGATTCCAATCTCAAAAACTTTAACTTTTAATAATACTGTTTTTAAGCTTGGACCAAACTTATTTATTCAAGGTTGCCCCAAGCCTTTTATTTTAATGTTGTGATAAGCAAACTTTATGTATGATGTTTCATATTAGATTTTTGAAACCTTGTTTTTACACGTTTAAAAATGTATGAATATATTAATTAATATAAATAAATAATAAGACAATAATTTTCATTCAATCTTTAAATCAACATTATTGTAAAAACACGCAATATTGCAAATATAGATAATTAATTTGCTCAGCAGAACTGCTGATGATTTAAAATGAACATGTAAGAGTTATTTAAATAATTAATTTGCTATTTCGTCATCTTCGTCTTCATCACCGCCAGCAGCACCATTAGGTTGTCCATCATCATCAGCGGTTAAATTATTTCTGGCAGTTTCTGATGCAACAATTTTTGATCTTTTCTTGAACGCCGAGTTTTCGGTCGAGAGTTTGTTACTGATAGCACTCCTAATGTGCTTTGCTTCCAGGGTGAAGGTGTATTGCTTTCTCCAAAATTCGGTGACATAATCTAAAAAAAATGCGAAAGGGTAAATTGTTATGCATTGGTTTTTTTTCTATAAAGTATAAAATGAATACTTATGATTGCCTGAACGGAATCATTGGGTAGGGCAGGCTTCGCTGGTTTGTCAGACTTGTCATTTTTTGCTTCATTTCCACTAAGAGAATGCTCGGACATGAATTTTCTGTCCCAAATGTCCTCCATGATAATATTTATCATCGCATTCATGTCCGTTGTTTTCTTGCCTCCATTCCCGTAACTGACAGCGTTTTTCAGGGCATTCGGATTAATGAGAGTAGCACACGTTCGGCTAAGTTTTACCTAATGTAGTAAAACCAAAACAATGATTATCCCTGAGAGATTTTTAAAATTCTTATTTTAAAAAGCCGAAGGCTTACCGCCTTTTAAGGGTGAGAGATTTGAAGAAACAAAAGTTCCGACAGCGCTCCAAATACCATTAACCCTGAGAGGTCCCTGGGGAATTGGGCGGGGGGCGACGAAAACGGTTTTCGGGACTTTGACGCTCTCGTGATACACCGATCACGACGGGACCTATCGCATTCGACGTAGATTTAGTTTTTACATCTAAGTCACTTAATTTTTACAAGCGTAAACGAAATTAACAGGGTGATAAAGGGGAAAAAACACCCAAAAAAGGGAAAACTTCTAAAACAAATAAAAGATAGCTTGCCAAAAATTTAGAGAATGCGATTGCTTCTAATTGAAAGAAGAACTATCCCTTTAACATTAACACAAATAAAAAAATCGTGTGATTTCTTCGTTCGCGAGATATCTGCAAAAGAAAAAGACACCCAGATTGACTTTTAGTTGGATTCCCCAGCAGACGACATTTTCTATAGCATGTAGAGATAAAATGAACACTAGAGGGCAGGACGAACAGAATCCAGCCAAAGTGCTACGTTTCAAACAGTTTTATTACGGAATCAATCTTTTGGAGTTTAAATTCGATACAAGAGGTGCGACAGCAAGATTAAAACATGACAAACCCAGAGAACACTGCGAAAACTAAATTTTTAAATTTCCTAATCAAGAAAAAAAACGAAAAGAGACTTTTAAAATCTCGAAGGTGCCACAAAGGGGCTTGATTGAAAGACAAGAGAACATTTAAAAATTTTAAATGTACCTTCTGAAAACCACTAGCTGTCAAAGCTGTATTCCTGGTCCTGTCTTGAAGAGGAGATGATGTTCACCAGCCGTAGAAATTATTGATTGCAGCAACTGCAAACCTTCCTTCAAGGCTAAAAAACAGATGAAATAAAAATAAAAAAGGCTTGGAATTTAGTCAATATCAAGCTGCTTCGAGTTTACTTACTATGGGAAAGAACAGATATGGATTATCTAGCATATTAGATTTCGTTGCAGCCAGTTCCTCTTCCATTCTCTGCATTTCTTCTTCCTGCGTTTTAAGTTGATCTTCTTTAGAAGCCATGGTTTCTTTAAGCTTTTCAACTTTAGACCTTAACAGTTCATTTTCCTATTCAAGCCACAACAAATTCCATTTAGTCAAGTTTAAGAAAATAAAGCATAATGAAGAAACATACTTGGCGAATCGTCCGTTTCCCAGTAACTGGAGTTCCATACTGGTGACGTTCATTATTGATTCTTGAATGTAATGGAGTAAACGGTGGCGAGGAAGAAATATTTGATAACTTGGATAAGACGGCGTTGTTTTTAAGTTACACACCGTTACCTCCTGGTGAAGCTTGAATCAAAAAGGCTGGGTGTGACGAACTTGTTATTTGCAGTCGATATGTTTGGTCGCGAACAAGTTGCGAATGACTTAGGTGATGGCAGTGGTGACTCTTTCGGGATTGCATTTCTATTTTCATCTGCACTGCTGTCATCTTCATTATCATCTTCGTTATCACTTTCATCTTCAGACACTGTCATTGCTTCTCGTAACTCTTGAGAATTCAAGATTGTTTTCTGTGCAGCCATATCATTTCTTCTCTGTATGATATCTCGTTTCTTATCTAAAAATATACAAAAGTATTCAATGAAATCTAAGACATTCTTAAATTAACCAAAACAATATACTATTACGTACCAGAACATGCCAGAAGAGTGGCAGCTTTCAAAGGCCACTTTCTGAAACTTGACGTATCTACAACAGGAATCTTGAAAGAAAACTGTTGATCTTTTGGCCACCTTGAAATTGTCAACGCACACCTCTGATTATTAAATTTAACAAGTATTCTAAGAAAATCAAGCTTATACAACAGCAATTTCAGTTTCATCCCGTATAAGATCTTGAACTTGTGCCCCCCTTGAAAACAAACCAACATGTAGAATGGGTTTCTTAATGAAATCTAGAGTTCCCATTCCCAATTCTCCGTTTGCGAATTTGAGAAGGATATAACAGGTTTCTTGCGCCTCATTTGGTGCCATTCTGTCTCTAAAAATATCACTTCATTAAGGTTAAAATAGTTCCTATTATTTATTTTTAGCAGACGTCTCATTGTTACAAACTGTCTAATAAATTAAGAATTAGACATTTTCAGTTTTTCAAAATAAAAAAAAATTGAGTTATAAAAGAAAAGTGTAGGTATTAATCATGGGAAAGAGAAAGACAATTTTTGACGAGGAAAATGGAACTCATCTTAGCAGATATGTTAAAAGGAGATTGGCCAAAAAGAATTCAAAAGTAGACACGGGGGAGATGCAGGATAATGAAGAAATAATGAAGTCTTCGGAACTTACGACAGAATTAGGATTGTACAGTCTAAATGGTGGTCCCTCCAACCTTTTAACAACCATTGATGAAGTAGAAAATATAGACAACAATTTTGAAATAACGTCAACTGATGAGGAAGTTATTTGTGTTAATAGCATTTTCTTTAATCACGTATCAATAAATTTATTTATATATCTTATGTTTGAATAAATAGATAATAGAGATAAATGAATCTACGGAGGATGAAAACTGTAGCTATTATTGTGAATCTACATCATCACAAACTGAAACAGAAACTGAGGTACTTAAGTGTAAATTCTTAAACGGCTGATTTTTATTGACAAACATTTACCTTGATTGTTTAGGATGAACTTTACATCCACCGTGAAAACTTTTGCCAACCATCACAATACTTGCCTCTTTTCAACTTGGGGTTTTATTTCAAGAATAACCTTTCTAAGAAGGCTTTTCATCAAAGTTTGAAATTGACGCAAATTGCTACCCAAGACAGCCAAAAGCAACTACAAAATCCTGAATCGTGTTTAAATGAGTACTCCCACTTGGCAGTCAATATTCAAAAACAATTCATTTGCCTTCAGAAAGAGTGCAATCATATTCTTGTAATTGACTCTAAAGGTATCCCTACAGCTAGACAACCATGTGGCCATAAATTATCTAAAGAAGACAAGACGTGTTTCATGCTGAAACTACCAATCAAACAGCAGTTGCTGCATTATCTACAAGAAGGGGACATGCTAGATAATAAAGATTTTGTGTCGGCAACTATACCAAATGAAGGGATTCGAAAAGACGTCAGTTCTGGTGATTGCTGTCGTGCCCTAGTAAAGAATCGACATATCACCAATAGAACAATGACTGGGATCTTAAATATTGATGGTGCTGACTTCTTTAAGTCCAGTAAATTTGGTTTTTGGCCATGTATGGCAGTTATAAACGAAGTACCGTATAAAAAAAGACGATCGAATATGGTGTTGATGGCATTGTGGTACGGAAACAAGAAACGTCCTCGCGATTCTTTCCTAGAATTTGCACTTCAAGATTTACAATCTCTGGAATCCGATCCGATTGAATTAAATGGAATTAAGTATTTTTTTGGCCATTGATCGTATCAGTTGATGCTATAGCCCGACCGATAGTGCGCAATTCCACACAATTTAATGGAGAGTTTGGCTGTGATTGGTGTTTGCATCCTGGTAAGAACATATTAGCCTTATTGAAACAAAATTGTACTACAATTCCGATATACCACATGTTCACTTGGCGTATTTGAATTTTTCTAGGGCAAACTTTTAAAAAGCTGGGGAAGAAGAGGGGCCATTCTCGTGTTTATCCAGAACCTTTTACGTTTCCTACTTTTCCCAGTTGCTGTATGGATCAACACAATACTGATCTTCAGGTATTTCACTACGAATCGCCCGCTTAGTCGTAATTATACTTACATTTTTTAAATACATTTTAAACTATGTGGTGCTCGCGACTGGAAAGCCTTATCATGGAATTTGCGGTACAAATTTGTTCATGAATTTCAAATACCTCGATCATGTAAAAGCGGAAATTCCCGACTACCTGCATGCTGTTTGCATGGGTATCATAAAGTTCTTTATTGCATTGTGGACTCAAACGAAATACCACAAACAGCCATGGTATCTAAATAAGAATAAGAGGGCTATTTTTGACATGCGAATGAAAAATATTAAGCCTCCCCATGAAATAACCATAACCCCTCCTTCTTTGGCTAGCTTATCAGACTGGAAGACATCTGAATATCTTGCATTTGTATTATATTATTTCTGCGTCTTAGAGGATTTACTTCCCAAAATTTATTTTGACGACTTTTGTATGTTTTTCTATGGGCTTCAGGTTCTGCTTCAAGATGAGGTTTCCAAAAAGTTAGAAAGGTTAGAGAGGTGGAATATTTGTTTTCGAATTTCGTTCGAGAAAGCGAAACCCTCAATGCACTTGAACATATTCGCTTTAACTTGTATCTTTTTGACGCATCTTTCGCAAAGTGTTCTTGATTGGGGTTGCCTTTGGGCCACTTCTACATTCATTCCCGAGTGGTTTAATGGTCAATTAAGATCGTTGGCAAAGGGAACCCAAGGGGTTATAAACCAAATGGCTAGTAAGTTTTTAATACGAAATGTCGTTAGAAAAGATGCGTTGAATTTGATGACAAAGTACATCTTACCGAAAAATGTATCTCTTTTATTAGAAGTGCTTTTCCATATTCCCAATCATCTGGTTAAGAAAAAAAATTGCATTTCTGTGGAGGGGGTTAGTTTTTCATTACTTGGAACACCAAGTAATTGCAAAATTAACATTCACGAGGAAATAGCTTTACGAAATTTGTTTGAAGAATCAGGAGATCCATTATTGTCATCAGAACATTTTCCAATTGATGAAACAGCTTTAGGTTCCTATTTATCGTTTCCACGCATTCGGAATGCGAGTAAATCATCGATATTTACTACTTAAAACTATATTCGCGCAAAAAAAGCAAAAATAACTACGCTTACATGTCAGATGGTTCTTTTTTCCGAATTGATAAAATCATGTTTTTTGAATCGATGTATATGACTAGATACTCTGTGGTTGTCATGGGCCGATCTTTAGGGTCACTTTCAAAGGTAGCACTCGCTCCCCAGGGTTATTCTCAACTTGATGGCCAAACGACAAAGCTTAAAGGACTGTCGGATGATGTAGTGGCGCATTTCGTTGATGATATCATTAAAAAATGCGTAGTTGGATTTCATAATGATATAATAGATTTCCCTCAGTGGAATCCGCCTCGATTTTGTCTTCTTCTAAATTACCTTTCTTTCTCTGCAGCTTTCTCTCGGGCCACTGTGGTCTAAACAATTTTCTTTTTAAAATCAAAAGGTCCCCGTCACCGCTCTGCCCCTGCCTGTCAGGGGAAGTGGAAGACGCAGCGCACATTTTATTTGTCTGTGTAAGTCACGTCGAACACCGTGTACGCCTTATTGATTCTGCGGCTGAGCTAAAGCTTTCTTGGCCAGTCCCACTAGACGCCTTCTCCCAATCGAAAACTCTATGGTCTGCGTTTGTCAAATTCCAATGTTCCATCAAAAGACTATAACCGCCATTACCTTTCCCATCTTTTATATTTTACTCTGTTCTCTTAGTAGCGTTTTTGGCCGCTCCTCTTGTTTCTAATCTCTGGCGTATTCGACCCTGATGTCACCCTCTGGCTCTAGCGGGCGCCTTAACAGGACCGTGGCCGTAAGAGTCGTCCGTTGCTTCGCGGTGCTGGTCCAAATCTGCATCTCGTCGCTCCGGACCATCTGGGGGGTCAACAGCGGCAGTCTTTTACTCAGTCCTTCACATAAATTTTTATTTTATTCTGTTCTCTTAGTTGCATTTTGGCCGCTCTTTTTGCTTCGCATGAGTCCCTCGTGCCCTAATTTCTGGCGTCTTTAACCCTGCTATCATCCTCAGGCTCTAGCGGGCGCCTTAACCGGACCGTGGCCGTAAGAGTCGTCCGTTGCTTCGCGGTGCTGGTGACATCCAAATCAGCATCTCGTTGCTCCGGACCATCTGGGGGGTCGGCAGCGGCGTCTTTTAAATCTTTTTAGTCTTTTTTACTCAGTTTCAGCCGGAATGCTCTCCTTTGCCTAATAATATCGCGTGCAGCTCCGTTCCACTCTTTCCAGAATTCCAGTTCTACTTTCGATCTTCTACCTAATTTCTGCCAAATTTTTCTTCTCTGTTCCCTCTCTCTTCTCCCATCCTCCACTCTTATCTTATTTTATCTCTACTTCATAATAATTTGACTCTTGTATTTTACCATGCCTATGACAATAAATTGGTAACATTCGCCTTCGGCGAATACACACCTCATTTAAAAAAAATATATAATAGATACATATGTTGTAACTGCGATGCCAAACACAGTAGAAACTGATTAGATGAAAAAAGCCTGTATTCGCACGACGTGTTTATTATAAAAATACATAAATATGATAAACTGCAGCACTGAACATAATTGTACTAGTATATTTATTTCCAAACAGCATACATATAAATATTTTCAAGAGACGGCGGCAAGTGTTGATCTTGAAAAAAAAATTCAATATTAAAGTATAAATATATTTTTATTCATATAAGGAATTCAAATGAAACATATATACAGTACCCACCAAACTATTAGGTACACCCCCCTATTTTCAGTGCATTCTTATGGCACTACGTGTCCTAGAAAAAATGCAATAGTTTGGTGGGTACTGTAGCCTAAATGCAACATTTATTTCATAATTATATGTTTGTTAATATTTATGCTTGCGCCAAGGTTATTCTAAGCACAGCAAACATTTCATGTTTGTTGTGCTTGGAATAGCCTCATTCTGAGCAATCAATTCGAAAAGTTAAAAAATGTTGCCTTGAAATAGCCTTGCGCAAGTATAAATAAAAAGGGGAAATATTATACAGAAAATAACATGCTTTGAGCGGCTTTAGTTTAAGCATTAAAAAAAGTCTAACAAATACTTCATTGGGGTATACTTGGTGCAAGCTGTTTGCACCAGGCAGTCGCAGTATCGGCTAAGCTAAACTTTTTCTACGGGATAGCAGCCATGTAATACATAATATATTAAACATGTCGGTAACATACATACAAAACATTGTGTGAATAAATTCTGATACGACCTAGTTTTACATACTTGGGAACTAAGAATAAGTGTGCTTAGATAGCATTGATTGTCAATATTCCTTATTTCTCGTGTTTAAACCCTAGATTCGCTGATATACTCATTTTCAAAGAAAATATAAAGTTTGGTTTTAAAAATAGATTTGGAAGAGCAGAAAATCCTATTTACTTGCAAGCTACTTCACTCGCTATTCGCTGGATAGAAACGAGCAGTTTTATAACAAATCAAGATGAATTTAAGACGGCCATCGACAACTTTGAGTGAGCTTTGAAACAGATAATGACTACAATCTTACAATGAGACCTACTTAAAATAAACGACCTTAGTACCTTTGGAGCAGCCAGAACCCCCAAGTATTGGCATGTTTTTTCCGTAAGCAAGGAGAAGAAAGGGGTACGAATAGAAAGACAAAGGAGAGTGAAAAAAAGAGGGGCCGACCTCTTTCTTCGCCACTCTATTCTTCCCTTCCTTGACTGCTGAACGAAAAAAAAAATCAAAATTGACAATGTAATGGGCGTTTGGCTGCACCAAAGGTGGAAAATTGACTAGGCCAAGATGACAACCTCGAACCACTCTATAAGCCACTGGTTAAGGCACCATCGGTAGCCAGTGAAAAAGGTAACCAGTGTCCAATTCTCACTAAATCACCACTTCAGAAGAAAGACGAGAGACTAAATTTTTTCGAATTTTTTACGGTCTAAACGTTGGCAATACGTTAAAAATTTGCAAATTTTCATGACGTTGACAGATTTCGCAATGGGCAAAAGATGAGACGATATAACATAAGAAATACACATAAACAGAAATTATGAAACATAAATTACTCACCATAGGGTTTCAATTACAAGATCCCATTCCATGCAGTATCGTCCAAAAAAATCCGAACACCATGGTCTCTTTCTTTATTTAAAAAAAATATTTCTGCATTTTTTTCTTAATTCTAATAAATGAACTTTGTAAAACAATTAATTCTACACATAATATGAAGTCTTGAAAGTTAAAAACGAAGAATTTACATTAAACTGGGCTTTTGAAAAAGGGGTGCGTTCGGATTTTTTTGGACGATACTGTATAACTTGAAACAATGGACAACGGCTCACAATCCAGGATATCTTTTAATTGACACAAAGCATTAATAGGTGATTCCTCACTATTTAGTTCAAAAGCATGAAAATGTTTGTCAAATAATGAATGGAATTGTGACAGAATGAAAGCGATGATCTTTATTTTTCCAAACTCTGGGTTACCAGAAGTGGTTTTGTAGCTTTTTTTTAACACTATGACTGACCTTATCTGATACATCCTAATATTCACTGATACCCACGGAGGATGAAAAATGAACAACACTGCTGGACTTAATTACAGAATTATACCTCTCTACACGTTTGTGATATTCACAATGAGGCAACTGAATCCATGCTTTTCGAGAAGTGTTCACTGCTTGGGCTGTGATTTTCATTAGAGTTTGCAGAGACATGATGATTAGTAACTGAAAAGGATATGGGTTTGTACACCAGTCTGCCGTGAATGCCATTACTATGGTAAATGTCATGTTGATCAATGGAAAGAAAGTCTTTATTGACCGGTTCATTCCACAAATTCCTGAATAGCTACGATTAGTATTTTCTCCTTTGAGAAATTCATGTTATGCTATTTCATTGAATCTTTTTTCAGTTCAGTTAGGCAGTTCAACAAGATCAATAGTGGTGTTTACATGTGTGTGTGTTGCTTATGTGCTTATATCTCGACAAGAAAAATAAAAAAACGTAACGTAGTAAAGCACTCCAATGCGTATGTTTAATAAAAAACATCAAAACGTTTTTTATCATGTCTCTTATCGCCACAATAACCTCTTACACACGGGTATAAAGATGGATTGTGTTAGAAGTACGATTCTAAAAAGCAAACTTAAATTAGCTTCTACAATAGTTATTAAACATACGGAGTTGTGTGCGGCGATTAGCGTGGAAGGTTGCTGTTATCATACCGAAAGGATTAATACGTTCCTTCAACATTCACCGTTCATGCAGGAATGCAATCTTCATCGCGAAATACTGCCTAAAAAATACCGTAAGCCATAATTTTAACCACTTTTTCATGGTAAAGTAACTTGACAGCTTGATTCTTACTGCTTAATACAGAAAATACTAACCTTGATTTAGGAACGGGCAACCCATGGCCCTGGTTGGGACGGTCGGCAAGCCAGACTTACGAGACAAACTTATTATCGATATGTTGCCGAGAGCACCAAGAAGACGCGTGGAACATCAACGAGTTCAAAACCTAGAGGCGACCCTCAGACGACAACGCAACGGAAGATGTCATCGTCTTAGGACCAAACATATGCGAAAAAATTGAATGAAAGTTGATAAGAATGTCAAAACACAACAAATTAAAAAATTCAGTAACCATTAAAATTGTTTGTGACGTGCAGTTTAATGTTAAATTTCAGACTGTAATCTATATTTTCATACACTGCTGCTAATGTATACGAATTTTCTTTAGAAAACTCGCATGAATTGCATATTTACCAACAACAAATTTAAGTTTGTTCAAAGGCAGATTTTTTAAATTAAAATGAGCCTTATTGTCCAAACCGAATGATGGAATATCTAGTGGGATGCATTGAGCTAAGTTTGTTTTTGAATTAATAATTTGATCCAAAATTTCACTTAACCTTGCAGCCGCATTTTGAACTCACTGCAATTTATCGAGGTGATTAGAAGGAAGACCAACAAGAAGGGAATTTCCATAATCGTGCGTAGAAGTCACGAAAGCATGAAAAGGCTGAGCTAGGGCAGAGACAGAGATAAACTTCTTAATCCGGGAATACGGTGCAGATGGAAATAATAGGATTTCTTACAAATCGATCGAATTTGATCATTCATAGTCAGTTGGGAATCAAGAATTACACCGAGATTACGGACACACTCTGAAGGAACAATTTGTACATCTCCAGCAATAATAAGAAACTCGTGTGGCCTATTTTTGCCGTGGACAAGGAGCGCATCAGTCTTACTGTCATTCAATTTCATCCTGTTAGCCGTCATCCACCCTTTCATGTCCCTTATGCAGCAAGAGAGAGAACCATATGCCTTCTGCTGACTCACTCCATGACACGTCGGTTGTCATAGTAAATAGACTGATATAACTGATATTACTAATAGACTTACATAAATAAATGGCCAAAAATTTTGTACAACAAAGGAAAAGTTATAATTAAGTTACATTCACAGTCCTTGTCTGTTGATTCGCAAATATCGATTATTCTGGTATGTCGATGACCAGGTCAAATAGGGACGCCTTCACATCGGGGAAATTAAGCGGAATGCTGATGAAATTCAGTATCTTACTGGAAAGAAGTGTATAAAAGTCTATATTTTAAAACTTTGCTAGAGTAATTTCCATTAATGAAGGTACTTTTGTTTATACCTGATCTCGACTTGAATCACAATTACTGTCTAACAATTAATTTTTGTTCCAAGAGGGACGATTTAAGCTCTTGAGCCATAATTGGAAGTTTGTTCTACGAACGTCCACTATTAAGATATTACAATCAATTACTTTTACTTCAGTAACATATGTAAAATATTACAAGTACAGTTTTGAATGGATTGAATGCCAAGAAGTAATAAATATAATTTAATTACAGAAAAACACTGATTCGATTTTCTATGCTATACGCCACTAAAAAAAAAGTAAAAAAGAAGGAGGTTAAGTTCCACCTCATCAAGGCCCTCAAGGGAATTTTTTGGGGTCGCCATCGTGGTACCTTTGTTGGTGATCGAATCCATTGCGATCTAGTCGGCGAGCTTCAAATCTCCACGCCCAAAGGAGCACATTAATATCTCATACTCGAAGACGACTTCTCTACGTTCGAGGAGGTTTTTTTCTCAAAACCAAGGACGAAGCACCAAACTTAATCAAAGGGTTCATTGCAAGAATCGAATGGGAAACTGGATACAAAGTAGTCACTTTCCGCGGTGACAACGACGGTGTATTCGTTAACAATGATCTCCGCCAGTGGTTTTTCGTACGCGGAATCCACGAACAGGAATGCACTGTACCAAATATCCCACAACTCAATGGCGTGTCCGAAAGAGACAACAGGTCTACTGATGAAGCTATGCGTTTTGCATTGCATGCCAAAGAACTACCAGTAAATTAGTGGGCGGAAGCGAGTTAACTACTTTGGCTACATCAGTAATCGTTTACTGTCCAGCACCATCGACAAGACGACGTTTGAATGAAGAATCCCGATATCTCTTACATGCGCGAATTTAGAATAAAAGGCCGCGTCTAAATTCCAGAGATCGAACCACGAAAGTTGGACGCTAAATGTCGGCTACTGCGACAAGCAGGATGGTTATCGCATCTTGGACTCTCATGACAACAAAATCAGAATCTCTCGCGATGTCGAATTTCTTGTACATTGAACATTGAACATTGTACGACTACACCTCCGATCACTGACAACAGTACCACTCCACCTCTACTCTGTACCCTTACAGGATACGACCCTGGAGAATCTCCACCTTGACCAGGAATTTTGACCAGGAACCTTGACCACATTGACCAGGAAGTTACTCCACTTCCTACATTGGGTCATCGTAATGCTATGTCCAACGCTACTGTTGTCCCTATTTGAAGATCTCTAAGATAAAGAATAATACAAAAGACATGGCCACGAGATTAAGGCACCTGTTTCAGCTCGCCTGAGGAAGAAGAAGAACATCATTTCCGCCAAACGTTCATGGCCCAATCACAAATCGAGGAGACTCTCGGACTGTTGAACTAGGAACCTCAAACTTTTAAGGAGGCCATGTCATCGACACAAGCTTCGCAATTGATGTACTCAATGGTCAAACAAATGAGGTTCATCTGAGAAAAAAACACATGGACCCTAGTCAAACTGAAAACAGGACGGTAAGCAGGTGGCACGTTTCAAAATACCTCAAAGGCACCCGCAATCACGGCCTCTGTTATTTTGGATCCACCGACCGGTTCCCGTAAACCGCCTGCAATGCTACACCGACGCCGATTATGCCGACACAGGGATAACCAGCGCTCCCGATCCGGCTATGTCTTTCTCCTCAACGGAGCAGCAACATCCTAGCGCAGTAAACTATAGACCTGTTTTTTCCGGTCAACTACTGCATCCGAGTACGTAGTAGAAAGTGAGTCGACGAAGGAGGCTGTATGGACTCGTTGACTCCTTGAAAACAACAGTACAACTTGTACAAAGCAAGTCGGACTGACCCTCCTTCACTGTGACAACCTAAGCGATATAAAAATCGCCAAGAATCTTGAACTCCACGAAAGAACAAAATATGTTGATGTCAAATACCACTTCATTCTCTCCCAACAAAAGAAAAAGAAAATTGCTGTCACATATGTCGGTGTGGAAGATCAAACTGCCATCAAAATTTAAAGAATCATTCAGGAATTAAACTCATGTATTCGTGCCATGTTCAACAATCCTGTGGCCTCCTAGTCTCATTGGCCCCCTTATTTCTACTCATAACCTGGAATTATTCTTTAATTCTTTCTCTCTTTTTTATTTGCTGTCCTAGCAATGGTATTTGGTTTGAACGAGGGTGCTGGAAACTAAACCTTAACTTCATGTTGCTATACCCAATTCACGGGTAACGCGTGTCATTTTTTTATTGGATCTCGCCCCCCCCCCCTCAGTGTGTGTTATGACGATGCTCAACAAAATTTACTCGTCTTAATTGAAGTGATGTAAGTAAATACTTTTTTCTATAATACTGAGGTCAACCAATATCCATATGTGATTTCAAGAACACCGCACCCCTCCCCCCCCCCCCCCCAATAAATAAAGAATGAAAGGCAATGGAGTCGGGTAATTTGACCGTTTTACACATCATATCGCTTATATCTCATGCTTTGTAAGTCGGACAGAGTTGATACTTTAAATTCATCAATGTCAGAAGAAGGCACTGTATATTCAAAGCAATTTTCCGCTACCAAACATTTTTTACCAATAATCAAAGTCTTATTTCTACGTGTTTTAACAACATTTATTACTATTACGACCGAAAAATCCCAAAGGAAAATATATTTATCCAGCTTCTCACCCGAAATTTCCACATACCAACTTTCTTCACTCTCTTAAAATGATTCTCAAATCTGTAATCACTAATATAAGAATAAAGGGGTCCAAATCTTATCACATCATTAGCAGCTACACGAAGCAGAGCATGAGTATTATAACATAACATAATAAAGTCTTTCCGATTGACATACAAAACTATCGAGAAAACGTTTGGTCTCTTCGTTATAAGTTCTACACCACTCTCTATAAAAATTTCAAGGAAAAAGCTTATAATATTGCATGAATTTATCTTGATTCTTCATTTTTACTTCCCGGAGTCATGTGTTTTGTTCGGTTTCTATGTAGGTTTGACATGAAATGACATGAAGAATTCAAAATAACGAATTCGCCTCATCTTGTTCTTCCCCAACCGTAGCTCCAACATCCCTTTATGTAATTACCAACCCATAGAATCTACGTCAAGTGAACCGCAAACCGCTGCCTGCCACCCACAGGGTTGACGGGACTGTAATTTTTGTTTGTCCGAGCTCGATTTAAAAAACCTCACCACCTAACTATACCCGCCGTTTAAAGATGTATGTTTAAATGCCTGGTTTGATAAGGTTTCTATTTTAAAATGTTTTAAGTGAGTTTAGTGAGTTGCTTGTATGCAATAGGCTATATAAAATCCAGATCCATCGAATACAAAGATACAAAACAGAAAGAACAGCGTTACTTCGTCAATTCCAACAAGTTATGGACACAGGAACAAAGGTATTAAATATTTAACTGACGCTGCCAAAACCCTGTATATTCTTTCTTGACTATTTTCTCCCCCCACCCCAATTTTAAAACACAAAGAATACCAAAAAAAGAATTTTGGCATGCCGCTGCAATGATATTCAGTGTCAAGAATAATTGCAGCAGGGTATCTGCTTCAACTGCTCTGCCGACAACATCCCGGCAAAACCCAGGCTGAAGTTCTGGTCCATCTCTTGGTAGATAATTCTGGCCAACTCTTCATTGCTTGACAACCTATTCATGGTTCGCCTGACTCGCATGAGGGCGCCTTGATGATTATCCGAAAGGTTGATGTTATCCTTCACTCACAAAACATGGCTCATCATGGCTGGACCGATATCTCCTTGTACTGGATGGCCCAACCAAACGCCGTAAGGATTTACTTCGGAGCATTCTGCAAAAGCGGATCATTGCGATATTTAAACACGTCGTGAGGGTTGGTATGGTTCATTCCAATCATCAACTTTACTTCCTCCGCACCGACGCACGAAAGCGGATTTTCCGCCAGGTGATGCCACTTTCTCACAACCTTTTCATGGGAAATGGGTTTCTTGCTTAAGTTGAGAATTGGAATCAGTATAAGTGTCTTGAATTTTGAACTCGCTGAGGCCGTCTAGGGATTTAACACTGAACAACACACAACGCAGTGATTTAAATTTTGGGTCTTGTGCATGCTAAGATCCGTTTTCAACCATTTTGACCGACCCGATCTGAGGAACTGCCGGACTTCTTCACATAGCAACGTTACTTCGCTGGCGCAATCCAACAGGGCAAATGTTTTATGAATTTCTCCGTTTGGAGGCCGGATGACCACCACAGATAGGTATCAACGTCACTTTTATTCTCGGTGGGGCGACGTGCATTCCTGTGAAGGGCGGTTTCAACGAGTCAGGCTATTTAA
This sequence comes from Daphnia pulex, assembly GCF_021134715.1. NCBI lineage: Eukaryota > Metazoa > Arthropoda > Branchiopoda > Diplostraca > Daphniidae > Daphnia > Daphnia pulex. The sequence goes on along the minus strand of NC_060021.1, from coordinate 3,927,714 downwards.
CTTCCTTTTTTTCGTCATCGTGATTGTTCTTCTTTTCCTTGGATGAAAAATATGAAAGGAGCCGTGCATGAGTTTGTGGTGGCCACTTTTGCAGCCTTCAATTCCGCACTTTTTTCACTGCCGACGTGGTGATGACGTGTCTAGGCTCCAAAAATTTGAAGCACAGTCCCTTTTCTTTCACGAGTCTTTTGTCGCAGTGGGCAAATTTCTTGTCGGCAGACGCTTTTTCGGGTGCCGTGTTCATGAAGACCTTTGGCTTAAGCACCCCTCCCCCTCTCTGCTCCTGGTGGTCCTTGGAATGAGCGTTGGGAGAAGAAGCACAATCACTGCCCACTCAAACACAGTATTCTACCATGGCACAGTTGTCGAGCCAGTTGTCTAAGTCAGTGAGGTCAGGAAGACGATCCATGATGGTCTAGCTGAATTTAGCCCAACGGCTACGGAGCAAATGCGAAAGTTTGTTCTCGACGTGTGCGAGATTCGCATGGGTCTGCAGTTCAATACCATAACCTCCGAAACGGAGAGACGCGACCCACGAACGCGAAGCCGCCGAGAATTTTTGTAGGGACTTGAAATCGACGTCGTGGAAAGAGGGAAGCTCCATAAGCGCTGTTGAACAGGCACTAGCGATCACTCTAGGATTACCAAATTTTTGTGCAGCTCCTGCGGGCACCGTTGGTAAAGACAGTGATGTAAAAAACACTCTCTCAGCTGCAAATGGATGTCTGTAGAAAGGCAGCTCCACAAAAAGCTTGCCTCTCCGAATCGTCACGGCAACACTGATAAACCTGTGCGCCGAACGTTTAAATGAACATTGACCTTTTTTAACGGAACTCCTGCAAATTTCGGTTACTCAATTTTTGGTAGGCGCGACAGGGACCGGGAACCAGGCATGGCCGTTCTTCCGTGACGCTCAATTTCGTAGATCCATCCGTCTGGTCTGGACACTTCTTCTCGTGGCCCATCGCTAAATTCAACTGCGATTGACGTTGGCGGCTCCGTTGGCTCTTTCTTGGCTACTAGCGACGTAGGTGGCACCGACGGGTCTAGATAAAAAATGCAGCTTTGCTTTAAGAGGATTGCCGGCTTTCGCCATTGTCGTCTTTCCAAACGGCGTCGCATACGTCGTGGTAGGGGCTGCTGTTGAGTTGCAACTGTTGAGCCATCCGGTTAGCTTCCTGATCTATTTCCCTCGCCCAGCAATTACTTGTCGCAATGAACGGCACTTCTATTTTCTTTGGACGGAAGAACTGGTTGACTGGGATGCTTGCTTCACATCTTGTCGTCGGTGGTGCAGGCAACACTTGGACTGGGTGGCACCGTGATAATTTCAGGAGTAGAACCTTGCGGCCACGACGTTCTCTTCGTTTTAGACGATGCTATCGAGACTGCCGACGAACCGACGCCGACGTGGTTGAACCATTCCATGTGGCGTCAAGGCTCCTTCTCGGCTTTCTTTTCAGACGGTCTTCTTCCGACGGCCCGTGTGAAGACGGCGTCTGGGCAGGTGTGAGTGCCGAAACCAAATGGTTTTGGCCAGCGTACCCTTGATGGGCACTGCACTACTCTCGGGCCGCTGTTGAGTAGAGAAAACCGGAGTGGCAACCGTTGCTGATCTGGAGGACAAATTTCAGTGCGCATCGACAGGTGTCACTGGTCTCGCGCCGTCAACCTCAACCTTTAGCTTTCCTTTCGCTTATCTTCTTCTAAGCGCCGGATTCTTTCCTCTTCAATTTCTCTCAGCCGTGCTTCTTCCTGGGCCTGCTTCATCATCAACTCTGTCTCAGCAAATTTCTGTGCCTTCTCTTGAATTTTGTCTTCCTTCGACCGTGCTGAACTTCTTGATCCCGACGCTCTTGACGAACGCGACGACCGAATTGATGACGCTGGCTTAAGATTTTCGATTGAACCTTCTCCAAAGTAAGTGTTTATATCGGCGAGCATCTTACGGCGAGCTTCCGTGAATAACTCAAACCAGAAAAAACTCCTTGTTGAATTCCTATTCCGTCACACACGCTGTCAGAACTTCATTGTGGCTCAGCTCCACGTTCTAATATTCCCTCCACCAAAGATGGCCGGGAGTTCCGCGCCTTGGTTTTAAATGGCCTCTCTCGATTAAAAACCATGCAATTGTTGAGAATAGTCAGCAGGCGGGTGTGGCGAGCCTTCCTCTTTGTCGAACGAGCTGGCTTTTGTCCAAATTCTTTGGTTCCGCGACTGTCGACTGCTAAGTAATGGCTACGTTAACCGATTCTTTTGTAATGACTGGAGGCTGGGCAGTAGCCATGTTGTCGCAGGTGGCCATGCTGCACTTACTGCTGAGACGCTGTAAAACAATCTGCAGACTACAAGACTCGATGACGGGCTACTTTATAAAAAGCGGAGAGAAACATGAAAACAAACAAACACGGAACAACAGGAACGCGGAACAACTTGAAAACTTAGACGGAGCGAAGCTAGCGGCTTTCCCCCTGATTTTGATAGAAGGGCGACTCCGACAAATCCAAAGTGGTAGCACTCTCTGTGGCTAAAATTTTAACCACCCTCTCTACTTGGACGATCTTTTTTGGAAATTTTCTTCCTTCTGGTTTCCAAGAAAAAAGACTGCTGATGGCTGAAATTCTTTGCAGCAACCAGGGATGGCAAATGGCACAGCTGCTGACGGATAAAAGCTCCAAAAACCACGTGACGAAAGTTTGGCCGCTACGCGAAATGTCGGAAAAGGGTGGGTGTCTCGCTCAAACAACCCCGGTCGATGCACGAAATGTTCAAAACGCGTGGGTGGGAAATTAAACCAATTGTATTCTAACAGACGAAAAATATTCAGCGATAAAAAAGAGGAAAACTAGTTTAGCTGTCACGGCTAGCTGCTGGTAGGCGTGACCTAGTTTGCCCTTACTCTCAACGAAAACGTGACGTGACTCTTATCTTGACTGACACCAGGCTGCCCCGCTCTCCGACTCTGCAACTACGGGCCAGGTGGGAACAGCCACTGCGACTTGGGAAGCCCCATCTCGCTTGTTTGGAACAATTTGTTAGTTTTCTTATAGCGTTTCCTTCATTGATACCTTTCATGGATTGATTGATGGGCGTGGATACAGATCAGATTTATCTAAGTTGCAGCCATTGATTTATTGATGCATAGGTGCAGTTCTTGTTGTGGAGTGCGTTAGATGATAGCGTATGATGATCAATATATAGAGAACATATGATTCTTACGTACTCATTTTAAGTTCTGTTCGTGTAAAGTCTAGCGCGCGACTCATAGTGAGTTTAATTCATACTAGATCTTTAAAAGAAGTAGGATACCTCCGCCACAACGAGCAACATACTATTAATCGAGAATAAAAGAAGCTTACAAGAGCTGATGAAATAGTCTCGCACTGGACACTAGAGACTACAACATGGTGTCAAAAGTGTAATGAGCTTATAATTCTTTAGAATGGGTTATGATGTGCTCGGACTTAAAGTTTTGTTATTTCCTCGTTGAAGGCAGTGAAAATTACTCACTGTAAGTGGTGTTATTAGTTCCACGGGACGTTGATTAGCAACTTGTTTAAACGTGGTAACTTTAGTGAACAGTGTGGTGGCACACGTGATAGGTCCTTGCCTGTATCCGTGTATATCTCCAACGTCGTTGTTCCCACGTGAATAGTCTAGCGAAAGTACAGTGTATGTTCTCATTGTTAGGACAATTCAGCTTAATATTTCATCTTGGCTTTATCGATGAGGGTGGCTTTGCCGTTTTCGTTCACAACTTGTTGACTTAGCCTCGGAATGACGCATTTGACGCCGTCAATTTGAGCACTTCATCCTGGCTACTCGCGAAGATGAAACCTACCAAGAAGTAATTGTCGGTGTGCTGATCACCCTACTCGGTTCGGAGGGCCTCAAGATTTTCGACACGTTTGTGTTCGCCACTGCAGGCGATGAAAAGAAAATTTTACCGGTGCTGGACAAATTCGGTAATCATTTTGAGCCAATAAAAATCGAGGTTTTTGAGAGTTTCATGTTTTTACGCTGCCATCAGTTACCAGGGGAATCTTTCGACTCTTTGGTTATGTGCCTCCGAAGTATGGTCAAGGGTTGTTGTTATGGCGCGACAGTGGACTCGGTCCTTCGGACCAGATTGTCTTGTAGGAGTGTTGGACTGACAAACGAGAGAGAAAAATCTTTTTAGAAAAAACTTTTGACTTAACCAAGGTGTGCTACATAGTCCGTTCTTGCGAAGCGTCACGACCACAACTCTTGCAAATTTTTATCGACTTGACAATTCGTCGGCCGGATGAGTCGGGTTATCAGCCGAGTGAGAAACATGCCCGAAAAGGAGCGGCTGGCGGTGGTACCCAACAAATAAGCTCTGGAAACATTGGTAGTTCGGGACAGTAATTTGTTGATTGTACTTGGTGGGGACGTGACATGTAGCGGGCCGTTGCTCGGCTGCAAACATCATGTGCTACGCGTGTGGAAAACTGTCATTACGCCAGGAGGTTTCCTAACCCTACACAACGACAGCAGGCGTCCGACGCGTGCCACCGACTATTCCAGCTCCTAGCCATCATGGAAGGCCAGCTCAAAGGGGTACCGCCATGGAGCTCCATCTTATGGAAGAGGAAGCTGAGGATGGGGTAACCGGTTGGTCATTGGAAGAATACGAGACACATAAAATACGACATGGCCGTTGTTTAGTGTCTGAAGACAAGGAGTGAACTGAAAAATCACGGTAGATGACGTGAAAATAAAAGTGAAAATTGGACTCCGGAGCGTCGTGCATCGTACTACCGAAGGAAGAGTCTATTCGTATACCTGCCAGTCGTCAGCGTCTTCGTGCAGGGACACGCGTGCGATGTTACGGTGCTAAGAACGGGTATTTGACAGTTCTTGGCATTCACACGGCATTCACACGGCCAAAGTAGTGGCTAGTGGTGTCGTTCACTTAAAAGATTTTGTCGTGGTCGATGAGCCCGGAAAGCTGTCCATACTGGGTCTACTGTCTAGCCAACGCCTAAATCTCATTCGGAGAGCTCATTCCATGAAAGTGGAAAGTCCTTCACCGTCGGTTGCCTGCAGTCTTCAAGGAATACATGGATTTATTTACTGGACTCGGAAAGTTGCCAGTGGAACACAACATCAAGTTGGGAACGGGCCGTAATTCGGTTGATCCAGTGGTGTCGGCAGCCGGGCGAATCCCGTTCTCATAGGAAGATGCAAGCTAGACTAGATGGTGGAAGATTGTTGGTTGACCGAGCCCACTTATTGTGTTAGCCGTATGGTTTTATTACATTTATTTTATCAATGAAGAATTCTCAAAGAAAACGTTAACCTAATTAACACTGGCTGAAATGAAGGTGGTCATATTATATGTTTTTTTTTGTAATGAAATTGTATTGAGATAAATCAGAATCGCTGTCGTTTCGTTAACGATTCAACAGACACGTTACTACTCTCAAAAGAAACTAAAAGATTTTGATCGGTACTTGGTTCTGCAAAGACTATTTTCTTCACCATATTGTTCACTTTTTCATCATTCTTCCATTGGTCTTTTAAAATGTTCTCTACTGTGGCATTCTGCTATTTTCTTTCTATTATATTGTTATTCTCTTCCACCGTATGGGTAGTGGCCAGCAAGCCTGATGGTGATGTTCAGATGAGTCTCGACTGAACAAGAGAGTCCATATGAGAAGTTCAACGAGAGGACATGGACGGAGTTCACTACGGTCATTTCGAGGAAGTTAAATGCGTAAGACGGGCAAAGTCGTCGGTGTATTGGCCGGGTTGCGACGACCAGATTAGAAACATATTGGCCAGCTGTGCAAATTTTCAAGAGAACCGACATGAAAAAACTCTGCGTCACCATTATATCCGGCTCGAATTCCAGATCATCCGTTTCAGTTAGTGTCGACGGACATATTTCAGTTCGCTGGAATTCATTATTTGTTGCTAGTAGACGACTATAGCAAGTGACCATGCGTTGAAACCCTGGGCTTCTTGTCGTCGAGGGTTACGATCGAAGCTTTGGATGGATTTTTTTCTGATTCTGGTGCCCCAGAGAAGTTGATGTCAGATAATGGGACAAAGTTTGCCAGTGTCGAGTTAAACCGTTTTTGTGGCAAACGTGGAGTCCGTCATGTCACGTCCAAACCAGAATTTTCGAAATCGAATGGGCTCGCGGCACGACATATTTAAATTGTGAATGCACTTTGTTGAAGATGTTTCAAGATGGTTGTACCCTCTGGGAGGTGTTAGCAGTACGATCAACGTGTCGAATCAACTTCCTTCGCCGTCCGTCGTCTTACAGGGTCGAAATCTGCGTGTGTCGTTACCATTTTTACCAAGAAAATTGGGACCGCGGATTTTTCCTGCCTCTTTTGTTCAACTTCACTGGCCTGCACGCCAGGGCGAAGGTGCTTTTCACGCCACGTGCCGCCATGATTTACGCACATCTGTTCGTTTCTTCGGACAGGCTGTGCGTGCCCGCATTGGGTCTCGATGGCTGCCCGGGTTGGTGGAAGCAGTCTGTAAGGAGCCCAACTCGTATTCCATCAGACTGGTGGATGGACGTGTTTTTCGTAGTACACGGTGGGCCATCAATGCAGTGCAGGGGCCAACACATCAGCTGCAACGTCAACGCGCATGCGGGCCCTTTCGATTTCCGGCGCGAACAAGAGCATGCCGGAGTCGAAATCATGACACTGGCTCCACCGTCGACACCACGGTCGAGGAGTAGCCTGACGATTAGGGCTCCTGCCGGGAGCACTGGAGTGGAAGAGGCGTATGGTCTGTTGACTCAACAGTTTGAGATTCCGAATACTATTGGCGGTCCAGTTAGCAGTTTAGTGATCCGTTGCAGGTTGGAACCGATGCGTACTCGTTCTGGACGCCAGTACTCCCGCCCAGCAGCCGAATAGTCTGTTATAAAGATAAGTGTGTGTCTAAGACTGCTGTATTGGGGCTCTGCATAGCGGGGATATGCCACTCCAGGTGGCGCGAAATCCAGCGGCCAACGCTAGATGCTACAACATCTCCCCCTCGCGCACTGATTACACAAATGAATGAATGACTAGAACTTTTGCTGAACAAGAGAATAAACACAATGAGAGAAGAACACTCTATGACATGAACAATGTGACGAGAACAAGCTATAAGATATACTTGCTAACGAATGAGAAACAGACGACGAATTGAGAAAAAAAAAGAACCCACAAATGAGAGAAAGTAGCGCAAACGGCCACAAGTGTCCCTAATCAAAGTAGCTAGGACAACCGAAACGGAACCACAGACCGACAGTTAACATGGCTTGAGGTAAGGGCAACCAGAGAGAGTCAAGCCAGGACGATGAGGCGCTACGGCCAGCGGAATTGACGCAGTCAGGGGCGACTGGGCAGGGGACAGCTGGACGGCAGCACGCTGGCCGGCTGAGACGGGCGCCGCACGTGGCCTCGCTGGAGCTGCCGGGCCGGACGAAGGGTTAACAACTACTGGTGAAAGTTGCATCATCATTGATGGACGACCTAGTGCTACCGGAAACGACTGGACAACTTGACCGTTCACAGCGCGGGCCGGCGGACCAGGCGGAGACCAAGACAGGGCAGGAAGCAGATGATTAGTAGAGGCGGGGCGATAACCGGGAACAGCAGACGAGATTTCAGCAGCGCCACCACTCTGTTGACCAATGGCCAACCCTGTTGAAGGCAAGTTGTCAAGATTAATGTCACGGCGCGTCCGACGAAAAGCTCGCCAATCTGCCAACTTAACGACATAGGAGTCCGGATCGCTGCGAACAGCTTCGACGGCATCTGGAAACCACGAGTCAGAGATGAAGGAGCCGTTGTCAGACATTATTACTTCTGGAACGCCGAAGTCACTAAAATTCTCAACATCTCGGCGATGACGGATGAAGACGACAAAGTGCAAAACGGAACGCGAGCTGGCCACTTACTATAGGCGTCGACCACCAGAATGTAGGCCAAGTTGACTTCATCATGAAGAGAAATTTCAGCTGTACCCACTGAAACGCATGAGCCGGCAGAGGCACTTGACGAAGGGGCGTGGCTGGATTGCGATGACGATGAGCCTGGCAGGTTGAACAGCTGGCCAACATATTACGAATTTGATCGTCACATCCGGGCCAATAAACGGCTGCTTTGGTTCTAAAAACGCACTTTACTTCTCCAAAAGGGCCGTCATGGATTCCGGCCAACTCCTCCTGACGCAGAGAGACTGGGACAACCAAACAGCTGCCATTGAATAGTAGATTATCAATTTCAGATAAGTGGTGGCGTACTGGCCAGAACGGTTTTACGGCCACCGGACACCGGCCTTATGATAAGGCCATCCACGAAAAAGGACCCAAAAAGTGATACCAAAGACCCACCAGATTGTCAAAATTAAAAAAACCCAAACTTTAACATTAATATTAAATACCTCCCGAACGGCTGGGAATATTTGAATTCTGCAAAAATAGGTGAATCCGGAGTAGAAAACTGGATATACCTGAATTATTACAGACTTTTAGGTCCCAAAGCGGAATGGGAAAAAAGGAGGTCCATGGATTTGGTGCGCTTGAGTGGTGGATTGCTTGTTAATAAGACTAACGGTTAGGGAATAAAATGAAAAAGAACGGGGAAAAAATTTACGAATTTTGTGGGCTTATTTTAATTTAAAAAATCTATGAAAAATCATTTTTAATTTTTCTAATAGACGTAAAATCAAATTCTACACAAGATGTATGTGTTTAAATATATTTAAATACATCTAATAGGGTATTTTTTTGCTGTCTAACTTAGTACGGCGTCCAAGGTGGGTCTGCTCTCCCCTATGAACAGTATATTCCACTTTTAGTTTGTTACCAAATCCAAATTACCAGTTTCAGTTGAGTGTTGATTCAAACCCGTTTCTTACTACCAGTTCCTAAGGTGATGTCTAATGAGATGCTCAACCGAATGAGATGTCAATCTTGCCAAACCGTTCAGTCGAAAGTGACATCGCCGTTGAATCGCCGTGAATCAGTCCATAGTCAAGAAGCCACTTTCATATGAAGCTAGACCCATAGGAAGCCACTCTGGATTCAGGATAGATTACCGAGATAAAATAGGGAGCCATTATTTTCTTTTAATTGTGAAAAAGGGAAATAATAGCACCATTACCTTGAAACCTTGACTAAATAGCTAAAATTTTGTTCTACAGCGATCCAAAGAACATTCTTCTAAATTTTCAATGCATTTTAACTGCTTTCTTACATGATAGGATTCTTCCGTTTAAAATGATGAAGAACCCAACCCTCAGAACGGATTAAAAACTTGCCTTATAAAATAAAATTCAGATTGCCGCCGCCCGAGAAGAATTTTAGCGTCTGGGGACTATTCCGTTTCAGCCCACTCAAAGTAAACGCATAAAAATAGAGTTTTATTAGAGTTTTTCTGAATTTTATGTTTTCCAGCCGAAGTTTGGGAATTTGAGTTTGTTATTTTCAAAATAAATGCAAAATATATGGAAATGATAAATGCAGTCAAGAATCGTTAGCTTTCTTTATTATAAATTGATTTTTTTAAAGTCAATTCTCCGATTTAAAATTTCCATCAGAAATATTTTCATAAATTTTATATCACATATATTTGAATATACGAACAATAAAGATTTGTCTTATCCGGGACTTGATCCTTTGACCTTTTAATTCATGATCCAGCTCTTTAACCAATAGACCTTCAGGTGACAAAAGACCTGGCTGATTACAGAATAAAAGTACCGCTGACATTTACATGGCAATTTACAAAGTTGTATTTAGTTGACATTATCAGATGTATGCAACAGAGGAACTAAATACCAACGTAATTCCTCATTTTCAAAAGATATTGGTGGAGTTGGATTAAGAGGAAGAGCCATCATTTTACAAAATACTTGTGAAGGATAGCGGAAAAATGTAGGCGCACTGAGGGTATGAGCAGAAAATGTGTTGTGATCTGACGATCGATATGGCTGAACATGGGCATTTTCAAGAGATACAAATTTACGTGCAACAATTTCAACTAACTCCATACCACTACACGCAAGAATGTCAACACAAACGAAGGCAGATTTTTGGTTATCGAGGAAAATATTATTGGGGAATAAATTAGTCAAGACAAAGTTATTGAAAAAAATTTTTTTAGGCCATCGACCTCCCTTATTACAATATTTAAGTACCCTGCTGTTATTTTTTATTCCTTCCAGCATTAATTGTACTTTAGTCTCAATAATAGTTCCACATGAAGTTGTCGGGAGTTGGTACTTAGACTTTTCACCACATCTGTTACGTATCTGTTCAGCTTGGAGAGTTTCCACTTCTTATACATCTTCGAAAGAAAACTTGGAAACTCTCGAAAGGAAATGCACTCAGAGTTTCAATCCCGCATTGAAAGTTTTCTGAATCCTGCCACACATGAGAAACTTGATGGCTGACAAATCGACAAGGTATTTCTCTCTCAGTCAGCTCCACAGAATATCTATCTAAGATGTTTTTGGCCTTTAAAATTCTTTCTTTTGTAACGGGTTCTTCATTGAAATGTAACATGAACCAATAACATCATGCCATATTGTAACAACATAATATGTTCGAGGTCATTTTCACTGAGAATTCCCTTGAAGAGAGGAAATAATAGATAATAAAGAATGTTACGTTTCACATGAATCTTATAGTTCTTGCATTTTTCCAGCTTGCCAACAAAACGGTCAAATCCGTATGGTTGGCACAAGTGAAAGAACTTGATTCGTTTGTTGGCTTCAGCTATCTGTGTGCTTGTAAGTTTGCCCTCGGCTGGCACGAATACAAATCCCTCTAAACGTCGGCAAAAGGCACCCTCGATAACAGTATGCATAGGATCAATGACAAAGCCTGATACCATTGGCAAATTTACATTGAGGAAAGGACTAACATCGTTTGGGTCTTTCAAGTGTTCATCAATAGAATAATCGTTGACATGATAAGTCAAGAAATCTGCATCGGTTCTAGCAGGGGCATTGACATTTCGTAGTAAGATAGTTCGATTAACCATTTCACCTTTCTGAATACAACGGTCACAACACCAATAACCGGAATGGCCTTTAGTTCTTTTAAGAAAAGATCTCATTGGACCATCAGCAATGACACAACGAAGTGAAGCTGTGCAGCAACGCTCATTTATGTCGGCAATGTTTTCATTTGAAGGGGAAAGGTGAGAAAGTTCACGAATAAGGTCTTGAAGAAATCTGTGAATATCGGTAGGCTTACCCTTTCCAACATAAAAACCGATGATGAAAACTGAAGTCTCCAAAAGAGTGATGTTGTCAAGACTTTTTGCATCTGACTGAATTGAGTGAATTCTTCCAAGAATAGGTGTTATCGTAGGAGCATTTTCGTCTTCGTTTAGCTTGGCTTCGTCGATGTTGATATCTATGTTGAAATGAGGGGTTTTCTCCAAACACAATTCAGGAACTACAATTTTTTCTCCTCGTAGAATGGCTTTAGCTTTCTCCGTAATTGAGTAAACGTCAAATGCTTCAATCTATGTAAAGATTGAGGAAATTATATGCACTGTAAGGTAAAGGATATAAATATAATATTTACTCTTTTCCGCAAATTTTTTGGAAGAATACTTGCATTTTTATAGTACAAATCAACAAATTGCATCAAATCTGCGTCGCGATTGATTAGTCCAGCAGAATTTCCACTTAAGGCATTTTCTAAGCCGAAATGTACATATTTTCCATCATTAATTGATACAGCAGATGGCAACTGTCTTGATTTTTGTGCATTATTTGTTGAAGTGGGCCAATCGCTTCCATCCACATGCATAAGTTCTTGTCCAGTGCTTGGTAACAAAGAATAATATGGAATAGGCTCATACAGCTTCAGTAATTTGAGTAGATACGTTAGGTGTATTTGTTTTTGATTTGTGTAAGCTGCAAAATGCCGTAAAATCTTTATTAAAGTCATTTGCTCATTTCCAGGCTGTTCATTCTGTTCCAGTAATTGGGCTTCGTTCTCATATAGGACAGTTTCCATATCCTCAAACTCATTTATTGTTGTATCCTTCGACTGATGATCAACTGAGTCATCATTTTCCTCTACAAGTGAGTTTTCATCAATAATCGATGCGTTTTCTTGATTATCATTTGAAGCATTCTGATTAATAAAAACAAATTTTATACAATTATATTTATCGAACTGTTATTATGATTCATATGATTTGTTACCACATCACGCTGAAATTGGGATTGCATTTCTTCCATTGGTTTCAAATTAAACCTCAGTACAAGATTCGGATCGCTTTTAACATTGTTCCATATTCTTGTTGGAACGCCTTGTGTACACCAATCTTCAATAACTCGCAAAGCTTTTCTTCGCAAAACTGATGCGTATGTTGGTTGCAACTCTTCCAACGTACGTTTTCTCTTTCGTACCGAAAATTCACTATATAAAAGAACTTTTTTAATTTCTTCGTCGGTCAACATTGTAGCTAATATATGTTTAGGCCAGTGTGTATTACAGATTACGTTTGAGCAAGGCCTACTGAATGTTTACGGCCTGTAAACTTGTAAATCCTTGTAACTTATAATCCTTTCTGATCACGGTTGATCAGAGCAATTATAAGAAGAGGGAGGATACAACGACACCATCTGGCGCTCGATTGTGCCCGCATGCAAAAAAATACCTATAAATCTACAATTAATGAATGAAGGCCTACCGTTACAGGATTAGTTTATTACACACCCGCATGCATAATAGTCCTGCTCATTACCTAACTTCACTACTTCGTTCATTTCGTGCATTCAACCTAAGGGATCACACATCAACTTTAAAGTAAGTTCTTGAAATTTCTCTAGTTTTTGAGTTTTTATTATAGGAATAAATTGGATTGATGTTTTAATTGTTGATCTGTTAGTTATTTATATTTCATTTCGTAAAAGGTTAAGGAACGGACGAAAATGGCATATCAAACAACAAAGAGTGGAACGTGTTATCCCTCAGAAGAACAAGTAATATCATTTTAATTTGAGCTGGTAGTTAATTGTTTTTAACATGTTGGACTGTTTTGGTTTTTTCTCAGGAAAGCCAGAATTTTGTTTGCTATCCGAACTGGAAGGGGATATATAGTGATTTGGTATTGGTATTATTAGTATTGGTATTGATTGGTGATTGGTACTCCTGCCAGTGCTCTTCAAGCGCCATTAAATTATCACGTTGTTCTTACAACAGAACCTGATGCAGATGGAGGCGTGCAGACGTTTGTTTACAAAGTTCCAGAAACCTGGATGGACGTCAACCTTGCATACTTTTTATATCCCTCGCCTGGATTTAATGTAAACGGTGTAAAACCATGGAATTGGGGAGACATAAGTTTAAAAAAAAGGCGTTTTCCTGAAACTTCCTATGTGGAATACGACGTTGTCGATTTGTTAACGGAAACCGGCCCAGGTAATTCATTTTTCAAAATTTTTTTCGTGCTTTTTTTTAGTTTTTTTCTTTCATCAGTGCCAAATTTCGACGCCATAAGACAGATGGAAGGCGCTCAAGTCCAAGTAGAACAAGACGAGATATCTAATACGAGACGACGGATATCGACGAGACAAGAAGACGAGATATCTAACTCAAGACGGTTATCAAATAAACGCACATCTTCCGAAGAAAAAAATTATGAAAACCATCCTGGCATATCACAGCTAGTAAATTTGTCAGGTGACGAAGAATCGGAATGGGAAGGTCAAGCTGAATCGCATCCAAAGGCAGGATCATCGAAGGTAGCGAAGCGAATTTGTGGCACTGCTGAATTAGGTAACAAAAGTGTTCCAGATTCTCCTAATTCTACCCCCGAGGAGGATTATGATCATCAATTGTCACCTATTAAGTTATCAATGAAGGAAGCCTCTGCAACAGGTACTTCCAATATTTCAACGTTATATTTTTAATTTATTTAATTTTCTAATATTTTCTATTTTGTTTAATAGAGGAAAATGGAGAAGCAGAATCTCGTTATCAACAAAAAGTCCTACAGGCTTTACGTTCAATTTTGGATGTACTGAAATCAATGCGAAATGAAAAGGCATCGTGCGAAACTGTGATGAAGGATAACATGGAACACTTCAAAAAAGTAGTAAAGTCACAGCTTTCCTTGCCAATCCTACTTCCAGAGTAAGTAGCTGTTCTCAACGCTGCTCTATGTGACATGGAGCTTTCCATCTCTCTGGTATGTACTATTAGTAAAATGTAAAACTTATATTTGTGTCAAACATCACTTTCTTGTAGTGTGCTGTTCAGATTCATAATCTGAGAACATTGGGGTCGAAAAACCAAATCGCCAAAGCAGTCTTACTAGCGATTTTCAGCAGATCTCTTTGCTCTAAGATCCAATGGAAGAAACGAGGCAAAGATTTAAGATTTGCATTTGGCCACTTGATAAATTTGAATGCAGTTTTTGGAGGTTATCGTATAATAAAGATTAAGTGAAAAATAGTTATTAATCTCTTAACTTTATCCTACCTCTAGTTGTCATTAATAGCGTACTGGCAATTCACAAGGGACCCTCCCTGCCTATGTCAACGATGACCGAAGTTATTCAAAAAGCTCGGAGATTTATTGGGTACGAATACAGCCAGTCCATAACTAAGTCCGCGTGTGCAGCGGCAACTGAAAACCAAGTTGATGACGATGATGCAGCAATAACTAAAGCTGACAAGGAAACGATCATGGCTATCGACCAACGGATGGTGCAGTTGAATAAAGCTCTTATTGAGTACGATGCGAAACACGAGCAGCCCCCCAAAAAACGTAACTCTGTGTAATTTCTTTTCTGTAAAATTCCACATTATCATGCGATTCTTTCGTAAGAGAAGAAAATTTTGTAAGAAATAAATAAAAGAGATCAATTGTTCAATTTCATCCCTAACACACATTTAATAACTGAAAAGAAATTACCAATTTTTTATTTTTACCTGGTTATTTCTCATTATTTGGAAGCATACATGAAACATGAGTTTGATTCATGTAAAAATCTAAAACATGGGATAAACTCGTTCTTTGACTTACTACGATTTAATTGAAAATGAAGCTACATAAGAGGCCTGTGCTAATTTCAGGCAAGTTTACCACAAATGAGATTTTCGACCTTTTCCAGACCTGGCAACTCAGCATCCTTTCGTGGTCTATTACATTAATCATTATTTATAGCAGACGACAAGACAAAGTAAACAACTAAACATTACGTCTTCCGTGTAAGTGACACCTGAAGTTTTAAAAAAGATTCTAATGCCATAGTGAAGGATTTTAAATAATAGTAAGTCACTGGAATCATTAGAATTATTAAAACAACGAAATTTCAGATTTCAGTGGTAATTGAATAAATTATTATTTGTATTTTGGGTTATGACTTTTATCACCTTTTAATAATAGCAAAAATTGACCACATTTTCCAGAAAAAAACAGGTGAAACTATAAACATTGATCTACTGCCAGACAGGTATGTTTATTTATGATTAAAAGTTGTTATTAAGTGGATTACAAACTAAAACAATTTTGTTGAATCGTAGGTTGCTGTTATTGTCAATAATGACGAGGATTCAATAGATAAACTGATGCCAATTAACATGGGAACCCAACATGGGAACGATCAAACAGCACATTTTGCCTCACTTGACAGGAAATAGTCAAACTTAAATGCAGAATTTGCGTTCGGCCAGGTTGTCTTTCCCAGCCATTTCAATGGCACTTTTGCAAAAGAGTTTGGCTTCTCTAGATTTTGATGACGCTATTCGCGTCAATTCAACTTTCTAGTAAGTGTTAAGTGACAAAGTGATGCAGGAAAGTAAACTGATAGCCTTTTTATTCTTTTGTATAGCATCAAAATGAACTGGAGTTTGTACGAAGACATCACCACCGCCGATATCAAATCTGGAAATGCTTCAGGCCTTGCCAAACTGGTAAATTCTATACTGCCAGATGGGGAAGAAGATGAAATGAAAAGCGAAGTGATTGAATTATCCGGTCAAATAATTGGGTCAATTTTAAAAAGATTTGCGAACAAACACCGTAAGATACTACGTCATCAATGTACATTTCTACTTTTCCAAAAATTCTTCTTTTTATTTTCCAGTTCCCGACAGCTGGAAGTAGTTGAGCCTCTTTTAGAAGCTTTTCGTGATCAGGGATTGACCCTTTCTTTGAGCGTGACCCAATTTGTGCGTGACAAAGTATCAGAAGGCCAGTTGACTCCTGCTGCCGTTGATCCCTTGGCTGAAATAACCTCGGGACAACTAATTCCTGTACCGTTGAATCCCTTGCCTAAGCGCCTTCAGTTGGGAACGAATAGTCAGTCAAATAAGAAAAACATCAACAAATTCTGTGCATTCGCACGAGAGCGTAAATTACACGAAGCATTGGCATCGAAAAAGGTTTGTTTTATGTTTCGTATCTTCTTCTTCAACCAAATTACAAATGAGTAATGTACATATTTGACCAGGAGCTGGAGGCCCGCAGTGTTTTTTTCAAGATCGGATCAAATCTCTTGTTAATGGACCTGTACGGCCATCACGGACGTTTGGACGAGGCTCTCGATTTATTCTCCCGACTGCACAAGGACCCCGACCTTATCATCCTGCCTTCTAAAATCATGAATCTCTCTGCTCATCTGTTGGAAGGAGGTCGGCCAGTTGATGCGATTTGCGTTCTAGAAAAATTGAAAGCTGATCCGCAAGTGGCTGAAAAAATCGAGTTGACGAGATCCGTCAACGCAAGTGCTGTTCGACTGATGGACGCCGCTGCCGAAAATGGCAATGTCAAAGTGATTCAGAAAATATTCGACTGTCTGGAACAATCGAAAGCCTTGAAAATGAGTAGAGCCCTGTTAGGTTCACTAGTCAAAGTCCATGCTGTTCGGTACGTTAAGTTTCAGTTTCATTTTCATTTGTGTAACGTGAGTCATCATTTTGTTTTTAAAATTAGAGATGATTGGGACAGTGCCCTAGCCGAGTTTGATCGTTTGACAAAAGAGCAACGCTCGACACCTTGGAGCACCGAATTAGCCGCCAGTTTGATAGAAAAAGATGACACGAGAAGACTTGACCGACTTATGAAAATGAACAGTCAAGTCCACGGGGAGAGGAACAGTATCTTTGATCTATCGCTGGCTTTTCTTAGCTGTCAGCGAGTCAAAGATGCAAAAAAACTCCTCGAGGTATGTAAATAAATGTGTGTGTGTGTGTGTGCAATGCATATATATTTAGATAGTCTATAAATAAGTTCCCGAAATAGTTCCTCGAGTATATACAGCGAGAGAATCTTAAATTTCTAATTTCATCTTTGAATTTTTGGGGACAACATTTTTGTGTTTAGACTACTGGACTGCGTATCGTCAACAGTCGACTGGACAACGTCTGCTCCTTGCTCCGTGCGTAAGAAAAAACTCGACGAACTGGAGAATTTGGTGAAGTTTAGCCGGAACGTTTTCAACGTGGACCGCCACATGTTGTACGATCATTTATTGGCGGCTTGTATCATAATTATAATTTTCTTTTAATGTATTTAACTATTTCACTGATGTTTATATGTGTTAACATAAATATGAACCTAAATAAACTTGTAAATATGTGTTTTGTCACTTCAAATAAAAGTATATTTCGATTTAATTATATTATACTTATTTCAGAAGCAATTGTCAAATTAATGTAAAACATAACAAATCGGTACATTTAATTAATTTCTGATCCGCTTTACAGATGAATTGTAAACGCAGTCGATTTACTGTTTTAATACCGTCTAAAAACCGAAACAACAGCGTTAAATCTCGGTTAATAATCAAAATTGTCGTATGCATTTTAGACGCTTTTTGCATCGATTTGATGGATTTAAAACGAAAATTCGAACGAAAAACTTTTACTCGGGCCCCGAGTAGAATTTTTCCTGTGAAAATTACGACCAAAATGCATTTTTGAAATGAATTTAGTGTTGGAAACGAATTTTTAAAACTTGGGAAAAGTTCATCCTTTCTGCACTTGTTTGTACCTTTTTATAGTTTAAAGATTGTTAGATGTTTCATTTATAATCCGTTTTCAGAACCGGTCATTTACAAAGAATTTATGAAGTTTCCCATAACAAAATCCTTATTTCGATCCGTTTATCGAAGACTTATTCCGTCTATAACTGATGCTTCACTCACGGCTACACGTAGAGAAATTGCTGAATATATACATATACGTATAACATCACATCAAATAGACAAATAAAATTGTTAAGAAATCATATTGGAATTTTATTTCTTTTCACCTACACAGTAGCCTATTAAAACGTCAAAAAAATAAATAATATAACGCTAAACATAAAACACTGCATCCTCTTCTCTGGTTACATAAGACGAATAGGTAGGTGTAGGTTTATCAACAAATATTAGCACATCGAAAACCTATAAATAAAAATCTTATTTAAGTTCAGCAAAAAAACAATAACATTGTGATATAAAAGCTTTACCATATGCATATTGTTTCATCGCAACCATCAGTTGAGTTCAAAATGCAGGATTGCATTGTACAACTCCGCCATTCTGCTGTCTACAGCGAGTTGAGTTTGCCGATCGGTTTTGCTATTACAAACTACATCATCTTCTAGGAGTTCCAGTTGACTTGTAGTCTTGTTCTTCAATTCGAACGACAACATTCGACGAGCGGTTTGAATAGTAACTATTAAATCCTTAAAATCCACTTTAGGGACTTTATTGATATCTCGGACAATGTTGATGATAACTGTAAAAAAAAGGTATTCCGATGTCAGATGATTTAATGTGTTCTTAAGTCAATCACTTACCACCCACAACTGCAACGAGATTCCTAAGATTACCAAATCCCGGACGCTTGTCGTTCCCCCTTCTTTTCCATTGAATTTTTGTGCAAAGAGTGTTGGTAAACAGTTTGCTCACCAACATTTTGGAAATTTGGTTTCAGCTTACCGGACAAATCAGCTGATTCACTTGTTTTTCTACTAGGTTTCTTTTGGAGCCAGGAGCCTGTATACTTTTATTGCCGTTAGTTGGCCCTATAGAACAAGCTATATATTTATTTAAAAATAGTAAAGACAAAAAAATAATAATTTTACCAGACTGGGCACTTGGTAACACTCGAGATAAAGATGATGATGGCTGCTGAGTTGGAACTTCACACACTGTGTTGGCTAAGGTATTAGAAACTGGTAGACAACGACTCAGAGATCCTGTAACCGAGACACTTGCAATAGACGAAGCACGCAATGAATCTCTTGATGGGGGCGCAGTATTTTGTAGTTGTCGTACACCTGCCGGCATCAAATATGAAGTAGAAGACTGCGGATTTTCTGCCCACCTGCCTGTACTTTGTCGGGAAGATCCCGACGCAATCGATGGCTGAAAACCTTTAAAAGGGGACCATTAAGTGTGAGATTAAATGCAAAAACAAAACATTGAACACCAAACACTAATTAACTTGACGACCCCTGCTGATTTCCATAGTGACGTTGCCAATTCGGGTGGTTTTCTGGTGTATTGCAATTAAAAATTTGTTTCTTCGATGTCTTGTCCCGTTCTTTCAAGATAAGTGCTTTTTCGAACCTCGGGACTTGCAGCAACACTGGGTTGATAGTATGCTAATGGAATTAAAAATTAGCATTGACATAAAAAATATTGTTCTAGGTTCCACAGTACCTTGCCTGGAGTGTTGTTCATTAATATCGTATTGATTTGAATCTTGAAAACTTTCTGGCTGCTCTGCTTGCTGTGTAATCTTTTCAAGTTCAATCTTCGCTTCTCTTTTAGCTTCTTCAAACGTCACTAAAAACCAAGCCATGAGTAGTTGTTAACTTTAAGTCTTCAGTAAATTATATTATTTACTACTCACCAGCGGTTTCCGTCACGAAATCAGCAATCATGTATTCAAAGAATTTTATTGTGGGAAAGCGTCTCCTACAAAAAGAGTCTTTTTGTCGGAGCGGAAAACGAGCGCGCTCTGTCCAACCCTGAAAAAGACATTTCACTCCATTCCTGGGGGAAGGTACCATGGAGATGAAAAGTTGGATGAGAATAAAGAACATGTTTAGACGTTAAATCAATCCAATCAATTGGAACAATCAGCACCCAAGGTCCCAATGAGCCATGACGATCCGGTTGATCACAAACAATTATAACATGATACGTAAGATTGGTATCTAACGTTGATTCTTGTTGGCCAATTAATGCGCCATCGTATAATCCTTGCCATTCAGGATGTTCACGAAAATTAACATCTAATCCATACTACAAGAATAAAATATACGGCAAAATTAAAAGCATAGCAAAAAAAATTAAATTGAAAGTACTTGGGACTGAGAATAATTTGATGCCATTTTCCATGCACGAGGTGTTACAATATTTTTGAAAGACAGGCAGATGTGACTTGTGATGATGAAGAGAATCAGCGTGTGCTGGTGTGAATATGCAATATAGGCAATAGCTATCAGCAATGCGTGCACATTTTTGTCGTTCATCCCTAAATATCTTCCAAGAGCAAACAAGATTCCTTCGGTAATGTCCTTCGGGAATTTTTTTAAACGTTAAAGAGACAGAAAATCAAGGTTAAATAATAGAAAGTAAATAGTATACATACTATTATGTTTGGAAAATTCTGTTTCCCTTTATTCTCTTAAATGATTTGATTCTTATTAACTAATTGACTAATAATCTGTCAATATTATGAGTGGTGGACTTAGGTGTGGCGGAGGCTTCGCCCCGCCACCCCACGTTGCAATTCATTTTTAGATTAAGTTAAAGAAACACTTATTACTATAGTAACAATACAATTATATCGTGCGGTCACATGTTGCATTACATGAGTCTTGGCTTATAGATAGCGAGCTACCATCATACCCATTTTTTCCCTTCCAATAATATAACAATGATGGTCGAATCGTCATCAATCCAGGCTGCCATTCGCATGGTTCGCGGTTCGAATCTCTATCAAGTCGGAAAGGAAAACAAAGTTTGTAATCTTTGAAAAATTCCTCTTAATAAGCTTTCGGAGGTAAATGGAAGTGGAAGATCGGTGGTAACTCTTCACGACCGCAAGAAGATCTTGATGACCGAGGAGAGGACAGAGGAAGAAGGGAGAGATGACCCAGAGCTTCAAAATGAATATAATCTAACATTTTTAAAATTTTCCTCAACTTCTTGGTTGATGACTAACTGTTAAAACACTACTAGCTACTACTACCCTACCCCCTATACCCCACACCCTATATTGTTAAGGACCTTCGTATATAAATATACCTCAGGGATAATGTAATAATCAAATTGTTTTTTTACAAGTAATCGATACGGAATCGATTGGTAAAGTATTTTTCGTAAACAAAACAACTTTTTTTTTCTTTTTCAATTGCATAAATTTAGGTAAAAGACTCAAGCAATAAATTATATCTGAAATACCTTTAATACTCCAAAATAATGTTATTTATTAATTAGTCAGGATGTATACTGATTCGGAAATTGAAAATATCTTAATTGCTGGTGGATATTCATGCCGACACAGAAAACGGCCTTTAAAAGATTTAGGGCCAAGTTACCAATCTAAACTCAAACAGAAGGCCAATGAATTCATGGCTCCCTGGCTATCAAAAGGAGTTTCTACAAAAAATTGGAATATTATTAAAAATTGCAAGGATTTAGTGAAAAATTATGGTCTCTATAAAGCAATTTCCGACAGGAATGTCACCCAGAGTGCTGCAGAATTGGTGAGTCAATCAGTACAAGTTATCTAGTCACTTATTTAGCATCTCACCATCGATCTCTTGCAGTTGACTCTTCCCGAAGATGAGAATGAAGTAGAATTCCACCCACCAATACTAGATTGGACAGACTCAGTAAGATGCAACTTGCATATTGTTTTGAACCCGTATTAAATTCTCACATTCAATTATATTCAAAAGGTTCGCAAGCCAACCATTGAAGACGATGTACAAGACTCTGAAACTGACTCTGAAACTGAGGAAAACGATTTAAGTCCAATTAATGGTACTCAGTCGTATCAAAAATGAAATCTGCCTCTGCTTGCCTTATTGCAACATTTTGCAGTTTATACAAATCAAAATCATAGCGACATGACATATCTCTTGATGCTATTGAAACTATATGAACCAGAAGAAAACTATTCTACATTACCAAATACAGCCAAAGAATTAATAAAAATTGATAGATTTGATTGGCCATCAAATGACCAACAACAATCATCCCCAAAACTGCCTCCAGCAAGTCCGGTCGGCGATGACAAATATTAACATTTCGGTTTAGAAAGCGCTCTTAGCGGAACATCTCCTGGCATCGTATACCGCGACGCTGATTTGTTTCAATTTGTCAACGTATATGTTGATGAACCAGCATCTGCTGATCATGAAAAGAGTACGTTTTATTGTATTGCCTAAAATATTCTTGCTCCTAATAATACAATTAATTTTTTATTATTGCCAGATTGAAGCATTTGACCCACTTTTTACAGCAAACTTAGCCCAAAAACCATTATTAACTAAAAATCGTAGCCCAGTTCTGGAACATGATTTGCCTCACTATGCAGTAGATGTCTTTATTGATGAATAAAAACCATTTCGGGCCAAAGATGCTGCTTTCGTCACTCCTATACTTGGGAGAATTCATTTCATTCGACCGAACTCGGAATCTAATGAAGGTACAAGAGAACTTGAAGAGACATCTCCCTTTATTATTGGATTTTATTGTGGCAAGGGCAAGCCCAATGATATTGATAGTTTTCTAAACCCAACAATTCGTCTTTCTCCTGAAACTGAAGAATCTAGTTTGCAAAGCAAACGATTCTTCACTGCCTCCCTTCGTTGCGTTATTTCCGAAACCCCAATGCACTCTTATCTGAAGCAGTCTAAAGGGCACTCGGGATACTGGGCTTGCGATCGTTGTATTCAAAAGGGTGAAAAATTCGGCGATAGTAAAGTAATCGTAATGCGGAATGTTAATGCTCCCCTGCGAAATGACGTTGATTTCCTAAGCTATCACGTGAATGATTTTTCTGATGATGACCATCTTGATCCCAATCTTATTAGTCCTTTCGTTCGCCTTAATTTCCCCATGGTAACAGGATTTGTCATAGACCCCATGCATACAATGATAGAAGGAGCCTTTGGTCGTAGATTAGTTGGGTTTGCTTCCGTGCCAAGTGAAGGAGAATTAAACAAGACGGAATTAGCTGAGGTTAATTCTCGAATCACTGTTTACAAATCTTGGAAGGTAAATGATTTTGACAGGCACGTGGAGAACTTGAGTGGTTGTGGCAACTATAAAATGCATGTTAAGAGGCAATTTCTGTTCTACTACCTTTACCCGGTATTTGAAGGGATCCTACCTGGTTTTGACCTTGACCACATCATGATGCTTCAATTTTCAATGTTACTCTTGGGATCTTTTGAGTCTCAACCAGTTCCTCAATCGAATACTATTAAGGCTCAACAGATTTTAAATATGTATGCCGTAGGAGGTAGGACTATCAGAAAGGGATATCCCTTGTCGCTTTGTGAGCCACCAAATTAATCACATAACCCAGGATGTCGCCAAGTACAAATGCGGCGTGGAGAAAATAAGCGCATTTCAATACGAAAGTTTTCTATTTTTTTTTCGTAGGGCGTTAAGAAGCGGAAATTTGGCAATAGAACAGATTCACAACAGGCTAGTAGAAAATCTGAAATATCAGCTTCCAACAACTGCTTCGGACGTAATAATTGACAAAAAAGTTCGGCTTCTGTTGGAAGCTAAAAGAGGTGAAATGCATGTACCCCCATTCAGTATCTTCACAAAGGTGGAAAATGTCCCAAAAAGTTAGTTTTTTTTTAATTTTAACCGAATAAATTAATTAACCGAAAACCAGACAATGTGTGTGCAATGTCTAATGGTGAAATTATAGTATGTACAGATTTCTTGCATGATGATATCAATTATTCACGCTCAGTAATCTTTGGTCGAAAATTTCTTTGTTTATAACCTGCATTGTGAAACCCTACCTCTCCTCTGACAATGGTATTTATCTTGGTTCAAATCTGTCCGAATTTATTGAAAAGTTGCAAATAACCAGTGTTACTGCTAAAATCCAAGTGTTCATGCGAAGACCTCAGGGTAAACCAAATCTTGGAGATGAAAATCAAGAGTGGCATTAAGGCATACAATAAAAAAACATAATTTACTTTACCCGAGAGGGCTAAGGTGCATCTGCATTTCTGTAGTTAATGGAAAAACCAAAGTAGAGTTAGTAAAATTAGTCATATGTATCGGTGTAGTGGTTAGTGCACAGCGTTTCTGCTTCCCAAACAAAATTTTTTTTTGTCAAAAACCGTTGAACAAGCTGCCCATCGAACAATAATCGGCGGTTGCGAAGGTTACTATCAGTTACTTCGTAAGAAGCGTACCTCAACTTATAAGTTGCGCTTTCCGTTACGTATGGTATAAGTAGCGCTAAGTAGCCCTCTTTTGAACGAGTGTATGTTAATATCTTAAAGTATTTATTACCACATTTGCCATTAAACTTTCAAAATTTTATTCGTCTTTTTCACATCAATAAAAACGCAAAAGTGAACGGTTTCCCAACAGTTAAAATATTCATTTTTTTTCCTATTTTTTTCCAAACTAAATGGTTCTTGGACAGAAAGATTCTGCTCGGGCGCGTGGTGTTAACCAACAGCTAACTAAAACGGAGCTAATATGGATGTTAACCCACCGCTTACTTTGAACCTATTTCTATGAAATAAAATATTTCCTTGATTACAAAGTAATTGGAATTACGTGCATTAGTGAATGAAATAGAAAAATGTAGTGAAGTGAGTTTCAAAAGCTATGTTTTTGAAAAGGGTACATTTTGCTTTACATATCATTGCATTCGTGCGAGCCTGATAGAACAATTATGTTTAAATAGACAAAATTGGATGGGCAAGTATAAGACAAGCATTAACTCTTTAGTTCCCGGTAGGGTTCTCTAACCGCTATTCAATTACCGCCTACAAAATCTTGCACAAGATGCTCTTGAGTCTCATTTAGCTGGCTTTTAAAAACTCCGGAAGAATATAGAATTAAAGAAATTATTTGAAAAGGAGGTGCTACTAATGTTCATGATGCATTCACGTGATCAACAAAATCTATAATCGATACTTTTTAACAACATATAAGATAAACTTGTTTTCACTTACGTAGATCGTTACAGCATACGTTTTGATTTCCGGCTGTGACTTCCAAGGGCCAACCAATATGTAATAGACAGGTAGATCAACAAAAATGGGAAGATAAGGCTTTAAAAACTCCCCAAAAAAGCTTCCCGGTTTAGGGAGTTGACGAATCGAGCAAATCAGAATTTTCCTCTTTCAAGAGATCCTTTTGCTGGGCATTGTGGTGCAAAAACGGTTTTTATTGGATATAAATTAAACAAAAGGCGTGATAACTTGTAGCTTCTCCACCGAAAACTATTCATAGGGAAATTAAGAATATTTTTAGAAGAATAGCCCTTTTGAATTTTTACAACATTTTAGCTGCCAGTCTCTGCATTTGCATGAAAAGTATAACCTGTTTTTATGTGTATTGGCGTTTAGGATATAGCATTGCTTATCCAATTTCTGGTATCTGATATTTTCGAATATTTCCGTGAAATGAACGGAGAAAAGAAGAGAAAGAAAGAGGGACAGGGAAAACCAGCCTGTATATACTTCCATGACAGCTTTAATTATGGAATCGTGTTCTAGAAAATTATAACTGTATTTTTACATTATTATTTTGTCATTTTATTGTTGCATATAATATATTATCAATAATAAGGAATGCTTTCACTATTGTATTTCGTGGGGAAAAGAAATCTAGTGTACATGAAAATTAATATCAAATTAAAAAACACAACAAGTTCCTCTAAAACTAATTCGCATTCCTTATGTTTAATTATACTTTTAACGAGTCCCCAGTCAAATCCGGGGAACTTTTGTCCTGCGTAAAGTCGGACTGTTTTGCTATTCGCTTTTCTGTAGCTTAATCATCTGTCCGTAATAGATTTTATCGTGGGAATCTGCCCAGTGACTACCTTATTGAAGATTTCGTCATCACTGCGATGCTATAGACATCTGGTTGTGATGCTGGTTGTTGCGTCATCAAAGATTGCGTCATCACGGCGACGACATCTGATGGTGATTTGTTTTGGCATGTTTGGGCAAGTTCCATATATAATAAAAGCTTTTGGGGGAGGAGCCTGTGTTGACACATTATCCGTGACAGACACAGGCTCCTCCCCCAAAAGCTTGTTCTTTTATTATATTTGGATAAACGTTCCCATGTTTAAAATCTGAACCGTTAAAATAATTTTTTATTAATTTTTTAAAACTAATGACCACGACGTGATTTGAACACGCAACCTTCTGATCTGGAGTCAGACGCGCTACCGTTGCGCCACGCAGTCATACACATATGATAGCAGATCAAATGGATAAAACAAATTTTAGGGGTGGGAAATGTCAAATCGTATTTTTAAAAAACATTTTTCTTTTATTTCCAGTGAACTCGTACTAATCCTCAACTCATCGCTAAAAAACAGAGAATATAACCAAGAGCTTGTATCACATTTTCCATGTGAATTTTTCTCAAAACTGTTGATCAAAAGCGGTAAATACCATCGTAAATTGGGTAGGGGAGAGTGGGACGATCTGGCGTTCGGGTCGGTAGGCTCAATTGATTTCTTGATGCGTTAGAATTGCAATAAAATATTTAAAAAATTAGGAGATGTAGATGTTAGTAATGCGCATCTTAAAACCAAATTTCATGGTAGTACGACGAATGGTTAAGGAATGAAAAGTAAAATCAATTTTTCATCTTAAAATTGGGTCGTCCTACTTTGACTTTCGAATCAAGTATCGGCTTTCCCGATTACTTTAAAATTATAAAATAATATGGAAAATACTCTTCGTTATCTCTTCTTTAAGCCTGTTTAGTTTGTTTAATATTCACAATAGTTTAAATAAGAGATATTCAATAATATACTAAGACCCCTTTGTTGGGAGCGCATCGGCCACACAGTGTCGGGGCTTTTTGCTCACATAAAATTGCATATGATAGCAGTAAAATTATTTGTGTTCGACTTTTTTCGTGTTTTTAGTCAACTAACATACTTATTTTTTAATTGATATTCCGTTGGGGAGTTGCATTATTGTTTTTTTTTTTTTTAATTTTAAGTTTCTACTGTCAGTCAACGGTTTTTCCGTAAGAAATACAGGGGCCGAGACACCCTGGTGGTGTGAGCAAGTGAGCAAGTATCTGGGGCGGGTTTGCTCTCTTTTTTTTTTTTTAAATCGGCAATAACCTAGTCTTAATTTATTTAGATCGGATTGAAAAAATCACCATTTAGACAGGAAGGATTCTCTTTGGATCTAAATCCGTTAGAAAATAATGGAATGGAAGCTAAGAGAAAAAAGAGTGAGCCAGTCGCCCCACTCTCCCCTATACGAGCCTAAACAGATGAGTTTTGAGTTTGACTCGAAAGATTTAACGAAGGGTTTTCCATGGATGAAATTTTTTGATGAGGGAGATACGACCCATATGTTGCAAGTATAGGGAGCAGGGAGCTGCGTGTGGAACCCCCGATTCCATAAATGTCTTGTTTTGTTTGATCCCTTTTTGCTGATCGTGAACGAGTGATGATCTGCGATCAAGATCAAGAACCAGATAGAAATTCTGTGGTCCATTTTGATCAACGTTGGTGAAGATATGCAGTAGTATTAGTAGTAAAGTAGTAAGTAGTAATTAAATCTATTTTGAGTTAAGAAATTATTGCAGAATTTAAGGATTAATTCCTTCTCACAGTGTAACTGAAGGCACGTCCATCAGGAATTTTTCATTTTTTTAAAAGAAAATTGAACAATAAACGAAAAAAGAAAATGCATTTGTGAAGTTTTTTATTTTCTTAATAATGTAATTTCAGACAGTGATAAGTCAGAAATCTCATAGGGAGATTACGACATTTTGGAAGATCTTAATGACGAAGTTTGTGTTTACATTTAAATTGGTGATCTAATTGAAAAAAAAAATCAAAAGAGCAAGAAACATGACGTTGGATTCTTTCGAGGAATAGAACATTGCACTCACTAATAAAATGTATTGTGATGTACGATTGGAGAATCTTTTGAAAATTCACCAATTTCTCTTTCGAAAATGTTAAGGTCAAGAGAATGCTAAAGACAATTTTTCTTCATTTTTAAGAATGTCTATGGCCTTAGTGAAGCTCCCATGATTCTAAAATATATATTACAACATAAAACCTTCTTTTGCTTTGTTTAATTTTCCAATGTTTTAATGAAGAAAGTTTGTTGTTAACTTTTCGTTTTTATATTCAATATAGCGTCGTAGAATGAGTTCTAGAGAGTAGCATATTGTACTGTAAGGCGTTTTCGATGAGCACAAAGTCGCGCTAACTTTGAAGAACGATTCAAGATATTTGGGCCGGTCAAGTTTATTGACTACAAAAGTCAAAAGAATATATGTAATTTTCATTTACGACTCAGTGAAACTATACTGTGGAAAAAATAGGCTAAATGAAAGAAATAATATTTGTCTAGACTGTCTTTTACTTGTATATACTTGTTTCTGTCTCATAGTACGCGTCATCAGGAATTAATATATTCTCGCCTGACCAATGCTTCAGTTGAGTTTCAAAAGCAAGGGATGGTAATAAAACGGGTCGAGAAAACAGTGAAATTATTAGATCGGTCGAAGTCAGACACAGTTATAAAAACTAGAATTTTATTGCAAGGGTATCGCAGTACAACACGAAATAGATTCTCAGCATGTCCTTAATAAAGCCCCTTGGGCACCTTCGTCATTTAAAGTTAGCTTAAGTTTAGTTGAATACAGTGTTAAGAACTTTAGGAAATGTTTCATTTTCAGAAAGTCCTGTAATGAAAGAATGGCCTATTACCATCACGGCCTACATACTGGCTATATATCCCTCTGTAGCCGAATGGATCCAGCCTTTCCAATCCCCTTTCTCTGACTCATCATAGCCAGGACCGAAAGTAGTAAAATGTTCCACTTTACAAAGCTTGTTTCCACCGTTTAAAACTTACAATTCAGTCTAGTTACTATTGTTTACTTAGAAAATGGTGCCATCTATGTTTGAAATGTTGAAATGCTGAAAATTTTTTCAAACCGACGTTTACTTTTTAAAAAGCAAATAAAAGATAAGAATGTCACATTGGTTCACGTTTAAAGCATAAAAACGATGCAAACCATCGTTCGTTACATTTGCCATAATGTAAATCTACCAGTTTTAGCTTGGATAATGATTAATTCATCATTACTGACCATTTTCATTTTCCACGATTCCTATTGGTTGAAAAAAAAATCCCATCGTCAATAAAACTAGGTAGATGACATTGGAATAGAACATAAATGTAAGCCTGGCTAGCTCAGTCGGAAGAACATGGGACTCTTAATCTTAGAGTCGAGGGTTCGAGCCCCCCGATGGGCGTTACATATTTGCAAATATTGTAGATTTAATTTAGATGTTGGGAGACCATCGTTATTATTTTGTAGCTATTTCAGAAAAATTGTTTATTGGCATGAAGTTTCCATAGTGTAGTGGTTATCACGTCGGCTTAACACGCTGAAGGACCTCAGTTTGATCCTTGGTGGAAACGGGTAAGTATTTTTTTAGAAAGACTATCAATCAGATGCATATTTTGCAATTTTGCAAAGGCCATATTCCTTGTGAATCAAATCTACAATCTGACAATCTGAAAATATTCGCAATGCTGTATCCGGAAGAATTCAACAGACAAGGGGGATCAATGGCGACTGCGGTTGTTGTGCAGGTGATATAGCCCTTAAGAGACTTTCTTCTTTAGCCAATCGACAATGCCCTTTGGTTTTAGGAATGTGGGAAATGACTTGCGCTGGATGGGGAAGAATTCCATAAACATCAGCAGAGGGGAATCTATGATAGATTACACCTGAACCTGGAACAGTAGCTCCACAAGAAAATTAACATGATGCGTG
Source organism: Daphnia pulex (assembly GCF_021134715.1). NCBI lineage: Eukaryota > Metazoa > Arthropoda > Branchiopoda > Diplostraca > Daphniidae > Daphnia > Daphnia pulex. The sequence goes on along the minus strand of NC_060021.1, from coordinate 3,897,688 downwards.
TGCACCCTACGCTGCAAATGTTCAGTAGATTCAACAATCATCAGCTAAAGAAGCCATATCGTGAGTGTGCACTCTACAATGCAAGCTTTAGTCGGGTATAAAGTCATGAGAATAAGAGTTTAAAATAGAGCAATAGATTTCAATCACCATGAGCCCCTGGGTGGGATCGAACAACCAGCCTTCCGGTTGACAGCCGAACGCGCTAGTCGATTGCGCTACAGAGGCATGCTAATTGGCTAACGACACCCATTAGGAAAGCAAAAAATACATTTTTGTGCAGCTGCTGTGCTGTGCTGTGCTGTTCTTCTTGTTTCTATTTCATAAACATCACGGATGTTTTTATGAATTCATTGATTCAATTAACTTTTAATGGTGTATTGGACATTGATTCACATATCCTGTAAGAATAAATCGCTTTGAATAAGCGAAACAGTAAAGATATCAAATTCAAATTCATTGAAGTGGTGTTTCCCAGCTCATCAAAGCAGTATTTTTGATTTTTCTTCAACGCCAATGCAAGATATGACTTATAAGGAGTTATCTTGTCAATTATTCATGTGTGAGCGAAAAAGAAATGAACAACTATATTTTTACCTAAAAAGTATCATTTTTGAAAATTGACTTCAACTCCGTAGGTTGACTAGTCTGCTAAGAACTATCAATAATAGCTAAATAACGATAGCCGAGAATCGAACTCGGGTCAATTGCTTGGAAGGCAACTATGCTTACCACTATACCACCATCACTTGATATAAGTGAGCGTCATCACTTTCGTATTGTCACATCTTTTTAAATTACAAAAAATCGACCAGTATTACCACTTAGTGACCTTGTATAGTGGTACATTAAGCATTCTCTATCACTATATCAAAGCAACCTCTCTAATTATGTTGCAAAGCGAGCACATCATATGTACCTAAATTCCTTTTCCCTACTGATGTGGCATATATTAAAACTCTTTTCTCCACTGGCTCGCGTCACTGGCTCATTGCACTGGAAGAAGGAAGAAATCCATAAACACCATAGGGGAATCTATGATAGCAGCCGAACGCGCAAGCCAATTGCGACACAGATGCATGCTGATTGACTAACGACACCCATTAGGAAAGCAAACATTACGTTTTTACTAAGGCCAACACTAATAAAATCTTGCAGTCGACTTCCGGTATGCCATAGTGAAGAGGCTATCACGTCGTCTTCACAAGCTGAAAATCCTCAGTTCGTTCCTAGGTTGAAGCATCAGAAAAGCTATGGGAATAAATAATATCCGAGGAAAAGTAAAAAAAAGAATATTAATAGTAGTGTATCTCATCTAGTCGATTAGAAGTATAAGGCAACTGTGAACTCGCCACAAAGAACCAAACAATCATCATAAAACTTCGTTCACTGCTAGTGGACAGTACAAAATATGGTCAATTAAAACTTGATTGATAACATTGGAATAAAGCCTAAATTCAGGCATGGCTAGCTCAGTCGGTAGAGCATAAGACTCTTGATCTCAGGGTCGGGTGTTCGAGCCCCCCGTTGAGCGTTACAGATTTGCAAATATTGTAGATTTAATTTAGATGTTGGGAGACCATCGTTAGTATTTTGTAGTCATTTCAGAAAAATTCAGTGTTGACAGAAAGTTTTCATAGTTTAGTGGTTATCACGTCGGTCTATCTCACTGAAGGACCTCAGTTCGACCCTAGGTGGAAACAGATAAGTATTTTTTAGAAAGACTGTCAATCAGATGCATATTCTGCATTTTTGCAAAGGCCATATTCCTTCCCGTACGAAAATGCTCGCTGCCCAAAATAGCTACCAGCTATCTACTAGCTAGTCCTAGACAGGGGAGTTTTTAGTTAGATAAGTTTAGCTTTCCCTATCTAGAATTAAGTTAACATATGTAAGCTAGAGCTATTTTAAGTATGAAATTGGATAGCTTATAGTTGTTTAGCCGCTTCATTACTTCGTTTAGCTTAGATATGTGAGTTGTGCAAACACAGTTATGTTATAGCAGAGAAAAAGCTAATAATATTTCGATTTTCCATGTACGAAAATTTTAGCCGATTGGCAACTGACCGTTAGCTATCGTGATGTATCTATATATTTTTATTTGGTTGAGTGAATAATATATACACATACATAGTTGATAATAGAAACTTATGTCTTTATAATCATCGTAGACGGATATTTTTATATAAAATTTAAAAAAAAGAAAGAAAGAAAGAATTTTAAATATTTGAAGGGACTTACTAACAACCTTTTTACATATATACGCCCTTATAACCTGGCACCATTGTTTGAAATGTGAAACAGCACATAAATCTCGTCTGCAAATTTTTTCACTTTCATATGTCATCATCTAATATTTGAGTTTTTTAAAGCGTGAATACGTCTAAAAGAAATGCCTGTGACACCGGTCTTTTACATAAGAAAACCGTTAAAAGACGAATAAAAAATGAATTGTTAATGGAGGAAAAAGTAAAAGAGTTAAGAGTGATTGCAGCAAATGAGTTGTTGCAGTCAAATTGTGACGCCCTTGCCAGCCCACCAACACATTTGCTAGCGTCATCGTCGGTGATTCGGTCTCCACAACCTTCAACAAGTTCAAACTCTGAGGTAATTATCATTAAATGAGAAAACGGATTTCCAATAATAATCACTGATAATCATATGCTGCAGTCCTTCAAAAACCTATTTTACCAAAATAGAGATGGTAATCCAGTGTCTCAAGTGGTTCAATTAAACCATGGGGAGGTTTTCAGTGAAGACACAAGTGAGGTATTATACATTTTGCACAAAGTTTATTTTAAAGTATAATAAATATGGTTTTTACTTTTCGAAATAGATTGAAAATTATTATTCGGCAGTCAATGCCAGCAACATCGAACCTCAGCAACATCAAGCATACTCAGCATACTTCAAGATCAATATGACAGTTATTCTGACGATTCTGCTATTTCTGATACTCAAGATGATGAGGTTTTTACTTGCAAATCACTCACTCATCATCAGTCTGTGTACTGTGTGTTTGTTTCAAATATGTGGTCAATTAAAATGTTTCGAGGACTACAGAAATACATGTATCGAAGATTTTTTCCATGAAATATATCTTTCTTCCATATTTTTTCTACTTGACTTGACTTATTATGAATTGACAGATGATTTTAAATACTGAAAAAAACACACATTTTCACCACAGTTTTACATGTTGATTTATTAGTTTACACTTGGCAACATCTATGATGGTGTGATCTTTTTCCCGCCCAAGTCTTACAGCATTCGTAAGTCAAGCACGACGAATCCTGTCCAAGACCTTATGTGCTTTTTTAGTCATATTAAGCAATTTGTTTCAAAGATGACCAACAATATAGTTCAAAACAACCCTTCTGGACTTTATATTCTGGTCACTGCTTCTGATGGAGTTTTTATAACATCTCCTAGTTCGTTTTTCAGACCGAAACTTCCTTTACCAATAAGTGAAACTAAAGAAGACTGTGAAACTCTGCTTAATTCCTGGATAGCAAGTAAAAAGGCGGTTGCCTTTAGGTAAATGTTAGAAGTATTGTTACAGTAACTGATTCTTTAAAACATCAACCCCTTTCTTCAAACATAGATGGAATTCTACCTCCAAGACGGAGTGGAACCTTTTTAGTTATTCGAAGGATTTCACTGATGGTGATAGAAGCACATTTTTAAGTCTGGTGTTGTAAACTGCTTTTCTGGTATGACATTTACATCAACAATTTCCTACTCTTTACTATTGTTTGGTTTTTGTCACAATTTACAGAGAGTTCGAAAGAAATTTCAGCTGAAAGGAACAAGCTTCTACTAGAACTTCATGGCAAAGAGTTGTTGAAGACAACTGTAGGAAAAAGAACAAACAGTTATCCAACATCAAAGTGTCCCACACCAGGAATAATGAAAAGTCCAAGACAGTCTGTTAACGTTCCTTCTGTTCAACAATCAAAAGAGGTTTCTGCAGTCAAACAGAAAACAGTGCCTGTCAAGTCAAAATCAACTTCTCTGGCTAAACCAAAGGCAGCAGTTCCCTCGGCAGTTCCATTCCAACAAAAGGCTATTGAATCACTGGTGCCAGAAAAACAGGGTAAAAAAAGAAAATCAGAATACCCTGAAAGTTCTGGTAAATTTGATCCACTTTAATTATCTGCCAAAATAATTTTACATTCTCACTTGATTGTTTAATAGACTCAAACTTCTGAAGAAGAAAAGGAAAAGGATGATGACTTTTTTGGAAGTATACACTCAACTTCATCACAATCAAGGCAGGTAGCAGATGTGTCTCCTAGTAATGAACATCAAAAAGAAACAAAGGTTCATAAGGATCAAGTTCAAGATCAAGATCAAGATTTTCATCATAAGTGAGAAAGAAAACTCGAGTGCTCTGCCTTCTGGTAGTGACAATGTTCCAAATCTTGATTGCAAAGATATTATTATTGAAGAACTAAAAAAAGTAAGTGCGTTATTATATTTATTTTTGTCATGACAATTCCTTTCTATTCACTTAACAATTTCCTTCCTTGTGATTTATTCAGGAAAATGAATCATTGAGGGAAAAAAATCGGGTTTTAGAAGAAAAGGTTACTGACTTCAATACCATTGCATCTAAAGAATTTGAAAATATCGAGCTAAGAGAAAAAATTGAAGGTTTGGAGAAAGAAGAGCCGATAGTTCTTGTCCGAGGTATAATTTATATATTTTCAAATTTAGCGTGTGAATAAATGACCTGATATATTTATAGAGATGAAGGAAACACTTGAGGGAATGAAAATTCTCGTTGAGATCATATCATCACCAGCAGTGCACAGTCAACTAAATGTACAACCTCCAGGTTTTGGTGTTCCATCGCAATATTTAAGTAGTCCATCGTCAAGTTCTTGCCACATCGGTGCAAAATTGGTAATAGATTTAAAAAAAATAGTAAAAGGGCTTTATTTCTTAAATGCTTATTGTTAGTGTAGGTAAAACTATGGGGAGAAGTTTTCATCTGCGAATCTGTGCCTAAAAAAGTGAAAACAATCTTGAAGTCTAGTGGTCAGACAGAGTTTTCTCGGAATCGCGCAGTTACTGTCATCTTGGAAAATTTATTTTCACCTGAGCAACTGGCAAATATGTCACTGTCAGGCAGAAAAAGTCCAGGAATTCCTGACGCTATTCCAAAACCGAAAATTCCGGACAAAATCCAAGAGGCTATTCACAGTAAGAAACCAAACAAGTTTATAGAGATTTACGATGTATTATAAATAACAATTTTATTTATTAGATTTCATGCAAGCAGCATGGGGCGAGGCATTTTCAATCGAGGATGAAAAAGGGAGCGTTACGACTATGGCTGTTCTATCAACCACCCAAATCGATAAGGCAATTGGAGCAAGGTTATTGGCCTGTCACACCCACCTAAAAAAGAAGAAAAATCCACAATCTCAGGAAGACCATGAATAGAAGATATCGCCTCTCACCAGTCTCGAAATCTTCTTTACTATTTTGTTTTTTATTTTTCACGATTTGTTTTTGTGTTACTCTGTTAAAATGTTATCTATTACATTTTAAGAGAGTATGTGCTGCTGTGTTTTTAAACATGCCTTGTTAAACATCAAACATCTGTTCATATGTTTGATGAAAATACAAAGACTGCGCCGTCGTATAATCCTTGCCATTCAGGATGTTCACGAAAATTAACATCTAATCCATACTACAAGAATAAAATATACGGCAAAATTAAAAGCTTAGCAAAAAAAATTAAATTGAAAGTACTTGGGACTGAGAATAATTTGATGCCATTTTCCATGCACGAGGTGTTACAATATTTTTGAAAGACAGGCAGATGTGACTTGTGATGATGAAGAAAATCAGAGTGTGCTGGTGTGAATATGCAATATGGGCAATAGCTATCAGCAATGCGTGCACATTTTTGTCGTTCATTCCTAAATATCTTCCAAGAGCAAATAATGTAATTATCAAATTGTTTTGTTACAAGTAATCGATACGTAATCGATTGGTAAAGTATTTTTCGTAAACAAAACAACTTGTTTTTCTTTTTCAATTGCATAAATTTAGGTAATAGACTCAAGCAATAAATTATATCTGAAATACCTAATACTCCAAAATAATGTTATTTATTAATTAGTCAGGATGTATACTGATTCGGAAATTGAAAATATCTTAATTGCTGGTGGATATTCATGCCGACACAGAAAACGGCCTTTAAAAGATTTAGGGCCAAGTTACTAATCTAAACTCAAACGGAAGGCCAATGAATTCATGGCTCTCTGGGTATCAAAAGGAGTTCCTACAAAAAATTGGAATATTATTAAAAATTGCAAGGATTTAGTGAAAAAATATGGTCTCTATAAAGCAATTTCCGACAGGAATGTCACCCAGAGTGCTGCAGAATTAGTGAGTCAATCAGTACAAGTTATCTAGTCACTTATTTAGCATCTCACCATCGATCTCTTGCAGTTGACTCTTCCCGAAGATGAGAATGAAGTAGAATCCCACCAGAACACACCAATACTAGATTGGACAGACTCAGTAAGATGCAACTTGCATATTGTTTTGAACCCGTATTAAATTCTCACATTCAATTATATTCAAAAGGTTCGCGAGCCAACCATTGAAAACGATGTACAAGACTCTGAAACTGACTCTGAAACTGGGGAAAACGATTTAAGTCCAATTAATGGTACTCAGTCGTATCAAAAACGAAATCTGCCTCTGCTTGCCTTATTGCAACATTTTGCAGTTTATACAAATCAAAATCATAGCGACATGACATATCTCTTGATGCTATTGAAACTATATGAACCAGAAGAAAACTATTCTACATTACCAAATACAGCTAAAGAATTAATAAAAATTGATGGATTTGATTGGCCATCAAATGACCAACAACAATCATCCCCAAAACTGCCTCCAGCAAGTCCGGTCGGCGATGACAAATATTTACATTTCGGTTTAGAAAGCGCTCTTAGCGGAACATCTCCTGGCATCGTATACCGCGATGCTGATTTGTTTCAATTTGTCAACGTATATGTTGATGAACCAGCATCTGCTGATCATGAAAAGAGTACGTTTTATTGTATTGCCTAAAATATTCTTGCTCCTAATAATACAATTAATTTTTTATTATTGCCAGATTGAAGCATTTGACCCACTTTTTACAGCAAACTTAGCCCAAAAACCATTATTAACTAAAAATCGTAGCCCAGTTCTGGAACATGATTTGCCTCACTATGAAGTAGATGTCTTTATTGATGAATAAAAACCATTTCGGGCCAAAGATGCTGCTTTCGTCACTCCTATACTTGGGAGAATTCATTCCATTCGACCGAACTCGGAATCTAATGAAGGTACAAGAGAACTTGAAGAGACATCTCCCTTTATTATTGGATTTTATTGTGGCGAAGGCAAGCCCAATGATATTGATAGTTTTCTAAACCCAACAATCGACGAATTTATTCGTCTTTCTCCTGAAACTGAAGAATCTAGTTTGCAAAGCAAACGATTCTTCACTGCCTCCCTTCGTTGCGTTATTTCCGACACCCCAATGCACTCTTATCTGAAGCAGTCTAAAGGGCACTCGGGATACTGGGCTTGCGATCGTTGTATTCAAAAGGGTGAAAAATTCGGCGATAGTAAAGTAATCGTAATGCGGAATGTTAATGCTCCCCTGCGAAATGACGTTGATTTCCTAAGCTATCACGTGAATGATTTTTCTGATGATGACCATCTTGATCCCAATCTTATTAGTCGTTTCGTTCGCCTTAATTTCCCCATGGTAACAGGATTTGTCATAGACCCCATGCATACAATGATTGAAGGAGCCTTTGGTCGTAGATTAGTTGGGTTTGCTTCCGTGCCAAGTGAAGGGAAATTAAACAAGACGGAACTAGCTGAGGTTAATACTCGAATCGCTGTTTACAAATCTTGGAAGGTAAATGATTTTGACAGGCACGTGGAGAACTTGAGTGGTTGTGGCAACTATAAAATGCATGTTAAGAGGCAATTTCTGTTCTACCACCTTTACCCGGTATTTGAAGGGATTCTACCTGGTTTTGACCTTGACCACATCGTGATGCTTCAATTTTCAATGTTACTCTTGGGATCTTTTGAGTCTCAACCAGTTCCTCAATCGAATACTATTAAGGCTCAACAGATTTTAAATATGTATGCCGTAGGAGGTAGGACTATCAGAAAGGGATATCCCTTGTCGCTTTGTGAGCCCCCAAATTAATCACATAACCCAGGATGTCGCCAAGTACAAATGCGGCGTGGAGAAAATAAGCGCATTTCAATACGAAAGTTTTCTATTTTTTTTTTCGTAGGGCGTTAAGAAGCGGAAATTTGCCAATAGAACAGATTCGTAACAGGCTAGTAGAAAAAATGAAATATCAGCTTCCAACAACTGCTTCGGGCGTAATAATTGACAAAAAAGTTCGGCTTCTGTTGGAAGCTAAAAGAAGGTGAAATGCATGTACCCCCATTCAATATCTTCACAAAGGTGGAAAATGTCCCAAAAAGTTAGTTTTTTTTTAATTTTAACCGAATAAATTAATTAACCGAAAACCAGACAATGTGTGTGCAATGTCTAATGGTGAAATTATAGTATGTACAGATTTCTTGCATGATGATATCAATTATTCACGCTCAGTAATCTTTGGTCGAAAATTTCTTTGTTTATAACCTGTATTGTGAAACCCTACCTCTCCTCTGACAACGGTATTTATCTTGTTTCAAATCTGTCCGAATTTATTGAAAAGTGGCAAATAACCAGTGTTACTGCTAAAATCCAAGTGTTCCCGCGAAGACCTCAGGGTAAACCAAATCTTGGAGATGAAAATCAAGAGTGGCATTAAGGCATACAATAAAAAAACATAATTTACTTTTTATGTGTTTTTAAACATGTTTAAATGTACACATGAATAAGTAATAAAATTTGTTTGAATTGATTTGTTTTCTGTTTGGATAGTATAGTGCATAACTACTATCTTTTTCATACATGAAACGAGTGTGTGCGCTGAGAAACGGTCGAAGAAAAACAGTAAAGTAGTTTTGTCTTGGAAAATACGCGGGAAAGCATTCTAAGTTGGCATTTTTGAAATCTATATAATGTACATGTTTTACAAAGACGAGAGGGCTAAGGTGCATCTGCATTTCTGTAGTTAATGGAAAAACCAAAGTAGAGTTAGTAAAATTAGTCATATGTATCGGTGTAGTGGTTAGTGCACAGCGTTTCTGCTTCCCAAACAAAATTTTTTTTTGTCAAAAACCGTTGAACAAGCTGCCCATCTAACAATAATCGGCGGTTGCGAAGGTTACTATCAGTTACTTCGTAAGAAGCGTACCTCAACTTATAAGTTGCGCTTTCCGTTACGCATGGTATAAGTAGCGCTAAGTAGCCCTCTTTTGAACGAGTGTATGTTAATATCTTAAAGTATTTATTACCACATTTGCCATTAAACTTTCAAAATTTTATTCGTCTTTTTCACATCAATAAAAACGCAAAAGTGAACGGTTTCCCAACAGTTAAAATATTCATTTTTTTCCTATTTTTTTCCAAACTAAATGGTTCTTGGACAGAAAGATTCTGCTCGGGCGCGTGGTGTTAACCAACAGCTAACTAAAACGGAGCTTATATGGATGTTAACCCACCGCTTACTTTGAACCTATTTCTATGAAATAAAATATTTCCTTGATTACAAAGTAATTGGAATTACGTGCATTAGTGAATGAAATAGAAAAATGTAGTGAAGTGAGTTTCAAAAGCTATGTTTTTGAAAAGGGTACATTTTGCTTTACATATCATTGCATTCGTGCGAGCCTGATAGAACAATTATGTTTAAATAGACAAAATTGGATGGGCAAGTATAAGACAAGCATTAACTCTTTAGTTCCCGGTAGGGTTCTCTAACCGCTATTCAATTACCGCCTACAAAATCTTGCACAAGATGCTCTTGAGTCTCATTTAGCTGGCTTTTAAAAACTCCGGAAGAATATAGAATTAAAGAAATTATTTGAAAAGGAGGTGCTACTAATGTTCATGATGCATTCACGTGATCAACAAAATCTATAATCGATACTTTTTAACAACATATAAGATAAACTTGTTTTCACTTACGTAGATCGTTACAGCATACGTTTTGATTTCCGGCTGTGACTTCCAAGGGCCAACCAATATGTAATAGACAGGTAGACCAACAAAAATGGGAAGATAAGGCTTTAAAAACTCCCCAAAAAAGCTTCCCGGTTTAGGGAGTTGACGAATCGAGCAAATCAGAATTTTCCTCTTTCAAGAGATCCTTTTGCTGGGCATTGTGGTGCAAAAACGGTTTTTATTGGATATAAATTAAACAAAAGGCGTGATAACTTGTAGCTTCTCCACCGAAAACTATTCATAGGGAAATTAAGAATATTTTTAGAAGAATAGCCCTTTTGAATTTTTACAACATTTTAGCTGCCAGTCTCTGCATTTGCATGAAAAGTATAACCTGTTTTTATGTGTATTGGCGTTTAGGATATAGCATTGCTTATCCAATTTCTGGTATCTGATATTTTCGAATATTTCCGTGAAATGAACGGAGAAAAGAAGAGAAAGAAAGAGGGACAGGGAAAACCAGCCTGTATATACTTCCATGACAGCTTTAATTATGGAATCGTGTTCTAGAAAATTATAACTGTATTTTTACATTATTATTTTGTCATTTTATTGTTGCATATAATATATTATCAATCATAAGGAATGCTTTCACTATTGTATTTCGTGGGGAAAAGAAATCTAGTGTACATGAAAATTAATATCAAATTAAAAAACACAACAAGTTCCTCTAAAACTAATTCGCATTCCTTATGTTTAATTATACTTTTAACGAGTCCCCAGTCAAATCCGGGGAACTTTTGTCCTGCGTAAAGTCGGACTGTTTTGCTATTCGCTTTTCTGTAGCTTAATCATCTGTCCGTAATAGATTTTATCGTGGGAATCTGCCCAGTGACTACCTTATTGAAGATTTCGTCATCACTGCGATGCTATAGACATCTGGTTGTGATGCTGGTTGTTGCGTCATCAAAGATTGCGTCATCACGGCGACGACATCTGATGGTGATTTGTTTTGGCATGTTTGGGCAAGTTCCATATATAATAAAAGCTTTTGGGGGAGGAGCCTGTGTTGACACATTATCCGTGACAGACACAGGCTCCTCCCCCAAAAGCTTGTTCTTTTATTATATTTGGATAAACGTTCCCATGTTTAAAATCTGAACCGTTAAAATAATTTTTTATTAATTTTTTAAAACTAATGAACACGACGTGATTTGAACACGCAACCTTCTGATCTGGAGTCAGACGCACTACCGTTGCGCCACGCAGTCATACACATATGATAGCAGATCAAATGGATAAAACAAATTTTAGGGGTGGGAAATGTCAAATCGTATTTTTAAAAAAACATTTTTCTTTTATTTCCAGTGAACTCGTACTAATCCTCAACTCATCGCTAAAAAACAGAGAATATAACCAAGAGCTTGTATCACATTTTCCATGTGAATTTTTCTCAAAACTGTTGATCAAAAGCGGTAAATACCATCGTAAATTGGGTAGGGGAGAGTGGGACGATCTGGCGTTCGGGTCGGTAGGCTCAATTGATTTCTTGATGCGTTAGAATTGCAATAAAATATTTAAAAAATTAGGAGATGTAGATGTTAGTAATGCGCATCTTAAAACCAAATTTCATGGTAGTACGACGAATGGTTAAGGAATGAAAAGTAAAATCAATTTTTCATCTTAAAATTGGGTCGTCCTACTTTGACTTTCGAATCAAGTATCGGCTTTCCCGATTACTTTAAAATTATAAAATAATATGGAAAATACTCTTCGTTATCTCTTCTTTAAGCCTGTTTAGTTTGTTTAATATTCACAATAGTTTAAATAAGAGATATTCAATAATATACTAAGACCCCTTTGTTGGGAGCGCATCGGCCACACAGTGTCGGGGCTTTTTGCTCACATAAAATTGCATATGATAGCAGTAAAATTATTTGTGTTCGACTTTTTTCGTGTTTTTAGTCAACTAACATACTTATTTTTTAATTGATATTCCGTTGGGGAGTTGCATTATTGTTTTTTTTTTTAAATTTTAAGTTTCTACTGTCAGTCAACGGTTTTTCCGTAAGAAATACAGGGGCCGAGACACCCTGGTGGTGTGAGCAAGTGAGCAAGTATCTGGGGCGGGTTTGCTCTCTTTTTTTTTTTTTAAATCGGCAATAACCTAGTCTTAATTTATTTAGATCGGATTGAAAAAATCACCATTTAGAGCAGGAAGGATTCTCTTTGGATCTAAATCCGTTAGAAAATAATGGAATGGAAGCTAAGAGAAAAAAGAGTGAGCCAGTCGCCCCACTCTCCCCTATACGAGCCTAAACAGATGAGTTTTGAGTTTGACTCGAAAGATTTAACGAAGGGTTTTCCATGGATGAAATTTTTTGATGAGGGAGATACGACCCATATGTTGCAAGTATAGGGAGCAGGGAGCTGCGTGTGGAACCCCCGATTCCATAAATATCTTGTTTTGTTTGATCCCTTTTTGCTGATCGTGAACGAGTGATGATCTGCGATCAAGATCAAGAACCAGATAGAAATTCTGTGGTCCATTTTGATCAACGTTGGTGAAGATATGCAGTAGTATTAGTAGTAAAGTAGTAAGTAGTAATTAAATCTATTTTGAGTTAAGAAATTATTGCAGAATTTAAGGATTAATTCCTTCTCACAGTGTAACTGAAGGCACGTCCATCAGGAATTTTTCATTTTTTTTAAAGAAAATTGAACAATAAACGAAAAAAGAAAATGCATTTGTGAAGTTTTTTATTTTCTTAATAATGTAATTTCAGACAGTGATAAGTCAGAAATCTCATAGGGAGATTACGACATTTTGGAAGATCTTAATGACGAAGTTTGTGTTTACATTTAAATTGGTGATCTAATTGAAAAAAAAATCAAAAGAGCAAGAAACATGACGTTGGATTCTTTCGAGGAATAGAACATTGCACTCACTAATAAAATGTATTGTGATGTACGATTGGAGAATCTTTTGAAAATTCACCAATTTCTCTTTCGAAAATGTTAAGGTCAAGAGAATGCTAAAGACAATTTTTCTTCATTTTTAAGAATGTCTATGGCCTTAGTGAAGCTCCCATGATTCTAAAATATATATTACAACATAAAACCTTCTTTTGCTTTGTTTAATTTTCCAATGTTTTAATGAAGAAAGTTTGTTGTTAACTTTTCGTTTTTATATTCAATATAGCGTCGTAGAATGAGTTCTAGAGAGTAGCATATTGTACTGTAAGGCGTTTTCGATGAGCACAAAGTCGCGCTAACTTTGAAGAACGATTCAAGATATTTGGGCCGGTCAAGTTTATTGACTACAAAAGTCAAAAGAATATATGTAATTTTCATTTACGACTCAGTGAAACTATACTGTGGAAAAAATAGGCTAAATGAAAGAAATAATATTTGTCTAGACTGTCTTTTACTTGTATATACTTGTTTCTGTCTCATAGTACGCGTCATCAGGAATTAATATATTCTCGCCTGACCAATGCTTCAGTTGAGTTTCAAAAGCAAGGGATGGTAATAAAACGGGTCGAGAAAACAGTGAAATTATTAGATCGGTCGAAGTCAGACACAGTTATAAAAACTAGAATTTTATTGCAAGGGTATCGCAGTACAACACGAAATAGATTCTCAGCATGTCCTTAATAAAGCCCCTTGGGCACCTTCGTCATTTAAAGTTAGCTTAAGTTTAGTTGAATACAGTGTTAAGAACTTTAGGAAATGTTTCATTTTCAGAAAGTCCTGTAATGAAAGAATGGCCTATTACCATCACGGCCTACATACTGGCTATATATCCCTCTGTAGCCGAATGGATCCAGCCTTTCCAATCCCCTTTCTCTGACTCATCATAGCCAGGACCGAAAGTAGTAAAATGTTCCACTTTACAAAGCTTGTTTCCACCGTTTAAAACTTACAATTCAGTCTAGTTACTATTGTTTACTTAGAAAATGGTGCCATCTATGTTTTAAATGTTGAAATGCTGAAAATTTTTTCAAACCGACGTTTACTTTTTAAAAAGCAAATAAAAGATAAGAATGTCACATTGGTTCATGTTTAAAGCATAAAAACGATGCAAACCATCGTTCGTTACATTTGCCATAATGTAAATCTACCAGTTTTAGCTTGGATAATGATTAATTCATCATTACTGACCATTTTCATTTTCCACGATTCCTATTGGTTGAAAAAAAATCCCATCGTCAATAAAACTAGGTAGATGACATTGGAATAGAACATAAATGTAAGCCTGGCTAGCTCAGTCGGAAGAACATGGGACTCTTAATCTTAGAGTCGAGGGTTCGAGCCCCCCGATGGGCGTTACATATTTGCAAATATTGTAGATTTAATTTAGATGTTGGGAGACCATCGTTATTATTTTGTAGCTATTTCAGAAAAATTGTTTATTGGCATGAAGTTTCCATAGTGTAGTGGTTATCACGTCGGCTTAACACGCTGAAGGACCTCAGTTTGATCCTTGGTGGAAACGGGTAAGTATTTTTTTAGAAAGACTATCAATCAGATGCATATTTTGCAATTTTGCAAAGGCCATATTCCTTGTGAATCAAATCTACAATCTGACAATCTGAAAATATTCGCAATGCTGTATCCGGAAGAATTCAACAGACAAGGGGGATCAATGGCGACTGCGGTTGTTGTGCAGGTGATATAGCCCTTAAGAGACTTTCTTCTTTAGCCAATCGACAATGCCCTTTGGTTTTAGGAATGTGGGAAATGACTTGCGCTGGATGGGGAAGAAGTCCATAAACATCAGCAAAGGGGAATCTATGATAGATTACACCTGAACCTGGAACAGTAGCTCCACAAGAAAATGAACATGATGCGTGTGCACCCTACGCTGCAAATGTTCAGTAGATTCAACAATCATCAGCTAAAGAAGCCATATCGTGAGTGTGCACTCTACAATGCAAGCTTTAGTCGGGTATAAAGTCATGAGAATAAGAGTTTAAAATAGAGCAATAGATTTCAATCACCATGAGCCCCTGGGTGGGATCGAACAACCAGCCTTCCGGTTAACAGCCGAACGCGCTAGTCGATTGCGCTACAGAGGCATGCTAATTGGCTAACGACACCCATTAGGAAAGCAAAAAATACATTTTTGTGCAGCTGCTGTGCTGTGCTGTGCTGTTCTTCTTGTTTCTATTTCATAAACATCACGGATGATTTTATGAATTCATTGATTCAATTAACTTTTAATGGTGTATTGGACATTGATTCACATATCCTGTAAGAATAAATCGCTTTGAATAAGCGAAACAGTAAAGATATCAAATTCAAATTCATTGAAGTGGTGTTTCCCAGCTCATCAAAGCAGTATTTTTGATTTTTCTTCAACGCCAATGCAAGATATGACTTATAAGGAGTTATCTTGTCAATTATTCATGTGTGAGCGAAAAAGAAATGAACAACTATATTTTTACCTAAAAAGTATCATTTTTGGAAATTTACTTCAACTCCGTAGGTTGACTAGTCTGCTAAGAACTATCAATAATAGCTAAATAACGATAGCCGAGAATCGAACTCGGGTCATTTGCTTGGAAGGCAACTATGCTTACCACTATACCACCATCACTTGATATAAGTGAACGTCATCACTTTCGTATTGTCACATCTTTTTAAATTACAAAAAATCGACCAGTATTACCACTTAGTGACCTTGTATAGTGGTACATTAAGCATTCTCTATCACTATATCAAAGCAACCTCTCTAATTATGTTGCAAAGCGAGCACATCATATGTACCTAAATTCCTTTTCCCTACTGATGTGGCATATATTAAAACTCTTTTCTCCACTGGCTCGCGTCACTGGCTCATTGCACTGGAAGAAGGAAGAAATCCATAAACACCATAGGGGAATCTATGATAGCAGCCGAACGCGCAAGCCAATTGCGACACAGATGCATGCTGATTGGCTAACGACACCCATTAGGAAAGAAAACATTACATTTTTACTAAGGCCAACACTAATAAAATCTTGCAGTTGACTTCCGGTATGCCATAGTGAAGAGGCTATCACGTCGTCTTCACAAGCTGAAAATCCTCAGTTCGTTCCTAGGTGGAAGCATCAGAAACGCTATGGGAATAAATAATATCCGAGGAAAAGAAAACAAAAAATATTAATAGTAGTGTATCTCATCTAGACGATTAGAAGTATAAGGCAACTGTGAACTCCCCACAAAGAACCAAACAATAATCATAAAACTTCGTTCACGGCTAGTGGACAGTACAAAATGTGGCCAATTAAAACTTGATTGATAACATTGGAATAAACCCTAAATTCAGGCTTGGCTAGCTCAGTCGGTAGAGCATGAGACTCTTAATCTCAGGGTCGGGGGTTCGAGCCCCCTGTTGGGCGTTACATATTTGCAAATATTGTAGATTTAATTTAGATGTTAGGAGACCATCGTTAGTATTTTGTACAAATTTCAGAAAAATTCAGTGTTGACAGTAAGTTTCCATAGTTTCGGTCTAACACGCTCAAGGACCTCAGTTCGATTCTAGGTGGAAACAGATGAGTATTTTTTAGAAAGACTGTCAATCAGATGCATATTCTGCATTTTTGCAAGGGCCATATTCCTTCCCGTACGAAAATGCTCGCTGCCCAAATTAGCTACCAGCTATCTACTAGCTAGTCCTAGATAGGGGAGTTTTTAGTTAGATCAGTTTAGCTATCCCTATCTAGAATTACCTTAACATATGTAAGCTAGAGCTATTTTAAGTATGAAATTGGATAGCTTATAGTTGTTTAGCCGCTTCATTACTTCGTTTAGCTTAGATATGTGAGTTGTGCAAACACAGTTATGTTATAGCAGAGAAAAAGCTAATCATATTTCGATTTTCCATATACGAAAATTTTAGCCGATTGGCAACTGACCGTTAGCTATCGTGATGTATCTATATATTTTTATTTGGTCGAGTGAATAATATATACACATACATAGTTGATAATAGAAACTTAGGTCTTTATAATCATCGTAGACGGATATTTTTATATAAAATTTAAAAAAAAGAAAGAAAGAAAGAATTTTAAATATTTGAAGGGACTTACTAACAACCTTTTTATATATATACGCCCTTATAACCTGGCACCATTGTTTGAAATGTGAAACAGCACATAAATCTCGTCTGCAAATTTTTTCACTTTCATATGTCATCATCTAATATTTGAGTTTTTTAAAGCGTGAATACGTCTAAAAGAAATGCCTGTGACACCGGTCTTTTACATAAGAAAACCGTTAAAAGACGAATAAAAAATGAATTGTTAATGGAGGAAAAAGTAAAAGAGTTAAGAGTGATTGCAGCAAATGAGTTGTTGCAGTCAAATTGTGACGCCCTTGCCAGCCCACCAACACATTTGCTAGCGTCATCGTCGGTGATTCGGTCTCCACAACCTTCAACAAGTTCAAACTCTGAGGTAATTATCATTAAATGAGAAAACGGATTTCCAATAATAATCACTGATAATCATATGCTGCAGTCCTTCAAAAACCTATTTTACCAAAATAGAGATGGTAATCCAGTGTCTCAAGTGGTTCAATTAAACCATGGGGAGGTTTTCAGTGAAGACACAAGTGAGGCATTATACATTTTGCACAAAGTTTATTTTAAAGTATAATAAATATGGTTTTTACTTTTCGAAATAGATTGAAAATTATTATTCGGCAGTCAATGCCAGCAACATCGAACCTCAGCAACATCAAGCATACTCAGCATACTTCAAGATCAATATGACAGTTATTCTGACGATTCTGCTATTTCTGATACTCAAGATGATGAGGTTTTTACTTGCAAATCACTCACTCATCATCAGTCTGTGTACTGTGTGTTTGTTTCAAATATGTGGTCAATTAAAATGTTTCGAGGACTACAGAAATACATGTATCGAAGATTTTTTCCATGAAATATATCTTTCTTCCATATTTTTTCTACTTGACTTGACTTATTATGAATTGACAGATGATTTTAAATACTGAAAAAAACACACATTTTCACCACAGTTTTACATGTTGATTTATTAGTTTACACTTGGCAACATCTATGATGGTGTGATCTTTTTCCCGCCCAAGTCTTACAGCATTCGTAAGTCAAGCACGACGAATCCTGTCCAAGACCTTATGTGCTTTTTTAGTCATATTAAGCAATTTGTTTCAAAGATGACCAACAATAGTTCAAAACAACCCTTCTGGACTTTATATTCTGGTCACTGCTTCTGATGGAGTTTTTATAACATCTCCTAGTTCGTTTTTCAGACCGAAACTTCCTTTACCAATAAGTGAAACTAAAGAAGACTGTGAAACTCTGCTTAATTCCTGGATAGCAAGTAAAAAGGCGGTTGCCTTTAGGTAAATGTTAGAAGTATTGTTACAGTAACTGATTCTTTAAAACATCAACCCCTTTCTTCAAACATAGATGGAATTCTACCTCCAAGACGGAGTGGAACCTTTTTAGTTATTCGAAGGATTTCACTGATGGTGATAGAAGCACATTTTTAAGTCTGGTGTTGTAAACTGCTTTTCTGGTATGACATTTACATCAACAATTTCCTACTCTTTACTATTGTTTGGTTTTTGTCACAATTTACAGAGAGTTCGAAAGAAATTTCAGCTGAAAGGAACAAGCTTCTACTAGAACTTCATGGCAAAGAGTTGTTGAAGACAACTGTAGGAAAAAGAACAAACAGTTATCCAACATCAAAGTGTCCCACACCAGGAATAATGAAAAGTCCAAGACAGTCTGTTAACGTTCCTTCTGTTCAACAATCAAAAGAGGTTTCTGCAGTCAAACAGAAAACAGTGCCTGTCAAGTCAAAATCAACTTCTCTGGCTAAACCAAAGGCAGCAGTTCCCTCGGCAGTTCCATTCCAACAAAAGGCTATTGAATCACTGGTGCCAGAAAAACAGGGTAAAAAAAGAAAATCAGAATACCCTGAAAGTTCTGGTAAATTTGATCCACTTTAATTATCTGCCAAAATAATTTTACATTCTCACTTGATTGTTTAATAGACTCAAACTTCTGAAGAAGAAAAGGAAAAGGATGATGACTTTTTTGGAAGTATACACTCAACTTCATCACAATCAAGGCAGGTAGCAGATGTGTCTCCTAGTAATGAACATCAAAAAGAAACAAAGGTTCATAAGGATCAAGTTCAAGATCAAGATCAAGATTTTCATCATAAGTGAGAAAGAAAACTCGAGTGATCTGCCTTCTGGTAGTGACAATGTTCCAAATCTTGATTGCAAAGATATTATTATTGAAGAACTAAAAAAAGTAAGTGCGTTATTATATTTATTTTTGTCATGACAATTCCTTTCTATTCACTTAACAATTTCCTTCCTTGTGATTTATTCAGGAAAATGAATCATTGAGGGAAAAAAATCGGGTTTTAGAAGAAAAGGTTACTGACTTCAATACCATTGCATCTAAAGAATTTGAAAATATCGAGCTAAGAGAAAAAATTGAAGGTTTGGAGAAAGAAGAGCCGATAGTTCTTGTCCGAGGTATAATTTATATATTTTCAAATTTAGCGTGTGAATAAATGACCTGATATATTTATAGAGATGAAGGAAACACTTGAGGGAATGAAAATTCTCGTTGAGATCATATCATCACCAGCAGTGCACAGTCAACTAAATGTACAACCTCCAGGTTTTGGTGTTCCATCGCAATATTTAAGTAGTCCATCGTCAAGTTCTTGCCACATCGGTGCAAAATTGGTAATAGATTAAAAAAAAATAGTAAAAGGGCTTTATTTCTTAAATGCTTATTGTTAGTGTAGGTAAAACTATGGGGAGAAGTTTTCATCTGCGAATCTGTGCCTAAAAAAGTGAAAACAATCTTGAAGTCTAGTGGTCAGACAGAGTTTTCTCGGAATCGCGCAGTTACTGTCATCTTGGAAAATTTATTTTCACCTGAGCAACTGGCAAATATGTCACTGTCAGGCAGAAAAAGTCCAGGAATTCCTGACGCTATTCCAAAACCGAAAATTCCGGACAAAACCAAGAGGCTATTCACAGTAAGAAACCAAACAAGTTTATAGAGATTTACGATGTATTATAAATAACAATTTTATTTATTAGATTTCATGCAAGCAGCATGGGGCGAGGCATTTTCAATCGAGGATGAAAAAGGGAGCGTTACGACTATGGCTGTTCTATCAACCACCCAAATCGATAAGGCAATTGGAGCAAGGTTATTGGCCTGTCACACCCACCTAAAAAAGAAGAAAAATCCACAATCTCAGGAAGACCATGAATAGAAGATATCGCCTCTCACCAGTCTCGAAATCTTCTTTACTATTTTGTTTTTTATTTTTCACGATTTGTTTTTGTGTTACTCTGTTAAAATGTTATCTATTACATTTTAAGAGAGTATGTGCTGCTGTGTTTTTAAACATGCCTTGTTAAACATCAAACATCTGTTCAGATGTTTGATGAAAATACAAAGACTGCGCCGTCGTATAATCCTTGCCATTCAGGATGTTCACGAAAATTAACATCTAATCCATACTACAAGAATAAAATATACGGCAAAATTAAAAGCTTAGCAAAAAAAATTAAATTGAAAGTACTTGGGACTGAGAATAATTTGATGCCATTTTCCATGCACGAGGTGTTACAATATTTTTGAAAGACAGGCAGATGTGACTTGTGATGATGAAGAAAATCAGAGTGTGCTGGTGTGAATATGCAATATGGGCAATAGCTATCAGCAATGCGTGCACATTTTTGTCGTTCATTCCTAAATATCTTCCAAGAGCAAATAATGTAATTATCAAATTGTTTTGTTACAAGTAATCGATACGTAATCGATTGGTAAAGTATTTTTCGTAAACAAAACAACTTGTTTTTCTTTTTCAATTGCATAAATTTAGGTAAAAGACTCAAGCAATAAATTATATCTGAAATACCTAATACTCCAAAATAATGTTATTTATTAATTAGTCAGGATGTATACTGATTCGGAAATTGAAAATATCTTAATTGCTGGTGGATATTCATGCCGACACAGAAAACGGCCTTTAAAAGATTTAGGGCCAAGTTACTAATCTAAACTCAAACGGAAGGCCAATGAATTCATGGCTCTCTGGGTATCAAAAGGAGTTCCTACAAAAAATTGGAATATTATTAAAAATTGCAAGGATTTAGTGAAAAAATATGGTCTCTATAAAGCAATTTCCGACAGGAATGTCACCCAGAGTGCTGCAGAATTAGTGAGTCAATCAGTACAAGTTATCTAGTCACTTATTTAGCATCTCACCATCGATCTCTTGCAGTTGACTCTTCCCGAAGATGAGAATGAAGTAGAATCCCACCAGAACACACCAATACTAGATTGGACAGACTCAGTAAGATGCAACTTGCATATTGTTTTGAACCCGTATTAAATTCTCACATTCAATTATATTCAAAAGGTTCGCGAGCCAACCATTGAAAACGATGTACAAGACTCTGAAACTGACTCTGAAACTGGGGAAAACGATTTAAGTCCAATTAATGGTACTCAGTCGTATCAAAAACGAAATCTGCCTCTGCTTGCCTTATTGCAACATTTTGCAGTTTATACAAATCAAAATCATAGCGACATGACATATCTCTTGATGCTATTGAAACTATATGAACCAGAAGAAAACTATTCTACATTACCAAATACAGCTAAAGAATTAATAAAAATTGATGGATTTGATTGGCCATCAAATGACCAACAACAATCATCCCCAAAACTGCCTCCAGCAAGTCCGGTCGGCGATGACAAATATTTACATTTCGGTTTAGAAAGCGCTCTTAGCGGAACATCTCCTGGCATCGTATACCGCGATGCTGATTTGTTTCAATTTGTCAACGTATATGTTGATGAACCAGCATCTGCTGATCATGAAAAGAGTACGTTTTATTGTATTGCCTAAAATATTCTTGCTCCTAATAATACAATTAATTTTTTATTATTGCCAGATTGAAGCATTTGACCCACTTTTTACAGCAAACTTAGCCCAAAAACCATTATTAACTAAAAATCGTAGCCCAGTTCTGGAACATGATTTGCCTCACTATGAAGTAGATGTCTTTATTGATGAATAAAAACCATTTCGGGCCAAAGATGCTGCTTTCGTCACTCCTATACTTGGGAGAATTCATTCCATTCGACCGAACTCGGAATCTAATGAAGGTACAAGAGAACTTGAAGAGACATCTCCCTTTATTATTGGATTTTATTGTGGCGAAGGCAAGCCCAATGATATTGATAGTTTTCTAAACCCAACAATCGACGAATTTATTCGTCTTTCTCCTGAAACTGAAGAATCTAGTTTGCAAAGCAAACGATTCTTCACTGCCTCCCTTCGTTGCGTTATTTCCGACACCCCAATGCACTCTTATCTGAAGCAGTCTAAAGGGCACTCGGGATACTGGGCTTGCGATCGTTGTATTCAAAAGGGTGAAAAATTCGGCGATAGTAAAGTAATCGTAATGCGGAATGTTAATGCTCCCCTGCGAAATGACGTTGATTTCCTAAGCTATCACGTGAATGATTTTTCTGATGATGACCATCTTGATCCCAATCTTATTAGTCGTTTCGTTCGCCTTAATTTCCCCATGGTAACAGGATTTGTCATAGACCCCATGCATACAATGATTGAAGGAGCCTTTGGTCGTAGATTAGTTGGGTTTGCTTCCGTGCCAAGTGAAGGGAAATTAAACAAGACGGAACTAGCTGAGGTTAATACTCGAATCGCTGTTTACAAATCTTGGAAGGTAAATGATTTTGACAGGCACGTGGAGAACTTGAGTGGTTGTGGCAACTATAAAATGCATGTTAAGAGGCAATTTCTGTTCTACCACCTTTACCCGGTATTTGAAGGGATTCTACCTGGTTTTGACCTTGACCACATCATGATGCTTCAATTTTCAATGTTACTCTTGGGATCTTTTGAGTCTCAACCAGTTCCTCAATCGAATACTATTAAGGCTCAACAGATTTTAAATATGTATGCCGTAGGAGGTAGGACTATCAGAAAGGGATATCCCTTGTCGCTTTGTGAGCCCCCAAATTAATCACATAACCCAGGATGTCGCCAAGTACAAATGCGGCGTGGAGAAAATAAGCGCATTTCAATACGAAAGTTTTCTATTTTTTTTTTCGTAGGGCGTTAAGAAGCGGAAATTTGCCAATAGAACAGATTCGTAACAGGCTAGTAGAAAAAATGAAATATCAGCTTCCAACAACTGCTTCGGGCGTAATAATTGACAAAAAAGTTCGGCTTCTGTTGGAAGCTAAAAGAAGGTGAAATGCATGTACCCCCATTCAATATCTTCACAAAGGTGGAAAATGTCCCAAAAAGTTAGTTTTTTTTTAATTTTAACCGAATAAATTAATTAACCGAAAACCAGACAATGTGTGTGCAATGTCTAATGGTGAAATTATAGTATGTACAGATTTCTTGCATGATGATATCAATTATTCACGCTCAGTAATCTTTGGTCGAAAATTTCTTTGTTTATAACCTGTATTGTGAAACCCTACCTCTCCTCTGACAACGGTATTTATCTTGTTTCAAATCTGTCCGAATTTATTGAAAAGTGGCAAATAACCAGTGTTACTGCTAAAATCCAAGTGTTCCCGCGAAGACCTCAGGGTAAACCAAATCTTGGAGATGAAAATCAAGAGTGGCATTAAGGCATACAATAAAAAAAAATAATTTACTTTTTATGTGTTTTTAAACATGTTTAAATGTACACATGAATAAGTAATAAAATTTGTTTGAATTGATTTGTTTTCTGTTTGGATAGTATAGTGCATAACTACTATCTTTTTCATACATGAAACGAGTGTGTGCGCTGAGAAACGGTCGAAGAAAAACAGTAAAGTAGTTTTGTCTTGGAAAATACGCGGGAAAGCATTCTAAGTTGGCATTTTTGAAATCTATATAATGTACATGTTTTACAAAGACGAGAGGGCTAAGGTGCATCTGCATTTCTGTAGTTAATGGAAAAACCAAAGTAGAGTTAGTAAAATTAGTCATATGTATCGGTGTAGTGGTTAGTGCACAGCGTTTCTGCTTCCCAAACAAAATTTTTTTTTGTCAAAAACCGTTGAACAAGCTGCCCATCTAACAATAATCGGCGGTTGCGAAGGTTACTATCAGTTACTTCGTAAGAAGCGTACCTCAACTTATAAGTTGCGCTTTCCGTTACGCATGGTATAAGTAGCGCTAAGTAGCCCTCTTTTGAACGAGTGTATGTTAATATCTTAAAGTATTTATTACCACATTTGCCATTAAACTTTCAAAATTTTATTCGTCTTTTTCACATCAATAAAAACGCAAAAGTGAACGGTTTCCCAACAGTTAAAATATTCATTTTTTTCCTATTTTTTTCCAAACTAAATGGTTCTTGGACAGAAAGATTCTGCTCGGGCGCGTGGTGTTAACCAACAGCTAACTAAAACGGAGCTTATATGGATGTTAACCCACCGCTTACTTTGAACCTATTTCTATGAAATAAAATATTTCCTTGATTACAAAGTAATTGGAATTACGTGCATTAGTGAATGAAATAGAAAAATGTAGTGAAGTGAGTTTCAAAAGCTATGTTTTTGAAAAGGGTACATTTTGCTTTACATATCATTGCATTCGTGCGAGCCTGATAGAACAATTATGTTTAAATAGACAAAATTGGATGGGCAAGTATAAGACAAGCATTAACTCTTTAGTTCCCGGTAGGGTTCTCTAACCGCTACCCAGATAGCACACTGCAGTCCCATAGACGTCCGAAATACGTCACTTTGAGACGTCTGAGATGTACTTGGCACATAGCAGATTCCCAAGTTTACATTCCAAGGACGTCTTTTACGTATGGCCAATGTCCGCTTCGACGAGATCTCATAGCGATCCTTATCCCGTCCCATTGGATGGACTTTAGACGTACTTGGTACGGAAAAAGGATCTCAAGATGTCATGAATAATAAATCTTTTTCTGGACTCTGAATTTCGTTCCTTTTTTCTTTCCTCTTCTTTTTCTTATGAGTGTTTGCTGTGCCGACAATTTTTCACGAACGCTGATCCGGATATCCGGTTCGGACGACAAGTTTATTTGTCAAAGTATGCAAAGGGTTACCGGAAACACTACATAAATCTACAGCGTACTAACAGCATTGTTGTAGAAATATGAATCCTGGACAGGGGATCGAACCCGGATCGTCGTGGTGAGAAGCCAGTACTATACAGATGGGCCACGAATTCATGTATATAAATTCGAAGATAAAGGTAATAATAAGATTTTAGAATCAAACTTTGCCGCGAAATGACAAAGACAGTTTCTCCGAAATTTTCTAAGTGTCGAGAAGGAGCCAAAAAATAAAAACGGGACGCATCAGAGACTTCTACGAGAGGGAGTAAAAAATGACGTATCCGACAAGATGAAAAATGAGTAACGTATTCAAATAAGGGCTCGCAATGGGACATCTTAGAGATTCCCCTGTGCCCACCGCACCAGCCGCACGGCTTTGGTCCCGCCTTGGGACAAAAATTCCTATCTGGGTATTCAATTACCGCCTACAAAATCTTGCACAAGATGCTCTTGAGTCTCATTTAGCTGGCTTTTAAAAACTCCGGAAGAATATAGAATTAAAGAAATTATTTGAAAAGGAGGTGCTACTAATGTTCATGATGCATTCACGTGATCAACAAAATCTATAATCGATACTTTTTAACAACATATAAGATAAACTTGTTTTCACTTACGTAGATCGTTACAGCATACGTTTTGATTTCCGGCTGTGACTTCCAAGGGCCAACCAATATGTAATAGACAGGTAGACCAACAAAAATGGGAAGATAAGGCTTTAAAAACTCCCCCAAAAAGCTTCCCGGTTTAGGGAGTTGACGAATCGAGCAAATCAGAATTTTCCTCTTTCAAGAGATCCTTTTGCTGGGCATTGTGGTGCAAAAACGGTTTTTATTGGATATAAATTAAACAAAAGGCGTGATAACTTGTAGCTTCTCCACCGAAAACTATTCATAGGGAAATTAAGAATATTTTTAGAAGAATAGCCCTTTTGAATTTTTACAACATTTTAGCTGCCAGTCTCTGCATTTGCATGAAAAGTATAACCTGTTTTTATGTGTATTGGCGTTTAGGATATAGCATTGCTTATCCAATTTCTGGTATCTGATATTTTCGAATATTTCCGTGAAATGAACGGAGAAAAGAAGAGAAAGAAAGAGGGACAGGGAAAACCAGCCTGTATATACTTCCATGACAGCTTTAATTATGGAATCGTGTTCTAGAAAATTATAACTGTATTTTTACATTATTATTTTGTCATTTTATTGTTGCATATAATATATTATCAATCATAAGGAATGCTTTCACTATTGTATTTCGTGGGGAAAAGAAATCTAGTGTACATGAAAATTAATATCAAATTAAAAAACACAACAAGTTCCTCTAAAACTAATTCGCATTCCTTATGTTTAATTATACTTTTAACGAGTCCCCAGTCAAATCCGGGGAACTTTTGTCCTGCGTAAAGTCGGACTGTTTTGCTATTCGCTTTTCTGTAGCTTAATCATCTGTCCGTAATAGATTTTATCGTGGGAATCTGCCCAGTGACTACCTTATTGAAGATTTCGTCATCACTGCGATGCTATAGACATCTGGTTGTGATGCTGGTTGTTGCGTCATCAAAGATTGCGTCATCACGGCGACGACATCTGATGGTGATTTGTTTTGGCATGTTTGGGCAAGTTCCATATATAATAAAAGCTTTTGGGGGAGGAGCCTGTGTTGACACATTATCCGTGACAGACACAGGCTCCTCCCCCAAAAGCTTGTTCTTTTATTATATTTGGATAAACGTTCCCATGTTTAAAATCTGAACCGTTAAAATAATTTTTTATTAATTTTTTAAAACTAATGAACACGACGTGATTTGAACACGCAACCTTCTGATCTGGAGTCAGACGCGCTACCGTTGCGCCACGCAGTCATACACATATGATAGCAGATCAAATGGATAAAACAAATTTTAGGGGTGGGAAATGTCAAATCGTATTTTTAAAAAACATTTTTCTTTTATTTCCAGTGAACTCGTACTAATCCTCAACTCATCGCTAAAGAACAGAGAATATAACCAAGAGCTTGTATCACATTTTCCATGTGAATTTTTCTCAAAACTGTTGATCAAAAGCGGTAAATACCATCGTAAATTGGGTAGGGGAGAGTGGGACGATCTGGCGTTCGGGTCGGTAGGCTCAATTGATTTCTTGATGCGTTAGAATTGCAATAAAATATTCAAAAAATTAGGAGATGTAGATGTTAGTAATGCGCATCTTAAAACCAAATTTCATGGTAGTACGACGAATGGTTAAGGAATGAAAAGTAAAATCAATTTTTCATCTTAAAATTGGGTCGTCCTACTTTGACTTTCGAATCAAGTATCGGCTTTCCCGATTACTTTAAAATTATAAAATAATATGGAAAATACTCTTCGTTATCTCTTCTTTAAGCCTGTTTAGTTTGTTTAATATTCACAATAGTTTAAATAAGAGATATTCAATAATATACTAAGACCCCTTTGTTGGGAGCGCATCGGCCACACAGTGTCGGGGCTTTTTGCTCACATAAAATTGCATATGATAGCAGTAAAATTATTTGTGTTCGACTTTTTTCGTGTTTTTAGTCAACTAACATACTTATTTAAGCTTTTTAATTGATATTCCGTTGGGGAGTTACATTATTGTTTTTTTTTTTTTAATTTTAAGTTTCTACTGTCAGTCAACGGGTTTTCCGTAAGAAATACAGGGGCCGAGACACCCTGGTGGTGTGAGCAAGTGAGCAAGTATCTGGGGCGGGTTTGCTCTCTTTTTTTTTTTTAAATCGGCAATAACCTAGTCTTAATTTATTTAGATCGGATTGAAAAAATCACCATTTAGAGCAGGAAGGATTCTCTTTGGATCTAAATACGTTAGAAAATAATGGAATGGAAGCTAAGAGAAAAAAGAGTGAGCCAGTCGCCCCACTCTCCCCTATACGAGTCTAAACAGATGAGTTTTGAGTTTGACTCGAAAGATTTAACGAAGGGTTTTCCATGGATGAAATTTTTTGATGAGGGAGATACGACCCATATGTTGCAAGTATAGGGAGCAGGGAGCTGCGTGTGGAACCCCCGATTCCATAAATATCTTGTTTTGTTTGATCCCTTTTTGCTGATCGTGAACGAGTGATGATCTGCGATCAAGATCAAGAACCAGATAGAACTTCTGTGGTCCATTTTGATCAACGTTGGTGAAGATATGCAGTAGTAGTAGTAGTAAAGTAGTAAGTAGTAATTAAATCTATTTTGAGTTAAGAAATTATTGCTGAATTTAAGGATTAATTCCTTCTCACAGTGTAACTGAAGGCACGTCCATCAGGAATTTTTCATTTTTTTTAAAGAAAATTGAACAATTAACGAAAAAAGAAAATGCATTTGTGAAGTTTTTTATTTTCTCAATAATGTAATTTCAGCCAGTGATAAGTCAGAAATCTCATAGGGAGATTACGACATTTTGGAAGATCTTAATGACGAAGTTTGTGTTTACATTTAAATTGGTGATCTAATTGAAAAAAAATCAAAAGAGCAAGAAACATGACGTTGGATTCTTTCGAGGAATAGAACATTGCACTCACTAATAAAATGTATTGTGATGTACGATTGGAGAATCTTTTGAAAATTCACCAATTTCTCTTTCGAAAATGTTAAGGTCAAGAGAATGATAAAGACTATTTTTCTTCATTTTTAAGAATGTCTACGGCCTTAGTGAAGCTCCCATGATTCTAAAATATATATTACAACATAAAACCTTCTTTTGCTTTGTTTAATTTTCCAATGTTTTAATGAAGAAAGTTTGTTGTTAACTTTTCGTTTTTATATTCAATATAGCGACGTAGAATGAGTTCTAGAGAGTAGCATATTGTACTGTAACTTACGTCATCGAAAACGCCTTACAGTCTGTAAGGCGTTTTCGATGAGCACAAAGTCGCGCTAACTTTGAAGAACGATTCAAGATATTTGGGCCGGTCAAGTTTATTGACTACAAAAGTCAAAAGAATATATGTAATTTTCATTTACGACTCAGTGAAACTATACCGTGGAAAAAATAGGCTAAATGAAAGAAATAATATTTGTCTAGACTGTCTTTTACTTGTATATACTTGTTTCTGTCTCATAGTACGCGTCATCAGGAATTAATATATTCTCGCCTGACCAATGCTTCAGTTGAGTTTCAAAAGCAAGGGATGGTAATAAAACGGGTCGAGAAAACAGTGAAATTATTAGATCGGTCGAAGTCAGACACAGTTATAAAAACTAGAATTTTATTGCAAGGGTATCGCAGTACAACACGAAATAGATTCTCAGCATGTCCTTAATAGAGCCCCTTGGGCACCTTCGTCATTTAAAGTTAGCTTAAGTTTAGTTGAATACAGTGTTAAGAACTTTAGGAAATGTTTCATTTTCAGAAAGTCCTGTAATGAAAGAATGGCCTATTACCATCACGGCCTACATACTGGCTATATATCCCTCTGTAGCCGAAT
Organism: Daphnia pulex; assembly: GCF_021134715.1. NCBI lineage: Eukaryota > Metazoa > Arthropoda > Branchiopoda > Diplostraca > Daphniidae > Daphnia > Daphnia pulex. The sequence goes on along the minus strand of NC_060021.1, from coordinate 3,867,990 downwards.
GGATCCAGCCTTTCCAATCCCCTTTCTCTGACTCATCATAGCCAGGACCGAAAGTAGTAAAATGTTCCACTTTCCAAAGCTTGTTTCCACCGTTTGAAACTTACAATTCAGTCTAGTTACTATTGTTTACTTAGAAAATGGTACCATCTATGTTTGAAATGTTGAAATGCTGAAAATTTTTTCAAAATGTCCGACGTTTACTTTTTAAAAAGCAAATAAAAGATATGAATGTCACATTGGTTCATGTTTAAAGCATAAAAACGATGCAAACCATCGTTCGTTACATTTGCCATAATGTAAATCTACCAGTTTTAGCTTGGATAATGATAATTCATCATTACTGACCATTTTTATTTTCCACGATTCCTATTGGTTGAAAAAAAAATCCCATCGTCAATAAAACTTGGTTGATGGCATTGGAATAGAACATATATGTAAGCCTGGCTAGTTCAGTCGGAAGAACATGGGACTCTTAATCTTAGAGTCGGGGGTTCGAGCCCCCCGATGGGCGTTACATATTTGCAAATATTGTAGATTTAATTAAGATGTTGGGAGACCATCGTTATTATTTTGTAGTCATTTCAGAAAAATTCTTTATTGGCATGAAGTTTCCATAGTGCGGTGGTTCTCACATCGGCCTAACACGCTGAAGGACCTCAGTTTGATCCTGGTTGGAAACGGGGAAGTATTTTTTTAGAAAGACTATCAATCAGATGCATATTTTTCATTTTTGCAAAGGCCATATTCCTTGTGAATGAAATTTACACTCTGACAATCTGAAAAATTCGCAATGCTGTATCCGGAAGAAGTCAACAGACAGGGGGGATCAATGGCGACTGCGGTTGTTGTGCAGGTGATATAGCCCTTAAGAGACTTTCTTCTTTAGCCAATCGACATTGCCCTTTGGTTTTAGGAATGTGGGAAATGACTTGCGCTGGATGGGGAAGAAGTCCATAAACATCAGCAGAGGGGAATCAATGATAGATTACACCTGAACCTGGAACAGTAGCTCCACAAGAAAATGAACATGATGCGTGTGCACCCTACGCTGTAAATGTTCAGTAGATTCAACAATCATCAGCTAAAGAAGCCATATCGTGAGTGTGCACTCTACAATGCAAGCTTTAGTCGGGTATAAAGTCATGAGAAGAAGAGTTTAAAATAGAGCAATAGATTTCATTCACCATGCGCCCCTGGGTGGGATGAAACCACCAGCCTTCCGGTTAACAGCCGAACGCGCTAGCCAATTGCGCCACAGAGGCATGCTAATTGGCTAACGACAACCATTAGGAAAGCAAAAAATACATTTTTGTGCAGCTGCTGTGCTGTGCTGTGCTGTGCTGTGCTGTTCTTCTTGTTTGTATTTCATAAACATCACGGATGTTTTTATGAATTCATTGATTCAATTAACTTTTAATGGTGTATTGGACATTGATTCACATATCCTGTAAGAATAAATCGCTTTGAATAAGCGAAACAGTAAATATATCAAATTCAAATTCATTGAAGTGGTGTTTCCCAGCTCATCAGTATTTTTGATTTTTCTTCAACGCCAATGCAAGATATGACTTATAAGGAGTTATCTTGTCAATTATTCATGTGTGAGCGAAAAAGAAATGAACAACTATATTTTTACCTAAAAAGTATCATTTTTGAAAATTGACTTCAACTCCGTAGGTTGACTTGTCTGCTAAGAACTATCAATAATAGCAAAATAACGATACCCGAGAATCGAACTCGGGTCAATTGCTTGGAAGGCAACTATGCTTACCACTATACCACCATCACTTGATAAAAGTGAACGTCATCACTTTCGTATTGTCACATCTTTTTAAATTACTGAAAATCGACCAGTATTACCACTTAGTGACCTTGTTTAGTGGTACATTAAGCATTCTCTATCACTATATCAAAGCAACCTCTCTAATTATGTTGCAAAGCGATGATCATGTAAATTCAGATAACGATATGGTTGTCAGGAGTTGACGCCTTAGACCGCTCGGCCATCCTGACCACATCATATGTACCTAAATTCCTTTTCCCTACTGATGTGGCATATATTAAAACTCTTTTCTGCACTGGCTCGCGTCACTGGCTCATTGCACTGGAAGAGGGAAGAAATCCATAAACACCAGAGGGGAATCTATGATAGCAGCCGAACGCGCAAGCCAATTGCGACCCAGATGCATGCTGATTGACTAACGACACCCATTAGGAAAGCAAACATTACGTTTTTACTAATACCAAAAATAATAAAATCTTGCAGTTGACTTCCGGTATGCCATAGTGTAGAGGTTATCACGTCGTCTTCGTAAGCTGAAAATCCTCAGTTCGTTCCTAGGTGGAAGCATCAGAAAAGCTATGGGAATAAATAATATCCGAGGAAAAGTAAAAATAAAATATTAATAGTAGCGTATCTCATCTAGACGATTAGAAGTATAAGGCAACTGTGAACTCGCCACAAAGAACCAAATAATCATCATAAAACTTCGTTCACGGCTAGTGGACAGTACAAAATATGGTCAATTAAAACTTGATTGATAACATTGGAATAGAGTGTAATATCAGGCCTGGCTAGCAATTAAAACTTGATTGATAACATTGGAATAGAGTGTAATATCAGGCCTGGCTAGCTCAGTCGGTAGAGCATGAGACTCTTAATCCCAGGGTCGGGGGTTCGAGCCCCCCGTTGGGCGTTACATATTTGCAAATATTGTAGATTTACTTTAGATGTTGGGAGACCATCGTTAGTATTTTGTAGTCATTTCAGAAAAATTCAGTGTTGACAGTAAGTTTCCATAGTTTAGTGGTTATCACGTCGGTCTATCACGCTCAAGGACCTCAGTTCGATCCTAATTGGAAACAGATAAGTAGTTTTTAGAAAGACTGTCAATCAGATGCATATTCTGCATTTTTGCAAAGGCCATTTTCCTTCCCGTACGAAAATTCTCGCTGCCCAAAATAGCTACCAGCTATCTACTAGCTAGTCCTAGACAGGGGAGTTTTTAGTTAGATAAGTTTAGCTTTCCCTATCTAGAATTAACTCAACATATGTAAGCTAGAGCTATTTTAAGTATGAAATTGGATAGCTTATAGTTGTTTAGCCGCTTCATTACTTCGTTTAGCTTAGATATGTGAGTTGTGCAAACACAGTTATGTTATAGCAGAGAAAAAGCTAATAATATTTCGATTTTCCATATACGAAAATTTTAGCCGATTGGCAACTGACCGTTAGCTATCGTGATGTATCTATATATTTTTATTTGGTTGAGTGAATAATATATACACATACATAGTTGATAATATAAACTTATGTCTTTATAATCATCGTAGACGGATATTTTTATATAAAATTTAAAAAAAAAGAAAGAAAGAAAGAATTTTAAATATTTGAAGGGACTTACTAACAACCTTTTTATATATATACGCCCTAATAATAAGCTTGGCAACATTGTTTGAAATGTCAAACAGCACATAAATCTCGTCTGCAAATTTTTTCACTTTCATATGTCATTATCCAATATTTGAGTTTTTTAAAGCGTGAATATGTCTAAAAGAAATGCCTGTGACACCGGTCTTTTACATAAGAAAACCGTTAAAAGACGAATAAAAAATGAATTGTTAATGGAGAAAAAAGTAAAAGAGTTAAGAGTGATTGCAGCAAATGAGTTGTTGCAGTCAAATTGTGACGCCCTTGCCAGCCCACCAACACATTTGCTAGCGTCATCGTCGGTGATTCGGTCTTTACAACCTTCAACAAGTTCAAACTCTGAGGTAATTATCATTAAATGAGAAAACGGATTTCCAATAATAATCACTGATAATCATATGCTGCAGTCTGTCAAAAACCTATTTTACCAAAATAGAGATGGTAATCCAGTGTCTCAAGTGGTTCAATTAAACCATGGGGAGGTTTTCAGTGAAGACACAAGCGAGGTATTATACATTTTGCACAAAGTTTATTTTAAAGTATAATAAATATGGTTTTTACTTTTCGAAATAGATTGAAAATTATTATTCAGCAGTCAATGCCAGCAACATCGAACATCACCAACATGGGTTACTTCAAGATCAACATCACAGTAATTCTGACGATTCTGCTATTTCTGATACTCAAGATGATGAGGTTTTTACTTGCAAATCACTCACTCATCATCAGTCTGTGTACTGTGTGTTTGTTTCAATTATGTGGTCAATGAAAATGTTTCGAGGACTACAGAAATACATGTATCGAAGATTTTTTCCATGAAATATATCTTTCTTCCATATTTTTCTACTTGACTTCACTTATTATGAATTGACAGATGATTTTAAATACTGAAAAAAAACACACGATTTCACCACAGTTTTACATGTTGATTTATTAGGTTACACTTGGCAACATCAATGATGGTGTGATCTTTTTCTCGCCCAAGTCTTACAGCATTCGTAAGTCAAGCACGACGAATCCTGTCCAAGACCTTATGTGCTTTTTTAGTCATATTTAGCGATTTGTTTCAAAGATGACCAACAATATAGTTCAAAACAACCCTTCTGGACTTTATATTCTGGTCACTGCTTCTGATGGAGTTTTTATAACATCTCCTAGTTCGTTTTTCAGACCGAAACTTCCTTTACCAATAAGTGAAACTAAAGAAGACTGTGAAACTCTGCTTAATTCCTGGATAGCAAGTAAAAAGGCGGTTGCCTTTAGGTAAATGTTAGAAGTATTGTTACAGTAACTGATTCTTTAAAACATCAACCCCTTTCTTCAAACATAGATGGAATTCTACCTCCAAGACGGAGTGGAACCTTTTTAGTTATTCGAAGGATTTCACTGATGGTGATGGAAGCACATTTTTAAGTCTGGTGTTGTAAACTGCTTTTCTGGTATGACATTTACATCAACAATTTCCTACTCTTTACTATTGTTTGGTTTTTGTGACAATTTACAGAGAGTTCGAAAGCAATTTCAGCTGAAAGGAACAAGCTTCTACTAGAACTTCATGGCAAAGAGTTGTTGAAGACAACTGTAGGAAAAAGAACAAACAGTTATCCAACATCAAAGTGGCCCACACCAGGAATAATGAAAAGTCCAAGAAAGTCTGTTAACGTTCCTTCTGTTCAACAATCAAAAGAGGTTTCTGCAGTCAAACAGAAAACAGTGCCTGTCAAGTCAAAATCAACTTCTCTGGCTAAACCAAAGGCAGCAGTTCCCTCGGCAGTTCCATTCCAACAAAAGGCTATTGAATCACTGGTGCCAGAAAAACAGGGTGTAAAAAGAAAATTAGAATACCCTGAAAGTTCTGGTAAATTTGATCCACTTTAATTATCTGCCAAAATAATTTTACATTCTCACTTGATTGTTTAATAGACTCAAACTTTGAAGAAGAAAAGGAAAAGGATGATGACTTTTTTGGAAGTATACACTCAACTTCATCACAATCAAGGCAGATAGCAGATGTGTCTCCTAGTAATGAACATCAAAAAGAAACAAAGGTTCATAAGGATCAAGTCTTTGTCATCATAAGTGAGAAAGAAAACCCGGGTGCTCTGCCTTCTGGTATTGACAATGTTCCAAATCTTTATTGCAAAGATATTATTATCGAAGAACTAAAAAAAGTAAGTGCGTTATTATATTTATTTTTGTCATGACAATTCCTTTCTATTCACTTAACAATTTCCTTCCTTGTGATTTATTCAGAAAAATGAATCATTGAGGGAAAAAAATTGGGTTTTAGAAGAAAAGTTACTGACTACAATACCATTGCATATAAAGAATTTGAAAATATTGAGCTAAGAGAAAAAATTGAAGGTTTGGAGAAAGAAGAGCCGATAGTTCTTGTCCGAGGTATAATTTATATATTTTCAAATTTTGCGTGTGTATAAATGACCTTATATATTTATAGAGATGAAGGAAACACTTGAGGGAATGAAAAGTCTCGTTGGGATCATATCATCACCAGCAGTGCGCAGTCAACTAAATGTACAACCTCCAGGTTTTGGTGTTCCATCGCAATATTTAAGTAGTCCATCGTCAAGTTCTTGCCACATCGGTGCAAAATTGGCAATAGATTTTAAAAAATAGTAAAAGGGCTTTATTTCTTAAATGCTTATTGTTAGTGTAGGTAAAACTATGGGGAGAAGTTTTCATCTGCGAATCTGTGCCTAAAAAAGTGAAAACAATCTTGAAGTCTAGTGGTCAGACAGAGTTTTCTCGGAATCGCGCAGTTACTGTCATCTTGGAAAATTTATTTTCACCTGAGCAACTGGCAAATATGTCACTGTCAGGCAGAAAAAGTCCAGGAATTCCTGACGCTATTCCAAAACCGAAAATTCCGGACAAAATCCAAGAGGCTATTCACAGTAAGAAACCAAACAAGTTTATAGAGATTTACGATGTATTATAAATAACAATTTTATTTATTAGATTTCATGCAAGCAGCATGGGACGAGGCATTTTCAATCAAGGATGAAAAAGGGAGCGTTACGACTATGGCTGTTCTATCAACCACCCAAATCGATAAGGCAATTGGAGCAAGGTTATTGGCCTGTCACACCCACCTAAAAAAGAAGAAAAATCCATAATCTCAGGAAGACCATGAATAGAAGATATCGCCTCTCACCAGTCTCGAAACCTTCTTTACTTTTTTTTTTATTTTCACGATTTGTTTTTGTGTTACTCTCTTAAAATGTTATCTATTACATTTTAAGAGAGTATGTGCTGCTGTGTTTTTAAACATGCCTTGTTAAACATCAAACATCTGTTCAGATGTTTGATGAAAATACAAAGACGAGAGAAAATATTTTTATTTATTTATTTAAATTAATTTTATTAAAATATAGGTGTATTAGGCATAAATATATTTCCGGTAAAATAAACCATTTTTAATATGCTACAAATGAGCTTAAATTCAACTGTCTAAAAGTCCATTTTTAGCTCGAAAGAAAAAGCTAGGGAAATCTTAATTAAAAATACGTTGGAACTTTTCAACTAGAAGTCAGCTGTAGACAACCTAATTTTTAATGGCTTTTAGCTGTTTTTGTCCAGTGGGAAAAGGGACAAAAAAACTTCACTGTAAGCTTGGCATGATAAGCTGATAGCCCCCGCGTTGTAAGCTAACGGTCAGCTACAAACAGGCTGAAATTTTCGTACGGGTTGTGAATGAAATCTACACTCTGACAATCTGAAAATATTCGCAGTGCTGTATCCGGAAGAAGTCAACAGACAGGGCGGATCAATGGCGACTGCGGTTGCTGTGCAGGTGATATAGCCCTTAAGAGACTTTCTTCTTTAGCCAATCGACAATGCCCTTTGGTTTTAGGAATGTAGGAAATGACTTGCGCTGGATGGGGAAGAAGTCCATAAACATCAGCAGAGGGGAATCTATGATAGATTACACCTGAACCTGGAACAGTAGCTCCACAAGAAAATTAACATGATGCGTGTGCACCCTACGCTGCAAATGTTCAGTAGATTCAACAATCATCAGCTAAAGAAGCCATATCGTGAGTGTGCACTCTACAATGCAAGCTTTAGTCGGGTATAAAGTCATGAGAAGAAGAGTTTAAAATAGGGCAATAGATTTCAATCACCATGCGCCCCTGGGAGGGATCGAACCACCAGCCTTCCGGTTAACAGCCGAACGCGCTAGCCAATTGCGCCACAGAGGCATGCTGATTAGCTAACGACACCCATTAGGAAAGCAAAGAATACATTTTTGTGCAACTGCTGTGCTGTGCTGTGCTGGGCTGTTCTTCTTGTTTCTATTTCATAAACATCACGGATGTTTTTATGAATTCATTGATTTAATTAACTTTTCATGGTGTATTGGACCTTGATTCACATATCCTGTAAGAATAAATCGCTTTGAATAAGCGAAACAGTAAAGATATCAAATTCAAATTCATTGAAGTGGTGTTTTCCAGCTTATCAAAGCAGTATTTTTGATTTTTCTTCAACGCCAATGCAAGATATGACTTATAAGGAGTTATCTTGTCAATTATTCATGTGTGAGCGAAAAAGAAATGAACAACTATATTTTTACCTAAAAAGTATCATTCTTGAAAATTGACTTCAACTCCGTAGGTTGACTAGTCTGCTAAGAACTATAATTAATAGCTAAATAACGATAGCCGAGAATCGAACTCGGGTCATTTGCATGGAAGGCAACTATGCTAAGCACTATGCCACCATCACTTGATATGCGTGAGCGTCATCACTTTCGTATTGTCACATCTTTTTAAATTACAGAAAATGGACCAGTATTACCACTTGGTGACCTGGTATAGTGGTACATTAAGCATTCTCTATCACTATATCAAAGCAACCTCTCTAATTATGGTGCAAAGCGATGATCATTTAAATTCAGATAACGATATGGTTGTCAGGAGTTGACGCCTTAGCCTTGGCCATCCTGACCACATCATATGTACCTAAATTCCTTTTCACTACTGATGTGGCATATATTAAAACTTTTTTCTCCACTGGCTCGCGTCACTGGCTCATTGCACTGGAAGAGAGAAGAAATCCATAAACACCAAAGGGGAATCTATGATAGCAGCCGAACGCGCAAGCCAATTGCGACACAGATAAATGCTGATTAACTAACGACACCCATTAGGAAAGCAAACATTACGTTTTTACTACGTCCAAAAATAATAAAATCTTACAGTTGACTTCCGGTATGCCATAGGGTAGAGGTTATCACGTCGTCTTCGTAAGCTGAAAACCCTCAGTTCGTTCCTAGGTGGAAGCATCAGAAACGCTATGGGAATAAATAATATCCGAGGAAAAGTAAAAAAAAAGTATTAATAGTAGTGTATCCCATCTAGACGATTAGAAGTATAAGGCAACTGTGAACTCCTCACAAAGAACCAAACAATCATCATAAAACTTCGTTCACGGCTAGTGGACAGTACTAAATATGGTCAATTAAAACTTGATTGATAACATTGGAATAGACCCTAATTTCAGGCCTGGCTAGCTCAGTCGGTAGAGCATGAGACTCTTAATCTCAGGGTCGGGGGTTCGAGCCCCCTGTTGGGCGTTACATATTTGCAAATATTGTAGATTTAATTTAGATGTTGGGAGACCATCGTTAGTATTTTGTAGTTATTTCAGAAAAATTCAGTGTTGACAGAAAGTTTCCATAGTTTAGTGGTTTTCACGTCGGTCTAACACGCTCAAGGACGTCAGTTCGATCCTAGGTGGAAACAGATAAGTATTTTTTAGAAAGACTGTCAATCAGATGCATATTCTGCATTTTTGCAAAGGCCATATTCCTTCCCGTACGAAAATGCTCGCTGCCCAAAATAGCTACCAGCTATCTACTAGCTAGTCCTAGATAGGGGAGTTTTTAGTTAGATAAGTTTAGCTTTCCCTATCTAGAATTAACTTAACATATGTAAGCTAGAGCTATTTAAGTATGAAATTGGATAGCTTATAGTTGTTTAGCCGCTTCATTACTTCGTTTAGCTTAGATATGTGAGTTGTGCAAACACAGTTATGTTATAGCAGAGAAAAAGCTAATCATATTTCGATTTTCCGTATACGAAAATTTTAGCCGATTGGCAACTGACCGTTAGCTATCGTGATGTATCTATATATTTTTATTTGGTTGAGTGAATAATATATACACATACATAGTTGATAATATAAACTTATGTCTTTATAATCATCGTAGACGGATATTTTTATATAAAATTAAAAAAAAAATAAAGAAAGAAAGAATTTTAAATATTTTAAGGGACTTACTAACAACCTTTTTATATATATACGCCCTAATAATAAGCCTGGCACCATTGTTTGAAATGTCAAACAGCACAAAAATCTCGTCTGCAAATTTTTTCACTTTCATATGTCATCATCCAATATTTGAGTTTTTTAAAGCGTGAATATGTCTAAAAGAAATGCCTGTGACACCGGTCTTTTACATAAGAAAACCGTTAAAAGACGAATAAAAAATGAATTGTTAATGGATGAAAAAGTAAAAGAGTTAAGAGTGATTGCAGCAAATGAGTTGTTGCAGTCAAATTGTGACGCCCTTGCCAGCCCACCAACACATTTGCTAGCGTCATCGTCGGTGATTCGGTCTTTACAACCTTCAACAAGTTCAAACTCTGAGGTAATTATCATTAAATGAGAAAACGGATTTCCAATAATAATCACTGATAATCATATGCTGCAGTCCGTCAAAAACCTATTTTACCAAAATAGAGATGGTAATCCAGTGTCTCAAGTGGTTCAATTAAACCATGGGGAGGTTTTCAGTGAAGACACAAGCGAGGTATTATACATTTTGCACAAAGTTTATTTTAAAGTATAATAAATATGGTTTTTACTTTTCGAAATAGATTGAAAATTATTATTCAGAAGTCAATGCAGGCAACATCGAACATCACCAACATGGGTTACTTCAAGATCAACATCACAGTAATTCTGACGATTCTGCTATTTCTGATACTCAAGATGATGAGGCTTTTACTTGCAAAACACTCACTCATCATCAGTCTGTGTACTGTGTGTTTGTTTCAATTATGTGGTCAATGAAAATGTTTCGAGGACTACAGAAATACATGTATCGAAGATTTTTCCATGAAATATATCTTTCTTCCATATTTTTTCTACTTGACTTCACTTATTATGAATTGACAGATGATTTTAAATACTGAAAAAAACAAACATTTTCACCACAGTTTTACATGTTGATTTATTAGTTTACACTTGGCAACATCAATGATGGTGTGATCTTTTTCCCGCCCAAGTCTTACAGCATTCGTAAGTCAAGCACGACGAATCCTGTCCAAGACCTTATGTGCTTTTTTAGTCATATTTAGCAATTTTTTTCAAAGATGACCAACAATATAGTTCAAAACAACCCTTTTGGACTTTATATTCTGGTCACTGCTTCTGATGGAGTTTTTATAACATCTCTTAGTTCGTTTTTCAGACCGAAACTTCCTTTACCAATAAGTGAAACTAAAGAAGACTGTGAAACTCTGCTTAATTCCTGGATAGCAAGTAAAAAGGCGGTTGCCTTTAGGTAAATGTTAGAAGTATTGTTACAGTAACTGATTCTTTAAAACATCAACCTCTTTCTTCAAACATAGATGGAATTCTACCTCCAAGACGGAGTGGAACCTTTTTAGTTATTCGAAGGATTTCACTGATGGTGATGGAAGCACATTTTTAAGTCTGGTGTTGTAAACTGCTTTTCTGGTATGACATTTACATCAACAATTTCCTACTCTTTACTATTGTTTGGTTTTTGTCACAATTTACAGAGAGTTCGAAAGAAATTTCAGCTGAAAGGAACAAGCTTCTACTAGAACTTCATGGCAAAGAGTTGTTGAAGACAACTGTAGGAAAAAGAACAAACAGTTATCCAACATCAAAGTGTCCCACACCAGGAATAATGAAAAGTCCAAGAAAGTCTGTTAACGTTCCTTCTGTTCAACAATCAAAAGAGGTTTCTGCAGTCAAACAGAAAACAGTGCCTGTCAAGTCAAAATCAACTTCTCTGGCTAAACCAAAGGCAGCAGTTCCCTCGGCAGTTCCGTTCCAACAAAAGGCTATTGAATCACTGGTGCCAGAAAAACAGGGTGTAAAAAGAAAATTAGAATACCCTGAAAGTTCTGGTAAATTTGATCCACTTTAATTATCTGCCAAAATAATTTTACATTCTCACTTGATTGTTTAATAGACTCAAACTTTGAAGAAGAAAAGGAAAAGGATGATGACTTTTTTGGAAGTATACACTCAACTTCATCACAATCAAGGCAGATAGCAGATGTGTCTCCTAGTAATGAACATCAAAAAGAAACAAAGGTTCATAAGGATCAAGTCTTTGTCATCATAAGTGAGAAAGAAAACTCGGGTGCTCTGCCTTCTGGTAGTGACAATGTTCCAAATCTTGATTGCAAAGATATTATTCGAAGAACTAAAAAAAGTAAGTGCGTTATTATATTTATTTTTTTCATGACAATTCCTTTCTATTCACTTAACAATTTCCTTCCTTGTGATTTATTCAGGAAAATGAATCATTGAGGGAAAAAAATCGGGTTTTAGAAGAAAAGTTACTGACTACAATACCATTGCATCTAACGAATTTGAAAATATTGAGCTAAGAGAAAAAATTGAAGGTTTGGAGAAAGAAGAGCCGATAGTTCTTGTCCGAGGTATAATTTATATATTTTCAAATTTTGCGTGTGTATAAATGACCTTATATATTTATAGAGATGAAGGAAACACTTGAGGGAATGAAAAGTCTCGTTGGGATCATATCATCACCAGCAGTGCACAGTCAACTAAATGTACAACCTCCAGGTTTTGGTGTTCCATCGCAATATTTAAGTAGTCCATCGTCAAGTTCTTGCCACATCGGTGCAAAATTGGTAATAGATTTAAAAAAATAGTAAAAGGGCTTTATTTCTTAAATGCTTATTGTTAGTGTAGGTAAAACTATGGGGAGAAGTTTTCATCTGCGAAACTGTGCCTAAACAAGTGAAAACAATCTTGAAGTCTAGTGGTTAGACAGAGTTTTCTCGGAATCGCGCAGTTACTGTCATCTTGGAAAATTTATTTTCACCTGAGCAACTGGCAAATATGTCACTGTCAGGCAGAAAAAGTCCAGGAATTCCTGACGCTATTCCAAAACCGAAAATTCCGGACAAAATCCAAGAGGCTATTCACAGTAAGAAACCAAACAAGTTTATAGAGATTTACGATGTATTATAAATAACAATTTTATTTATTAGATTTCATGCAAGCAGCATGGGACGAAGCATTTTCAATCAAGGATGAAAAAGGGAGCGTTACGACTATGGCTGTTCTATCAACCACCCAAATCGATAAGGCAATTGGAACAAGGTTATTGGCCTGTCACACCCACCTAAAAAAGAAGAAAAATCCACAATCTCAGGAAGACCATGAATAGAAGATATCGCCTCTCACCAGTCTCGAAACCTTCTTTACTTTTTTTTTTGTTTTTCACGATTTGTTTTTGTGTTACTCTCTTAAAATGTTATCTATTACATTTTAAGAGAGTATGTGCTGCTGTGTTTTTAAACATGCCTTGTTAAACATCAAACATCTGTTCAGATGTTTCATGAAAATACAAAGACGAGAGAAAATATTTTGATTTATTTATTTAAGTTAATTTTATTAAAATATAGGTGTATTAGGCATAAATATATTTCCGGTAAAATAATTCATTTTTAATATGCTACAAATGAGCTTAAATTCAACTGTCTAAAAGTCCATTTTTAGCTCGAAAGAAAAAGCTAGGGAAATCTTAATTAAAAATACGTTGGAACTTTTCAACTAGAAGTCAGCTGTAGACAACCTAATTTGTAATGGCTTTTAGCTGTTTTTGTCCAGTGGGAAAAGGGACAAAAAAACCTCACTGTAAGCTTGGCATGATAAGCTAATAGCCCCCGCGTTGTAAGCTAACGGTCAGCTACAAACAGGCTGAAATTTTCGTACGGGTTGTGAATGAAATCTACACTCTGACAATCTGAAAATATTCGCAATGCAGTATCCGGAAGAAGTCAACAGACAGGGGGGATCAATGGCGACTGCGGTTGTTGTGCAGGTGATATAGCCCTTAAGAGACTTTCTTCTTTAGCCAATCGACAATGCCCTTTGGTTTTAGGAATGTGGGAAATGACTTGCGCTGGATGGGGAAGAAGTCCATAAACATCAGCAGAGGGGAATCTATGATAGATTACACCTGAACCTGGAACAGTAGCTCCACAAGAAAATTAACATGATGCGTGTGCACCCTACGCTGCAAATGTTCAGTAGATTCAACAATCATCAGCTAAAGAAGCCATATCGTGAGTGTGCACTCTACAATGCAAGCTTTAGTCGGGTATAAACTCATGAGAAGAAGAGTTTAAAATAGGGCAATAGATTTCAATCACCATGCGCCCCTGGGAGGGATCGAACCACCAGCCTTCCGGTTAACAGCCGAACGCGCTAGCCAATTGCGCCACAGAGGCATGCTGATTAGCTAACGACACCCATTAGGAAAGCAAAGAATACATTTTTGTGCAACTGCTGTGCTGTGCTGTGCTGGGCTGTTCTTCTTGTTTCTATTTCATAAACATCACGGATGTTTTTATGAATTCATTGATTTAATTAACTTTTCATGGTGTATTGGACCTTGATTCACATATCCTGTAAGAATAAATCGCTTTGAATAAGCGAAACAGTAAAGATATCAAATTCAAATTCATTGAAGTGGTGTTTTCCAGCTTATCAAAGCAGTATTTTTGATTTTTCTTCAACGCCAATGCAAGATATGACTTATAAGGAGTTATCTTGTCAATTATTCATGTGTGAGCGAAAAAGAAATGAACAACTATATTTTTACCTAAAAAGTATCATTCTTGAAAATTGACTTCAACTCCGTAGGTTGACTAGTCTGCTAAGAACTATAATTAATAGCTAAATAACGATAGCCGAGAATCGAACTCGGGTCATTTGCATGGAAGGCAACTATGCTAAGCACTATGCCACCATCACTTGATATGCGTGAGCGTCATCACTTTCGTATTGTCACATCTTTTTAAATTACAGAAAATGGACCAGTATTACCACTTGGTGACCTGGTATAGTGGTACATTAAGCATTCTCTATCACTATATCAAAGCAACCTCTCTAATTATGGTGCAAAGCGATGATCATTTAAATTCAGATAACGATATGGTTGTCAGGAGTTGACGCCTTAGCCTTGGCCATCCTGACCACATCATATGTACCTAAATTCCTTTTCACTACTGATGTGGCATATATTAAAACTTTTTTCTCCACTGGCTCGCGTCACTGGCTCATTGCACTGGAAGAGAGAAGAAATCCATAAACACCAAAGGGGAATCTATGATAGCAGCCGAACGCGCAAGCCAATTGCGACACAGATAAATGCTGATTAACTAACGACACCCATTAGGAAAGCAAACATTACGTTTTTACTACGTCCAAAAATAATAAAATCTTACAGTTGACTTCCGGTATGCCATAGGGTAGAGGTTATCACGTCGTCTTCGTAAGCTGAAAACCCTCAGTTCGTTCCTAGGTGGAAGCATCAGAAACGCTATGGGAATAAATAATATCCGAGGAAAAGTAAAAAAAAAGTATTAATAGTAGTGTATCCCATCTAGACGATTAGAAGTATAAGGCAACTGTGAACTCCTCACAAAGAACCAAACAATCATCATAAAACTTCGTTCACGGCTAGTGGACAGTACAAAATATGGTCAATTAAAACTTGATTGATAACATTGGAATAGACCCTAATTTCAGGCCTGGCTAGCTCAGTCGGTTGAGCATGAGACTCTTAATCTCAGGGTCGGGGGTTCGAGCCCCCTGTTGGGCGTTACATATTTGCAAATATTGTAGATTTAATTTAGATGTTGGGAGACCATCGTTAGTATTTTGTAGTTATTTCAGAAAAATTCAGTGTTGACAGAAAGTTTCCATAGTTTAGTGGTTATCACGTCGGTCTAACACGCTCAAGGACGTCAGTTCGATCCTAGGTGGAAACAGATAAGTATTTTTTAGAAAGACTGTCAATCAGATGCATATTCTGCATTTTTGCAAAGGCCATATTCCTTCCCGTACGAAAATGCTCGCTGCCCAAAATAGCTACCAGCTATCTACTAGCTAGTCCTAGATAGGGGAGTTTTTAGTTAGATAAGTTTAGCTTTCCCTATCTAGAATTAACTTAACATATGTAAGCTAGAGCTATTTAAGTATGAAATTGGATAGCTTATAGTTGTTTAGCCGCTTCATTACTTCGTTTAGCTTAGATATGTGAGTTGTGCAAACACAGTTATGTTATAGCAGAGAAAAAGCTAATCATATTTCGATTTTCCGTATACGAAAATTTTAGCCGATTGGCAACTGACCGTTAGCTATCGTGATGTATCTATATATTTTTATTTGGTTGAGTGAATAATATATACACATACATAGTTGATAATATAAACTTATGTCTTTATAATCATCGTAGACGGATATTTTTATATAAAATTAAAAAAAAAATAAAGAAAGAAAGAATTTTAAATATTTTAAGGGACTTACTAACAACCTTTTTATATATATACGCCCTAATAATAAGCCTGGCACCATTGTTTGAAATGTCAAACAGCACAAAAATCTCGTCTGCAAATTTTTTCACTTTCATATGTCATCATCCAATATTTGAGTTTTTTAAAGCGTGAATATGTCTAAAAGAAATGCCTGTGACACCGGTCTTTTACATAAGAAAACCGTTAAAAGACGAATAAAAAATGAATTGTTAATGGATGAAAAAGTAAAAGAGTTAAGAGTGATTGCAGCAAATGAGTTGTTGCAGTCAAATTGTGACGCCCTTGCCAGCCCACCAACACATTTGCTAGCGTCATCGTCGGTGATTCGGTCTTTACAACCTTCAACAAGTTCAAACTCTGAGGTAATTATCATTAAATGAGAAAACGGATTTCCAATAATAATCACTGATAATCATATGCTGCAGTCCGTCAAAAACCTATTTTACCAAAATAGAGATGGTAATCCAGTGTCTCAAGTGGTTCAATTAAACCATGGGGAGGTTTTCAGTGAAGACACAAGCGAGGTATTATACATTTTGCACAAAGTTTATTTTAAAGTATAATAAATATGGTTTTTACTTTTCGAAATAGATTGAAAATTATTATTCAGAAGTCAATGCAGGCAACATCGAACATCACCAACATGGGTTACTTCAAGATCAACATCACAGTAATTCTGACGATTCTGCTATTTCTGATACTCAAGATGATGAGGCTTTTACTTGCAAAACACTCACTCATCATCAGTCTGTGTACTGTGTGTTTGTTTCAATTATGTGGTCAATGAAAATGTTTCGAGGACTACAGAAATACATGTATCGAAGATTTTTCCATGAAATATATCTTTCTTCCATATTTTTTCTACTTGACTTCACTTATTATGAATTGACAGATGATTTTAAATACTGAAAAAAACAAACATTTTCACCACAGTTTTACATGTTGATTTATTAGTTTACACTTGGCAACATCAATGATGGTGTGATCTTTTTCCCGCCCAAGTCTTACAGCATTCGTAAGTCAAGCACGACGAATCCTGTCCAAGACCTTATGTGCTTTTTTAGTCATATTTAGCAATTTTTTTCAAAGATGACCAACAATATAGTTCAAAACAACCCTTTTGGACTTTATATTCTGGTCACTGCTTCTGATGGAGTTTTTATAACATCTCTTAGTTCGTTTTTCAGACCGAAACTTCCTTTACCAATAAGTGAAACTAAAGAAGACTGTGAAACTCTGCTTAATTCCTGGATAGCAAGTAAAAAGGCGGTTGCCTTTAGGTAAATGTTAGAAGTATTGTTACAGTAACTGATTCTTTAAAACATCAACCTCTTTCTTCAAACATAGATGGAATTCTACCTCCAAGACGGAGTGGAACCTTTTTAGTTATTCGAAGGATTTCACTGATGGTGATGGAAGCACATTTTTAAGTCTGGTGTTGTAAACTGCTTTTCTGGTATGACATTTACATCAACAATTTCCTACTCTTTACTATTGTTTGGTTTTTGTCACAATTTACAGAGAGTTCGAAAGAAATTTCAGCTGAAAGGAACAAGCTTCTACTAGAACTTCATGGCAAAGAGTTGTTGAAGACAACTGTAGGAAAAAGAACAAACAGTTATCCAACATCAAAGTGTCCCACACCAGGAATAATGAAAAGTCCAAGAAAGTCTGTTAACGTTCCTTCTGTTCAACAATCAAAAGAGGTTTCTGCAGTCAAACAGAAAACAGTGCCTGTCAAGTCAAAATCAACTTCTCTGGCTAAACCAAAGGCAGCAGTTCCCTCGGCAGTTCCGTTCCAACAAAAGGCTATTGAATCACTGGTGCCAGAAAAACAGGGTGTAAAAAGAAAATTAGAATACCCTGAAAGTTCTGGTAAATTTGATCCACTTTAATTATCTGCCAAAATAATTTTACATTCTCACTTGATTGTTTAATAGACTCAAACTTTGAAGAAGAAAAGGAAAAGGATGATGACTTTTTTGGAAGTATACACTCAACTTCATCACAATCAAGGCAGATAGCAGATGTGTCTCCTAGTAATGAACATCAAAAAGAAACAAAGGTTCATAAGGATCAAGTCTTTGTCATCATAAGTGAGAAAGAAAACTCGGGTGCTCTGCCTTCTGGTAGTGATAATGTTCCAAATCTTGATTGCAAAGATATTATTCGAAGAACTAAAAAAAGTAAGTGCGTTATTATATTTATTTTTTTCATGACAATTCCTTTCTATTCACTTAACAATTTCCTTCCTTGTGATTTATTCAGGAAAATGAATCATTGAGGAAAAAAAATCGGGTTTTAGAAGAAAAGTTACTGACTACAATACCATTGCATATAAAGAATTTGAAAATATTGAGCTAAGAGAAAAAATTGAAGGTTTGGAGAAAGAAGAGCCGATAGTTCTTGTCCGAGGTATAATTTATATATTTTCAAATTTTGCGTGTGTATAAATGACCTTATATATTTATAGAGATGAAGGAAACACTTGAGGGAATGAAAAGTCTCGTTGGGATCATATCATCACCAGCAGTGCACAGTCAACTAAATGTACAACCTCCAGGTTTTGGTGTTCCATCGCAATATTTAAGTAGTCCATCGTCAAGTTCTTGCCACATCGGTGCAAAATTGGTAATAGATTTAAAAAAATAGTAAAAGGGCTTTATTTCTTAAATGCTTATTGTTAGTGTAGGTAAAACTATGGGGAGAAGTTTTCATCTGCGAAACTGTGCCTAAACAAGTGAAAACAATCTTGAAGTCTAGTGGTCAGACAGAGTTTTCTCGGAATCGCGCAGTTACTGTCATCTTGGAAAATTTATTTTCACCTGAGCAACTGGCAAATATGTCACTGTCAGGCAGAAAAAGTCCAGGAATTCCTGACGCTATTCCAAAACCGAAAATTCCGGACAAAATCCGAGAGGCTATTCACAGTAAGAAACCAAACAAGTTTATAGAGATTTACGATGTATTATAAATAACAATTTTATTTATTAGATTTCATGCAAGCAGCATGGGACGAGGCATTTTCAATCAAGGATGAAAAAGGGAGCGTTACGACTATGGCTGTTCTATCAACCACCCAAATCGATAAGGCAATTGGAACAAGGTTATTGGCCTGTCACACCCACCTAAAAAAGAAGAAAAATCCACAATCTCAGGAAGACCATGAATAGAAGATATCGCCTCTCACCAGTCTCGAAACCTTCTTTACTTTTTTTTTTGTTTTTCACGATTTGTTTTTGTGTTACTCTCTTAAAATGTTATCTATTACATTTTAAGAGAGTATGTGCTGCTGTGTTTTTAAACATGCCTTGTTAAACATCAAACATCTGTTCAGATGTTTCATGAAAATACAAAGACGAGAGAAAATATTTTGATTTATTTATTTAAGTTAATTTTATTAAAATATAGGTGTATTAGGCATAAATATATTTCCGGTAAAATAATTCATTTTTAATATGCTACAAATGAGCTTAAATTCAACTGTCTAAAAGTCCATTTTTAGCTCGAAAGAAAAAGCTAGGGAAATCTTAATTAAAAATACGTTGGAACTTTTCAACTAGAAGTCAGCTGTAGACAACCTAATTTGTAATGGCTTTTAGCTGTTTTTGTCCAGTGGGAAAAGGGACAAAAAAACCTCACTGTAAGCTTGGCATGATAAGCTAATAGCCCCCGCGTTGTAAGCTAACGGTCAGCTACAAACAGGCTGAAATTTTCGTACGGGTTGTGAATGAAATCTACACTCTGACAATCTGAAAATATTCGCAATGCAGTATCCGGAAGAAGTCAACAGACAGGGGGGATCAATGGCGACTGCGGTTGTTGTGCAGGTGATATAGCCCTTAAGAGACTTTCTTCTTTAGCCAATCGACAATGCCCTTTGGTTTTAGGAATGTGGGAAATGACTTGCGCTGGATGGGGAAGAAGTCCATAAACATCAGCAGAGGGGAATCTATGATAGATTACACCTGAACCTGGAACAGTAGCTCCAAAAGAAAATTAACATGATGCGTGTGCACCCTACGCTGCAAATGTTCAGTACATTCAACAATCATCAGCTAAAGAAGCCATATCGTGAGTGTGCACTCTACAATGCAAGCTTTAGTCGGGTATAAAGTCATGAGAAAAAGAGTTTAAAATAGAGCAATAGATTTCAATCACCATGCGCGCCTGGGTGGGATCGAACCACCAGCCTTCCGGTTAATAGCCGAACGCGATAGCCAATTGCGCCACAGAGGCATGCTAATTAGCTAACGACACCCATTAGGAAAGCAAAAAATACATTTTTGTGCAGCTGCTGTGCTGTGCTGTGCTGTGCTGTGCTGTTCTTCTTGTTTCTATTTCATAAACATCACGGATGTTTTTATGAATTCATTGATTCAATTAACTTTTAATGGTGTATTGGACATTGATCCACATATCCTGTAAGAATAAATCGCTTTGAATAAGCGAAACGGTAAAGATATCAAATTCAAATTCATTGAAGTGGTGTTTCCCAGCTTATCAAAGCAGTATTTTTGATTTTTCTTCAACGCCAATTCAAGATATGACTTACAAGGAGTTATTTTGTCAATTATTCATGTGTGAGCGAAAAAGAAATGAACAACTAAATTTTTACCTAAAAAGTATCATTTTTGAAAATTGACTTCAACTCCGTAGGTTGACTAGTCTGCTAAGAACTATAATTAATAGCTAAATAACGATAGCCGAGAATCGAACTCGGGTCAATTGCATGGAAGGCAACTATGCTAACCACTATACTACCATCACTTGATATAAGTGAGCGTCATCACTTTCGTATTGTAGCATCTTTTTAAATTACAGAAAATCGACCAGTATTACCACTTGGTGACCTGGTATAGTGGGTACATTAAGCATTCTCTATCACTATATCAAAGCAACCTCTCTAATTATGGTGCAAAGCGATGATTCAGATAACGATATGGTTGTCAGGAGTTGACGCCTTAGCCTTGGCCATCCTGACCACATCATATGTACCTAAATTCCTTTTCACTACTGATGTGGCATATATTAAAACTTTTTTCTCCACAGCTCGCGTCACTGGCTCATTGCACTGGAAGAGGGAAGAAATCCATAAACACCAAAGGAGAATCTATGATAGCAGCCGAACGCGCAAGCCAATTGCGACACAGATGCATGCTGATTAACTAACGACACCCATTAGGAAAGCAAACATTACGTTTTTACTACGGCCAAAAATAATAAAATCTTGCAGTTGACTTCCGGTATGCCATAGTGTAGAGGTTATATGAAAATCCTCAGTTTGTTCCTAGGTGGAAGCATCAGAAACGCTATGGGAATAAATAATATCCGAGGAAAAGTAAAAAAAAAATATTAATAGTAGTGTATCTCATCTAGACGATTAGAAGTATAAGGCAACTGTGAACTCCCCACAAAGAACCAAACAATCATCATAAAACTTCGTTCACGGCTAGTGGACAGTACAAAATATGGTCAATTAAAACTTGATTGATAACATTGGAATAGACCCTAATTTCAGGACTGGCTAGCTCAGTCGGTAGAGCATGAGACTCTTAATCTCAGGGTCGGGGGTTCGAGCCCCCCGTTGGGCGTTACATATTTGCAAATATTGTAGATTTATTTTATATGTTGGGAGACCATCGTTAGTATTTTGTAGTCATTTCAGAAAAATTCAGTGTTGACGGTAATTTTCCATAGTTTAGTGGTTATCACGTCGGTCTAACACGCTCATGGACCTCAGTTCGATCCTAGGTGGAAACAGATAAGTATTTTTTAGAAAGACTGTCAATCAGATGCATATTCTGCATTTTTGCAAAGGCCATATTCCTTCCCGTACGAAAATGCTCGCTGCCCAAAATAGCTACCAGCTATCTACTAGCTAGTCCTAGATAGGTGAGTTTTTAGTTAGATAAGTTTAGCTTTCCCTATCTAGAATTAACTTAACATATGTAAGCTAGAGCTATTTTAAGTATGAAATTGGATAGCTTATAGTTGTTTAGCCGCTTCATTACTTCGTTTAGCTTAGATATGTGAGTTGTGCAAACACAGTAATGTTATAGCAGAGAAAAAGCTAATAATATTTCGATTTTCCATATACGAAAATTTTAGCCGATTGGCAACTGACCGTTAGCTATCGTGATGTATCTATATTTTTTTATTTGGTTGAGTGAATAATATATACACATACATAGTTGATAATATAAACTTATGTCTTTATAATCATCGTAGACGGATATTTTTATATAAAATTAAAAAAAAAATAAAGAAAGAAAGAATTTTAAATATTTTAAGGGACTTACTAACAACCTTTTTATATATATACGCCCTAATAATAAGCCTGGCACCATTGTTTGAAATGTCAAACAGCACAAAAATCTCGTCTGCAAATTTTTTCACTTTCATATGTCATCATCCAATATTTGAGTTTTTTAAAGCGTGAATATGTCTAAAAGAAATGCCTGTGACACCGGTAATAATAATAATAATAATGTATTTCACTTAATATAGCGCCTTTTCCATTAACATGATCAAAGGCGCTTTCTTTCCCGACGAGCACGTTGATCAATTACATCTCTAAATGCAACAGTTATTAAATGGGTCTTCAGGCGAGAGCGGAACTGGGCTAGGGAAGACGCAATACGGACATTCTGAGGAAGAGAATTCCAAAGCTGGGGAGCATACGTCTTGAAGGACCGGCAGCCATAAGTATTGGTACGGGACTTCATTGAAATTAGTCTATCACAGGCCAAGCGAGAGGAGACAGGTAGACGGAGGAGGGACGACAAGTAACGAGGAGCCAGACAGTGTAGACAACGATACGTGAGCAGCGTAATTTTGAAATCAATTCGAAATGCAATAGGGAGCCAATGGAGATCGAGGAGAATAGGAGAAATCGGGTCGCACTTTTTCGCGCCTTTAATGAGACGAGCCGCTGCATTCTGGACACGCTGGAGACGATCTGGTGATGACTTCGGCAGTCCCACTAGGAGAGAGTTGCAGTAGTCTAGTTGAGTGATGACAAAGGCATGAATAAGTTGAGCAAGTGCGGACTCGGTGAGGAATTTTCTTATTTGAGAAATTCTCCTCAAATGGTAGAAAGCCTTCTTGCAAGCCGAACGAACTTGAGCATCCATGGTGAGGTGCGAGTCAAGTATCACACCAAGACTTCTCACTGTAGAGACCGGTCGAATATCAGCGTCGCCAACAGTCAGGAAATAAGGAACAGGTTCAACACCCACATGCTTGGAGTACACCAACATGACTTCAGTCTTCGAGTCGTTGTATTTGATCATGTTTTGCGCACCCCATCTCCTCGTTTCAGCTATGCAGGCAGATAGAGAAGAAAAAGCTCGCCGTTGATCAGCACCATCTTTGGAGATCCGAAATGATACATATTTCTGGTCGTCATCGGCATACTGATGATCAGAGATACCATAGCTGGTAGATATTTCATGGATCGGGGTGGTGTATAGGATATACAGGACAGGACCGAGAACAGACCCTTGAGGAACACCAGAGGGGAGAAGAACAGCAGATGAAAATTGGCCTGACACACTGACAGATTGACGCCGATCCGAAAGGTAAGATTGAAACCATGCTAGCGTGGGGCCATAAATACCAAATTTAGCAGAAAGCCGAGCAATAAGGATCTGATGGTCAACAAGGTCAAAAGCAGCACTCTGATCAAGGAAGGCAACAACAGTAGCTACATCTTTTTCGTCAGCAGAAACAAGTAAATCATTACAGACTTTCAAAAGAGCAGTTTCAGTAGAGTGAAACGGCCTGTAGGCCGACTGCACGGGGACGAAGAGAGACTCAGATTCAGTTTCCAGATAATCATGAAGTTGTCTAACGACAACACGCTCAATAATTTTGGACAAAAAAGAAAGATTAGATACAGGCCGATAGTTGTTTAGGACATCAGGGTTCAGATTAGGCTTCTTCAACAATGGTGTCACGACAGCAAGTTTCATATCATCAGGGAAGACACCCAGCGAGAGGGACAGATTCACCAGTTTAGTTATAGGTGTGACAAGAATTTCAGCAACCTTCTTCAACAGAAATGTCGAAATGGGATCCAGGGGCGAAGACTTAGTTGGGCAGCGAGTAATCAAAGAAAGAACATCAGCACTCGTTACTGGGGCAAACTTTGTGAAAGAACGAGAAGTCATTGGTTGTTCGGTTACCGAAGTCGATCCAAAGACGTCTAGGCTCGTCCTGATGTCATGAATTTTCTTCAGAAAAAAGTCACCAAATTTCTCAAGAAGAGCAGGTAGATCAGTATGCGATGGAAGGCGAAGAGCAGGCTTCATCAAAAGAAACGAGTCAACAATCTTGAATAACGACTTCTTTCCGGTTTGCTCAGTAATCTTGGAATTGAGAAAATCCACTTTCGCAGAAGATATAAGGGATCTCAATTTGCTCAGAGCATGATGCAAAATCTCCTTGTCAATAGTCAGACTTGTAGCTTTCCAACGTCTCTCCAGCCTCCTAACTTCTTTACGAGTAGAGGCAATTTCTTGATTATTCCAGGGGTTGTCAGGCCGAATAGTGAATACTCTTTTTTGTAGTGGTGCATGTTTATCCAGTACCTCAGTTAAGCCAGCGTTGTACAAGTCTAGAAGGCGAGCGATGTCATCAGTTTCATCGGTGAGCAGAGGAAGGCAGAGAAGATCAGTAGCAAACCTATCCATGTCGATAGCTTTTAAGTTTCTGAGTGAGACAGTTTTCTTGGGTCGAACAGGGCGACTGGCATTGGCAAGCCAATGAACGGCATAGTGATCACTCAAAGGATCAAACACATCACAGTTTAGAACCAAACTATCCGCCGACCTTGAAATCACCAAGTCGAGCGTGTGGCCACTAATGTGAGTAGGGCCACTAACATGCTGAAGCAGATCACAAGATTCCAGAAAGGAAAGGAACTTTTGACACACTAGGTTAGACTTGGTGTCAACATGGATGTTGAAATCACCAACGATCAACAGCTTTGAGGGAGTAGGAAGAAGCAGCTCAAGCAAGTCAGCAAACTCAGTCAAAAATAGACTAGGGCTGAGTGAGGGAGAGCGATATATCACCACCAAGCATATCGTATTGCCATTCACAGAAAGAGATGCAGGAAGATATTCAAAAGACGCAGGCTTGAAGTCAACATTAAGGCCGTTTACACGAATCGAGTCACGAAAAAGTAGGGCGATTCCTCCCCCTCTTCCACTAGCTCTCGGGCAATGTATCGCTGAGTAACCAGCTGGGCACACGTCACGAAGTATAACGTCACCAATGTCTTCATTCAGCCAAGTCTCGGTGATAGCTAATAGATCTAGACCAGTAACAGTAATATGGTAATTGAACAAGTGTTTGTTGCTGACAAGAGATCTGGCGTTGGCGAGGCCGCAGAAAAGGAATCTTGATCTAGCTCTAGCAATCTTTGCTGATTTACCTCCCCTCATGCCACGACGCGAAGATGGGACAGCAGCAATGTAAAGAGATCTGATGCAAATCACTCACTCATCATCAGTCTGTGTACTGTGTGTTTGTTTCAAATATGTGGTCAATGAAAATGTTTCGAGGACTACAGAAATACATGTATCGAAGATTTTTTCCATGAAATATATCTTTCTTCCATATATTTCTACTTGACTTCACTTATTATGAATTGACAGATGATTTTAAATACTGCAAAAAAACACAAATTTTCACCACAGTTTTACATGTTGATTTATTAGTTTACACTTGGCAACATCTATGATGGTGTGATCTTTTTCCCGCCCAAGTCTTACAGCATTCGTAAGTCAAGCACGACGAATCCTGTCCAAGACCTTATGTGCTTTTTTAGTCATATTTAGCAATTTGTTTCAAAGATGACCAACAATATAGTTCAAAACAACCCTTCTGGACTTTATATTCTGGTCACTGCTTCTGATGGAGTTTTTATAACATCTCCTAGTTCGTTTTTCAGACCGAAACTTCCTTTACCAATAAGTGAAACTAAAGAAGACTGTGAAACTCTGCTTAATTCCTGGATAGCAAGTAAAAAGGCGGTTGCCTTTAGGTAAATGTATGCATCCGAAACGCTATGGGAATAAATAATATCCGAGGAAAAGTAAAAAAAAAAAGATTAATAGTAGTGTATCTCATCTAGACGATTAGAAGTATAAGGCAACTGTGAACTCCCCACAAAGAACAAAACAATCATCATAAAACTTCGTTCACGGCTAGTGGACAGTACAAAATATGGTCAATTAAAACCTGATTGATAACATTGGAATAGACCTTAATTTCAGGCCTGGCTAGCTCAGTCGGTAGAGCATGAGACTCTTAATCTCAGGGTCGGGGGTTCGAGCCCCCCGTTGGGGTTACATATTTCCAAATATTGTAGAATTAATTTAGATGTTGGGAGACCATCGTTAGTATTTTGTAGTCATTTCAGAAAAATTCAGTGTTGACGGTAATTTTCCATAGTTTAGTGGTTATCACGTCGGTCTAACACGCTCATGGACCTCAGTTCGATCCTAGGTGGAAACAGATAAGTATTTTTTAGAAAGACTGTCAATCAGATGCATATTTTGCATTTTTGCAAGGGCCATATTCCTTCCCGTACGAAAATGCTCGCTGCCCAAAATAGCTACCAGCTATCTACTAGCTAGTCCTAGATAGGGGAGTTTTTAGTTAGATAAGTTTAGCTTTCCCTATCTAGAATTAACTTAACATATGTAAGCTAGAGCTATTTTAAGTATGAAATAGGATAGCTTATGGTTGTTTAGCCGCTTCATTACTTCGTTTAGCTTAGATATGTGAGTTGTGCAAACACAGTTATGTTATAGCAGAGAAAAAGCTAATCATATTTCGATTTTCCGTATACGAAAATTTTAGCCGATTGGCAACTGACCGTTAGCTATCGTGATGTATCTATATATTTTTATTTGGTTGAGTGAATAATATATACACATACATAGTTGATAATATAAACTTATGTCTTTATAATCATCGTAGACGGATATTTTTATATAAAATTAAAAAATAAAAAATAAAGAAAGAATTTTTAATATTTGAAGGGACTTACTAACAACCTTTTTATATATATACGCCCTAATAATAAGCCTGGCACCATTGTTTGAAATGTCAAACAGCACAAAAATCTCGTCTGCAAATTTTTTCACTTTCATATGTCATCATCCAATATTTGAGTTTTTTAAAGCGTGAATATGTCTCAAAGAAATGCCTGTGACACCGGTCTTTTACATAAGAAAACCGTTAAAAGACGAATAAAAAATGAATTGTTAATGGATGAAAAGGTAAAAGAGTTAAGAGTAATTGCAGCAAATGAGTTGTTGCAGTCAAATTGTGACGCCCTTGCCAGCCCACCAACACATTTGCTAGCGTCATCGTCGGTGATTCGGTCTTTACAACCTTCAAAAAGTTCAAACTCTGAGGTAATTATCATTAAATGAGAAAACGGATTTCCAATAATAATCACTGATAATCATATGCTGCAGTCCGTCAAAAACCTATTTTACCAAAATAGAGATGGTAATCCAGTGTCTCAAGTGGTTCAATTAAACCATGGGGAGGTTTTCAGTGAAGACACAAGCGAGGTATTATACATTTTGCACAAAGTTTATTTTAAAGTATAATAAATATGGTTTTTACTTTTCGAAATAATAGATTGAAAATTATTATTCAGCAGTCAATGCCAGCAACATCGAACATAACCAACATGGGTTACTTCAAGATCAACATCACAGTAATTCTGACGATTCTGCTATTTCTGATACTCAAGATGATGAGGTTTTTACTTGCAAAACACTCACTCATCATCAGTCTGTGTACTGTGTGTTTGTTTCAATTATGTTGTCAATGAAAATGTTTCGAGGACTACAGAAATACATGTATCGAAGATTTTTTCCATGAAATATATCTTTCTTCCATATTTTTTTTACTTGACTTCACTTATTATGAATTGACAGATGATTTTAAATACTGAAAAAACACACATTTTCACCACAGTTTTACATGTTGATTTATTAGTTTACACTTGGCAACATCAATGATGGTGTGATCTTTTCCCCGCCCAAGTCTTACAGCATTCGTAAGTCAAGCACGACGAATCCTGTCCAAGACCTTATGTGCTTTTTTAGTCATATTTAGCAATTTGTTTCAAAGATGACCAACAATATAGTTCAAAACAACCCTTCTGGACTTTATATTCTGGTCACTGTTTCTGATGGAGTTTTTATAACATCTCCTAGTTCGTTTTTCAGACCGAAACTTCCTTTACCAATAAGTGAAACTAAAGAAGACTGTGAAACTCTGCTTAATTCCTGGATAGCAAGTAAAAAGGCGGTTGCCTTTAGGTAAATGTTAGAAGTATTGTTACAGTAACTGATTCTTTAAAACATCAACCTCTTTCTTCAAACATAGATGGAATTCTACCTCCAAGACGGAGTGGAACCTTTTTAGTTATTCGAAGGATTTCACTGATGGTGATGGAAGCACATTTTTAAGTCTGGTGTTGTAAACTGCTTTTCTGGTATGACATTTACATAAACAATTTCCTACTTTTTACTATTGTTTGGTTTTTGTCACAATTTACAGAGAGTTCGAAAGAAATTTCAGCTGAAAGGAACAAGCTTCTACTAGAACTTCATGGCAAAGAGTTGTTGAAGACAACTGTAGGAAAAAGAACAAACAGTTATCCAACATCAAAGTGTCCCACACCAGGAATAATGAAAAGTCCAAGAAAGTCTGTTAACGTTCCTTCTGTTCAACAATCAAAAGAGGTTTCTGCAGTCAAACAGAAAACAGTGCCTGTCAAGTCAAAATCAACTTCTCTGGCTAAACCAAAGGCAGCAGTTCCCTCGGCAGTTCCATTCCAACAAAAGGCTATTGAATCACTGGTGCCAGAAAAACAGGGTGTAAAAAGAAAATTAGAATACCCTGAAAGTTCTGGTAAATTTGATCCACTTTAATTATCTGCCAAAATAATTTTACATTCTCACTTGATTGTTTAATAGACTCAAACTTTGAAGAAGAAAAGGAAAAGGATGATGACTTTTTTGGAAGTATACACTCAACTTCATCACAATCAAGGCAGATAGCAGATGTGTCTCCTAGTAATGAACATCAAAAAGAAACAAAGGTTCATAAGGATCAAGTCTTTGTCATCATAAGTGAGAAAGAAAACTCGGGTGCTCTGCCTTCTGGTAGTGACAATGTTCCAAATCTTGATTGCAAAGATATTATTCGAAGAACTAAAAAAAGTAAGTGCGTTATTATATTTATTTTTTTAAATGACAATTCCTTTCTATTCACTTAACAATTTCCTTCCTTGTGATTTATTCAGGAAAATGAATCATTGAGGGAAAAAAATCGGGTTTTAGAAGAAAAGTTACTGACTACAATACCATTGCATCTAACGAATTTGAAAATATTGAGCTAAGAGAAAAAATTGAAGGTTTGGAGAAAGAAGAGCCGATAGTTCTTGTCCGAGGTATAATTTATATATTTTCAAATTTTGCGTGTGTATAAATGACCTTATATATTTATAGAGATGAAGGAAACACTTGAGGGAATGAAAAGTCTCGTTGGGATCATATCATCACCAGCAGTGCACAGTCAACTAAATGTACAACCTCCAGGTTTTGGTGTTCCATCGCAATATTTAAGTAGTCCATCGTCAAGTTCTTGCCACATCGGTGCAAAATTGGTAATAGATTTAAAAAAATAGTAAAAGGGCTTTATTTCTTAAATGCTTATTGTTAGTGTAGGTAAAACTATGGGGAGAAGTTTTCATCTGCGAAACTGTGCCTAAACAAGTGAAAACAATCTTGAAGTCTAGTGGTCAGACAGAGTTTTCTCGGAATCGCGCAGTTACTGTCATCTTGGAAAATTTATTTTCACCTGAGCAACTGGCAAATATGTCACTGTCAGGCAGAAAAAGTCCAGGAATTCCTGACGCTATTCCAAAACCGAAAATTCCGGACAAAATCCAAGAGGCTATTCACAGTAAGAAACCAAACAAGTTTATAGAGATTTACGATGTATTATAAATAACAATTTTATTTATTAGATTTCATGCAAGCAGCATGGGACGAGGCATTTTCAATCAAGGATGAAAAAGGGAGCGTTACGACTATGGCTGTTCTATCAACCACCCAAATCGATAAGGCAATTGGAGCAAGGTTATTGGCCTGTCACACCCACCTAAAAAAGAAGAAAAATCCACAATCTCAGGAAGACCATGAATAGAAGATATCGCCTCTCACCAGTCTCGAAATCTTCTTTACTATTTTTTTTTATTTTTCACGATTTGTTTTTGTGTTACTCTCTTAAAATGTTATCTATTACATTTTAAGAGAGTATGTGCTGCTGTGTTTTTAAACATGCCTTGTTAAACATCAAACATCTGTTCAGATGTTTGATGAAAATACAAAGACGAGAGAAAATATTTTGATTTATTTATTTAAGTTAATTTTTTTTTAAATATAGGTGTATTAGGCATAAATATATTTCCGGTAAAATAAACCATTTTTAATATGCTACAAATGAGCTTAAATTGAACTGTCTAAAAGTCCATTTTTAGCTCGAAAGAAAAAGCTAAGGAAATCTGAATTAAAAATACGTTGGAACTTTTCAACTAGAAGTCAGCTGTAGACAACCTAATTTTTAATGGCTTTTAGCTGTTTTTGTCCAGTGAGAAAAGGGACAAAAAAACCTCACTGTAAGCTTGGCATGATAAGCTAATAGCCCCCGTGTTGTAAGCTAACGGCCAGCTACAAACAGGCTGAAATTTTCGTACGGGTTGTGAATGAAATCTACACTCCGAAAATCTGAAAATATTCGCATTGCTGTATCCGGAAGAAGTCAACAGACAGGGGGATCAATGGCGACTGCGGTTGCTGTGCAGGTGATATAGCCCTTAAGAGACTTTCTTCTTTAGCCAATTGACAATGCCCTTTGGTTTTAGGAATGTGGGAAATGACTTGCGCTGGATGGGGAAGAAGTCCATAAACATCAGCAGAGGGAATCTATGATAGATTACACCTGAACCTGGAACAGTAGCTCAACAAAAAAAATAAACATGATGCGTGTGCACCCTACGCTGCAAATGTTCAGTAGATTCAACAATCATCAGCTAAAGAAGCCATATCGTGAGTGTGCACTCTACAATGCAAGCTTAAGTCGGGTATAAAGTCATGAGAAGAAGAGTATAAAATAAAGCAATAGATTTCAATCACCATGCGTCCCTGGGTGTGATCGATCCACCAGCCTTTCGGTTAACAGCCGAACGCGCTAGCCAATTGCGTCACAGAGGCATGCTGATTGGCTAACGACACCCATTAGGAAAGAAAACATTACATTTTTACTAAGGCCATTACTAATAAAATCTTGCAGATGACTACCGGTATGCCATAGTGAAAAGGCTATCACGTCGTCTTCGCAAGCTGAAAATCCTCTGTTCGTTCCTAGGTGGAAACATCAGAAAAGCTATGGGAATAAATAATATCCGAGGAAAAGTAAAAAAACAAAAATAGTTATAGTATTGTATCTCATCTAGACGATTAGAAGTATTGGGCAACTGTGAACTCCCCACAAACAACCAATCAATCATCATAAAAGTTCGTTCACGGCTAGCGGACAGGACGAAATGTCGTCAATAAAACTTGGTTGATGACATTGGAATAGAGCAAAAATTCAAGCCTGGCTAGCTCAGTCGGTAGAGCATGAGACTCTTAATCTCAGGGTCTGGGGTTCGAGCCCAACGATGGGTGTTACATAATTGCTAACATTGCAGATTTCATTTAGATTTTGGGAGACTATCGTTAGTATTTTGTAGATATTTCAGAAAAATTCAATGTTGGCATGAAGTTTCCATAGTGTAGTGGTTATCACGTCGGCCTAACACGCTGAAGGTCCTCAGTTCGATCCTGGGTGGAAACATTGAAGTATTTTTTTAGAAAGACTATCAATCAGATGCATATCCCTGAGGTATATTTATCCCTGAGGGATATTTATATACGAAGGTCCTTAACAATATAGGGTGTGGGGTATAGGGGGTAGGGTAGTAGTAGCTAGTAGTGAAATTCAGAGGGTTTAATGTCCATTTTGTAATCCTTTATACGTTTCTTCCCTGAATGACCAATCGTCATCAAATTTTGTACATAATTCTGTCAAAATTTGATACATTGCGTAACTGGGTTTTCATTTGTTTTTATTACTGTTTTAGAAATTTAATTTGCGTATTTGTTACCTAACTGGTTGCCGAATCCTAGTTAGTGAATTCGCTTTTTTTGCGTAACCTTCCAACTGTCAGTGCATGCTCAGCAGTGTAAACAAAAAGAAAAAAAGTTTGGATCTTCTCTAGCAAGACAAGTTTTCTGCTATGGGAGTGGAGAGTATTAATTATTTGATTTGGTTTTTATGTTCGATTTCAATTTCGTCTTTATTCTTCTTTTTACTTTGTATTTTCCCACTCTTATTTTTTTAACCCTTTTTGTTTTATTATTACCTCTTTTTTTTACTATTTTTTATCTTGATTTTAATAAATTTGGTTGTCCAAGTACAATTTCTATGCCTCCTTTTTTAACAGTTAGTCATCAACCAAGAAGTTGAGGAACATTTTAAAAATGTTAGATTATATTCATTTTGAAGCTCTGGGTCATCTTTCCCTTCTTCCTCTGTCCTCTCCTCGGTCATCAAGATCTTCTTGCGGTCGTGAAGAGTTACCACCGATCTTCCACTTCCATTTACCTTCGAAAGCTTATTAAAAGGAATTTTTCAAAAATTACAAAATTAGTTTTCCTTTCCGACTTGATCGAGATTCGAACCGCGAACCATGCGAATGGCAGCCTGGGTTGATGACCATCATTGTTATATTATTGGAAGGAAAAAAATGGGTATGATGGTAGCTCGCTATCTATTAGCCATGTCTCATGTATGCAACATGTGACCGCATGATATAATTGTATTGTTACTATAGTAATAAGTGTTACTTTAACTTAATCTAAACATGAAGTGTGACGTGGGGGGCGAAGCGAAGCCTCCGCCACACCTAAGTCGCACCACTCATAATATTGACAGATTATTAGTCAATTAGTTAATAAGACTTAAATCATTTAAGAGAATAAAGGGAAACAGAATTTTTGAAACATAATAGTATGTATACTATTTACTTTATACTATTGAACCTTGATTTTCTGTCTAATTAACGTTTAAAAAAATTCCCGAAGGACATTACCGAAGGAATCTTGTCCCTGAGGTATATTTATATACGAAGGTCCTTAACAATATAGGGTGTGGGGTATAGGGGGTAGGATAGTAGTAGCTAGTGGTGAAATTCAGAGGGTTGAATGTCAATTTTGTAATCCTTTATACGTTTCTTCCCTGAATGACCAATCTTCACCAAATTTTGTACATAATTCTGTCAAAATTTAATACATTGCGTAACGGGGTTTTCATTTGTTTTCCTTACTGTTTTTTAAATTTAATTTGCGTATTTGTTACCTAGCTGGTTGCCGAATCCTAGTTAGTGAATTCGCTTTTTTGCGTAACCTTCCAACTGTCATTGCATGCTCAGTGTAAACAAAAAGAAAAAAAAAGTTTGGATTTTCCCTAGCAAGACAAGTTTTCTGCTATGGGAGTGGAGAGTATTAATTATTTGATTTGGTTTTTATGTTCGATTTCGATTTCGTCTTTATTCTTCTTTTTACTTTGTATTTTCCCACTCTTATTTTTTTAACCCTTTTTGTTTTATTATTACCTCTTTTTGTTTACTATTTTTTATCTTGATTTTAATAAATTTGGTTGTCCAAGTACAATTTCTATGCCTCCTTTTTTAACAGTTAGTCATCAACCAAGAAGTTGAGGAACATTTTAAAAATGTTAGATTATATTCATTTTGAAGCTCTGGGTCATCTTTCCCTTCTTCCTCTGTCCTCTCCTCGGTCATCAAGATCTTCTTGCGGTCGTGAAGAGTTACCACCGATCTTCCACTTCCATTTACCTTCGAAAGCTTATTAAAAGGAATTTTTCAAAAATTACAAAATTAGTTTTCCTTTCCGACTTGATCGAGATTCGAACCGCGAACCATGCGAATGGCAGCCTGGGTTGATGACCATCATTGTTATATTATTGGAAGGAAAAAAATGGGTATGATGGTAGCTCGCTATCTATTAGCCATGTCTCATGTATGCAACATGTGACCGCATGATATAATTGTATTGTTACTATAGTAATAAGTGTTACTTTAACTTAATCTAAACATGAAGTGTGACGTGGGGGGCGAAGCGAAGCCTCCGCCACACCTAAGTCGCACCACTCATAATATTGACAGATTATTAGTCAATTAGTTAATAAGACTTAAATCATTTAAGAGAATAAAGGGAAACAGAATTTTTGAAACATAATAGTATGTATACTATTTACTTTATACTATTGAACCTTGATTTTCTGTCTAATTAACGTTTAAAAAAATTCCCGAAGGACATTACCGAAGGAATCTTGTCCCTGAGGTATATTTATATACGAAGGTCCTTAACAATATAGGGTGTGGGGTATAGGGGGTAGGATAGTAGTAGCTAGTGGTGAAATTCAGAGGGTTGAATGTCCATTTTGTAATCCTTTATACGTTTCTTCCCTGAATGACCAATCTTCACCAAATTTTGTACATAATTCTGTCAAAATTTAATACATTGCGTAACGGGGTTTTCATTTGTTTTCCTTACTGTTTTTTAAATTTAATTTGCGTATTTGTTACCTAGCTGGTTGCCGAATCCTAGTTAGTGAATTCGCTTTTTTGCGTAACCTTCCAACTGTCATTGCATGCTCAGTGTAAACAAAAAGAAAAAAAAAGTTTGGATTTTCCCTAGCAAGACAAGTTTTCTGCTATGGGAGTGGAGAGTATTAATTATTTGATTTGGTTTTTATGTTCGATTTCGATTTCGTCTTTATTCTTCTTTTTACTTTGTATTTTCCCACTCTTATTTTTTTAACCCTTTTTGTTTTATTATTACCTCTTTTTGTTTACTATTTTTTATCTTGATTTTAATAAATTTGGTTGTCCAAGTAAAATTTCCATGCCTCCTTTTTTAACAGTAAGTCATCAACCAAGAAGTTGAGGAACATTTTAAAAATGTTAGATTATATTCATTTTGAAGCTCTGGGTCATCTCTCCCTTCTTCCTCTGTCCTCTTCTCGGTCATCAAGATCTTCTTGCGGTCGTGAAGAGTTACCACCAATCTTCCACTTCCATTTACCTCCGAAAGCTTATTAAGAGGAATTTTTCAAAAATTACAAACTTAGTTTTCCTTTCCGACTTGATCGAGATTGGAACTCCGAACCATGCGAATGGCTGTCTGAGCTGATGACCATTAGACCATCATTGTTATATCATTGGAAGGGAAAAAATGGGTATGATGGTAGCTCGCTATCTATAAGCCAAGACTCATGTGATGTAACATGTGACCGCATGATATAATTGTATTGTTACTATAGTAATAACTGTTACTTTAACTTAATATAAACATTAAGTGCGACGTGGGGTGGCGGGGCGAAGCCTCAGCCACACCTAAGTCGCACCACTCATAATATTGACAGATTATTAGTCAATTAGTTAATAAGAATCAAATAATTTAAGAAAATAAAGGGAAACAGAATTTTCCAAACATAATAGTATGTATACTATTTACTTTCTACTATTTAACCTTGATTTTCTGTCTCTTTAACGTTTAAAAAAATTCCCGAAGGACATTACCGAAGGAATCTTGTATACGAAGGTCCTTAACAATATAGGGTGTGGGGTATAGGGGGTAGGGTAGTAGTAGCTAGTAGTGAAATTCAGAGGGTTTAATGTCCATTTAGTTATCCTTTATACGTTTCTTCCCTGAATGACCAATCGTCACCAAATTTTGTACATAATTCTGTCAAAATTTGATACATGGCGTAACGGGGTTTTCATTTGTTTTTATTATTTTTTGTTTTAAATTTAATTTGCGTATTTGATACCTAGCTGGTTGATAGGCAGTGAATTCGCTTTTGTTTGCTTAACCTTCCAAATGTCAGTGCAGTGAGCGCT
The DNA here is from genome assembly GCF_021134715.1 of Daphnia pulex. Classification (NCBI taxonomy): domain Eukaryota; kingdom Metazoa; phylum Arthropoda; class Branchiopoda; order Diplostraca; family Daphniidae; genus Daphnia; species Daphnia pulex. The sequence goes on along the minus strand of NC_060021.1, from coordinate 3,831,842 downwards.
CAGCAGTGTAAACAAAAAGAAAAAAAGTTTGAATCTTCCCTAGCAAGACAAGTTTTGATGATATGATATTGATATTTTGATGATATTTGATTTGATTCTTATTGTTCTTGTTCGATTTCGTCTTTATTGTTCTTATTATTGCCTCTTTTTATTTACTGTTTTTAATAAATGATGATCTTGATTTTAATAAATTTTTTGATCAAGTAAAATTTCTATTCCCTTTTTTTTAACAGTTAGTCATCAACCAAGAAGTTGAGGAACATTTTAAAAATGTTTGTTCATACTCATTTTGAAGCTCTGGGTCATCTTTCTCTTCTTCCCTTGTCCTCTCCACAGTCATCAAGATCTTTTGGTGGTCGTGAAGAGTTACCACCGATCTTCCACTTCCATTTACCTCCGAAAGTTTTTTAAGTGTAATTTTTCAAAATTACAAATTTGAATTTCCTCAATGACTTCATCGAGATTCGAACCTCGAACCATATGAGTGGCAGCCCGGGTTGCTAACCATTGGACCAACATTTACATAAGGTCTAAGGGAAAGCGTGGTCCGGTTGGTGTGTACACCGAACAATGTTACGAAAGACGAAGTAAAGCTATGGTAATATCGCTAGCGACGCTACCATCGGTATCGATTTCGGAACCGGTCGTAAAACGCTTAGGTTATATGCCTGAATTAAGATTTTTTCAGTGGTGGTTTAATCTAACTGCTATAAGAGCACATCCATTTCTCTATAGTTTATATGTAACTAATAATTTTTCCAATTTCATGTTACTATAGTAATAAATGTTGCTATAACTTAATCTAAACATGAAGTGCGACGTGGGGTGGCGGGGCGAAGCCTCCGCCACACCTAAGTCGCACCACTCATAATATTAACAGATTATTAGTCAATTAGTTATAAAGAATCAATTATGAAAGAGAATAAAGGGAAACAGAATTTTCCAAACGTTATAGTATGTATTAATCTACCATAAGCTTTATTTTCTGTCTCTTTAACGTTTAAAACAATTACCGAAGGATATTACCGAATAAATCTTGTTTTGCAATTTTGCAAAGGCCATATTCCTTGTGAATGAAATCTACAATCTGACAATCTGAAAATATTCGCAATGCTGTATCCGGAAGAATTCAACAGACAGGGGGGATCAATGGCGACTGCGGTTGTTGTGCAGGTGATATAGCCCTTAAGAGACTTTCTTCTTTAGTCAATCGACAATGCCCTTTGGTTTTAGGAATGTGGGAAATGACTTGCGCTGGATGGGGAAGAAGTCCATAAACATCAGCAGAGGGGAATCTATGATAGATTACACCTGAACCTGGAACAGTAGCTCCACAAGAAAATGAACATGATGCGTGTGCACCCTACGCTGCAAATGTTCAGTAGATTCAACAATCATCAGCTAAAGAAGCCATATCGTGAGTGTGCACTCTACAATGCAAGCTTTAGTCGGGTATAAACTCATGAGAAGAAGAGTTTAAAATAGGGCAATAGACTTTAATCACCATGCGCCCCTGGGAGGGATCGAACCACCAGCCTTCCGGTTAACAGCCGAACGCGCTAGCCAATTGCGCCACAGAGGCATGCTGATTAGCTAACGACACCCATTAGGAAAGCAAAGAATACATTTTTGTGCAACTGTTGTGCTGTGCTGTGCTGTGCTGGGCTGTGCTGGGCTGTTCTTCTTGTTTCTATTTCATAAACATCACGAATGTTTTTATGAATTCATTGATTTAATTAACTTTTAATGGTGTATTGGACCTTGATTCACATATCCTGTAAGAATAAATCGCTTTGAATAAGCGAAACAGTAAAGATATCAAATTCAAATTCATTGAAGTGGTGTTTCCCAGTTTATCAAAGCAGTATTTTTGATTTTTCTTCAACGCCAATGCAAGATATGACTTATAAGGAGTTATCTTGTCAATTATTCATGTGTGAGCGAAAAATAAATGAACATATATATTTTTACCTAAAAAGTATCATTCTTGAAAATTGACTTCAACTCCGTAGGTTGACTAGTCTGCTAAGAACTATAATTAATAGCTAAATAACGATAGCCGAGAATTGAACTCGGGTCATTTGCATGGAAGGCAACTATGCTAAGCACTATGCCACCATCACTTGATATGAGTGAGCGTCATCACTTTCGTATTGTCACATCTTTTTAAATTACAGATAATCGACCAGTATTACCACTTGGTGACCTGGTATAGTGGTACATTAAGCATTCTCTATCACTATATCAAAGCAACCTCTCTAATTATGGTGCAAAGCGATGATCATGTAAATTCAGATAACGATATGGTTGTCAGGAGTTGACGCCTTAGCCTTGGCCATCCTGACAACATCATATGTACCTAAATTCCTTTTCACTACTGATGTGGCATATATTAAAACTTTTTTCTCCACTGGCTCGCGTCACTGGCTCATTGCACTGGAAGAGAGAAGAAATCCATAAACACCAAAGGGGAATCTATGATAGCAGCCGAACGCGCAAGCCAATTGCGACACAGATAAATGCTGATTAACTAACGACACCCATTAGGAAAGCAAACATTACGTTTTTACTACGTCCAAAAATAATAAAATCTTGCAGTTGACTTCCGGTATGCCATAGGGTAGAGGTTATCACGTCGTCTTCGTAAGCTGAAAATCCTCAGTTCGTTTCTAGGTGGAAGCATCAGAAACGCTATGGGAATAAATAATATCCGAGGAAAAGTAAAAAAAAAAGTATTAATAGTAGTGTATCCCATCTAGACGATTAGAAGTATAAGGCAACTGTGAACTCCTCACAAAGAACCAAACAATCATCATAAAACTTCGTTCACGGCTAGTGGACAGTACAAAATATGGTCAATTAAAACTTGATTGATAACATTGGAATAGACTCTAATTTTAGCCCTGGCTAGCTCAGTCGGTAGAGCATGAGACTCTTAATCTCAGGGTCGGGGGTTCGAGCCCCCTGTTGGGCGTTACATATTTGCAAATATTGTAGATTTAATTATGATGTTGGGAGACAATCGTTAGTATTTTGTAGTTATTTCAGAAAAATTCAGTATTGACAATAAGTTTCCATAGTTTAGTGGTTATCACGTCGGTCTAACACGCTCAAGGACGTCAGTTCGATCCTAGGTGGAAACAGATAAGTATTTTTTAGAAAGACTGTCAATCAGATGCATATTCTGCATTTTTGCAAAGGCCATATTCCTTCCCGTACGAAAATGCTCGCTGCCCAAAATAGCTACCAGCTATCTACTAGCTAGTCCTAGATAGGGGAGTTTTTAGTTAGATAAGTTTAGCTTTCCCTATCTAGAATTAACTTAACATATGTAAGCTAGAGCTATTTAAGTATGAAATTGGATAGCTTATAGTTGTTTAGCCGCTTCATTACTTCGTTTAGCTTAGATATGTGAGTTGTGCAAACACAGTTATGTTATAGCAGAGAAAAAGCTAATCATATTTCGATTTTCCGTATACGAAAATTTTAGCCGATTGGCAACTGACCGTTAGCTATCGTGATGTATCTATATATTTTTATTTGGTTGAGTGAATAATATATACACATACATAGTTGATAATATAAACTTATGTCTTTATAATCATCGTAGACGGATATTTTTATATAAAATTAAAAAAAAAATAAATAAAGAAAGAATTTTAAATATTTGAAGGGACTTACTAACAACCTTTTTATATATATACGCCCTAATAATAAGCCTGGCACCATTGTTTGAAATGTCAAACAGCACAAACATCTCGTCTGCAAATTTTTTCACTTTCATATGTCATCATCCAATATTTGAGTTTTTTAAAGCGTGAATATGTCTAAAAGAAATGCCTGTGACACCGGTCTTTTACATAAGAAAACCGTTAAAAGACGAATAAAAAATGAATTGTTAATGGATGAAAAAGTAAAAGAGTTAAGAGTGATTGCAGCAAATGAGTTGTTGCAGTCAAATTGTGACGCCCTTGCCAGCCCACCAACACATTTGCTAGCGTCATCGTCGGTGATTCGGTCTTTACAACCTTCAACAAGTTCAAACTCTGAGGTAATTATCATTAAATGAGAAAACGGATTTCCAATAATAATCACTGATAATCATATGCTGCAGTCCGTCAAAAACCTATTTTACCAAAATAGAGATGGTAATCCAGTGTCTCAAGTGGTTCAATTAAACCATGGGGAGGTTTTCAGTGAAGACACAAGCGAGGTATTATACATTTTGCACAAAGTTTATTTTAAAGTATAATAAATATGGTTTTTACTTTTCGAAATAGATTGAAAATTATTATTCAGCAGTCAATGCAGGCAACATCGAACATCACCAACATGGGTTAATTCAAGATCAACATCACAGTAATTCTGACGATTCTGCTATTTCTGATACTCAAGATGATGAGGCTTTTACTTGCAAAACACTCACTCATCATCAGTCTGTGTACTGTGTGTTTGTTTCAATTATTTGGTCAATGAAAATGTTTCGAGGACTACAGAAATACATGTATCGAAGATTTTTTCCATGAAATATATCTTTCTTCCATATTTTTTCTACTTGACTTCACTTATTATGAATTGACAGATGATTTTAAATACTGAAAAAAAACAAACATTTTCACCACAGTTTTACATGTTGATTTATTAGTTTACACTTGGCAACATCAATGATGGTGTGATATTTTTCCCGCCCAAGTCTTACAGCATTCGTAAGTCAAGCACGACGAATCCTGTCCAAGACCTTATGTGCTTTTTTATTCATATTTAGCAATTTGTTTCAAAGATGACCAACAATATAGTTCAAAACAACCCTTCTGGACTTTATATTCTGGTCACTGCTTCTGATGGAGTTTTTATAACATCTCCTAGTTCGTTTTTCAGACCGAAACTTCCTTTACCAATAAGTGAAACTAAAGAAGACTGTGAAACTCTGCTTAATTCCTGGATAGCAAGTAAAAAGGCGGTTGCCTTTAGGTAAATGTTAGAAGTATTGTTACAGTAACTGATTCTTTAAAACATCAACCCCTTTCTTCAAACATAGATGGAATTCTACCTCCAAGACGGAGTGGAACCTTTTTAGTTATTCGAAGGATTTCACTGATGGTGATGGAAGCACATTTTTAAGTCTGGTGTTGTAAACTGCTTTTCTGGTATGACATTTACATAAACAATTTCCTACTTTTTACTATTGTTTGGTTTTTGTCACAATTTACAGAGAGTTCGAAAGAAATTTCAGCTGAAAGGAACAAGCTTCTACTAGAACTTCATGGCAAAGAGTTGTTGAAGACAACTGTAGGAAAAAGAACAAACAGTTATCCAACATCAAAGTGTCCCACACCAGGAATAATGAAAAGTCCAAGAAAGTATGTTAACGTTCCTTCTGTTCAACAATCAAAAGAGGTTTCTGCAGTCAAACAGAAAACAGTGCCTGTCAAGTCAAAATCAACTTCTCTGGCTAAACCAAAGGCAGCAGTTCCCTCGGCAGTTCCATTCCAACAAAAGGCTATTGAATCACTGGTGCCAGAAAAACAGGGTGTAAAAAGAAAATTAGAATACCCTGAAAGTTCTGGTAAATTTGATCCACTTTAATTATCTGCCAAAATAATTTTACATTCTCACTTGATTGTTTAATAGACTCAAACTTTGAAGAAGAAAAGGAAAAGGATGATGACTTTTTTGGAAGTATACACTCAACTTCATCACAATCAAGGCAGATAGCAGATGTGTCTCCTAGTAATGAACATCAAAAAGAAACAAAGGTTCATAAGGATCAAGTCTTTGTCATCATAAGTGAGAAAGAAAACTCGGGTGCTCTGCCTTCTGGTAGTGACAATGTTCCAAATCTTGATTGCAAAGATATTATTCGAAGAACTAAAAAAAGTAAGTGCGTTATTATATTTATTTTTTTCATGACAATTCCTTTCTATTCACTTAACAATTTCCTTCCTTGTGATTTATTCAGGAAAATGAATCATTGAGGGAAAAAAATCGGGTTTTAGAAGAAAAGTTACTGACTACAATACCATTGCATCTAACGAATTTGAAAATATTGAGCTAAGAGAAAAAATTGAAGGTTTGGAGAAAGAAGAGCCGATAGTTCTTGTCCGAGGTATAATTTATATATTTTCAAATTTTGCGTGTGTATAAATGACCTTATATATTTATAGAGATGAAGGAAACACTTGAGGGAATGAAAAGTCTCGTTGGGATCATATCATCACCAGCAGTGCACAGTCAACTAAATGTACAACCTCCAGGTTTTGGTGTTCCATCGCAATATTTAAGTAGTCCATCGTCAAGTTCTTGCCACATCGGTGCAAAATTGGTAATAGATTTAAAAAAATAGTAAAAGGGCTTTATTTCTTAAATGCTTATTGTTAGTGTAGGTAAAACTATGGGGAGAAGTTTTCATCTGCGAAACTGTGCCTAAACAAGTGAAAACAATCTTGAAGTCTAGTGGTTAGACAGAGTTTTCTCGGAATCGCGCAGTTACTGTCATCTTGGAAAATTTATTTTCACCTGAGCAACTGGCAAATATGTCACTGTCAGGCAGAAAAAGTCCAGGAATTCCTGACGCTATTCCAAAACCGAAAATTCCGGACAAAATCCAAGAGGCTATTCACAGTAAGAAACCAAACAAGTTTATAGAGATTTACGATGTATTATAAATAACAATTTTATTTATTAGATTTCATGCAAGCAGCATGGGACGAAGCATTTTCAATCAAGGATGAAAAAGGGAGCGTTACGACTATGGCTGTTCTATCAACCACCCAAATCGATAAGGCAATTGGAACAAGGTTATTGGCCTGTCACACCCACCTAAAAAAGAAGAAAAATCCACAATCTCAGGAAGACCATGAATAGAAGATATCGCCTCTCACCAGTCTCGAAATGTTCTTTACTTTATTTTTTTATTTTTCACGATTTGTTTTTGTGTTACTCTCTTAAAATGTTATCTATTACATTTTAAGAGAGTATGTGCTGCTGTGATTTTAAACATGCCTTGTTAAACATCAAACATCTGTTCAGATGTTTGATGAAAATACAAAGACGAGAGAAAATATTTTGATTTATTTATTTAAGTTAATTTTATTAAAATATAGGTGTATTAGGCATAAATATATTTCCGGTAATATAATTCATTTTTAATATGCTACAAATGAGCTTAGATTCAACTGTCTAAAAGTCCATTTTTAGCTCGAAAGAAAAAGCTAGGGAAATCTTAATTAAAAATACGTTGGAGCTTTTCAACTAGAAGTCAGCTGTAGACAACCTAATTTTTAATGGCTTTTAGCTGTTTTTGTCCAGTGGGAAAAGGGACAAAAAAACCTCACTGTAAGCTTGGCATGATAAGCTAATAGCCCCCGCGTTGTAAGCTAACGGGCAGCTACAAACATGCTGAAATTTTCGTACGGGTTGTGAATGAAATCTACACTCTGACAATCTGAAAATATTCGCAATGCAGTATCCGGAAGAAGTCAACAGACAGGGGGGATCAATGGCGACTGCGGTTGTTGTGCAGGTGATATAGCCCTTAAGAGACTTTCTTCTTTAGCCAATCGACATTGCCCTTTGGTTTTAGGAATGTGGGAAATGACTTGCGCTGGATGGGGAAGAAGTCCATAAACATCAGCAGAGGGGAATCTATGATAGATTACACCTGAACCTGGAACAGTAGCTCCACAAGAAAATGAACATGATGCGTGTGCACCCTACGCTGCAAATGTTCAGTAGATTCAACAATCATCAGATAAAGAAGCTATATCGTGAGTGTGCACTCTACAATGCAAGCTTTAGTCGGGTATAAAGTCATGAGAAGAAGAATTTAAAATGCAGCAATAGATTTCAATCACCATGCGCCCCTGGGTGGGATCGAACCACCAGCCTTCCGGTTAACAGCCGAACGCGCTAGCCAATTGCGCCACAGAGGCATGCTCATTAGCTAACGACACCCATTAGGAAAGCAAAAAATACTTTTTTGTGCAGCTGCTGTGCTGTCTGTGCTGTGCTGTGCTGTTCTTCTTGTTTCTATTTCATAAACATCACGGATGTTTTTATGAATTCATTGATTCAATTAACTTTTAATGGTGTATTGGACATTGATTCACATATCCTGTAAGAATAAATCGCTTTGAATAAGCGAAACAGTAAAGATATCAAATTCAAATTCATTGAAGTGGTGTTTCCCAGCTTATCAAAGCAGTATTTTTGATTTTTCTTCAACGCCAATGCAAGATATGACTTATAAGGAGTTATCTTGTCAATTATTTATGTGTGAGCGAAAAAGAAATGAACAACTATATTTTTACCTAAAAAGTATCATTCTTGAAAATTGACTTCAACTCCGTAGGTTGACTAGTCTGCTAAGAACTATAATTAATAGCTAAATAACGATAGCCGAGAATCGAACTCGGGTCATTTGCATGGAAGGCAACTATGCTAAGCACTATGCCACCATCACTTGATATGAGTGAGCGTCATCACTTTCGTATTGTCACATCTTTTTAAATTACAGAAAATCGACCAGTATTACCACTTGGTGACCTGGTATAGTGGTACATTAAGCATTCTCTATCACTATATCAAAGCAACCTCTCTAATTATGGTGCAAAGCGATGATCATGTAAATTCAGATAACGATATGGTTGTCAGGAGTTGACGCCTTAGCCTTGGCCATCCTGACCACATCATATGTACCTAAATTCCTTTTCACTACTGATGTGGCATATATTAAAACTTTTTTCTCCACTGGCTCGCGTCACTGGCTCATTGCACTGGAAGAGAGAAGAAATCCATAAACACCAAAGGGGAATCTATGATAGCAGCCGAACGCGCAAGCCAATTGCGACACAGATAAATGCTGATTAACTAACGACACCCATTAGGAAAGCAAACATTACGTTTTTACTACGTCCAAAAATAATAAAATCTTGCAGTTGACTTCCGGTATGCCATAGGGTAGAGGTTATCACGTCGTCTTCGTAAGCTGAAAATCCTCAGTTCGTTCCTAGGTGGAAGCATCAGAAACGCTATGGGAATAAATAATATCCGAGGAAAAGTAAAAAAAAAGTATTAATAGTAGTGTATCCCATCTAGACGATTAGAAGTATAAGGCAACTGTGAACTCCTCACAAAGAACCAAACAATCATCATAAAACTTCGTTCACGGCTACTGGACAGTACAAAATATGGTCAATTAAAACTTGATTGATAACATTGGAATAGACCCTAAATTCAGGCCTGGCTAGCTCAGTCGGTAGAGCATGAGACTCTTAATCTCAGGGTCGGGGGTTCGAGCCCCCTGTTGGGCGTTACATATTTGCAAATATTGTAGATTTAATTATGATGTTGGGAGACAATCGTTAGTATTTTGTAGTTATTTCAGAAAAATTCAGTGTTGACAGTAAGTTTCCATAGTTTAGTGGTTATCACGTCGGTCTAACACGCTCAAGGACGTCAGTTCGATCCTAGGAGGAAACAGATAAGTATTTTTTAGAAAGACTGTCAATCAGATGCATATTCTGCATTTTTGCAAAGGCCATATTCCTTCCCGTACGAAAATGCTCGCTGCCCAAAATAGCTACCAGCTATCTACTAGCTAGTCCTAGATAGGGGAGTTTTTAGTTAGATAAGTTTAGCTTTCCCTATCTAGAATTAACTTAACATATGTAAGCTAGAGCTATTTAAGTATGAAATTGGATAGCTTATAGTTGTTTAGCCGCTTCATTACTTCGTTTAGCTTAGATATGTGAGTTGTGCAAACACAGTTATGTTATAGCAGAGAAAAAGCTAATCATATTTCGATTTTCCGTATACGAAAATTTTAGCCGATTGGCAACTGACCGTTAGCTATCGTGATGTATCTATATATTTTTATTTGGTTGAGTGAATAATATATACACATACATAGTTGATAATATAAACTTATGTCTTTATAATCATCGTAGACGGATATTTTTATATAAAATTTAAAAAAAAAATAAAGAAAGAAAGAATTTTAAATATTTGAAGGGACTTACTAACAACCTTTTTATATATATACGCCCTAATAATAAGCCTGGCACCATTGTTTGAAATGTCAAACAGCACAAAAATCTCGTCTGCAAATTTTTTCACTTTCATATGTCATCATCCAATATTTGAGTTTTTTAAAGCGTGAATATGTCTAAAAGAAATGCCTGTGACACCGGTCTTTTACATAAGAAAACCGTTAAAAGACGAATAAAAAATGAATTGTTAATGGATGAAAAAGTAAAAGAGTTAAGAGTGATTGCAGCAAATGAGTTGTTGCAGTCAAATTGTGACGCCCTTGCCAGCCCACCAACACATTTGCTAGCGTCATCGTCGGTGATTCGGTCTTTACAACCTTCAACAAGTTCAAACTCTGAGGTAATTATCATTAAATGAGAAAACGGATTTCCAATAATAATCACTGATAATCATATGCTGCAGTCCGTCAAAAACCTATTTTACCAAAATAGAGATGGTAATCCAGTGTCTCAAGTGGTTCAATTAAACCATGGGGAGGTTTTCAGTGAAGACACAAGCGAGGTATTATACATTTTGCACAAAGTTTATTTTAAAGTATAATAAATATGGTTTTTACTTTTCGAAATAGATTGAAAATTATTATTCAGCAGTCAATGCCAGCAACATCGAATATCACCAACATGGGTTACTTCAAGATCAACATCACAGTAATTCTGACGATTCTGCTATTTCTGATACTCAAGATGATGAGGTTTTTACTTGCAAATCACTCACTCATCATCAGTCTGTGTACTGTGTGTTTGTTTCAATTATGTGGTCAATGAAAATGTTTCGAGGACTACAGAAATACATGTATCGAAGATTTTTTCCATGAAATATATCTTTCTTCCATATTTTTTCTACTTGACTTCACTTATTATGAATTGACAGATGATTTTAAATACTGAAAAAAACACACATTTTCACCACGGTTTTACATGTTGATTTATTAGTTTACACTTGGCAACATCAATGATGGTGTGATCTTTTTCCCGCCCAAGTCTTACAGCATTCGTAAGTCAAGCACGACGAATCCTGTCCAAGACCTTATGTGCTTTTTTAGTCATATTTAGCAATTTGTTTCAAAGATGACCAACAATATAGTTCAAAACAACCCTTCTGGACTTTATATTCTGGTCACTGCTTCTGATGGAGTTTTTATAACATCTCCTAGTTCGTTTTTCAGACCGAAACTTCCTTTACCAATAAGTGAAACTAAAGAAGACTGTGAAACTCTACTGAATTCCAGGATAGCAAGTAAAAAGGCGGTTGCCTTTAGGTAAATGTTAGAAGTATTGTTACAGTAACTGATTCTTTAAAACATCCACCCCTTTCTTCAAACATAGATGGAATTCTACCTCCAAGACGGAGTGGAACCTTTTTAGTTATTCGAAGGATTTCACTGATGGTGATAGAAGCACATTTTTAAGTCTGGTGTTGTAAACTGCTTTTCTGGTATGACATTTACATCAACAATTTCCTACTCTTTACTTTTGTTTGGTTTTTGTCACAATTTACAGAGAGTTCGAAAGAAATTTCAGATGAAAGGAACAAGCTTCTACTAGAACTTCATGGCAAAGAGTTGTTGAAGACAACTGTAGGAAAAAGAACAAACAGTTATCCAACATCAAAGTGTCCCACACCAGGAATAATGAAAAGTCCAAGAAAGTCTGTTAACGTTCCTTCTGTTCAACAATCAAAAGAGGTTTCTGCAGTCAAACAGAAAACAGTGCCTGTCAAGTCAAAATCAACTTCTCTGGCTAAACCAAAGGCAGCAGTTCCCTCGGCAGTTCCATTCCAACAAAAGGCTATTGAATCACTGGTGCCAGAAAAACAGGGTGTAAAAAGAAAATTAGAATACACTGTAAGTTCTGGTAAATTTGATCCGCTTTAATTATCTGCCAAAATAATTTTACATTCTCACTTGATTGTTTAATAGACTCAAACTTTGAAGAAGAAAAGGAAAAGGATGATGACTTTTTTGGAAGTATACACTCAACTTCATCACAATCAAGGCAGATAGCAGATGTGTCTCCTAGTAATGAACATCAAAAAGAAACAAAGGTTCATAAGGATCAAGTCTTTGTCATCATAAGTGAGAAAGAAAACTCGGGTGCTCTGCCTTCTGGTAGTGACAATGTTCCAAATCTTTATTGCAAAGATATTATTATCGAAGAACTAAAAAAAGTAAGTGCGTTATTATATTTATTTTTGTCATGACAATTCCTTTCTATTCACTTAACAATTTCCTTCCTTGTGATTTATTCAGGAAAATGAATCATTGAGGGACAAAAATCGGGTTTTAGAAGAAAAGTTACTGACTACAATACCATTGCATCTAACGAATTTGAAAATATTGAGCTAAGAGAAAAAATTGAAGGTTTGGAGAAAGAAGAGCCGATAGTTCTTGTCCGAGGTATAATTTCTATATTTTCAAATTTTGCGTGTGTATAAATGACCTTATATATTTATAGAGATGAAGGAAACACTTGAGGGAATGAAAAGTCTCGTTGGGATCATATCATCACCAGCAGTGCACAGTCAACTAAATGTACAACCTCCAGGTTTTGGTGTTCCATCGCAATATTTAAGTAGTCCATCGTCAAGTTCTTGCCACATCGGTGCAAAATTGGTAATAGATTTAAAAAAATAGTAAAAGGGCTTTATTTCTTAAATGCTTATTGTTAGTGTAGGTAAAACTATGGGGAGAAGTTTTCATCTGCGAAACTGTGCCTAAACAAGTGAAAACAATCTTGAAGTCTAGTGGTTAGACAGAGTTTTCTCGGAATCGCGCAGTTACTGTCATCTTGGAAAATTTATTTTCACCTGAGCAACTGGCAAATATGTCACTGTCAGGCAGAAAAAGTCCAGGAATTCCTGACGCTATTCCAAAACCGAAAATTCCGGACAAAATCCAAGAGGCTATTCACAGTAAGAAACCAAACAAGTTTATAGAGATTTACGATGTATTATAAATAACAATTTTATTTATTAGATTTCATGCAAGCAGCATGGGACGAGGCATTTTCAATCAAGGATGAAAAAGGGAGCGTTACGACTATGGCTGTTCTATCAACCACCCAAATCGATAAGGCAATTGGAACAAGGTTATTGGCCTGTCACACCCACCTAAAAAAGAAGAAAAATCCACAATCTCAGGAAGACCATGAATAGAAGATATCGCCTCTCACCAGTCTCGAAATCGTCTTTACTATTTATTTTTTATTTTTCACGATTTGTTTTTGTGTTACTCTCTTAAAATGTTATCTATTACATTTTAAGAGAGTATGTGCTGCTGTGTTTTTAAACATGCCTTGTTAAACATCAAACATCTGTTCAGATGTTTGATGAAAATACAAAGACGAGAGAAAATATTTTGATTTATTTATTTAAGTTAATTTTATTAAAATATAGGTGTATTAGGCATAAATATATTTCCGGTAAAATAATTCATTTTTAATATGCTACAAATGAGCTTAAATTCAACTGTCTAAAAGTCCATTTTTAGCTCGAAAGGAAAGCTAGGGAAATCTTAATTAAAAATACGTTGGAACTTTTCAACTAGAAGTCAGCTGTAGACAACCTAATTTTTAATGGCTTTTAGCTGTTTTTGTCCAGTGGGAAAAGGGACAAAAAACCTCACTGTAAGCTTGGCATGATAAGCTAATAGCCCCCGCGTTGTAAGCTAACGGTCAGCTACAAACAGGCTGAAATTTTCGTACGGGTTGTGAATGAAATCTACACTCTGACAATCTGAAAATATTCGCATTGCTGTATCTGGAAGAAGTCAACAGACAGGGGGGATCAATGGCGACTGCGGTTGCTGTGCAGGTGATATAGCCCTTAAGAGACTTTCTTCTTTAGCCAATTGACAATGCCCTTTGGTCTTAGGAATGTGGGAAATGACTTGCGCTGGATGGGGAAGAAGTCCATAAACATCAGCAGAGGGAATCTATGATAGATTACACCTGAACCTGGAACAGTAGCTCAACAAGAAAATAAACATGATGCGTGTGCACCCTACGCTGCAAATGTTCAGTAGATTCAACAATCATCAGCTAAAGAAGCCATATCGTGAGTGTGCACTCTACAATGCAAGCTTTAGTCGGGTATAAAGTCATGAGAAGAAGAGTTTAAAATAGAGCAATAGATTTCAATCACCATGCGCGCCTGGGTGAAATCGAACCACCAGCCTTCCGGTTAATAGCCGAACGCGATAGCCAATTGCAAAACAGAGGCATGCTGATTGGCTAACGACACCCATTAGGAAAGTGAACATTACATTTTTACTAAGGCCAACACTAATAAAATCTTGCAGTTGACTTCCGGTATGCCATAGTGAAGAGGCTATCACGTCGTCTTCACAAGCTGAAAATCCTCAGTTCGTTCCTAGGTGGAAGCATCAGAAAAGCTATGGGAATAAATAATATCCGAGGAAAAGTAAAAAAAAACAAATAGTTATAGTAGTGTATCTCATCTAGACGATTAGAAGTATTGGGCAACTGTGAACTCCCCACAAACAACCAAACAATCATCATAAAAGTTCGTTCACGGCTAGCGGACAGGACAAAATGTCGTCAATAAAACTTGGTTGAAGACATTGGAATAGAGCACAAATTCAAGCCTGGCTAGTTCAGTCGGTAGAGCATGAGACTCTTAATCTCAGGCTCTGGGGTTCGAGCCTAACGATGGGTGTTACGTACTTGCAAACATTGTAGATTTCATTTAGATGTTGGGAGACCATCGTTAGTATTTTGTAGCTATTTCAGAAAAATTCAATGTCGGCATGAAGTTTCCATAGTGTGGTGGTTATCATGTCGGCCTAACACGCTGAAGGTCTTCAGTTCGATCCTGGGTGGAAACAAAGAAGTATTTTTTTAGAAAGACTATCAATCAGATGCATATTTTGCAATTTTGCAAAGGCCATATTCCTTGTGAATGAAATCTACAATCTGACAATCTGAAAATATTCGCAATGCTGTATCCGGAAGAATTCAAAAGACGGGGGGGGGGGATAAATGGCGACTGCGGTTGTTGTGCAGGTGATATAGCCCTTAAGAGACTTTCTTCTTTAGCCAATCGACTTTGCCCTTTGGTTTTAGGAATGTGGGAAATGACTTGCGCTGGATGGGGAAGAAGTCCATAAACATCAGCAGAGGGGAATCTATGATAGATTACACCTGAACCTGGAACAGTAGCTCCACAAGAAAATGAACATGATGCGTGTGCACCCTACGCTGTAAATGTTCAGTAGATTCAACAATCATCAGATAAAGAAGCTATATCGTGAGTGTGCACTCTACAATGCAAGCTTTAGTCGGGTATAAAGTCATGAGAAGAAGATTTTAAAATGCAGCAATAGATTTCAATCACCATGCGCCCCTGGGTGGGATCGAACCACCAGCCTTCCGGTTAACAGCCGAACGCGCTAGCCAATTGCGCCACAGAGGCATGCTAATTAGCTAACGACACCCATTAGGAAAGCAAACATTACGTTTTTACTACGGCCAAAAATAATAATAATTTGTAGTCATTTCAGAAAAATTCAGTGTTGACGGTAATTTTCCATAGTTTAGTGGTTATCACGTCGGTCTAACACGCTCATGGACCTCAGTTCGATCCTAGGTGGAAACAGATAATTATTTTTTTAGAAAGACTGTCAATCAGATGCATATTCTGCATTTTTGCAAAGGCCATATTCCTTCCCGTACGAAAATGCTCGCTGCCCAAAATAGCTACCAGCTATCTACTAGCTAGTCCTAGATAGGGGAGTTTTTAGTTAGATAAGTTTAGCTTTCCCTATCTAGAATTAACTTAACATATGTAAGCTAGAGCTATTTTAAGTTTGAAATTGGATAGCTTATAGTTGTTTAGCCGCTTCATTACTTCGTTTAGCTTAGATATGTGAGTTGTGCAAACACAGTTATGTTATAGCAGAGAAAAAGCTAATAATATTTCGATTTTCCATATACGAAAATTTTAGCCGATTGGCAACTGACCGTTAGCTATCGTGATGTATCTATATTTTTTTATTTGGTTGAGTGAATAATATATACACATACATAGTTGATAATATAAACTTATGTCTTTATAATCATCGTAGACGGATATTTTTATATAAAATTAAAAAAAAAATAAAGAAAGAAAGAATTTTAAATATTTTAAGGGACTTACTAACAACCTTTTTATATATATACGCCCTAATAATAAGCCTGGCACCATTGTTTGAAATGTCAAACAGCACATAAATCTCGTCTGCAAATTTTTTCACTTTCATATGTCATCATCCAATATTTGAGTTTTTTAAAGCGTGAATATGTCTAAAAGAAATGCCTGTGACACCGGTCTTTTACATAAGAAAACCGTTAAAAGACGAATAAAAAATGAATTGTTATTGGATGAAAAAGTAAAAGAGTTAAGAGTGATTGCAGCAAATGAGTTGTTGCAGTCAAATTGTGACGGCCTTGCCAGCCCACCAACACATTTGCTAGCGTCATCGTCGGTGATTCGGTCTCCACAACCTTCAACAAGTTCAAACTCTGAGGTAATTATCATTAAATGAGAAAACGGATTTCCAATAATAATCACTGATAATCATATGCTGCAGTCCGTCAAAAACCTATGTTGCCAAAATAGAGATGGTAATCCAGTGTCTCAAGTGGTTCAATTAAACCATGGGGAGGTTTTCAGTGAAGACACAAGCGAGGTATTATACATTTTGCACAAAGTTTATTTTAAAGTATAATAAATATGGTTTTTACTTTTCGAAATAGATTGAAAATTATTATTCAGCAGTCAATGCCAGCAACATCGAACATCAGCAACATGGGTTACTTCAAGATCAACATCACAGTAATTCTGACGATTCTGCTATTTCTGATACTCAAGATGATGAGGTTTTTACTTGCAAATCACTCACTCATCATCAGTCTGTGTACTGTGTGTTTGTTTCAAATATGTGGTCAATGAAAATGTTTCGAGGACTACAGAAATACATGTATCGAAGATTTTTCCCATGAAATATATCTTTCTTCCATATATTTCTACTTGACTTCACTTATTATGAATTGACAGATGATTTTAAATACTGCAAAAAAACACAAATTTTCACCACAGTTTTACATGTTGATTTATTAGTTTACACTTGGCAACATCTATGATGGTGTGATCTTTTTCCCGCCCAAGTCTTACAGCATTTGTAAGTCAAGCACGACGAATCCTGTCAAAGACCTTATGTGCTTTTTTAGTCATATTTAGCAATTTGTTTCAAAGATGACCAACAATAAAGTTCAAAACAACCCTTCTGGATTTTATATTCTGGTCACTGCTTCTGATGGAGTTTTTATGACATCTCCTAGTTCGTTTTTCAGACCGAAACTTCCTTTACCAATAAGTGAAACTGAAGAAGACTGTGAAACTCTGCTTAATTCCTGGATAGCAAGTAAAAAGGCGATTGCCTTTAGGAAAATGTTAGAAGTATTGTTACAGTAACTGATTCTTTAAAACATCAACCCCTTTCTTCAAACATAGATGGAATTCTACCTCCAAGACGGAGTGGAACCTTTTTAGTTATTCGAAGGATTTCACCGATGGTGATGGACAGCACATTTTTAAGTCTGGTGTTGTAAACTGCTTTTCTGGTATGACATTTACATCAACGATTTCCTACTCTTTACTATTGTTTGGTTTTTGTCACAATTTACAGAGAGTTCGAAAGAAATTTCAGCTGAAAGGAACAAGCTTCTACTAGAACTTAATGGCAAAGAGTTGTTGAAGACAACTGTAGGAAAAAGAACATACAGTTATCCAACATCAAAGTGGCCCACACCAGGAATAATGAAAAGTCCAAGAAAGTGTGTTAACGTTCCTTCTGTTCAACAATCAAAAGAGTTTTCTGCAGTCAAACAGAAAACAGTGCCTGTCAAGTCAAAATCAACTTCTCTGGCTAAACCAAAGGCAGCAGTTCCCTCGGCAGTTCCATTCCAACAAAAGGCTATTGAATCACTGGTGCCAGAAAAACAGGGTGTAATAAGAAAATTAGAATACCCTGAAAGTTCTGGTAAATTTGATCCACTTTAATTATCTGCCAAAATAATTTTACATTCTCACTTGATTGTTTAATAGACTCAAACTTTGAAGAAGAAAAGGAAAAGGATGATGACTTTTTTGGAAGTATACACTCAACTTCATCACAATCAAGGCAGATTAAGTTACTCAAGGCAGATTTAAGTTACTGACTACAATACCATTGCATCTAAAGAATTTGAAAATATTGAGCTAAGAGAAAAAATTGAAGGTTTGGAGAAAGAAGAGCCGATAGTTCTTGTCCGAGGTATAATTTATATATTTTCAAATTTTGCGTGTGTATAAATGACCTTATATATTTATAGAGATGAAGGAAACACTTGAGGGAATGAAAAGTCTCGTTGGGATCATATCATCACCAGCAGTGCACAGTCAACTAAATGTACAACCTCCAGGTTTTGGTGTTCCATCGCAATATTTAAGTAGTCCATCGTCAAGTTCTTGCCACATCGGTGCAAAATTGGTAATAGATTTTAAAAAATAGTAAAAGGGCTTTATTTCTTAAATGCTTATTGTTAGTGTAGGTAAAACTATGGGGAGAAGTTTTCATCTGCGAATCTGTGCCTAAAAAAGTGAAAACAATCTTGAAGTCTAGTGGTCAGACAGAGTTTTCTCGGAATCGCGCAGTTACTGTCATCTTGGAAAATTTATTTTCACCTGAGCAACTGGCAAATATGTCACTGTCAGGCAGAAAAAGTCCAGGAATTCCTGACGCTATTCCAAAACCGAAAATTCCGGACAAAATCCAAGAGGCTATTCACAGTAAGAAACCAAACAAGTTTATAGAGATTTACGATGTATTATAAATAACAATTTTATTTATTAGATTTCATGCAAGCAGCATGGGACGAGGCATTTTCAATCAAGGATGAAAAAGGGAGCGTTACAACTATGGCTGTTCTATCAACCACCCAAATCGATAAGGCAATTGGAGCAAGGTTTATTGGCCTGTCACACCCACCTAAAAAAGAAGAAAAATCCACAATCTCAGGAAGACCATGAATAGAAGATATCGCCTCTCACCAGTCTCGAAACTTTCTTTACTTTTTTTTTTATTTTTCACGATTTGTTTTTGTGTTACTCTCTTAAAATGTTATCTATTACATTTTAAGAGTGTATGTGCTGCTGTGTTTTTAAACATGCCTTGTTAAACATCAAACATCTGTTCAGATGTTTGATGAAAATACAAAGACGAGAGAAAATATTTTGATTTATTTATTTAAGTTAATTTTATTAAAATATAGGTGTATTAGGCATAAATATATTTCCGGTAAAATAATTCATTTTTAATATGCTACAAATGAGCTTAAATTCAACTGTCTAAAAGTCCATTTTTAGCTCGAAAGAAAAAGCTAGGGAAATCTTAATTAAAAATACGTTGGAACTTTTCAACTAGAAGTCAGCTGTAGACAACCTAATTTGTAATGGCTTTTAGCTGTTTTTGTCCAGTGGGAAAAGGGACAAAAAAACCTAACTGTAAGCTTGGCATGATAAGCTAATAGCCCCCGCGTTGTAAGCTAACGGTCAGCTACAAACAGGCTGAAATTTTCGTACGGGTTGTGAATGAAATCTACACTCTGACAATCTGAAAATATTCGCAATGCAGTATCCGGAAGAAGTCAGCAGACAGGGGGGATCAATGGCGACTGCGGTTGTTGTGTAGGTGATATAGCCCTTAAGAGACTTTCTTCTTTAGCCAATCGACAATGCCCTTTGGTTTTAGGAATGTGGGAAATGACTTGCGCTGGATGGGGAAGAAGTCCATAAACATCAGCAGAGGGGAATCTATGATAGATTACACCTGAACCTGGAACAGTAGCTCCACAAGAAAATGAACATGATGCGTGTGCACCCTACGCTGCAAATTTTCAGTAGATTCAACAATCATCAGCTAAAGAAGCCATATCGTGAGTGTGCACTCTACAATGCAAGCTTTAGTCGGGTATAAAGTAATGAGAAGAAGAGTTTAAAATAGAGCAATAGATTTCAATCACCATGCGCGCCTGGGTGAAATCGAACCACCAGCCTTCCGGTTAATAGCCGAAAGCGATAGCCAATTGCGCCACAGAGGCATGCTGATTGGCTAACGACACCCATTAGGAAAGAAAACATTACATTTTTACTAAGGCCAACACTAATAAAATCTTGCAGTTGACTTCCGGTATGCCATAGTGTAGAGGTTATCACGTCGTCTTCGTAAGCTGAAAATCCTCAGTTTGTTCCTAGGTGGAAGCATCAGAAACGCTATGGGAATAAATAATATCCGAGGAAAAGTAAAAAAAAAAAATATTAATAGTAGTGTATCTCATCTAGACGATTAGAAGTATAAGGCAACTGTGAACTCCCCACAAAGAACCAAACAATCATCATAAAACTTCGTTCACGGCTAGTGGACAGTACAAAATATGGTCAATTAAAACTTGATTGATAACATTGGAATAGACCCTAATTTCGGGCCTGGCTAGCTCAGTCGGTAGAGCATGAGACTCTTAATCTCAGGGTCGGGGGTTCGAGCCCCCCGTTGGGCGTTACATATTTGCAAATATTGTAGATTTAATTTAGATGTTGGGAGACCATCGTTAGTATTTTTTAGTCATTTCAGAAAAATTCAGTGTTGACGGTAATTTTCCATAGTTTAGTGGTTATCACGTCGGTCTAACACGCTCATGGACCTCAGTTCGATCCTAGGTGGAAACAGATAAGTATTTTTTAGAAAGACTGTCAATCAGATGCATATTCTGCATTTTTGCAAAGGCCATATTCCTTCCCGTACGAAAATGCTCGCTGCCCAAAATAGCTACCAGCTATCTACTAGCTAGTCCTAGATAGGGGAGTTTTTAGTTAGATAAGTTTAGCTTTCCCTATCTAGAATTAACTTGACATATGTAAGCTAGAGCTATTTTAAGTATGAAATTGGATGGCTTATAGTTGTTTAGCCGCTTCATTACTTCGTTTAGCTTAGATATGTGAGTTGTGCAAACACAGTAATGTTATAGCAGAGAAAAAGCTAATAATATTTCGATTTTCCATATACGAAAATTTTAGCCGATTGGCAACTGACCGTTAGCTATCGTGATGTATCTATATTTTTTTATTTGGTTGAGTGAATAATATATACACATACATAGTTGATAATATAAACTTATGTCTTTATAATCATCGTAGACGGATATTTTTATATAAAATTAAAAAAAAAATAAAGAAAGAAAGAATTTTAAATATTTTAAGGGACTTACTAACAACCTTTTTATATATATACGCCCTAATAATAAGCCTGGCACCATTGTTTGAAATGTCAAACAGCACAAAAATTTCGTCTGCAAATTTTTTCACTTTCATATGTCATCATCCAATATTCGAGTTTTTTAAAGCGTGAATATGTCTAAAAGAAATGCCTGTGACACTTGTAATAATAATAATAATAATGTATTTCACTTAATATAGCGCCTTTTCCATTAACATGATCAAAGGCGCTTTCTTTCCCGACGAGCACGTTGATCAATTACATCTCTAAATGCAACAGTTATTAAATGGGTCTTCAGGCGAGAGCGGAACTGGGCTAGGGAAGACGCAATACGGACATTCTGAGGAAGAGAATTCCAAAGCTGGGGAGCATACGTCTTGAAGGAGCGGCAGCCATAAGTATTGGTACGGGACTTCATTGAAATTAGTCTATCACAGGCCAAGCGAGAGGAGACAGGTAGACGGAGGAGGGACGACAAGTAACGAGGAGCCAGACAGTGTAGACAACAATACGTGAGCAGCGTAATTTTGAAATCAATTCGAAATGCAATAGGGAGCCAATGGAGATCTAGGAGAATAGGAGAAATCGGGTCGCACTTTTTCGCGCCTTTGATGAGACGAGCCGCTGCATTCTGGACACGCTGGAGACGATCTGGTGATGACTTCGGCAGTCCCACTAGGAGAGAGTTGCAGTAGTCTAGTTGAGTGATGACAAAGGCATGAATAAGTTGAGTAAGTGCGGACTCGGTGAGGAATTTTCTTATTTGAGAAATTCTCCTCAAATGGTAGAAAGCCTTCTTGCAAGCCGAACGAACTTGAGCATCCATGGTGAGGTGCGAGTCAAGTATCACACCAAGACTTCTCACTGTAGAGACCGGTCGAATATCAGCGTCGCCAACAGTCAGGAAATAAGGAGCAGGTTCAACACCCACATGCTTGGAGTACACCAACATGACTTCAGTCTTCGAGTCGTTGTATTTGATCATGTTTTGCGCACCCCATCTCCTCGTTTCAGCTATGCAGGCAGATAGAGAAGAAAAAGCTCGCCGTTGATCAGCACCATCTTTGGAGATCCGAAATGATACATATTTCTGGTCGTCATCGGCATACTGATGATCAGAGATACCATAGCTGGTAGATATTTCATGGATCGGGGTGGTGTATAGGATATACAGGACAGGACCGAGAACAGACCCTTGAGGAACACCAGAGGGGAGAAGAACAGCAGATGAAAATTGGCCTGACACACTGACAGATTGACGCCGATCCGAAAGGTAAGATTGAAACCATGCTAGCGTGGGGCCACAAATACCAAATTTAGCAGAAAGCCGAGCAATAAGGATCTGATGGTCAACAGGTCAAAAGCAGCACTCTGATCAAGGAAGGCAACAACAGTAGCTACATCTTTTTCGTCAGCAGAAACAAGTAAATCATTACAGACTTTCAAAAGAGCAGTTTCAGTAGAGTGAAACGGCCTGTAGGCCGACTGCACGGGGACGAAGAGAGACTCAGATTCAGTTTCCAGATAATCATGAAGTTGTCTAACGACAACACGCTCAATAATTTTGGACAAAAAAGAAAGATTAGATACAGGCCGATAGTTGTTTAGGACATCAGGGTTCAGATTAGGCTTCTTCAACAATGGTGTCACGACAGCAAGTTTCATATCATCAGGGAAGACACCCAGCGAGAGGGACAGATTCACCAGTTTAGTTATAGGTGTGACAAGAATTTCAGCAACCTTCTTCAACAGAAATGTCGGAATGGGATCCAGGGGCGAAGACTTAGTTGGGCAGCGAGTAATCAAAGAAAGAACATCAGCACTCGTTACTGGGGCAAACTTTGTGAAAGAACGAGAAGTCATTGGTTGTTCGGTTACCGAAGTCGATCCAAAGACGTCTAGGCTCGTCCTGATGTCATGAATTTTCTTCAGAAAAAAGTCACCAAATTTCTCAAGAAGAGCAGGTAGATCAGTATGCGATGGAAGGCGAAGAGCAGGCTTCATCAAAAGAAACGAGTCAACAATCTTGAATAACGACTTCTTTCCGGTTTGCTCAGTAATCTTGGAATTGAGAAAATTCACTTTCGCAGAAGATATAAGGGATCTCAATTTGCTCAGAGCATGATGCAAAATCTCCTTGTCAATAGTCAGACTTGTAGCTTTCCAACGTCTCTCCAGCCTCCTAACTTCTTTACGAGTAGAGGCAATTTCTTGATTATTCCAGGGGTTGTCAGGCCGAATAGTGAATACTCTTTTTTGTAGTGGTGCATGTTTATCCAGTACCTCAGTTAAGCCAGCGTTGTACAAGTCTAGAAGGCGAGCGATGTCATCAGTTTCATCGGTGAGCAGAGGAAGGCAGAGAAGATCAGTAGCAAACCTATCCATGTCGATAGCTTTTAAGTTTCTGAGTGAGACAGTTTTCTTGGGTCGAACAGGGCGACTGGCATTGGCAAGCCAATGAACGGCATAGTGATCACTCAAAGGATCAAACACATCACAGTTTAGAACCAAACTATCCACCGACCTTGAAATCACCAAGTCGAGCGTGTGGCCACTAATGTGAGTAGGGCCACTAACATGCTGAAGCAGATCACAAGATTCCAGAAAGGAAAGGAACTTTTGGCACACTAGGTTAGACTTGGTGTCAACATGGATGTTGAAATCACCAACGATCAACAGCTTTGAGGGAGTAGGAAGAAGCAGCTCAAGCAAGTCAGCAAACTCAGTCAAAAATAGACTAGGGCTGAGTGAGGGAGAGCGATATATCACCACCAAGCATATCGTATTGCCATTCACAGAAAGAGATGCAGGAAGATATTCAAAAGACGCAGGCTTGAAGTCAACATTAAGGCCGTTTACACGAATCGAGTCACGAAAAAGTAGGGCGATTCCTCCCCCTCTTCCACTAGCTCTCGGGCAATGTATCGCTGAGTAACCAGCTGGGCACACGTCACGAAGTATAACGTCACCAATGTCTTCATTCAGCCAAGTCTCGGTGATAGCTAATAGATCTAGACCAGTAACAGTAATATGGTAATTGAACAAGTGTTTGTTGCTGACAAGAGATCTGGCGTTGGCGAGGCCGCAGAAAAGGAATCTTGATCTAGCTCTAGCAATCTTTGCTGATTTACCTCCCCTCATGCCACGACGCGAAGATGGGACAGCAGCAATGTAAAGAGATCTGACGACCCGAAGCATTGTGCTCGAAAGACGCTGGGGCACCAGGGAAGAGAAGCGAAGAGAGTAGAACAGCTGATTCAAAATCGCCATGGGGCATAAAGGCAAAACATTGAATGACACCTTCACACTAGAACTGTAGAGGAGATGAAATTCCAATTTCACGCCGTAGAAAGAAAATCACGATATGCAGCACAGCAAACAGTATATTCAAGGTGAAAGACACACTGTGAAACTATAAAAACTTAGAGAATAAACTGAAAATGTCTGGAGCTCAATTTGGTGCTGCCACTTCGGGCGCGACTCAGCAGACACCGGTCTTTTACATAAGAAAACCGTTAAAAGACGAATAAAAAATGAATTGTTATTGGATGAAAAAGTAAAAGAGTTAAGAGTGATTGCAGCAAATGAGTTGTTGCAGTCAAATTGTGACGGCCTTGCCAGCCCACCAACACATTTGCTAACGTCATCGTCGGTGATTCGGTCTCCACAACCTTCTAGATCTCTCTAGACATCTCATCTAGACGATTAGAAGTATAAGGCAACTGTGAACTCCCCACAAAGAACCAAACAATCATGATAAAACTTCGTTCACGGCTAGTGGACAGTACAAAATATGGTCAATTAAAACTTGATTGATAACATTGGAATAGACCCTAAATTCAGGCCTGGCTAGCTCAGTCGGTAGAGCATGAGGCTTTTAATCTCAGGGTCGGGGGTTCGAGCCCCCCGTTGGGCGTTACATATTTGCAAATATTGTAGATTTAATTTAGATGTTGGGAGACCATCGTTAGTATTTTGTAGTCATTTCAGAAAAATTCAGTGTTGACGGTAATCTTCCATAGTTTAGTGGTTATCACGTCGGTCTAACACGCTCAAGGACCTCAGTTCGATCCTAGGTGGAAACAGATAAGTATTTTTTTAGAAAGACTGTCAATCAGATGCATATTCTGCATTTTTGCAAAGGCCATATTCCTTCCCGTACGAAAATGCTCGCTGCCCAAAATAGCTACCAGCTATCTACTAGCTAGTCCTAGATAGGGGAGTTTTTAGTTAGATAAGTTTAGCTTTCCCTATCTAGAATTAACTTAACATATGTAAGCTAGAGCTATTTTAAGTTTGAAATTGGATAGCTTATAGTTGTTTAGCCGCTTCATTACTTCGTTTAGCTTAGATATGTGAGTTGTGCAAACACAGTTATGTTATAGCAGAGAAAAAGCTAATAATATTTCGATTTTCCATATACGAAAATTTTAGCCGATTGGCAACTGACAATTAGCTATCGTGATGTATCTATATTTTTTTATTTGGTTGAGTGAATAATATATACACATACATAGTTGATAATATAAACTTATGTCTTTATAATCATCGTAGACGGATATTTTTATATAAAATTAAAAAAAAATAAAGAAAGAAAGAATTTTAAATATTTTAAGGGACTTACTAACAACCTTTTTATATATATACGCCCTAATAATAAGCCTGGCACCATTGTTTGAAATGTCAAACAGCACATAAATCTCGTCTGCAAATTTTTTCACTTTCATATGTCATCATCCAATATTTGAGTTTTTTAAAGCGTGAATATGTCTAAAAGAAATGCCTGTGACACCGGTCTTTTACATAAGAAAACCGTTAAAAGACGAATAAAAAATGAATTGTTATTGGATGAAAAAGTAAAAGAGTTAAGAGTGATTGCAGCAAATGAGTTGTTGCAGTGAAATTGTGACGGCCTTGCCAGCCCACCAACACATTTGCTAGCGTCATCGTCGGTGATTCGGTCTCCACAACCTTCAACAAGTTCAAACTCTGAGGTAATTATCATTAAATGAGAAAACGGATTTCCAATAATAATCACTGATAATCATATGCTGCAGTCCGTCAAAAACCTATGTTGCCAAAATAGAGATGGTAATCCAGTGTCTCAAGTGGTTCAATTAAACCATGGGGAGGTTTTCAGTGAAGGCACAAGCGAGGTATTATACATTTTGCACAAAGTTTATTTTAAAGTATAATAAATATGGTTTTTACTTTTCGAAATAGATTGAAAATTATTATTCAGCAGTCAATGCCAGCAACATCGAACATCAGCAACATGGGTTACTTCAAGATCAACATCACAGTAATTCTGACGATTCTGCTATTTCTGATACTCAAGATGATGAGGTTTTTACTTGCAAATCACTCACTCATCATCAGTCTGTGTACTGTGTGTTTGTTTCAAATATGTGGTCAATGAAAATGTTTCGAGGACTACATAAATACATGTATCGAAGATTTTTCCCATGAAATATATCTTTCTTCCATATATTTCTACTTGACTTCACTTATTATGAATTGACAGATGATTTTAAATACTGCAAAAAAACACAAATTTTCACCACAGTTTTACATGTTGATTTATTAGTTTACACTTGGCAACATCTATGATGGTGTGATCTTTTTCCCGCCCAAGTCTTACAGCATTCGTAAGTCAAGCACGACGAATCCTGTCAAAGACCTTATGTGCTTTTTTAGTCATATTTAGCAATTTGTTTCAAAGATGACCAACAATAAAGTTCAAAACAACCCTTCTGGATTTTATATTCTGGTCACTGCTTCTGATGGAGTTTTTATGACATCTCCTAGTTCGTTTTTCAGACCGAAACTTCCTTTACCAATAAGTGAAACTGAAGAAGACTGTGAAACTCTGCTTAATTCCTGGATAGCAAGTAAAAAGGCGGTTGCCTTTAGGAAAATGTTAGAAGTATTGTTACAGTAACTGATTCTTTAAAACATCAACCCCTTTCTTCAAACATAGATGGAATTCTACCTCCAAGACGGAGTGGAACCTTTTTAGTTATTCGAAGGATTTCACCGATGGTGATGGACAGCACATTTTTAAGTCTGGTGTTGTAAACTGCTTTTCTGGTATGACATTTACATCAACGATTTCCTACTCTTTACTATTGTTTGGTTTTTGTCACAATTTACAGAGAGTTCGAAAGAAATTTCAGCTGAAAGGAACAAGCTTCTACTAGAACTTAATGGCAAAGAGTTGTTGAAGACAACTGTAGGAAAAAGAACATACAGTTATCCAACATCAAAGTGGCCCACACCAGGAATAATGAAAAGTCCAAGAAAGTGTGTTAACGTTCCTTCTGTTCAACAATCAAAAGAGTTTTCTGCAGTCAAACAGAAAACAGTGCCTGTCAAGTCAAAATCAACTTCTCTGGCTAAACCAAAGGCAGCAGTTCCCTCGGCAGTTCCATTCCAACAAAAGGCTATTGAATCACTGGTGCCAGAAAAACAGGGTGTAATAAGAAAATTAGAATACCCTGAAAGTTCTGGTAAATTTGATCCACTTTAATTATCTGCCAAAATAATTTTACATTCTCACTTGATTGTTTAATAGACTCAAACTTTGAAGAAGAAAAGGAAAAGGATGATGACTTTTTTGGAAGTATACACTCAACTTCATCACAATCAAAGCAGATAGCAGATGTGTCTCCTAGTAATGAACATCAAAAAGAAACAAAGGTTCATAAGGATCAAGTCTTTGTCATCATAAGTGAGAAAGAAAACTCGGGTGCTCTGCCTTCTGGTAGTGACAATGTTCCAAATCTTTATTGCAAAGATATTATTATCGAAGAACTAAAAAAAGTAAGTGCGTTATTATATTTATTTTTGTTGGATGTAAGCAAACACAATATAGGTGGCAGCACATACAGGAGTGGTGGCAGCACAAGCGGGAGTTCTCTCGGCCTTCCACCTTGACTGTACAGTGCTCTCCTTTGTCACTTTCTCTTTCTCTCCGTCTGCTAAAACACGCGGTTATACGTTAACTTGTCTCCCTGTTTTTTGTATCAAGAAATCTGGTCTAAGTATTTCTTTTCTGTGTTCCAAACCTCGTTGTATCGAGACTCGTGAGTTATTCTTTTGTTCATCCGAGTTAATTAGACTCAGGTAATTATCTCTGTAATCCTGTCTCATGTATTGCATATTCAATGTACACATTTCGACATGCATTTATCAGATGTATTTTGCCTGTACAGTCAATACAGAAGCCTGTGTTGATTCAAACACAGAAGCCTAGTAAAACCCTTGTCTATTCTTTACAGGTTATGGGCCCAGTGCACACCTTCCAAAGACAAGATGGCAAATTCACCAACTAGAGAAGTCAGCCATGTGATCAAATTCAACGGCAAGAATTTTCCCCTCTGGAAATTTGGATGTTGGCTCAAGCTTGAGCAACATGACCTCGTGCACATTGTAAATGGAAATGAAACACTTCCAGAACAGGTATACATTTTTCACAAAGCACACAATGTCTGTCATTTGAGATTATCCCTACTCGTATCAACCCAAGGTGGAGACTTGAGGAGCATCACATGTTGCATGTTCATGGCAAGTCGTACCATCACCCATATCCATCTTCCTTATCTCCCCAATGCAGCATTGCACGTGTAGCTTTTAAACAAATTACAATACTGTCGATATTCATGAACCTTTTTTTTTCGTTCAGGAACTGAATGATGAAGGAGAAGTAGCTAACTACATGGCGATAAGCGACTGGATGAGAAGAGATGTCCTCGCACGCAATTATCTCGTTGCAACGATCGAGCCTCAACAGCAAAGAACGCTTATCAACTGCAGAACTGCTTTCGAGATGTGGACTCGTCTTTCTGCACAGCACCTTCAGAACGCTGCGGAGAATCAGCACGTGCTACAACACAGATTCTACGAGTATCAGTACAACCCGAGCCATGATGTGATGTCCCACATCACTGAAATCGAGACCCTGGCATCACAATTGAGTGACGTGGGCGCGCCCATGACTGATATTCAGATCATGACAAAAATAATATGCACGCTCCCACCGAGCTATCGCAACTTTTCAACCATATGGGACAGTGTACCAGTAAACGAACGCACGATGCCACTCCTCACATCGCGGTTGCTGAAAGAAGAATCCAACACTTTGCGCTGGTCAAGAGGTCAACAAGACGCGGCCGATACCTCATTCTTCGCCCAGAATTATCCAAACACCTATGCACCAAATCCGCGTGAATCAAGAGGTGGTCGAGCGAATCGAGGGAGAGGCGATAGAGGAAGAGGCGGCCACCGGAGCAATGGTTCAGCAAGATACCGGCCATACGTGAATTGCACATATTGCAAAAAAGATTGGCACACGCATGAAGAATGCCGAAAACGTAAACGAGATGATTTAGCCAAATCAAACGACACCGGAGCCGCAGTGACTGATTTTCTCTCGATGAACAGAATGTCTTTGAAACAGATGTCGGATCGACCAAATCAAGACAAATCAGAAGCCAATCAAGACCACAGCTTTATATCCAACTCCACCTGCTTCATAGCGCGACGCTCTCAAGATTGGTTTGCCGATTCCGGCGCCACGCAGCATATGTCCGATCAACGAGAATTCTTCAAAGAATTCACAGCCGTGGAACCCAACACGTGGTTCGTGAAGGGTATAGGCGGGTCTCAACTCCAAGTACACGGTCAAGGCAGTATTGAATTCACGGCACTTGTAGATGGAACTAAACGGACAATCAAAATCGAAACGGTCTTATTTGTGCCCGATCTTGGAGTCAATTTGCTCTCCATAGCTGCAGTTACAGAAGTCGGCGTTTCAGTACACTTTATTGAATCCAACGTGAGCTTCAATCAAAATGATACCGTCGTGATGGTCGGCGAGCGCATCGGCAGGACACTTTACCACTTGGCCATCACAGTTGACCCACCTTGTGACTGGGCATGCTTCACGATACCTGCCCCGCCGTCTATCGACGTTTGGCACCAACGACTAGCGCACACAAGCACCAAGAAGATACGCAAGATGGCGTCTCTACAAATGGTAAATGGTCTTATTCTACCCATTGATGATGTATCACGCATTCATCCCTGCACAGGCTGTATGTCAGGGAAAATGGAGCGCTCAAAATTCAAATCAGGAAGAACGAGAGCGATACAAGTTGGTCAGCTCATACATTCTGATGTATGTGGGCCTATGCACGTGGCCACGCCTAGAGGATCAAGATATTTTGTTCTATTTTCTGATGATTTTAGTGGTTACCGAAGTGTCTATTTTCTTAAACAGAAATCAGAAGTAGCTGACTCCTTCCGTGAGTACGTGAATCATCTGCGAACCGAGACTGGCCAAATGGTTCACACGCTGAGAGCCGACAACGGTGGAGAGTTTATAGGACATCAATTCAAAGAATGGCTATCCAACCATGGAATCAAACTAGAGACGTCGGCGCCACACACCCCAGAACAAAATGGTGTATCTGAACGAGCTAATAGAACCATAATGGAAGCTGCCCGATGCCTCATCCATGCCAAGAACGTTCCCCTGGAACTTTGGGGAGAGGCCATTGCCTGCGCCGTTTACACGCTTAACCGTGTGTCCACCAAGACGGCCCCCAACACTCCATACCAAAACTGGTTTGGCACAAAGCCAGATGTCTCCAATTTAAGGATTTTTGGTTCCACTGCGTACATTCACGTACCTAAGGCAGAAAGAAGAAAACTGGACTCGAAGAGTGTCACCTGCCATTTCGTCGGGTATTGCGCCACACAAAAGGCCTACCGATTCTGGGACCCAATCACAAGAAAAATCAGGGTCAGTCGTGACGTAATCTTCAACGAACAAGCCTTTGACACACCAAGACAAGACCCAACATCTGATAATGATTTTGCAGCGAGACGTCTTCTTTTAGGCCCACTAGCCAGCGCACCCAAAGAAGCTATGCCAGAAAACGTTGTCGACACCACGCCTTCTCCGCCGTACAACGAAAATAATCTTCCAGATTCAATCTTGCTTCCAGAGTCTCCTATTATTGATCCTGTTCCACCAACACCTATTGTAGACTATCCACCTTCCGTATCTCCCGCTCCAGAAGCCAATCCTCCGTCGCCTAATATTCATTTACAGGACGATGTCAACACCAACGCTCCGAACAATCACGTTCGCCATTCCAAATATCCTCTTCGAATCCGTAAGCCGAAAAGACGATGGGATGAATCACTTCTTTCAGCAGTCGAATCATGTGAGCCCAAGACCTATATGGATGCCATGACCTCACCTGATCACCTGCATTGGAAGCAAGCAATCCAGGAAGAACATGATTCCCTTTTACGCAATCAAACTTGGACTTTAAAGCCACTGCCACCTGGCGGATCTTTAATCAAATGCCGATGGGTCCTCACAATCAAGCCGGGCGTACGTGGCACTGAACCCCGCTACAAGGCAAGATTAGTTGCCAAGGGGTATTCTCAGCGTTATGGAATAGACTACGAAGAAACCTTCGCTCCAGTGGCAAAACAGGACACACTTAGGTTAATCCTGTCATTCGTCGCAGTCTACGATCTCGAAATGCGGCAGCTGGACATCAAAACAGCTTTTCTCTACGGTGAACTGGAGGAGGAATTATATCTGGAGCAACCGGAAGGCTTCGTTACTGCTGGACAAGAAAACTTGGTATGCCATCTACACAAATGCCTTTACGGTTTGAAGCAGGCATCGCGTGTATGGAATCGACATTTTGATGCTTTTCTCCGCAAGTTTGGTCTCATCCCAAGTGAATCTGATCCCTGTCTCTACCATCGCCACCACAAGGAGGAGTTCACCATGGTCATCATATGGGTGGACGATGGCCTGGTTTGTAGTAACAGCAGCAAAGCAATATCTGATATAATTAATTATCTTGCAGACCACTTCGAAATGAGATCATCTGAGGCCAACCACTTTGTAGGCCTATCGATCTTCAGAAACCGAAAAGAAAAAACGCTCTACCTGTCGCAGCCGGAATACACTGAAAAAATCTTGCAACGTTTCCACATGGACGGATGCCATCCTGTTAGTCTACCAGCCACTCCTGGAGCTTTCCTGAATAAAGAAGAAAATCTCAAGAAAACGATCCAAGTTCCCTTCAAAGAGGCCATTGGATCACTCATGTATTTGATGCTGTCATCGCGCCCAGACATCGCTTTTGCTTTGAATCAAGCTTCACAATTCTGTGAAAATCCACAAGCGGCACACTGGGCAGCCGTTAAGAAAATCTTCTCGTATCTACAAGGCACAAAAAACTACGGTCTACGCTATGGTCCCTCATTGGTCGCTCCTGTTGGTTACTCGGATTCAGATTATGCTGGAGACATCAACACCCGACAATCAACTTCAGGTTTCATCTTTCTTCTGAACGAGGGCCCCATAGCCTGGAGCAGCCGTCGTCAGAACTGTGTTGCCCTCTCCACCACTGAAGCAGAGTATGTGGCTGCTTGTGAAGCAGCCAAGGAAAGTGTGTGGTTGCGGCGTCTTCTACTTGAAATAATCCCTGATTGGAAACAACCACTACCTTTGCTCTGTGATAACATTTCTTCAATTGAACTCACTAGGAGCCCCAAATTCCATCAGCGAACCAAACACATCGACGTCCGTTTCCATTTTATCAGAGCCCAGCAAGAAGCAAAAGAAATCGACGTGAAGTACACTCCAACTACTGAACAGCTCGCAGATCCTTTCACCAAGCCATTACCGAACCCTCGCTTCTCTATTTTACGCAAGGCGATTGGTGTAGTGCCAGTTCCCGATTTATAATATTTTTCTTTTTAGAGAGAGAGCAAACACACCATCGGAGAAACGCTGATAATTTTTATTTTTTCATCATGTAGAAATTCAAACATTTATTTTATTTTTCCATACAACCCTCTCTGTCTTTCTCTCCTCTTAAAAAAAAAAACACAACTACAACAACAACAAATCTCTAGATTTAACTATCGCACCTGTACGTATGTTTGAGGAGGAGTGTTGGATGTAAGCAAACACAATATAGGTGGCAGCACATACAGGAGTGGTGGCAGCACAAGCGGGAGTTCTCTCGGCCTTCCACCTTGACTGTACAGTGCTCTCCTTTGTCACTTTCTCTTTCTCTCCGTCTGCTAAAACACGCGGTTATACGTTAACTTGTCTCCCTGTTTTTTGTATCAAGAAATCTGGTCTAAGTATTTCTTTTCTGTGTTCCAAACCTCGTTGTATCGAGACTCGTGAGTTATTCTTTTGTTCATCCGAGTTAATTAGACTCAGGTAATTATCTCTGTAATCCTGTCTCATGTATTGCATATTCAATGTACACATTTCGACATGCATTTATCAGATGTATTTTGCCTGTACAGTCAATACAGAAGCCTGTGTTGATTCAAACACAGAAGCCTAGTAAAACCCTTGTCTATTCTTTACAATTTTTGTCATGACAATTCCTTTCTATTCACTTAACAATTTCCTTCCTTGTGATTTATTCAGGAAAATGAATCATTGAGGGAAAAAAAACGGATTTTAGAAGAAAAGTTACTGACTACAATACCATTGCATCAAACGAATTTGAAAATATTGAGCTAAGAGAAAAAATTGAAGGTTTGGAGAAAGAAGAGCCGATAGTTCTTGTCCGAGGTATAATTTATATATTTTCAAATTTTGCGTGTGTATAAATGACCTTAAATATTTATAGAGATGAAGGAAACACTTGAGGGAATGAAAAGTCTCGTTGGGATCATATCATCACCAGCAGTGCACAGTCAACTAAATGTACAACCTCCAGGTTTTGGTGTTCCATCGCAATATTTAAGTAGTCCATCGTCAAGTTCTTGCCACATCGGTGCAAAATTGGTAATAGTTTTAAAAAATAGTAAAAGGGCTTTATTTCTTAAATGCTTATTGTTAGTGTAGGTAAAACTATGGGGAGAAGTTTTCATCTGCGAATCTGTGCCTAAAAAAGTGAAAACAATCTTGAAGTCTAGTGGTCAGACAGAGTTTTCTCGGAATCGCGCAGTTACTGTCATCTTGGAAAATTTATTTTCACCTGAGCAACTGGCAAATATGTCACTGTCAGGCAGAAAAAGTCCAGGAATTCCTGACGCTATTCCAAAACCGAAAATTCCGGACAAAATCCAAGAGGCTATTCACAGTAAGAAACCAAACAAGTTTATAGAGATTTACGATGTATTATAAATAACAATTTTATTTATTAGATTTCATGCAAGCAGCATGGGACGAGGCATTTTCAATCAAGGATGAAAAAGGGAGCGTTACGACTATGGCTGTTCTATCAACCACCCAAATCGATAAGGCAATTGGAGCAAGGTTATTGGCCTGTCACACCCACCTAAAAAAGAAGAAAAATCCACAATCAGACCATGAATAGAAGATATCGCCTCTCACCAGTCTCGAAACTTTCTTTACTTTTTTTTTTATTTTTCACGATTTGTTTTTGTGTTACTTTCTTAAAATGTTATCTATTACATTTTAAGAGAGTATGTGCTGCTGTGTTTTTAAACATGCCTTGTTAAACATCAAACATCTGTTCAGATGTTTGATGAAAATACAAAGACGAGAGAAAATATTTTGATTTATTTATTTAAGTTAATTTTATTAAAATATAGGTGTATTAGGCATAAATATATTTCCGGTAAAATAATTCATTTTTAATATGCTACAAATTAGCTTAAATTCAACTGTCTAAAAACCCATTTTTAGCTCGAAAGAAAAAGCTAGGGAAATCTTAATTAAAAATACGTTGGAACTTTTCAACTAGAAGTCAGCTGTAGACAACCTAATTTTTAATGGCTTTTAGCTGTTTTTGTCCAGTGGGAAAAGGGACAAAAAAACCTCACTGTAAGCTTGGCATGATAAGCTAATAGCCCCCGCGTTGTAAGCTAACGGTCAGCTACAAACAGGCTGAAATTTTCGTACGGGTTGTGAATGAAATCTACACTCTGACAATCTGAAAATATTCGCAATGCAGTATCCGGAAGAAGTCAACAGACAGGGGGGATCAATGGCGACTGCGGTTGTTGTGCAGGTGATATAGCCCTTAAGAGACTTTCTTCTTTAGCCAATCGACAATGCCCTTTGGTTTTAGGAATGTGGGAAATGACTTGCGCTGGATGGGGAAGAAGTCCATAAACATCAGCAGAGGGGAATCTATGATAGATTACACCTGAACCTGGAACAGTAGCTCCACAAGAAAATTAACATGATGCGTGTGCACCCTACGCTGCAAATTTTCACTAGATTCAACAATCATCAGCTAAAGAAGCCATATCGTGAGTGTGCACTCTACAATGCAAGCTTTAGTCGGGTATAAAGTCATGAGAAAAAGAGTTTAAAATAGAGCAATAGATTTCAATCACCATGCGCGCCTGGGGTGGGATCGAACCACCAGCCTTCCGGTTAATAGCCGAACGCAATAGCCAATTGCGCCACAGAGGCATGCTGATTGGCTAACGACACCCATTAGGAAAGAAAACATTACATTTTTACTAAGGCCAACACTAATAAAATCTTGCAGTTGACTTCCGGTATGCCATAGTGAAGAGGCTATCACGTCGTCTTCACAAGCTGAAAATCCTCAGTTCGTTCCTAGGTGGAAGCATCAGAAAAGCTATGGGAATAAATAATATCCGAGGAAAAGTAAAAAAAAAAACAAATAGTTATAGTAGTGTATCTCATCTAGACGATTAGAAGTATTGGGCAACTGTGAACTCCCCACAAACAACCAAACAATCATCATAAAAGTTCGTTCACGGCTAGCGGACAGGACAAAATATCATCAATAAAACTTGGTTGAAGACATTGGAATAGAGCACAAATTCAAGCCTGGCTAGTTCAGTCGGTAGAGCATGAGACTCTTAATCTCAGGGTTTGGGGTTCGAGCCCAACGATTGGTGTTACGTACTTGCAAACATTGTAGATTTCATTTAGATGTTGGGAGACCATCGTTAGTCATTTGTAGCTATTTCAGAAAAATTCAATGTCGGCATGAAGTTTCCATAGTGTAGTGGTTATCACGTCGGCCTAACACGCTGAAGGTCCTCAGTTCGATCCTGGGTGGAAACAAGGAAGTATTTTTTTAGAAAGACTATCAATCAGATGCATATTTTGCAATTTTGCAAAGGCCATATTCCTTGTGAATGAAATCTACAATCTGACAATCTGAAAATATTCGCAATGCTGTATCCGGAAGAATTCAGCAGACAGGGGGGGGGGATAAATGGCGACTGCGGTTGTTGTGCAGGTGATATAGCCCTTAAGAGACTTTCTTCTTTAGCCAATCGACATTGCCCTTTGGTTTTAGGAATGTGGGAAATGACTTGCGCTGGATGAGGAAGAAGTCCATAAACATCAGCAGAGGGGAATCTATGATAGATTACACCTGAACCTGGAACAGTAGCTCCACAAGAAAATGAACATGATGCGTGTGCACCCTACGCTGTAAATGTTCAGTAGATTCAATAATCATCAGATAAAGAAGCTATATCGTGAGTGTGCACTCTACAATGCAAGCTTTAGTCGGGTATAAAGTCATGAGAAGAAGATTTTAAAATGCAGCAATAGATTTCAATCACCATGCGCCCCTGGGTGGGATCGAACCACCAGCCTTCCGGGTAACAGCCGAACGCGCTAGCCAATTGCGCCACAGAGGCATGCTAATTAGCTAACGACACCCATTAGGAAAGCAAAAAATACATTTTTGTGCAGCTGCTGTGCTGTCTGTGCTGTGCTGTGCTGTTCTTCTTGTTTCTATTTCATAAACATCACGGATGTTTTTATGAATTCATTGATTCAATTAACTTTTAATGGTGTATTGGACATTAATTCACATATCCTGTAAGAATAAATCGCTTTGAATAAGCGAAACGGTAAAGATATCAAATTCAAATTCATTGAAGTGGTGTTTCCCAGCTTATCAAAGCAGTATTTTTGATTTTTCTTCAACGCCAATGCAAGATATGACTTACGAGGAGTTATCTTGTCAATTATTCATGTGTGAGCGAAAAAGAAATGAACAACTAAATTTTTACCTAAAAAGTATCATTTTTGAAAATTGACTTCAACTCCGTAGGTTGACTAGACTGCTAAGAACTATCAATAATAGCTAAATAACGAGAGCCGAGAATCGAACTCGGGTCAATTGCATGGAAGGCAACTATGCTAACCACTATACCACCATCACTTGATATAAGTGAGCGTCATCACTTTCGTATTGTCACATCTTTTTAAATTACAGAAAATTGACCAGTATTACCACTTGGTGACCTGGTATAGTGGGTACATTAAGCATTCTCTATCACTATATCAAAGCAACCTCTCTAATTATGGTGCAAAGCGATGATCATGTAAATTCAGATAACGATATGGTTGTCAGGAGTTGACGCCTTAGCCTTGGCCATCCTGACCACATCATATGTACCTAAATTCCTTTTCACTACTGATGTGGCATATATTAAAACTTTTTTCTCCACTGGCTCGCGTCACTGGCTTATTGCACTGGAAGAGGGAAGAAATCCATAAACACCAGAGGAGAATCTATGATAGCAGCCGAACGCGCAAGCCAATTGCGACACAGATGCATGCTGATTGACTAACGACACCCATTAGGAAAGCAAACAATACGTTTTTACTACGGCCAAAAATAATAAAATCTTGCAGTTGACTTCCGGTATCCCATAGTGTAGAGGTTATCACGTCGTCTTCGTAAACTGAAAATCCTCAGTTTGTTCCTAGGTGGAAGCATCAGAAACGCTATGGGAATAAATAATATCCGAGGAAAAGTAAAAAAAAAATATTAATAGTAGTGTATCTCATCTAGACGATTAGAAGTATAAGGCAACTGTGAATTCCCCACAAAGAACCAAACAATCATCATAAAACTTCGTTCACGGCTAGTGGACAGTACAAAATATGGTCAATTCAAACTTGATTGATAACATTGGAATAGACCCTTTTTTTAGGCTTTTAGGCCTGGCTAGCTCAGTCGGTAGAGCATGAGACTCTTAATCTCAGGGTCGGGGGTTCGAGCCCCCCGTTGGGCGTTACATATTTGCAAATATTGTAGATTTAATTTAGATGTTGGGAGACCATCGTTAGTATTTTGTAGTCATTTCAGAAAAATTCAGTGTTGACGGTAATTTTCCATAGTTTAGTGGTTATCACGTCGGTCTAACACGCTCATGGACCTCAGTTCGATCCTAGGTGGAAACAGATAAGTATTTTTTAGAAAGACTGTCAATCAGATGCATATTCTGCATTTTTGCAAAGGCCATATTCCTTCCCGTACGAAAATGCTCGCTGCCCAAAATAGCTACCAGCTATCTACTAGCTAGTCCTAGATAGGGGAGTTTTTAGTTAGATAAGTTTAGCTTTCCCTATCTAGAATTAACTTAACATATGTAAGCTAGAGCTATTTTAAGTATGAAATTGGATAGCTTATAGTTGTTTAGCCGCTTCATTACTTCGTTTAGCTTAGATATGTGAGTTGTGCAAACACAGTAATGTTATAGCAGAGAAAAAGCTAATAATATTTCGATTTTCCATATACGAAAATTTTAGCCGATTGGCAACTGACCGTTAGCTATCGTGATGTATCTATATTTTTTTATTTGGTTGAGTGAATAATATATACACATACATAGTTGATAATATAAACTTATGTCTTTATAATCATCGTAGACGGATATTTTTATATAAAATTAAAAAAAAATAAAGAAAGAAAGAATTTTAAATATTTTAAGGGACTTACTAACAACCTTTTTATATATATACGCCCTAATAATAAGCCTGGCACCATTGTTTGAAATTTCAAACAGCACATAAATCTCGTCTGCAAATTTTTTCACTTTCATATGTCATCATCCAATATTTGAGTTTTTTAAGGTGTGAATATGTCTAAAAGAAATGCCTGTGACACCGGTAATAATAATAATAATAATGTATTTCACTTAATATAGCGCCTTTTCCATTAACATGATCAAAGGCGCTTTCTTTCCCGACGAGCACGTTGATCAATTACATCTCTAAATGCAACAGTTATTAAATGGGTCTTCAGGCGAGAGCGGAACTGGGCTAGGGAAGACGCAATACGGACATTCTGAGGAAGAGAATTCCAAAGCTGGGGAGCATACGTCTTGAAGGACCGGCAGCCATAAGTATTGGTACGGGACTTCATTGAAATTAGTCTATCACAGGCCAAGCGAGAGGAGACAGGTAGACGGAGGAGGGACGACAAGTAACGAGGAGCCAGACAGTGTAGACAACGATACGTGAGCAGCGCAATTTTGAAATCAATTCGAAATGCAATAGGGAGCCAATGGAGATCGAGGAGAATAGGAGAAATCAGGTCGCACTTTTTCGCGCCTTTGATGAGACGAGCCGCTGCATTCTGGACACGCTGGAGACGATCTAGTGATGACTTCGGCAGTCCCACTAGGAGAGAGTTGCAGTAGTCTAGTTGAGTGATGACAAAGGCATGAATAAGTTGAGCAAGTGCGGACTCGGTGAGGAATTTACTTATTTGAGAAATTCTCCTCAAATGGTAGAAAGCCTTCTTGCAAGCCGAACGAACTTGAGCATCCATGGTGAGGTGCGAGTCAAGTATCACACCAAGACTTCTCACTGTAGAGACCGGTCGAATATCAGCGTCGCCAACAGTCAGGAAATAAGGAGCAGGTTCAACACCCACATGCTTGGAGTACACCAACATGACTTCAGTCTTCGAGTCGTTGTATTTGATCATGTTTTGCGCACCCCATCTCCTCGTTTCAGCTATGCAGGCAGATAGAGAAGAAAAAGCTCGCCGTTGATCAGCACCATCTTTGGAGATCCGAAATGATACATATTTCTGGTCGTCATCGGCATACTGATGATCAGAGATACCATAGCTGGTAGATATTTCATGGATCGGGGTGGTGTATAGGATATACAGGACAGGACCGAGAACAGACCCTTGAGGAACACCAGAGGGGAGAAGAACAGCAGATGAAAATTGGCCTGACACACTGACAGATTGACGCCGATCCGAAAGGTAAGATTGAAACCATGCTAGCGTGGGGCCACAAATACCAAATTTAGCAGAAAGCCGAGCAATAAGGATCTGATGGTCAACAAAGTCAAAAGCAGCACTCTGATCAAGGAAGGCAACAACAGTAGCTACATCTTTTTCGTCAGCAGAAACAAGTAAATCATTACAGACTTTCAAAAGAGCAGTTTCAGTAGAGTGAAACGGCCTGTAGGCCGACTGCACGGGGACGAAGAGAGACTCAGATTCAGTTTCCAGATAATCATGAAGTTGTCTAACGACAACACGCTCAATAATTTTGGACAAAAAAGAAAGATTAGATACAGGCCGATAGTTGTTTAGGACATCAGGGTTCAGATTAGGCTTCTTCAACAATGGTGTCACGACAGCAAGTTTCATATCATCAGGGAAGACACCCAGCGAGAGGGACAGATTCACCAGTTTAGTTATAGGTGTGACAAGAATTTCAGCAACCTTCTTCAACAGAAATGTCGGAATGGGATCCAGGGGCGAAGACTTAGTTGGGCAGCGAGTAATCAAAGAAAGAACATCAGCACTCGTTACTGGGGCAAACTTTGTGAAAGAACGAGAAGTCATTGGTTGTTCGGTTACCGAAGTCGATCCAAAGACGTCTAGGCTCGTCCTGATGTCATGAATTTTCTTCAGAAAAAAGTCACCAAATTTCTCAAGAAGAGCAGGTAGATCAGTATGCGATGGAAGGCGAAGAGCAGGCTTCATCAAAAGAAACGAGTCAACAATCTTGAATAACGACTTCTTTCCGGTTTGCTCAGTAATCTTGGAATTGAGAAAATCCACTTTCGCAGAAGATATAAGGGATCTCAATTTGCTCAGAGCTTGATGCAAAATCCCCTTGTCAATAGTCAGACTTGTAGCTTTCCAACGTCTCTCCAGCCTCCTAACTTCTTTACGAGTAGAGGCAATTTCTTGATTATTCCAGGGGTTGTCAGGCCGAATAGTGAATACTCTTTTTTGTAGTGGTGCATGTTTATCCAGTACCTCAGTTAAGCCAGCGTTGTACAAGTCTAGAAGGCGAGCGATGTCATCAGTTTCATCGGTGAGCAGAGGAAGGCAGAGAAGATCAGTAGCAAACCTATCCATGTCGATAGCTTTTAAGTTTCTGAGTGAGACAGTTTTCTTGGGTCGAACAGGGCGACTGGCATTGGCAAGCCAATGAACGGCATAGTGATCACTCAAAGGATCAAACACATCACAGTTTAGAACCAAACTATCCACCGACCTTGAAATCACCAAGTCGAGCGTGTGGCCACTAATGTGAGTAGGGCCACTAACATGCTGAAGCAGATCACAAGATTCCAGAAAGGAAAGGAACTTTTGGCACACTAGGTTAGACTTGGTGTCAACATGGATGTTGAAATCACCAACGATCAACAGCTTTGAGGGAGTAGGAAGAAGCAGCTCAAGCAAGTCAGCAAACTCAGTCAAAAATAGACTAGGGCTGAGTGAGGGAGAGCGATATATCACCACCAAGCATATCGTATTGCCATTCACAGAAAGAGATGCAGGAAGATATTCAAAAGACGCAGGCTTGAAGTCAACATTAAGGCCGTTTACACGAATCGAGTCACGAAAAAGTAGGGCGATTCCTCCCCCTCTTCCACTAGCTCTCGGGCAATGTATCGCTGAGTAACCAGCTGGGCACACGTCACGAAGTATAACGTCACCAATGTCTTCATTCAGCCAAGTCTCGGTGATAGCTAATAGATCTATACCAGTAACAGTAATATGGTAATTGAACAAGTGTTTGTTGCTGACAAGAGATCTGGCGTTGGCGAGGCCGCAGAAAAGGAATCTTGATCTAGCTCTAGCAATCTTTGCTGATTTACCTCCCCTCATGCCACGACGCGAAGATGGGACAGCAGCAATGTTGAGAGATCTGACGACCCGAAGCATTGTGCTCGAAAGACGCTGGGGCACCAGGGAAGAGAAGCAAAGAGAGTAGAACAGCTGATTCAAAATCGCCATGGGGCATAAAGGCAAAACATTGAATGACACCTTCACACTAGAACTGTAGAGGAGATGAAATTCCAATTTCACGCCGTAGAAAGAAAATCACGATATGCAGCACAGCAAACAGTATATTCAAGGTGAAAGACACACTGTGAAACTATAAAAACATAGAGAATAAACTGAAAATGTCGGGAGCTCAATTTGGTGCTGCCACTTCGGGCGCGACTCAGCAGACACCGGTCTTTTACATAAGAAAACCGTTAAAAGACGAATAAAAAATGAATTGTTATTGGATGAAAAAGTAAAAGAGTTAAGAGTGATTGCAGCAAATGAGTTGTTGCAGTCAAATTGTGACGGCCTTGCCAGCCCACCAACACATTTGCTAGCGTCATCGTCGGTGATTCGGTCTCCACAACCTTCAACAAGTTCAAACTCTGAGGTAATTATCATTAAATGAGAAAACGGATTTCCAATAATAATCACTGGTGATGGTTGGACGATCACAATATAAACTCACACTGAAGTTACACTTATACTAACACTAACACAAACACAAACACAAAGTAGATTATAAGGAAACTTTATTTACCACTTGTTAGGGAGTAAACTGCCGGAATCACTCTGCCGGGATGAGGCAGAGCGTGGGCTTTTTATACTTGGGGTTAGTTATTGCAACATAGATAAAGACACGTATACAGTTGCACCATCACCAGGATGTGGTGGTGCAAGAAGAGAAAGATGTTTGTCGGATGGCGCAATTAACATTGCACCATCTGAAGCAACCTTAGTATCAAGGTTGAAAGCGCCTTGTCATAAAAGTCTGACGGCTTTCACCTTGAGAGGCATCGCTCCCGCCTCGCTACATTCCTCCCTTACCCGAAGAAATTCTGGGTAGGAGGGTGAAACAAAACCCAATAATTGAACAAGCATAATTGATAGCATATATTGTATAGAGAAAGCGATTGACTAATACATAATTGACAAAATTTTATACCAACACCAAAACGAGTAAATGTGAAATAAGTATAATAAACGAGATAAAATATAAAAGAAACAATTAGATTGGGTTATGGGGATTGATGATGGTGTCATTTGAGTCTTCATCAGTATCCGCATAGGGTACTAATGATTCCCAACGACAAGGCACCATTTGGTCCGAGTTTTCTTCTTCACCTGCTTCCTCTCTTTCTTCATAAATTTCTTCTTCCTCTTCGTCCACGATCTCTCCTTCTTCCAGTTCCTCTCTTTCTTCATAAATTTCTTCTTCCTCTTCGTCTACGATTTCTCCTTCTTCTTGTTCTTCCTCCATTGCTGCGTGTCTTTCCGGGCTCCTTTCGTCCTCAATTTTAAATCATGAGTATATGCTAGTTGATTTGGAGTCGTCTTCTAATTTGAAAGTTGTTGCTGTAGATGTTTGAGTGATTGTAGCCTTTCCTTGTGTGAGAAGCCGCGGTGTGTGTGCGATGCGATCTGCATCGGCCACATCCCAGATTAAAGTCATGTGGTTATGCGTGTGTACACCATCTGAGATGTTAGCTCTTCCCAATGGAGTGTCGATCAAATCGTTTTCTTCTTGTAGAATTATAGTTTCTTCCACCATGCAGTTCAATACTTGAGTCGATATAGTGCGCATCCACGCACCACTTTCTGATGGTTCCGGCACGAACAGCCATTTTCCGTCGGCAA
Source organism: Daphnia pulex (assembly GCF_021134715.1). Classification (NCBI taxonomy): domain Eukaryota; kingdom Metazoa; phylum Arthropoda; class Branchiopoda; order Diplostraca; family Daphniidae; genus Daphnia; species Daphnia pulex. Next base: position 3,787,775 of record NC_060021.1, on the reverse strand, counting down.
ATTTCATCGGCATTTCTTCACAACGTTTGGTTTGTGTCATGATCTTACATTCGGCTTCCGTTGTGTCGACTGCACGTTTGTCGGGCAATAACCGCGCACTTTCAATCCATCTTTTCTATCGGTCCAAACAGCGTAGTCTGCGTTGCGTTCAGTCGGGCGGCGAATTGGCTGACAAAGTTCGTCATCGATTCGGAGATGTTCTCGTCTTATTGGATCCTTGCAGTTACAAATTGTAGTCTTGAAGGCGACCGCGTAGACGCTCAGCAGTAGAAGGATATAGATAGTCATCCTTAACATTTTGTTTTGAAAGTGGCGATACATCGGCTGAATGGCGCCGTCTGGGTGGAATTATTGTATAGTCAACTCCACCATGTTGTTAATCTTCTTTGTATTTTTGTGGCGAAATGGTGGCTGTCGCTCCAGTTCGGTTTTAATATTCGAAAGTTTGTGTCTCTTTTTTTAATAGTTTAAATGGGGGGAGAGAAAGAAAAATGAATGATAGAAATCGAAAATATGCTTGTATTGTGGGGGAATGTGTAGAATGGAGGTTTTTTTTTTTACTTTACTTGAAAAATGGAGGGCATTATGATAAATTTAGGTTAACTTTTACTTTTAATATGATTGAATTTTATATGGGAAAGTTTTAGTTTATATCTATTTGCTCGTGCTGGTTATTTACGGAAGGAGAGAAAATTTACAATAACTGCTATATGGGCGGGGTGATTCTTACTTTTAGCGCTAGATGGCGTATGCGTTCACTTTCTTGTGAAAATTCGGTTTGAGCGATGCTTTCACTTTCGTTAAGGTATGCATATTGCCAGCGGGGTCATTGACTCATTTTGTTTATTTATTTTTTTAAATTGTATAGAGTTTGTAAAAATGATGTTGAAGAATATTTTACTTTTACTTTTCTAATCAGATATGCTTTTGTAAGGTAAGTTGGAGATTTTTAGGAAGAATTTTACTAATCTCTTGTTTGTCTTTCAAGTTTAGAGAATAATTGATCAGTAGGCCTATGCCTGAAAACGACTGAAAACCAAATAGGGTTACTTTTTTTTATCGAATTGATTCGTGTTAGTTCGGTTGTATTTTTTTTTTTTTTTTTTGTGTTTAGCTATTGATCGGTGTTTTTAATTCAGTTACTGTCCGCCCGGATTTATTTTATGCACTTCGATTGAATTGTGCTTATTTTGCTCTTTTTATTTTATGTTCTTATTTCGTCATTCTCGCCGCATTTATATTCCGTATTCAGCCCATTTAAAGTTTGACACAAATATGGAAGAGAAAACAACACGACATGGGAATATTCTATTTATGGTTTGTTTTGTTTTTTTAAAAAATCAAACTACTAAAAAGCGAAAGAAAGAAAAGGGAAAACAAATAGTGACAGAAATTTTAAAGAAACAACGCTGTTTATTGAAAAATGCTGTTTGTTTCCATCTATGTGGGAAAACATAAACTTATTACTAATGTTATACATTTAATTTCTACGCCTTAAATTGTATCTATGATTTACTATAATAGGGGTCTGCATATTAGTGTCAGAAATTGATGCGCTTAGAATTGTATCTGGTTGGGGTTGCTGCTGTTTAGGTTTTCGTCCTCTACGTTTAGGATTACACTTGGGTTAGGTATATATATATTTTTTTTATTTCAGGTGTACCCCAAATTTTAGCTATTATAGGGGTGGTATCTGAAACAAATACTTCATTTGGATTTTCTGTTTCCAACTTAATCCTATTTACATGTACAACAAATTTGGCCTTGGATAATGGATTGGCTAATATCTAAAAAATTATCTCAGAAGTTATTTAGTTAGTTATTAGTTATTTATATAGAAGTTATTTCCCAGACACCATGTAGGGTCTTATCCATCTATTACTAAATTTTTCTGTTGTTACATATGCTTTTAAAAGAACGTGATCATTGATTTTTAATTTCACTAATTTACTCCCTTGATCATAAGATTGCTTCTGCTTTACTTGCGCTTTTTCTAATTTTCCTTTTGAATAATCTAGAGCTTTTCACCAAAGTCTTTCGTAGTCATCGTCGTCTTCAAAGACTTGAAAGTCTTGCGTTATCGCAATGTCATTGGGTATAGTTGGATTACGTTTAAAGAATAGATTAAATGGACAACTATCGATGCTTGAGTGTTGCGAAGTGTTATAAGCGAATGTAACAAAGTCGAGGTACATATCCCAAGACTCTGGTTCTTCGTTAACATAGCAAGCAAGCATATCGCATAGTGTGCGATTAAATCTTTCTACAAAAATATCTGTTTGTGGGTGGTAACTAGTGGTCTTGATCTGCTTGATTTTAAATAACACACAGATATGAGAGATAAGTTTTGAAAGAAAATTGGTACCTTGATCGGTTAGTACTCTTTCTGGTGGACCATATTTAGTATAAACTTTCTTTACTAAGTGTTCAGCTATCGTATAAGCTTTTTGATTCTCCATTGGAATGGTCATAACAAATCTACTTGCATAATCAGACAGAACTAATATATATTTGTTTCCATTACTACTTTCCGTGACCGGTCCAACTATATCCATTGCAATCTGTTCCCAAACTTTGGTTACAGGTGGCAAAGGTTTAAGTGGTGCTTTAATTGAGCCGTAGGCTTTTCGTTTAGCACATGTGATGCAATTGCTCACATATGCTTTAACGTCGTTGCCTAGTCCGGGCCAAAGGTATTGGCGTTTAATTCTCGCTAAGCTCTTTGCAACTTTTAAATGCCCTGCTAACATGTGGTCATGATTCATCTTTAGTATTTCTTCTATCTTTTCTTTTGGTACTACAATTTTTCCGTCATAGGTTACGAGTAAACCTGCATTATCAAATTGAAATTCTTGTTTGTCGTTTTCGCATTCACTAATTATTCGAATTATTTCTTTGCAATATTTGTCGTTACGTTGCGCTGTTATCCAATCGTTTTGCATTATTTCGGGTTTTATATAGCGCCTATTACTGGGAGTGGTTGTCTATTTAAACCATCTGCATTTTGATTCTCCTGGCCAGGACGGTGTATAAGTGTCATATTATATGCCTGCATTTCGTACGCCCAACGTGCTAATCTTCCGTGTGGGTCCTTTTTCTTCATCAATGTTTCTAACGGTTTATGATCTGTAAATACTCTAAAAGTTCTACCATAAAGATATGGTCTGAAATGCTCTAATGCATGTACAATGGCTAAACATTCTTTTTCTGAAATATTCCAAATACGTTCTCGTTCGTCTAAATGTCGCGAAGTGTATGCTATTACTACTTCGTGTTCTCCGTGTATGGTTTCTGGATCCGTTTCTGAGGGCGGTGTATACTGTATCTGCGCTAATACTTCACCAATCCCGTATCCTGAGGCGTCCACGTAGACTAGAAATTCCCATGGTAAAATCTGGATACCTCAGAAGTGGATTGCTGGTTAGGCAATGTTTGATACGTTGAAAGGCGTCCCTTTCTTTCTCGCCCCATACCCATTTACTATCTTTTTTCGTTAGTTCTGTCAAAAAAATGAGCTATTTCCGCGTACTCGCGTACGAATTTGCGATAATAATTAGCCAAACCTAAAAAGGACGATAATTGCTTAACGTTCAACGGTTCAGGGTAGTTTAGTATGGAACGTTTTTTTTTCCGTCGTCGGGATGAAATCCACTAGGTACTTTATCTTTGTCTTAAAGAAGTCACATTTACTTATCTTAAGTTTAAGATTCTCTTGTGTTAGCAGGTCGAATACTATCCGCAAGTGTCGAATATGTTCATCCATCGTTTTACTAAAAACGATGATGTCGTCCAAATAAACAAGTACAAATTCATACAAGACATCTTTAAATAAGGTGTTCATTTCCCTCTGGAAAGTAGTACTCGGAGCATTGCACAAACCAAAAGGCATGCAGTTGAACTCGTAAAGTCCATACGCGCATATGAAAGCAAATTTTGTATTTATGCTTTTCTTCTATTTCGATTTGCCAATATCCACTGAGCAAATCCAAAGTTGAAAAATATTTTGCGCCGTGAAGGCTATCGATAATCAACTTAATATTGGGAATTGGATATCTGTCTCTAACTGTTACATTGTTTAGCGGGCGATAGTCGACACAAAACCTCATTTGACCTTCTTCCTTCTTCGTTACGAGCAAGATAGGACAGGCAAATGGGCTGGTACTTGGTCTGATGATATTATTTCTTAACATATCCTCAATCTGTTTTTTTTTTTTTTTTTCACTACTAATCCCAGTATCTTTGAAGTGCCTCTCATGGGCATAACATCTGGTAATTGCGTGGTATGAATTGAATGTTTAATCGATTTCGCTTTACCCAACTCATTAATATTTTCGGTGAAAAGGGAAAAATAACTAAGCAACAGGTTTTTCAAATTTTCTTTCTGTTCCACTGGGACTCCTGCTAAATCGAGCTGTGGAGGTGTGGCTATACTGATTGAACATATTGATAAAGGAGGTATGATCAAGTTTCTTAATTCATTCTCATGTGTATAACTAATACTACGTTCACTGGGGTTAATAACAATCTTGTTAGCTGCGAAGAAATCATAGCCTAAAATACAACCTCCATCTAGATCTGTTATAACATAAAATAGGTGAATAAATGGGTGTCTACGAGCTAATCTAATGCTTAATTTATATCTACCAATAGGTTTAACTACTACTACTGAAACTGTTCTAAATAACTGTACGTTTGGGTCAGACAATTTTAATTCTTTAATATCATTATACGGTATGCATATTAACAAACGGTGTGCTAAGAAGCTTGCAGCTGCACTGGTATCTATTAATGCTTGTGTCTTAAGGTTACTAAATGTTACTGGTATTCTCATTAGCTGAGCTACATTAGCTATAATTGGTAATTTATGTACATTGGTGTGGTTAAAAGTCCTATGGTCGCTGTTCGATATTTAGACCTACTAGTTTTTCAAGTTTGGAAAGCTTCTTTTTCTGTCTTTGAAGCTCTACGTCTTGCTCGTCTTCGTGAGTCGAAATACCTGCAATTGTTGCTTTCAGACTTTTCTCTTCATTCTGCTCCATTCTATTTACTATAGTTTCTGCTGCATAAACTATCTCGCAAACATCTTCATAATGGCTATTTACGTCAATTCTGGTCCACACGGCCTGTACTATTTTTGGTAACAAGCCTTTTAACAATATCTTTTGTTTTGCTTCTCCTCTAATTTTCCTAAGGGATCTAGCCAGAACTACGGCTTCAGGAGGTGCAATTGTTTCATCAAGAACGATTTCTTTTCCATGAATAATGTCATACAAATGATTAAGTTTTGAAACATAAGTTTGGGTACTCTGATCAGGCATCTGTTTTAGTTCATTTAATTGTTTCTTAAGGTTCTCGATCTCTGTTTCCGTTAAAAATCTGCTAATGATAGCTTTCTCCCACGCATCGTAATCTTCTTTATCCGCAGCGTGATCTATGTAGTCACTGTGCCAATCCGCGGCATCACCTCTTAATCTATCTGAAAAAATATTTAATTTTATCCTTTGCGTTCCATCCTGCGCTTTGCGCTACTCTTTTGGCGTCTTTTAACCAATTATTTATAAGTTGATCTCCTCTTTTCCCTTTGTAAACTGGAATTGATTTTCGTTCATCCTGTGAGTATAGTTCACGGAGATGACTTTTAGTCAATGGAACATTGTTTGGATCGGGGGAAGGTGCTCTAGGGCCTTGCTGTTGGTTTAAAGAAATTTGTATAGGAGCGGTCGGCGGTGTTGGAGGAGTCGAAGTCATGTTTGGAGGTTGAGTGATTTTGTGCTGTTTGCTGTGCTAACTGTTGTTGTAACGTAGCTATATCTCAAGTCTATATAATCAAGTTTAACCCTTTGTTCATTTGCCTTAAAGAATCTAATGATAATTCTTTACTGGCGACGTCTTGTTGTAATTTTAATTAACTCGTTCCACTGCGATAAAGAAAAATCTTTCTCTAATGGGTAAAATATTTTGTGGAAGGGATCTGGTGTAACTGTTTTCTTCTAAGTCTATCTCCCCTATCAGGGACTCGTTTAAAGCAGCATAAGATGTATTTTTAGAAGGTAACGTAGGAGTCGTCATTCACTTACCGCTTTGGTGTTTCACTCCTTCCTCGATGATTGTTGAAAAAAGGTCGGATGTTCGAAGCCATGCTGGCACGTTCACCAATTTGTGATGGTTGGACGATCACAATATAAACTCACACTGAAGTTACACTTATACTAACACTAACACAAACACAAACACAAAGTAGATTATAAGGAAACTTTATTTACCACTTGTTAGGGAGTACACTGCCGGAATCACTCTGCCGGGATGAGGCAGAGCGTGGGCTTTTTATACTTGGGGTTAGTTATTGCAACATAGATAAAGACACGTATACAGTTGCACCATCACCAGGATGTGGTGGTGCAAAAAGAGAAAGATGTTTGTCGGATGGCGCAATTAACATTGCACCATCTGAAGCAACCTAAGTATCAAGGTTGAAAGCGCCTTGTCATAAAAGGCTGACGGCTTTCACCTTGAGAGGCATCGCTCCCGCCTCGCTACACACTGATAATCATATGCTGCAGTCCGTCAAAAACCTATGTTGCCAAAATAGAGATGGTAATCCAGTGTCTCAAGTGGTTCAATTAAACCATGGGGAGGTTTTCAGTGAAGACACAAGCGAGGTATTATACATTTTGCACAAAGTTTATTTTAAAGTATAATAAATATGGTTTTTACTTTTCGAAATAGATTGAAAATTATTATTCAGCAGTCAATGCCAGCAACATCGAACATCAACAACATGGGTTACTTCAAGATCAACATCACAGTAATTCTGACGATTCTGCTATTTCTGATACTCAAGATGATGAGGTTTTTACTTGCAAATCACTCACTCATCATCAGTCTGTGTACTGTGTGTTTGTTTCAAATATGTGGTCAATGAAAATGTTTCGAGGACTACAGAAATACATGTATCGAAGATTTTTTCCATGAAATATATCTTTCTTCCATATATTTCTACTTGACTTCACTTATTATGAATTGACAGATGATTTTAAATACTGCAAAAAAACACAAATTTTCACCACAGTTTTACATGTTGATTTATTAGTTTACACTTGGCAACATCTATGATGGTGTGATCTTTTTCCCGCCCAAGTCTTACAGCATTCGTAAGTCAAGCACGACGAATCCTGTCCAAGACCTTATGTGCTTTTTTAGTCATATTTAGCAATTTGTTTCAAAGATGACCAACAATATAGTTCAAAACAACCCTTCTGGACTTTATATTCTGGTCACTGCTTCTGATGGAGTTTTTATAACATCTCCTAGTTCGTTTTTCAGACCGAAACTTCCTTTACCAATAAGTGAAACTAAAGAAGACTGTGAAACTCTGCTTAATTCCTGGATAGCAAGTAAAAAGACGGTTGCCTTTAGGTAAATGTTAGAAGTATTGTTACAGTAACTGATTCTTTAAAACATCAACCCCTTTCTTCAAACATAGATGGAATTCTACCTCCAAGACGGAGTGGAACCTTTTTAGTTATTCGAAGGATTTCACTGATGGTGATGGAAGCACATTTTTAAGTCTGGTGTTGTAAACTGCTTTTCTGGTATGACAATTACATCAACAATTTCCTACTCTTTACTATTGTTTGGTTTTTGTCACAATTTACAGAGAGTTCGAAAGAAATTTCAGCTGAAAGGAACAAGCTTCTACTAGAACTTCATGGCAAAGAGTTGTTGAAGACAACTGTAGGAAAAAGAACAAACAGTTATCCAACATCAAAGTGTCCCACACCAGGAATAATGAAAAGTCTAAGAAAGTCTGTTAACGTTCCTTCTGTTCAACAATCAAAAGAGGTTTCTGCAGTCAAACAGAAAACAGTGCCTGTCAAGTCAAAATCAACTTCTCTGGCTAAACCAAAGGCAGCAGTTCCCTCGGCAGTTCCATTCCAACAAAAGGCTATTGAATCACTGGTGCCATAAAAACAGGGTGTAAAAAGAAAATTAGAATACCCTGAAAGTTCTGGTAAATTTGGTCCACTTTAATTATCTGCCAAAATAATTTTACATTCTCACTTGATTGTTTAATAGACTCAAACTTTGAAGAAGAAAAGGAAAAGGATGATGACTTTTTTGGAAGTATACACTCAACTTCATCACAATCAAGGCAGATAGCAGATGTGTCTCCTAGTAATGAACATCAAAAAGAAACAAAGGTTCATAAGGATCAAGTCTTTGTCATCATAAGTGAGAAAGAAAACTCGGGTGCTCTGCCTTCTGGTAGTGACAATGTTCCAAATCTTGATTGCAAAGATATTATTATCGAAGAATTAAAAAAAGTAAGTGCGTTATTATATTTATTTTTGTCATGACAATTCCTTTCTATTCACTTAACAATTTCCTTCCTTGTGATTTATTCAGGAAAATGAATCATTGAGGGAAAAAAATCGGGTTTTAGAAGAAAAGTTACTGACTACAATACCATTGCATCTAACGAATTTGAAAATATTGAGCTAAGAGAAAAAATTGAAGGTTTGGAGAAAGAAGAGCCGATAGTTCTTGTCCGAGGTATAATTTATATATTTTCAAATTTTGCGTGTGTATAAATGACCTTATATATTTATAGAGATGAAGGAAACACTTGAGGGAATGAAAAGTCTCGTTGGGATCATATCATCACCAGCAGTGCACAGTCAACTAAATGTACAACCTCCATGTTTTGGTGTTCCATCGCAATATTTAAGTAGTCCATCGTCAAGTTCTTGCCACATCGGTGCAAAATTGGTAATAGATTTTAAAAAATAGTAAAAGGGCTTTATTTCTTAAATGCTTATTGTTAGTGTAGGTAAAACTATGGGGAGAAGTTTTCATCTGCGAATCTGTGCCTAAAAAAGTGAAAACAATCTTGAAGTCTAGTGGTCAGACAGAGTTTTCTCGGAATCGCGCAGTTACTGTCATCTTGGAAAATTTATTTTCACCTGAGCAACTGGCAAATATGTCACTGTCAGGCAGAAAAAGTCCAGGAATTCCTGACGCTATTCCAAAACCGAAAATTCCGGACAAAATCCAAGAGGCTATTACAGTAAGAAACCAAACAAGTTTATAGAGATTTACGATGTATTATAAATAACAATTTTATTTATTAGATTTCATGCAAGCAGCATGGGACGAGGCATTTTCAATCAAGGATGAAAAAGGGAGCGTTACGACTATGGCTGTTCTATCAACCACCCAAATCGATAAGGCAATTGGAGCAAGGTTATTGGCCTGTCACACCCACCTAAAAAAGAAGAAAAATCCACAATCAGACCATGAATAGAAGATATCGCCTCTCACCAGTCTCGAAACTTTCTTTACTTTTTTTTTTATTTTTCACGATTTGTTTTTGTGTTACTCTCTTAAAATGTTATCTATTACATTTTAAGAGAGTATGTGCTGCTGTGTTTTTAAACATGCCTTGTTAAACATCAAACATCTGTTCAGATGTTTGATGAAAATACAAAGACGAGAGAAAATATTTTGATTTATTTATTTAAGTTAATTTTATTAAAATATAGGTGTATTAGGCATAAATATATTTCCGGTAAAATAATTCATTTTTAATATGCTACAAATGAGCTTAAATTCAACTGTCTAAAAGTCCATTTTTAGCTCGAAAGAAAAAGCTAGGGAAATCTTAATTAAAAATACATTGGAACTTTTCAACTAGAAGTCAGCTGTAGACAACATAATTTTTAATGGCTTTTAGCTGTTTTTGTCCAGTGGGAAAAGGGACAAAAAAACCTCACTGTAAGCTTGGCATGATAAGCTAATAGCCCCCGCGTTGTAAGCTAACGGTCAGCTACAAACAGGCTGAAATTTTCGTACGGGTTGTGAATGAAATCTACACTCTGACAATCTGAAAATATTCGCAATGCAGTATCCGGAAGAAGTCAACAGAGAGGGGGGATCAATGGCGACTTCGGTTGTTGTGCAGGTGATATAGCCCTTAAGAGACTTTCTTCTTTAGCCAATCGACAATGCCCTTTGGTTTTAGGAATGTGGGAAATGACTTGCGCTGGATGGGGAAGAAGTCCATAAACATCAGCAGAGGGGAATCTATGATAGATTACACCTGAACCTGGAACAGTAGCTCCACAAGAAAATTAACATGATGCGTGTGCACCCTACGCTGCAAATGTTCAGTAGATTCAACAATCATCAGCTAAAGAAGCCATATCGTGAGTGTGCACTCTACAATGCAAGCTTTAGTCGGGTATAAAGTCATGAGAAGAAGAGTTTAAAATAGAGCAATAGATTTCAATCACCATGCGCGCCTGGGTGGGATCGAACCACCAGCCTTCCGGTTAATAGCCGAACGCGATAGCCAATTGCGCCACAGAGGCATGCTGATTGGCTAACGACTTCCATTAGGAAAGAAAACATTACATTTTTACTAAGGCCAACACTAATAAAATCTTGCAGTTGACTTCCGGTATGTCATAGTGAAGAGGCTATCACGTCGTCTTCACAAGCAGAAAATCCTCATTTCGTTCCTAGGTGAAAGCATCAGAAAAGCTATGGAAATAAATAATATCCAAGGAAAAGTAAAAAAAAATAAATAGTTATAGTAGTGTATCTCATCTAGACGATTAGAAGTATAAGGCAACTGTGAACTCCCCACAAAGAACCAAACAATCATCAAAAAACTTCGTTCACGGCTAGTGGACAGCACAAAATATGGTCAATTAAAACTCGATTCATAACATTGGAATAGACCCTTAATTCAGGCCTGGCTAGCTCAGTCGGTAGAGCATGAGACTCTTAATCTCAGGGTCGGGGGTTCGAGCCCCCCGTTGGGCGTTACATATTTGCAAATATAGTAGATTTAATTTAGATGTTGGGAGACCATCGTTAGTATTTTGTAGTCATTTCAGAAAAATTCAGTGTTGACAGTAATTTTCCATAGTTTAGTGGTTATCACGTCGGTCTAACACGCTCAAGGACCTCAGTTCGATCCTAGGTGGAAACAGATGAGTATTTTTTAGAAAGACTGTCAATCAGATGCATATTCTGCATTTTTGCAAAGGCCATATTCCTTCCCGTACGAAAATGCTCGCTGCCCAAAATAGCTACCAGCTATCTACTAGCTAGTCCTAGATAGGGGAGTTTTTAGTTAGATAAGTTTAGCTTTCCTTATCTAGAATTAACTTAACATATGTAAGCTAGAGCTATTTTAAGTATGAAATTGGATAGCTTATAGTTGTTTAGCCGCTTCATTACTTCGTTTAGCTTAGATATGTGAGTTGTGCAAACACAGTAATGTTATAGCAGAGAAAAAGCTAATAATATTTCGATTTTCCGTATACGAAAATTTTAGCCGATTGGCAACTGACCGTTAGCTATCGTGATGTATCTATATATTTTTATTTGGTTGAGTGAATAATATATACACATACATAGTTGATAATATAAACTTATGTCTTTATAATCATCGTAGACGGATATTTTTATATAAAATTTAAAAAAAAAATAAAGAAAGAAAGAATTTTAAATATTTGAAGGGACTTACTAACAACCTTTTTATATATATACGCCCTAATAATAAGCCTGGCACCATTGTTTGAAATGTCAAACAGCACAAAAATCTCGTCTGCAAATTTTTTCACTTTCATATGTCATCATCCAATATTTGAGTTTTTTTAAGCGTGAATATGTCTAAAAGAAATGCCTGTGACACCGGTCTTTTACATAAGAAAACCGTTAAAAGACGAATAAAAAATGAATTGTTAATGGATGAAAAAGTAAAAGAGTTAAGAGTGATTGCAGCAAAGGAGTTGTTGCAGTCAAATTGTGACGGCCTTGCCAGCCCACCAACACATTTGCTAGCGTCATCGTCGGTGATTTGGCCTTTACAACCTTCAACAAGTTCAAACTCTGAGGTAATTATCATTAAATGAGAAAACGGATTTCCAATAATAATCACTGATATTCATATGCTGCAGTCCGTCAAAAACCTATGTTGCCAAAATAGAGATGGTAATCCAGTGTCTCAAGTGGTTCAATTAAACCATGGGGAGGTTTTCAGTGAAGACACAAGCGAGGTATTATACATTTTGCACAAAGTTTATTTTAAAGTATAATAAATATGGTTTTTACTTTTCAAAATAGATAGAAAATTATTATTCAGCAGTCAATGCCAGCAACATCGAACATCAACAACATGGGTTACTTCAAGATCAACATCACAGTAATTCTGACGATTCTGCTATTTCTGATACTCAAGATGATGAGGTTTTTACTTGCAAATCACTCACTCATCATCAGTCTGTGTACTGTGTGTTTGTTTCAAATATGTGGTTAATGAAAATGTTTCGAGGACTACAGAAATACATGTATCGAAGATTTTTTCCATGAAATATATCTTTCTTCCATATTTTTTCTACTTGACTTTACTTATTATGAATTGACAGATAATTTTAAATACTGAAAAAACACACATTTTCACCACAGTTTTACATGTTGATTTATTAGTTTACACTTGGCAACATCTATGATGGTGTGATCTTTTTCCCACCCAAGTCTTACAGCATTCGTAAGTCAAGCCATGGCATACTTAACTAGTAGGCCGGCGTTCGAGCTATATCCCCTTAGTGTAACTTTTTCCCCCTATCCCATTCTTTAAACCTGGACGGTACTGTACACAGCACTCTAGCGGTCAGATTTCCATTAAGGGTAGTAAATATCCATTCAGGCATGATCTGACCGCTAGAGGTGCTATAGTGTAAGTTTGAGATTTCCTAATGGTTTGTCTTATAGTATTATAGGTAAGGAATCGTAAAGTGGATAATCACTTTTCACACATGTCAAATGTGACGAATGTCTTGACGTCAATAAAATCATTGCATTAAAAAAATAACGAAAATTACTAAATCTGGCAGCGGTGACCAAAAGAACAAAAGTGAGGAGGAAATGAACGAAATAACAGGGCACAAAAAAATTCCGAAACTGGTGGCAATACTAATCCAAAACCAGGCTATTTGGAAATTCGGTGTAGCTGACCCAGTTTGCTTCACCAAAATCCATGATTCCGGTTTATGTGTAAGTACCTAAAGCCCCTAAATGCAGCAATAAATGAGGAATGGCAATCAAAATTTGTGAAATTAACTCAATGTAAATTATAAGTGATGCAATGTAAAATATAATTCATTTTTCTAAATGAAATATGCTTATGTAATGGTAAATAAGACACTCAGAAATTGTGTAAGTGCATTACCAAATGTGATGATGGTGCTCTAAAATTTGGTTTATTTTGTCAAACTTTTTACTGATTCCCAGTCAGAAGAGGCCCATAGTCAGTTATGTTCAGTGATTATGTTCAAACTTTTAGTTGAGTGTACGATATTCAAAAAGCATTGGATTCAACACACAGCAAGTTCAAAATGAACTTGTCACGGAAACTATTTGGATTTTCTCCGTCAACGAATGATGCACATTACGAAAAAAAATTTACGACGATTAAACAAACGAGCTGTTTGAAAAGTACGTAGTATCGTCGTATTTTTTTCGACGAAAAATAGAGGCGGCGAAGAATGGATAAACATACGTCGAATAGACGGATATTAGACCAGCTGTGCTTGCCAGCTGGCTTTCAAAAATAAAATCGCTGTTCGGATTTGTTTTGTACCATACTGTACAGCAGCCTGTTTGTCGACCAGTGTCTGAAGATGTCCAATCAAACACGATAGCAAATAGCAGATTTAAAAGCTGCTAATCATCTAAAAAGTTAAAAGCAGTGTCGCATTGAGCAACACTGGTATTCCCAAAAGTTAACCCACATAACACAGGGCAGTCCCACGGATGTTCGACAGATGTCGTACTCGGACCTTCAAAACATCCGTCGAACATCCACTGGACCGCCAGACATCCGCACAGGAGGGCGTTTAGAGGTCGGAAAAACGTTAGAAGACCTACCCAAATCGGCGCCGACGGACATCCCAGGTTCATTATTACGGATATTAATATGACGTTCCTGGGCTTTGATTTCGCGTTTAGAAATAAATATTTATTTCCTGTCTCTAACACATCCTCTTACATTTCTTTTATATTTCCTTCTTTATTCCAAATTTAATTTCTTACTGAAAAGTTATTTTCACTGATAGAAGATTTGACTCTACCGGGATTCGAACCCGGACCGACTGGGTGGAATCCCAGCGCTTTACCGACAAGCCATTAATAAGATATCGAAATTAAGTCAGTCTAGGGAAATTCATATATAATAAAACAGCAAGCTTTTGGGGGAGGCGCCTGTGTCTGTCACGGACATTTTGGGGGGAGGAGCCTGTGTCTGTGTCAACACAGGCTCCTCCCCCAAAATGGAACATGCCCAAACATGCCCATCACCACCAGATGTCGTCGCCGTGATGACGCAATCTTTGATGACGCAACAACCAGCATCACCACCAGATGTCTCGCCGTGATGACGAAATCTTATAGTAAGGTACTGGGCAGATTTCTCACGATAAATTCTTTTACGGGCAGATGATTAATCTACAGAAAAGCGAATAGAAAAACAGTCCAACTTTACGCTAGACCAAAATTCCCCGGATTCAAACGGGGCTCAGGTTACTCGTATTCTTATAAGTCTTTGAAATCAGCCTTCGTTCGCAATAAAGGCACATTTTCATGAGAATCCGAATAATTCTTTTTTTAAATTTCAACAGTGAAACGTTTACGAAATCAATTAAACTAACGAGTCTGATGTGATATCTTTATTGCTTGAAATTTTTATGTTAAACTTATTTCGTTAATGAACTCATTTTAAAAAACAATCCGATTACGCAAATTTAATGTTATTTTTAACTTTAGTTTAAAAAATAAAGTTTCTTCTCATCCATATCATGTCTGAAGGCAAACAAAATTTCGAAATAATTTTTCTACCTAAAGGAATTTTTAAAATCGCGCCTTTGCGGCTGATATTTTTTTGTTAAAACAAGTAAAAATTCAACGTCTTCAAAGAAAATTACTTTACGTGATTAAATATCTATACTTGGATGTATTACGGATGTCAATAGGATGTTGTTTTTGCTCATCCCAGGGACAGCCAATACGTATAGCATTGGACATCCATTTTACATCCCGTACGGGACATGGCTGTCAATCGGATATGCGGCTCTCATTCAGACATCCGACGGATGAAGTGTGCTATGTGGGAAGGCTTTTCACATACTGGCTTTTCCGGTCTCCATCAGTGAAATACCTAACATCACTGTTTTATTGAATGAGAAAATGATACAAAATAAAAGCTGATTTAAACTTACTAAAACAATTTAAAACCCCAAAGTACTGCGACATCCACAAGAAGAGGCGGAATATTCTCAAATGAAATTCGATTTTGTTGTTTCAATTTTCTCTAATCTGCTTTCACTTCTTGACGTTGGCAGGTTTTATTAAACAATGATATTTGATCCATGTCTTTTCCAGCAGCGCCCATAATTGCAGTTTGCATTACGGTATGAGTAGGAATACTTAAACCTGATGCATTAGCTACTTGTGCAGTCACTTTGGAAAGGCTTTAGGCTGGGATTGTCAATCAAATTTTTTTTTTATTAGCTTTTTTACAAAAAAGTAATCTTATTAACAAAGTGCCAATTAAAGCAAGTTATACACTAAAGCCTTGAAGTGCTAAAAGTGCATTGATGATGGCTCTTTCTTCGTCTGATTCTAGAAAAATATTGCTAGCCGTGCACAACTCAGGGAGATGTTGCTTTTTTTCCCCAAAACAATCGATGCGTTTCACAAAATTTCCATCCATGCACCATTGTAACGTTACTGCTGCAACCATGTAAAGAGTCCTTTTGAGATTTTTTTGCAACTTTAATGTTTTTTAACTTACCCGGCCAAACGTTTTTCAGCAATTTCTCATCCCAATACTTAGTTAGACTTTAAAATACTGTCACGTTCAGTTTGATTCACTAATGCTCTTGTTTATAGGGCGAGCGCTAGATGGCCTCGCGTCGACCTGACTTTCTCCTTTAACCCCTTTTTCCCTAGCAGATCTTGGCTACCTGATGCGTCGGACGGTCGCAACTATTCTCCTGTCTGAGTTCGTTTAGTTCCCCGTGTGTTTGCTTGTGTGTAGGCTGTGTTGGTGTGCTTGTGTGCGTGTGTGTAAGTTAGTATTAGACCCACTAGGGGCATCATTGGCTTAGTTTAAGTGTAACTAGCGTAGGGCCAATGGTGAAAGCCACCAGATTGACTGTGCCGGTGTCGTTGGCCAGCGACTTGGTGCCTTTTATTGATTGTGTTCAAACGACAAGTGTGCCGAACTGATTGCCCGTGACAATGGTGGAGATGCAGAGTACGGCCGCACTTGTTGTTTGAGAACATTTGATTTTGATTTTGTGCGATTGTGCGTTTAATTTTTGTGAAAATTTGGTGTTCGTGTCGGAAAAGTCGCAGCGTCTCATCGTCGACGTTTTGGTTACGTCGCGTCGTCCAACGTTTTGCTACTATTTTTGATTTGGTCACGTATCGTTTCAATTTATTTGTTTGACGAGTTAATTGATTCTTGCTTAATTTTAGATTGATTTTTGAGCATTTTGGATTACTTTTCTTGGACTCAATTTTGGTCCATACGTTGGAGTGGCGTGAGTGATGAGTCACGCGCCTACTGGATTTTCCTATACGTCATGTTGACGTTGCTGCTGTGTTTGTGTTGATATCACAGGCTATTGGTTTTTAATAACGTTTATAAAGATTTTCAATTTAATTCTTTTGTTTTCTTCAGAGACCCAAGGTTATTTTGTGATAGTTTTGGATTGGATATTTCCATTGAATTCCTTACGTTGATAATGCGTGTTGATGAGTCACACGGTCAACAGATTTTTCCCCTTGCGTTTTGTTGACGTTGGTGCTGAGCTGAAGCGGGCACTATTTGGTTTTCATAAATTACTTTGTGATTCTGATTTTAATTTTGTTTTCCTTTTTGATTTAGACTGGTCTCGATTGTGGTCTTATTCCTGGATGGTGGTGATTTGTGTGAGACTTTGTGCGAACCAGACTCAAAGGCTTGTAAGTTGTGTCCCCTAACCCTCATAGCTTTTTCTTACAGGTACTTGAGGATTGATAGCTGTTTTGATTTGGAGAGAGAGAGCATTGGCTCATGTTTGTTTGTGAGTCTTTGACTCTTTTCTTGTTGACGGCCACTTGTTTAATGCCTTCCCCCCCCCACCACCAAGACTTATTGGTTGCGAGATGCTCTCTATTCTTGATTCGTTGAATGAATGGTTGATTCGTTTGATGTGCCATTGGATGGGCAAGGTGGAGATTTGAAGAAGGAAGGGTGTGTCGTGTTGTGAAGACATTGTCAGGTGTCAATTGGTCTTTTATTTGTTCTGTCTGAGTCCTTTTTGTTTGTGCTCATTGTGCTTTGCTGAATTGTTTCTGTGATTGTGAGTGAGAGCGCGGAAAACGGAGCGCTGGAGAGGTTTGAGAGGGCACGGAAAACGGAGCGCTGGAGAGGTTGAGAGGGCGTGGAAAACGGAGCGCTGGAAGGGTGTGTGCGAATACGGAGCACAAGGATGGAAGGATGTGTGCGAATACGGAGCACAAGGAATGGAAGAGTGTGTGCGAATACGGAGCACAAGGAATGGAAGAGTGTGTGCGAATACGGAGCACAAGGAACGGAAGAGCGATGTGTCATTTGCTTTGTCGTGTGTATTTGGCTTGTTTGATTTGTGTTGTTGTGTCGTGAGCAGGATGGACCGTCACGACATGACAGGAGTGTATGTTGTTTTGTTTTGTCGTGAAGAGGTTGGACCGTCACGACAGGTGCGAGATTGTGTCGTGAAGAGGTTGGACCGTCACGATAGGAGTGAAAGAGTGTGCTTTCACTGTGTGAATCGATTCAGGCTAGAGTTGGTTGGAAGATGGTTTCTTCCCTCCAGGAGTGTTTGAAAGCTTCCGAGAAGTTGTGTGTGTCGAGATAGAGTCGGTTAAGAGTGCACTTAGTTGTAAGTTACTCCTAAGTTAGCGTAGAATAACGACTAAGAATAAGAGTAAGGTTAAGAGTAAACTAAGATTAAGAATTTAAGACTAAGACGTATTGGTTTTGATCTGGAATCCTTTTCTTTTGTTGTGTGTGTACGGATGGTGTGAATGATGTGATTGCTGTGAATGTTCTAATGATTTAATGATCGGGACGATCATTCTCCGTGGAGGGGAGAAATGTCACGTTCAGTCTGATTCACTAATGCTCTTGTTTATAGGGCGAGCGCTAGATGGCCTCGCGTCGACCTGACTTTCTCCTTTAACCCCTTTTTCCCTAGCAGATCTTGGCTACCTGTTGCGTCAGACGGTCGCAACTATTCTCCTGTCTGAGTTCGTTTAGTTCCCCGTGTGTTTGCTTGTGTGTAGGCTGTGTTGGTGTGCTTGTGTGCGTGTGTGTAAGTGAGTGTTAGACCCACTAGGGGCATCATTGGCTTAGTTTAAGTGTAACTAGCGTAGGGCCAATGGTGAAAGCCACCAGATTGACTGTGCCGGTGTCGTTGGCCAGCGACTTGGTGCCTTTTATTGATTGTGTTCAAACGACAAGTGTGCCGAACTGATTGCCCGTGACAATACAAATAAAAATAAAAAATAGGACACCCTAGTGTTACCTTGTTCCATAAATACGAAATTTAAGCAAATTTCGTAAGCGCCTTTAAGTATTCTATTTCTGTTTCTTGTCCGATCAAATATTCCAAAACGTCAACATACCAAGATTGAATCTTTTGTTCTGTCAACTTGAGTTTTTTTTTTCAATTTCAACTTCGCATTCGAAAAAATTGTTCCAGCATAAAAAGGCAGGCACGTCGGTTAGCAAATTTTGTAGTACTTTTTTTTCATCAGAACACTATAAAAATATTGCTAGCCATGCACAACTCAGGGAGATGTTTTTTCCACAAAAAATCGATGCGTTTCACTTAATTTCCGTTAATGAACCATTATGGTGAGAGGAATCACAGGGCATTCCCAAAACTCCGAAAATCGTTGGATCACAATAGTTATATACGCGTCTGTCATGATTAACGTACTTTTGACAGTTAAAAGCCATGTAGGTAGGTCTTTTCGATTAAACAATAACCCTGAATCAAATCCCACCAATTACTTGTCGTATATAAATCTTGAAACGTCTGGATAAGTCACGAGATCTTTGATGTTTTTCGTGTCGTCTGCAATTTCTTGCAGATTGTAGTTTACATCTTGAGTTAGAACAATGTGACGACATGCTGCTCTGTGCAAATTCCTAAATTGTTCTATATCATGGGGGTTGCTTACTAACTGTTCAAACAAATTTTTAGTCCCCATTAAAAGCTCTTTGTGGTACTCATTTGAAAGAAATCCCTGCTGGCTTGCCTTAATCTTTGCCTTAGTAGAATTAAGTTAGGGCAAGGTTTTCAATTATTTCCTTTTCAAATTTGGCATTCCATGAGAATGAGGCTTAGCAAGGCTTTCATCACCCATATTCACGATTAGAACAAATTGGGGAATCTCTGAGTGCTGAAAAACTTTACGCTTAAAACCCACATCTGTCGACAGTCCTTTCCCAATGATATATAAAAATGATGATTTTTTTATCTTAAATTCACGGCCTTGGACTTTGATAGTGTATTTATAGGAACTGTTTTGTCTCCAATGCCACCCGTCATCCCTCCAGTCTAGATAACCATCCAAAGCATCGAATAAATATATCACTAGACTGACAGCCTGTGCTCTGTCTCGATAATTGTTTCAAGCACCTTATATTTCCTGAGATCCAGGTACTGGCTCGAAAATGAATGATCATTATCGCATAGTGGGTATAGTGACCATTTGGAAAAGAGGATATTCTTATTGGTCTTCGGTTTAAACTCACATACCGGAGTTTTGAAATCATGAAAAATAGGAAGTCGCCTCAGGATTTTTTTCCCGAAATCACTGAAAACAGTGAGGATACCCGTAGAATAAATTCTATGGCCATTTCTCGTTGGTTTTCATCTACACTGAAGAGTTCGAATATAAGTAATTGTGGGTTTGTGGCCTAGTTTGTTCAGTGGAAATCTGAGAAGAAGTTTGTGTTTATTGTTCATTTTGGTTCAAATCCCAAGAAATGCATTTTGAAAATTATTTTGAAAATCGATCCAGGGCTGTCGCAATTTTTTTAAAATCGTTAATTACACTGAAAATACTGGGCCAATTATATATTTAATGGATTTTTCACGCTATCATTATACCACCATTATTTAAGTGTTCACCTGGAAAACCATCAAAACATTTCAGAAATTGCCACAGGAGTCATACAATGGGTGATCCCTAAAAAGAGAGGAACTTCAATGTTCAATGTTTTAAGCAATCACAACCTTGCTGGAACCCCTGCGGACAAAACTAACTCTTTTGGGCACGTAACTACAGAAAAGCCATATCTAGCTTTACAAATTAAATCTCTCAGGGAAATAATACGGTCTGTTGGTTTGGACGCTCAACTGAGCATGGCTTTTTGAAGATTTTTCCTTTTTCATGGAAAGAAAAGAAACGTAATTGTTGTTGAGGTTGGTATCTTTGTTGTTTTTCCGACTTTATTGGTTTTCTTGGCGTTGGTTATGACGAAGCTGATCAATGTGGTGATTTTGAGGTTGGAAATGACGGTTATGTTGTGGTTGATGGTGAAATTTTGGTTGATTTTGATGGTTAGGAAGTATGGTATCTGTTAGGGAGTATGGTGTGTTGTGGTATCCAGATGGGTTGGCAATTAGCCGCTGTCTTGGGGATCTTGGCAGGGCATGGGAATTTAATGTTAAAGTTATCCTCCTGCCGCCCCAGCCATGACCTTGAATAGGGGCTTGCTATGACTGGAATTCTAAAATCAAAGTATATAAAGAGGACGATTAGGTCAGTAAGGAAATAATTACTCTTGTTAAAGACCAGGAAATGTGAACCTTTGCATTATATTGAATCGGTACACAAACCTAGTATGAAAACGAGGATCAAAGGCTTTCAAACCCTTTTGAATCTCTCTCTCTGTTACATTTTTTCACAAAGGTTAGAATTTGAATTATATATTGCAAGAAGCAGCGGTTGTTATTTTGGGGAAATCCATTTCCAGTTAAGTTTCGTTCTTTTGCGAAATCTGCCGCAAATAATTTGATTAATTCTGTTGGTCATGGCTCATGACATACGGACACTGAGGTGCGTAGTTTGAATATTCTTGTGACATGGCATGAGACGAATGTTACGTTTCTATTTTAAAATTTAATTTTACAAAAACAATAATACGATTAATGCAATTTTGCGCTGGTTGAGGTGGTCATTGTCGAAACACGCCCGTTTTCGCCATAGAAGAAAAAGAGAAAAAAAAAGAAAAAGGAAACAACAGTTCTAACTTGTGTTAGAGTTTTATGACCGATAAAGGGTTGCCTGACTGTGAGTTGGCTTTGAAGTTTTCTGTATTGATTTTTCAGGGAAATATATGTAGATTAGTTTGTAGTTTAGTTCTGTGTAATAAGTGAAATGAAAGTTTGTATACGAAAGAGAAGTTGGACAAATGCAAATATAATGGACATTTCTTGGTTGGGATGTCATCTGAGAATGGCTTTTTGAAGGTTTTCTTTCCTTTTTAGTAAATGTGGCGAAATTGATGTTGACATCGTGTCTTTGTTGTTGTTGAGGTAGTTGGGGTTCTTTACGTAGGTCATGACGACGTTGATCAATCCGGCGATGTTTAAGTTGAGAATGGCGGCCATGTTCTGGTTGATGGTTAATTCGTGGTTGATTTTGATGGTTAGAATGAGTTTGTGTAATATGTCTTGCAGGTGGGTCGGCTATTAGTCGCGGGCTTGGAGCTCTTGGTAGCACAAGGAAAAGTAATGTAAAAACTACCCTCCTGACGTCCAGGCCAGGACCTTGAATAGGGGCTTGCTATGAAGGGATATACAAAAGATAAGTAAATAAAAAGAATTAAGGTAAGCAAGGAAATAATAACCACCGTGGGCATGTAGGTGCTTCGCCGATTTGGCGTCTGCCTATCAGATTGATACGTTCGGGCCATTGGCGCTAACGGTATTCCCTCCGATAAGCATACCACGCCACCAGTGCATTACGCGTTAGTCGTTAGACCATGGTCTACCTGCAAAACTAGGCCATGCTTGCAAAGAAATGGGGAAGGATCATGCTATGATCTTCATGCTGTCTTCTTCATGCTGTCTTCTTCATGCTTGTCTTTTATTTACATTAGCTTGTTGTTTTTAGTAGGTGGCTATGTCTTCGATGTAAACCACCAGGAACTTTCTGTGTTGCAATGTCTGCCTGACCTTTTTTTTGTGTGGTAGGCAAATCCTGAACAAAAGCTGTGTTTTGTATTGATTTTCTCACGTTTCAAGAAAGTTCCCTTGATGATATTTTCCTGACAGACCTGTTTCCCCAACTGATTCTTCAACGCTTTTTCTTAAAAAGTGTATACGTCTATAGCTGATGTTTCTTCTTTGAAATTTGGAAGGTCATCAACGTTGCTGACGACATATATAGGGAAAAACATGTTTAGCTCCTCGTTCAGTTGGAAATTCATTCCTGTTTGTGGTCGAGCCGCTACATCCAGTTTGTTTTTCTATACTAAACAAATTCTTAATTCAAGACATTTCACAATCCGCAACATCACCAAGCACCTGCGTAGCGCATCGTCGGTGATATTGTAAACATCGTTGATATTTAAAAAAGAAGAAGCTTAGAGCCACCTCTTTTTCAAGAAGAAGCGCATTAAGATGTGGTTGATTGGTTGTCAAGATACGAGACGTTTTAGGGTTATAACGAGTGGAATATTGACGAGCAGCTGCATAATTTTAGAATCCATTTGAATGGAGTGGCGTGACGATAGTATGTAAGCATTATACTGGCTCTGCTGATTTTCAGGACCTCCAAGCTCGATTTTACTGGCTTTAGAACACCTTCATTACAAACTAGACCTTGAAACTAAATTTCTCGCTATCAAGAAAAACACGAACTTGTCATGAATTATTGTCACGGCGTAATTTTATTGTTTTACAGCGTTTATAGAAATGCGAACGAGTCACTTAAAGCACAACAACTCCTACGCAGTCTGAAACGCTCAATTATAACAACATTTTATCCCTTCCTCTACATATCCATACAACTCCATTTCCAAACTGACTTGTTGTACAATCAACCACCTCTAGCGCCATTTTCTCCTTTCCAAGCAGTATTCGTGATACGATCTCAGCAGTCATCCCTACCACAAGCGTTGCTGTTTGTTACTGAAGACAGATTAAAACGTTTAAAAAAAGAACTGGCAACTGAATTTCTACGCGAACTAAGTTCCATATTGAGTACATGAGAAAAGAGATTAGTAATGATATTCGGGACGTTTTAAGAGAGAGCAGTGACTCAAAAACTTTTTTCAACAAACGTACCCAAAACGGACAGCCGATCTGTTGTCAGTGCCACCAGTCCTGCCATTTTGAGCGTGAATGCATATAAGCGAAAAAACTTTTGGGTTTACTATTACTTTTTTTAGGATATACTAAAAAGTATAACCTCCCTGGTTACCTTAAAAAGATTGTCCTCCATATCATCTGCAACCCCTTCATCTACAACTCCAACGAAATCGCCAAACTAATTGCTGTGGTTGAGCGGGGTAACATCACTGAATTAGTCTTCCCAATTCCCGCATTGGACCACACTAAATCAGTGTTAAATAATGCATTGTTTTCAAATCATAATTCATCGTGCATAACCATCGTCAATACTGGTTCCGAATGATAAAGGATTGGTGATTTTATTACTCATCAAGGAACCCAACTGAAACTGTTTAACTTATAAATTTCTCCGATTTTCCCAAATTGATCCACAAAGGTTGGCCTTATGAAAAGTGTTTGAGGTACAAGAAGCATCCGGTGAGTAAGCGGCAAAAACTAGAGAAATCTTCGATTTTGAAAATAAGGATTAATCAAGATTCTTCCATTGAGTGAATAAAATGCTAGATGCTGATCTGCTAGGCCGATTCCCCCATTGTATTCCACTCATTTTTCTGGATCCTCACTAACCGGTCCATCAGGCACAAGCGCATGGAAGCAACGGGAATTAAAAGGCACCCAAGTTCAGCGTATGCGTGTGGCTATAATTATTGAATCCTCTTAGAGTCGCTTTGCTGTCCCTGTAGTATAAATAAGGCAACCGACGGGACCCCGCGATTTTGTATAGATTCCCGAAAAAACTGAATGCGATCATGGCCAAATATGTATTTCTCCTTCCTCGAATTGACGATGCCTTTAGCCGGATAGAAGGATCAAAATGCTTCTCGATTATGGACCTTTAAAGCGGCTAATGGTAAGTGCGAATGTATGCAAGAGTCCGTGAGAAGACAGCCTTCGTCACTACCGATGGTCTTCCTTCACTAACAATTTAGAGTCATTCCTTTCAGCCTTACAAATCTCCCGAGTAAGTTTCATGGAATGATGGGTGTTATGTTGAGCAACACTTGGAAGCCTTTCTACAACGTCTTAGGGATGCCAATTTAACGATGAAACTTAATAAAACCTCTTTCGGCGCCACGCATCTAAAAATTCCTGGGTATAAAGTAAGCGGAAATAACATCGAAGGACATAGAATATTCGAAGGATCAGGGGAGATCCTATCCCCTGATCCTTCGAATGTTAATGCTGTCCAAGCTTTCCCTACCCCCACCTCCGTAAAAGATGTGCAAAATCTTGGTTGGATTATGCTCTTTTTACGGGAGGTTTATCACAGACCTTGCCATCATCGCCAAACCGCTCATTGAACCGACCAGGAAGAATAAACCTTTTCTGTTGACGGCCGAACACGAGACCAGTTTCCGTACTATTCCAGTCACTTTAACTTCGCGTCCTGTTTTAGGGCACCCCCCCATTCAATGACCATACATTAATCATACATGCTCTCGATGTTCGTCTTTTAAAAAAACTTCAATTAAGATGATGTAATTGGTCATGTCGTCCTTTTTTACAATACGAGTAAGCAAGAAACAACTGGAAAAATGCCCTTTCCTTCTGCTGTACGGAAGAGAGGCCCTATTGCCCATTTAGGTAGCCCTGGACAATAATCCAAATCGTTTTGCTGCGGATTGCCGACTAATTACGTTACGTTAAACATCACTTTGGTATGCAATTACACAACTTGTTGGCAATTCATGAATTCAAATAATAAAATGCTCGTAGAAATCTCTAAATGATGTGTTGTTGAACTTTGGTCTGCAGTTAAAGAATCTCGTCGCCTTATGGATTGAGACTGATTGAGACTGAACCTGTTAATTACATCACAAGCAAATTTCGTGTCACAAAAATCGTTAATTTCCACACAAAGTGAGTTTATATTTTTCATAAGATCGTTCGCCTCTTTCAGAATAGTGTTCTAAACCAGAACAGGTCTAGTCGTGGCCGTTGAAAACTTACATTCTTGAAGAATAGTACGAGAAATGTAAAGTCATGAAGAGGTTACATTTGTTTGATATGATCTCGAGCATGACTTAGCAAGTATGTGTAACCCGAAAATCTAGTAGTCCCTGCTGAAGGTTGACAGATCCAGCAGAGGCTTCCCTACACCCCGGCTTTGCCCTTACTCCCAAGTCGACTTTGTCCCTTATGTCACGACGAGCCCACTCTCTTGTAACTGTACGGGTACTGACATAGTCGTTAATACATCCAAGTAAAGAACCTAACATTTGGCGACGAGGATTTAAGATAAGAAACCACGTGTTGGTAGTGAAGGAGTGACTTTACGTAAGTGTTATAAGTTATCATTCTGGTTATTTATGTTGGTTATTTGCGGTTATGAACCGTGGTAAATCAAGAGGTAGAGGTAGACTGGTGGAATCCCAAATTGGACAAGAGCAAGATATAGAGAGTCAACAAGAAGAAGAGGGAAGTATCCCTTTTGTGACAGACAGCATTCAAGAGCAGACAGCAAGATCCACAGAAGAAGCAGTGGCCGATCCTGTAATTCCACCACCAATGGCGACTAACGTGATTGGAACATTGGAGCCGTTCAACACTGAGACGGGCAAGTGGCAGGTATACGAAAAAAGACTTCAACAGTTCTTTATTGTTAACAGTATTACCGAAGATGTCAAGAAGAAGGCTTATTTGTTGACTGTGCTGGGAGCCGAAATTTGTGATTTGATATGGGATTTATTTAGTCCCACAGACCCCACGGCTGCAACGGTAACACATGATATGATTTGTACAAAGTTAAGAGAGCATTTTGTTCCTACAAAGGTGGAGATTGCAGAGCGTTTTCGTTTTTTTCAATATAAGCAAAAACCAGAAGAAACCATAGCAAGTTTTATGGCATCGCTACGAAACCTCGCCAAGGATTGTTCTTTTGGAGACTTTCTTAATTCAGCCTTAAGAGATGCTTTCGTGATAGGCCTGCAAGATCAACGGATTCAAACGAAGCTGTTGGCCGAATCGGCCTTGACGTTGGACTCTGCATTCAAGATGGCTGTCAGCATGGAATCCGCAACCCAGCAAGCCAAACAACTTAGACAAGAAGAACCAATCAACGTTTTAAGAACTCGTACTACGGGATGCTGGAGGTGTGGTGAACCTCATAATCCGGCAGGGTGTTATTTCAAAACGCAAGAGTGTTTCTACTGCAAGAAAGAAGGACACCGGGCAGCTTGCTGCCCAGAGAAGCAAAAGAAGAAAAGTCGAGAGTCAGAAAAGTCCAGAGAAGAAAAGGCAGCAATCCCCAAGAAGAAAGACAGCACAAAGAAAAATCGATTAAACTTTGCAGATAATACCGAAGACGCCGAGGGATTGGAAGATTTTGATCCTGACACAGATTTTAATTTTTTCTATCTGCCAGATCCGAACAGGTCCACAAAACCGTTGGTGACAACTCTGGATATAGATGGAAGAAAGGTGACCATGGAGATAGACACGGGAGCCGGCTTCACCATATTTTCAGAAAAGGAATGGAGAAACCATGGTAGCCCGAAATTGGAAGACACGCAGGTGCGTTTACGGACATACACTGGCCAACCAGTGGACATAAAAGGAAAATTCGTGGCAGAAGTATCGGTACAGGAACAGAGTAAACAGCTACCAATCCTTGTCGCCGGAGGCAATGGGCCACCACTGTGTGGCAGAAACTGGCTTCGCGCGATGAGACTCGATTGGAACCAAATACTGCAGCTGACTAACCATCCTAGTACCATACCACTTTCTAATATGTTACCTGACTGTTTCCAAAAGAAATTTACAGATTTGTTTTCAACAAAGCTTGGAAAAATTCGAGGACCGCCAGTGCATCTAGATCTTAAGGCGGAAGCAGTGCCAAGATTTCATCGGGCTCGCCCCATTCCTTACGCCTTAAGAGCCAAGGTTAAGGCAGCACTGATCAAGCTGACTGAAGCAAAAGTATTGAAAAGAGTCCGCCATAGCAACTGGGGAGCTCCCATTGTAGTCGTGCCTAAAGCAAATGGTGACATAAGAGTGTGCGGAGACTACAAGGTAACTGTAAACCCATTTTTAATCGTTGATCAGCATCCGTTGCCACTCCCAGAAGATATTTTTGCAACGCTGGAAGGTGGTGTATTATTCACGAAACTAGATTTGTCGCAGGCCTACAACCAGTTGGAGTTGGATGAATTTTCGCAAGAACTGTGTACAATCAACACACCTGAAGGCCTGTTCCAGTACACCCGAATGCCGTTTGGCATTGCTTCCGCACCAGGAAAATTTCAACGAGTGATGGACGATCTATTTCAAGACACGCCATGGGTAAAGTGCTATTTAGATGACATCCTAATTGCAGGCCGCACAGAAAAAGAACATTGGACGCGAGTGGAGATAGTATTGCAGAAACTACAAGAAGCAGGGGTTCGGCTTCAACTGGAAAAGTGCAGTTTTGGAGTGCCGGAGATACCCTATTTAGGATTCATTGTATCCAAGGACGGACTTAAAACATCACCAGAAAAGATCAAAGCTGTGCAAGACTCCGAAAAGCCTCATAACCTTACTTCTCTGCGGGCATATTTAGGATTGGTCAACTATTATGGAAAGTTCATCCCGAAATTGGCTCATGTGTCAGCCCCGTTAAACGAGCTGTTAAAGAAGGAGAAGCCTTGGAGATGGGAGACGGAACAGCAAGACGCCTGGCTGGAAATCAAACAGCTGTTAAGCTCAGCAGAAGTATTATGCAACTACAACCCGAAATGGATTCTGAAACTAGCCTGCGATGCATCACCTTTTGGAGTCGCAGCGGTATTGTCTCACATCTTACCAGACGGATCCGAACGACCTATTTCGTACGCCTCCAAGAGCTTATCAGCATCTGAAAAAAATTATTCTCAGCTGGACAAAGAAGCGTTGTCTATTATCTTTGGTGTTAAAAGATTTCACTCGTATTTATATGGGCGCAAATTTACTTTAATTACTGACCACAAGCCTCTACTAGCCATTTTAGGTCCAAAGAAAGGAATTCCACCACTGGCTGCTGCTAGGATGCAACGTTGGGCGCTCATATTGGCCGCATACTCCTACGAATTGGAGTTTCGAAAAACCACCGAGCATGGAAACGCAGATGCATTATCCCGGTTTCCCTTAGAAGATCCATCGGAAACAGTGGGGCAGCTACCAGAATTAAGTCATTCCCGGCCGGAGCTGTTTGGAACAGCATTGGTAACCAAGGACGTACGGGAATCCACCGAATTAGATCCAGTACTACAGGAGGTGTCCACCAGATTACGAGACGGATGGCGATTTTCGGATAAAGTCTCTTCAACATTAGCCACCTTCTATAGGAAAAGAACGGAATTATCCATCAAAGATGGGCTGATCTTATGGGGAAACAGAGTGGTCATCCCAAAAACACTGCAGCCGCAGGTGCTATCACTATTACATGAAGAGCATGCAGGGATCGTGAGAATGAAGGCTGTAGCAAGAAGTTTTATATGGTGGCCCGGATTAGACAGTCAGCTGACAGAAATGGCCACGTCATGTTTACCTTGCCTTCAAACCAGAAATAATCCGAAGAGAAGAAAAGAAGCTGCATGGCCAGTTCCCGATCAGCCATGGTCACGCCTCCATGTGGATTTTGCAGGTCCGTTGCCGAGTGGTCAATATCTTTTTGTGTTAATGGATGCCACTTCCAAATGGCCAGAGATTTTCCGGTTAAATAGGATTACCTCGGATACTACAATATCGACACTTAAAACTATTTTTGCCCGTTTTGGACTCCCCAGCGAATTGGTATCAGACAACGGACCACAGTTTACATCGGAAGAATTCAAACGTTTCATGTTAGTAAACGGTATTGTTCATCATAGAGGAGCACCATATCACCCTCAGACGAACGGACTGGCAGAACGGGCGGTTCAGTCGGTGAAAAAGGCCTTACACAAGATGAGAGATCAGCCCGGAACATTCGACGACAAACTCCAGTGCTTTTTGACCTCTTACCGAAACACACCGCATAAATCAACTGGAAAAACTCCTGCGGAAGTACTATTGGGTAGACAAAATCGTGGAAAATTTGATTTGTTTCAGCCAACCGTCCTAAAGAAAAAGGAGAAGATCGAAGCGGAGTTCCAGGCAGGAGAGAAGGTGATGGTGAGGGGTTTCCGTCCCGGAAAGAATAAATGGCTGGAAGGAGTAGTTAACCATCGTATCGGAAGTTTTTTGTATGAAGTACAGATTGGAAATCAAATCATGAAGCGTCATTGCAGCCAATTACTGCCGAGAGGAAGAACCGAACCGGAAGAAACAGGTCACGTGATGCTACCCCAAGTAAAGTCGGAATCGAGAGATCAACTTGTGGTGACAACCGGAATCGCGACGGAGAATCAACCACCAATGGCCTCCCCTACACCAAGCCAAGCGACGGCGGGACCAAAGGATCTGCCTGCAGTTCCAACCGAAGCAGAAGTTATGGAGAAACAACCGGCAGTTTTGTCACCCCCACCGCGACGTTCAACTAGAGCATGCAAATTACCCAACTATCTAAATGACTATGTGTTGAAAAATGTACATTTTTGTTAGAACAGAGGAGTTGACAGATCCAGCAGAGGCTTCCCTACACCCCGGCTTTGCCCTTACTCCCAAGTCGACTTTGTCCCTTATGTCACGACGAGCCCACTCTCTTGTAACTGTACGGGTACTGACATAGTCGTTAATACATCCAAGTAAAGAACCTAACAAAGGTAATGCTACAATCATCAAACTATGAGTATAACAAAAATAGACTCCCAATTTAAAATATAGTCGAGTAGGCTTTCTGGCTAAAAATAGTAGAACTGTAGAATTGTATTCTACAATTCTACCCCACTGCACTACCACTCAGACTTCTTGTCATCCTCGGAAAAGTATCACTTAGCTGATTCAAGCCACGAACCTCTACTACTAACTCTTCCAGAACTATCTTGCAACAATACTTTCAAGCTTGCCCTTTTCTTCAGCATCGTCACCTTCATCTCCACTTGCTCTAAGCAAGCTTTAAGTTAACAAAGTAATGTGAAGATATGAAAATTCAATCAATAAACGTATGATCCGGCTGAATAAATTTAGTATAGAACCACCACTCTAACAACTATCGTCACCACCGTTTCTCTTGACGACCAAGAAACAGCAGTATCATAGTCAACTATCGAAAAAAAAACTTGCGCTATCGCAAGATCGAAACTTGCGCCTTTTTAGCGAAACTTGCGTTCTTGCGATAGCGCAAGTTTTTTATATTCAACTACATTCGCCAGTTTTATTGCTCAAATTAGCGAAGATTTATATGGAGAACAGACATTCGCAAAAATAAAGGCGAAAGCTATTCGGGTAAGATAGTTTGCGCAGGTTGCGTTTTAAAAAGATTTTAGGGTTTCGCGCATCTGCGTAAGTTGCGTTTATACGTACCTTACGGCGAAAGCTAATGTTATTATGTTTCTTTTTGACTTTTCTTGGAATCGATCCTTCGACCTTATCACTGCTGTACAAGAGCTCTACCACTGAGCTACAACGATATGTTCCATTGATAATTTTTTTTTCAAACCAATATGGAAGATAACGTCGCAGCTTGCGCTTCTACTAGAAACTTGCGTTTTAGCAAGTGCGTAAGTTTTTTTATTTAGTTACTTTCGCTAGTTTTATTGCGCATATTGGTGAAAGTTTGTAGGGGGGACACATATTCACAAAAATTAAGGCAAAAGCTTTGCGTTTAAGAAAGTTTGCGCAGGTTGCGTACATGCGCGAAACTTGCGACGAAAGTTGCGACTGAAACCTTTAGCAGGTCTGATAGCCGGAGATTTGTCACCTCTTATGAATATTCATAGCACCACGGTAGAGTACTGACCTGGAACATCGTTAACTGGTGGTTCCATCCCCACAAGTATCGTTACTGTTTAAGAATTTTAAACTAGTATACCTAGGCCCGTCCAAGGACGGCGAACCAGGCGGCTAGACATAATCACCTAAGCGCACAGTATACATGGACCAAAACGCCACTCGTATAATCCCACTGGCCAATTCCTTGCTGTCCGGGACTTTTTTTTTCATCCATTTATGGATTTGTACATCTTCCACCGTGAGCCAGTCGGTCTTTTGGGGTTTTTTTGTGGACTTGTTTTTTTTTCGTTGAAACCAAGTATCGGTTGAGTTTTGGTTTTATTTTGGGACTTTTATTTTTCAGAGTTTGGTTGTATTGTATTTGACACATTTCCCACGGTCTCGAGTTTCGGTGAGGTTTTCCACGGTTTTTTGAATCTTGAACACGTTTGGACCGTCAAACACCCCATTCTGATCCTCAACTCTTTCTTCCTCTCCTTCCTCATCTTCCCGTTTCACTTTCTTCCCTTCCAATTTATTTTTTCCCACTTTTTCCCATCTTCCTCCCCTCTCTCATCCTTCCCCTCTCTATCTTCCCTCCCTCACCATCCTCTCCCTCACCATCCCCTCCCTCACCATCCCCTCCCTCACTATCCCCTCCCTCACCATCCCCTCCCTCACCATCCCCACCCTCACCATCCCTTCTCTGCACACTCCTCCCTCATGTAATCCTTCCCCTTAGACTCACATGTATCTCGTACTTATCTCGATGTGGGCTTGAACAACGGGCCGTTGTATCCTGGATCCAATGCTCTAACCACTGAGCTGTTGAGTTGTATTATCAGTTAAACAGGGGGAAAAGTCATCAGCCACTTAAGTAAATTCGGATTTTCCCTAAATACCAATAAATATTAATCGCACGACGTAATTCTTTGGCCAGTAAGTATTTGCTCCTGTATTTTAATGAAACTTACAAAACTCAGCTTCGCATATAAAATTCGAATAACCACTTGGGAGGTAATAGTCAAATATATGATTGGTGGTGTATTGGTTAGAGTGTTCGCATAGCATATTCATGTCTTTAGGTTCAATACTCATAAATTGTTAAAATAAAAATTGACAAAGAGTTTGAAATAATTTACTTGGCTTTCAATCTGAATACCTCATAATTTCCTGTTTTCGTCTATACATACCTCATTGCCGGTTTGAACAACAGCCCATCGTTTCTTGAGTCCTGTTCTCTAACCACATAGCTATTGAGAATTATTGAAGTATTTTCTTGGGAGGAAGTCATCGACATATATGAGGCAACATCGATAGTGAACAGTTGCGTTTGCAATAAATTGGTAGAATAATTCATCACCCGTCGTTAGGGAATTAGTTGCAATTACTCATGGCCCAACGTAAACAAATTTGTAGATATTATGTTTCACCCAACGTGTTCTGTAGGACACTTAAAATTTCCTGCCCGTTTTTTAACAGTTTAAAAGATTTAATTTCCTGCCCGTGGACAAATAATTTGCCAGTTTAACCAATGTCATTGAATCTCCGATACCTTGTGTTTGACCCGAAAAATTCCCTCGAATTCCTTCACCACGAGCTCTCGCGGCCGCGGGGGTGCCCCTTCGGGGGCCCCACCCCCGCGGGCTCGAGTCGCGGTGAAGGTATCCTCGGTTTTTGGTACCTTGAAAACGTTTCGCCCGTCGAACTCAGTTACGCATTTACCAGTTAAACCACTGCCATTAGATTTCTCATATATCAACTCATGGCACAGCGTATTTTGAAGGAATTTTAAAATTTCCTGCCCGTTAAGCGTGAGCTTGCGCTTAAATTTCCTGCCCGTGGACAAATCATTTGCCAGTTAAACCATTGTCATTGAATGTCTGATACCTTATGTTTGACCCGAAAAATTCCCTCGAATTCCTTCACCACGAGCTCTCGCGGCCGCGGGGGTGCCCCTTCGGGGGCCCCACCCCCGCGGGCTCGAGTCGCGGTGAAGGTATCCTCGGTTTTTTGTACCTTAAACACGTTTCGCCCGTCGAACGCATTCTCACTTTTTTACAACTATTCTTTGTAGCTACTTGTTAATCGTGAGCCAAATCAGGAAAATTAATCATCCCACTTGACTTTTAGCCCGTCGTGATTGACTTTTGTTGAATTATTTTCATCCCGTCGTGAGAAAATAAGGGTGAATTCTTTTCAGCCCGTCGTGAGCGGAATAGGGTGAATAATTTTAAGTTCGGCGTGAGCAACGTAGGGTGAATTATTTTCAGCCCGTCGTGAGCGAAATAGATTGAATTATTTTCAGCCCGTCGTGAGCGAAATAGAGTGAATTCTTTTCAGCCCGTCGTGAGCAACTTAGGGTGAATTCTTTTCAGCCCGACGTGAGCGAAAAATAGTGAATAATTTTCAACTCGGCATGAGCAACCACTATACGGTGACCACTCTTCAATGAGATCAATATTTAATTAAAATTGGTGGCGAAGTGGTTAGTGAGTTCGCTTACCATGCGTGAGTACTCAGAGTTCAAATCCCGATCGACCCTCCCATTTCTAAATTAAAAATTGAACATTGCAAATTAATAATCAGAAACAAAGCATTTGCCCAGGATCAAACCTTGGACCTCTCACATATTAGCCGAGCACGCTATCCAATACACTATTAGAGAGATAAATCTGATAGAGGAAATTGGATGTAAAAATATGTCGTACAGATACGGTGCGTCACGTCGCGCTCACCTGTGTGAGGCAAGAGCTACGCGACGTGTGTAACGCGAGACGCCAAAATAATTGAAACTACCTCTAAATGAGCTCAGTGATGAATATCAATTGGTGGTCAAGTGGTTAGCAAGTTCGCTTACCATGCGTGAGTATTCGGGTTCAAATCCCAATAAAGACTCCAATTTCTGCAAATTGAACATTGCAAATAAATAAATAATAACAGCGCCTTGATCCGGTATCGACCCTCAGACCTCTCGCATGGTAGCCGAGCACGCTAACCAATACACCATGAGAGAGATGGAATTTAATAGAGGAAATTGGATGTAAAAATATGTCCAAGACAAACGGCGCGCGCCACGCACGAAATACGGGAAGCGCAACAACAAACAACCATCTGTCCAAATTCCAACTCGATATCAATATCAGTTCTGATAGTGTAGTGGTTAGAGTGTGTGCGACAATGCCATCCCAATCGGATGTGCGGCGGAAGCACCTCTCCGACCATGGTTCAAACCCCTAGTAGTACACTCGAATCTAATAGAGGACATCGACATATAACCGATGGAAAAAAACCCTACCCGACTACTAACAAATCCCCCCCCTGTCCAAAAAAAAAAAAAAA
Organism: Daphnia pulex; assembly: GCF_021134715.1. NCBI lineage: Eukaryota > Metazoa > Arthropoda > Branchiopoda > Diplostraca > Daphniidae > Daphnia > Daphnia pulex. The sequence goes on along the minus strand of NC_060021.1, from coordinate 3,753,153 downwards.
AAAAAAAACGCACACGGTTCGATCCCGTGTGTGTGTGTGTGTGGCGAGAAGGGCGCGCGCAAACGGACAAATGGTGAGGAAATGCTGACGTGTGTATCGCCTCGCTTACTCAATTCGAAACTTTCGCCACTGGTTGCGTCTCGCCGATACAGACAAACGACAAACGGACAAACAAACAAACACACAAACAGAATCACAGACAGCCAAGGTCACTTATCCACGCCCGCGGTTTATAGAGCAGTCGACGACTAGTATACCAGATGCCCGTCCAAGGACGGCGAACCACCTTGCTAGACGTAATCACCCAAGCGCACAGCACAGCACACATGGAGCAAAACGCCACTCGTATTATCCCACTGGCCAATTCCTTACTGTCCGGGAATTTTTTTTCATCCATTTATGGACTTTTACATCTTCCACCGTGAGCCAGTCGGTCTTTTGGGTGTTTTTTTTGGACTTGGTTTTTTTCGTTGCAACCAAGTATCGGTTGAGTTTTGGATTTATTTTGGGACTTGTATTTTTCAGAGTTTGGTTGAATTGGATTTGACACATTTCCTCGGATTTTTTCACCGCGAGCTTTTGCGGCTGCGGGGGTGCCACTTCGTGGGCCTATCCTCAAGGGCTCGAGTCGCGGTCAAGATATCCTCGGTTTTTTGTAACTTATTCACGTTTGAACCGTCGAACTCCCCACTCTTATCCTCCCCTCCTTCTCCCTATCTTTCCTCATCCTTCCCTCCCACTTTCTCCCCTCCAACTTTCTCCCCTCCCACTTTCTCCCCTCCTACTCCCCACTCCCATCCTCCCCCTCTCTATCTCCCCACCCCTCACCATCCCCTACTTGCACACTCCTCCCTCATGTAACCCATCCCCTTAGACTCACATGTATCTCGTACTTATCTCGATGAGGGTTTGAACAACGGGCCGTTGTATCCTGGATCCAATGCTCTAACCACTGAGCTGTTGAGTTGTATTATCAGTTAAACAGGGAGAAAAGTCATCAGCCACTTAAGTCAATTCGGGTTTGTCCTAAATACCAATAAATATTAATCGCACGACGTTATGCTTTGGTCAGCAATGTATTTGCTCTTGTCCTTTAGTGTAACTTACAAAACTAAACTTTTCGTATAAAATTCGAATAACCACTTGAGAGGTTATAGTAAAATATATGATTGGTGGTGTATTGGTTAGAGTGTTCGCATAGCATATTCATGTCTTTAGGTTCAATACTCAGAAATTGTGAAAATAAAAATTGATAAAGTGTTTGAAATAATTTACTTGGCTTTCAATCTGAATACCTCATAATTTCCTCTTTTCGTCTATACATTCCTCAATACCGGTTTGAACAATAGCCCATCGTATCTTGAGTGCTGTTCTCTAACCACATAGCTATTGGGAGATATGGGTGTATTTTCTTGGGAGGAAGTCATCGACCAATATGAGGCAACATCGATAGTGAACAGTTGCATTTGCAATAAATTGGTAGAATAATTCATCACCCGACGTTAGCGAATTAGTTGCTATGTTTCACCCAACGTGTTCTGTAGGACACTTAAAATTTCCAGCCCGTTTTTAACAGTTTAAAAGAATTAATTTCCTGCCCGTGGAAAAATCATTTGCCAGTTAAACCAATGTCATTGAATCTCCGATACCTTGTGTTTGACCCGAAAAATTCCCTCGTATTCCTTCACCACGAGCTCTCGCGGCCGCGGGGGTGCCCCTTCGGGGGCCCCACCCCCGCGGGCTCGAGTCGCGGTGAAGGTATCCTCGGTTTTTGGTACCTTGAAAACGTTTCGCCCGTCGAACTCAGTTACGCATTTACCAGTTAAACCACTGCCATTAGATATCTCATATATCCACTCATGACCCAGCGTATTCTGAAGGAATTTTAAAATTTCCTGCCCGTTAAGCGTGAGCCTGCGCTTAAATTTCCTGCCCGTGGACAAATCATTTGCCAGTTAAACCATTGTCACTGAATGTCTGATACCTTATGTTTGACCCGAAAAATTCCCTCGAATTCCTTCACCACGAGTGAAGGTATTCTCGGTTTTTTGTACCTTGAACACGTTTCGCCCGTCGAACGCATTCTCACTTTTTTACAACTATTCTTTGTAGCTACTTGTTAAGCGTGAGCCAAATCAAGAAATTTAATCATCCCACGTGACTTTTAGCCCGTCGTGATTAACTTTCGTTGAATTATTTTCTGCCCGTCGTGAGAAAATAAGTGTGAATTCTTTTCAGCCCGTCGTGAGCGGAAAAGGGTGAATAATTTTAAGTTCGGCGTGAGCAACGTAGGGTGAATTATTTTCCGCCCGTCGTGAGCGAAATAGATTGAATTATTTTCAGCCCGTCGTGAGTGAAATAGGGTGAATTCTTTAAAGCCCGTCGTGAGCGAAATAGAGTGAATTATTTTCAGCCCGTCGTGAGCAAAATAGATTGAATTATTTGCAGCACGTCATGAGCGAATAGGGTGAATTATTTGCAGCCCGTCGTGAGCGAAATAGAGTGAATTCTTTTCAGCCCGTCGTGAGCGAAATAGAGTGAATTCTTTTCAGCCCGTCGTGAGCAACTTAGGGTGAATTCTTTTCGGCCCGACGTGAGCGAAAAATAGTGAATAATTTTCAACTCGGCATGAGCAACCACTATACGGTGACCACTCTTCAATGAGATCAACATTTAATTTAAATTGGTGGCGAAGTGGTTAGTGAGTTCGCTTACCATGCGTGAGTACTCGGGTTCAAATCCCGATCGACCCTCCCATTTCTAAATTAAAAATTGAACATTGCAAATTAATAATCAATATCAAAGCATTTGCCCGGGATCAAACCTTGGACCTCTCACGTATTAGCCGAGTACGCTAACCAATACACTATTAGACAGACTAGTATACCTAGGCCCGTCCAAGGACGGCGAACCAGGCGGCTAGACATAATCACCTAAGCGCACAGTATACATGGAGCAAAACGCCACTCGTATAATCCCACTGGCCAATTCCTTACTGTCCGGGACTTGTTTTTTCATCCATTTATGGACTTTTACATCTTCCACCGTGAGCCAGTCGGTCTTTTGGGTTTTGTTTGTGGACTTTGTTTTTTTCGTTGCAACCAAGTATCGGTTGAGTTTTGGATTTATTTTGGGACTTGTATTTTTTAATGTTTAGTTGAATTGGCTTTGTCACATTTCCTCGGATTTTTTCACCGCGAGCTTACGCGGCTCGGGGGCCCACCCTCATGGGCTTGAGTCGCGGTCAAGGTATCTACGGTTTTTTGTAATTTGTTCACGTTTGGCTCGTCGACCTCCCCACTCTTATGCTCCCCTCCTTCTCCCTATTTTTCCTCATCCTCCCCTCCCACTTTCTCCCCTTCCACTTTCTCCCCTCCCACTTTCTCCCCTCCCACTTTCTCCCCTCCTACTCCCCACTCCCATCCTCCCCCTCTCTATCTCCCCACCCCTCACCATCCCCTCCTTGCACACTCCTCCCTCATGTATCCCTTCCCCTTAGACTCACTTGTATCTCGTACATATCTCGATGAGGGCTTGAACAACGGGCCGTTGTATCCTGGATCCAATGCTCTAACCACTGAGCTGTTGAGTTGTATTATCAGTTAAACAGGGGGAAAAGTCATCAGCCACTTAAGTCAATTCGGATTTGCTCTAAATACCAATAAATATTAATCGCACGACGTAATTCTTTGGCCCGTAAGTATTTGCTCCTGTATTTTACTGAAACTTATAAAACTCAGCTTCGCATATAAAATTCGAATAACCACTTGAGAGGTAATAGTTAAATATATGATTGGTGGTGTATTGGTTAGAGTGTTCGCATTGCATATTAATGTCTTTAGGTTCAATACTCATAAATTGTGAAAATAAAAATTGCCAAAGTGTTTGAAATAATTTACTTGGCTTTCAATCTGAATACCTCATATTTTCCTCTTTCCGTCTATACATTACTCGTTGCCGGTTTTGAACAATAGCCCATCATATCTTGAATCCTGTTCCCTAACCACATAGCTATTGAGAGGTATTGGTGTATTTTCTTGGGAGGAAGTCATCGACATATATGAGGCAACATCGATAGTGAACAGTTGCATTTGCAATAAATTGGTAGAATAATTCATCACCCGTCGTTAGCGAATTAGTTGCTATGTTTCACCCAACGTGTTCTATAGGACACTTAAAATTTCCTGCCCGTGTTTTAACAGTTTAAAAGATTTAATTTCCTGCCCGTGGACAAATCATTTGCCTATCTTGATTCCTGTTCTCTAACCACATAGCTATTGAGAGGTATTGGTGTATTTTCTTGGGAGGAAGTCATCGACATATATGAGGCAACATCGATAGTGAACAGTTGCATTTGCAATAAATTGGTAGAATAATTCATCACCCGTCGTTAGCGAATTAGTTGCTTTGTTTCACCCAACGTGTTCTATAGGACACTTAAAATTTCCTGTCCGTGTTTTAACAGTTTAAAAGAATTAATTTCCTGCCCGTGGACAAATCATTTGCCAGTTAAACCAATGTCATTGAATCTCCGATACCTTGTGTTTGACCCGAAAAATTCCCTCGAATTCCTTCACCACGAGCTCTCGCGGCCGCGGGGGTGCCCCTTCGGGGGCCCCACCCCCGCGGGCTCGAGTCGCGGTGAAGGTATCCTTGGTTTTTGGTACCTTGAAAACGTTTCGCCCGTCGAACTCAGTTACGCATTTACCAGTTAAACCACTGTCATTAGATTTCTCATATATCCACTCATGGCTCAGCGTATTCTGAAGGAATTTTAAAATTTCCTGCCCGTTAAGCGTGAGCCTGCGCTTAAATTTCCTGCCCGTGGACAAATCATTTGTCAGTTAAACCATTGTCATTGAATGTCTGATACCTTATGTTCGACCCGAAAAATTCCCTCGAATTCCTTCACCACGAGCTTCCTCGAATTCCTTCACCGGTATACTTGGTTTTTTGTACCTTGAACACGTTTCACCCGTCGAAAACATTCTCACTTTTTTACAACTATCCTTTGTAGCTACTTGTTAAGCGTGAGCCAAATCGGGAAAGTAAATCATCCCGCGTGACTTTTAGCCCGTCGTGAGTAACTTCCGTTGAATTCTTTTCAGCCCGCCGTGAGCGAGATAGGGTGAATTATTTTCAGCCCGGCATGAGCGAAATAGGGAGAATAATTTTCAGCCCGTCGTGAGCAAAATAGAGTGAATTATTTTCAGCCCGTCGTGAGCAACTTAGGGTGAATTCTTTTCAGCCCGACGTGAGCGAAAAATAGTGAATAATTTTCAACTCGGCATGGGCAACCACTATACGGTGACCACTCTTCAATGAGATCAAAATTTAATTTAAATTGGTGGCGAAGTGGTTAGTGAGTTCGCTTACCATGCGTGAGTATTCGGGTTCAAATCTCGATAGACCCTAATTTCTAAATTGAAAATTGAACTTTACAAATAAACAATTCATAACAATTCCTTGACCCGGGATCGAACCTCGGACCTGTCGCTTTGTAGCCGTGAACGCTAACCAATATATCATGAGAGAGATGGAATTCAATAGAGGTAATTAGATGTAAAAATATGTCGTAGAGACACGGTGCATTGCTTCGCGCTCACCTGTGCGTCATCAGCGACTTGACGCGAGACGCAGATATGTTTGAAATAAATCTTAATAAGATCAAAGGTAAAACATCAATTGGTGGTCAAGTGGTTAGCGAGTTCGCTTACCATGCGTGAGTTTTCAGGTTCAAATCCCGATCGACCCTCCCATTTCTAAATTAAAAATTGAACATTGCAAATTAATAATCAAAAACAAAGCATTTGCCCAGGATCAAACCTTGGACCTCTCACATATTAGCCGAGCACGCTATCCAATACACTATTAGAGAGATAAATCTGATAGAGGAAATTGGATGTAAAAATATGTCGTACAGATACGGTGCGTCACGTCGCGCTCACCTGTGTGAGGCAAGAGCTACGCGACGTGTGTAACGCGAGACGCCGAAATGTTTGAAACTACTCTTAAATGAGCCCAGTGAATAATATCAATTGGTGGTCAAGTGGTTAGCGAGTTCGCTTACCATGCGTGAGTTTTCAGGTTCAAATCCCGATAGACACCAACTTCTAAATTGAAAAAATTGTACATTGTAAATTAACAATTCATAACAGCGCCATGTACCGGGATCGAACCTCGGAGCTCTCGCATGGTAGCAGGGCACGCTAACCAACACACCATGAGAGAGTTGGAAAAATATAGGAAATCGGAAGTAAAAATATGTCCAAGACAAACGGCGCACGCCGCGCACGAAATACGGGAGGCGCAACAACAAACAACCATCTGTCCAAATTCCAACTCGATATGAATATCAGTTCTGATAGTGTAGTGGTTAGAGTGTGTGCGAAGTGTGTGCGACAATGCCATCCCAATCGGATGTGCGGCGGAAGCACCTCTCCGACCATGGTTCAAACCCCAAGTAGTACACTCGAATCTAATAGAGGACATCGACATATAACCGATGGAAAAAAAACCTACCCGACTACTAACAAATCCCCCCCCTGTCCCAAAAAAAAAAAAAAAAAAAACGCACACGGTTCGAGCCCGTGTGTGTGTGTGTGGCGAGAAGGGCGCGCGCAAACGGACAAACGATGAGGAAAGCTGACGTGTGTGTGTATCGCCTCGCTTACTTAATTCGAAACTTTCGCCACTGGTTGCGTCTCGCCGATACAGACAAACCAAAAACGGACAAACAAACGTACAAACAAACAAACACACCGAATCACAGACAGGCCAAGGTCACTTAAACACGCCCGCGGTTTATAGAGCAGTCGACTAGTATACCAGATGCCCGTCCAAGGACGGCGAACCAGGCGGCTAGACATAATCACCTAAGCGCACACTACACATGGAGCAAAACGCCACTCGTATAATCCCACTGGCCAATTGCTTACTGTCCGGGACTTTTTTTTTTCATCTATTTATGGACTTTTACATCTTCCACCGTGAGCCAGTCGGTCTTTTGGGTTTTTTTTGTGGACTTGTTGTTTTTTCGTTGAAACCAAGTATCGGTTAAGTTTTGGTTTTATTTTGGGACTTTTATTTTTCAGAGTTTGGTTGTATTGTATTTGACACATTTCCCACGGTCTCGAGTTTCGGTGAAGTTTTCCACGGTTTTTTGAATCTTGAACACGTTTGGACCGTCAAACCCCCATTCTGATCCTCAACTCCTTCTTCCTCTCCTTCCTCATCTTCCCTTTCACTTTCTTCCCTTCCAATTTATTTCTTCCCACTTTTTCCCATTTTCCTCCCCTCTCTCATCCTTCCCCCTCTCTATCTTCCCTCCCTCACCATCCTCTCCCTCACCATCCTTTCCCTCACCATCCCCTCCCTCAACATCCCCTCCCTCACCATCCCCTCCCTCACCATCCCCTCCCTCACCATCCCTTCTCTGCACACTCCTCCCTCATATAATCCTTCCCCTTGGACTCACATGTAACTCGTACTTATCTCGATGAGGACTTGAACAACGGGCCGTTGTATCCTGGATCCAATGCTCTAACCACTGAGCTGTTGAGTTATATTATCAGTTGAACAGGGGGAAAAGTCATCAGCCACTTAAGTCAATTCGGATTTGCTCTAAATACCAATAATTATTAATCGCACGACGTAATTCTTTGGCCCGTAAGTATTTGCTCCTGTATTTTACTGAAACTTACAAAACTCAACTTCGCATATAAAATTCGAATAACCACTTGAGAGGTAATAGTCAAATATATGATTGGTGGTGTATTGGTTAGAGTGTTCGCATAGCATATTCATGTCTTTAGGTTCAATACTCAAAAATTGTTAAAATATAAATTGACAAAATGTTTGAAATAATTTACTTGGCTTTCAATATGAATACCTGATAATTTTCTGTTTTCGTCTATACATTCCTCATTGCCGGTTTGAACAACAACCCATCGTTTCTTGAGTCCTGTTCTCTAACCAAATAGCTGTTGAGAGTTATTAATGTATTTTCTTGGGAGAAAGTCATCGACATATATGAGGCAACATCGATAGTGAACAGTTGCATTTGCAATAAATCGGTAGAATAATTCATCACCCGAAGTTAGTGAATTAGTTGCTATGTTTCACCCAACGTGTTCTGTAGAACACTTAAAATTTCCTGCCCGTTTTTTAACAGTTTAAAAGATTTAATTTCCTGCCCGTGGACAAATCATTTGCCAGTTAAAGCAATGTCATTGAATCTCCGATACCTTGTGTTTGACCCGAAAAATTCCCTCGAATTCCTTCACCACGAGCTCTCGCGGCCGCGGGGGTGCCCCTTCGGGGGCCCCACCCCCGCGGGCTCGAGTCGCGGTGAAGGTATCCTCGGTTTTTGGTACCTTGAAAACGTTTCGCCCGTCGAACTCAGTTACGCATTTACCAGTTAAACCACTGCCATTAGATTTCTCATATATCAACTCATGGCACAGCGTATTTTGAAGGAATTTCAAAATTTCCTGCCCGTTAAGCGTGAGCTTGCGCTTAAATTTCCTGCCCGTGGACAAATCATTTGCCAGTTAAACCATCGTCATTGAATGTCTGATACCTTATGTTTCACCCGAAAAATTCCCTCGAATTCGTTCACCACGAGCTCTCGCGGCCGCGGGGGTGCCCCTTCGGGTGCCCCACCCCCGCGGGCTCGAGTCACGGTGAAGGTGTCCTCGGTTTTTTGTACCTTGAACACGTTTCGCCCGTCGAACGCATTCTCACTTTTTTACAACTATTCTTTGTAGCTGCTTGTTAAGCGTGAGCCAAATCAAGAAAGTTAATCTTCCCACGTAACTTTTAGCCCGTCGTGATTGACTTTTGTTGAATTATTTTCAGCCCGTCGTGAGAAAATAAGGGTGAATTCTTTTCAGCCCGTCGTGAGCGGAATAGGGTGAATAATTTTAAGTTAGGCGTAAGCTACGTAGGGTGAATTATTTTCAGCCCGTCGTGAGTGAAATAGGGTTAATTCTTTTCAGCCCGACGTGAGCGAAAAATAGTGAATAATTTTCAACTCGGCATGGGCAACCACTATACGGTGCCCACTCTTCAATGAGATCAACATTTAATTTAAATTGGTGGCGAAGTGGTTAGTGAGTTCGCTTACCATGCGTGAGTACTCGGGTTCAAATCCCGATCGCCCCTCCCATTTCTAAATTAAAAATTGAACATTGCACATAAAAAATCAATAACAAAGCATTTGCCCGGGATCAAACCTTGAACCTCTCACATATTAGCCGAGCACGCTAACCAATACACTATTAGAGAGATGGAAACTCATAGAGGGAATTGGATGTAAAAATATGTCGTAGAGATCCGGTGCATTGCTTCGCGCCCACCTTTGCGTCATCAGCGACTTGACGCGAGACGCAGATATGTTTGAAATAACTTGTCAATAAGATTAAAGGAAAAACATTAATTGGTGGTCAAGTGGTTAGCATGTTCGCTTACCATGCGTGAGTATTCGGGTTCAAATCCCGATAGACCCTAATTTCTAAATTGAAAATTGAACTTTACAAATAAACAATTCATAGCAATGCCTTGACCCGGGATCGAACCTCGGGCTTGTCGCTTCGTAGACGTGAACGCTTACCAATATACCATGAGAGAGATGGAATTCAATAGAGGAAATTGGATGTAAAAATATGTCGTAGAAACACGGTGCATTGCTTCGCGCTCACCTGTGCGTCATGAGCGACGTGACGCGAGACGCAGATATGTTTGAAACAACTTGTCAATAAGATCAAAGAAAATACATCAATTGGTGGTCAAGTGGTTAGCAAGTTCGCTTACCATGTGTGAGTATTCGGGTTCAAATCCCGATAAACACTACAATTTCTGCAAATAAAACGTTGCAAATTAATAAATATAAACAGCGCCTTGATCCGGCATCGAACCTCAGACCTCTCGCATTTTAGCCGAGCACGCTAACCAATACACCAAGAGAGATATGGATTTCTAAGTAAGTAACGGGATCTATAAATATGTCGTAGAGATAAGGTGCGTCGCGTCGCGCTCACCTGTGTGTCATTCGCAACGCGAGATGCAGAGATGTTTGAAACCACACTTCAATGAAATCATCCTTGAATATCAATTGGTGGGCAAGTGGTTAGCGAGTTCGCTTACCATGCGTGAGTTTTCAGGTTCAAATCCCGATAGACACCAATTTCTAAATTGAAAATTGAAGTTTACAAATTAACAATTCATAACAATGCCTTGTACCGGGATCGAACCTCGGAGCTCTCGCATGGTAGCAGGGCACGCTAACCAACACACCATGAGAGAGTTGGAAAAATATAGGAAATTGGAAGTAAAAATATGTCCAAGACAAACGGCGCACGCCGCGCACGAAATACGGGAGGCGCAACAACAAACAACCATCTGTCCAAATTCCAACTCGATATGAATATTAGTTCTGATAGTGTAGTGGTTAGAGTGTGTGCGACAATGCCATCCCAATCGGATGTGCGGCGGAAGCACCTCTCCGACCATGGTTCAAACCCCAAGTAGTACACTCGAATCTAATAGAGGACATCGACATATAACCGATGGAAAAAAACCTACCCGACTACTAACAAATCCCCCCCCCTGTCCCAAAAAAAAAAAAAAAAAAAAAAAAAAAACGCACACGGTTCGAGCCCGTGTGTGTGTGTGTGGCGAGAAGGGCGCGCGCAAACGGACAAACGGTGAGGAATGCTGACGTGTGTATCGCCTCGCTTACTCAATTCGAAACTTTCGCCACTGGTTGCGTCTCGCCGATACAGACAAACCACTCTGGACCTCGGTTGGGACAAACAAACAAACAAACAAACAAACAGACAGATCCACAGACGGGCCAAGGTCACTTAGACACGCCCGCGGTTTATAGAGCAGTCGACTAGTATACCTAGGCCCGTCCAAGGACGGCGAACCAGGCGGCTAGACATAATCACCTAAGCGCACACTACACATGGAGCAAAACGCCACTCGTATAATCCCACTGGCCAATTCCTTACTGTCCGGGACTTATTTTTTTTCATCTATTTATGGACTTTTACATCTTCCACCGTGAGCCAGTCGGTCTTTTGTGGTTTTTTTGTGGACTTGTTTTTTTTTCGTTGAAACCAAGTATCGGTTGAGTTTTGGTTTTATTTTTAGACTTTTATTTTTCAGAGTTTGGTTGTATTGTATTTGACACATTTCCCACGGTCTCGAGTTTCGGTGAAGTTTTCCACGGTTTTTTGAATCTTGAACACGTTTGGACCGTCAAACATCTGATTCTCAACTCCTTCTTCCTCTCCTTCCTCATCTTCCCGTTTCACTTTCTTCCCTTCCAATTTATTTCTTCCCACTTTTTCCCATCTTCCTCCCCTCTCTCATCCTTCCCCCTCTCTATCTTCCCTCCCTCACCATCCCCTCCCTCACCATCCCCTCCCTCACTATCCCCTCCCTCACCAACCCCTCTCTCACCATCCCCTCCCTCACCATCCCCACCCTAGCTTTCCCCTCTCTGCACACTCTTCCCTATTGCTACCCTTCCCATTTGACTCACATGTATCTCGTACTTATCTTGATGAGGGCTTGAACAACGGGCCGTTGTATCCTGGATCCAATGCTCTAACCACTGAGCTGTTGAGTTGTATTATCAGTTAAACAGGGGGAAAAGTCATCAGCCACTTAAGTCAATTCGGATTTGCTCTAAATACCAATAAATATTAATCGCACGACGTAATTCTTTGGCCCGTAATGTATTTGCTCCTATCTTTTAATGTAACAAAACTCAGCTTTGCGTATAAAATTCGAATAACCACTTGAGAGGTAATAGTCAAATATATGATTGGTGGTGAATTGGTTAGAGTGTTCGCATATCATATTCATGTCTTTAGGTTCAATACTCATTAGTTGTTAAAATAAAAATTGACAAAGTGTTTGAAATAATTTACTTGGCTTTCAATTTGAATACCTCATAATTTCCTGTTTTCGTCTATACATTCCTCATTGCCGGGTTGAACAACAGCCCATCGTTACTTGAATCTTATTCTCTAACCACTTGGCTAATGAGATGTGTTGACACATTTTCTTAAAAGGAAGTCATCGACCAATGTAAGGCAACATCGATTTTGAACATTAAAATTTGCAAGGTATAAAAATTCATCACCCCACGTTAGCAAATTAGTTGCAATTACTCGTGTCCCAATGTGAACAAATTTGTAGATGTTATGTTTCACCCAACGTGTTTTGTAGGACACTTAAAATTTCCTGCACGTTTTTTAAAAGTTTAAATTAAATTTCCTGCCCGTGGACAAATCATTCGCAAGTTGAACCAATGTTATTGAATCTCTAATACCTTGCGTTTGCCCCGACAAATTCCCTCGAATTCCTTCACCACGAGCTCTCGCGGCCGCGGGGGTGCCCCTTCGGGGGCCCCACCGCCACGGGCTCGAGTCGCGATGAAGGTATCCTCGGTTTTTTGTAACTTGAACACTATCTGCCCGTTGAACTCAGTTACGCATTTACCAATTAAACCACTGTCATTAGATTTCTTATACATCCACTTATGGCCCAGCGTATTCTGAAGGACATTTAAAATTCCCTGCCCGTTAAGCGTGAGCGTGCGCTTAAATTTTCTGCCTGTGGACAAATAATTTACCAGTTAAACCACTGTCATTAGATTTCTCATACATCCAATCATGGCCCAATGGATTCTGTAGGATCAATCGGTATTGGTATCAATAGGTGGTCAAGTGGTTAGCGAATTCTCTTACTATGAGTGAGTACTCGGGTTCAACTCCCGATAAACAATAGTTTCTAAAATATATTGATGACCGAATCAATAATTAGCAACTGTGACTTTACCCGGAGTTTGAACCTCGGATTTCTCGCATGACAATCAAGCACGCTAACCAATACACAATGAGAGAGATGGAATACACTATATGTAACTGAATGTATAAATATGTCGTAGAGACACGGTTCGTCGCGCTCACCTGTGTGCCAGTTGCAACGCGAGATGCAGAGATGTTTGAAACCACTTGTCAATGAGATCAGAATTGAATATCAATTGGTGATCGATTGGTTAGCGAGTTCGCTTTCTATGCGTTATGTTCGGGTTCAATTCCCTAAAAACACCAATTTCAAAATTGAAAATAAATGTTTAAATTAATATTGAATTAAAGCGCCTTAACCAAGTATCGAAACTCGGACATCTTGTATGATAGCAGAGAACGTTACCCAATACACCATGAAAGAGATGGAATTTAATAGAAGTAATGGGATTTATAAATATGTCGTAGTTACACGTTAATAAAAAAAAACGTGAAGCGCGACAACCATTTGTCGAAATTGGAACTCGATAATGATATTAGTTCTGATAGTGTAGTGGTTAGAGTGTGTGTTACAATGCCATGCCCTTACATGTATGTGGCGGTAACACCTCACCGATTATGGTTCAAACCCCAAGTACTACACATACATAAATATTGGAGGACATTGAATATCAATAAAAAAAATCCAACCCTCAACACCTGGTTTGGGGAGAGGCAATGCTTAATTTTTTTCACGTGTTCAAAATCATTATATCAACGATAAAAATTGCAACCAGTGGGCGTGGTTTTTTGGAGGGAAGCTTATTTTTTGTGCTTTTATTTCGTTTGGCGGCTTATTATCTTGCTGGTAAGTCAACGAATAATTGTTTTTCACATTCTCTCTGAACTTCCCCTTGACAACATGCCCAACTCTGGTAAGTCTCTTTAATGTTATCCAATATTTCTGTTATATTCATTGTTTTTTTTTGTATCATAGATTTGCTTGTTGCTTCTCCCCCCGTTTCTTTGTCTCCTCAAGTGGTTGTCCGTGATGGAATACCCAATTCTGGTAAGTATCCTTAATGTTATCCAATTTTTCTGCTCTATTCATTGTTTTTGTTTGTTTGATAGATTTGCCTGTTGTTTCTCCCCCCGTCTCTTTGTCTCCCCAAGTGGTTGTCCCTGAAGAAAATCCACTGGGTGATGACGAAGTTGACGGGATTTTAGCATCCATGGATATGGATTTCAATACCCCACCGTCTTCCCCACCTGTCTCCTTTCTTCAATCTTGGACGATTTCAGAATTTCAGAGGATTGAAGATAGGAGAAGATCAAATCTATTACGTGGAGTGCAGCTTAAAACTCGGCACGAAAAATTTAAGAAAAACCGACAGAAGTAAGTTTATCCAAGTTATTTCATGTTTGTTTTTGTATGTAAATTTTTTTTTTCGTTTTAGTGCTGAAGCTGCTTTGGAAAGATCTAAGCGGAATGAGGCATGGGCCAAAAAGGAGCTGGCCTCATTCCGCTCCAAAATGTGCAAGGATGAAGCTGAGGCACAGAGAATGTTTGGAGATGTGATTTAGATGTTTTTTTTCGATTTGTTTAATTTTTTTTCTTTGTTTGTTATTTGTTAATTTTGTTGATTTGTTGGTTATTGATCAGTAATAAACAGAGTATTAGAATATTCATTTAGTTTGCTTTTTTTATTTTTTCCAACTTCATAATTGATGTTCTCAATATTTTAAAATCCATATAAGTACGTAGCACTACTTCTCTTTGATTCTTGGTTTGAACCATTGACTTTTTGACCTTAAGGATTTATATTCCATCTCTTTAACCACTACACTATGGAGACTTATTTTAATATAAAATGTTTAATGCTATATTCGTTTTTTTTTATTTTTGATGGAACTCAAAAGAAGAAAAGTAGAACATTGTACTTTGAATTGGACATTGTATGAGTAAGAGTTTTTTCAACCACTATAATAAAATATTGAAAATTTAATATGAATTCATTATTTTCGTAATTTAGATTTGAACCATTGATCTTAGGAATCGCATTTCATTACTTTAACCGCTACACCACGGAACGATACATAATTTTGAAATATTGAAGATTTTATTGGTTTTGTATTTTTTTCGATAAAGCTTTAGATTTAGAAATTACGTTAATAGTAAGTCATTCATGTAAAACTTTGTTCTTTTCCAAATTACGATTCATTTGCATGCAATTTGAGTGCATTTTTATAGTTATGATGTGAGTGGGTTTGAACCAACATTCCTTGAATTAACAAACCAATACTATAACCACTACACCATCGGCTGTGGTATTTTGCAAATCTTGACGATACCAGCTGGATAGTGCATACTTCTTCATTGTCAGTGTCATCGCCCAGCAAGAACAAAAACAATTTATTTGCTGCAGTTTAAGAATTCATTGTTTTGGGAACTATTTGCTTGCCTGAGAGGGGGTTTGAACCACCCACCTTTGAATTACCAATTCAACGCTATAACCATTACAGCAACGGTATTTACAATAAATATCTGACGTTAAAGGTGGATAACGCATACTTACACATTGTCATAGATATCACACAGCGTGAGCAAAGACATTTTATTTACATCGGAGTTTGAATTTATCTATAATAAGACTATTTGCTTCATAAGCATCTGCTTCATCATTCACCACGGAACGATGCATAAATTTGAAATATGGAAAATTTTATTGGTTTACGTATTTTTTATTATAAAGCTTTAGATCTGGAAATTACGTTAATAGTAAATCATTCATGTAAAGATTTATTCTTTTCCAGCTTGCCATTCATTTGCATGCTGTTTTTTGTGCTATTTTATAGTTATACTGAGAGTGGATTTGAACCAACATCCTTTGAATTACTAATCCATTGCTATAACCACTACACCATCGGCGGTGTGTTCTCCCAATTCTTGACGATATCCGCTGGATAGTGCATACTTCTTCATTTTCAGTGTCATCGCCCAGCAAGAACAAAAACAATTTATTTACTTCATTTTAAGAATTCATCGTTTCGGGTACTATTTGCTTGCCTGAGAGGGGGTTTGAACCAAACACTTTTGACCTACTAATGCAATGCTATAACCACTACATCAACAACGGTGTTTACAAATAATATCCGATGTGACCAGTTGGATATCGCATACTTACACATTGTCATAGTTATCACCCAGCGTGAGCAAAGAAATTTTATTTACATCGGATTTTGAAGTTTTCAATAATAAGACTATTTGCTTCATTAGCATCTGCTTCATCATACACCACGGAACATTGCATAAATTTGAAATA
Organism: Daphnia pulex; assembly: GCF_021134715.1. Classification (NCBI taxonomy): domain Eukaryota; kingdom Metazoa; phylum Arthropoda; class Branchiopoda; order Diplostraca; family Daphniidae; genus Daphnia; species Daphnia pulex. Next base: position 3,737,027 of record NC_060021.1, on the reverse strand, counting down.
TTGAAAATATTATTGGTTTTGGTGTTATTTTCGATTTTTGATAAGCTTCAGATTAAGAAATTACGTAAATAGTAAATCATTCATGTAAACGCACAAATAATAAAGTAGTAATTAACATTATATGACTAATTTCTACTGCTCTATCCTAAGTGATAAATTGAAAACCACTGGTCTGGACTTGAACCGTAGACCGCTTTCTTTTTAGTCCGGCACTTTATCCACTACACCATATGACTACGTTGTGTTTGCTGAAAAATTTGAGTCCTTTTCTGTGTTAAAGGAGAGTGTGAGTAGTATTGACATTCTATTCATCCGTCCATGACTTTTTAGTAGTATAAGGATTCCTATTCATCCGTCAACGACTTTAGGTATGTTAAGTAAAAGTCTATCTTTCCAGAAAAAAAACGTCATATTGTTCAATCAGTGACATAGCTAATTCAAGTGGATGAAATTTGTTTAGGATAAAATGGAAAAAAATAAATTGAAATGATCAAATTTAAATCTGAAATAAAATTGATGAATTTTGGCCATGCAACAGTTATTGCTTATTTCTGTCTTAGGCTTCAAGTCTTGAAAAATTTTGTTTTGAGTGTTCATTATTGCTCGTACAAATAAAAAATTATTGTAGAAATAGTTATGAAAATAAAAGTTTTATAAAATCTTGAGAAAGACCATTGTTTATTATTTATAAGGTTTGTTAATTCACGGTTGAGCGCACATGGGAACTGCCCCCATGGCCATGCCCGTGCTCCTTTTTTTGGCCCGTAGGCCGAGGCGGAATTTAGTTCCTCTTGGGAAGGAAAGGAATGGAAGGGAATGTATTAATGTATTCACCAAAAAATCAATATTTCTTAATTAGATTTGAGAATGTTTGACTATATGTTTAAATGGCAGTAGTCTAAAGTTGTTAATGTTATTACAATAGAACTTCTTTATAGACAACATTTAAAGTAAACACTTTTTTCTTCTCTTCTTCAGTGGCTGTCGGATGATTTTTGAGAAGCTTGCCTTGTTTCCCAGACTCAGCAATCTCGACTCGAACTCCTTTTTGGGAGGGAATACAAAAAATATTAGAATTATTAAACATTTCATGAAACTATTAATTTTAAAAATGTATAAGAAATCAAAATAAACCGTCTTTCGATGTAGCTCTGGAGAAGGCCACATACAGCTGGCCATGACTGAAGACGGGTTCTGGAAGTAATATTCCGACCCGATCAAACGTTTGGCCCTGTGACTTTGTGATGGTCATCGCAAACGCCAACAAAACGGGAAACTGGAGTCTCTTGAGGATGACGGGAAGATCCGAATCAGTTGGGGACATCATCATCCGCGGGATGTAGACGATGTGCCCCTTGTTTTTTCCAGCAGCAATTTCTGCAACGATGAGATTTTCTCTAAGCGCCCTGATGATGAGCCGGGTCCCATTGCAAAGTCCCTGACGTGAATCGATATTCTTCAGAAGAATGATGACGGCTCCCACTTTCATTTTCAGCAAATGGGTGGGAATTCCGGAGACGTCGAAGGAGTTGAGAACTTCGGTTGGGTAATTTGAAATTTCTTCAGGGTCGTCAGAGTCGATGGTATCGATGCTTCTGTACTCATGAAGCGTACCGGGCATGTCTTTGATGATCTGATTGTTGATTCGTAAGCAATCGCCATTCTTCGGACAAAGAATAGCGCGACTGCATATTTGTTGAGATACGACGGGATCTAACAGTTGAGCAGGATCACCAAAGACGTGCTCGACTAAACTCCGGTTATAATTGAAAAATTCTTTAGGAATTTCAATCATATCGGGGATGTTCAGTTTTGGATGCGTCGGTAGAGTTCCGTTTCCAAGCTGAATGAGCCAATCGGCGTAGTCTTGACTGCCGGCCACGGTACGCATATTTTGAGTCAGACGAAGTTGTCGAAACTGAGGCCAAGTGTCATTGTTTCGGATGGTGACTTCCAGCACTGTCACCCTGTTTCCATGTCGGACGACCGGTAAACACTGACGAAAATCGCCACCAAGAAGGAGCACTTTACCACCGTGCGGAAGATTGTTCTTGTGCAACTTTTGGAAGAGTAAATTGAAAGCACTAAGGGCGTGATTTGTCTTCATGGTGGATTCGTCAGAAATGATGAGAACTGCACTTCTGATCAAATGGGCGAGGAAGCTACCATCTTCGATTTTTGATCTGGTCGCTTCAGTAATTGGAGGGTAAATCTTGAATTGGGAATGATACGTTGTGCCGTCAATCAACAACGTAGAAGCGATGCCGGTAGACGCAACGGCGATCACTGTTTTCCCTTGTCCCTGCAGTACGGTGATGAGAGTGTTGTACAGGAACGTCTTCCCCGTTCCTCCAGGGCCATCCAAGAAATACTGATGCGGAATTGCATTTTCAGTATCGTTGACGGCAGCCATGACTTGATCGAAGGCAGCCCGTTGACCTTCGTTCAACTGACTAACCATCAATTCACCCAATCTTCTCTTCTCTCTCATAGTAATTTCAGCATTTTCTTCGAGTTGAGCCGCGATAAGACGATGAATAAGCTGAAAATCAGGAACAGGCAATGAGAGATTTTCCATCGTTTGATTGTTGAGAAGTAGCTTGTCTTGAATAAATTTCAAAGTCAAGTTTTTTGCTATTTCGGCGTCGTGACCATTACGAATAAAATCTTCCATTAGCTGAGGTAAAGATCGCTCAAAGAGATAAAGAGCATCCGTAGGATTGCAAAACAGACAAATGTCAACAAAAAGCTGTCGCAATCGTTCTGGCATTTCAAAGGCGGCCGCATCGTCCAGTGTCCTCTCCCAAACGCTGTCATCTTCCAACAAATTTAAGGCAGCGGCTGCTGCTTTAAACGTCGGTAAAATTACACCGTTGACTGTTCGAAGATTTTCAAAACTGGTAGGTCCTTTGACGTTAATGAGGAGCAAGCGCAGGCAGAATCGCTCAATTTGACGGACGCTCACCGTGTACAATCGGCCAATGATTTTGAGATTTTGAACTCCTCGCTTCCAGAAATTACGGCCACCAACCTTGACGAAAGCAAAATGGTTGACAATCTCTCGGTAAAAATACTGCCTCGCTTCTCCATTATCTCGGTTCAAGATGAAAAAAGCAGTTAAAGTCGTTTCTTTCAAAGCGGCGTTGGCGACTGCTTGTTCCTCGTTGCCCGGGTGGAAAAAGACGGACTGTTCCAATGGAAGATGTACGGCAAGTCGGAAGATGACATGGGAACGATTGCTGAGGGGAAACTTATTAATTCTCCAGGCGGCTTCTGGTGCGCTGACGTAACGCGTGTCCAAAAAAGTAGTGATTTCGTCCCACACGAATGTCGGCTCATCTTCACCTTCAACTTGCTGATGCGTTCCCTTTTTTGTCTCAATGTTTCCGCTGTCATGGCCTTTGTACACGTACTTAAAGATGTATTTGACACTGGTGAGTGAAGCGCAGGATTCGAGGTTTATATGACAGTCATATTTCAGCAGCAACCAAGGGTTATAAGGCACAACCCATCTGTTGTCTACTTCATAGACGACATTCCCTCTTTTCAACGGATGTTTAACTCCAGTGTCTCTTCTTCTGTAAGTCGGATAGCCGTTGTCGTTGATGATGGTTCCTGCGATGAAATCTTTCGGAAACTTTTTGGTGCACCCTTCAACATCCATGCAAGGAGACTTTTTGTTGATGGCTCCACACGGGCCGTGGATCATGTGAGCCATAACAGCGGCGTAGAGTCTTGGATGGAGGGACTTGTCGGGAATTTCCGCACAAATGGTCTTGTCCATATCTTCTGGTGATAAAGGGGCATCTCTCTTATCGATCCAGATCAGCATGTGGCAATGAGGAAGACCGCGTTTTTGAAATTCGATGACTTCGATATGAGCTGTGGCGAAACCCAAAACTTGCTTTTTCTCGATGTCGTCGACCAACTCTTTTTTCTTCAAGTGGAAGACTCGTGCGACCATATCGGGACGATCAGAAGCTGTCTGATAGTTCGCAATATTTGCCGTAATTTCTCTCCACTTGGGATTGCAAGTAAACGTTAAAAAAAAAGTTGGTTTTCCAAATTTGGCAACAATTGCCATCGCGTCTTGATAATTTTGCTTCATGGCTCGAGGACTGCCAATGAAGGACGAAGGGAGAATGTAGATAGTGCCAACTTCCACATTTTCTCTTTCCGCTCGATTGTTGATGTAATCCATCAGACCGCAGTAGCGCTCAACATGCAGCTCTGTCTGGTGTTTTCTGAGCCAATCTATGCGATTCCCCTCGGTCTTGACGTAAGAATCGACAAAATATTGCTGAGTGAGGGCACCCCCGGACAAAACGATATTGAAATCACCGCGGATTGACATGATTGAACTGTAGAACTCGGCTTGCGTCACTCTTGAGCGTGGGCCTCTGTTCCTGTTTGGTTGTTGATCATCGTTCTCGTCTGCTTCGGCTGGTTCCGGTTCTACATTTCGCTCATTTTCAATCTCAGCATTGCCATCTGCTGCGGCGACTTCTTCACGAATTAACACTCTGGGGTTGGGCCACAGGGGATCAATCTGCTCGTCTTCATCCTCATCAACAATCATTGCCATTGCTGCTGCTTCATCTCTTTCCCTCCGACTGGTGGTGTTATAATTCATGTGAGCATGCCAACCATCTTCACCGTTGGGGAATAGCAGAGGATAACACATCGGATCACACATGGGCTTCTGTGTGTTAATCTGGATGAAACGTCGGCCTCTGACGGGAATATAGAGATGACCACGAATATCTCTGTTGGATGGCGGAGCTCCATCAGAGCTTTTGAATACTACTGCTATCTCGTGGGCCGTCGGGCAGTTGTAGCGCCGCTGGTCGACATTTCTTCTATCACAAGTGATGATCATGCCGACAGTGTAGTGAGGAAGATTTGCGGCCTGGCGTTGAACGTATTCTTCTTCAAGAACTTGGCGCATCATCTTGTAAACCAAGGCGTACGGATTCTTCTCTCGAAGCATAGCGTCCAATTCTTCCATCAATATTCTACAACAACCCGACATTGCCTGGATATTTGCCCTATAATCAGTGGCCTGCGCCGAGTCCAAAAAATACAGATCTGCATATCTGGGATTTGGTGTTGGACCAAGCGGAGTGATTTGATGGTAAATCTGGCCATGAATTCGATAGCAGTAGGGGCCTCGGTTTGGTGGTGGAGATTGGTTTGCTCCAAGCGAAGCAAAAGCGTGAGCACTGTTGTAGTTTCGAATTTGCTTCATGAATTGCTTGGACTTTGGATGCTGATTTTGCAAGAGACTGGCCAAGGGTTGCGGACATGGCTTTGGTGGTGGAATAATTACTTTTCCCTTTCCGCAGCATTGCTGAAACTTTTGATCTTTTGGCATCTCTTTTTCAAAGTGTTTGGCGTCACACTCAGCACAAATCTTGGTCAAATCTCCAATGTCAAGCAAATGAACCCGATCCTCTACAACAATGTCTTTGCAAGCTATCCGATGCGTTCGCCGATTTCCGGCACGGTTGCGATCAAGGTGCATCTCACGAAGAAAAGCTTCGTGGTCTGCGGTTTCAACGGGAACAATTTCGGCGTGTTGAAGCGCATTTCTTGCTCGCAGTTCTTCCTCTTCTCGCTCTCGTTCAAATTGATGTTCTCGCTGTAGCTCTGTTCGCAACCTATCCTCTTCACGCCTATCAGCTGTTTCTTCCTCATTCTCAGTTGCTCGGTAACCAGCCATCCATTCCATATTTGCTTCGCGACCTGCTTCGGCTTCCTGCTCAGTTTCTTCGAGACGATGAATCTGATGAAGAAAGCTATCAGCGATAGCGCGATCCAATCTTTCCTCGGGAGTTTCTTTAGAACGGGTAGCTTCATGTCGAACTTTGTCTGCCAACTGTCTATTAGCTGCACCTAATTCAGTTTCTTTGGTTCGTAAATTTTTTTGGTGTAGCGCCTGCGCTCGTTGTCTAGCCCACTTCTCTGCTTCAGATTCCTCTTTCCGCAAAGAATTTTGGCGCAAGGTCTGCTCACGAAGTCTTGAAGAATTCTCTGCTTCTGATTCCTCGTTCCGCAGAGATTTTTGCCTCTGTGCCTGATCTTGAAGTCTAGCTGATCTCTCTGCCTCCGATTCCTCTTTCCGCAGAGAATGTTGCCGCAAAGCCTGTTCACGAAGTCTAGAAGATTTCTCTGCTTCAGACTCCTCGTTTCGCAGAGATTTTTGCCTAAGTGCCTGATCTTGAAGTCTTGATGATCTCTCTGCTTCCGATTCATCTCTCCGCAGATATTTCTTCCGCAATGCCTGGGCTTGCAACCTAGCTCGTTGTTCTTCAGCAGTTTCGGTGTCGTCAGCAGCTCTCTTTCTTGCCTGATGTTGTTGTCTTGCTGGACGCTCTGCCACAGCATCATTAGCAAGAACAACTCTTGGGCGATCACACGCAGGTCTCTGATTCATCGCTCGTAGAATAATTGCTGCTTCTTGTTGACGAAGAGCAGCTTGCCGCTCTGATTCGGCTTGCAATCGAGCTCGAATTTGTTCATCTTGACGAAGATCTGCTTGCCGCTCCGCCTCGGCTAAAAGTCGCGCACGATTTTCTTCTTCTTGACGAAGAACTGCTTGCCGCTCCGCCTCGGCTAACAGTCGCGCACGATTTTCTTCTTCTTGACGAAAAACTGCTTGCCGCTCCGCCTCGGCTAACAGTCTAGCACGATTTTCTTCTTCCGCTTGTTCCTGTCGAAGGAGTTGCTGACGGATTCGCTGATCATGCAGTCTAGCTTCATGTTCAACCTGAGTCTCGTTAGCACGGGCGACTCTTTTCCGCTCAGCATCTAACCTCTGCCTCAACGCTCTCTCGTCAGGTGCCTCTGCCTGACGCTCTTCCCTAGCCTTTTTCGCATTCAAATTTTTTGCAACCTGAACTTCTTCGGGATTGAGCCGACGTCGCTTCTCTTCACGAGCGATCTTGGCCCTTTCCCTATTAGCCGCCAATCGCACTTCCTTAGCCTCCGGGTCTTCGTTACTTCTTTTTTCCCTAGCCTTCCTATTCTTCTCATCTTTTTCCTCTCGAGTTAATTCGCGACGCGGTGGCATTTTCAAATCAGCAAAATAACCCCTAATTTATCAAAAAAAATTCGCTTCTATCAGTGGAGGGCTTTTTTGGAGGGCTTTTGGAGGGATTTACACCGCAAAAATTTCAAAAAGCTTAAAATTAAACACAAATTCGAACGTAAGCCGTCGACACAACCGGTGCTCAATATCCCAGTGGTACAGCCCGGTTAAGGTTCACATCTGATAAACAAATACGCATCGCAGGTTAGCTCCTCTCCGGTTTTCGACTGTTCGTTTTACAATGACTGACCCCCAAAAATGTCAACAATTATGCAATTATTTTCATTTGCGCTCAACTTGATGCTGACTTGATCGGGATTTTTATCGCAATTGTGACTGTTAAAAGCCAAAATGCTAACCTCTATACCAAGACCAGCACAAATTGGCTGAAAACCGTCGGACACCACAACTAATAAGTCTTTAGCAGGCTAATAAAAACATGCTACGGACTTTAAATTGTTGGAATTCGGAAAGTACTTTACTTGAGCAATGAGTGTCCTGATGCCGTAGGAAGTTAGAAGTAAGCTGAAAGACATCTCGGAGCGGAAGTGAATGGCGACTTGAAGATCTGGTCACAAATTCGATGCATTACAGGCTATTTAATGCAAAATAAAAGCTTGTATCAGTAAAAAATTGCAAACATCTTATCCAAGTTCAGTAACTGACGCGCACATTTTTTATTGGTAAAGTTTATTTTATGAGACCATACTTGAACCATCAACCTGTGCGTTTGAAATCGAACACACTAACCACAACGCCACGTTTCGATACAAAAATGTAGTAAATCGACGACAAAATCACCGTTACCTGGCGATTTCTGGTTTCTTTTTTTTTTGAAGGAAGTACATGATAAACAATTGTCAACTTAATCAAAGTTCAACAGAATAACGAAATTCTTCACAAAGACCCAAAACGAATTTGATTGGAAGTAGATTCGAACATTTGACCACTGGATTAGGAACCGAAGGTGATAACCACTACACCATGTTTGGGTACAAATTGGTCGGCGATTCGACGACAAAAAAATTGTAGCCTAGAGCTACTGAATTGAACTCTGTCTCTTTTGTTGAGCATTGGACACAGTCAAAAACATAGCAAACCACTAACATAAATTTCAATTATCGACCAACATTCCTTCTAAATTAAAACACACCGCCCGAGAGTTGAACACAGAGCCTCTGTTGATCGAGATTACCGTGCTAGAACGTTAACCATTACACCAACTTAGAATAATTTTTGGCAAAAAAGTTCTAAAGTTATCAACTACCAATTTTATATCAGGTAATAAAACGTGCTATAAACATGTTCTAATGGAAAAAAGGTACAATAAAAACAATTTACCTGACAATTAAAGTCCTGATGCCGGTCGTTGGCTGGAAGCGAGAAACGGAGTAACTTCGACGGAACACTACAGGCTGGTGAATGAAAATATTTGTGAAAGCTAATTGTTTTCATTAAAATAAATGGAATCGACAAAAAGTGTACCTGACAATTAAATTCCTGATGCCAGTCGTAGGTCGAAAGTGAGGAAGGCACTCAATTCGATTGTAAACTACAGGCTGAAAAACAAATTGCAAAATACATACACGTATAAGAATTCGAGTGTTCAAAATTAATACAAAACATAATTCACATGGTCGTCATTGCTAACACGTGCAACAATTTTTCACCATCTCCAATTTAAGTGCTGTCATCGAGAACCGAACCATTAATCGTAGTGTTGGAAATCCAATACGCTAACCACTACACCAAGAGCGGGTGAAAATTGGAAGAAAGTCGTCGAAGAGAATGACTTATGAGTTCGTAGCAAAGATTCATGCCATGGGCTTGTTCAAATGGATAAAAGAGAACTGAAAAATCTTACCTGACTATGATAATCCTGATGCCAGTCATGGGCTCGAAGAAGGAAATGCAGTCCTTTCGATAATACACTACAGGCTAATGAATGCAAAAATATATTTTAATCCTACTGTTATTAATTGCAATGAAATAAACTGCAATGTTTGTACCTGACAATTAAATTCCTGATGCCAGTCATGGGCCGCAAGTGAGGAAGGCAGGCACTCACCTCGATTGTACACTACAGGCTGAAAATTAAAATGCAAAATCCCTACACGTATAAGAACTTGAGTGTTCAAAAACAGTACAAAAAATATTCAAATGGTCGTGATTGGTAGCACATACAACAATCTTCACCATTGTTAATTTAAGTGCTGTCATCGAGAACCGAACCATTAACCCCTGTGTTTGAAATCCAACACGCTAACCACTACACCACGAGCGGATGTAAATTAGAAGAAAATCGTCGAAGAAAATCACTTATGAGTTCGTAGCAAAGATTCATGCCATGGGCTTGTTCGAATGGATAAATGTGAACTGAAAAATCTTACCTGACTATGATAATCCTGATGCCAGTCATGGGCTCGAAGAAGGAAATGCAGTCCTTTCGATAATACACTACAGGCTAATGAATGCAAAAATATATTTTAATCCTACTGTTATTAATTGCAATGAAATAAACTGCAATGTTTGTACCTGACAATTAAATTCCTGATGCCAGTCATGGGCCGCAAGTGAGGAAGGCAGGCACTCACCTCGATTGTACACTACAGGCTGAAAATTAAAATGCAAAATCCCTACACGTATAAGAACTTGAGTGTTCAAAAACAGTACAAAAAATATTCAAATGGTCGTGATTGGTAGCACATACAACAATCTTCACCATTGTTGTTAATTTAAGTGCTGTCATCGAGAACCGAACCATTAACCCCTGTGTTTGAAATCCAACACGCTAACCACTACACCACGAGCGGATGTAAATTAGAAGAAAATCGCCTCGCTTACTCAATTCGAAACTTTCGCCACTGGTTGCGTCTCGCCGATACAGACAAACCAAAAACGGACAAACAAACAAACAAACAAACAGACAGATCCACAGACAACCCAAGGTCACTTAGCCACGCCCGCGGTTTATAGAGCAGTCGATATAAAACCTAGCACTCATACTCATTATCCACAATGTTATTCAAGAAGGAAAATGCTCGCATGGTTTAGTTAGAGAATTTATTTTAAAAACAACCAATAGAAAATTCTGAAATTGGCATCAATGTCAAAAGTGCATACAACGGAATTCGGAAAGTGTGTAATTGATGTTTCGTAATCGTCCTAATTTTCAAGTTCATCGTGCAACTTTCGCAAATAAGCAACGGAAACCTAAATAGTTTTTATTTTGACCAAAATGTGCTTTTTACCGCAGCTCCCTGTGGCTTTTAAATCCATTTGGTGTGTGGTGAAGGCTTAACGTTAACTGTCTTCTGTCCGTTGTGTGGAAAAAAATGGAGTCCAATACTGTCGGATTCAAACAATCTCATCTGGAAAAATTGTTGCTAACGAAAAAAGAGCTGGCTCCATTGAATAGGAGACGCTCATCAAGTTATCGAAAACAATCTCACTGTGTGTGTCAACCTGGCATCAGTTTGACCGTCTCCCCTACCCCATTTTTCTTTAGTTTTATCTTTACTGCAGTCTCTTTTTACCCCCGTTTTCTGACGTCAAGGAAGTTTTAGGGAAAAAACATGTGAGGGGTAATAAACCCAAAGAGATAAAAAAAAACATTGGTCGGGGAATTGAAAAGAAAAAAGAAGAATACGTTTGATTTCTTTGTGAAGAACGCATAAACGTCAAATTTGTATTTCTTTTTCGTTTCATTTTTTTCGGCAAAAAAATGCTAAAAAGAAGAAATTTAGGTAGAAAGCCTCTTTCTCAAGCCAGTATTGAAAGAGGTGAGAAAAATCCGTCCTTTTTTCGGGATCCTAAAAAATACTCTGAAATTTCTCGTGTGACCCTCTTTTAGGCTTAGGGATGGTCAGCTTTTACTTTTTCTGAGGGTTCCCAAACTGCAGGCTCCAGCATCAGTTTGTGCTGGTTGAAAGATAGTAATCAGTAAAGCCGATGGATTCTTCTCTTGCTTCCCGTGGCTGTGGCACGCCGTTTCACTTTCATCCACTCCCGATTTATTTTGTTTTTTCACCTTTCCGTTAAAAATTTTTCCATTTCCCCCATCAGTAAAAACTGCCTTCCCTTGCGAAAACAACGCTCAGTTTTTCGTTCAAATTTTGTGTTTTGTCGGTGAAGAGATTCGTAATCCCGAAGACATAAGGGAAAAGGAGGATTGGATTGTGTCTGTCAACCATTTTCCGTACTGCGAATGATATTGACATGGCAACTGTAAGTGTAAACAGTGCCATTTCAATATTAGAGCAGTAAATTGGACGGCGAATGTGGTAATAACGAAAAAAGTCTAATTACCCAATTCTGCGCTCCTAATGGGTCTTCGTTCTCAATAGAGATTTCCTCTTCCCTGGCCCTAAAAAAATGGTTCTAGTTGGCGGAGCTAACTGCTGTCACTCCTGGAAAGAAGTTACTCCTTCCCAAGGAACTTTGAACCCAGATTGGGTGGCAAACAAACAGAAAGATGGGTCAGGAAAAAACATTTATGGTTTATAACGTGTCTAGACATAATGCCAAGAGGCACTATTTGGTATAACCCTTTTTTGTTATCTTTTGATTCTTTTCTTACTGGTATTAAAATTTGTAGAAGCCAAACAATGACCTATTTCATGTGCGAAAATGGAACGATGTCATCAAGAAGTAAACTTCTGATGTTAACTTTGCAATTAATTTCTGCACTTTGACAACAATTGATAGTTCACAAATGAGGATTTATACCATTCTTACATAAGACAAACTGAATGAGTGGGGTTTGGTTATTCTTATTTTTGACACATTATTAATTTCCACAAAACATAAGTAACTTTTTTATATTATTGAAATATATTTTATCTAACACAAGCCCAGGTTTTCTTACTTAAGATTAAATCAAAATTCCAGACCATCTTCTGAAAACAGGTATTCTGAACCAGAAGTTTTACCAAGCGCTTAATGAGACTTAATATAGTTTATAGTTCTTCTCAGTGAGCTCTGCCTTATAGTTACCCCAAAGAGCAGCGTTCTGCTTCCGAATTTAAATCATAGCGACTTGTACAAATGATGGCAAAATATCGTCCATGGCCTTTTTTATACAAATATTCCCCAGCAAAAAAAAAATGTCCAGTTTGTGCTAGCAAGCTGAGTGCCACGTGTATTGATGGGAATTTTAGGCTTCCTTCCTGAACCAGCAAGCAAAGAGTTTTTAATTCATCAGTATAATCAAAATTACATTTCATTAACGAGGATTTTTGAAGGTACGACGAGTCATTACTGTATGAGCAGTTACTTCATTTTTGAAGCTATTTTGATTATAAACAATACACTTCCCTTTCTGAAAAAAATCTTCGGGGAATGTAACTAACGACAAAAGGTTCTAGGCCTCCAGCTCACCCTTACGAAAAATTAAACAGCTGTCATAGGGATCTAGCTAGCACTTACTAGTAATGTCCAAGCAAGTAAAAAACGACTATGCAATATATCCGTAGATAGTTAGTTTTTCACTGACTTGGGGGTTCATATTCGTAACGCGATAGTAACTGACTAGCGCGTTACGAATATGAACTTTAATACTAGCTAAAGCTAGCTTATTACTTGTTCGCACGGCCCTGTATGTAAAATACAAGCATGCGGCTTGTTGTTGTCTGTAAGGTTAATACGTTTATTTATACAAAAAGGGTCCGATAAGCAAACACGGACATGCTACTGACTTATTTTAACAAGTTTTTTTAACTAGTACGTTACACGGCATTAAACCAACGCAACAAAAGATAGGGAATATATATATACTTATATAGTAAATTTTGTCAATATACGAAAGTTTAATTTTGATCATAACAGAATTCCTCTTTAGTAAATAACGCCAATCACTTGACTTTATCGTAAATCTATTACACGAGAAAAAAGGTATTAGTTATAGGAAGTGACGATGGAAAGATAAATCCTATGAGTAAAAATCTCGGGGGGCAGCAACGGCGCTCATATGCAAAGCACACATTCACAGACATGCCGTCGATGAGATTGTGGCCAAAACAAGAAAATCGAAAGAAGAGTAAAGAACCTTTTGATCTGAACCAGCATGCGGCTGTCGGCCTCGCCAGCAAAATCCAAGGGTCACCGCAGCCTACTGGGCCAAAAATAAACGAGTCAAACCAATCAATAATCTCCATACAATACAGTAAATAATGTATCGCTTTATTTAATTTAATTGTTCCATCTTATGGTGATGAAATTTCTGACTATAACTCAAACTATGACAGACAAACTACAATTATTTTAGGTCTTGAAATAATTAAGCAACAAATAATTCAGAGTGCCACATCTGCAGCAGCAGCATCCAACTGTAACAGCAAAAGCAGCCATCGGAACAGCCAACAGTACTTGGATAGGTGACCACAAAATATATAAATTCAGAGCATCATAATAACTAATAAGTGATACACTAGCTAGCACAAGCAAGTGGAGCTTGCTAGATACTTGCTAGGAAGGGTACGCGCGGTAATCTGTTTTATATTCCTCTGACGGAAGTGAGTTCATGCCAGTTTAAAACTAATAAGCCCATAGCAGTAAGGGGCTAGTATGTTTGAGAGAAAACCCTTATCAGGAAAAAACTTTCATGCAACTAGCAAGCATGACAGTAGACAGCAACAAAGTTACTGCTTGGTAACTTGCTATCATTTTCGCACGGGCCTTACTGGGGGCTTCTTTCTTTTAAAAAATATGAAAAAAGGAGTGAAAAAACCAAAAAAAGGACCACATACTCTGTTTCAGATCTGAGGTTTGTTGAATGACAACGCAAATCAGCAAAGAACGATTCTCAGGATTGCCATATTTTCATTAGGTTTTATGTTAAAGAGTGCAGTAAAATACAAAAGAAAGCTCGTGGAGGTATTTCAATATCTTTGGTTAGTGTATGGGAAGGTATGGCGCCTTTTCATTTTTGACATCACGGATAAGACGCAGAGTTGTCAGATTGCTTTCAATGTCAACAATAACACTTTATACCCCTTCCATATCTTTATCCCCTCCCACTGGCATGTAAAGTAGCACGATTTTGCGCGCGCATTAAAACCTTTCATTCTTGAAAGTTACTGCTAAAAGCCAAAGATATACAAAGAAATACAATCTGTGTATACCATTTAAAAAAAGGGTGTTTATACATTTGTATTTTACGCATACATAACGAACATTGAAGTTTTGACCTAATTCATGTCTGTTACAGATCTAGATTTTTCCCTTTGTTTGGGTGAATCAGTTAAAACAGTGTCTTACTTTCCAGAGTTTTAGAAATTTTTGATACAATATTTCGTCTAGCACATCATCAGCACATAGAATTTCTTAGAAATCTTCATTTTCTCTTTCTTTTAAGTTATGCATCATTCCATTGAGCCGACGTCTCCTACGTTGTTCTTTATCGTTAGCATTGATTCTTCTACGATCATATCTTTGAACGCAGCCTACCACTCAACGGCGAAATGCCCCCCTAGATTTAGCTTTGCTTTGCTTCTCAATCAAGTGGTTTTTTTTGGCTAAGACCTTTATTGGCCACTTTGACGCTTTGACGATAAAGAAGAGGATGATTGACTGCCCGTTCAAATTCACCAGGAATGATAAGCTGTGTTAATAATGGTTAGGAAACAAACAAACAAGGTTAGAAATTTACAAAATCATACTGGCATTTCAATAATGTACTGCCCAGGAAAATAAGGGTGCGTTTTCGCGTCAACTTGCGTTTGGGAAACTCAACTATTTTTTTTACCATAAAATGATATTTTTGAAGGTTGAGTTGAACTTTTAAGTTCAACTAATAGATTAACCATAAAATGACAATTGATCTGAACTTGTTGTTAAGCTCCTCCTCTTTCCCCGCCCTTTCATGAACGTCAACGAAATTTTTTTAAATTTTCAGTAATATCATTAAATTTTCTTTTTAAGCAACCTAACTAATTCAGAATTTAAAATAAAATTTGTGGTATATTTTTTAGTTGACCGTTGTATATAAATGAAATTTAAAAAATGATACGTGAATGATTTACTGCAGCAGACGAAAAAATACGCCAGGAATTGAGTAACATTTGTTTACATCAGTCTATCCTTTATGGTCAAGTGTTACATCAATGAAACCTTTTATATTAGCATTCTGCAATGTTACTTTTACTTTACCGACATTATCATAATTTTGTATAGCTTTTTGTTCTTTTTAATTGTAATATTAATTGTAATATTAAATTTTAGAAATTCTTTCATGGTTTTCTTTTTTTCTTTTTAATTTTTATAACAATCTTAGGTGTCTTCATATTTACGGAGATTATTGTTTAAATCATGTTATGTCAAGTTTAAATTCGATTAATATTTCAAAAACTGTGATTCTTCTCTATGCTGACAGTTAAACTTAGCAAAAACATAGACAATGGATGTTGCCAGATATAAATTTATCTGTATTCAGAAATAGGGGACGGTCAACCAAACTGGAAAAAAGGAAACAGTTCTCTGGAATGTGTTCAAACTTTTGGAAAAGATCGATCTCATTTTGGTTGAGATCAAACTTAATTGAACTTTTGGTAATCCATAAAATATTCTCACTCTCAAGTCATTGCCCGGCAATCGTGGCTGGTAGTATCGTGTAGTCGGCAGAATCACGCCGTTCATGTGAGGCAGGTTTTTCTGTGAAATATTCCCATTGTTTGGGTACATAAGGGGGACCGGGGGCATTCTCGGGGGTTAGTATGGTTTTATTTTGTCTAAGAATATAGTCAATAATAAACTTTTTTAAAAGAGCGGAACGACTTCTTTACAATATAGGTTAAGCTCAACTATTAAGACTAGGGTGAAGATAAAATGCTAGAGGAGCTCAATTTTTGGTTGAAGTTGAGCTGAAAAGTTGACGCGACGAAACACATCCTAATAGACAGAGTGCCCAATAAATCTACAAATCTGTTATCACTATTTGTTGTATAATGGGATCTGTTTATTCAGGCTGGTTCAATTGGGAGTCCGATAGTATTGGGTGGGTTGTACATTGGAATAATGGTGTAGGCTCATTCACTTCTTCACATCAGCCCTTCATATTACCCTTTTTTCTATCATGTTAACGGGAAGAAGAGTACAACAGCGCGGACATTTTCAAACTAGCGATTTAATATTCCTCGTAGAACTCGCCCTTGATTATACTTTGCCCAAATTCTGGCTCGCAATAAGTAGAAGTCTGGAGAAAAATGCGTTGCGGAAAACTATCTATTCACGCTTTGGTCTATCGCACGAAATGGTCACGGATAATTGCTTATATCAGAATAATTGCAACGATTTATGATGATACATGAAATAAGCCACAGAATGGAAACTCGCCCTCTAGAATCCACAAATCAATGAAAGGTAGAACGGGCCGTGCAGTCAGTTGAGAAAGCGACGAAGAAGGTTAAGCACCGACTCGGCACTTTATCGTGAACTTAGCAGTCGCTAAGTGGCGCAGTAAGTGAGATAAGGAATGCTGTTTAGTTTTAAGAGTAGATTCCTTAGCTAATCTATACTTTTTTCTCCTCCCATTTCTTAGTTTGTTAAATCACTGGCAGTCTGTCTGGATCGAATTGCAAAAAATCTCCCTTACGCGGTTACAACCTCCTCCAACCAACCTCCATTATAAATCCTCGCTTGTTGTATTAACTTGTTAACTTCTTCCTACATATTATGGGGCCATATTTTATTTAAACCGATCTCAAATGAAGCAAGACATCGTAATTGCCATGGAAGGTAGTAATATACAAAAAGATACCGCTTATATCCGAAAAATTTATGGCGGAAACTTTCACACGTGGAATTTTGGGTTAATGCTACTTATGCGTAACTTCAACCTTCATCATACTTGGTGAAGAACATCTACCGCTTGAGGTAAATCATTTGTAAAATTATTGATACATAATACACATCTGTGAAGGGTCTCTTCGTTTGTACTCACTATCTTACTTGTCAAGTCTACTTCGACATTGTGGAAGCCAACAGCGGCATGTGTCATTCCATTTGTTGAAGACAAGTCGATTACATATTTCTCTACTTGTGATGTCCACCTTGGCATTGTAGAAGACAAAAGCATGTACCATCACATCTGTTGAAGACAAGTCAACCTCTTATCTCTCTATATTATCGAAATTCACTTTGATGACGTATAGAAAATCAATACCTGGTATTCACGAACAGATCCCCAACATTTGTTCTTTACTAATATTGTATCGAAGCAAATTGACTACATCACCTAATCGATACCTGTTATTGATTACATAGGAGACAAATGATTATGGTGAGATTACAAACTTTGACGTAATCAGATACTGGCACCAAAATAATACTTTAGCCAAAAACTACATCTAAGCCACAGTAGATGAGAGACTACCTGACTAACTGCGAGCCATCTTGTGAAATGTGGGCAACACTGGAAACCAAATGTACTCAGAGATCTTCCACCAATAAAGGACAGCTATGGAAGAAATTTTACGAATAAAAATTCACGAAAAGTGAAAATTTTCTTGCGAGCAAGTTTGTCTACGATCAATACTAATTGTAATCTGACCACTTAGTCAGAAATATACAAAAATATGCACAATAGTTACTCAGAAATAAACAGAACGTCATACGGCTTGGATATGAATTAAGAGTTCTAAAATTGCATGTTCCAATTCACGTTTGTAACTTAAATCCTCTTAAAATTCCGGAATGGAAGTCATTTCTCCTGCTGGGATGGATATGATGGTCGTCAACAGTAATTTATCGTAAGGCACATTAATTGATGGCCAGGTAAAAAATCCAATCATTGAATAGCCAGATTCTGTCGCTTACTTTCGTTTCGGCAAAATTGTTAAAAGTGCAATACATATGCGTTCTTTTTTTTTACTTTTAACTCGTTTGACTCACGAAATCTTTATACACTGCAATCTGAAATCTGAACTGCAATCTCACGACATTTACGGTTCCAACAATGGAATATAAATGCATATTCCTGATCTTAAGATATATTTTCATTGGTTTCTACAGTATATAATTACCTATTGCCGACAAAAATGTTCTTCCCATGGGAGTAAAATGCGCATTATTGTATAGCGTTTGAGAAAACGGTCTTTCGTTATTTTTTGCTGTTTCAATGTCACTTACAAGTTTGCAACGTTGTAGCTAAAAAATCATTCTTTGTATATAAAGAATTTTTTTCTTTTTTCTTCCAATGTTAGTACCTTTTTTAAAAAGGATATTTTATTGATTATATTACAATATAATTTTTTTACTTTTTTTAAAGAATACCACATGAACAAACTGTAATTACACCAGATTTGTACTTTTTCCACGATAAAAAGAAAACAAAATCTTTGAAGAAACAACAAACTTATATATATGTCTGTATGTATCTACAATTATCAACAACCTCGAGTCTTGAATCATGATATCATATCATTGCTCTTCTGCTATTCTAGAAATTTGCCTCAACCATTAACCTTTTTCCTTACTTATATATCTGTGTAACATGGTATGCAACCGTACCGCCCAAGATGGGTCCGGTCTCCCCTAATATAAAGTTACGATGGCGCTGGCGATGGTAATACTCAGAAGACAGAATTACGCAGTAATAGTAAGTTAATAGCGAGATGTGGGATAATTTTAATAAAGGAACTATAGCAGTAGAAAAAAGACCAGCATTACATTTCGTATTGTGGAGAACTTTTTTTAATTATAAATGACAATCAAATATTCATTGCGTGCAAACCAGTTCTGTTTGGGATTATAAATTTCTGGTCAAGAGAATCCAACGGAAGAATAGTATTTGGCTGAAATATCTTTTACTAGCCACACGACTTGCTTTTTACATAACTCAGATGCGCGATAAATATGATAAGGACGTGCCTAAAGTGCGTGGAGAGGGATGCGGTATAGTCCTGCTTAGAATGCGGGATACATCCTTTGCAGTTTTCCACCCCCAACATAGACACCTATCCCGCATACCTAAATTACGGGATTGATCAATTTTTCAACGTGAAGACGGATAATTCAATCTAGCAGTATACGGAGTTTCAAAGAGATAGGGAATGGTCTATTTTCTAGTAAGTAAATAAAGATTTGGTTTATTAGGCTAAAACTAACTCGCACATGTCACAACTATTCAGCAATGTGGTATATCAATAAATTTATTGAGTGATGCTTTTTTGTAATTGGTTTATTAGTTATAGCCGAAATATTCTTGTTTAAAATATAAAAATGCACTTTTCATTCGTATTTTCCCCTCCCCTCACTGTGTTAGTCGCGTGGAATTCCCTTGGGGGTCGTCAAATATCCAATGCTCGAACACCCTTAGTCCCACCTACAGTTTAGTGTATGTTGAGATCTCAAAGAATATGGTAGAGTCAAAGCTTGTATTTCTTAATCAGCATGGTGAAAATAAACAAAAATTTTAAATTTACGAAATCATTAGCGTCTACAAAACCTTTTGGGGCATTTACTGAATTAACTCCAAAGAAACAGCAGCGTTTCAAGCCAAAAAGGGTTTTTCCAATGTATGTTTTGTATCCACTGTATGTTTTCTAATGGGAGAGGGATGATAAAAAAGGTAAGAAAATTTGAATAAATTGTATTATTTGCACAAACAATTTAGTTGCCACTGTTAAACTGGTTATTGGTTTTCTATACCTCCTCAGCCATTTGAACACTGAGTAGCCATTTTTCTACCTGTGTCAAGTTATCAATTTTTTCTTATTGGTATATACCGAATTACATGCCTCAACTATTGCTATTTAGACGATTGACGTGCCATTGTATACCGTTGGAGACAAAATGGCAACGGGAAGTTTACACTGGATGGTGATCAAAGGATATTTGTGTATTATAAGTTGTAAATCAGGATCGACCCAAAAACAAAGAGGAACTTATTCAGTTCCAACTTTAAGTGGATTATTTATTACCGTCCAACGAGTCGTGGACTAGTTTTTATCCAGTACATTAGAGACGAAAAATTTTCATTTGATTTCTGTCAAGGAAATGCCACTTCACAACAAAAAAGGCGCTCAATTGTACCGAATTTCGAAGTAAGTGCAAAGGGCTATGAAGACTACTGAAAAACCACTGAAGCATCTATACCGACAATTGGTAAACAGCGCGCCAAGTGATTTGGGAAGTCACAGAACTAATGCGCCTCGTGACCCGAAGCAATTTCAGAATGCCCAACAGAATCTGAGGGCTGAAAAACGTCTGACACAGGACAGCTTATACAATTTGTTATTGAAGCTACTGAAACTGGATTCATCAAACGACTTATGGTTCACGAGGATCTCATGATGATTGGTTATGACGAAAATTTCATGGAAAAATTTAATGTGGTGATCAATCGGGCCGATTTGCCACCTCTTTATATAACACGTTCTACAAGCTAGGAGATTTCTACGTTTCGTTCCTAGCTTTCTGTGAAAAGAATTTGAAGAAAAGCCATGTATTCCCGCCATTTATTTGATTAACGACAGAAAAATTGAAGAAACTCACGATTTTTTTGCAATACCTTCTTAAATTTGTACCAGAATTGAACAATGCAAAAAAAAAATGTATCTCGTGGCGGATCATGAGGCTTCCGTAATCAAAGCAACAAAAAAACACCTTCCTGAAATTGATTTGTTCAGGTGTTCGATACACGCAAAGAACGATGTAAAACGGAAGTTGCAAATTCTACAAATGCCAAAATAAGAAAGAGATGAAACGAGAGCAAGATTGTAACGAGAAGTGAAAAATCTGTTCATGCAACCGACTAAGTTCAGTACTTAGAGCAACTGACTTTGTTTCAAATTAATTGTACTTCACAATTATCTTATTATTATCACAAATACATCCATGTCGTCATCGAAAAATTGGGGTTTTGGGCCTGTCAACGTAATGGTGAGACCGAAATCACCACTAATCAGTCAGAAAGTTTTAATGTTGTTTTGAAAAGAATAAACGAATGGAAGGAAACAACTATTGACGTCATGGAGTATCTCTTTTTTTGAACTAAGCAACTTCTACAACAGGGAAATAATGAAAGGCACATATCTCAGGAATGGTGTATTTGGTTACACTTTGCTTCAAGAGCGCATCCATCTGTACGACATCGACCTTTACAAACCTTATTTTTATCAGACACCCGTGGTTGTTGGTGAAATTGGAATCATTCTTCAAAATGCATTTGAGGAAGGAAGCATTTTTGGATTAACGAAAATCAGAAGGGAAAACTGTTTCCGCTGAAAGCAGGTTTTACATAGAACATCATCTAACAACATATGCCCGAGCAATGGATGCAATCGAAAAGAAAAAAATTTCTTTTGATGTAGAGTCCGGTAATTTTATCATACAGGGCAATTTAAGAAACTATTTTAAACAGTTGTTTCCTATATATATTCCTATATGTTCCTGTGTGGCAGGGAAAACTGGCCGTTCCTGTCATGTGTTAGCTGGCGAAACTCTCATCGGTATGAGGAATGAAAAATCTAAAAAACCCAATTCCACTGCATTCCGAAAGAGAAGCCGATCATTACCGAATAAGAGATCAGGTAACAAATAACCCCGACGTTTGGATCTCGATCCTGGTCAATACCCCACAAAGGAATCAGAAGAAGAAGAATTGCGACTCTTTGAAAATTTTGTACAAAAAGTCAATCAAGTCAAGGAACAAATAAATAATCTTCAAAAATGATGAAGAAAGGATGAAAAAGATTGAAATAGAGATTGAAAAATATATTCCATATGAGTTGGATGAGCAGATGGGACGGTGATTTCAGGTAATAAAATTGATAAATTATTCTGTTTGCAATCTAAGCATAAATGTTCTCTAAAAATCGCCGGGTCCAGCTGAGTCACGCTAAGGAGAACAAAGACCATCCGCGTTACTTGAAGGAGAACAGAATCCAGCTGGGTCACCCAAAAAACAGCTGTGTACAGCTCCTCGGTCATCCAAAGTAGAACTGAGTCCAGAACCTCTATCACCCAAAGAAGAACTGAGTCCAGCAGCTGTATCATGCGAAGAAGATTCGCTTCCACCTCCATCACCCAGAGGAGAACCGAATCCAGCTCAACTTTCACCATCAACAACAAACGAAAAAGGACAGAATCCAACTCATGTTCCCGGAAATGGTGAGTCTAAAAGGAATGATGAGGAAGAGGAGCATGATCTTTCGGACAACTACAGTACCTCCAAAAAACGATCTAAGATGATAAAATATTAAAAAAAGAGGGTGGAGACTTCACCATAAGCTCATCGTCATCATGTTCATGTTCGAGAGAAGAAGAAAACCCAGGTTCTGATAAAATCAAGAAAATCATTCATATTTACAATGATGTATTCTACAGCAACGAAGATATTTCTAGTTTGAAAAGAGAAATCTGGTTAACATATAGAGATATTATTGCAGTCATGATGGGATAACCATTGGCTTGTAGCGGCATATGGCTTTCCAGTTGTGGCTAGTACGCTATTGCATTTGCAACGACCCTATTATATGGCAAAGATCCTCCCAAGTTGTGTTATGAACCAAGGAAGTTCATCTGTTATTTCAAGCTTTGTCTAAAAGAAACACAAATTCCCCGGTTCC
Organism: Daphnia pulex; assembly: GCF_021134715.1. Classification (NCBI taxonomy): domain Eukaryota; kingdom Metazoa; phylum Arthropoda; class Branchiopoda; order Diplostraca; family Daphniidae; genus Daphnia; species Daphnia pulex. The sequence goes on along the minus strand of NC_060021.1, from coordinate 3,714,371 downwards.
ATGTTCGTCTGATTCACAAATTCCAACTAAACACAACGAAGAAACTACAGTTGTCTCAATTTGCTGTAGCTGCAGGAGGCCCAAGATTATTTAAAATACTTGCAATGGTGCTTGGACGGATCAATGCGATATCTGCCAGGAATGGTTCAACGAAGATTGTGGAAATATTCCCATTGAAACAAAGCAAATTGATTTTCCGTGGTCTTGTGGGTTTTATAATAATAATGACCGAGAACATTGCAGCAAGTGCTTTTACTAATACGCAACACCTAACAATATTTCAATAATTTTTTTTTCAAAATTTCACGTATGTTTGTGTGTTTCAAGTTACAAATCAAGAAATAAAGAGTTGACAAATAATACTGGCCATCCCTTCTCAAATTTTAAAATAACAAAACATCATCCGTATATTACTTTATAACCATGTATATTACGTTAAATTGAACCGTCATTAAGTTGAAAAATTGATTAATCCCGCAATTTAGGTATGCGGGATAGATACTTAGGTTGCGGATTGAAATCTTCGGGTTGCGGGATGTATCCCGCATTCTAGGTAGAACTATTCCACATCCCACGCCCCGCATATATGAAATTCGGTGGCAATATGGTTTGCGAAAAAGACAATCCAATTTATTGAATGTTGGTTCAAAAAAAAGGGACTGTAGTCTCGAGATTTGAAATAAGCGCAAACTACTACCAACCCATCTTTCATCAAGCAAACTTTTTTCGGTAATTTATTTCAAAGAGTTTAGTTATTGAAAATATTTTTTTTTGCCATTTGTCACCATGATGAAAATATTTCGGAGAATCAACATCATGGGAAAATCTCAGGTTCAAGATAAAATGTGTTGGAAAAAATCAGACCAGAAGAATTAGATGCCAACTAATATTTGGATTTTTCCACGAGTCTATTTCTGATCTGTTGGAGGTAGTAAGGATCCATTTCGAATAGTTCTACGAAAAAAAAATATAATTTGAACTCAAATGCTCTGTTGGCTTCTACTGGATTCTGAATTTTTTTCAGATTTTCATGCAAATGAATTTTTGTGACTACAACGACATGAAGTACCCAGATCAGTCAGCTCTGAAGAATAACTCTTCAAAATCAGTAATGCTTTTTCAATATCCAAAGGATTACTTGGTCTGTTAGTTTTTTATGCACCAAGAAGCATCATAGCATATTGAGACATGGACTACTCTATTAAAGGAAGAGACTCTTCGGCTATTTCGCCGTGTTAAAGCTAGTCGGGTTGGGATTTTCAGGAGATAATTAATGGAAAACATCAATAAATGCAGTTTTTTTTCGCTGATTCCAACTGTGTTTTCAAATGTTAGTAAAATGAACTAATTAATAAGATATTCTAATTTTACTTTCAGGAGTAGGGGTAAAATGACAAACCCAATGCCATCTACCAATGGTAATTCGTAAACTTTTGCCGAGAATGACAGAAGCAAGTCATACTTGACCAATAGCAAAACAAACGTTTAGTCAATTACAAAGTGAATTTGGACGTGTTTGTGGTATTCGGTATTCTGTCTGTGGCAGGTGAATTTACAAGGGTTGTGATGACTCGTTTAACACGGAAACAGACGAGTACTACAAGAAACAGCAGTGTATGTTTTCGTGCCACCGTAAAACGGTAATTTGACGTTGATGTCTGATTTTGTTGTTGTTTTTATATGCCCAGGATATGTATAACAGCAGCAAATATATGGATGTCCGTAACAGATAATGTCTTGATCTAGTTTAGACACAGATAACAATAACTAATAACACTTATCGTTATAATCTGTGGAGAGCAATTTCTTATTTAGAGGTATTTTTTGAAACAGATATTTGTCAACCATTACGCGGCAACTAAGACTCCAGCATTTACTTTTTGTATTACTGTTTCTACATTGAGGGGTATGCAACAGCCATGGAACAGAACAACGTCTAGTTTCGTATGACTTATAGGTAAGGCCATATTTTCATTTTGAATGGTGTAACATACAGTAGGTTGCGGAAAAACGTGTGAAGGCTTTCTATAAAGTACGCAGCTTGTAGAAATACCAACACGACGCCAGATGTCTCACGTAGGAGAACTAAGGTGTATTATGTTTTCCGCAAAGGAAATTGCGGATTCCTAATTTTGCATTTCAGCCTTAAAAACTGTCTTCTTTTTATAGTGTGTTGTTTTTTCAACCTCCCAGATTGTGAATTCCAGTTATGTGCTTCTTATTAGTTGCTGAATGGAAAACTGCTTGATGGCAGTAGGCCTATTGTATAAAGCAAAAAGGAATTAAAGGAGAAAGATGGAGAACCGGAATGTGTGTATCAATTGTTAAATGTGGCTGAAATGTCAAGTCTTCGACACAGTGTGAGGGACTCTACTCCTAATCAAGGTAATATTCTTAATTTTGATCAAAAGAATCGTCAATATTAACTAAGTTTTAACTTACAGGAAGTCACAATTGTTACTTGCAGATATCATTTTAGTGAAAGTCAACATAACATGCCAGACCAAGTAACAATACTTCATAATTTCAGAAAAAGTGCCCATTAACAAAGTTTTTTCCCATTTTTATTTGGTAGTCATGGGTGTGTAAATGGCTAACGGCTAGAAACGGGCATGGCCAAGCTGGGCATGCCATTTCTATCATGGAAATGGGCTATTACTATTCTTACTATTATTAATATTCTTACTATTCAATTTAGGATTAGATCGTGTTTTCTGTCCAAGCTCAAGACGAAGACGTTTCAATGAACGTCGATGCAATCGATTACTCGTTAGTCGGTAGGTCTTTTTCCCTTATTATCTCTACAATAACCAGTGATCAACTTTCTTTTAGATCCTAGAGGCAGTTTCTCAATTAATCCAACGACCAGTGAAGTGAAAATAGCCAAACTGATTGACCGTGACGTCCCAGATAGGAATTCTTGTCCCAAGGCGGGACCAAAGCCGTGCGGATGGTGCGGTGGGCACAGGGGAATCTCTAAGATGTCCCATTGCGAGCCCTTATTTGAACACGTTACTCATTTTCATCTTGTCGGATACGTGATTTTTTACTCCCTCTCGTAGAAGTCTCTGATGCGTCCCGTTTTTATTTTTTGGCTCCTTCTACACACTTAGAAAATTTTGGAGAAACTGTCTTTGTTTTTTCGCGGCAAAGTTTGATTCTAAAATATTATGATTACCTTTATCTTAAAAATTGTAGACATGAATTCGTGGCTCATCTGTATAGTATTGGCTTCCCACCACGACGATCCGGGTTCGATCCCCGGTTCAGGTTCCTTATTTCATCAACTATGCTGTTAGTATGCAGTAGATTTATGAAGTATGTTCCGGTAACCCTCTGCATACTCTGACAAATGAACTTGATGTCCGGATATCCGGATCAGCGTTCGTGAAAAAATGTCGGCACAGCAAACACTCATAAGGAAAAGAAGAGTAAAGAAAAAAGGAACGAAATTCAGAGTCCAGAAAAAGATTTATTATTAATGACTTCTTGAGATCCTTTTTCCGTCCCAAGTACGTCTAAAGTCCATCCAATGGGACGGGATGAGACCGCTATGAGATCTCGGCGAAGCGGACATTGGTCATACGTAAAAGACGTCCTAGGAATGTAAACTTGGGAATCTGCTATGTGCCAAGTACATCTCAGACGTCTCAAAGTGACGTGTTTGGGACGTATATGGGACTGCACTGTGCTATCTGGGGTAGAAAACTTTGACTCCTACTTTGATCTAAGCATTACAGCAACCTGCCATAATTACCCGACATTAGCGTAACCCGTCTACAACTTTGCTAGCGTCGATGAAGATTTCGTGGGTCGGCTGTCACGAATTGACATCCTAGTCTTTGATCCTGATCTGGTAAATACCTCACTCTCGTTTAACAATGGCTGAAAAATTTAATTGTTTGACTTCAACTTGTTGTTAAACACAGAAAGACTCTGGCTCTTATGTCATGTCGATCGAAGGTTCGCCAGAGTTTAAATCACTCCTCGAATTGAGTCCTAGCACGTCGTCGGGTGATGTTACTGACGAAGAACGAGTTCGCCGCCAAGAACGAGGTGGTGATGGATGGACGTCTGACGGAGAGCGAATACGACGTCGACGAAGTGGCCAGGCAGTGGCCCGTTGGTCGTTGACCGGCGAATTCGATTGAGAACGTATGCGACGTCTAACTGCTCGGGAAATTGCAAGTTGGACGTTGGCATCCGGTGAAGTCGATGGAGAACGATCATGATGTCTAACTCGTCGGGCAATTGCACCTTGATTGTTGTCTGGTGAAGATCATGGAGAAATAATACGTCGTCTAACTGGCCGACCAACCGCACTTGTGATATGTCTATTTTCACCAAACTATAAGAATAAATAAATTATTTTTTTGAAACATGATGAGAAAGAGAAAGACTACCGAAAACCCCATTGTTGGAGAAGACATATCTGACGTCTCAGCAATTTCACGTTGTTTGTTGTCGGGTGAAATTGATGGAGAAGGAAGGCGTAGTCTAGAAGGTCAAACAATTGCACGTGTGAAGTCGATTAAGGGTGAGATAGAATGTTCGGGTACATCAATCTGTAAAAATAATTTTAAAAATACAAAATTGGAAAATATATAAATATAAGACAAAGATTACCGCAACATCTGATGTTGGTGAAGTAGCATTTGACGTCTCGGCAATTGCACGTTGTTTGCTGTCGGGCGAAGAAGATGTAGAATGTCGTCGTCTAAATTTCCGGATGGCAGGTGTGACGGGGTGAATCCAAATGTCTGTTTATATCATTCTGTAAAAAAAATAATTGAAGTCTTGAAAATACATTAATAAGTTCAAGATTACCGCATCCTCCATCGTTGGTAAAGGAGCATTTAACATCTGTGCACAAAAGTTACATTTGTATAAAAATACTTCCTTTTCTTTAATTGTTTAGAAATATTTTATTTGAGTCAATCCTATAAAGATGAAGAAAAAATATAAATGAAGCAATAAGAAAAATTTGAGTCCACCAACTTACCAGAAATGCAAAGACGATGCATCAATCCTTATTATTATCCTTATTATCCTTATCTATTACACTGAACACAAGGAACTTTTTGTGCTCTACCAATAAAAACTAAATTGCACATAGCACATCTTTCGTCCCTTTTTTGTTACCTTTATCGTGTGACGGGCGAGGGTAGACTGAAATGGAAAGAACATTTTTGGTTACTCTACCTTAACCTTTATGTTAGGGGCATGGCAGGCATTGTATAACCCAGCTAGACTCTTTCCCGTCGAATGGAGACTTTTCGTTTCTTAGTGTGGAGGAGGTAAGGCAAGGTAAAGTAAATGAAGGTTCGGTAAATTACCCATAATTAGTTAGATTCCCGCCGTAAATTGTGATTGTTGTTCGGAAAGAAATGCCCCAATCATTTTTTAGGTGCATCTCATCACCAACATGGTCGATTTCACGCCAAATAGAGATTTTTCTATTCCCGTCACAAAACCATAAACTTTTATTATGGGCCGGGAAGGATGGGACCGGAATGGTAAATTTTTTGTAACGATTCTGGCCCCAAAATTTGTGGCCGGATTGGCTCTGGCCGGAAAAGTTGGGGCCGGATTGACTGGCATTCCAATGTATGTAATGCTCCACATTACAATACAAGACGAAATAGATACTCAACATGTCCTTAATAAAATCAAAAGTTAAAGAACAATGCGACTGCTTATTCCAGATAAAAACCTTAGAAAAAAATGGTATTGCATTCCAACGGGAATTCAATTTATGGGAGCGTTTTGAAAAACGCGTTTTCCGTACTAATCCTCTCAGCCGTACGGATACTTTCGGTACCCACTGTATGATCAATGGCAGGTCAAAATAGGAAAAGTGGAGGTCTGAATGAAAGAAAACAATAAAGTCCAAAATATTATTGGGCATATTGTTTCTCTTTGTTCCATTGCTTCTTTTTTTTTAGATTTTTTCTGCTAATGTCGCGAGACGGACCCCTGTTTTAAAGAAAACTCTTCGAGGGAAAAGGGAAGGTGTTTAGAAAAAATTCTAAAAATTACGAAAATATTTTATTTGTATAGCATCTTTTGGTGTAAAAAAAACTTTTGGGCTATTTCCTAAGTATTTTTCCTGATTTTTTAATATGCCGGCTTATGGGGGAAAAAGTGGGTGTACTTAATTGGTGAATGAGGGTGTAGAGACGTGGGGGTATATCCTATGAAAATCTCTACGAAAATCGCCGTTCAAAAGTTATTCGAGTTTCAATGAAACACGTAGCACCATCAAAATACAAGCAAAACGAGGGGGTTTTCTGAATCGTTTTTTGGGTACTGTATATCTATTCGAGGTCCAGATGGCAGTGTCGTACGTCAACAACTGCCTTTTTCAGTCTCAGTTGTTTGTCGTTTTTCTCGGTTTATTACGCTTGTGCAGTGGTGGTTTTGGTGTCTGATTTGTTCTCCTGCGTGTCGTGCATCCACTGATACCTTGTGCTTAGTTTATCTCCCTTCTGGTCTATCTATCTATTTGGTACAACATCTCGCCATGTTGAGCTATACCAGGGAAGAGATTCTGGCATGTCGCCAGGGGGCTCTCTCGTCTGCAGAGCCCGATCCTAGGCTTTCGGCCTGTGAAATTCTGCGTTCGCGACTAGCAAAGTGCACTACCAAGAAGAAAGAAGATGAATCTAAGCTGCTCCTTGCGAATGTCCAGTCGCTAAAGTCGAAGGGTGAGGTAGTGATGGTTATTGCGGAGCAATAAGCCGGACCTGCTGTGTATGACTGAATCGTGGCTCACTCTAGCGAATGCCGATAGTGTTATTGCATCTGTGTGTCCTCCTGGATACTCGGGGCTTCATGAGTCGCGAAGCGTACGGAGGGGGGGGGGGGGTGTCGCCTTGATCTTTAAGTCGTCTCTCAACGTCCAGCGAGCTTCTGACTTACCGTTATGCGAGTGGTTTGAGTTTCTGAATCTGTCTGTGGCCTATCGCCCTCGCCGTGTGCGAGTTTTGGTGGTCTATCGCCCTCCTGCGTCGTCTATGACTGTGTTTATGACCGAGTTCCAGACGGTTTTGGAAACTATATCTGCTCTCCCCGATGAGGTGATAATTGCCGGTGACTTTAATATCCACGTTGACGTCTCAACCGACAAATCTGCAACCGATTTTATCGGGTTGGTGGAGATGTTTGGTTTTTCGCAAGTAGTGGCGACGTCAACCCACAGCAAGAAGAAACGAGTGACGGATCAGGGACAAATTCTTGATTTGGTCCTCACTAGACAACCGGGTGATTTCATCCGTCATGTGTCAGTTGGTGATTTCATCAGTGACCATCGTCTTGTCACTTGTTTCCTGCGTACCCGATCACCCGACTGGCCCACATCCACGGTACAAATTCGGCCACTAAAGTCTATCGACGCGGACGCCTTTGCTGCTGACATCCGTGAATTTCCATTACTGGTTACTCCGGCTGACTCACTTGAGGGTCTCGTACAGCAGTACACCGAAGGCCTATGCTCATTGGTGGACAAACATGCGCATCTTCGCTCCAGAACTATCGTCCTTAGGCCGACTGTACCCTGATGGAGCAGTGATATCAGAAATGCAAAAAAGGCACTCAGAAAAGCTGAGCAGAGATGGAGGAAGAAAAGACTAGTCGTCTTTTATGAAACCTACATTACTCTCCTGACTGATTTCTCTTCTCTCCTCTCGCGGGTCAAGACCGACTTTTATCGTGACAAAGTTGCTGAGCTGAGGGGCCATCCGAGGAGGCTCCATCAACTAATTGATGGATCCCTGGACAACAAGAGTAGCCCTGCGATGCCCCGTTTCTCCGATTCTAAGCGACTATGCACTGAGTTCAGTTCTATGCGACTAAAGTGTCTAATATCCGAACTACTCTTGATTCTGCTGTGGGACTGCAGCCTGAGTCCGGTCCTCCCTCCACGCCATCGTCACGATACCAGTCTTTTTGTCGTTCATCTTCCTGTGCGTCTTTGGGTACGGCTGCACGCTGCCGACGCCTCTTGGCGTGGCGAGTTTCGATGGGAGCGTCTACAACACCTACGGCGCGCCGACTTTTCACGGCCTCATCGGACGGTACAGTGCTACAAGATTTTACCCCACTAGTCCCTGAAGATGTGATTCGACTCGTCAAAGTCTCTCCAGCTAGTTCGTGTGAACTGGACCCGCTGCCCACTCGCCTCTTGAGGAAATGCATAGCGCCGCTTGCACCGTCCATCGCCACTATTATTAACCGATCACTGTCCTCCGGATATGTGCCACCTGGACTGAAGCATGCTCTGGTGAAGCCCCTCCTAAAGAAGCCAGGCCTCGACAAAGAAGACATCGCTAACTACCGCCCGGTCAGTAACACACCCTTTCTCTCGAAATTGATTGAGAGAGCTGTGGCTTGGCAGCTCCTAGAGCAGGCGAACAACTTTCTGCCTGAGCGTCAATCTGCATATAGGGCTAATTACTCAACCGAAACGTCTCTACTGTGCTTATTTGACGATCTTCTGCGGACGGCGGATGACGGCAATGCGACGGCGCTTCTTTTTCTGGATTTAAGCGCCGCTTTCGATACGATTGATCATCGTGTACTACTTCAGAGACTATCTGGCGGAGGAGTTCGTGGTATTGCCCTTAAGTGGTTCGAGTCATATCTCTACGAGCGGACCTAGTCTGTTACCATTGGTGGTGAGTTGTCTGAACCAGTGGCGCTGGACTGCGGAGTACCTCAAGGATCGGTGCTTGGCTCTCTTCTCTTCTTAGTCTACACTGCTTCCCTGTCAGATGAGACACACACGGATGGCGTGACTGTTGATCAATTTTCAGATGATACTCAAGCCAGAGCGGCGTTCTCTTTTAAGAGATCGTCTTTTCGAGCACGAGACACACTCGCTACACCTACTCACAGTCATCGTAATTCCCCTGGATCGAATAGGTCAAACCGCCGTGGCTCATCTCTCGGTCGTCAAAATCGTAATCGACGACGTGGGAGGCAAGAGGCTTCGCAATACGAGTTCTCATCCCAAGCTGACGCGACGGCTGCGCTCTCGACATGGGCCTCTGCGGCCGACAAATGGTTCACGACAAATCGTGTAAGGTGCAACATTGAGAAGACGGTTGTGATGTATGCGACCCCAAATGAGCAAAAGCCTGAGAGGACTAACCTTCAGGTTGGAGCATCGTCCCTCCTTCCCTCAGCGGAATGTCGGCACCTAGGCTTGACCATTGATTCCCGACTCACCCTAGCTTCACATGTTCGTGCGGTATGCAGGAGCGCGCGGTACCATCTATGGAGAATCTCAAAATTTCGTCGATCTCTTGACTTAGCGTCGACGATGTGCCTGGTGAATTCTCTCGTTATCTCCCGCCTGGACTACGCTAACTCCCTTTTTTCCGGTTTACCTGAAAAACTGTTGATTGTTTGCAATCGGTCCAAAACGCTGCCGCTCGTCTGATTTGTGCTGCTGGCACGCGAGACGATCCTCGTGCTCTCCTCAAGCAACTCTACTGGCTACCCATCCGTGAGAAAATCGTTGTTAAGATCTCTACCATTGTGTTTCGAACCCTTAACGGATTAGCCCCTTCATAATTGGTCGATCGATTAAGTAAACGAATTCAGAGCCGCCCGGGTCTACGTCGGCGTCAAGAAGATTCCCTTGCTCTAGAAATGCCCCTGGCTCGTCGTGCTCGTTACGGTGATCGAGCTTTCTCGGTAGCAGGACCTAGAATTTGGAATTCTTTACCCGACAACGTGAAGTGTTCATCCTCTCTGGGTGATTTCAAGTCGCGACTCAAGACCTATCTGTTCTCGCGTGTGTTCTCTGTGAATAATGCCAAATAACTGTAAATGATTTCTTTTGTTGTCTGACTGTACATCCTGCCTTGAGATTTATCTCGTCTGGCGCGACACTTGATCTAATTGGAAAGTGCGCGTAACAAATACAAAATAATAATAATAATAATAATAATATTATTCTATCTCCATTATTTTTCCATTTCACGCATCAATTAATATTTTTTATAGATAACTTTGGTCTGGCTTATTGGAGCACGACTTACTTACGACCGCTACGAGTACCTTAAATCCTCCATCCCTTAAATTCCCATTCGCACCTATAACCGAGATCTGTAAAACAGACGAAATTCAGACAAATTTCCGGTTAAATAGAACTGTATCACATATAATACGTCGATGTTTTACAGGTAAGTAAATGTACCCGTAACAGGAATCTGAAACAAATCTGTGTGCTGCATACTTTTCATCAAAGTAATGATGAATCGTTTTATAAATAGAGATCAGAGTTTCTTTATCACATAAAACCAATCAAGTGATCAACTTAACTATAGTTAATATATCTGTTCTATCTCCATTATTTTTCCATTTCTCGAATTAATTAATATTTGTATAGATAACTTGGGTCTGGCTAAGTGGAGCACAAGTTTTGGAATAAAGACACGCAAGAAATTTTACACTCAACGTTTTATTGGGAGAAACAAAAATACATGAATGGGAAATCGAAGAGATAAAAAGGATGATAGATACTTGAAACAGAAAGTCTCAAGTTATAATAACTCGAGCAAACATAATTCAGAGTCTTTGTCAATTTGAGATTGCCAGTGTCGTTGATTTAGAATGATAGTCGTCCATACCTCACATTGCTCTATGGAGAACGAAAATGAAAATCAATGCCGTTTTTAAGTAACTAAGCCGATTCACATTTGACGATTTCAGTCATTTCGGTCTTTTCACTGATGATGGTTTGGTTGTCAGCAAGAGCTTTTTTCTCCTCGACGATACACATCCAAGGAAACATTTGCTTCAGGCACTGTAAATAAAATAAATTTACATTTAGATAATAATCCAGCATCTTATAACGAAAAAAATTACCTCTCGGTATTTAGGATGGGAGATGGCATAGATAAGTGGGTTATAGGCACATGACGTCTTGGCCAGGATGACTGGAATGGCAGACACCAATGGAGTAATCTTGGAAACATCACCCCAGGTACCCATGATGCAGATAACGGCAAATGGAGTCCAAGCCGTCAGCCACATCGAGACGTTCATAATGGAGACCTTGGCGATACGAATCTCAGCAGACACCTGCTGTTGGTCGTTATTGCTGCGAAGAGAAGCAACATTCATCTTCTTAGCCTGAGCACGGAGTTCTTCCTCGTGCCTAAAGACGGCATGGACGATGAAGTAGTAGCAACCAGCAATAACAATGATTGGCAGGATAAAGTTTGCGAAGGTGGCAGCCAAAATATGGGATTTGTTGTTCATGTTCTGGGAGACGTAGTCATAAGAGCATCTGTTGATGAAACAGATCATGTCCGTCAAATATTTGAAATGCGACAAAAATCATTTAAAAAAAAAAAACTCACGTTCCCATTATACCATCCATGGCGTAGGCACCCCAGCCGACCAATGGGCAGATAGACCAGCCCAAAGCCCAGATCCAGCTCAATGTAATGATGGAGACAGCGCGGTCTGAACAACAACAAATTATCATTCGTCGTTTTTTCCAATAAACCGAAGTAGAGAAGGCGTATTACTAAACGTGAGTGGAGTTCCACTGAATCCCTTTACAATCACATTGTATCGGTCGTACGAGATCATTGTCAGAGTGAAGATTTGGTTGTATCCGAAACAAGCGCCTTTATGAAGTAAAAATTATTCCTATTAATTAAGTCATTTGGCTGGGGGAAAAATACTTGTCTCATATACCCAAGAAAGCGTGGATCTGGCAACCCATATCTCCAAAGCGCCATGGGCCACCAAGGAAAAAGTTGTAGACGCATTCGGGGAAAAGTGCGAGCATCAGAAGGAAATCAGATACAGCCAAGTTCATAACCAACAAGTTGGCGGGAGTACGGAGAGCCGGAAATCGGCTAAAGATCTTCAGGACAACGGCGTTACCCGCAACGGCGCAAGTACCAATTACCAAGTACATCAATCCCAAAAAGTAATACCATGCCGGATGCAGAGCTTTGTATGAATGCCAGTGAGGATGAAGAAAGCTGCGAATGTCCTCTGGGGCGTAAGCATAGAGAGTGAAGGTATCGGGCAAAGCCCAGGGATCGAAAGCCTGCTTCTAGGCCATCGCAACCACAGCATCACCAGTCAAGTTTGCCATTTTTCAAACTATACAAACAGTAAGTGGTTAGGAACAAAAGCAGGAAAAACAAAAGAAACAATATATTTTTACAAATTTGGTTTTTACCTGTAAAGTAGATTTTGATACCGGAAGGACACAAAAATCAGATTCAGAAAGAGAATTGGACGATAAAGACTTTGTAAAGCTTGAAAGCAGACAGGCAGAAGAAGCGACCTCGAAAGCAAGAGCTTTGACGACTGACGCTATAACTTAAAAGAAAATTTCTTGTTCCTTTTATACGAAGTCTTCCTTGACAGTATTAGCAAGTAAGATGCTTTATTAAATTAACTATTCTCATGACGTCTTTTTTTTCTTTCTTGTTAAGTCACATTTCTTTTCTGATTTACTTACCGTGTTTGGTTACATTTCTATGGTTTCATTTCGGCAACAGGACTACATTTTTGCGCCTTTTGGGGGCTTAAGGAATAGTTGTGCTACAGAATAAATGCCAATAATTTAAAATACAAACTATCGATTAAGGTAATCTTGGACATAGAAATAAATAGAATCAAAAAGAATATGCTTAATTTTTGACTTATTGAATCATTCTTAATTTTTGGATACAATGTTGTTCTCCTGATACAGAGCATTAGAGCTCTTCGGGGTTGCCTTTCATTAACCTGATACTTGGCAACGCAGCAGTCAATGTCACAGCGTGAAAGCTGCCAGCCAATGAAAAGTGGGCAAAAGGGGGTGGGTTAGGTTGGAAAAATCCACCCGTTAGGGGAAGGGGGACTTCACGCACTTGTCCTCCTTCGCGTTGTGACATCGGCTGCTGCGTTGACAAGTAATCGATAAAAAAAGGCAACCCCGAAGAGCTCTATTTAAGGTAGGGGTATGGGGAGATGGTTGCCAATGACAATGTTAAATTTCCCACAAGAGGGGAGGGGGAGCTGCCATTTTACTAAAAGGCCCCTTTGAATGTCCATATGCTGCAACAGCCTAAATGTCGTTGATTCAAAGGAACCTCCTTATCATGTCCATACAAATGTCGCTAGTAAAAAAGTAGCTTCCCGTTGAATCCCTTTATGGGAAATTTAACATGTTCATTAGCAACCATCTCTCCAAAACCTTGTTTAAGGGTGGATGTTGTTTCTTCTTCAATGTGTCTGTACAATATTTTTATTTTAATCGATAAAATACTTTTTTGAAAAATCTCGCATGCATTTTTTAATTGCAGTTTATTATTGTTTTTATAATTTGATAAATTTTTCTGTAATTATTGTGTCCATATGTTCAAAATAATAGTTATCCCCAGTCTTCCTGTAGTTTCATAGGTTTTTATTGTGTTACGACATTTTGGGCTTTGAAAAGTTCCGACGGTTCCACAAAGCGCAATGTTATGCGCTCTAGTCGTATACGACTAGAGCGCCCGTTGCGCATCGTTGTAGGGATTGTTGCTTGATGAAAAAAGTATTATTCCTCCTTCATACTTTGTGTATAAGGTCATGGGTTAGCTGCTAGTTCAGAGGTTATCAGGATTTTAAAAATGCCCAATGGTCTATTGTGGTAGTATTGTTTAATTAGAGCCTATTTGTATTTTACTAATTTTTTTTTTTTTTGTTTTATTTTGACTGATTCAAATATTGAACCACTGACCCTGACGAGAACGTAATCTCCTCTGCACCAAAGCCATTCAGTACTAAAGGTAGAAGTGTTTGAGGAAACGATAATATTAGGTAGCATAAAATGTAACAACGAAACCAATAAATTGCATCATAAACGAATTTCAAACGAGCTTGCTAATTTGCGCGCGCGGATCCTACATAACGGATCCTATCATCGAGTGAGAAACCCCAGCAATGTTGTGATTGTATTACTGTAACCTAACTGTAACCTAACACGTTTTATTGCTCAATAGAGTAGTCTAACGTCCGAAGTTGCCAGTTCGCTGAAATTGTGAAAAATCGATTTGACACGTAAAAGTAAATCGTCTTGCATGGCGGCTTATGGAGTTTCGCCCGTTTTAGTTTTAGTTTTTAATTTTCCCATTTAAGTCGTCTTCAGTTGCTATTCTTAATTAGATAACTACATTCCTTAGTTATCGGTAATCTTTTAAGATTTATTTCCCCTCGATAGTCATTGTAGTTTATTTATTATGAATTTTTTTGTAACCGTGCCTTCCGTGTTTACGAAAAGATATCGCCATTTCCTGCCCCAAGGGAAGAATGGAAAGAAGAGACGAAGGAAGAAACTAAGAGGGGAAAAAGGGGTGGCGCGGGGTTCTCTTTCCTCGGGGCAGGATATAGTCTTTGAAAACAAAATGCCTTTTACTTAAAAAGTTATAATAAATAAACTACAATGACTATCGAGGGGAAATAAAAATTGAAAGATTACCTGATAACTAAGGAATGTAGTTATCTAATTAAGAATAGCAACTGAAGACGACTTAAATGGGAAAATTAAAAACTAAAACTAAAATTGGCGGAACTCCATAAGCCGCCAATGCAAGACTACTTTTACCATGGTCTAAGAGACTATGGTACCGTCACCCGTTAGGATTTGGCCGTAAGGCCTCGTCACAGCTTTTTGAGGGGGTGTTTCAAAGTGAGATCCCCCGGGTGGGTCGAAGAGGGGAGAGGGGGAGGAGGGAAAGTGCGGACGTCCAGAGTACAGCATACATAACGCCGCGACTGTCACCACGCGTAGCGTTACTGAATTAGGCCAGAGAACAGTTTTTTTTTTCTAAGTCCTGGCAGAGCAATAGATGCCTGGTCGGTTCACGGCTGTGTTGGCTTCCCTATCCCGGTTTTAGGGTAAACGTATCCCCGATTTTCAGACATTATAGGGCGGAGCTTGTCAGAATTGTGAAGTTGAAACTGGAAACAGAGCCATCTAGGCTCTCAAAAGTAGCTGAGCGTAGTAGCTGACACACTCACTAGAGCGCTCATTCCAGTTTCCAAATCGGACCACGATCCACGATCCGACCACGATTCCCAGAATAACACAAAAATGTTATTAGGATAAAATTATTTTTCCAACGTCTGAAGGTGACCCACGAACGTAGCTTTTTAACTGTTTTCCTAGACGGTATAGTAGGTTAAAATCATGGGTAAGAATTGGAGGAGCTAAATAGCCTAAGGCGAAATAAGAAGAGAGCTATTATTGACTTCTCTGAGCTAACTAAGATTCTTATCTCCGAATATACCATAGATTTTTTTTCTGTTTCAGTTTTTTGCGATTCGTGGGTGGTAACATAACAATGGTTAAAAAATCACAAATAGTCCTTTTGACACCCTTTTCCGAATATAAAGGTCTTCCTCAAGTGAGTCTTTTCTTCGATTACTTTACAAGCTTTTAAATTTAAAAAAAAATGCGAAAAAATGGCAAAAAAGTACCAAAACAAAAATTAGATACTAACACCAATAATTTGCATTTCATGAAACATAAATTTAGTTTCTCCGAGGACTCCACAAAACATCCAAAACATGCTGGAATCCGAATCGAGAGTTCTTGAATGGAGGGTGGTGGGGCGGGTGGGGCGTTATCTATTGTGTTTAAATAAACTTAACAATTATTAGCTAACTCGCGCCCAATAATTGATATGGGTTTTAATTTTCACTAAAACCTGATTAACTAGGTTTCGTAAAATTATGAAAAAAATTAAAGCAGATTTAGTGATATCAATAATAGAAATCCCAACGGACCAACCGAATATAGGCCTATACCGAGTTGGAATGTATTGAAAAAGCTTGGAAAAAGCGATTTAACTCTTAAGCGTTGGATTTTATCCAAGATACTCTCTTGGGACGTTTTGTTCATCACACAACTATAGTGCTGTGATTCCTTGTTGCCAGTTTGTTGCTCTTATATTAACATATAAATTCCTAATATACAACAGCACTCAGATTTGAAGATAAACGCTATATTAGCTATTAAAATGCTGGCTGAAATCTGTGTTTAGGGCATTTTGTTGAATCCCGCACAGCACAAGTCCATCAAAGAAAACTGTTTTTTTGTTTTAAGGATTTTATTTGGGCCATGACCCAATATTATATATATTTCGGCTGCATCCGAAATATGACGATTTTTTTAACTGGAAAAGGTCTTTTGATAGACAGTTTTGACCAGACATTAGCTTTTTTTAGGATATCTTTTTAGACACAATTATAAAGCACACTGTGGTCCAATAAATGACATATTTTGGGACTCCAGCTCTTTGAAACGAAGCTCAGATCATATATATTATTCTCTTTATGATGCGATTCAACCAAAAGACCTGAATATATTATTAGGTACCAGGCCTATACCATACCAGGCCTGCATGCATATGGAGGACCTTAAGGCACCAACAGCTCCCTTTTATTAACTAGGAGCTCTCAAGTTCGAAAGGTAATAGGTCGCGAGGAATTATATACAAATCTTCTTCCTATTAGAGAAGCGTGCGCGTTGCATTCGTACGTGTGTTACTGAGCCGATTCGCTAACGTGCATATGTGCTTAACCCAATTATATATTTTTAATCCTTCGCGTGAAGACTAAAATAGGAAATGACATTTCGCGAAGTTTAAAAGTCTTTCGGTCAAGGGCTTCCTTGTGACAAACTACGAAATAGCCTTTCCATATAACATGTTTTTATTTTTTATTTTTTTATTTTTTTCGAACTGCTACTTACTAGTCACGAATCACTCTAAGTTGACTAGGAGGATTTCTTTGTAGTTTGTACCTCGAAACACGTAATCTGATTGATCTAAAGGTTATTCGCACATCGGTTTAGGCTGTAGGCAACGGCAATATAACCTTATTAGGGAAATAGGCTATTGATTGCTCTAATATATTGGCTATAATCCTAACTCTTTATACCTCTTTTTCTTGATGGCAGGCCTCATATGTAATTCGAGTAGGAGACATCGTTCAATGTGCGCGATTGTTAATATTTTTAATGCAAACAATCTAGGTTAATTTAACCTATAGAGAATATATAGAGAACATAGAGAATAACACATTAATAAACATAATCAGAATTTCCTTATCTTGTAGTAGCTTGAAACGCCATCGAGTGTTGATGGGGAATCCGAAGCTGGTGCTAACAAGCTTATTTTTTCTTTATTACCAATATCCTTCGTAGTTGTAGGCTACGCATATAAGTCCAGGTTAATAGGTATACTTATTGCTAAGAATTCCTTTCGGTGCTCGCAGACAGTCAAGCAGTCTGATAAGCCAGAAAAATACGGTGTCTAGTCTTGAAATCCACTTAACAATCCAATTACTCAGTCTCAGTAAGGACTTGAGCAACATATTTATAGCCAAGGGGAAAGTTGGGAGAGTGCGCCATTTGCCCACTATCATCTGCCGTGATAGTAGGAGAAAAACGTAGTCGTCAACTAGGATCTTCATTTCGCTCAAACATCAGCAGTTTATTTTCAGCAACTACTTCTCATACATTCACCGAGTGAAAATTACATCATATTCCAACAAATCAGAGAAGATGAATCAATCAACAGAGTTGACGGCCACTGCAATGGCGCAGCACGGAGGCTACAATCCTTGGGTTCTTCCGGATTCCTTCACCATCCTTTCCTTCGCTCCGGAAGACATCCGTGGCTTCCTCCATCCCCACTGGCACACCCAGAAATCCCCGCATCCCATGCTTTATTACTTCTTCGGATTGTATTATTTAGTCATGGGTGCGTATTTGCATTAATTTTCGTTTGTTTCATGTTGTTTTATTTTAACAGAACACACCAAGACTTTCACTGCTTCCTGTTGTTGCACTCCCTTACCTTTTTTATTATTATTATTTTAATGCGCAGGATCTATCGCCATCTGCGGAAATATAATCGTACTGAGGATCTTCAGCAACAACGAGAAGCTACGTACGCCAGCCAACATGCTTGTTATGAATCTGGCCATGTCTGATCTCTTGCTCATGGTCACTCTCATCCCTGAATGCGTCTACAACTTCTTCTTGGGAGGACCATGGCAGTTTGGAGAGTTGGGATGTCAAATCCACTCATTCTGCGGTAAAAGCCTTATTCCATAAACGCCCGTGTTTAATTCTGCCCATTAATTGCTAAATTGATTTTGCGCATATAAAATCACAGGCGCTCTCATGGGATACAACCAGATCATGACATTGACTGTGAGTTTACTTTGTAATTAATCAGTGCAATTCTGTCTGGCCTGATGCCTGCACTCTAGGTTTCAATTTATCGTCATTAATTCATTCTTCTATAAATCATGTAGCTCATCAGCTGGGACCGTTACAATGTGATCGTCAAGGGTTTCAACGGAACGCCATTGACTTTCTCCAGAGCCATCATCTTGATCATATTTAGCTGGGTGTGGGCTTTAGGATGGTCTATTGCTCCTCTGGTCGGATGGGGACTATACGCAATGGACGGTATGCTCGGAACGTAAGTCATTTTCCATCGGTTTAACAGCAACTGCGATGAGATTTATATTTCGACCATCTTTCCACATAACGTTTATTTGTTTCTGGGTCTCCATATAAATTCATCCTCGATTGGCAATAACCTTTGTTCTTTATAGGTGTTCATTCGATGCTGTAACGACAACGATGAACAACAAATCTTACCTGATGGCCGCCTTCTTCAGCAACTACGTACTCACCGTGTCCTCCATCATCATCTGTTACTACTTTATTGTCCAGGCCGTCTTCCACCACGAAGACGAACTCCGACAGCAAGCTAAGAAGATGAACGTCACCTCGCTGAGGAGCAATGCCGACCAGCAGGCCGTTTCTGCGGAAATCCGCATCGCTAAAATCGCCATTTTGAACGTTACCTTGTGGCTCATCTCCTGGACGCCGTTCGCCGTCATCTGCCTTCTCGGCACCTGGGGCGACACGTCCAAGATCACTCCGCTCGTTAGCGAACTTCCCATCATTTTGTCCAAGACCTCGTGCGCTTATAACCCGGTCATCTACGCCCTGTCTCATCCAAAGTATCGAGAGGCCTTAAAGGAGCTCTACCCTTGGATCTGCATCGTCCCCAACACCAAGAAGAGTAATCAGAACGGTGGAGATAATCAGTCGGTTAGCTCTGCGAAGACACAGGCTTCTGAGAGTACCTAAACCGAATGAATATACATTAAGTTTTTATTCTTATTATTTAATTTAACGGGACGGATACACGTACATATAGCATACTTACCTTTGAAAAAGGGAATTGATCATTCAATTTGTTCAGCTATTCATGTATAAGTGTATCGACTTCGAAACGGAAATCTATCAAGGCTATGGAATCTGCTATATCGACTAAATCTACATAATGTATACAATCAACAATCTTTCAACATCCCTTAAATAACCAGTTGTAGGTTAATTTAGTCCAATATATATAACAAGTGTGCGATTGATTTAATAACAAAGGTTATTGCTGTCTAATACAGACGGCAATATTATAATTATATCACATGATAGGGCCTACATTATTCAACTATAATCAACTAAACTACATACCGCATGTTAAATTGTGACCTCTACCTTCTAGCTAAGAAATCGCACTTTATATATATATGACTATAAATGTGTAGTTTGTCAATATAGAATTGATTTCAATACACTACAACCTGAGCATTCAAAAAACGCAAAAAATACTTACCTTCGTTTTACTCTTCTTCACCTTCTTCTCGTGCATTTATATTCTACCTGTTACAAAAACAAGAAGAATTTTATTTCATCTTTTACACTTACAGAGCTCTGAGACTATAAGCTCAACAGTTGCAAACATGTAATAGAAATGATTCTTACACTTACCTTCTTCCTTACACTTACTGGATGACTACTACTTGCAACAGGATTTCTATGTGAAACGAATGTGTTGTCTGGTGCAAAAAAATTTTTATTAACGCGTCAGGATTGAGTCTAGTTGACAATGCTTAAAACTACCCAGGGTTAAATAGAAGATTGACCCGAAAACATTTGGTACCTTCGAGTATCTTTTCCTTTTTGCTTGCGATATAATAAGGACCTGATCAAGTGAAGGGAAGAAAACTGTGGATGAGCTTGTAAGTAGGCTGAAGGCACCTGAAGGCTGAAGGCACCTGAAGGCTGAAGGCACCTGAAGGCTGAAGGCACCTGAAGGCTGAAGTTTCATGAAGATCCACATGAAGAAAAATATAACATGCATAATAGGTGTGGCATTTAAAAGTTTTAAAGGCTTTGAAGGCTATATCTTATAACGAAGGCCACATTAAAAAAAATCCTTCCGTTCCTTCTCCTATTCTCAAACCAAAATTTGCACCCATATTCTCTGATTTTTTTTTAGTAACCAAGAAAATTGTTTACATCGTCAGCCTTGAAAAATATTGGGCGTGGTCGATTCATTCGTCGTTGCTTGACTAATCGCTGGTGGCAGTGGCAGTCCTGGTTATGATCAGTGCGGATGTTTCAGTTCACACTTTGATCTAATACTTCCAATAAACTTCCAATAATAAACTTCCAATAAAGTTTAGAAAATTGTTTTTGAAGTGCAATTGTAAAAACGGAAAAACGCTATTTTACGTTATTCTTGTGGGAAGCTGTGG
Source organism: Daphnia pulex (assembly GCF_021134715.1). Classification (NCBI taxonomy): domain Eukaryota; kingdom Metazoa; phylum Arthropoda; class Branchiopoda; order Diplostraca; family Daphniidae; genus Daphnia; species Daphnia pulex. The sequence goes on along the minus strand of NC_060021.1, from coordinate 3,693,737 downwards.
TATAGTTGTGGCTGATTGATTTCGCGCTTTTTTAACAATAAGTGACAAATGTCTCCAACAACGCCTCCAACAAATGGTCCAGGTATACGAATAACTGTTTTCTTTTACAAATTAGAATTTTTGAACGCGTTAGTTGAAAAACATTTGACACCCAATTCTCTCTTTTCTCGTCAGAGAGCCCCACTCTTTACCTATTCAAGTTTAATTACTTACTGTAACGCATCAAAGGGTGTGTATACTTCTATTAGCGCTATATATCTAAAAAGTCATAACAGCATCATAGAGTCCGCCGTCGTAATCCCAATATACCAAATAGGAAAATCATCGACCAGTTTTTTATGTGGACAAGGAATTACGGCGCTGAATCCATCCGCTTAATGCCGAAAGCATGAAATATAATGGAATTGAGCCTATTGACTGATTGATTTGCTGCCCAAACCAAACCCAAGAACGGAGCCGACAAAAAAGCAAATTTCCATTGTACTCATTTTTTAAAATCTCGTTGAATAATTATTTCACTTATTCCATGCAGGTAACTTGTTTCTGCAAGCTTTGCACTTTTTTTTAGAAAAAAAGGCTTGGTTGATGTAGGAAATTGCTACAAGTCCCATTGTAGAGAATAAAAGTAAAAATTTGTGATATAAAAGATTGAGCCTTTGTAGATGCGGCTGTGCGGTAGTGCGATGAAGAGAGATTAATATTCGGCAGAAAGCGAGAGTATATCAGTGTGACGTATGACGGCTATTTAGTGGTTTGAATGTCTTAAATAAATTTCCAACAGAAAAAGACTGATTAACAATAAACTATATGAATGAATTAGCTTTACTTTGATTTTGAAGTCGATACTTCTTTCAGATTAATTGTTGGTTTGTACAGGTGTGTGCAATTACTTGGAGCTTGAATGAAGAAAACAAACGGGCAGATGCGGAGAAACTGAGTAGAACAAAAAGAAACGGAAGCGATTATTTTCATTCGATTCAATTGCTAGCAAGTCGGCGTATTAATCAAATCTCATTGGTATATTCCGTTATCATTAAATTGCATACCACAACTTATGTTAGGCGTACGTTAGAAAGGCGTACTGGGAATGTCGGTCAGACTTTCGTCGAACTTAAACCACCAAAGAAGAAACGGAAATTTAAAAAGCAGTCGCAACGGGAGGAGCAAAAAAGGTCAAATGTTTACCCTTCGTTGGTCAAATGCTGATTCGTCTGATCAGACGGCCGCTCTGTCTGCAAGCGGATGTAGAGCTCGAGGGCGTCCGTCTGTAGGTCGATGGGATCCGGACGATCGGAAGCAATGATGACTGGTCAATCCATCCAACGGGACTTGACATTCGGTGAAGTCTATAAAAATGAGTTTAACGTTTCATTATTATTTGAGTTCTTTTGGTAACGGGTCGTTTGCTTCCATAGTCGATCAATTCATAGTCGATCACAAACCGTGAAACTGCGGGGAATAAGAGAACCGAATTTCTTGCCCCCGGCTTCGCCAGATGTTCGCCCTGCATCTGGAGTCAGACGGAAGGCACGCAAGGGCTGGTCGATATTCTCAAGGGGTTGACGATGGACTGTTATGCAAACAAACCTTTGACATGTTCCTTGACCCTATGACAGTTTGACCGACATTCCAGTACGCCTCGAATTTGATCACGGCGCCAAATGTTTTAGAAAATAAGGTTGTGCAACCACTGGCTGTATACGGTACCAAATCTATAGAAAAACTTTTTTTCATTTCAAAATCTTATTTCACCTTATTGATAGTTGATGATATAACCGTCATGCAAAGGGAAATACTGAGATTTGTCTTGATCGAGATGTCAACGTAAGGCGATCGGAGTCTGATAATAGTTTGAAGCTCGAATCACTTGAATAGCAGAATAACAATAAAAACTCGCTGTTACCGACGAGTAGTACTGTATGTCATTTATTCTTTTTTATTGAAATGCAAATAATTAATTTTCCACCTTTCCGTTTTACGTGACCGTAAGCGATTTCAGAATGCGTTTGATCATAAGGCTTACGAATCTACCAAGACTAATCTAAGGTACCGTTTAACGACATATACAAAAATGTTTAGTCTTGTATACATACCAGATTGGTAACTGCATATGGATGTCGGGAGGAGGAATGAGCTGTTGCCTAAAAGAGCGTCAACTAGAAAGTGTATTAACAAAGCGTCTCACACTTTATACAAACCATTCGTTAGTGCCTTACTGCTCCTTGTCTTTTGGTGCTTAATCCTTATTTGTCATATGTCTTGTGGCCTTTTAGAAATGGCAGAGTTGACTAAGAGGCTAAATTTGATTAATGAACTTTGTTTCCAGTTTTCTTCATCATTTGACATTTAAAGAATTTAGTCATACAAGACGTCGTTGAGTAAGGTATCGAGTTCGGCCAGTACGAGGCTACAGAGATATATATATATAATGAAGGAAAGAAAAGACTTAAGAACTATCAATAAAGAAGGCGTAGACAAGATCCCATTAAAAAAGGTCAGACAGGAGCAGGGAGCTAGGGGCTACGCAGTGCTATTGCCTTTAACGGCACGAAAAGACTAAGTTGACCAGACGACTTTTCTAAGCAGATTTGTCACTAGCAAAAAACCGTGAAGAATATGACAGAGAACAATAATCCAATTTCAATAGGTCATTTACTATGCTGCGAACAACGCAGACATACAATTTTTTAATCAGTGCTAATTTAATTTATCGAGCCTTTCTTACACTGTAATACATCCTTTCACTGGAAAGATGTGAAGGTTAGCACCTCGTACAGCGACCACCTTACACACGACATCCTAGTCACAAAAGTTTGCTAGTCACGAGTTCGTTTCAGTATAAAAGGAAACACGGTTGGGGTCACTCTTCACTGTTGCAGCAGTCGTCGTCACCGTCGTAGCAGTGAAGTCGCAATAACTAACTCCTTTGTTGACCAACATCAAACGATAGAACATCTTTCGCACTTCAATTCATTTTAGCGCTAACGATTTTCATCAGTTATTACAACAAACTTCTAAGTAATTGATTTCCCTATATTCATTTAATATACACTTGGCTATCACTAGCAATATTTATTATTGATTAATACATATTGACAGAATGGAGCTCCATAGTAACGTGACGGCCATGGCGCAACAGCAACCTTTCAACCCCTGGTCTCTTCCGGATACCTTCACCATCTACAACTTCGCTCCGGAAGAGATCCGCAGCTTCCTCCATCCTCACTGGCATAACCAGAAAGCCCCTCATCCCATGATGTATTACTTTTTCGGAATCATCTACTTGGTCATTGGTGTGTATAATTATGATATATTGATTCTACAAATCAAATCTTTATTGTCTAAATATTATTCCCCTTTAACTAAATGGCGCGGATTTTGAACAATTCAAGGAACTGTGGCTATCAGTGGCAACTGGATGGTACTGAGAATCTTGGGAAGCTTCCCGGCACTGAGAACACCGGCCAATATGCTCGTGATGAACCTGGCCGTGTCCGACTTCTTGCTGATGATCACACTTATTCCGGAATGCGTCTACAATTTCTTTACGGGCGGACCTTGGCAATTCGGCGATCTCGGCTGCCAGATTCACGCTTTCTGCGGTTAGTTAATACGTTTAGGCTCCGATGAAATCGTGATAAATGTGTAGTCGAACAACTTTTAGAACAATCTGACGTCTAATTGCAGGTGCCCTGTGCGGTTATAGTCAAATTACGACCTTGGTGCTCATCTCCTATGATCGGTTCGTGAATAACATTTGACACTGTAAATTAAAATCCAAACTTTAAAAAAATAATTGAACTATAATAGGTACAACGTCATTGTCAAGGGTTTCAACGCAAATCCATTGACTTTCTCTAAAGCGATTGTGTTCATCACCTTAACTTGGATCTGGGCCTTTGGGTGGTCGGTTGGCCCTCTCGTTGGATGGGGTTACTACGCCATGGACGGAATGCTCGGAACGTAAGGCACTATAGCTAGTATAGCTATTCTGGCGCGGTTAATGACTTAATGGCGAACTAACGCCCAATTTTGTTAAAAAAGATGCTCCTTTGATGGAGTAACCACCAACATTAGCAACAAGAGCCACATTCTCACTTGCTTCACCTTCATGTTCGTCTTTCCCGTCTTGATCATCATCAGCTGCTACTATTTCATCGTCCGTGCTGTTTTCCACCACGAAGATGAATTGCGTCAGCAAGCCAAAAAGATGAACGTCACTTCACTGAGGAGCAACAGCGAGCAACAGGCTGTTTCGGCAGAAATCCGCATCGCTAAAGTCGCTATCATTAACGTCACGCTGTGGATCATGGCCTGGAGTCCTTTCGCGGTTGTTTGCCTGATTGGCACCTGGGGAGACGTGTCTAAAATTACTCCGCTAGTTTGCGAACTCCCCGTCATCTTGTCTAAGACGTCCTGTGCTTACAACCCTGTCATCTACGCTCTTTCACATCCTAAATATCGAGAGGTAAAATGAGTCAATGGTTAAAAAGCTGTAACATACTTTAAATGAAAAGGGGGAATTCGATCTTACCACATCTATTCCATGCGCAGTGCTTGAAAGAGCTCTACCCGTGGCTCTGCATAGTGGTCGAAACGAAAAAGAGCAGCAGCAAGCAGCACGGAGGTGATGACCAATCGACTAATTCAACGAAGACGGAAGCTTCCGCAACAACTCAAGGCTAATCGAAATGATCTACCGGAATGTTGACACAAACTCGCTATTGCTGGGCTCGATTTATTGCGCGGTTTAAAGATTAACTACGACACTGGAAACTGGAACGGAATATGGGCGAAACGCGGAAAATTGTTATCGATCCATACATATAAATATCATAGGGCATATCGTCTCCTTGTAACCTGTATTCTTTTTGAACATCTGGTCTTCTTTAAAAGTATATAGGACACCTAGAACATACCCCATACATATCGTAACTATTATGCAATGTGTTAGTCATGCACGCAAAATTATATAATAGCTTACCGCGATATCGTCGATACTAATTGTTGTTGAGTCACGATAACACGGAAATCGAAATATACGAAACCCAGCATATCACCAGAAAAAATGCACTTTGTTCTTCTCTATATTTTCTTATTTGTCTGGTTGGAGTGGAATCCCGCCTTGGACGTAAACTGTTAACTGTTAACCGATAACTGTCTGGTTTTTAGGGGCTTTATGGGGCGAGAATATATCCGTGAATGGTCGTTTGATATTTAAAGGCTTAGCATGAGTCTCAAGTACCCAGAAACGTGAGAGGATACTTACCGGGGCATTAGGTATGCATGGCACAGGAAAAACGTAACTTACCGTGGGCAACTGTGATTTTCACATTTTTTTTTTTATTTTGAGTTGGTTTAATGGTTTGACTAGTGCGCAGCTAGTATAGTTAGCGCTATACAGTTTAAACTCTTGATACACTGTGTTGTATGTTCAATCTTTCGACATGAGATCGATTTCATGCAAATAGCGGTATGCACTATCATTCCTGTGAAACACATCAACCGCCAATAGGATGAAAGGTGAGGCTACCTGTGATAAAGAAAAAGATTCTTCCATTATTTGTTAAGGATTTCATTGATTTATTTTTTTTTTCACTTTATTCGATTGAGAAAATAATTAGCTACAGGGCATTCAGTTTTCAAGAATATCTTTTATAATCGTTTTTGAATATCACTGAAAAATTTCAAAAAATATATGCAAAGGATTCAAGAGATGGCGTGCGCTTTAGTATATCAAACTTATTATTATCTGAGTAAAACTTCGTAACATTAAAATTCGCTAAAAAGAATATAGTAACATTAAATAGGAGTCAATATTGGCCTGTTCCTTGATCAAAACTCGTTTGACTTATACTATAGGGCGAGACAAAGGACATTGATTAGTTACTTTAATGTTTTGAAACTATTTTTATCTTCCCTTAATAATACAACAACGTCACCGCAGTCAATAAATGTCGCTAAAATTCATTTGCCGTCATTTGCAGTGACTCAAGAGTAGACAATAAGCTAAACTAAGAGACATATCGTTAGAGAAAAGCTAAATTCGGAACTGTATAGTCAAGTATTCTTTAAATCATTTTCAGATCCATTCTTTAAGTACGGATGTGCGCTTCTACATTTCAAGTGGTATTTTGTTAAATCATTAGCCTACTAATAAAGAATTCTAACTGAGACGCTGGTAGTCTGGTACCATCAGTCAAGCCATAAAACCTTGTAACCCGATAGCTTCGTCGGAGACATATCGCCCGTTCGTCCGGTCACTTTTTCCTTCACTTGAGTGCGTGCGAAGGGAAGGTGTTTTTGAAAAGAACCATGACAGGACAAGTTGGGAAAGGATATCACAGTCGAAAAGGTCAAAAAGTTCCTGTACTTTGTTATTGTATCCCAGGCGATTTACTGCGCTTCAATTATAAATCTAAATATAAACATCTAAAAATAATAAGCAAAAATTAAATATACGTACGTAGATTAGAATTTTAGAAACATTATGAAAGCTCTTTAGAAAAGAACGACCCCCCCCCTTTTTTTTGCCCTAATCACCAAACAAATAGTTTTTTTTTCTTAAAAAAAAAAGCATAACGCTCTTTAGAAAAGAGCGAGTACAATTTGATTGCCCAATTCAACGAAGGACATAGATGTTCAATCAAAACGTATGGTAGCTTTAGAGAGGAGTTAACTACATGACAACAACCTTCGGCTAATAAACTGAAGATCACGGGATGGATGAAAATTAATAAAATCTGGCAAGCAATTTCAGTTTGCTGATTCAATGTTGCCGCTGGAATCTATCGATATGAATCCTAGTGTCTAATATTCGGTATACGAGTATTCTGATGTTTACCTGTGGTGTGAAGGAGGAGTACCTATTAAGGTAGATGCTGAGCTGCAGGAGTGCAAGTCGGAGAGCAACAACCTTCCAGGCCAGCATGGTAGCTCTGATGGATAACAACTGAAAGTGTTGGCTCAACCATCCCTCACTTTATAACTACCGTATCTCTTCTGGTCCTACAGACTCTGCCTAGCTTTCTTCAACACAAGACGACACACTAAAGATCACCCTCGTCAACGCAAGTCAATCAGTAAAAAGGAAGCCCTGGAAATTCCATTTTCTTAAGACAAAGGCGACTAATTCAAAGGTTAGCGTGACCTTTACATGGGGCCTCATTTCTTAGGCGAAAGGGAATAAGGCATTAATACTCACCTGACATTTCTAATTTTTTAAAAATGAGAGAAAGAAAGGGCGTTCAAATATTACGTCCTCGGTTATTCCCCGCAGGGAAGGACCTACAACGAAACCATTTCAAGTAGAACCTTTGAAAAAGGCCAGGGTTGAGAAGATCATTGACTAATTCCGTCCGTCTGCTGCAACAATTATTACTCATCAGAATATTCCCTGTTGAACTTTACTAAGGAGATTGACTTATTTCAGAAAGAAAAAGCGTGCAAAATGGAGACACTATCCAATTAGCAAATGTCTCAAACTGTGTGGCCGAAGATTAAAAAAAAAGCTTCAAATCCCTCACACGACACTAATTCAATTTATCAAGTAGTTGGAGACAAATTCTAAGATGCGAAAGATCACGAGTTCGTTTCAGTATAAAAGGAAACACGGTTGGGGTCACTCTTCACTGTTGCAGCAGTCGTCGTCACCGTCGTAGCAGTGAAGTCACAATAACTAACTCCTTTGTTGACCAACATCAAACGATAGAACATCTTTCGCACTTCAATTCATTTTAGCGCTAACGATTTTCATCAGTTATTACAACAAACTTCTAAGTAATTGATTTCCCTATATTCATTTAATATACACTTGGCTATCACTAGCAATATTTATTATTGATTAATACATATTGACAGAATGGAGCTCCATAGTAACGTGACGGCCATGGCGCAACAGCAACCTTTCAACCCCTGGTCTCTTCCGGATACCTTCACCATCTACAACTTCGCTCCGGAAGAGATCCGCAGCTTCCTCCATCCTCACTGGCATAACCAGAAAGCCCCTCATCCCATGATGTATTACTTTTTCGGAATCATCTACTTGGTCATTGGTGTGTATAATTATGAGATATTGATTCTACAAATCAAATCTTTGTCTAAATATTATTCCTCCTTAACTAAATGGCGCGGATTTTGAACAATTCAAGGCACTGTGGCTATCAGTGGCAACTGGATGGTTCTGAGAATCTTGGGAAGCTTTCCGGCACTGAGAACACCAGCCAATATGCTCGTGATGAACCTGGCCGTCTCCGACTTCTTGCTGATGATCACACTTATTCCGGAATGCGTCTACAATTTCTTTACGGGCGGACCTTGGCAATTCGGCGATCTCGGCTGCCAGATTCACGCTTTCTGCGGTTAGTTAATGCTAATTTTCTTCTCTGAACCAATAGGACAGCATTTTATCAAAGATGTTTTTGCATTCTAGGTGCCATTTGCGGATACAGTCAAATTACCACTCTGGTGATCATCTCCTATGATCGGTTCGTATTTGATATATTGCTTGACGCATTTCGATCAAATTGAATCTATGTAAAATAACCATAATTTTCCTTATATACCAGGTACAATGTCATTGTCAAAGGTTTCAACGGAGCTCCATTGACATTTTCCAAAGCAGTGATGCTCATCACATTCACTTGGATCTGGGCTTTTGGATGGTCCGTATCACCTCTCGTTGGATGGGGCTACTACGCCATGGACGGAATGCTCGGAACGTGAGTTACTTAACAGTTAGTTATGGAAAATCTAAAAGTTAATTATTTTACAAAAAAAAACTTTTCAGATGCTCTTTTGACGGAGTGACCACTAACATGAACAATAAGTCACACATCCTCGCCACTACCATCTTTCTTTTCATGATTCCCGTCTTCATTATCATTGGCTGTTACTATTTCATCGTCCGTGCTGTTTTCCACCACGAAGATGAATTGCGTCAGCAAGCCAAAAAGATGAACGTCACTTCACTGAGGAGCAACAGCGAGCAACAGGCTGTTTCGGCAGAAATCCGCATCGCTAAAGTCGCCGTCATTAACGTCACGCTGTGGATTATGGCCTGGAGTCCCTTTGCCATCGTTTGTCTGATTGGCACCTGGGGAGACGCGTCTAGAATCACTCCGCTAGTTTGCGAACTCCCCGTCATTCTGGCTAAAACTTCTTGCGCTTACAATCCCGTCATCTACGCTCTTTCACATCCTAAATATCGAGAGGTAAACTCGTCAATGAATTCTACAGGGACAAATTTAAAAAAAAATTCTCTACAAAAATGTATTCAATAATCAAATTGCCATCGTTTTTTCATTATAAACTATTCGCAGTGCTTGAAAGAGCTCTACCCATGGCTGTGTATTGTCACCGAAGACAAGAAGACTAGCAAACACGGAAGCGACAATCAGTCGACTGGTTCGACCAAAACAGAAGCTTCCTCAGCAACAACTTCAACATGAGCTTTTTGAAAACATTTCAATGTTACGAAAGCACATCAACTGGACTCACGCTCTTCCTATTCATTTTGACACTGGAAACTGGAAAGAAATGGCCCTTTTGAGAGGGGGCAGGAATTCTCTGCCAAATGGGGTCGTTTCTTGATTCATACATATCTCTTCTAACAACCCGTTACCCCCTTTTTGATCCATTTAGTTTACACAAGGCCTGGTTCTCAATAGTCTTAATCTCTTAGAAGCTTTGACGTAATCGGCAATAAGTTTTAAAATGTTACTTCGACTGATTCTCTTCCAGATAGAATGTGTTATAATAATGTTTGAAAGATAGACTCGCACACAACAGCGATTTCAGTTCCACAAATTGCGGCCGAACTATTTGAACAAAATAGGTTTTCAAAAGATAATTTTGGAACTTTTCCGTCAGAAATTCTCTGTTGGTCTGTACTCTACTTACAACAGAAAAGCATCCGCAAACTATCTCGAGTCGAAACTTTTTATCTACCGAATTTCACTCCCCTCTTAAACTTTGACTTATAGATTGTTTCAAGCCTTATTAGTCTTCAATCCCGATTGAAGTGAAATTCACATAAGAGACATCGGAGTGGAAATCTTAAGCATATTTACCCGCATTTGTTTGAAGCTATATAGTTGGCGACGAGCGTGAATCAGGCTTGAGGTAAATAGGAGACAACCTGTTAAATATATAATATCATGAAACTGTATTAATATTACTGCATTAAGAATTTACGTAACACAATTATATATTCCACATTGTCTGTACCTTACAGTTTATAGCGATCAAAATATACGACCCAGCATGCATTCAAAAAAATAGAATTTTTTTTTTAAATTTACTATGACAACATATGAGAATGACAATCTTATTTCATCAACTCTTATCTCCGTGAAATATAAAGAGTATACCCGCGGAAAGGAGAAAAAAGAAATAAGGGCGTGGTTTTCAAATAAAACCAATCTCTTTTTATTGCGCAACGAGAGGGGTAAGATAACAAAAAAAAAAAGATTCGAGAAAAAAATGAAGTAACTTTTGCGTTGGGGTTGGGTGACGTTCCAATGAACTAGGAGGTGATGTGGAAAAGTCTAAAGGTGCGTTCGCACTGGCGAACAGCAGAACTTATAATGAAACGGAAAAGTGGGTGTAAAGGGTATTTACTTATTCACCCAGTTTTTCGTCTCGTTAAGTTTCGATAAGCTGTGCAATACGTCTCTGCAAGTGTGGTTCTTCATTTGATCGCGTCAAACGCAACACAACAAACCAAACACGCCGCCGTGTTGTCATTGTCTACAGGTATTGTGGTTTATTAGCTACCGCGTCAAGGTTGCCGTCTTTCTACGTCAAAGAAAAAATGGCTCTGCTGTATTTACACTTAGGGTGTAGGAGACTAGGAGTACGTGTTTTACACTATTCCTTTCATAGTTTGCTACGGTTTGCTATTTTGTCTTCGTTCCCAGAATTCTGCCCCAATGCTTCACGCTATTTAAACGTTGGCAGCATGTAGGGCTTATACTTATTTCAATAAGCAAGAACACTGGAGTGCGGGAATGCTGTGGTAACTGTCTTAACTTATGGATTTTTGTCCAATGCCTTTGGAGTTCATAATAGAGATATCCGTTGTTTCATTACCGTACTCAATGAAATAATCGATCTAACGGAGGTGACAAAAGTTTCCGTGTTAATAGTTCGAGATTATTATTTTGTTTTCGTCGCTTCTCGGTACTCGCTAGGCCCTACCCACTTTAATTAGAACAAGATCCACAGCATTAGGGGGAAGGGAATTGAAATACGTACTTCAAAAGATCTGCAAACTATGATACCCTTTTGATAATTAAAAAAAAAATAAAAATAAAAATTTACCAACGGATAAGAACGTAAAGTATGTTTGATAACAGTTAAGGACAATTAATTTTTCAATTAACACAAAACCCTTTTTTCCAACAGAAATATACAATTTTCGTAGACCGGTACTTACTTGTGTGTGCTAGGCCTACATGTCGACGTGGTTGACAACCAAAATAGTTGAAATTGGATGGTAATTCTGAAAATCGTCGTGGTGGAGCAGCAAGATCGAAGGACAGCAATGGCCAGCAGGTTTCATAAAAACGTACATGTCCGGCCGGAAAATAGACAAATAGCGTACAAAGAAACACGTTTTTATGAAACCTACTGAACTCAGAGACGGATGACAACTGAGAAGGGCCAGCCTGACAATTGCTTACCTTATAACCATCATCAGCACCTGCTCGCCATTAGCGCCAAGTCGCAAACGAGTGACACAATCAGTCAAAAGAAGCCTTTGCTATTACACCATTTCTTAAGACAAAAGGGACTAATTCAAAGGTTAGTATGACCTTTCCGCAAGACTTAGTTAAGAATTGGTGGCAATAATACTCACCTGGCATTTGCTGTAGATCTTAAAAAATTAGAGAAACAAAGGGCGTTCAAATATCACGTCCCTGGTTCCCCACAAGGAAGGACTTATAGCGAAACCATTGCAAGGAGAGACTTTGACGAAAGGCCAGGGTTGAGAAATGACTAATTCCGTCTCAGTTTGAACATCATACAATTATTTCATCTGACTAATATACCATTGAAGTTGTGTTAAAAATTTACTTGTTAGAGCAAGTAAAACGTGCAAAAGGAGACACTATCCAATTAGCAAATGTCTCATACTGTGTGGCCTAAAATTAAAAAAAAAAAGCTTGAAAACCCTCACACGACACTAATTGAATTTATCACGCAGACGGCGAGACGGAATCTAAGATGCAAAAGATCACGAGTTCGTTTCAGTATAAAAGGTGATACCATTGGGGTCACTCGTTACTGTTGCAGCAGTCGTCGTCACCGTCGTAGCAGTGAAGTCGCAAAAAATTTACCGGCCACCTTAAAAAATTTGATCTTTTGCACTTCAATTACTTTTTAATAAAGCTAACGATTTTTATCTGTTATTCCAACAAAGTTCTAAGTATTCGATTTAAAGGCTATCGGCAAGGAGACGTGTTCCTTATTTATTTTTTATTATAATGTTGACAGAATGGAGCTCTCTAATAACGTGACGGCCATGGCGCAACAGCAACCTTTCAACCCCTGGTCTCTTCCGGATACCTTCACCATCTACAACTTCGCTCCGGAAGAGATCCGCAGCTTCCTCCATCCTCACTGGCATAACCAGAAAGCCCCTCATCCCATGATGTATTACTTCTTCGGTATCATCTACTTGGTCATTGGTACGTAACTCAATGAATACTCTCCTTAGTTGATTATTTCACTAGATTTTCAATAATTATATTTACGATAAATAAAGGTACTGTGGCAATTGGGGGCAACTGGATGGTTCTGAGAATCTTGGGAAGCTTTCCGGCATTGAGAACACCGGCCAATATGCTCGTGATGAACTTGGCCGTCTCCGACTTCTTGCTGATGATTTCCCTCATTCCGGAATGCGTTTACAATTTCTTTTCGGGTGGACCTTGGCAATTTGGTGATCTTGGCTGCCAGATTCATGCTTTCTGCGGTTTGCTAATTTAATAATTAATGGAATTAATATAACAGAGCAGCAATTCATAAAATAATTTCGGATTTCAGGTGCTATTTGCGGATACAGTCAAATTACCTCTCTGGTTATCATCTCCTATGATAGGTTCGTATTTGACATATCGCTTGGCGCATGGACCCAAACTGAATCTACGTAACGTTAAATAAATAACCATATTTTATTTTTTTACCAGGTACAATGTCATCGTCAAAGGTTTCAACGGAGCTCCATTGACATTTTCAAAAGCAGTGATGCTCATCACATTCACTTGGATCTGGGCTTTTGGATGGGCTGTGTGTCCACTAGTAGGATGGGGCTACTACGCCATGGACGGAATGCTGGGCACGTAAGTCATTCTCATAAATACTTAATTGACTGCGATAGATAGACTGATCAACTACTTGTAACCTAATTATGTTTGATATGAAGGTGTTCATTTGATGGACTGACCACCGATATGAGCAACAAAACCCACATTCTGGCCTCAACTATCTTTCTATTCGTCCTTCCCATCTTCGTAATTGTTGGCTGTTACTATTTCATCGTCCGTGCTGTCTTCCACCACGAAGATGAATTGCGTCAGCAAGCCAAAAAGATGAACGTCACTTCACTGAGGAGCAACAGCGACCAGCAGGCTGTTTCAGCAGAAATCCGCATCGCTAAAGTCGCCGTCATTAACGTCACTCTGTGGATCATGGCCTGGAGTCCGTTCGCGGTGGTTTGTATGCTGGGAACTTGGGGAGACGCGTCTAGAATCACTCCGCTAGTTTGCGAACTCCCCGTCATTCTGGCTAAAACTTCTTGCGCTTACAACCCTGTCATCTACGCTCTTTCACATCCTAAATATCGAGAGGTAAACTAAGATATAATTTACGAACAAAAGTATAAAATTGAAAATTAACGAAAAATCGTTTCCATTACATCCAAACTATATTCGCAGTGCTTGAAAGAGCTCTACCCGTGGCTGTGTATCGTCACCGAAGGCCCGACGAAGACCAGTAAACACGGAGGCGACAATCAGTCGACTGGTTCGACCAAAACAGAAGCTTCCTCAGCAACAACTTCAACATGAGCTTTTTGAAAACATTTCAATGTTACGAAAGCACATCAACTGGACTCACGCTCTTCCTATTCACTTCGGCTCTGGAAACTGGAAAGAAACGATCTTTTGATACAGAATGTGGCAGAACCTCGCTGCTGCTGAATGAGACCGTTTCTGATTTACATATCCTCTTTCTAAAATCCTACCTATTTCAATTTCCCTCTAATCCGTCTTAATCCATTTAGTTTACAATTCAAGTCTGATTCTCTTTTGTCATACGTAAAAGCGTCCGTAAAATCGGGGAATGGTCTAAGAATAAGACGCTCTACTTGGCCTTTTAATGAAATTACTCTGGATGCGCTCACGATTCTTTTACAGATGTATTGGGTGTTTCGGGTTTAAAAGGGAGGCTTGCAGAGAACTGCGATGTCTGTCCAGTAAATTATAGTTGAATGATTTTAACAAAATGTCCAAGATAATTTTAAAAACTTTCATCCAGCAATTTTTTGCAGCACTCTACTAATAACCAACCCTCTAACTATGTCAGAACTCAACGCGCTTAAAGGGTAAAGCTTGAAGGCTTAATGTCGTCTTAGTTTCTGACTTTTCTCGTCCACCAGAAACAGCAGAATTCTTTAAAAAAAATATATCTACTTACAGATTTGGTTTGAAGCTGCATTATTGCCAGGCGGGAATCGGGCTTTTATAGTAAATAGGAGACAGATACCTGTTAAATAACAAGATTGAACATTACCGCGTTATGAGTGCACGTATTAAATATCTACCGCAATATACAAAGTTATTGTCTGTATCTCACAGTTCATAGATAAAAATATACAACCCAGCATGCATCAAAATACATCTAATTTTTCTTACATACTTTATAGGGCTATGGGGCTCTTCGGGATCTGTTTTATTTAGCCGATTTATCTGGCAACGCAGCATGGCGCCAGTCTTTTTTGAGGGAAGAACGGGGAGAAGAGGGAGAATGGGACGAATGGGGGAGAAGAGGAAACGTGGGTCCCCTTTTTTTTCGTACGCCCTCCTCCCTCCCACTCGTCCCATTCTCCCTCTTCTCCCCGTTCTTCCCTCAAAAAAGACTGGCGCCATGCTGCGTTGCCAGATAAATCGGCTAAATAAAACAGATCCCGAAGAGCCCCATATGCCGTTCATGGTTATTGGTTATGGATCATATTCATATTTTAATTTTGATATGACTTGTATAATTTCGTTACTCAACAACATTTTCAGTAGAGCTATTTTTAATTAAACTGTTTCGATGTCAAAGCGAAAAATTATATTTACGTTTTTCGTTGATTAAATAATACATAATACGAAAAAATGTTTCTGAATGAATAACGATTTTCTGGAGCTCCGTATTCTGCCTTCCCTTTAATTTGTTTGGCTTGGATTAGTTTCAGGCACCAACATGATAAGACTATAATTTAAAGTCTCTCCCAGGTAAAAACATAAAAATAAAATTATTGTTAATACTAGAAATATTTTTATAAAATTCTAGTGTTTCTATATTTTTACTACAGTCAGTAGGCCTACAGTCATTTGGAACAAATATAACTTATTTTTGCCATGGAAAAAACACTACTAGCTTCGCGTGAACTCATTAATTCATTATCAAATGCGAGAGTTTTCTAGGCCAGCAAAGCCAAGGGTTTTCTATAACAAAGGATTGACGTAATACGTTTATAACTTGGATATTGGCGCGATTGACGGGCAGAGTTATTACACGTTATAAAAGGGGTTCGCATTCCACAATCAGTTAAACATAAGTTAGACTCTTATAGGTTATCACAACCAACCACAATCGTATCATTTATACCGAGAAGCCCTTTACAATACTGAGCGACTTTATGCTTCCAAAATGGATTATAGCACAAGGCCATGCTATATATTACAAAGCCAGTCGAATATGTCCGAGGAAGCAAACTACGAACGGCTTTACCACATACTACGAACCCAGCACGAAAGAAATGTGATTCAGTGGTGATTACTAGACTTATAACACTATTGCTACAACGCTATCAGTATTTGTTTTATAAAACGGATTTCCCCAGCATTGTTGATTGATGTCAGCAAAAACCAAGCGATCACTTCATTTTCCAATCAAAATCATGTTTTTTTGTTTGTTTGTTTTTCAAAATTCTCTCGTAAAATCTCGCAAATTGCGGCACTTAAAAATAGAGCAATTAGGTATTGGATATAATCTCCAAACGACAAAATTAAAATGTCATGCAGTAAATTGTACCACCCAGGAAGTGACATGAATTCGCGTGTTGTGAACTTGTGATGTGTACGTCGTGATTTGATCAAGTGAAATCGTGGGCAGGAGGATCTTAAGAAGTATAATTTCCTGTTATCGAAACATCTAAATACAAAAGGCTATAAAGTTCATAAACAAACCCCAATCGAAATTCGTTAGATCATGTATATTAACTGCTGTAATTGATTTTGCGGACTCTGGCTGTGCCGTACGAGGCCCACCGTAAATGAACGCGAAAATACGGAAGGGGAGAAAATACAAATCCGCACGACAGAAATTGTCTTTTCGTTAAAGATGTATAATTATAGTATATAAAGAAAATTCGAAAATCGCGAGTCAATTGTTTTTTGTTGTTTTCTAAAGAAATAATCTTAACGTTAACACTTACCTCAAACTGCGATGCTACTTTATGTTTTAATAAGCGGTTGTATCTTCATCAGTAGTGTTATTGCGTTCATGTACAGAAATCTAGCGTCTGCTACGTTTAGAATACGACTGAGGAGCTCACCACTCCTCAAGCCTGGTAATATTAATTTTGGTAGGGCGCTGATGACCTTTTTCTTTTGCTAATCAGTCTCTCGTAGCTAATATGGTGAGAAAAGAGCAAATAGGCTTTCCACTGTTGATCTAGAATGAGACGGTACGAGAATATGAGCATCATAACTACCTGTGTGTAATCCAATTGAAATGGTAAAAGAAAAGAAATAAATTTACTCGCAGAGAGCGTAGGTACCAATTATGTTTCACGGAACCAGGCAAAAGGACAAACAACCATCAAAAGTTCATAAGTAAGAAGATTTGCAAAATGTATACCCTTCAGCTCTCTATCCAATTAACTTAGTCTCGTACGTCTCGGTGTCTTGGACACTATGCAACCTGTCTTATGGACTAAAAAAATGGATTTTCCTCTACACCTATAATTCAATTAATCATTAGTTTCTTGGTGACAAAAAGAACTACCTGTCAAAGCCAAACCAGACACAGCGGAGGTTCGAGTCACATAAAAGGGACGGCAACTTTGTTGGTCAGTACTTTGCCGGCAGTCACCTCAAGTTGCTGCAAAGTCGAAGCTGCCAGCAAGTCCATTCAGTTGTCAAAGCAACCGGCCACCTGCCTATACAACATAACTAACCAACAACAGGCATCCAGTCTATTTCTCTGCTATTTCAGTCCATCAGTTTAAAATAATATCAACTACTTTTTGCATCAACTTCAAAGTAATTCTTAACCTATAACTGTTTTGTCTCCATTAGTCTTTGAATGAATTTATTGAACTTTTTCAGGTTTAGTTTTCTTTCGAACGACAAACCCTTTCTAGCAGATAATTATGGCGACTAACGTGACCGCAATGGCTCAGCAGCAGCCGTTCAACCCATGGGTACTTCCCGACTCTTTCACCGTCTACGCCTTCGCGCCGGAAGAGATCCGCAGTTTCCTTCATCCGCATTGGCAAACCCAGAAAGCTCCGCACCCAATGATTTACTATCTATTCGGAATCCTCTATTTGGTCATTGGTAAATTATAAATATTTGAATCTTCAGTCCAAATTACTAAATCACCCTGTAATCTTGATAACCATGAAGGCGTTATGGCTACCGGTGGAAACTACATGGTATTGAGAATCTTGGGTAGCTGCCCGGCACTGAGAACACCGTCAAATATGCTCGTGATGAACCTGGCAGTTTCCGATTTCCTTTTGATGATCACTCTTCTACCTGAGGCATGCTACAACTTTTTCACTGGAGGACCGTGGCGTTTTGGCGATTTAGGCTGCCAGATTCACGCCTTTTGCGGTAATTTTTTAACCTCAACGAATATGACTTAATAGCCTTGAAATCTACATTGCATGAAATTATTTACATCAGGTGCAATATGTGGATACAGCCAAATCACAACTCTAGTTCTCATTTCGTGGGATCGGTAAATTATCGAAGATTATAATCTTGTAATTAATATTGAATTATTGAATTCAATTTAACGATCCCCTGAATAGGTACAACGTCATCGTCAAAGGATTCAACGCTGCCCCGTTGACTTTTGGAAAGGCATCAACTTTTATCATATTGAGCTGGTTGTGGTCCTTTGGTTGGTCTGTATGTCCGCTAGTTGGATGGGGTTACTACGCCATGGACGGGATGCTGGGAACGTAATGCATTTTTATATTTTCACTATAATAAACACACCTCTTTTCGAAACTATATACCGCTATTTTAACCAATAAGGTGTTCTTTCGATGGTGTAACCACCGATATGAGCAACAAGACCCACATTCTGGCCACTACCCTTGCTATCTACGTCATTCCCGTCATCATTATCATCAGCTGCTACTATTTCATCGTCCGTGCTGTTTTCCACCACGAAGATGAATTGCGTCAGCAAGCCAAAAAGATGAACGTCACTTCGCTGAGGAGCAACAGCGACCAGCAGGCTGTTTCGGCTGAAATCCGCATTGCTAAAGTCGCTTGCATTAACGTGACGCTTTGGGTATTGGCCTGGACTCCGTTCGCTGCCGTTTGCATGTTGGGTACCTGGGGAGACACTTCCAAGATCACTCCGTTGATTTGCGAACTGCCAGTTATTTTGGCAAAGACTTCCTGCGTTTACAATCCCATCATCTATGCCCTATCGCATCCTAAATATCGAGAGGTAAACACTACAAACGTTGATGCAATCACCTGAGAATTTTTTTTAACGTTATTCGTTACAGTGTTTGAAGGACCTATACCCATGGCTGTGCATCGTTGTTGAAAACAAGAAAGGCAAAAAGCATGGTGGTGATGACCAATCGACAAACTCGACTAAAACGGAAGATTCCGGAACAACCCAGGGATAATCAACAGGGACGTTCCTCATCTCCAAGATTTAATAAAAGAATTGATCAAACATAATGGACTTGCGCGCTTCATAAAGATTATCCATCCGTAACTGGACAAGAATGAAATCATAACTCTTACCCCATCTGATACTCGATAGTATTATTGTACTCTCAAACTAGTGTTCATAGTTAAGGCATACATTTCCTACGCAAATAACGTTATAAATACCAGTAAATATTTCGAGCGACAGAAGATTATACATGTTTGCCTGTATTAACCAGTTCATAGATCTACAAAATATACGTCAACCCAAGCATGCATTAAAACAAGCGTCCATTTTTCAATCTTATTCCATATCAAACAGAAAAATAGAATTCGCTAAAGGTGCTTCTATATAGTTGCGACAACATTGAATATTTGTTTCTGAAGGTTCAGGACGAGCTCCGGATGAACGAGAAGGATGAGAAGTTTGCAAGTAATAAGTTCATCGTACAACGTAGAGTTAGCTAAAAATCAGCTTGATTCGTCCGGCACCTCATTCTTTTGTTCGTGAAGTTGTAATATCTCCTTTCAGCCGCTCGTTTTCCATGTTTCGAAATTATATCCCGCTATCCTGAAAATCAAAATTCAATTGTTCAGCTCTGAGACTATTCTGCACATTTCCACTCCCCTATACTTTAAAAGTTTAAAATCTTGAGCGCTAGACGAGAAAAATCGAAATAATTTCACGTTTAGGAAACAGGAGTTTGGAACCAGTCCCGAATTCGACTACTACTTAAAAGCTTAAAAGCTTCCAGTCCGCACAATTTGACTTTATTTCTTGACCTTATTTGCTGAGCGTTGAAGTCTAGGCTATTGGACACATGATTTTGAAAACATTTTTAGCTTATGCTTTCCTGTAACTTTTGTCTAAATCTGAATACTGTCAAAGAAATACGAATAAAATCCTTTGAAGTAATCATATTGTATACTGTACAGTATCCTGCACGGAAACTGGGACAGCCGCTAGGGGTTTTACACAGGATACTCGTAAGAACCACCTAGCGGCTGTCCCAGTTTCCGTGCAGGATACTGTACATCACAATCGATATATTAACACGGCGGCACTCACGAAATCTTCATTTTCAATCAAACAGCCTATTACGCTTTAGACAAAGTACAGTCCGCGCAATATGCAATAGACAAAATATAGGTACTTAAATTTCTGGAAATTTAAATATTGATAATTTTTGCGTGAAAATAGTACGGGATTCGTTGTACCCGCATCCGACCGCATCTTAATAAGAGTCTTGATAAAAACATTTTTGATTATAAGAGTAAAATCCCCAAAAGTGTAATTATGCCTGCTCGTATACCTAATATAACCTATCCTAGATTGCGTAGTTTTACGAGTTCGATTCTGGTAACATGATTTCCAGTAGCTTAACTATTTCTAATATTCATATACCTTAACACAGAATGATAATCGTGGCATATAGGCAATTTGTGTAATAGAGAGATGAGATAGTAAGATGTTGGAGCCGCGATTTAGGCCCTCTGTTCGTTTTGCCCAGCTAGATGTATGACATGTGTGGCCATCTATTAAACTCTTTGTTTTGTTAATTAATTCCTGTGGCGCCACTTGTTTTAAGAAACTGTTTAGTCTCGTTCCCCCCTTCCCCCCTGTCAATCAAGTAATCTTCTTTTACGATATTGTGACTGTCACTCTTTCTATACTGATTTAACTTCTGGATTGACAGGTATTTTAATTGTTTTATGTTTTCTGGCCCATTGTTAATGTTACCGTCTGTGTTCTTTAGAGAAGTAACTTCTCAGTATTTGCATTTGACTGACCTAGACGTGTTGGGTGGCATTCACCGACATCGTCACACTCTCATCTTTCTGACACAGTGGCAAAGGCCACTTAAGCCGTCAGGTATCTGGCTTATTGTTATTTTGCTTTCCCTAGTCATGCTAAATTATCTTTCCTCCAGGTTTTATTGCATGATTGTATTAGAGTGGGTGTGTCCGACCAAGGGCCCCATTAGTGTGATTTATATTCCATCGAAGACTGGGTTTCCCCCAGGTATTATTAGTTTGCCATTATTCTGTCTGTTGACTCGTTACTTATTGATGTTTTATCTTTCCCCAGGATTGATGTGATTTCATGATTTGGATGTGATCTTAGATGTGACGTGCATGATCTCGATGTGATTTATTTGCATGTTTTGATCTGCATGATTTCTGATTGACCCAATTATACAGTCCACTTACAAATCGATAGACCATCTGGTCCTTCGAACCGGAGCTTAGAATCAATTGAATTGACCTTGGACTGACCTTGATTCGAAGCCTTGATTGAAAATGGCCAACCCTCCAGTATCAACATGGACATTGGATGTCTGCAAAGGACGACAAAAGGTTGTCCGTTCCCGCATCACTGGCTGTCACACTCGCATCAACCACATCGTGACAGCTGGATTATCTCGTCGTGATGCTGAGAAGCTTCTAGCTGACGCAAGAGTCCTTTTGGGCGAATTGGAAACGATTCACGATCGCGTTATCGAGTTGGTAGACGACAACGACGTCTTGACCCAACAAAATAATCAACATCAGCTGTATGCCCAAACCATCGACAACTGCTCAGCTTTAGTGGAAGATTATCTGCTCCTACGCCGAGACGATGCTTCATCAGTTGCTGTCGAGACCCCAGACCAGATTGCACGTCGACAGGAATTGGAGACCGCATATCAGCGTCTACGAGATGCCCGAGCAGAAGTCGCAGCTGCTGAACAGGCCATCATTGATCTAGGAGGAGATGTTTTGCCTACAGACGGATCGGAGTTGAACCCATCCGACTCCGCGTCGCAAGTCGGAGCCAAGCCGACCAAGAAGATTGAATTTTATCCAGCGGAAGCCCCTGATGCTTGGATTGATACGTATCTAGCCGGAAAGGAGAGACCGATTGTTCGTGAGAAGGGAGCCAAATCTTCGGTCAACGTTCAGCTGGAGGTTTATACGGGCCGCGCACTTGATTGGTTCTCTTGGATAAGTATGTGGTTCGCGCTGGTCCACATTACGAGCAAGACTCCGAGCGAGAAGCTGGCCATATTGAAAAATTATTTGAAGGGCGACCTAGCTGACATCGTACATGGCCATGGAGGAGGGGAAGCTGGATACAAGGAGGTTCTACAGCGATTGAAGAGCACGTGTGGGAGTCGGAAGGTGATTCGAGCGGCCCATCTGCGGGAATTGGATCGGATGGAGGCGCCGCGTAATGACCCGCAGTCTTTCAAACGCTTTTCTGAACGTGTGCGAACTCATCTCTTCAACCTGTCGGTGATTGGTGAGACGGGCCACGTTGACATCATCGAGAGACTGTCCCTCAAGCTGCAGCTTACCGATCGTTTGGCCTGGAACAATGGACGGGGAGGCGAAATCGATAATCGGAACATCAACGATTTTGGCCGCTGGTTGACGGCTAGAGCAACGGACTATCAGAATGCTTATGCAATTGCGGATGACCAGCAACGGCCGGCGAACGGAGGAAATAGGAACGACCGTCAACAACCATCCCAGGTGCCAAATAGATTCCAGCAACCACAGCAGCAGAGAAGAAGTGCACGCACTCATCATGGAGCATCAAGCTCCCAGAAGAATCATGGCTCGACTGAGCAGAAAGAGAAGAAACCGACTGAACCACACTGCTTTAAATGTGAAGGATCACACCGCCTTGAAGACTGTACCTTTTTCAAGGACCTTCCCATCAGTGATAGACTGACCTTTACACAACGTCGAGGATTGTGTTATGGCTGCTTCGGCGTCCGGCATGGCTTCATGAATTGCACACTCAAGAAGGAGTGTGGCATCGACGGATGTAAGCTGTCCCATCATAAATTTCTCCACAAGGAGAATGGTCCGGTAGAAAGAAATGCCCGGCCTCACACTCTACGTTCCGACCGACGACAAATAGCATTCAAGATGCTCCGCCTGGACGCGCTCGACGCCGACGGGGAGATGGTGCCTGTGAACATTTTGATGGATGATGGAAGCGATTCAACTCTCATTCGCGAGGGGCTGACGCGTCGACTCCGGCTTACTGGCCAGCGGCAGACCTTATTTGTAGGTGGCGTCGGTGAAGAATCCTCCGTCCATGTAAATTCAGAGTACCTGGAGTTGCAGTTAAAGACGTCGGCGGGAGAGACAGTGTCGATCCAGGGATCTACTATCCCCTCCATCACCAAACCAGTACCGGTCATGGAGTGGGAGAAACTACGCGGACGATGGAGCCATATGGAAGACTTGCCGCCGCTTCGAGACTGTGGTGGACGTGTCGACATATTGATTGGATTAGACCATGCCGCACTCATCACAGCGAGTGAATCTCGATTCGGAAAAGATGACGAGCCGACTGCTTCCAAGACTAGACTGGGATGGACACTGCAAGGAGCGGTAGCGACCAGTGGTGGACCCGATATCGTCCGGATTCATCATGTACAGACCTCAGCTGATTCCACTCTTCAACTCGCCGAACAAGTCAAACGGTTTTGTGATACGGAGTCATTTGGCACCGAATTCCAATCGGAATGCATGACGGCTGAACATCGGAGGGCGGTGACCAAATTGGAAGCGGAGACTGAAAAGCTGGACGTAGGATATGCAGCCCCGGTGCTTTGGATTGACGACATCCCTCCTGAGATTCCCGATAGCCGCCGCACGGCGGAATTAAGAATGAAGAGTATGCGGAATAAATTTGCCCGCGAATCAGGAGACTACGAGACCTACTACCGTGCAGCCATGGAGAAAAACTTTAGCGAAGGCTACGCCAGACGGCTCACGCCGGAAGAAATCCAGCAGCGCCCGACGAAGTATTTTCTCCCGCACTTTGGAGTGCCAAAAAAGGCTGGGCGGCCTGAGTTACGTCTCGTATTCGATGCTGCTGCAAAGTCGAACGGCAAATGTTTAAATGACTTTGTCACCAGTGGTCCGGCACTGCAGAACCCCTTGCCGGCCGTGTTGATCCGTTTCCGGGAAGGAGAGATTGGCTGGTCAGCCGATATTGGCGCAATGTTTAGCCGGATTCGTTTGAAAGATGCTGACCGTCCGTACCACCGATTCTTATGGCCCGAGGTGGATGGAACCATATCGACATGTGAGATGACCAGGGTGACTTTCGGAGTGACGTGCTCGCCCTACGTCGCCATACGAACCACTTGGCGCGCAGCAGACGATGCTGGACCGGAAATGAAAGAGGCGGCCGATGACGTGCGAGAAGACATCTACGTCGACGATTACCTGGCCTCGACTAGCAGACTTGAGGATGCCGTAAGAAGAGCCACAGGTGTAAATAAGGTACTAGCAGACGGCGATTTCCACCTGGGGCACTGGGTGTCCAATAGCAGCCAACTTTTATCAGCAGTCCAGCCGGATTCGGATAATGGGACCACTGTCAAGACCCAAGTGCGCAGCATTAGTGATGACCCAGAGTTGATCCTTGGAATTGTGTGGAATCCTTCTACTGATCATCTGGGATTCCGAGTGAAAGTGTCCAGTGTGAACTACACCAGAGTGGGGTTACTTGCCCAAGTGGCTGGTTTGTTCGACCCCTTGGGCACGGCCGCCCCGATGACTGTTAAAGCCAAGATTAAATTGCGGGAATTGGGCGTGAAAGGACTTCAGTGGGAAGATCCAGTGGTTGGTGACGAAAAGGAGTGGTGGGAAGAATATTTCCAGAAGATCGGACGTTTGAAGGAGATCGAGCTGCCCCGCTGTCTCTTCCCAAAGGCGGAAGAAATAGTCCGGACCGAATTGCACACTTTCGCGGACGCGTCGGAAGAGGCGTGTGCCGCGTCCTGCTACACCCGTGTGGTTTATCAGGATGGCCGAGTGCTGGTCCGGCACATCAAGACAGCGACGAAGCTTGCTCCTTTGAAAACAGTTTCCGTTTGTAAACTAGAGCTCAACGCTGGGCTCATGGGCGCCCGTCTGGCTAAGTTTGTCCAAACGGCCCTGAAAAGAAAAATGGATTGCCGATACTTCTGGACCGACAGCAGCACGGTCCGGAATTGGGTCCGGGCCGTGTCCTCCCACTACCAAGTTTATGTCAGCCACCGGATCGGTGAAATTCAAACCCTCACTGAGCCTCACGAATGGCGCTTCGTTCCTGGACGTTTAAATCCGGCCGACGCTGCTACCCGATCGCAGATGGAAGAAGAAGAGATCCCAAGTTGGTGGTTAGATGGTCCGCCTTTCCTTTATGAAGAGGAGCCGGCCTGGCCGAAGGACTTGCCATGGATGGCCGCAAAGGAAGAACTCCGGTCTGTCCACGTCCATCTGAATTCCACAGCCGTGGAGTCGCCGATCGTGTTCAATTGGAAAGACGTCAAGATCTCAGCCCAAGATATTCCGGCCCTAATCCGGTTGGAAGGAGAATTTCTGAATCTCGTGAAACAGAGTCAACGGGAAGTTTATTCTGAAGAGCTGAAAAGATTGCAGCAGACGAAGCCGCTCCGCTCGACCTCGCCGTTGCTGCCGCTCACACCTTTTCTGGACGAATCTGGAGTATTGCGACTTGGAGGTCGGCTAAGCCGGGCCAAGTTGCCCTACGATGTCATGCACCCTCCATTATTGTCCGGAAAACATCCGCTTTCTCGGATGATCATCCGAGCGTTTCACGACAGCATGCATCACCTTGGCACTGATTTTGTATTATCTCACGTGCGACAACATTTTTGGGTGACGGGCGGACGAGAATTGGTTAAACGTGTCCGCAATGAATGTGTGCCATGCCGTCGATTTCGTCCGAAAGCAGCTCTGCAAATGATGGCCGACGTCCATCGAGCTCGCCTGGGCGCCGGTCATCCCCCTTTCACTTACACGTCGGTGGACTATTTCGGACCAATAGACGTGACACACGGGCGTGGAACAGCAAAGAGATGGGGCGTACTTTTCACGTGCATGGTGACCAGAGCAGTTTATGTAGACATTGCAATTTCCCTCTCCGCCAGTGATTTTTTAATGGTGCTCCGACGTTTTATATCAGTGTATCGAAAGCCGGCGCATATGTTCTCGGACAATGGCACGAACTTGACTGGCGCTGAACGTTTATTACGTGTGGAGTTGGATCGGCTGAAAGATGACAGTGTGCTGACAACGGAGTTGAAAGCGCTCCGGATCGAATGGTTTTTCCAACCAGCGCAAACACCACATTTTGGTGGCTCACATGAGTCATTAGTACGATCAGTGAAAAACGCTTTCTACGCCGCGTTGGATCAAGAGAAGAGTGTATTGCGTACACCCAGTGACGAAGTTCTGCGCACTCTTCTTTTTGAAGTTTCCGGATTGTTAAATTCTCGGCCTTTGACTTATTGCAGCTCCGACCCGGACGACTTTCGTGCGTTAACCCCAAACGATTTCCTTAATCGAGCTCCTGTAGCTGATTTACCGGCCGGAGATTTTAACAAGGCCCTTCCGCGTGATCATTATGGATACGTCCAGAGAATAACTAATTTCTTCTGGGACGTGTGGCGCGGATCTTTCCTGCAGTCGATGACCAGCCGGAAGAAATGGAGAACACCCGCGCGGAACTTTGCCGTCGGTGATTTCATTTTGGATGATTGGAAGAATGCTCCGCGCGGGCGTTGGAGAACCGGCAAGATCGTCAAGGTCTACCCCGGTGCTGACGGATTAGTCCGAGCAGCAGATGTGGAATTCTCCACCGGAATACTTCGCCGAGGGACTAATCAGCTGGCTCTACTGGAAGCGTGCTCGCCGGATCCAGCGGAAGATGCGACAGAATCCGGCTCGGGGGAGAATGGAGCCGCGATTTAGGCCCTCTGTTCGTTTTGCCCAGCTAGATGTATGACATGTGTGGCCATCTATTAAACTCTTTGTTTTGTTAATTAATTCCTGTGGCGCCACTTGTTTTAAGAAACTGTTTAGTCTCGTTCCCCCCTTCCCCCCTGTCAATCAAGTAATCTTCTTTTACGATATTGTGACTGTCACTCTTTCTATACTGATTTAACTTCTGGATTGACAGGTATTTTAATTGTTTTATGTTTTCTGGCCCATTGTTAATGTTACCGTCTGTGTTCTTTAGAGAAGTAACTTCTCAGTATTTGCATTTGACTGACCTAGACGTGTTGGGTGGCATTCACCGACATCGTCACACTCTCATCTTTCTGACACAGTGGCAAAGGCCACTTAAGCCGTCAGGTATCTGGCTTATTGTTATTTTGCTTTCCCTAGTCATGCTAAATTATCTTTCCTCCAGGTTTTATTGCATGATTGTATTAGAGTGGGTGTGTCCGACCAAGGGCCCCATTAGTGTGATTTATATTCCATCGAAGACTGGGTTTCCCCCAGGTATTATTAGTTTGCCATTATTCTGTCTGTTGACTCGTTACTTATTGATGTTTTATCTTTCCCCAGGATTGATGTGATTTCATGATTTGGATGTGATCTTAGATGTGACGTGCATGATCTCGATGTGATTTATTTGCATGTTTTGATCTGCATGATTTCTGATTGACCCAATTATACAGTCCACTTACAAATCGATAGACCAGATGTTAAGCGAGCGCTTTAATAACTGAATCACAATTCACAGGCTTAGTTATTCAATTCACGTTGGTTAAGTGAAATACATGATCGTTAAAATATCAATTCTACTATTATTAATTATATACTGGCCCATTATGACGAAATAAAATTTAGAGTGATTTTCTATGAATGAGTTTAGAATAATGGCCCAATATGTGGTACAAACCGAGGACAACAGTGTTGACTAGTTGAAAATTCACGTTAACACAGATGAAAAAGTCAATTTCTATACCGAAAAAGCGATATTGTAAAACCTTATGAACTCACACTCACCTAATTGTTAAGATTTTTGAAGTATCAGTAGAAAGTTATAGAAAATTGCTTATTGACTTTTCTACTCTCTAATGATTGGGGTAACGTGCCTCATTAAGATTCACATTGAACTAACGTACGGATGGAAGAGAACTGAAGGTGTAAAGAATCATCCATCCCGTATATATCAACTCTGAAATTGGTAAGTGACCTTTTACTGATTAGCATTAATGCGCAATGACATGTTTTTAGACGGTGTGATGAATCGTACCTATGTGTTAAAACAAACCAACCTTTTCAAATGTTAGTGGATGTTTTAATCCAATTGAAAGAAGACAGCGAGCTTTTCAAAGACGTGCGCATCCTAAGTGTCTAATCTTTAACCGACGAAAGGACAAACAACCATCAAAAGTTCATAAATAAGTGGATTTGCAAATTGGGCGATCCAATTATCACATATGCAATGTATACACTGTTTAAAACCCAATGACTTACCGTAATTTAAAAAAAGAGATTTCTTTCCATCACTGCTGCAGACTAGACCAGTAACAACGGAGGTTTAAGTCACATAAAAGAGACGGCAACTTTGTTGGTCAGTACTTTGCCGGCAGTCACCTCAAGTTGCTGCAAAGTCGAAGCTGCCAGCAAGTCCATCCAGTTGTGACAGCAAGCGGTCCACTGCATTCACTGCAATACCTAACCTAACAACAGGCATCCAGTCTATTTCTCTGCTATTTCAGTCCATCAGTTTAAAATAATATCAACTACTTTTTGCATCAACTTCAAAGTAATTCTTAACCTATAACTGTTTTGTCTCCATTAGTCTTTGAATGAATTTATTGAACTTTTTCAGGTTTAGTTTTCTTTCGAACGACAAACCCTTTCTAGCAGATAATTATGGCGACTAACGTGACCGCAATGGCTCAGCAGCAGCCGTTCAACCCATGGGTACTTCCCGACTCTTTCACCGTCTACGCCTTCGCGCCGGAAGAGATCCGCAGTTTCCTTCATCCGCATTGGCAAACCCAGAAAGCTCCGCACCCAATGATCTACTATCTATTCGGAATCCTCTATTTGGTCATTGGTAAGTTGAAGTTAAAAAATCTGAATCTTTCTAAATATCCCCGCAACTTGTTAATATATTGCAGGCGTGATGGCTACTTCTGGAAACTTCATGGTACTGAGAATCTTGGGAAGCTTTCCGGCATTGAGAACACCGGCCAATATGCTCGTGATGAACCTGGCAGTTTCCGATTTCCTTTTGATGATCACTCTTCTACCTGAGGCATGCTACAACTTTTTCACTGGAGGACCGTGGCGTTTTGGCGATTTAGGTTGCCAGATTCACGCCTTTTGCGGTATAATTTTTATCAAATTTGATCGACTTATCAAATCCAAATTACTTAAATTTATTTACATCAGGTGCCTTGTGTGGATACAGCCAAATTACGACTCTGGTTCTCATTTCGTGGGATCGGTATATTAATCAAAATTATTATCTCGTAATAATTGAACTATTAAATTGAATTCAATCCGATCCCCTGAATAGGTACAACGTCATCGTCAAAGGATTCAACGCTGCCCCGTTGACTTTTGGAAAGGCATCGTCACTTATCATTTTGAGCTGGTTGTGGTCCTTTGGTTGGTCTGTGTGTCCACTAGTTGGATGGGGCTACTTCGCCATGGACGGGATGCTGGGAACGTAAGAAAAATTATTATTTTCGCAGACAGACTATTCTAGACTATACCGTCATTGTAAATATATAACAAGGTGCTCTTTCGATGGTGTAACCACCGATATGAACAACAAGACCCACATTCTGGCCACTACCCTTGCTATCTACGTCATTCCCGTCATCATCATCATCAGCTGCTACTATTTCATCGTCCGTGCTGTTTTCCACCACGAAGATGAATTGCGTCAGCAAGCCAAAAAGATGAACGTCACTTCGCTGAGGAGCAACAGCGACCAGCAGGCTGTTTCGGCTGAAATCCGCATTGCTAAAGTCGCTTGCATTAACGTGACGCTTTGGGTATTGGCCTGGACTCCGTTCACCGTTGTTTGCATGCTGGGCACCTGGGGAGACACTTCCAAGATCACTCCTTTGATTTGCGAACTCCCCGTTATTTTGGCGAAGACTTCCTGCGTTTACAATCCCATCATCTACGCCCTATCGCACCCTAAATATCGAGAGGTAAAAGTTGCGTTGACTGAAATTAATCAGAGAAATTTTATTCATATTTTATTATATTTATTCCATGTGCAGTGCTTGAAAGAACTCTATCCATGGCTGTGTATTGTTGTTGAGACCAAAAAAAGCGGCAGACACGGCGGCGACGATCAATCGACTAACTCGACTAAAACGGAAGCTTCCGGAACAACCCAGGGTTGACGGACCGAGAGTACCGAAAATGTTTTCAAAACTCTTCTCTGAACAGACATATGCGCTCTTCTCACACGACGTTTACACTGGACACAGGAAGTGAATAATTCCTGAATTCGAATTTGAATTCATGTTAGAAAAATTTATTTCCGATCATCTCTCAACCTCATAAACAACTTAGGTCCTGCATATATTGTTAAATCTAAATTCACCTACTACGATAGATTTAAGACCTATTAATAAGAATTAAGAACCCGTTAATAAAATCGGTATATTAATTACGCCCAGTACTGTATTTAAATGAACATATTATTATAGCACTATGAGAAATACACATTTACCCAGCCAGCATGCAAAAAAGAGCCTCAGCTTGTGTCATTTTAATTTTGTTCAATTTCGTTCAATTTTCTTTTGGTTTGACAGTTCTTCCTTTGCGATATAAAATTATTTTTTTGTATCAAACAACTAAGAACAATTAAAACCGAGCGAATTTTTATTAATTTTTTTACGTATACAGTCGTGCTGGGTGCAATTATATCTGACTGGTGCTTTTTTACCGTTTTGTTTACGTAGGTTTGTCTACATTTACACTAGAGAATCTCTCCCTTCGTTTCATTTTCAACGCGCAATTGAAAAATTCAATTTAGATGTAGACAAACCTACTCTTTACGTGAAAAAATAGTGAAATGAGCATCAGTGAGACATGCATGATTGCTGCAAAGTCTGTATGCTATATTGCTATCTTTTCCTATTTCAATGGGACAATAAATTATGCATACACTAACGTTTGTATCAAAATTTGAGCTTTAATTAATTTTTTCTTTAAAAAAATAATCATCCCGATTCAAGCGTAAATAGGAGTAAACGGTAAACGGTTAATTTATACTAGCATTAACATTCAACTTAAGGTTTAGCGTGAAAAATTTCGTTCTTTGCAAAAATGCTAGATCATCTTTTCTGACAAATCAAGTGGGAAATTTATGCTAGCACTATATAACGTTTAACCAAGAATCTATGCATGAAAAATGATATTTATTTTAAAAATTTCTCACTACTATGCTGTAAAGAAAGCAATTAGTTCCAAAACACTGAGAGAAAAAGATTCACAAGATAACCGTAGCTTAATAGAAATAGATTAATAATTAGAAAATAATTATTAGTGATCTCACTACGGTATTAATTTATTATTCCTTTATGAAAAAAAGGAGAAGGAAATTTCGTCTATCCATGTAGTGAACAGATCTTGTTGTTGTATTGTATTGAGAGCTGCACACATACACTGAGACACTGAAAGAGAGTGGGGGAAACCGAGAGGGAGAATAGAGAGGAAGAATAGAGAGAGGAGAATGATGAGGGAGGATAGAGAGGGAGAGCAGAAAGGGAGAACGGCGAGGGAGAACAGCGGCTGTTGGCGGAGGAGACCGCGGAGTGGTCGACGAGCGACTGCTGCTGCTGTTGATGCTGCTGCTACTGCTGATGCTACTGCCCTACTACTGCAGGCGAGGATGTCGTGGCTGCTGGGTTATATACCAGTGGTGTAGCCGGTGTAATTTGGAGATGGCTCCAAATTACACGGTCATTGGGGGAAATTGCATGAGGGGAAAAGGTACCCCGAAAGGTTTGACAGGAGGGTAATAGAAATACATAGGCCTATGGGTGATAATAAGGTGAGTGATGGGTCTGACTCGGCAGAGTCGGGATTGTTCTAGATGTCTAGTTATAGATTGCTAAGGGAAGCTGAAGTTGCGGAAAAGGGAAACGCGATGTGAGGGGAGAGGATCAATAATCCTTACAATCCACCTTACCTTACTGGATTCCTAATTCTAAATGATGAGTTTCCGTTTTTATCCATCTTCCAAATTGTCACCAGTTCGAGTTTCCAATCCACTAATGAGCACAAAATAGACTGAAGGCTCTTACCAATTTCCTCCGCCCCTTTAAAGGCTTAGATTGCGACAACAGGACGCCGCTGCAATTGAATGTCAAATGCGATCGAGGGAAGCCACGAAAGATCATCCCAGTTGGGTTTACCGCACGCCCCATTGACCACCAATATCTGTTAACACTCCCTACGCGTAACTGGATTGCAGGGATTGCTTTGTCCAAGCTGAGAACAAAAACACCCGCAAGTAAGTCAGTTGTCAACCGTTTAATAAGATGGGTGGAGGATCGACTGGAGGATTTATAGAAAATCATGTATGGAAAGCAAATGCGAACAATAAAGGCAGAAATGGAATTCAAACATTTGCCTAACTGCCTATTATGTAATGCCTATGAAAGCCCGTTGGAGAGGTTATTCTCGAAGAAATTGTGACAAATGTGACACTGCCGATGGGTATAATTTATTCTTTTACGTTGGTTCATTCGTACGGAAAATTCGGAAAACAGCCCAGAAATCTAGAATAATAAGAAATTTCAGAAATATTTTCTTAAATAAAAAAACGAGAAAATGCAGACATTTGACCAGAAAAAAATGTCATGGCTAAATTTTCTCATATGGAAGGGGGAAAATCATAGAAATGCAGACCTGGGTCGATGATGAGTGTGTTGCTGTCGCTGCCTGCCGGAGTTCGAATTACCTTCCGCTCTTTAAGTGAAAACAAGACAAAGTATGGGAAACCTCGTCCAGCCCAATTTTCCTTTTCATAAAAATGGCGAAACCTCCAGTCGCCTCCAGACTCTGTTATTTCAAACTCGCGATAAACTATAATTTTCCTTTCTTTTTTCTCATTTGTTAGTAAAAGTTCATCAGCTGATGCCATCTATAATTGATCTCATTAAGTGCGTTTACGTCCACTCCTGTAATTGTATCTAACTGGCTGGTATAGGCAATTGCAATCTTTTTGGAAAACAACAATATTCGGCTTTTCTTTGTCGTTGTTGATAATAAGTAACCAAGGGAAGCTCAACATCGTCACGAAGTGTAACACGCGGACGAAGGACCGCCCTTGTCTTGCAGTTTCGTTTAAAACGGGCGGGAACAGAGCCGTGTTGGTTTTATGTATATAACCTTGGGATTCCCTGCAGAACACGAGTGGGTTGACCATCAAGAAGCAAAAGAAAACTGACAAAGCTTTATGCGTCCACACATATCACAACCTGATTGTAACCGCCCTGCAATCCAATTATGCGCTAACAATCGAAACCTTGATCTCGCGGCTGTTAATTAGTGGAATGCTCTGCTAAATACGTACAGTATATAAAGGGAGATGGCGGACATGGGGCGGCGAGCATTGGAGACGAGCAGAAACCTCTGTTCGATACACACCATCATTTTTAATATCTCTCCGGTGCTTTAAACAAAAAAAATAAACAACAACAACAACAACAAATATCCTACCGCAGTCTGAAGTTGCAATTTTGACAGTCCGTTGACTTTCGAGAAGAGCGGATCGAGCCCGAGCGCTGCTGTTTGCTGCCGGGTAAATTTGAGGCCATCGACATGTCATCATCGGCGATCAATGAAACGCTGGCGCCTGCCGCCTTCACCCAGGGCCAAAAATCTTTCGACCCGTGGAGCGTGCCAGACTCATTCACCGTCTCCGTATTCGCTCCCGATTACGTCAAGCCTCTTCTCCATCCCCACTGGGAGACCCAAAAGGCCGTTCATCCGCTATGGGCTTACTTCTTTGGTCTCTACTATCTTGTCATGGGTATATACGTGATCAAATTCAAATTGATGTTCCTATTATTATGATTCCTATCAACTAATAATGACAATTTGCAGGTAGCATGGCGATCTGTGGCAACGTGATGGTGTTGAAGATTTTCAGCAACTTTAAATGTCTTCGTACCCCAGCTAACATGCTAGTCATCAATTTGGCCGTCTCTGATCTCATGCTGATGCTCAGTCTGATTCCGGAATCCGTCTACAATTTCTTCCTGGGAGGACCTTGGCAGTTTGGTCACATTGGGTGTCAGATCCACTCATTCTGCGGTAATTAAAATTTTATTTAATCACGAATTTTTGCTTAATTTTCGTTCTATTAAATATGACAGGAGCGTTTTTTGGATACAGCCAAATTACAACGTTAACCAGTAAGTTCAATTTATAAGTATTCAAATTTCACTTGTAAATACACATTTTCTCAAAATAGTCATTAGCTGGGATCGTTACAACGTCATCGTCAAGGGATTCAGTGGCAAGCCTCTGACTTACGCCAAAGTATCTCTGCTTATTTTATTCAACTGGTTGTGGGCATTCGGCTGGGCCCTGGCGCCGCTCGTCGGCTGGGGTCTCTATGCCCTGGACGGAATGCTCGGAACGTAATAAGTTGATTCCATCGCACTCCTGGCGGATTTTTGTTTTATAAAAGTTTTTTTGATCGATCGAAAGGTGTTCGTTCGACTCTTACACGACCACAATGAACCACAAGAGCTACATCCTGGCGTCGTGCTTCTTCCAGTTCGCCGGCCCCATTATCGTCATTATCGGCTGTTATTTCTTCATCGTCAAGGCCGTTTTCAACCACGAAGAGGAGCTGCGGGGTCAGGCCAAGAAGATGAACGTCACTTCGCTCAGGAGCATCAACAAGGAACAGGAGTTGGCCGTTTCGGCCGAGATCCGGGCCGCCAAAGTGGCCGTCGTCAACATTCTGCTGTGGATCTTCGCCTGGGCTCCGTTCACGACCATCGCCATGGTGGGTACGTGGTACGATGCGTCGTTCGTCACGCCGCTCATGTCCGAGCTGCCCATCATTTGCGCCAAGACGTCGGCCCTCTACAACCCGGTCATCTACGCCTTGTCTCATCCAAAGTACCGCGAGTGCCTCAAGGAGCTCTACCCTTGGCTGTGCATCATGGTCGACGAACGCAAAACGGTCCGAGGCCGAAACGGCGACTCCAGTTCGGCCGTCACTTCCATCAAAACCGAAACTTCCTCCGAATGAAATAACGAAACCGATCTACTCCGCTCGATTAATCCGCTCGACTCGCAAACTTCCCCTTTAACGTTTAGATTTACTTTGACGACGGTGCAATAAACAACATGATTATTGCATATTGGAATGACAATTTAAAAGCCCAGTGTTTCATTTTATGACTGCTGTGATGACAGAGTCATTCTCTTTCATGCGCATTATTATTTCCGCCCTGTCCGCTTCTTCAATTCCCTGTGTGTGTACCCCCTAGGTGTATTGTTTTGTAGTCGACCCTACATTAATTCGAATATTAAACAATCTGGCAATCTGACAACTGCAATAAGTCATCACTCCTACAGTTATGCCGGCATTTTGATGGTAGCCGTTTACATTCTTTAGCTGTGAATCCTGTGATGCGCTTTTCAGCCACATTTAAGGTAAACATAGCAATGGTTTGAAGCCTAACAAAAAGATAAGTGTTGGAATCAAACTGGTCAAGCTCGAGTATTGCCACGCGATCGATATGCTAGTCGAACAATACAGACATTATATAATAGGGCTTCTTCCTTTGTTGAGCGCTGCATGAGAAAAAGAGCCAGATATGTTTGATTCACTGGCATTCACTTTCTCCACAAACGATTGATTCAAATCGATAATCGATTGATCAAGTCTTTATTTGAAACCAAATAATTATTTAACAATTGAATTGATGCCCGCGGTGGAAATCTAACCGAAAGAATCTCCTGTTTTACGGGTTTTGCCGGGTTTTGCACTAAACTGCGTGTTGGGATGCTGTAATAACAAGTACAACACATGTTACCTTCAGTTTTATACCCAACCACCGCTGCGAACGATCCGTGTCGTAGCCCGGCGTAGCCTGCTGTAGAGCGCTGCTGCTGCCGAAGCCATATAGTCATATCGCCCAGCAATAACCAGCACAGGTAAGGTAAGCAAAGAAAAACCAAGTGAGAAATAACACAAAGTTCA
Source organism: Daphnia pulex (assembly GCF_021134715.1). NCBI lineage: Eukaryota > Metazoa > Arthropoda > Branchiopoda > Diplostraca > Daphniidae > Daphnia > Daphnia pulex. The sequence continues at coordinate 3,657,539 of NC_060021.1, read as the reverse complement.
CGTCTATAATACTTCAAGGAAACCCGACGCAGTTCCGATTAGTTGGGACCCTTATATTTACCTACAAAAAACATCACAAAGGCAACGGCGTATTTGCCTCTCTCTTTTTTGTACGACACTGGAAAACTGGACCGATATGGGAACTGGGATTTTTCCTATTTTGTTTGGCTTCGAGTCTCTTCAAAGATGTATAATACCTACGTATATAGCCAATTCACGATAAAAAGCTTACCGAATCGCAAGTTTTTTTTCTTTATCAAATCTGCTCTTCGTTTGAATCCAAATAAGTTTCTTCGGCCAAAGCTTTTCAGGTCTGTATTATTATTGAAAAAATACGCACGTTTAAAAGAAGGCGTGCAAAGTGTACAAAACCCTGAAAAAGAAAAACTCGATTATTTATTTAATTTTAGTGGGACGCCAGAGAATTGAGTGTAATAATTATCATAGTCGTCAGTGGCATTATTGAAGAAAGGCCCCGCCCCCGAAACGAAAATGTGGACCCGATCGCCGTGATGAAGATTCACGACGGCCGAAATGGTGCCGATGTTCCGCTCACCGGGATCGCTGTACGATGTGGCTCGGACAATTCCGTTGATGAGGAGTAGAGCAATCGAAGTCCCAGAATTTTTGATCATAGAACGGCTGCCGACGTTGACGCCCCGGAAATTGATCAGATACGGACCGCCGGTCGTGGTGATAAAGACCCCAGTAGTTAAATCCACCACATTCTGATAGTCGGTATTACTATATTCGGGCGTGACTTTGGAATCTTCCTTAAGCGCTAGTTTGGTGTAAACATTGGAGATAATCCCGTAAGTTTTTTTATCTCTATATAAGGATTTGTTGGTGGACGATTCGATTTCCAGCAGTGCTGCCGTCCCTAATATCGTCCCTAAAATCAAAAGTCATATTGCTTTGTTGGGTTAATGGGGATTAATGCTGGTCTCAAACCGAAATACTGTACCAATGTAATTGTCACTCATCCACTCATCAGATTTCAAATTTTCAGACGGATTGCCATTTCCTATATACAGATATGGATAGATTTCCTATATCCTATATACAGAAGTATATTAACAACTTAGATTTTTCTGATGATGTTCCAAAATACTAACCTGACATTTCCCTCGACTTGGTAGGTAAGATTATTCCGGCAGCAGTTTGGTTGTTTTGAATTTCCTTGACTTGGCGCTCTACATCCGCGTCGCAACAGCAACGTGACGGCAGCAGGAAAAAGGACAAGGTCAGTAGGACGTTGGCAACTGTCCGCTTGCGCTCCATAGTAATTAGTCTAATATTCATCCCCGTTGAACTTCGCGAAACTTCCAAGGGATTATGTATCCTTTAATTGGCTACGCGTAGTCTATATGTTGCACACATTTCACTTGGGATTCTTATTTTATTTGCCAAAGAACTCTAAAAATAACAGAAACTAAACAATGCGTACGGCCAGTGCTGCAGCAATTCACGCGGAAGTAATCCTTAAATTTGGAACTAGAAATTCGCGTCTCAGGCCCAGAGCGTGAACAGTGTCGGGTACATTTGAACGATGATCCTTTTTAAAGAAGCCCAATAAATCTGTCTTAGCACTTTAAAATGTCGCTAAAAAGCACTTTGACCCATACTCTATAACGTGTGAGTTGTTGCTAGGCCACTCGGTCACTGGTTGATGCCATCTCCGCCTTATGCCAGCGACAAAGGAAAGAAAAAAAAAAGGAGAAAGGTCAGGATCGATATATAGGAGAAGAAGAGAAGTTAGTTTTTATCGCATCCGCCAATCATCGATGCCCTTTTTTCAGTGACCTTAATTTCTTCAGGTAGAAATAGAAAGCGTAAAAACATTGGGGAAGCAACGTATTTTAACATTTTTGAGGTAGGTCAACAGATTGATGATTTAGTTCCCCTGTTGATGTGGACTGTTACTGTCACTGGGGTGTTATTGATATTGGCAGTCAAACTTAATGACCTGAACAAGAACCCTCTTTTTGTCCCTCATCCATTATTCTCCTTTTGGTTGATTAAAAAAAAAATTCAAGTTAAAATTTACACTTGAAATTATTCAGACTGGTACGACTGGTACTGACGAGTATTAACATGAATGAAAATTTTATTTTCGAAAAACCCAATGAACGGATATCAATTTCAAATTTATTTAGATCATGAGTGTTCCCGCAAATGAAGCTCGGTGATTGCTGCCTTTTTTACTATGAAAGAGCGGACCGTCAACGACGAAGACGGAGACGTGATCGCCTCGGTTCAGTCTAGCGCCGGCGATCAGTGTGAGAGCCTTATAAGTGCCGCCGTTAAAAGCAGCGGCTGTGGCTGCAGCGACGCCGTTGACTCGCAACTCGACGGTGGGTAAAACATGGTTCAAATCGTTGGTCAATGCATGAAAGATGAAACCGTACAGGCCTGGCTTTAGAGCCGTGTACACTCCGCTGGGCGCATCCACCGGATTGCCATCGGTTGCATTCGTCTTGGTGTAGGTGACGCTCGAATTCTTCGGAGTCGGATGCTCGGTGTAGGCGCTGAAAATGATGTGAGACTTTTTCGACGGATCTGTTCCTAGCATCATGTTTGGCAAAGCTTCATGCAAAGCATCATGTCCGGTCGCATTAAAGAAAAAAAAAATCAGTGGAATTAGTGAATAATTAAATTTGTGTAAAATTGTTATTCTTACCGATTGGTTTTTTATTGGATTCGATCAGTGAAGCATTACTGGTCAAATTCGCCAAGCCGATCATTTTCCCTGATTAAAAAAAAATTACAGGACGAATTTTGTATAATTTGCGTTTAGTTGCTTGTTGGCAGTAAAATATACTCGATGCAAAATTCAAATTCGGTTGTTTCTCCGTTGCGATGCCGTCGTTAGGTCCATCGATTTGCCGATGGGCGGTCGCCATTTCATCCAAATGTTGAGGTTTCCTTGGGCTGACTAATATTTGTCGAGTGACATTCATTTCCGCTGCCAAGGAGGTTGGGGTCGTCGAGTCCCAAACACTTTTGGAATCCCATTGCTGCTTGCCGTCGCCAAGACAAGTGGCAACGGTCATTGAAGAAAGTAGTAAGCTTATTAGAAGCTCTACCGATGCACAAAGCAAATGCAAGCGCACTTTACTCGTCACGAACGCCATCTTTCCAGGAAAAACTGAACTCAAATTCGAGTACTGAAATCTGTAAGAAAATTAGTTGATTATAAACTGGACAATATCAAACATATTGAATTGGTCATAACCTAATAGATCGCTTGAGGAAAAAAGGTAGAGTCAGCTAGAGAGGAACGATTTCGGAGCGGCAAGGTAGGGAGGGGTTCAGCGCTAAACTGAGGATCTGCCAACCTGAAGATGTTTTCGAAAAGAGAAAAACAAAGATTAAATTCCTTTTTTTTTTAACTTTCAAAACACGCAGACCGGTATGTGGGGGTGAGGAATTTTTGTTTATTACGGACGTTCGACTTCCACTGCCAAACGTGAATATTATACACGTGTGGTGGGGTTCACGGAGTAGGACGACGTTGAGTTCGTAACCTTTAACTAAAAGAAAAAGTGCGCAACAGATAATAAGCACGTGCTTTTAAGCCGTCTGGGCTTCTACGGATTCTTCGTGGCGATTTACCATATAAAGGTCATTGAATACAAATTACAGAAGCAGACCCGAAAAGCCGATTAAAAGACCGAAGAAACCCCGCTGTCTCGATCCTCAGGCACGCCACTCCAATTCACACGTATTTGTGTCTATTTTTGGTAGCTGTCCTTTCGATTATGGGGTTTTGTTGTGTGTAAGACGGTCCTACTTGAAAAAGTCCTGTGTCTGATCCTGTGCACTAGCTGACATATTGTCAACTAGGAACAGACAGTGTAAACCTGACATATGTAAAAGAGAAGCTCGTGTAAATTTTCTTTGAATATCTTTTCATCAATGTCTTGTATCAAATGTTAGAATTATTGATCTATAAAAATTGTGAAACGGGCCTATCTATACATGTGGAGCGATGGAATTATTTAGTAAAATATCTCAGACGAATTTCAGCCAAATTTATATGAGAAAATCGTCAAAATTTAGAATCTCGAATCAAAAATGAAACGAAGCCCAAGAAAAGAATTTTTTTTAAACTTCGAATTCATTTGGAGATTCGAAAAAGAGACAAGACTGTGACGATCAATGGACAATAATCATAATTTTATTTTGCGCTTCCGCTTCGATCTCAGCATATAACAGTTCGGCAACTGACTTATTGACAATGTAGTCTGCTTTTGTTTTGTTATTGTTTAGATCAAGATTTTATCCGTCGTCAAATCGTCAGTTCTAATCTGATTTTTTTTTTTTTTTTTTTTGTCAGCTATATTGGTTTTGCAACATAAATTTTGGCTGTAAGTTTTCATTGTTAATTAATTGGTCCCGATCGCACGAGAGATCCATAGAATATGACTACAGATGTGAAGCAGGACAATGGATGGGTCCAGGTAGGTAATGTCAATATAAACATTTACATGATTCAAGAGGTACATAGTCTCTGATTAGGCCAATACTAAAAACAAAGAGAGTTTTGATTATTTGGCTAAATAGATTTGTAATTTTTTTTGTTTTCATTTAATCATATTCACATTTCATTATTACATTTTTGCTTACCCCCTATGTGATGTTGATAGTGTAGAACGGAAGAAGACTGGAGAAAGCTCCAAAGTCTCATTGCATTTCATAAGTCTGATGAACCACCAGATATTTCTCAAAGGGAGACTTTGTACAAATGCCCTCCAAAAAAGCAAACCCTTGTTAAGTTGCTTTTAATAAATCAAGATGCAATTGGATTCTATATCGTCAGACTGAAAGGTTTCTTTAATTTGTTATTCCTTCATCATCCCAATCTCTGCTGTTATTCATATTTTTCCCTGTGTTCTTTGCTAATTTAAGGTTTACAAGAAGATGGAGGTCCCCCATTTGAAATGCCAATTTTGGATGGTATTTTCATCTCCAAGGCTTACAGAAAACAAGGATGGGGAACTGCAATGATAGACGATCTAGTAAATGTACACTTTCCTGGTCAAGATGTTGGTTTCAGTCAACCTATTTCTGTTTCTCTCGAATCAGGTAACGTGGAAATTTTACTGTTACATGAGCCGCAAATGACTTGAACATCCTTTCTTTTCAAGTTTTGAAGAAATTTTTGACAGCTAACCCACAGCATCGGAGTAAACTCTGGGCCGTTGAAAATTGCGGCGAGGAAGGTGACAGACTAAATCTGTGGCTATCATTGGCAATAAAAATATGATGAAAAAGCAACGTATACGTCACTTTGTTAGCAGCTTTATTTTCACCAAATCAACAATTTGATAATTCATAAGTTAATGTCAATATAACAACGTTCTCTGTTATTGTACTAAAATTTTCCCCTAAATTCTTCAATAGTATAGGATGAAAGAAAAGAGAAATAAGAGAATAGAGTTAACAAGACAGAATGAAAGGTAATAATAATAAATCGACTGGCGCGTGTGTTGTGTGAGATGATTTTGTAAAGAGATCTCGACGGCACGGTTTTGGCATTTATTTCGAAATCAACTCCAGACGGCTGCATAGTTGCCTCGGCGTTCAACCGCCAATGGTCCGCCAGCTGCAAAGAGCCTAGTTCCACTTCCATCGTAGCAGTGAGTGTAAATGGCAGGTGTGTAACGTGCCATGACCTGGGGGGAGTCGTCTGCTGCCTACATCGTAACACAGAATAGATAACAACAAATCTGTTATACTAGTCCAAGTAAATGGTACAGATTGATACGTACCACCCAGCCGGTATTCGTTTTAAAGACAATTTCTCTAGTCGTATCTTTATAAAGCATGTACTTAGAAGTCCGCAAATCGTAGAACAGGATCGATCCAGTTCCCGTCCCAATTGTCAAAATGTCCCCACGAAAACTGACGGATCGGATGCCTAGTTTAACACGATATTAGTAACATGACATTAGGATAGGTTTGAAAATTCGAGAAAGTTACCACAAGTAGGATAAAGAGAAGCTATATTTTTATTTTGGATTTGCTGAAGACTGCGAGCGTCCAATATGGTCGTGTGAGAGCGGGAACCGACAGCGTACAGGTTGCGCTCTTCTTGGTATCCAAGACAGACGTTCTCCATTCCGTAGTGTAGTTTTTGTGACCCCGTCTAAAAATTTGCAAAGTTATATTACAAGTTTTCCGATAGGAATTAATTAAACGGAGACTTACTTGTTTGAAAGTATCAGCCTTCCACAAATGAATGTAGCCGTTAAGACTAAGAGCGGCGATTTCTACGTCCCTTTTATTGAAAGCCAACGCCCGCACTTTTTCTGCCGTTTTGCAACGTTTGACGGCCAGAGCTTTGAAATTAATCACTGTTGGATGATACACATCCTCCAGCTTCCACAAGGCCATCTTCGTGTCTCTCGAGCCCGAAACGAGGAAACAGTCATCCAGCCATTTAAGGTCGAACATCCAGTCACTGTGCGCACCCTAAAAGTTCACAATTTAGCACAAAAATGGTAAGTGTGCTCCATATGTAAATAAAAACACCCCGCAGGGTATTTCTAAAGAGAAAGGAATGAATAGATACCTCTCCGATGGCGAGCGGATCAAAAGTCGGTAACGAATAAAAGGCGATGTCATTAGTGTTTTCTGCGCCTGTGGCCAGAACAGTCTGGGAAGGGTTGATAGCCAACGCATGGATACCACATTGACTTTCAGGTTGTCTGTTCTGCAGGCTTCTCAAAAGTGGTATGGAAAACAATTCCTTCTTATTGAGGTCATACACCGATAACTGGAAATCAAGTGGGGCACAGGAAAATTATTGAAAATATTTAAATGGATTAGTAATTATTTGAATGATTGATTTACCCTATTGCATTTTGAACCAAAGACAATCTGGTGCCCGTTAAGCCACTGAGAGCAGAAGATTTTGTTCATCTCGCCCAGCTGAATTTGATGTTCCCTAAAATTAACACTCAAATGAGTATTGATGATCTTATTGTGCTAATAATGAAAAAAAATTAACCTGAAATTTCCATTTGTAAGTAAATGTCTTGTTCCATATTCCCAATTAACACTAGCAGGGTGACCATGCCCCAGGGAGCGCTGTGATACCAGATCAACAAAACTGTGTGAGATTTTGCTAGAAGTAGGATACGTTTCTTCTTCGTCACTATCTTCATAACGTAAGAATTCGTCCCTTCGCCTTGGACTGCACTCGACCGAACTGTTACCAGACGAAGAGCTGCTTTCTGACTGTGAATCTTCCCTATCCAAATTGATATTGTTTTGCACAGGATTAATTCTGCTAGAATCTCTTTGTGAGGGTTGCTGCACTCGAACACTGCTTGGTAACGTTCCGTAAACGGCTTTCTTCACCACTCGTGCCATTATTCCGTCCTCGCAGAATAAGCCAAAGAGATACAAAACACAACAGACGTTGTTTTTTGTTATTGTGACTAGTTGTCAGTTCAGTCGAGAGAAACTTATCAGCTGATTGGGGCATTAAAACATGAAGGCCAAACCTTTTACTTCTAACATCATTTACTTTTCATAGAGTAACCTCATAATTTTTGCTTTACTTATAACAGGAGCCATTAAAGGAAATATATATTTCATAATTTTCACATACGACTCAGTATTGCTTTCATTATTCAGTTTTCATGAAAATATTATTGAAAATAAAAAAAAATAGATGTCGCTGCATAGCTTGTCAAGAATAACCTTGGTGGCCTTAATACTAGTACGGATGTACGAAGTAAACATTGTCTGCTTTTCCGTGACAGCAGTCTGACAGCCAGTTTTAACGGTTGATTTCACGTTATTCGGGATTTTAGTAAAATGTCGATGCACTCGGTCGACATTAGTTTAGATAATGTTGGTTCTAGAGAAACCTTTGAACATTCAGTTATCTTTTTGAAAGGGATAGTAACTTGCCAGGAAAATTGTTGTAAAGCCTTGTTGAATAGTAAAATCTCCGTTTCAATAGCAAGTGAGGTGTTTGAGTTTAACGTCCAAGAAGGTCGATTCAAGTGCATTATCGAATTGAAATTAGGCCTCAATTTTCTCCATATTATTTATGATAATGATCTACATTTAGGGCAGTGTAGTTTAACTCTGGAAAGGAAGTCAAGTCTATGTGATAAAGTTTTAAAGCTTCTCTATATTGTGCCCAGGGGAGAGTTGGGAGAATTTCAATCTGTCAAACCATGTTCAAATTCAGCAGAGTCAGCTTGCAAAAGAATTCTAACAGGTGTTAAACTATTGCAATGTTTGGTCACTGAAAGGCTCTATGAGTTAGGTCTAGGAAGGAAGACATTTAGTATCTCTACACAAGACGAGAAGGAAGTCTGTGAGGTGTTTTATAGTCAACACAGCAAGGAAGAATTTTTCTCCTGCACAAGCGAGGGTATTTGGAGCATGACTGCAAGGGAACTCTTAGGTAAAGGAATATTTGCTCAAGGGGTCAAAGTTTTAGCATTCCTTAGTTGCACCGAGTATTTCAGGGAATCAAATGAAATCAAAGGTTATGTCGCCTGCGGAAGGGGGCATTTGGCAATGGTTGGCTCATCAGGCTTACACAGCTGGGCTCCTGATGTAAGCAGTGTAGTATCTTGTCTAACAAGACCCATTCCTATAGACTCATCCCTTTTGGATGACAGTGGTTTCAGGTAAATAACTGATTGATAATGGTAGATTAATTAATTGAAATAAACCCCAATATATTCTGCATCTTTTGATGATAGGGGAACTTTAGGGGGCTGTTATGCAACGACACTAGGAGCAGCTCTGCACGAAATGGGACATGTGTTTGATCTAGTCCACTCAGATTTTGGAGTTATGGCTAGAGGGTTTGAAGAGCTCGATCTCTTCTTTACCGTTGGAAATCCTCAACCCAGGCGTCAACAAAAAGGTATACTATCGCCGTCATCCAATTCTAGATTCTAAAAAATTATTTTCTATATCCATTGATATCGCAGTTGAAACGACGGGGAGAACCTGCTGTGGTGGCCAAGAAATTTCCGTTCGTGCTCGACCTCCAACAAAAGTCACGTCCGTCAGTTTTGGGTTTCGGTCAATGGGGAACGATAAGGAATATAAAGAATGGGATCGAGACGGAAAAGCCTACTTCCACCGATCGGCTGCTGTTTTGCTCTCCGGCCATCCGTAAATAACGATATGCTATCTGGTTTTTGTATGATACTAAAATCATGTTTATTTTTTTTTTATTATTTTTTTTAAACCAACAGTTGGTTCAGAGAATGTCGTCAGCTGGAAGACAAGGGCCCTGTCCAAATCATTGGACTAGAAGTAAAGGTTCCAAATGGACTTCGCCTCATCGAGCTTCACACAGAGGACGATCGCCTCGTCAAATACTGGGATTTTACCAAAAATCCAACCAAAATTCATCGCTATTGTTTAAGCTTGTTTGACGTGAAAGATGTCATTCAGCCTTCTGTGCTGATACAGGACGTCACAGGCAAGATTGTAACTCACAAACTGAATCTCAATGCGTCCTTGATCCCCCCTCAGTCAATTTGATTTATGAGTCGTGGGGTTATCTAGTCGTCCGTGGGTCGATTTCATTATTTATCATTCTTCCCTTTTGGAGCTTCCAATTGTTTTTATCGCTTCAACTTTATTGACTTTTTGCTATGCATGTTATACAATTTCAAAGTATTTATTAGTGGAAGTTTTACTATTTAAAATATAAATTGGCTAAGACTTACTTTTCAGTTCAATTATTTTGGCAAACTTAAGCTGAGAGTACAAGCTATATTATTCCTTAATAGTCCTCCAATAATGACATTTCCAAATTTCATCACAAATATTGACTATGTTACCGCGCCGGAAAAAAAAAACAAAAACAAAAAACAAAAAACAAAAAAACTTTGACTTAACAATGAAAAAAGGAATTTTCAGTTCACTTTTCTTTGGTAACGCATTGATAAAAATGGCTTTCAAAATGGTCCTTGCCTTTGATGTGTTTGCGCTCGCCCAGCATGATAACTCCATGCATAGTGAATGTTTGTTGGATCCCGCCATTGAACTTGTGCAATCCTACCTGTGCAAAGCAAACAACTCTCTTCGAAATTCTATCAATGTGGTCACGGCGGACAAAGATAGATAAAATAAGCGATAACGTTTTATCTTGGACTCAAAATAAAACGCAATAAAAATGAAGCGCGAGTAAACATTTCCACAACAGATTCTTTAGAGACAAAAAGGGACAAAATCTTTGAAGACCGTTGAATTATAAATTACACCCCGGTGCAGGAAAATGGATCTTGCTTTGAAATTCGCCTTCCTTTTCTTATCGGCACAGGTGAGCGTTCGTCCCGTCTATTCTCAACAAAATGCAGGTGAGTTTAGATGAGATATTGTCAAATCAAACGATTGACCATTATTATTTCATTGCGTTGACAGGGTGCCAATTCAACCTGGACACAAGTTCCCCTACTTATCCTCCTCACATAGTAGATGAAAATCTGAAAATTGTAATGCCTGTGATGCAGGGCACCGCCAGAGTCATCAGCCTGGCAGAAGGTCAGAGAGTGACCGTCAGCTGTTTCGGCACCGGGAACGTTATGAAAGCAACCAATTTGGGGCAGAATCCGATGACTTGCAATTCCAATTCAAATCTGCTACTCACCAACGGGACGGAGCTGCCCTACGCTGCCCTAGGTTGCAAGAAAGTAAATAGTGAAATTTTGGTAGAGAAGCCGAGATCGTGCGCAAACGGAAAGGGCGCTTTGATTAAAACCGGATATCAATTTGGCGATCAATTCATCTCGCTTTACGACATGTGCCACGATAAGGACTTGGCTCTGAATTACTACTCCAACAACACCGTGTACGGCCGCTCAGCCAACGCTGGCGATAGGAAAAGTCAGCGGCCGACCTTCAGCCAAGACGGTTATTACCCCGGACTGAACGTCAACCAGCTGTACACCCAAGCAAAACAAACCGAGACGCTGGCTCAAATTTTGGGATCCAGAGAATTGGCTACCTTTTACATCAAGCCCAAAACGCAATACTTTTTGTCGCGGGGGCATTTGGCTCCCAATGGAGATTTCATCGATGCCGACAGTCAACGCGCTAGCTTCTACTTTATGAATGCGGCGCCACAATTCCAGACCTTCAACGGTGGAAATTGGAGGTAATTTGCGATCGCGGAATAGTCCTCATTTAATATTATTTCAAATGAATCAATCATTGATTTTGAACGTGGTAGATTACTGGAGGAAGGTATCCGCAACGAGGCCTTTGCTCGCCAAGTGGATTTGACGATTTACACTGGAACATTTTCCGTCATGACTTTGGTCGACATCAAAGGCGTTCCGAAAAACATTTATTTGGCCTTTGACGGAAGTAACAACGGCTTAATCCCGGCACCGAAATACTACTGGAAACTTATTCATGAGCCCATCTCGAATACTGCCACCGCAGTTATTGGCATCAACAGTCCTTATTTGAACCCGGTGAAATCGGAAGACATCATCTGCCCCGACGTTTGTGATCAGATTCCTTGGGTGAAGGCAGCCCTTCCAGAGTTAACCGAAATTTCCAAAGGTTACACATTCTGCTGCTCGGCTGCTGATTTGCACAAGGCTATTGCTTACGCTCCAGACTTGGACGTTCCTCTTTTCGGTGTCAACGCTGCCAGCTCCATAATCACGAACGCTTATATCAGTGTCGTTACTCTGGTGTGTCTTTTTGCGTATCGATCTTTGCATGCATAGGGTAGTGCAGCGTAGTGCTGTATAAGTGTATACGTAGTTATCTGCCTTTTAGATGTTACTAGATTACGAACATGATGACATATAAACTTGTGATAAGCATTCTTTGGCCATTCTTTACTTTTTACGAGTTCTTTTCAATGAGAAAATGACTGTAAGTTGAATCGCTAATTCGCTATCAAGAAATGTTCCTGCGACTAATTTTTGAATGAGACGTGTGTTGAAAAACCATACATTGAAAGCAATTTTTTTTAAATTATTTCTTGAGTTCATTACCGGTATTTCACGAGGCAATTAAAGGATGATTAATTTTGTTTTTTCGTTTTATTTTTCTCTTTACTTGGACGATTCCAACCCACATAACTAGGTGCAGTACAGGTTATGAGGAATGGATATACTTATGCCTTTCTAAAACAAGGGATATATTGCCATAAAGTTAACTACATCAAGCGAAGTGAAACCAATTTCCTTGAGACAAATAATTTGGCCATGGGCGCGGGCGTGTCTTTTAGCCTATCAAGGCCAGTAAAGCTGTGCGGTAGGACCCAGACGTATCTTTCTGTTGTTCACAAACAGACGAATTAATTGATATAAACACATTTAAATAATAATTTTGAAAATATTGTATCGCCAATTTATAAAAAAATATACTCACAGATACAGCGTTACTGAGTGATTCACCATAAACGGTCTGGTAAGCACTTTTAATGTTTCCGAGATCGGTCTCGCAGCGACTGACTGTGAGTCGCATCAGATCGCGGTCGGCGGTTCCTGCTCCCGCAATAGATGCGTGAAATCTCTCAGAAAAGTACCTGGCCTTGTCTCGACTATATTGCACTTATTGTAAAAGCAAATTTTTGTACATTTCATAAAATATTTCTTAGGTTGGAAAAGTTAATCTTACAAATGGAGACGAGCGCATTTGCAATTTCGTTTCCGGTGAACTCGGTTGTCACAACGGTGGTAAGTGAAGTTTCGTAAGTGGCCTCGTAAAGAATGGCGACTTCGTTGAGGTGGACAAAGTTGCGCAGGGAAAAAATGTTGACGTAAACAACCTCGTCGGTTTCTTCTATCGCCGGGCCTAATTACAGTAACCAAACATTTTCTTGAATTAGTAACAAAGAGCTACATATTAGTAAAATAATAATTTCTTAGCGAATGTACCTGCTTCGTACAAAGCCACAACATCTTCTTGAACTAATGTCATGTTCACTACGTTGCTTTCGTCCCTTTGCCCCTACAATAATGTCGGAAGTGGGATACGGTTTATTACATTTATTACTAATCAGTTTCAACATACCTCTGCCATTTGAATAATAAGCTGTTGATAGGCGCAGCATGTATCGCTCTCGATATCTGACACAAGCGAATGGCCATAAACTACAAATAAATGGAACAAAACAACCAGTCTAGACATTTCCAGTACAAATTTGTGGGCATTAAGACCACCAATAAAGCACTTAAGTTTTAGTCGGCTGATGATACTTACAATCGACGTAAAACGATCTGACTTCCGCCAGCTCCGCATTAGACCGACTCATAACGATTTCAGTTAGCGAAGTCTCGTCCGTTCCTGACCGAGCCATTGTCTCGTACAATTCGATGGACAAAAATTTGACCATACTGTGCGTGAGCATGATCGCTAGAGTCTGAAAGCTTCCGGACAAATCAGACTTGAGATCGTCAGCTAAACTCTGATTTAAAAATCATAAAAAAATATGTTCAAGTCAAGTTCAGGCTAATAAGCGATGCTGATGCTATTTAATTAAAATTTTCAATCTTTATTACACCATGTTGACTGTTGTAAGTAGTCGTGATTGCGTCACGTTGGGATGCAACTCGATAGCAAAGGACGCTGACGATCTTATCCTCGTCGGTTCCCCATCCGTCGATGGCGTCGAATAGTCGAGCGGCGTCTCCATTTGGATCGAAGGGGTCAACCGGCACTAAAGTGGGTAAATCCTACATTGGGAAATCAACACTCAATTGAACAATAGACTCATTAAAATTAGTAATCCTCTCGCGCATTGATTTTACTTGACCGAAGACAATCCCAGCAGACGACAAAATGAAGGAAATGAGTAAAATCCTCATGACTGGAGTTGGGCGGGGAAAATCCTGTAACGGCTACCTACTGCGATGGAGTATTTCTTTTATACTCGATTAACGTTGATTAAGCAAATCGCCCATTCCCTTCGTCGTCGTATTGTGTCACATTATTTTATCGCAAACGTATATTGCTTTAGCTGGAGATGGTTCGTTTATACGATGCCATTATATGTTGAAGCGCGCCGCCTTTTATTGCACAGTTGCGTTTGCGTCGAACATTTATGTATCTACATATAATAAGTAGAATGCGGTAGTATGGTAATACGGATATATAGTAGGCTAGTAGTTTTATACGTTTGATAAATACGTCTGGTGATTTTAATCTAACGTTTATTTCACTACTAACTATAGGCTGCTTCGGCTGCTTGTCTTTCCCGCGTTGTTTTATTACAAAACATTATGCGAGCCAATTGCAGCAATACGTCTCGTCCACTAAAGCCAGACATAAAACAGAATCTAAATGGTGGCTATTATTGCCGTGGAAATTAGGAACAGGTTTTATGCAACGCCGCCGTGTGTAATAACACGGTAATAATTTCAACACACTACTGCTGTCTCCTGACGAAGCAAGTGTCTTGTGGCAGAATCGAATTTTATGGTTACGCGGTTACGCGACAGCTTCTCTTGGTTTATCTTCGGAGGTATAAACATAAAGTTAATTTAGGAAAAATGTCGCTGATTTGTACAGGATTTGTAGTTATTGTAAATAGTTACAATATTTAACACTTCGTAGTATACATTAAGTAATATCCTTGTTCTAGTGTTATTATATAACGGCGGTACAAGTGCGCACGTTTTGGATAATCTGCATGCGCACGAAGAATTTGTGAGAATACTATACCGAAGTTTAAACATAGTAGTGTGCATGTTAAGTCTAAATTGGGTTACCAAAGCAATTGTATCAAACGAAAATGAGCAAATACAATACGTTGTATTCCTACGTTATTCATAAAGACGAATTCGTAAGAAAAAATGGGAAAACGATAAAAGTATGTTGACAACAAAATTATTTATATTTCTTGAGATATAATATGGCTAAATAAGAGGATGTAATATGACATCACATGGGATGTTCATGTGGAAAAGCTATTTAAAAAAAAATGGCATTGATGATCATCAGGTATGTTAGTTTGATTGAAGTAATTAAAAGTGAGTGTTTTTTGGTTATATATGGATAGTAATGGGAAATTTAACCAGACCGAACGGTGGCTTCGTGAAATGCGCGGAAAAAGGCCATTTTAGCGGCATGAACTTTGGGGGTGTCCTGGACGGGATGAGGGGGAGCATTCCAGTTTGCCAAAGGAAGGATATTAGGCAGAGTCGCAATGACTCCATTTGTAGCAGCAGCAACAGAGTTGGCGAGTTGCTGATTGGCAACGACCACTGCTGATGGAAGCGGCTGAACGAGAACCACCACTTTCGCTACTTGGGCGGCGGCGTGAGCGTGAGCTGCCAAATGAGCACGACGAGCTGCCGCCACTTCGGGAGTCTCCTGGACCTGTTGGGGCATACCGAATGGCATGTTGGCGTATCTGGCGGGCAGGAAGGCCATGATTCCGTTGGCTGCAGTGGCGGCGTTGTAGGCCCGGTAATGCTCGAGGGTGGCGGCCATCACTTCGGGTGTGTCCTGCTGCTGGACGGATCTTTTACCGCGGGCGGTGGCGTGGGCTGCCAAGTGGGCGGCACGAGCAGCTGCTACTTCGGGAGTGTCTTGGACGGGCTGAGGGACTCCCCAACTGACCACCGGAAGAGGCGCAAGAGTCGAGACGACTCCGTTGGCAGCGGCGGCGGCCGAGTGGGCGCGGTAATGTTCAACTTTGGCGGCCCAAACTTCGGGAGTGTCCAAAACGGCACCTGCTGGTTGTCCCCAAACAACAGGAACAGGTTGAACGGCGACCACCCTGCTGGATCCTCCGGCGGAAGTGTGGGCTGCCAAGTGAGCGGCACGGGCGGCGGCTACTTCGGCCGTTTCTTGAACGGGCGCTGGTTGTGCGGTGAATGGGTAGTAAAGGAATGGATTGTAGTCTTGATTGTAGTTCCAACCGGCAGGGATCTGGGCAGAGACGGCGGCACAGGCCATCAAGACGACGACGACAACCTTTGGGAAATGTTGCAAATAATTCCATCTGTTAATCGTTCTAGGAGATGCGATATAGTTGATTATAATTGACTTACTGAGGTCTTCATGTCGATTCGCTTTAAAATTGTTGGGGCGCCGAAGAGGGAGAAGAGTGGATTGATTTGGTTTGCGACATGTTGGAGCTTTTATGCGAAACAGTTTCGTTCCTTTTGGTGTGGTGCGCGGTTCTGTGCCTTCCAGCAAGGTTGGAAACCCTTAAACATAATCTTGGTCTTCCGCATTATAGAAAGAGGAACTAGTAGAATTACGTACGTCTTCCTCATTTTACTTTTCTTTCCTAAATCCAGTTAAGGTGTGGCTGTGCTCTAGATGCTTCCGCAGGAAAGTAGGAAGGGGCCAAGTGAACAACGGTGACGGTTATTATGTCCTTCATTTCTAGGTCAATACCGGTGCTTAATGCAAAAACCAGTAAAACGACACTGCAAACTCGCATGTAGAGTTCTATAATATAAAAGATTTGTATTTGTTTCAATTTTAACGTTTCGATTGGATTTAGACGCGTTAATTGTTAATAAGTGAATAGACCATGTGGCCTAATTGATAAGGCGTCGGACTTCTAAAAATATGGTTGACATCCGAAAATTGCGGGTTCGAGTCCCGCCTTGGTTAATTCATTGATATACAGTACCCTCACAAAGTTTGGAAACACGTCGGGTGTTTCTATGCTGGTTAAAAAATCAAAAAAGATTGAAATTAATGAATTTTTACTTGAAACTTTTACCAACGGTAGACGACATAGTCGTCTACATTTTAACAAAGTTTCAAATTTTTTTAATGAAACTCTGATTTTTCCCGATTTTTTAAAAAGACAATTCCGATCAATCTTTCGTGGCGGGGGGAAGAAACCTAGCCCGGGGGAAGAATGGAGGGAAGAGAATAGGGGAGAACAAAGGGGTCTGGCGGTTTTCCCTCTTCTATTCTTCCCCCAGGGCAGGATACGCTCCACGCGACGTCAGAAGAAAAATCAACATTTAATAAAAAATCGGCAAAAATCAGCGTATCATTAGAAAAATTTGAAACTTTGTCCAAATGTAGACGACTACGTTGGTAAAAGTTTAATCTATCAATAGTTTAATCTATCTTAATTAAAATACAAATTATCAACAAAACAATGCAATATCTATATAGTCCAGGATTGTTTTTATTAAATGTTATCAGATCTTAAATCAATTGAAAAGAGAACATGTTCCATAATAAAATGAATTTTTATCTACACCTAATGCAGAGGACAACACAAATTGTTACTAGCTATATCATCAGGAAATTGTGTTAGTGTTTTTAAGCTATAAAGACGAGTGAACTGATTCGATATTGTTGGGCTCTTTTAAAACAGTGTATAGGGTTGTTATGTCGGCAAAGGTGACGCCATGTCGCTTGCACAATTCTTCATTAGTCATAATCGCGGAAAAAATGTTAGTCCATACTTAATTATTTTCTTCATCAGCTTCAATATCAGCTTTTCATCAATTGGTATGGTAGCGAGAAAATTTCAAGCTACCTTCAATCTAAGAAATCTAGCTAGAAAATCAAAGCTAAAACTACTCTAAAATTCCCAATGTGGAATTTAAAATTTTTGACCTGAAAATTCCTAGCTATATACCCCTAACTTCGTAGCTATTTCTAGTATAGAACTAGCTAAAAGTTTCGTACGGGTCAGCTTCGGTCCTTATCCACTGTATTCTCGGACGGATATACAATATAGGTTAACTTTCGCCTTTACTCAATATTGACTCAGAGCAAGAACATGAACGTTGCAGGCAACTTATTATATAGGGAAAACTTGAATGGCGGTCTCATACATACAGCGTTGTAATCTTATATCCCCGCCTTTTTATACCGCGTAACTTTACATCAATAGGTGGGGTGTAGTTCGAATGCAAAAGAATTAGGAACTACTACTACCTGAAATTTGAAATACAATAGCAGCTAATACGAGCAGAATACCAAAGACACGGTTTGTACTTTTTTGGATTTGAAGCATGAGGACATAAGATCCTTAGTGCTACAATTAAGCCTGGCAACGGAGCACTTTTTCACGACTCCGGCTCCGCCCCGCATACCCTCCGCCCCCGGTGCGAAAAAACCGCGCCGTTTTTATTACGGTGCGGTTCACACCGTTCCGATAGAAGAAAAAACCCGTACTGATGTCTGTTCCGGAACATCCAGTGCTCATTTATAATCTATTATAATCTATCTCTCTATTAATCGGGGAAGCAAAATAAATCTAAAAGCCAATTATAGAGCTGAAATGGAGAAATCCTCATCATCGTATTGTTTATGAAGATTTATTTTAGATAGTATGTACTTCTCGATATTACCGAGTTAAGTATAAATTTAGTTGGCTCAATGGTAGGCCTATAAGATGCGTCGTGTGACGCAGTTGACAATGGTTCGATTCCTTGTCATTGACGCAAAGGAGAACATTTTAAAATAGAATTTCTCAGGTAGGAAAACTATAAAAGAAAATGAAGAAAATCGAGTATAGGCGAGGTCCATCTCTTCGACATGAAAAACATGAACTAAAACGAAGTCTTAAATTTTGTCAACCCTTTCCCCATCAGTTCCCGCCATACATCTTTGATCATCGTTTTTTTTTAAAGCTTTGACCATGAAGAAGAATGACAGGAGAAACAACGGAATAGGCTAACAGACCAAAATCTGATATCATGCTGAAGCCTGGCTGGAACTAAACCGCTTGGCGGCGCTGTGCGGTGGTAGGGCAGTTTTGCAAAGCAGTGGGAACTGGGAAGGGAAAAAAAGATTCAAATAGTCATTTCGAGAACATAAATTCACTTCTTCATAAAATAAATTAACTTAAGCTATGTTGAAAATTCAATAAAACTTTGCTACAGTAGCTAACTTCTACTAATGTTGTAAACACAAAAAGTAAAACTGCCCTACCACCGCTCAGCGCCGCCAAGCGGTTTAGTTCCAGCCGGCTTCAGCATGATATCAAACTCTTAGTACGTCGTTGTTTCTCCTGTCTTTCACTTCACGCTTTGACGTTGAACGGATTCGGTTCGGCGCGAATCCAAATAATGAAGGAGCGGTGATGTGGGATCGGTGCGAAAATATTCGCATTTTTTCCGGGGTGGATCGGGCTTCTCCGTCGGTTGCAGCACCGCCTCATTGCCAGGCTTAGCTGGACAGTGGCATATGTCGGTGGCATTGTTGAGTGTCATTGTCGTGCGTTTTTTCCGTGTTTTTCGTCCCAACCAAGCCTCGGCAGCTCAAACCTTTATTTATTTCCACGCCAACGATCATAAACGTTGGTACCGGTAGGTGGGTTGCAATTGTCAGCGCTAAACATAGGCAAAAAAGGGGATGAACCATCAACTGAGAAAAGATAAGAATAAATCAATCGAAGAATTATCTCATCAACCCCATTGAAAATAAGGTGAAATCGAACACTTCAAAAATATGTATTGGTCTACACATAATTATAGAGGACAACAAAGATCGTTACTCTAGGAATCCAGAAATAGAGTTCGAATCATTTAACGTTGTGTCGCTTTAGAGTGAATTGCTTTTGATATGATATGGTCTCTCTTAGAGTGAATTGCTTTTGATATGATATGGTCTCTAGGCCTATTATATGCTCTTTTAAATTGGACGGCGAATGTTTATGCCGTAACGAAAAAGAAATTGATTTCGAATTTCCGTAAACATTTTATTCGATTTTATTTCGTAGAATTATAAAGAATCAGAAAACGAATAGAACAAAATTTCAGATGCTATTTAACAAAAATTTAGTCGACGCGGTAAGAGACAGCGTGACCAGGGGTGTGAATGACTTTGGTCAAAGTGGCCTCACGGACGGGCATAGCTGGGACAGTGAAGACGGCTGGAGCGGCAACCGAATAGGCGTAAGGGGAAACGGCGGAAACGGCATAGCCGGGGTAAGAAAATGGAGCAGCTCCGTAGCCAAAGACTTTGGCGCTTAGCACGGCCGGCCTTGGTGGCGGCGAATTTAACGGCGAATTCCGCCTTGGCAGCGGCAACCTCGGGAGTGCCCTGGACTGGGGCCGGAAGAACGACAGCGGGGACAACTGGAGCGACGGGGGTGACTCCGGACTTGGCAGCGGTGATAGCGGCGGCGTGATCGGCCTTGGCAGCGGCCGTTTCGGGTGTGTCTTCAATATGGGCGGGAGCGACGGGCAAGTTGTTGGATTGGACGCGGAATCCTCGGAAGACGGCGGTGTAGGAGACACGGACTTCTTTACCTTCTGGGTTGATGTAAGCGTAGCTGCCGATCTGGTTGCCGTAGCCGTAGTAACACACCCGCTTGGAGTGCAGCCCCTTCTAGCGTATAGCGGCTGTGCTAATCACCACCAAGCGGGTGTGTTACTCACTAATGCAAAACACTTGGGAAAATATGCAAAATTGGGGCCTAGAATATCGGTTATAACTTCCAAACGAATGTCCCCCTTTTGAAAAAATACGAATGATGGTGATAGAATGATTATTTGGCTATCGAATGAAACCAAGGGGGGATTTCTATGTGCTAAGATGTAATGGAAATAATGTTTTTAAAAAAACCCTTTTTTCCCATAAACCGCTGTGTAAAAAAAACAGAAACACTTTTTAGCGCGGAAAAAAAATGGGTTTTACGTTTAATTTTTTTAAAAATACTAAATCTTTTGATAACTGAAAAAAATTTGGGCACTTATAGAATGAAAGATTTTCTAACATTTAATATTTTTAAAATTTTTTTATTTCAACAAGAAAGTATATTTACACGGGATATAAAATTTCAAATCACGATTTATACATGTTCTAAACGATATTTTTAACTAGTATTTTAAAAATAACTACACTATTATAGTAAAAACAGTGCTCACGAACAAAAATACAGTTAATAATTTGTTTGGGGTCAAATCGCCAATTTGACTATACTACAGGGGATTGATTTCAACGTGCAACTACGATAATCAACGTGACTCATTGTTGAGAGATCAGATAGTTGTTGGAATTTTTGATAACGATACTCGCGAACAATTGCTGTCTCAGCGACATTGGACCTGAAAAAAGCCGTAGAAATCTGTCGTGCCCATGAGTCAGCACACAAGCATTCTGCTCAAATGCAGTCTGTGTCGGAAGCCGGTCAAAGACAAATGTTAATAAACCTGTTGAGTGCTTCCAAAGGTTCGTCGAGTTAATCGAAGTGGAACAATGGCAAGGAAAGTGGCTTCATAACATCTTGTCGTTTTTGTGGTGGACAACACCCTCGTGGAAAGTGCCCTGCATATGGAAAGACGTGTGTGAAATGTGGAGCCTCTAATAATTTTGCCAAAGTCTGTGAGCAGTCAGCACAGCAGCAGTCTCAACAAGGATCGTATAAACGTTTTGACACACGCACCAAGAACAATCAGCCGCACACAAATCAGAAATTTTTTTTCATCACTGCAAACGGATTCTGGGGTAAATACGGAAGAATCCATTATTTCGTCAATTGGCATTGCAAGAGATGATTCATGGTATGTGATTATACATATGGACGACTCCCCAGTGAAGTTCAAGGTGGACACAGGGGCTCAATGTAACGTGTTGCTGAAACAAATGCTTGACAAAGTTGTAAAAACTCCAAACTTGCAACCTGGTCCTAGAGTCACAGCTTACAATCGTCAGCCAGTGAGAGTAGTGGGACAACAACAACTTTGTGTTTTATTTAACAACATTCGTGTCGATCTCAGTTGTGTTGTGGCTGAAAATGTTGATATTCCAGTTTTGGGATTGCCGTCGTGTAAAGCTCTCAACGTGGTCAAACTAGTTGATTCGCTAAACATGGGGACAATGGCCAGCCCTTTGACAGAAACCTCAGTGGCTAATCTAGTTAGCAAGTATGTGTCAGTGTTCGAAGAAGAATCTGCTGTCGTCCAGCGCGTCGAATTCCATTCAAACTTAGTGATCCAGTTCTCAACAAGTTAAACGAAATGGAGCAAATGGGTTTGATTGCAAAAGTGAGTCATCCTACAGATTGGGTGAGCACAATGGTGGTGGCCAGAAAATCAAATGGTGACATTCGGATCTGTCTTGATCCAGCGGACCTCAACATGGCTATCAAGCGTCAGCACTATCAAATTCCCTTGGCACAAGAAATTTTTTCGAGAATTGGGAAGGCTAAATATTTCTCAACTTTGGACGCAACATCGGGATTCCTACAGGTGCCTTTAGCTGAAGATTCTACCTCTCTGACCACAATGGCTACGCCGTTTGGAAGGTACAAGTTTCTTCGACTTCCTTTTGGCTTGTCTTCCTGTCCTGAGGCGTATCAGCAAATGATGGTTGAATCATTTGGCGATCTACCCGGTGTTGAAATCTATCTCGACGACTTTTTTGTGTGGGGTGAAACAGTGGAAGAACATAATTCTAGATTGGAAGCCGTGTTTCAGCGATGTGTGAAAATGAACCTCAAGCGGAAAAAACAAGTGCAAGTTTCTTCAACCGGAACTTTAGTACATCGGACATGTAATCGGCAATCAAACGCTTAAACCAGATCCTGAGAACATATCGGCAATTACCTCATTTCAACGTCCAGAGTGTAAGCAAGATCTTCAACGTTTTCTTGGCATGGTCAATTATTTGGCCAAGTTTTGTAACAGTTTATCTGAATTGGCGTCTCCTCTACGTTCATTATTAAAGTCTGGTGTTGAGTGGCAGCGGGATGCAAATACCGATCAAGTATTTGACAAAGTGAAAAACAGCATAGCTAATCTTCCAGTCCTACGCTTATTTGATCAATCACTTCCAGTTTTGCTATCAGTGGACGCATCTCCCTTGGGGGTAGGAGCCGTTTTATTGCAAAACGGACAGCCTCTTGAATTTGAATTACGAACTCTAACGGATACTCAACAGCGATACGCCCAAATTGAGAAAGAAGTATTGACAGTTTTATTTGGGTTGCAGCGGTTTCATCAATATGTCTATGGACAAACAGTGATAGTGGAGACAGATCACAAGCCTCTGTTGGGTATAGTGAATAAAGCAATCATGCTGTGCAGTCCGAGAATACAGCGGATGCGATTGTTATTGCATACGTATGAATTCAACCTTGTATACAAACCTGGAAAAGAATTGCACATTGCAGATGCCCTCAGCAGAGCTCCGGAAGTGCGACAGTTTGTAGACGATAGTTCACAGTTCAGTGACGAAATGTTAACATGTTGGTTTTGTCAAAAGTTTTAGTGCCAAAATCGCACGAGAAGTTCATTGCAGCAACCTTACAGGATCCGACATTACAAGCAGTGTTGACGTAAGTTCGTAATGGCTGGCCCGAATATCGCAAGACTTGTAGCCCGGCAACTAAACTGTTCTGGCAACATCGAAGTGACTTTAGTGAGTGCGTCGGTCTTCTTCTAAAAGGGGAGCAAATTGTCGTTCCTGTGTCGTTGCAGTCAAATGTCGTTCGTCAAATTCATGCCGGACACCTTGGTATCTCTAAGTGAATTGAAAGAGCCAAATTAACTGTTTATTGGCCCAGTTATGTTGATCATATCACCAATATGGTAGAAGGTTGTGATGTTTGTCAACCACACAGGCATCAAAATCCAGCGCAGCCGTCCTTTCCGGTCCCGATTCCAGATTATCCGTTTCAAAAGGTAGCAGCTGTTTTGTATGAAATAGCCGGAGTTCATTATCTCCTGGCAGTGGATTATTTCCGCAAGTTGCCTTGCGCAGTGGTTCTAAAGAACATCACTAGTGCGTCAGTTATTGCGGAACTAACGAGATTCTTTATTGATTTTGGGATTCCTGAACAACTTGTATCAGGCAATGGAAAACAATTTGACTCGGCAGAGTTTCGTCAATTTTGTCTTCGATTCAACATTCGTCAAACAACGTCCAGTCCTGAATATCCGCGGTCGAATGGCCTGGTGGAGCGTACGGTTCAGACTGTGAAAGAGTCCTTCATCAAATCGCAAAGTGACGGAAAAACCTTGTTAGATACCTTACAAGTTTTACGTTCAACTCCCCTTGGGAATGGTTTGCCTACTCCAGCTGTGATATTTCAAAGAAGAAATATTCGTGGTGGACTACTATTCACGTCACAACAGTTGCAAACCAAACACATTAGTAACTCATTTGTGAAAGACAAATTACAAAGTCACCAAGCAACTCAGTTCTTCAATTCGTCTGGTCGGAAAAAATGTCTCGCGCCCTTATCTGTGGGGATTCCGGTTCGTGTTCGAGTGTCCCACAAGTGGATTCCTGGCATCGTTCAGTCAGTTTGCCCTGAACCAAATTCTTATAAGGTCCTTACTGACTGTGGTCGCCTGTTTCGAAGAAACAGACAAGCCATCAACGTGGACAAGTTTCGTTGTCGTCAGCTGTTGTAGCAGGAACCGGACGTCTGTCGCCGCTCATTTCCTACTGAGGCTGCAAATCCCGTTCCTATACGGAAGTCTCTCAACTTTTTAGAGGAGTGGCAATCACCTCTGTGGATTCTTCCTCAACCACCCCTATCGCATCCTGCAGCGATGGCAATTGGTGTTGCGAAGACTGATGAAACGGAAGATTTTATGGAGGCATTTCATGGATTTGAAGAATTTGAGATGAATCATCAACCGGAGCGTCGAAAGGGTAGTCCTAAAACTCGGTCGACTCATCACTCCCGTACATCTAGTGCTAGTGCTAGTGCCAATGTGTGAATGCTTTAATTCTCTCTGAGGATTGAGTTACAGCAGTATTGTATTAACTGTTAAAAAACTCTGTATTTTCAATGGAATTCATTAAAACTAATTGTGGTCTGCAGGAAGCTCTTATGTAACCTGCTCGGAACGAAGGGTCCAGTGCAGTGATCTTGCTCAACCGATGGCATCTATCGAGGCAAGCAAGATTGGAGGCGAGACGAGGATTGAGGAGTCAGGCGTCGTTAAAACTGCAAAGAAAAAAAAACCAAGAAAAAAGAACGGCTTTATTGAAGAAAAAAAAAGATTGAAAATAAAAGAAACAGGAAAAAGCAAAAGGAGATGAAGAAGGAGTTGGAAGAGAAGTCGAGAAAAGCGAATTACCGTCGTAATCCATTTTTTATGATAGCGATTTCTACGTCAAGGAAGAGGAAATCAACATTAAGTATCATTATTTTTGTAAAAAACTGTTAAGACAGAAATTTGTGGACACAAGGAACAAAATTCATTAATTTTTAAATTAATCCTTAAATTTGTTCATCTTATTCATTGTTGATGAGAGCATCAATTTAAAGATTTAACAATGTTGTCTACTTTTTGTAATTGACAGATTGCTGGAATTGAAATTAAAACGGGAACTTAACCGATGGCATCTATCGAGGCAAGCAAGATTGGAGGCGAGACGAGGATTGAGAAGTTAGGCGTCGTTAAAACTGCAAAGAAAAAAAACCAAGAAAAAAGAACGGCTTTATTGAAGAAAAAAAAAGATTGAAAATAAAAGAAACAGGAAAAAGCAAAAGGAGATGAAGAAGAAGTTAGAAGAGAAGTCGAGAAAAGCGAATTACCGTCGTAATCCATTTTTTATGATAGCGATTTCTACGTCAAGGAAGAGGAAATCAACATTAAGTATCATTATTTTTGTAAAAAACTGTTAAGACAGAAATTTGTGGACACAAGGAACAAAATTCATTAATTTTTAAATTAATCCTTAAATTTGTTCATCTTATTCATTGTTGATGAGAGCATCAATTTAAAGATTTAACAATGTTGTCTACTTTTTGTAATTGACAGATTGCTGGAATTGAAATTAAAACGGGAACTTAACCGATGGCATCTATCGAGGCAAGCAAGATTGGAGGCGAGACGAGTATTGAGGAGTCAGGCGTCGTTAAAACTGCAAAGAAAAAAAAACAAGAAAAAAGAACGGCTTTATTGAAGAAAAAAAAAGATTGAAAATAAAAGAAACAGGAAAAAGCAAAAGGAGATGAAGAAGGAGTTGGAAGAGAAGTCGAGAAAAGCGAATTACCGTCGTAATCCATTTTTTATGATAGCGATTTCTACGTCAAGGAAGAGGAAATCAACATGAAGTATCATTATTTTTGTAAAAAACTGTTAAGACAGAAATTTGTGGACACAAGGAACAAAATTCATTAATTTTTAAATTAATCATTAAATTTTTTCATCTTATTCATTGTTGATGAGTGCATCAATTTAAACATTTCACATTGTTGTCTACTTTTTGTAATTGACAGATTGCTGGAGGTGAAATTAAAACGGGAACTCAACCGATGGCATCTATCAAGGCAAGCAAGATTGGAGGCGAGACGAGGATTGAGTAGTTAGGCGTCGTTAAAACTGCAAAGAAAAAAAACCAAGAAAAAAGAACGGCTTTATTGAAGAAAAAAAAGATTGAAAATAAAAGAAACAGTAAAAAGCAAAAGGAGATGAAGAAGGAGTTGGAAGAGAAGTCGAGAAAAGCAAATTACCGTCGTAATCCATTTTTTATGATAGCGATTTCTACGTCAAGGAAGAGGAAATCAACATGAAGTATCATTATTTTTGTAAAACACTGTAAAGACAGAAATTTGTGGACACAAGGAACAAAACTCATTGTAAAGGAGGAGTTAAAAGACTTTCAAGTGTATGTTACGAACGGCATGACGTGTATGTTCTTAATCAGTCAATAAATTTATCAGCTTCTTCCATGTGATGTCAATCATTATTGGTATTTATTTTTATTTTTTTTTCATCAGCATCAATTCCCAGATAAAGTTTCTTTATTTTTTTGGTGTTTGGGGAATTCAATTTATTGGATAGACGAAAACGGAAACACCCATTTTATGTTACCTTAGAGACTGTTGAGATGGCGTCTAGCTTTTTAGATGATTAGGATGGCAAACTCAGTCATGCTAGACAAGGTGGTCGCATTGTAATTCTTCATCACCTCAGTGAAGGATTTAGTGCAACATCCCAGTTTCACACATATTTTCTTGGCTTTCTTGTCTGGGATCTGCTTTCAGAGTAGTTTGTTGGAAAGCTTTAATTTCGAGCAGTAACAGAATCAGTCATACTGGAAAGCTGGACCAAATTTTCCATATCTTTGGATATTAGCGTCGGATGTGGTTCGTTTTTACTACAGGTATGTATAGTGATACTCCTAATAGGTTAAGTTTTTTTTCTTCACCTGTATATGCTCTCTACACTTCTATTTGATGCCAGATTTCAGTTCGTAAAACTCTTAGAGGTGGGAAACTCGTGATTCATCTATTGTTTTTGCTGGGCATGGCAATGAATCACTTCATGAAGGACAAGGATGTTGATTTTTGGTTTACCGACTTTTGAGAGGAGGTGATCATCCCTGATCCACACATATTGCACTTGGTTTGTGTATTCAGGTTTCATTAAGCAAGTAAGTCTCCTTCTTCACTTGAATAAAAATGCAAGTTTTTGTAATTCAGCAATTCTAACATGTTTTCTGTTTCCTTAGAATTATTGTAGTAGCCTGAAGTTTGTGGTCAAACTGACAAATGTGTGCAGGCATCTTAATGTAACCTTTCAACCCCAAATTGATTGTTGAAGCTTTATTGGTATTACTCAAACAACTGCTTCTGCTTCTGTATTGGCTTGCTAGCTGTTAGCTGGTCTAGACAGTTCAACAGAATGGGTAGAGTCTTCTTGGGATTCGAAACACATTCAGCTGTGTTGTTTGGCACGGTAATTAAAACACACACCACTAGGGGGCTTTCATGCTCGTATACGTCCCGGGGCGTGACGTCTGTGCGCGTCTCTATAGCAACGTATGTCAAACGTCGTAGTCGAAGCTGTGTGAATCAGAAGAGTCTCTGGTCGTATCAGGTAGCTAAGGGGCGTATCAAGTAAGTTATCCGAGCAATCGCGATTCCTTGGATTCGACTGATTTTTCACTTGACGGCTTTCAAGCAGATTACAAGTGTAGTCGTTATGATGTGGGGACATCTTGCGGGGGAATTGTATATCGAACAAAGCGGAATGTTTACGGTGAAAGCAGTTTTGGTAGGGTCATCACTAATAATAAACGGTCTACGCTTGCAATGGCTGACGTCACAGCTATGCTTGTGGGTGAACTAGAAGTCATCAACGACGATCACATTGAGTTAGATTTGATAGACGAATATGCGTATCCAATTGCGGACCGCAATTTAGTGATAAATCAGCGAATAAGACTGGGCCCTACGCCTTTCGTTGGTATCACCAATTATGTCCAAGTGACCGTTTGGAGATACTCAAACGATGCTTTCAAGCGGCACTTTAGAATGAGTCGAGATGCTTATGTGGTATGGGGAAAGTCGTACGTTAATCATTGCTCTTAAGTATCATTAATTTATTTTGTACAGAGATTGCTGCATAGATTTACACACTACTTGCCATTTTCAACTGTTTCCCATAATGTGAACTTTTATCATTTCTTTGGACCATTGGCAACCAAGAATCATTCAGAACAGTCGGAGATCGATTCGGAATGCTGCCAGGTGACAAAAATTTGCTCAGCATTTTCGTTTAGTATTTTTACTGAGTAAGCATTAAACCCTCAAACAGGTGACGCCCATTTCATTTTTCTTGCCACCTGCAAAGTAATCATGGATAATGCTACCGACTTTATTTGTTGGCCAAATCGTGATGAGTACAATGCCATTAGCGATAATTTTCAACTTCCATACACCATATGTATGTTTTCAGATGACATAAATGAATATCCAAAATATGCTTGTTTACATTCTTTCTATTACAATTATTCCCGGGAGCCTGCTTAATCCCCCAAAAGAAATGCAAAATCTATAATCAATATTTTTTACTATGCTTACACTTTAGGTGTGGTCGACGGCACATTAATTAAAATAGTGCAACCCATGAAACACTTTGCAGCATATACATGCCACAAAAAATTTTGCGCCGTTACCCTTCAAGCAACCTGTACCACCAGCCTCAAGTTCACATCCGTGAGCACAGGGTGGCCAGGGTCGATGCATGATGCCCGTGTCTTTGCAAACAGCGAGCTAGGGCAAACACTTCAGGAAAGACTGGCAGGCACCGATTATCACTTAATTGGAGATCTTGCCTATCCTTTGTCTGAACGTTTGCTAAAATCATATCGAAGAGCAGGTGCAAACGAGGTAAATCGTTATGTGTTTATCATGGAGTTCTATGGAGATAGACAAGATGAATTAATTCATTGATAACTTCAACTATGTTGTACGAAACTTTAATCATTGTTATAATTCCCCATAGGAACAGAAACTTTTCAACTGTACTCTGAACTGCGATAGATCTTCAATTGAGCGAGCATTTGCTCGCCTGAAAGGAAAATTTCGACGGTTAAAGTTTCTTTACATGAGGCGATTGGATTTGATTCCAAGCTTCATCATCGCAGCTTGTTGCCTACATAACTTCACAATAGAAGTTGACGGTCTTGATGATGAAGATTTTGCTGTCGACATCAACGAGGAAGGACGACAACGTCCTTGTTGAACGTGAACCATTAGTTGGACAAATCAAAAGAAATAGAATTGCGTCTATGTTGTGAATCAGTGTATATTGTATTGCTGAGTAAATTTGTTGTTCTACAATTTTGATTGGTCGGTTGAGGTGTTAGTAAGAAGTAAACAGAAAATTAATCAGTGGAATAGGCGGGGTGAAGAATAGAATAGATGGAGTATAAAAATCATTTATCAACATTTCATTTTGCTTGGCTTCAGTCATTAGCGTCGAAATCTGCAGACAACAGTGAAAAACTTACAGTGACGTACATGTAAATGCCCGTTGAGAAAACTAATGTTATAATTATATTTACAGTCGTGTAAAATATGCAAAAAAGGTGAAATATTACGGATGGTAACGGTCCATGAACAGGGGACTGAGACGCGGAGTTGGATGGGTCCGGAGGAGGGCGGTGGCAGCCGCAAAAGAACAACATTGTTGTTTACTCAAGTGGAAATTCTATCGCTGAGATAAGATCTGGTAATGAAAGTAATGGACTTGAAGGATTTGACTGTGGACGGTACATAACAACTCGATCGTGCAGAAGATGAGTTGACCGGACATTTTCTATCAATTCGTTTCCGTGTTCATCACGTAGCCATCTGAACTTTGCCAACCAAATAATAATAAAAAAAAAAAAATTAGATACAATTTCTCTTCCGTCAGTTTCTACCATCATCTATATAAAACTTGATGTGAAACGTAAAATATTTCTACTTGTCGTTCAGAAATAGCAATCGGAGTATCAAAAATCGTCCAGATGACGTCTTCGTTACAGTCTCCAGTAGTCAACGATCCGTTGTATCGGAAGAAACTGTCGGTATTACCAGGAAGAAGATCCGACAATGGGACAGAATATCGCAATCGCAATGCATCGCTTTTGGCGATACTGGGATCGATGATGTTATCAAATTGTTCCAGATGTCGGAATGCAATGTTGTCTCTCGGTTGCAGCTAAGAAAGTAAAACAAATATAAATAACAATGTGACTTTACGACAAGTTCTTATCGAAATAAACTATATTTAAACCTCAATCATAATCCCAAATACAGCCAATCCATCCTCGTGAGACAGAGCTCGCTAAAAGTTCCGTATTTCGAATTGTAATGGACCATGTGCAGTTCGGCCGGATATCTAAAATAGGAGTAAATAACATTATGAAATGAATTGAATCATAAATACCGTATGCTATTTGATCAACTTTGCACTGTTCTCCATCAATTCTGTGTTCACTGCCAGAAAAACTTCGGCCCCAGTGGAAGTGGAGCTGTACAAAGTTGTAACGGTCGGTGGGGCCTCCGCCCGTAATGAAGGGCAATTCCGCGCCCATTCCCTGCTCTTAGATTTTTAATTCAACTATTGTATACAATTCCAAATGAAGAGATACAAAAAAACTATAATGCAATGCAAGGGTGTAAATAATATTAATATTCCTTACCAGTGTAACCGTTATTCTCCAATCCTTCGGGGAAAACAAGTTCGTAATTGTGGAAAATGAATTCAGGATAATTGGCGATGATGGCATCCTTCGATTCGATGTTGATGGGCGACTGGTTCTTGCCTCCGCAATGTGATTCGTGCTCTTCCCAATTTAGGAAATTAGCAATGGGATTTAGTTGCGCCATGTTGGGTTTGCCAATCGACAAATTTACGATAATAGGTCTAAAAGTGTGAACTGCCCAAAACATAAAATTTGCTCCCTGGAAAGGAACTGTCAGTTTTAAAAAACAAAAAATGTAAACAGACGCGTTTACCTTGCGCAGCAAAGAAGCTTCCTTCGTCGTCATACAGTCGCGGCTGAAAGTTTCTATACGTGTAGCTCAAAAATACGCCTTTTTACTGTGTATTGGCGGATGGTGTTAGCCTATGGTAGAGGTTGAGCTACCTTATTTGCTCGATTTTCTCAAGTTTTACCCCCTACCCCCTTACACCTCCGACAATGATTTGTTGGCGCGGCTTTCTAAACTATGGGTAACCGTGGCTCATATCTCATATCACCGTAAATCATATCTGGGCAGTAGTGGGCAGTATCTGGGCAGTGGGTACATTACAACTCGTTCGTGCAGCAGTTGAGTTGGACGAACTGTTTGTCTCAAATGATTGCCATTGTCATCAATAAGTAGCAGCCTGAACTTTGCCAACTAAATATTGAAATTCATATCAATAATGATGTAAAGCTTCGTCGCTTTCCTGTTCTATTCATAGACAGAAGAACAAGGAAATCTTACCTGTCGTTCAGAAATAGCGATTGGCGTGTCGAAAATCGTCCAGGTGACATCTTCGTTGCAATTTCCAGTAGTCAACTGTCCGTTGTATCTGAAGAAACTGCTAGTGTTATCAGGTAGAAGCTCCGACAGCGGGACAGAAAACTGCAAAGCATCGGTGTTGGTGGTACTGGGATTGACGATGTTATCAAATTGTTCGAGATGTCGGAATGCCATGTTGTCCCATGGTTGCAGCTACCATAACAAAAAGAAAAAACAATCAGGATGAGCAATTATTATCTAAGTATTTTTAAAAAATGTTGGAGTACAACGTATAACATTTTCCGGTATAAGTATCAAAGCAAATATTAATCATGGACTATAAAAGCCGAGCGACAAGAACAATTGGGTTAACTCTCCCTCCCTTTCTTTTGTACTCGTTAATTTGTAGGTGCATTTTAGGCACAACATTTTTCCAAGAAAAAGGCAGACAACAAAAGATAAGTGTTTTATTAGTAATACAATACAAACCTCAATCAAACCCCCCAAGACAGCTAATCCATCTGCTTGTGTTAGAGCATCATTAAAGTTTCCATATTTTGAGTTGTAGTGAACGATGTGCATTTCTGCGGGATATCTTAAAAGGAAACATCAAATCACAAAAATTAGTTTGAATTCAATTGAAAATATAATTAAGAATTAAATTGCTTACTGCTTGCCATTAATTATGTGCTCACTGCCACGTACACTTTCGCCCCAGCGGAAGTGGAGTTGTACAGTACAAAGTTGTAGCGGTCGCCCAGGCCTCCACCGTTGATGAAAGGCAATTCCTCGCCTTGCTCTTCAATCTTTAGTTCAACTGTTGGGTGTGTTCTTGTTTATCCATTAACAGTGTATCCGTCGTTCTTTAATATTTCGGGAAAAACACGGTCATATTGGTGGAAAATGAATTCGGGGTAGTTGGCTAGGAAGCCCTTATTCGATTCGATATTGATGGGTGATTGATGCTGGCCTCCGCAATGTGACTCGTTGCTCATTCCAATTAAGGAAACTAGCAATGGAATTAGCAGGCGCCAAATTCGGCTTGGCAATGGCAGCCGCAAAACATGTTAGCACCAACACTTGTTCAAAATAATGAAATTAATACTTTGTTTGACAAGAAGTTGACTGACAGCATATATACCTGACACGTCAACGAACACTTCTCCACCATTTCCAAATTTTTCGTCGTCATAGCTGCGCTAAATACAACTGTCGCGTTTTTTTTGGGTTTCCCGCTTCGTTTTTATACTGTAATGAAAGCTAATGTATTACGAGAGACCAATTTTAAGCCACTTTTCACCATAGTGAATAAGGAAATTCCAGCAATCTATAAGGAGTGACCTACGGTGAGTCCGTGGAAAGTGGCAATCAGCCATGGCGGAAAAAAGGGGGAAAAGTCGAATAATCTTTGGATCTGCGATACAAACTCTCGTGTTTTTTTTTTCTAGTTTTACCCGGTTTGTGGAGTCACATTTCATCTGTGCCGTGTAGAGGTTTTATGCCCTGTTATGGCACACATTTATTTTGACGTTTCTCTTCTCTCCACTTTCCCTTTTAAGCCCAGCAGCAGCCTCAAATACAAAAAAACTCTGTGTGAAAAGAAATAAATGAATATGGTCGTATAGATAAACTTGAATAACGTTGTTGATAATACTTACCATTCATGCGTCCATCGAGCCTTAGAAGTCACCGGAGAAAGGACGGATGGGATTAATGCATGAATTCTAAATGTTACGCAAATACATGAATTATTCCAATGCCTTCCGCAAGCGATTTTAGTGGCAGAACTTTCGCAAAAAAGTTAAAAATATCAACAAAAAATGTGAAACAATGAAAAAACAAAAGTAAGTTGGCTTGACGATACCACAGTCCATGATGTACAGTATCGTCCAAAAAAATCCGAACACCATGGTCTCTTTCTTTATTTAAAAAAAATATTTCTGCATTTTTTTCTTAATTCTAATAAATGAACTTTGTAAAACAATTAATTCTTCACATAATATGAAGTCTTGAAAGTTAAAAACAAAGAATCTACATTAAACTGGGCTTTTGAAAAAGGGGTGCGTTCGGATTTTTTTGGACGATACTGTACCTATAAACAAGGTCCCGTTGTCACTGCGATAGGGCCATAACAACCGGATCCTTGCCAATGTTAGCGTAAGCATGGCGCAAAATAAAAGAGATGACTCGAAGACAGAAGGCGATCAGGAGTATTTAGTGATACCTAACATAAAATGAAGGTATGGTAATGACTAATGAAATACGAAAGTACTATTGGCCGGGAACAAAAAAAAATTCAGAAAACCGAAAATAAGAGGATGGGTTAGGAAGCAGAAAAAGGTCTGGGTTTCGTACCTAAAAAAAGGAAATGGATAGGAAAACTTTAGATTTTAGAAAAAGAAATAGGTACGCTGTTCATGGTCAGTTGAAAGCAAGCCAGTAAAAGGTCAGTTGAACAGCAAAGTTTACCGGAGTAGGTTACATTAGCCATGTCGTCTTCCAACAGCTTTACCGTAAAACCTTGATATGCATTGCTAGAATTTAAGTTCCAATGTTGGGGAAGTATTGTCAAACAAGTGACGGAACAATTGAAATTGAAATTTGAAACTGGTAAGGTAAAATTTGTCTTTTAATTGTTGCGCAAACTCTGACATAGTACGTCTCTCGCTTACAGATTCGGACTATAAGGCGCAGGTAACAGTGCGTGCATGGGAGCATTTTTGCATCACAAAAGAGGAATTCATGCGCAAACAAGCGATTCGCGGAGAACCAACTCCTTTAAGCGGACACGAGGCAACGGAGAGGACAGAGACAGAACACGGTGAAGAGAAGGAACAGGCCGACAGAGAAGGTGCCGAAAAAGAAGGCGGGAGAAAGAAGGTTGAGACAGAGAGATTGGAGAGAGAAAGGTTGGAGAGAGAGAAATTGGAGAGCGAGAGGGTCGAGAGAGAATTGGCTGACCGTGAATGGGAAGAGCAAGAGCGGACCCAGCGTGAATGGGACGAGAATGAGCCAGCCCCGATAGAATCGGATGAAGAAGACGAAGTGATGCCGCCCAAAACGATTGTAATCGATAGCGATTCATCGGACGTTCCGTCCTGTTCCAGAACCGGAGCGGCTTCTAGAGTATTTGTTTCGGGAGGCACGATTAGTGTTTTTCCGAAACAACCACCCAAAAAACGGTTGAAACGTAAACAAAAAGATCAACTGGTCCCGCCTGTTAAGAAGAAGAGCAGCAGTGTAAAAAAGGCCAAACACGTCACGTCAAGTGAATCTGGAAATGGATTCGAAGATAAAGTGGCTGCACCCAAAAATAAAAAAGAGGCGAAGACGGCGAAGACTGCATAGAATAATAATTTGGGCGACGACAACCGCACGTGGACTACGAAAGAGATCGAGTGCCTACTCTGCATCATGGAAGAAATGCTTGAAGATTTCAATTCCATTTCAAAAATAAATAAAAAAAACTATGGGAAAATGTAACAACCTGCCTTTACTGGATAATATTTGTAACTAATGAATTTTATTATCTGCTAGGTGGAACGGCTTATGAAAAATGAGGGACACTACAGTCGATCCGCTATGGATTGCAGTGTGAAATGGAGAAACATGAAGCGAGTCTACCTGCAGTTATGTGTGCCTGGCACAGATCCTAAAGAACGGCTTCGCTGGCCATACACGGAGAGTCTGGAAAAGCTGCTGGAAAACAATCCTATCGTGACATTAGAACATGTCACTGATGTTGTTGACTCCGTGAAAAAAAGGGTAAACACTAGCCTTTATAATGTTCAAACTCACATTGCAATTACTTCTATTATAATAGGGAAAGTCAAAGAGGACGGAAAATGCTGCCAATTCCCTCAAAACTGATATGGTAGAAATTGAACGAAAGCGAGCCGCGGCCCTAGAAAGAATCGCAAAATCCCAACTCGGGAAAAACGAAGCAATGACTAAAATAGCTATGGCCATCGAAGCCCTAGCTGCTCGGAAATGAATTTATAATTCTGAAAAACAAAATTGTGTACCGTGATTTATAATAAATAGGTCACTGCTTTCCACTTGTTAGACAGTTCAAATGATTTCCTGAAGCCAACGTAATATACTTACTGAACGGACGTGTGGTCTAAATGTTAACATACATTGTTTGGAATAGTTCAAAAGAAACAATGTATCGAAGCTTACGTGAGGATATTTTAGATGCCAGCAAGAAAAGCGGCATCATTGCTGCCGATGGAGACTGCCGGTTCTTCTTTTGTCCGTAGTAACGGTGGTTATGACAGTGGTGGTTCTAGAATAACACAGAATATCCCGTGATCGTCAGTTCATAATTTGGGTTATTCAATTGTTAAATGAAAACTCACATTACCCTTTCACCCTGATGTTTGCTGAGAGCAAGCAGAGGGGAAGGCAACAACAGGAGAGGTTGGCAAGCTTGAATGCCGTTGCTGCGACTGAGTTATTTGAAATGTTCAGCAAAGTGACCCTTCTCTGATGATGAACACATTCCAACAATCCTAAGCAGTTGTATAACGGGGTTCAACTGCAGCCTAGCCTCAGTACTGTTTTTCAAACCACCAAGCACCTAGAAAAGAAAATATTTTTGTAATGTCGACTATGTTTTACTTGCTCGCTTTACTTTGAGGTTGGTAAAGTTACCTTCAGCATATTCCTCTATTTGAAGCACGCATACTTACTCAGTCTTGTAAAAGTAAGTAAAACATAACCTCACTTTGTGTGGCTGTGTCAGTATAACAAACATTTCCATGTTTTTGAGTCATTCTATTCAGTTTCACTCAATCGAAAGACGAGCAAGTGAACGACAATGGAATTTGTCGTCCAATTTGCATGTCCAAGTTCAACACAAATCTTCAATATGTAAAAGAGCATTTGATTGGTTGAATTGCCAAGCAATTATATAAAAAATTACTTACCAAGAATATGTTTAGCGTAAAGTGTAATCCACAGCAAAACTACACCATAGACAGCTTCATAGCTATTTATTTATTGAGACCTAGACGCTACCGCGTCGTCTGAACACCAATTTCTTGGATTCGGCACACGCCTCCCAACGGAAAAACTTAGGGACTATAATTTACATGGAGCCTTATGGGAATCGCGATCGCTCGGATAACCTACTTGATACGCCCAATGTCAGCAAGTTGATCGTCGGAC
The DNA here is from genome assembly GCF_021134715.1 of Daphnia pulex. Lineage (NCBI taxonomy): Eukaryota > Metazoa > Arthropoda > Branchiopoda > Diplostraca > Daphniidae > Daphnia > Daphnia pulex. Next base: position 3,620,725 of record NC_060021.1, on the reverse strand, counting down.
GGTACATACATTAGATTAATTTTCCCTTCTGAGATTTTCTGTCTGATGTAGTGGTATTTTACTAGGACGGGCTTGGTTCGTTGGTGGAATTCACATTGTAGGCTAGTCGCACTGCGCCTTGGTTATCGCAGTAAAGGGGTATATTCTGTTGTTCCACACAATTGAAGTCTTCTAGGAGGCAGCTGATCCAAACAATAGTCTTGGTGGCTTCACATGTGGCGATGTATTCGGATTCCGTTGTTGACAGTGCTGTTTTTTGCTGAACCAGGATACAGGCCCTCTGTTGAAGAAGAAGATCTCTCCGGAGGTGGAACGGTAGTCGTTTCTGTCACCGGCGAAGTCAGCATCCGTGTAGCCGGTTAGTCCATTCCTGTTTCCGCCTAGCCAAATGCCGTAGTCCATAGTCCCGTTGAAATAGGCGAATATTTGGGTTACTGCCTTCCAGTGGTGTTGGTTTGGGTTTTGACAGTATCTAGACACTTGCCCAACAGCGACGAAATGTCTGGGTGGCTAATCAGTGCGAGATACAGAAGAGCGCCGACGGCTTCTTTATAAGGGTAAGGGGAAGCATTCTTCTCTCCCTCGCTCTTCGGTTGGTGATTTGTAGTGAGTCGGATCTGCTGGAAAAGTTTTTGAAAAAAGATTAGACATACCGAACCGTTGGGATATTTTCTCGATCATATGAGATTGGGACAGGAAAATTTCTTTTAGTGGCGCGATCTCGTAGGATGTTTAGACCAATGTAGCGAGTCTGGGGATCTGAGTTGATCTTGAAGTTGTTGCCTAGATTGGTTCCGATTTCTTGTAGTACGGTGTTGCTGTTACTTGCGGCAAAGCTGTCATCGACATGGGGCGATGACTATGGTGAATTCATCAGTGGTGCGATGGATGTAGATGCATCTGTCAGCTGCACAGTTTTTCAGACCGAATTTGCAGAGAACGCTGTCGAGTTTGTTGTACCACAATCTGGGTGCTTGTTTCAGCCCGTAAAGTGACTTAATGAGTAGAAAGACATGATTTTCTTTCCCTTTTGTGATGAATACTTCGGGCTGCCTCATGAAGATGGGTTTGTCAAGAATAGCGTACAGGAACGCGGTTTTGATATCGAATTGGATTACTTCTAGGTCCCGGGATGCTATCTCGCAGAATGCGGCTTTTACGGCTTTTTGATGTGGCACTGGGGAAAAGACCTCGTCAAATTCCAAATCATTTTTTAGTGCCGATAGCTACTAGACGCCCTTTGTAGCGTTCAGGAACAGTGTCGTAAGCAGGTTTCAACTTGCCTATCGATTTGCAGATGATTGGGGAGCAGCCTGGAGCGGGAAGTACGATTCACCATGTCTTATTTTCAATCAGAGAATCATATTCCTCTTTAAAGGCCAGCATCCACTTGTCAGCGTCTTTAGAGTTTAGGGTGTCCATGTAGGATTGAGGTTCGAATGACTTGGTGAATAGAGCAGCTGAGTGTCTGCTTTTGAAATCCTCGATCAGGGCGGTCAGTCCTATCGATTTTCGGAATTCTTGGTATCTGGGGTTGTATTTGAGGACACGCGCAGATCTTCTGGGTAGATCCTCTTGTTGGTTTTGAGGGGTGGTGATAGGATCGGTTGGCGTTACAAGGGTTTGGTTGTTAGTTTGGTCTTCTGTTGTGTCTTTTGGCCAGCCAAGGTTTTAGCCAGGCAAGGCAAGCCTGCTTTCGCAAGCAACATTTTCAGAAAATAAAAAATGCTGTTCCAAGTAAGCAAGCCCAACGCAAGCCAAAGCAAGCCCAAAGGCCAGCCACCCTGCCCTTTCCTCCACCAGCAACAAACGGGACTAAGAGAAATCAGGACTCAAGAACTCCAGATACACCATCCAACATAGAACAATCTACGTCGCCAAAGAAAGGGAAGTTGGAGCACATCACCAACTTCCTTGCTGATCAACCTTTGGACAATTTAGACTCCCTAGGTAATGACGAACTTGCTTGTAAACTGAAAACATGTATCTCCTACCTAAGGGACCTAGAAGCTACTGTCAAACTGCAGCATTCCCTTATCTGTCAATTAGAATGTGATGTTGAAGCTAAGAAAACAGAAATTAATGATATGCACGTTAAATTTGCTAAACATGTTGACACTATCTTGAGCCGCCAAAATGACCCTAAACCGTCTTATGCATGGACGGTAAAGGAGGGAGCCAGCTCGGGTCTGGTTGCAAGCTTCGCTTATGGAGAAAAGCCAACTGAACCTCTCAATGTAGCCGCCATTGAGAGACTTTTAGACGTAAAGTCTTATTCCTCAACGTGTAAGGGAAAGAGATAACAACATCTACATCACTTTTCCCGAACCCGCGGATGTGAGCAAGGCGACCTCTGTACTTAAAATGCAATCTGAAAGCTCTCGTCTTTTCAAATCCGTTACCCAACTGGATATTTTTTACCCAGCTGTGGCCCTCTTTGTCGATGTCTCCAACCTTGATGATCTCCAAGCCGAACTTGAATATCGTAACCCATCTTTTAAAAAAAATCCAATCTCTAAAAGCTATTTTCACCAAACTAAATTCCAATATCGGCCACGTAAAAATATTTTTCGGTCTAAACTTGTCAGAGACGATGCGCTACAAAAGGGAAGAGCCTTTGTTTTTGACACTTCCCACCGCATCGTAGAGGTCGATCTCAATCGGGAAGTGAGGCGTTGCTTCAAATGCCAAAGATATGGTCACACCCAGCACAATTGCACAGCAAAATTTTATGCTTGTGGCAAATGTGCTGGGCGACATTGTACTAAAGACTGCCCCGAGAACCAAGATGCCTGGAAATGTGTAAGTTGCTCCGGAGAGCACCAGTCTGGCCATAGAGACTGTGAATAGAGCCATAGAACAGATGAAGGCGGTTGCTCGCTACAGAACTTTCCTTGATCGCTAATGTCAAGCTACTCTCAAACAAAAGAAAATAGAAAAACCCCTCAATATCACCTAAAATGCTTGCAGATTAATCTCCATCATTCTAAACTTGCATCTCTGTCTCTGGCCCATGTAGTCCTCGATTTTGACATTGACATTGTTATGATACAAGAACCGTACGCGTACTCAGCCACTCATCCTGTTGTTGCCAATATTCCTCCTGGCTACTCCGTACACCACAACTTGTCTCACGATCATGCATATGGATCGGCAATTTGATCCGGGACTCGCTGGCTAAAGCTTACAAAATGTCAACAAAACATCCTGACAACCACGTCTCTTGCATCGAGTTAAAGACCCATTTGGGTGTATTTCTTTTTGCATCGGTCTATCTTAGACCATCCGCGCACAACCCTGAAAACTCTTTAAACTCATTTTTGATCTATTGTCTTCCCCCACATCTATCTTTTGCTTGGACGCTAATGCTCGTAATGTCCCGTGGAACAGCTCCAACACTGACCTTAGGGGTCAGAATTTTGAAACGATTATTCAAAGTCGAAAGCTCAACATTGCCAATATACCCAAAGCTGAACTCAATTTTGTTCCTAAGGGAACCTCTTTTGTCGACAACACGGTAGTGGGCGATCAGATAAATGTTGGACGCTGGATGTTTTTAGAAGTGCCTTCTCTCTCCAACCACCCATATATATATTTTGAAATCTCTATCTCCCCGCCTGCTCCCCATAACTGTGCGAAAGCAAAAAAAAAACTGGTAGCGCATTTTGATGTCGTTGATCATAAACTTTTTGACACTAAACTAAATAGCGAAATCGAGCGGTGGACGAGTGCTGACTCCCTTGTCACACACTCTGCCATTGAGCTATATGCTGATCAAATTGCTTCTTCGATTGCGACATGTGCTAAATCAGCAAAGATCCCCAGTGTAAAAAAAAAACCCGCAGCTCGAAATATGCCTTGGTGGTCCAATGAGTTGTGCGCTCTCCGCACTAGAGCTCGCGTGGCATACAAAGCTTGGACCAGAGTAGGAGATGCGGAACACGGTTCGCGTTTTCGTCTGGCCAAGGCTACGTACCAAAGAGAGCTCAGGCGGGAAAAAGAAAAATCCAGGTCAGAATTCAAGCTTACTTCATCCTCCACTGACACTTTTGCAGCGCTTGCGCAATTTACGGGCAAAACAAAGTCTATTCCCCCTACCAGCTTCTATTCTTATCAATGGTTCTCCTACTAGTAATATCAATGGTTCTCCTACTACTGATCCTATTAAAATCGCAAATGCATTCCCTGATCATTTCTTTCCTGTCCCACCTGAGTTCGACAGCACACATGTAAATATAGAGAAAGAAATTGACGTGTATATCGCGTCCTCCCCTACTGAAAATATATCTATGGGAGTTCGATCACGCTTTTTCTTCCCTAAATACCGTGTCTGCAGCCGGGCATGATGGGATTTCTGTAGCCATGTTAAAGCACTGTCTCCCTCGTATAAAATCGCAACTGATTGCAATGTATAATGCTTGCCTCATCCTATGTTTTTTCCCTGAACTATGGAAGACCTCAAAGGTTACTATAATCGGCAAACCAAACAAACAATCTTATAATGATATCAACAGTTTCAGACCGATCAGTCTTGTCTGTACTTTCTCAAAAATTCTTGAAAAGATTGTACTGAACCGCCTTCTTTGGCTCTCTCGATCTCATGACTGGTTAAGTCCTAGCCAGCATGGGTATAGAGAGGCAAAGTCTACCGAGACAACTGGACATGAACTAGTTGCCCACATTGAAGCAGGGCTTGTCTAGAAAAGAGTCTCTGCGTGCGCGTTCATCGATATAAAAAGTGCTTTTGATTCTGCCTGGAACCCGGCAATTCTGTATCTGCTCTTATAAAAAGATCTTGCCCTCCTTATCTCATCAGAACTGTTCTCAGTTTTCTTGCAAACAGAAAGGCAATTCTAACAGTTTCCGATGCCCAAGCTATAAAAACCACCAATCTCGGCTGCCCTCAAGGCGGTGTTCTCTCTCCTTTCTTATGGATTCTGCTCTGTGATGATCTCCTACGTATACATTTCCCTTTTCCAATCAAACTGATTGAGTATGCGGACGACCTCACAGTCGTCGCCTCACATAAAGATGCTACGTTAGCTACTCGTAATCTACAAATAGCGTGCGACAAAATCAGTCTATGGCTGCATGGAGCCAAACTAAAACTAAATGCTATCAAAACCGTTTTCCTAATATGCTCAAGCGTGCGTCTCAACCTACCAACTCTGCAACTTATCATTGCCGGAACCTGCATCTTTCCATCCCAAGAAGCCTCCTTCTTTGGCTTCATTATTGACCCACACTTGAGGTGGACTAGCCTCATAAAAAGTAAATATCTATCGGCGAAGCGTGCGCTCTTTGCTGTTCATAATTGTATTCGACAGGCCTGGGGTTGCGACCCAAACCGTTTACGATTCTTATACTCCTCTACTGTAGAGCCCATTCTAACATACGGCTGCGCAGTCTGGTCATCAGCACTTAGTCGGAAATAAATCTGAAATCACTAAGATCCGTCCAGCGAACGGCAGCCCTCATTATTATTAAGACTTTCGAGACTGTATCCACTGAATCGCTGCTCCTACTTTCCAACCTATTGCCAATAGACTGCAGAATTCTTGGTACTGCCGCCCTCCGTCTTCTCTCCAACAAAGAACCCCATTTTTCTCCCTCTTCAAAAAACAAATCATTAAAAAAATTACTAGTAGTGTCCTCGATGGATACTATTGAAAAACTGTCTTCTCCTTTTTCGTGCACTCATTCCTCCTGGGCGTTTGATTTTAAGCTTTATTTTATCTTACCAAATGACGATGTTCCCCTGGCCTCTCCGGATCCAGGGACTGCCAGTCTCTATCCCCATGAGTCGTGCTACGCAGAGTCATCGGGCTTCTGCCTTGTAGTCGCCGACTCCTCGGGTGTAATTGATATCCTTCATGATTCATTAAAGGCTGCTACCACTCTTGGTCAAGCCAACAGTTTTGTACTAAACAAGGCGCTGACATATGCAAAAAATCAAACCACCTTCTCAGCAGTAGAAACTTTTGTGTCTTCAAAATCCTCCCTATCCTTCATTAACCCCAATAAAAAAACATGCTGGACTCGACTCAGAAAATGTGTCACTCCTTGTGCCTGTACAGAAAATGACCACAGTCTTTTATGGGATTAACAAAACGTCTCCAGGTCCGTCACTTTCGTCGTTCTGGTCTCGTCGGACGGAAGTTGCAGTGACCCCCTTATCTATTTCATTCTCTTCCCCTCGCTATAAATCAAAAAAAAAACAATCTATGAGCATGTTACAAAGATGTGGGAGGAGGAATGGGCTGGCTCTACCAATGGAGAGTGTACTCGCTACTTCTTTGCAAATACTCGATCTGCCGTGTCTCTAATTTCTCTGCTGATGGACCGAGCTTCAGCTCAGATAGTCAGTGGACACAATATGCTTAACAGTCACCAGCATCGATTTGGTTTTACGAGGGATGCATCCTGCGCATGCGGACATTTGTCCGAAACAATTTCGCATTTCCTATATTTTTGCCCACTTTTTATCTCACAGAGAAATAATTTTAAAACAGCATCCCTATCTCTAACCGGTGTTTGGCCACCCCCAGTCTCAATGATTCCACAGCAACCAGAGCTGTGGAACGTCATGAGGCAGTTCGTGCGACACACCGGGCGTCTCAAATACACTCCGCTGAGTGGCAATCGGTGAGACTTCTAGAGTTTTAATCACTTGTTTTGCAAGAGAAGACTAGCTTGCCTTGCCGATTTTATTGCCTTGCATCTTTTTTTTTTTTTTGGGGGGGGGAGAGCGTAACTCTTCAAGCACTTGCCAGACAAGTAGTTGAGAGAGCCGATACTCTCCTGACTCTCTTCTCCGAGGGGTAGCCGACTCTTTTTACAAGTGCAATTTGGGAAAAATGTGAAAAATTTTTCCCGGTTTTTCAGAGGAAATAAAGAGCATTTTCCACTAGAATTTTCTGTTTTTTTTCGGTTTCTGACCAATTTTCGGCCTTTTTTTCTCTAATTTTTCCCATTTTTCCCGACGAGTGCAACACGGGAAAAAGAGTCGGCCACCCCTCGCTCTTTTGTCTCGTCTCTCTTTTTTACAGGTTATCAGAGGCCCTAGCGTCCCACCCATCTCTCCTCTACAAACCAGTTAATCTACGTCGGGACACTGGGGATCGCAGCTCGCTGGGACTCGTGTGTGTGTGGCTATGCCAGAGGCCGTCAGTCGGCCTTGAAGGTACAAACAAGCTAAAAAGGCACAACCAAAGGACTCACGAGATCTCCAGTGAGGTTAGCATGAACCAGTGTTAGTTCCCCGCACCACCCGATAGGCCCAGCTTCCATTTAATATTGTTCCATTTAACTCATCAACCCAATGAAAATAACCCATTTGTATACTTGTAAAAATGTAAAATATGAATCGGTAATACACTGGGCAGCGCTCCTACAGAGTACGCCCATTAAAACATTAAAAAAATAGGTTCCCATAAAAACAGAGTGGCATCGGGGGATATAACAGATATAAAAAATTCCTTTAGGGTAAGGTGAGAAAACAAAAATGTAATCCGTAACTCAAGAGCATATTCGACTCCATACAAGGGAGAAAACAGGAAAAATTCTCAGAGAAGAAAGTAATAATAGGAAATCCCCCAAGAACAGACGTTACATGACCATTGCGAAAGACACAACAGCAAAGAGTAATCTAAAGAACAAATCAGTACTAAAAGTGTGCAGGCGAGGTGAGCTTAACAGTCCTTGCAGGTATGGCGAACACTAAACAATTTGTATAGAAGGAAATTAAAAAGTCTGTCATCCTTCCTAATCATTTAGATTGAGGTTTACATTGATTTAGAACATTAGATATGGCAGGCTGAACTCAGACGCGTTTGAAAATCAGAATTTTAGGATATTACTGAAGCAACGGACTTACGTATACATCGGCGGAAATAACAGGATTATTTATGTTGCAGCCTCCGTCTATTCCGTCTTAGAGAATAATCGATGGTAGACATTATGTTTTTTTTTCTCCCACAGAGTAGACAAATCGACCATGGTTTCGTCTAATACTCAATATCTTTAAACAAGATAGGTCAGTTCAGCTTTTCCTTACAGTCGAGTTAGAGTGTACGTCGTATGACGTATTTAATCCGTTATTACCATAGTTACTTTGTGCAAGGGAGACAGAAAAATAGGAAAACATCTCGAAGAAGATGAAACTTATGTAAACAGAGAAAAAGGAGTAATATGATCTACGGACATGGAAAAAATTAAGATAATGTTTCCACCTAAAAGGGGTCGGTGTATATCGTGTGCGTGTGCCGTGTGCCGTGTGGAGGGTAAATCGTGTGCAACACCGTGTATTTCGTCTGCTCCTTCCCGTAGGGGGGGGGGGGTTTAGAGCCGATTCCACACGATATACACCAGCAGACGACATCAGGAAATCTGGTAATTCGTGTGGAAGAGATCTGATTGAAAAGAACTGAGAACTGATTCTGAAGCCTACATATTTCATACTGTCTCGTATGCAAATTACATTATGTTGTAATGTTGGAAATTAAAAAATTAAGGACGTTCGAATATACGTTTGACTTTGAAATATAAGTATAATGGTATCTAAAGATATAAGACAATGATATATAATCTATAAAGAAAACATAATATATAAACGACATTATGTTCTAATGTGACTGACTGTGTGGTTTTCATTTAATTTTATATAAAAATATTGTATACATAAAATACATTGTATATATAAAATATATTGTATATATAAAATATATTGTTATATCATATATAAAATAGATAATATTGTGAGCCAAACTAAAAATTGTTTTATGCTTGACTACTCGTCTACTTCCAATGCTTTACCGTTAAGAAGCGGATCGCACTCATGGTCATGGAATAGACGAGTTGTCAAGCATAAAACAATTTTTAGTTCGGCTATAGGCAACAGTGGTGCGTATTGGCGTAAGCTGCGCACGACTTTTGGCTATGTCGCGTACTTTTGAATTGCAATTAGATCTATACAGGATATATATTATAAATCTTATACATACGATATATATTATGTATAAACTAGAGATAAATAGAAACTGAGGCAATAATGAAGTGAGAAAAGGAAAACAAACGTGAGTAGGCCTACATTATTAACAACACTTTCGGTATAAAAATGGACCATGCATTTATTTGATGTAGGAAAACAGAATATGATATAGTCATAACAGCTATCAAATAAAGCACAATTCCATCAACACTGGCATACTATATCTTACAAACCAACATTATTCACCAGCACGAATATACTAACAAAATCTTGCTACATCATAAATAGGGTGATGAAAAAAAGGCACCTGTAACAACAAAGTACAAACACATGAAAAGTAAGTATATGAATTATTAGTATCAAACGAAGACTTGATGTCTTACCACATCAAAATATCTAACAGCACGATAACATTCACATCTATGTAATGTGGCTTTGGAGGTTGTTGGGAACAATATTTGGGCTAATTAACCTGAAAGAACAATCATTAGAATAACTTATTATTATATGTCTAACTAGTCTAAATCTTACAAACCTGCAACATCAGGATATATATTATGTCACACTTTGTCTTAGTGTGGTTGCTGCATGGATTTCGTTTTATTTTCAGAATTGTAAAAAGTAATTATAGCCTACCTGATTTAAAAATAAAACAACATTGAAACTGGCTCCCTACAATACATTTATTAGATTATAAAAAAAGAAATAAAGATAGTTTATAAAACAGTTTCCCGGGATTCCGGGATTCTATCGCCAAACGACTATGTATACTACAACCTTCATTTTCACGATAGGGATTCTATCGTCAAATGACAGTTCCCCACCCCACCTCACCCACCTCCCACCCACCTCTCACTCAGGATGGGGGGACGACGTTTTTTCCTACGGCTCGATGGCTGTTTCCGGGGTTTTTCACTCAATTTCTCTCTTGGAGGTGGCGCTGTTCCTCTCGCAGAGATAGGGGAACGATTTTCGTCTGGGGGGGTCCATTAATGTTTTATACGATTTGTGGGGGTTTTCGTGACGTTATGCAAATTTCGCCCGTCTTGTAGAGGGGATGTTATTACATGGCAACGTCGTGATCCCGGTTCGATTGAGATAAAGGGGTCTGTGTGATTTAAATGTAAAAAATAATTGCCTTTTTTTAGTTAATTTTTCTCACGACAGGTGGTTCTGACGCCAATCATTAATTCAAGGCCGTCGAACTTCAACGCGGCCTTGGATTGGAATTCAAAAGGTAAAATCTATTGTACTTCACGTGTGAAGTACAGTATCGTCCAAAAAAATCCGAACGCACCTCTTTTTCAAAAGCCCAGTTTAATGTAGATTCTTTGTTTTTAACTTTCAAGACTTCATATTATGTGTAGAATTAATTGTTTTACAAAGTTCATTTATTAGAATTAAGAAAAAAATGCAGAAATATTTTTTTTAAATAAAGAAAGAGACCATGGTGTTCGGATTTTTTTGGACGATACTGTACTCCAATGTCGAGACTTGCTATTGCACTTCACGGAAGCGTTGCCAATTTAACTTTTATTTCCCAAAATATTCTTCGTCTCAATCGTCTATGCTGTTGCGGGTTGCCCAACTGGTTCGACTGGGTTACAAGTTTCTTAACTAGGTATAAATATAATTTGAATTGAAATATACGAAACATTTCCTATTTTATTTTCCTATACAATATTGACATGGCAACCTTAAGACCTTGGGAACAGTTAGATTTTCTCTTGGAGATTCATATTAGGTTCTTTCTTTGAAAAAGATGTTATTATGGCTTAAACAGTCTTGATTCTTTTTTTTCACGCATTGAGTGATAACGGCAATAGGCGCGACAACGGGAGGTTTGCATAAGTGAACGCGAAAGTGAATAATTGAACATGAACAAGTCGAAGTTTACATTCCAGGTAATTGACCCATCACCTTTTCGAAGAACGATTCGATCCAGTGTTTTATGCAACGCTCGACAACGACAAGGTCAAGTTTTCACTATGCTTTGCTTCAGTAAAATGAAAATAAGCTTCATGTTAATGAATGTTAACAGATTTTCATTAACAACATTAAGCAGTTTCTATAATTGTACCGTTTTTTATTAGTAGCTTTGCTACCATTACATTAAGACTGAAGCTACATGCCTTTTAAAATTAAAATAAATCACGCTTGGTTTCAGGTCGGTTTTGGCGCGATCCTCCGCCTTCGTGAAATACACAAGACTGGTTCGACTTTTCACGATGAAATTTTTTGAAACACGGAAAAAAATAAAATCTTCTCTCGTCTTTACCGACATACTGTTACGTTTCTTATTGTTGCAGCGCCCGGTAACCAGTAGTCCCACTACCTTGGAAAAAACTCACTACACCATTCACTTACATCTCAATACTTGGCAAATTTCAATCATTGACATTAGACCTAGTAATCATATCCTGGCTCGTATCTTATATTTGACTGTCAAACATGATTGAATACAAGAAATATATCATAGGGGACATGTTACGTTGTATTCTTTGTATTGAGTTTTCTTTTAATTTGTCCTTGTTGATCGCCCTTTTCAAGTCGGCCGCTACTTCAATGATGAGTCTTTTTCACCATATTCCGGAGTCCGGAGCAAGGGACGTCTCTCCTGAGAATTACTTGGATCCTTATTGAAGATGACGTAACCTCCGCTAACAAGCCACTTTTGAGGGGTGCGTGTTTTTTAAAGAAAAGTAAAACAGAATGCAGAAAGTTTTATTACAGTTCAGTCTCTCTTACGAGAATGTATCTCTCTAAGTTGATGGTCAAAGGGAAGAGTTTCGATAGTCACAATGAGATTTTGAAGTGCATCAAAGAAATCGGGTTACAGGATCACGTCTATTTGCGCCGCGGCAATTGCCAAACAGTCAAATCATACAATAACCGGAAAACAAGGGAACTCACTTTATTGATCTTTTTGAAAATGTTTCAAAATAATAAATCTCATGCTACAGGTACACACAAAACTTGACCCAGAAGTTGAGTTTTACAGAGTCGAGTACGTCTGCCCACCCAACAATTCCGGCAGTAGATTGCGTCCGACCTTGGATAAACGACCAAATCAGAATACCATGGCATGTAATTGTCAGGTCCGGATTAATTTGGTCTATGATAAAGAGGAAGGAAAGTTTGTAATCAGAAAATCAGTGCTGGAACACAAGAACCACCCGATTTCAGCCGAGCACGTTAAAACTTATGCTAGGAAACGGTACGTTTATACAATTGTAATTTCAATAAGTGCTTGTTAGGGATATATTAAATTTTTTGCTTTATCAGGCACATGGTTGAAGAAAGTCTTGAATTCGCCAAACAAGCTTTGGTTGTCGGTGCGCAGCCCACCAGATTAAGAGGATTGCTGTTGAAAAAATACGATTCCCATCTTATCAGTAAAGATTTGATAAATCTCAAACAAAGTTTGACTGGTAGGTTATGGTAGAAATGACTCATCATATCGATGTCAACTGCTACTGTCGAAGAACTGAGCACCGTACTCCATCAAAAGAGTGGGACATGGTTCAATGTGATACATGCGGAGAATGGTATCAACGAATGTGTCACCGTTACCCCGAAGATACAGAGGGTCAATTCCATTGTGATCCTTGTACGAACAAATTTTAGTATTTTTATTCAAAACTGAAAACCCTGAGTTTCACTATTGTGATTGCATTTCCAAATACATATTTTACCTTCTGTGGTCAACTACACAATGTTGAGTTTCACTTATAAAGCTACTTGCACTCCAAGTTCTTTATTACTTCGTTATTCGAAGGCGACTATATACACTATCGTCCACCAGACGACAAAACATTTTGGAGAAATTAGTACAATCTGGCAACGCTGCGTGAGGTGCAATAGCTACTTTGACAGTTGGAGTACTTCACGTGTGAAGTACAATAGGCGCGACCTTTAATAATAGGTGTTGCTGCGGACGCAGCCGCGCGGTGTCGCGGGGGTCGCTAGCATTGGACTGACGTCCATTATCACCACCAGGATTGATCCAAGGCTTTTGTTGTGTTTGGCTTTTGATGAGTGTTACGATTTTGGCGAGCTGTCTGTGGTTTTTGGGCTGTTTTCGTGAAGTAAGATGAGATTAAATATGATTGACGAAGATTTGGGCAGTGGAATTGATTTGCTATTATTTACAGGTGGAGGTCATGTAATATGATGGATTTTTGTTGAGAAGATGAATTGGACTAGCATGTTTCTTATTTCCATCTGTGTGTGTTTGCTCAGGGATGAATTAAAGCCGAGTAGGTTGTTGCTGCTCCAGGTGGGGTTGATCGATTTGAAGTATTCTTTAATTGGGGTGTATTCTGATTCGTGTTTTATGCAGGAGGTTAGGATATGGTCAGAGTTCTCAAGTTCAGGACAGCCATGTCGACAAAATGGGTCAGTGTGTATATCCAACTTGTTGATGAAGGCATTTAGCCTATTGTGTCCTGATCTGAGACGGTGTAAAGTGGTGTTGATAAGTCTGTTCTGGTGGTGAAACCAGTCCACGACGCCAAGGCTTGTTTTGGAGGTTACGCTTGGTTTGCCACAGAGTTTTAGATTATTGAGAGTTGATATTGACCATTTCTTTTTATACAGGGAAATGACCTCATTGGGAGCGAGAATATTCTCGATGGAATTGAAGAGGGGTATTTCGTCCATATTACTGGCCAGTTTGTCAGCCACCTGGTTTCCAGTGATCCCGATATGGCTTGGGATCCAAGTGAGGTATGTCTGAGTGCCGAATGCTCTTTTCCAGATGTCAAGGAGGATCGGGGTTTGAGTTAGATTACTGGTAGCGTCGATTGCTTGGAGGGCCACTTTTGAATCACAGAAGATGTAGAGTTCGTTTGGGGTGGAATCTAGATGATAGCATACTTCTAGGGCCTTTTGGACCCCATTTAGTTCAGCGGACGCCTTGCGAGAGGTGCCATGCCTGTTCAATTTGAAGGGAGGGAAGCGAGAGCACAGGAAGTGGCGTCGTTATTAACAGATCCGTCGGTGTATCCTATGATGGTGGTTGGACTGATATGTGCTGTCAAGCTGTTTAAAGTGGCACGGGCTCTTTGGGGGTTGGCGGATGCTTCAGCTTTTTTCATGGGAAACCAGAGCGATTTTTAGGGGGGTACTGCCCAAGGTGGAGGTGGTTAGAGCTGGTTTGCGTAGTTTGGGCTGACAGTGAATAGGCTGTTTGAGTAGTTCAATGTTTTTAAGTCTTTAATCAGAGTAGTGAGGCTGGGGACGCTGCGTAGTGACCAAGTTACGGGGTATAGGAAATAATGAATAATGTTGAGCCTGCTGATAGTTCGAGTGGGTGAGTTTGTAACTTAGCTGAATGAGATACCGCGGATAGTTTAGATTCACGGCCTTTTCTTTTCTAGGGGACAAACCCTTCAAGTGTCCGGAGTGTAATTGTTCTTCCGGACAAGCGGTCACCGACAATCTCACCTCAAGAGTCACCGCAAAGCTTCCCAGACAATCGGTAAACCCGGTGCGATCCGTACAGTGTCTTCTGCCGCCAACAAGAGGAAATTAAAAGCTAAGTCGAACAAACAGGTCAAATCCACCCAAATTATTTCGCAGTTTTCTTTATTCTTCACCATTCTTCGTTGTTGCTAAGCGCATTTTTTTTCCTTTGTAGCGAGTGTCGAACGGAGATATAGATTCTGAAGCTCATCTGGCGAAAGTCATCGCCGATATCTGGTGACCTGTCGAATCAACACAATTCTTTGGGCGATCAAAGTGGATCCCTGGGAAATTTGACTGTGAAATTCCACTTAGACGAAGCCGGCAATGTCCAAGTAATTCATATCACTAGCTCTAGTTCGTAATGGTTGAATTTGAAAGTTAAAAAAAAATCCTTTTCTTTTAGTTGCCAACATTGGACTCGACTACGTTGCTGGACTTGAGGGACTTGAGCGATCTTTTCCTGACCCAGGGCGATGGACAGGTCCAAGGGATCGCATTGACTCAGGAGATGAATTTGTCGCATCTGTTAACCGAGAACGAGTCTAAACCGGGACGAGCTGAGTAAGAATTTTTATGAACTCTGAATCCGGTTTGCGACTTTTGACGGGGAACCACGGAAGAACAATGCTCGTTTCCAGTTCGCATGCGGATCAGCACAATTCCGAAGTAGAGGAGGGAGCAGATCACGCTATCCTGCTAGAGGCAGTCGATCCTGTTGTTATTTTGGGAGTTTCCAGCGAAACAAATCCTGAACGGGTGTCGGTAATTACGGCAAGAAATCGCAACTTCCAAAAGTGAATTCAAATGTTCAAATTTATTTTTCTCTGAAATAATACTGTTTCTCTGACACTACTCAACGATCGGTCATTGAGTCATCGGACATTTGCATCTCGCTTATTAGTAAATTTTGTGTTTATTATCATCGATTATGATATTTCTGTAATTTTATATGCTCTCTTAAAATAAAATGTTTGTATAAATTACATCTACTTAATATAATTTTGTAATTAAAGAAGTGTGCCAAATTTCAAACTTTGTCTATTGTGAACAATGAAAATCAAAAACGTTACGTTTTGCTCACTTAATCGCATTTAATCTTACCCATCTCTATTTTGGTACCTACCGCTAATTGAACTTAGCCAGTGCTTTTATCGATTAGATCACTTTTTATAATTTCCCGTAGAGATACTAGAATTCTATCTCGTTCACAGACGAACGAGATTCGACACGCCAACGCTTCGATACAAATCGCTATTCAAACGTACAAAAGAATGTTGCATTCTTCAACACGAAACGTACGGAAATGTTTCGCAAAATATGTTTACTTTTTATTGAAATAGACGAGTAACCTGAGCCCCGGTCAAATCCGGGGAACTTTGGTCTAGCGTAAAACGGACGCTTTTGCTATTCGCTTTTCTGAAGCTTAATAGCACGATCTGCCTATAATAGATTTTATCGTGGGAAATCTGCCCAGTCAGTAGATTCCCTACCTTACTTGAAGATTTTGTCATCACGGCGATGCTATAGACATCTGGTGGTGATGCTGGTTGTTGCGTCATGGTCGGGACATCAAAGATTGTGTCATCACGGCGACGCTATAGACATCTGGTGGTGATGTTTTGGCATGTTTGGGCAGCGACTCGACTGACTAATCACAGCGTGTTCGCATTGTGACGTGGATAAGCTCCTCCCCCAAAATGTTCGTGACTACAGAAAAGCTAATAGCAAAACAGTCAAACTTTACGCTAGACCAAAGTTCCCCGGATTTGACCGGGGCTCAGGTTACTCATCTTTAAAATAAATGTGTAACTTTCAGGGGTATCGTTGTTTGTACACAGCGTTGTCCCTGTAAAATCATATTATAGCCACACACATGGAACTTAAACCCAAAAAAACAAAACTTAGATTAAATTCCCAATCAATCAAACGATTAATCGAAGACAATGTCAAAAAATTCCCCCCGAAAAAACCTAAAC
This sequence comes from Daphnia pulex, assembly GCF_021134715.1. Lineage (NCBI taxonomy): Eukaryota > Metazoa > Arthropoda > Branchiopoda > Diplostraca > Daphniidae > Daphnia > Daphnia pulex. The sequence continues at coordinate 3,604,291 of NC_060021.1, read as the reverse complement.
GCCTAAACCCCGTGAAAAAAAACCCTATCGGGAAACTCGCGCGCGAAGCAAGGGATCAGATTTATTTCCCACCCCACCCCACCCACCTCCCACTCCGACTGTGCGATGCGACGAAGTCTCTCTCTTTTTTCTACGGCTCGATGACTGTTTTAAGGGTTTTATACTCAATTTTTCTCTGGGAGGTGGCGCTGTTCCTCTCGGAGAGATAGGGAAGCGTTTTTTCAGAAAGGGTCATCAAATATGTTTTATACGTTTTGTGGGGATGGGACTGACGGTATGCAAATTGCGACTGTCTTTTAGAGGAGATGATTTCACGGTGCAACGTCAAGGTACGCGCTTTGTTATATCAAAGACATCAGCGTGAAAAAAATATGAAAAAAGAAGCAAATTTTTTAGTTATTATTTCTCCCGACAGGTAGTTCTGAGACCAATCTATAATTCAAGGCCGACGAACTCTAACGCGGCCTTGGAATTGGAATACAACCAAAACAAAACAACAATTGATGGCTGGCTGCTAATCAACCAAGTTTAAAGAAATGTAGTCAAATCTAGTTTGAAGAATGTAGGCTATCTTTTGATTGTAAATTCTATTGTGGTACATGGAATTCAATTATCTATTTTCTCCAACTGATTGTTTAATGCTTATTTTGTATCCAGATTGTACGCACTACACAGTGCTACAGGCTACAGGCATCATCCCCAGCAATGTTGGAATTACTTTTTCTCAAGTTTTTTCCAGAGTTTTTTCTCCTTTGGCCAATCCTTTACTATGTTACTGAGACAAGAGATAAGTTTGGATTCCCCCTGTTATTGATTGCTTGGACTGGTACTGAAGTTCTTCGCTACCTTTACTCATCGCTTGGACTGTTACTGAAGTTCTTCGCTACCTTTACTAATTGCTTGAACTGTTACTGAAGTTTTTCGCTACCTTTACTACATCTTGAATTTACTCTCTGCTGTGCAAGCTATTACAGTGGTGCAGGTAAATATTACTATTTTCAAATTTTACTTTTGGTTTTATTATCCAATAATGTTTTCATTTGAACAGATATTCTTTTTCATTAATCTTGTATCCTTTTGGAATAACGGGTGAGCTTATTTTCTGTTCTATGCTCTACCCTACTACAGCATAACTCAGGAATTTTAAGTTTTACTACCAAATAAGTGGAATTCAACATTCAACTTCTAAAAATTTTCGCGTGAAATTAGGATATGACCTACTAATCAAACAGGTGATTTCATTCCTTGGTTCACTTTTTAGAAAATTTGAATTTGAACCGTATGTTTTATTTGTCTCACAGATGAGAGGTCGTTTTGCTGAATTCACCCCTCTGGGTTCTACGGAACAGCACGTGCGACAAAAGTTGTTCCAAAGATTCCATTAACGAACTGGCTTTCTTAACAACGCCGACTGTTACATCCGGGAAGGTCAACGCCGTCGACCCAAAGAAGATCCCTCCAACCCAATCAACGTGACTGACGTAATCACCCTTAAAGCAGAGAACAAATAAAATCCTCGACTAATCGAAGGAGCTTTCAAAGAGAGTGAAAACAACGAATTAACTGGATTCAAAAGTATCCGAGAATCGATATCGAAACATTCAAGTAAATATCATTATTCACTTTACCATAATCGTGAACTAATTTTTTGTGTTTTGTCTTTAGAAAAAAGTCTAATTATCAAGGCCTTGCTCATTACTGTATTTGCTGAGGCAAACCCCAAAGAGGAATGATCGAATGCTCATCTGCAAGGGTATGATTCCATCTTTCGTGTTTAAGAGGAGCGAAACAACAAGGTCCAGGGGCCAAAAACAAGACCAATGATGAAGGCAATGCGATCTGCAGAATCAAAGATGGCCGTTACCTCAGTGACTATATTTGTCGTTCAAGACGGACTCGTATTGTAACGATCCACTCGCTGCTAGTGACGTTACAAAAAAATCCTGTTCGATTACCCGAAGGTGAAATTCTTCAAGGTCTCACCAAGAAGACCATGAACTGGCAAGTGTGTCATTATATAGATATAATCATAATTTCAAAAATTTAACAATTTGTTATCTTGTTTAACTTAGGATCGACGCTGCAATCTACTAAAGAGATAACACTTAACAGCATGACTGTCTCAATTATCTACCATGTTTCAACGTGCTACGACGCTTCTTCTCGGAAAGAAATGGATTATAAAATAGATAAAATGACCTTCAAAAATTGTCGGTGAGGGGGAAACACCGCGATTGGCTCTTCCCTAGCAAGACAGGTTTTCTAATATCGAAAGAAGATTGACACAGGGTTGTAGATCTTGTAAGGATTCCGCCAGGCTCATAGCATGTAAAAAGGTACACTTGACTTTCTAAAGTCACCCTCGCTATTGAAAAGAGTCAAGGCCAAGAGTAACCGACACAAACTAGACCCATAACTTCCAGAACAATTTAAACCTTATGCCTTTCTAAAAATCCCCCTTTGTTCATGAAAAAGCCAAGGCCAAAAGCTGACGCTACTAAAAATGCGCCTCATTCTTCAACATTTCAAAATGTAATAAATAGAACTAGCAAGTAAAAAGAAGCAGTGACGTTCGGAGTCGTTACAGTCAGTCCGGCAGTTCAGTTCCGCCAGTTCCGTCTAAACTGTTCTTCCTCTGCACTACTCGATTCTACCCTATCCGAAATTCTCTCACTGACCAGACTCTTCCTTTCACCTTAATTCCACTTCCCTCAACTGTATTGACCAGACGTATCATCGATTGTCCAGCATTCTCTTATCAGTGTAATAATGCGGTAAATACAAGTCTTAGTAGTATCTTTCTCTTATATTTTAATTCTTATGTTAGTAATTTACGCCATCACGCAGCGTAAGTTATTACAATCTCGTTACGCTGACCTTTTTTAACAAAGGGTTTAGGGTGTGTAAATGAGCGGAAGTGCCCGTAAAACGCGTTCAAAGTTTTGAGTTTTACGGAGCTGACGCGCTGCCCAAGCCGGCCAGAAAGGGGGATCGAGCGGGGGTGGCGCGTGCCTAGTGGACGTTTGGCGGGTATGAGGGTCGGCCCCGCCTGAGCTCTGGTGAAAAGCCGGAGACTCTCTCGGAAATGAACTTTTTCGTACAGTTACTGCCCGGAACACCCACTAATTTCCTATATAGAGAAGAGGTGGTCGAAAAAAAAAGTTGGAAAAAATTTCCTCGTCCTCAAATTTTTCTTAGTCCGAAAAATTGAAAAATATTATATATAATATAAGTCCCGACGACGGGGTAGTGACGCTGTAGGCGGGACTAGGATGAATTGAAGCGGATGAAAAAAATGGAAATGGAAATGAAAATTTCTCGATTTCCGACGACGGTGTTTTACAACGACTCTTTTGCCCAGCTGCCGGTTGGTGCGAGAGAGGAGTGAGCGAGACCCGTCGATTCGTAAAAAAGCCGTCACTCCGTGGAGGAGTGGCGGCTCTCAAGTGGGATGCTTGGGCGTGTCGTGATGACTTGTGACCGTAAAAAATTCCCACTCGTCGAAAATTTTCTAAATCCCAACTTTGAAATCGATGGTTCCTGAAAGTCGGCTGGCCGTTGGATGGGGCAATGTCCCCGTCCAATCGCTAAAAATGAGCCGGAAAACGGACACATTATGTGGCAGAACATTAGTGGTTTTCCTTAGTATAGAAGAGGTCTCGATTCCTAAACTCGGAGAAATTTTCAGAGTCCCAAAAGTTTTCGAAGTGTCGAATAGTTTGGTTTATCAAATTGAATTTTTTTTTTTTAATTTGCGACATTACGACAAGCGCGATTGTCGCCCGGTCCAAATTTTCAAACGAGTCTTACTTCTTGTTAGTCCGCCTGGCCGATACCAAAGAATGGCCGATCGTCGACTATCCGGCGAATAGACTGAGGAAAGAAATAAAATCGAAACCGGTTGTTGGATAGATATCGAAGGGAAGCCGAAAGAGGCGAAGAGAAAGTGCGAAATTTCTTTTGTAGTTTCGACACAAAAACTTTGGTATCTACGGGGAGCTTTGTGGAATGGACCGAAGACGAAGAATTGGTAGTTGTCCGGTTTGGCCAGAGATAAGGAGATGGGACAATGCCGTGTTAAAGCGGCCATGACAGTTTCCGCGACACCATCTAGCGGCTAATGCCCGCCCTTCATCATTAGCAGACGAATTCCCAGCAATTCCCCCTCGAAGGCACTGTAGGCTTGGCGGCTTGTTTGAATTTTGGGAAAGGAAGCTAGAGCAGGACGACACTCATGAGGGTATGATGCTCGTATATTGCCCCTCGTCTAACATGACATGGCATCGCATCAAATATTAGTGAGAGTTCATCTTCTTTTAATGAAATATAGATATTGTTGTAAGATAATAATAATCAAGAAGATTAGCCTATGTGTTAAGTAACTTTGGTGAACTCAATGACAATGTTCTAACTCCCTTTTTCATCAAGAATAAGATTTCAAGTGACTCAAAAAAAGGGAATGGTCCAATTAAATTTCTTATTCCAGTCTCTTTACATGAAGTCAGGCTGTGGAGTAGGATTTTAGTTGGACCGTTCCCTAATAATATTTCAACACATCTTTATATTCTTGATGAAATAGACCTTGATAGTGTAATTGGGAACGGTCCAACTTTAACCATTTTACATCAAGAATATGTTTGAAATAACCCAATAGAAGGGAACGGTCCAAATAAATTTCATATTCACAGTACTTGTAATAAAGTCATGGACTGCATAAATGTATAAAAGGGAACGGTCCAAATAAATTTCTTATTCACAGTACTTGTAATAAAGGGCTCTTCCCTAGCAAGACAAGTTTTCTGCTATCGATCACATGTTGCATTTGCACATGTGACAGCACGATATAGCAGTGACAGGTGCTATTGTCTTTTTAAAATTTTAAAATTAAAATTTTTTTAAAATTTATTTTTCGACTTGGTCGTGATTCGATCCTCGGTACTTCGACATGTTACTCCGATCTTCCACTTCCATCAACTCCGGAAGCTTTTTAAATTTAATTTATCAAAAAGCGAATTAGTTCGACCGAGTTTTAAACCTCGGACCTTTGGCATGGCAGCACGGGTCGCTGACCATAAGGCTACCATTGACATTGAGATGAGGGAAAGCATGAGCCGTATGGTAGCTCCCCACAAACATAGCTTTGTGTAATGCAACATGTGACCGCATGATATAGCAGTGACTGATGCTATTCCCATTTTAAAATTTCAAAATTTCAATTTTTTTGAAATTCTCTTTTCGACTTGGCCGAGATTCGATCCTCGGTCCTTCGACATATCAGCCCGGAATGCTGACCATTAGGGCACCGGTGACATGGGAGCAGATGGGGAAACATGGGCTAATATAGTATGGCCCAGGCCGCCCAGGTATACCCCCCTTCACTCACCCCTCTCCCATGGGTATGCGCCACCCCCCTCCCCCGCTCGACCCCCTTTTTTCGATAGCAGAAAACTTGTCTTGCTAGGGAAGAGCCATGATCATCTTTCGTCAGTCCTTTAATTGTTTTATTAATATCAACATCTAAGAATTAGCCCAGCAAACACTCGCAAATATTTGTTATGGTGACATGCCATAATTTTTTCATGCTAGAGGGGATTGGTAACGTACTATACAGGCAAATTTCGCTATATCCTACGAGTCCTCCACTGGGTTTCCCTTGAAAGTTGAAACTTCAAATCAACCGGGGCCATAATTACTGGGAATTCGGCTGCTAATGATGAAGGGAGGGCATTAGCCGCTAGATGGCGCGCCGAAAAGTGTCATGGCGGCATTCCCTACTATGTGTCCCATCTCCTTATCTCTGGGTTTGGCGTTGGTTGTAGTTTAATGCCTCCGTGGCAAAGCTCCTTTCCGCCCACCACTTCATATAATTTTAGTTTCGATTCCTTTAGATCGCGCTTGCATATATTTATATATATAATATCCGAAGCACGATGAGGACGGGAATTCAAACGCCTGCTGCACCGATTGGTGCGACAGCTGAGAAGCTAGTCACTCGATCCAACGACTCTGGGTTGAAAAGTTCAAAAAAGGTGCGCGCGTCAAAAAAATTTTTGATTTTGGACATTGCGTGGCTTCGGCACATGTGGTTTGTCTGAGAACGTCTGTGAGAGAAATCGGACGCTTGCTCTTTGTTATTTAACCGTAACAATACAAGACGGGAAAGATTCTTTGTTTCAAACTTACGACATCATAACCATCAGCGTCAACCGTCAGCGACGACGACAACGACGAGAATTAATTGGAAAAATAACCATTTAAAGCAGGAATTATTCTTTTTTTTTAAGACTTAGTGAATCAAAATCCGTGGAAAAATAAGGGAATGACAGCTGAGAGAAAAAAAATGAGCCAGTTGCACCACTCTCCCCTATAGATGCCGAACCCTTGCTTCAGGCGCGAGTTTCCCGATTTGTTATCTTTTCCACAGAGATTATAGGTTTTTTGGGGGGAAATTTGACATTGTTTTCGATTAACCGTTTGATTAGGAATTTTCATCAAGAAAAATTCAGTTACAATTAATTATAGACTTCATCAAAACAGTTCTATGAAATGTCAAATGATGATAATATTGAAGAGGAAATAAGGTTAACTATTAACATATACTATCTCTTATTCTACAGGTTCCCAGCAGTCACATTCGTTTAACATCAACCTCCTGCATTACCCTGCTGAAAAAAACAACCAGACATTTGATTGCTGCATCCCCATCTTTCTGTTTACTCAACACTTTTGAAACAACTATTCATTCACCTCTCAAAACCACCCCAGACGAAACCTGACGTCTTCTTTTCATAATGCCACCTAAGAAAAAATTCCGCCTTTCGCAAAAAAGGAAAGAGAAAACGGCAAAGCGAGAGACAGAAAAAAAAACACACCAACATTGGAAAAAGCCCAAAATGACAATTCAAGCAGCAGCAATAGTCCAAAGGAGTCTCAATCCACCAACTTCACAATCAGAAAAAGAGAGAAAGAAAAATCTAACACCACCAATCCTGTGAAAAAATTTGCAGTTCAAGTCTTTAAAAAATTTCCGGTTTTACAGCGAATCCCAGTAAGACTTCGAAATCCAAGATGGGTGAAGACATTCCCACTTCAAGTACTCCGTTAAAACGCTCTACTTTAAAAACTACAAAAAGTAAAACGTTACAGCCACATTAAACAAAAAACATTCGTCTTGCAGCATAGTGACAAAAGTAGCAGTGATGACGATAGCAATACAACCAAACAGAAAGATTCTAATAGTAGTTACCCACAAAAACTTGGAAGCAACTCTGAAAATACCAATCAAAAATTATTCTCATCAGCAAATAGCAAAAACACAAGAAACACATCTAAGAAATTAAAAAAGAAAACATTCGATGATTTCATGACACTGTTTCAGTTTTCATCAGATTCCTCCCAAATTGATTCAGATGACGATAAAAAGAAAAAAGAAACCCCAAAACATAAAAAAAACTCATTTTCCCTATTTCGAATCTAGGAAAAAGAAAACAAAAAAAGAAAACAAACGTAATATGGAGGAAAGCACTTTCACAGACAATGACAGCTTACAATCTCAGCTTCAGCCCTCATACAATTCCAAAAATGTGACGGTAATTGCAAACGAATGGAACACGACCACCAGTTCATCTGAGGGAGAATCACCCTCCAAAACATCTACCGGGAAAAGTGTATCAAAATCGTTTAAAAGGCTGAAAAAAAATATTTCAAGACAACAAAACACCAAGTCATCCAAACAACTCCAGATGAAAAATCAATTCTTGACATTGACATGGTAACTCCTATTCCTTAGTCTCATTACACATTTATATTTTTTTTTTCGCCAACATTGGAAATGAAAATTTTCAAATCAGACTTCACAATGTCAAACTACCCTATATATGCTTTATTTTTCAAATTTACAGTCCGAACTCCAGATTTCCGACAGCAAAACACCTTCGATTCAAATGAACAAGGATGACGCACATCAAATCCAACAAACAAGGTAATGTTCATTGCCATATACAATTTATACATAAATATTTGAATACTGAATTCACAAAAAAAAAAGAATACTTCATAAAACTATTTTTATTTTAGTAGCGCAATCTATTCAAACAAAGTTGACATACATCATTCTTTTTCCAGTGAAGGCATCTCGTCAGACGAAATGTCTCAACCAGCTCTCCAACCAACTGAATTTGAACAACAGATACTCAAAGAAAACCAACACGTCAACACTGAGAAAAGTCTACAACGAGAAAGGATAGGAAGAATTCATCATAAAGAAATAACAACACAAAATAACATTACAAACACAAGTGAAAGAAGAGAACGAGCCCGAAGTCAAAGAACCGACCAACGAAAAAGAACTGGACATGAAAATGACATCCAAAAGCCAAGCAAGATAAAATAAGATAGAGACAGAAATGAGAGAAGTGATCAAAAGGAAATAACCAAAAGAAATAGCATCTGGGACAAAACAGAAAAAATGGGAATCAGAACGGGAACAACTTACAGTTCAAAACAAGATCCATGTTTCCAATCTGAAGAACTGCTACAACTTGATAAGGCAGGCATGCCAGAACCTCTTTCCAATGACGAACTCACAGAAATAACCAATTCGATTTTTAATCGATTCCACGAAGAGATTGTTTCTTGCTCAGTATGCAACCAATTCAAGCAAGTTTCCAAATGCAAATTGTTCCCTTTCAAAAAGGTTCCACAATAAATGTTTGGAATACTGAAACCCCCAAACGGAACCAGCAACTCCGCCAAACCGTTGTACCCAGAACTTGTAAAACAATACGACATATCACAACTTCTTCCGAAATCTTCGGAATTCAGACATGTGTTTCAAATCGTACTGCTAGCACCCAACGGTGTTTTGCTTCACACCTCCACTTGTAACCACGAAGAGCAATGCAGATGCACCCCCCATCTGTACATCTGCGATCAATCACGCAATTCCTAAGCGGGCAAGTTGCTAAAATTCGCCATCGCCAATGGAAAATCGGTGGGACAACTTCCAGTAGAACTTCAAAACATGTCATTTGGTTCCCTGAGTTTAATGAGGCCGGTGCAATCTTACGGAAGAGTGACCACATTCCAAGGTACCACGGGGCCAGGAGGCAGTAGTCTCAAAGGCCATGTCTATTCCACCCCACTCCCTACAGCGCTTGTGATCCAAAAAGTGCCAATACAACCCAGCGACAGCGTGGTTCGAGTAATAGTGGTATCCCCCTTTACTAGTGACGCATCGGCCCTGAACAAAGGAAAAATTGCCTCCACGAGATCAGCATACATCATTGAACCCACAAAAATACGCCAACTGTACCAATTCTGGTGTAGCGTCGACAACGAAGTCATGAAAAGATACCCTTTCGACGAAGAGACCTTTTCAACACTTCCAGACAAAGACACATCACCCGATGTATATCTTGTCGACCAAGAAGAATTGCGGAAGCTACCGGACAACGACATAGGAAACAAAAATCTTTCCCACACCAAAACTTCCGTGAGTGGAGGTGATTCCTTACTACGATCAGCCGAAGAAGAAAGGGAATCCCTCATGATTTCCTGTACGATAACAGTACGCGAAAAAGACGACGAAAATCAAAATAGAAATCTCGCGAATCATTTGCCTACTACTGCTAAAGCCTCCTTTCAGCCGTCAACCAACACTTTCGTCGTCCGTCCGGCACAGCAGTTCGTCTCCGACAGCGATCCAAATTACCTGGAAACCCGCTACCCGGATCTGTTCCCATTTGGTCGAGCGGGATTTAACGAGAAGAGAAAAATCCCCATCTCCAATAAAACCCTCATCGCCTACTATACTAATCTCAGCACGCGGCAATTTCAAAAACCAGTTTTCGTATTGCCGGTGTACGACATGATCGCCCGCAACTCCTCTTACAACATGGCGTTAATTCGCGCCAATTTACCTTCACGAGAAATCAACGCCGAAGGCAACGTGATTCCTCGCGCCGAAGCGTATGCCCGAATACCGCTAGAAGATTTGAAAAAATTAGCAGATTACCAAAGCGAAAAAATCAAACGGCAACTTTTAGGGAAGAGAGCACCACGCCCGCCAGCCAGTTCTAGTGGTCTTGCTTCCTCATTTTTTACAGACCAAAAAATTGCCAATGAGACCATGCAACACTCTCAAGCGGCCTCACAGCAAAACCGTCAAGACGTTTATGCAGCTCACGCCAACAACGGTAAAGCTACCATTTGGCTAACAATCAGCCCTGACGACGCAAAATTCTTCAAAGTTATGTGGTACGCCTTGGGCCCCAAAGAATCCGCCCCTAGCGCAAAAGCCATACCACAAGGCACCAAACGTTTCGCCTTACTTTCAAAGCATCCTGTGGCAGCCTCTCTCAACTTCCAAAAATTCTCGAAATTGTCATCGAGGACATCATTGGTTGGAGTTTGAAGAATAAACGGCCTTTCAGAAGAGGAGGACTTTCCGGTGTACCCAAAGCCTGGGTAAGGGTGGTAGAAGAGCAATCCCGTCTAACTCTACATACACACATGCTTATTTGGATTTACGGACATTCGGCGATCGAAAACCAACTGACCATGGCATTGAAACGCGACGAAGACCAACACGAGACCGACATGCAGACCATCGGCATAGATGATGTAAGTGAATCATTAATGAAACCACCACTTCAACAAGTATGTAAAAACTTTTCCAATTCTTCTAGACACAAGCAAACGGGACAGAACAGGATGATCAACGCACCCCTTCTTTATTTACAACTCCACTCAACAACTCTCCGAGCAACACGCAGACACTCAATACCGTAAGCGAAATCTTTACTTCCAATATTATATAAATGAAAAAGGGAAATCACAAAAAAGGACCATTCAAAAGTAACCTCAACATTGGGCTCAGCAATAGAGGATAGATAAGGAACAGTAATAAAACTATATCTAAAAAAAATGCAAGAATTCAACACAACCCAACCCAATCGTCTCAACCGAGCATACGCTAACGTCAAAGCACTCACCGACAAACTTGCTCAAAATATTGACATCTTCATCCAAGGTGAATTCGTGATGAAATGCCCATTTTGTCACACGGATACCTTAACTATCACTTCTAATGCCGACCTCGAGATCGCCAGAACTCCAGGAAAAGAATTCGAAAGAAAAATACTCTATTGCAAATCGTGCAACAATAAAGTGACAGTCGGTCACCAAGTTCAAGCCGCACTACAACAAGGCTACAAGAGACTAAACCAACCCCAACCATCCGCTGAAGATGTCGACAGTTTAATCTGGTAAACTCTCAGAAAAAAAGAAGCGAGCTACACTAAAAACCAAAAGGATCATTGGATGCTCGACTTCGCGAGCATCCAATTAAGCGTCAACCTTCACGACTGGAGGCACAGGAAAAGCTGTTTTAAAAACGGAAGAACAAAGTGCCGTTACGGAATTCCATTGGAACCGTGCATCTGCACGGATGTCACAGCAGTGTTTACTCAACCGCCGCCCGGAATTCACGCCACCAACCCACTCAATGAAGAGACACCCCATCCAAAGTCCCAAATAAAAGAACTTCACATTGACGTAAAGAAGAGAGCCCCGTTTACATTTATCACCGACTCTAATTCGACCATCATGTCGGTGATCAACTGTAACAACTGCACCAAATACGTGCGCGACCAACAGGTCAGCATGTACTACGGTGCCTACACGACGAAACACTCAACGGACTGCGAGAAAGCTCTGGCTGAAGCTATGCTGGCCATTGAAAAACACGAAAACAAAGTGCGCAAACAGCAACAGCAAGCCGACAACGAGAACGAACGTTACCAGCGAGAACGCGAGATGGAGGAAGATAATATGGAAGAACCACAACTCCCCACTCCCCTACTAGCACACATTGTCCATAGGACGTCCATTGGATATCCGACGGTCCATTTTCCGTTTGTCCGTTTAGCGTTAGCTACGGATATCCTATGGATGGTATATTTTGATGCAGATAACGGTTGGTCGCGGATGGTCATACTGGGATGTCCTATGAATGTCCATCTGGTACCAATCTCGGATGTGAAGTCAGCCGTACATTCGTGATGAGTATTGGACATCGTATGGATATCAGAATAAGGATCTGAAACGAACGATTAATTTCACATCCCAGATTGGTACCGATGGACATCCATAGGACATCCCAGTATGGGCCGTGTTTTCTTGATCCAAACATTCCATCCATAGGATATCCGTAGCTGACGCTAAACAGACGGACGGTTTTCGTTCACAGGATATCCATAGAACGTCCTGTGGACATTGTGTACTAGTAGGGAAGCTTGAATATTCCCTTTGTTTCCTATTGATAAGAACAAGTATAGCATGGATGCATAACACTGGCATGTCATCTAAGAGTCCCGGGTTCGATCCCCGATGAAGTTAGATCTTTTAATTTCCTAAATTTTTAACTGATACCAAAGACGTCCGTTTTTTGGACGTCCATGGATATCCCAAGTTGGACGTCCGCAGGAGAGGACATTAGTATATCCTTTAAACATCCATAGGACGTCCAACTGGGACATCCAACTGGATCGGCTCTGACATCCATAGGATATCCTATGGATATCTCTGTGCTAGTAGGGTCCTCGCCGATCCGATTATTCCATTGGTTTGGGAAAACTACTCTCGGCTATAAGAGCTTCCACCAACGGAGACACCATCGGAGATCCTCTCGCCGCCTTCGCGTTGTTGGGAAACAACATTTTCGCCATGTCTCACCAAACAGCGCCACTTCCTCTCACGCAAGCCATAGGCTACCTTGAAAAACAAAATATCAACGCTACATTCAATCGATTCGGAGAAGTGAAAGCCACTATTCACGACTACGTTTTTCCGATCCAACCGAAACCAAGACATCGAAGACATGAATTACTGGACCTTCATCAAAACGCAAGTATCCTGCAAATTAGCTCCACAAAAACGAAGAGACTCAGACAACGACAACGACGACGAACTTGAACCCGGACCCACCCATGAAATACACCGATTCTCAGGCAGTCATCCCCAGCATGCGACACAAGGTCACCGCGCTCGCACGAACGTACACTGGACGAAATATCTCGTCAAAAGGCTCCCCGATCAGGACGATCTCGAGGATAACAGCAACCTGACGACCGAAGAACGAGAGCAGAGACGAGGAGAATACGCCAAAGGAGTATTAATCATGTTCGTACCTTTTTGAGAGAAAACGGACATGGTCAACGAAGGCGAAACTTGGTGGAACGCCTACCAACGACAAAAAAAAATACTGTACAGCAACCAAGACACCAAAACCACCATCGACAGCATCCAAAATTTCTACGAAAGCTTCTGCCGCCCCAGCTCAGAATCCCAAACTTTGGATTTCACTGAAACGAATCTCAAGCAAATAGCCGAGGAAGAAAACGAAACCATCGACACCAATGAAGAAGAAATAATAGATATCATCGACATCGACCAGGAATTAGAAACGACAGCAGATCAACCACTGGAAGAACTCACCAAGGATCCCTTCATTGCAAAACTGGCTTCCTTGCCTGAAAACCCTATGGATATCCCAACGAGACAATGGACGTCAACCATCAATCGCGATGACGCCTTACAAGCCATTCGCCAACTACCCTCGAAATCCGGAAACAAGTTCACGTTACCTGGGCGAACGAGTCTGGGATTCCCCATGTCAGAAAGCAACCCAACAATGGAAGATGCAGAAAATGCCACCCAATTGGATAGACCCTTAGGTAAAAACTGATACAATAAACTTAAAATTCAAACAGACTTTGATTTTCTCCTTCTCTTTTCCAGGAACGCGAATACAACTACTGGAGGACTTAGCTAAAGCACTTGACCATCAGATCGACGAGCCAGGACTTTCAGACGGAAGCGAACCAGAATTGCTGGAAGCCAACTTCCCCAGCCTCCAAGAACAATCACAACATTGGTCGTTGAACGCAGAACAACACGACGCTTTCCTTCTCATGGGAGCTGCGCTGTTACAACACGTCCACACCACCAACCAGCTTTCCCAATTAGAACACAACCAGAGACTGGTAGCCAAAATTCACAAAATCAACAACTATTTAGATGCAGTTTTGCCCATCAACCGCCAACTCGTGATGTTCTTGGCCGGGTCGGGAGGAACAGAAAAATCACGCGTAATCCAATGCTTCAAAGATTTCGCTCGGCGCTGGCATTCCGTAGCATCCACCGTCATCAGCGATTCCTCTGGCGTGGCTGTTATGCTCATTGGAGGATGCACCCTCCACTCCGCATTGGGGATTGGCATTCGAAGAGAGCCCCCAAAACCCACTCAACAACAAATCGACGCCTGGTCAGAAGTGGGAGTCTTGTTCATCGATGAATTTAGCATGGTGACACCACACATGCTGGATCTCATCGACACTCGACTAAGGCAATTAAAAGGCCAACCCGACAAACTCTACGGTGGTGTTTATCTCATCTTTTGGGGCGACTTCTACCAACTACCACCTGTAGGCAGCGGCACCATTTACTCCAACCTCAATGTTACAGCAGGTGTCAATACAATCCGAGCATCGAACGGCCAGCACACTTGGAAAACATGCCTCACCGACGTCATAGAACTCACCAAAAACCACAGACAACAAGACCCGAAATGGGCCTCAACCCTTGAACATTTCAGAATCCACCAACCCCGTCAAGAAGATATTGATTTCGTTTCGACTCGATACATGTTCGACGACAGCCATCCGATAGAAAACCCACCAAAATTCACCATCACTGCAGTACCGTTCAACGACATGCGAGAAAAAGCTCTGCGATACTGCGAGCAACGTCTGATTCTAAACTACCAAATTGCAACAACCCAAATGACTGGCGGACCCACGGCATCCTACTCGTCAAAGCCGTAATCAAACAAACAAAAAAATCAAACCCAATGACAGAACAACAAATAGAAGCCATCCGCAATCTGGGTTCAAAAAAACTAGGCCGAGCCGGAAACTTGTAGGGGAGACCGGACCCATATTGGACAGTTCCAATTTTTACCCCATATCTCCCATCCCCTTGGGCGAAATGGAGAATTTTTTTCCAAAAACACGCAGAATTGTTTCCCTCACCCCCTCGAATTTTTTCGTAGTTGTAGCTTTAAAATTAGAAAAGTTACAACGATTTCAATTTTTCGGTGTTTTTTTCCAAACTAGGGTTATATTGGACAGGCGCCTGTACCAGGTTAGACGCGGTCTTTACAAGGGGACTGAATCAAGCAAAAATTTTGAAAAAAATAAAAAAATATAGGGAATTACATGATAATATCATGTAGAAAGTTTGGAAACTATAAGTGGAAAAATGATAAAGTTTTCTTATAGGGAAAGGAATTTCAGGCTTTGTATAGCAGAGGGGTGGAGCTTGCCCAAGGCAACGATCGGCAAAAATTTATCGGCACCCTTAACAGGTCCAATATCACCCCCCGTTTTTGTCCAAAGTAACCCCAAACTACTACCCTCCGTTAAAATCAATATTACGGCTTAACCGTTAGATACAAAATTAAATTTTTTTTACAGTATTATAGGCAATTGAATTGCCTATGCAATAGTATGAAAAACTTAGTCAAAAAATTGTTTGTTTTTGAGTAAAAATAGTAAAAGCGGAGAAAAAATTTGTAAATTTTGAGTGTGTTTTTTATTTTGTATCATAACACACAAAATAATATATATAAATGCATGAAAATTTATACACATGAAGAATGCATTAAAACTAACATAAAATTAAAAATTAGATTTTTAAAACTTATTTTACTATTTTTAAGGTCACTGTCCAACTTGGAACAGTGTCCAATATGGGTCCGGTCTCCCCTACTGCATCTTAGACGCACCATACATCGTCACCAACAACGACGACGTTTCAAAAGGAGTAGTGAACGGAACGCTAGCCTTCCTTCAAGACATTGTCCTGAAAACGGGATGCACCATCGCCCTACACGAACTGAAATCAGGGAAACGGGTACCAACCGTCTACGCTTCAGATGTGGAATGCCTCTTATTCAAACATAAAAATTCAGCATGGAACAACGTATCGCCATTTACAACCATACCAAAAGGCTGGTTTCCAATCATACCTTCCACAAAGGCCGTCGAGTGCAATTTCAACGTAGCCTACCGGACAAAAATTAAAATGCATCAACTACCGTGCGTCCTATCCTTAGTTTTGACTGGACACAAAACACAAGGACTCACCACAGACTCCATCATACTCTCTGGTATAGCCCCAAAAGACAAATCAGGAGTCAGCGGATGGCTGTACGTCACCCTTTCAAGAGTAAAAACCATCGAAGGGTTGTTCCTCATGGAGAACATCGAGAAAAATACAACAAAATACAACGCCAGAAACGACATAAAGCGAAAAATGAACCGCCTACGCGCCATTAATCTTTAAACCATACAACGACTCCAAGCGGCACAAACGAAACAACAAGCGTAAACACAAGCAAAAGAAGAAAAGACCAACGCAATCCAAAAAGCACTATGTATCACACACAAAAATAAGAACATATCACTTAGCCAGCGAATACTTCTTTCCGATACCTTGCCTTAACCCATCGCATCCTACGTCCATTTCGCATCTACAACAGCCTGAAACCATAAAAAAGTAACCAATGTAATAACCTATGAAAAACTTTTTACCAAATTCGACTTCTCATAATACACACCATTCAAAAAAGAAAAAAAAAAGACAAAGAAATAATTAACAAGAAACGACAACAGATCACACTGCATGAATAAACATTTAAAAAAATAAAATTTTACATTTGAATTCCACACACTTCTCGGACAGCTGAAGGAATTCACATGTCAAATTCCCCCCAAAAAAAACCTAAACCCCGTGAAAAAAAACCCTATCGTTATAAATAGCAAGAAAAGAGAACTGAGGAAAACAAAACAAAATAAGAAATACACACGATATACCTGGACCGTGTAGAATACACGGTCTTAAGCCCCTCCCCTTACAGGGCGGAGCAGACGAAATACACGGGTATAGTACACGATTTACCCGCCACACGCACACGATATACATTATACACCGACCCACCTAAAAGCAATACAGCGTAGGGGAGATTGGAGTATGCCGGGACACCGGGTCAAGAGGGACAGTAGGGGGGAAAATAGAAGATTTTAATAAAATTCAAAACATTTTTAGTGCCATCTAATTTGCCATCTAATTTGCCACATGCCATCTAATTTGGCATGTATCTAAAGCTCATACTAAAAATGTTTTGAATTTTATTAAAATCTTCTATTTTCCCCCCTACTGTCCCTCTTGACCCGGTGTCCCGGCATACTCCAGTCTCCCCTACGTACGTAGTCAGGAGACGACGATAGGTCAGGATTGTGAGGAATATGCAATTCAGCAAGTTCACCAGCTGCGCAAGCCACTTGTGGTGACAATCACCGTGAACAGCAACGAGTGCAGAATAAATTAAAAATATGATTGCGTCTTGCGTTAACCAAAACGAAATTTGTTTGACAACTTCTTGGCGATGTGACGAAACGCCCGCCAAAATTCCGAACAGGTCGCCATGTACATGATTGGATTATAAACACTGTGAAGCAGGAACGTGTCCCAAAAATAATTCCATGTTACCAAAATGTTGTCAAGGTTAACCTCCAGCTGGATATACCGGTAAGTGACAATGGCATAACAAGACACAGGAAAGGTACACAACCAAAACGACAGAATGTTGACAGACAAGTTAAGAGCGGCTTGAACTTCGAGTCGGCTGATTTTCAAGCGCCCAGGCTTCCAGGGAAACCATTCAGTGCCGTACTGATTGTTGATGGACTGTGAAGGCAGATGAGGACCCGTTCATCAGTGTCCATTCGATGATGGACGACGACCGGCAGAATTATTTCAGAATCTTGAGAAAGATGTGACAGCTTTTCCCCTCTAACACCTGAAGCATTTTCGGCAATGGTGAATAAAACTTGTTCCGCTGTTGAGTTCGACTCCAATTTAACATCTGCATTACAGAAAATTCTCATGTATTAGTTTGGTTCGATAAATAAAATTTTAAAATTAAACAAAGAATAAAAAAGTTACCAGAGCTGATGTTGCTGGGCCGTCGGATGAAGGATTTATTCTCAAACTTGATCGTTACCGGCTTACGACGGTATTTGGGTACATAACGCCGAATGAGAGTTTTAGTTTCACTGAAGATCTTGAAGTGGAGAACGAGGCAAACGATTCCCAAAAACAAATTCCATGAGAAGCCCAAAAGGCAGCACAGATGTAAATTGACTGGAAGCCCGTCCAAAATGGACTAGTGAAAATAACAAATGTTATACCAACTGCAATTGTGATGGAAACGATGGCACCTCGATTAGTGACGTTCGCCTGATACCAATCGTAGCGAACGATGGACAAGTAGCGATCCAATACGGCCAGTGACATGCAGATCAACAGGATCGAATAATCGACCGGATAAAAAAGAACTACGAACCGACAGGCCAAGTAAAAATCGCGTCTGAGCACTGTCACCAACTCGAGAGCCATATCGACTAAGAAAAGGCATTCGAAGATGGAAATGGCAGCCCAAAAAATGTGGCAGGGATAGTGAAGCTGACGCGAAAAAGTCACCACAGAGAGGACAACACAATTCAACAGGAGATCCCAACACAGATGACCGACGTTCGAAATAAAGTTTGGGCTGCAGAAAGTCCTGTTCCATGACTAGATAATCATATTGTCACGATCGTTTCAGCCCTCTATTGATTGTGGGGTTAATGGTTTACTTACTTAACCCTAGGTGGCCTAATGTAGTTTGTCACCTTGTTTAACCTTGCTTCTTGGCCTTCTTCTCTTTAACCTTGTTCCCCCTCTTGGTGACGGTCAGTCTAGTTTGGAGTGTTAACCTAGCGCCTTGTCTCGTCCGTTGTTGCTGTGTGTTCTTATTTGGTGTAGTTAGTGGACGCTGTTGGTGTAATAAGGTTAGATAGGCACCAACAGTGACAGTTTATCATTCTGTACCGGCTCTTGTGTAAAAGGGAGTCGGCAGAGTGATTGATTTCGCTTATAGTGACCTCACTCCAAGTGTAAATTAGGCCATATCCTGATTTGAGCGTAACAATATTTACCCAACGTAATGTTATTGGCGAGCGCCGATTTATTTCCGTCCATTCTGGCGTAGGGAACACAACGGAATGACGAGGAATCCAGACTCACAGCATATTGTGCTCTACGCTGCTTCAACAGAAATTTCACTTCGCATGCGCAACGGTACGTTAATGCAGCATCATCAGTTCGTCACTTATTTACAGATACCGTTCAGCCTCCCACGAACTGGTTCTAAGTTTTGTCGCATTGAAAAGAAACTCAGACATGCTATCTTATTCTTTGAGCTCTGCTCACCTACTCGCATGGTCGTCGACTGAACGAAATATACCTACCTAATTTCCTACCATCCCCCTACATTGCCAGTACAAGAAAACCAGGGAAAGGGTAGTCACACACAAGAGAAAATAAAATAAGGGGGAAAGAGAGAAAAGAACAATGGCGACTCATTTCTTTCATTTCGAAAAGCGCTCGGTGGAATTCATCGGAGCAGGTGATCATGTGCATGATGGGATTGTAAATGCTGTGAAGAATGTACGCGTTCCACACGTAGGTCCACGTTTGGTCATCACATCACATCACAATCGCCTTTCACCCAGACGCACCAGTAGGTAACCAAAACGGAACAGCTAATCGGCAGGGTACACAGCCAAAACGTTACAATGTTGATGAACAAACTGTGGGCGGCTTAAATTTTTATCCGGCCGATTCGGGATCCTTTTGGCTTCCACGAAAAACATCTGGCGTCTTCCAGATCCGCGACTGACGGCAGCTGATCCATTCGATCACCTCCGTTTAAAGTTCCATCAGGATCAGGCGGTTCGTGGAATGTGATGGAAACTCTCGACTCCGTTCTCTCTCCTAAGAATTGTTCATTCAATCGGAATACCAAAACAAAAGGTAAAACCGAATCGATTCCAGATTTAGCGGAATTTCCACTATCAGCCGGCGGAATGGACTGAACGAATTTGACGCTGACGGATAGCAAACGATGGTATTTCGGGACGTAATTTCGAACGAGCGTCTTGGTCGTGTGGAAGATTTTGAATTGTAGAAGAGAGCAACAAATTCCAGACATTGACCGAAAGCACGTGAGTCAAATTGACGGTGCAAGCGTGCAAGTGTAAATCGACTTGTAGCCCGTCCAGAATGGACTCGTGATGACGAAGAACGACAGGGCCAGAGCCACAGTGATCAACAGGACGACGGCCCGATTGGTGACGATCGCCTTGTACCATTTGTAGCGGGCGATGGACAAGTAGCGTTCGACGGTGGCCAGAAAATGGCAGAGCATCAGGGCCGAGTCATCGGCGAGATAGAAAATGATCAACAACCGGCAGATGGAGTAATCCCGACTTTGGACGGTGATCAGCTCGAGGGCGGTGTTGAGTAAAAACAAGAATTCCATTACCGAAATGGCGGCCCAAAAAATGTGTCGGGGATTGCGTAAATGCGGCGAAAAAGTCGTCACCAACACGACAATGTAATTGGCCAACAATCCGATGAAAATGACCGACGTCCGGTAGAAATACTGGGCCTGGGAGATGCGCTGCTCCATGACGGGGTAGTCGAAAGTATCCCACCAGGATAGTACTACTACGTCAGTAGTATTGACCACTGATTCTTCCATCTTGGTGTGTTATCAACGACTAAGCAATCAATCTACCAGTCTAATATCTTGAAAACTGTTTCGGACATTAAGGCAGCAGGCAGGTATATTCCGTTTCGCATGCGCGGAATATACGTTTTCGCGGCAATAGGTCAGCGCTATTCGGCCTTTATTAGAGTTATTTTTAGAATTACATACGGCAAAAAGTATGGACGCAGTACCGCGGCTCAAAACCTATTGATTGCCTAGAATTGACTAGCTGTCTAGCCATTTTTTATTGCTTGGAGAATAAGCAGTATAAAACGTATACTAGTAAAAAGGAATCGACGTCAATAGAAAACTTTATTAACACAAATGTTGTTATCATTTTAGGGAAGCTAACCTTTACATCTTATATGAAAAATGGCGCAACAGGTAGGAGAGTATGTATGCAAATGCCGCGAAAGACTCGACCAAATGCGCAAGCCCTTTCGGCCACTTCGATATTACAAACAGAACATGCGATGTGGATGAGCTGATAAGACTGAAACGGAGCAAATTTATGCAACAAGAAATGTTTGCGAAAGAATTTCGGGTAAACAAGTAAACATTCCAAACCACTCGATAATTAAATCCTAATTCTAGTCGTGAAAACCAACGTGAAACAATTTAGTCCATTTCCTCGTGATGCGGAGGAGGGCCTTCCAGAATTCGGGACTGGTGCTCATAAACATGATTGTAGATGCTGTGCAGCATGAACAAGTCCCACATGTACGTCCACGTGAGGAAAATGGTGTCGAAGTCACCGTCCAGCCGGAGGCACCAGTACAGGGCGATGGCGTAACAGGAAACGGGGGAAAGTGCACAGTGAAAACGGCAAGATGTTGGCCGACATGATCAAGGCCGCCTGAATTTCCAGTCGATGGATTTTAAAACGTTTCGACTTTAATCGTTCAGCGCTGGCCGGCTGGTGACGGTGGACGGGCGACTGGGGTAGCAAAGAATCCCGTTTGTCGGCGGTTAGATTTTCGGGAATCGTGATAAATACTCTTTCCGTTGACGTGGGGAAATTATTCTTGTTCATTACCCCTAGTTCTGTTTAATATAAACAAATCAAATTATTATTTTGGCTTGTCTCACTCCCGCGGAATTTATAAAAATTTGATCCTTACAGACTTCATCCACCAGGGATCGAATAAAGCCGGTTACTGGGAACGGGATCAAGTGCAGGAATAAATAAATGTTTAAAAAGTTATACCACAACTGGCGTTGGAAGGGCCGATGGTCGATCGTACAAATCTGACCGTTATGGGCGTCTGCCGAGAGCTGGGCACATACTGCTGGACGAGAGCTCTCGTCCTAATGAAAATGTTCAAGTGGAGAACGACACAAATGAGTCCCAGCAACAAGTTCCACACAAAAACCCGATTCCCGCGAGTCAAATTGACGGTGCACTTGTCAATTGATTGATAGCCGGTCCAAAACGGACTGGTGATGATGGAAAACGACACGACGGACACGATGGTGATCGACCCAGCGATTAGTGACGTTCGCCTTGTAACCACTCGTAGCGCACAATCGACACGTATCGGTCGATGGCGGCCAGCAGGAGACACGACAACAGCAGGGAGTAGTCGACCGGGTAAATTAAAAGTAAAATCCGACAGGCCTGGCCGTCGTGATCGAGGACGACGGCCAATTCCAGGGCGTACTCGACTAGGAAAAGACATGGAATCGGATGGAAAAGACATCGAAGATGGAAATGGCGGCCCAGAAAATGTGGAGGGGGTAAGAACGCAACTTTCGTGACAGACTCACTACGGAGAACACGAGAACGTTCAGAAATAGTCCGACGGCGACGATCGATGACCGAAAAATCTCCTGGGCTCGTAATATAAAGTTCTGATCCATTATTTGGAATTCGAGTGTGTTGTTCCTCCACGTCCACGGAGGTGTAACGTTCGTGGCATCACCAACATGTCCGCCCATTTTGCGGAATGTATACATGTAACCGACTGAGAAGAGCGGAAAGTCTCAACTATATTGCGCCCACATCTTTTCTGTCTGAGATTAATATTTTCCGCCCATTGCGCATGACAATTATAAGTGCCCCCTCGGTGTAGGACTACTATTTGTATCAATGACGTCATTAACCCCCTATTTTTTAAGGCCTAGATTCCCCATCAGCATGTGACAACCTTGATATAGGATTTACTCTGACAAGTTGAATCAATCCGTTTCTCGAAAGAACCGGATTAATATCTTATTTGGTTAGCCAATTATTCGAATCTTTTTCCCGCGTTACTTTGAAGCAGAAAGGTATATATAACCTCTGCTGTGAATATCTTATCATTTTAGTGAGACGATAATAAGTGATTATAATTTTGTGAGACATGTAATACGCACCAATTCCATTACAACATTAAATATTAAGAGCCAAAGAGCAAAGACGCTCATGTATTAAAAACTACATCCTTACTTCATCGCCCCGGGTGGGAGAAGTCTGAATCGGTTGTCAATGGCAACGGTGACATGTACATTACTCCCGGAGTCAGCCATCCATTCTCTCCATCTCTAATCTTCCGAATCAATTATTGAAATGGAGTATATGGCTTTTTTACCTTATTGCACAGGTGAATTTGATGTTGTTGTTTTCTTAACAAGTAGTTGGGGGACTGAAGAATCTAAGCTAACAGGGCATGTCATTATCTCGGTGAATTAATTATTTCAAGCCATCCGCCCTATGTTTAATGGAAGATAAGATGCCACCGTCCACTGGTGCTTCAATGCTAACCCTGTTATCGCTCGGCGGATTTATCCAAACTCTTTTGAAAACAAAAAAAAAGGCGGATGTATAATGTTAAAGGCAGGTAAAATTTGTGAGGATTCGAGCCGAAGGTGACTCGTCATAGTGAACTTAGTTCTACTTCGTAACAGGCAGGCCTTTATTGTTATAAGGGCGAACATCAACAACAATTTAGGTCTCTCTCGAACGAAATCTAAACAGTTTGACACGATTTAGAAGTAATTACACCCGTGAAAATGTTTTGAAGCATCAAGAGCCTCATTTGGATGATATAGGCTCGCGCGCAAGTATATCGTCTAGGTCAAATAAAGATAAAGAATTTCTAGTTCCCCCCTCAGCCCAGAAATTATTTTACAAGCCCCTTCGTTAACACCCCTTTAAACCAAAGCGTTGGCGTGAACAATAACTTGGTCGAGTATATAAATTCTTGGTTCATCTCGGCGCGCGGGGTTAATCTCAAGACTTTTGTTTGTCCATAAAAATTCTAGTGGAACTCTAATGGCCTCGCGGCTATAACGGACCATGTTACCATTATATTCATACTTGCTATGAAGCTGATTTTTCCACATGCTCTCAAGCTCGACTCGGGAAAGTATATTAAAGGAACTAACTTGTTGCAGAGTTCAATAGTGACAAGGGCGTTGGGGATGTTCGCGTGTGCTCTCATCTGATATACCGCAGGATTTTGAAAGGCGTCGGTAAAATGATCCTGGCCCTGATTTATTCAAAAGTACACGGGGCTTGAGGAAAATGACGCGGATCAAACTTTTATTTCAAAGTTTCTGTCTGGTTCTGCTGTTCTCCGATCTTCTTTGTCTACCTAATCCTGACAAAGAGGTGAGACTTGGAAATGAATCATTATTGCACATTCGCTTTAGAATTAATATTCCTTTTGTTGTAGGTGAAACAACAGCCAGATTGCGGAAGCAAGTATAGAGAAGCCTTTAGCTAGGAGGGTCGATCCTGACGGAGAGCCACTCGTCTTGTTCATCAACGTCGAGAAAAAATTGGAGAAACACAAAGAGCTGCTCGACAAAGAAATGAGCAAATCGAACGAGAAACTCAAAAAGATCCTGAAACATCTCGGAGCCAATTACAAGAAATCGGTGGAGTTGGCCGAGAGTCTCCTGTCCGACATTGTCGACCTTTGGTCCCGCATCGAAGACACGTCCAAAGATGCCGACCCCATCAGCCCGCCATCAGCGAAGGACCCGACTCGTACACCTGGCCGACCTACTTCTTCTCGCAAAGTAAGAAAATTGTAATCCAATCTGACAGTTATGAATGATGTAATATTTTATTTCGGGTGGGTGGGTGGAATCAAATTTTCAAGTGACAAAGTTTCAAGCAGCCTTTGTCATGAGGCTCATTTTTTACCTCCGCCGGAAGAGGAAAACAAGATCAAACTTAATGCTGGATCAGAGACGAATGAAACCGATCCTTCGTCGTCGGAGGACACTAAGCTGGAATCGATCCGGCCTGTGAGCAACCTGACCCTGCTGCATCCGCCAAAGAGAAGCGAAACGAAAGATGATTTGATCAATCGTCTCAAATCGCTGGACGATGAGCTGGAATCGAGCGAAACGGAATTGTCGCCGAAACTTTTAATTTATTTCAAAGAAGCCTGGCTGCGCATATTCAACAAGTCCAGTGCATTTTTCGACTTCCGGGTTCCTCAATCGAAGCAGGAAGAAGAAGATTTGAGAATCTACACGGCTCGGCTACTTTTTCTGTCCAAGTATATTTTTAATTTCGCTAATTAATGAATTTGCGCAATGTTGTAATTAACTGAATTTCAAAGCGAACGACCCTGCGAGTCTCCCGATGAAATATTCTTCAAAGGTCCATGCATTTCCGTCGGTCCCACCGAACACTGTCCGGAAAACAAGGAGCTGAACGACGGACCAAAAAATCAAGGATTTTGCGACTGTTTGCCGTTGGAATCGGCCAAAGAAAAGTCGGACCTCCGGGTCATTTACTCCGTCCAAAAGAAGAAATGCTATACGCAAAATACGCAGGTATTTCGTCCAGCTAATTAAAACAAATAAGGAAAAATGTTTGGGACGTTTTCTCCCCAAAATTAGGGTCCCTGTCCAAACGGGCAATGGTTTGTGCTGCGCAACAACATCCCGCAGTGCGAAGAAAATTCCGGCGGATGCCCAGCTGACGGTCGACACGTGTACTGGAGTCCGGATGCCGGCGTTCACATTGCCAAAAAGTGTTGGGAAATCGGAACAAAAGGGCCCTGCGATCCTGACGAGAGATTACATCTGAGGCAAGACATGGGCGACTTCGAGATTTACTGCGATCGTAATTCAGTTAGCTCTTTATCATCACCTGTGATTATTCCGCCTGTCCCGTCGTATCGGGCTACGTGTCAAGAGGGAAGTTACCGCAAGCAACGACTGAAATGTGAACGACCATTTCTTTATAATGAAAAAAAAAAAACATCCTAACAGTTCTACAAGCTATAATCAAATCATCAGTTTAATTACTTTAGTATATTAGGCCTAAAGCTATTTGTCGTAGCCAGAAGGAGGGTGAGTAGGGGGGAGTTACTCTGTCAATACGACACCTATGGAAGGGAGGTCGAAACTCAAGATTTGCAAATGTCCGTCAAGCTGAGCGAGCGGGAACAGGGAGATCAAATATATTTTTTATCTATTTTTTTTTTTTATGTTCTAGATATTCACCATAAGATATTTATGAGATGTTTTGTTTGGTCGGCGATCCCATTAAAAAGATTTAAAAAAAATGCCCTCCAAATTTAGAAATGAGGTGCAAAACAAACAAACGTTGAAATATGTCTTCAAAATGTCTGATAAAAAGTTGATTTTAAAAATAGTTGATCCCACAATTTGGGTATGCGGGATAGGCTCACGAGTATAACAAATAATTTTATGTAATATAAGATCATTTATCTATGACTTTGGGTGCGCCTAGGTTTTGGGTAGAAATCAGTTGGTGTGGCAAATTCTGAAGAAAAAACTTATTTTACAAAATTAGTGGCATTCGAAATTGATCTAATCTGCCAGCTTGTTTTATTTGATTTGATTGGTATATCGTGTTTTAAAGAATCGTGAACTTGTTTAATACGCAAGATTATAAAACCTCGGCGGGAATATCAAATGACACTTCTATTTTATCTTTCAAATCTCGAGGCTGAACTAAAATTGGCCGAAACTTAAAAACCCTTGGAAAAACCCATTCGAATGAGTTTGCCGAATGATATCTGTCCTAATGATATTGCGAATGATATCGCAGCTTGAAATCACATAAAAATGAAAGGTGAAACGCTTGAATTCCACACACAAAAATATGTTTCGTTTTAGTTAAAAATAAAACACAAAAATAAAACTGTGAATTTCGTCAGGAATATTAAATTACATTTCTGTATTTTCTTCCACTCGATCCTGGACTTTTATCGCGCCCACGAAAAATAAATAAACAAGTTTTTATCGTGAACCTTGGACACGCACTGCTGTCAAACACAAACCCAGTCGAATGAGTCTGCAAAATCGTTCTGTATGAATACGCAGTAATTCCCGAGTCCCCGTTCAGTTTAAACGTCAAATAAGTGTCGATAAAACTAACAGAAATGGCAATTACATCCATGAGGTGCATCCTCGTCATATTTTTGGCTGCCGTTTGCTGTAAGTGCCAATCAGACAACCCCGGTGCTTCTTCTTCTTGGGCGAAACTGCAAATCTCACCTGATACGTTAAGTTCCATGAAGTACGGCAACTTTCTCGTTGAAATTTACGAACACGCCAATAATCACAAGGCAACGACGACCGACAGTAAGAAAAAATATTTCTACTCCCCCATTGCGCTACTGGACCACAAAAGTGCCGTTAGTAGATTGAACAGAGTGACGAAACAACAAGAGATGAGATTTCGTGTGGAAATGTGGAACGACAAAGTCGAAAATGAAGTTGTGAAATATTTGAACGAAATCGTCGGTCATCAAATCAAATCAAATCAAGTGAGAGTCATTCCCTTGGAGAAGGTCATTCTTACTAGCAACACACCCGCAACAGATTATTCGCTATCGCCAGTGTGGACGAATTATGACAAGAGTAAAACTCTGAGACTTTCTCTGTCGTGTTTTGAACAGAAAATCTGCGACGAACTGGCCAGTGAAATGCGATCCGACCCCGAACAATTTGACCATTTCAAACTTCTTTACAGTTTGTCATCGCAGACGTCGCAAACCAAACAGACGACCATCCGCATCGACAGCGTCACTTCCGGTCAAATGGTCTCGACTCTTTTACAGAAATTTGGAGACAAAAAAGAAATTTTTCTGACGGCCAACGACGAGAAGAAAATGTTGACGGAAACGGCCACCAACATCCGAATGGACACATTTGACGACTCTGAGGTCGGGTCGCCTGATACGGAGTTTCAAATTTCAAATATTTTAAAGGATTTGCTGGTCACATCCAGGACTACCATCAAAGAGCAAAGTGACAAAATGTGGGACTCTGTTTTTTGGAATGAAGATAATTACCGGCCGGACAAGACGACAAAAACTTTGAACGAAATCCTCAACAAACTGGACACGGAAACTCAAAAGAAATTGGCGGACATGTTTCAGAAAGCGGAGAGGCTGTCTGAAATAACCGAAAAATTAACTTCAAGTAATAAAGACGAGGAAAGAAGACGTGAGGAACAAATTCGTCGCGAAAATCAATCGAAAGATGCAAATGAAAATGAAAGGAGAAGATCAGAAGCAACGGACCAAGGGCAAACCAGCCGCAATCAAACTCGCGATGACAAGTCGAATATAAACAAAGTCGACACGGAAGTCGATGGCGGTGGGTGGGGCATTCATTTTGGCGTTAAAGTCGGACCGGAAAATAGTAACACGCACAATGCCGAACGAGAAAACGAGAAGACTGACAGGGCAAAAACCAACTCTGATGAACACGACAGAGAGTTAGAGAATAAAGAAATAATCCAACACAATTTCGACTCAAACAGTTGGGCTAACGCGGACAGAATCAGTTCAGTCATTTCAGGGAAAATGGCACAAGATTCCGATAGCTCCCGGCGAGTCGAAATTATGAAAGAAGAAATCGCAAAATTATTACAAGAAAGTAGAGACTACGTCCAATGGGACGGAGAGAAATTCGTGCCCAAACCGATGCAACTGAGCCGAATCAATTTGGGCAAATTTCGTGATTCTCAATCGTTTCAAGATCGCAGCGTTCGTGTTCGTTACACGACCGCTGAACTGTCGGCACCGATAAAATTTTTAGAACACACAGAATTGACCGTCACTGACGAATGGAACAATTTGAAGGAGGAACTCAAAGGTTATTTAAAATAAATTTTGCAAAATAAATTTACTAAATTTAATTTGAATTATTTTAATTGAATTTTAGCCACTACTGAGCTGTTAAGTACAACTGTGAACAACTTGGTGAAGATGAATATCGAACTGAGAAATGCGAAGAGCGATTTAACTAAAACGCGAATTGATTTTACTAATAAATTAGAAGGTATTTTAAATTATTTAAGAATTTACGAAAAATTAAATTTATAAAATGTTGTGATTAAACAGGGACTAAAAAGGAGTTGGGGGAAACCGAAATCGACTTGGAGAAAACGAAGACCGATGTCAATGATCTCTTTATAAAGTTAAATGGTATTTCATTATTTTACTGGAAATTAAATTTAAATTTTTAAAATGGTTTCACGCACGTAATTATGCTGCTTGTTACACACAGAGGCTAAGCAGGATTCGGTGAAAACAAGTGCAGATTTCATCAAAACCGTCGATGATTTATCTGCAAAATTAAATGGTATTTTTTTGTTGTACTAAAAAATCCGATAAATATACGAATGCAAAAACCTTTTCAATAAATTAAATTTAGCGACCGAAAAAGAATTGGCGAAAACGAAAATCACGACCGGAAATTTGTCATCTGAACTCAAAAGTAAATTTCACGACGAATCGAATTTTGTTGAAAATAGTCTTGTTTAATTAATTCTGTTTTCTTAGATTGTGTAGCGAATTCGGATCGATTTGGTCAAGAATTAAAAGTTACCGCCGAAAATTTAAAAAAAGATCTAAGAGGTAAAATAATTATGTTTTATTATTTGAAATTGTTTTAATTTTAATCGAATAAAATGGTTCAGCAACCTCAACTGATTTGAAAACTACAAAAACAAGTTTGGCCTCAACGAGAACGGAATTGAACAGAACAAAGTCCGCCGTTGCGGATTTGGCCACCAAATTTAAAGGTAGGCCTACATTGTAATAAAAAAATTTAAATTTATTGACTAATTGAAAGAATTTGAATTTAACAGCCCGAACGAGTGAATTAGTCGACATTGGTAAAATGCCAACCTCGTGTGCGGATCTACAACGAACGGGACATAAACTGAGCGGATTCTTTTCCGTAAAAGGAGCGAAGAAGATGGAAATGATTTACTGCAACTTTTTTGCTAATCAAAATGGTACGACATGTTTTAATTTCATTTGTTATTGTTCATCTAAATCTTTTTTTGTTTACAGACAAACAGAAATGGATTGGATACGCCGACGTCAAATCTGCGCCCGTCCATTTCTACGTCCAGAGAAATTATACATTTTACAACGAATCAACTCCGATCCCGTTCGATTTGGCGATGGTGAACGAGGGAAATGCCATGGATTTGACGTCTGGGATCTTCACGGCACCGCGACCGGGAATTTATTTTTTCTCTTTCGCGGGAACGGCGCGTCTTTTATCTTCGGCTTCGTTAAATTCTTTTCTTTCTTTGAACAGTAATCCAATCGGGGCGAGTTTTGTTTCACAGAATAACGACCCCGTTGATCAATATAATCCGGTGACCCTCCAGTCGACGCTGAACTTGAAAAAAGGCGATCAAGTCTGGGTGGAGATTTGGTACACTGGTTCATCGTCTTTGCATGACGACAGTTCCCACCACACCCATTTCACGGGTTTTATGTTGGGGGAGGAAATTGTGGCGTCACTTTGAGGTTCAACTTCATCGGCGACACGAAAAATTTTCGACCCAAACATTTTTGTTTCATATCGACACGAACATTGTGGGAAGGGAATTTTAGATGGGGGGGGGGAGGGATTGAAAATTCAAAAGTTACAAAATACAGGTGGACAAGAAATGTGAGAAAATTCATTCGCCTCTAATTCCTTTACAGATTGAAATTTTCAAATAATTTGTTTAGTAATCGTTCAAAAAAATGGGCTTTTCTATCTCTAAAAATAAGGGCAAGGGACGTGAAAACTCTATTTGATTGCCAGATATAAAAATTGCATATTTTTTAATAAAAAAATGTCGCTTGTAATCAAAACGAAAACGATGCAACTACACATCTCGTCTATCTTTAATAAAAGTTTTCCACTATTTTTATTTGATTTTATAAAATTTTAATTATTTCTTTCTCACGGACACAGGATTTTACAAAGGGGGAAGAAATTTGATCGACTCCAATTCGTTAAGGGATCGGAATTTCTTTAAGAAAATTGAACTGTGGATGCAACTAAACATTTTCAATGCACACACCAATTTTCTATTTTCTATCTGTAACAATGTGGACGTGATGAGACGAAAACCAAATTTGATTGCCACATTTACAATATAGAGGGTGGACTAGAAATAGGAGATAATTCATTCGCCTCGGATTCATATTTTACGGTTTGGAATTTTTCGAAAACAATTTAAAAATTACACATAAAATTTGAATTTATCCGGCCACACCCGCATGAAATGGACAGACGCGCCATCTATTCGCTCGGTGTGAAAATGACGAAAAAGCAACGGCCTTTTAAAAATGAAAGACCAACAATTTCAATTTTCAATTACATTTAATTGCGACACTTTAGTTGCGACACTGATATTCGCAAGAAATTGGGAAGCAGTGATGCCAATTGAAGCTCGACTCTGCATAATAAATGTTTGACAAAATAGAAAATAGCGTAGTCTTTGATAAGTTGGTAAAATGGTAGATCAAAAATATGAATAACAGTTGTCAGAAATGAATTCCTATTGGTATCTAATCTACTGCCCAGAAAAAATTTTAATAATTTTGGAAATGAAAACTCTGCATTTGACAAAATCTCAACACAATTTGAACCAGTGTTATAAAACTTCGGATTTTGTCACAAATTGAATCAAATTGTGAAACTGAGTACCACCATTCAAATGCAGATTGAGCCACAAGCTATGACGTTTAAACTTTCCGGTTTTGGAACTCGGGAAAATTGTTTCTACTCTTAAAGTGAACACGGCAAAGTCAAGTTAAAGCTAGCAAATACTTTCCCTTTATTTCTAAATAGCTATTAAAATACAAGAGGAAAAAGTATACACTCCCTACAAAAAATGGAATTCAGGTGAAAGTCGACCGAGAGAAACGAATAAAATATATGAAATCTACACGACTCGTTTACCTTTAACAGGGTTTTCACTGTATAATTATATTTAAATGATTTATTTTTACTTCAATTATTTTCTCACGGGCGCAGGATTTCACGAAGGGGAAGGGGAGGATTTTCGATCGACTCCAACACGTTAAGAGGTGGGAATTTCTTTACGAAAATTTTACCGGAATGCAAATAAATATTTTTCAATGCACAAACACAAATTTCCAAGTTTCTAGGTGAAAAAAATGGAGACGCGACCAGTAAAAAAAAACGTTTTTTTTAATTACAAAAGGCGCGTCACACTATAAATGGGAGAAAATTCATTCGCGTCTAATTTAATTATACGGTTAAGATTTTTCACATTTACATTCTTATATATTAGTGCATGACTGAACGCAAATTCACGCGTCTATCTGCAAAACCTTCCTCTAGACCTGAGTGGCTCTGCTCCAAATTCATTGTGTCAACCTTCAGGAATGTAGAAGGGTCGGTAATATGAGGGACGGTGATTCTCCTTCAAATCTAGGTCAATACCAATACCGAGTATAACAACAATGTTTTTCAAGCGTAACTCTTTTTTTAACAAATAAAGGTAACAGGTTTGGTTCAAAAATTTAATTATTCTACACATCATTAGAGGATCGACACATAATCCAAAATCGTCCAAAACATAATCTTAGCAGCTTTCTTAAGGCATTTGGACAGAGTCAACAGACACTTATGCAAACGCGGGATATTGCGAGGGCAAATAAACGGCGACCACAGGAGGAGGATCGTGGAACCGTTGAGGCAGAGCCAATGGTTTCGACTCCATCCAGGCGTATTGGCTGGGCAAATAGACGGCGACAGCGTTAGGAGGATCTTGGAATCGGTGAGCAAGAGCCAACTGCGTCGAGGAATAACTGCTGGGCTGATGAATAAGTGCGTGATCACAGTGATGTTCAGAATGGACTGCCCTGACATCGAAGGGTTCCTGATAATAGGATCGTCGTCCACTAGCGGAAATGTGCACTGCAGTGTGATGAGCCGAACGGGCGGCAACAACACAGACGGCCCAGGCTAACAACAAAACAAGACAATTCTTCATGTCGATTCATCAACGAATGTGAATGTCGCAGCGCTAAAGAGTGGTTTGGCTTTTGATGCGATATGGTTGGGCTCTTTATAACGTAGGACGGTGTATGGTTATCACAGCTGTCAGGTATTCGGGCAAGGCTGAAGCAAAATGTCGCTTGCGCAATTCTTTGTTCATAAAGTGATCATGAAAAAAGAATAATATAGTTCATAATTTATTATCATTTTCTTCACATTTGGTTACGATCGGATGCCATAAGGTTAATTTTCGCCTGAGTATTCGCTTAGAGCAAAAATATGGGCACGAACAGCGTTGGGGGGCAACTTGTGGCGGCGCTATATTAGTTTTGTGCTCAACCGCGCACCGCACGTCAACAGTTGTAGTACGTACAGTATAGCAGTGTTCGATAGCTTTTTAAGTACCAAATAAAATTAACCTTGCCGAAGAGAAGTTCAGATTATGGGACCCCAAATAACAAAGAGGAAATCCTTGGCAAACCGCAACATATGCGTACAGTTCAAAACAGTATAAATTTAAAGCGCCCAATTCAAATTTCCAGTATACTTAGTAAGTATTTGACAAATCAGCAAGTAAAATATTTGACACATCAGCAAACTCTTTGGAGTTTGCTGCCATGAGCCATAGCCATTGCCATAGACTTGAAAACTTCGTTTACAGGTGAAGTATAAGAACAAGCGATAATAAAGAAATCCAATTTCAGTTTTCCGATAAAGATTTATTCCGCAGAAGTCCAGAAAGGGAGAAGAATGAAAATCATATTCACTTAAAAAATTTAGTCAACGCGGTAAGAGACTGCGTGACCGGGAGTGAGGATGGTCTTGGTTAAAGTGGCCTCACGGACGGGCATGGCAGGGGCGGCGACGACGGCGGGAGCGGCAACCGAATAGGCGTAAGGGGAGACGGCATAGCCGGGGTAAGCGAATGGAGCAGCTCCGTAGTTCCAAACTTGACGTTTAGCACGAACGGCCGGGGTAGCGGCGTCCTTGGCGGCGGCGAATTTAACGGCGAATTCCGCCTTGGCAGCGGTCACCTCGGGAGTGTCCTGGACTGGTGCCGGAAGGGCGACAACGGGAGCAACGGGAGCGACGGGGGCGACTCCGGACTTGGCAGCGACGATAGCGGCGGCGTGATCGGCTTTGGCAGCGGCCACTTCGGGTGTGTCTTCAACCTGGACGGGAGCTACCGAATTGTCGACGGGAGCGACGGGCAAATCGTTGGATTGGACGCGGAAGCCTCGGGAGTCGGCGGTGTAGGAGACACGGACTTCTTTACCTTCTGGGTTGACGTAAGCGTAGCTGCCGATCTGGTTGCCGAAACCGTCACGGAGGTTGCTTGCGGCCTGTCCGGGGTGAGCATAGCCAAAGCTGGCCTGACCGAGCTCGTCCTGAGCGTGGTACTGGGTGGCAGAGATAGAAGGGTAGCCATAAGCGACGGGTAAGGCGGCGGGGACGGCGGCAGTTGCGGGGATTCCAGTGTAGGCCGTGGTGGCGCGCACGCCAGCGAACGGATAGGCACCGTAATTTCCGTAGTATCCACCATATCCACCGTATCCGAAGAATTGAGCTTGGGCGGCCACGGCCAACACCAACAGACAGGCGATCTGCTTACGGGAAAACCAAAATGTTTATTTAAAAAATTTAGGTTAATATTATTAATAAGATGAAATTGGAAATAGTTATTACCGTCGATTTCATTGTCGTTCTCGTAAAGATTGAAGAGCTCGAGGAGGATGCTGTTGATGGACTGTGACTTGACTCTTTTATACTCGTCCATCTAACATCCCCACCCTTGTGATCACCCAAGGTAGCCGAGAACAACATTTGCTTAGCGATACTTTATTCCTACCACACCCTGACTCAGGGCGTGTCGTGAAACTGTCGAATGACCTTCCTGCTGTCACTGAGTTACTAACCGTTCCAAGTTTATTTTTATTTTTCCTTCATTTTAAAACTTCGCAGGGATGACGTATTCTCAAAGTAAGGTTAGTGTTAATGTTAAGAAAACTGGCGAAAGAAATTCTTATTCCTTCTTCTCATAGTACTACATTGCAACAAAACTATAGTCAGCAGTACTCAATAAAATATACCGTATGCCCGCTAAACTTAATGAATAACTTGGCTAAGGACCCAACAGAAAATTTGATAACATTTGTGTGAAATAACGATATAATTAAATTAGATCATGCGAATACTTGACTGAATTATTTGTATTTCAAATCAATTGACAGAAGAAATAAATCAATGAGAAACATAGAAAATGATCGCCATTAAAAGTTTGTCGAATCGCCTGCCTCCTCGTTGTTAGAGTTGTTTTTTTTTACGCCGATTTTTCTCTTTGTGCTTCTCGTCAGCCACACCCAACGGTTTCTGAGAATCAGAGACATTGGCTGCTTCAGACATCAAAGTCTCTTCTTTAGATTTCTGGCAACAAGTTTGGTCTTCGCCGGTTCTTGAATAATTTCCGGGTTCTTCGTAGCAAAAGGATGTCGGCAGCCAATCGGCGAGACATGCAGACACCATCGATTTGCAAGCGCCAAATGTCCCCACCACCACTTGTTCCATTTTATCAATACGAGCGACAGCCTTTTCAAGGATTCCATCCGCTCTCATTTCTTTTGAGTACCGTCTTTTATTTTTATTCCGTTTGTTTATTTTCCGGTTTCCACTGGATCTCTCCGGTATCTGTGGAGTTTCAGCAGCGATTGATTTCAAGGGCGACGACTCTGCGGTTGCTTCTGGCATCAACCCAACAGGTTCTGATATGGGCGAACAAGTAGCGAAACAGACATGGGAGTCCTCAAATGTGTTCGGAACGGAAAGAGCTTCAACTATGCCATTTGACTCGGTGTGCTGGGTCTCATCCGTTGATGGGTTAACTTCACGAAATCCGGAAAGCGAAGAAGACTCGTCCGCTACTGCCTCGTTCTTTTCTTGCTGGACAGCCGGCTCATCTTCGTCTAAATATTCATCACTATCCCACTTTGGCTGACAGATCGGGTCGACATGCGGCAAATTGCTTGGAAATCCGCGAGTCTCATCCGCAATTTGAGGCATCGGCGGGAGGAGTTCATTTGTCATTTCTCCTTCAGTAAACAGTTCCTGATAAACGTCACCTTCGTCTACTGATTTCTGTTCATTTTCTACATAGCAGTTTGAGTCCGGAATGCAGCTCGGTAACTCCGGAAGGGCGGATGTCTCTTCATTGACGAATTCCGTTTCAACGGATTCTGGTTTGGCCATAAGTGGAGCATCTTCCGACGAACTATTCAGTTTCTCGTTTTCTTTCTCGAGTGAATGAATGAAGGATTTCAAATTTTTGTTTTCGTCTTGAAGTTTAGCTACTTTCTGATCGCAATCACTCATCAAATCAACCAATTTCTTTTTGCATTGCTCGAGAAGAATAAATAGAGTTCGATCGGCTTGCTCAGAGACCTTTTGTGCCAGAGTTTCCAATTCCTCCAAGAGCCTTTTGTTTTGGGATTCTAACTCGTCGTGGCGTTTCAGCAATTGTTGAATTTTTTGCTGGGAAACAGTTAGTTCCGTTTCCATCGCCGTTATTGTGGCGTCTCCGGCAGGAATGAACTCGGATTCAGCGACGATTGATGGTGACACAACGAAATTATCAAGAAAGTAGTTTGTAAATGTATCCCAAATGAAATCAAATGCAGCAGGCAAGACGGGAATAGCCAAGGACAGAAGCCCGAAGAAAAACGTTTTGATATTTGTCAGAATATTCATTTTCTAAGTTTGTAATCGTTGCTGAAAACTTGTTGATAACAATTATACGTACGCACCCTTTATATAGACCTAGGGGGCGAACAACCTCATGCGCAAGCATCCAGTTACCACTATTTACACTAAAATTTCAATTTAATTAAATAACTAGCTCAAAATAATTATTGTTTTTAATATTCGCCACATTTTACAATCATACTTCAAAAATAAATATGAAATAATTGTAAATATTTATGTTTGTGATTGAAATATTACTGTACCGTTCCCATGTTTAGTGATGATCGCTTCCACAGGAGTAACATACCATTTAGAGCCACGACATCTCTTACGAGTTACGGAAGATTCATTGACGTTTATGATTCCACTTCCGTACATCTATTTATTTCCATCACCGATTTTGCTCTGTGGATATTAACCAAAATTCCTAATGAACTTTTAGGAACTTAATTGTTTCCTTGTGCTCTGCAAATCTGCAATGAAGTTTCTCTCTACTATGACTGTTTGTCGCTCCGACTTAACGTTATATCAACGGTAGCTTGGGGGTGAACATTGATGAATTAAGCGGAATTGAGTAATTTATATCCACATGAAATAGAAAAAAAAAAATAAAAAATAAGCGTAACACTGAAAACTCCACGTTTATTGGGCGATTTGTTGTTAGAATCAAGATGCGACTACACTCAAGTGTCAAGTCTGCAAGATCAACTTCCGGTCACTTTTAAGATGAAAGAAAACTATTCAATCGATCACCACTAATAAAACGTTAGTTAAAGATAAGGCAACTGCATCGTCTTCGGGATGGTTGCGTCTCTTCTCTTCGTTCGGCACGAAGCGGCGACCATCGAATCTTTCAAAGTGGAAGCCAAGATCTTCGTGGATAAACAGTCCGTAACTAGGATCTGGATAAAGTTCCAATACATCTGTAATATACATAATAACATTAGATTAAAAATGTATCTGGTTAAACGTGAGTGCTCAGTAAGTTGTGCGAATTACCTTCGGCCAGGTATTCAGGTTCATCATAACTATTGGTTAAAACATAGTAATACGGCTGATCCAGGTTTTCAAGGAAGTTTAAGTTTCGGTTAAATAATTTCTTAGCATCCCCTTTGGCATCCCACGAAGTGATGACGCCAATGTCCATGCGCTCTTCCTCTCCCGGTTCTGTATGGCGGTTCTTCATCTTCATGACAAGGCCGACTGCGTATTTAATGGAGGGTAGACGACAGCGAACAACTTTTCTCTGAAAAAATATACAAGAAAAAAAGAAAATACCACAATAACGATTAGTTTGATCCAGAAATATTAAATTATGAGCTCACAGCAGCGATTCTGGCATTATGGCGTTCTAGTTCACGGGGCCCGCCGACTATCAGAAAATGATCGTTAAG
The DNA here is from genome assembly GCF_021134715.1 of Daphnia pulex. Classification (NCBI taxonomy): domain Eukaryota; kingdom Metazoa; phylum Arthropoda; class Branchiopoda; order Diplostraca; family Daphniidae; genus Daphnia; species Daphnia pulex. Next base: position 3,566,200 of record NC_060021.1, on the reverse strand, counting down.
CCCTTTTGACTAAAATTGAAGAACAAACAAGAAGATGATATTACATGGACTGATAGGATATTACTTCATTTTGAAATCTATACCCGGAGGAGACCGGAGACATGGTCCAATTGAATTATATGATCACAGCAATGATCTGCGTATTTCGTTACTAAGTCATGTGATTCAGGGAATAGAATGCAATTTAATCTGTAAAGTCTAGTGAGGAAAGATATTGTGCTGGATGGGTTATTCATCGTCAATTCGGCTTCTCCACAAGAAATAACTGGTTGCAACATTCGATGGAAAATCAAGTTTACTGGAGCTGGTTGATCCGTCTCAAGGGAATAGTAACGGAGTTCATTATTTCGATTTCGCAGAGGACCAAGACGACGCAAATGATTGAGGCGTTTCAAGGATCCACCACTGCAGACGTCGATGTAGGCGTATCCATCTTCTTGCCTTGAAATAGATAAAGAAAAACATAATAACATTATATAACAAAAAAAAAAACAAAAAATGTAGTATTTAGTTATTTACTCTGGGTACTCTCGGCACCTAAGAATCAGCCGATGGTCCATGTCGACATTTTCAAAACAATAAACAGGCTCACACAGAATACCAAACCTCAAAGCCACTTCTCGATAAATTATGCAGAACATCGTTTCGCAGGTGTTCTCACTTTCAGTTACCTAAAACCCAATTTACGAAGTTAGACTGACAAGAAAGAACATAAAAAATGAAATGTGTATACATTAATTATGGAGAGATAACAGCTCCAATTTTCAAATGAGATTTCTTCGTCGAACCAAGGCGCATCCAATATACAGATATCATTAAGCAACACTTGACTGATATTTAAAAGAATGTCTTCGCGTTTAATTATTGGATTAGCAGTAACTCTTGAGTCAGCTACTCTGCTTGAAACTTTTTCAACAATGTTTTTCAAGTAGGCTTCAATGTCTTGTATGGTGGGCAGAATTTCTTTGTCAACATTGAACCACTGACAGATGAGAATTGCACCTTCCAGAAGAGATTTGTTTTCATGAGGCTTTTCCAGGTACTCAAACCACTTCCTTTCCAGAAAGCTGGATCTTACCTTCATCAGTGCATGATGAGCATAGTATGTTATAGTCATATTTTCAGACCTTAAAAAAAGAAACATTTATAGTAGAAATATTTTTTCCTAATAAAGATAGAATATATACACATATCAATAAAAAAATACCAACCAGGCATCATGCATTTTTGAAAATGCCAGGTCTTCAAGTGCTTTTTGAACAAATTCAGAATAGAGATTGTCACCTTTCAGAAATTTGTCCATGATACATTGAGGTGTTCCTCTTTGAAAAATTTCAACATTTGGGTAACATACTGACGACAGCATTCCTATAGTCTCTTTCACATCTTTATTTACCCTGAGTCGCAACCCTACAATGTCTAACCAAAGTACTTGCTCCACAGATTGATTTCCAGAAAGGCTCTCTAATTCTCCCCATCTATAGAAGAAGTGAAAGTTATATTTAGAATCACAGTTTACATCGTAATATCATTATACACAGAAAACTTATACATGGCAATACCTTGTTCCGTATTTTTCTTTCCACAGTTTATTCGATTTTCGAACAACAAGGTTGAGTCGACTGCAAGAATGCATTAGGTGAAACAAATCCGATATTCCGATATCATTATAAGCAAATATATAATTGACTAATAGTTCATTCGGAAGTGAAAGCAAAAGCGACATTTTTAAAAAACCTAGACGTCGGTCCGTTGTAAGTTTGAAGTTGTTGTCGAAAATAAAACAAACACCGTTGCCGATTACAATATCGCAGAGTGTACGTACTGGACTGGACTGTACAGTACACTAACCATGCACTAACACTCTACATGCAGGTACATGCTACATAGAGTCTATTTTTTTTTATCTGTCAAAGGGATCTAAGTGAAATCTGATACTGCAGTTAAAAGTTGTCGAAATTAAAAAAAATTGTCGAGAATAATACTACATCACAAACAGATCAGCTCTGACCTGCCCTGAGTGCCTTTGCGGGCTTGCGGCTTTACTCGAGCCTCGAGGCCTCGAGGGCGAACTCGGTTACTTTTTGGTCCACTCCGCATGGTTATTTTGCTTTTTAGGAGTTATGCATTTCAGCATTTTAGGTTAGGACGCTCCGAAGGCCGAAGTTAGTAAGAAACTCCGAACGGTTCAAAACGTTATCACCTCATTTTGTTTAAGACAGACAAAAATTCAAAATTCCCAATTGAAGTTGAAGTTGTGAGTTTCTGATTTATTTGCCAGAAGCCCAGAAATATGTCGAATCAGATAAACATTGAAGAAATAAGTAACGGTGTGCACTGCGTCAGTTGGACAACCGATATTGCCAAATGGGATGGAGAAGCAACAAAGGACTTCAAACTCAATAGTTTTACAAACTGCATAACAGATTTTAAAATGTTTTGGTCCTATTGCAGTGTAGACTACTACAGATGGTCTCAATATTCAATGACTGGGAAGTATATCACACTGTGTTTGAAGGAGATTGAAGAAACATTAGCAACAACGAATGAAGAAATATCTAATTCATGTGGTGAGAAAGAGATCATTCCAGATTACTACCGTGAACCTCATGCTGTTTGGGTCACCTGTGATGGAGGTCAATTTCGGCCAGCAAGCACTAAAATTGTTTTGAAAAAAGCTGCACCTTTCAAAGATTCAAATGTAAGACAATGGCAATCAACTCAAAAGTTTTTCACACCAACCTCAAGAGTTTTTACCTTCAAGTTCTTCATTCAGTTCAATACTTTTGGTATCAGTGAAATGAATGCCATCACCCACATGTCAAAGTACTTGTTCCTTGAGCAGAAACACTGCGACGTCCAGTTCTGTTTTCCATTTGCCCAGAATATCGGTGGCCATGTTTCCATCTTGGCCGCTAGAAGTCCAGTATTCGCCGCCATGTTCAACCATGACATGCAAGAGTCCAAGACTGGGCAAGTGGTCATTACCGACATTAAACGAGACGTTTTCTACCAACTGCTTCACTACTTGTACTCGGGCCGGACTTCGACCCTAATGACTGAAGACATTGCCAATCCACTGTATGCAGCCGCCCACAAGTACAGCCTCGAAGATTTACAGAAGGAGTGCGTCCGTTTCCTCTTTTCCTGCGTGACTGAAACCACAGCCAAGGATCTGTTTGAGATGGCAGCCAAGTACGCCATCGATGATTTGAAGGAGGAATGTGTTCGAATGCTTCTCTCTGACATTCAAGTGAGCAACGTCGTTGGTATGCTGATTTGGAGCCACGTTCATTCGGTGGAGGAAGTCAAGAATGCGGCTCTAGATGTGGTGGCCAAAAATGGCAAAACCGTCTGCCTCTCCATAGACTACGAGAAAATGATGCGCACACACCCTGATCTTTGTTTGGAGGCAACCCGACACATGTGGCCTTAATGTTCGTCAAAAGGTATTCTCAACCAACCAAGCCATGATTGTTTATGTGTCAAGAAGTTGTTTCCCGTTTTTTTTTTTAAGTTGTGAGAATAATGCAGAATGTTGAAGGTTCTCAGGCGAATGAGCAGTGTCCTATAGCTAAATTAAATATGGATCTAAGATTTTTATGCTACATCTCATCTATGATTCCATTCATCAACCCTCCTTTTTCACTGATTGAAAATTGAGAATCTCCAATCTCTTGCTGAATGCATCCCGCGTTGATTTTGAATTTGAATTCCACCTTTTCGTTTGCTTTTCTGAAAGTCAGTTTCTTTGCTTAATAAAACAAGTACACAGAATCTGAATGAGTAACGCATTTTATTAATTTTTTAAAAAATGAAAATCATCCCCTTTTCAAAGTTAAAAGTATTATTAGGGCTCAGTGAATCCCTATCGTTTCTATTTATATTATTCAGTTCGCTCGGCCAAAATTCTTTAACTGCCAACGTTTTAACGATAAGCGAAATAACGAAATAAGTTCAACGTCTTTAACTTTGCTGAAACTTGGCATACCACTTTCATTGCTAAAACGTACTTTACTTTATTATGATTCTTTGTGCTAGTTGTTGAGTTTTAGTTATCCTATATAATTTAATTTAATTGCCCAACATCAGAAACGTAACGTTACTCTTCTTATTGTTAAAAGGGCTCATATTCATACTGAAAAAAAATTGTACGTGGAAAACTGGATAATGGCACATTTTTTTTCTCACCTGCGCGATAATTCCAATTTGAATATTCGCTCCAGTAAACAAGCGCAGCTGTGTTCTAGATATTCTGTTTCCGTGTAAATGCGTTATTACTCGAATTCCTAGTTTAGCTTACGTTTTGTGCGTGTTGTCACTATTTATCGTGCCTATATTAGGTGTTTATCAGCGCGTTCTCACGCCATTCGTATTCCCACACTTTGAAGTAGACAAATTATATGTTTGTTTGTTTTTATTTTAGGCTAAAAAAATTTCCGTTATTTTTGTTAAATTTTTTACTAAGAAAAAAAATTATCAGTGAGCCATTCTGATTCTTAAAAAAAACTTTTATTATTTTTGGTTAGGAGATGCTTTGTATTATAATACTTTTCTGTTGGTTCTTGTTCGAATGGCGTAAATTTTATAATAGGTAAACACCCCAACGCAATTATTAATACTGGACAAGTTTTCGTGCTAACAGGAGGCCTAGGCCAGCGAAAAGGCAGTCAACGCTAAACCCGATTACGATCAAGTAGACAACATCCAAAACTACCACGCCCTCCGTAAAAATTACAACGACGACTCTTAAGCCCATTACAATCACGACCATTAAATCAACCATTACGTCTACGACCTTGAAGACAACAACTTTAAAATCAACAATTGTCTACGACTTTAAAACCAACTACTACGTCTACGACCTTTTAAAGGAAACCGTTACGTCTACGACGATTTTAAAGCCAACCATTACGTCTACTACATTGAAGACAACAGCTCAGTCAACCGTTGCGACTACAGCCGTAAAAAAAATGTTACGACTACTACGGTACGTTAAAACCGACAACGTTTGCCGAATCCTTTGCTTATCGCGACATAAATTCAACTGTAGCCTCTGGGACGATTCAGCCGGATCAAAACTTGACAAATAGCTACTTTAATTTCGACATCGTTGCTCCTTCCGATCAACAGATTCAAATATCTTGCTCGTCCTTGAACTTCAACACCGCTGCTAGCAGCAGTTTGAACGTAAGTTTATTTTAGTAAAACTACTATAGCTGGCTGTTAACAACAACACAATACCCTTACAGTTATTTGACTGTGAGTATTACCTGAAGCGTAGTCGCTTTTAATATCATTAAAAACAGACTATCTCTTGATAGATGGACAGAGTTGCTGATGGATACGTGTATCCAGCCCCCGTAGGATACCCCCAATCCAGTACCGTGTCGGACCGCATGTATTATTCCATCGGCAATCAAATCATCCTGACCGCTGCGGTCGTCAACGCCGACCGGTTTAGTTGCAAGTGGACGATGGTGCCGAAGGACGGAAGGTGATTACGGCGAACAATAAGAGTAAGTAGTCATTTAGAAACGTAGCATAGCAGAGCATCATTATAATAACTGACAACTCGGCTGTGTATTCACCATTTTCAGTGTGCCGTAACGCAGTGCCAACAACAGTCAACGGGACAAATCAACCCTTAACTGGTGATGATGGGCCGTTAAGAAGGTGTTTCTTCAGCATAAGCGCACTTTCTTATGAAAAGATTCAGATATCGTGCTCTAACGTCAGCACCCTTTAAAACTAGCGCTGGTAGTTCTTTGAGCGTGAGTTTCTTTGCCAATATAAGATTTTATGCAAGGCCAAAATCTCAATAATTTTTATCGGTTTTCTCTTGTAGGCATGGAATACGCGAACCCACCTGTTGTGGGCAGAGTGTATACTTCGACAGCATACAGTCAAATTTACATTTCTGCTTCACTGTCTGAAATCAGCCACGGAGATTAGTTTGATTGCCAATGGACGACACCGCGGGAAAATAATACGACAGATAACAAACGTGATCAGATAATCGCAAAATTTCCCGATAATTTTTCTATCGTGTATTTAACAGAGCGGGAAATGTCTTTTCCTTTCAGTCTGTCTTCAGTCAGAGGCAACAACAGCTAATGGGACCATTAAACCGATTGCAGGAGATATTGAGCCGTCGAGAACCTTGCCCTTTCTGATCAAAAGTTTCAAATATCATGCTCTAACGTCAACCTGACTAGCGCTACTAGTTCGTTCAGCGTGAGTCGATTAAATAATCATCTCATTCACGGAAGACCTATTACCTAGCACCCTAGCACTGACATTTAAAATTTTTATTAGCCTTGATAAAGTTATTCAAAATTCGGTTTTATCACCTATAACTAAGTAATATCTGTATGTGTATTTTTATTATTATTCTTTTAATTTCTTCGTCGAGGAATTCCAGTTTAATTTAACGTTATCTTCCTCTTAGATCTACGGAACCGTCGACGCCGATTACTCACCCGTACCGGTAGTGAAAAGGGTGTACACTTTGGCATACAATAAAATTGGCATATACTCCTCATTGAGCAGTGCAGACTGGATTAGTTGCAAATGGACGACCACATCCAGAAAGACGACCGAACCCAAACGTGAACAAAAATGAGGAATCAGGAATCAAGATGATTGAAATCAAATATTTAGACTTCTTTTGATAGTTTGCATCGACGAACAGGCGACATCAGCCAATGGAACCATTCAACCCATAGCAGGAGACAGTACGGGGCCCCAAGAAGGTGTTTCTTCTCCATCAACGCACCTGAGAACAAGCAGATACATATATCTTGTTCCGTTGTCAACCTTATTACTGGCGATTTCAGTTCGTTTAGCGTGAGTAGATTATAATCAAAATAATTATTAGTTGATGCTTTAACACCGATGCAGTTTATGTTGCCACAGTAGTAATTTACAATGCGTTGTATTCTTGGGTCTATAGATGTCAGGGACACTAGACGGAAAATATATTAAACCTGTAGTCGACCGCATCTATTATTCTACTACCAACATTTTCCTGAGTTCTTTCCTCGGCGTCGGAGACATTTTGAATTGCCACTAGATCACCATACCAGAGGAGATTACTGCGGAGTTTAAATGTAACCTAACAAATTCTAAAAAACCAATTCACTTGTGTTAATATATTATTTTCTCCCGTTCAGTGTGTCTGACACATAGTCAACTGTACCCAATGGAACCATTCAACCCAAAACAGGAGATACGGTACCCCCAAGAAGCAAGAAGTTGTTACATTAGCGCCCCTGGTGATCAGCAGATTCAAATATCCCGAAAAATCCTGCCCTGTCGTCAATAACACTGAACCCAACAGTTATTTCAGTGTAAGTCAGCTAAATTCATCCCATTTTCAAATTGGAATTATTTCATGGATTAGATCACGAAAATGTAAATTTCCTATAACCTTTTCAAATTGTCAGATCAAAATATGGAACCATTGACTACGCGTATTACCAACTGGTAGTAAACAGGGTGTATACGTCGAGAAACAATAGAATATGTACATAAACTCTCTACTAGAGCAATACAGATTCCATTAGTTGCAACTGGACAACTACACCGAGAGAGAAACAGCACAGACAACAGACGTGATTTTAAAATTTACATAAAATTGTTCACTTTAGTTGTCAGTTGATAATTGATAGATTTTTTTTTAAATTTTATTATTCAGTCTGTCAACAACTTCAGGCGACAGTGATGATTGGTACCATCCAACCCATATCGAGAGATACGGGACCCGCAAGGTGGTGTAATTTCTTAATCATGGCACCTTATTACGATCAACGAATTCAAATGTCTTGCTCAGTCGTTAACCTGACTCAAATCAGCAGTTCTTTCCAAAGTGAGTCAATCTTATCAACAATCTCTTTTGACTTATTTCTTATTTGGTGGGTGTAAAACGTCATCAATAACATCACAATTGAATTACTTTTCATTGTAAGATAACTGGAACCATAGACTAGGCGTACCCACCTTAGTGGGCAGAGTTTCTACATTAATGTTTATTCCAGCCTTCAGATTTCTTGCTCTGTTGTGAACATGACTAGCCCTGGTAGTTATTTGCTGGTACTATACTATCAATTCCATAGCTTTTTCCAACTATTTCCACTATTGATAATTTTTTTCATTTCAGTTCCGTCATATTATACGTATCCGGTATCCAAATGGGAACATTGAAGTGGCCTCTAAAATCTGAAATGGAGACTGGTTCGATTGCAAGTGGGAACCGACTGCTTAAATATTCCCTTTTCTCTCACTGATTTTAAGTTGGGGATTTTACTTTTAGCCCCACTCATTACGCGCGTAAATTTTATCTGGGATTCTAAGGGTTTTTACTGTTACCGTGTTTAATATTCAAATACTTATACATTTACAGCCTACTGCATCGCAATCATGATACGCCCATAGCTGTATGTACTCATGCATTCCTTTTGGAATCCACTTTTTGACAAATGTTGGTCTTGCGCTGTTCTCACAACGGCTCACAAAAAATATTACTCTTTTTTTTCTTACTTTAAGCTCCTCCCTCTGGCAAATGAAATTTTATATTTAGAAATATTGTGGTGTGCATATCGTTGTAGCCACTCAGTTAGTAATGAGGCACCGTCGCGTCCCCTTCTATAAAGCCTACCTACGCAACATTGAAGAAAACTTAACAACCAATTTCATTATCATCCAATCGTAGTTTGAGCAAGCTTCTAACCTATAAAAAAAACGTGTAATATTAGAATACAGGATTTCATTGTGAGAACAACAACAGCAGATTGGAATGAATAATACGTCCAAATCATTCATCGTGGCAGTTTTATTGGTGATGATTAGCCTAGCTTCTAGTACGGTTTCAAATTTTATTGCGCGACGGCTATTCATACTTAATCTTTTTCCCATAAACTCTACTACTATTACCGGTATTCTTATTTTCCATTGATAAAGGTCTTCAGTGTTATTCGTGCCAGAGCCGGGAGAATGAAGCGTGTGGCAGAAATCCGACCGAAGCCAATCGAATCACGTGTGCTATCAACAAATTTTGCATCGTTAAACGCACCGAACGTACTGATTCTACTGGTAAATATCTCTCAACCAAACCCATCAAAGACACTTTTCACTCTTTAACCTTTACGTGTTCCATTCAACGTTGAATTCCATGCATATTTATCTTTTTAAAAACTTCACGTCCACATATAGTTTTTGAATAGAGTTGACGGTTTTACCAGCTGCGTCAGACAGTCGCCATATGTGATGAGTGTCTCAAAACAGAAAACGGATATGACGTTAATCGACCGTCTGTCTGTTTGTAAAGTGGTGGTATGACTAAACCACTGCGTTGTAACATTCATGTTGTGGATTTTTGGCTTATTCATTCTAGTATCAACTGAATACTGAATCGTATTTATAGCAATGAATCGAAAATTATAGTTGTAGGGTTAGCTACTTTAGCGACTACATGATTGAATATGACGAGATAATTTTAGCCGTGTCTTTATATTTTCTGTGCTATTATATAGGGAGAAATGTAACGATTTTGAGAGGTTGCCGCCAATCCGCTATGTTGAGTGCAGTCAGTTCCGGAGGAAATCAAGTTGGCATTTCTGTTTCCTCGCAATCGTGCTCAACTGACCTATGCAATACCGGCAACGGCCTAATAGGACCCAACAACAATCTATTACCAGGATTCAACATCAGCAACAGCAATATCAACTTTGGATTCATTAATAATCATTTTGATTTTTTTAATCATTTCAAGAAAGTATTGAACCAAACTTTCAGCCGCCAATCACCTAGCGTTGTATCCGAAGCCAAGAGGATGGTTCTCAAGGATCTCAATGTGCCAACTTCGCTGAAAATGTTTGGCGTCATTATTCCTCAGGTATATAACGGTGCTATAACTACTGTTCAAATAATATTAACCGACGATTGTTATTATTTTGCTCTGGGTATTCCACTTTCGACCACTATCCCTAGCAGCAGCCAAGCGACGACGGCGACAACCTAAAAAGATCCGTTGGTGGTATAGCGATAAGACAGGATCGGCTCCCATAGCCTGGTTTAGAGCCCCGCATTTGCACAATAAAGATTAAGGAGTGTCAGATGAATCCGCCTTCAGCAGTGCTTTGATGTTTCAGTAGCAGCACCACCGATAGCAGGATCTGCCGATGATGGTGCTTTGAGATCGTTATAATGTGGATAATCATAATTATTTTTACTTTTCATTATTTCTATGTGCTTTTCCATATTCTTGTCTACACTGTGTACCGTTACTGTATTTTTTAAAACATAGTGAAATTAGAAGAATTCTAGAGAACATTGTTATTGGTTATTATAGAAGATTTTTGTTTATATTTTCGAGCCACCCTTAAATCTGGTTACAGAGCGGAAAAAAGAAAAGTCGCGCGTTTGAATTTTTTTTAAAGAAAAAGTGGCTATGTCTAGCATTTCATGAAATATAATTTGCTTGTCATTGATGATCGAACTGGGCGTAATAAATGCAAATAAACGATTAACCGCCATGTCTCACATCAGTCACAGCATTTGTATAGCTTATAGGCCCTACCATGGACACTATTAATATCTCCGTTTGAAGTAAGCCATTTGAATCTCACCGTCAGTAAACAACACGCCATTCATATATATTTTTTTAAACCCACGGGTTAGCATGCACAATTTTGTATCACAGCAGAGTCTCATCTGAATTTGAGCATTGAAGTTTGTTGGGAGTTTTTTCCAGCCAGAGCTTCCAGCCAACGTTTTCCAACGCTATTCACGAGCAGAAAGTTTATTTTTTTTACTTTCTAAAACTCCACTTTGCACGTTCATAAGTGGAAGCCATCAGTGTTGAGATAGGCATCGCAGTTTAGTTAATAATTCATGAAAATTTTTGGTCTACAGACCAACTACTTACGAATCGAAAGTTGAATTTGACTTTTCTTTCATATGCACTTGGATTGATTTTGTTCATTACGCAGCACTTCCAAGTATGGGTACAAAAGGCCAATGCGGAAAACATTTTATTCGATTTTATTTGATTTTATCGCTGTATAGTGCGAAGAAGGCATACCCGAATTGGTGAATTACCTTGAGAACATTGAAGTGTCACGTCTATATTTGGTCAGAACGGCTACCTGTGTAGAGTGTAGAACCCATACTTCTAGAAATTGGTGTACGTGTGTATTCCAAGGACGCAAAACTATAGTACTATTATTTCCGTGTTGGTAGCCACCATTATAAATAAGGCAGAAGATTCGTTCACATAACGTCATTCACGTTGCAGTTCCCTTGGTAACTGCCTGCCTGATATTTTCTTGATTAAAGTAAAATGAAATTGCCAATAAGTCTCTTTATTTTCCAAAACGCTGTTTTTCTTCTGTTTTTCAACGATTCATTTTGCGCACCATCACAAACAAGCGGAAAACGGTAAGGATTAAATTGTAAACAGGAAAAACATCACGCTTATTAATGTTTCTATATTGAAGGATAAAACATCAGATTTCAGTTGAAACTGGTGTAGAGAATCCTTATACCAGGAATGGCGATTCGATTCTCACGAATGAAGAGAGTTTATACGACATGGAACAGCTTATAAGAGACTTTGAGCTACGCGATAAACAAATCAAGGATGTGGTGCAAGAATTCAAAAATCTGGGAGATTATTTTACAAATTCCGTGGATAGTACTAAACCAAATCAAACCATTTTATTTGAAGTAAAAGCCGTGTGGCAACGTATAGTTGACAGTAATCTGAGTGAATTTGCAGATTACTTCACTAACCTCGAGTTGAGAAAGGAAATGGCTCGAATACTTTTCATTGCCGGGTATGTGTGAATTTTCTATGAAATATTAGCGAATGAAAACATAAATAGACCATATTAAACATTTTTGTATCTGCAATTCTAGAGAACGCTTCTGCGAGTCTCCAGATGAAACGTTTTTCAACGGACAATGTCTTCCTATTGACAGTAGTGAACACTGCCCATCAGAAAATATGACGCTAGTCGACGGACCAGATAATAATGGATTTTGTGACTGCTTAGACATAAAAGGAGAGAACGGTTTAAACATTATCTTTTCCGATCAAACTGGCCGATGCTATTCACAAAATACTCGGGTAATATATATATTTTTTAAAACAGATTATTAGCTAATTTTACTTAATTAATATCACTTGATAGCTATAGTAGACTATTTCCTCTTTTTACTATTGGCAAATCCAGGGTCCTTGCAACGTTGGTGAATGGTTCATGCTGAATGACATTCCCCGGTGCGAATCGATTCCAAATGAATGTCCGGATGATGGTCGACACGTCTACGGAAAAATTAGAGTCTATCGAGATTCGGATCCTTCAGTTGAAGCAGGTTGCTGGGAAATAGGAAGAACATGTCCTAATGAAGTGTCAGTAGTGCAGGTGCAGCAAGACGACTACGGAAACTTGGATGTATTTTGCTCATTTTACGCTGATTATCCTGCTCCTGAGCCTTCTTTTGGCGCTCCTGTGTCCTTATTTGTATATAGTCCATGCCGTAAGGGTACGCGGCGTAGCAGAAACGGAGATTGCCTCGTTGGGTTTTTTGGATAAAAACTAATTTGCAGTGTTCTAAACGGCTCATGGAGCTTTATCCTTAAACATTTGTAGCCTCATCCGTAATTCACTGCCATGCTTATCATGCATGTGCAATGCAATGTAGACATAGAGCTCATTGATATCACCTATCATTTGGCATGATATGTTGTTTTGTATGTGGTTTCCTAGTTTTCATATAGCTCGATATAAAATTATAATATCGAGCGGAAACCTCGCCAAAGATATTCCAGCACAATTGGGTAATCAGAACGAATTCAAATAAAAAAATTGTGACAAATTATTTTTCAAGTTGCATGCATCAGTGTAATATCCTTCATTCACATGTGTGCATCAGCTAATAGGCCTATAAGGCTATAAGGATTTGAAGATCAGCACAAGGACGAAAATTTGAAAATTAGCACGCACGCAGCATTTTGTGTGTTGTTATGTTGCAGATACTGTATATATATACATATATATAATTAAAATGCAATTTCCTTTCCCTTCAATAAAATGGAGCCTTATAACACCATAACATTTTACAACCAAGTTAACGTCAAACAAAAAAGATCGATACAATATGCTGCCATCTGACTGTGTCGAACGGGTCGATAATATAAGTATCGCCGAACAGGCCGGGAAAGGAAATATCGATAGAAGTAGGAAATATAGATAGAAAGGGGTAATACGAGACAAAACATGACTTCGTAACAGCAGCAGTGAAAGTGAACTGCGTCCTAAACTCCTATTGGCAGAAGCTGTGATGGCCGACACCGGCCAGCTCACTGGAAATAGGTAGGGGCCTACAGAGATACGTAGGTTATATATATACAGTATCAAGTATATATCATGATCAACTAAGGGACTTCAGAAAATGTCGGACAATGTATCTGTTGGTTAAGCCAATAAATTGCAAACTGGCATAGCTAAGTACTGGTTATAGGAATAACAAAATTGAAAGATATTTGACGTGACTTTTCGTGATTTTGATTTAGGCCTAATAGTCGAGCCCAGTACGTTTGTAGGGAGAGAGCAAGGGTAACGGGAAGATCGCGTATATTCGTGGACGAGGGCGACGGGCAAGTGGTTGCGTCATCGCCCTTGGGCTGGAATCCGGCCTCATCTGCAGCCTGCAGCTCAAGTTAAAGTGAATTTCTGCCCTTCGGGGGAGATCCAGTAAGATGATTAGATGATATCCCTTGTTGTTGTTGCCAAGGACTTCGCCACACGATTCTTTGCTGTAGAGTCGTACTTGACTCTGTGCATCTAAGCCAATGCGTAAATCAACTCGGCTATATCGAGTGAAGGCAAACAGGATGGAAGAAGGCATTCAAAGCATTATTACCCGAATTCCTTTCAGAGGATGGTAATGCCGCACTCATTTTTGCTTAGAATACCTTTACCAGTGTAGCATATATACCGTAATAATAGAATGGGTTTTCCCAAAAAACGTGTACTCCCAAGGACGCAATTTTAAAAAACTTTCCTATTCCCGTGTTGGTAGCCACCTATTGGCCAGCCCAGCGCTATAAAGATAATGCGCACTCATTCACGTCATTCACGTTGCAGTTCCCTTGGAGAGTGCCGGACTGATATTTTCTTGCGGTTAAGTAAAATGAAATTACCAAGTCGATTTATTTTGCAAAGCGCTATTTTTGTTCTGTTTCTCTACGATTCATTTTGCGCGCCATCACATTCAAACCGAAAACGGTAAGGATAAAATTGTAAACATGAAAAATAAGCTTCGCACTTTAATGTTCCTACTCTTTCCATTAAAGGATAAAGCATCAGGTTTCAGTTGAAACTAAAGAGTATCCTGTTTCTAATATTGGCAATTTCATTTGCACGACGACACAAGACCTAAGTGAAATTCCCTTGGGGGGATTACTACAAGAATTTAAATATCTGGGAGATCATTTCGCAGCACATTCTCTTGAGGCGACCCAACTAAACCAAACCATTCTAATTCGAGTAAAAGCCGTATGGAAAAGTCTGGTTGGCAGAAGTGCGATTATATCGTTCGATTCCGACGGTTCCGACATTATTTGGAAAGCATTAAGGAAGGGCATGGCTCGAATACTTTTCGTTGCCAAGTACGTGGGATTTTTTTTAGTTATCCAATTACCGAATGCAAACAAATTTTTATGCAATTTAAAGGGAACGCCTCTGCGAGTCTCCGGATGAAACGTTTTTCAACGGACAATGTCTTCCTATTGACAGTAGTGAACACTGCCCATCAGAAAATATGTCACTAGTGGACGGACCAGATAATAATGGATTTTGTGACTGCTTAGACATAAAAGGAGAGAACGGTTTAAACATTATCTTTTCCGATCAAACTGGCCGATGCTATTCACAAAATATTCGGGTCTAATTTTACTTAATTAATAGCCTATCACTTGATAGCTACAATATAGACTAATTCCTCTTTAATTACTGTATTGGTCAATCCAGGGTCCTTGCAAGTCTGGCGAATGGTTTGTGCTGAAGGAGATTCCCCGCTGCGAATCGATTCCAAATGAATGCCCGGATGATGGTCGACACGTCTACGGAAATATGAAAGTTAATTTCACTTCGGATTCTTCTTCAGAAGCAGGTTGCTGGGAAATAGGAAGAACATGTCCTGATGAAGTGTCAGTAGTGCAGGTGCAGCAAGACGACTACGGAAACTTGGATGTATTTTGCTCATATGACTGGAGGCTACGCCTCAAACAACTTATGGATTTGGTGCAAGTGTTCAAATATCTGACAGTTCATTTTACAAATTCTGTTGAGTCGAACCAACTAGTAAACCAAACCCTTCTAACTCAAGTAAAAGACGTGTGGCAACGTCTGGGCGGCAGCAGTGTTTTAACGGATGCTTTGGATCTTTTAGATGACGTCACTCAGTTAGACCTGAAAAAGAACATGGCTCGAATACTTTTCACTGCCCGGTATATACGTGTGAATTTATTCTTTCATATTTATTATTCAACGAATGCTAAAATTAATAATGATGCAATTCAAGGGAACGCCCCTGCGAGTCTCCGGATGAAACATTTTTCAACGGACAGTGCCTTCGTGTTTACAGTGATGAACTATGTGGAAATATGGGTCATGCACAATTAGTCGACGGACCAGATAACAGAGGGTTTTGTGATTGCTACCGCACAGGAGACAATAATTTAAAGCAAATTTTTTCGCATCAAACTAGTCAATGCTATTCACAATATACTCGGGTACTTAGACATAGACGTATATTAGACTGCCACAGTATCGGTCAATCCTTGCATTTGTCCAACAGGGTCCTTGCAACGTTGGAGAATGGTTCGTGCTGAAGGACATTCCCCTTTGCGAATCGATTCCAAATGAATGTCCAGATGATGGTCGACACGTCTACGGAAATATCAAAGCCAATTTCACCTCGGATCCTTCAACAGAAGCAGGTTGCTGGGAAATAGGACAAAAATGTCCTGATGAAATGTCAGTAGTGGAGGTGAAGCAACATAAAGATAGAAACTTTGATGTATTTTGCTCATTTTATAATGAATCCACATCCAACAGCGGGCAGTTTGGATGGACTGGTATTAATAGATTTATTCCAAAGTCCTTAGTTGTTCAAAAGCCATGTCGTAAAGGTTTGCTGAGTAGCAGAGACGGCAATTGTGTGCGTGGGTATTTTGGGTAAAAACGAAATTATTGTTGTTTTGAATTTGAATGTCCGTTGGAATTACTTTAACTCCATATCCACATCCATATCCATATCCACATCAACTTCTCCTTCTGGCCTTCTGGTGAAATTTTTTGACGATCATTTAATACATGATATACATCAGTATACTGTGTAGGCATATTCTATGCACTGTATAGACCTTTCATTTATTTAGTAGGTAAGCAGCATTGTGCTCGTATAACAGCGCACATAGAACGATTTCTGTTGCGCAAACACCTTCGCCTTAGATTTCGCATTTGAGGATGGGAATGGTGTTAGACGAATTCAAACACAGATTTTCAGAAGAATTATATTTGTTCAAGCTGCACAGCATCGTAATTCGTATGTGTTATCCACGTCTATTCAGCACGTTTATTATGCAACAATTTATGCAATATTTGGAGGGAGGGGGCAGTGTGACGACGAAAATTGGGATGAATATTTTATGAAACCACAGATTGTTTAATAGATAAAAGGAAAAGAACGCACTTACGCTTTCCTTGAACAAAGTGATAGGTATGCCTATAACTCTGTCTGTCTGTGGACGTCTGTGGATAAAATATTTTTCAACGGGTGGTGCTGTCTTCCTATTGAGAGTACAGAACACTGCCCATCGTCAGGAAAAATGGAACTAGGCTTACCTTAATTGATGGATCAGATAACATTGGATTTTGTGATTGTCTCGACACCAATGAAGAAAAAAAAGATTTAGAATAATTTTTTTGGATCAAACTGCACAATGCTTTTCACAAAATAATCTTGTATTTTGTATTATTAAAAAAAACCCTTTTCTTTATTCATCACTCTTTGAGTGGTTAAAGCTATATCCAATGGCGGCGACAGCAAAGAGAAATCTATCGGCGGGGTAGCGATAAAACGGGATTGGCATTCGTCATTCGACTCCCATATATATACTCTACTCTATATTATCGAGGTGGGAGCCCCGCAGTTCCGCAGTTTAGTTTTCTAAACTTGTCCACACTGTGCACTATACCATATACGACGTCTCACGGTCAACAGATTCTACCTGCTGGGACGCAATAAATTTTTCTTTTTTTCGCATGCAAATCAGCTGCTGTATCTCACATTAGTAAATAAGAACACAATATAGGTGATTTCACTTGTATGAACACGGGTCATACCTAATTTAGAATCATAGGATAATCCCTAAATGTACTGTATCGAATGTTTTTGTGCTGGTAATCTGTTCTTCGCACTACAACTGCGATAACTACTTACAAGACTACTTACGAATCGCAAGTTGGATTTTTCTTTTTTTTTTTCATAAACACTTTAATTGATTTGTCCTACACTTATTTCCCATTTGGGTATAACACGCCAATACGGAAATCAACTCTGCTGCTATCGCTGTGTAGTGGATGAAGGCATACCCGAAGAGCATGGTCATGTCGCTCCAATATTTCGTCAGAATGTTACCGATGTAAAGCGCTAGGGTATCATAATAACCATAGATTGGGTTTGCCCAAGGAACGTGTATTTCCAAGGACACAATAATGAAACTTTTCTGGTATGTAGCCTATAGGTGCACAGCTCTATAAAGAAAGGCGCACTCATAAAACAGTCATTCATTCACGTCATTCACGTTGTATTAGGTCCCTTACCAGCGCCGGACTGATATTTTCTTGTGGTTAAAGTAACATGAAATTAACAAGCCTATTAATTTTGCAAAGCGCTATTTTCGTCCTGTTTTCTACGATTCATTTTGCGCGCCATCACATTCCAACAATCCAACGGAAAACGGTAAGGATTAAATTGTATATACATGAAATAAACATTGCAATTTTAATGTATCCATTCTTTCTATTATATACGACGTGTATGAAACAAGGTGATTAAAAAAAATTGTCGTGTCTCACGGTCACAGTATTGATCAGTTGCTGGACGCAATAATAACCTGTTGAGTTTTTCTTTTTTTTCATAAATGCTTGATTGATTACTGGTTAGTTTACACCCACATCCAGCAATATACATATATGGGTACAAAGCCAATGCGGAAATCAACTCTGCTATCGCTGCGTAGTGCGTAGTGGAACAAGGCATACCCGAATTCCCTTACTTCTGAACATTTCGTAATGTTGCGCTAATTTTTTAGCAGAACGGTTACCAGTGTATAAAGTAAAAAATTTTCAAAAATATTTATTAAGTATTATGCGTCAGCGAAGGATTTTAACATACTGGCCAGTTGGGGGGGAAATCGAAATAATCACATAATAAATGACTCAAATGGGTTAAAAAGGGACTTCAGTAAATTTATTCGTATTTGGTACACCAATATAAATTACAAACCGAAATAGGAACAATATTGTATAGTATTTCCCGTGTTTTTTTATTCGTGCTAATTCCGATTTAATAGCCGAGCCCAGTGCGTTTGTAGGGGAGAGCAGGGGCAACGGGGAGTTCGTATTCATGGACCGGGGCGATGGGGAGTTCGTATACGTGAACGGGAGCGACGGGCAAGTGGTCGCCCTTGGGCTGGAATCCGGCCTCATCTGCGGCCCAAGTCAAAGTGAATTTCTGACCTTCGGGGGAGATCCAGTAAGATGATCCCTTGTTGGTGTTGCCAAGTACTTCGCCGTATGATTCTTTGCCGTAAGAGTCGTAGGTGACTCCTTGCATCTTCTTCTGGACCTGGGACTCGTCGCGAGTGGTGCCGTCAGATCCAGCGTAGCTGTTCCAGCCAAACGAATTCCATTTATTTATTTCATTTACAACAAAAAATGCAATGGAAATTTTTATTTTTTCGTTTTTACCTCCAGTTGCTACTGCCGTCAAGATTTCGGACATCAGACTGGCTGGTGATGGTGATTTCGGGGGCTTTGTATTCCTTCTCGTAGCTGGAAGGAGCAGCAGCCCCGATGGCCAAAACAGCGGCGATAATAAACTATAAAAAATTAAATTAAGTTAAATTGCGGAATATTCCAATGCGATGACGTATTCAATATCCAGCGGATTCTTGTTTACCAGTTTGTTCATGTTGTCTTTTGAATGACTTCAACAACCGAAAAATGACTGGTTAGTTGACTGAACAAAACCGGTTTATATACTCGCGCCAGAAAGAGAGAGTGAACATTCCGGATGCGTTCCCATACTTTCATGTTCGTCCAGTGGTCAGATTTTTCTCAGCAGCAGACGCAAAGCCAACTCACCTATTTCCGCAAGCATTCCCTCCCCAGTTTTTGTCAGACAACGCCCTTAAGCGCAAGCGTTCTTTGAAAAATGCAGCGATTTCACTAATCGTGAAGGGTGTATGTAATATATATAGTATTAATACTAATCATGGGTCCCACGGTTCTTACCTGAAAACACGCAACCGCACGCGCACCCCGTTTCCGAAATCATAAAAATTCCGAAAAATTCGTTTGTCGCCGACTGTCGTTTCGTATCAGTGAGATAGAATCGAAATTCCCTGGCGAGAAATTTTATATACTTATTATCTTTTGAGTTTCACGTTTCCCACTCTTCATGTCACAATCAAATCGTCGGTTTAATGAAAAATTAGCACAAAAAAGGTTAGTTCAATGAGGTAACGAAACCATTTGGCCGAATGTCATTATGAAGTACGTACTTCATTCAATGTCACTTAATTTCCATTAAAAAAAATTCCATCATCAAAAATAAAATTGTAGCCGAAGACATTTCAAAATTTTGCCTCAAGCGCGAAGCTAATATACTTGAAAAAATCAAATATCCAATGGAATTAATTTGAAAAATGAGAGAGGCTGAATCATGTTTTGCTTTGTCCAATTTTGTTATAAATAGGAAAGCTTCAAGTCACCTATAGATGAAAACTGGGGAAAACCTTTTCGTCCGTCCTTTTTGTTTAGTTCATGAAAAGTGAAAGGAAAACTAGCTTGATTGATCTTAGATAATTTGGATTTATTTACACCATCATATTCAACGTTATCGCAAAGAAAACATCAAATATGATCGATGGCATCATTCAGGCGTCCAATGGTCTTCAAATAATTTAATTTAACTTATTAATAGCTGCTGCTGGAATAACCGGCTCCGGTGCGCTTGTAGGGCAGAGCGGGGGCAACGGGGAGTTCGTATTCGTGGACGGGGGCAACTGGGAGTTCGTATTCATGGACGGGAGCAACGGGGAGCTCGTAGACGTGGACGGGGGCAACGGGCAAATGGGCGCCCTTGGGCTTGAATCCCTCCTCATCGGCGGCCCAGGTCAAAGTGAATTTCTCGCCTTCGGGGGAGATCCAGTAGGAAGATCCCTTGTTGGTGTTGCCCATAACGTCCTCGTAGGTGGCTTTGCCGTATGAATCGTATTTGACTCCTTGCATCTTCTTCTGGACCTGGGATTCCTCACGGGTGGTGTAGTCGGACTGGGCGTAGCTGCACAGATTTATTAAAAATTATAATTAATAAAACTAAATCGCGTCAGGATTAATTCTAGAGTATTTTTATACCTCCATTGGCTGCTGCCATCGAGGTTGCGCTCATCAGATTGGCTGGTGACGACGATGTCGGCGTATTTGTTATCCTTGTAGGCTGGGGCGGCGTAGGCTGGAGCAGCGTAAGCTGGGGCAGAGTAGCTGGGAGCAGAGTAGCTTGGGGCAGCGTAGGCTGGGGCTTTGTATTCCGGCTTGTAGCTGGAAGGAGCAGCGGCAGCGACGGCCAAGACAGCGGCGATAACAAACTAGAAAATAAATATCATCTCACTTAGTAAATTAAATCGGATGAGCCCGGCGCAAATGATTTCGACGATTGCTGGCCAATTGATTCAGCCACTTTGCTGTGTTGTTCGCTTACCAGCTTCATGTTGAATTCGGTTGATTTGTGGAACAACTGATACTTTTCATCTTCCATATTGGAGCTTATATAGTCGAGTAAACGAGAGCGGGTGAAGGGCCGAGCAGTACGTCTGCTCCGTTTGGGTGTACTCAAACGCGCCGATCCCTTCTTTGCCAATTGGGTCACGAACAAATTCTTCAGAATATTATTACTATGCTGCTCTGCATTTTGGTCGAGGTGGTACAAATGAACCATTCTCTTTCCTCCTCTCTAATTGAATTGAAGTGGCCCATCATGTTATCTATCTATGCAAGGGGAAAATCTGTTGCACCACCATCCCTCCCCTCTCCTATTTGGCATGTCCATCTACGTGCATTTGACGCGCAAGGACTTTCAATTTCATGCCATTTTTGAATTGCATGAATATTTTAAATGCTACTCGCTAGTAAAAAATGAGCTATGGCTGAAAAGGATTTCAAAAGTTTACATTTCACTATAAGGCCATAGCTATGTACTACGTCTAGACAAATGTTTCGACAGAGCCAAAGGCAAAACGGTTTTTCATGTTGGTTTTAGCTCAAAACTTTCGATAATAATATTTTGCAAACGCCCTGAAAATGTTATACGTGTGTTATACAACAGTTTATCCCTCTTATTTTTTGTTACACTGAAAGAGAATAGGGCCTATTAATGTTGTAATATGACTTTCAATGCGAAAGTGTACTATGACAGTATATTGGCAATTAAATCGCTAATGGTCGATCCCTTATTATCGCAAATTCGCAGATCATACTCTATAAATGTTTCAAACATAAACGACCAACAACTTTCATTCCATTTTCTGTTCAACCTTAATTATTTCAAAATTATTATTATTTCAGGTATAATGTTGGTTGAGAAAAACTCTCGGAGTCTTTCCGATTCCGACTTTCCAAAACAAAAATTTATGTTGCTCAGTAAAATTCAGTAAAACACAATTTGGGATGTTCTTCGTCGTTTATATTTTACACATATTCACGTCAACAACAAGAATAATGTCATTGCATAGAATACATGAGAATAACTTATCTCTTCACTTCAATCAGGTATCAAATAATTTAATAGATCTTGTAGCCCTTTCCGTTGAATGGAATGTGGACTGGGGCAACTGGGAGTTCGTATTCGTGGACGGGAGCAACTGGGAGCTCGTAGACGTGGACGGGGGCAACGGGCAAGTGGGCGCCCTGGGGTCTGAATCCCTCCTCATCAGCGGCCCAGGTCAAAGTGAATTTCTCGCCTTCGGGGGAGACCCAGTAAGAAGATCCCTTGTTGGTGTTTCCCATAACATCCTCGTAGGTGGCTTTGCCGTACGAGTCGTATGCGACGCCTTGCATCTTCTTCTGGACCTGGGATTCCTCACGGGTGGTGTAGTCGGACTGGGCGTAGCTGTAAGTGTCATCAAAGGAAATTTAGCATATTTCAATCGATACATTTTTTCTTTCGTTTATTTTTGTACCTCCATTGGCTGCTGCCATCGAGGTTGCGCTCATCAGATTGGCTGGTGATGGTGATGTCGGCGTATTTGTTATCCTTGTACGCTGGGGCAGAGTAGGCAGATGCGGGGTAAGCTGGGGCAGAGTAGGCTGGTTTGGAGTAGGCCGGTGGGGAGTAGGTGGGTGGCTTGTACTCCTGCTTGTAGCTGGAAGGAGCAGCGGCAGCGACGGCCAAAACAGCGGCGATAACAAACTGAAAGTCAAAAAGAATTTTATGAATTGACATTTGTAAAAATTATTTATTTTAAATACTACGTTGAAATGCTTTATTGAAACACTCATTAAATTTTAAATTAATTAAAGCATTTCGAAAGTGAATCTTCTTTTGTTGTGTTGTTCCTTACCAGCTTCATGTCGAATTCGGTTGAGTGAAACAACTGATACTTTCAAACTGCAAACGTCTGGGCTTATATAGTCGGGTGAACGGAAAGATCAGCTGCTTTAGAAATGACCCAGTTATTGAGTACATCGCAACTTATTCGTTCTTTTCTGCCAAGTGTATGAAGGTATGAGTACGCGTTTTTTACTTGGCCATTCTCTTTGCCAATCCTGTTTATAGTTCTAGTATCTGCCCTGTAAATCAGAAAGCTCGTCCGATAGGTAAATGATAAATCCACTCACTATTTTCATCACTCTGTTGCGGTTGTGGAGACTAGAGTGTGTGCACCAGATCGACATTCCCGTAGGCTACGCAGTACGCACCCGATCATATCAATCGAGATTTGGAATGAATGGCCATCACCTATATCCTTCCAGCCCAAAAATAGCCTTGAATCAATGAGTTGAGTAACGGTAGGATAGGACGCGCGTTTCACTTTGACTTCATTTGCTGATGCAAGCGACCACACCCCATCATTTATTACTTGTCTTGTCTCCAATCGTCAAAATTTTACCAACGGATCTTGTTCTCTTATTTATATAAGGTATTGTAGACAAGTTTTTATTTTACCATAATAAATCAGTGGTCGGCTGATAAATCTATCAAACAACCGTACATCCATATAAGGATCGGGATATGTTGTTCAATTATAATTCCCTTGCATTTAACTATAATAGTGAAGCTTATATATAGTGGGGCGGTGAATGTCTCATCAATTTCTTAGTCTTTAAATAAAAGGATAAAGGTCGAATCGAAAAAAAAAGCAATGGTAACTCTAGTTTGAAGAGAAAGGCTATTCAGTATTATATAGGCTAATAAAAATTGAAACGGCATGTTTTCTCGTGTTTTCTTCAATTCTACCATCTCTTTCATCGTGCTGAAGAGCTTGTTAGATAAAAAACTTTCTCACATTTTCTATAAATATTCATCTTCTTTTATTACTCCTCACGATATTCCCTTATTGGAATCATATCATGCATACAGGTACAGTATCCTTCAAAAAAAATCCGAACGGCGATTTTTTTTTCAAATAGCCACCTATCCATATGGCGGGGAACTGGGTTTGGTTTATAGGCCGAATTTGGGGGGGGGGGGTAAGGAAAAAAGCGAAAGGTGGGAAGAAAGAAAAAGGAGTAATTAGCCATTGGCCATGTCTCCCCCCCTCCCCCCCAAAAAAGAAATACGAATGAAATCAGACAGGCTGTCTGGAATTTTCATGGCGCGAAAAGTTTATTTAACCGACTTAAGCTCATTGCCGATTATTAAACAAATGACTTAAGGCGATTCCTTTGAACTTTCCCGCTTTTTAATGCTAGATTTGGTAGCTTCTGGTTTTCTCGTCACTTGTCGAAAAAATGACAGTGAGCCTGCGGCTATTCCAACCAGCCTGTCTGGTTTTGTTTCACACTTTTTATTTCGGAGGGGGAGGGTTTCTTTCTTCCCACCTTTCGCTTCGTTCTTAACCCCCAAAATTCAGCCTATTAACCAAACCCAGTTTCCCGCATTATGGATAGGTGGCTATTTAAAGAAAAATCGCCGTTCGGATTTTTTTGAAGGATACTGTACGTATAAATATACTAATGGCCTCGACTATATACTTCTTGTCGTTAGATATTTCCGGGTATTTTTTCCACCAATAGTGCTGACCGTAAAGTAGACTAAATTTAATTCTTTATTTTTCCCTGCCTAGGATTGAACAGAGGACCTGTTGCGTGTGAGGCAACCATGATAACCGCTAAACTACAGGTGCTGGTTTACATTGGTCAAGGGCAAAAAAAAAATAAAACATATCCTATCAAGTAAACATAAAAATTTTACGGACACCTAATATTCTGTTTGGCAATATTCGAGTAAAACAAATAAAACACATTCGGATATAATGGATTCTATATTCATTTAGGCCTACTTTCGAGTGGTGATGTTTCTTGCTTCTCATTTGCAACATGTATATTAGTCATTGTCAGGTAAAATGGCTGGTGTTTCTCGTGTTTCTCGCCTCAGACCTTTAGGCCCCTATACCGCCTTTATCAACTGCTGATAACATCTAGCTTTATCTTTTTTTTATTTTGCCCACCAACATATAAGTGATTATAGTTTCATTGTAGGTGAGCGGTGCTGTTCGATGTCGGGTCGATGTTTCACTTCAATCCAATTTTTAAAATAAAATTAACAGTAAACGTTTTTTTACAGTGGGTACCGAAAGTATCCGTACGGCTGAGAGAATCAGTAGGGAAAACGCGTTTTTCAAAACGCTCCCAAAAATAGAATTCTCGGTGGAATTCGATAAAAATTTTTTCAAAGGTTAATATTAGGGCGGGGTATCATGTGATTTTTATTGGGAATTTTTCGACAATGCGATATGTGGTTTTTATCGCGTTGCGTAAGTATCCGTACGGCCGAGAGGCCTAGTAGGGAATGGGCTTACTTTGGAGGCCTGTCATTCGGTATCTACGTAATATTATAGGGTGGGAAAGTTCTTAAAAAAAAGAGCTGCATTAGCTCTATGTGTGGTCATAAGATCACATTTTTCAAATTTCATTTATAGTAATGAAATCGAAATTGAAAACACGAATTATAAGTTTTCCGTTTTCTTCCCCTCGATTCCCCATCACCAGTGTTGCCATATCAAAAAATATTTATCCTTTCTCCAGAGCAATAGATACCTGGTCGGTTCTCGGCCGTGTTGGCTTCCCTATCCCGGTTTTAGGGTAAACGTATCCCCGATTTTCAGACATTTTAGGGCGGAGCTTGTCAGAAGTTGTGAAGTGGTAAAAATGAAACAGCGCCATCTAGTGATAAGACGTTGACTTTCAAATAATACTTTCGGCGGCCATTTTTGTGTAATATGTGAATACGGCGGCCATCATCGGGAATACGTGAATGAAGCCTAACCATAATTTCTGTAAAAATGGTTTGCAGGTGTGCTGTTCCTGGTTGTAAATCAACATATTTCAAAGGAAATCAAAAAGAAAACGAGGTTACCCTGTTTGCAATTCCTAAAACTTCATTATCTAAATGGCGAGAACTAATTCCATGTAGTTATTTGACGAGCACCTCACGTATTTGCTCCCGTCATTTTGACGAAAGTGACTTCAAATCAGGGATTTAAATTTTGAACGTGTTCCATCCTTTCAAACGTAGGAATCGTAATGCTGGAGCAATTCCCAAACATTTTCTGATAAATGGTATTGATATTACATTTCCTGTATAATCTGTAAAGCACAGAAACTGAACCTTTTTCATTTTAGATACACCTAGTCGACAAGCAATGCAAAATGTTGATGGTTTCAAATGGAGAAATAACCTCAATGGTATTTTTAAATATGTTTATTTTGTTTAATATCAAATAATGCAATTCTTAAATATGTATTGTAGTGGAAACAAATGCTAGCAATGCATCAGTAAGGAAACGACCAAAAGTAGACAAAATACCTACTACGTCTAAGAGAAAAAAAATTGACAGTACAGGTATTGATAATAGTTCTCGTTACATTTTATTTTTAAGAGCAATTGCTTTAAATTTTATCTGATAGCACCCTCCATGGAAATTACCTCTACTATTAAAGAATCAATCAACATTCCCCAGGCTGCTGAAGAAGCAATTTTTGATCCACTTCCAGATTCAATCAAGGAAAATCTTGCTGTTGTCATGGAAGATACGACAGTTGCATCACCTTCTATGGAAGCTACCTCTACTATTCAAGAATCAATGGACACTCACCAGGCTGCTGAAGAAGCAATTTTTGATCCACTTCCTGATGTAATGAACGAAAATGTTGCTGTTGTCATTGAAGATTCGACAGTTACATCACCTTCTATGGAAGCAAGCTCTACTAATTTCAAGTCTAATTTTGTGACATTTCAGTCACTAGTAACTTCATCAATAGTACCAAAGAATTGGACATGGTATTTTGATCAAATTAAACAAACGATTTTTTGCATTTCGATGGATCAACTACCAAATGAAAATTATAATGTGAAAAGTGTACATTTTCAAAACAAGAAGTAGTGTATTATGTCAACGGAACAATAAACAATTTACACAACCAAACAGTAAAATGTAAGAATGTTGGGACACTTAGAAAAGACCTAGAGGTTTGACAGTTGGATACTTCTACCTTTTTATTTTGTTCACTTCTTGTAGAAAAGTAAGCTGTGATTGGTCAATGAGTTTTTCATAGACCCTTCCTGATTGGCTGGCTTCACGTAGTACCTGACACACTCACTAGAGGCGCTCATCAATTTTTCCAAATCGGACCACGTTTACCCTGAAACCGGGATAGGGAAGCCAACACGGCCGAGAACCGACCAGGTATCTATTGCTCTGCTTTCTCTTTCTCCCTCTTCCGTCCAAGGGAAGAAAGAGATTTTGAGATATGGCAACACTGGTGATGGGGAATCGAGGAGAAGAAAACGGAAAACTTATAATTCGTGTTTTCAATTTCGATTTCATTACTATAAATGAAATTTGAAAAATGTGATCTTATAACCACACATAGAGCTAATGCAGCTCTTTTTTTTAAGAACTTTCCCACCCTATAATATTACGTAGATACCGAATGACAGGCCTCCAAAGTAAGCCCATTCCCTACTAGGCCTCTCGGCCGTACGGATACTTACGCAACGCGATAAAAACCACATATCGCGTTGTCGAAAAATTCCCAAAAAAAATCACATGATACCCCGCCCTAATATTAACCTTTGAAAAAATTTTTATCGAATTCCACCGAGAATTCTATTTTTGGGAGCGTTTTGAAAAACGCGTTTTCCCTACTGATTCTCTCAGCCGTACGGATACTTTCGGTACCCACTGTATGTATCATAAAATTACAAGAAAATTATCTGCCATTCAAACTATATAGCTATTAGAATATTTGAAATTCTTTAAAAATGATTCGAACGTTGGCTGTTCGAACAAAGAACTATTTTTCTCGCAATAAATTTTAAATTATGTAGCTGGTAGTGTGGCGCGCTACTGTAATCCTGCGTCAGGGAGGCTGACTTCAGGGACAATCTATGATCCATATTGCGCTGCTCGGACTCGGAACTCTTCCGCGACGTCCGGCTCTCTGTCAGCAACACTTCGATGTTTCGTTGGCGTTCTACAACCCATTCGTTCATACCTCACAAAGGTTCTTTTGGGAAACCTGTAGGATGACATGGTGACACGCTAATGACGGATGTCAACATCCGGCAGGCAATTCGCGCGTCTATAGGATCGGACCTGAACTTTTACCTAACGTTTAATTGATGATTTCGATCAAATTTTCACTGAAGATAGTTAAACGATGGGCTGTTTACTTGAATTTGAAGTAGACATTATATTCCACAGTGGGGATTGAAAAAAAAAAATCTTATATAGCGCTGCATTCTCGAATGCATTATTATTGTTTGTTATTGTTTGATCCGTATCTAATACATCGGGTACAGCTCAGTGGTAGACCTTCCGACTGCAGATCAGGTAGTCCGGTTCAAACCCGGGTGTTCCTGTGTATTGGGTATATTTTAAAGAAAAAGTATTAATCAAAATCTTATAGAATCCAGTTCCCATATAATGGAATCATGTGTTTATTTTTATTCAAACCACGCCTGCAATTTCCCAAAATGAATAAAAGGTTGTCCATATAGTAAAACAAACAAACAAACAAAAAAACTTGGAGAAAAGATATAGATCATCTTCACTAAAGATTTACATGAAGCTGCTTATGAATGACGTTGTATGGTGGGCACGAAGAGATGATGATATTGCATGCCAATACTTCGTGAGAAAGCTTCCACGGTGAACTTAATCCTGAACTGTTTCAGGCGAATACTGAGGGAGCTTATCTCTCACCTTATATACGATGTATACGAACAACTGCAGTCTATGAAAATAGTCTTTACAAAAAAATATTGTTTCCATTCAGCCGGTAGCGTGGCGCGCTACTGTAATCTTGCGTCTAGGAGGGTGAGTTCAGGGACGATCTATGACCAATGTTGCGTCTACTAGGGATCGGCGTATGCGCCAGACGTCTGGCTCAAGTAGCAACACACCCATGTTTCGTTGACGGTCATCGATCCTTGCGTTCATACCGGTGGACATGGACACACCCCAACGACGGATTCAATTACCTGGTGGACACCTACCGAGTCTATAGGATCGAACCTGCTATTTTATTTAGACCAGTAATTCGTCCGTCTCCATGTTAACAGAATAAAACTTAATCCGAATTGGGGTGGGACCAAAAAAGTATTTGGGAATTTTTATCTCACTGCTGCTCAACCGTAATTTCGATCCTAAAATCATCAACATATCAGCACCCTATGCATTGCTAATATTGTTCACAAAATTATTCGTTTCACAAAATTCTTATCGTGCGTTATTGTCTCCTATCGTTTGCGCACTGCGATAACTTAAACTTATCCATTTACTTTGGAGCAGCAGTACGTCTCTTTACTGCATTTCGAATTCGAAGCAAAACCTTTAAAAATAATAAAATGAAAAATTGTAGGCCTATATACCGATCACGGATGGAAATGTCGTACTTGTGAGTGAAAGACAAGTGTGATAACCACTAATCTGCAGGAGCTGTTATGAATACATTAATAAACTGGAAGAAATGAAACGTAATATAAACTATGAATAATCTATGCGGTAGCAGCAAGGAGAAATACATCTCAATTTGCGCAATCCCGAGCATAAATGTAACCTTCTAAATGTCACGTTCGGCGAATTTAAATTTATAACTGATGCGTACTCGAACACACAATTTCGGATTCTTTTTCTTTTTCCTTTCAAAGTAGGCCTAGTAGAAGTCTGACTCCTTATCCATTAGGCCACACGGTCTAACACATAATCTTAATTGGGATGATGAATACTAGCTGCAACCTGCGTGGGGTTAGCTAAAGTAAAAACGAACATCCAATCGAATAATCGGTCCCACTTCCCCGTCACACCAATGTGTGTAGCAAAGATTCAGCACTTTGAAGTTTAATTACTTGG
Organism: Daphnia pulex; assembly: GCF_021134715.1. NCBI lineage: Eukaryota > Metazoa > Arthropoda > Branchiopoda > Diplostraca > Daphniidae > Daphnia > Daphnia pulex. Next base: position 3,536,265 of record NC_060021.1, on the reverse strand, counting down.
ATCCCTATTCTTTATAAACGACTCGATTTCGCTCGATTTATGATTAAAATAAGCAATTAGTTGGTTTTTATTTTGTCAGATTTGGCTTTAAAACAGCAGCGACATAGCGCGCAAGATAGTTTGTAAGAGACAGAGAGAAAAACGATCGCGATTACGAAAGATAAAAGTGCGACATCGAGGAGATGGCGCTGGTAGAACGGCATCCCTTTGGAGGCCAACTGAAGATGTTTGGTGCCTCCGTGACGAATTACGTACTCGATCCAGTAAGCGGCCACATCCTTGCCGGGCATGATTTCTTCTTGCATCAACTGCGACAACTTTTTCGCACTTTTTCGGACGCTGTATCGAAAATGGAATCCAGTTAACGGACATGCTCCAGATGGTTTTAAAAATATAGTTTATGATACCTGGGATCATTAATGAGATACGTTAGAGCCTCATACAAATTGTTGTCGTCAATTTTGTCCCAGTCGAGTTTCAGACCCCATCCGCCTCTCACGGCCTTCGCTACATTCGCCCGCTGGTCGTTTCCGAACGGCAAACCGAGCAAAGGAACGCCATGGTAAATTGTTTCCTGTGTTCCCAACATTCCACCGTGAGTGATGAATAATCGCGCATTAGGATGTCCTATACAAATATTGTTCAAAAACATTTTAGACTAACTGTGTACAACACAAAAACAGTCTGCCAGAAACTGTCATGCAATACCCAGGAGATCTTGTTGCGGAAGCCAGTCGACCATCATAATATTGGATGGAACACCTTGCGGAATATCCGCCTCCCACTTCCAGACGACTCGCTGCGGAAGTTTGGAGAAAACTCTGATGAAAGTGTCGACCGTTTCTTTGGGCATGGTCGAAACCGAAACGAACGAGCCTAGCGTGAACACGATGAAACCGTCCTTTGCTTCATCAGCAAACGTTTTCAATGCCTAGCGATAGATAAGAATTTTAGACTTTGTATACTTCATGTAACGAGACCGTTGGCCTTTAATTTAATACTGGCGGCAGTTGTTTGGTCGGTCTGGCGTGAAGGGCTCCAATTGATAAGATAGTTGGGGGTAACGAACGCGGCCAATTCGTGACTGGGTGAGTATTAGTGATATAGAGACTAGCATCTCCTTCGAGCTCGACGATGGATTTAACACCAGGAAATTCTCTTTGAACGATTGCGTCCAGTTTCGTGAAAATGTAAAAATTTCTAAAATACTTCATAAACTCCCCGGAGAAGGTATTAATTAGTCTCTGGGTGAAAGTCATCTGTTCGTCGTATTCTGCCAGCATGAGAGGGACGGAGGCGTAGTCTGCCGGTGCTCCCATTGCATTCAGGGTGGATGGAAAAGCGGAGGAGGAGCCATGGATCACGAACGGAACGCCAAGTTTGTCGATGATGGGATAAGTGAATTCGTTTCCGAATGCGTCGACGATGAACAAGTCGACGTCGCGCTTTTCCACAATCCGTCGGAATTCCGTATTCGACAACAAATCCTCACACCCGAGAGTGCTAAGGGCGATCATGGTTTGCATCATCGTAAGAATTTGCGTCGCCCCTTCTTTCTGCATGGCGAACCAGTCGATGTCCATGGTGTCCAGTTCTTTCGCTACCGAAGTCATAATGATTTCATGGACGTTCGTGGCGTTTTTTGTGATGCCCTTAAACGGCGAGAAGACGGTCACGTTATGCCCTCGTTGTCCAAGTTCCTCGATGACGGGCATCACGGCATAAAAGTGACTTTTGGAACCGACGGGGTACAGCACGACGATTTTCGCTGCCATGCAATTTTCAACGACGATTGCGGATAGCAGCAAGACCAGAGTATTCAATGATTGGAATTTCATTATGTTTTGTATCAAGTGACCAGGTAAATTGCTGAACTGAAATTAAAAAAAAAAGATAAACACATCACTTACAATCTAGATTAAACTGGAACATACCAATAAATGTGAGATTAACTTAAATTCGAGTTGAGGGCACAAATATTTAAAGACGAGCTGACTGATCAAGAAGGGAGAGTGATCTATGTGTGATATTGAATAAATTTGTAGGTAATATGCCCCACCGCCCTGCTTTAGGTTGCTTCTTCTGTTGACTTTAGATGAAAGATAAGGAGTGACGTGGCATGAAATGTTTCATGCTGTTATTCTGCTGCAAGGTTTCAGGCTGATATGATTTCGTTCTCTAGTGAGACCAAGCACCAAACTCTAGTCATTATTTGGGCTACATTTTTGTAGCTGGTGTACAAATTCGTGTTTGTATACCTTTTGTACTCCTTTAATGTCTGGTAGACCGGGTAAAGAGGGACACTTTTTTTTTACGCTGCCAATTTTTTAAATAGAAAGATTACAAATAAGAATAAAAATATATGAGTGTTTTCCATGCATTTCTTTGCATTGGGTAATTTTTTCCCGTAAAACTAGCTAAATGTTATTTGATTAAATGTCAAGAGGAAAAAATGAAGAAAAAATAATTTTTAGGGTTAAACGGAACAGAGCAAGGGGAAAAACGGAACACCATTTTTCTCAGCAACGGATGGATTAAATTAATTAAAAGACGCACTAGTGAAAAGAAAATTCATATCTCTTTCAGATGTACTGTCATTTTATTCATTCTATTGAGTAAAAGTGGAGATACAATCAATAAAGTAAAGATGTCTTTTTTCGATCTTTTTTTGTCGTTTACCTGGCAACAGATGGCTGTACCATTTAACCCAGAGTCCCAGACCCAAACAACATCAAATAAACTAAATTATCAAATACTTAGAAACACATTTTTTATTAAAAAAAATACCACCTTAAAATAGAAAGAAAACCCTATCAAATAGGGGCCATTCCATGGTATTTCAGTTTTTTTTGTCGCGGTACCTCACCGATTTTGATGAAAAAAATACTGTGTGTTGTGGTTACATAACACTGTGAAATTTTCAAATTTTTTGGATCAGTGGTTGAGCGTGAATTGTTGTTACAAATTTCCGGTTTTTTGCGGAAGCGTAGTGAGGAATTTTCACTAAAACGTAAATAAAACGGCGGCGGATTGAGCAATTGAGATCGGACAAAAACCAAAAAAAAAAAAGAAAAAAAAAATGCAATTTTTTGGTTTTGTCCGAGTCTGATTAGTCATTAGCAAGGCTACGCAATCTTCATTTAAAGAAAAAAACTTTAATGGCTAATATCTCCATTCTCGAACGGCAAAGCTGGTCGCGACTTGCGCCATTCGATAGCCCGTATTCCTTTTTACTTATCCTATAACAATTTCCCTCCTTCCAATCTTCGTGTTTTAGTTATGAACCAGTAACCTGAGCCCCGTTCAAATCCGGGGAACTTTTGTCTAGCGTAAAGTCAGATTCTTTTGCTATTCGCTTTTCTGTAGCTTAATCATCTGCCCATAATAGATTTTATCGTGGGAAATCTGCCCAGTGACTACCTTACTTGAAGATTTCGTCATCACGGCGATGCTATCGACATCTGGTGCTGATGCAAATCTGGTTGTTGCGTCATCACAGATTGCGTCATTACGTTGATGCTATAGACATCTGGTGGTGATTTGCCCATGAATAAGCTCCTCCCCCAAAATCGACTGACCAATCACAGCGCGTGCGCATTGTGACATTATCCGTGACATGAATAAGCCCCTTCCCCAAAAGCTTGTTCTTTTATTATATATGGACTAGTAACTTTATGCCCGTCCAGGGCCGGTCGTTAGATGGCCTAGTGTAAATAAGCCAGTTATGCAAATTCCCTTGCCCGTGCCGTTTCCCCTTGCCCGTGGATCCCTTGCCCGCGAGCAATCTCCTTTGTTGGAGCTTTTAGGCGGCATTTTGGTCAATCCGCCGAGCGAGGTCAATCGTAGCCCCGGGCGATGGTGACCCTTTCGCAGGTAGTCGCCCGTCATCCAATCATAGCGTGTGCTCATCCGGACTGACAAACACACAGACATATTCACAAACAAACTCCTCCCCCTTTTCGTTTTATAGACAAGGGATTATTTAAAACGAGCAACCTGAGCCCCGCTCAAATCCGGGGAACTTTGGTCTAGCGTAAAGTCGGACTCTTTTGCAATTCGCTTTTCTGTAGCTTAATCATCTGCCCGTAATAGATTTTATCGTCGGAAATCTGCCCAGTACCTTACTTGAAGATTTCGTCATAACGGCGATGCTGACATCTGGTGGTGATGCTGGTTGTTGCGTCATCAAAGATTGCGTCATCACGGCGACGGCATCTGGTGGTGATTTGTTTGGGCATGTTCCATTTTGGGGGAGGAGCCTGTGTTGACACATTGTTGACACAGACACAGGCTCCTCCCCCAAAAAGCTTGTTGTTTTATTATATATGGATTGTTCGTTTTCCCTATCTCTATACGTAGGGGAGGTGTAAACGATGCGCGCGCACCCCTCTGGGAGAAGTGTAAGGTGCGATGGCGGCATGGCGCCTGTGTTAAAAGATAGGGAAATCAACAACAACAAATCACGCTCAACCACTGATCCAAAAAATTGAAAATTTCAGTGTTATGTAACCATGACTTACAACACACAGTATCTTTTTCATCAAAATCGGTGAGGTACCGCGACAAAAAAAAATTGAAATACCATGGAATGGCCCTGATATAACATACAAAAATTTTAATATAATACACACAATTTTTTGATAAAATTTCAAATTTTTTGTATATAATATAGAACATTTTTTGTATAATATACAAAATTTTTAAATGTAAGTATGTAGAATTTGCAGGCTATTGCAAATTCTGTTTGTTGAATTGAAGAAGACAATTTATTTAATAGGCCCTATTCTAATGTTTTTTTTGTTTTTGTTTTTGTTTTTGTTTTTTAAATTCAAAATTCATGCAATAACAAGAGCGTTCTTTGGACGTACACATAAAGATTGCAGCCCCACCTACGGATTTCTATGAGATATTAAACGAATACTTTTTCGGAAATTTTTTTCTGAAAATCGATTAATTTTTTGAAATTGATAATCAATTACAAACTCTCTTTAAATTAAAAAAAAAAACAAGTTGGAACGGAAAAGAAATCAATCTTTTATCTTTGTAATGCCCCGCAGAAGCCCCGCCCTCTTCATGATGACCATCGCCGAGTCATATAGGGAAGGTGAGCCATTTCCAAGTTTCAAATTTCCCACGGTTAGCCCTCTAAACTTATGTCACCAACCGCTAGTGGCACATGATGCCCGTTTATTTCAATTTATAATAGGGTTCTTGAATGAATAAGGGATTCCTTTTAAATAAATATCATTGGAATCAGTTTTTCACGTTGATTCTCGTGGTATTTGATTTTTTATTTTTAAAATAATGATTCACCCCCCCCCCCCCCCGTAATCTCACTTCAAAGTTGAGATTAGCTCTCCTACTTTTAAACGGACCCCACCCCATATTTGGGGGGCGGTCCTTAAAATGTGATGAATTTTGCTCTTTCCCCCCCCCTTTTCACCCTTTTTCGTGCTGCCTATACCCCCTCTTTTGCCCTTAGAGCCTAAAGGCAAAAGACGAAAAGGGTGAAAAGGGGGAAAAGAGCAAAATTCATCACATTTAAAGGACCGCCCACCAAAAATGGCGTGGGGTCCGTTTTAAAGTGGGGGGGATCTCCCCTTTTTTCTGGGTGACGAGGGTTGGATCTGCGCATGAGCAGATACCCGCAGGCTTGGTCACGTGGTCTGAAGTTCAGACCAAAAGAAACTCTTGCATTGGTCGATTAAGACCACGTGACCAAGTCTGCGCATGCGCAGATCTGACCTTTGTAGAGAATAGGGGAGAAAAGAGTGCGAACCTGGTGGCAGGCGACGGCGGTTGTGTGGGCGTCGGTCTACGGCGTCTGCAATGGCCATTAACTCCTCCTCCCGCCCATTCCAACCGGGCCCTTCAATGATCCTTTCAAAAAAGAAAGAATCAATTTTTAAAATTTAATTAAGATTTAAATTTTTTTAAATTTACCAATTGAAATACCCACGGGTGGTGGGCAACGATTTGGTTGAATTGCCTTTCTTGCCCCAACACCAGTTTTGGAAAGATCATTTGGAGGTACTTCTAGAGCTTCGGATGGTGCAAACACTGCACTTCAACGACCTTAGTTTTTTTACTAGCTGTATTTTAGCTTCCTCAACCGCGTCTCGCTTCCTCTTCTTGGCTGTGCGAACCTCGTTTTGTGCCTCTTTATCCCGTCGAATATAGGTTGGCGACGGCGGTTGTGTGTGCGTCAGTCTACGGCGTCTGCAATGGCCATTAACTCCTACTCAGGCCCATTCCAACCGGTCCCTTCAATGATCTTTTCCTAAAAAAAAGAATCAATTTTTAAAATGTAATTAATATTCAATTTCTTTTTACTTACCAATTGAAATACCCACGGGTGGTGGGCAACGACGTGGTTGAATTGCGTTTCTTGCCCCACCACCAGTTTTGGAAAAATTATTTGGAGGTACTTCTAGACCTCTCGATGGTGCAAACACTGCACCGCACCGACCGTAATTTTTTTACTAGCTGTATTTTGGCTTCCTCTACCGCGTCTCACTTCCTCTTCTTGGCTGCGCGAACCTCGTTTTGTGCCTCTTTATCACATCGAATAAAGTTTGGCGACGGCGGTTGTGTCGGCGTCGGTCTACGGCGTCTACAATGGCCATTAACTCCTCCTCCCGCCCATTCCAACCGGGCCCTTCAATGATCCTTTCAAAAAAGAAAGAATCAATTTTTAAAATTTAATTAAGATTTAAATTTTTTAAAATTCACCAATTTAAATACCCACGGGTGGTGGGCAACGATTTGGTTGAATTGCCTTTCTTGCCCCACCACCAGTTCGGGAAAGATTTTTTGGAGGTACTTCTGGAGCTCCCGATGGTGAAAACACTGCACCGCAAAATTTGTTACCCGAGGAAGAGAGTGGATGATATTCTGAACCTACCTTTCCTCGGGAGTGAGATCGGTCATCGAGAGGGCAGACGCCATTTGGTCGGCAGTGACAACCATCTGAAAAAACGTTGAAAGTGCATATTAAAATTAAGAAAATTCGCGGCACCACGACCGGGAACATCTTTTTGTACATACATACATAAACTTAACTATACACATTGCATACACTTTTGCCAAAAGGTTCGATGAAATGAGCACTACCCCAGACAGAGTCTGGGTGCTCATACCAATACAACGAAAAATAATTCATCGACCGGCTAGTGACTTGCTTTCACTGCAAATGTGAAAATTATTCTTGCCACGAATAATCACATTTGTCTTGTTTTCTTGAGTAGTTTGGTTTTCAATTTTCTGGTTACAAGACTTTTGTCGGCTTAAGAATCCAAATCCATGTTAATTCCTATAAGAAATATTACAAATATTTATTACCATAATTTTTTAATCATGATTGAATTCACTCAAAATATATTGTGGCTTTTCTTAAAGTTCAGCTCGTGTTTAAATCCACTCTTAGTGCTCTTCTGAGCTCAGATTCTGGTGGTATCCTCTCACTGGTTTGTAACGGAAAATTTTTACCACAAAAACAGATAAAAAATTTTTATGTGAAAAACACCTTCAAAAGATTGAAGAAATCAAGCTTATTAGTTCAAAATGAACTTTACAATTCTAAATTTCTTCAAAAGCCATACGTTAGTTATAATAAATTATAAAAAGAAAGTTAAGTCCTACAAAGGAAAAGACAAGAAATCAATCCACTGTGAATATGCTTAAGTTATGAAATTTAAAATTTGGTTATATTTGATTGATTGACGTCGCTAGTATGACAACTGTTTAGCACAATCCAATGTAGTGATTACATTGCTTTGTTCCTTCAGTTGTCTTGGGTTCCTTAATTTGGAGAAAATGGAGAACGACGTTCAAATTCAGCTACTTCAAGTTCATAATCTTACATTTAATTTACAAAATACACAAAATTGTAGCAGAAATTTGTAGTCGTTTCAGTTATAACTTATTAAAGAAAATCATTTTACATACAAAGACTTGCATCCAGGGACCCTTGCATAGACGAATCACGAGGAGATTTTATGGATAGGTGTTTGTTGTGGCCTGCAATATGTGGGAATTTCTTGAAAGAATCTCTGGAATAGAAGCCTGACTGACGGAGTACTGCTGACGGACGTTGTAGCTAAGATTTTTGTACTAAGATTTTTTCTTGTGATGTCGTAAAACTGTTCGGATCGGGCTTTAAAAGATATCTGACGCCAATCAAATGTGTCTTCGCATTAATATTGGGCCAGTAGATGTAGTGGGCTTAGAGAATTTGCATCAACTTCGTTGGTGTTGGAATCCAACCTCAGCAAAAGCTTAATCATATAAAAATCAAACGGTTTTCCATTCTCCTTGCAATCTCTGAGAAGACAGGATTCTTTGTTTTCCGTTCGCAGTACTTCATAATTATAAAGGTGCATGCTTATCTCATGACCCAACCAGCTTCTTTGTTTTCCTGTTTTAGGTACCAGAACCAACAATTTAAGGAGATGAATGATCAGATGGATTTCTTCGTCCTTCTTCCTGGCTGCATCATGCTGCTTGAGATTATGAATCTCCAACAAGTACTTGCAGACGAATTCCAGGCAGGGATATAAGTGTTGAAACGTCCAATACTGTATTCAGATCTTCAATCCATGATGACTTTCTGATTTACCAGGATTAGAGATAAGTTTGTCTTTTAAAATTAGATAAGATTAAACGTTGTTCGTCTCAAATAATTGACTGATGACTAACTGTTTTAAAGACTCAGCAGAACGAAATAGCTCAAAAAAGTATATGGCGAATTTGAAGGCGCGGAAGTCAAGCAATCCGCGACCAATAGTAACTTTGTACAAGGTCTTCAAGACGTAGTTTTTCGGAAAAACCCCATACTTCCTTAAGATACGTTTACAGACGAATAACGGTTGATTATTCAAAAATTCTTCTGGCTTGAGTGAAAAAATATCCAGTTTTCTTTACAGTTAACTTCACTATTGGGCGTGAAGGCAAGTTCTTCAATGTGAGACTGACGAGGTTTTGTTTTTTTAATCAATTGCTCTTCACTGTTGAGACTAAATTGCAACGGTTCAGCAATCTATGGTTGCTGAACCATCCTGCCCAAAAAGGATGCTGTTTAGCTTCACTCCCCCTCTCCCCCTCTGTCCATGGACTACTTAAGCTAGAGGACGGGACACTCGTCCTATCCCGCCGTGTTATAGCTTGTCGGGTGGATTTTTAATCAAATTTTTTAAAGAAGGGTCAATCGATAGAGATTTAAAAAGCTATTATAAGTCTCAAATGCACATTTCTTGTGAATATATTAAATTAAAAGATATTTGCGTTTTAATTTTGAGAGGACGGGAGAGGTGTTCGTTGGTTGTCTCCACCTAGCGCTAAGAATTCTAAACTCTTCCATGGTTTTTAGAAAGAAAACAAACAGAATCCATAGAATCACCAGAGAATCACAGATAGCAGACGCAACTAATCATACCAAACCAAACCAAAACCAGAGAATCACAGATTGGCCAACCAACAATCACCGCTAGGCGGCGACAACCAACGAACACCTACGTCAATTTCTAATTAAAATATCACCGAAATTAAATATTTACCGCATAGGGATATTTTAATAGACTCTAGCTCATTTTCGAAGCTTGATTCATTAAAGTAACAAAAAAAAAATGGTAGCCGACATAGGATTTGTCGAAGTGTCCCGTCCTCTAGCTTAAGTAGTCCATGCTCTGTCACTCTCTTGCCCCAGGAAGTTTCGTTTGAAGTCTGTACTGTCTGTACTAGTTCTCTTTTCGATATTTTTCCAACTGAAATAAAAGGTATTATGAGTCAAATGTGTTACAATTTAATATTCACGCATTTCATGGCCCTAGGGTGATACCGTCTTTTCGTGCAATGTTACCACGAAAGAGGCATGCTACGCCTGCCATTTTTTAGGTTACCAATAATGAGCTCAATACCAATGTCAATCGGGATTATCAAGCAACCTAGGAATTGTTGGTTCGTAACGACTGGTAGAAACTTCCCAATGAAGTAGTTATCTTTTTTCCCCAAAACAGTGTTAGCAGCCACTGAAAGTTTCAAAATTATCTGTGAATGGCCCCATCGCCGTCTTCCCAAAGTCATTCCTTCGTTTTTTAATGAAGGGATTAGTTTTGCTTCCGAAATTGTTCGAGTGATAATAAATAAACGATGAGCAGCACACGAAAACTCTCCTGACACCACCAGAAAGTTTCGGAACACTCTTTACGGGACAGTATGTGTAATGGGGTGTAGAAGATTCTTCAACAACGTTGGTGTTTGCTTTAGCTTTTAACAAACGTTAAAGAAACGACGAAGAAACTAAGAAGAGACAAAGAACCAAGAGAAAAGAAAAGTTTATGATATTTTCAATTACGCCGAAGTTTGATGAGCTGTAAAGGAAATATAAAATTTTTTAATTAGTAGAAATAACTTTAATCATATTCATGTTTTCATACCTAGGTAAAAATTTGTTGGTCTGCATTTTGAATAATCAAAGTATGCAGTAGTCAACTTATCCTTGAATGGAGATTCGAAAATTGGATTGGCGACTGAACAATTAACAAACACAAACAGGTGTTGCTTAACCAATTAAAGATTAACATTGGTGCAAAGCTTGTTCTCCTTCTTGATCTTCTTATACCGTGTTTTAAGGATGAGTTAGTTTTCTAGTTTTGAATGTTCATCATAATCAATATTTCATTAGACGATGACCCCTGAATTTTCACTAACCTGACAAGCAAGACAAAAAAAAAAGTTTGGACGCAATAACACGTAGTTAAAGGTATGAGAAAATCAAGTTAATATTGGTAGTCATAATAATAACCTGATCGACAGTTGATGCTGAAATTAGAGACGTACTCTTTGATCACTCGAACGTATTGCGATTGTCATGGATCTGCTGGTTGAGTAGAGGAAGAAATTCAAGGTAAGTGATGAGAAGCAGTGACGTAAAAAAATAATGCTGTAATCCTGCAATCCACTGCAAGTGTATATGGAATGCTTTAATTTGGAAAACAATATGTTATCTCCGACAGGTAATTCTATTTTGAAATCTCATATGTAAATTATATTACAAATGAGACAATAAACAAGATAGGTTACACATAACACTTGACAAAGGCAATTGTCTGTGTGGTTTAGTTTAATTAGCAAACCAAACTTTTTTTAACAAAAAAACCTACGCAGGACTAACAATATTACTCTATTATTAATTTATTCTTTTTTGGGGGATTGCCTTTTTTTCCTAGTTACATTTAAAAAATAGATTGAATAATAACCTGTAGGTGTAGAGGTGGTTCAAACTAATAACGATTTGACATCCATTTCTTTGATAATTGATACAACGTTAGGAGAAAATTCATACGCACGTTTGCATAATGCATACACATCCGAGATATTTAATGTCTAGAGAGAAAAGATATCCAGATCTTCCAGACTGTTGACTTCATTATTGTACATGAAAGCAAGTTCTTTAAACTCAGACTGACGTGGTAGATTTTTGTCTTTTCGTATCTTCATGGCTTTTCCCCATAAGGTAAAGCTTCTTCTTGGGCGATGCGACCATGACAGAGGCATTTCTAAATCAATCTAAATTTTAAATTTAATTTTACATTACTGTAATTGCTTCCTTTATATGTTTTCGTTTTTTTTTTTTTTTTTTTTTTTTTACATTTAGTAGTCAGTTTTATTTTGCCATTAATACATAAGGGAGGAGTATGGGGTGCGACGTTCAGTTGTAAGGAAATTTGAGCTGGGAAAAGCTGGGGTGCGGGTTCTGCTTTATTTATGCTTCATGAATGTTCCTCATAAATGCAGCAGAATGCCATTAACTTTCTATGAAAGGCATGGTATTACATGGCATCGAAGAAAAACTTGAATAACATGTACCTTAACTTAAACAGTTGAGACACGCTGTAATCATAATTTTAAGGTCTTAGAGGGATAACCAGGACATGGTGACACTTCAGAGCTTCCAGATTTACGAAGTAAACGTCACGATCCTCGGCAACTGATGAAAGAACTACATTATATATTTAAGAAAGCCTTTTATTTTCTTTCCAATTAATTAACTCTCAGACTTCAGTAAAACACACAAAAACGAAAGAATCATAATCTGAATCAATAAAATTGATGGTAAAATCTTGCTAACCACCACCACGGTGCGCTCTAGTCGAAAAGTGACACGAGGTTTTACTGCGAATACTTTGCAACGTTAAAAAACAAATGATAACTAATAAAACTAATAAATGAATGAAGCGGAAACTTCTTAACCCTTCCCCTTGGAAACACATGTTAAGCACGCAACTGGCACCCATTAAATAAACAGTGACTCGTCCTCGCGTGTTTTTCCTCAGTGTCTCTTTACGTCACATAAACGTATTTTCACATTAGTAACTGGTATAACCACAGTGGCTTGTGATAAATAAAAAAAAATTAAATTAGTATTTGCGATGGATCAAATCCAAGAAGCTATATGTGACCAACAATGTCCAAGATTACTCCAACATCGCGGATAGAATTAGGTCATTTCTCGGAATCTGGTTCCCTGGTTCTATTTTCGAGGAAGAATGCTGATTGCCCAGGAAGATTCAACGAAGGTTGAGCCCCTGCTCACCGAAACATCCATGAGTAACGTATTAACAGTATTGTCGTTCACATTTTTTAAATTTCTTCGAGGTACTTGCTTTTGTCTGATTTATTATACATTTTCTTACCTTTTTACAGGAAAGACTGATTTATGGATCTGGTTGGGATGGTTGGCAGGCTAGTCTTGATGCTGATGTCATCAAGTCTAAATGAGGCTGTTGTCATCTTTAACAACTATTTGTTGTTATAGCAGATGACCACCACGAGAATACGCCATCACATCATTTGCCAAGTAATTCATTTTTAATCTCGTTGTTAATTTCATTATTATTTTATATTTCATAAATCTTCAGCTAGTTCATAACTTATATTGCTGTAGAACAAGGATAAATGAATGGAGTCTTAAAATCCAACAATGGGTTAGAATTCGTTTTTGACGATGGGGAAATGTGTCTCCACGTCACGGACGCACTGCTAGAGAATTGTGCTATGTGTAATTACAGATTTAAAAAAATTGCTCGGTCTTATGGTTATCTCTGTGATAAATTTCTAAGCCATCGGTATGGCGACGATATTTCTTAAAATTTTAATTAAAACGGTTAAAAAAACCAAGGAGCTGGACGCGGCAATTAATATACAGGGTAAACTCTTATCACGCCGAAAGAATTAGAGTTTTTATCGGTTTTTTTAGAGTACAGTTTGCACAAAGACATCCAAAGAGTAAACTATTATTTTATTTTATTTTCTTATTCCTCTCCCAGATTTTGAATCATCAGTGGCAGGACGGAGGATGCAACAATGTGTACCCTTTTCCCTCCAATATATGTGTGCTTTGTGTTTGTGCCTTACATTTATTTATTTATTTTTTTATCTTTTGAAATGCATTTAAATAAACAACGACATTTTGTAATAAAATTTCTTTTTCAGTAGAAAAATCAAATCGTTGCGATGGTCACCGCACAAAAACTCGTATTGTACGGCGCACAGAAATTGCAAATGGAATAGAGTCAGTACGTGTCATGTGGCAACACCAGGAATATTTCAGGATAACACCGTAACGTAACAGACTGCACGCAAGAAATTTATGAAGACTGGCGCAAAGCAATATTCCGATATAGGGGTGGCGAAACGGGAAATCCTTTGTTCAAGAATACTACCATTTGTCCCCCATATCCTAAAGTCATGCCGTGGGTAGGGACAGGCCATGCGACATATTTTAGGAAGATCCAATATTGAAAATCTATGAAAAATTGAGGGTGTCTGGTGTGGATTTAGGTCAAACCAATTTCTCAGTGGCATTGATATAAAAATATCGTTGATTTTACTGATAACGATTAACAAATCACAATTACAATTAAGAAACCAAACTTTGATAAACTTACATCTGCAGCCAAGTCAAGTCTAAATAAAAATTTTCCTAACTAACACACTGACTGCACAATTTCCACCAACGGTGGAATCTTGACTTCGCCTATATCTGATGCCAACCTATTCCGACCAACCTATCGGATCTGGACGCTAAATTGCGTTGGTATGCCGGAATGCTGGAGTAAAGGATTTTTTACTTTTCTTTTCTTTTTTCTTCTATTTCCGCTGCAATTCGCATATTTCAAGGATTAAATCCATTAATTGATTTTTTACTTGGAATTAACACTTAAACTCGAGCCCTCATAGTGTTATGCCAGTGCAAGACATAAACGTAAATAATTCACAATTTAATTGTGATCTACGAGTATATGTTTTTTAACAAGCAATCCACCACTCAACCGCACCAAATCCATGGACCCCACTTTTTTTTCCCATTCCGCTATAGGACCTAAAAATCTGAAATAATTCAGGCATATCCAGTTTTTTACTCCGGATTCACCTGTGTTTGCAGAATTCAAATATCCCCTGCCGTTCGGGAGATATTCAATGTTAAAGTTTGAGTTTTTTCAAATTTTAACAATTTTAGGGGGTCTTTGGCATCGCTTTTTGGGTAAATGCTAACCTTTAAAAAAAAACTAATTGAACCAAAAGTTTGCTCGGCCATCCCTTAATACCAATCCAAAAGGAATTTACATTCCGGATTAGATTGGCCGAGTTATTTCCAATCTAGTAAAGTGTAATTTTGACCAGTTTCCCACCCAGCCTAGTCGCCATTTTTTATTACTCTCTCTCGCGTTCCTGGTGGATGACAGCCGAAGCTACGCTTTCCTGGCCTTCACTTTAGAATGGGGGACTTACTCTAGGCCCTTTCATATAGTCTAGTGGCCAGCAATATGAAGCCCGAGGTGCAGAGAACTCGTATGTTTCGGGTGTCATCCGCCAGGAACGCGAGAGAGAGTAATAAAAAATGGCGACTAGGCTGGGTGGGAAACTGGTCAAAATTACACTTTACTAGATTGGGAATAACTCGGCCAATCTAATCCGGAATGTAAATTCCTTTTGGATTGGTATTGAGGGATAGCCGAGCTAACTTTTGGGAGAATTTGTTTTTTTTTCAAGGTTAGCATTTTCCCAAAAAGCGATACCAAAGACCCACCAAAATTATTAAAATTTGAAAAAACCTAAACTTTAACATTAAATATCTCCCAAACGGCAGGGAATATTTAATGTCTGCAAAAACAGATGAATCCGGAGTAGAAAACTATATATGCCTGAATTATTTCAGATTTTTAGGTCCTATAGCGGAATGGGAAAAAAAAGTGGGGTCCATGGATTTGGTGCGGTTGAGTGGTGGATTGCTTGTTAAACAGATTCTTTGAAACTTCAACAGATGCTCAAAAAACCCTTTCTAACAAAGCTTAACATATTACATTGCAACATTACAAATTCTTTCGCAATTGCAAAATGAAGTTTTTCTAACCCGGGTAAGATTGGGAATGGGTTGGTTCTTGAGGAACTCGTCCTCTCCGCCAATCGATAGATCTTGTGGATCATCGAACAACTGATGAGTCAACCCGAACGGGCCCTCCAAGTTTACAGGTTTGGATCTCAGGTTTTTGCGTCGTGCCGTCTATTTGCCCGCCACTTCCACAAACTCTTTCAAATGTGGGTTGATTTTTTTTAGTCTTTTGGATCTTCACTAGCATGACACCAGGATTCTCCTCGTCAAACCTTTTGAGAATGAGCTCCGACGTTTCAGTTTTTGTCGTGGTTTTCGGCCTGACTCGCTCCTTGCCTTTTGTAGGCTTGGGCGAGATCGGACTCAGCAAAACCAGTACGTTCAGGATTGGGGCCTGAACCTCTTTCAAAGCAGATGCCTTTCTCTTACTACCTACCGGTTGATTTGAAGCCGCCGTTGTTAGTGCCTGGCTCTTCGAGGCCGATGGCAAGGGCTGGCTTGTCTTTTGAGTAAGCAAAGATACAAGAACGGAAGTTACCAGATCACTCACCGTGCCCGGTATAACCCTATATATACCGTCGGGACATCCTGGAAACATCGGCTTGGAAACTTCTAATGCCTGTCGGGACAAATCCAGGCGAGGAATCCCCTATCAATTCTTGTCTAGAGGTTAAAAACTTTTATTGGCTCGCGTCGACAAAGGGATAAAAGGAACTGAGATGGTATTGGTGGCTGGAGATGGTGATGGTGTTGGTGCCATCGCTGGAGGGTCGGAGCTAATAGCCGTCTCCTTTGAAGGTGACTCACGGAGTAGGTGTCTTCTATAATACATGATAAAAAAGAACATTGGAGATTAATCAACACAAAAAAATTAAAAGGACAGCACTTGGGATTGAAAGACGAAAAAAAAAACTGACAAAGGGGATTTCGAGACGAAAAGGATGAACTAAGATAAGGTATAGGACGAACTGAAAGTGGGGACCAAACAAAAAATAACATAAAAGCAGTCAAGATAGTGAATTAGGCATACTTGGCGCATTA
This sequence comes from Daphnia pulex, assembly GCF_021134715.1. Taxonomy (NCBI): domain Eukaryota; kingdom Metazoa; phylum Arthropoda; class Branchiopoda; order Diplostraca; family Daphniidae; genus Daphnia; species Daphnia pulex. Next base: position 3,519,833 of record NC_060021.1, on the reverse strand, counting down.
TGAAAATTAGAATAAGGAATCCAGGTGAGAGGGGGGAGGTTACTCTGTGCCCCTCCCCTTTCCTTTTAATGACGAGCCTCCGCGTATAACGACGGGACGTGTCCAATTGACCCGCATCTAGGGCATGTTGACCTAACTTTGTCTACGTGGAAGGCTGTAGGGGTGGACGGTCATGGTGCGTGGCCATGTGATGGATATGTCAGGAAATCGTACGCTGAAATCTGTTGTTTCAAAAACTTTTTCCCATGATAAACTGTGTGTTTATGTTAGTAATCAAAACACAAAAATTAGGGTTTTTGTACTGGGGTGCTTTGACTTTTCCCAAAATCTGAAATGAAGTTTTCGTGAGTGGTTCATGATGATGTCTTGGGCCGCATTTTGTGATAGAGCGTGGACAGATTGAAGAAACCATGCTTCGAACGCCATTGAGACGGAGAGACCGTTGGCAAGGACTGGTCTAAGCGGTGGGTGATTTCCTTCACCCGGGATAGGGAAGTGGTTTATTTGCTCGTTTCCGCCTGTTAGTAGTGTTCTTTCCAATGCTTTAATTGCAGCTATTCCTAGAAGGAAATAAAGATACGAAGGTATGCGAAATAAACACACATACAAAAATACCTAGAGGAATTTAATTACCGTATACGAAGAGGAATCGATTGCTCACCGGACATTTTTAGGTGAAAACGGAAAAAAGGTCAAGGAAAGGTTAATAATGGAAAGTATACTAGCAAGAAAATATAACAATGACATGTTGCATAAGACATTGCATAGCAGGGTGCGACAGTGTGTGGTTCTTACCTTCTTCCTTGATTACAGACATCTGTGCACCACGATGGCCTTGCCATGCCCCATGACTGATTGAAGGCCGCAGTGACCTTGTGCTTAAGCATTTTAAAGGAATGAAAACCCACTGGTTGCAATTTCCAATTGTCGCTTTGCCACTGGCTCCCTCCAATCAGTATGGAGTACCTGTTTGATCATTTTCTTTTCGCGTTACATATTCTCCGCTGCTTCCGGTTTCATCTTACGCTACACAGATATATAACCAGGAGGCTGCCAGGAAAAACCTTCATTATTATATTCCTTATCGTTTCTTTTCCAGTTTTTGCAACATTTTTTTTCAGCCACTGGCTTTGTAGGAGTTGTGAAGATCGTATCATTTGCGCCGGAGAAAAACTACTTCCAGCATTACTTTTACTAAGAGTTTTTTCAAATATTTTTAAATTGAAAATTGGTTTCATTTCTGTCCACAAATAAAATGAAAAATTGTTCGAAAAACTTTAAAAAAAGCAAATACACAATGAATGAGGACATTTTGTAAACAAATTTTAGTTTACCAACAACAAGCTTAGGAGTCAAGGGGAAACGAGCCATAGAAAATAAAATTACGTCCAATAATTACGCTACCCAACATTTTTTATGTTTATGTCGTCTTCGCTGTTGGTCTCGCCGTCCTTTTCTTCGTTGTAGTCATCTAATATTTAAGATTGAATGTGATATTTAGAAATGACAATAAGGTATAAAGGACTTACAAGGATGGTACGCAGTCTACGATGTGTTTTTAAGGCCGCTTCAGCTTTCTCTTTCTCTCTTTTTTTCTTCTTTTCTACATCTTCATCTGCTTTCTCTTATGCATCTATATATGTTACAAAAAATGTTGGATATTAGTCTCAGCTCTCTTCTTTTTCGACGTTTTCGTCTTCTACTGTTCTTAATCTTGGCATAGTTGCTGGAGAGAAAACGACAGTCAACTGTGCCTACACAAAGGAATGTAACCAGCTCGCTTCAACCCTGTTGGAACTAAACTTGAAATCTACGTGTTATATCGAAAATTTTACTTTGAATTCAGACAAAGTGACCACATACCGGAGCATGAAGGAGGGAAAAATTGATATGGTTGTTGCTACAAAAGCCTTGGAAAGAATTTGAATCCCAACGCCTCGCCGTTGTAAGATACATAACCAGGTATATAAGAATGTCCAGTAAACACTTGGACAGAGGCAACCGAAGAAACAACAAGAGTAGAAGAAATCCAATGTAGCTTTTTCTTGGTGTTCTCCAATAAACTCCATTTAAAACAAACTCACCAAGTTGTCTCTCTCATTCTAATCATTTACAAACCTTACCTCCGTTTCGGATTTTATAAAAAGAGAAAACGTAGAGTAATTATACAGTAAACTTGAAGCCCTGAGTAAAAAGCTGTTATATCAAAACAGATTTATAACCGAAATATGATCCAAAATTCAAAATGTTTTATTCGGTTGCTTTCCGAGTGTCTACGTCTTGGATAACTTTGGCTATAAAGTTTACTCTTAAATACTGGAACATCATCCGAGTGCATGGCTCTTGCGCCTTCGCGTATGCACATCCCTTCGAAACCACCAATTTCAAACAATTGGTAAGAAACCTTACTGTGCGGAATCATGTTCTACACCTGAAGTGACGCTAGACAAATGACTGTTAGAAAGCTTCTGGATATTTCCGGATAACGGATATTCCGTATATTTGAAATGGATTGAAATTGAGTTAACGAGCCAACTTCAGTATGAATTAACATTTTACCATTTGTTTCACTGCCTTGAATTCGCTGGAAAACACTTGTGGAAATTGTATGATCTCAATCAACATGGTGCAGCCAAGAAGAAGGAAGACATCTCACGGCTGATATTTCGGCTAATTAAATTTTTGGTTTTAATACCGATATCAGAGATTCAGTGAAGTTTGTTGGGGCATGAGATTGAAGTTCATTTTACTTTCAATTATGAAATGATTCGAGCGAACTAAGGAGAAAGCCTGTTGCTAAGGGGATAAAAGGATTATGGTGGCAAATCGAGCGATTTTGATGTTAACGAACATTTGTTAAAAGCCAAAGCAAACAAAAATGTTGTTGACCAAGAATATTCTACACCCTATAACACACACTTTCCCGTAAAGAGTGTTCCAACACTTTCTGGTGGCGTCAGGAAAGTTCTGTGTGCTTGCTAATCGTTTTTTTGTTATCACTCGAACCGTCTCGGATGCAAAAACTAATCCGTTCATTAAAGAACGAAGAATGACTTGACATAACCAAATTTGAAACTTCACAGGATTTTAGCATTGTCACAGTGGATTTGTTTCTTTTTCTTTTCCTCTGAAAGCCTTTACTTTCACCTTATTTACTATCGTAAAGTTATTGATAGTTTTCAGAGGGATGTTTTACGAGCTTAGTGGCAAATGCTGTTGGATTTTTGTAAAACTTACAACCTTTTCAACATGATAAACATTTACATGTTTCTCTTTTGCAGTGAAAGCAAGTCACTAGCCGGTCGATGAATTATTTTTCGTTGTATTGGTATGAGCACCCAGACTCTGTCTGGGGTGGTGCTCATTTCATCGAACCTTTTGACAAAAGTGTGTGCAATGTGTATAGTTAAGTTTATGTATGTATGTACAAAAAGATGTTCCCGGTCGTGGTGCCGCGAATTTTCTTAATTTTAATTTGCACTTTCAACGTTTTTTCAGATGGTTGTCACTGCCGACCAAATGACGGTTGCCCTCTCGATGACCGGTGTCACTCCCGAGGAAAGGCAGGTTTAGAATGTCCTCCACTTCCTTCCTCGGGTAACAAATTTCGCGGTGCAGTGTTTTCACCATCGGGAGCTCCAGAAATACCTCCAAATAATCTTTCCAAAACTGGTGGTGGGGCAAAAAATGCAATTCAACCACATCGTTGCCCACCACCCGTGGGTATTTCAATTGGTAAGTAAAAAAAATTTAACTATTAATTAAATTTTATAATTGTTTTTTTTGGGGGGGGGGAAGGAACATTCAAGGGCCCGGTTGGAATGGGCGGGAGGAGGAGTTAATGGCCATTGCAGACGCCGTAGACCGACGCCGACACAACCGCCGTCGCCAACCTATATTCGACGGGATAAAGAGGCACAAAACGAGGTTCGCACAGCCAAGAAGAGGAAGCGAGACGCGGTTGAGGAAGCTAAAATACAGCTAGTAAAAAAACTAAGGTCGTTGAAGTGCAGTGTTTGCACCATCCGAAGCTCTAGAAGTACCTCCAAATAATCTTTCCAAAACTGGTGTTGGGGCAAGAAAGGCAATTCAACCAAATCGTTGCCCACCACCCGTGGGTATTTCAATTGGTAAATTTTAAAAAATTTAAATCTTAATTAAATTTTAAAAATTGATTCTTTCTTTTTTGAAAGGATCATTGAAGGGCCCGGTTGGAATGGGCGGGAGGAGGAGTTAATGGCCATTGCAGACGCCGTAGACCGACGCCCACACAACCGCCGTCGCCTGCCACCAGGTTCGCACTCTTTTCTCCCCTATTCTCTACAAGGGTCAGATCTGCGCATGGGCAGACTTGGTCACTTGGTCTTAGTCGACCAATGCAAGAGTTTCTTTTGGTCTGAACTTCAGACCACGTGACCAAGCCTGCGGGTATCTGCTCATGCGCAGATCCAACCCTCGTCACCCAGAGAAAAGGGGAGATCCCCCCCCACTTTAAAACGGATCCCACGCCATTTTTGGTGGGCGGTCCTTTAAATGTGATGAATTTTGCTCTTTTTATCCCCTTTTCACCCTATTCGTCTTTTGCCTTTAGGCTCTAAGGGCAAAAGAGGGGGTATAGGCAGCACGAAAAAGGGTGAAAAGGGGGGAAAAAGAGCAATGTGTGCTACACTTTACTTGTGTGCTGTACTATATTATGGTTCTATTTATTTTTGACGTTTTGCGTTTGCTTTTAACGTTTGCCACCGTGTTACTTGTGGAAATACGTCATTCCATCACGCACCCAACTTATAGTTATAGTGTTAGCGATACATCAATTGTAAAATTGCTAAAGCGAGCAGAGCTCACGAGGAACAATTTAGATTGTTTGTAAAAATAAATGTGAAACACTAACTGTATGATCTTGTAATCGAGCACTTTTATAGTAAGCAAATGATTTGATAGCTGACAACGTCAAATGAAGGGGGAAGGCAAAAAAGAGGGGGGCGTATAGCGTCTATAACGCATGTCTAGTAGAACAACAAAAACAAACTGGTGGGCTAGTGCGTTGATCATTAAAGACCCTGCGTTTTGAGGTTACGCCTGACAGTAACGCCAATAGGTGGCTCTCTCCCAGTTGTGAGATCAAATGGTTCGGTAAAGGCAGAAGTAATTTCTAGTCTTTTTTTTCTTTTTTAAGTTTTACCTTATTACTCTCGTATTTACTGACTAATCTACAGTTGTAATTAAACAATTCTTGCAATAAAACTTGTTTAAAATGTGTTAACATTTAAAACCTAGTTATTTGATAATGATTACCAATATTTCGTCGTAGTTGGTTTTCACAAAATAAAACAAACGTTAAATGAGTACATATGACAGAATAAAAGTTCCTTTGCTTATGGTTGCTATGGTTTTTGCTCGTTCAAAATTTTTCTCCTTTTATACCTCCCACAAACTCTAGCAAACCAGCTGTTGCTAAAAAACCACAAAGCGAAACATATTCATTTTTATCCAACATATCGTTGCATTTACAAGTGAAATATGTTGCTAAAACTATTTCTGACAGTATAAAAAAAATGATTGTAAACGCTTTTTTCTACGTATTGACAACAACACGATCAAAGTCCCTATACCCCCCATGCAAAACTGGGCTACTCTTGCAACTTCCACCACCATACGTCCTCAAATCACGGCCATCGGGGAAGAACCCAGTAGACACCTCTCAACCTCTTGCCTCATGCTAGGAGGTTGAAAATCTAAAATTCTTTGCAACATCACCCTACAGATCGCTAGCTGGCGTGAAAAGAAAAATATTTATCTGAACGCTATTTTTATTTCTGGCAAACTTAACACGTTGACCAACAATGAAGCCGGCCCCCCATCTACAGGAGATGTAAAACTTTCCCTGCGGATTTTCAGGATCGTTTTCACAATATATCTGGAAGATCCACATAGATCTATTGCGATTGGAACAAACAACTCAGTTTGTGAGCTGGTTTCTCCAATCATGCGCTTGGAAAGTGGACGCATTCAACCTCAACTGGGAAGGGCTCGACGGGTACTGTTTCCCGCCGTCCAATCTTATTCCATTTTGCTTATCAAAACTGTTAGTGGAAGATGCAGAGGTGACCCTCATCACTCCGTACTGGCTCAGACAACCCTGGTTCCCAACGGCGATGGACCTCACGATCTACATCCTCCGCCTACTTCATCAATTACCGAACCATTTGATCTCACAACTGGGAGAGAGCCACCTATTGGCGTTACTGTCAGGCGTAACCTCAAAACGCAGGGTCTTTAATGATCAACGCACTAGCCCACCAGTTTGTTTTTGTTGTTCTACTAGACATGCGTTATAGACGCTATACGCCCCCCTCTTTTTTACCTTCCCCCTTCATTTGACATTGTCAGCTATCAAATCATTTGCTTACTATAAAAGTGCTCGATTACAAGATCATACAGTTAGTGTTTCACATTTATTTTTACAAACAATCTAAATTGTTCCTTGTGAGCTCTGCTCGCTTTAGCAATTTTACAATTGATGTATCGCTAACACTATAACTATAAGTTGGGTGCGTGATGGAATGACGTATTTCCACAAGTAACACGGTGGCAAACGTTAAAAGCAAACGCAAAACGTCAAAAATAAATAGAACCATAATATAGTACAGCACACAAGTAAAGTGTTGCACACATTGCTCTTTTTCCCCCCTTTTCACCCTTTTTCGTGCTGCCCATACCCCCTCTTTTGCCCTTAGAGCCTAAAGGCAAAAGACGAATAGGGTAAAAAGGGGATAAAAAGAACAAAATTCATCACATTTAAAGGACCGCCCACCAAAAATGGCGTGGGATCCGTTTTAAAGTGGGGGGGGATCTCCCCTTTTCTCTGGGTGACGAGGGTTGAAAACGTTTATTGAAAAACGTTCATTGAAAACATTTCGCTTTTTCAATTTCGGTGAAATATTACTGAATTCAATAACTGTTTAGACAAATCAGGAGTAGCGTTATCAAAAAATTTAAGCCAAAGTAATGGATGCAATTTCTTTTTGCAATCAATTAATTCATCAAATGTCGAAAATGTATACATGTAACATCTATTCATGATTGCAGTTGATTCTTGCATGCAAAAATGATAAAGTGCTTTGTTAGAGCAGAATATAAGAGGAGTTCTTGGCAAAGTGACTCCCCTTTGATTTTTAACGTTAATTGCTATGTCTTGTCCTTCCATGATATTTTTTACTAATTCAATTCTTCTATCACCAATATCTGGTTCATTAATAAGAATAACCCGTTTACCAGGAGCGTCATTTAACGGAAAAGAAGTTCGTTCGTCAAAATCCATAATATTACAATAGAATCTTGCAGACTCTACAATGCTATTGGCGACTAAACTCTTTCCAGCATTAGACGGTCCATAGAACCACAAACTATTAATTTTAATAACAGATTTATCCATTACTGCTTTTACGTCTTCAAAGACTCTACTTTTATCAATTCCATTATACGCCAATATTTTATGTAACCATATTACAGATGTATCCACATCGTAGCATGTATCGTCATAATGACAATGTTCTTTATTACTTTCTAACAATGTTTCCCAATTAGACAATCTAAAATCTTCACTTACTAAACCAATAGCTTCTTCCACTACTTCCTTGAACTTCTTTGAATATAATAACGCTTCGAATTCCTGACGTAGCTCCGGTTTCGCTGTAATCCACTGTCGAAGCCCTGAGACGTCGGCTTTGCCTGATTCAATGAAGAGGTTTGCAATTCTTCTGCCTGCGGATATTTTTGCCGAACCACCTGCTGATCCTGCAACTGCTGATTCAGAAGTTGTTGAACTTGGGATTGTATTTCTCGCATCAGTAGAGACTCCTGCGCCAGCGGTAGGTGTAAATCGAGGACAATATGATCTTTTGTCCGTACTCTCACATTTGCTGTTATCGGGCTCGAGTCTTGACAATAGGACCAAGTTTTCTTGATGAATCCCACGTCCCCTTCCCTGATGTAAATATTCCCAGCACCCATACGGGTCGGTACATCCGCTGGAAGTCCAGTGACCTGCAAACAACACAAGCATTTAGGCTAATTAAATTTTAACAAAAAAATGCTTATATTGCTTACCTGAAAACTTCCTAGTACTAAAGAAATTTTGGAGCAATCCTGTTGTTCCGACTTTGTAGTCTCTTGAATACCAGAGAATGTGGATATGAGGCTGTCGTTCAAGTCCATCTCTGAGCCTGTCTTCGTATTCGTATATATGTGAGGCAATGCAGATAACTTCTGAGAATGGGGCTCGCCGTACGACTGAGACGAGGTCGATTGCAGTACGTTGAATAAATGCTGATTTTGCATTGTAAGCAGCAACAGTTTCTAACTTAGGATAGTAATTGTCAAGGCTTAAGCCGTAAGTAAAACAACCGTGTCGCAAAGAAGAATTCTTATTAGTAACTTTCATCTTACCACGGAATATAGAGGTGTTCACTACTCAGGGCTGAAAAAGGGACTGAAAGAGAAACGGACATGTCCGTTTTATAGGACCTGACCGCGACCTTGCAAAGATTTGTGTTCTGGAGGGTACTCAGTTCAACGACCCTTCAAGGTGACCTAAATAGGAAGGTCAACGTGACGGTTGAGAAGGGATAAAGCTCTTTCTTTGTGTTGGTTTTTTTGGTTGACCTTCTTTTACTCTTAGCATCTAGAGATATACTAATTACTCTTAACATCTAAATATATATATATATCATAAACTCTTAACATCTATGGAGCTCATAGCATCTATATGGAATGGCCCTCTTACGACCCTTCCGGGAGGATCCGAGAGGGCAATGGCCTCGAATGAGGCCATGAACCGATAGGAGAAAGGGAGGGGAGAAAACTATAACAAAATGTAAGAACTTTATTTCTAGTCAATCGTCATGTCCATGTTCCTTGATTTAAATATAGAGGTTTGACCTCTGTTTATATTACATACTACTTACCCTACATACTGAAAGTGAACATGGACATGACGATTGACTAGAAATAAGGCAAGATGATCTTTTTCATCATCAAATTAGAATAAACCTCAGCATATCCAATCTGCCGTCTGTTCGGCGTTGATATGTTGTCTTCGACGACGTCTTTCACAGAACACCCTCCCTCTTTCGATCTTCAACAAGGAGAAGTTGCTGATATTAAGTTTGGTTATATGATTCACCTCCCTTAGGGTACTTTTTTATCTTGGTTGGAGGAGAAGATTTTTTTAGTTTTTTATAAATGCATTATAGAAGTGGGTTGTGCATGTCTGTCATGTTGTTCGTTGCACATTCATGCCTAATGGTCAACAGCCCTTCCACAGATAGTAATCTGTATAAATTTCACGTGTGAATATTCCCACATAACCCCTTTTTCTTTGCCCTCTAGGCATCGTTATTGTTATCTATCATTCCCATACTAATTGTCAGTCGCAGAGCTGATTACTGAAGTGGCAGATCAGTATCAGTCTCTCTTGTCAAATACCAACATCAGTTGTCAGTATCATCTCTGTTAAGCTCTTTTCATAGCTCCCGAAACAAAAAAAAGGAATCCAAGCCCAACAATTCGAGATGCGTTGACTTGTAGAACTGTCAGCAACAGAGCTTTTCTAGATTTAAGGAAAGTGTCGAGCGTTGTCATCAACTCCACCTTGACGTATTTTTTCAGAAGGAGTGACAGCGGCTTCAGTAACTCATTTTTTTTCTGTAGGATTGCTTTAGTTACATCCAGGTTGTACAAGAAACCCTGGGAGCTCACGATGTAGCCCCAAATATACCTGATTGCGAAAATAAGATTATGTTAACATTGATTGCGATATTGTGGTCAGCCACTTATTAAAAAGACGGCACACCAGTTGAATTTGTTCCTTGTACGTTGAAGAAAAAAAACAATCATGTTTCGTCAATCAGTTGGTTGTTTTAGATATCGAAAAAGACTTCAGAGGCACGATGGCTATAGTCGTCTCCTGCGTGCGTGATGCCGAACGGAAGGTTTGATGATATGGTTGATGATGATGGTGCTGATAGGGAGGAACGGGGCAATTGAGGTAGTGGGTAACTTGGCACCCAGCGTTTTTTGTCCTCTTGCCACCGAGGGATTGCATTTAAAAAATTACCAGTTGTAGTTGTTAATAATGCGCATCTTTAAAAAAAAATTACGGAAATAGTCCATGTAGTATGGAAACAACAACTAAAATAATTTTTTTGGCCCTTAAATTGTGTCGTCTATTTCGTTTTGTTTTTTCTTTTGTGGAATTCCCTAGTTAACTTAAAATTTATGAAAAATAAGTTTCTGTAAGGAAATTCTGTCTACTTTCAGAAATCTATTTTTATTTATTTTTATTAACAAAATTATAGCTTGAAAACGCAATAATAACTAAGAAACCTTTTCTCGGGGCAACTTGTGTTGCTGGGTTAGAGATAGGAGGGAACATTTTTCGGAAAATTTTGTTGATGACGCCATCACCAGGTGTTCTTTTAGCCCGTAAGAATAACATGGGCAGTCCTACCCCGCGTACATGAGCTTGTTGCCCCCCCCGACTCGACCCACCCTCCTTCATTTTCAAAGCGCTTTTGGTTTCAAACAAAGCAAATTGTCAGAAACTAAAAGTACTTTTTTTATAGCTAATTTTTTCCTTTTTTTTAAGCCTAGCGGGGATAAAAAATATTTAGAAATAAAGAAGTGGGGGCTCAAAAACAAAAAAAAACGACAACTAGTACAACTCTCCCCTATTGATAACTGCCAAATGGAGTTGAGAATGTTGTCAAGGCTGCTCATTCTTCGTCCAGCCACACTTGGTAACCAGGAGGTTCCGCTGTGGTGGCAGGTACTTCTTGGTGTTTTGCCTTTTTTGTGTATGTGTGTCGGTGTGTCGTCTGCTTAAAAATTGAACAAAAACACGACACTAACGACGAAAGCAGAAGACACCTTCTACCCAAACTACCCATCATAGGGGGTGGGCAAAGTCTTCTTTTTTTTGTGTCCATCAAGTAATACATAAACTACTTTCTACCCGCACTTAAAGCAGCTGTGTGATACTAATTACTCACAACAGATATTGGAGATTCCGGTAGCTGTAGTGGTGTTGATGCCTCTGGATAAAATATTTCTGTCTCAAATCTCGTTATGGTACATTATACTGTAAAAAAGGCAAGGCAGGACAGTTAAAGCCAAGTCATGCGGCATTAACATGTCGCTTTAACTTTTAACTTATTGTAAAACAACTAAACCATGCCGACCTGGACCTGGATTAGTTTGTTTTTATTTTGTCTGATTTAGTTCTGAAATAGGGGTGGCATAAAACGCAAGTAAATTTGTAAGTAAAAATGAGAAAAACTATTGCAATCACAAAAAATAAAAAAGCGACATCGAGGAGATGGCGTTGGTAGAACGGAATTCCTTTAGCGGCTAACTGAAGGTGTTTGTTGCCTCCGTGACGAATTCTGTATGATTCAGTAAGCGGCCACATCTTTGCCTAGCATGATTTCGTCTTGCATCAACTCTGGAAACTTCTTCGCACTTTCTCGTACGCTATTACATATTTTATCTACATGTTCTAGATGTTAAAAAAATACGATTTGGGATACCTGGGATCATTAATGAGAAGTCCCTGGCTAATTGGAGTTTTCCAACACAAAGCCGGAGCCAGAGGGTTTTCAAAATCGGCAGCTAGATGCCTTTAAAATGCAAACATTATAAGTTGTTTGTTAATCCCTAATTAGAGTAGGAGACCATACGTAAAACATTAAACGATACGTTTAATAAACAAACGCAAATAAAAATATTTTTGTTTTGCGTTGTTTCTTTTTGCTGGCAATATGTAAACTGTTTGCTAAATGCACGCTCAATATTATCCAAAGAACACGGAATTTCTATGATATCTCTTTTAATTGGGCGAAGGCGGAATCTGTGTTTGTTAAGTTTCCAGTATTTACATGGACTAAAATTAAGATCAAATTGGCCATTTTCGTTAAAAATCGGCGGCGCTTTAAGTGAAAATCAAATTCATTTAGCACCAAATGTCTTTTATAACACAGCCCAATCTTTTCTTCCGGGACTTGCTCGATTCTTTCGTCATGATTTTGCACGAAGTAAGAAATGTTGCTTCTTGGATTCAACGAACAATTGTTTACGAAGTACACAAAAAAGGAATCACGATTTTGAAAAACATCTGTTGTGACTTTAAAAGGTTCCAGATTAAGAATGAGAGTTCTGACTTGATCTTAAGTCTGATCAGTTAATCACTTCACTGGAAAATGGTGACGAGAAGCTACATGAAATAGTTGTTACTTACTGGTTTTTGAGGCTTATGATGCTACGAATCTACTAAAGGGGCCAAAAATGTAACCATAAAGCAGATGTCGGTGATGATTGGCAATAATCACTCATCGAAGTGCGCCATCTTCAATGCTACCTATTTTTAAGCGATGATTTGGATTTGATTTTAGGTAATCCAAATAAAATCCAAATCATATATTTAAAATTTTCAAATTTAAAATCCACCAATGATTTGATTTGCATCTGAAATCCAATACGCTGATTCGCAAATCGAGATTCTACACAGCATAAGACTCGTCTGCATATATTTAGATATATTCCAACTCAGTAATATGCAATTCAATCGACAGGGACCCAGATATGAACATTGAGCCATTCGTGTTTACGCCCAAAATTCAAATCAAAGGTTAGGAAGATTTGACCATCCGACGATGACATTTGCCAAACTTTCAACGTTTCCCTGGTGGGAGTTTCCATTTGCAATAAAGGGCAAAATAGACTTATATGATCGAACTATTGAATAATTGACTAACTTCAAACTCTAGCAGTGGAAATATGGTAATTGAAAATCGGTTGCCATAGATCCGAAACAAACTGTCAAGCAAAATACGGAAACACACATTCGATTAGTTGAGATTGAGATTATAGCTGATACCATTGTCCCCTGTTTCCTTACCAATTTCTTCTCTGCTTTCACTGAGGCATTATCAAGGGAAGACTGGGACAAGTTGGCAAAACTAATTTTTCTTTATCTGTGTAACCTGCTGTTATTCGTAACCTGCAATGGTTGCCACCAGTTTTGGCACTTTTATTCGTGATTTTATTCTTTTATTCGTATTTTCCAGTGATTTCGTCAATTTCGAGACCACTTTTGTCCGTTGCGGCAACATAATTTTCTATTTCGGTAACGCCGCATTGAAAGCTGTCGTGTTGCCATGTTTTTTTTTCACTGTTGTTTTTTTTTCTGTTTTTACTGTTTGTCACCACCACTCATATCCGGGATATGGCCCGGAGTAAATCGAGCAAAATTTTTACGATCGAGTGGGTTTCTTTTTAATATAACAAACAACAATTTTTATTCTTTTTCTTATCTAGATATTTTTTAACGCGTCAAGTAGTGTATGCGACTATTTTGGGTTAGCATTAGGCGCCATGTAAAATTAAGATTCCGAGAATATCTGATAAAGGCGTTTTCAATGCAATCATATTTTGCAAGCTTGTTAGCGATAGTTTTCAAAAACTATTTGCGATACCGATAGTTGTAGGGGAGACTGGAGTATGCCGGGACACCGGGTCAAGAGGGACAGTAGGGGGGAAAATAGTAGATTTTAATAAAATTCAAAACATTTTTAGTATGTTATTTAGATACATGCCATCTAATTTGGCATGTATCTAAAGCTCATTCAACATCAAGAATGTTATTTAGATATTTGCCATCTAATTTGGCATGTATCTAAAGCTCATACTTTTTTACTTGTTGCCAAAATTTGTATTAGTAATTAAATTTGCGAAAAATTAGCAAACACTCTTGGAATTAAAGAAACTTAATCATTTAAAAATGAATAATATCTGCGATGATCGATAATGATTTCGTCGATTATCACAGCAATTTTTACCAAGCCTGTATACTTGAATGCTACGGTGTCCAGATTTTGGACCTATTTTCATGGATTTTATTTTTGTTTATCCTACATTGCTTGTCTATCATAAAGAGGCACTTGTACTCGGTTTGATGCTCATGAAGGGGGCTCAATTGCTAAACCTTATGTTCTTGCAGTATACTACATTAAAAAGTAGATTAAAGAGAAGTGCAAAAGGTGAGCTATTCTGGAGCTTGAGCTTGAAGGAGAGCTGAAACAACTTTGTTTTTTAACATCAAATCCACGAGTATTTATACTTGATCGTAGGCGGGATTGCTTACACGCGCCTACTAAATGAAGGTGTGTACGTGTCAGACCCACGCTGGTGTAACGGGAAAAGAGAAGAGGAAAGGCAGAAGAGCTCAAAACTCGATGTTGCTCTTCAAGTTTTCCACGACTTTATCTATCGATATTTAACTGAGCTATTTGGCTCATTAAACTCATACACAAAGAATATCCTTGAACTATAGACAGAAGGGGTGGATTAAGCAATTGTTTTTAAATTGAAATTTTAAATACCCCCATATTTGAACTCTGTTCTCCTCGCATGGCAAACGCACCCACTCTCCTACACCCTATTAGGATGTAAAAATAACAAATAAAAGTTCAATTCTGAAAATAAATGACTAATGCATTATAGTTCGTCACAGTCAATTCATTGATTGATTGATATTAATAATAAAGTTATTAATTCATAAGCCTTAAAAAAACGGAAATTTGAGGTTGTTTTAATAATAGTTACGAAAGTTTTTTTAATATTCAAGGGATTTTTTTTTTTACATAGAGTGACAAAATTCACAAAATCACCGGGGCGAAAAAGTGCCAAAATTGGTTGACACCCTTTCGATAGGGGAAACATAATTTAAAAAAAATTTCCAGTTATGCTCATTAAAATTTGTTAACTAAGAAAATATACAGTCATCCGTGAAAGTTTCTTGAACAGGCAAATGGCTCTCTATGTTTTAAGTTTAATTTGACGGAAGGGATACTACGGTGCCTACCGTACCCCCGATATTTTACGCCCTTTTCTCTTTTTCTTTATATTCTTCTCTTCCTTTACCTACGAAAGAAAAAGAGAAAAAGGCGCAAAATACTGGGGGTACGGTAGGCACCGTAGTATCCCTTCCGTCAAATCAAACTTAAAACATAGAGAGCCATTTGCCTGTTCAAGAAACTTTCACGGATGACTGTATATTGAGATAGTTCTAGTCGTTAAGGAATTTAAAAAAGTTTTCTGACCTTGAAATTGAATCGTTCCATTCTGCTTGATTTGATCTTCTGTGGACTTTACTAAAAATTTTATAAAAATATGTTTATAAAACGAAAATCTTTTTTTTTCAGAAAACAATTTTATTTATTTTTTATGAAATTATATTTGTTATTAACATAATCTTAACAAAGACACTTTTTTAAGGGGAAAACTAACGTGCAGGATTATAGAAGGAGTAAAGAACATCTAGTTCATGACACCACCACCAGATTTTTTGTTTAGCCATGAGAATAACACGAGTCCACTCCTCATACCCTAATTACGAGAGCAATTTGCCACGAAATTCCGAAGTTTTCTCATAATTATCAAAGCGTTATTAGGGTTAAAAACGAGAATTTTCATAAACTAAAATTAAACTTTTGTTAGGGGAGAGTGGGGCTGAAAGGCCTGGGGCAGGTCGCTCTTTTCTAGTTATTTAGCTCTGTATTTAATTTAAAAATTTGAACTTTTTACCATGTGTGCATCATTATCATGCGCACTAATATTGGAGATTTCAAGAATAAATGTGAAATTTCAAGAATAAATGACAAGCCGTTCTGAAGATAAAAAATAAAAACACTTTTTGACTCTTCAAATGTAAGATTTTTCGAAAAGCTTTTTCAAATAATTTCTTTTGGAATAATGATGAAAATATTTAAAAATACTTGTGAAATAGAGAATTTTATTCTCTATTGACTATATGTAAAGGCGTAAACAGAAAAATAAATTAAAGTGCTTTAAATATATTTTTGTGTAGACGACCTTGTTGGGGTTATTTTTGGCTTTCACCGTAGGGCTAGTTGGATTAATGGCCATTGCTGAGAATAACTGAATTTTTGAATTAGCTCAAAAACTTATGGATATTAAAAACTTATCAAGGGAATTATCAGTTGGAAATATATAAATATACTTCGATAATTTAAATAATATATACGTATAGCTTTAGTCCAAAGCCGACGAGTGTTCTTTTGATCTGGAGTAAACGAGAAAAAGTGAAAGAAAAGTGGCTAGTTGACAAGGCGATTTTTCAGAATATTGCAATACATTTTAATCTTCGTATTTGTAAAGCTTTATTGACTATTAATAAGCTTTAAATTAACAAGCGGTTTTTACTATTGCTGAACAGTACAACAGCCATATTGTAGGAAGCGCAATGAAACTGGTGTTGTCCATCCTACTTATGGTTCTTTGTAATACCAAACCTGTAGAAGAAACCGTCGACGGACGGTCATGTGATTGCGTTGAACAACTGTCACATACAACACCCCTTTAAGAAAAACATCTTCGCTTGATTGGAAGTCCGGTAACTCATTTTTTAAGTAATCAAGATTAACGTTGTTTTACTGAATTAATATTTACCATTTTTTCCGGGAAACAAAAACTGGAGGGAATTTTTTACTTAAAGAGAAATTGGACTGGTCATGTAGTAGAGTCTGGAGAACCTGTTTCTTTAGCATTGCAGTGGCTTTCCCGCCGCTACAGCTTTGCGCAGAATAAAACAGTACGATTGCAGTCTACAAGAAATAAGCTTCTCTTGTCTTTAGATATTCATAGCGATCCCACTCGAATCAATTCGAGGTATTCCACGCAATCTGAGTTGAATAATTTTTTTCAAAATACAATTCGAGTTGAATTTGAATTGATTTGAATTGACAAAAACTCAATTCGAATCAATTCGAATGGAATTCGAATCGATTCGAATGAAATAAAGAAAAAATAAAAAAAAATTTTTCTTTTATTAGGCAAGAAATATTACATTAAAATATCCATAATTTTAACGGTTTTAAATAATTGCAGTAGAATATCACTTAAATCGACTGGATTTAGTGATAATTCAATAATAATAGAATATTTGTCCATTCGAAAGTACCCAAACAATATCCATCACCTTCGTTTATCGAAACGAAGAGGTGGCACATCTAGCGGTCGAAATTGAAACTAAAAATATTCCAACTTTGCGAAAATTTTGTCAAATTTGACACGAATTGACCCAAATATTCGTGAATATTCACAATGAATATTCATGAATCGGGAAATGAATATTCAGGTAAATTTTCATGAATATCTACCCAAAAATATCACAATTCAAATGAATATGAATTTTGATTTTTCCAATTCGAGTTGAACTGAATATTCGAAAAATCTCAAAAAACGCAATTCAAGTTGAATCGATTCGAATCAATTCGAATCGATTCGAATCAAATGCAATTCGGGTGGGATCGCTAGATATTCACACATTCCTATAGTCGGACTTTTATTCGTAGAAGACTTGCCTAAACAGCGTGGGGGACTGAGCTTTTTACGTCAAGGGGTTCACTCATATTTTAAATGCATCATGAACCAGCATGTTTTGTTGCGAATGCATTATGTAATTTGCCACGTATATTGCAGGAGGCTGCAATACTTATCGGTGCCATTATTGGAACCCAAAACCGATTCAAAGTTGCTGATTTTTCAACCCCGTGGATGTCCAGACCTATCGGCATTCTAATACCTGTACCCAATTCTTCTATGAGCATTGCCGCTTTGATTGACCCAATGGGAACTGAAGTATTAACTTAGAATTTGTTCGCATATTTCAATGATAGGGGAGAGCGGGGTTGGATGGGACAGGGGTTGGATGGGACAGAAGGGTTTTACGTAAGTTCCTGTAATGACAGGAAAAATTCCTTTTAACCCCGCATTAATAAGTGTGTGATGCATATGCTCACATTTTTTTTAATTTCCAACCATTACTTCTATGGGAAGAGGCTAAAATGTGTTTTACCGTTTTTGTTTTAGCTTTCACCTTTTTATTCAAGGTAAAAAAGGTGTTTATATAACATCGTTTCATCGAAATGTAATTGCACAATTTTAAAGGAAATTTCTTCATCTTCCATTTTGCTGTTTGCAAAATGTAAGTTGGTCCCTTTGTTCGTTCGCATTAAACGAAAACGTTTAGGTACCTTGAGCGGGGTTGGGTGGGACAGCAAGAACAGGGTTGGTTAGGACAACTATTGGAAAGGTTCGATTAACTATCGATTAACTATCAATTAACTATCGATTACTAAACAGACAAGAGCTAACAAGCAGACAAGAATAATCGTCTGATTAAAAGTGTACTTAAAACAATTGTTTACCTGATATTACAGCCAACAAGTGAAAACATTGAAAAACTAGCAGCCATGACTTTGACATTTATCAATACGAATATACAGTCATCCGTGAAAGTTTCTTGAACAGGCAAATGGCTCTCTATGTTTTAAGTTTAATTTGACGGAAGGGATACGTTGACGGTGCCTACCGTACCTCCGGTATATTCCGCCCTTTTCTCTTTTTCTTGATATTTTTCTGTTCCTTTACCTACGAAATAAAAAGAGAAAAAGGCGGCCAAAAAAAAATTCGTCGCAATCCGACGAAAATTGGATTTTTGGGAACGCCGAGAAAAACGCTTTTTCACATAAGGTTCTCTCGCACGTTCCCAAACTTTAGTTAGGTACTGTAGAAAGTTACACTCGGTGTTATTTTTTTGTCCCATCCAACCCTGCTCTCCTCTACATGAGTTTGGCTATTGCCCGTTCTATTTTTTTATAGGTATGGATCTGCATAGGTATGTCTGTTCCGACTGCAATAAGAAGTCTGTTTGGTTTAAGTAAATGTATTGTCGCACTGAACAAACGATCGGGATCAAAAACATCTGAAATTAATTTCAAGCGCCATTTTCAAATAATCAGCTACGTTATCTGCGTACTTATTTCCCAAGGTAAATCAATTATCTTATGATTCAGACACATAACAAATTGGAAATACCAAGGCAATATTTACAAGCAACTTATTGTAATAAGGTGTATATTTCATGAATAAACAACTATCAATTCGTTAAGCAGCGGCTGCATGGTGTTTGGCCTGCTTCGTTCTTGTTCAAGCGTAGGTACAGTTTATCTCTGATTTCTTTCATCACGTCGCCCAATGATAAGCACATAATTAATTCAATAACCAATATTCTCAATGTTCCTGATCTCAAAATAACAGTCAATAGAAACCTTGAGCAGATCTATTGTTTCAGGTAAGTCTCTTCATGAAGTTGAATCCTAATTTTAAGTACATAAAACTAAATCTTTTTCAGTAAAGTATTTTCGGTATTTTCAAAAAACTTGACGATTTATTAAGAAAAGACCCAAGTCTTCGTTGCAATAAAACTTAACTTTGCGTTAACAAAGTTCGTTCTGGAAATCATGTTTACATTCATGTAAGTTGGTGAAGAAATTTTAATTCTGCTCTACATTACAAAACCTTTATTTTATCATGCTAAAAATGGAGAATTAATTATAAAAAAACTATTTCTGTGGAGCGAGAGCTTACAGGTTCATGCCATTTTACTGTAGCTTCAGATACGCTTTGGTTGACCCATCTTTATTTCTTGCTGCCAAAGAAAAATCCCTACGTTGAAACTATTAATCGGGTGTATAACAAAAGCTTTCTCTATGTGCAATAGTTAAACAACAACAAACTAATACACTTGGATTTCTATTGTATTATCAGCATCTTAAAGATTCAGGAAATTGATGGGTTGTTGGAAAAGTGGGAAACAAAATGCAATCCAAAGTCGACAGAATGTTCATTGAAGAAAAACTTAAGTACACATAGAAAACTTCGACAAATTAGCACAAAAAATCTGACAAGCACGTTTATTCTTTTGATATCTGGGATCATTGTTTCATTTCTTTTTTTTTATTGATTTATTGCTTGTTGAGATTCGACTACACTTTAGTACGATTTCTTCCTGTTCGATAAACATAGACCAATATATAAATTATATTGGCATCCTAGACCAAAATTGATATGCTGATATAACCATTTGTCATAATTTATCTTTTTTGATTAAATTATTTTATGCCTTAAGTCTTACCTATCCAAATAAAAATGTTAAATGTATTTAGTTGTAGATTTTGAACATGTTTTATTTCAAAGATAAACATTGCAATATTTAGTGTTACATGTAACAATATAACAATAGACGCCGTGGATCGGATGCTGAGTTGCATGTGCACTTTCAATACCTGACTGATATTTTTCCACTCGGGCCTTATGCAGCAAACCTAAATTTTAAACAATAAAAATACTAATACTTTATTTTAACAAGAACCCTGGTAGCACGCCTCTATCTATAGGATGTACGTCACCCATCTTATCAGCCGAGTGAGATATCTTAACCCGACGTCAATAGGATTGCATATGTCTATACTAATGTCGCGCTGTAGGACATCCAAATGGGTACGGTTACAGCCGTCTTCAAAATACTTGATGAAACTTAAAGTCCTTGTCGTCCTCATCTATCCTGTGAACAGATAATTTGGACATTTACGTCTGTCTGTTAAGCGTCTGATTTCTAGTCACACATGGATGTCCGTGATCTTATGAGAAACGTACATCTATAGTACATCTATACGAAGATAGCATAAGGCCGTAATAAATTGAGTATCCATGTGATATCCAATTTAGGTTGTAGCTAGATAAAATTGATTTAGACATTAAGACATCTATATGATAGACGATGGATGTGAGTGTGCTACCAGGGAAATCTTCTGGAAATATGAGTTTTGATAATACAATGCATAATGATTATCTCACAATAACCTTTACTTTATTTACTTATTTACTAAAATTAATTCCTGGTCAGTGTTTACATCCGGCCATTGCAGTTGTTTACTTGGGTCTCAAGAATTAGTTAGTTTTCAATCGCCATTCATTCGCCTGTTTTACCAACGTCTGTCCTTGTTTATTGTCGGTCGTTCGTTTGCAGCTCGTAGTTATTTTAATTTTTTTAGGAATGTAAACGAAACAAGCAATAGAATGGTTAATAAAAGGTGCTTTATTAGTAAATGCACTTCGAATTATGGCAAAGAAAACGAAATTTTCAATATTTTCTCTGTTGCAAAACTTTGTTTAAATGAATGGCAAGTGGTCATCCCAAAGACAGGCCTTAGTGTGAAATCCAAGATATGTCATCAGCATTTTGAAGATTCGTGTATCATCAAAGGAAAAGTAATTCAAAGTGTTTTCTGTGCCTTCCAAAATGGTTGGCGTTTACTTCCAAATGCGAAACCCAGTCTACATCTTGGTAAGCAAATGCTTTTTGTTTCGCAATAACTTTCATTTCCAACCTGCTGTTCACTAGGTGCTGCAGTGGCTGAAGAACAAGCACTTCAAACTTTAAATTCAATTATAAAAAGACATGGTATTTAAGTTAATATTTCATGTTTTTGGTATGCCCATGTTTCTCTGTATTCATTCAGCTTTTTGTTATGTCCTAGTCCACACATACCAACAATTGCTTCCATTGAAAAAACGATAAAACATTCAGCAACTTGTGATGGTAGTTGTCATAAACAGTTAAATAATTGGCCTCTTACTAAGTTTAGTCATTTCAGGTACTTCAGCAAGATCTTCAGTATCTCAAAACAGTGCCAACCCACCTGTCCCAAACTACATGTTTACAACTGGTAATTCTTAATCGCTCAGATGCAGAAAAGTTTAATCTTAAAACTGAACTTGTTCTAAAGGAGTAGATGAGCATGGATCAAATTCCAGTGGCCAACTTGTGGCTAGAGTCGATGCTTATAATGCAGGAATTCACATTCAGTCAACTACAAGTGCCCCTACTGGTAAGTAAAAACAAGCAATATTTATACTATTGAACAGTATAATTGTACCATTTTTTCTTAAAAATAGATTCGTCGTGTGATGATTTTGATTCTGTGGAACTAGAAGAAGTTTCTATCGATGCCGTCTCCATTCCAAACCTGCCAATGGGTAACTCTATCGAGCCTGATCCAGTGGGTACCACTACTGGTAAATAAAAACAGTCAGTATTCATACTATTTTACAGTATAATTATACTTTTTTTTCTTAACAATAGATTCGTCCTGTGATGATATTGATTCTGTGGAACTAGACGCAGTTGCTATCGATGCCGTCTCCATTCCAAACCTGCCAATGGCTAACTCTATCGAGCCTGATCAAGTGGGTACAACACAAACAAATTCGAATATTGGTACAACTATTTGTTTTCTTATTTTCTTGCAATTCGAAACATCTGTCAATATATTTATATATTTTATGTAGTTGATGTTGCAGCGAGAGAATGAAATAGTTGAGGAGGGGGCGTAGGCCGATTGCTTCTAATCAAGGCACGGATTTATTGGTCAATACAGAAAATGCACAGAGCACAAATTGCCGAAATTAAGACAGAATTAACACACGCAGACTTCGATTGAAATATAAACTAGCTCTCACCTAGCATCCACAATTAAGAGCCGGTCAATAAGGCAATCGTAGACACAAATCAATTCTAGGGCCTAATCCGGCCTAATCTATATACACGAGAATAATGTTCGCCCATAAAACACATAAAATATATATACAAAGTTACCTAAAAGGCTCAAATGAGAAACAGGGAATCACAAGGTGAGAATTCACACCAATAAAGCACAGTAAAGAAAACGAGTTGCCAATGGCTATCCACGCCCTAAAATGAATAATGGCTACCTTCTGTTTCTGCCAAGATACTTAATTAAAACATCAGCTGTTCTCAACTGCACCGACAAGTGGCCCACCTGGTGGCTTACTTAAATTAATCGATACTTCAGACTTAATGGGGACATTAATTAAAATATACATTTAAAATTAGACATTCTTTTTCTCTTGAACAGTTGAGCTACTAGACGAAATTCCACTACCAGGAGAGTTTATGAAGAGACTAAATATGTATGGAGACAACACTTCCTTGTTATTGGTCGTGGACAATTAACGAATCATTAGGAAGAGCATATTACCAAAGTTACACTAACATAAACATATATTACACTAATAAATATATATTACATTAACATAACATGAACATAAAATAAATTGAGAATTTTTGCTAAAATGAATTGTTTTTCCGTAAATATTCGCCTTTTCTTTACATTGCACTTTAACATCTAATAGAATGTTATTCATTTTATTTATTTATTTTTGTTATTGTGTTAGACACAGCTGGTTGTCAAAATGTTTCTAAAGAAGGCCGCCTTATCCAAAAACGATATTTTTGGTAAAGGAATGAGATGAGACCCTGCTTATGTTGTCCAGTGTGCAAGGATTAAAATGAAGTGCAGCTCTGTTTACAGAAGCTTAAGAGAAGATGAATTATTCCCTTTACCCTCTGAAGAAACTCTAAGCAGTTCCATGGAGTGCAATTTCGGTTCGAATGAACTAGCTTTATTCAACGTCGGAGAAGACATTAAGGGTAAACCTAAACATGACCGATGCTGTAGTATTATGTGGGACGAAGTTAAACTCAAACCAGGTATGGATTAAGACAAACGAAACAAAAAGTGGAGGGGCATTGTGGACTATGGAGAGTTCTGTATCGATGCTATTTCTAACTCAAATATTCATCCGATATTTTGTGAAACCCACAGATCTCAGTCTTTACCTTTTCTCATAATGGAGTATATCAGATATTTTTTGAATCCAAGCGTTACAGAGACCAACATTTTTCTAAAACAAATTCAACTATTCACAAACACTCCAAAGTGTCAAAATGTACTTGAAAACAATAAAAGCAGACGAAAAGAAAATTTGTTTTTTTTTCCTTACACACCTATTTGGTGGCACAACAGTCGGAGAGACCTTTTTGTAAAATTGCTGGAGCCTCCCCTTAAGGGAAATTTAACCCTGTCATTGGCAACCATCTCTCCATACCCCTGGTATGACTGACCCGGACAGCAACCGCACCAAGCGGATGCCCCAATTTTATTTTAAAGAATTACCAGACAACACTGCTAGCAGACTACGGTTCGTAGACCTCTTAATCATAGATCATGCCTGTTGCAGCGAGAGAATGAGACAGTCGAAGAGGGGGGCGTAGGCCTATCAATTGCTTCTAATCGATGCAAGGGTTTATTCGTCAATACAAAATGCACGGAGCACAAATTGCCTAAATTAAGACAGAATTAAAACACACAGACTTCAATTGAAATAATAACTTGCTCTCACCTAGCATCCACAATTAGGAGCTGGTCAATAAGGCAATCGTAGACACAAACGACACAAAATCAAATCTAGGGCCTAATCCGGCCTAATCTATACATGAGAATAATGTTAGCTAATAAAACACATAAAAATATATACACAAATTTTACCTCAGATAATCAAATGAGAAAAAGGGAGTCACAAGGTGAGAATTCACACCAATAAAGTACAGTAAGAAACGAGTTGCCAATGGCTATATACGCCCTAAAATGAACAATGGCTACCTTCTGTTTCTGCCAAGACACTTAATTAAAACATCAGCTGTTCTCTTCTGCCTCGACAAATGGCCCACCTGGCGGCTTACTTAAATTAATCGATACTTCAGACTTAAACTAAAATGGGGACATGAATTTAAATATACATTTAAATTAAGCATTCTTTTTCTCTGGAACAATGCCCCAGCCCAAAACCCACCCAGACAAAGCGAGGCAGAATGCAGATGCTTCAGGCTCTCTAGCAGATTAAAACTTGTGCTGATGTGTTTGTTAATTCGGTTTATGTTAATGCTGTAGGCTATCATTTTTTTTACACCTCGTCCATCGTCAGTCTTGGGCATCGTGTTAAAGTGATTTCAACAGTCTGGCCCTTTTTGGGAGAATAGTATACCTATAGCATGATTATTATTATTGTTATCATTGAATCAGAATTTAGCTTGTGTTTGTGCACTTCCTTGCTTGCTTAGCTGTCACCCATTTTTCAAATCTTTTCAATAAAAAGTTTTTCGACTGACCACCGAGTAAATCCATATTTTTCTTTATGAAATGAAAAATAAGTTTTCATCTCAAGTTTGAATTTACGTTTTAAGGATATGCTCAATAAAGAATATATTCACGCCATAGACATATGTTTAAATTGTCACCTTACACCGAAATGCTTGATATTGTAGTTTGTAGTTTGTCGAATGTTAAAGTAAAATAATATGTGGTTACATAGTAGGCCTATGTAGATTAAATGTTGCTTGGTCCATTCTGCGTAGGTATTTTAGGCTACTTGCCTGATGCTGGAGGTGGATTGTTGGCCATTGTGGCAGCTATCCAGCCAAGGTAAGTGAACACTCGCGTGAACACGGGGAAACGGGTAGGATCATTACAGCCATTGTCACTAATGAAGCTAGAAATACCAATTTGAACATTTCCGTTAACGAGAAGCGGTCCGCCACTGTCTCCCTGTATTGATAATCAATCTTTAGTTTGCAGGAAAATGAATAATCAATTATAATCAACTGATGAAATGATCAGTTCTAAGAATATAGAGACTACTTACAAGGCATATCGCGGTGTTACTTTGGGCAGCGCACACATGTATAGAACCGTTTAATTGCCGGTTCCATTGTTTATTGCAAACGTCGATGTCGTAGACGGTGACGTTAGCTTTCTGCAACGTCGCTAACGTACTTCCACCTTTAAATCGAATAATTGTACGCAGGCAATGAAAAGAAATGGGAAATTTAAAATATCAGAAAAATAAATTGATTTACTTTCTGTTATTCCCCATCCTGTAATGGTGGCCGGCTGTTTCGAGTAAGTACTGAAAGTTCTTAAATTAGCTGCACGTTTTCTGGTGGTTGTTCTGATTGTTCTAATCTTTGATGTGGTTATAACCTTCCGCGTCGTTCTCGTCGTGAGTCTTGGCGTTGTTCTTGTGGGATTCGGTCTGTTAGTTGTTGTCATCAGCAACATATGCTCACCGACTTAAGACATACCTTTATCTTCATATTTTCAAAGTAACAGACAAAGCATTGTCTTAAGATTTGTCTGTTTAAAATACGATATTATTTCTCCCGCTAGTGATTGGTAGCTGTATTTAAAGTTGACTTATTCATATTTTTGTCATTATATGTTAAGTTGAATTTTTTTTTCCGGCTTTACCAAGAGGGCTGATTCTTTCTTTTGTTTAGACAAAGCATTGTCTTAAGATTTTGTCTGTTTTAAATACGATATTATTCCTCCCGCTTGTGATTGGTAGCTGTATTTAAAGTTGACTTATTCATATTTTTGTCATTATATGTTAAGTTGAATTTTTTTTTCCGGCCTTACCAAGAGGGTTGGATGATTCTTTCTTTTGTTTAGACAAAGCATTGTCTAAAGATTGGTCTGTTTTAAAAACGATATTATTTCTCCCGCTAGTGATTGGTAGCTGTATTTAAAGTTGACTTATTCATATTTTTGTCATTATATGTTAAGTCGAAGGTTTTTTCAGCCTTACCATGAGGGCTGATTCTCTCTTTTTTTTAGACAAAGCATTGTCTTCAGATTTTTCTGTTTTAAATACCATATTATTCCTTGCTCTAGTGATTTGGAGCTGTACTTAAAGTTGACTTATTCATGTTTTTTTCATTGCATAATAAGTTGAAGGTTTTTTCGTCCTTTACCAAAAGGGCTGATTTCAATAGTTATTTCAAATTAAATTTTAAAAGTATTTAGCAATTTCATCATGAAACTTTACAATGAATAATTTTAAAATATTAGAAACTGAAAATAACGTGGGATTACGAACAAAACAACGAACGATGTTTTATCAGATATTTATTGTCTTAGGACATTGCATTGTCTGAAAATTATTTTTAATTTGTAAGGGAAGAGCTACTTTACGAGGAAATTTTTGTTTTTGTTTAATTTAAATTTTTTTGAATCAAGAATAACATAAATTATTTCTTTTTTAGTCAAACGATCTTAAGAGTTTAATGTAAGAAGCCAAAACAAATTTAAAAAATGCAGACAAAGCCTTTTCAGAAGAATTACCTTGTTGTTTCGATTCGTTCGTGCGGTTAACGGTTCTTTATGGGAACCCAAAACCGGCAATTTTTCATAATACAAATATTTTCAAAATATTTATATATAAATCAGAAAACAATTATATAAATAAAGATGTAAGATTAAAACTGGTAAAAAGTATTATATAAAGAATTATGATTTTCACGAAATTTTGACTTGTCTGAGTCATGGCTACAAAAACATAGGTCAAAACAATATTTATCCTTAAGAAAGGTATACTTTAATGGGATGTGAACCATGATCCTCTTCATCATCAATCAGCGCTATAGATCTTATTGCAATTCAAAAGTAGTCAAAAGTATAGGATTAGTCAAGCATAAAACAATTTCTAGTTCGGCTATAGGCCACAGTGGTGCGCATTAGCGTAAGCTGCGCACGACTTTTGGCTATGTCGCGTACTTTTGAATTGCAATAAGATCTATAACCACTTCATTAGTTCTTGTATACCATGGGAAACTATTTTGAAACGGAATTGATTGTTGTGTGTCATTGTTTTTTGCGTGAAAATTTTTTTATCGCAATATTTGGTCGATACCAAACCTTGGCTTCATAGACCCTTCCCCAACACGCAGATGATCACGAAAAACGATGTTTTTGTAAAGTATGCTTGAACCACTTTCCTTTGGGTCACGAAGGCAGAGCTATGGCCATTATACCGACAGCAGTTTCTTTTAGATAACCTTTTCATAAGTGCGATGGCCTCCGGTGGTAAATTTTGTTTTCACGCATAGCCTCTGGCGGTTTGCACGACAGAGGTTCACGCATGGCCTCCGGCGGTATATTTGCAGGATAGAGAAATCCCGTACACACCTTTACATGACCTTGACATGGCAAGTCTCTGTAAAAATCAAAACGAGGGAAGCTATTGTGGAAAGTGGAATTTAGACCTAAGGTGGAAAAGTTGTAGTCACAACCGCCAGATGTCACCAGTCGTTAAGCAATTATTTTAGCAGTTTTTCATTTTTTACGGGAGTACTAATTAAGTAAATGTATTTTTTTTTCTGGTCGCACCGCATATTTTTAGTCTAATTGTTAAGACGAAAAAGTCCGAAATCTGTCGTAAAACGCCCGAGTTATGGAGTGTTACAGACAGACAGACAGACAAAGTGACATGGTTTTATTTTGCCCTTCAGGCTCGCAAAAAAAACGAGCAAGCGCTTAAATAACGCTACTTAATGCGCGTCGCTCTAAATTATTATTATTTTTTTATTTAATGCGAAGGAAAACTACTGCGGCTGACTGCAGCGAATGGTCAGACGAGTAACGCGAGCCCGTCCGTTTTTTCAGTGCTTGTCGCTGGTCCGTCCGCTATTTAGCGCTGTCGCCCGTCCGCTGTTTTCGGCGGCTCATTAATATAAGCGAAAAATAATCCATTCAAATGTTTTGCGCTAGATCTAGCGTTTTCTAAGCGCGCGTGGCGCTAGCGATTTGTTTGCGATAAACTTGCGCACGATGCGCTAAATATATATTTAGCGCAATTTATTTCATTGTATTATTTACGAAACGCGCAAGCGCTTCGTTAATTTTTAAAAATGAACGGTTGCGACAGGGAAAACGATTGTGGCGACTGGATAAGTAGCGCACACGCGTCCATAATTTTAGCGCTTGCCTCGAGTCCGTTTATAACTTACGAAAAGCGCAAGCGTTAAAATGAATGTTTAGCGGTTCTTGCGCGATTTGAGCGTATTATTTTATCATAGGGGAGAGGGGGGCTAGTTGGCAGCTGGGGTAAGTTGGCATTTTGCTCGTTAGACCCCTTACAGACCAAAACAAATCAAGCCTTCTACACCAAATATGAAAGACAACAGCCAGATTACTCATACAAAATTTCAAAAGTATACGACTTCCCAAACAGGAGTTACAGCAAAAAGAAAAAAAACGGCAAAAAGTTTTTTTTGGGCCTCTCAGCACTTTTCATTTTTCTCATAGTATAACACTCAGAAAACCCAAGCAAACAAGAATTAATGTTTGTCTTATTTTTAAAATAAACCCGACATTTCTACATACAAAAGTTATTTAGTTATTAATTTATGAGTTCGAAAAGTACGCTGTGGGGTTAGATGGCAGAAATTTTGAGGGGCATGTTGGCATACAGATTTCTCACGAGATGCTGAGTTGCAAGTTTTCAAAATTCGACCTAGAAATTTGTGAGCAATGGAGAATCGTCACTTGCCAACTTACCCCGTAGGCGGGGCAAGTTGGCAGACTTTTTTTTTGCAGTTTTTCTCAATTTAACCATTTCGTATCAATGAACATTGTAAACAAATACGATCAATTCATAAAGAATTGAAATCTGAATCTGATTCAATCATTCAATTTGCAAAACGTGTCGTCAAAAAATTCAAATAAATTCACAAAAAGTGACCCTGCCAACTAGCCCCCCTCTCCCCTATATTTAAAAAAGCGCAAGCGCTTTGACGCATTGACGAAGCGCTTGCGCTTTTCGAAAAAAATGCGATGCAATGAATTGCGCTAGATTCAGCGCATCGTGCGCAAATTAATCGCACATACATCACTAGCGCCATGCGTGCTTAGACAGCGCTATGTCTAGCGAGAAACATTTGACTTCATTATTCTTGGCGCTATGAGCCACCAAAAACAG
Organism: Daphnia pulex; assembly: GCF_021134715.1. Taxonomy (NCBI): domain Eukaryota; kingdom Metazoa; phylum Arthropoda; class Branchiopoda; order Diplostraca; family Daphniidae; genus Daphnia; species Daphnia pulex. Next base: position 3,490,235 of record NC_060021.1, on the reverse strand, counting down.
CGGATGGGCGACCTTAGCGCTTAAATAGCGACGGGCCCACGCTAAGCAAGCGCTAAAATAAGGACGGGAGCGCGCTTTTCGTAATATATATTATATAAAAGGAATTGCGCTAAATTTAGCACATCGTAGTTTATCACAGGTAATTAACTAGCGCCATACGCGCTTAGATAGCGCTATAGATCCAGCGCGAACAGTTTAAAATAATTGGCCCAGCGAGCTTATTCATAATGTATGGGCTTATCATGTACGGGTGCACGCTTATCGTCCATTCCCGCAATCATTTTCCCTTTCGCAACATTTTATTAAAATTAACGAACCGCTTGCGCGGTTCTTAAATAATACAATGAAATAAATTGCGCTAAATTTAGCGAATGGCACGCAAGTTTATCGCAAACCAATAGCTAGCGCCATGCGTGCTTAGATAGCGCTAGATCTAGCGCAAAACTTTTGAATGAATCATTTTGTCGCTTATAATAAGCCGCCGAAAACACCGGAAAGGACCAGCGGAAATAGCGGACGGGCTCACATTACTCTTCTGAACAGTCAGCGCAGTCGTTTTCCTTTGCATTAAATATAAAAAATTTAATTCAGAGCGATTCGCATAAAGTAGGCCTATAGCGTTATTTAAGCGCTTGCGCTTTTTTAAATATGATAAAATAATGTTTTTGTAGCCATGACTCAGACAAGTCAAAATTTCGTGAAAATAATAATTCTTTATATAATACTTTTTACCAGTTTTAATCTTACATCTTTATTTATATAATAATTTTCTAATTTATATATAAATATTTTGAAAATATTTGTATTATGAAAAAGTGCCGGTTTTGGGTTCCCATAAAGAACCGTTAACCGAACGAACGAATCGAAACAACAAGGTAATTCTTCTGAAAAGGCTTTGTCTGCATTTTTTAAATTTGTTTTGGCTTCTTACATTAAACTCTAAAGATCGTTTGATTAAAAAAGAAATAATTTATGTTATTCTTGATTAAATAAAATTTAAATTAAAAAAAAACAAAAATTTCCTCGTAAAATAGCTCTTCCCTTACAAATTAAAAATAATTTTCAGACAATGCAATGTCTTAAGATAATAAATATCTGATAAAACATCGTTCGTTGTTTTGTTCATAATCCCACGTTATTTTCAGTTTCTAATATTTTAAAATTATTCATTGTAAAGTTTCATGATGAAATTGCTAAATACTTTTAAAATTTAATTTGAAATAACTATTGAAATCAGCCCTTTTGGTAAAGGACGAAAAAACCTTCAACTTATTATGCAATGACAAAAACATGAATAAGTCAACTTTAAGTACAGCTCCAAATCACTAGAGAAAGGAATAATATGGTATTTAAAACAGAAAAATCTGAAGACAATGCTTTGTCTAAAAAAAAGAGAGAATCAGCCCTCATGGTAAGGCTGAAAAAACCTTCGACTTAACATATAATGACAAAAACATGAATAAGTCAACTTTAAATACAGCTACCAATCACTAGCGGGAGAAATAATATCGTTTTTAAAACAGACCAATCTTAAGACAATGCTTTGTCTAAACAAAAGAAAGAATCATCCAACCCTCCTGGTAAGGCCGGAAAAAAAAATTCAACTTAACATATAATGACAAAAATATGAATAAGTCAACTTTAAATACAGCTACCAATCACAAGCGGGAGGAATAATATCGTATTTAAAACAGACAAAATCTTAAGACAATGCTTTGTCAAAACAAAAGAAAGATTCAGCCCTCTTGGTAAAGCCGGAAAAAAAAATTCAACTTAACATATAATGACAAAAATATGAATAAGTCAACTTTAAATACAGCTACCAATCACTAGCGGGAGAAATAATATCGTATTTAAAACAGACAACTCTTAAGACAATGCTTTGTCTGTTACTTTGCAAATATGAAGACAAAGGTATGTCTTAAGTCGGTGAGCATATGTTGGTCATCAGAGCGGTTGGAAGTCGAACAAAGGGAATATTAACAATTGCTTGCACTGGTCGATTCAATACCAGCAAGGCGATGTCGTTTCGCTGTCAAGTTATTTGATTGGTTTCAATATAACATGGAAATTCGAAAATTTTGTCGCTGATCAAGACAATTGGCACTATCAGCTGGCACTTACATATAACATGTCGATTGGTGCCACAAATTGAGGATGTAAGATAAATTTAAAGACATTTCTTGCAATGGATCCGGTTCCTTCTCCATAATTGTTCAAAGAATTGATGAAAACTTTGATATTTTTGGGCGAACTAATGAACATAAGAAATATTTGATTCAATAGCTATTATAGGCAAAACGCTTTCAATACTTGACTGAGAACATTTGTAAAAGTTCGTAATACCCTACTGGTAAGTCACCACCATCATAATGTTAAGTTGGGGTTCGAACCGTCAAGCCCTCATGAATCTCAAGATTCCCAAGCGGTCTTGGTCGGGACCGCTTGCGGTTGCAATTATGTGTGTTATATAATTTTATATACACAAGGGGGCCTGACAGCTAACGGCACGAAAGTCGCGATAGCGAACTCGTCTCCCTCGTCTCATCTAGCAGACATGCAGGCTATATACTAATATGTATGTAATGTATGATGCAACAGTCCAGCAGACAGCCGTTAAGAATTCTTCTTCAAGTCAAGTGTCATATAAATGCGAAAAGAAAAGAAATCGGAGACGATCCCTATCGTGATAAGCGAAAAAGAAAACCAAACAGAAGGAAGAAAAATACAAAATATTTTCTTCTCCTAGACCCCTCCTTGGCATGGCAGCTCCAAGAGCACATCTGTATACGTGTGTGTTGTGCCCCCTCTCACAAGTTATTAAAGTATTAGGCATCATGCCCTTGATTTAACAACTTCAACTCAACAACTCTGACTTGTGTGTTACTGCCACTGGCAATTAGATTCAAGGACTTTTTTCCACTCCGATCAAAAAAGAATCATCATATTAAACTTACCCTAGTATAAGGCAATGGGCTGCTGTTAGAATAAACGGCGGTACGATCAAGGTTCCGCCACATTGATAATCCAAGGTTGGGTCCAGTTTCTGTGGGATTAATAAGCTCGCCTGAAAAAAGCAGAATGTTTTCTGAATGTCGCTGAATGTCGCCTCTCTTGTGCGTGACGTAACTTGTTGTAAATTATGTATAATTACCATAAATGGAAAATCGCCGGCTCGAGCTGGGATTCCATTGATGATTGAAATGTGCGGCGAGTTCAGCTTCACTTTAATCCACAAAATTTAACTAAAGTTAAAGTATATTGGAAAGATATTCATTGTTTTATACAGGCCGTTTTGTATTACCTTGTCCAGTTCTGTCGATTGATTTCGGACAGACAAACACAACGAAACCAAACAAACAAGCGGCCTTAAATCAAGAAAATGAGACGTATACAAAAATTCAATCCCAGCAATAATATTTTTGTTTTTTTAGTGAAATGTTTGATATAATCAATAATGTGAAACGCATGGTGAGCTGACAGATTATCTGTAGGAGTAGAGGTAGTAGAAGCTGCTGCCAGCGATGCGGTGCTCGACTGGTATGGCCACAATCAAACTAATTCCTTTTTATTCAGTCAAATAATCAAATGAGAATTGGATTTGGCAGCGGGATTTCGTTAGAGCTCTACGTGGCTATTCGTTTTTCTTCGACGTGTCATTCAAGATCTGGTAAGCACGAACAGAAACAGTGACGCTCTGGCTCCAATAATTGCGTGCAGAGTTTTAGAAAAACAACAACAGACACTGTAGACACTTGCCATGATATTAGAACGCTCGAAAACATTAGTGCATGGTCGTTTATACATACAGATTATACATACAGACTTACTGATATATAACCGGATATGAGCGAGAAAAGCTTAGCAGGGGTTTTTCTACAGACAGACAGAAGGCTTGCAGGTGTGCTCCATGTTCTTATCTCTGCAGTCTGCACAGACAGATTGCAATCTAGCTGCGACTCCGTGCGACTCTGTTGAAATGAATATTTTTTTTCCATTTCTAATATATAAGTGTATCGTTTTGTTGTGAGACTTGATAAAACATAACAATCATTCCATTAAACTAAATAATTTTTTTTCATAATGATTCTACGCCCCTATCAAGCTATCACTGTTAGAAAAGAACACATGTTTTACGGGGTAAAAACCCCAAAATATGCGTTCCACCAGATACGGGGTTAAAACCCCGTGGTTTATTTGAAATAAATAAATCGCTATTGATCATGATAGAGAAGTAGCGTAATTGCAGCGTGTGGACGATCTCGCTTTGGTTTAAGAAAAATGTACAAGTCCCTATTTGGAATATTTGGCATAAAAAATTACAAACTACTTTAATTTACGCAGCCAACTTGGGAAAAAATGTGTCCGGGCCAGTACTTATGACGAATGGATCTGTGGCCCGAAACTCTAACCACTATACCATTTATTAGTCAAATCCAATTAAATTTTTGATAATCAAGGTGCTAACGAGGACTTCGGATATATTATCCTCAACTTCTTTCAGACAGTGTAGAGTATTGAACAAAATAAATTTTCCAATTAAATTAAGTTTTTGAAATATACTTCAAAAATATAGTTGAATTTTTTTAACCCATAATGAAACAGGTAATAGAAATGAAATTTATAATAAAACCACATGATAAAACGTTAATAACTGATTATATCTCACGTTACAATATAAATATGAACGCATTTGATCAGACTTTTTTTCCAGTAAATAATTTTTTCACTAGGGACTTTAAGCCAAATATTTCCGTGGCGCCCGCAATCGTTAACACGATCATGGCGGACAGATATCCTAGTATTAGACTAAGGGGTTCATTATTTCTGTATGTTCCAGTAATTATCTTATGTCAAACGTGAAAAAAAACCTAAAATTATGAACGTTTGACGGTTTCCAGTCTTTGGAAATACAAGAAAAAAAGGAATCCGAGAAAATTAGGGAAAACTCGGGAAAATGGGAAAAATAGGGAAAAACGAGAAAAACGAGAAAAATGAGAAAAATGGGAAAAATAAGAAAAATCGGGGAAAAATGAGAAATCACCGGAAATGTCGGAAATGTCAGGAAAAATGTTTTCTCAGTTTTCTCATTTTTCCCAAATTGCAATTGCGAAAAGAGTGGGAAACCCCTTGTTGTTTTAAATTTTCTGTCATGTGAGTAGCATCTTTCTTTCATCTTTCTTTGTTTTCTAGACTTGTGTGTGTGTGTATGTGCATGTGTGTATTTTGACTCATCGGCCTACGAAATAGTCAATCGCCTAATGATCGACTGGATCACCCAGTTATCTCCTACTGTTCCCTTTCTGATCGCCTATTCAACCTAGGCACTATCTAAACATTGATAGAAATACTATCCATGCAAATCTCGATCTCAGTCTATTGAATTTTAAACCGAAAAAGAGCTCCCGAAACAACTTCTCGCTTATGCCTCCCAAATGACCAAATAACCGGATTCATGATTCATTTGAGCCACCAATTAAGGCGTGATTTAAGCGGCCCAGGAGATGGAAGAAGCTCAATATAAACCCAACTTAAAATTATGGACAGCGGCCTCCCTTTGATAGATCTTTAAGCGTGGATTGCTACGTCGGAGAAGGCCACGACAAGCAGAATGAGTCGTTTGGTTCAGGCGAGCCTACAGCTGTGGGGCCGGGTGTTTGCCCATGTTTAAAAAAAATGCCGAGAGTCTGTCGTCCATTTTACGGATCCCAGAGTTGACTACCTTTTTGGGGTTGATAGCTGCTTCACAAACAGTAAGGAGGCCCGCGAGATCCATTTCACCGCACTTTTAAAAAAACCTTGCCGATTATCGGACAAATTATTCCCAAAAAACGGGAATCCAGATTCAGATATTTTTACTACCAAAAAAAGAGGCAGTGAAGGGTACCGCTAATCGGTAATTTAGGTTATAATTTTTTACTGCGTATACATACCAAATTAAATGTTAAAAACGTACATAATAGCTCCTAAGGCATTGATAAAGATTCTAATTGATGATTCTAATGCACAATAAAGATAAATTAATGTAAAAAGGGAAAAAATTTCTCCTCTATGATTTGAACCTATTACCTATCAATTCCCAACTAGTATTCTAACTACTGGACCATGAATTAATATTTTTATATTGAATTTGAACTGACAAATTGCAAGAAAGGTTGCTTCATTGTTTCTTGAATTGGTTTACGTATTATTGAAAATTAAAAACTTTTTTTCTATAAGCGTATAATTTATACCACAAGAATTCATTCTTTAAAATATTGGTTTCACAAAATTTATATTAGTCCAACATTTTTCTAAGTCCCATTTGACAAAATTTTTTATATGTCCAATATTCTGTAAATGGTATTTATAGTTGTAGTAGGCCTATACATAGTCGCATACATAGTTGTAGATAGTGTAATGTTAATTAACAGCATATGGCAAAGCCATTAACAAGTTCTACCACTTGTTGATGCGTTCACCATGTGTGTATTCCTAATTAATTTAGCATGCATGGCTACTATCAGTTAAGACCTTCTTCAGACCTTCAGAAGATCTTCAGGAGCCCCATATATAAACCAGGCGTTCGATCCATTTGTTGGTCGCTTGTAAGTCGCTTGTAGTAGTATCACAGTTGTCGTCGTGATTGTCATTCATCATCGTTTTGGGCTACCTAATACACTGTGTTAGTCAAACCTCTTGTTGACTCCAACTCTTATTGTAATAAGCCATCATCAAAATAGCATTCAATATAAGTATAAATAACTTAGTAGCTCATCATAATGCACTCTCATTCTTTTTCAAAGATCGGATGTAAGCGTTTTAATATATGAGTACGTTTCATATCATAACGTTTCGATAGGAACAGCTTCAATCAAGAAGTATCAGTATCAGCCGAATATCGGATGATTAAAATACCGAAAAACGTATCTTTCAACAATAGTCGTAAGCCAGTTGAAAACTGTCTTAAATGAAAATTCAGTGCCTATTGTTAAGTCGGACTTTTTGCTAAATGCCTTCCTTGAGCAATAGTCTTGAACGTGAAAAAACATTTCTTTGTAACGAAATTTCTGCCGATTTCTGCTTAAGAGGTTATTATTACTTACTTACTTACTTATTACTGCAGTACTAACGTAAGTTTTCATTGTCAATTCTAAAAAAATTACACTCTTGTCAATTATCTACCTTGATCAAACAGTGTCTTGGGTAAAAACAAATATATTCTAGCTTGGCAACGTTGCCTATGCTTAACCCAAACCGAGGGAAGCTATAGTGGAAAGTGGAATTTAGACCTAAGTGAAAAAAAGTTGTAGTCGCAACCGCCAGATGGCACCAGTCGTTGAGCAGTTATTTTATCAGTTTTCATTATTTACGGGAGAAGTAATTAAGTTAATGCATTTTTTTTTTGTTCTGGTCGCCCCCGCATGTGTTTTGTCTAATTTTTAAGACCAAAAAATTAAAAAAAATAAAGGTAACCCAAAACGATGGGAACCTAAAAGGCGTAAAACATTAAACGATACGTTTAATAAACAAACGCAAATAAAAATATTTTTGTTTTGCGTTGTTTCTTTTTGCTGGCAATATGTAAACTGTTTGCTAAATGCACGCTCAATATTATCCAAAACACACGGAATTTCTATGATATCTCTTTTAATTGGGCGAAGGCGGAATCTGTGTTTGTTAAGTTTCCAGTATTTACATGGACTAAAATTAAGATCAAATTGGCCATTTTCGTTAAAAATCGGCGGCGCTTTAAGTGAAAATCAAATTCATTTAGCACCAAATGTCTTTTATAACACAGCCCAATCTTTTCTTCCGGGACTTGCTCGATTCTTTCGTCATGATTTTGCACGAAGTAAGAAATGTTGCTTCTTGGATTCAACGAACAATTGTTTACGAAGTACACAAAAAAGGAATCACGAGTCACTTGGTTTTAATGTCATTTTGAAAAACATCTGTTGTGACTTTAAAAGGTTCCAGATTAAGAATGAGAGTTCTGACTTGATCTTAAGTCTGATCAGTTAATCACTTCACTGGAAAATGGTGACGAGACGCTACATGAAATAGTTGTTACTTACTGGTTTTTGAGGCTTATGATGCTACGAATCTACTAAAGGGGCCAAAAATGTAACCATAAAGCAGATGTCGGTGATGATTGGCAATAATCACTCATCGAAGTGCGCCATCTTCAATGCTACCTATTTTTAAGCGATGATTTGGATTTGATTTTAGGTAATCCAAATAAAATCCAAATCATATATTTAAAATTTTCAAATTTAAAATCCACCAATGATTTGATTTGCAATCTGAAATCCAATACGCTGATTCGCAAATCGAGATTCTACACAGCATAAGACTCGTCTGCATATATTTAGATATATTCCAACTCAGTAATATGCAATTCAATCGACAGGGACCCAGATATGAACATTGAGCCATTCGTGTTTACGCCCAAAATTCAAATCAACGGTTAGGAAGATTTGACCATCCGACGATGACATTTGCCAAACTTTCAACGTTTCCCTGGTGGGAGTTTCCATTTGCAATAAAGGGCAAAATAGACTTATATGATCGAACTATTGAATAATTGACTAACTTCAAACTCTAGCAGTGGAAAAATGGTAATTGAAAATCGGTTGCCATAGATCCGAAACAAACTGTCAAGCAAAATACGGAAACACACATTCGATTAGTTGAGATTGAGATTATAGCTGATACCATTGTCCCCTGTTTCCTTACCAATTTCTTCTCTGCTTTCACTGAGGCATTATCAAGGGAAGACTGGGACAAGTTGGCAAAACTAATTTTTCTTTATCTGTGTAACCTGCTGTTATTCGTAACCTGCGATGGTTGCCACCAGTTTTGGCACTTTTATTCGTGATTTTATTCTTTTATTCGTATTTTCCAGTGATTTCGTCAATTTCGAGACCACTTTTGTCCGTTGCGGCAACATAATTTTCTATTTCGGTAACGCCGCATTGAAAGCTGTCGTGTTGCCATGTTTTTTTTTCACTGTTTTTTTTTTCTGTTTTTACTGTTTGTCACCACCACTCATATCCGGGATATGGCCCGGAGTAAATCGAGCAAAATTTTTACGATCGAGTGGGTTTCTTTTTAATATAACAAACAACAATTTTTATTCTTTTTCTTAACTAGATATTTTTTAACGCGTCAAGTAGTGTATGCGACTATTTTGGGTTAGCATTAGGCGCCATGTAAAATTAAGTTTCCGAGAATATGTGATAAAGGCGTTTTCAATGCAATCATATTTTGCAAGCTTGTTAGCGATAGTTTTCAAAAACTATTTGCGATACCGATAGTTGTAGGGGAGACTGGAGTATGCCGGGACACCGGGTCAAGAGGGACAGTAGGGGGGGAAATAGTAGATTTTAATAAAATTCAAAACATTTTTAGTATGTTATTTAGATACATGTCATCTAATTTGGCATGTATATAAAGCTCATTCAACATCAAGAATGTTATTTAGATATTTGCCATCTAATTTGGCATGTATCTAAAGCTCATACTTTTTTACTTGTTGCCAAAATTTTTATTAGTAATTAAATTTGCGAAAAATTAGCAAACACTATTGGAATTTAAGAAACTTAATCATTTAAAAATGAATAATATCTGCGATGATCGATAATGATTTCGTCGATTATCACAGCAATTTTTACCAAGCCTGTATACTTGAATGCTACGGTGTCCAGATTTTGGACCTATTTTCATGGATTTTATTTTTGTTTATCCTACATTGCTTGTCTATCATAAAGAGGCACTTGTACTCGGTTTGATGCTCATGAAGGGGGCTCAATTGCTAAACCTTATGTTCTTGCAGTATACTACATTAAAAAGTAGATTAAAGAGAAGTGCAAAAGGTGAGCTATTCTGGAGCTTGAGCTTGAAGGAGAGCTGAAACAACTTTGTTTTTTAACATCAAATCCACGAGTATTTATACTTCATCGTAGGCGGGATTGCTTACACGCGCCTACTAAATGAAGGTGTGTACGTGTCAGACCCACGCTGGTGTAACGGGAAAAGAGAAGAGGAAAGGCAGAAGAGCTCAAAACTCGATGTTGCTCTTCAAGTTTTCCACGACTTTATCTATCGATATTTAACTGAGCTATTTGGCTCATTAAACTCATACACAAAGAATATCCTTGAACTATAGACAGAAGGGGTGGATTAAGCAATTGTTTTTAAATTGAAATTTTAAATACCCCCATATTTGAACTCTGTTCTCCTCGCATGGCAAACGCACCCGCTCTCCTACACCCTATTAGGATGTAAAAATAACAAATAAAAGTTCAATTCTGAACATAAATGACTAATGCATTATAGTTCGTCACAGTCAATTCATTGATTGATTGATATTAATAATAAAGTTATTAATTCATAAGCCTTAAAAAACGGAAATTTGAGGTTGTTTTAATAATAGTTACGAAAGTTTTTTTGATATTCAAGGGATTTTTTTTTACATAGAGTGACAAAATTCACAAAATCACCGGGGCGTAAAAGTCCCGAAATTGGTTGACACCCTTTCGATAGGGGAAACATAATTTTAAAAAAATTCCAGTTATGCTCATTAAAATGTGTTAACTAAGAAAAAATATATTAAGATATAGAACTATCTTAATAAGTCGTTAAGGAATTTAAAAAAGTTTTCTGACCTTGAAATTGAATCGTTCCATTTTGCTTGATTTGATCTTCTGTGGACTTTACTAAAAATTTTATAAAAATATGTTTATAAAACGAAAATCTTTTTTTTTCAGAAAACAATTTTATTTATTTTTTATGAAATTATATTTGTTATTAACATAATCTTAACAAAGACACTTTTTTAAGGGGAAAACTAACGTGCAGGATTATAGAAGGAGTAAAGAACATCTAGTTCATGACACCACCACCAGATTTTTTGTTCATGACACCACCACCAGATTTTTCGAGTCCACTCCTCATACCCTAATTACGAGAGCAATTTGCCACGAAATTCCGAAGTTTTCTCATAATTATCAAAGCGTTATTAGGGTTAAAAACGAGAATTTTCATAAACTAAAATTAAACTTTTGTTAGGGGAGAGTGGGGCTGAAAGGCCTGGGGCAGGTCGCTCTTTTCTAGTTATTTAGCTCTGTATTTAATTTAAAAATTTGAACTTTTTACCATGTGTGCATCATTATCATGCGCACTAATATTGGAGATTTCAAGAATAAATGTGAAATTTCAAGAATAAATGACAAGCCGTTCTGAAGATAAAAAATAAAAACACTTTTTGACTCTTCAAATGTAAGATTTTTCGAAAAGCTTTTTCAAATAATTTCTTTTGGAATAATGATGAAAATATTTAAAAATACTTGTGAAATAGAGAATTTTATTCTCTATTGACTATATGTAAAGGCGTAAACAGAAAAATAAATTAAAGTGCTTTAAATATATTTTTGTGTAGACGACCTTGTTGGGGTTATTTCTGGCTTTCACCGTAGGGCTAGTTGGATTAATGGCCATTGCTGAGAATAACTGAATTTTTGAATTAGCTCAAAAACTTATGGATATTAAAAACTTATCAAGGGAATTATCAGTTGGAAATATATAAATATACTTCGATAATTTAAATAATATATACGTTTAGCTTTAGTCCAAAGCCGACGAGTGTTCTTTTGATCTGGAGTAAACGAGAAAAAGTGAAAGAAAAGTGGCTAGTTGACAAGGCGATTTTTCAGAATATTGCAATACATTTTAAACTTCGGATTTGTAAAGCTTTATTGACTATTAATAAGCTTTAAATTAACAAGCGGTTTTTACTATTGCTGAACAGTACAACAGCCATATTGTAGGAAGCGCAATGAAACTGGTGTTGTCCATCCTACTTATGGTTCTTTGTAATACCAAACCTGTAGAAGAAACCGTCGACGGACGGTCATGTGATTGCGTTGAACAACTGTCACATACAACACCCCTTTAAGAAAAACATCTTCGCTTGATTGGAAGTCCGGTAACTCATTTTTTAAGTAATCAAGATTAACGTTGTTTTACTGAATTAATATTTACCATTTTTTCCGGGAAACAAAAACTGGAGGGAATTTTTTACTTAAAGAGAAATTGGACAGGTCATGTAGTAGAGTCTGGAGAACCTGTTTCTTTAGCATTGCAGTGGCTTTCCCGCCGCTACAGCTTTGCGCAGAATAAAACAGTACGATTGCAGTCTACAAGAAATAAGCTTCTCTTGTCTTTAGATATTCACACATTCCTATAGTCGGACTTTTATTCGTAGAAGACTTGCCTAAACAGCGTGGGGGACTGAGCTTTTTACGTCAAGGGGTTCACTCATATTTTAAATGCATCATGAACCAGCATGTTTTGTTGCGAATGCATTATGTAATTTGCCACGTATATTGCAGGAGGCTGCAATACTTATCGGTGCCATTATTGGAACCCAAAACCGATTCAAAGTTGCTGATTTTTCAACCCCGTGGATGTCCAGACCTATCGGCATTCTAATACCTGTACCCAATTCTTCTATGAGCATTGCCGCTTTGATTGACCCAATGGGAACTGAAGTATTAACTTAGAATTTGTTCGCATATTTCAATGATAGGGGAGAGCGGGGTTGGATGGGACAGGGGTTGGATGGGACAGAAGGGTTTTACGTAAGTTCCTGTAATGACAGGAAAAATTCCTTTTAACCCCGCATTAATAAGTGTGTGATGCATATGCTCACATTTTTTTTTATTTCCAACCATTACTTCTATGGGAAGAGGCTAAAATGTGTTTTACCGTTTTTGTTTTAGCTTTCACCTTTTTATTCAAGGTAAAAAAGGTGTTTATATAACATCGTTTCATCGAAATGTAATTGCACAATTTTAAAGGAAATTTCTTCATCTTCCATTTTGCTGTTTGCAAAATGTAAGTTGGTCCCTTTGTTCGTTCGCATTAAACGAAAACGTTTAGGTACCTTGAGCGGGGTTGGGTGGGACAGCAAGAACAGGGTTGGTTAGGACAACTATTGGAAAGGTTCGATTAACTATCGATTAACTATCAATTAACTATCGATTACTAAACAGACAAGAGCTAACAAGCAGACAAGAATAATCGTCTGATTAAAAGTGTACTTAAAACAATTGTTTACCTGATATTACAGCCAACAAGTGAAAACATTGAAAAACTAGCAGCCATGACTTTGACATTTATCAATACGAATATACAGTTTATCAATACGAATATACAGTCATCCGTGAAAGTTTCTTGAACAGGCAAATGGCTCTCTATGTTTTAAGTTTAATTTGACGGAAGGGATACGTTGACGGTGCCTACCGTACCTCCGGTATATTCCGCCCTTTTCTCTTTTTCTTGATATTTTTCTGTTCCTTTACCTACGAAATAAAAAGAGAAAAAGGCGGCCAAAAAAAATTCGTCGCAATCCGACGAAAATTGGATTTTTGGGAACGCCGAGAAAAACGCTTTTTCACATAAGGTTCTCTCGCACGTTCCCAAACTTTAGTTAGGTACTGTAGAAAGTTACACTCGGTGTTATTTTTTTGTCCCATCCAACCCTGCTCTCCTCTACATGAGTTTGGCTATTGCCCGTTCTATTTTTTTATAGGTATGGATCTGCATAGGTATGTCTGTTCCGACTGCAATAAGAAGTCTGTTTGGTTTAAGTAAATGTATTGTCGCACTGAACAAACGATCGGGATCAAAAACATCTGAAATTAATTTCAAGCGCCATTTTCAAATAATCAGCTACGTTATCTGCGTACTTATTTCCCAAGGTAAATCAATTATCTTATGATTCAGACACATAACAAATTGGAAATACCAAGGCAATATTTACAAGCAACTTATTGTAATAAGGTGTATATTTCATGAATAAACAACTATCAATTCGTTAAGCAGCGGCTGCATGGTGTTTGGCCTGCTTCGTTCTTGTTCAAGCGTAGGTACACTTTATCTCTGATTTCTTTCATCACGTCGCCCAATGATAAGCACATAATTAATTCAATAACCAATATTCTCAATGTTCCTGATCTCAAAATAACAGTCAATAGAAACCTTGAGCAGATCTATTGTTTCAGGTAAGTCTCTTCATGAAGTTGAATCCTAATTTTAAGTACATAAAACTAAATCTTTTTCAGTAAAGTATTTTCGGTATTTTCAAGAAACTTGACGATTTATTAAGAAAAGACCCAAGCCTTCGTTGCAATAAAACTTAACTTTGCGTTAACAAAGTTCGTTCTGGAAATCATGTTTACATTCATGTAAGTTGGTGAAGAAATTTTAATTCTGCTCTACATTACAAAACCTTTATTTTATCATGCTAAAAATGGAGAATTAATTATAAAAAAACTATTGCTTTGGAGCGAGAGCTTACAGGTTCATGCCATTTTACTGTAGCTTCAGATACGTTTTGGTTGACCCATCTTTATTTCTTGCTGCCAAAGAAAAATCCCTACGTTGAAACTATTAATCGGGTGTATAACAAAAGCTTTCTCTATGTGCAATAGTTAAACAACAACAAACTAATAAACTTGGATTTCTATTGTATTATCAGCATCTTAAAGATTCAGGAAATTGATGGGTTGTTGGAAAAGTGGGAAACAAAATGCAATCCAAAGTCGACAGAATGTTCATTGAAGAAAAACTTAAGTACACATAGAAAACTTCGACAAATTAGCACAAAAAATCTGACAAGCACGTTTATTCTTTTGATATCTGGGATCATTGTTTCATTTCTTTTTTTTATTGATTTATTGCTTGTTGAGATTCGACTACACTTTAGTACGATTTCTTCCTGTTCGATAAACATAGACCAATATATAAATTATATTGGCATCCTAGACCAAAATTGATATGCTGATATAACCATTTGTCATAATTTATCTTTTTTGATTAAATTATTTTATGCCTTAAGTCTTACCTATCCAAATAAAAATGTTAAATGTATTTAGTTGTAGATTTTGAACATGTTTTATTTCAAAGATAAACATTGCAATATTTAGTGTTACATGTAACAATATAACAATAGACGCCGTGGATCGGATGCTGAGTTGCATGTGCACTTTCAATACCTGACTGATATTTTTCCACTCGGGCCTTATGCAGCAAACCTAAATTTTAAACAATAAAAATACTAATACTTTATTTTAACAAGAACCCTGGTAGCACGCCTCTATCTATAGGATGTACGTCACCCATCTTATCAGCCGAGTGAGATATCTTAACCCGACGTCAATAGGATTGCATATGTCTATACTAATGTCGCGCTGTAGGACATCCAAATGGGTACGGTTACAGCCGTCTTCAAAATACTTGATGAAACTTAAAGTCCTTGTCGTCCTCATCTATCCTGTGAACAGATAATTTGGACATTTACGTCTGTCTGTTAAGCGTCTGATTTCTAGTCACACATGGATGTCCGTGATCTTATGAGAAACGTACATCTATAGTACATCTATACGAAGATAGCATAAGGCCGTAATAAATTGAGTATCCATGTGATATCCAATTTAGGTTGTAGCTAGATAAAATTGATTTAGACATTAA
Source organism: Daphnia pulex (assembly GCF_021134715.1). NCBI lineage: Eukaryota > Metazoa > Arthropoda > Branchiopoda > Diplostraca > Daphniidae > Daphnia > Daphnia pulex. Next base: position 3,474,719 of record NC_060021.1, on the reverse strand, counting down.
GACATCTATATGATAGACGATGGATGTGAGTGTGCTACCAGGGAAATCTTCTGGAAATATGAGTTTTGATAATACAATGCATAATGATTATCTCACAATAACCTTTACTTTATTTACTTATTTACTAAAATTAATTCCTGGTCAGTGTTTACATCCGGCCATTGCAGTTGTTTACTTGGGTCTCAAGAATTAGTTAGTTTTCAATCGCCATTCATTCGCCTGTTTTACCAACGTCTGTCCTTGTTTATTGTCGGTCGTTCGTTTGCAGCTCGTAGTTATTTTAATTTTTTTAGGAATGTAAACGAAACAAGCAATAGAATGGTTAATAAAAGGTGCTTTATTAGTAAATGCACTTCGAATTATGGCAAAGAAAACGAAATTTTCCATATTTTCTCTGTTGCAAAACTTTGTTTAAATGAATGGCAAGTGGTCATCCCAAAGACAGGCCTTAGTGTGAAATCCAAGATATGTCATCAGCATTTTGAAGATTCGTGTATCATCAAAGGAAAAGTAATTCAAAGTGTTTTCTGTGCCTTCCAAAATGGTTGGCGTTTACTTCCAAATGCGAAACCCAGTCTACATCTTGGTAAGCAAATGCTTTTTGTTTCGCAATAACTTTCATTTCCAACCTGCTGTTCACTAGGTGCTGCAGTGGCTGAAGAACAAGCACTTCAAACTTTAAATTCAATTATAAAAAGACATGGTATTTAAGTTAATATTTCATGTTTTTGGTATGCCCATGTTTCTCTGTATTCATTCAGCTTTTTGTTATGTCCTAGTCCACACATACCAACAATTGCTTCCATTGAAAAAACGATAAAACATTCAGCAACTTGTGATGGTAGTTGTCATAAACAGTTAAATAATTGGCCTCTTACTAAGTTTAGTCATTTCAGGTACTTCAGCAAGATCTTCAGTATCTCAAAACAGTGCCAACCCACCTGTCCCAAACTACATGTTTACAACTGGTAATTCTTAATCGCTCAGATGCAGAAAAGTTTAATCTTAAAACTGAACTTGTTCTAAAGGAGTAGATGAGCATGGATCAAATTCCAGTGGCCAACTTGTGGCTAGAGTCGATGCTTATAATGCAGGAATTCACATTCAGTCAACTACAAGTGCCCCTACTGGTAAGTAAAAACAAGCAATATTTATACTATTGAACAGTATAATTGTACCATTTTTTCTTAAAAATAGATTCGTCGTGTGATGATTTTGATTCTGTGGAACTAGAAGAAGTTTCTATCGATGCCGTCTCCATTCCAAACCTGCCAATGGGTAACTCTATCGAGCCTGATCCAGTGGGTACCACTACTGGTAAATAAAAACAGTCAGTATTCATACTATTTTACAGTATAATTATACTTTTTTTTCTTAACAATAGATTCGTCCTGTGATGATATTGATTCTGTGGAACTAGACGCAGTTGCTATCGATGCCGTCTCCATTCCAAACCTGCCAATGGCTAACTCTATCGAGCCTGATCAAGTGGGTACAACACAAACAAATTCGAATATTGGTACAACTATTTGTTTTCTTATTTTCTTGCAATTCGAAACATCTGTCAATATATTTATATATTTTATGTAGTTGATGTTGCAGCGAGAGAATGAAATAGTTGAGGAGGGGGGCGTAGGCCGATTGCTTCTAATCAAGGCACGGATTTATTGGTCAATACAGAAAATGCACAGAGCACAAATTGCCGAAATTAAGACAGAATTAACACACGCAGACTTCGATTGAAATATAAACTAGCTCTCACCTAGCATCCACAATTAAGAGCCGGTCAATAAGGCAATCGTAGACACAAATCAATTCTAGGGCCTAATCCGGCCTAATCTATATACACGAGAATAATGTTCGCCCATAAAACACATAAAATATATATACAAAGTTACCTAAAAGGCTCAAATGAGAAACAGGGAATCACAAGGTGAGAATTCACACCAATAAAGCACAGTAAAGAAAACGAGTTGCCAATGGCTATCCACGCCCTAAAATGAATAATGGCTACCTTCTGTTTCTGCCAAGATACTTAATTAAAACATCAGCTGTTCTCAACTGCACCGACAAGTGGCCCACCTGGTGGCTTACTTAAATTAATCGATACTTCAGACTTAATGGGGACATTAATTAAAATATACATTTAAAATTAGACATTCTTTTTCTCTTGAACAGTTGAGCTACTAGACGAAATTCCACTACCAGGAGAGTTTATGAAGAGACTAAATATGTATGGAGACAACACTTCCTTGTTATTGGTCGTGGACAATTAACGAATCATTAGGAAGAGCATATTACCAAAGTTACACTAACATAAACATATATTACACTAATAAATATATATTACATTAACATAACATGAACATAAAATAAATTGAGAATTTTTGCTAAAATGAATTGTTTTTCCGTAAATATTCGCCTTTTCTTTACATTGCACTTTAACATCTAATAGAATGTTATTCATTTTATTTATTTATTTTTGTTATTGTGTTAGACACAGCTGGTTGTCAAAATGTTTCTAAAGAAGGCCGCCTTATCCAAAAACGATATTTTTGGTAAAGGAATGAGATGAGACCCTGCTTATGTTGTCCAGTGTGCAAGGATTAAAATGAAGTGCAGCTCTGTTTACAGAAGCTTAAGAGAAGATGAATTATTCCCTTTACCCTCTGAAGAAACTCTAAGCAGTTCCATGGAGTGCAATTTCGGTTCGAATGAACTAGCTTTATTCAACGTCGGAGAAGACATTAAGGGTAAACCTAAACATGACCGATGCTGTAGTATTATGTGGGACGAAGTTAAACTCAAACCAGGTATGGATTAAGACAAACGAAACAAAAAGTGGAGGGGCATTGTGGACTATGGAGAGTTCTGTATCGATGCTATTTCTAACTCAAATATTCATCCGATATTTTGTGAAACCCACAGATCTCAGTCTTTACCTTTTCTCATAATGGAGTATATCAGATATTTTTTGAATCCAAGCGTTACAGAGACCAACATTTTTCTAAAACAAATTCAACTATTCACAAACACTCCAAAGTGTCAAAATGTACTTGAAAACAATAAAAGCAGACGAAAAGAAAATTTGTTTTTTTTTCCTTACACACCTATTTGGTGGCACAACAGTCGGAGAGACCTTTTTGTAAAATTGCTGGAGCCTCCCCTTAAGGGAAATTTAACCCTGTCATTGGCAACCATCTCTCCATACCCCTGGTATGACTGACCCGGACAGCAACCGCACCAAGCGGATGCCCCAATTTTATTTTAAAGAATTACCAGACAACACTGCTAGCAGACTACGGTTCGTAGACCTCTTAATCATAGATCATGCCTGTTGCAGCGAGAGAATGAGACAGTCGAAGAGGGGGGCGTAGGCCTATCAATTGCTTCTAATCGATGCAAGGGTTTATTCGTCAATACAAAATGCACGGAGCACAAATTGCCTAAATTAAGACAGAATTAAAACACACAGACTTCAATTGAAATAATAACTTTGCTCTCACCTAGCATCCACAATTAGGAGCTGGTCAATAAGGCAATCGTAGACACAAACGACACAAAATCAAATCTAGGGCCTAATCCGGCCTAATCTATACATGAGAATAATGTTAGCTAATAAAACACATAAAAATATATACACAAATTTTACCTCAGAGAATCAAATGAGAAAAAGGGAGTCACAAGGTGAGAATTCACACCAATAAAGTACAGTAAGAAACGAGTTGCCAATGGCTATATACGCCCTAAAATGAACAATGGCTACCTTCTGTTTCTGCCAAGACACTTAATTAAAACATCAGCTGTTCTCTTCTGCCTCGACAAATGGCCCACCTGGCGGCTTACTTAAATTAATCGATACTTCAGACTTAAACTAAAATGGGGACATGAATTTAAATATACATTTAAATTAAGCATTCTTTTTCTCTGGAACAATGCCCCAGCCCAAAACCCACCCAGACAAAGCGAGGCAGAATGCAGATGCTTCAGGCTCTCTAGCAGATTAAAACTTGTGCTGATGTGTTTGTTAATTCGGTTTATGTTAATGCTGTAGGCTATCATTTTTTTTACACCTCGTCCATCGTCAGTCTTGGGCATCGTGTTAAAGTGATTTCAACAGTCTGGCCCTTTTTGGGAGAATAGTATACCTATAGCATGATTATTATTATTGTTATCATTGAATCAGAATTTAGCTTGTGTTTGTGCACTTCCTTGCTTGCTTAGCTGTCACCCATTTTTCAAATCTTTTCAATAAAAAGTTTTTCGACTGACTACCGAGTAAATCCATATTTTTCTTTATGAAATGAAAAATAAGTTTTCATCTCAAGTTTGAATTTACGTTTTAAGGATATGCTCAATAAAGAATATATTCACGCCATAGACATATGTTTAAATTGTCACCTTACACCGAAATGCTTGATATTGTAGTTTGTAGTTTGTCGAATGTTAAAGTAAAATAATATGTGGTTACATAGTAGGCCTATGTAGATTAAATGTTGCTTGGTCCATTCTGCGTAGGTATTTTAGGCTACTTGCCTGATGCTGGAGGTGGATTGTTGGCCATTGTGGCAGCTATCCAGCCCAGGTAAGTGGACACTCGCGTGAACACGGGGAAACGGGTAGGATCATTACAGCCATTGTCACTAATGAAGCTAGAAATACCAATTTGAACATTTCCGTTAACGAGAAGCGGTCCGCCACTGTCTCCCTGTATTGATAATCAATCTTTAGTTTGCAGGAAAATGAATAATCAATTATAATCAACTGATGAAATGATCAGTTCTAAGAATATAGAGACTACTTACAAGGCATATCGCGGTGTTACTTTGGGCAGCGCACACATGTATAGAACCGTTTAATTGCCGGTTCCATTGTTTATTGCAAACGTCGATGTCGTAGACGGTGACGTTAGCTTTCTGCAACGTCGCTAACGTACTTCCACCTTCAAATCGATTAATTGTACGCAGGCAATGAAAAGAAATGGGAAATTTAAAATATCAGAAAAATAAATTGATTTACTTTCTGTTATTCCCCATCCTGTAATGGTGGCCGGCTGTTTCGAGTAAGTACTGAAAGTTCTTAAATTAGCTGCACGTTTTCTGGTGGTTGTTCTGATTGTTCTAATCTTTGATGTGGTTATAACCTTCCGCGTCGTTCTCGTCGTGAGTCTTGGCGTTGTTCTTGTGGGATTCGGTCTGTTAGTTGTTGTCATCAGAGCGGTTGGAAGTCGAACAAAGGGAATATTAACAATTGCTTGCACTGGTCGATTCAATACCAGCAAGGCGATGTCGTTTCGCTGTCAAGTTATTTGATTGGTTTCAATATAACATGGAAATTCGAAAATTTTGTCGCTGATCAAGACAATTGGCACTATCAGCTGGCACTTACATATAACATGTCGATGGGTGCCACAAATTGAGGATGTAAGATAAATTTAAAGACATTTCTTGCAATGGATCCGGTTCCTTCTCCATAATTGTTCAAAGAATTGATGAAAATTTTGATATTTTTGGGCGAACTAATGAACATAAGAAATATTTGATTCAATAGCTATTATAGGCAAAACGCTTTCAATACTTGACTGAGAACATTTGTAAAAGTTCGTAATACCCTACTGGTAAGTCACCACCATCATAATGTTAAGTTGGGGTTCGAACCGTCAAGCCCTCATGAATCTCAAGATTCCCAAGCGGTCTTGGTCGGGACCGCTTGCGGTTGCAATTATGTGTGTTATATAATTTTATATACACAAGGGGGCCTGACAGCTAACGGCACGACAGTCGCGATAGCGAACTCGTCTCCCTCGTCTCATCTAGCAGACATGCAGGCTATATACTAATATGTATGTAATGTATGATGCAACAGTCCAGCAGACAGCCGTTAAGAATTCTTCTTCAAGTCAAGTGTCATATAAATGCGAAAAGAAAAGAAATCGGAGACGATCCCTATCGTGATAAGCGAAAAAGAAAACCAAACAGAAGGAAGAAAAATACAAAATATTTTCTTCTCCTAGACCCCTCCTTGGCATGGCAGCTCCAAGAGCACATCTGTATACGTGTGTGTTGTGCCCCCTCTCACAAGTTATTAAAGTATTAGGCATCATGCCCTTGATTTAACAACTTCAACTCAACAACTCTGACTTGTGTGTTACTGCCACTGGCAATTAGATTCAAGGACTTTTTTCCACTCCGATCAAAAAAGAATCATCATATTAAACTTACCCTAGTATAAGGCAATGGGCTGCTGTTAGAATAAACGGCGGTACGATCAAGGTTCCGCCACATTGATAATCCAAGGTTGGGTCCAGTTTCTGTGGGATTAATAAGCTCGCCTGAAAAAAGCAGAATGTTTTCTGAATGTCGCTGAATGTCGCCTCTCTTGTGCGTGACGTAACTTGTTGTAAATTATGTATAATTACCATAAATGGAAAATCGCCGGCTCGAGCTGGGATTCCATTGATGATTGAAATGTGCGGCGAGTTCAGCCTCACTTTAATCCACAAAATTTAACTAAAGTTAAAGTATATTGGAAAGATATTCATTGTTTTATACAGGCCGTTTTGTATTACCTTGTCCAGTTCTGTCGATTGATTTCGGACAGACAAACACAACGAAACCAAACAAACAAGCGGCCTTAAATCAAGAAAATGAGACGTATACAAAAATTCAATCCCAGCAATAATATTTTTGTTTTTTTAGTGAAATGTTTGATATAATCAATAATGTGAAACGCATGGTGAGCTGACAGATTATCTGTAGGAGTAGAGGTAGTAGAAGCTGCTGCCAGCGATGCGGTGCTCGACTGGTATGGCCACAATCAAACTAATTCCTTTTTATTCAGTCAAATAATCAAATGAGAATTGGATTTGGCAGCGGGATTTCGTTAGAGCTCTACGTGGCTATTCGTTTTTCTTCGACGTGTCATTCAAGATCTGGTAAGCACGAACAGAAACAGTGACGCTCTGGCTCCAATAATTGCGTGCAGAGTTTTAGAAAAACAACAACAGACACTGTAGACACTTGCCATGATATTAGAACGCTCGAAAACATTAGTGCATGGTCGTTTATACATACAGATTATACATACAGACTTACTGATATATAACCGGATATGAGCGAGAAAAGCTTAGCAGGGGTTTTTCTACAGACAGACAGAAGGCTTGCAGGTGTGCTCCATGTTCTTATCTCTGCAGTCTGCACAGACAGATTGCAATCTAGCTGCGACTCCGTGCGACTCTGTTGAAATGAATATTTTTTTCCATTTCTAATATATAAGTGTATCGTTTTGTTGTGAGACTTGATAAAACATAACAATCATTCCATTAAACTAAATAAATTTTTTTCATAATGATTCTACGCCCCTATCAAGCTATCACTGTTAGAAAAGAACACATGTTTTACGGGGTAAAAACCCCAAAATATGCGTTCCACCAGATACGGGGTTAAAACCCCGTGGTTTATTTGAAATAAATAAATCGCTATTGATCATGATAGAGAAGTAGCGTAATTGCAGCGTGTGGACGATCTCGCTTTGGTTTAAGAAAAATGTACAAGTCCCTATTTGGAATATTTGGCATAAAAAATTACAAACTACTTTAATTTACGCAGCCAACTTGGGAAAAAATGTGTCCGGGCCAGTACTTATGACGAATGGATCTGTGGCCCGAAACTCTAACCACTATACCATTTATTAGTCAAATCCAATTAAATTTTTGATAATCAAGGTGCTAACGAGGACTTCGGATATATTATCCTCAACTTCTTTCAGACAGTGTAGAGTATTGAACAAAATAAATTTTCCAATTAAATTAAGTTTTTGAAATATACTTCAAAAATATAGTTGAATTTTTTTAACCCATAATGAAACAGGTAATAGAAATGAAATTTATAATAAAACCACATGATAAAACGTTAATAACTGATTATATCTCACGTTACAATATAAATATGAACGCATTTGATCAGACTTTTTTTCCAGTAAATAATTTTTTCACTAGGGACTTTAAGCCAAATATTTCCGTGGCGCCCGCAATCGTTAACACGATCATGGCGGACAGATATCCTAGTATTAGACTAAGGGGTTCATTATTTCTGTATGTTCCAGTAATTCTCTTATGTCAAACGTGAAAAAAAACCTAAAATTATGAACGTTTGACGGTTTCCAGTCTTTGGAAATACAAGAAAAAAAGGAATCCGAGAAAATTAGGGAAAACTCGGGAAAATGGGAAAAATAGGGAAAAACGAGAAAAACGAGAAAAATGAGAAAAATGGGAAAAATAAGAAAAATCGGGGAAAAATGAGAAATCACCGGAAATGTCGGAAATGTCAGGAAAAATGTTTTCTCAGTTTTCTCATTTTTCCCAAATTGCAATTGCGAAAAGAGTGGGAAACCCCTTGTTGTTTTAAATTTTCTGTCATGTGAGTAGCATCTTTCTTTCATCTTTCTTTGTTTTCTAGACTTGTGTGTGTGTGTATGTGCATGTGTGTATTTTGACTCATCGGCCTACGAAATAGTCAATCGCCTAATGATCGACTGGATCACCCAGTTATCTCCTACTGTTCCCTTTCTGATCGCCTATTCAACCTAGGCACTATCTAAACATTGATAGAAATACTATCCATGCAAATCTCGATCTCAGTCTATTGAATTTTAAACCGAAAAAGAGCTCCCGAAACAACTTCTCGCTTATGCCTCCCAAATGACCAAATAACCGGATTCATGATTCATTTGAGCCACCAATTAAGGCGTGATTTAAGCGGCCCAGGAGATGGAAGAAGCTCAATATAAACCCAACTTAAAATTATGGACAGCGGCCTCCCTTTGATAGATCTTTAAGCGTGGATTGCTACGTCGGAGAAGGCCACGACAAGCAGAATGAGTCGTTTGGTTCAGGCGAGCCTACAGCTGTGGGGCCGGGTGTTTGCCCATGTTTAAAAAAAATGCCGAGAGTCTGTCGTCCATTTTACGGATCCCAGAGTTGACTACCTTTTTGGGGTTGATAGCTGCTTCACAAACAGTAAGGAGGCCCGCGAGATCCATTTCACCGCACTTTTAAAAAAACCTTGCCGATTATCGGACAAATTATTCCCAAAAAACGGGAATCCAGATTCAGATATTTTTACTACCAAAAAAGAGGCAGTGAAGGGTACCGCTAATCGGTAATTTAGGTTATAATTTTTTACTGCGTATACATACCAAATTAAATGTTAAAAACGTACATAATAGCTCCTAAGGCATTGATAAAGATTCTAATTGATGATTCTAATGCACAATAAAGATAAATTAATGTAAAAAGGGAAAAAAAATTTCTCCTCTATGATTTGAACCTATCAATTCCCAAACTAGTATTCTAACTACTGCACCATGAATTGATATTTTTATATTGAATTTGAACTGACAAATTGCAAGAAAGGTTGCTTCATTGTTTCTTGAATTGGTTTACGTATTATTGAAAATTAAAAACTTTTTTTTCTATAAGCGTATAATTTATACCACAAGAATTCATTCTTTAAAATATTGGTTTCACAAAATTTATATTAGTCCAACATTTTTCTAAGTCCCATTTGACAAAATTTTTTGTCCAATATTCTGTAAATGGTATTTATAGTTGTAGTAGGCCTATACATAGTCGCATACATAGTTGTAGATAGTGTAATGTTAATTAACAGCATATGGCAAAGCCATTAACAAGTTCTACCACTTGTTGATGCGTTCACCATGTGTGTATTCCTAATTAATTTAGCATGCATGGCTACTATCAGTTAAGACCTTCTTCAGACCTTCAGAAGATCTTCAAGAGCCCCATATATAAACCAGGCGTTCGATCCATTTGTTGGTCGCTTGTAAGTCGCTTGTAGTAGTATCACAGTTGTCGTCGTGATTGTCATTCATCATCGTTTTGGGCTACCTAATACACTGTGTTAGTCAAACCTCTTGTTGACTCCAACTCTTATTGTAATAAGCCATCATCAGAATAGCATTCAATAAAAGTATAAATAACTTAGTAGCTCATCATAATGCACTCTCATTCTTTTTCAAAGATCGGATGTAAGCGAGTACGTTTCATTTCAGAACGTTTCGATAGGAACAGCTTCAATCAATAAGTATCAGTATCAGCAGAATATCGGATGATTAAAATACCGAAAAACGTATCTTTCAACAATAGTCGTAAGCCAGTTGAAAACTGTCTTAAATGAAAAATTCAGTGCCTATTGTTAAGTCGGACTTTTTGCTAAATGCCTTCCTTGAGCAATAGTCTTGAACGTGAAAAAACATTTCTTTGTAACGAAATTTCTGCCGATTTCTGCTTAAGAGGTTATTATTACTTACTTATTACTGCAGTACTAACGTAAGTTTTCATTGTCAATTCTAAAAAAATTGCACTCTTGTCAATTACCTACCTTGATCAAACAGTGTCTTGGGTAAAAACAAATATATTCTAGCTTGGCAACGTTGCCTATGCTTAACCCAAACCGAGGGAAGCTATAGTGGAAAGTGGAATTTAGACCTAAGTGAAAAAAGTTGTAGTCACAACCGCCAGATGTCACCAGTCGTTGAGCAGTTATTTTATCAGTTTTCATTATTTACGGGAGAAGTAATTAAGTTAATGCATTTTTTTTTTGTTCTGGTCGCCCCCGCATGTGTTTTGTCTAATTTTTAAGACCAAAAAATTAAAAAAAATAAAGGTAACCCAAAACGATGGGAACCTAAAAGGCTATAATGGAAAGTGGAATTTAAACCTAAGGTGAAAAAAATGTAGTCGCAACCGCCAGATGTCACCAGTCGTTAAGCAATTATGTTAACAGTTTTTTCATTGTTTACGGGTGATCTAATTAAGTAAATGAAATTATTTTTGTTCTGGTCGCACCGCTTTTTTTTTGTCTAATTTTTAAGACAAAAAAGTCTGAAATGTGTTGTAAAACGCCCGAGCTGTGGTGCGGGACAAACATACATACATAAATACAAAGTGAAATGGTTTTTATTTTTCTGCGTATGCGATTATTAGCTTCGCCCTTCGGGCTCGTAATTATAAGGTAAAGTAAATGCATTTGAGACTAACTTTAAATATTGAAATTGTCAGAAAACAAGATATATTCATAGTCGTACAAATGAAAGTGTAGCCTACGCCCAAAATTCAAATCAACTATAAGCTTATAAGGTCAGTATGATTTGATATGTCCGATGATGAAATTGAAAATGACATTTTCTAAATTCTAGTTTTCCTGGGAGTTTCCATTTTTAATAAAGGGCGAAACTAACTGATATGATTGAGCTACTGAATAATTCATTGAGTAGAAAGTAAAACAGTTACGAAAATAATTTGTTGTGAGCAATCGGTTGCTATGAATACAAAACATACATAGTTGTCAAGCATAAACAGAAACACATTCGAGTAAACGCCTGTTGGCATATATAGTCTGTTTTCTTAGCTGCTCCAGTGTATTGGCTGCTCTCACTGAGACATCACATGTGTAATTTCAGTTTTACAGGTAGTTTTGTATATCAAAATAATTATTTCTCCATTTTCCATCAGCATAATATAGAAAATCTCGCCAAACCATACTTATCAAAAAACAAAAAATAAAAAGTTCGCCAAAAATTTCTATCTGCCATAACATATAGTACAGTTAGCGTATGGGGTTCACTAATGTTGAAAAAAAAAACAAAATAGCCGTCGTAAAGAGGGACTAACGATGAAACGTGTGTGGCCAATCATCTTCACGATTCTTTGTAATGCCGAAGATATAGTCGACGGAGGTCTGCTTGATACCTTCTGTCACCCAACGACACCTTTTATTACTCCCCTCGACGGAAAACATCTTCGCTTGATTGGAACTTCAGTAAGTCGTTTCCTTATTTATCCAGATTACGATTTTTTCAATGAGTTATTTGCAATTTTTCCGCGAACATGAAAGCTCGAGGGAATTTTGGATTTGAAAAGAAATTTGAGTGGCCATGTCGTCCAATCTGCTGGACCCGTTTCTCTTGCACTTGAGTGGCTTTCCCGTCGCTACAATTTTAGGTAAAATAAAAAATAAAAAGAGACCATTCTGCAATTCAAAGTTTGCCTTTCCCTTTAGATATTCGTACATTCCAATGTTCGGAAGTTTTTTTGTAGATGACTTGCCTACCCAACGTGGTGGACTGAGCTTTTTACGTCAAGGGGTTAACTCTTTTTTACATGAAACAGCATGATATTTTTATTGCTAGAGATTGCAAATTTTATTTTGACAAAACAAGTTTGTATTTATGCAGGATGCGGACATGTTTCCCGGTGCTATAATTGGAACACTAAGCCGATTCAAAGATGCAGATTTTTCAACACCGTGGATCTCTAGTCCTTTCAGTATACTCATACCCATACCCAAGTCTTCTACAAACATTGCCGCTTTGATTGATCCCATGAGAACTAAAGTATTAAATACATAAAATCCTGTGCAATTCATCAACAATATTCATGGTTATTTCTTCTGAGATGCGATTGATTATTGTTCGTTTCATTTATTTAGGTTTGGATTTGCATTGGTCTTTCAGTACCAACCGTCATTGCAAGTCTGTATGGTTTGAGCAGATGTATTGTTGACTTGAACAAACGAATAGATTCGAAAAAAATAGAGCAAAATTCACGTGGAAGTTTTCAAATAATCAATTACGTAATTTGCGTCCTTCTTTGTCAAGGTTTGGAATTGATATTAACAACGTATCCTAGAAATAATGCTACGACGATTTAATATGCCATTTTTGTATTGATAATTTAGGTGCATATTGCAGAAATAAACAACTAGCGATTCGTTTAGCAGCAGCTGCTTGGTGTCTGGCTTGTTTTGTTCTCGTTCAAGCATACAGTTCGACGCTAATCGCTTCCATCACATCACCCAATAATAAGCCCATAATTAATTCAATAAATGATTTTCCCAATGTTCCTGATCTAAAAATGACAGTTAATAGAAACCTCGGAGCAGATTTACTGTTTCAGGCAAGTCGGTTCGCTAAATGTAATCCATTGCAATTTTTTATGTTTTTTTTTTAATTTTTTTAGCAAAGTAATTTCGGTATTTTTAAGAAACTTGGCGATTCATTAAGGGACGATCCAAGTCTTCGTTGCAATCAAACTGAACATTGTCTTGACAAAGTTCGTTCTGGAAGTCATGTGTTCGTTCACGTAAGTAGGCAAAAAATGGAATTCGAATATAAATTGTAATGAAAATGAAATTTGTTTTTTGTAACAAAAGGCATTAATGGTTATCCAAAAAATAATTACCATGGATCGAGAGCAGGCAGGATCATGTCATTTTACAGTAGCTGCAGAAACCTTTTGGTCAAGTCATCTTTATTTCTTGTTCCCAAAAAAGAGTCCCTACATTGAAACTGTTAATCGAGGGTAAAAAATTAACCTTCCTCCGTGGTTTATACTTCAATAATAAGCTTGATTTTGTATTAAATTACCAGAATATTAAAGATGCAAGAAAATGGATTGTTGTTAAAATGGAAAGAAATTTTCAACCCTAAGACGGCAGAATGTTTATTGAAGAAATATCTGAAGAACAAAAGAAAACCTCAAATTAGTGTAAAAAATCTGACAAGTGTGTTTATACTTTTGATATTTGGAATTTGTGTTTCATTAATTGTGTTTTTTCTCGAACTGATTTGCCACGGTCGCAGCTTCAATTCTTGTTGTTAAATTTCTCACGTTTAGTTATATTAGTTTTTTTGGTATTTTGGTTTGAATCGGTTTATCATCTATTTGGATTCTACCAACCAAATTACCCCCTTCTTTTGTACGATTTCTCACCTTTAGATTAAAATTTATACAGAGCCTACCTAAAGTTTTGGAACGCGCGAGTGAAACTTTATGGAAAAAGGCGTTTTTCTCGGCGTTCAAAAAAAAAATTTTGTTGGAATGCGACCAATTTGTTTTTTTTACGTAGACATTAGGAATATGATAAAGCAATTTTTTTTAGATTTTTTCATTCACGGGAATAGTAGGTTTTTTAACGAGCCATAAGTTTTGGAATGCTCCGTAGAGTTATATGTAAATTAGGCAACTTTAAAGGATTCTAACTTGTAACGGGTGAAACTAGAACGACGCGGAAAGCTTTAAAAATTAAAACGATGAGCTTTATAAAGTTAATATAGATAGTGGGTGTACAACGAAATAGAAAATCAAATTTGACTTTTTCCCATTAATTTTCTGTGTTCACCCACTATGTCCTACGCGAATTAAAAAATAAAGTTGAATAAAGAGAAAAATAATGATAAGTTGTTTGTACAACTTTAATGAACTCATGAATTATATTTAACATATTTATTATTTTTGTTTTTTTCGCTGTTAGTTCTCTCGTGGGTTGAAGCAGGTATTTAACACATCATTATTATACATTGAATTTTTTTGTATTAACAATGAGTCAACAACTCATGCCGTTTGGGGGTTTTGGGGGTTTTAATTTTTTGGGAAATATTGACTGAAGCATCGCAGCCAGTCCCCCAAATAAATTATTTTTCGAAATTTTGCGGAACCCAAATGGTGAAATTCGGAATTTTCTATCTGTTATAGTTATTTTTAATTGTTAAATAAAGTAATTTAATAGCCGAGATGAAAAATTTCCCTGCTTTTTCTTGTGAATAAGATTCGAAATTCAATAAATTTCGGAGAAAATGGTGACCCCAGAGTCCATTCCCCGAGTTTTAGATCCCAGAGCCCGAACCCAGAGTTTTAGTGACGTCCGCTTGCCCAGCAGTGATCGATCACTATATCCAATTTTTTCACTTTGCCCGTGTCTCCGTGACAACGGATATGTTTCAACATTAATTTCTTCTCCCATCTCAGAAATAAGCTTAAGTAATAACAAGATTGGCCGAGTTCTCTAGCCATATAATTCCCCACTCAAACTTGATAAAGTTGAAAGAGAAATAAAGATAAAGCTGAATTTTAGAAAAATTATAGGTATGACATTATTTCATGTTTCCACATTTTATTTTTTGGTTCAATCATCCTATTTGAAGAATAATTATGCACTTATATATCTGGACACTACAAATATTTTTTTATTTTTTTATTGTCTCAGTAGTGGTCAAATCTCAACTAAAACTCACAGCAAGACAAATATGGTTTGTGATATGCGCAATAGATATCATTAAGTATACATTGAATATGTAACTCTATGATTGCCACAGTGATTTCCTGTTCCACAACGACATGAAATTGCTAATAATTATCAATTGTGTAGTTTCACTTGGCAAAAGGAAGATGTACAATCTTTTGAAAAAAAAAACAGAAAAGGTGGGCGAAAAAATTTAATTCGTATCCATGGCAATAGGGCTGTAAAATAAAAAAACATCATATTTTAGATTTCTTTGGTATTTGAAAAATTAAAAATCAATAACTTACAAACATATAAAAAGCTTTCAATATCGCTGAACACCATGGCAGTCACGAAGTAACGATGATGCGATTATTGCCATTCGTTCTTTTTACTTTTCTTTGTAGTATCAATGCAAAAAAAGTCGGTGACGTGTTGCTTCGTGATGCTTTGCCTCAGCAGGAAATGAATCCACTTAACGGGAAGCATCTTCGCTTAATTGCTAGTCCAGTAAGACATGTTTGATAAAGCCATACAATGCTTGTTGAATTACTTATTTAGTTTTTTGGAACGTGTAAAGCTTCCGGGTATTTACGAAGTGAAAAGAAATTCGACTGGCCATGTCGTCCAGACTGCGGGACCCGTTTCTCTCGCCCTTGAGTGGCTTTCTCTTCGCTACAATTTCACGTATAATTTCGCCAATTGTATATTTTATTTGGCAGAGAATCAGATTCCTTATAATGCATTTTTCATGTAGATATTCATACATCCCAATGACTGGACCTAATATGATCGTAGATGATTTGCCAAATCAACGAGGAGGAATGACTTTCTTACGTCAAGGAGTTAACTCTCATTTAACATCATTAAAGTTACAAAATAAAAAAATTACATCCAACATATTCTACATTTTTCATTTCAGGAGGCTGAATTGTATCTCGGGGCTTTAGTCGAATCAGTAGAGAGATTTAAAAATGCAGATTTTTCATCTCCGTGGTTGTCCGGTTCTTTTAGTATCCTTATACCAATCCCTAATGCTTCTACTAACATTGGCGCTTTGATTCAGCCCATGAGAACCGAGGTAAGAAAAGAATCTATTTATAACATCTAATACCACCTTACTACATTAATACAAATTTTCACCAAACAATTTCAGGTGTGGATTTACATTTGTCTATCAGTACCGACAGTCATGGCAAGTCTTTTAGGTTTGAGCAAGTGTATTATCGCCATGAATAAACGAATGAGATGTAAGCCATCGCGAATGAATTTCAGAGACAGTTTTCAAATAATCGACTACGTCATCGGCGTTCTTCTTTCCCAAGGTACACAATTAATGTTACGATTCGGACTTATCAAAAAATAAGAAATGATGTGAAGTTATCGGATGGCATTTATTCTAATAAGGTGCATATTGCGGAAATAGACAACTAGCAATTCGTTTAGCTGCTGCGGCGTGGTGTCTGGGATGTTTCGTTCTTGTTCAAGCCTACAGCTCAACACTCATCGCGTTCATAACGTCACCCAATAATAAACCTATAATCAATTCGGTGTACGATATTCCAAATGTCCCTGGTCTAAAAATCACAGTCAATAGAAATCTTGGAGCAGATTTATTGCTTAGGGCAAGTATTTTTTAGTTGATTTTTAAATTTGTATTTCACCCATTTTTGTATTAACATTTGTTTCATCTGGTGAATAGCAAAACAATTTCAGCATTTTCAGGAAACTTGGAGATTCATTGAGAGAAGACCCAAACCTTCGTTGCAACAGAACAGAACTTTGTCTTGATAAAGTTCGATCTGGAAACTATGTTTACATTCACGTAAGTTGTTAAAGAGCAAGGGGTTCCTGACTAGTTTTTTGGTTGTTTTCTTGACCGGAGAAGTCCTTGACCGAGAAAATGAAAAAATCCGTAACAATTTGTAATAAATTTTTGAAAACCCGGAAAAAACCTCCAGAAGTCTCGAAAAATTTCTTATGGTTCACTTAAAAGAAGAGTCGGGAACCTTGGCAAAGAGATTATGTTAGCACTATTAAAACTCTGTGTTAGGAACTTAAGTAGACATTCACATAATTTTGCAAAAAATCATATTATGCAGTACCTACCTGAAGCATAGGTAGGGAAGAAGTGCACTAGTTGGCTCATTTTTGGGGGGTTTTCATATGCAATATTGCAAAACGAAACTTGTTTTGAATGGTAATTGTATTAATGTGATTTCCCATGTGCTTCTCTCGTCCATACCTATACTTCTGGTATGTACTTTTGCCTTTAAGTTCTGTAGGTTCGCATGATTCAAAATGTTTTTCTGTTCACAAATTATAAAAAAGAACTTGTTGTTTATTTCTGTTTCGTCAAACAGGGAAAACCGGTCATCCAGAACATTATCGCCATGGATCGAGAGCAGACAGGATTGTGCCACTTTACTATGGCTTCAGAAACCTTTTGGCCGGGCCATCTTCATTTCTTCTTGCCAAAAAATAGCTCTTATACAGAAACTATTAATCGAGGGTATAAAATTATGTTCTATCTATATGTAACCAATCAAATAATTAACACCAGTTGCTGTTATATTACCAGCATATTAAGGATGCAGGAAACTGGTCTATTGGGAAAATGGGTAGCAACATTCAACCCTGAAGCGAAGGAATGTTTATCGAAGAATAATATCAAGAAAACCGGAAAACCTCAAATTAGTCTAAAAAATCTGACAAGCGCTTTTTCTCTTTTGATATTTGGAATATGTGTCTCATTTATAGTTTTTTTGGTCGAATTGACTTTTCGCTTTTGCCACTTTAATTCTCCTCATTAGTTCTCACGTGTAGCTATAACAGATTTAGCAAAAAAAAAATTTTTAGCGGTTGGGATGACGGCTCAATTCCGTCCGTATCTCTAGGAGTATGTTATAGTATAGGCCTAGTTGCTAAGCCGTCTATTTATAGGCGTTTGTGTTTGATTACTCTTTAATGAACAGCATTAATATATAGTGGAGTCAAGAAAATTTTCAATCGGGGACAAATTACATCAAGAGATTTTTTCATGGATTTTGTTCTTTGTAGTAATATTTATGTGTATTCCAAACCCTCCTTAGAATATTAATATTTGCTGTTAAAATAATGCAATCGAAAATGTTAAACTTAGAAAAATTAGTATGATGTAATAAATACACGGATAAAGGCACGGATAGAAGTTTACAAGGGACCTTATGGTGGACAGTCCCTCCGTAAATTTATTCCTAGGGATGTATTTTTTCTAAAATATTTCTATTTGTCTACAAAAATAGCTAAGATACCAATGTATAAGATATCTTTTATCATTATTAAGTTATTCAGATATTAAATAAAGCCGATTCCGCCACCGCATACACAACCAAACGCAATTTGTATGCGGCGGTGGCTGGATGAACCTATATTCCCATCAATGAAATGCCAAAAGATAAAGATTCTAAAAGGAGACCTTTAGAACTCACCGATATGCTTCCGGCAACTCAAACAAATTAATTTCCTTTTAGTTTTTATTACAAAATGACAATCTATTCAAATTTTTCATGCCAGTCTGCGTAAAAGTATCGTACACGGCCGTACATCGCATGCAGGAGACACTTTTACTCAACAATTCGACCATTTTACTCATTTCGTTCCATACAGTTGACTTATCCAAAAAAAAGATAGTCGATTATCCTTCCTTCAGTAAAGTGTTTTTCATGCGCTTGGTGCGCTTCGTTATTCAAATTTCTAAATTATGTTTTTGGAATATTTTTTATTTGATAGGCCAATCGTTTCATGTGGCACGCGATACTGGGCATCGCAAGTTCTCCCTTCAGACTTGGTAACTTTAGACACGAAGCCTAACTTTTGCCTAGAGATGAGACAGAAGCGGAATTATGTCAAGCATATTGCCTTATAGAGAAGAACGGGGCAATTGAGGTAGTGTGTAAGTTGGCACCGGTTTTCGTCCTCTTGCGATCGAAGGATTGCATTTTAAAAATTACCAGTTATAGTTTTTAATAATGCGCATCTTTAAAAAAAATACGGAAATAGTCCATGTAGTATGGATACAGCAAATAATAATTTTTTCGCCCTTAAATCGTGTCGTCCATTTCGTTTTCTTTTTTCTTTTGTGGACTTCCCTAGTTAACTTAAAATTTATGAAAAATAAGTTTCTGAAAGGAAATTCTTTCTTCTTTCAGAAACCAATTTTATTTATTTTTATTAACAAAATAATTGCTTGAAAACGCAATAATAACAAAGAAACCTTTTCTCGGGGCAACTTGTGTTGCTGGGTTAGAGATGGGAGGGAAATTTTTCGGAAAATTTAGTTGATGACGCCATCGCCAGGTGTTCTTTTAGACCGTAAGAATAACAGGGGCCGTACTACCCCGCGTACATGAGCATGTCCCCCCCCCCGAATCAACCCACCCTCCTTCATTTTCAAAGCGCTTTTGGTTTCAAACAAAGCAAATTGTCAGAAACTAAAAATACGCTTTTAATTATTTCTTCTTTTTTTTAAGCCTAGCTGGGATAAAAAATATTGAAAAATAAAAAAAAATGGGGGCTCAAAAACAAAAAAAGCGCCAACTAGTACAACTCTCCCCTATGCAGACAGGTACAATACAATGTTTTATTTTACGCGGATTCAACATTTATTCTGAGAATATATGCCTTTGTCCTTTAAATCAGTTCTATAAATCTAGGAAATACTACAAAAGTATGAGAGAATTCCTTGAGCTTTGCATCGAATTCGTTTCAAATACGCTATATCCATCCTAATAAGCAAACTCGGTGTGACGTCCAGCAGCTCTAAAAATGCCCTAATGGCAAAGCAAAATTTGAAAACCAGCTAGGCTTAAGAAGTGTTCTTTTAAATTCAAGAATCGTAAAATAGTTTATTTAAGATAAGCTATTACATTTAAAAATATTCTAATTTCTACCAAAATAGCTATGACTAATAGTCATTTTTATATAATAAATGTTTTCCAATTTATGCATCGGATCACGACCTTTAAAGGTCATTTTACCATTCCCAAATGGTTATTATGTGATTTCGGTAAGGCGGGGCTTCTCAGCGCTCATATCTTATGTCTCAATCATTAAATTGATTTAATAGTTTCAAATAAAACAAAAACACTCCCCACCTTCATGAATGATCCCACTAACTAGCCGCGCATGATTAATATAGTACATGGTAGTTTTCAAGACTGTTATATTTTTCTTTACAACATCATAATTTTCCCCCTCTTGGTCTTTAGAAAACGGGGTCTTTCGTCGCATTTGTGGAAAATGATGTTGTGATTTTCATGGGAAATAATTGGATGGGATGATGGGAGTGGCTAATGACGTATCACAGTTCTTTATTGGACAAGGATTTGATGGTTGTTCCGTCCAAAAGTTGTTGTTTTTTAGAATGGGCTGTATATTGCAATTTTCCATGGTAATTTCCCCCAAAACTTTTTTATCCCGTAAATGATTTATCTTATTTCATAACAACAAATTTCCCGCACTTATCTCACTTGATTCTCTTTTACTCTTGCTCCCTACTAATTGTCTCGGCAGTATGGATACTTACGAAACATTAAAAAACAACATATCGCGTTGTTGTAAAATTCACCGAAAAATCACATCAAACCACCCACCCTGGCAGCACACTCACATCCATCGTATATCATATGGATGTCTTCATGTCTAAATCGAATGTTATCTAGCTTCAACATAAATTGGATATTACATGGATACTCAATTTACTACGGCCTTATGCTATCTTCGAATAGATGTACCATAGATATACGTTTCTCATACGATCACGGACATCCATTTGTGACTAGAAATCAGACGCTTAACAGACAGACGTGACATGACGTCTGTGAGATGTCCAAATTATCTTTCCACGGGATAGATGAGGACGACAAGGACTTTAACTTTCCATAATTTTAACTGCTAATATTAATTATTGCGTTGTCAAGTAGTGTTAAAACTTTTGATCTTACAACATGCTCATGACACACCAGTTTTTCAAAGAGACAAAGAGCTTATCTCTGCAGTCGCCATTGTTTCAACTGACTTCAACGACTAACCACGCTGCTCGCTAACCAGCAATCGTGCTCAGTGTATTTTTAAGAATTGGCGTCCTTTTTTTCCAAATAATGGCATAAAAAATTATACTAAGTTTAAAGTTAACGCATTGTTTGCATGTGATAGATGGATTTAAGAGTTTTGTATTTATTTTTTCATGTTTAGAATGATGGTAAATTCTACATCGTTGATCTGGAGACCCAAGGTGGGCTTTGCGTTGCAGTTATACCTGACTTCTGGTTGCGTGACACCAACTTTTGCTATTATCCCGCCAAACGTGAAGATATCGCTTGTGCAAAGAGAGAGCAGCCTAACTCGACTTGGTAAAACTACAGATGTGTGTACAGAGAACTATTCGGTAAACATTTGTTGTTTGGCGACTGGTCATTGAATTAATTTGTGCATACCAATTTCAATTCTTCATTCAGACACATACAGTCAAGCACGAGACAAGGTGTCTAGGGCATATAATTCAGATATCAACACCACTTCTGAATCTAATGGAAATCGCTTAGAAAGACGGAAAAGGATCAAGAAAGTTCGTGCTTTATACTCCCCCACACCTAATCAATTTCCAGTACAGAGGTGACTTCGAATGCATGAGTCCTTCAAGTGTCCCACCTATGCCTAATGGACTGACTGAAACTTTTAATCGCTCAAGTAGGAGAACACTTTCATTTTTCTGTTTAAAATGTCTATTATTTTCTTAAATTTGTACAGTGGTCCAGTCTAGTTTGGCACCATCAACACAAAGTCAAGTTGAAAGTCCAGGCTTTTACTCGTCAGTCAACATTATGGAAAATCATTATGAGAAAACTTCTGACAGCGGGGAACCTATCGAACTGCATACCAGCCACTGGAACTGCTTCTTGTGCCAGCAATCAAGAATGGCGAGTTCATACGATTGGTCTTTGGCCCTTATTTAGCATATGATGTGCCCAATCATCTTAGTGGCTCGTCCGACGTCGACCCACGATGTAAGTATTCTAATTATACTCAAGTCACTGTTGTGGCATTGTCCCGTTGCTACGTTTTAATTTATGATCTCTTTTTCAGTACTGTGAGTGCAACATTGGATTGAATTAAGAATTAAAATCTCGTTAACTAGTTGTTCGGAAAATTTACCTCAAATCTAAGCGACAACTGTCCTGATTCTGAGCAAATGAGTTTGTTCTACATGTTTTCTCTCGTCAATTTTCAGATAGACAGGTGATAAAATTATTCGTGTTCCATAGTTGAAAACCTAGACATCTGTCATAATCCTTTTTGTTTTCAGACCTTTGCCTTGATCCAGATACATCTGTCAACATAGAATAATTGTCATCAAGTCAATTTGCACAGTTGTATGATGCGCAGCCATCTAAATAATTATGTTACACTACATCACTCGACCCGTCCCTAAGCTATGCTGTCGCCAATCAATTTAGATTTTAGAGATGATGTAGTTGTGTCAATTCATTTAATAAACAAGTTTCTTGAATTCAGTTTGCTTCTTTATTCGTTACTTCATTGGGGAGGCGAATAATGGTTCGGAATAAATTCAAAACAAGTCCATATTCAATCTAAAGAAAACGGGAATGAGGATGTATTCTGGACACAAAAAATATGTCTAAAAATATACTCATGGTGATATCCATCAGCTGTCCACAAAAAGATTTGCTATAGAGCGACATTTGAAAACGGCTGTAAGCCGTACCCATTTGGATGTCTTACAGCGCGACATTAGTATAGACATACACAATCCTATGGACGTCGGGTTAAGATATCTCACTCGGCTGATAGATGGGCGACGTACATCCTATGGATAGAGGCGTGCTACCGAGGTTAATACTTGCAAATATTAACCACGGGAAAATCTGTAGGGAAACGCGGTGGGTGTTTTTTTACATGCCTAGTCAACCGCAACGTCAACATTGAATTGTCCATAAAGATGGGCGCCGAATCATTCTTGAAGGCTTACCGACACTTTGTGGCAGGAAGCCCGAAAAAATCGATAGCGGCAAAAACTGAACTAATTTTGTCAAGCAAGAGTACAAAGAAGAGTGGAGCAAGGAGCGGTCCGGTTGGCCTATAAACTTTTTGGTGAGCTGGCAACCAGTTTCAGCCGGTTTTTGGTAGAAGAAGACGAACTGAGAGAAGCTCTTGATCAGATGGCATGAACTGGAGAAATAAACAAGAAGATGGCCGAAACAAGAGTTAGATGGACATTTTCTCCCCTGTCGGCACCGCATTTTGGAGTGGTGTGCATCGCACAACCGGCCAATATAGCCCTGCGTATCGTATTGCGTTAAACTTTATCCGAAGAGGTTTGAATCACGTTATTGGTCGAAGTAGAGGCCATGCTTAACGCCCGTTCTCATCATCTCACTCATCTGAGTGTTGACCGATGATCCCCGAGACGACAGTTCAATGGCGCCCAATAATTTCCTGCTACTTTTGGCCCACCAACACGTACTAACCGACGTTATTGAGTATTCCAGCAGCTTGTTGCGGTGAAGATATCTAGCTTTATAAGCATTAACTGAATCCTTCTGGCGGTGATGACTACTCCAGTGGACGAATAAACAAATCGATAGTGGAGTCTTTGCATTTCCCATATAGTCATTCCATGAATCAAGGGAGACGACACTGTACGAGCTGTACGAGTCCGCACAGAGAATGGGGAATACCAGAGACCGGTTGTGAAGCAGCGTTTATTGAATACAGTGGAAGAGGAAAATCTCGAAAAATTGGTGGACGGTGTTTGGGATGAGAAAGACCCGTAAGAACGATCGGGCAACGCCCGGTTGCCAAGGTGCAACGCAATAGACTGATTTATCGCCAGAGTAAAAGCGATGTTATAAAAAAATCTAATGTAAAAATAATAAAACAGCTAAATCAGTATCTAACGTTTGCCGTCTATTACATTCTCAGGAAATTCAGTAAGGTATTAATAATTAATGGTGATCGAACACAAATTTATATAAACTATGAATGTGAACAAAAAAACACCAAAATATTAGTATATGGTTGGACAGTATACCATAAAAATTCGTCTCCATGAGATATAGAGGGAATCGAGCCGTCACCCTCGATGACCACATTGTCTCTCCATTGAACTATAGGGCTGTTTGACATCTTTTTTCGCATTTTTTGCCATCGCGGCAACGCAGCAGTTGACCAGAGAATCTGACTGCTACAAGAGCCCGCCTCACCTTGTCTGGCTTTGTCAGACCAGTTTACCAAGGTTAGATGACGTCAGACAAAATCAGAAAAATTCGACTGAAATGTAAATTCGAATCAAATGCGAAAAAAGATGTGGAACAGTACTTTATCAGAGCCATTAAGGGGGAGGTCTTTCAAGAGATTTGCCTTTGGGTTGCGGCACGGTTTTTCCGAGTTCCATTCTTTCCCATCCTCCTACGTTTGAACATCTATGCTTTCCTCTGCTGCCATCTCAGGGCGCAAGTGGAAATTGTTCCAAAACAGGCCTGTAAAATGTATATATACCTAACATTTTCAGCGTCTTACATCAGTCGGTGGGTATAGTGGCTAATAAGTCGTATTACGAACCAAGATTATAGAGGTTCGAATCTCAACATGCACATTTTTTTTACTTCTCTTATTATTTTAACAAAATTGAAGCTCTTAAAAAATAATACATTATTACTGTGATTTACGCATCTGCGGCAAACCATTGAAAATATAGTTCTTAAAACACTTGCGCAGTGTGCAATCTACAAAGTTTGGCAGCATTGCTCGTAGTTCATCACAAAACCACAAGATGCAGCAGAGGAAAGCATAGCTGTTTTTTTCTGATTCCATGGGCTTATGGACGCCGTCTTATGGGGTTGAAAACCCTCCCCCTTAATGGCTCTACCTATATGTGGTGCAACTGGTGCATCTAACGAGAAGAAGTGAAGTGGCGAAGATGATATATCAGTTCGACAACTAAAGTAAGTATTGAAACGCAGATCCCAAATAATAACAGGGTAAAAGCGCTTGTCAGATTTTTTAAACTAATTCGAGGTTTTCCGGATTCCTTTACGTTGTATTTTAATGAACATTTCGTCGCTTCCGGATTGAATGTTTCTATCGACTTTCCCAATATTCCAGTTTCCTGCATCCTTAGAATACTGTTGATAAATATTAGTTCATTATTTGACTATTGTGTATAAAGAAAGCTCATTTTATACCCTCTATTAATAGTTTCTGTGTATGGACTTTTCTTTGGCAAGAAAAAATAAAGATGGCCTGGCCAAAAGTATTCTTTAGTCATTGTAAAATGGCACGACCCTGTCTTCTCTCGATCCATGGCAATAATTTTCTGGACGACCGGTTTTCCCTGCTTGCCGACGAAACAGGAACTGGAAAGTAAATTCATGTGGCTAACAAAAAATAATCTTTATTTAACTAACGTGAATGTAAACATGATCCCCAGATCGAACTTTATCAAGGCAAAGCTCCGTTTTATTTCAACGAAGACTCGGGTCTTCTCTCAATGAATCACCAAGTTTCCTGAAAATACTGAAATTGGTTTGCTATACACGAGGGGATAAAAAATATTGCAAATTAAAAAAAGTGACTCAATCAAAAAAATCCCAAAGCAAGGGTAATTAACTTACCAGCAGCCTTAAATCTGCTGCGAAGTTTCTATTGACTGTAATTTTAAGACCTGGGACTTTTTGAATATCGTACACTGAATTGATGATAGGTTTATTATTGGGTGACGTGATGAAAGCAATCAGCGTTGAACTGTAAGCTTGAACAAGAACGAAACAAGCTAGACACCAGGCAGCCGCTGCAAAACGAATTGCTAGTTGTCTATTTCCGCAATATGCACCTTGTCAATTACACAAAAAAACGTCATTAAAATATCGTCACGTTATTTTTCATATTTGATGTGTCCAAATTATTGTAAGATAAACTTCGATAAACTTGTAACCTTGTGAAAGAAGGACGCAGATGACGTAGTCGATTATTTGAAAGCTTCCTCTGAAATCCATTTCCGATGGCTTTGATCCCATTCGTTTGTTTAGATAGACAATACCTTTGCTCAAACCAAACAGACTTGCCATGACGGCTGGTACTGATAGACAAACGCAAATCCATACCTGAAAAGATGTGGTTACAACAACATTAGTTTTGTATTGTTAATTCGGGTGAATGTGATTAGGTTTACAGTACCTACCGGCGAAATTGATACAGTGTACCAATTTCGCCCGCTTTTAGCATGGTGTCTTATGGCGCTACGCGATTTTATTTTTTATTTTTTAATTAGCAACCTAGTTGCTGTAGTCTTAAGATTTTTTGAGGGGGGTTCGAAACATAACTGGAAACATTAAAAATATGCGCCACCCCTTTATGTACATTTCCCTACCCCCTGGAATTGGCGCCAACTGTATCCATTTCGCCGAGCGAAAGTTGGGGCAGTTGCCGTGCTTTTCTAATGTCACTGCAAAAAAGGGCCCTGTTTTTTTATCCTACAAAATTAGCGCTAGACTTACGCCCTTCTAGTTTTTAGCAAAAGATGAAGGATAAGTTCATCTTCATTTTAAGTATTTCAATTAGTTTTTTTTATTAGTTATTTAGAAAAAAACGGCAAAATTTTCCTTGAATAATAAGTCTCTCTAGTGGTAGGCATAGCAACTTCTTGTTCAGCAACGGGAAATTTTGCCGTCTTTTGCCTTTCGGCCCTAAGGGCAAAAAAAGGGGATATAGTCATATAGGCAGCACGAAAAAGGGTGGGGTCCGTTTTAAAGTGAGGGGAGCTAATCTCAACTTTGAAGTGAGATTACGAAGGAAATTATTATTTAAAAAAAAATACCATGAGAATCAGCGTTAAAAACTGATTCTAATGATATTTATTTAAAATGAATCCCTTATTCATGCAAGGACCCTATTGGTACACTGTAGGGGAGGCCAGACCCATATAGGACACTGTACCACGTTAGACACGGTCGGTAAAAATAGTAAAAATGATTCAAGAAATCCAATTTTTCTACAGTTTATTCTTAGTAGTGTAAGCATTAACTGTTAGGGGCTATAAGTTTCATGAAAATCTCATGGTTATTTCCTGAAATATTCAAGAAATAAAAAAACACGGGAAAAATGCGCAAATTTTTTCCTCACTAACGGTGCAATTTTGTCCAAGTTTGACGGGTTAAGTAAAATCTGTTCACATAAAAACATAGGCTAGTCATTTGGCTACAGTATTCACCCACATTTTTATTTATAAGTATGATAGTTTAGACGATATTCACATTTTAGTGGACGGTCTCTCGGGGTAATTTGGGAAAGGGAAATTTTCCTATCTTAACGAGAGACTTCAGCGCCACCTACATTTTTTCCTTATCTCGCCCCATATAAAAGTTGTAATTCTTTCCCTATCACAAAACTTTTTCAGTTTTAAAGATATCATTTTCAAAATTTGTTTGGGGTTTAACTAAATTACCATCTACATTTCCTGATTTTTTCATAATTTTGTATTCATCCTATCCCTCTTTTAATATCCTGTCTAACATGGTACAGGCGTCTGTCCAATATTACCCCGGCCTGGTAAAAAAACACGAAAAAATTCAAACCTCAATAACTTTATACTTTTTTTAAAAGGTACTTAACTGAAAAAATCATGGGTGTGCGGAAACTATTTTCGCGTGATTTTGCAAAAATGTTTTCCCTTTCACGTAAGGGGATGGGAGATATGGGGAAAAACCGGTCCAATATGGGTCCGGTCTCCCCTACCAATTTCGCCAGTAGGTACTGTATATATGTATAAAGTATACGCTACTTCGGTGCTCATGGGTTGGACCAAAGCGCCAATGTTAGTAGAAGAATTGGGAATCGGGATGAGGATACTAAAAGAACCGGACATCCACGGAGATGAAACATCTGCATCTTTAAATCGCTCTGATGTTACCACTAAAGCCCCGAGATACAACTCAGCGTCCTAAAATGACAATTAAGAATGGTTCAAACGTGAGATTGCTTTATTAGCTAATAAAAATTATTCATGCTATATTTGTGTGTTAAAGTAGAGTACCCGTTGACGTAAGAAAGTCATTCCTCCTCGCTGATTTGGCAAATCATCTACGACCATATTAGGTCCAGTCATGGGTATGTATGAATATCTATAGGGAGTAATTAAAGATGAAAACAAATGCATCACAGTATGATTCCTTGCCAAATTAAGAACATAATAACCGCTATAATTACGTGAAATTGTAGCGAAGAGAAAGCCAGTCAAGTGCGAGAGAAACGGGTCCCCCAGACTGGACGGCATGACTTTTTCTATTCATCGTCGAAAATTCCTGGAAGCTTATTCATTTACATGTCACAAAAAAATAAAAAAATAAGTAATTAAACCAGCATAGACTACATTATAAACTTTTTACTGGAGAAGCAATTAAGCGAAGATGTTTTCGGTTTAGGGGATTTGACTCCTGGTGAGGTAACGCTTCACTTGGCCCAACAACGACTAGTTCTGCGTTGAACCGGCCAATGAACATGAAGAGGACGAATGGTAATCGCCTCATCGCGTTGCTGCTCCGTGGCTGCTATTGGTAGGTTCAGCAATAGTGAAGGCCTTTTTATATGTTTTAAATAACTGCATTGATTTTTACTTTAAAAAAAGCAGCGAAAATAATTGTAGATGGTTTGTTATTGTTTTTTTGTTTTTTTTTCGTAGCCTATTATAGAGCTTAATCGCCATGGAAACGATTTTTTTTTTAAATCAGCTCGAATTTTTCCCCCTAAATATATTTCCTAACTGTTTCAGCTAATTCTAGTATGAAATTTTTAAGCTAGGGTTTCGCCCGGGTATTATTATTTTTATAACCTTTGAGGTTCAACTTAGCTTAGATTTTTATCATTTTTCTATAATAATTACTGACATATAATATACATTTCGAATAAATTATATGATTGGAGATTAGATGAAGATATTGTTTGAACTACGAAATAGTCAAAACAAATTTTGAACTAATTACGAAACCAAATAAAAACTAGGCATAAATTTATAATTAATTTCATTTATAGAATCAAGATTTAAAAATTTTTGAAAATGTATTTTTTTAATTAAAAATGGTTTATTTTAGTTCTTCATTAGTTTTATTCACCAGTCTATGTGAAGAATTATGAACATAACTATAATACGATCAAATATTTAATAATTATTAATATATCAGAAGATGCCAGATCCGGAGAGCCAGCGACCATAAATAAGTAAGTGCAGCAAATATGATTTTAGAAGTAAATGGATGGGTGACCCTGCATACAGAGGGAAATCGCGCGCAAAGAATCTTTTTCTCTTAGTTCTACTTTAGCGTGAAAATTTCAAGCTAACCTCAATCTAAGATTCCCAGCTAGAAAAAAAAAGCTAAAACTACCCTAAAATTCCCAATGTGAAATTTAAAAATTTTGACTTGAAAATTTCTAGCTAAAACCACCTAACTTCGTAGCTAATTCTAGCACAGAATTAGCTAAAAGTTTCGTACGGGTGCTATTGGTAGGTTCAGCAATAGTGGAGGCCTTTTTATATGTTTTAAATAACTGCATTGATTTTTACTTTAAAAAAAGCAGCGAAAATAATTGTAGATGGTTTGTTATTGTTTTTTTTTTGTTTTTTTTTCGTAGCCTATTATAGAGCTTAATCGCCATGGAAACGATTTTTTTAAAACCCAAACAGAAGGTTATTCCATTCTTGAAAAATTTGTCTTCTTTTGCCCAACTGTAGGCCTATAGGTAACAATTATTACAAAATTGGCTGTATTTTCGTTTGTGATTCTTTTGTTATAATCTTTTCCTGTCGTCATAGTAACACAAAATCTCCTGTGGAAATTAGACGTAATTAAAGTGATGCATTCAATTTCATTCAACGCCATGATCTTTATATTGCATAGTTGACATAGCATATTCATCGGGTTGTGCGTCTGAGTTTAGATTTGAGCATTACCAAGTACCGGAATGATTTTCAAAAATATTTAAAAAATGCAAGCAATAATTTATATGGCGTCCAGATAGTTATTGCATGTCGATTGATAAAACATAATCAATTGCAACATAAACAATGAGGAGTAACGCGACGAATAAAATGAAAACCGTTCTATGTTTCCTGCAAAAACTATCCCCAGGATTGAGAGGTAAATTATGGCTAGAGAAATCGGTCAATCTCGTTACTATGCCTATTTCACAGTAAACATTCAATCGCGAAACATTCAATCGCGAAACATTCAATCGCGATCGTTTGTTGCTTGCATACATTATATGTTTCTTTTCTTTCTTGAATTTTTATTGATTGAGTGGATCGAGATGAGATACACAAAAAATAATAGGTTTTGAAGAGAGGAGTTAAGTTTAAACTTAATAACTATGATTACAATGCTTGGCGAGTCCTTCAATTTCTTTTGCTGATGGTGTGATTTTTTTAGATTTATTACATGACATTAATTTAAACAACTAAAAAATATACAAAGTTGACAAATATTCGCATCCAACTGGCGGTTTTCGCCTTCGGCCCCACAATACAATTGCTGTTAAGCACGTACAAAATAGTGGAAAAGAAAGAAAATGATTTCGTCTTACGTAATTTGATGTTTGTTATCGAATAGTAAATTAAAATATTTAATTTGTGGGACTTTCAGCTTAACCATATGACCTTCAGTGATTTGATTCTAATAAACTATTTTTCTTAAAGTTTCATGGTGTAAATGTTAGCACTACAGACTCTGAATATGGAAGTTCGAGTTCAAATCTCGGTGAGACTTCATTCTTTATATCTTTCTTGGAATATCTGTGGGTTTAAAAAATCTACTTGGAACCTAATTTCATTTTAAAGGCGAATTATTTGATTATCTGTGGAATTTTAAATTAATTTTTAAAGATTTTGAAAACGGGGGAGCAGACAAAGTGTCATCGATAGCTTTTCTTGTCCATTAGGCTAGAAAAGAAAAATCTATAATTAAATGAAACAGCCGAGGCAAAATGTTGGCAACAATTCCATTTAAAATTGTAGAGACACCTTCCGACACGCAACATTCAAATTATGATCAATAATGTTTCCATTTTTAAAAATAAAAGATAATCCCAACAAGAAAAAATCTAAACATAAATAATACCGGTGCTAAAGAAAAAAACTAATCAAACAAATTGTTTTCATCAGGTCTTCATTTTGAAATTATTTTGTCTTATTATTTATTATTTATTATAATTTATTATTATTATTATTTATTTATTATTATTATATTGTCTTATTATTTTGCAAAGGGAAATTATTAGCACATCTTGAGGGATAAAGCTTAATTATCTGACGTTTCAGTTTACAAAAATGATGTAAATGGCCAAATGGGATTTTTATTTGCATTTCAAGACAAGACTTGAATGTTTTCCATCATTTGACAGCTCTGCATTAACACAGAAACGGGAAATGGATCTGAGATGGGAACAAAGAGGCTGTTCTGATTTGCTTATCAACCTTATTCACTTTTATGAGAAAAAGGTTATGCTGGGCGTGCCGGAGTAGCCTAGAAAATCGGATTGGGACGAAGGCCGTGAAGGAGGGAAAGGACGTACTTCATTTTCTCTTCTTTTGTTATCAGCTTTTGTCAGTCGAAGTACAGTTCCCGTGATTCCGCGGATTCCGCAGAATGAAAGAATTTGAGAGGCGATCTAGGATTGCTGGTGAAGTCATACCGCCGGTATGCAACTTGAAGAGGTTTGTAGGCGGATTCTATTCCCAGTAAATGAGTCAGACTACCAGCGGAAGCGGGTGCAGCCGATGCGGAGGCGACAATAAGCAAAGTGAAAACGACCTGTTATAGCGCCAAAACATTTCAAATTAAATTGAATAATTTACAAAATATACAAAGCAACTTACGAGGAAACGCATATTGTTTGTGTTAAGAATGGAAACTTGGTTAGCGCAACACACAATTCTGCAATGGATTGCAGGCTTATATATACGTTAGCAATCAGGGCGTTGGTCTGAATTTACTTCCTTGAAAAGAACTACCTTCATCCTTTTCGCCCGTCTTTCGTCGCGCTCATTGCGCAATCAATGATTTCGCAACTGATTCCATCTCGTTAGTTTGCTGCGCACCTTGGCAATCCTCAATATGGAATAATCGTATTTAAATTAGTCTCGAGCGGTCTCGAGAACCATGGTCAAATTTAAAGAAATACTTTCACTGATTTTGTCGCCAACCGGCAGAAATGAAAATATTAAATGCTTATGTAAGAACACATCTTTGCAAGCAAAAAGTTGGAAAACTTTTAAATATGCTCTAATTGAAAACTCGGGTGTGACGGAAATGATCCAAATACATTATAGCCGCTCGTCCTTCATCGATATTTAATAAACTTGTTTTTGTTTTGTTTTCTTGTCTCAATTAGTTTGAAGGAGGATGACCATTACGTAACTAGTAGTGGTGTAGACGTATAGTAGAAGCTGCTGCCAGCGATGCGGTGCTCGACTGGTATGGCCACAATCAATTTAATTCCCTTTTTATTCACGTCAAATACTCAAATGAGAATTGTATTTGGCAGCGGGATTTCGTTAGAGCTCTACGTGGCTATTCGTTTTTCGTCGACGTGTCATTCAACATCTGGTAAGCACGAACAGAAACAGTGACGCTCTGGCTCCAATAATTGCGTGCAGAGTTTTAGAACAACAACAACAGACACTGAAGACACTTGCCATGATATTAGAACGCTCGAAAACATTAGTGCATGGTCGTTTATACATACAGATTTTTACATAGAGACTTACGGATATATAACCGGATATGAGCGAGAAAAGCTTAGCAGGGGGTTTTTTACAGACAGACAGAAGGCTTGCAGGTGTGCTCCGTGTTTTTATCTCTGCAGTCTGCAAAGACAGATTGCAATCTAGCTGCGACTCCGAGTGACTCTGTTGAAATGAATGTTTTTTTTTCCATTTCTAATATATAAGTGTATCGTTTTGTTGTGAGACTTGATAAAACATAACAATCATTCCATTAAACTAAATGATTTTTTCATAATATGAAATATACCCAAAAATATGCGTTCCACCAGATACGGGGTTAAAACCCGTGGTTTATTTGAAATAAATAAATCGCTATACATCATGATAGAGAAGTAGCGTTAGTGCAACGTGGGGACGATCTCGCTTTGGTTTACGAAAAATATACAAGTCCCTTTTTTGAATAATTGGCATAAAATATTACAAACTAGGGAAGAGTAGTAGTAAGGGTTGACACAAATTGTTCTATTTTCCCTCCCATTTCCATCTTTTTTTTATATCTTTTGGTCTTAAAAAAAGACCAAAAATTCTTTTATCTTGAACATATTTTTTGAAAATTTCATTAGTTACAATTCTAGCGTTATTAAAGTTATAAAACCAAAAGAAAAATGACGCAACATGCCCCTTCAACGGGACTAGTTGGCTTTCACTGTAATTCTAATGGGAGAACAGCCTACACCGGGGTTGATGAAACCTCGATTTGATCAAATAAATCATAATAACAACGATTTATTTTGTCAGGGTGGATTTGATATAATTCCCTTGCTTAGTTTTTAATATCCATACGTAATTTGAGCTAATTCAAAAATTAAGTTATTCATAGCAATGGCAATTTTCCATAAGCCAACTAGCCCTACGGTGAAAGGCAGAAATAGCCCCAACAAGGTGGTTTACAAAAAATATATTTTAAGCCACTATAATTTAATTTTCTGTTTACGCCTTTGCATATAGTCGATAAACGATAAAATTCTCTATTTCACTAGTATTTTTAAATAGTTCTTTCGTTATTCCAAAAGAAATTATATGAAAAAGCTTTTCGAAAAATCTTAAATAAGAAAAGTCAAAAAGTGTTTTTACTTCACATCTTCAGAACGGCTTGTCATACATTCTTGAAATTTCCAATATTAGTGCGCATGATAATGATGCACACATGGTAAAAAACTCAATTTTTAAAATTAAATATAGTGCTAAATAATTAGGAAAGAGCGACCTGCCCCCAGGCCTTTTAGCCCCGCTCTCCCCTACTTTAATTTACGCAGCCTACTTGGGGAAAAAATGTGTCCGCGCCATTACTTATGACGAATTGATCTGTGGCCCGAAAATCTAACCACTAGACCATTTATTAGTCAAATCCAATTAAATGTTTGATAATCAAGTTGCTAACGAGGACTTCAGATATATTATCCTCAACTTCTTTCAGACAGTGTAGATTATTGAACAAAATAAATTTTCCAATCAAATTAAGTTTTTGAAATATACTTCAAAAATTTAGTTGCATTTTTTTTCACCCATAATAAAACAGGTAATAGAAATGAAATTTATAATAAAACCCCGTGATAAAACGTTAATAACTGATTATATCTCACGTTACAATATCAAATATGAACGCATTCGATCAAACTGTTTTCCAGTAAGTAATTTTTTCACTAGGGACTTTAAGCATAATATGTCCGTGGCGCCCGCAATCATTAACACGATCATGGCGGACAGATATCCTAGTATTAGACTAGGGATTCATTATTTCTGTATGTTCCAGTAATTCTCTTATGTAATACGTGACAAAAAACCTAAAATTATGAACGTTTGACAGTTTCCAGTCTTTGGAAATACAAATGCCTCCCAAATAACCAAATAACCGGATTCATGATTCATTTTAGCCAATAATTAAGGCGTGATTTAAGCGGCCCAGGAGATGGAAGAAGTTTAATATGAACCCAACTTAAAATTATGGACAGCGGCCTCCTTTGATAGATCTTTAATAAGCGCGGATTGCTACGTCGGAGAAGGCCACGACAAGCAGAATGAGTCGTTTGGTTCAGGCGAGCCTACAGCAGGCCAGGTGTTTGCCCATGTTTTAAAAAACGCCGAGAGTCTGTCGTCCATTTTACGAATCCCAGAGTTGACTACCTTTTGGGGGATAATAGCTGCTTCACAAGCAGTAAGGAGGCCCCTGAGATCCATTTCACCGCACTTAAAAAAAACCTTGCCGATTATCCGACAAATTATCCCCAAAAGACAGGAATCCAGATTCGGATATTTTTACTACCGAAAAAAGAGACAGTGGAGGGTACCGCTAATCGGTAATTTAGGTTATAATTTTTTACTGTGTATACATTCCAAGTTAAATGTTAAAAGCTTACATAATAGCTTCTAAGGGATTTTTTCCCTTCGATTCCCCATCACCAGTGTTGCCATATCCCAAAATATTTAACCATTCTCTTTCTCCCTCTTCCGTCCAAGGGAAGAAAGAGATTTTGAGATATGGCAACACTGGCGAGGGGGAATCGAAGGGGAGAAAACGGAAAACTTATAATTCGTGTTTTCAATTACGATTTCATTACTATAAATGAAACTTGAAAAATGTGATCTTATGACCACACATCGAGCTAATGCAGCTCTTTTTTAAGAACTTTCCCACCCTATAATATTACGTAGATACCGAATGACAGGCCTCCAAAGTAAACCCATTCCCTACTAGGCCTCTTGGCCGTACGGATAATTCCGCAACGCGATAAAAACCACATATCGCGTTGTTGAAAAATTCCCAAAAAAAATCACATGATACCCCGCCCTAATATTATTAACCTTTGAAAAAAATTTATTGAATTCCACCGAGAATTCTATTTTTGGGAGCGTTTCGAAAAACGCGTTTTCCCTACTGATCCTCTCAGCCGTACGGATACTTTCGGTACCCACTGTATATTAGTTTATTGGTATTTTGGTTTGAATCGGTTTATCATCTATTTGGATTCTACCAACCAAATTACCCCCTTCTTTTGTATGATTTCTCACCTTTAGATTAAAATTTGTGCAGAGCGTACCTAACGTTTTGGAACGCGCAAGAGAACCTTATGGAAAAAGGCGTATTTCTCAGCTTCCCAAAAAAAAACAATTTTTGTCGGAATGCTACCAATTTTTTTTACGTAGCCATTAGGGATAGGATAAAGCTATTTTTTTTTAGATTTTTTCATTCACGGAAATATAAGGTTTTTTAACGAGCCATAAGTTTTGGAACGCTCCGTATAGTTATATGTAAATTAGGTTTCTTTATAGGGTTATAACTTGTAACGGGTAAAACTAGAACGACGCGGAAAGCTTTAAAAATTAAAACGATGAGCTTTATAAAGTTAATATTGATAGTGGGTGTACAACGAAATAGAAAATCAAGTTTGACTTTTTCCCATTAATTTTATGTGTTCACCCACTATCTCCTACGCGAATTAAAAATAAATTTGAATAAAGAGAAAAATAATGATAAGTTGTTTGTACAACTTTAATGAACTCATGAATTATATTTAACATATTTATTATTTTGTTTGTTTTCGCTGTTCTCTAAGTTGTCTAGTGGGTTCAAGCAGGTATTTTACACATCATTATAATAAAAATATACATTGCATTTTTTTGTATTAACAATTAGTCCACAACTCATGCCGTTTGGGGGTTTTGGGGGTTTTAATTTTTTGGGAAATATTGACTGAGGCATCGCAGCCAGTCCCCCAAATAAACTATTTTTTTTTTAATTTTGCGGAACTCAAATGGTGAAATCCGGGATTTTCTATCTGTTATAGTTATTTTTAATTGTTTAAAAAAATAATTTAATAGCCGAGATGAGAAATTTCCCTTGCTTTTTCTTGTGAATAAGATTCGAAATTCAATAAAACTCGGAAAAAATGGCGACGCCCGAGTCCATTCCCCGAGTTTTAGATCCCCGAGCACGAACCTAGAGTTTTAGTGACGTCCGCTTACCCAGCAAGCGATCGATCACTATATATTTGATTTTTTCACT
The DNA here is from genome assembly GCF_021134715.1 of Daphnia pulex. Taxonomy (NCBI): domain Eukaryota; kingdom Metazoa; phylum Arthropoda; class Branchiopoda; order Diplostraca; family Daphniidae; genus Daphnia; species Daphnia pulex. Next base: position 3,437,806 of record NC_060021.1, on the reverse strand, counting down.
TTGCCCGTGTCTCCGTGACAACGGATATGTTTCAACATTAATTTCTTCTCCCATCTCAGTAATAAGCTTTTGAGTAATAACAAGATTGGCCAAGTTCTCTAGCCATATAATTCCCCACTCAAACTTGATAAAGTTGAAAGAGAAATAAAGATAAAGCTGAATTTTAGAAAAATTATAGGTATGACATTATTTGATGTTTCTAAATTATTTTGGTTCAATTCATCCTATTTGAAGAATAATTATGCACTTATATATCTGGGCACCACAAATTATTTTAGATTTTTATTGTCTCAGTAGTGGTCAAATCTCAACTGATACTCACAGCAAGACAAATATGGTATGTGATTTGCGCAATCGATATCATAAAGTATACATCGAATATGTAACTCTATGATTGCCACAGTGATTTCCTGTTCTACAACGACATGAAATTGCTAATAATTATCAATTGTGTAGTTTCACTTGGCAAATGGAAGATGTACAATCTTTTGAAATAACAGAAAAGGTGGGCGAAAAAATTTAATTCGTATCCATGGCAATAGGGTTGTAAAATAAAAAAACATCATATTTCAGATTTCTTTGGTATTTGAAAAATTAAAAATCAATAACTTACAAACATATAAAAGCTTCCAATATCGCTGAACACCATGGCAGTCACGAAGTAACGATGATGCGATTATTGCCATTCGTTCTTTTTACTTTTCTTTGCAGTACCAATGCAAAAAAAGTCGGTGACGTGTTGCTTCGTGATGCTTTGCCTAAGCAGGAAATGAATTCACTTAACGAGAAGCATCTTCGCTTAATCGCTAGTCCAGTAAGACATGTTTGATAAAGCCATTCAATGCTTGTTGAATTACTTATTTTAGTTTTTTGGAACGTGTAAAGCTTCCGGGTGAACGAAGTGAAAAGAAATTCGACTGGCAATGTCGTCCAGACTGCGGGACCCGTTCCTCTTTCCCTTGATTGGCTTTCTCTTCGCTACAATTTCACGTATAACTGCGCCAATTTTATATTTTATTTGGCAGAGAATCATATTCCTTATAATGCATCTTTCATGTAGATATTCATACATCCCAATGACTGGACCTAATATGATCGTAGATGATTTGCCAAATCAACGAGGAGGAATGACTTTCTTACGTCAAGGAGTTAACTCTCATTTAACATCATTAAAGTTACAAAATAAAAAAATTACATCCAACATATTTTACATTTTTCATTTCAGGAGGCTGAATTGTATCTCGGGGCTTTAGTCGAATCAGTAGAGTGATTTAAAAATGCAGATTTTTCATCTCCGTGGTTGTCCGGTTCTTTTAGAATCCTTATACCAATCCCTAATGCTTCTACTAACATTGGCGCTTTGATTCAGCCCATGAGAACCGAGGTAAGAAAAGAATCTATTTATAACATCTAATACCACCTTACTTAATTAATACAAATTTTCACCAAACAATTTAAGGTGTGGATATACATTTGTCTATCAGTACCAACAGTCATGGCAAGTCTTTTAGGTTTGAGCAAGTGTATTATCGCCATGAATAAACGAATGAGATGTAAGCCATCGCGAATGAATTTCAGAGACAGTTTTCAAATAATCGACTACGTCATCGGCGTTCTTCTTTCCCAAGGTACACAATTAATGTTACGATTCGGACTTATCAAAAAATAAGAAATGATGTGAAGTTATCGGATGGCATTTATTCTAATAAGGTGCATATTGCGGAAATAGACAACTAGCGATTCGTTTAGCTGCTGCGGCGTGGTGTCTGGGATGTTTCGTTCTTGTTCAAGCCTACAGCTCAACACTCATCGCGTTCATAACTTCACCCAATAATAAACCTATAATCAATTCGGTGTACGATTTTCCCAATTTCCCTGGTCTAAAAATCACAGTCAATAGAAATCTTGGAGCAGATTTATTGCTTAGGGCAAGTAGTTTTTGGTTGATTTTTAAATTTGTATTTCACCCATTTTTGTATTAACATTTGTTTCTTCTGGTGAATAGCAAAACAATTTCAGCATTTTCACGAAACTTGGAGATTATACCTACGAAAGTAACTCTTTCGACCCTAAGGGTGTAGACGATATTTATTTAAGCTCTTTAAAGTTTTGAGGTTACTTCACCCCTTGCAACGCCCCTTTCCGATCAGACTTTTTTAAGCTCTTGTCAGAGTAGGTCGTCGCTTAAACTTGTGTCGCTAAAACAAAGTTTCTTTCGTCGACCCTAATTTCATTTGCAGTTATTCAATTCCAGTTTATTCAACGTGATTCGCTTCTCGCTTTCCGTGATTCCTTAGTAGAATCGTAGTAAAATGCCAAGACACCCTCGTGACAGGTGGGAGTTCCCAAATGGCCCCGATGACCATCGTTTTGCCTATCGCTTTGACAATCCAGGCCCGTTAGGTTACGATCAGGGTCGGGAGCGTCCCTACAGCTGGTATGATCCTTACTATCCGGAAGCTAGAGAAGAATTCAGTTATAGGGAGAGATCCCCGTTGAGAAGGTACAGCAATCCCCCGGACCCTCATCATTATGGAGGTAGCTACGGGCCGTACGATTACGCCGATGTATACAGGAGGCGCCCCGATTACGATCCACAATCCTATCCAACGCATGGCGATTTTCTGCAGAACGACGAGGAAAACGTAGAGGACTTAGTGCCAGAAGAGAGTCAGGAAGAAGAATGGGAAGGCGATGATGAGGATCTTGTCGTAATCAGGCGTCCATGGCGACCGCGTAGTGGAAATTCAAATACCGACGGCAAGACGAATACGTCTCAGACGACCGTGGTCGGATCAAGTGGGACCGGCACGAGTGGGGCCAGTACGAATAGGGACGGGGCGAACGAATCAAGACAAAACGCGCCGACGGAAGCAAGCACAGAGCACGCGTTAGTCCCAGAACCTAGAGTACAAACCCAACAGCCAGACGACGAGACAAGAATTATTCCGCTTTCGATTATCCCAGGACAAATCTGTCAAGAAATCGCGTCTTTACTCGCTTCCGGAGTGTCCACGGCCGAATCAAAGGAAATATCGAAATCCTTTCAACTCAAATTCGAGGAGGAAGACCTCTCGATTTTGCCGCCGAAGTTAGATGGTTGGATGAGCCGCCGGGCGAAAGAAAAGGGCGTTTTCAAACTCGTTAGCGCCAGAGAAGAAGCGCTCGTGAAAACTCAGCTGAAGATTATGGACATTGGCTTACCTCTCATCGATATGTATACGAGGTTGTCTGCCTTGAATGATGAATCGCGTGAAACCGCACGTATGCGTGGTTCTATCCAAGCTGCTCTACGACAGTGGGGCCGGGCGTTCGCGCATATTTCAAAAAAACGCCGCGAAGCAGTAGTCAGCGTCACTGACCCCAGGGTAGGCTATCTACTGAAAGACGATAACGTCTTCGTTTCCGGAAAGGAGGCCCGCGAGCTCCTGTTCACCGGAAAATTCCTTGATCTCATGTTGAAAGAGGCGAATCAAGATGAAACCTTGGCGAGACGGGATAAGGCGGTTGCGGCCGCAACCCGTGGCCGGAGAAATCCAGTTCGGTCGACCAGGAGGGACCAGCCGAGAGATACTCCAGGCCGTCAAGTACATTTTGCGGACCACCAGCAAAGCGATCGTGGCAGAGGACGCGGCCGGAGAGGTTTCGTGGATTTTAGAGGCACCCGCGGACGCGGTGGCGCCAGTAGAAGGTACGAATTGTCCCCCTTGATACCTTCTAGCCCTTATTCATGTAGCCAGTTCCCCGAAAGCGTTAAGGTTGGAGCTAGATTGCTAGATTTTGCACATGTTTGGGCTACCGTAACAGACGACCCGTGGGTACTAAACACGGTTAAGAATGGGCTAGCAATTAATTTTTTGTCTCAACCAGCACAAAATTTTTTGCCTCACGATGTCGTGATGTCGGACGAAATGCAGTCAGTCTGCAATTCTGAACTTTCTAGTCTTTTAAAAAAAGGGGCAGTTACGGAAGTAACAGATGGATCAGAAGGTTTCGTGTGTTCTTTCTTTTGTGTCCCAAAGAAAAGCGGGGGTTTTAGGCCCATTGTTAATCTCAAGCCACTCAATCGTTTCATTGTCTACGAACACTTTAAAATGGAGAATCTAGAGACGGTTCGTTATTTAGTCAGGGAAGGGGATTGGTTCATAAAATTAGACCTCAAGGACGCCTATCTGACGGTACCCGTGAATAGCTCACAGCAGAAATATCTCAGATTCGCATGGAAAGGTAGGGTATACCAGTTTAGATGCATGGCCTTCGGTCTCTCTCCCGCCCCTAGGATTTTTACAAAAATCCTGAAAGTAGCAGTGGCCTTTTTAAGAAGACGGGGCATTCGGATAGTCGTTTATCTTGACGATTTTTTAATAATGAACGATTCGGAGGAAGGTGCGCGCGCAGATTTAGAAACCGTTTTGCGTTTATTACAGTCCCTGGGTTTTCTAATAAATTGGGAGAAATCTGTCACCACTCCATCTAGGGTTATGGAATACTTGGGAACGGTCATAGATTCGGTACGTTTATCATTCGCTCTCCCTCCTATTAAGGTCCAAGAAGTCAAGAAAATGTGCACAAACGCTCTGAATACGGGGCAAGTCCCTCTTCGAGATGTTGCGTCCATTTTAGGCAACTTTACGTGGGCGATCCCTACCATTCCTTTTGCCCAGTCGCACTATCGGAGCATGCAGAGATTCTATATAAACGAATCTCAGAAAGCGCTAGGCGACCTCAGCGTTAAATGTGTTCTCTCAGTCGGGGCTAGATCTGACTTGGAATGGTGGGTAGCCAATCTCGAAGAAGCGAACGGGAAAGAATTTTTTCCAAAAATAGCGGATATTGAAATTTTTTCGGACGCGTCGCGCTCAGGCTGGGGGGCCGTCTGTGACGGAATAACAACGCGAGGGCCTTGGACGACGGATCAATCGACTTTGCATATCAACTGTCTTGAGCTACTGGGCGCTTTATATGCTTTACAATCATTTTCCAAGAACGCGCACGGCCTTTCTATAAGGATACACTTAGATAATTCCACTGCAGTTTGCTATATAAACAAAGGAGGGGATACCAAATCCACTGAATTAACAAAGATAGCGAAAGAACTAACTAGTTTTTGCGAGCAGCGGGAAATATCAATCGTAGCGACTCACTTGGCGGGGGTGCTTAATATTAAGGCAGATAGGGAATCAAGGGCCACCAGCGACGCGAGCGACTGGATGTTGGATCGCGCAATATTCAGGAAATTACAGATCGTATGGCCGACCGAGATCGACTTATTCAGCTCATTTTGGAACGCCCAGTTGCCCGCTTACGTTTCGTGGCGACCACAACCCGAATCAACTGCGATAAATGCTTTCTCTATTAATTGGTCGGGAAGGATGGGATACGCGTTCCCCCCATTTGCCTTGCTTTCTAAATGTCTTGAAAAAATTAGAAAGGAAGCAGCTAATATCGTTATGGTTTGTCCAGTCTGGCCAGCGCAACCTTGGTTCCCAGTTCTACTAGAACTAGCGTGCGACGTCCCAGTCCTCCTACAACCAGTCCCCAGTCTTTTGACGTCAGCGAAGGGAGAGCCACACCCCCTATTGGAGACAGGCGCACTTCAGTTAGCCGCCTGGATGTTATCCGGCGAGAGTTCCGTCGGAAGGGATTTTCGGAACCAATGGTCGATTTACTCATGGCCGGCAACCGAGCTACAACACATTCGACATACGAGTCGGCATGGCGATGTTGGAATAATTGGTGTGTTCGACGGAGTGAGAATTCCTTGTCGAACTCTTTAAATTCCGTATTAGAATATTTGGCCGGATTGCATAGAGCGGGCAAATCTTATAGTGCCATCAATATAAATCGCTCGATGCTGTCCAAAACCCTCCCGTCTGTCGACGGTCATCCGGTCGGAACCCATCCTTTAGTAAAAAAGCTCCTCAATGGTTGCTACAACCTCAATCCCCCGCGTCCTAAGTACAATAGCGTTTGGGATCCGGATGTCGTAATTAAATATGTCTCAACTTTAGGCGAAAATCGCTATATTCCACTCCCAGCTCTAGCTCGCAAGACAGCGGTTTTGTTGGCACTAGCTTCTCTCCTGAGGGTTTCGGAACTATCGTCAATTGATATGCAGTCAGTAATATTTTCAAGCAACGGAATTAAATTCACGTTGCTTAAACCCAGGAAAGCGCAGCATAGTGGACCTTTGAAATCCATCGTTATTCCCAGCATTCCGGACGCCGCATGTTGCCCGGTGGAAGCGATCAGAACGTACATCGACCGTACATCTACCCTTCGAAAAAACACAAACATTAACTCTCTTTTTATCTCCCTTATCGCGCCGTATAGAAGCATCACGGCCAACACAATGAGCGGTTGGATCCGTTCGTCTCTTAAAGCGGCCGGAGTCGACACAGCGGTGTTTAAAGCTCACTCTACTAGAGGAGCAGCGGCCTCAAAAGCCCTAGCGTCCGGTTTATCGTTAGATAGCATTCTGAAAGCGGGGCAGTGGAGTAGGGAGTCTACATTTAGTAAATTCTACCAAAGGGACATATTGCCGTCGGTAGCATCGACAATAATCGATCCTACCTCCAAATAGCGCTCGATCAGCTTTGAAGTCACCCTTAGGGTCGAAAGAGTTACTTTCGTAGGTATAATTGAAAATTACCAGAGGGATCGCTCAGCGATCCCGAAAGGTAATTATGATTATACAAGAAATAACGAAAGAAGACCCTAAGGGTCCTTATTCCCTCCCACACCACCCTATTTCGTTATTTTGGGATCGCGCCTTCAATGTTCTTTCATAATTTTTTGAACTCTGTTCCATCCAGGCGAGGAGCAAGCGACAAACAAGAATGATGGCATCTTCCTTTTTTCCTACAACTCAACTTATAGTCGTGAACGGATTGGGAGCCTTTTTTTCCGGTACCGCCGGTTTTTTTGCCCAAACAGCAGTGTTACAATTTTTCAGTTTCTGTACACCGTTCAAGCTATGTTGTAGCCCACTTGTTAAATGTCACGCTTGTTTCATTGATTATTTTGTTCCCTCACCCCAATATGCATTGCAACATTCATTTGCCCAACTTTATATTATTCTTCGAATCAGCCACCAAAAAAGTCTGATCGGAAAGGGGCGTTGCAAGGGGTGAAGTAACCTCAAAACTTTAAAGAGCTTAAATAAATATCGTCTACACCCTTAGGGTCTTCTTTCGTTATTTCTTGTATAATCATAATTACCTTTCGGGATCGCTGAGCGATCCCTCTGGTAATTTTCAATTCATTGAGAGAAGACCCAAACCTTCGTTGCAACAGAACAGAACTTTGTCTTGATAAAGTTCGATCTGGAAACTATGTTTACATTCACGTAAGTTGTTAAAGAGCAAGGGGTTCCTGACTAGTTTTTTGGTTGTTTTCTTGACCGGAGAAGTCCTTGACCGAGAAAATGAAAGAAATCCGTAACAATTTGTAATAAATTTTTGAAATCCCGGAAAAAACCTCCAAAAGTCTCGAAAAATTTCTTATGGTTCACTTAAAAGAAGAATCTGGAACCTTGGCAAAGAGATTATGTTAGCACTATTAAAACTCTGGGTCTAGGAACTTAAGTTGACATTCACATATTTTTAAAAATATCAAATTATACAGTACCTACCTCAAACATAGGTAGGGAAGTAGTGCACTACTTGGCTACTTTTGGGGGGGTTTTCGCGTGCAATATTGCAAAATAAAACTTGTTTTGAATGGTAATTGTATTAATGTGATTTCCCATGTGCTTCTCTACCTACACTTCTGGTATGTACTTTTGGTTTTTAAGTTCTGTAGGTTCGCATGATTCAACATGTTTTTCTGTTCACAAATTATAAAAACGAACTTGTTGTTTATTTCTGTTTTGTCAAAAAGGGAAAACCGGTCATCCAGAAAATTATTGTCATGGATCGAGAGCAGACAGGATTTTGCCACTTTACTATGGCTTCAGAAAACTTTTGGCCGGGCCATCTTCATTTCTTCTTGCAAAAAAATAGCTTTTATTCAGAAACTATTAATCGAGGGTATCAAATTATGTTCTATCTATACGTAACTAGTCAAATAATTAACACCAGTTGCTGTTATATTATCAGCATATTAAGGATGCAGGAAACTGGTCTATTGGAAACATGGGTAGCAACATTCAACCCTGAAGCGAAGGAATGTTTATCGAAGAATAATATCAAGAAAACCGGAAAACCTCAAATTAGTCTAAAAAATCTGACAAGCGCTTTTTCTCTTTTGATAAATGGAATATGTGTCTCATTTATAGTTTTTTTAGTCGAATTGAGTTTTCGCTTTTGCCACTTTAATTCTTCTCATTAGTTCTCACGTGTAGCTATAACAGATTTAGCAAAAAAAACTCATAGCGGGTGGGATGACGGCTCAATTCCATCCGTATCTCTAGGAGTATATTTATAGTATAGGCCTAGTTTCTAAGCCGTCATTTTATAGGCGTTTGTGTTTGAATACTCTTTAATGAACAGCATTAATATATAGTAGAGTTTAATAATAATTTCAACCGGGGACAAATTGCATCACGACATTTTTTCATGAATTTTGTTCTTTGTAGTAATATTAATGTGTATTACAAACCCTCCTTTAAATATTAATATTTGCTGTAAAATAATGCAATCAAAAACGTTAAACTTAGAAAAATTTGTATAATTAAATAAATACACGGATAAAGTCACGGATAGATGTTTACAAGGGACCTTATGGTGGACAGTTCCTCCGTAAATTCATTATTCCTAGGGATGTATTTGTTCTAAAATTTTTCTATTTGTCTACAAAAATAGCTAAGATACCAATGTATCAGACTGTAAAATTCGTTTGCCTGCATCTTTTATCATAATTAAGTTATTCAGATATTAAATAAAGCTGATTCCGCCGCCGCATACACAACCAAACGCAATTTGTGTGCGGCAGTGGCTGGATGAACCCATATCCCCATCAATGAAATGCCTAAAGGTAAAGGTTCTAAAAGGAGACCTTTTAGTTTTTATTACAAAATGAGTGTAACAATCTATTTAAATTTTTCATGCCAGTCTGCATAAAAGTATCTTACACGGCCGTACATCGTAATAGCAGGAGACACTTTTACTCAACAATTCGAGAATTTTACTCATTTCGTTCCATTCAGTTGACTTGTAAAAAAAAGATAGTCGACTATCCTTCCTTCAGTAAAGTGGTTTTCATGCGCTTGATGCGCTTCGTTATTCAAATTTCTAAATTACAGTACCCACCAAACTATTAGGTACACCCCCCTATTTTCAATGCATTCTTATGGCACTACGTGTCCTAGAAAAATGCAATAACTCTTGAACCGCTTGGGCTAGATTTTTTTCCTTTTGGCCCTGAGTAGATCTAATGATGATCTACATTTTTTCTACACATGAAGTTGTCGTAGGATTAACCCCCACGGCGCTACGGTATCGTTCAGTTTATTAGGTACACCCGTTTTCCCCCCATATGCGCCGTGTTAAATACGGCGTTTTCCAAAATTTACAAAAAATACTAAAAATCAAGCTAAAATCTTTTTCTTTGTGCCAAAAGATGCAGAATTCTTCACTCTATGCGAATATAAAGAATAATTTACAATAAAACCAACTCAGAGAACCCTTCCCTATACCTCAAAGTTTTCCACTTCAAAATTTGGCGAAATTGGGCGCCCTCTGCTGGCGAAAGTGCAAGTTTGTTGAAAAAAGTACAAATTTTGAAGTGGAAAACTTTGAGGTATAGGGAAGGGTTCTCTGAGTTGATTTGATTGTAAATTATTCTTTATATTCGTATAGAGTGAAGAATTCTGCATCTTTTGGCACAAAGAAAAAGATTTTAGCTTGATTTTTTGTATTTTTTGTAAATTTTGGAAAACGCCGTATTTAACACGGCGCATATGGGGGGAAAACGGGTGTACCTAATAAACTGAACGATACCGTAGCGCCGTGGGGGTTAATCCTACGACAACTTCATGTGTAGAAAAAATGTAGATCATCATTAGATCTACTCAGGGCCAAAAGGAAAAAAATCTAGCCCAAGCGGTTCAAGAGTTATTGCATTTTTCTAGGACACGTAGTGCCATAAGAATGCATTGAAAATAGGGGGGTGTACCTAATAGTTTGGTGGGTACTGTATGTTGTTGGAATATTTTTTATTTGATAGGCCAATCGTTTCATGTGGCATGCGATACTGGGAATCGCAAGTTCTCCCTTCAGACTTGGTAACTTTAGACACAAGCATAACTTTTGTCTAGAGATGAGACAGAAGCGGAATTATGTCAAACATATTGCCTTATATGCAGACGGGTGCAATACAATGTTTTATTTTACGCAGATTCAACATTTATTCTGAGAATATATGCCTATTTCTTTAAAATCAGTTCTACAAATCTAGGAATTACTACAAAAGTATGAGAGAATTCCTTAAGCTTTGCATTGAATTCGTTACAATTACGCTATATCCATCCTAATAAGCAAACTCGGTGTGACGTCCAGCAGCTCTAAAAATGCCCTAATGGCAAATCAAAATTTGAAACCAGCTAGGCTTAAGAAGTGTTCTTAAATTCATTAATCGTAAAATAGTTTATTTAAGATAAGCTATTACATTTAAAAATATTCGAATTTCTACCATGACTAATTGTCATTTTTATATAATAAATGTTTTCCAATTTATGCATCGGATACCGACCTTTAAAGGCAATTTTACCATTCCCAAATGGTTATTATGTGATTTCGGTAGGGCGGGGCTTCTCAGTGCTCATATCTTATGTCTCAATCATTAAATTGATTTAATAGATTCAAATAAAACAACAACACTCCCCACCTTCATGAATGATCCCACCTAGTCGCGTATGATTAATATTGTACAGGGTAAATTTCAAGACTGACTGATTTTTCTTTACAATATCACAATTTTCCCCCTCTTGGTCTTTAGAAAACGGGGTCTTTCGTCGCATTTGTGGAAAATGATGTTGTGATTTTCATGGGAAACAATTGGATGGGATGATGGGAGTGGCTAATGACGTATCCCAGTTCTGTATTGGACAAGGATTTGATTGTTGTTCCGTCCAAAAATATTTTTTAAGCATGGGCTGTATTATGCAATTTTCCATGGTAATTTCCCTCAAAACTGTTTTATCCCGTAAATTATTTATCTTATTTCATAACAAAAAATTTCCCGCACTTATCTCACTTGATTCTCTTTTACACTTGCTCCCTACAAATTATCTCGGCAGTATGGATACTTAAGAAACGTTAAAAATAAAACATATCGCGTTGTTGTAAAATTCACCGAAAAATCACATCAAACCACCCACCCTGGCAGCACACTCACATCCATCGTATATCATATGGATGTCTTCATGTCTAAATCGAATGTTATCTAGCTACAACCTAAATTGGATATCACATGGATAATCAATTTACTACGGCCTTATGCTATCTTCGTATAGATGTACTATAGATCTACGTCACGGACATCCATTTGTGACTAGAAATCAGACGCTTAACAGACAGACGTGACATGACGTCTGTGAGATGTCCAAATTAACTTTCCACAGGATAGATGAGGACGACTTTGAAGGACTTTAACTTTTAATAATTTTTACTGCTAATATTAATTATTACGTTGTCAAGTAGTGTTAAAACTTTTGATCTGAAAACATGCTCATGACACACCAGTTTTTCAAAGAGGCAAAGAGTTTATCTCTGCAGTCGCCATTGTTTCAACTGACTTCAACGACTAACCACGCTGCTCGCTAACCAGCAATCGTGTTCAGTGTATTTTTAAGAATTGTTGTCCTGTTTTTCCAAATAGTGGCATAAAAAATACAGTAAGTTTAAATTTAACGCATTTTTTGCATTTGATAGATGGATTTAAGAGTTTTGTATTTATTGTTTCATGTTTAGAATGATGGTAAATTCTAAATCGTTTATCTGGAGACCCAAGGTGGGCTTTGTGTTACAGTTATACCTGACTTCTGGTTGCACGACACCAATATTTGCTATTATCCCGCCAAACCTGAAGATGTAGCTTTTGCAAAGAGAGAGAAGCCTAACTCGACTTGGTAAAACTACAGATGTGTGTACAGAGAACTATTCGGTAAACATTTGTTGTTTGGCGACTGGTCATTGAATTAATTTGTGCATACCAATTTCAATTCTACATTCAGACACATACAGTCAAGCACGAAACAAGGTGTCTAGGGCATATAATTTAGACATCAACACCACTTCTGAATCCGATGGAAATCGCTTAGAAAGAGGGAAAAGGATCAAGAAAATTCGTGCTTTATACTCCCCCACACCTAATCAATTTCTAGTACAGAGGTGACTTCTGTAAGGCACTTTTTAGGGGCTCGAAAAGGCGCGCTTACTTTGAAGAATAACTCTCGGGTTTTTAGGTCAAACTAGTTTATTGGTTACACAGCACAGTATACAAGAGAAGTATAATCGAGATTGAACTTACAACTGGAACAAAAGTTGCACAAGCAGTTGAAGAGTGAGATGACTAGTCTAACTCTTGGAGGGTGCGACGGGAGTTTATATATGTATTCCCTCGCGGCCATTTTGGAATGGTTGAACGTGTCAGCCATTGAAGTAATTCCAAAATGGCGGGAGACAATCATGAGAGGTTATTCAAACTGGTGGGAAATATATTCCAAAGTGGCGGGCGACAATGAGAGGCTATTAAAAAGGAGAAGAGCATGAAGGGAGCGGGGTTACAGAAGATACATACAGTAAACTATATGTACTCCTTTGGTCAGCGCCCGGCTGCGCATTACACTTCGAATGCATGAGTCCTTCAAGTGTCTCACCTTTGCCAAATCGACTAACTGAAACTTTTAATCGCTCAAGTAGGAGAACACTTTTCATTTTTCTGTTTCAAATGTCTATTATTTTCTTATATTTGTACAGTGGTCCAGTCTAGTTTGACACAATCAACACAAAGTCAAGTTGAAAGTCCAGGCTTTTACTCGTCAGTCAACATTATGGAAAATAATTATGAGAAAACTTCAGACAGCGGGGAATCTATCGAACTGCATACCAGCTTAAGCCAGCAATCAACAATGGTGAGTTCATACAATTGGTCTTTGGCCCATATTTAGTATATGATGTGCCCAATCATCTTAGTTGCTCGTCCGACGTCGACCCACGATGTAAGTATTCTAATTATACTCTATTCACTGTTGTGCCATTGTCCCGTTGCTACGTTTTAATTTATGATCTCTTTTTCAGTAGGGGAGAACGGGGCAATTGAGGTAGTGGGTAACTTGGCACCCAGCGTTTTTCGTCATCTTGCGACCGAGGGATTGCATTTTAAAAATTCCCAGTTATAGTTTTTAATGATGCTCATCTTTAAAAAAAAATTACGGAAATAGTCCATGTGGTATGGAAACAACAACTAAAATAACTTTTTTGACCTTAATTCGTGTCGTCCATTTCGTTTTTTATTTTTTATTTTGTGGACTTCCCTAGTTAACTTAAAATTTATGAAGAAATAGTTTCTGAAAGTAAATTCTATTATTTTTCAGAAACCAATTTTTATTTATTTTTATTAACATTATTATTGCTGGAAAACGCAATAATAACAAAGAAACCTTTTCTCGGGGCAACTTGTGTGGCTAGGTTAGAGATGGGAGGGAAAATTTTTCGGAAAATTTAGTTGATGACGCCATCGCCAGGTGTTCTTTTAGCCCGTAAGAATAACATGGGACATCCTACCCCGCGTACATGACCATGTTGCCCCCCGACTCGACCTACCCTCCTTCATTTTTAAAGCGCTTTTGGTTTCAAACAAAGCAAATTGTCAGAAAATAAAAATACGCTTTTTATAGCTGAATTTTTCCGATTTTTTTTTTTAAGCCTGGCGGGGTTACAATATATTGAGAAATAAAGTAAATAAGTGGAAGTAAATAGTGAAATAAATAAGTGGTAGCTCAAAAACAAAAAAAGCGACAACTAGTACAGCTCTTCCCTATACTGTGAGTGCAGAATCGGATTGAATTAAGAATTAAAATCTCGTTAACTAGTTTTTCGGAAAATTTACCTCAAACCTGATCGACTATATTTCTGATTCTGAGCAAATGAGTTTTTTTCTACATGTTTTCTCTCGTCGATTTTCAGATAGACAGGTGATAAAATTATTCGTGTTCCATAATTGAAAACCTAGAAATCTGTCATAAACCTTTTTGTTTTTCAGACCTTTGACTTGATATGCATCTGGCAACATAGAATAATTGTCATTAAGTCAATTTGCACAGTTTTATGATGCGCAGCCATCTTAATAATTATGTAACACTACATCACTCAACCCATTCCTAAGCTATGCTGTCGGTAATCAATTTAGATTTCAGAGATGATGTAGTTGTGTCAATTAATTCATTTAATAAACAAGTTTCTTGAATTCAGTTTGCTTCTTTATTCGTTACTTCATTGGGGAGGCGAATAATGGTTCGGAATAAGTCCAAAACAAGTCCAAATTCAGTCTAAAGAAAACGGGAATGAAGATGTAGTCTGGACACAAAAAGTATGCCTAAAAATTTACTCATGGTGATATCCATGGGCTGTCCACAAAAAGATCTCCTTTAGAGTGACATTTGAAGACGGCTGTAAGCCGTACCCATTTGGATGTCTTACAGCGTGACATTAGTATAGACATACAAAATCCTATGGACATTGGGTTAAGATATCTCACTCGGCTGATAGATGGGCGACGTACATCCTATTGTGAGAATCCGCTGATCCCCAATAAACGGAGCAAGAGGGATCCAAATTCCCACGGCCTTCAACCGAAGGTTAACCTCGTAAAACCTTGAAAATCCAAGTTTACCCTTCTTCACACCTTAAACCCACCGAGATTTCTACCTTACTTGACCTTGTAACTTTCATATAAATATTTGCCTCTGCGATACGCTGAACCAGTCTTATTCTTGATGTCGGGGTTAAAACCTCTGCTCGAGTGTTGCTCCGGCAATGTTGCTCCCACACCTGGGCACTACCACTACACGTATACAGTTTACACGCTACTACATACAACACTTACACATCCACAAACATAGCTTCGGATGTCTCTTTAGAAAGTCCTAGAAGTCGGCCTGGACAAATATGAAGAGAATTCAAATAAGAATACGGTGAATTGCAATCTCATTTCAAAAAGTGGTTTGGTTGAGTGGAAATTAGACCAAACTAATAAGTTGACGACGTTATCGAGTCCATTCCATTATGCCCGATGTTTCTCCCTCGGCTAACATAATAACGGTGGTCTAATGGTCAGAACCTCCGGCTGTATTGTCAAAGGATCGTGGTTCGAGTCTCGGACAAAGCGAGAAAGAAAATACCATTAAATTGAAATTTTATAAAGACAATTGCACCAGTCACTGCTTTATCATGCGGTCACATGCTGCGTTACATTGGTCAGTGTCTTAGCAAAACTATAAGGACCCATGTTTCCCCGACTTCTAACATATCACCGGTGGTATAATGGTCAGCATCCCGGCTTGACATGTCGAAGGACCGAGGATCGAATGTCAACCAAGCAATTTCGAAATAATTGGAATTTTTTAAAATTTAAAAAGACAATAGCTTGAAAATGAGTGTAATCTAACAATTTTGAAATGTTCGACCACCGATCTTCCACTTCCATTAACTCCGGAAGCTTTTTAAGTTTAATTTGTCAAAAAAGGGAGGAAAGGAAAGAATGAAAAAAAGAGGAGACCAGACTCTCCTTTTCTCCCTTTTCTTCCCTCGGACACGATTTACCCGAAAAGCCTATGCGCAAACCACAATGGGCGAGCCAAATAAAAATCTGCTGTTCACGGCACCCCTTCACACTGCAACGCGCCGCAAAAATATTAAATAACATATCACTCAATCGGATTCAGAATCTTGGATTGCTGTATTGGTTTTAACCTTTTTTGCTAAATTTATTAGATTTTCCGGTAAATTTCCATTTTCGCAGCAGTTAATCCTTCATTTTTCAACCAATTATTTGCCTTCAACAACGCACTTACAGATTTTTCATGTAAGGCGAACGCAAGGGAGTTTTTGTGAGTTTCATTTCTTTCATGAAACTAAAAATTCTCTCCGCAGAGACAATGCTAAACGGCAAAGAAAGTAGGAGGGAAATACAGACTTTCAAGATCGGGAATTGTGGCTCCCCACTGGGAAGTTTTTGCAGCAAATCCAGCAGATACACGATTCCAATAAAATTCTACATCCATGTTGTAGAATGCAAAAGTAGATTGACTAGAATCAATTTCAAAGTAATCAATGGGCATATTGACATTAGATCTCCATTCTTTATCTGCCTCAACAACATTACAATGGTCATTGAACAAAGGAAAACGTTTGAATAGGGAAGACAAGGATGCAGGACAAAGATTACGAGCATTCTTCGGTTTCACTAGCGGAAGAATTTGGAACTCATGGTCCTTAAAACCAAAGCGTTTCTGAATTTCAGAAATGGAAGTTATAAAGAATTTCTAGACGAACGCGAATAAATATTCAATCGGCGTGAAGGAACGTTCAAATTCCTCACTGAACGCGAGTTGAAAGGCTCGATCATATTTGATACGAATGGGATCACTTGAAGGAGCATTTTTAGAAGGAATCTGAATTTGATGTTTACTAAGGTACGCAAGTGCATACTTCCTAGCTTTCTCCTCGTCAGTGGCCGTCAGTGGCTCTCTCTTTGGGGAAAAACATAGTAAAAAACGGTTTTTCGGCCGGTTCACTTGCGCCTCTAGTTTGCCGCTCACTAGTTCAGTTCAGGCGTTCGTTCTCAGCCAGACGTCACGTGGAGGCATTGCCAAATGTACAGTTTTATTTGTTACATCAAATTGGAGATTTGATAGGCCCAATAAAAGTGGGCCTGAAAGACGCGGGCCTGAATGACCGGGCCTGAACGTCGTACACCCTTTATATATGTATTCCCGCGCGGCCATATTGGAATAGTTGAACGTGTCGGCCATTGAAGTAGTTCCAAAATGGCGGGACAAAACAATCATGGCTATTAATAGGAGAAGAGCATGAAGGGGGCGGGGTTACAGACGATACATACAGTAAACGACATGCACTCTTTTGGTCAGCGCTGAACTGCGCATTACACCTTTCGGCTCTAAGGGCAAAAGAGGGGATATAGTGATATAGGCAGCACGAAAAAGGATGGGTCCGTTTTAAAGTGGGGGGAGCTAATCTCAACTTTGAAGTGATATTACGGGGGGGGGGTGAATTATTTTTTAAAAAATAAAAAACAAATACCATGAGAATCAGCGTTAAAAATTGATTCTAATGATATTTATTTAAAATGAATCCCTTATTCATGCAAGGACCCTATTGGTACACTGTATGGGAGACCAGATCCATATTGGACACTGAACCACGTAAGACAGAGTCGGTAAAAATAGTAGAAATGATTTTTTAAATCCAAATTTTCTACAGTTTATTCTTGTAGTGTAAGCATTAACTGTTATAAGTTGTATGAAAATTTCATGGTTATTTCCTGAGATATTCAAGAAATAAAAAAACACGGGAAAAATGCGCAAATTTTTTCCCCACTAACGGTGCAATTGTGCCCAAGTTTGACGGGTTAAAGAAAATCTGCTTACATAAAAACATAGGCTAGTCATTTGCCTACAGTATTCACCTGAATTTTTATTTATAAGTATGACAGTTTAGACGATATTCACATTTTAGTGGAGGACGGTCTCTCGGGGTAATTTGGGACAGGGAAATTGTCCTATCTTAACGAGAGACTTCAGCGCGACCTACATATTTTCCCTATCTCGCCCCATGTAAAAGTAGTAATTCTTTCCCTATAAGAAATGTTTTTTTCAGTTTTAAAGATATAATTTCCAAAATGTGTTTGGGGTTTAACTACATTACCATCTACATTTCCTGATTTTTTCATAATTTTGTATTCATCCTATCCCTCTTTTAATATCCTGTCTAACATGGTGCAGGCGTCTGTCCAATATTACCCCGGCCTGGTAATAACTAATAAAACATGAAAAAATTCAAACCTCAATTAATTTTATAATTTTAAAGGTACGTAACTGAAAAAAATCATCGGTGTGCGGAAACTACCCATTGTTCCGTGTGTTTTTGCAAAAAAAAATTCTCTTTCGTGTAAGGGGATGGGAGATATGGGGAAAAACCGGAACTTCCAATATGGGTCCGGTTTCCCCTACCAATTTCGAGAGTAGGTACTGTATATATGTATAAAGTATACGCTACTTCGGTGCTCATGGGTTGGACCAAAGCGCCAATGTTAGTAGAAGAATTGGGAATCGGGATGAGGATACTGTAGGGACTTGACATCCACGGAGATGAAACATCTGCATCTTTAAATCGCTCTGATGTTACCACTAAGGCCCGAGATACAACTCAGCGTCCTAAAATGACAATTAAGAATGGTTCAAACGTGAGATTGCTTTATTAGCTAATAAAAATTATTCATGCTATATTTGTGTGTTAAAGTAGAGTACCCGTTGACGTAAGAAAGTTAATCCTCCTCGCTGATTTGGCAAATCATCTACGACCATATTAGGTCCAGTCATGGGTATGTATGAATATCTATAGAGAGTAATTAAAGATGAAAACAAATGCATCGCAGTATGATTCCTTGCCAAATTAAGAACATAATAACCACTATAGGGGGAGAGGGGGCTAGTTGGCAAGTGCGGTAAGTTGGCATTTTGCTAATTAGGCCCCTTACAGACCAAAACAAATCAAGCCTTTTACACCAAATATGAAAGACAACTCGCAGATTGCTCGTACAAAATTTCAAAAGTATACGATTTCCCCAACAGGAGTTATAGCAAAAAGAAAAAAAAATACGGCAAAAAGTTTTTTTTTTTGCCTCTCAGCACTTTTTATTTTTCTCATAGTATAAAACTCTAAGTGTGTCAGAAAACCCATTAGCCAAATAGAATTAATGTTTGTCTTATTTAAAAGAAACCCGACATTTATACATTAAAAAGTTATTTAGTTATCCATTTGTTTGTTCGAAAAGCACCCTATGGGGTTAGTTGTCAGAAATTTTGAGGGGCATGTTGTCATAAGGATTTCTCACCAGATGCTGAGTTGCAAGTTTTCAAAATTCGAACTAGAAATTTTGAAGCAATGCAGAATCGTCAGCAGCCAACTTACCCGTAGATGGGGCAAGTTGGCAGACTTTTTTTTGCAGTTTTTCTCAATTTCACAATTTCGTGTAAATGAACGTTGTAAACAAATACGATCAATTCATTAAGAATTGAAATCTGAATCTAATTCATTCATTTTACCAGTAGTGTACTCAAAAAATTCAAACAAATTCCGGAAGAATGCACCTGACAACTAACCCCCCTCTCCCCTAATTACGTGAAATTGTAGCGAAGAGAAACGGGTTCTGCAGACTGGACGGCATGACCAGTCGAATTTATATTCAAGTCGAAAATTCCTGGAAGCTTATTCACATGTCACAAAAAAATTTAAAAAAATAAGTAATTAAACCAGCATAGACTACATTATAAACTTTTTACTGGAGTTGCGATTAAGCGAAGAAAGAAGATGTTTTCGGTTTAGGGGATTCGATTCCTGAGGTAACGCTTCACTCGGCCCAACAACGACTAGTTCTGCGTTGAACCGGCCAATGAACATGAAGAACACGAATGGTAATCGCCTCATCGCGTTGCTGCTTCGTGGCTGCTATTGATGGGTTCAGCAATAGTGGAGGCCTTTTTACATGTTTTAAATAACTGCATTGATTTTTACTTTTAAAAAAGCAGCGAAAATATTTGTAGATGGTTTGTTGTTGTTTTTTTATGTTTTTTTTCCGTAGCCTATTATAGAGCTGAATCGCCATGGAAACGATTTTTTTAAAACCCAAACAGAAGGTTATTCCACTCTCGAAAAAATGTGTCTTCTTTTGCCCAACTGAAGGCCTATAGGTAACAATTATTACAAAATTGGCTGTATTTTCGTTTCTGATTCTTTTGTTATAACCTTTTCCTGTCGTCGTAGTAACACAAAATCTCCTGTGGCAATTAGACGCAATTAAAGTTGGTGCGTTCAATTTCATTCAACGCCATGATCTTTATATTTTGCATAGTTCACATAGCATATTCATCGGGCTGTGCGTCTGAGTTTAGATTTGAGCATTACCAAGTACCGGAATGATTTTCAAAAATATTTAAAAAATGCAAGCAATAATTTATATGGCGTCCAGATACTTAGTGCATGTTCATTCATAAAAAATAATCAATTGCAACATAAACAATGCGGAGTAACGCGACGAATATAAAGAAAACCGTCCCATGTTTCCTACAAACTATATCCCCAAGATTGAGCGGTAAATTATGGCTAGAGAAATCGGTCAATCTCGTTATTATAGGCCTACTTCACAGCATTGGAAACATTCAATCGCGATCGATTGCTGCTTGCATACAATATATGTTTCTTTTCTTTCTTTAATTTTATTGATTGGGTGGATCGAGATGAGAGACACACAAAAAAAATAATAGGTTTTGAAGAGAGAAGTTAAGTTTAAACTAAACCGTTATGATGAAAATGCTGGGCGAGTCCTTCAATTCCTTTTGCTGATGGTGTGATTTATTCGGATTTATTACATGACATGAATTTAAACAACTAAAAAATACACAAAGCTGACAAATATTCGCATCCGACCGGTTTCCGCCTTCGGCCCCACAATACAATTGCTGTTAAGCACGTAAAAAATAGCGGGAAAGAAAGAAAATGATTTCGTCTTACGTAATTTGATATTTGTTATTGAATAGTAAATCAAAATACTTAATTTGGGGGACTTCCAGCTAAACCATATGACCTTCAACGATTTGATTCTAATATACTTTTGTTATGTATAAGGTTTCATGGTGTAATGGTTAGCACTCCAGACTCTGAATCTGGCAATCCGAGTTCAAATCTCGGTGAGACCTCATTCTTTTTTTATCTTTCTTGGAATATCTGTGGATTTTAAAAATCTACTTGGAACCTAATTTCATTTTAAAGGCGAAAGATTGTGTTATCTGTGGTATTTTGAATTGATTTTTAAAGATTTTGAAAACAGGGGAGCAGACAAAGTGTCATCGATAGCTTTTCCTGTCCATTAGGCAAGAAAAGAAAAATCTCTAATTAAATGGAACAGCCGCGGCAAAATGTTGGCAACAATTCCATTTAAAATTGTAGAGACACCTTCCGACACGCACCATTCAATTTATGATCAATAATGTTTCCATTTAAAAAAATAAATGATTATTCCAACAAGAAAATATAAACATAAATAATACCGGTACTAAAGAAAAAACTAGCCTATTCAAACAAATGTCTTCATTTTAAAATTATTTTGTCTTACTTGTGGTCTTATTGTGTCGTCGCTGATTAATTTTTTTTTTTTCGGAATAAAGACGGAAAAATTTTGACCAAGGGAAATTATTAGCACATCCTGGGGGATAAAAATTAATTATCTGACGTTTCAGTTTACAAAAATGATGTAAATGGGATTTTTATTTTCATTTCAAGACAATAAGACATGAATGGTTTCCATCATTTGACAGCTCTGCATTAACACACAGAAACGGGAAATGGATCTGAGATGGGAACAAAGAGGCTGTTCTGATTTGCTTATCAACCTTATTCACTTTTATGAGAAAAAGGTTATGCTGGGCGTGCCGGAGTAGCCTAGAAAATCGGATTGGGACGAAGGCCGTGAAGGAGGGCAAGGACGTACTTCATTTTCTCTTCTTTTGTTATCAGCTTTTGTCCGTCGAAGTACAGTTCCCGTGATTCCGCGGATTCCGCAGAATGAAAGAATCGGAGAGGCGATCTAGGATTGGTGAAGTCGTACCACCGGTATGCAACTTGAAGAGGTTTGTAGGCGGATTCCATTCCCAGTAAATGAGTCAGACTACCGGCGGAAGCGGGTGCTGCCGATGCGGAGGCGACAATAAGCAAAGTGAAAACGACCTGTTATAGCGCCAAAACATTTCAGATTAAATTGAATAATTTACAAAATATACAAAGCAACTTACGAGGACACGCATATTGTTTGTGTTAAGAATGGAAACTTGGTTAGCACAACACACAATTCTGCAATTGATTGCAGGCTTATATATACGTTAGCAATCAGGGCGTTGGTCTGAATTTACTTCCTTGAAAAGAACTACCTTCATCATCTTCGCCCGTCTTTCGTCGCGCTCATTGCGCAATCAATGATTTCGCAACTGATTCCATCTCGTTAGTTTGCTGCGCACCTTGGCGATCCTCAATATGGAATAAGCGCATTTAAATTAGTCTCGAGCGGTCTCGAGAACCATGGTCAAATTTAAAGAAATACTTTCACTGATTTCGTCACCAACAACCAGCAGAAATGAAAAAATTTAATGCGTATTTATGTAAGGACGCATCTTAGCAAGCCAAAATTTTGGAAAACATTTGAATATGCTCCAATTGGAAATTCGGGTGTGATGGAAATGAGCCGAAATACATTATAACCGCTCGTCCTTCATCGATATTTAATAAACTTGTTTTTGTTTTGTTTTCTTGTCTGAATTAGTTTGAAGGAGGATGATTATGTACGTCACTGTAGCACCTGCCAACTTTAATCAAATTCGAAATTATGATGAAAGAAAAATAAATATCATCAAAACTTAAAATAAATGCAAAAAAAAACTTACAGCCGGAACAAGGTGTATCACAACTTTAAACAGTCCAGCAGCTGAAAATTGAACGAGATCTTCGTCAATTTGAATTAGAAACGTACGCCATTGCCTAAAAATATTTGATGAATTGAAGGTTTCCATCCGTATTAATACACGTTAAATTGAAACTAAAATTACTGCTATTTTTTCGGCCAGCGTTTGACGCGTTGAGCGTTGCGTTGATATAATCCGCGGCTTGCGATATTGCAGTAAGTCTCTCGCGAAGAAGTCGTACCTGTTAACGCACTACTAAAACCATAATGGAGAGCACGGCTGGTTTAATAAAGAAGATGCCCATATTGACTAGTAAGAATGATTGCTGGAATGAAGGAATGGAAACAAACAGCGCACCGGTACCCTAACTGCTTGTGTTAGGCTCAGGTAACCATAGAAATATTAACAATGTATGCATCGCAATTAAGCAAAGTATGTCTCTAAAACAGTTAATTGTCTCTGATCCATTGAAACGCAAACATGTCGACCCAATATCCATAACAGCCAAATATGTATTTGTTTGATTGATGGAAATGCCAATAAAATACACCTGCTGATTACTATAGACAAAAGTAGGCTACTTTTAATATACCCTAATAGTTCTGTGCTGTCCGATCAAATATACAAGGAAAGCCCGGAGAAGCGTATAATGGTAAAAAGTTGCAACTTGTCGGTCATTGACGAGGTATAGAATTTCAAGGCCAAAAATTGTGTAAAAATAAGTTTTACGCGAATCTCATATTTTACCCATAGCACTCGGAAAACCCGCCCTACAAGACGAACATCATAGGTATGATACACTTATAGCTCTGTACGGAAATAGATTCACATATGCAGCTATATACAAGCATACGTATATCCGCTGTGAATGGTTTCTGTCCGGGTTCTGTGTTGCTTAAATTACAGGAAAATGTGGAATATTAAAATGCTCTGTCAGAAATTGAAATTTGGTGAATATTCCTTTGCCTTTCCAACCGAGTTCCCAATTCCCATCACCAAAATTATGGATTGGGCGATTAGCCCTGTATGATAGACTCATTGAACGAAATTATAGCCTAACTTTTTGGCTATAAGAAAAAAAAAACGAATTTTGATTTTAAGGGATTTTAATGTCAAGAAATTTCGTCTTGTCCCATCAATAATTTAACAGCGCATGATGTACTGTATCTGCAATGTTGAATAATAAACGTATAGTTATATAAATATAAGTGTTATGCGGGTGTTATACCGTATGCTTCAAAGACGCCAAACAATTCTGAAGGAGACAGCGGAGAAGCGAACCTTATATTGAAAGAACGAAGAGATTATTTTCTTCAATTCAATTGAGGGTTATATGCTACATTAGAACGTAACCCAGATATCTTGTGGTTTGTTGTATTTTTCATTCTGAACGCGGTATTAATATACATCGTCACACTTAAATATGATAAAATATAGTTTTATTTAATTCGGGATCCGTCTTGAAACTGATTATAAACACTTGTAGCAAAATGTTTGCTGTTGTTACTTATGGGGTCGTAAACATCATTTAATTTATCCTTTTTCCAAATAAAGTCCATGACTGCACTCAGCGGCATCCTTTTGGCATGTGCCGATTGGTATATCCTAACCGGAGTAAACCAGTTTCCTGGCCGAGTGTTTCGTTCGCACTCACTCACTAGAACAACTTTATTTTTAGCTCGCTGCATCGCAAAACGAGTTGGCCACCGCTCAATAGACCAGTATGTGCCCTCATTCGTTTGGAAAACTATGAAAAGGTGATACATTAAAATATCCATCATCTGCCAAGAGTTTATTGGTGCCTTGTAAATTTCAATTTTAACTAGAATCTCATCAGAAGAGCTCAAATCATGAACACGGCTGAGAAGTTCGTCGACAGTGATGAATCCCGCCCCGCTTGTTCCCGATGGTTGATCAGCTGCCGAGTCAAAGTAAACATCCAACTGTAAATTTTTCGACTCCGCTATCCGCTTGAAAATTAAATCGGCAAAGTGCTGGCAGTTGTAGGAAAGAACACCGTATTCTTGATTCAAGTAATCTTTCCTCCAGAGGTAATTGATGAGCTCCTTTATTTTCGTGCATCCGCTGGATTTCTTTACCAAAATTATGTCTGTCAAGGAAGTTATCCCCGTTGTACGCTTCACCCTCCTGTACATATCACGAACACTTTCCAGCTTTTTGGAGCGCTGGATTGTGACGCCTTCGTTGTTTTTCTCGATGGACCACCACCAATTCTCCGTTTGGAATACGATGAAAGCGTGATGGAACATAGCGTTGGACACTTGCCACGAGTAAAGCGGATTGCTGTAATGCATCACTTCGTCAATATTCTCCGACACGTCCACCAGATTCGAAAGTTTGTCACGTAGTTCTTCATCTGTTATCCAATAGCCGTCTCCCTTCGGCTCGTCCGCTTTAGGATCAAAATACAACTTTTTCGTGTACGTGTCAGCACCATTGCTACTAGTACTTCTGGACATTTCAGTCCCAGTCAGCTTGTATTCTTTTAAATTTCAAAACAATTTTTGTATATAGAAGCACCGTTAAAGAAAATGTTGGTCTGGCGTGATTGGCCAACAAAACAGAACTGCTTAAAATTGTAGAAGTCTGAAATAAAATCGCAGCATCCGTGCTAATTTTGGAACATGGTGGAACATATTTTTGCATTGGTCCAAGCTTAGATCACGTGCTGTGTGCTACTCACGCCTGTGTTTACTTTAACGTTCCTTTTTTTTATTTCCTTTCCGAAGAATAATCAGCATGTGGTATGATAAAGTTGATTTCGGCTTGCAAGCTCCCTTTATAGCCTCTATCTTGGCCATTTGAGCGTCAAGTGTTCTTCGAATAGCTGATGTTCACAACGCTTGTTTGTTTAGATCTCTTGAATTTCAGATTCCAATTGACTGATTGTCTGTTTTTTTTCCCCACCACGATGTAGAAATCAAATATCCATATATAATAAAAGAACAAGCTTTTGTGGGAGGAGCCTGTGTCTGTGTCAACAATGTGTCAACACAGGCTCCTCCCCCAAAATGGAACATGCCCAAACATGCCCAACACCAGATGTCGTCGCCGTGATGACGCACCAACCAGCATCACCACCAGATGTCTCGCCGTGATGACGAAATCATCAAGTAAGGAACTGGGCGCAGATCTCCCACGATAAAATTTATTACGGGCAGATCGTGCTACAGAAAAGCGAATATTTAAACAGTCCAACTTTACGCTAGACAAAAGTTCCCCGGATTTGAACGGGGCTCAGGTTACTCGTATGAATATAACCTAAGTTATATCTGTACATGACACATATGTACCGGTATAGATGTGTAAGTGTAAGTGAAGACTAACAAACGACACCAGCGAGACCAATTTAATATTCTCCGGCCTTTTATATAATATTTTCATATCTCTTTTACGCCTGGTGATAATACTTGTTGTGATTTGCATTTAATTTTTATTCTATTTTCATAATTCATTAATGAAAGAGGATGACTAGATCGCTTTGCCTTTCCTTTATTATAGTTTTTTTAGAAGGGGGTTAGAGAAAGATGGGAAGTTGTAAACGACCGGATATAGGGCAAACTTACCATGAAAACGCAAAACTCTTGGTTATTTTATGAAAGGAAGGCGCTGGCTTTTTAAACAAGAAAATATGTAGCAAATAATGATGGCTACGGAGTCGTGTAGGCCTGTACCGGTAGATTATATTCTCACTGCAATGTCAGGCTTAACGCGTTTCTAGTGTAGCCCAAACAAACAGTAAAGGAAATTATGTTTTGTGCGCGCTAGCTGATACAGACCCAACTCGATTGGAAGGGGCTGCGTGCAAAATCAAAGAATTGAAAATTACAGGGTCTTTGCTTTGCGAGTCGTTTTTATGACTATAATAGCTAAATAATAATCAAGGTGGGTTTAATTTCTTTGTTGTTTTTTCGTCAAAGAAGGGGACTTCTACAGTTTTGCTTCTTGCAAATGCACACAAGAAATTCGCAAATTAATTTTCAATTTTTATAACTCAAAAAATCAATAGATTATTCTGCTATGACCGTAAGTCAAACTTTTTTCTCGGACGTTTTTCAAAGATGTTTCGAAACATATATTCACTTTACAACAAATACTGAAAGAAGAGCACAAAATAATTGGAATCAATTACTTTAAAAAATGAATTTCTATATTGCGTTTATGTTTTCATTACATCAGTAACATTCAACTGCGTGTTATTACTGTAAATTAATAAAACGGGCTGTTTACAGAATACAAAACAAGTCTGAAGAAGGTCGTATAGTTGGTGTTGGCTATTGCCGCCCAAGCTCATGCAGTTTTACGGATACAGTGCCGCGTTCAATCCAACGACTTGCCCGTCGCTCCCATCGCCGATTTGGTAGCGCCCGCCCAGATCCAGGACACACCCGAAGTCGTCAAGGCCAAGGCCACCCCGGTCCGCGCTAGGCTCTAAAGTGGAGCTGCTCATCCATTCCCGCCCAGAGCCCCAGACATCTTGGATTGCATTTTTAAAACTTGCATATCCTAACAAAAAATTTAAATGAATCGATTGTTTCACGTGATTCGTTGGCAAAAGGCTGCATTAAATACATCAGTAGTCAATACATCATACTTTTTCCTTATTTGAAGAAAAGATTTTCAAATAAATTCAACTTAGCTGCACTTCAAATGTCATCTCAAACGGGGAAACGACCAAACGACACAACACACCTGTCCTTGCTGATGCATAGCAGTAGGGTTGTGCACTGAACTACCATCTAGTGTGCATCTGGACATCTACTTGAGCCGAATGTTGGTGTAGCACTGTAAGCACTGTGTTACCGTCGATGTGCCGTTACGGACGTTACGAAGGTCAAGGTGGACGTTTGGGGCGGAAGGATTGTTTCAACAGACTTGATTCGATTACTAATGCTGGGATTTCAGCTACTGTGCTCTTTTATTAGATCAGGTCGACCGAAGTGTTTCTCATTTCTTGAAAAGAGTTTCTAACATAAAAGGCGATGTCAGTCAATTATATAGTATATAATAGTATATATAGAATTATATAGAATGAATGTAACAAATAGAAACTCATTCATACTGGACTGGTGCTGAAGGCGAAAGGGAAATTCTGCTGTTTTTCGGTTTTCTTCGTTCTCGTTGTGTAAGAATCCTGGGCTTTTCGAGATCGCACGACGACGACGTCCGGGACAGGAGACAGGAGCAGGACACGCAGTTAAAGAGGTTGTGGATGTGGTGCAGGTTGTTGTGGAAGTAAGAAGTGTTGTGAAGTTGGAACTGTAGTCACTGTCACTGCTGGTAGAATCACTGTAAATGTAGATCTGTCATAAATATTAGAACGGCATTTTTCCTGCAGTGGCGTGTATATACAGTAAACTTTTCAAAATTAGGATCAAGCCGATGATCACCTTAGAAAAATTCTCTTGATTGTCATTGAGGAAAATTCACGGGTTTTGTTCACACCCATTTATAAAATGCCGGTCGAATCAACGTCGCATTTTCGCTGCTCCAAATTAACATGAGGGTTTCAACGGCTCTATTCCAGCTAATAATTATCAATCAGTTAACAAGCACACGTATTGTTCCAAACATTTCCAACATATTAACTGCATTTTTCCTTGCAGCTACATGCAAAACAGTATTTTGTATTCTGGCCAACGAACCCAGAGAAAAGCTGTTCTTTATCATACGGCGTTGATTTATGGTCTTTCCGTATTTAATCAGTATCATGTTATTAACTTAAATACAAGATATAAATAATGGCAAGCATTCGTAATAGCCTGTACACACTGTAAAATTTAGATGAAATTTCAGCAAGGCTGTTATAAACACTATTGTAATCACTATTGAATACTGTACAGCAAGCGACAGCAAGCACCGAATCTAATAAGACTAAGAATTCATTAAATTGGAGTCGACTGTAAAACTAAAAAAGATTTGAACACATCAAGCCTCGTATAATAACTCAATTTCAAAACGGAACTGTACACAAAATGAAATTAGATTTTTCGATAACAAGAGACGATTTCGGCTTAACTTACGGATTGTTGAGAATACCCAGCCCAGTCCAGCCACATATGCGCATGTAAGTAGGGCCTATCATGATAAATTACAAAGTTCCAGCTGTTACACAGAACATGCCATCCACGAGGAACATTCTCTTTCTCGTCTTTCTCTGACCGTCTTTAACGACGTCTTTAAAGCGCCAAGCCGCAAACACACCTGCACACTTTTAAAAAAGTCTAACCAACAATGATTCAGATTCAGACTGGCTGCGCTGGCTGGCAGAGAGACAGAGAATAGGAAATCAGGGAAAACCACACTGAGGTTTGACACGTACTGCTGCTCGACTAGCGGGTATTGCACATCTATATTAGGGAACAAACCAAAGAAACTATAAGAAAGAAACCCAAAACCACCCAAAACACCTGAGGGTGCTGCAGCGGGTGTGAAATAAAACACCTACCACTATTATAGACGGATTACATGGCAGAATCGATAAAACAACGGGCAAAGTGGGTGGGGTAAGTTTAATTTAAAGACAACTCCTGATGACGTATACATCTTAGTGAGAAATATCATAAATGTAGGTACTAACAGTTTAAGACAGGGCGTAAAATATTAAGAATCAATTGATTTGAATTGCGATTCATGTTGCGTTCATGTTATATTACACCTAGCACTCCACTGTGTCTTGTAATTGTTAAGAGACTCTCTTGCGAGAAAAAAGAAGCTCGTTATTAGCGGGTATTAGTCTCTTCGCCCGTCTTCGCCCGTCTTTCGTCGCTTATTGCGCAACAATAAATGATCTCCCAACTGATGTAATCCCATCTCGTTACTCTGCGCACCTTTGGTGATCCTCAATATGGAATAAGCCCGGCTGTGTGCGACTGCTGGAAAAGAACCGGATGAGCAGTCCAAAACTCAGGCCAAGATGCCTGATTAATCAACGGGTGTGGGGCCGGCTGGGGCCGGCGGGCCGCTGATGATAGGAATGGGTTTTCCACGTTAAAGCGATTCTAAGCGATTCTAAGGGACCACCACTAAATTTTTTCCCCAGCACAGGACAACCCGTAAATTTTCCCGCCCATCTAGACCTTCCTATATCCTAAATTACACAACTTTTAACAGTCAACTCCTTACTCAGCTCACATCTACATAACCTCAAGCTCAGCAAACCGTCTCCAAGTTGCGAATGTGTAATGAAGTTTAATCCACCCCCATTTCCTCATTCCCTGACGACTATTCTCTCAGCCGCGCGAGAGAATACGATAGACGACGAATATCATATTACGAAAAGAATAAGGGAAAAACCCGAAAAATGGTAAAAAATTGAATAATTTTATGAATATCATCATTAGTAATTTAGTATTATTATTTTTTATTAATATTTCTTTCGGATTTTTTCACATTTTCTTATGTTTCTTTTAGATTTTTCTATCTTTTCGTATCTTTTTATTAAAAATAAGGTGAACGAATATTTTTTTCGAGTTGACAACCTCTCGAAGTAGCGCAGCACTCATGTAGTGTGACACTAGGCCTACACAGCCTCGTCATGCGGATCGATGATGGCCATCAATCCTCTTGTCCACTCCGGCCGATCCAGGTCAAAATGAGGTCCATCGTCACCGTCAAACGCCTTCATCGATCTCGCAATCCAAACCATGGAAACCAACGTCACCTATTTTTTATACAGCAATACCCAAAAAAAATCTAGTCTTATATCTAGTCTTCAACTCTCTTAATCAACCTTACGGGGCAATGGGACTACGAACGCCATTGAGTCGGCCAAAAGCTACACCGACAGCCGCCAATGTGCGGTCTTTAACTTCATACCATGCCGGATAAGTTCGTCCGCCCACACAGAGGCTAAGAGGTCCCAGTCGCCCAAAATGCAATTTATTGTATTTATTTATTATCTTCTCTTTCCAGCTTCGTTGCCTTATGTTTTATGTTCTAATGTATCATATTATTTATTTCAACAGCAAATAAATTTGGGCGTGACTCCTTTGGAGTGGAGCTTGGATTCAAGCTAAAAAAATGGGTTTTGGGTTTTCAAACATGTATATTATACAGATCAGTTGGTTTTCCACTTTTTCCTAATTTTATTAAACTTTATATTAATTATAAAGTAAATTGATATAACTGTTAAATTGTTAATCATTATTTATTTTGGCAACTGTGGAAATTGATATTTTTTTAGCCATTGCTAAAATGCTTTAACATTTTTATTATAATCAAAATTTTATACCATTGCCGCGGATCAGGATTTTTCCTGATCCGTGGCAGCCTCCAAGTCCAGCGTTGGGAAGGAGAGGGCCTTGACATGGAACAGCCTCACGCTTGAAGAGTTTGTGAATCAGTTCTTCTTCCTGGGCTGTTGCCGTTCCGTGAGTGGGATGGGTTTCAAGTCCAGCGGGACGGTCAGCAACGGTTGGAACAGCCTCACGCTTGAAGGGCCCATGTACGAGACCAAGTGATTTCCAAGGTGATTTCTTCCCATAAATTGAGAATGGATTGATTTCTTTTGCCACGACGGCCAGCATTACCATTGCAAATATCAACAGAATAATCTACAAAGATAAATGCAGTGTATTCAATATTATTGTATTCAAATTACATATAAATATAATTTTTATTTTAGGCTTACCTTGGATTTCATGTCTAGAGTACTGATGTTACTTTGATATTATTTTTTGAATATGTATACTGTCGAATGATTCTCTATTGTCGATTTGGTCGAGCTTTATAGTCGCAAAAGTAAATTGCTTGGGGCAGAATTTCGAAATGTTGGAAATTTCCTTTGTTTTTTTTCAGCTTCACTTTCCCAAAACCAGTTGAGTTGTTCACGTGTTCTTGCCTTAACTTGTCATTTGACATATAATTTATTCGAGGTTGATTTTATCATTTTTCTGCATCTCCTATACCACTAGCTTGCAAACCTGAAATCATCATGATTTCTTAGTCCTGATTTTCTCTTTATAGGGTCAGAGACTCCTACCTGATGGGGTTTTCAAACATAGTCATAAGTTGGTTTTCCCCTAGTCATGTCCGGAGAATATATTGGCCTAGCGTAACACGAAGTATTTATTGTTTGGCTTTTCACTTTCATCAGCAACAGCAACTATGCGTAAATTGGCAAAAAGTAACGTTGGCGTAAAATCCCTCTTTTTTATTGACAATCTTCTCTTATTTCTCATTAACAAATGAATATCCGGTGAATATCCTGCTCGGCTGCTTGTAATTTTTTTTCAAATTTTCTTCGTTTTTTCATTCTTCGCTGTAATCACCGAATGTCGCTATCCGTGATTCTTATCTTTTTTTATTTAACAATCCATGCCGTGAAATGACCGCCGTGAAATTGTTTCTGACCTGTTCATTTTTGAATTAGCAATTTGTCCGTTGCCATCTAAAAGTCGAATTGAAACTCATTTTGCAATTTAGAAAAAAAAACATTGAATAAATGTATGATTAGTTTAAAAATAATTTCAAGAAACGCACAAAAATATTATTAAATCTATATATTATAAATTAATAGGGAAATTATTTGTGTACAATTGTACAACTATCACTGCAAAGTCAATTAGAATCAATTTTTTAATGTTGGATGTGTGAAACATTTTTAAAGGAAACGGCAACTGAAATTCTTAAAACGCGATGTTTCTGTAATTTTTGTATTGAAACACGAATCATCAATTTTTCCTCGTGGCATCTAAGGGTCTCTTATTTTGCGTCGGCAGTTTCGGCCAAGGTTTCGGCTTATAATTAGAATTGTATCGAACTTTGGGCATCGCGAAGCAAGGGATCATATAAATACAAACACCAAGAGGTATCCGTCGCCAGGGCAGCCCAGCCCAGATGGGCATCTCCTCGTTTAAATATAATCAGTATTTTTTAAAAATTACAATGGGGAAAAATCATTACGTATTTCAACTAAAGGAGTAGGCCTAAACGGACTTTGCCATGACTGTCAGTGGAATTTGGAAACCGCACTCTTAACCAAATTTGTCTTCAAATTTTGACTGTTGTGAAATTGTATATTTGCGTAATTTAAACTTTGAAATAATAAGATATATTTCCTTCAAATGTTTAAATTTCTAAAAATGTGTGTTCCCATGTGTGATGCAATATTATAATTCACTTGATGGGAACGCGGAAAATTCGTCAATTTAAATTTGACAATAAATTATCCGAACTAATATATACAATTATACATAAGGAAGAAAAACAAACAAATCGTTTGGCTTCTTTTTAGCCCTTCTTTCTTATAACATTCTAGCAGCCATATGAGGATGTAGAAAGCAGTTATTACTCTGGACAAACTAGTTTGCTATAGCAGGAGAAATTAACATAAATTCTCACCTCAATTATTAGCAAAAAAAAACTTTCGAAACCTCGAGGGGTTGTCGACTCGAAGAAGTTCTCGTTCTTCGCACTTGATCAAATTTTTTCGAAAATGACTCCAAAATTCTATCAAATTCCAGAAATTCGTACACCTGGCAAAATCGACAACTTTCGCAAAATTTCAAATTTACGTAAAATTCTCCCTTGTTTTGTTTAGAATTAAATTTGTTGTGCACAACCTATTACTCTATTAGCCTATGGGATTTCCTATAGGCCTACTTCCCTTGTTTTACCATCTAATAAAGCAGTAAGCTGGGTTTTTCCACGACACTTCTGGTTTTTCTTTATAAATATTTCGTTTCTCACCATTCCAGTGCTGGGTTTACCAAAGCTACGAGCTGGGTTTTTCCCACAGCACCTTTTGTTTTTCTTTATAAGCATGTAGATATATGGGCGGAGCTCGAGAGCTCCCTTATTTTTCCCATGCTGGAGCAGTATTAGTATTTATGCTATCTGATTTCACTAGCTCCATTCACTTCTATTTTCTTATTATTACAAGAACCACACAGAATATAGTTCTCTTGTTTTCGGTTTTTCTATTTCAGCATATACAAGTAGAAAATTAATAGACAGTTAGACACTACTACTTAATTTAAAGTCTTATTGTGCTTGCGAGTCTGTTGTCAAATTTGAATCATTCATATAAAATTTGCTTATCAAAACAAATCTGTCCAATTCAAAATTACGGTAGGCGACTTCAACATGCAACAAATCTTGGTAATTTTGTTTTTAATTTTTTTAAAAATAATATTATCAATAGGCCAATAGCTGTACAGATATTTTTTTATATCAATAATCATAAAATATACGATGCAAATTGCAAAATTAATTTAACTTTGATCCAATTATTTATTAATCGTTTGCTATTATATCAGATTGATCCAATTATTTATTAATCGTTTGCTATTGTATCAGATTTTTAAATACTATTCTACTACTTGGCCACATTAATGAAAATTTGACAATTGCGATGCAACTGCATCATGCAAATCCTTGTGTTGTGCATGGGCACTGGTGGTTCGTTGCACATAAAAAAAAATTCAAAAAAATACTATGCCTATATTTATACGCATGCAAATTGATGTTTTGATATTAGCACATATTAGCTACAGTACTGATACGTTACATTTTTATTAGAAAGCATTGCCCTTCTTCTGGGTGATATTTAATGGATTTCATATTTCGTTAATCAAATGCCATCTATTCACTTCATACAACATCGACGTTAAACGATTGGCTAATGTGGTCTGCGACGTGGATCTGAATGTTTTCTTAACTGATTACATCCTAATGTACCATGGTGATCACCTGAAAAGGTAGGGTACCTAGTATTCACATATTAAAAATTAT
The DNA here is from genome assembly GCF_021134715.1 of Daphnia pulex. NCBI lineage: Eukaryota > Metazoa > Arthropoda > Branchiopoda > Diplostraca > Daphniidae > Daphnia > Daphnia pulex. Next base: position 3,403,356 of record NC_060021.1, on the reverse strand, counting down.
GCTAATATAGTCTTAAAAATTATCCGATGCCATTATTTTGGAAATGTAGTTATCTTGGAGAGTACAATAAGATCCGTCGTGACATAATGGAGAACGATGTGAATAAATTCTTGACCAACCCGATCAATGAATATATACTTGTTGGAAGACTGGCAGAATGGAATAAAATCAATGAGCTAATCGCTAATATGAATTCAAGTAGGTCTAAACATTTCGATTGGTTTACGTCAGAACGTCACTAACCATAGTATATTTCTAATAATTATAAATTTGTAAAAAGAAAACGCTAGTTTTTTGGAGAGCAGCACCCATGAAAGAAAAAACAACGACGATTTCCTTCTGAATGTGCTGTTTGCAAGAAAACTACTGCCAACTGATGAAGATGTCACGGGAGCTGCGTATGGTCTCCTTCGGCTGCAAATGACGTATCAACTGGACACTCTTGACATGGCTGATGGAAGAATCGTTTCATCGGGATGGAAGATAAATTCCAGTAGCCATTTGACTGGTATGCTTTTGTTTAAAGTGGGTTGTTTTTATCTGTGATTTAAATTCGGTTTAATTTCATATAGCGCAAGATTGTTGGCAGTTAGGTCAGCAAGCTTACATGATTGGACAATATGATTACGCTGTAAGCTGGTTAAAAGAATCTTTACAAAGATACCACGAAGAACGATACAAAACTGTGAGACAGGAACAAATACTACAATACCATGTTTTTGCTTCCTATAAGCAAGGTGTGGTGTTGCAACAATAATTTGTCATCAAGCATATATAGCCATTTATGCATTGCTGCAAATTTTATTTTATTTTTATAATATACATGCATAGGTCAATTTAATGTGGCTTCGGAACTCACTCAACAATTGCTTCAATTAATGTCGCCCCGAGGACAAACAGACCTGAGTAATATTTTTGACGCAACTGAGTCTCGCCGAGCTTATACACAGGAGTCAACAGGACAAGAAGATCACAGTGAAGATTATAACGCACTTTGCAGGTATATATTTTATGAATTTTAACGAGCAACCTGAGCCCCGTTCAAATCCGGGGAACTTTTGTCTAGCGTAAAGTTGGACTCTTTTTCTATTCGCTTTCCTGTAGCTTAATCATCTGCCCGTAATAGATTTTATCGTGGGAAATCTGCCCAGTGACTATAGATTTCGTCATTACGGCGATGCTGACATCTGGTGGTGATGCTGGTTGTTGCGTCACCAAAGATTGCGTCATCACGGCGATGCTATAGACATCTGGTGGTGATTTGAGACTGACCAATCACAGCGATCGCATTGCGACATGAATAAGCTCCTCCCCCAAATGTCCGTGACAGACACAGGCTCCTCCCCCAAAATGTTCGTGACAGGCACAGGCTCCTCCCCAAAAAGCTTTTGGGGGAGGAGCCTGTGTTGACACATTGTTGACACAGACACAGGCTCCTCCCACAAAAGCTTGTTCTTTTATTATATATGGATTTTAAATTGCGTTATTTTAATAAAATAGGGAGATATAGAATAGCCTATATAGCGGCGTTTTGTCAACTGAAAAGAACAATTTAGCTTAGTTTAATAGACTTATGTTATATGTTTCAGTTGTTTGGAACTTTTCCATCAGTATATGCAAAGGGCTCGGTAATAGGCTGATCAATATAAATTTCTTCAACTTATAGAGGAGAGAACCTGATGGACAAAGAAACGGAATCTCAACTTCATTGCAGTTATTCTTTCGGCAGCTCCGGAAGCGCCTTTCTAAGATTCCAGCCCGTTAAAAAAGAACTCGTTTCTCTAAATCCGTACATCGTCATGTTTCACGATGTAATATCAGATCAAGACATCGAAAGCATAACTCAAATCGCCAAGCCTACAGTAACGATATACTACGTACAAGTCATAAAAACCTATTATAATACCGACTTTTCAAAATTTTATGCAGATGGGACAAGTTTTAACAATAAATGCTTTAACTGAAGAAGAATTTCGAAGTCAACGTCGAGTAGGTGAAACAACTATTTTGAAAGATGGGAATTACTCAGTTCTTCAACGGGTAAATATGTACATTATATTATATCGCAAAAGACTCATATACAGATCACTATGCAAATTCTATGAGTAATATTTTCACAATTATGTTTAATGTATATCGCGATATCACATGTATTTCTAGATTTCTCGCCATATGGAAGACATAATCGGTTATGTGGTGTCAGATGCGTCCAATATATTAAGTTACGGCGTTGGAGGGCACTTTTCTCCACACTGCGATTATATTCGAGTATAATTTCATTTAATTTCTACATAGAGTATAGCCAATATTTTATTATAATTTAAAATCTGTTTGCTTCTCATTAAAATAATACAAAATTTATAGAACAAAACGATCGAGGCCAAAACGGGGAACATCCTAGCAACTTTAATTATTTACGTAAGTAATGTGTTAAAATACGTCTAAGTATAGGCTGATTATACGTTATACAGACACACAAGGTTAATAAGCAAAATTTGTCTACATTTTCCACGTATCAAACAGCTGAACGAAGTAGAAAATGGCGGAGCAACTGTGTTTCCTATTGTAAAAACACGAGTGAAACCGGTTAAAGGTTCAGCTGCATTTTGGTACAATCTCAATCCGGATAACGGCGAAGGAAATCCGACCACACTACATGCTTCATGCCCCATTCTCAGCGGATCTAAATGGGGTAATTTTGTTTATTATTTTCGTAATAAAATTTATAGCAGTAAATACTAAAAATCTTTTCGGTTCCTTATATAGTTTTAGTCAAATCGATAAACTCTTTTGAGCAGATATTAGGCTAGCCGCTATAGCTACTCGGTGGCAACTTCGTTATTTGACAATATCATGTCTTTAATCAGGTGATCACCGTTTGATTTTTTGTGGAATACTTCCCTTGGAAACAAAATCAGTTTTATGTGCTAAATCTTTAAAAAAAATTGGCTTTAGCTGATTTTCATTCTCACTTATGTTGTGTCTTGTGTGTTGCCGTCGGTTTTCGCGGAGAGGCCGTTTCTAACGGTTTCTAAAAATCAAAATTCTGAAGCTATTCGGATGGTTTTGGGTTGTTGCTGTGCTAACTGAAACAGAATTCGATTTCTCTAATAATAAATTAAGTTTTATTGTTTTTATTGTCAAGATTACAAATACACAAATCGTGAGTCGTCATTTTTATGCATTTCAATATTATTTTAGTTCCCTACTACGGTGCGCACTATAGTCGCTCGACTTTTGGCTCTGCGGAGCCGTAGTAACTTTTAAAAAGTCTATATGATTAAGACGCTTATCTATGTAATTTCAAAGGACAGTGCTGACTGGATTTGCCAAGTATCCTACTTTTGGCAACCGCTTTCGTGCCAGATTCATTGAATGGAAACTGTAACACGTCGAATACGAATTAATAAAAGTTGGTGAATGCCAGTACCGTCGAGCGTCGAGTACTTTACACATGTGTTGTAAGCTGTAACTACATACACACACAAAATTCATATTATTATTATTTGCGTAGCCTATAATTTTTCCCTGGTTATTTTATGATGAATAACTTAAACATATATTTTACTTGATGAGAAAAGATTTTTATTTAAAATGAAATCCCCCTTTACAATATATTTTTTCTTCACGACGGACGAATAGCTCTGAACAGAAATCAGGATATTCTCAGTGCTATATATATTTCCGTCCGACGGAAGAATGGACTACCTTTGAAATAATGCACAGAATTTGTAATTTGTAAATTTTTTGAAACCGAATTTTTTATACAAAGACATTTTTTAAGACAAAGACATAAACTGACTTTTTCATGCAGGCCTAATGAAATTTTAATTATAATATAAAAAAAATTTACATAAAAAATTACTTTTCTATATAGGCCTAGTAGGTAAAAATGACGAGATCGAAGTTTTTGAGTTTCTTGCGGGTTGACGATCGGTAGTAAAAGTAAATCCTATATGAATTTTAGAGGAAAAAAATAGAGAAAATCCCATCACGATATTTCAGGGGAAAAAATGATCCAGAGAAGCTCCCGGGCGAATGGGTTTAAAATAATTAAATAAGATTTAATTAAACCAATGTTACTTTTTGATTCATATTTAAATCAGTCAGCTGTGTGCAGGAATAAGCCGGAATAAGAACATTTCAATTAGTCTAGAACCGTCTTAAAAGAACGCATCTTAGCCAGCATCTAACAGGTTAGACAATCATTTACATATGCTCGAATTAGAAACCGGGTGTGACGGAAAAGAGCTAAAATAGAAAAATACATTACATTAACCGCTCGTCCTTTGATATTCAATAAAGATATTTGTTTTCTTGTCTAAATCAATTTTGAAGGAGAATGACCATGTACGTCACTGTAGCACCTGCCAACTTTAATCAAATTCGAAATTATGATGAAAGAAAAATAAATATCATCAACACTTAAAATAAATGCCGAAAAAAGATTTATAGCCGGAACAAGGTGTATCCCAATTTTAAACAGTCCAACAGCTGGCAATTGAACAAGGTCTTCGTCAACTTGAATTAGAAACGTCATTGCCTAAAAATATGTGATGAATATAAAGTTTCCATCCGTATTACACGTTAAATTGAAACTAAAATTAGCGCAATTTTTTCGGCCTGCGTTTGACACAATTTGTAGTGTGATGTTGCAATAACTCTTTCACGAAGAAGTCGAACCTGTTAGTAAAAAATTTAGATTTATTCTGTCAAGCTTCTTGAAATATTTTGAAGCTATATATATTCATCACCTGAATAACCGGCAGGTCAGCAGCGGTGAGAACAACCAAAATTCGTACACATTCCGTTAGAAACGTAAACCCAATGTAGCATCTGGCGTTTTCCAAGATATTGTTTGAGTGATAAAAACTGTAAATGTAAGCAAATGCCGCTCCAACAATCATCATGAATTTTAATGTCAAAATCAATAAAACAGGAATGGAGAAAATGTCGTTCAATGCTGCCGATGCCTTGGCGAAGGTGATGAAATATCAGGACATTTTGTCTTAGTTCTTCTATGTTCTCGGTGCTGCTGTATCGATCAATAATTTGAAACCGTATATAAGCGGATTCGTAACTAGCAAATATTTGTAAGTCTTCTACAGTAAGATTATAATTTTACCTTTTTTGCGAAGTGCATTGAATTCTTTCGACTTGGTAGGGGTGTATGAAAATCAATTGCATGTAGTGAGCGATAATGTAATAACACATGTGAATAAGAAAGAATGTGCAGTCCAACATCACAAATACTAAAGCCATAGTGGATAGCAGGGTTGCTAGTAAAAAGGTGTCCATATTGACCAGCAGCAATGATTGCTGGAATGAAGGAATCGAAACAAGCAGCGCACCAGTGGTCTATAAAAATACAACCAATTTTCATGGGTCCGTTATGATAGAATTTTTAAATGAATTCGATTAGTTTATATCTTTTATTCAGAAATGATTTTAAGGCTAAATGGCAAAATTTTAGGAAAATTGCATTTATACTAACTGTAATGAAGCGTCCGCTTAAATAGCGCGTGCTGAATTATTATACTATTTTATCTGAATATTATTTACACATACCATATATAGTCATGTGCGAAACAAGCGCTATAGTTATTTTGGCCAAGCTTTTATTGTATACGCTTCATGTACTGATTCTTCCATTATTATAATTTTATTATGCTTAAACCAGCTTAATTAGAATTATGAAGCTAGATTTGCAGCTACAAACACGTTTGTTTGCAGCTGCCAATCTGGAATGTTCTTACCTTTGTTCTCGATTTGCAACCATTTATATTTAGCATTTTGTACGAGGGTTTATAAGGAACTCTCGATCCGCCAGCTTCAGTTCATTTCCAGTTCAGTCTTAGTTCTCTTCCAGTCTTTAGTTCCTGATTTACTTCCGTCTTGTGTTCCTGTTCTAGTCTTGATTTATCTTAGTTCCCTTCTTCAATCGTGTCTAACAGTTACCGGTCCCTTCTTGTGTACCGAGAATTATTAGTGTTGAGCTCTGTGTTGAGTTCTAGTGCTGTGTCAACAAGTGTCTTATCCTGTCTCCTATTTCTTCTATTTTTCATCTCAGTAACGGTATGTTTTTCTTAATTATTATTTGTGCTACTAGTTATTAGTGTTAGTCCAATACATCGGCTTGTGGGTAAAACGCCTCTGGTTGTTTATTCTTTATTATTTTTAGTCTTCTCTTTGTAAAGTTATTCCGTCCGAGAGGATGGATCTTTACATAACCATTGCGTTGACGAGAATAAAGCCAATGATAAATCGAAGCATTATGGAGCTTCTCATATGATGCGCAATGAATTTTTCCTGGAAAAGTCTTTCAACCTCTTGCACTATTTCGACAACATTTCGCAGTTTGCTATAGTGAATAAACACGACCCAGCGAGAAAGGAACCACTGAGTGGGAAGAATGACGTTATCCCCACCACAATCGTGAGTGACATGGGTATATCCCTGTCCGTTATTGTTTCTGATCCAATGAAACGCAAACAAAATATGTTTGTCGACCCATCAGTAACCATGACAGCCGATGATGACAGCTAATAAAAATGTATTTGTTTGATTGATGGAAATCGATGGAAATGTCAATTAAGTTGTGCTTCGAAATTCATTTCGCTAGACCCTAAGGGTGTAGACATACTTTATTTCAGCTCTTCAAAGACAAAAAACAAAACAGAGGTGCGGTAAGCTACCCTTTCCTCCAGCCTGTACACACCCCCACTATTCAGACTTATTTTAGCTCTTGAGTAGTGAAGATGTCGGCTCCAGGTTATCCTTATAGTGGGCATAGGCGCCATTTGTGGGATCCGCGGGCCATAAGTACATTTAATAGAAATCAGGGAAAGCGTGATTTCGAGTTTAGATGGGAAGAATTTGATAGGCGACCTTGCGTTCGGTACGAAGAGGGCGAGTTTGTGAAACGAGATCGTTCTCTACTTCATAGGCGTCGTAGTGGTACCCTGCCGTTGTTCGATCAAACACGTGGCCAGAGTCATTTCGAGTACCGCGACCGTCGACGCAGTGAAAGTTTTAAAGTGCAGCAACACGACGAAAGGTATGGTGGCCAGCGCTATCATGAAGTTGGAGGGTATAGAGAAGGGCCGAGTGGGCCAAGCCACGTCAATGTTAGAGAGGAGATGGCTTACGAACAAGTTCTTAGGCAAAAGAAGCGAGGGAACAGTAATCAAAAGAAACGCGCAGGCAAGGAAGAAAAAGAGGTCGAGGGAAAAGAAGAAGAAGAAGTCGAGGACGCGCCGAGTTGTTCTGGGTGGCCGAAAGCGGCGCAACAAAGTAAACGGAATAGTAAGGCAGCAGAGCGAGCTAGGCGGGCAGAGCCGTCCAAAATCGCACCCTCCAAAATCGCAGGTGATTCCGATGGATCATTTGCCATTTCGAAGGAGATTACGGATGAGATTAGAAGCTGGCAAGTGTACGGTTTGTCATCGGACGAGTCTAAGATTATTTCAAAGAAATATGCGATCGAATTCGAGGACAAGACGTTCTCAATCAGGCCACCGAAGCTCGATAGCTTTATGTCGCGTCGGGCCGAGTACGGCAATTGCTTGAAAGCGGTAAACGCAACGGAAGAGGCGCTTATATCCACCCAGCTTAAGATCATGGATATAGCGCCACCTCTCCTTACTTTGTACACTCGAATTATTGCTCTCGGTGAGGGCGAAGCGGAATGGCAGGTGAAGAATGCGGCTCTAGCGGCCCTGCAGCAGTGGGGACGAGTGTACCACCACATTTCCCAGCAGAGAAGACGTTCGGTGGCATCTTTGGTAGACCCGACGTTCGAGTATCTGCTTTCGTCGCCCAGTAATTACGTCCCTGGAAAGGAGGCCGTGGGGCTCCTTTTTACGGACTCCTTTCTACAGTCTATGCTCAAAGAAGCAACACAAGACGCCACGCTGGCCGGTGCGTCGGCAGCGAGGGAGAAAGAAAGAGAGGGGGCAAAGAAGGCGAGCCATCGGGATCAGCCCTCCAGGGTGTTACGGCCCAGAAGTGAAGAGCGTGACTACCCCGAGAATACGGAAGGCTCTACGGAAGGTAATATGCGTACACTTTAGTGAGTCAATAGTTGAGTTTTTTCAAGTATTAGGGCCTCGTTTCCATGCAAGTTAATCATCCTTATTTGATGGGCTAGCTAGCGTAGGTAAGAATTTAATTTAAAAATGGCGCGGCGTTAGTTGATTCAAGCATCTTGGCCATCGTAGATATTTGTCTATTTGATTATCGCATGCGTCTAAAGAATTGAAACCCATCCGCAGTCAATGTAGATAATTTATTGAGCGATTTTTGGTAGAAATGGGGAGCATGGATGAGCAAAAAGAGAGACGGATACCTAATTGGCGGCTCTATTGTTTGTGCCCCAATCGCTCGCTGACTGGCAAGCCTCGGGCAAGTCGTGCAGTACCGGGGACCCCCATCGCTCGGTTCATTCAAGAATTTGTGGACCTTGTGGATTGCCTAGGCGTGCCTAGGCGATAGGCAATCAACCATTGGTCATCATTTTGTTCTTGCGGTGGTCTTAGCACGGAAATTCGCCTCAGCCAAAGTATAGCTGAGTTTGGGACTCGAGAAGGCGTCGTCGGTTGTTGGGTCCTTAGACGCGAACCTATTCGCATTCTGTCATTTAAAGCGTTAGCGAACAATTCGGTTACTTTGATCGCTTTGGTCTCCTGGACGGGTGGAACAGCTTTTCCAATTGATCAAAATTGCGTAGATGGAAGTGAAGTTGGGCTTGGACTGGCTAGGGTAACGGTAGGGCCGTTCTAAAAAATTTTCAGCTATCAGACTCTGTGGAACAAGTGTTTATTCCAATGTGTTTGATTCGTTGTCTAGTGCCACTGACGAGTGGGCGTACAAGAATTTCAGCGGTACTTATCCTTAACGACACAGTTTTGCTAGTCGGACGGAACAATTTAGGTCGTTGCCGAGGGGGACCTACCTAAGCAGTAAGCATTGTCTGCACTCTTAAGCCATATTGATAAGTATCGGCAATGTGAGGCGGCGGATTAAGTCCATGAAGAAAAAATTGCGGGCGCGAGTTGCATCTAAATTTTGGTTTTGGAGCGCACATTACCAGTAGCGTCGTCGCTTATCCAGGCGCACCGGCGCGGATGAGTTTCGTCGCGCCGGAACTGGGTACAAAATGACGTTCAACCAATCCTGTAATGCGACTCCAACTTGGAAAGTCGCAAGACTTGAATTAAAAATTAAACTATTCCGTAAATCTTTAAAGTCACCCTTAGGGTCTAGCGAAATGAATTTCGAAGCACAATTGTAGATTACCAGAGGGATCGTTCAACGATCCCGAAAGGTAATCTTGATTGTGTTAGAATAAATGTAGCGACGACCCTAAGGGTTCGTCTCCCACACCCATGCCCACCCTGACTACATTTATGTTACGTCATAATTTAAAATTAATTTTTTATTGAATGCATGCAGAGGAGAACAGTTCTGCGGATTCTGACGGGAGGATTTACTAGAGGATAGAGCAGAAATCCAAACTCTAAAATTTTTCTAAGCTGACAGGTGTTCGACCACGAGTCAGTCGACTGCTGGAAAGGCGCAAACGATGTCTCAAGAAAGGAGATGTACTGCTGCTTACTGTTGATTCTTTCTGTTGGTTTTAACTTTGTGTGTTGGATCTTTTCTGACCGTTCGATGCCTTGGGGCAGAGTTTTTTTCCCCTGATCAAATAACTCAGGTTTTTTCTCTGCCTTCGAGTGTTGTCGGGTCTTTTCTTTGTGCTCTCTTGTTTGGATTGTTTGAATTGTACTCAATTAGCTCCACCTTAACTGGGTGGACACGATGTATTACAGCCATTTGACGCAACACAAAAACAAAAGAAAAACGGATTGTCTTCTTCGGGCGATAACGCCCCTTGCCACCTCAGACGCTTTTCGGCTTTGACGCAACGCAGTCATGGCTGGTTCTAGCCCAAGTTCAAGTCCTAGTTCCAGTTCCAGTTCAAATTCATCAAGAGATTCTCGTCGAAACAATCGCGATCGTGATCGAGCAAATCGCAACCGTGAAAGAAGAGACATCAACCAGGAAGATCAAGATATCCTAGATCGGGCACGTGAGCAAGAACTGCGAGACCGTGAACTTCAGGCCCAACGAGAGCGTGAGCAGCAAGATGAAGACCGACGGAGGCGAGGAGATCAGCCGCAAGAAGGCGATGCAGGTGGTGCTGGTGGCGCGGGAGGTGCTGGTGGTATCGGCGTTCCTGAACCCCCAAGGGAGAACCTGCCACGGAAATTTGCAGTCCCCAGAAGACGCATGCGGGTCGTCAGAGACTGGATGACTTCAACCCTGAGTCCTTCGGAAGCCAAGCAGCTACGGGAGAGTTTTTTGCCCAGCTTTTCTGACACTGATTTTGATTTAAAATGTCCTCAGGTGGATTCCTCTCTTGCCCGTCGTTTCAAAGATCTCAAGTGCCCCGAAATGGTGAAGGCGGAGGCTACTGAAAAAACCCTGAAAGCTGAACAGTATAAGGTCCTAGATGTCGCTCGCCCTCTTCTTTATCTGAAAGAGCAGATGGCCGAAGGAGAACTTCAAAACTCGCCCATGGCGGAGGCTGTCGATGTCGCCCTGCGTTTGTGGGGCCACACTTTCCATGGAATCACGGCCAACCGCCGCGAAAATTTATTGAAGGTGTCCGATCCGAAGTTCGTCTCCTTGTTAAAGGAACCGGAACGTTTTAAGGCTAAACAGTGTGGAGCCCTGTTCGGCAGTCACTTCATTAAGGAGATGGTTAGAGAGGCGACTAACGACCAGAAATTGAGGAACATCGGACGCCCGGCAGGCCAATCATCGAGCTTCAAAAGTCGCTACCCACCCACCAACTATAATCCTAGAAATTCCGCAAGCGGCTATCACCGTAACGGCTTCAATGGTGGCAACCGAGGAGGCAACTTCGGTGGTTCCAGCAACTCGAATGGAGGCTATAGGAACAACAAGCAGAAATCGAGCCAAAGGTATGTGCCAATTTTATCGGCGCCTAAACAAGCCGCGTGTTTTCCCCCGGTTGGGGGTAGGTTAAAATTTTTCGTAGATTTCTGGCACTCGATTTCGAATGATCCGTGGATCATTCAGAGTGTAAGCGAGGGCGTTCAAATTGATTTCGTGTCCCCCCCGTTTCAAACACACCCCCAGGGTAATATGCAGATGGGCAAAGATCAGTTAGAAATCTGTGATCAGGAAGTAAAATCTCTTTTGGAAAAGGGGGCCATCGAACCGATTGAACCAGAAGGGGGTTTTATCAGTGGTCTATTTGTGATCCCGAAACGTACAGGAGGTTTCAGGCCCATCGTAAATTTGAAAGCGCTCAACAAATTTGTTAGGCCCGTTCACTTTAAAATGGAAGGTATTCCCCTCCTCCAAGAGCTGATCCGCCCAGGTGATTTCTTTACTAAAATTGATCTGAAAGATGCGTATCTAACCCTCCCCCTGCGCAAGGAGGATCGGAAGTTTGTAAAAGTAAAATGGGGGGAGGTTTTCTATCAGTTTAAAACCCTGGCCTTCGGTTTGTCGTCCGCACCTTGGATTTTTACTAAAGTTTTAAAGCCAGTCATAACTTTCCTAAGGAAACAAGGGGTCCGTCTCATAATTTACCTTGACGACATTCTTTTGCTTAACAATTGCGAGGAAGGGGCGAGGAAAGATTTTTTATTAGCCAAAGAAATATTAGAAAACTGCGGTTTTTTAATAAACATTGAAAAAACTATCGAAGAGCCAACGCAGATCATTGAATATCTGGGTTTGATTGTAAATTCCCTCCACCTTTCCCTCTCTCTGCGTCATGAAAAGTTGGTCGAAATTTTGCATTTATGTAACGACTTAATGAAGCGGGAAACAGCTTCGCTCCGGGAGATTTCGAAAATTTTAGGGAATTTAGCTTGGGCAGTCAAATGCATTCCTTTCGCACAGGCCCACTACAGAGCACTGCAACGTTTTCATATAAATGCAAATTCTAGATTCAATGGATCACTTAGCGCTATCGTGAAGCTAGACAGAGAGTCGCGGGACAATCTAAAATGGTGGGTTGACAACATTGAGTCCTTAAACGGCCGGGCCATGACAGCTGTAGAACCCGATATTATTATATACTCGGACGCGTCAAAAAAAGGATGGGGGGGAGTACAAAACGGTATTACGACAAGAGGACCCTGGTCGGAAGATGACAGGGATCGACACATTAATGAACTCGAATTACTGGCGGGTCTGTTTTCATTGAAAGCCTTTACGGGGAATTTATGCAAAATTTCCGTCCGTCTTATGATGGATAATTTCACGGCAGTGCAATATGTAAACAAAGCAGGTGGGACCAAGTCAGCCAATCTGAACGCTATCATGTTAGATATCGTATCTTGGTGTGAAAGTAGACAGATTGCGATCCAGGCGGTACACGTACCAGGTATTTTGAATGTGGTTGCAGATCACCAGTCCAGGCTGAATCTGGAAGCCGGCGATTGGAAACTACGGCCGGACTATTTCAAGCAAATAGCGTCCCTGTGGAACCCGCAAATAGATTTATTTGCAGCAGCTTGGAACCGTCAGCTGGACAAGTTCATCAGTTGGCAGCCACAGCCGGACGCGATGGCAGTGGATGCATTCACGATGGATTGGGGCAAATTGAGAGGCTATGCGTTCCCGCCGTTCAAACTCATTCACAGATGCTTGTTAAAGATCTGGAGGGATCAAGCGGATGCGCTTCTGCTGACGCCGGTCTGGCCAGCACAACCTTGGTGGCCAACAATAATGGAGTTGGCATACCAACCGCCTCGTATCCTGAAACCGGTGGCGAATCTACTGTCGGATCCGGAAGGGAACCCTCATCCACTGCTGGCTCGAGGGTCACTGCTAATGGTCGCATGGGCCTTATCAGGCAAAGACTCGAAAACAAAGGCCTTTCGGACAAAGTGGTCCACCTACTCCTGGCAGGAAATCGTGAGGCCACATCAACTGCCTACCAGAGCTGCTGGAACGGTTGGGTCAGTTGGTGTACAGAACGGGATCAAGATCCCGTGTCTCCTGCTCTAGGTACGATTTTAGAATTTTTGTCCGACCTCCACGGAAAAGGTTTGGCTTATAGATCGATCAATGTGTATCGTTCGATGCTCTCGGGTACGCTGGAACAGATGGAAGGCTATGATGTCGGCAAGCATCCATTAGTCATCAAGTTAATGCAGGGAATTTTTAATTCCACTCCACCGAAGCCAAAATATACCGAATTTTGGGATGTCGGGGTTGTCTTGCGCCATTTACAATCACTTGGACCGGATGTAGACTTGAGCCTCACCTCCTTGTCGCATAAACTTGTCATCTTGTTAGCTCTTACATCATTATTTAGAGTTTCCGAAATTGCAGCAATTGATTCGGAGTCAATAGTTTTCTCGGGTCCAGTCGTGAAGTTCGCCTTATTGAAGCTGAGGAAGAATCAACGCAAGTCGAACGATATCCAATCCTTCTCTTTGTGTAAGCTGGACCCCCCTTCCAACCTTTGCCCAGTCCTGTGCCTTGAAAGGTACGTAAATTTGACTCGATCGTTCAGAGAAAGCCGGCCCCCTTCCAGCCTGATTTTGGGCATTAAATCTCCACACGCTCCAATCGGAGCTTCATCTATTGCCCGTTGGATTAAATCGGTGTTAGCCGACGCAGGGGTCGACACATCGGTATATAGCGCTCATTCTACCCGTGGGGCTTCGGCCTCCAAAGCTAAATCTTCCGGCCTGCCTATCGAAACAATCCTTCGTACGGGTAGCTGGGCAACGGAAAGTGTGTTTTCCTCACACTATAATAAAAGAATCGTCTCCGAAAATTTCCAAAATGCAATTCTGGGAGTAGAGTGAATACTAGACTTCTAAATCACCCAGTTAAGGTGGAGCTAATTGAGTACAATTAGGAAATTGCTCGAGATCGCGTAGCGATCGATGAGCAGTTGGAATTGTATGAAATTAGAGAGACCTTAACTAAGTTAAGGCACCCACCCACCATCCCAACAGTTGATAAATGTTCTTTTTTGTATTCACAGGGGTCGCGGCAATGGCTATTGACCGTCACCCAGTCATCAAGATGCAGAGGATTCCGTTACCCACAGAAGAATTACTATTTATTAGTTATGTATAGGAAGCCTTAAAGGTCTGAGGTGGCAAGGGGCGTTATCGCCCGAAGAAGACAATCCGTTTTTCTTTTGTTTTTGTGTTGCGTCAAATGGCTGTAATACATCGTGTCCACCCAGTTAAGGTCTCTCTAATTTCATACAATTCCAACTGCTCATCGATCGCTACGCGATCTCGAGCAATTTCCTAATTGTTTGAATTGATTTCAGGACAGAAGACTGTCCTTGTATTGTATCTGTTAGCCGTACACGCATCTACCGCTGAAAATAAGTCTGAATAGTGTGGGCGTGTACAGGCTGGAGGAAAGGGTAGCTTACCGCACCTCTGTTTTGTTTTTTGTCTTTGAAGAGCTGAAATAAAGTATGTCTACACCCTTAGGGTCGTCGCTACATTTATTCTAACACAATCAAGATTACCTTTCGGGATCGTTGAACGATCCCTCTGGTAATCTACAAGTATACCTTATAACTAGACAAACTGCTTCGGTTACTAATGCACGAATAGTTCTGTCCGATCAAATAAGAAAAGGTTATAGTGATGAAAAGTTGCAGCTTGTCGGTCTTTGGTGCGTGAAAATGAGTAGAGCCAAAGACAGCACTGTCAAGCGAAACTAATAGCGGAAAAGCTTTCGAGTTATATAGATATGCAATAACTTATTGGCACAGTTTCTTTCTCTCGCGTGTGTTGTACACCGAAACCTCCCCTGATACAACTATGTCCGTATACTTTTGACGACGTTTCAAATATACAGTCGCACAGTAAATAGTAGATAGCCTATAAATGTATGTAGATGTCTAAGTGAAGACAAAAAAGCATCAGCGAACCAAATTTTATGTTCTTTAAAATATTTTCATTTCTCTTTCAGTCCTGTGATGCTTTTCGTTGCTTTCCATTTAATATTCTTATTCTCTTTCAGCAATAATTTCGTAATCAGATCGAGATCGATCGTCATTTTTAGAAGACGAATAAAGAATGTTTGTGCGCTCCGATACTTTTTAAAGTTTAGTTGGCCTGACCACCGGGGGTGAGGACGGTCTTGGTCAAGGGGTCTTCTCCGGTCTTCACGGACGGGCATTGCCGGAGCGGCGATGGCAGCGGAGGCGGCAGAATAGGAAACATCATAGAGTGGATGAGTAAAAGGATATAAGCTCTGAAGCCAAAGACATGACCCTAAACACGTGGGTCCTCGACCTGGACGGGCGCTACAAATTTGGCGACAGCAGGAGCCACGAGCAAGTCGTCGGAGAGGACGCAGACGCCTATATGCATGGGAGTCGGCGGTGTAGGAGACACGGACTTCCTTGCCTTCAGGGTTAATGTATAAGCTTACCTGTAGATGACCTGCTGGTTGCCGAAAGTGCCACAGTCCTTGCTGTCAGACAGTCGGGGTAGGCATAACCAGCAAAGCTGGCCTGGCAGAGCCGTCCTGGTAATTTTTGTCTTTTTGTACTGGGTGGACGAATAAGAGGGGTAATAGCGGTAGCGGGTAGCCGTAATAAGCGACGGGGGCGGCGGCGGGGACAGCGCTATAGTAAGTTACTATGTGTACTATGTTTCGGCTACCCCCCGCCACGGTGCGTACTAGTCGGCTAGCCGCACGACTTTAGGCTATGATACGAAGCAAGTCGAAAATGGTCTATTATAGTTATACTATTTCTGATATTTCTACATTGAAGCCTTTTATCGCTTGTTATGTTTCTGCATGGCTTATTAAGCCAAGATGCACGCCCCTCACTGCACGCCGCTGCACGCCCCTCCAATAGTTCAGTGCATCACATATGCGTCAGCCACATGTGTGTTGTGTCCTTGCCCCGTTTGCTAATGCAGCTCAGTTGTATTTATTTGAAATATGTTTTTCTTCAAGAAAGGGACAACTATCATTATATGTGTGGGCATATATGAAATGCAGCCTTTTGTCAATGAATAACGTGAAACAGTTAATTCGTATTTAGATTTTTTGTTTCGTTAAGCAAATTAAATACACACCAAGGGGTGCGCGGAAATGGATGAGCAGCTATGGTTTGGCGTCTAAGGCGAACCAGGGCGTCCTTGGCAGCGGTGCTTTAAAAAATCGTGACTCACGGGTGCCATAGAGGAAACGCTGATTTTTTTTTAAGACCTTTTGCATTACTCTAGCACTTTTCAATTAGTCACAATCGGAACTCAAAGTAAGCCCATTTACATATGGGCCTCTCTACTGTCCGGACACTTTTGCCTCGGACAAAAACCTACCCTTCCCATTATTTTAAAATTCAAAAAAAAAATTAGGGTTGTTCCCGGCACCCGAGAGAACCTACGAAAAAATTTTCATTCAAATCGAATGAAACTTTGACCACTTTTTCGCCTTGCGAAAACAGCGGTTTCCCATAAGGTTCTCTCGGGTGTCCGGACGCTTTAGGTGCCCACTGTACATATTAGTCTGTTTCATTTCCACACTTTTATTTATTTTAATATGGGCATTTTTGGATCGAGGTTACCTATAGGATGAATAACTACCCTATTTTTTTTCTTAAAAAAAATAAAATATAGACCCCTCGCCAACTCATAAATTGTCAAAATGGGTGTTTTTTACGGTTTTTCGGCACGTTTGGACTGCGTGTTTGTTTTAAAAATCGAGCCTTAACATAAAATTATTGTGCTAGTCAAACTACATACATGTAATACGTTTGAAACAAATTGAAGTAAATTTAGACCCCCGCCATCTTAGCTAAAATATAGCTTCGAAATAAATACAATAAAAGGACTCATAAACAGTGATAATGAGCGTTTTATCGCTTTGCTTTTAGGGGCAATCGCCACCGCTACTAGGGGAAAGTTGGCCGTCAAGAGAAAAGTAGAAGCTGACGAAAATAATGGGCCAACTCACCCCAGCTAGCAGACAATGTTGAGTAAATGGGACAACTTGCCCCGAAAATTTTTGGCCAACTTACCCCATAAGTAATTTTTCTCGAATTATTTAAATATAATGAAATGAAAACTAACTAATGGAAATTCAAATACATGGAAAAATAGCTTAAGGCATAAGCTTTCTTAGAAAACATAATAACATGAATATTTTCTTCATATTCTGTTAGAAAAAAGAAAAATAATTTGCAAAAAAAGTTACTCGGGAGAAATGAAACACATTTTTTACTATTAACACTTTAAGGATGATGTGCAGACGGATAAAATTTTGGTGGAGGCAATCTACGAATAGAAGTGCACACTTTGGCTATTTTGAAAAACGTACAATTTCATATGGCTCGTAATAATAGCCAAACGAGCGTCTTACCCCGTATACCAAATGACCCCGGTCTCCCCTATTACGGCGTCCAGTCTTAAGCGGGAGTACAAGAGGGAGATCGAGAGGGAGAATGAGAGGGAGAATAAGAGGGAGAGTGAGAGGGAGCGTAAGAGGAAGAATAGGAGGGAGAATGAGAGGCAGAGTAAGAGGGAGAATAGGAGGGAGAACACACTGGGTTCCTGCACGGGCGTCAAGTCCATGACGTCACATTTATTTAGAAATCACTGGGCGGCCATCTGAAGTGGGCATTACAGTACAGCTGTACAAAGTTTTTCACTTTTTCATTCTGGTAACGAGCCAAAGAGTCTGTAAACGAAGTTAGTTAGACATCATCTAGAGGAGGGGATCGGGTAAAAGTGGTTTTGGATTGCTCGTATACCTTTCTTTGATGCTGATCTCGTATCCACGAACGATTTTGTTTGATTTACCATTTAGATCCAATGAAATCTACGTTAAATCCGTACCGTTGTCTTCATTACTTTCTTTACGGATTCCTGTACCAGTAGTCTGTCAGCTGATGTGTCGATTAAACTTTTTTCAAGCTAAGTGATTTAATCGTTGTCATTGAAGACGTCGTTAACTGAAAGATGTCGTTGGTCGCTGTCTCAGGGGCTGTCATCGATTGCATTATCCTTAATCGACGTTTCTGTTTCATTATTATTCTTCTTTGTAATTTTTCATATTTTGCGTGCTCATTAACAGTACTTAAAATTTTCCTGTTTATCTGCCAAGGTTATGTTTGATAACGCGTTATTCGTTGGCGGCTGCTCAGGTTGCGTTTTCAGTTTGTCGTTGGGACCTGGAATCCTGTCCGTTTGGAGTCCGTTTGCTTCCGATTTGTTTTCAAGATATGTAGTTCATGACAATATTACAAACTTGCAGGCATAAAGCCCATCTAGCAAATTTTGTAAATTTTCTTTGATTTCTTCATAAATTTCTCTACGATTGCTCAATGCTCGATTTTTTTCTTCCGTTTTTTTCACGGGTAAAACAGCTATACTGCATCCACAATTGCGTAAGCTTCTCTGTAAATTTCCCGACATTTATCTGAAATTTCACGAGGTTATAAGTAATTGTGAATTTTTTGTAAATTTCACGCCAATTTGTGTGCGTTTGGCTTATTTAGACTGATGCTGCGCCGTAATTCTTGGCGCATCAATATGAATATGAATCTCTCGTGAAAAGATTCGGATAGCGTAAGATTGGTGGGCTGATCAGGTACTTCGTTAAATAAATGGGAAGATTTTTCATCATGTTTGTTTGTTTTTTTTTCTTCTTCTTCCTCTTCTTCGGGCCCTTTAACTACGGATTACTTTCCCTTGTCTTCTTGTTAGTGGTGAGCATTTTTCAGCAAAATATAAAGTTTTTTATTGGCTAATGGTTTTTCTTATCTTAAATGTTCTTATTCTTTTCCATTACTTTTCTTATCTTAAATTTTCTTGTTCTTCTTCCATTACTTTGTGACATTCGTTTCTAACTTTCTTCTCTGATGCAGCTATTCTATTACTACGATTATATATACTACGAGCTGTTGACGAATTTTGTTTTTTTATTTACTTTTTGGCTTTTTCTGTTGATTGACTGACATAGTCTCCAACTTTTAAAGTTTCAAGTTGTTGATTTCTTCCGTCGTTTTCTGATTATTTTTTGCTGCTAACATGACGGCAGAGGACAAGTATTTATTTTCCGCTATTTTTTTTCATTTCTACAATTTTTTCACATTCTTCGGCCGATTCTTCAGTTTCTGGATAGGTTTTTTCGTTTAAATGGGGCCTATTCCAGACTAGATCTGCTATTTGCGGTTTTAGTCCATTAAGCAATACGTCTTTCATTGTTTCATTACGCAGTGCTACTACGTCTGCATGACGACTTGTTGCTGCGCCTACGTCGTATGCAATTCTGTAGGTGTCGTCGATTCTGATTTTAAAATCTCTGACTCGTTCTGTTTCTTTTTGCTTGAGGGTTTTTAGTTGTTCCTTCTTCCTTGCTTTTGTTCTATTATCTGTTAGGCCGTCTAGTAGTTCCTGTTTCCATACTGCGTAATTAACTTTTTAGGCTGCTGGTAGAGATTCGTTAAAGTTTGCGGCAGATTTGCTCATTCGTTCTTGAAATAAACGTAGCTTTTGTTCGTCTGTCCATGCTGCGTGTGTTGCCATACGCTTGACTAGTTTAAACCATTCTTCGATTGCCATTTTTCCTTCAATTTCTCCGGTAAAATTGCCGTATATGTGACTTCACCCCCACTCCTTCGCCTTTTCCATTGTTTCTTATGTATCAAGTCACATCTGTATTGATATACAAGGCCTTGATACATAGAAAACAGGGAAAAAGCGAATGAGTGGACAGAAAAGGGGGCGAAAAGCACATATACGGCAATCGGCAACGCCGAATAAAATGCCTGAAAAATGTGTCGAAATGGGGGTATCACGAAAATCGTGATATCTCAGACATCTTAAAATATTTCGAAAAATCCTCTTTGATTCGGAAAGAGGGATGAACGGGTTACATTTTCTATGAATTAGTTTTTTTATTTAAGGCCGAATATACGGTTAAAAGCGATGTAGACGGAGGGGAGATTTAGGTTTTCATGATATTTCACGATTTTCAACCGTGATTATCTCGTGAACGAAAAAAGATAAAAATCCAGACTTTATTCCGTTAGAATCGCCCTGCGATTCTGAGCAAAATAGACCAAAGCCGAATTTTTAGAGTCCTTTTCCGGATTACGATCCCAAAACGACCTCCGAAAAAAGGCGGTATTTCGGTGCGGTTGAGTGATGATCGCTTGTTGAGAAGAGTTGAGAATTGGCACAAAAGGGAGCCCAAAACTGAACACGGTTATTAAGAGTGAGAACGAAGGGACAGGCTTACTGAATACACATACAGTAAGCGATACATACTCCTTTAGGCAGCGCACGACTGTGCATTACACTATATTTAAACTGGACGACGCCAATGCCATTTTTAGTCTGTTGATGGCGTGATTTATTACATGGTTTGATTGCATAAAACTAAAAAAATATGCAAAACCGTCATAAATTCGCATCCAACCAAAAACAAAGTCATTTTTTTCCCTTTATCTTTTGCAATAACGGGCGAGAAGTTGGCAACTCCTCGAAAGGGTGTACGAGAAGCCAAATCTTGGCTTAAATTCAACTGTTTTGGCTTAAGATTCAAAGATTTTGGCTTAGATTCAAGGATTTTGGCCTAGATTCAAAGATTTAGGCTTAAATTCAAGGATTTTGGCTTAGATTCAAAGATTTAGGCTTAGATTCAAAGATTTAGGCTTAGATTCAAAGATGTAGGCTTAGATTCAGTACTTTTGGCTTAGATTCAAAGATCTTTGGCTTAAAAATAACTTTATTTTTAGGATAGAAAAATATGAAGATAGGTCCACTATTAATTTATTTTAGTAGATTGGCAGAAAAGAAATAAAAAAAAACATATTATGGTTCTAATTCTAAGTGTATTATGAGGAAATAGACTTACAATTTTTTAAAAAAAGATCAATTTTATGGGCTGTGTCTTTGCCAAACACAGAATGATTGCAATCCGTTAAATGCCGGTGAAGGTAGGGAAACCGGGGCTATGTGGGACACGGGGCTAAAATGTACAGGGCAGTTTTGATAGGTACAATTTGTTTATAAATTCTGAAATAAATACAGCGTATTTTAAATGATGTTTTATTTATTCCATTAACTTTTTTCCTGAATTTCTGATTAATTTTGCGAGTTTT
Source organism: Daphnia pulex (assembly GCF_021134715.1). Classification (NCBI taxonomy): domain Eukaryota; kingdom Metazoa; phylum Arthropoda; class Branchiopoda; order Diplostraca; family Daphniidae; genus Daphnia; species Daphnia pulex. The sequence continues at coordinate 3,382,205 of NC_060021.1, read as the reverse complement.
TTGGGAAAAACAAAAAAATGGAATCGGAAAAAAAAATTTGGACGTTTAGTTTTTAATTCTTTTATACTTCTATAAATATTTTTTATAAAACCCAGATAGCTATTTGATAGGGTTTTCTTTCTAGTTTAAGATATATTTTTTTTTATATTATAAAAAATCTGTATTTGATAATTTAGTTTATTTGATGTTGTTTGGGTCCGGGTTAAATGGTACAGCCATCTGTTGCCAGGTAAACGACCAAAAAAGATCGAAAAAAAGACATCTTTACATTTTTGATTGTATCTCAACTTATACTCAATAGATTGAAAAAAATTACAGTAATTCTGAAAGAGAAATTAATTTCCTTTTCACTAGTGCGTCTTTCAATAAATTTCATCCGTTCGTTGCATAGAAAAATGGTTTTCTGTTTTGCCCCTTGCTCTGTTCCGTTTAACCCTAATAATTTTTTTTCCTTCATTTTTTCCTCTTTACATTTAATTAAATAACTATTACATAGTTTAACGAAAAAATATGAAAAAATAGTCTAATGTAGAGAAATGCATGGGAATCACTCCTATACTTTTATTTTAACTTAATTCTTCTATTTAAAAAATTGGCAGCGTAAAGAAAAAAATTGTCCCACATAGCCCCGGTCTCCCCTACAGTGCACACATATGTATTACAATCATGAAAACCGTGCGAATTGACCACAAGCTTGGTAATTGCCCCGGTACTTTTTTTCTCTATTAAGCCGGTACCAATGGCATAAAACCCCAATTTTGTCTGGAATGTCTGGACTTTATTACTCTTTCTCCAAAACTCTTCCTGCAAAATCTCAGAGCTGGACTTCTTTGATAAATCCAATTCGGAAAATCCAATAACTCTACCTAATAGGTAGCGTTATATTATTATCCCAATAGATGCTGCTCAGTCTCAGTTAAACTAACTCCACGAACTGCACTCCCAGGGGTAGAGCGAAAAATTGCCCAATTCCCTACATCAAGTGTTTCGTTACATTCAACTGTGTCGACTACTGTTTTTCTGTTAGGTGAATATGGAGTTGGCCCTCTTACTCGATATTATCTGATTCGTTAGTACCTCCACCAGAAAGAGGGTATTTCGGTCCGGTTGAGTGGGAGATCGCTTGTTAAAGCATTAGTTAATCCTCCACTTCTTTGTAACATATTTTGATATCTTGGATATATTACGCCTGCTTGGTGACCCTCAGCAGTGGCTCGAATATTGCAGTCAACCTACATTTAAGATAGAAGCATACAATTTGTTAGTACAATATAATTATTTTCAAATGATTGTTCGATAAAGTAAGGCACCTCTGTACCTCGTTCATCTATAACTTCCAAAATGAAATTTGTCATCGTAGATCCGACACGTGTATACGATCTCAGAGCCTTGAAATACATTTCACAATTCTGACTGTTCATGAGCCATGTGGTAAGTAACTCTGGCTTATTTTCAGCCTTAAGTTTTACTACGATTGGAATCAGAGATTGTGCAAGAATTTCTGCACACATATATGAATTGAGGGAAATAAAAGACGTCATCAGTGGACACTTGAGCCAAAAACGCCAATATCGAAAGGCTAGTACCGCATAGCAGATGCGGTAGATTCTTTCCCTTGGTGACAAATCTTTTTCAGTGTAGGAAGATAAGATGAACTGGATGACTTTCAGGTAAAACAAGTAGCGTTCGAATCCTGGGCGTGCTTTCTTCAATAAATTTTGTACTGTTGAACTGCAAAGACGAACGACGGCGTCGTAATTCATCTTGTCTTCAAGATTCATAACAGATTTGTGGAGACCGTGCTTCTCTTTAGACACGATTTCTAGTAAAAGGGAGATGTGATTGGGACTCACAAGGTTTGAACCAATGGGAATTATCAATTTGGCATTTTTGGTGATTTTAAGGAACCTTGTGCGTAATTTCACTCCTTCATGGACAACATCCTGAACAGGGATCGTACTTTGTAATGTTCTGCTGCAAACCATTTAGATCCTCTGCTGAATATCGCAACAGAGAAACAAATGGACATAAATATACATACGTGGTATCTTTAAAATTAGTACATTACTTGTTTTGGGGACCAATCCTAGCTTTAAGTGTTCGCGCATCATCTTCAATTCTCTCGAGTCACCGTCTGCACCATATGTTAGGATTTCAATACCAAACTGCTTCAGTTCCAATTGTATGGTGTGAAGTCGATTACGGACGTCGTTGTAGGTAAACCTGTTATCACTCCCAAAAGTGCATATTCTCATAGGCGGAAAGGAGTCTGCCAATGGTTAAGCCATTACGATGAAAACAACAGTAGCCCTCAGTTGGGAAATAATTTTTATGATTTCAATTGCGCTGTTCACAACAGCGTCTTCAGCATTTGGAAGGCCGGTTGAACCAAGAGGGAGGCTATTTCCGATGACAGAGTTCCGTTTTGCTGAATATTTCCGACATCCTTTTAAAGCTGTTGCATCTTCAGAAATAGCAATAACAACAAAGGGTAGGTTTTCGGCAACAAGGTAATCTCTTAATCCTTCGCCATTTACCTTTCCTATTAATCACGACATGAGTTAGGGGAGAGCGGGGTTGGATGGTACAGAGGGGTTATCCCATAGAAGTAATGGTTGGAAATATAAAAAAATTGTGAGTATATGCATCACACACTTATTAATACGGGGCTAAAAGGAAATTTTCCTGTCATTAGAGGAACTTACATAAAACCCCTCTGTCCCATCCAACCCCTGTCTCATCCAACCCCGCTCTTCCCTTTAATAAAATTCATAAAGAAACTTGCATTTGAAACATACCTTCGGCTACACTGTTGTCGTATTCCAATAGTTTCACTTGAATTGTCCTTGGACATGGTAAAATGCCACGGAAATTGGCGTATATGATTTCGTACATCTTCCTACCACCTAAAATCCACAATTTTTTTCCGGTTCTTCAGCAACACTTCATCTTTATATCTCCGGCCTCTGGACGACGCACTTTCTTGTTGAAGGCACTCGTTGATCATTCTTGTAAGAACAGTTCCACTGGAAAGAATGGTCTCATCACGTTTGCTGTCCTTTTCTTTCAGTTTTTGGTAATTTTGTGTCATCATCCTTAGAGATTCTTTAAGGTCAAAATGAGTCTCAGCCAATTCACTTATTTTCTGAAAAATAGGGTAGTAGAATTCCGTTATTTTGAGTGGTTTACTAACACAGGCTGCTTTTTGTAATGCTATCTGCCGTCTTTTGTTTCTTGAGTTCCAGTTTGTTACACCGATGCTTCTAGACGGCATAGAAACATCGGTGTTTAAAAATCCAACTCAGTCGAAAACCCTGCCGAAGGATCGGCAGCAACTGTGTTCGATTTCTTTGGCTGTTTAGCGAGTTGTTTAGCCTGTTTACGAGTTTTTTTTCTTTTCTGGAGGAATAGCTGAGGTTGATGTGGCAGCAGTGTTCGACGACATGATGTTGCTGGTCTCCATAGCCTTTTCTGGTGTAGCAGTTCGTTTGACAGCTCGGGGAGTAGTTTTGTTTGACTTACTTCCAGTCGAGTCCTTACTTCTTGCCTCGCTTCCAGTCTTCCCAGTAGTGGTCTTATCGAGGGTTGAAGTGCTGGGGATGATGAACGAATTATTGGTGCTGCAAGTACTTCGAGCTTCGTGAGCCAGTGCTGTGGTTTCCTGGTGAGAAGCAGTCCTGAAAATACATGATTATATGGGATATGACAATCACTATTTGTTAAATTTGTTTAACATTCCATACCTCAGCATCACTATTTGAAATGTTCCCATCCTGGTTTCCATCGCTTTTGACTATGTCATTGCCTCGGTCATTGTCCTCATCACTGCTGCTGCTGACTATAGCTACTGCGTTGGAAATGTTTTCTCGTGTTTTTTCTGCAACAGGCTTCAGCTCTTTATGGAAATCCTGTAACATTTAAATAGTATAATACACGTCAAATACAATCTATTGAGTTTTTATACCTACCATGACCTGTCTTGTAAAATTTGAAATCTTCCAATATCCGTCGTTGCTCAATACAATCTTGGTCAACTGCCTTTACATGATCTTTGTGATGGCACGGAATTTTTTTTTTTCTTCACTCACAGTAAAGTCTGTCACAGCATAACTGAACTTGGATCTTTTCACCCAGTTCGTTGTCATTCCAAGCAGATTGTTTCTTTTGGTGTTCGAAGGAATTATGATGTCTTGGTTGTTGTCTTGCATTCCCTGGGTAAGCGCAAGCTGAGGTCATAATAATGCTGGATGTTTTCTGAAGACTGGGGCGAATTGAACATTAGGAATTTTGTTCTCTTTAAGTATGGTTGCAGAAAGCTCTGCTACCGATATGATTGATGATTTCTCTCCAGGTAAAAAGAGTAGTGTGTTGGATCACCAGAAAAAATTTCCCCAAATTTTCTGAGAGGCTCATTTTTCCCTTTTCCCTCTCTATCTGGCAGCCATTTTTATTGTACTCTCCTCCGCGCCCCTTGCGGAAGCCAGCTTGGTTCCACTAAATATGAAGGCCGATATAGCTTTCATGGGTCTAAAATGAAGGCCAACAGATAAAACCTTCTGCTTGCTTCCGCAAGGAGCGCGGCGGAGAGTACAAAAAAATGGCTGCCAGACAGAGAGGGAAAAGGGAAAAATGAGCCTCTCAGAAAATTAGTCATATCTCACCCAATAAAATCCGGAAAGGAAATTCCTTTTGGATTTTGGTGGTTGACATAGCAATAAACCTTTCTATAAAATTAGTTTTTACTCTAGCTCCCCCGCTTTTCCGAAAAGCGATGTAAAAGTCCCCCCACTTTCTGACAAAATTCAAAAAAAAAAACTTTAACGCTTAATATCTCGTAAACGGGCGGGAATTTCGTCTTTCTGCAAACGCAGGTAAATTGGGCGTGCAGAGACGAACATGACTATATTTTTTATATATTTTTAAGTGCGTCTCCGGATTTAGATCTGGAAAGCCGCTCCGGGATTTCGGTCTACTAGAATCGTGGATCGTTTGTTAAATATTTGTAAATTCAATTTAGGATTCCAATAATGTTGAATCATTACGAGCGCTGGGGTTACTTAGTTTATTTTTTTCAACATTCTTATACGCTCTATACATGGTTGCACTTATACGGTTAAATAACAAATGTATATGTTTCACTTAACTTGGCAACCGTCTTGAAACTGATTATAAACACTTCTGGCAAAATGTTTGCTGTTATTACTTAAGGAGTCATATGACTCGTTTAATTTGTCCTTCTTCCAAATAAAGTCCATGACTGCACTCAAGGGCATCCTTTTTGCATTTGCTGATTGATAAACCTTGACCGGAGTGAACCAGTTTGCTGGCCGAGGGTTTCGTTCACACTCGGTCAATAGAATGCCTTTATTTTTAGCTCGCTGCATCGTGAAACGAGTCGGCCATCGCTCGATGGACCAGTATGTGTCCTCATTCGTTTGGAAAATCACGAAAAGGTGATACATTAATGCATCCATGACCTGCCACGAGTTAATCGGTGCCTTGTAAATTTCAATTTTAACTAGAATCTCATCAGAAGAGCTCAAATCATGAACACGGCTGAGAAGTTCGTCGACAGTGATGAATCCCATCCCACTTGTTCCCGACGGTTGATCAGCTGCCGAATCAAAATAAACATCCAGCTCTTGTAAAGTTTTTGACTCCGCTATCCGCTTGAAAATTAAATCAGCAAAGTGTTGACAGTTGTAGGAAAGAACGCCGTATTCTTGATTCAAGTAATCTTTCCTCCAGAGGTAATTGATGAGCTCGTTTAATTTCGTGCATCCACTGGATTTATTCACCAATGTGATGTTTGTCGAGGAAGTTATCCCGGTTGTACGGTTCACCCTCCTGTACATATCACAAACACTTTCCTGATTTTTGGAGCGCTGGATTGTGACGCCTTCATTGTTTTTCTCGATGGACCACCACCATTTCTTCGTTTGGAATACGATGAAAGCATGATGGAGGTGATTGTTGGACACCTGCCACGGGTAAATCGGGTTGCTGTAATACCTCACTTCGTCAATGTTCTCGGACACGTCCACCAGATTCGAAAGTTTGTCACGTAGTTCTTCATCTGTTATCCAATAGCCGTCTCCCTTCGGCTCGTCCGCTTTAGGATCAAAGTACAACTTTCTCGTGTACGTCGAACTACTTTGGCCACTTCTGGACATTTCAGTCCAGTCAGAAAATTATTTTATTCTATTTCAAAAATGATATTTTTAAATAAAAAGAACAGTCTGGCGTGATTGGTAACCGAAACGGAACTGCATAAAAACCAGAAAATTTATCCACATTTAGGAGCATCTTTTTTGTATTGTTCGGAAGCTATCACTTGATGAGCGCATATCTTTATCGTTTTGACGCGCGTTTGAATAAGATAGCGATGATAGCGATGCGATGCTACGCAATCCTATTTGGAATGTAGTTTTACGACGATTCCGATAGGTAATTTTATGGTAGTAGGTGAGAGTTGCACTAGTTGACGGTTTTTTAGTTTGGAGCCCCCACTTCTTTATATCTCAATATTTTTTTATCCCCGCTATGCTTAAAAAAGAGGAACAAATTAGCTTTAAAAAGTATATTTTTAGTTTACGGCAAATTGCTTTGTTTTAAACCAAAAGCTCTTTAAAAATGAAGGGGAATTGGACGATTCGCAGGGCAACTTGCTCATGTTTGTGGGGTAGAACGACCCATGTTATATTTATGGGCTAAACAAGTGGTGATGGCGGCATAAACCAAAATTTTCAGAAAAATTTTCCCTCCTATCGCTAACCCAGCAACACAATTTGTCCCGAGAAAAGGTGAATTTGTTATTATTGCGTTTTAAAACAATAATTTTGTCAATAAAAATAAATATGGTTTCTAAAAGAGGAAATAATTTCCTTTCAGAAACTTATTTTTAATAAATTTTAAGTTAACTAGGGAATTCCACAAAAGAAAAAAAAAAGCGATACGATTTAAGGGCCAAAAAACTATTTTATTTGTTGTTCCCATACTACTTGGACTCTTTCATTAATTTTTTTAAAGATGCTTATTAGTAAAGACCATAACAGGTAATTTTTAAAATGCAATCCCTCGGTCGCAAGAGGACGAAAAACGGTTGGTGCCAACTTACAGACTACCCCAATTTCCCGGTTCTCCCCTAATGACGAATCGGCTCTGACAAAGTTAGTGTTTAATAACTGTCTCGCTAAATGGCCACAATGCTATTTTATCTTCCAGCCTTCTTCAGCCTTATCTTCCTATTTGGATAAGAATTTTAATATCATACTTTGTGGCGTAGCATGAAGTTTTTAGCTAAAAAATATCTGCTAAACGAACAAAAAGTCGTGATTTATTAAAATGAATAAACCAATTTGCGATTTCGTTACTTTAACTATTAGGTATTAAGTCAGTGAGTGCTGTGCATGGTTTTAAACATGGAAATTATAGTTCAAATTTCACTTATACAACCGTCGCTATACGAGCGATAAGATTGTGGTTGAGATTATGCTAACACAAGGTGAAAATAGCTTTCCATCTTTCGTGGGTTCTGATCTTTAAGTCGATTCCATGCATGCTCAATCAATATTAGTTGCATATAAATGGCCAATGCGAACCACTCTTATATAATCTAAATAATGGAGGAGAGACAATAATGCTGCATCTTATACCTCACTCTCCCTTTTTCTGTTTGAATTAAACATTTTTTTGCTTTGAATATAGAAACCCATAGATTCCATGCTTCGAATTGGTATTAGTTTTTCTGCTATTTGATTTTTTTAAAAAACCAAGTGATATCGAAATTTCTTTCCTCCACATAGGTTTACATGGCTAATTTTTCTTCTCTTTGCGTTGTTGCACGTCTTCGCTAATCTGAAGGCTGTAAAAGCCGTCACCATGGGAACTGTTATTAATAATTGGGCGAGAGCTAGACGTAGGATTATTTTTAAGATTCTTGTCAGGAAGTCAACATGCCTTTCCTGGACGTGATGTTGGAAAAAGTTGTCCCTCTTATTGATGTCCACGCAATTGTTTCATTCGCTTCATTTTTTCGTTATCTATAGAATATCCGATTGGTTGACTACGAGAAAATGATGCATGCAAACGGCCTGCGTGTTGTGGATTTTGGCAAGTAGGGGAGACCGGGGCTATGTGGGAAACTTTTTTTCTTTACACTGCAAATTTTTTAAATAGAAGAATTAAGTTAAAATAAAAGTATAGGAGTGATTCCCATGCATTTCTCTACATTAGTTTATTTTTTCATATTTTTTCGTCAAACTATGTAATAGTTATTTAATCAAATGTAAAAAGGAAAAAATGAAGGAAAAAAAATTTAGGGTTAAGCGGAACAGAGCCAGGGGCAAAACGGAACACCTTTTTTCTCTGCATCGGATGGATTAAATTTATTGAAAAACGCACTAGTGAAAAGGAAATTCATTTCTCTTTCAGAATTACTGTAATTTTTTCATTCTATTGAGTATAAATGGAGATACAATCAAAAAAGTAAAGATGTCTTTTTTTCGATCTTTTTTGGTCATTTACCTGGCAACAGATGGCTGTACCATTTAACCCGGACCCCAACAACATAAAATAAACTAAGTTATCAAATACTTAGAAAAAACATTTTTTATAAAATAAAAATACTATCTTAAACTAGAAATAAAACCCTATCAAATAGCTATCTTGGTCTTATAAAAATATTTATAGAAGTATAAAAAAATAATAATAAATAATAAATGTCCATTTCTCATTCTATCCCTGTTCTTACCTTTCTCCCCTTTTCCATTCGAAAAATTGGGAAAACTGGAAATATTACAAGATAATACCCCACTTTTTACCACATTTTCTTGCCTTACTCCCTCATTTTTTTACGTCGAAAACGTTGTCAGATTTCACTATCGATGACCGCGCGAAATTTGAATATGGCTACTTTTGCGTTGCCTGAAGATTTGAATTTATTTGAATTATTTAAGGAGAGATGAAGAGGAGATCAAATAAAGGAGAGATGAAAATTACAACCGACGATGGAAAGAATAATCTCATATCAGAAGATTTGGAGGACTTTAAAATTTCGAGTGGAGGGCAGCTGCAAATGTATATTTTTTACAAAAATGAAATCCGTGGGAGAAATCGTTACATGCTGTCAATCTTCCGACTCACCTCCCTCCAAGCGTTCAAAATGCCACTACAAACATAAAACTGCGATTTTTCATCTTTTCCGTCCCACTCCCAAGCTACTTTTCCTCGGGTTGAATTTTCTTCAATCGACGCCAAAGACAGAATATTCCCCAAAAATCATTGTCATTATTTTTAAATATGCAATAATCGCCCAGACGCACGGATTGTTTCCCGACAAATGTAACGAGCGATTTTTGTCGCTCTGCTATGTTGGCAGTTTGCATCACTCTAGACACCCGGTCGTTGCTGAGCCAACGAACACCGGATTCAGCAAACCAAACAATCACACTTTTTTACGAGTCTTGGATCCCATTGTTATTAGGTATGTAAGCATACGGTCCGTTCTAAATTTTTTGTGACGACCAGTGCGAATATTCAGTGAAATTCGCTTCGTCGAGGTGCGAAAAATGTTGTTACTGTCTTCATCGATGTCTTCATCGTTATCTTTTGTGGCGTCGACATGCAACTTCGATTCTAAACTACCTGAGAATAGCCTGTCGGACAGCCTCTCGTCAAACAAAAATTGATCGCTTTCTTCAGAAATAATGCCTGAAATAAAAACCCCAAACGAAATTTAGACGCACATCAAGAAAAAAAGAAATCGATAATAAAGTTTATACCGAGTGAAGAAAGTTCTTCCTGAATATCCAATTTTGCCTTCGCGACACATTTTTCGATGTCATCTAGCGATGGCAGCTGAGTTGGGATTTGATATTCTTTATTATCTAACCTCCGGCTCGTCTGTAAAGCCATTGTTAACTGGTGCGTCAAATCCAAACTGACTCTCAATGCCATCAAAACAATTTTTACGCTATTTTCTCGCAAAGCGTTGGAGTTTGCTACTTTAAGCCTAGGCTTGTCGATCTATGATGTCAACATTTTTCCCTCAATTGGAACCCAATTCCTCGGCTTCATTCTTGACTATCGATTGAAGTGGATATCTCTCATCGCGCACAAAGTATTGAAAGCAAAAAAAGCCCTTTTTACACTTAAAAAATGTCTTCGAGCAACTTGGGGGGGGGCTGATGCACATCGTCTGCGCTTCCTTATTGCTGCTACAGTTGACCCGATTGTCTTATATGGGTGCTCGGTGTGGGCATCATTCCTCAACACCAAGTGCGGTGTCAGAAAGCTGAGAGCTATTCAGCGGTCAATTTCGATTTCCATCACCAAGTCGTTCAAATCAGCCCCCACCGACGCTTTACTGGTTATCGCAAATATCATTCCGATTGATCTACGTATCTTGCAATTATCGACGTTGAGGTTCCGTTCAAACTCCATGATACCGTTCGTGGACTCCTCGTTCAGGTGACTACTCAACATTTCCCTTATGGCTCACTTCAGTCAAAATTCGAACCGTCGCTTCGCTCATCATCTTATAAGGAACCCCCTTGGTCTCTGACCTGTGATTGCCACGTTGTAAGTAAAGAGGAGGACCTCCCTCTATGCCCCACCGACGCCAAGACCTTGCGCCTGTATGCGTGTCACACCCGTAGGGCCAAAGCTTTTAGTTTTTGCGTCCTTACCATCAATCATGCTGGTACCAAAGAAGTGTAGAGCGGCATTCTTCCAGCCTGTGCCACCGAGTCCCAAGCAGCTTTGTACGCCGTAAACCAGGCGTTGCAACGGGCATCCAGCTCAAAGCTTTTATACCACAGAGCGGAGATCGTCTTACAATTTTCTGCTTTCTCGTTCGCTTTTCCGATGGAAAAACTGACCGGCCTTCAAGCCTTAAACTTGGAGTTGCTTACTTCCATCAAAGAGTCGTCTACAGTTTTTGCGTGTCACGACAGTCGCTCGTCCTCTGGCCTGATGCTGACCATGGCTTACGGCCTGCTAGCGGCGGGTCCCAATGACATCCCGCCTACGGAACTCGCGCCCTTGCTCAAATCCAAGCTCTTTGCAAAAAGGGAAACCTTTGCTGTAATTCTAAAACTCTGGAACCTGGAATGGGCCCCAGAAAAAGAGCTCCCCAACATACACATTTTTCTGTGCAGTGATTCACAACCCGATCCCCTTCAAAAGTGTGAGTGAAATGGTCTATAAAAAAGTTCTTAATTGACTGGATTTAAATTATAGGAACCCCCTCTTCGAGTTAATAATTGGGGGATGTACAAAGCCCGTTTAATATCTTTCCATAAAGGAATCGAGAGGATTAACATTAAGCCAAGGAAGAAGAAGCAAGGTAGTAAAGGCAAAGTGGAGAAAGGAAACGTTTTCAAAAATAAAACAAACAAAAGGTATCCAACTAATTTTTGTTAGATGAGTGAGTCTACGAAAACGATCTCCGGTTAAGTAATTGTATTGGAATAGAGAGACGAGAAACAAGGCTTACGACCACGAGCTGAAAAGAGACTGCCCTTCTTTCCACTCGCTGCCTACAAGTCCCAACGCTTGCAAGCCGCACGACATCTAGTGGTCGCGGAAAGAAGGGCACGATAACACAACAACTGGGAGAAAACCCAAAAGATCCCACCCAAAAGTTAGAATATTTGGGGATGTTGGATTCCTGTCGATATTCTTTTGCCCCTCTGTCTGCCAAAGCATTGGCAGTTAAATCCATATGCGAATCAGCGCTCGCGATGGACTCAATTTCGTTGTGTTAGCCAGCATTATGGGAAATTTTACGTCGGCCATTCCGGCAATTCCCTTTGCCCAATCGCATTTCAGAAGTATGCAGAGGTTTTATATTAGTCGAGCGCGACGGGCTGACTATGACTTAAAAACTAAATGTGTACTCTCGGAGGGAGCGTGGCTAGATTTGCAATTTAAAAGGATTTCTAGTTTAAAAGTAGATCGCGACAAGTTATTTTTCCCCGATGTTCCGGATCTAGAGATTTATACGGATGCTTCGTTTTCTGGCTGTGGAGCTCGTTGTATTGGGGTCAAAATCAGGGGGTCTTGGACAATAGCTTACACGAAAAGACATTATGAGTTGGAGCTAATGGGGGCGCTATTTTCTGTGCAGACGTTTGCGGCTAAGTCGTCAAGCATTTCAATCCGGATTTATCTGGAGAATGCATCGGCTTCGGCGTACATAAATCATTGCGGGGGAACTAGATCTAATGAGCTTACTTCGGTTTCGGCGGAGCCCACAAATTGGTGTGAAATCATATAGCACGGTGAATGTGCCCAGATCTATGCTATCGAAGGCGTTAGGGATGATAGAAGACATGCCGGTTGGGGAACAATTTAAAATTGTGGAACGAAAAAAGTTGGTCACAAGACTGTTCAAAGGGTGTTACAATATTATCGCGTGGTCAATGACTACGCTATATGAGACGACTGGTATGTAGTCCAACCGGACGTATTGCATGACTGTGCCGGCCTTGCCGGGTATTTAAGCGTTGAGCGTCAGACTGATCGGGCTGTTCCCTGGCTGTCCGCGGCTGCCTTACAGTGATTGTACTAGAATGTAGCCTTAGTAATACACCCCCTTTTATACACCCTCTATTTAGTACGTTACAATATTAACCCCCTAAGACCCAAATATAACATTGTGTGGGACCCCAATCCAGTACTAAACTACTTCGTTTCGCTAGGAGAGAATCGTACCCTATCGTTGGCCCAGTTGGCCAGCAAAATGGTGACATTAGTGGCGTTGGCTCTCATTACTAATGAGGGTCTCAGAAATAGCATCGATCGGCTATGAATTCGTTTTTTTTTCAGAAAGCGGCGTCAAATTCTCCATTATAGTGTAACGAATTGAATGGATAGGCCGTGTGGCTATTTCCGCTCAATCGTCAACTTAAAGAATATGTAAAGAAAAATCGACAGCACCAAGGGCAATTGAAAGTCCCAACTCTAGAGCCGACGACGGCCGTACAACCAAGAGAGAAAGTAGGGATAGTCGGGCCGTCCTTAACCCGAACGCCATTCGGACGTTGCGAAGCGGAAAGAGGTATGACGTTTTCTTTCTCCTATAAAGATGTGAAAAGGACAACTCAGTTCAGTTTGACTGTTCCTTCCTGATTGAAAAGAAGATTCTTATTGTGAACCCCATTCGTGACTCGCTCATCTTAAACCTTATTTACATGTGTGAATCTTTGATTGTGAATAACCATTGCTGATTAAATACTTCCCCATTAAGGGCTCGTGGGTGAATAGGTGCGTCGTGTGAGCGTTCACCCACGGGACTAGCACCGGGAGTTTGACTTAGTGAACTGATTAAGCATTCTCCCAGTTGCAGTACTGTTGGCATCTACTCTTAAGAAGAAACCCGCTGACTAAGTAAGAAGAAGGTCCATACGGGCCTATGTTCTGTGTTATGTTGCCTTCCGGTTCCCCTCTGCCTAGGTTTTTATAGAATAATTTAAAGGTGAAAAGAATTTTATTGTTCACATTGGCTTTACGTGACTACATGCGAAGCGCAAGGCTTCTCTAGCATGAGACGGGCGAATACATGAATATGGAAACAATAATGAAATGAAGAATAAACCCGAGAGGTGTGACGAGTGAGCCAGTAGTGAGACACTGAGCTACAAAGTGACATTCTGCGACGGGTGAGTCAAAAAGACTGAACTATAGAATGAGACTCTGCGTCGGGTTTTATACTGAAAAAAGGTCAAAACAAGTCAAGGGAAAGTGAGTAATAATAGGTCAAGAGAAAGGGAAATAGGTAGGTCACAACAGGTCACAAAAGAGAAAGGCACTTGGATCAACTTTGACCCAGATCAAAATAGAAAGGCGCATCTCAGAATCCTTACATGAATAGCACCAAGGAAAGCGCAACACAGCGGACTATTACAGTATTTTTCAATTTAAATGTGCCCGAGTGCATTGCTTTGCCCAGTTTTAGTAGTTCAAAACTACGTAAAGCGAACGCAGAAGTTTCGTTCGGCAACTAACAGCGAAAGACTAGTCATAGCCGTTATCGCGCCGCATAAGCCGGTGGCACCCAATTCCGTGAGTCGCTGGATAAAAACCTCTTTGAGATGCGCCGGAGTCGACACGGATACATTTGGGGCGCACTCCACGAGAAGCGCGGCCGCTTCGAAAGCGACAGCTAGCGGGCGCTTGCGGGTTCAAGAGCGGGTTGTCGGTTGATGCGATTTTAAGGGCCGGAAACTGGTCTAGAGAGTCAACATTCAAAAAATTTTAAAGCCGGAGGTCGACGGTTGACTCAGTAGTCTTCGGACAACAAAATCAAAATAAAATCGGCTTTAAAGTCACCCTTAGAGTCTTAGGGTCTAGCGAAATTGATTTCGCTGTACAATTTTAAATTACCGGAGGGACCGTGTAACGATCCCGAAGGGTATCGTGCTAGTAGCGCCCCTAGCGGAATTTTGGGGGAAACTTGATTAAGAATCTCATAGAAACCTCGTAGAATCTCTCAGAAACTGTAGAATCTTTAGAATCTTTGAGATTCCGAATCCTCGTACACCCAAATTTTGAGTTGCCAACCCCCCGGGATAACCGTTGGCCAGTTGGTGGAATTCGGTGACTTTTCGAAGGAAAAGTACAACAAGGCTAAAATTGAGCTAGGTGAAATTTGAATTTTTTTTCCCCTTAGAAAAACAACTAGAAATCATTTGTCGAGGTTCCGCCGTTGGAGCACTCTGCGCAAAAAGTATTGGAGAACCGGGTAGCGGGTACGCAAATGGCGCTCAAGACATTACATTTTGCTGGTGTTGCTTCCATGAACATTGCACAAGGAGTTCCATGGTATTTTCAGTTTTGTGCCTTTTTGGGAATTATGCCTACTTTAGTGACAATAGATTTGTTTGATGGAATTATTTTAGAATTAAGAAAATCACCCATGTCTCAAAAGCAATCAGTAGGGGAGAGGGGGGCTAGTTGGCAGGGTCACTTTTTGTGAATTTATTTGAATTTTTTTACCACACGTTTTGTAAATTGAATGAATAAATCAAATTCAGATTTCGATTTTCTATGAATTGATCGTATTTGTTTACAATGTTCATTTACACGAAATTGTGAAATTGAGAAAAACTGCAAAAATGTCTGCCAACTTGCCCCACCTACGGGGTAAGTTGGCACCTGACGATTCTCCATTGATCCAAAATTTCTAGGTCGAATTTTGAAAATTTGCA
Organism: Daphnia pulex; assembly: GCF_021134715.1. Classification (NCBI taxonomy): domain Eukaryota; kingdom Metazoa; phylum Arthropoda; class Branchiopoda; order Diplostraca; family Daphniidae; genus Daphnia; species Daphnia pulex. The sequence continues at coordinate 3,366,993 of NC_060021.1, read as the reverse complement.
ACTGAGCCTAGATTCAAAGATTTAGGCTTAAATTCAAGGATTTTGGCTTAGATTCAAAGATTTAGGCTTAGATTCAAAGATTTAGGCTTAGATTCAAAGATGTAGGCTTAGATTCAGTACTTTTGGCTTAGATTCAAAGATCTTTGGCTTAAAAATAACTTTATTTTTAGGATAGAAAAATATGAAGATAGGTCCACTATTAATTTATTTTAGTAGATTGGCAGAAAAGAAATAAAAAAAAACATATTATGGTTCTAATTCTAAGTGTATTATGAGGAAATAGACTTACAATTTTTTAAAAAAAGATCAATTTTATGGGCTGTGTCTTTGCCAAACACAGAATGATTGCAATCCGTTAAATGCCGGTGAAGGTAGGGAAACCGGGGCTATGTGGGACACGGGGCTAAAATGTACAGGGCAGTTTTGATAGGTACAATTTGTTTATAAATTCTGAAATAAATACAGCGTATTTTAAATGATGTTTTATTTATTCCATTAACTTTTTTCCTGAATTTCTGATTAATTTTGCGAGTTTTTTGGGAAAAACAAAAAAATGGAATCGGAAAAAAAAATTTGGACGTTTAGTTTTTAATTCTTTTATACTTCTATAAATATTTTTTATAAAACCCAGATAGCTATTTGATAGGGTTTTCTTTCTAGTTTAAGATATATTTTTTTTTATATTATAAAAAATCTGTATTTGATAATTTAGTTTATTTGATGTTGTTTGGGTCCGGGTTAAATGGTACAGCCATCTGTTGCCAGGTAAACGACCAAAAAAGATCGAAAAAAAGACATCTTTACATTTTTGATTGTATCTCAACTTATACTCAATAGATTGAAAAAAATTACAGTAATTCTGAAAGAGAAATTAATTTCCTTTTCACTAGTGCGTCTTTCAATAAATTTCATCCGTTCGTTGCATAGAAAAATGGTTTTCTGTTTTGCCCCTTGCTCTGTTCCGTTTAACCCTAATAATTTTTTTTCCTTCATTTTTTCCTCTTTACATTTAATTAAATAACTATTACATAGTTTAACGAAAAAATATGAAAAAATAGTCTAATGTAGAGAAATGCATGGGAATCACTCCTATACTTTTATTTTAACTTAATTCTTCTATTTAAAAAATTGGCAGCGTAAAGAAAAAAATTGTCCCACATAGCCCCGGTCTCCCCTACAGTGCACACATATGTATTACAATCATGAAAACCGTGCGAATTGACCACAAGCTTGGTAATTGCCCCGGTACTTTTTTTCTCTATTAAGCCGGTACCAATGGCATAAAACCCCAATTTTGTCTGGAATGTCTGGACTTTATTACTCTTTCTCCAAAACTCTTCCTGCAAAATCTCAGAGCTGGACTTCTTTGATAAATCCAATTCGGAAAATCCAATAACTCTACCTAATAGGTAGCGTTATATTATTATCCCAATAGATGCTGCTCAGTCTCAGTTAAACTAACTCCACGAACTGCACTCCCAGGGGTAGAGCGAAAAATTGCCCAATTCCCTACATCAAGTGTTTCGTTACATTCAACTGTGTCGACTACTGTTTTTCTGTTAGGTGAATATGGAGTTGGCCCTCTTACTCGATATTATCTGATTCGTTAGTACCTCCACCAGAAAGAGGGTATTTCGGTCCGGTTGAGTGGGAGATCGCTTGTTAAAGCATTAGTTAATCCTCCACTTCTTTGTAACATATTTTGATATCTTGGATATATTACGCCTGCTTGGTGACCCTCAGCAGTGGCTCGAATATTGCAGTCAACCTACATTTAAGATAGAAGCATACAATTTGTTAGTACAATATAATTATTTTCAAATGATTGTTCGATAAAGTAAGGCACCTCTGTACCTCGTTCATCTATAACTTCCAAAATGAAATTTGTCATCGTAGATCCGACACGTGTATACGATCTCAGAGCCTTGAAATACATTTCACAATTCTGACTGTTCATGAGCCATGTGGTAAGTAACTCTGGCTTATTTTCAGCCTTAAGTTTTACTACGATTGGAATCAGAGATTGTGCAAGAATTTCTGCACACATATATGAATTGAGGGAAATAAAAGACGTCATCAGTGGACACTTGAGCCAAAAACGCCAATATCGAAAGGCTAGTACCGCATAGCAGATGCGGTAGATTCTTTCCCTTGGTGACAAATCTTTTTCAGTGTAGGAAGATAAGATGAACTGGATGACTTTCAGGTAAAACAAGTAGCGTTCGAATCCTGGGCGTGCTTTCTTCAATAAATTTTGTACTGTTGAACTGCAAAGACGAACGACGGCGTCGTAATTCATCTTGTCTTCAAGATTCATAACAGATTTGTGGAGACCGTGCTTCTCTTTAGACACGATTTCTAGTAAAAGGGAGATGTGATTGGGACTCACAAGGTTTGAACCAATGGGAATTATCAATTTGGCATTTTTGGTGATTTTAAGGAACCTTGTGCGTAATTTCACTCCTTCATGGACAACATCCTGAACAGGGATCGTACTTTGTAATGTTCTGCTGCAAACCATTTAGATCCTCTGCTGAATATCGCAACAGAGAAACAAATGGACATAAATATACATACGTGGTATCTTTAAAATTAGTACATTACTTGTTTTGGGGACCAATCCTAGCTTTAAGTGTTCGCGCATCATCTTCAATTCTCTCGAGTCACCGTCTGCACCATATGTTAGGATTTCAATACCAAACTGCTTCAGTTCCAATTGTATGGTGTGAAGTCGATTACGGACGTCGTTGTAGGTAAACCTGTTATCACTCCCAAAAGTGCATATTCTCATAGGCGGAAAGGAGTCTGCCAATGGTTAAGCCATTACGATGAAAACAACAGTAGCCCTCAGTTGGGAAATAATTTTTATGATTTCAATTGCGCTGTTCACAACAGCGTCTTCAGCATTTGGAAGGCCGGTTGAACCAAGAGGGAGGCTATTTCCGATGACAGAGTTCCGTTTTGCTGAATATTTCCGACATCCTTTTAAAGCTGTTGCATCTTCAGAAATAGCAATAACAACAAAGGGTAGGTTTTCGGCAACAAGGTAATCTCTTAATCCTTCGCCATTTACCTTTCCTATTAATCACGACATGAGTTAGGGGAGAGCGGGGTTGGATGGTACAGAGGGGTTATCCCATAGAAGTAATGGTTGGAAATATAAAAAAATTGTGAGTATATGCATCACACACTTATTAATACGGGGCTAAAAGGAAATTTTCCTGTCATTAGAGGAACTTACATAAAACCCCTCTGTCCCATCCAACCCCTGTCTCATCCAACCCCGCTCTTCCCTTTAATAAAATTCATAAAGAAACTTGCATTTGAAACATACCTTCGGCTACACTGTTGTCGTATTCCAATAGTTTCACTTGAATTGTCCTTGGACATGGTAAAATGCCACGGAAATTGGCGTATATGATTTCGTACATCTTCCTACCACCTAAAATCCACAATTTTTTTCCGGTTCTTCAGCAACACTTCATCTTTATATCTCCGGCCTCTGGACGACGCACTTTCTTGTTGAAGGCACTCGTTGATCATTCTTGTAAGAACAGTTCCACTGGAAAGAATGGTCTCATCACGTTTGCTGTCCTTTTCTTTCAGTTTTTGGTAATTTTGTGTCATCATCCTTAGAGATTCTTTAAGGTCAAAATGAGTCTCAGCCAATTCACTTATTTTCTGAAAAATAGGGTAGTAGAATTCCGTTATTTTGAGTGGTTTACTAACACAGGCTGCTTTTTGTAATGCTATCTGCCGTCTTTTGTTTCTTGAGTTCCAGTTTGTTACACCGATGCTTCTAGACGGCATAGAAACATCGGTGTTTAAAAATCCAACTCAGTCGAAAACCCTGCCGAAGGATCGGCAGCAACTGTGTTCGATTTCTTTGGCTGTTTAGCGAGTTGTTTAGCCTGTTTACGAGTTTTTTTTCTTTTCTGGAGGAATAGCTGAGGTTGATGTGGCAGCAGTGTTCGACGACATGATGTTGCTGGTCTCCATAGCCTTTTCTGGTGTAGCAGTTCGTTTGACAGCTCGGGGAGTAGTTTTGTTTGACTTACTTCCAGTCGAGTCCTTACTTCTTGCCTCGCTTCCAGTCTTCCCAGTAGTGGTCTTATCGAGGGTTGAAGTGCTGGGGATGATGAACGAATTATTGGTGCTGCAAGTACTTCGAGCTTCGTGAGCCAGTGCTGTGGTTTCCTGGTGAGAAGCAGTCCTGAAAATACATGATTATATGGGATATGACAATCACTATTTGTTAAATTTGTTTAACATTCCATACCTCAGCATCACTATTTGAAATGTTCCCATCCTGGTTTCCATCGCTTTTGACTATGTCATTGCCTCGGTCATTGTCCTCATCACTGCTGCTGCTGACTATAGCTACTGCGTTGGAAATGTTTTCTCGTGTTTTTTCTGCAACAGGCTTCAGCTCTTTATGGAAATCCTGTAACATTTAAATAGTATAATACACGTCAAATACAATCTATTGAGTTTTTATACCTACCATGACCTGTCTTGTAAAATTTGAAATCTTCCAATATCCGTCGTTGCTCAATACAATCTTGGTCAACTGCCTTTACATGATCTTTGTGATGGCACGGAATTTTTTTTTTTCTTCACTCACAGTAAAGTCTGTCACAGCATAACTGAACTTGGATCTTTTCACCCAGTTCGTTGTCATTCCAAGCAGATTGTTTCTTTTGGTGTTCGAAGGAATTATGATGTCTTGGTTGTTGTCTTGCATTCCCTGGGTAAGCGCAAGCTGAGGTCATAATAATGCTGGATGTTTTCTGAAGACTGGGGCGAATTGAACATTAGGAATTTTGTTCTCTTTAAGTATGGTTGCAGAAAGCTCTGCTACCGATATGATTGATGATTTCTCTCCAGGTAAAAAGAGTAGTGTGTTGGATCACCAGAAAAAATTTCCCCAAATTTTCTGAGAGGCTCATTTTTCCCTTTTCCCTCTCTATCTGGCAGCCATTTTTATTGTACTCTCCTCCGCGCCCCTTGCGGAAGCCAGCTTGGTTCCACTAAATATGAAGGCCGATATAGCTTTCATGGGTCTAAAATGAAGGCCAACAGATAAAACCTTCTGCTTGCTTCCGCAAGGAGCGCGGCGGAGAGTACAAAAAAATGGCTGCCAGACAGAGAGGGAAAAGGGAAAAATGAGCCTCTCAGAAAATTAGTCATATCTCACCCAATAAAATCCGGAAAGGAAATTCCTTTTGGATTTTGGTGGTTGACATAGCAATAAACCTTTCTATAAAATTAGTTTTTACTCTAGCTCCCCCGCTTTTCCGAAAAGCGATGTAAAAGTCCCCCCACTTTCTGACAAAATTCAAAAAAAAAAACTTTAACGCTTAATATCTCGTAAACGGGCGGGAATTTCGTCTTTCTGCAAACGCAGGTAAATTGGGCGTGCAGAGACGAACATGACTATATTTTTTATATATTTTTAAGTGCGTCTCCGGATTTAGATCTGGAAAGCCGCTCCGGGATTTCGGTCTACTAGAATCGTGGATCGTTTGTTAAATATTTGTAAATTCAATTTAGGATTCCAATAATGTTGAATCATTACGAGCGCTGGGGTTACTTAGTTTATTTTTTTCAACATTCTTATACGCTCTATACATGGTTGCACTTATACGGTTAAATAACAAATGTATATGTTTCACTTAACTTGGCAACCGTCTTGAAACTGATTATAAACACTTCTGGCAAAATGTTTGCTGTTATTACTTAAGGAGTCATATGACTCGTTTAATTTGTCCTTCTTCCAAATAAAGTCCATGACTGCACTCAAGGGCATCCTTTTTGCATTTGCTGATTGATAAACCTTGACCGGAGTGAACCAGTTTGCTGGCCGAGGGTTTCGTTCACACTCGGTCAATAGAATGCCTTTATTTTTAGCTCGCTGCATCGTGAAACGAGTCGGCCATCGCTCGATGGACCAGTATGTGTCCTCATTCGTTTGGAAAATCACGAAAAGGTGATACATTAATGCATCCATGACCTGCCACGAGTTAATCGGTGCCTTGTAAATTTCAATTTTAACTAGAATCTCATCAGAAGAGCTCAAATCATGAACACGGCTGAGAAGTTCGTCGACAGTGATGAATCCCATCCCACTTGTTCCCGACGGTTGATCAGCTGCCGAATCAAAATAAACATCCAGCTCTTGTAAAGTTTTTGACTCCGCTATCCGCTTGAAAATTAAATCAGCAAAGTGTTGACAGTTGTAGGAAAGAACGCCGTATTCTTGATTCAAGTAATCTTTCCTCCAGAGGTAATTGATGAGCTCGTTTAATTTCGTGCATCCACTGGATTTATTCACCAATGTGATGTTTGTCGAGGAAGTTATCCCGGTTGTACGGTTCACCCTCCTGTACATATCACAAACACTTTCCTGATTTTTGGAGCGCTGGATTGTGACGCCTTCATTGTTTTTCTCGATGGACCACCACCATTTCTTCGTTTGGAATACGATGAAAGCATGATGGAGGTGATTGTTGGACACCTGCCACGGGTAAATCGGGTTGCTGTAATACCTCACTTCGTCAATGTTCTCGGACACGTCCACCAGATTCGAAAGTTTGTCACGTAGTTCTTCATCTGTTATCCAATAGCCGTCTCCCTTCGGCTCGTCCGCTTTAGGATCAAAGTACAACTTTCTCGTGTACGTCGAACTACTTTGGCCACTTCTGGACATTTCAGTCCAGTCAGAAAATTATTTTATTCTATTTCAAAAATGATATTTTTAAATAAAAAGAACAGTCTGGCGTGATTGGTAACCGAAACGGAACTGCATAAAAACCAGAAAATTTATCCACATTTAGGAGCATCTTTTTTGTATTGTTCGGAAGCTATCACTTGATGAGCGCATATCTTTATCGTTTTGACGCGCGTTTGAATAAGATAGCGATGATAGCGATGCGATGCTACGCAATCCTATTTGGAATGTAGTTTTACGACGATTCCGATAGGTAATTTTATGGTAGTAGGTGAGAGTTGCACTAGTTGACGGTTTTTTAGTTTGGAGCCCCCACTTCTTTATATCTCAATATTTTTTTATCCCCGCTATGCTTAAAAAAGAGGAACAAATTAGCTTTAAAAAGTATATTTTTAGTTTACGGCAAATTGCTTTGTTTTAAACCAAAAGCTCTTTAAAAATGAAGGGGAATTGGACGATTCGCAGGGCAACTTGCTCATGTTTGTGGGGTAGAACGACCCATGTTATATTTATGGGCTAAACAAGTGGTGATGGCGGCATAAACCAAAATTTTCAGAAAAATTTTCCCTCCTATCGCTAACCCAGCAACACAATTTGTCCCGAGAAAAGGTGAATTTGTTATTATTGCGTTTTAAAACAATAATTTTGTCAATAAAAATAAATATGGTTTCTAAAAGAGGAAATAATTTCCTTTCAGAAACTTATTTTTAATAAATTTTAAGTTAACTAGGGAATTCCACAAAAGAAAAAAAAAAGCGATACGATTTAAGGGCCAAAAAACTATTTTATTTGTTGTTCCCATACTACTTGGACTCTTTCATTAATTTTTTTAAAGATGCTTATTAGTAAAGACCATAACAGGTAATTTTTAAAATGCAATCCCTCGGTCGCAAGAGGACGAAAAACGGTTGGTGCCAACTTACAGACTACCCCAATTTCCCGGTTCTCCCCTAATGACGAATCGGCTCTGACAAAGTTAGTGTTTAATAACTGTCTCGCTAAATGGCCACAATGCTATTTTATCTTCCAGCCTTCTTCAGCCTTATCTTCCTATTTGGATAAGAATTTTAATATCATACTTTGTGGCGTAGCATGAAGTTTTTAGCTAAAAAATATCTGCTAAACGAACAAAAAGTCGTGATTTATTAAAATGAATAAACCAATTTGCGATTTCGTTACTTTAACTATTAGGTATTAAGTCAGTGAGTGCTGTGCATGGTTTTAAACATGGAAATTATAGTTCAAATTTCACTTATACAACCGTCGCTATACGAGCGATAAGATTGTGGTTGAGATTATGCTAACACAAGGTGAAAATAGCTTTCCATCTTTCGTGGGTTCTGATCTTTAAGTCGATTCCATGCATGCTCAATCAATATTAGTTGCATATAAATGGCCAATGCGAACCACTCTTATATAATCTAAATAATGGAGGAGAGACAATAATGCTGCATCTTATACCTCACTCTCCCTTTTTCTGTTTGAATTAAACATTTTTTTGCTTTGAATATAGAAACCCATAGATTCCATGCTTCGAATTGGTATTAGTTTTTCTGCTATTTGATTTTTTTAAAAAACCAAGTGATATCGAAATTTCTTTCCTCCACATAGGTTTACATGGCTAATTTTTCTTCTCTTTGCGTTGTTGCACGTCTTCGCTAATCTGAAGGCTGTAAAAGCCGTCACCATGGGAACTGTTATTAATAATTGGGCGAGAGCTAGACGTAGGATTATTTTTAAGATTCTTGTCAGGAAGTCAACATGCCTTTCCTGGACGTGATGTTGGAAAAAGTTGTCCCTCTTATTGATGTCCACGCAATTGTTTCATTCGCTTCATTTTTTCGTTATCTATAGAATATCCGATTGGTTGACTACGAGAAAATGATGCATGCAAACGGCCTGCGTGTTGTGGATTTTGGCAAGTAGGGGAGACCGGGGCTATGTGGGAAACTTTTTTTCTTTACACTGCAAATTTTTTAAATAGAAGAATTAAGTTAAAATAAAAGTATAGGAGTGATTCCCATGCATTTCTCTACATTAGTTTATTTTTTCATATTTTTTCGTCAAACTATGTAATAGTTATTTAATCAAATGTAAAAAGGAAAAAATGAAGGAAAAAAAATTTAGGGTTAAGCGGAACAGAGCCAGGGGCAAAACGGAACACCTTTTTTCTCTGCATCGGATGGATTAAATTTATTGAAAAACGCACTAGTGAAAAGGAAATTCATTTCTCTTTCAGAATTACTGTAATTTTTTCATTCTATTGAGTATAAATGGAGATACAATCAAAAAAGTAAAGATGTCTTTTTTTCGATCTTTTTTGGTCATTTACCTGGCAACAGATGGCTGTACCATTTAACCCGGACCCCAACAACATAAAATAAACTAAGTTATCAAATACTTAGAAAAAACATTTTTTATAAAATAAAAATACTATCTTAAACTAGAAATAAAACCCTATCAAATAGCTATCTTGGTCTTATAAAAATATTTATAGAAGTATAAAAAAATAATAATAAATAATAAATGTCCATTTCTCATTCTATCCCTGTTCTTACCTTTCTCCCCTTTTCCATTCGAAAAATTGGGAAAACTGGAAATATTACAAGATAATACCCCACTTTTTACCACATTTTCTTGCCTTACTCCCTCATTTTTTTACGTCGAAAACGTTGTCAGATTTCACTATCGATGACCGCGCGAAATTTGAATATGGCTACTTTTGCGTTGCCTGAAGATTTGAATTTATTTGAATTATTTAAGGAGAGATGAAGAGGAGATCAAATAAAGGAGAGATGAAAATTACAACCGACGATGGAAAGAATAATCTCATATCAGAAGATTTGGAGGACTTTAAAATTTCGAGTGGAGGGCAGCTGCAAATGTATATTTTTTACAAAAATGAAATCCGTGGGAGAAATCGTTACATGCTGTCAATCTTCCGACTCACCTCCCTCCAAGCGTTCAAAATGCCACTACAAACATAAAACTGCGATTTTTCATCTTTTCCGTCCCACTCCCAAGCTACTTTTCCTCGGGTTGAATTTTCTTCAATCGACGCCAAAGACAGAATATTCCCCAAAAATCATTGTCATTATTTTTAAATATGCAATAATCGCCCAGACGCACGGATTGTTTCCCGACAAATGTAACGAGCGATTTTTGTCGCTCTGCTATGTTGGCAGTTTGCATCACTCTAGACACCCGGTCGTTGCTGAGCCAACGAACACCGGATTCAGCAAACCAAACAATCACACTTTTTTACGAGTCTTGGATCCCATTGTTATTAGGTATGTAAGCATACGGTCCGTTCTAAATTTTTTGTGACGACCAGTGCGAATATTCAGTGAAATTCGCTTCGTCGAGGTGCGAAAAATGTTGTTACTGTCTTCATCGATGTCTTCATCGTTATCTTTTGTGGCGTCGACATGCAACTTCGATTCTAAACTACCTGAGAATAGCCTGTCGGACAGCCTCTCGTCAAACAAAAATTGATCGCTTTCTTCAGAAATAATGCCTGAAATAAAAACCCCAAACGAAATTTAGACGCACATCAAGAAAAAAAGAAATCGATAATAAAGTTTATACCGAGTGAAGAAAGTTCTTCCTGAATATCCAATTTTGCCTTCGCGACACATTTTTCGATGTCATCTAGCGATGGCAGCTGAGTTGGGATTTGATATTCTTTATTATCTAACCTCCGGCTCGTCTGTAAAGCCATTGTTAACTGGTGCGTCAAATCCAAACTGACTCTCAATGCCATCAAAACAATTTTTACGCTATTTTCTCGCAAAGCGTTGGAGTTTGCTACTTTAAGCCTAGGCTTGTCGATCTATGATGTCAACATTTTTCCCTCAATTGGAACCCAATTCCTCGGCTTCATTCTTGACTATCGATTGAAGTGGATATCTCTCATCGCGCACAAAGTATTGAAAGCAAAAAAAGCCCTTTTTACACTTAAAAAATGTCTTCGAGCAACTTGGGGGGGGGCTGATGCACATCGTCTGCGCTTCCTTATTGCTGCTACAGTTGACCCGATTGTCTTATATGGGTGCTCGGTGTGGGCATCATTCCTCAACACCAAGTGCGGTGTCAGAAAGCTGAGAGCTATTCAGCGGTCAATTTCGATTTCCATCACCAAGTCGTTCAAATCAGCCCCCACCGACGCTTTACTGGTTATCGCAAATATCATTCCGATTGATCTACGTATCTTGCAATTATCGACGTTGAGGTTCCGTTCAAACTCCATGATACCGTTCGTGGACTCCTCGTTCAGGTGACTACTCAACATTTCCCTTATGGCTCACTTCAGTCAAAATTCGAACCGTCGCTTCGCTCATCATCTTATAAGGAACCCCCTTGGTCTCTGACCTGTGATTGCCACGTTGTAAGTAAAGAGGAGGACCTCCCTCTATGCCCCACCGACGCCAAGACCTTGCGCCTGTATGCGTGTCACACCCGTAGGGCCAAAGCTTTTAGTTTTTGCGTCCTTACCATCAATCATGCTGGTACCAAAGAAGTGTAGAGCGGCATTCTTCCAGCCTGTGCCACCGAGTCCCAAGCAGCTTTGTACGCCGTAAACCAGGCGTTGCAACGGGCATCCAGCTCAAAGCTTTTATACCACAGAGCGGAGATCGTCTTACAATTTTCTGCTTTCTCGTTCGCTTTTCCGATGGAAAAACTGACCGGCCTTCAAGCCTTAAACTTGGAGTTGCTTACTTCCATCAAAGAGTCGTCTACAGTTTTTGCGTGTCACGACAGTCGCTCGTCCTCTGGCCTGATGCTGACCATGGCTTACGGCCTGCTAGCGGCGGGTCCCAATGACATCCCGCCTACGGAACTCGCGCCCTTGCTCAAATCCAAGCTCTTTGCAAAAAGGGAAACCTTTGCTGTAATTCTAAAACTCTGGAACCTGGAATGGGCCCCAGAAAAAGAGCTCCCCAACATACACATTTTTCTGTGCAGTGATTCACAACCCGATCCCCTTCAAAAGTGTGAGTGAAATGGTCTATAAAAAAGTTCTTAATTGACTGGATTTAAATTATAGGAACCCCCTCTTCGAGTTAATAATTGGGGGATGTACAAAGCCCGTTTAATATCTTTCCATAAAGGAATCGAGAGGATTAACATTAAGCCAAGGAAGAAGAAGCAAGGTAGTAAAGGCAAAGTGGAGAAAGGAAACGTTTTCAAAAATAAAACAAACAAAAGGTATCCAACTAATTTTTGTTAGATGAGTGAGTCTACGAAAACGATCTCCGGTTAAGTAATTGTATTGGAATAGAGAGACGAGAAACAAGGCTTACGACCACGAGCTGAAAAGAGACTGCCCTTCTTTCCACTCGCTGCCTACAAGTCCCAACGCTTGCAAGCCGCACGACATCTAGTGGTCGCGGAAAGAAGGGCACGATAACACAACAACTGGGAGAAAACCCAAAAGATCCCACCCAAAAGTTAGAATATTTGGGGATGTTGGATTCCTGTCGATATTCTTTTGCCCCTCTGTCTGCCAAAGCATTGGCAGTTAAATCCATATGCGAATCAGCGCTCGCGATGGACTCAATTTCGTTGTGTTAGCCAGCATTATGGGAAATTTTACGTCGGCCATTCCGGCAATTCCCTTTGCCCAATCGCATTTCAGAAGTATGCAGAGGTTTTATATTAGTCGAGCGCGACGGGCTGACTATGACTTAAAAACTAAATGTGTACTCTCGGAGGGAGCGTGGCTAGATTTGCAATTTAAAAGGATTTCTAGTTTAAAAGTAGATCGCGACAAGTTATTTTTCCCCGATGTTCCGGATCTAGAGATTTATACGGATGCTTCGTTTTCTGGCTGTGGAGCTCGTTGTATTGGGGTCAAAATCAGGGGGTCTTGGACAATAGCTTACACGAAAAGACATTATGAGTTGGAGCTAATGGGGGCGCTATTTTCTGTGCAGACGTTTGCGGCTAAGTCGTCAAGCATTTCAATCCGGATTTATCTGGAGAATGCATCGGCTTCGGCGTACATAAATCATTGCGGGGGAACTAGATCTAATGAGCTTACTTCGGTTTCGGCGGAGCCCACAAATTGGTGTGAAATCATATAGCACGGTGAATGTGCCCAGATCTATGCTATCGAAGGCGTTAGGGATGATAGAAGACATGCCGGTTGGGGAACAATTTAAAATTGTGGAACGAAAAAAGTTGGTCACAAGACTGTTCAAAGGGTGTTACAATATTATCGCGTGGTCAATGACTACGCTATATGAGACGACTGGTATGTAGTCCAACCGGACGTATTGCATGACTGTGCCGGCCTTGCCGGGTATTTAAGCGTTGAGCGTCAGACTGATCGGGCTGTTCCCTGGCTGTCCGCGGCTGCCTTACAGTGATTGTACTAGAATGTAGCCTTAGTAATACACCCCCTTTTATACACCCTCTATTTAGTACGTTACAATATTAACCCCCTAAGACCCAAATATAACATTGTGTGGGACCCCAATCCAGTACTAAACTACTTCGTTTCGCTAGGAGAGAATCGTACCCTATCGTTGGCCCAGTTGGCCAGCAAAATGGTGACATTAGTGGCGTTGGCTCTCATTACTAATGAGGGTCTCAGAAATAGCATCGATCGGCTATGAATTCGTTTTTTTTTCAGAAAGCGGCGTCAAATTCTCCATTATAGTGTAACGAATTGAATGGATAGGCCGTGTGGCTATTTCCGCTCAATCGTCAACTTAAAGAATATGTAAAGAAAAATCGACAGCACCAAGGGCAATTGAAAGTCCCAACTCTAGAGCCGACGACGGCCGTACAACCAAGAGAGAAAGTAGGGATAGTCGGGCCGTCCTTAACCCGAACGCCATTCGGACGTTGCGAAGCGGAAAGAGGTATGACGTTTTCTTTCTCCTATAAAGATGTGAAAAGGACAACTCAGTTCAGTTCGACTGTTCCTTCCTGATTGAAAAGAAGATTCTTATTGTGAACCCCATTCGTGACTCGCTCATCTTAAACCTTATTTACATGTGTGAATCTTTGATTGTGAATAACCATTGCTGATTAAATACTTCCCCATTAAGGGCTCGTGGGTGAATAGGTGCGTCGTGTGAGCGTTCACCCACGGGACTAGCACCGGGAGTTTGACTTAGTGAACTGATTAAGCATTCTCCCAGTTGCAGTACTGTTGGCATCTACTCTTCAGAAGAAACCCGCTGACTAAGTAAGAAGAAGGTCCATACGGGCCTATGTTCTGTGTTATGTTGCCTTCCGGTTCCCCTCTGCCTAGGTTTTTATAGAATAATTTAAAGGTGAAAAGAATTTTATTGTTCACATTGGCTTTACGTGACTACATGCGAAGCGCAAGGCTTCTCTAGCATGAGACGGGCGAATACATGAATATGGAAACAATAATGAAATGAAGAATAAACCCGAGAGGTGTGACGAGTGAGCCAGTAGTGAGACACTGAGCTACAAAGTGACATTCTGCGACGGGTGAGTCAAAAAGACTGAACTATAGAATGAGACTCTGCGTCGGGTTTTATACTGAAAAAAGGTCAAAACAAGTCAAGGGAAAGTGAGTAATAATAGGTCAAGAGAAAGGGAAATAGGTAGGTCACAACAGGTCACAAAAGAGAAAGGCACTTGGATCAACTTTGACCCAGATCAAAATAGAAAGGCGCATCTCAGAATCCTTACATGAATAGCACCAAGGAAAGCGCAACACAGCGGACTATTACAGTATTTTTCAATTTAAATGTGCCCGAGTGCATTGCTTTGCCCAGTTTTAGTAGTTCAAAACTACGTAAAGCGAACGCAGAAGTTTCGTTCGGCAACTAACAGCGAAAGACTAGTCATAGCCGTTATCGCGCCGCATAAGCCGGTGGCACCCAATTCCGTGAGTCGCTGGATAAAAACCTCTTTGAGATGCGCCGGAGTCGACACGGATACATTTGGGGCGCACTCCACGAGAAGCGCGGCCGCTTCGAAAGCGACAGCTAGCGGGCGCTTGCGGGTTCAAGAGCGGGTTGTCGGTTGATGCGATTTTAAGGGCCGGAAACTGGTCTAGAGAGTCAACATTCAAAAAATTTTAAAGCCGGAGGTCGACGGTTGACTCAGTAGTCTTCGGACAACAAAATCAAAATAAAATCGGCTTTAAAGTCACCCTTAGAGTCTTAGGGTCTAGCGAAATTGATTTCGCTGTACAATTTTAAATTACCGGAGGGACCGTGTAACGATCCCGAAGGGTATCGTGCTAGTAGCGCCCCTAGCGGAATTTTGGGGGAAACTTGATTAAGAATCTCATAGAAACCTCGTAGAATCTCTCAGAAACTGTAGAATCTTTAGAATCTTTGAGATTCCGAATCCTCGTACACCCAAATTTTGAGTTGCCAACCCCCCGGGATAACCGTTGGCCAGTTGGTGGAATTCGGTGACTTTTCGAAGGAAAAGTACAACAAGGCTAAAATTGAGCTAGGTGAAATTTGAATTTTTTTTCCCCTTAGAAAAACAACTAGAAATCATTTGTCGAGGTTCCGCCGTTGGAGCACTCTGCGCAAAAAGTATTGGAGAACCGGGTAGCGGGTACGCAAATGGCGCTCAAGACATTACATTTTGCTGGTGTTGCTTCCATGAACATTGCACAAGGAGTTCCATGGTATTTTCAGTTTTGTGCCTTTTTGGGAATTATGCCTACTTTAGTGACAATAGATTTGTTTGATGGAATTATTTTAGAATTAAGAAAATCACCCATGTCTCAAAAGCAATCAGTAGGGGAGAGGGGGGCTAGTTGGCAGGGTCACTTTTTGTGAATTTATTTGAATTTTTTTACCACACGTTTTGTAAATTGAATGAATAAATCAAATTCAGATTTCGATTTTCTATGAATTGATCGTATTTGTTTACAATGTTCATTTACACGAAATTGTGAAATTGAGAAAAACTGCAAAAAAAAGTCTGCCAACTTGCCCCACCTACGGGGTAAGTTGGCACCTGACGATTCTCCATTGATCCAAAATTTCTAGGTCGAATTTTGAAAATTTGCAACTGAGCATCTTGTGAGAAATCTGTATGCCAACATGCCCCTCAAAATTTCTGCCAACTAACCCCACAGGGTGCTTTTCGAGCAAATAAATTGATAACTAAATAATTTTTCAATGTAGAAATGTCGGGTTTCTTTTAAAAATAAGACAAACATTAATTCTTTTTTGCCTGGGTTTTCTGACACTCTTAGAGTTTTATAGGGGAGACCGGGGCTATGTATTTTTTTCTTTACGCTGCCATTTATATAAAAATAAAAATTCTGAAAAAATTCAAGTATAGGGGTGATTCCCTGGCATTTATTTACATTTGGTAATTTTTTTAATTTTTTTCGTTGATTCGTTTAAGAGTTATGTGATGAAATGCCAACACGAAAAAATGCCGAAAAACAAAAAATTTAGGGTTAAACGGAACAGAGCCAGGGGTAAAATTGAACATCGTTTTTCTCTGCAACGGCTTAATTATATTTATTAAATAATGCACTGGTGAAAAGGAAATTCATTTCCCTTTCAGAAGTGCTGAATTTTTATTTATTTTATAGAGTAGAAGTGGAGATACTACCAAAAAAGTTTTTCCGATCATTTTTCCTTTGTTTTTGTTGCCAGGGGGCGTTTTTCTGGAAATAACGTTGATCTGGCAATACCTGTTTTACCCCGTTTTCCATGTCCCGTTTAACCCGAACCCAAATATCATTAAATAAACTAAATTATTAAATACTTAGGAACCCATTACAAAAACAAAATACACCACCTTAAACTAGAATAAAATTGCTATCAGATAGCTATTTGGGTTTTACAAAAATATTGATTTAAGTATCAATAAAATAAAAAACTAAACGTCTTAAATATTTTTTCAGATTCCCATTTTTTAAATTTCCCATAGAACAAGAAAAATAAATCACAATTTCAAGAAATAAAGTTTGTATGATAAATAAAACGTAATTTAACATACTCTGTATTTATTTCACAATTTTTAAATGAATTTTACATGTTTTAATTGCCTTGTACATTATAGCCCCGTGTCCCACATAGCCCCGGTCTCCCCTACTATGAGAAAAATGAAAAGTGCTGAGAGGCCCAAAAAAAACTTTTTGCCGTTTTTTTTTCTTTTTGCTATAACTCCTGTTGGGGAAGTCGTATACTTTTGAAATTGTGTATGAGCAATCTGGGTGTTGTCTTTCATATTTGGTGTAAAAGGCTTGATTTGTTTTGGTCTGTAAGGGGTCTAACTAGCAAAATGCCAACTTACCCCACCTGCCAACTAGCCCCCCTTTCCCCTAATATAGGTCTACGCCAGTCATTTCTACTCAGCTTTTAAAAATTTATGATCCGGAATATGCTCGACGAGTAAAAAAAGGAAGGAAAGAAAAGAGTACGCTTGGAGAAGTAAAAATGGAATATCTTAGTCGTATTAACATCGTTAACTAGACACTTTATGTTTATAGGTAACGGAATATTTCGAGGAAGTTTATTTACCCGATGATTGTTTCATTGTTGATCAAGCTGGACATGAATAGGATCCGATTGCCTAGATCCGCTTAAATCAGAAGTGGACGCAAGTTCCATTCAATGGAGGTAACATTTCTTATGAATGAAAATCCAGAAGTCGAATGAATTTTGAGATTGCTGAAGTTGCTTTTTTTTTCTTTTTAATCATGTCAGCCTCTATGCACTGACAAGCTTAAAATCAAACCGAGTTTCGTTGCAGTCGTCAGTGAAACAATAATTACTGTCAAACCTGCTCCATCCGCGAGATCGTCGATGTATCACGTTATGCAACATCTCAAGGAAGAATTGCCGAAAGTCGTCATCAAGGTGCGTCTTCTAATTTTTTTTGAATTAAAAAACATTACTATTTCTTTTCTTTAGAGTTTGTCAACAGTCAGCCGAGCTGTCATCAATATTGACGATACGAGAAAGCCACCAAGATATTACCTACTTGTTGAAGGTGACAGCATGCGGGAAGTGATGGCGACTTACGGTGTTCAAGGGTCCTCGACTACACCAAACAATATTTTGGAAGTTTATCCATGTAAATTTATCCATTTTTCTTTTTTATTAGTTTTTCTTAGCAAAGAAAATTAATAAATTATTAATACAGAGCAACGATTGCCAAAGAAATTCAATTCACCATGACAAGCCACGATATGAGTGTCGATCGTCGTCACGTCGCCCTTCTTTCAGATCTGATGAGTTGTCTTGGTGAAATCATGGGAATCACGAGAAACGGATTGGCTAAGATGCGCATGATGCCCGTCTTGTTTGACCGGTTCAGCCAAATGGTCGGCAAGGCCTTGGCCGTGCCGGCCCCGCACGGTCAGTCACTCGCATCACTCGCCTCCTCCCTGTGCGACGTCCTGCGTGACCGGCGGCCTCGAAGTCCTCGTTAACAACTGCGTAGCCGACGACAGCAATCTCCAGCTGTCCAGCGCCTGCCTCCTCGAGCAGTGTCTCACCGAAGAGAACCGGGAATACGTCGTCGAGTGCGGACTCGATAAGCGATAAGCGGTAAACGTCATTTCTCTATCTATCTCTCTCCTGTCAAGCCTGTCAATCTCTGCATCGTCGATTCGTCGTTGGCCTTATGCTGGCCTTTGGGGCGACCTTGCGAGTTGAGACTTGATCCAGAATTTTTTTGTTGATTTTTGTTTTTCTCATATCTCTGAGGCGATCGACTGTCCTTGATGCCTGATGCATTGAGTTTATATTAATTGGTTTCCCCTTTGATTATTTTGCCCAGGTGGTGTCGGTGGCATTCACCCGAACGCCACCGAGTCGTCGTCGGCCCAGGTGGACCAGTTCCGAGTGGGCACGGGTTTGCTCGGGTTTGCTCGGGTTTGACGTGCAGCGAAGTGGTCAAGTTGGGAGGGCCGGACGCCGTCGTCCACGAATGTCGCCGCTCGGACGTGGAGATCCTGATGCCCCACTGCGCTGGCGCCCTGCTGGCAAACCTGTCGCCGTACGCTGGCGCCGAAAACCAGGAGGCCATGATCAAGCGACAGGTGTCCATGTGGCTCTTCCCGCTGGCCTTCCACTCTGACGACAACATCAAATACTGCGCCTGTCTGGCCATCGCCGTCCTGGTGGCCAACAAAGAAATCGAGGCGGCCGTTCTCCAATCGGTGACGTTGAACCTGGTGGAGCCCTTCGTCTCGACCCACAATCTTTACGAGTTGACTAACAAGGTAGCGGCCACCTGGCAGCACCACGCCCGCCGGGACTAGGGCCAGTCGAAAAACTGGCTCAAGTTGCTCGTGCCAGTCTGAACTCGAAGTGGGAGGAGGACTGCAATTTGGCGGTCTTCCGCTTTTGCATGGAGGCCGGAATCATTCACAAGAGTCAGGGCAGCACGGACATTTTCAGCGAGATCGGAGCCATCGACTCGCTCGAATCGGTCGCCTTGTCGCCCAACACCATCGCCTCCAAGTACGCTGCCCAGACGCTGCGGCTCATCGGCGAGGAAGTGCCGCACACGCTCTCAACCAGCAGGTCTCGCTCTGGTCCAGCGAGGACGTCCGCGAGTGGGTCCGCCAAATCGGTTTCGACGACCATCACTGCGAAAGCTTCGCCGACTTTTGCAAGGTCGACGGAGATCTATTGCTCCAGCTGGCGGAGGAGATGCTCCGCGACGACATTGGAATGCGCAATGCCATCCTACGGAAGCGTTTCATGCGTGAGCTAGGAATTTTCAAGAATCTGGCGAGTTGAATCATTGTTTAAAAATCTGATTTCATTTCATTTCTAAATTTATTTTCCTTTTTCATAATTCCAGGTGGATTACAGTTCAGCTGTGACAAATCGAGTCTGAACGATTTCTTGCAGTCGCTGGAACCGGCCTTTTGCGCCTAAACTTACTCCATGCTCAACTCTGGCGTGGACAAGAGCCTCCGACTCTTGTCCAAGGAGCGGCTGTTGACGGAATGCGGAATCATCAATTCCATCCACCGGCAGCGCATCTTTGACGCCATCCGAGGAGAGAACGGCATCTACGATTACCTGGACAACAAGCCGCTGGATGCTTTCATCAGTTACCGACGATCCACTGGATCCCAATTGGTCAGTCTACTTAAAGTTAAGTAGAAAATCAATTTAAAGAATTGTGAAGGGGACGGTCCGCTAACGTGATTTATTATCATCCCGCCTTGTGCAGTCCACCTCCAACTGAGGAACTTTACCGTTTTCATTGACGTCGAGCGCCTGGAGTCCGGCAAATTTGACAACAATCTCTTGCAGTCCATCAGCCAGGCCAAATATTTCCTGTTGGTCCTGACGACCGATCGCTGCCTGGGCGACGACGAGCGGAAGGATTGGGTCCGCAGGGAAATCGTCGCTGCATTCGAATCCAACTGCAAAATCATCCCCATCATCGACAACTTCCAGTGGCCGTTACCCGAAGATCTGCTCAAAGACATGCGGGCCGTCTGCTACTTTAACGGCGTCCGATGGGTCCACGACTACCAGGAACGTTGTGACACAAACGCCGACCTTTCAAACCGTTTATTTGTTTCCCTATTTGCAATGACTAAACAGGACGCTTACGTAGGCAAACTGGACAAATTTATGCGCGGCGACGCTTACGGCAAATTTGACCAAATCCACGGTCGACGAATGCAGGACGGAGTCCTGACTCCGTTCGTAAACTCCCGGTTCTGCGTCGATCCTCCAGTCCGGTGCTAGCGATGCTGAATCGCAGCTGCGTTAATAACGGCAACGGCGTCTAGCCCTGGTCTAGCCAGTGCCGCCCTCATATACCAAAGGCAAGAAAGCAACGAGAGCGGCAAAGGCTCTTACTCGTCCGATAAGGAAATGGGCGACATCGCGGCCAATGGATTCTGCAATGGTGTTGGTGGTGGCGGAGGAGCAGAGGAGCTATATCGGTAGCTAACCCGGTAGCTCTCCACAGGCATACCTATCATGCTGTGCGTCACGGCTTCTCTTTTACTCAATCTCTTTCGTACGATCTTTTTTTTTTTGTTTAATAATAATTATTCGATCTATTATTCCTCGCTTTGATTTCACGCACACCTCCACTTCACCTTCACCTCACGCACACCGCACACTTCCATTTCTAAATTTGCTGTCACACACGTATACATCTGGTGTGTCGTTTTCTCGCTCAGGGGTCTTTCATTTTTCTCTCCGCAATCCATACGCAATTTCTATTTTCGTAGGTCCTTGTTTTTTTCATTTTTGTTGCGGCCATTCTTGTTAAACTGACTATTCAATCTTTATTATTATTTCATCTTTGCACTTTGGGGATTCTGTTGCTTATTTGTTCATAAAAAACAAAACATTTAACTAGGATTAATGATATACATTTATTTCATTTGTTTGACCGGTGTCTTAGATGGGTTGATTGAATTTTGGGGTGTTTGTATTTATTTTTTTGGTCGAAACAGAAATCTCAGAGCTGTGTCACCCAGTTGCGCTCAACGTAGTCCCAGTCCCAGTCGCTCATCTCTACATAGCAGAACCAGCAAGGTCAGTGGCAGAAGCGTCTGGCATCAACAATTATCTCTCAAGGTATGACGAGATGTGAACTTATAATCACAGCTCAACTGTAAATCAAATGTCGTACGGTCGTATGGTAGTATTAGTTGGACAAGGCTATATTATGCAACGGCCTCGCAGCCCAGTATTACGCGGGCCTTTCGGATGCGGCGGCAGGAATTTCTCGTACAACGCTTCCGCCACTATAGCATCAGCCTTTACAGTTACACCGCCACGCCCGTGCCAGCGCTGAATGGAATGATTTCAATTCAAACGCAAATAACGGTGAGCTGAACCAGGATCACTAGGAACTGGCTCCCTGCCTGGTGGTCTGATGTTCTGGATGCGGAGGCCTTGCAAGAAGCCTCTTCCTCCACTTTTTCCCAAATGAATTTTCAAGGATCCGGTTTGTTTCTTTTAATTATTCGTTTGTTGTACTTTTTTGGTTATCGTTTCTTCTGTTTCTTTTAGGCGCGACTAATATGGATTCGGATTTTTCACTGAGATGCTCGGACACGGGCGACAGCTATTACCCACTGTCTGATTTGAGCGATTCCGTGACACTAGCAGGATTGATTGTGGGACCCGATGACTTGGCAGCCACTCTGGTACGCATTCAAAGAAGCGCCCGAGTTGAATCGACTGGTCCAGGATGTGGTTGAAGGACAACAGTCTGTCGTCGTTCCCCAAGGATTTTGAATCAACAGCACCCAACACAGAAAAAAGATCCCCCTAGTCCAGTCAGCCGCTCTCTCTCCATCGCCTGGTCTTCTCTAATTGTTTGTGTCTCTAGCGCGTTCCCTCCACCATGAGTATCGGGAGAAGAGCAGAGGGTGGGAGAGAGGGGGAGGGGAATTGTTAACCTTAGCTTTTTATTCATCCTCCTTCATAATCCTTGGCCTTTTACTGCTCAACAATTGGACGTCCACGCGCACATAGTCTTGCTTTCGTTTTTTTTTCTTTGTGCGCGACATGCATGGCGACATTCAATTTTTTGGCCTCAGCCAATCCGAGGATTTGTTTTCTCGAGGTGTAGAAAACAAAACGATTGAAAACAAAAGAGGTTTTTTAACCATTTAATAGTATTTTGTCCTTTTGGAACTTTTAGGTTGATTGAGCGAAATTGAGGACGGATATTTCTTCTCTTTGTGTGCGACACTGATTCTTTTTTAAAAGCTTTTTGACGGATTGGACATGAAAAGATTCCGTTGAGGATTCTAGACAAACATTAAGGGGGGGGGGGGTCACGTTCACGTTTTTGGTCACGTTTTGCAAATGAGAAAAACAATTAAGAGTTTCCGTTTCTTTTTGTTTCGATTGATAATCGTTTTCTCTTTGCTATACTTTGTATAAGTGTGCCTCTTTCTTGAGCAGAGTGGCAGATATGTGTGCTCAAAGGGAAACAGAATTAAACTATTTGGCTATCTAATAGTTTGGAGGAGAAAAAATTATACGAAATTTCAAAACGATATTGTTGCAAAAAACCTGAAAAGTAACGAGACATACGCGTGAGAAACACAAAAAACATGCTGATTTGTTTTTTTCCCTCGCGGATCCACAAAACGCTAACATAATGAATTTTTTTCTTACTGGCGAACTTTGTCCACATTTTTTCATATTGAGTCTGATTGTAGGCCCGATGAACGGGCATTAATGTTATTAAATGCCGTTTGCATTTGGTTTTTACCGATGGAACTTGATGAGTGTATAGTTGGCCACAGCGAACGCCAAAAGGTATACGTCGACATTGGCACGTAAATTCTAAATTACTATTTTGAAAAGTTAAGCTAGTTAGATTGTTAAAAAATTTTATTAGACATGGCCTACGGCCATGAAACACTTGCCGTATATTTCTGGTTTCCTTGTTATTTGTGGAAACACATCAAACTCTTTCGCATGCGAAAG
Source organism: Daphnia pulex (assembly GCF_021134715.1). Taxonomy (NCBI): domain Eukaryota; kingdom Metazoa; phylum Arthropoda; class Branchiopoda; order Diplostraca; family Daphniidae; genus Daphnia; species Daphnia pulex. The sequence goes on along the minus strand of NC_060021.1, from coordinate 3,343,854 downwards.
AGTTTGATGTGTTTTGATGTGTTTCCATGCGAAACAGTTTGAAAAAAGACATCGTGGTCGATCCTCAATCAGTTCAGGTACAACAGTTCGATCCCGTTCTGCATAAGCGTAGGCATGCTGCATTGTGCAGCAGTAGGTAAATAGCGAGGGAGGCTATAGTTCACCGATCGATCCAGATGGGCGTGTGTGTGGCTACCATATCAGAATGGGACCAGACAGGTGCGCCACGAGCACTTTGGTCCTTGGAAGATTTATAATTAAAATTACTTTTTAGCTTCTTAAAAAAATTAAAAAATCGGCCGTAGGCCGTACGGCAAGTGTTTCATGGCCGTAGGCCATGACTGGTTACAAGACAATTGGATCCACCTGGTTGGCAGAAAACCAGCCCTCCAAAAATCTCAGGCTAGAATCTGAAATCCGAATGAATGACTGCATCATCTTTATAATGTCAATGAAACCGGTGAGTTCAGATTTCTTGTTTCGAGATTTAAAATGACTAGCTAATCTATCATAACGTGAACAGGCTACTATCGGGCTATCGGGTCAATTACGACGCGCATAATTGGAAGTTAATTGGCCTAAAACTGATGATGAATTGTGAATCACTCGACCATTTCAGTCATCAATCGAGCTCAAATTATGAACGACGCACTCAACTTTGGCGAAAGCTGGGCTGTTGGACTATGAAACGCCACTCAATTTTACGGAATACTTGGGACGAGAAGAGGAATTTCTGCTTCGGGAATCGACGCTAACTGCGCCATCTTATCTGAATTCAATGATGTAGCAGCGGACATCAGTCTAATAATATACGGCCAGAATACGGCCTTCTCAAGGTGAACAAGAAATCTATTATCATTTAATTGAGACCCAGCATCAGGCAATTATGACCTTTCCTTTTCAAAATTACGTCATGAAGATTTTGATGCCACTTTACAATTCATGGGGATTCGTGCACAGAACAACCAATTCCCATTTGACGGGCAAACTTCGTCACCAAGTTGTCGAGGTTTGTTGTTTATATGGCGCACAGCAAGGACTGCGTCACAAAGCCTATCGAGTCTTACAGTCAATGGATGGCTGATCCTGGAAACACCTCGTATAATTATGTCATTCAATCTTTAATATGTGGTTCTATCTGCTAATTAATTTTTATTTGCTTCTACAGGATTGTTCCTTCCGTCCTGAAAGGTTTCGTCGCTTGCACGGCAATCCGACACGATGGCGAACTGGAATGGAATTTTGCTTTCAAACGCTTCCGGGAAAGCAATGTTACTAGTGAGAAAGCGACAATTCTTTCTTCGTTGTTCTTCATAACCCAATAAGAGTCCTGGATTTTGGCTCGGTTGGTTTTGCCGATTTCTAATCTAAATTTTATATGTTATCCGCCATTGTCTGTCTACACATTTCGTGATTGTGTGGGTATGTATAGATTGCTAGAAGTGAGCCAGAATCCGGCTGTCGGATTCTGCACGCAAGACGCCCTCGACGTCATCAATAGAGGCTTGCCGAAAATCCGATAGGTCGCTTTATGACTTTTAATTTCGCGCGCGAAAAATTGGACGAAAATGTAAGACGAGCCAATTTTATTCCCCGAGCAATAGACAGCCGGATGCCTTTAATAATGTTGTTTTCTCTTCGTGTAGCTTCAAATCGATCCACAGTTTGGCCCACGTCTTGGAATCGGTGACGCAATCGTTCAACACCGACATGGAAATGAAAGAGGTGAGTTGTTATTGAAATGTGTTAGGGTCTGATTTACCTGACGATTTGCTTAATTTTTAGCTGTCGCGGATTTCGTTATTGGAAAGAACAAGAAACTGTTGGTCAATTAACGCAAAGTCACGTTCCACTCAACAGTCCATCGATCGAGTTCAAAGTAATGTGAGCTGGATAAGGCTAAACTATCGGCAGGTACCGTATATATAGTCAACTGGCTTCAGCGAAACAATAATCCTGCCAGTCCGCCACCTCTCAAAAAGTAAAGTCGTACCTGATCAGCTGTTTCCGATTCCAACATAAAACACAAAATATGTTATGATATGACGTGGGATTGCGTGAAATTGTTGACCCAGCTGCGCGGAGTGATTCATAAAGTAAATTTTTTCAAAAAACATGTGGTTCCGGCACTGTTAATGTGCAGCCTAACGGGATTTTCGTTCAAAAAATTATTTTCAAAAATACCTCAGTTCGGTATTATAGGCTTTCATTTGTTGCAGTGTCAACACATATGTAAATCGCCGTACGTCATGTATGGAACGCCATAGGGACAAAAAATTAACTGCTCCAAAGTAAGCATTAATTTTTTGCTCTCCAAAAATAAGTGCTCAAAATTTAGTGCTCTCTCGCATCCGCCCTCTAGCGGGCGGTTCAAAATATTTCGTTTCTCCGCCTGCTTGTGAGAGGAGTTAGAAGCTATCGATTAAAATCCAATGTTTAGCTTAACTATGGGATTTCTAAATTCGAATGCTTGCCCTTTTTCTTGCCTCATCACCTTTGCCAACCCGGCAACCCCTTATGTCTTCCGAGAATTCTGAAATCCGTCATCCACTCATCCATCCATTCCGGATTCCGGCGATGCCGAACATCGGAACATGTCAGGACTAATATTGTTACTTCTGCTGGGGAAGAAGAAAAAGTATCGACGAAGTACTAGTCACGAAGATTACTTCGACAAAGATGGAATCATAAAAAAGACACGATAAAAATCACAGGACAGAAGGGTGGTGGCGGAGGTGATGGGGCAAGACGCTGATCGACGCTGATGTATTCGAAAATTAGATTTTAATCGATATTCAATTGTCAATATTTTCATTGATAGCGAAATATTTTGAACCGCCCGCTAGAGGGCGGATGCGAGAGAGCATTAAATTTTGAGCACTTATTTTTGGAGAGCAAAAAATTAATGCTTACTTTGGAGCAGTTAATTTTTTGTCCCTATGGCGTTCCATAGTCATGTGACCCTGTTCCATATTTGTGGTTGCGGTGACAAGTTGTTGAAAAATACGTCGAGTCCGATTGTCACAGCTGGCCGTACGCCAGCCTTTTCTCTCGGCCGTGTAGTGTTGCGTTGACGTAGTACACTAGGTACTACTGTAGGAAGTAACGTTGAAGTACTACACTGAGCCGACTTACTACACCACCACAACTGCTGCTCCAGTATACTACACCGAGGCTCCCAATTACTACGCTGAGCCAACCTACTACACCACCACAACTGCCGCTCAAGTTTATTACACCGCAACCCCGAAGTACTACTCTGAGCCAACCTACTAAACCACTACCACGTCTCCTCCTTCATATTATTAAGCTTTGTCCCATCTCAGTTGTGCTTTGAAGCATGTGAAGATATTCTGTTTTTTCTCAACCATTTGAAGTATTCTTCGTAAAATCTATTGTTTGATTGTTTCATAGTTATCTGGTGTTGTACCTACCGCGTAGTTTGTTGTGCTATTATTAATAGAGAATCAATTTTATTAATAGCGTATTAATAAAATGGATTCTCACTCGTAATTTCTTACAAATCTAATCATTACTGCCAGTTATAGAAAGGAATTCACAACTGATGCTCTATTGACAATCTAGTTTTTGATTAATTTTAATTAAGTTGACGTGGAATTTTCAATTACTGAATTTCTTGAACTCATTCAATGAATAAAAACAACTTTAGTCGTTAGCAGCTAATTTATACATGCTTAAAAAATAAATGTCATTTTAAAATAATTAAATAAATTTCAATTGTGTTTTTTTCCATAGTTAATAATTCAAATTCTTTTTAAATTTATATCCTTTAACATTTACAAGGACGATGTAACGGGTAATAGAAAAGAGGAAGAATAGGATGTAAAAGGACGACTGACGAACTTAGTACAAATTTGCATAATATTTCCTGTAAAAACGTAAATGATAAACCAAGCCACTAATAACTTAAGTGCGAGCAGCATTTATGAAAATTATTTATTGTATTACATAAATGAGAGAAGAGATAAAAGCAATCGGGAATCGAAGTTACAAATTGAAAATTTTACTTTAAAAATTTATGGTTAGTAGATTGCCATTAAATATCAAAGTTTATGCTTTGTTGGGTTGCATTATCTGGAAGGTCAGTAATTAACCTAATTAAAAACACATGTAATGCGTCACAATTATATTTTATGACGAATGTAAAATAAAATTTAAAAAAATGTTACCTGGATCGAACTTCGTCTGGAAGGTGTTGTAGAATCCACCTATGTTCAAGTAATTTTCTTAGAGGGATACGACCCCTGGTTACTGCTCGTGGTTTGAGTAATTTAGTAATCTAGTCTTTCTCTCAGTAGAGAGATGTGCTGGAAATTTTAAGTCAACTCTACCATACGAATTCATGGCATGGAAAATGTAAACGCTTAGAATGCCTCTCACATTGACAAATTATGCGATAAAATTAATAGTTGAAAATACGGCGGTAAGTGAGATCTCGCTTTTCCTCTTCAAAAGGGGGTGATCCCACTAAGAATTCGTACCAAAGAATACCAAGAATCCACAAATCTACACGTTCGTCATGAGAGCGCCCTTCTACCATTTCGGGGGCTAAATAATCCAATGTCCCGCACATGGTTGTTGATATTGAACAAAAACAAAATAACGTAAAAAATTTAGTTTTTTTTTGTTTTACGCTAAACGATCAGATTTTACTTTACCTTGACGAAGGAGCATGTACGGACCAACCAAAATCGGCTATTTTAATTTCTCTACGAATCCCTAATAGAATATTTTCTGGCTTAATATCTCGGTAGATTACTTTCCGCGCGTGACAGTACATCAATGCATCAGCTAGCTGAGACATGTAATTGGCCGTCCTAAAAATAGGGGTAATTAATTTTCCACAGAACTAACGTTTCTGTTATTTTTAAAAATTAACTGTGGTTAGGAAAAACAACCATTTGGTTGGCGTTTCAGATACAAATACATTTACTCCATTTCCGTCGAATTCCAAGATGAGGTAAATATACGAGTTTCATCATAAAATGTCCGTACATGCGTAAAACATTGGGATCTGTCAATTTCAAAATCAAAACATGACAACTTTACAAAAACACAAAGTTCAAAATTACTTATTCACTTGCATTTTCGTAAAAAACGTTTAGATTGGTCTAAATTTTCAAAATGTATAGTAATTGTATATACCAATGTCTAAACTCTAAACCCTAAACCGCAGTCTAAACTTTAAACTAAAATGTTTTGGACGGTTTTGCACAAATGTGAAAATTTTCCAACAATAGCATTAAACGACTAAACGTCAAACGAGACTGCCGAGGGTAGTGCTAAACAGGAACGACTGACTAGTACACAAATAAAAACATGATGCCAGATTACATTTTTGAATTTTTTAGAATACAATTTGTTTTTTTACTCACAGAAAAGTGAGCTTTTATTTATGATTCATTTTTCTGTGAGTAAAAAAACAAATTCAAATAAACAAAGTCAAATAAAGAACTTTTGACTTTTTTCACAGTTAGACCAGAGCTATAGACTCCTGGTCGCTTCACGGCTGTGTTGGCTTCCTCATCTCGGTTTTAAGGCATGTGTATTAGTATGGTGGGGGAACTTTTGTTGGAATGGCTATCTCGAATGAAGCCAGTTTCCGGACAAGAGGCGGAGCTTAGTGAAAAGTAAAAATTCTTAACAGCCAATTGCAGGGCTGGTCACCTATTGTCGGTGCCCTCTATGAACCAAAATACATATCTTTTGTAAAATAATTCGTCTGTAAAATAGTATATATATTTAACATTTTGTGGTACAGACATTAACTGGTTGACGCAGTGGTTAGAGTAGCATGCTACGACTCTAGAGGGTTTAGCTTCGATTCTTATTCTCGTCACTTATTTTTTTTTCATATTTTTTTCTATTAATTTTAAAATAATTAAAGCTGGAAAAATAATACTTAATTACTGTTATTGACTCATTTTTTACGATTTTATAGCTTTATAAGGACATAAGCAAAGTGCAATCGGACTTAGAAAATTTTCAAACCGTTTATAGCTCATAGTTCACCCAATTGTCCACCAGGCAGCGCTGATCATAGCCGACCACTGGCTTCAGCCGAGATAGCCGATTCCAACCATAAGTTCCCCCACCATACTAATACACCATGTTTAAGGTAAAGGTAAGCCGATTTTCAGAGATTTTAGGGCGGGACCTGTCAGAATTGTGAAGTGGAAACGTTAAAAAGAGCCATCTAGGCTCTCAAAAGTAGCTGGACGTTGTAGCTGACACACTCACTAGAGGCGCTTTTTAAAGTTTCCAAATCGGCTTACTTTTAACCTAAAACCGGGATGGGGATGGGGAAGCAAACACAGCCGTGAAGCGACCAGGAGTCTATAGCTCTGGTTGGACAATGAGAAAGCTACTTAGAAACCATGCCACCAGGGGGCAGCGTTAGGGTAGGGTAGGCTACGCGTCAGCACTTGCACATAAGGTTTTTCTTGATCACGATGGCGGCCGCCGATACAACAACCGATGAATCCTTGTATCCTACAGATTGATGAGTTACGGAATGAAGATGTCCAGGTTGTGTTAGGCCTCCGTGCCGTCGCTACATCGAATGTTTACTTTAAGCTAAGACAAAGAGGGGACTAAACACGGGAGTTTGAATGGAACACGAATTGAGTTTGTATTCCTGACTTTGCCACGATTTAACGATATTAGACTGGGAAGGGACTTGACAGATGGAGGGTCAGGTGCCAGCCGGCACGTATTAAACGAAAGGGACAAGTCGAGAGAAGGTGAATAGCCGGATGCCAGGCGACTAGACGGAAAGTGTTTTAAGTTTAGTTTAAGAGACACACGTCCCAGCGACACAGTTTACTGAGAATAAGTGATAGAAAAGATAGAAAAGGTTATGCAAAGTAGACAATGCAACGTATAGGGAGGGGAAGCTTCTTTGTCCGTGGTGCGTTGCCAAACGGGGCGAATTAGACGTCTTGCACACAGGTAATCTGTTGATATTCTCGTTAATATAATTTACTGTTAATGGCACTTCTTTACTTGCAGCTTTGACCCAGCTCCATCAAGAAATTATCAACTACTGCTTTGACACAACAATTCTGAAATTATTTGTAAACACATAATAATATTTGTACAGTAACAGGCAACTGTGTTGCAATAAAAACCCTATATTGCACAATCATTTCATCACTTTCAAATTTCATCACTTCACACATCACATCACTTTTTAGTTTCAGTTCATCCAACATCGTTCATTCACGCTCTTTCGTGCAACATAGTCGTAACATATAATTCGATTCGAACATCTTTTTAACAAGCTTAAACACAATGTAAGTTCAATGTACTAATGTAGATATGTATTGTTTATCAATATCTAATTGTTTAACTTTAAGGGTGTTTCCGACTGAACCGTAAATCCAAGGTAATCCCAAGCAATTTAAGAATGTACTTCGATTCAGGCTCCTTTTTTAAAAAAATAGTTTCTTTTCACAGGGATACAATGTTATTGAAGTACAATCCTTGGCCTCACTTACAATCCAAAATCTGTTGGTAAATTGATTTCAAGCAATATAATCAATTTCTTAAAAATGAAGTTCTCGAAGTCTACTGTATTGATTATTAGTTAAAGAAAGCACAGGTTATTATTCATTCGCTGACACTGCAGCAGACATTGTATTAGTTTGCAATTAACTACAGTTGCACGAGAACATGGGCCAAAAAGAACTGTAGTGTCATTAAACCAAACTTATTGACCACGACCCCGTTGTTGGGCAACTCGTTGTTGACGTTGTCGGCGTTCTGGGCCAGCTTTTTTATTTCTTTGAACTCTCGGTTCTCGTTGTACTGAAGTGTACATCATCTTTAACTGCACTCCCCTCCTCCCCAACCAGGACCAATTATCGAAGTTTCCTGCAAAAAGGTAAGTGAATAAGTTTGATTAGAAAAATACCAATACGGGTAAGTCCAAAAAAGAATAGGAGAGGAGATAATTAAAGAAACCTACCATGATAAACAGCCAATAGTTGTGTGTATCACAATTATTGAACTTATATTCAATTCCGTTGGTGAAGGTGTGGTCAATCCTTTTCAGACTCTTTTGAATCTCGCGATGAGCGTTATACTTTGGTTTACAAACGAAAGATCTGTAGCCAAAAACCTCGTTGCTTGGTGAATTCTCCTTTGATGATAACCATTACCCGTGACAGAATTGGCTCTGATTAAGTCGATCTCACGAATTCAACACGAAACTGGTGAGCTAGCTCAAACGCTCGTCCTCAAAATGCGCTCTCAGGTTAGTAGGGGGAAACGAGTGCTGCCGCGGTGGCCAATTGGTCGTTCCAGATTTGTTGATTTTGGCGGCCATTTTGATTTTTCTTAAATAGGTGTTGTAAAGTCTACCACTAGGTGGCCTCCCATCTTCCCCTCCTCCATGTCGAGACCACCGAGGCGGCACTAGAGAATACACAGACACACAGAGACTACCAAGACTACAACATGGTGTCAGAAGTGCTCGAGTAATTTTTCAATTTCTCGCGTGTGGTGTGTTTCTTGATGTTTCACACTGAGTTGGAACTGGTAATTGTCGTTCCCTAGCCCTGGTTGTGGGGTGATTCGTGGTAATTACGTGGTAATTACGGCTCTGTCGTGTCAACGCTATCCGTTCGTATCTCAAGCATCCCTTTTCGCACGTGGTTCAACTAAACTGTATCCAGGCCAATCGAGAACATCCGTCCTCTCTCGTGGTTGATTTCAACATTTTCTGTTGCGTGTGTGTCCTGGTTATCGTTTATTTGTGTTTCCGACGTTTGAAATTGTGCAGCCATGGCCCAAGGCTTGAAGTTCCCTGATCCGTTTGCGTTCACGGCGCCTAATTTGGCCGTGGAGTGGGCACAATGGCGTCGTCAGTTTGAGTGGTACATTAAAGCCACGCGTAAGGACGAGAAGGATGAAGAAGTTTTGATTGGAGTGCTGTTGTCCCTGCTTGGAAGAGAGGGAGTCAAGATTTATGAGACGTTACCGTTGACAGCGGCAAATGCAAAGAAGATTGCTGAAGTGTTAACTGCATTCACGACGTATTTTGAGCCCCTCAAAAGCGAAGTATTTGATCGCTTCCTTTTTCATCGTCGTCACCAGCAACCGGGTGAGTCTTTCGACACGTGGCTGATGGAGTTACGCAGTATGGTAACGTCGTGCAATTATGGTTCGGACCCGGTTATAGAGTCAGTGTTGCGGGACCAGATTGTTTTGGGCGTGGCCAGTGAACATGTGCGCGAAAAACTTTTATTTGAAACTGACTTAAAGTTGGCTGCGGCCTGCAACATTGTTCGCGCGTGTGAATCAGCTTCATCAAAACTGACCCAGATGGCGCCACGAGGAGAGTCTACTGTTCATCGCCTACAGGACAACCAGCCAAAAGGAAAGCAGGGCATGAGCTCTTACAACAAGTCGCGTCAACCTGGCGGGAACATGCAGCAGTATGTTAATTGTCAGGATTGTGGCAGACGTCATCGAAAAGATCAATGTTCTGCAGCAAGAGTGGTGTGCTTCGCGTGTCAGCAGGTCGGCCATTTTGCAAATAGGTGTCCGAATGGGAGACCTCAACAAGGTACGTCACACCCTCGTAAGATGGCGCCACCACCTGCACCTCCGACGGATAACCGACAACCGACAATGCGGCCTGCTCAACGCGGAACTTTTATGCAACAGCAGTTGCACGCCGTCGAGGAGGAAGAGTTTGATGGCCAGTTGACAGGAGCCAACGCATTCTTGGGAGAAGATTACGTCACTCATCAACTCACCTGCACAGAAGAAAAAGTGGACGAGTGGTATGAAGATATGGCGGTCGATGAAAGGCAACTATTCGTTTTAAACTTGACTCGGGCGCTACGTGTAATGTGTTGCCATATGAATTGTATGTGAGTGTGTGCCCGAATGGTGCTCCTTTAGAACCTGGCCCTCGAGTAAGAAACTACAGCGCAAACGGTGGTTATCTGAATGTTCTGGGCGTGTACAGGGGACAAGTGGTTCGCCGTGGAGTAGCTTATGTGCTTCGATTTGTGGTGGTTAATGAACCTGGTCAACCAGCCATCTTAGGGCTTCCGGCGTGCAAGTTAATGAAGCTCATCAAGCGTATTCATTCCATCACCGTGTCGCCGCCACAACTACAGCCGCCAATCGTGAAAGAGTTTGCAGACGTGTTCAACGGCATTGGAAAGCTTCCAATTGAACATGAAATACGCCTGGCAACTGGCCCTAATCATGTGGATCCTGTGGTATCGGCGGCGGGTCGTATTCCGTTTAGTTTGGAGAAAAAGGTGTTCGACAAACTGGATCAGATGGTTGCTGACAACATCATTGCTCCAGTAGTCAAACCGACGGAGTGGGTGAGCAGAATGCTGGTAGTTGGAAAACCTGATGGAGACGTCCGTATCTGTCTTGATCCATCTGACTTGAACAAGGCTATACAGCGGCAACACTTCATGGTACCGACGGTGGAACAGCTGTTTGGAAAGATTGGTAAGGCAAAGTATTTTTGTAGCCTTGACGCTGCATCCGGTTTTTACCAAATACCCCTGTCTGACCGCTCTTCATATTTGTGCACCATGGCGACACCCAAAGGAAGATATCGTTTCCTGCGGCTCCCGTTTGGCCTCACCTCGGCTCCCGAAGTTTACCTTCAGGCCATGTCGGAGCTGTTCGGCGATTTGCTCGGAGTGCTGATTTACTTCGACGACTTTTTGGTGATGGGAGAAACAATGGAGGAACTGGAGTGTAATCTGCGCCGAGTGCTGGTACGTTGCCGAGAAAAGAATTTAAAGTTGCAGTTAAAGAAATGCCAATTCTTTGTTCAGAATCTGCCCTGGTTGGGTCATGTGATCGGAAATGGATCTTTGAAGCCTGATCCTGAAAAAGTGGAAGCTATTGTGAAGATGCCGGCTCCTACGGACAAAAACGGGTTGATACGCTTACTTGGAATGGTAACGTACTTGGACAAATTTTGTAAAGACTTGGCTGTTCTAACGCGACCTCTTCGTGACATGTTGAAGCAGGATGCGGCATGGGTGTGGGACGCGCAACAAGATCAAGCCTTAAATGCCCTCAAGTCCGCCATTTCTTCGTTGCCGGTTTTACGTTTATTTGATCTTTCCAAACCGTTGGTGGTGTCAGTGGATGCTTCGCCCATCGGCATTGGCGCAGTGTTATTGCAAGATGGCCAGCCGGTGGCTTTTGTTGAGTTTGAATAAAAGAGTTTCACATGTTGCTGAGTTCCACACACCAGGTTCTTAGTGACAGGAGAGACAGAGCGAGAATAATCTAGTAGCGAGCTTGACATAAACAAGAAAAGGGTTGAGGTGGATGCTAAACAGCATCTCATCTGACGGGTGTGGGTTTTGCCGCTCAACACTCTCCCTCAAAACAAACAAACGGAAGATGGATTTAATCAAAAGAGAAAAAAGGGGATTTAGATGTTGCTGCTCAGTCGGTGAATTTTCTCACTCCAATTCTGAAGTCGATTGTGCGATATCGGGCTATTTCTTGCTGAACCACGCTACAGGGCCACCATGAAAGAAAAAATACCTCCAGAGGTGGAACGGCAGTCATCTCGATCGCCGTCGAAGTTAGCGTCGGTGTATCCGATGAGTCCACTTTGGCTTCCACCTAGCCAGATTCCATAGTCCTGTCCGACGGGTTATGCAATGTCCGTTTTAGTCATCAGTGCGACGTAGAGGAGGGCGCCGACTGCTTCACGGTAGGGGTACGGAAAAGGCAGTCTTCTCTCCCTCACCCTTTGAGACGTTGTCTGATGCGAGATGGACACTTGGGTCGGCCGGGATCAACTTCGGGGGAAGGTCTGACATTTTGACAAAAAACGTTTACACAGTTTCTCAACCATGTGTGATCATATTGTTCGGCTGTCTGCAAGTTACATTAGGCCTGTTCCCACATAAACCATTAGTTCCTTTCATACACACTTGATCGGTTGCCGGTGAGTCTAGAGTCACAGCCCGTGTGTAGACAATGAACAATTTTCTCGTACACATTCAATTAGTTACCTGTGATTCGTACACATTCAATCAGTTACCTGTGATTCGGTCACAGCCCACGTGTAGACAATGAACAATTTTCTCGTACACATTCAATCAGTTACCTGTGATTCAGTCACAGTCCATGTGTAGACTCGAAAGATTTTCTCATACACATTCAATCAGTTACCTGTGATTGGGAATCACAGTCCATGTGTAGACTCAGATTTTCTCTAACACATTCAATCAGTTACCTGTGATTTGGAATCACAGTCCATGTGTAGACTCAAAGATTTTCTCATACACATTCAATCAGTTACCTGTGATTTGGAATCACAGTCCATGTGTAGACTCAAAGATTTTCTCGTGTTCACATACCGAGAGAAAAGTTCTTGCTTCAGTTTCGGCATGACTGCAAATTTTCATTACGGAAAATTCACTCCATTGAATTTGTGAAATCACGTTTACCCTCGGAATTCTGGAATCTCCAACATCTATTTTTACGTTTAAATCTCTCCCTAAAATTGAAGTCGGAGATCTGTAGTAATTAAGTCTGCGAGCAGTTTAAAGACTGCATGAAGAATCATTTTACTTTGTCTTAACTTAAAATGGGGTTAGCAAACTCGATCAAAATTAAACGAACTTTTGAACGCATAATTGTTAAGCAAAAATCGTAGATTGTACTCTCCCTAAAATGAGACTTCATCAAAACCATGTAAGCCTAACAGATCCAGCTTTGGCCTAGAAGGAGTGGTGGTCCGCCAGGCTGCCTTCATCCCGTGCAGTCGTGAAGTGGCACTGTGTTACAGTGATAACCTTAGAAGTTGTAAGATATAGTCGCCGGTTCGCCACACTGTCAAGGATCAGAATTCTTCTAAAAGGAATAACAAGACTAGCTAGGGAGAAATATAAAAAAATAAGTTAAATAAGCCTAGAGACACCATTTTGCCGATGTTTGATTGAATCAACCAAATAAATAATGATACACCAATATTGGCAATTAGTAAAAGGTCGTACAAGCAGTAAAAGAAGACTGAGAAGGATGTTACGATCAATAGCCAATTCTCGATTCCGTTCCGTAATGGCGTCCAATAATTATAGTAGAATTGGTGGCAGTTGGTTGATACTTGATAGATTTTCCTCAGACTATTCAATCACGGCTGTCCGGCTGCTCGTGATTTTTCCTTCTTGCGTGGCTCCATTTTGCGTTGTTACACCCAAAACATAGATAGATGAGAGGTTAGTCAAAAACAGGTCAATGGATTTGATGCAAAGTTTGTGAAGTAAACATATGAAAGTGGGCCATCGAACTTGAAAAGAAATATACACCTGCCTCTCAGTACAAGTCTCTCAGAGAAAAAACAACGTCAAATAACACACATCGGACAACAGACCTGAATGAGATGTCAGATAGAATAATTAGAACCTGTTGGAGAGAATTCAGTGGTTACTGGAATCTAAACTAATTTCTACGATAAGTAATATTTAATTGGTATTGATAATCTTAATGTACTCTCCCAGAGTAACAGGGAAAACAAATCAGAAGAGCTTTCTTCTATTTGCATCCCTAGCAAAGTTTTTGCGGGTGGGATCCCGTGTTGAACTGGTGTGGCTCTCCGGTGTAAAGTGTGATACTGGTGAGTCACACTGGTGTAACACTTCTTGTTCGCGTGATATGGAGCGAATCACACCGGTATTCGTTCTACAGTTCATTCTCTTTGTTTGTTTTTATTTGGTATAGTTTTGTAATTTTACCCGAGAACGTTCTGGGAATATACACCCGTTTAAACCTCAATTTTGAACTAGTGTTCTCTTCAGTTTTGTTACTCACGCTTCTAAAAATAAATGGTGCTCCACACCAGTACCAAACCCTTTCAATTTACTTGTTAATTATTCCAGTTTCAAACCCATCCTATATACTGGTGGGTCGTTCCAGTTTCAAACTGTTCAGTTGCACTGGTATACCACACTAGTTCTTAACCGTTGCAATCTTAAGTTGACACTTCACGGGACCCAACCTCGCAATTTGCAAGAAAACAAGTAATGTCTCATTTAACACAAACTTAGTTGAATACTGGCTAGTTTATTTTGAATCACACCGTAAAATTGAAATAATAATTGGAATGTAGTCAAACACAATAATAAATAACGCTATCGCCAGGGAGTGATGGACTGATACAGTCCATTGGGTCTCCAAAATATAAATGGAAAACAAACAAAAAATGACTTCTCGAGGTGCGAAAACCGGAAATCCGAAAACCAAGCCACATATTACATGTCAAAAGTATAACACATTAAAGGGTGAAATTGTTCACTAGTATTTGCAGTCGATCAATGTGTTGTTTTAGTGTAATCCCATCGTTATCTTCAATGTTCGGTCCTGTTGGAGCGTCAATTACAACCTCATCTTGTTTGTTATCGCGAGAGGTGGCACGATATTCGCGAGCGTGCGTTTTCCTAGCATCGCGTACAAGCTGCTGGATTCGGCCCTCATTTAATTTTTCTCCTTTCTTCTGAGCAAAAATCCTTGCGGCCACTAAATTGCATGGAAAATATGTAAGTTAAAATTTTCGAAACAATTCTGACAGTCATTACGTTACCTCCGAAAACAGCCAACAAATTGAAAAGGCCAGCCATTCCAGGCCTGTTATCTCTGCCCCTTGGGCTCATTTTCCACTGCAAGCTATTGCTGACATCCTTTGCTACCAGGAAGCCCAACATCTGATAGAAAAACTTGTTAACCGTTTTAACTGTTTTCAGTTTTTCGACAAAAACAAAAACCTGTATCATTGAAAATTGAGATAGTAAATGGAAATAAACGTAAGTAATTAAAACACGTATACTTACAAGGCTTACTGCCAAAGTGTTGTCTTGCAAAAGTACATCAATGGCTTCCACAGCCTTCGTCGTCGTTACTGGTAATTCTTTTAAGTACGTTTCTACCACAGATGTATGATGATCAAAATCAGTCTCTGCCATTTTGTGGATTGCAACTTTACGCATTTTTTCAATTTTTTGGTCTAATGCCTCCAACTTCTCCACGATTAATAGAAAGTTTGTCGACATTTTGGCTTCAATGGCACTAATTCCATTTTCAACACAGGTTAAGCGTTCAAGGGCTTGATGAAGAACATGCTGGAGCATCCAAGATGGCTCGCTGGGAGGACCTGAACAAAGAATGATTTTAAATAGCATTAAATGTTGTTGATATTCTCAAAGTTTCTTAGTATTAACACCACTGTAACAGATAACACTCACCTCCACTATTAGATGAAGATGTAGAAGGACACAGTTCCAGAGTGTCTAAGTCCATTATTGTTTTATCGGGGATTGGTGTTCCAACTTGTTCCATCGTTTCATCCGGTTGTTCAAGCCAAGTTTGTTCAATTGGTGCTGATAAGTCCCCTGTTACATATATAATCCAAATTTTAAAAACTTTAAGTACATGTACATTGCATATCAATATACCTTGATTACTGTTGTAATCATCATGACTGTTCCAGTTATCTGCAAGGTGAGGCAACACTACATTGTCAATGACGTTGTAGTTATCTAATTCAGAGGAACTTGATTGTAAATCTTTATCGTTGTCGGCCTTGGCCAGAGTAGTTGCTGGAACGGCCATCAGTTCCTTTTCCTCAGTTGATTTTTTCACTTTTCTCTTCTTGGGCTGCTCCATTTCGGCGTCTTCTAAAACTTTTTTTCTTTTTACTCGGTTCCCCCGGCCTAATGACTCATCATTATCAGACTTGAGCAGATCTTCAAAATTCTTCATGCCTTTAGATGCTGCGGTTGCAGCCTTAAAGATCCGATCATGACTCCCTGAAAGAGGATTAATGCAACAAATTAAGAATATCACATGCAATGTAATATACTCAAGATTTTTCTGTTTTACCTGGTTTTACTAAATTGAAAATTTGCACAATGTCGTACTCAAACCAATCTTTCGTTGGATAACGAAACCTTTTAAAAACATTACTTCTCCATTGATTCGGTTCTTGATGTCTTCCGTTTGCAGAATGTGTCCCAACGGGGGGGTATAACATGAACTTCATGCACACGGAAACCCAAGTTGTTGGAACACAACTAAAGAAAGCTTTTTCTTTAAAGTCTTCGTCTGTTTCTACAGTTTTGACCAGGTAATACTTCAAAGAGTTAAGGTTGTTCTGGGCACTTTCCTCACTCGTTTGTTCCAGCCTATGCTCGCCCTTCCAGTGAAGTTGCAATCTACCCACCTATTACAGTAACACAATAACTTTAGCATATGTTTGAAAAAAAAGTTGTCATACAGTAGTAATACCTGGAAAGCACAATAACTAACGGGCGTCACGGCACTAGTTAATAACGAATCCTCTCCACCATTTTCTATCTGAGCACTTTTGCTGGCCATTACTTATATCCTACTACGAACAAACAATAACTCGTTATAGCATCTTTGATTTCACTTTAAAAAAAACACGGGTACATTTCTAAAAGTAAAGGGGCAAAACGACAGGTTATAAAACTTATTATGTGTTTAATTACCAGATTATACACCAAACTAGAAAACCACGCTTCGAACTTCACTTCCATACAAAAAATATGATGAATTCTGTCTGCTCTTTCAAGTTTCACTAGACCATGCGTAAAAAAACAAAAGACGGATGGTGTGCGTATCCATCAAAGCATTAGCCCTGGTATCCATGGTTACTACGTCAAGTCGTCTGTATCTCCTGAAAACTGCGCAGTGCGAGAGTGCATGCTGGAAGCTGTTACAAGCTCTTCATTGGAAATATTTCCCCATAGGTAATAAATAACTACATACATATGTTTTTGTCTTATCTTAAATTATATCGTCTTTGTCTGTGTGAATGCAGTGTCGCTAAGAAAACATTCAGACGAAATGGAAGATATTGCAGCAAAATTAGGTGACAAGGAAGTTGACGAAATTCTTCTCGTATGTGGAAAACAGCAACGTAAAAGAAAAAGGAAATTAAACCATTTGACACCAGAATACCACAAGCGACTGAAAACAACAGCCATGAAGGAACTTCTTATTTGGATGGCTACGGGAGTTCCTGAGAAGTACATGACACACTTAGTTTCACTATCGTCTGGGTTGCCTCAGATGTTTGGACTGAAGACCCAAGTTTGTTTATCGGAAGCTAATGTTATGGAAAACCCAACAACACCTGAACATCTACATGAGCCAACTCCCATCGTGCAAATGGTATTAATATTTACAGTGATTGCCGTCTTTCTGATGACTTCTATTATGCATTTGTATTTTATACCAGGAAGAAAGCTGCATTATTGAAGAAACTGAGAGACTTATTAATTTAAGTGAATGTACTGAAGAGCCACAAACTAATAATGACCAAGCAGTGTTTCGTCTCCCTCTTGGTAACATTCACATGATTTGATTCATACCAAATTTGAGCATAATTAGTAATAAAGCATTGTTAAATTAAATATGGATTCATCCTCGACAGATAAACAGCAATCAAATGAAGATGAAGATTTATTTGAAGGGACACCGGTGATTAATATTTCTACCAGTTCTGCGCCAATTAACAACAAACCGTTGTCATTTAAAAGAGTTCTTTGTCATTGGGCAGCCAGTACCATGCAAAAGAAAAGCCACCTCACTTACTTGCTGGAGTTGCTCAAAGAGCATAGACCCCCTATAGATTACGATGCCTTGCCATCTTCCGGCCAGCAATTGATGTACATCGACGGGCGTGATGTGCCCCATTTATCTTCTACGACAGAACAGGACCCACCTAGGTAATTTTGAATGGACATATCGTGCAGTACGTATATTTAAAAAAATATTGTGTTACAGTCAAAACAGCAAGAATGGGAAAAAACACCGATTGCCACCCGTCGTTGATTTAGATAATAAAGGAAATGGGAGGTACACTCACTTCGGTCTTGAATGTGCATTGGCCGGAGACTCTCCAGGATTATATCACCGCCATGCAGATTTATTGCAATATGCTGCTATTTACAAAACAAATCCAAAAGCCCTTCCACTATCTATTCGAAGAAAGGTACATATTTGTTTAAAGTGCATGTATGCCTTCCCTCCGCATTACTTTGTAGCAATGCGAGGAAGTGGATTAAATAGATTATGGATTTCATTATTATACAGCTTAGGTTACATTATAACTGTAACTTCATTTTCCCCTCTAGATTGAGAAACTTAATCCTGAAGCGGAATTCGAAGCAGCCAAGCAGTTACTTAAAGGAGATACACAACACCCAGATGTCGATACCGCTTTGACAACGAACGTCCCACATATTGTAATTGATGCGAGCTGTGATGGCGTCCTTTTTTTTGAGAACTCCGAGCAAGCAGAATGCATTCCTCTATGTGTGATTGTACATTCAGTAAGCGAGAGTTGCGATCCATCACGAAGCAAGCCTATCTTATTACAGAAACGTTCTCCTATAATCGTTGGTGTTGCTCACTGCAAAGAGAAGCCAGATGTTAATTCGTTTTTATCTGCCTTCATTGAAGAACTGACAAGACTGGATCCGAATAACGACGGCGATACTACCTTAGGCCGCCAATTCACCGTTTCCATTCGTTGTGTCATCGCTGACTGGCCAATGCGGTCGTATTTAAAAAGGGTAAAAGGTCATACAGGATACTGGAGCTGCGAGCGGTGTGTGCAGTGTGGTGTTGCGTGTGACAATCATTCGAATCAGAGAAATTCAAAAAAGAAGAAGAAAAAAACAATTCAGTTTTTAGAAGTGAACGCCCCTCGTAGAACTAACGAAGACTTTCTGACTTATATGAAATCTGACGACTGCCTTGACGAACATCTTAATGGACTTCACGATCTCAGTCCATTTCTGAAATGGAATTTTCCGATGGTGTCCGGTTTTGTTGTAGAATCCATGCATACATTTTACGCTGGGTGTGTAGGCGGAAGACTCAAGGGTATTGCCGGAAAAGCAAACGAAGGTAAATTGAGCGCATCACAACTTCTTCAAGTTGATCAACGGTTAAAACTCTTTGAAAAATGTAAACCTTGTGAATTTGATAGGCATGTCAGAAGCCTTAGCAAGTGCGCTAAGAAGTACAAGCATCACGAAATAAGAGATATGCTTATGTACATTTTGATTCCGGCATTTTGTGGGATCTTGCAGGATGAGCACTTAGAAAACCTTTTATTGCTTCAGTATTCCATGTTGTTGATCGGTGGTTTTGCCAACGATCCAGTCTCCCACGACAATATAATGGAAGCGTCTCGAGTTTTGAAGATGTATGTTGAGCAACTGAAAAATTTCAAGTACCCGATCCGACCGACTACTCACTTATCGTCACACTTACCGGAAGATGCGTTGAATCATGGGTGTGGGGTGGAATCATTAAGTGCGTTTGTATTCGAAAACTTCTACAGATTTTTCCGGAATATTCTCGCTTCGGGAAACCTGCCGTTACAACAGATAAGAAATAGGCTTGTTGAAAGATCAAAGTACTTGCTGCCAACTTCTGCTGACGGAATGATCATAAATTCTTCAAAACAATTTGAAATTGAAGTGAAAAAATTAGAAGCAAAGCACAGTGGCCAAAAGATAGTAGTAAAATTTGCTCAATGGAAAGGACTGAAGAAAATTGTGTTCCCTGATTTTGTGCTGACTAATCAATATCCGAACAATGTCTGTTTATTAAAAAATGGAAGTGTTATTGTTTGCTGCGATTTCATTGAGTTTCCGAAGCATAGCAATAATTTTCTGATTGTTGGTTTCTCATTTAAAATAAAAGAAAATGCTTGCGTGCAGCCCTACGTATCAAGCAGATACAACACATTTATTGTATCGCAGTTGGACAATCGCATTAATGAATGGAATTTAAATAACTTACTTTGCAAAATGTATACTATTCCTTATAAGTTGATAGACTATTCCAAGTTACCTGACATTACCCTGCCGAATGTGCGCAACAGATGGTTTGCTACTCCTATCCGACACACAATCTCATAGCCACAAAAGTAAAAAAATGTCTCCGTAAGTGAACCGCCGTGTACATTTCGTCATTGGTTGATGTGTATGACACATTTGGAAATAAAAGAACACAATTTCTTCCTGTAATGTAGTTTCTCTGCTATCTCCAGTATTAAAAAGCATTCACTTTACATCTGCACATGAATCATTTAAATTTGCGCGCCTTTCAATAGACGACATAAGAGCAATAAAATAGACAGTCGGAAACACAACATGTGTAAAGCGTATTAAAAGCATTATTTAACGTGAATTTGAAGTGAACGTGTGTGCGTCGAGGCTCACGCGAGTTCCATTCCGGTGTAAATATAGCTATGCCAACCACAAACACAAATCCAGGAAAATGAATTTCAGCGTACAAAACCAGTTTTCAACGCAGATGACAATTTCCGTGATAGCTTTACGGCCTGTTATTTTGATGCCATATTATTAAATCGTCATCGCGGAAAATGTGGGTTTAAACTAGAATTTCCCCCGTATGAGCACGGCGTTATACACAAAGAAATGCGTAACGGTTGCTCAATGTGCGACACCGGTATGAAACTCCTATTTCCCCAATAAAATTCTTACACATTCTTATACGGATATTAACAGTTTTTCAATCCAATTTAGTACGCAAATAGTTCTAGTGTCACACACCTTAAAAAATCTCTAGAAAAAAGTTTAAAATTCCTGTTTCATGGTGCACTGCACTTGTGTATAACGCTGTTCAACCTGGTTTAAAAAAGGGACATGGACGAAAGAAAAAAACACGTGCTTCAAGCTGTGTACTGCGGGGATAGTAACAGTATAAAACGCAGTTTTAACACGACAACTGTCAAACACATTTTCAGCGAGGATTTCTATTACCAATTGACCGGTTCGTGAAGAACACCCACTTTGAACCAGGAATTAAGGGTTTCAAATAAGTGTTTTGCACCATCCCAGGTTAACACCGAAAATCTTTGCTAGGGATTACAGACCTTTCTTGGCAATTATATCTGTTCGATCACAGAAAAAAGGATAATTTTGCCTTCAAGATAAACAATATAACTTGTATGAAAACAATTAAGGATATGAATAGAAGAATAATAAGTAAAACAAATGAAAAAAGAGGGGATAGATAAGAATCTTACACTCCGTACAAAAGTTTGCTTGTACTTGACAGTCGAGGGGAATAGTCCATCTTCCATCTCAATAACAATATTCACATGATGTACTGAGACATGGACTTATAAAACCTAACATTATGTCAAGAAGAAAAATAAAATTATAAAAGCTTAGTGCATTTGATCATGTTCTTCACGACAGGCAAATGGTAGTTGCAAAAATAAGGATAACCATACTTTATCTCACAGACTTGTTGTGTTAAGAGGCTGCGAAATACAAAATGTTTCGCAATCAAGATTATCTGACACTTAAACAGTATTATGCAAATTAAATGAAACCTTGTTTGGAATAACAGTTCAAACCTGAAAAATAGCGAAGTATTTTCTTCTCTCTTTTTGACATAGCCTACTAGAAGGCAAAACAACAGTTCAACTACTAGTTTGCGGAGATCGGTAAACCTGGGCCCATAACCTGTTGAGTTTGAATAAAAGAGTTTCACATGTTGCTGAGTTCCACACACCAGGTTCTTAGTGACAGAAGAGACAGAGCGAGAATAATCTAGTAGCGAGCTTGACATAAACAAGAAAAGGGTTGAGGTGGATGCTAAACAGCATCTCATCTGACGGGTGTGGGTTTTGCCGCTCAACAGCTTTTTCGTCCACGTCACTGACTGAGACTCAAAAACGTTACTGTCAAATAGAAAAGGAGCTGCTGGCGGTTCAGTTTGGTTTGCTGAGATTCCGGCAATATGTTTATGGACAAAAAGTGACCGTTGAATCGGATCACAAACCGCTTGTTGGTCTGCTGGAAAAGCCGATAGCAACTTGCTCCCCAAGGATCCAACGGATGCGACTTCAACTGCAAAGATTCGACTTTCGGCTTGTGTATAAGCCCGGCAAGGAGCTTTTCATCGCCGACACCTTGAGCCGTGCACCTTCACCGCGTTTGTTCACGGATGACGTCACCCAGGATAGTGAAGACCAAGTGCATCATGTGCTTCATAGTCTCGTCACGTCCGTGTCCACAAGGAAGCGTTATGCCGAAGCCACGGCCTTGGACCCTACTCTGCAACTTTTGAAAACGGTGATTCAAAAAGGATGGCCTGAGAAGCGTGCTCAGTGTCCGGCTTCAGTCAAACCGTATTGGTCGGTGCGGAGCGATTTGTCAATGGTGGAAGGCGTTTTATTGTGTGGCAGTCGTTTAGTGGTTCCAATGTCCCTTCGTCGCGAGACCATGGAGGGTATACACGACGGTCATTTCGGTGAAACGAAGTCTGTTTTACGCGCGAAGTCAGCGGTGTATTGGCCCGGTTGGGAGGATCAAGTAAAAAATATGGTGGCCAGTTGTTCGGTTTGCCAAGAAAACCGTGGTCGAAACCCTAAACTGCCGTTACATCCCGTCCGGCTTCCGGATTACGCCTTTCAGCTGGTGTCTGCTGATTTGTTTGAGTTTGAGCGCGTGAACTATATTTTGCTGGTGGACTCATACAGCAAATGGCCGTGTGTCGTTCCCCTTAAATCAACAACCTCGTCAGCCATCATTGAAGAGATGTCACGATTTTTCTGTGACTTTGGACGGCCAGAGGAGTTGGAGTCTGACAACGGGACTCAATTTTCCAGTGCGGAGTTCCGTGAATATTGTGCATCGTTGAACATCAAGCAAGTGACGTCGAGTCCCGAGTTCGCCCAATCCAACGGACTGGTTGAGCGACACATCCAAACGGTAAAACGCACTTTGCTGAAGATGTTTGCTGAAGGAAAATCACTATGGGAGGCCCTGGCAGCCATCCGTTCGACCCCGGTGTCCGGCTCATTACCGGCCCCTTCAGTGCTACTTCAAGGACGTAATCTTCGTGGTGTGCTGCCTTTTCTCGACGCATCCTTATCTCCAAAGCTGGTGCCGGCGTCGTTTGTACGTCAAGAGTTGTCTCGTCGCCAACAAACGGCGGCGTTTGTTCAACCCCGCCCAGTGAGTGTTCGGTCGTCTGCGTTGACTGTAGGACAACGTGTTCGTGCCTTGATCAAAGGGAAGTGGCAACTTGGTGTCGTAAATGTGGTGTGCCCAGAACCACACTCTTATATCGTCCGCTTAACTGATGGGCGTATGTTTCGTCGTACACGCTGGGCAATTAACGTCGATAACGCGACCAGACCGACAGCCGTTCAGCGGACCATGCAACCTTCCCGTCCGCATTTTTAACGTGGCCCGGTTGTCGCTCCACCCACTCAACCGTCGGCTTTGGTTCAGCCGAGTGGAAGTTCATCAGTGGCTGTCCAGTCAGCCGTCGCAAGGACGGCCCGTCCAGTCGCTGGTGTCAATACTCCGTCTGGACAGTCTTCCGTGTTCCAGTCGTCTGCTCAACAAGAGTCTACGCCAGTCCGTTCTGTTGAAGCGCCCAGCCGTCCTGTTCGAGAGATTCCGGCCTCACCCGCTCGTTTACTTGTTTCCCGTATTCCCGTTCGTGACCGGGTGGTTTGGGTGCCCCCTTCGGCCAGCAGT
Organism: Daphnia pulex; assembly: GCF_021134715.1. Classification (NCBI taxonomy): domain Eukaryota; kingdom Metazoa; phylum Arthropoda; class Branchiopoda; order Diplostraca; family Daphniidae; genus Daphnia; species Daphnia pulex. Next base: position 3,320,263 of record NC_060021.1, on the reverse strand, counting down.
GGTCAACATGCTCCTGTGGCCGCCCTTGGCGTTACCCGCTCGGGCCGACGCTACATTAAACCTCCACCACCCTCTCAGTAAACGGCGCAAGTCGACATTTCAGTCTCCCGTCCGATTTATCTTCATGTCATTTCAATTCATTGTCGTTTCATTTTTCATCGTTTCACTACTCATTGTTCATGCGTTTATTTTCATCTCACCTACCCATTGTTCATTCATCTTCGTACACATCCTCATTGTTCATTCATGTTGGTTTATTTTTCGCATTCTCATTTTCCGTTTTGATCGCATTCATTTCTGTTCGTTCGTATATAGTTAAAGGGGGGAGATGTTGTAAAGTCTACCACTAGGTGGCCTCCCATCTTCCCCTCCTCCATGTCGAGACCACCGAGGCGGCACTAGAGAATACACAGACACACAGAGACTACCAAGACTACAACAATAGGCCCGTATATTTTCACTGTATTTTCTTATTTATTATCAATATTTGAGCGTTTAATGGTGTTTTTCGTGCTTAGCTTTTAAATTTACCCTATGTACATCTATTTCCAGTCATTTTGTTTTAATTTTGTTACCAGTTTTCTTTCTCTCTCTTCCCTATAGGAACTGTCAAAATGGTAAATTCGTGATTTTAAGGTATATTTATCACATTAAGTAACTCAGTTTATTACAGGTGATATTTCCTTCAGTAACCTGCTTTCTTCCCATCAAAACACCCCTATTTTCTTTGTAAAATATCAATTATGGGGTAGGGCTTGGTAAGCTCGCTAAGTTTTTTCCTGCATTTTACATTCTTTCTATAGAAAGTTTGCAGCCATTCAATTTTATTAACCATTATTCTATTATTATTGATCCAGGGACCCTTTTTCTGAAGAAATTACCAGTATTATTGGTTATCAGTGGAATTTTCTTCATCGTTAACTATGAAGGCTGGAAAAAGAACATGTAAGTTGTTTTTTTTTATTGGACTTGCTTCCATTGTATTTCAATTAATTTAAATATGTTCTTTGATAGAATCCTGTGTTAGACAACCCCATACACATTCAGATTCAGTTATATATTCTTAGTTTAGTTAAAATTTTCCTTCGCTCTGAAGCATAGGGTAAAATGGAGTTTTGTTAATTTAAACTAAAATTTGAATTGTTTAAATTTGATCTCAATTAATTTTTATGTTTTATTTTATATTTACTTTGTAAACAGTCTAAATTTTGCAAATTCAATTTATTTGAAAATACAATTTAGTTTTTTTAATTTGGATACTGTTTAGTACTTTTTGAAGACGCATCTTTCTATACTTGTTTACATTTTTCAGTTCGGCTGTCCCCACTGTCAACTGTAATATACTGCGTTTTTTATTTTAGTTTGTAATTGGATTTTATTATTCTAGAGTAGCTAGGTGCAACAGGTGACAGTATTACCAAAGGAGCCGGGATTGGTACAACACTTAACATGGAACATGGTTTATTTGCTTTAATAAGTGAGCAAAACTAGAATGAAGTTTGAAAGAGGCTGAATTCGAGAGCGATACGGGCGTGTATTCACTCTACCAACGAGACGAGACCAACTGACGCTGTGATCAGAGGGAGGGGAGGGGGGCGACGTTGCCGAGTCATAGCATGTCTTTTTCCCCGTACATGAACGGAAAAGAATTTCTGAATTGTAATGTGGAACACCCACGGCGAGAAAATACTCCCAAGGAAAAAACACGGGGAGCAAAAAGATAAGGGGTAATTGCTGAATTAAGATAAGAGCGGGTCTCAAAGCTGACGGAAGAGGAGATGGACTCAAAGAAGAACGAACGAAAGAGACAGAGAAACAAAAAGACAACGTAATAATTTAAGAAGCGATCTTGGCGGCAAGGCGACGCGAACGACGGAGAGTTGATAAAGGCGCTGTCGGAGGGGCTGGACCATGCCGCTGGCAAGGGGTAGTCGAAGTTGAAGCGCTCGATGGAGGTTGCAGCTGCGGCGTTGGGGGGGAGATGACACGAAGAAAACGCCGATTGCGGCGGAACAGCCGACCAGCTGGCGTTTTGACGAGGTAATCCCGGAATGGTCCCACCTCAACGATGACTCCAGGAGTGGACCAACGTTTTGACTTGTGGTCTTGGATGAGCACGCTGTCGCCAATCACCAGGGGTGGGAGGGGGTGCGCGGTACGGTTGAAGTGCTGAATTTGAAGTTCCTTTGCATGTTGAGCACGCTTTTCCAATAACTCGGCGGCTTGCTGCCATTCCGGAGCGAATGAACGCCTGTGTGCGGGAAGGAGATCGCGCGTTGGGCGGCTGAAAACGATTTGCGATGGTGAAGCTCCGCCTGACATGGGCGCGTTGCGGAAGAGAAGCAAAGCCTTGCCAAACTTGTCCGGGTCGAACGATCCTGACGACCAAGAGCCTGCGATGAGCTTCTTCATCGATTTGACGGCTGATTCCGCGTAGCCATTGGACTGGGGATGGTGGGGCGATGAACGGCCGTTACTAATATCCCAGTCGCGAAGGAAGGCGAGAAATTCGTCGGACTTGAACTGCGGGCCTCCATCCGACCACAGTTTCACCGGGGCTCCGGCTCCGCACGTGAAAAACGAACGGAGGGCGTCGATGACCCGTCGCGTTGACGTGTTGGTGTCCGGGAACGGGAAGACTTGAGGCCAACCGCTGAACTGATCGGCCACAATTAAAAAATCACGACCGCGGTAGGCGCCTAGATCAACGAACACAAACTCGAACGGTCTGGAAGCCGGAGCATGGGGAAGGAGAGGCTCCGCCGGATGAGACGGGAGAAGCTCTGTGCAAGATGGGCAGGACTTTGCGGCAACGACGATATCGTTGTCCATGGAGGGCCAGTAGATGGAGAGACGGGCGCGCTGACGGAGTTTGGTGGCTCCTTGGTGCATTTGAAGTAAGCGCCTGATGATCTCCTGGCGCAAGGAAGTCGGAATGACTACTCGGGGGCCGACAAGGATGAGACCCTCCGCGTCGTCGACGGACAGCTGGCTCCGCACCTGCCAGAATGGACGAAGCTCTAGGGGAAGATTACACTTCTCGTTCGGGAATCCCTCAAGGACTGTCTGTCGGAGGGACAGCATAACCGGATCGGCCGAGGTAGCCGCTGCAACGGAGGACAGCAACACGTCGGGATTGGCGTCGTTTGATCCCTCCATTGTATCCAACAAGCTGATGCGGGCTGAGAACGATTGCGGGCCCTCCGCGATCTCGTCGGAAGCGGAAGGACGATCAACCGGGGAGCGCGACAGGGCATCAGCCATCACATTGTTCTTCCCCGGCACCCAAACAGCGACGAAGGAGTACCGCTGCATGGACAGGCGAAGACGTAAAATTCTGGGATTATCCAGCTTATCCAGGTGATAATCGTTGAGGATCGGAATTAAAGGGCGATGATCGGTAACGAGCTGGAAGGAGGGCAGGCCTTCGAGAAACTGGCGGCATTTGCGCATTGCCCAAGCCGCAGCCAGGCATTCCAGCTCGATCATCGCGAACCGGGACTCTGCATCAGATAGAAAACGGGAACCCGCCTGCACGACATTCCAGCTCCCATCGGCTTTTTGTTGTCGGAGGATAAAACCGAGGCCCCGGAGGCGGGACGCATCGACGTGAAGTGAGGTTGGGGCAGCCGAGTCGTAAAATGATAGTTCGGAAGACGAAGAAAGGGACTCACGGGCTGCTTTGAAGTCCTTCTAGTGTTGCATCGTCCACTCCCATACAAAATCCTTTCGAAGTAGAGGCGCCAGAGGGCGAAGAACGGGAGCCAAGTCGTCCGAAAAGTTCCCAACCTGCTGGCAGAGCCCGTGGAAGGCTCGCATCTCTGAAACACAAGTGGGAGCCGGGAATTCACGGATGGCCCTCAGTAAATCCGGGCTGGGTCGGAAGCCACTCTCTCCTACTACGTAGCCACCGAACAACACTGACGGTTGAGCAAAGACAACCTTGCGAACGTTAATGGCGATCTGGTGATCAGCGGCGAGGCGGAAAAGGCGACGGACGAGGTCGACATGTTCTTCCCAAGTGGCAGAGAAAACCAGGATATCCTCGACTACACGGCGACAGTTCGGGAGATCGTCGAAAATGTTTGCGAGACGTCTGCCGTAGTCATCGCCAGCCAACGAGACGCCAAACGGGAGACGGTTGTACTTGAAGCGGCCAAACGGAGTGGAAAACGTCGTCATGGCACTTGACTCCTCATCCAGCTCCACCTGGTGATAGCCCTTGAGGGCGTCAATAACTGTGAAGAACTTCATCCCCGTCGGGATGGTCCGGACCGCCTGGAACGGAGTCGGGAATCAAAGGTGGGCCGGATGATGCAGCGGTTGAGCGACGTAAAGTCGCCGCATATGCGGATCCCACCATCGTCCTTTGGGACAATGACGATTGGGTGGACCCACAACGTCGGCTCAGGCACCTGGCTGATGATGCCTTGTTCTTCCAGCGAGTCCAGCTCCTGTTTGACCCTTGGCATGAGAGGCACTGCAATGGGACGGGATCCACGGATGGCCGAAGGGACTGCGCCCTCCTTTAGTTGAAAGTGGCATGGAGGACCACGCATGGGCCGGCATACTCCATCGAAAATCAAAGGGCACTCCGCCATAAGAACGTGCAATGTAGCCATGACGTCATCAATTTGGGTCGAAGCTGGCAAAGGCGGAGGCATAACCGCAGCTAACACGCATGAATGCGGATACTGAGCCGGTAGCATGCCGAATTGTTTTTGAGACGCCTTGGAGAGCACCGGCTGTTGAAGGTCACGTAGGACATGAATGGTTGTGGCCACGGGGAGGGATGATCCGCTGGACCATGACAACGAGGCCGGGAAGTGACCAAGTGACGAAATTGCCGCCCCGGTGGCCGTGACTGCGTTTGGTCCGCCATCAATTAGTTGAACGTGCTTGAAGTGACTCCAAAACATGGCGGCCGGGATTGCATCAATCGACGCCCCGGTGTCAGGGAGCACACGGATGAAAATAGTTGAGTTGCTGGAAGCCGGGACGACACCAAGCTCGACCATGTCATCAGGGATGATTGATTGGATCGTGATGCTGCCAGCCATCTCAGGTTTCGGGGTTGAACTGCCGCCTTGGGTGCAAACGGCCTGGAAGTGGCCCGTTTTGTGGCAACCTAGACATTCTTTGCCGAAGGCGGGGCAATCCTCCTTAGCGTGACGAGAGGCCGACCCGCAGTTCCAACACCCATACGGCTTAGTTCCGGGCGGATGCCAACGAGCTGCTGGACGTCCGCGCTGCTGATCCCGGTGTTGAATGGCCGGCTTGCCCATAGGTGGTTTTGCCGTAGGAGTCTTTAGCTGGTGGACGGGGGCCGCGCCACCCTGTTTGATGGTGGACGCCTGAAGCCGGGTGGCCTCAGCTGTACGGAGCGTTGTTAGCGCCATATCCAGGGTTAAAGTGGCGCCCTGTTCCAGTAGCTTACGGCGGACCTCGTCGTCGAAAACGCCAAAGACAACTTGGCCCAAAATGCGCGTGTTCTGGCAGGCCGCACAGCAATCTTTTTCAAATTCACATTTGCGCGCGAGATCACGCAAGTCGCTGAGCCAAGAATCAGCCGATTCGGTGTCACGCTGGACGCGGGATGAGAACTTCTGGCGCCACACATGACAATTGCGGCCAGCATTATACCTCTCCTGCAGCTTCCCAATAATGATGTCTGCATCTTTTAACTCAGCGGCCGCCAAACCCATGGTGAGCACAGCCTTCAGCGTCAATTTGGAGAGGCAGGACAGCAAGATGTTGGCAATATATTCCGGTCGGTCGCCTTGCGGAAGTGCAGTGTTGATTGTCGAAAGAGCGAGGAATATATTCCACTGCTGGTGCCAGATCTCGAAGGAGTCTTTGAATTCCTCGATGTCTAGTGGAGGTGGCGCGCCGTACGGCTTGAATGGCTTAGGAGGCATGGCGAGGCACGGATTAACCCAAGACCTGGGTGACACAAGGGGACCACTGAATCACTGCACGAAGGGTGGCACCGGCGTAGGATGAACACGGCAGCGGAATGAAAATGAATGGAGGAATGAAACCACGTTGGGTGGGAGAATTGAAAACACACAGATGAACGTTAAAGAAACGAGGAGCAGAAAACACAAGAAGAGAAAAAAAATGAATTGAATGGGGGGAGCGTGTGAGGTTGAATTGGCAATATGAGTGGTCGAAACGAGGGTGTGAATCAAGAAAACAGCACACTTGAAAACAGAATGAACGGCAATGTGGAAATATATGACGATAGGGGGATGAATAGTGGGAGAAACTAAACCGCGGGATGAAATCCGCGTGGAACGGGTGGACGTGGGATAATTACGGCCAACAAACAAACAATAAACGCATATATGACGATAGGGGGCTGAATGGTGGGAGAGACTAAACCGCGGGATGAAATCCACGTGGAACGAGTGGACGCGGAGTAATTACGGCCAACAAAGAAAAAAAAACGACAAACGGATTCTCAGCAAGAGAGACGGCCAAGAGAGAAACGAAGCCAGAGAGAGAAAAAAACAAAAAATGGTGGGCACGCAACATGTGGGCCCCTCACTATAGACAGAAAATGCGTATGGGCCGAATAGAAAAGAGAAATAAAAAATGGTGGGCACGCAACATGTGGGCCCCTCAATATAGACACGACAGTGAATCACCAAAAAAAAATTTAAAAAAAACACATGAAATATGAAAAACAGTGGGTGAATGTGTGCCAAAAGTCCCAAATATGATCGGCGGATAGGATAACTCGCAGGACCACAAACGAATAGCATATGCACCACACGAGACAAAGGAAAACAAGATGGCGGCCCCCACAAACCACGCTGGTTGCTGGGAGGAGGGGGGGGTTAGCAGCAATGGGCGCACCCAAGGGCCGGGGAAATCAACACAAAACAAAATAGAACTGAACAAAAAACACTTGGGATCGAGTGATGAGAGCAGGAAGAATGAATTGGATTTAAAACACAATCAACTGCGCCATAGAATGAAGTTTGAAAGAGGCTGAATTCGAGAGCGATACGGGCGTGTATTCACTCTACCAACGAGACGAGACCAACTGACGCTGTGATCAGAGGGAGGGGAGGGGGGCGACGTTGCCGAGTCATAGCAAAAACAATGCTTACATAATACATATACAAATGCTTATTTACAGGAAACCTGTTTGAAGATATTATACTGGGATCAAATGATGCAGAGACAAGTAGGCCCTAAATCTCCAGCTGCATTGGCTTTCAACAGTCAACGTAAAACAATTTCACTCAAAATTTTGTTATTTGCTTGATTGATGGATATGTATATTTCAAATATAATAGAAGGTAAAGGAATTCCTATCCTTTGATTGTTACAGGTAACAGCCATGCTGAAGAAAAACTGGATGTTATTGAACGTGAAGCAAAAGAAGACAACAGAAAGCATGCAGCAAAAGTTGCTGAAGAAGTTGCTACTATGATTTCACGAGTACCAGAGTATGTTTTTGATGCATATGAAGACGGATGTCAAGGTGATGGTGGTTCCCTCGTAGAATTCACGACCATTGAGAAAGAAGCGATAGAATAAAATGCTGCTCATATTGCTAGAATTGAAGCCGATAAAAAAAAGCAAGAATCCGAATGGAGTAAACGAGTTACGATAGACACCGAAACCTGGAATGAATTTACCCCTAGACTTTTGGACGCATTTGTGTCGGCCTGAGCTTGTGACGCCGAGCGATGCGATAATTGTAAGCAGGAGCTTACAATCATTATTCGTTGTTTTGATGACTGCAAGAGTCACCTTTGCCCGGACTGTGATGTTAAAATTCATTCAACCAGACCTTTCCACGACCGAAAGCTGTTCTTAAATGAGTTTGAGTCCCGCCCACTATTGACTCACGAGTTTTATGGAGTTGAAAATCGACCACTCAGTGAGTTATATCAAAGTTACCTTTTTTTAAAAATCTCTTGCTGTGATAACTAGATAAAAAAATTGTTTTCAAAAATATATTGGAATGCGCGTTTTTGTGCCAGTAAGCTGCAGAACTGAGAAGTGCAAGAAACTTGGAACGAAAGGTACATTGGTACTTGTTGCTGGAACCAATTACTGTACTGTGATCTCGGGAGAAGGTATTTCTCAATAATAAAAGCACATCGAGTGCACGTTACTTTTAAGTTTTAATTTCAGGTCGATTTGATCTACACTGCGCTGCGTTTAAGTGTTCCCGTTGTGATGGCGTAATGAACGCGGAACTTGAGGACTACATTGGCTCGGGGTATTGGCCTGGAAATCCCAAAACACTTGGAATTTTCTTTACGACTTCATTTCTGAAGCTGTATTTCCACCTCAAGAATTACCTACCAGGTTCATCTGAATATTGCCTTCTAAAGGCATTGGGTGCATTTTCAGCTGATGCAGGACGGGTATTTTTCATGAACCAACGAGCACGGATTCGACGAGTCAAGTGTATGAAATTCAATTTTATCTAATTGACTTTGATTCGTTGATTTGAGATGTTTGTTTGTTTATGACAGGCATCGCTGACGATCGTCATGAAACCTGAAATGAGCCACGAACCCGAAATCAAAGTTGAATACTACGAAGAGACCAACATCGAAGTTAAAGTCACCGCCCATCCCAAATCTAAAGTGAAATGGTAATTATTTAATTCAAGTTGTTTTCCCAATAAAAATGTAAATTGTAATTTTCTATTTAGGTTGAAGGACGGCATTCAAATCAAGTCCACCACTAGCGAACGCATCAGCATCAGCGAGGAAGCTTCCAACGTTTTTTTTCAAACAAACTTTCTGTCCACTCGGAGGCTCCTACCTTCTCTACGAAACCCAAAAGCTGTTACGCCAGAGCTGGACAGACGGCCAAGTTTGAAGGTTGCGTCCAGGGTATACCTCTGCCCGTCATTTCGTGGCAAAAGGCGGACGAAGTCATTGTCGAATCGGAACGATTCAAAATGGAGAGCGCTGAGGACGGAACGTTTGGTAATGCAATTGTATTATTTCATTTATAATTAAATTTTTTCAGCACAACTTCATAACGAAAGGGAAGCTTCCGTATTCGACAACCATTGAACTCCAACAAGCTCCTGTCATAGCTAAATTTTATAGATGTTTGCGGATGAATACCCCGCATTGTTTCCCTTTATTTATTTTTTTGTATTGAGCATATGCGTAGGCTACAATAAAGATATTTTGTTTGAAACTGCTTGTGTTCATTTTTTATATTGAGCAATATGGATATGCTATAATCAAGATACTTTGTTTGAAACAGTCTGTTCTTTTCAATAAAGTGACTGGCCAAAATCGCTTCGTCAGGGTGGATCACTCTTTTTGGAGCACTGGGCACCTGGCCAACTTGTTTTCTCAACGCTAGATAAGTAATTGATCGCCCCGCCCCCTTCCCGCAGAAATACACATGCGTGTGTTCATATAAGACTTATTCCGAGTTCATATTTCGATTCAGCGTTAAAAGTTAAGTTAAAGTTGTAATTTTCATTCATATTGGTGGTCAGCCGCATAGTAGCGTGCGTGAAAGTGAAAATTCGTTCGCAGGTAATTACACCTACGTATGTTCATCTCAGGCTTATTTTGACCTGATATTCCGATTCAGCCGAAAAAGTTGAGTTATGGGTGTATTTTTCATTCATATTGGTGGTTTTGATGGGAAGAAAGCAGGTTACTAAAGGAAATATCACCTGTAATAAACTGAGTTACTTAATGTGATAAATATACCTTAAAATCACGAATTTACCATTTTGACAGTTCCTATAGGGAAGAGAGAGAAAGAAAACTGGTAACAAAATTAAAACAAAATGACTGGAAATAGATGTACATAGGGTAAATTTAAAAGCTAAGCACGAAAAACACCATTAAAACGCTCAAATATTGATAATAAATAAGAAAATACAGTGAAAATATACGGGCCTATTTAAGAAAAATCAAAATGGCCGCCAAAATCAACAAATCTGGAACGACCAATTGGCCACCGCGGCAGCACTCGTTTCCCCCTACTAACCTGAGAGCGCATTTTGAGGACGAGCGTTTGAGCTAGCTCACCAGTTCCGTGTTGCACGAATTACCATTTTTACTGAAAACAGAGCGACTTTTTACTGCATATATGCGATAGAAAAGGGGGGGGGAGTTACTGAGAAGAGACACGATAGAAAAGGGGAACTGAGTAGAGACGCGTCGCGTCTCTTCTCAGTAACCCCCCCCCCCTTTTTTCTATCTCGTCTCTTCTCAGTCTAGTTTCTTTTCTTGGCTTTTCAATGTCATATGTTGTTCGTGTTAGGTTGTAGGTAAGTAAAGAATTTTTATGTACAAGTTTTATTATTTACAAAGATTATTTACAAGGACATGGAATAAGTTAAGCAATTACAAAATTTTAAACACTTGAAACTTGAAATTTTAGTTTAGACAGCGAGATTGCTGGGTCAATCGATTCCGGCGTAGTAGAATTTAACGAGTTATGTTAAGAAACTTTAACAATCCTGAAGAAATTTGCTGGAGAGGGGGTTCCATTAGTCTTTACAAGGCTGTTAAGTACAAGTTTAATTAGGCTATTAGTTTTAAGTGTAACAATATTGACAATTTGTTGGTTACCTTTTGTTGATCTGCCCCTTGGTTATCTTGCCCTTTTATACTTTGCATTGGCCCATTGGCCTCTTGGCCGGTTCACGGCTTACTTTTACCCTAAAACCGAGATGAGGAAGCCAACACAGCCGTGAAGCGACCAGGAGTCTATAGCTCTGGTCTAACTGTGAAAAAGTCAAAAGTTCTTTATTTGACTTTATTTATTTGAATTTGTTTTTTTACTGACAGAAAAATGAATCATAAAAAAGCTCACTTTTCTGGGAGTAAAAAACAAAATGTATTCCTAAAAAATTCAAAAATGTAATCTGGCATAATGTTGTTATATGTGTACTAGTCAGGGCATAGCGACACTTGAACGTATTACCACTAGAACTTTAAGAATCCGACACTAGAACGCGACACTAGAACTGCAACTTTTTTAACGGGTCACTAGAACGCGGCACTAGAACTTCGAGATTTCAGGGTCGACACTAGAACGGCAACATTTTTGAAAAGCGTCACTAGAACTCGACACTAGAAATTCATCATTTTCGGGCCGACACTAACACTTATCAAAACCCGACACTAGAACGCGACGCTAGAACGGCGACACTAGAACGGCAGCAGGGCCGACACTAGAACGGCGACGCTAGAACGGCAGTAATTTCAGGGCCGACACTAGAACGGTGATAATATTACCGGCGTCACTAGAAAAACGTCACCCTAAAAGAGACTGTTGCGATCGGTTGTTTTTATAAACAGAGGGAAATTTACAAAAATAATCCAAGATCGGATGAAATAAAAAAAAAAGAATCATCTTGAATGTGGGATTAAGTAACATCAGCAGTTTTTTTTAACTCTTTTGATTGTATTTAGGCCTACTTCACAATACACATCATCGCTGTTGCTGGGCAAAGTAACAGGATAAAAAAAAAGAATGGAAAAGAATTTTCGATTGTGCAGAATTGTTTCTCAGTAAATGGTCTTGTGAAGAATTGCTTTATAGCATAGTTGAGAAAATGTCTGAGATACTTCGGCGCCCATTAAACACGATTCCGGAAGCAATTTGAAAAGTTTGCGGATTTGAGTCGGCGTGAAAGGCACAGACAGGTCGGAGGAAGCAGAGAAATCGACGGCTTTAGATTTGCTGTCTATTGGGGCGACTAGTGCAGATGGCTTGCTGGGCGGATTATTAATTTTAGCATCTGGGAATTCCCTTCTTCTAATTCTCCTTCCTATCGTTCTTTCTTGGTATCCACTTCCATTGGGTAATCGTCTTCTGGAGGCGTAACAATTTCTTCCTTGATTTTTTTCGAAACGGCTACTGCTTCCTTCATTCCTTCCTTCTCATCAACAACCATCTCGTGATCCAGCTGACGGAGCAGTGAGCTGACGATGCGGTGATCGTAAGAGCCGTGTAGACATGATTGCAATAAGCAATCGCGTCTTAATTGAACCAAAAAGCTCACAATGTCGTCAACTAATAGTTGAAAAGCTGTAGCTATCCTCACAAATGCAGGAAAAGTTGGCAGGTAAATCTCCGTACGCCCATTACTTGGCAAAACTGGACCGAATAAAATAACATATTACATGAATATCTAAATAGGTAGGTAATTGATTTTTTTTGCCGCAGAGAAGGGTTGATAGAGTTTTTTCAGCTAGACGGGCGACATTGGAAGATCTAGGCAGTGCGAACTGTAAAGACAGGTGTGGTATCAACAGCAAAAAGCTGCTTAGCCAAGTCCCCGCTAATAGGCTGGGCAAGTAACGCCAACGTTAGTTAAATACGTTGATGGTAACTGTAGAATTTAGATGTTAGAACTAAGAATAATGAACGCATGCATTTGATAGAAATAAATACCAAAGTTTAATACCAAAGTAAGAACACACACTTCACAGATAACTTCAGACAATACTTATACGTCGAAACGCGGTTGAAGTAGAAGAAGAAGAAGTGTAGAACGTCACATAGCAGACGAAGGAAACTTTGACAAGAAGAAGTGGAAGAGATAGGTTTTGGCAACAATTGGGTTCAGCAACAGAGTTGGGGGAACGCTTGAATTGGAAAAACACAACAGTAACGGCTCATCAGCAGCCGTTTAAACAAACGACTGCAAACTTCTCAGAAGCTCTTCGCGTAAAGTTTGCAACGCAGTGACGATATCATGTCGCTAGGAAATAAAGAAATAAAGTTAAATACGTTGATGGCTAACATAAAGTACATTGAAAGAAAGCTAAACCTTTTGTCAATTCCTAATGAAAAGAGAAAACCAGGAGCGGATATTGGCATCTCCACCCAAAAGTAGACTGGAGATAAACGGTACTCCATCTCCCAACTGGGTTTCAATTTTAACTGTTTTGATCATTTTCTGGCAAGATGCAAAGTCCAAACAAAGTAAAACATCCAGAGCCGGAATTCTGCACATCTCCACCTGATAGGGAAACAAACCCCTTAAATTTAAGAGAACAAAGCTTTGTCAAATATTTAAAAAACTTAAACATTTAAGTTGGATCATCAAAATCTAATTTGTGCACATCTAATCCTGCAGAGGGAACTAAGTGTTTCTAATCTGGCCCGTCCTAGGAAAGATTCTTCTTCATGTCTTTCACCACTGCTGATCAAACTCTGGAAAACTTAAAACAAACTACTTCTAAAATATACAGTACCCACCAAATTATTAGGTACACCCCATTTTCAATGCATTCTTATGGCACTACGTGTCCTAGAAAAAATGCAATAACTCTTAAACCGCTTGGGCTAGATTTTTTTCCTTTTGGCCCTGAGTAGATCTAATGATGATCTACATTTTTTCTACACAGGAAGTTGTCGTAGGATTAACCCCCACGGCGCTACGGTATCGTTCAGTTTATTAGGTACACCCGTTTTCCCCCCATATGCGCCGTGTTAAATACGGCGTTTTCCAAAATTTACAAAAAATACTAAAAATCAAGCTAAAATCTTTTTCTTTGTGCCAAAAGATGCAGAATTCTTCACTCTATACGAATATAAAGAATAATTTACAATCAAACCAACTCAGAGAACCCTTCCCTATACCTCAAAGTTTTCCACTTCAAAATTTGTACTTTTTTCAACAAACTTGCACTTTCGCCAGCAGAGGGCGCCCAATTTCGCCAAATTTTGGCTTTTGCTGCACGTCGAATCTGGTGGAGGTCTTTGTCAATTTTACGTCTTTTTTCTCTCCTTTCCGGCGTTTCCTGTTGACGTACTTTACGTTGTCGTTTAACCTGTTCCTTCTGATCTTGGATATTTTCTTCTTGGGTTTTTTTACGTTTCCTTTCGGCGTAACGTTCCCTAATAGCACTCAATCTCAATTCCCTCGCTTCTGGTGTTTCTTCATTTCTATTTGCTCTTAGTTCTGCATTTTTGTCTCCAACATTTCTGCGTCTTTCTTCTCTCCTTTCAGGCGTTTCCTGTAGACGTACTTCACGTTGTCGTTTAGCCCGTTCAGCCAGATATTGGATATTTTCTTCTTGGGTTTTTTTACGTTTCCTTTCGGCGTAACGTTCCCTATCAGCACTCAATCTCAATTCCCTCGCTTCTGGTGTTTCTTCTTTTCTTTTCGCTCTTAGTTCTGCATTTTTGTTTAAAATTATGAATGAGTTCATTCTGTCTATGTATCTTTTTCAACTTAGGGGTCTATTGAATAAATGATGATGACTTCGGGTTCAACGGGAATATAGTTCTCGTTATTCGGGTTCGAGTTGGGAGTTTATAGACTCCGGTTGGGAAAAGGTTTCAGAAATTGTTATCAAAGTTGTTGCGTCTTCAATAACAATATTATTTTCTGAAAAGTCAGGTAAGTTAACGGACTTCGGGTTGGGCAAGGGTTGTTGGGCAAAGGTTGTTGCAATGTTCTTTCTTGTTTTTTTTTGTGGTAAAAACAATCAGACAGAAACGGTGTGTGTTTGGCACCCTTTAAAATCAACTCGTGTCGAAGCCCCTTATATCCACACCTTGTATCCACACTTCCCTTTCGCAACTGCAATCCTGTGGGATTTTTCATTCACAGTTCAATATCCTTGCAAGTTAATTACGTTTAGTTTGCTCAAATAATTTTTTCCTATTTTTACACATAAAGTACAATGATTGAAATTTAAAAATAACCACCCTTTAGTTTAATAACTGCAAACTTGAATGCAATTCCGGTTGTTGCGTCATGGTTGGGGCATTGTTGCGTCACGGCGATGCTAGAGACATCTGGTGGTGATTTTTCATTCACGGTTCAATATCCTTGCAAGTTAATTACGTTTAGTTTGCTCAACTCATATTTTCCTATTTTTACGCATAAAGTTCAATGACTGAAATCCATAAATAATAAAATGCTATTGATATCTGATGGTGATGCCGGTTGTTGCATCATGGTTGGGACATAAAAGATTGCGTCATCACGGCGACGCTATAGACATCTGGATGTGATTGACATGTTTGGGCATGTTTGGGCATGTTTGGGCAGCGACTTGACTGACCAATCACAGCGTTGTGACATGAATAAGCTCCTCCCCCTTGAGACATGAATAAGCTCCTCCCCCAAAAGCTTGTCCATATATAATAAAAGCTTTTGGGGGAGGAGCCTGTGTTGACACATTATCCGTGACAGACACAGGCTCCTCCCCCAAAAAGCTTGTTCTTTTATTATATATGGATATAATAAAAAGCTTGTTCTTTTATTATATATGGATATAATAAAAGAACAAGCTTTTGGGGGAGGAACCTGTGTCTGTCACGGACATTTTTGGGGGAGGAGCCTGTGTCTGTCACGGACATTTTTGGGGAGGAGCCTGTGTCTGTCACGGACATTTTGGGGGAGGAGCCTGTGTCTGTGTCAACACAAGCTCCTCCCCCAAAATGGAACATGTCCAAACATGCCCATCATCACCAGATGTCGTCGCCGTGATGACGCAATCTTTTATGACGCAACAACCAGCATCACCACCAGATGTCTATAGCATCGCCGTGATGACGACATATTCAAGTACTGGGCAGATTTCCCACGATAAATTCTATTACGGGCAGATGATTAAGCTTCATAAAAGCGAATAGCAAAAGGGTCTGACTTTACGCTAGACCAAAGTTCCCCGGATTTGAACGGGGCTCAGGTTACTCGTATATGGATAAGTAAATGAAAATGTATTTGAAGAATCAAATAATAAAAAGGATGGCTCTTGCCAAGGTTCGAACCTCTAACATAGATTTACCGTCAAAGTACCGAACTTCCTATTGTTAATTTTTCTTTAATATCGAATTTGGTAATTATAAATGATAAAAAATCAAAATACAATACTCGGTATAAAAGTTTGCACAAATCGATAGGATCATGTATACGGTACCATGAACGTTAGTTCAAGCCGTCGCACAACTTACTGATTGACTCATGTATGCGGTACCATGAACGCTCGTTCAAGCCGTCGTACAACTTACTGATACACTCGACGCGCTAACCATTACACCAAAGAAGTGTATAAGTGATCTTATTTTATGGATTTTTCTCACTACAATTTAGCACTATATTTTTATTCTGGAAATTACCAGAAAAATTTCTGACTATTTGCAACTTACTGAGTGTTGACACTTTCTTCCCATTATTCCATGGAACTCATTCCCAAACATGAACAGCATTGTATTTTTTTTCCATTTTTGATCTCACTGGATAGCTAGTAAAAATATCAACAAAGTTAATTTTATTTCTATGATCTTCATGTTCTATTCAAAAGTTATTCAGATTAAAATAACTCTTTCTGACTATTTGCAACTTAAATTAATAGTGAAAAACGTCAAACACAGAATGTTGATTTCTTTCAAGTCTTCTCGAATCTCTTTCGTTACATTTTTTACCTAACAACCCACTAAAAAACATAATTTTTTTATTTTATGCTAATTTTTTTACATGCATATAAGTAAATGAAAATATATTTGAAGAATCAAATAATAAAAAGGATGGCTCTTGCCAAGGTTCGAACCTCTAACATAGATTTACCGTCAAAGTACCGAACTTGCTATTGTCAATATTTCTTTAATATCGAATTGGGTAATTATAAATGATAAAAAATCAAAATACAATACTCGGTATAAAAGTTTGCACAAATCGATAGGATCATGTATACGGTACCATGAACGTTAGTTCAAGCCGTCGCACAACTTACTGATTGACTCATGTATGCGGTACCATGAACGCTCGTTCAAGCCGTTGTACAACTTACTGATACACTCGACTCGCTAACCATTACACCAAAGAAGTGTATAAGTGATCTTATTTTATGGATTTTTCTCACTACAATTTAGCACTATGTTTTTATTCTGGAAATTACCAGAAAAATTTCTGACTATTTGCAACTTACTGAGTGTTGACACTTTCTTCCCATTATTCCATGGAACTCATTCCCAAACATGAACAGTATTGTATTTTTTTTTCCATTTTTGATCTCATTGGGTAGCTAGTAAAAATATCAACAAAGTTAATTTTATTTCTATGATCTTCATGTTCTATTCAAAAGTTATTCAGAGTAAAATAACTCTTTCTGACTATTTGCAACTTAAATCGATAGTCAAAAACGTCAAACACAGAATGTTGATTTCTTTCAAGTCTTCTCGAATCTCTTTCGTTAGATCTTTTACCTAACAACCCAATAAAAAACATAATTTTTTTATTTTATGCTAATTTTTTTACATGCATATAAGTAAATGAAAATGTATTTGAAGAATCAAATAATAAAAAGGATGGCTCTTGCCAAGGTTCGAACCTCTAACATAGATTTACCTTCAAAGTACCGAACTTACTATTGTCAATATTTCTTTAATATCTAATTTGGTAATTATAAATGATAAAAAATCAAAATACAATACTCGGTATAAAAGTTTGCACAAATCGATAGGATCATGTATACGGTACCATGAACGTTAGTTCAAGCCGTCGCACAACTTACTGATTGACTCATGTATGCGGTACCATGAACGCTCGTTCAAGCCGTCGTACAACTTACTGATACACTCGACGCGCTAACCATTACACCAAAGAAGTGTATAAGTGATCTTATTTTATGGATTTTTCTCACTACAATTTAGCACTATGTTTTTATTCTGGAAATTACCAGAAAAATTTCTGACTATTTGCAACTTACTGAGTGTTGACACTTTCTTCCCATTATTCCATGGAACTCATTCCCAAACATGAACAGTATTGTATTTTTTTTCCATTTTTGATCTCACTGGATAGCTAGTAAAAATATCAACATAGTTAATTTTATTTCTATGATCTTCATGTTCTATTCAAAAGTTATTCAGATTAAAATAACTCTTTCTGACTATTTGCAACTTAAATCGATAGTCAAAAACGTCAAACACAGAATGCTGATTTCTTTCAAGACTTCTCGAATCTCTTTCGTTAAATCTTTTACCTAACAACCCACTAAAAAACATAATTTTTTATTTTATGCTAATTTTTTTTACATGCACATAAGTAAATGAAAATGTATTTGAAGAATCAAATAATAAAAAGGATGGCTCTTGCCAAGGTTCGAACCTCTAACATAGATTTACCGTCAAAGTACCGAACTTACTATTGTCAATATTTCTTTAATATCGAATTTGGTAATTATAAATGATAAAAAATCAAAATACAATACTCGGTATAAAAGTTTGCACAAATCGATAGGATCATGTATACGGTACCATGAACGTTAGTTCAAGCCGTCGCACAACTTACTGATTGACTCATGTATGCGGTACCATGAACGCTCGTTCAAGCCGTCGTACAACTTACTGATACACTCGACGCGCTAACCATTACACCAAAGAAGTGTATAAGTGATCTTATTTTATGGATTTTTCTCACTACAATTTAGCACTATGTTTTTATTCTGGAAATTACCAGAAAAATTTCTGACTATTTGCAACTTACTGAGTGTTGACACTTTCTTCCCATTATTCCATGGAACTCATTCCCAAACATGAACAGTATTGTATTTTTTTTCCATTTTTGATCTCACTGGATAGCTAGTAAAAATATCAACATAGTTAATTTTATTTCTATGATCTTCATGTTCTATTCAAAAGTTATTCAGATTAAAATAACTCTTTCTGACTATTTGCAACTTAAATCGATAGTCAAAAACGTCAAACACAGAATGCTGATTTCTTTCAAGACTTCTCGAATCTCTTTCGTTAAATCTTTTACCTAACAACCCACTAAAAAACATAATTTTTTATTTTATGCTAATTTTTTTTACATGCACATAAGTAAATGAAAATGTATTTGAAGAATCAAATAATAAAAAGGATGGCTCTTGCCAAGGTTCGAACCTCTAACATAGATTTACCGTCAAAGTACCGAACTTACTATTGTCAATATTTCTTTAATATCGAATTTGGTAATTATAAATGATAAAAAATCAAAATACAATACTCGGTATAAAAGTTTGCACAAATCGATAGGATCATGTATACGGTACCATGAACGTTAGTTCAAGCCGTCGCACAACTTACTGATTGACTCATGTATGCGGTACCATGAACGCTCGTTCAAGCCGTCGTACAACTTACTGATACACTCGACGCGCTAACCATTACACCAAAGAAGTGTATAAGTGATCTTATTTTATGGATTTTTCTCACTACAATTTAGCACTATGTTTTTATTCTGGAAATTACCAGAAAAATTTCTGACTATTTGCAACTTACTGAGTGTTGACACTTTCTTCCCATTATTCCATGGAACTCATTCCCAAACATGAACAGTATTGTATTTTTTTTCCATTTTTGATCTCACTGGATAGCTAGTAAAAATATCAACATAGTTAATTTTATTTCTATGATCTTCATGTTCTATTCAAAAGTTATTCAGATTAAAATAACTCTTTCTGACTATTTGCAACTTAAATCGATAGTCAAAAACGTCAAACACAGAATGCTGATTTCTTTCAAGACTTCTCGAATCTCTTTCGTTAAATCTTTTACCTAACAACCCACTAAAAAACATAATTTTTTATTTTATGCTAATTTTTTTTACATGCACATAAGTAAATGAAAATGTATTTGAAGAATCAAATAATAAAAAGGATGGCTCTTGCCAAGGTTCGAACCTCTAACATAGATTTACCGTCAAAGTACCGAACTTACTATTGTCAATATTTCTTTAATATCGAATTTGGTAATTATAAATGATAAAAAATCAAAATACAATACTCGGTATAAAAGTTTGCACAAATCGATAGGATCATGTATACGGTACCATGAACGTTAGTTCAAGCCGTCGCACAACTTACTGATTGACTCATGTATGCGGTACCATGAACGCTCGTTCAAGCCGTCGTACAACTTACTGATACACTCGACGCGCTAACCATTACACCAAAGAAGTGTATAAGTGATCTTATTTTATGGATTTTTCTCACTACAATTTAGCACTATGTTTTTATTCTGGAAATTACCAGAAAAATTTCTGACTATTTGCAACTTACTGAGTGTTGACACTTTCTTCCCATTATTCCATGGAACTCATTCCCAAACATGAACAGTATTGTATTTTTTTTCCATTTTTGATCTCACTGGATAGCTAGTAAAAATATCAACATAGTTAATTTTATTTCTATGATCTTCATGTTCTATTCAAAAGTTATTCAGATTAAAATAACTCTTTCTGACTATTTGCAACTTAAATCGATAGTCAAAAACGTCAAACACAGAATGCTGATTTCTTTCAAGACTTCTCGAATCTCTTTCGTTAAATCTTTTACCTAACAACCCACTAAAAAACATAATTTTTTATTTTATGCTAATTTTTTTTACATGCACATAAGTAAATGAAAATGTATTTGAAGAATCAAATAATAAAAAGGATGGCTCTTGCCAAGGTTCGAACCTCTAACATAGATTTACCGTCAAAGTACCGAACTTACTATTGTCAATATTTCTTTAATATCGAATTTGGTAATTATAAATGATAAAAAATCAAAATACAATACTCGGTATAAAAGTTTGCACAAATCGATAGGATCATGTATACGGTACCATGAACGTTAGTTCAAGCCGTCGCACAACTTACTGATTGACTCATGTATGCGGTACCATGAACGCTCGTTCAAGCCGTCGTACAACTTACTGATACACTCGACGCGCTAACCATTACACCAAAGAAGTGTATAAGTGATCTTATTTTATGGATTTTTCTCACTACAATTTAGCACTATGTTTTTTTTTCTGGAAATTACCAGAAAATTTTCTGACTATTTGCAACTTACTGAGTGTTGACACTTTCTTCCCATTATTCCATGGAACTCATTCCCAAACATGAACAGTATTGTATTTTTTTTTTCCATTTTTGATCTCACTGGATAGCTAGTAAAAATATCAACAAAGTTAATTTTATTTCTATGATCTTCATGTTCTATTCAAAAGTTATTCAGATTAAAATAACTCTTTCTGACTATTTGCAACTTAAATCGATAGTCAAAAACGTCAAACACAGAATGTTGATTTCTTTCAAGTCTGTTCAAATCTCTTTCGTTAGATCTTTTACCTAACAACCCACAAAAAAACATAATTTTTTATTTTATGGTAATTGTTTATATGCATATAAGTAAATGAAAATGTATTTGAAGAATCAAATAATAAAAAGGATGGCTCTTGCCAAGGTTCGAACCTCTAACATAGATTTACCGTCAAAGTACCGAACTTACTATTGTCAATATTTCTTTAATATCGAATTTGGTAATTATAAATGATAAAAAATCAAAATACAATACTCGGTATAAAAGTTTGCACAAATCGATAGGATCATGTATACGGTACCATGAACGTTAGTTCAAGCCGTCGCACAACTTACTGATTGACTCATGTATGCGGTACCATGAACGCTCGTTCAAGCCGTCGTACAACTTACTGATACACTCGACGCGCTAACCATTACACCAAAGAAGTGTATAAGTGATCTTATTTTATGGATTTTTCTCACTACAATTTAGCACTATGTTTTTTTTTCTGGAAATTACCAGAAAATTTTCTGACTATTTGCAACTTACTGAGTGTTGACACTTTCTTCCCATTATTCCATGGAACTCATTCCCAAACATGAACAGTATTGTATTTTTTTTTCCATTTTTGATCTCACTGGATAGCTAGTAAAAATATCAACAAAGTTAATTTTATTTCTATGATCTTCATGTTCTATTCAAAAGTTATTCAGATTAAAATAACTCTTTCTGACTATTTGCAACTTAAATCGATAGTCAAAAACGTCAAACACAGAATGTTGATTTCTTTCAAGTCTGTTCAAATCTCTTTCGTTAGATCTTTTACCTAACAACCCACAAAAAAACATAATTTTTTATTTTATGGTAATTTTTTATATGCATATAAGTAAATGAAAATGTATTTGAAGAATCAAATAATAAAAAGGATGGCTCTTGCCAAGGTTCGAACCTCTAACATAGATTTACCGTCAAAGTACCGAACTTACTATTGTCAATATTTCTTTAATATCGAATTTGGTAATTATAAATGATAAAAAATCAAAATACAATACTCGGTATAAAAGTTTGCACAAATCGATAGGATCATGTATACGGTACCATGAACGATAGTTCAAGCCGTCGCACAACTTACTGATTGACTCATGTATGCGGTACCATGAACGCTCGTTCAAGCCGTCGTACAACTTACTGATACACTCGACGCGCTAACCATTACACCAAAGAAGTGTATAAGTGATCTCATTTTATGGATTTTTCTCACTACAATTTAGCACTTTGTTTTTATTCTGGAAATTACCAGAAAAATTTCTGACTATTTGCAACTTACTGAGTGTTGACACTTTCTTCCCATTATTCCATGGAACTCATTCCCAAACATGAACAGTATTGTATTTTTTTTCCATTTTTGATCTCACTGAATAGCTAGTAAAAATATCAACAAAGTTAATTTTATTTCTATGATCTTCATGTTCTATTCAAAAGTTATTCAGATTAAAATAACTCTTTCTGACTATTAGCAACTTAAATCGATAGTCAAAAACGTCAAACACAGAATGTTGATTTCTTTCAAGTCTTCTCGCATCTCTTTCGTTAGATCTTTTACCTAACAACCCACAAAAAAACATAATTTTTTATTTTATGGTAATTTTTTATATGCATATAAGTAAATGAAAATGTATTTGAAGAATCAAATAATAAAAAGGATGGCTCTTGCCAAGGTTCGAACCTCTAACATAGATTTACCGTCAAAGTACCGAACTTACTATTGTCAATATTTCTTTAATATCGAATTTGGTAATTATAAATGATAAAAAATCAAAATACAATACTCGGTATAAAAGTTTGCACAAATCGATAGGATCATGTATACGGTACCATGAACGTTAGTTCAAGCCGTCGCACAACTTACTGATTGACTCATGTATGCGGTACCATGAACGCTCGTTCAAGCCGTCGTACAACTTACTGATACACTCGACGCGCTAACCATTACACCAAAGAAGTGTATAAGTGATCTTATTTTATGGATTTTTCTCACTACAATTTAGCACTATGTTTTTTTTTCTGGAAATTACCAGAAAATTTTCTGACTATTTGCAACTTACTGAGTGTTGACACTTTCTTCCCATTATTCCATGGAACTCATTCCCAAACATGAACAGTATTGTATTTTTTTTTCCATTTTTGATCTCACTGGATAGCTAGTAAAAATATCAACAAAGTTAATTTTATTTCTATGATCTTCATGTTCTATTCAAAAGTTATTCAGATTAAAATAACTCTTTCTGACTATTTGCAACTTAAATCGATAGTCAAAAACGTCAAACACAGAATGTTGATTTCTTTCAAGTCTGTTCAAATCTCTTTCGTTAGATCTTTTACCTAACAACCCACAAAAAAACATAATTTTTTATTTTATGGTAATTTTTTATATGCATATAAGTAAATGAAAATGTATTTGAAGAATCAAATAATAAAAAGGATGGCTCTTGCCAAGGTTCGAACCTCTAACATAGATTTACCGTCAAAGTACCGAACTTACTATTGTCAATATTTCTTTAATATCGAATTTGGTAATTATAAATGATAAAAAATCAAAATACAATACTCGGTATAAAAGTTTGCACAAATCGATAGGATCATGTATACGGTACCATGAACGATAGTTCAAGCCGTCGCACAACTTACTGATTGACTCATGTATGCGGTACCATGAACGCTCGTTCAAGCCGTCGTACAACTTACTGATACACTCGACGCGCTAACCATTACACCAAAGAAGTGTATAAGTGATCTCATTTTATGGATTTTTCTCACTACAATTTAGCACTATGTTTTTATTCTGGAAATTACCAGAAAAATTTCTGACTATTTGCAACTTACTGAGTGTTGACACTTTCTTCCCATTATTCCATGGAACTCATTCCCAAACATGAACAGTATTGTATTTTTTTTCCATTTTTGATCTCACTGAATAGCTAGTAAAAATATCAACAAAGTTAATTTTATTTCTATGATCTTCATGTTCTATTCAAAAGTTATTCAGATTAAAATAACTCTTTCTGACTATTAGCAACTTAAATCGATAGTCAAAAACGTCAAACACAGAATGTTGATTTCTTTCAAGTCTTCTCGCATCTCTTTCGTTAGATCTTTTACCTAACAACCCACAAAAAAACATAATTTTTTATTTTATGGTAATTTTTTATATGCATATAAGTAAATGAAAATGTATTTGAAGAATCAAATAATAAAAAGGATGGCTCTTGCCAAGGTTCGAACCTCTAACATAGATTTACCGTCAAAGTACCGAACTTACTATTGTCAATATTTCTTTAATATCGAATTTGGTAATTATAAATGATAAAAAATCAAAATACAATACTCGGTATAAAAGTTTGCACAAATCGATAGGATCATGTATACGGTACCATGAACGTTAGTTCAAGCCGTCGCACAACTTACTGATTGACTCATGTATGCGGTACCATGAACGCTCGTTCAAGCCGTCGTACAACTTACTGATACACTCGACGCGCTAACCATTACACCAAAGAAGTGTATAAGTGATCTTATTTTATGGATTTTTCTCACTACAATTTAGCACTATGTTTTTTTTTTCTGGAAATTACCAGAAAATTTTCTGACTATTTGCAACTTACTGAGTGTTGACACTTTCTTCCCATTATTCCATGGAACTCATTCCCAAACATGAACAGTATTGTATTTTTTTTTCCATTTTTGATCTCACTGGATAGCTAGTAAAAATATCAACAAAGTTAATTTTATTTCTATGATCTTCATGTTCTATTCAAAAGTTATTCAGATTAAAATAACTCTTTCTGACTATTTGCAACTTAAATCGATAGTCAAAAACGTCAAACACAGAATGTTGATTTCTTTCAAGTCTGTTCAAATCTCTTTCGTTAGATCTTTTACCTAACAACCCACAAAAAAACATAATTTTTTATTTTATGGTAATTTTTTATATGCATATAAGTAAATGAAAATGTATTTGAAGAATCAAATAATAAAAAGGATGGCTCTTGCCAAGGTTCGAACCTCTAACATAGATTTACCGTCAAAGTACCGAACTTACTATTGTCAATATTTCTTTAATATCGAATTTGGTAATTATAAATGATAAAAAATCAAAATACAATACTCGGTATAAAAGTTTGCACAAATCGATAGGATCATGTATACGGTACCATGAACGATAGTTCAAGCCGTCGCACAACTTACTGATTGACTCATGTATGCGGTACCATGAACGCTCGTTCAAGCCGTCGTACAACTTACTGATACACTCGACGCGCTAACCATTACACCAAAGAAGTGTATAAGTGATCTCATTTTATGGATTTTTCTCACTACAATTTAGCACTATGTTTTTATTCTGGAAATTACCAGAAAAATTTCTGACTATTTGCAACTTACTGAGTGTTGACACTTTCTTCCCATTATTCCATGGAACTCATTCCCAAACATGAACAGTATTGTATTTTTTTTCCATTTTTGATCTCACTGAATAGCTAGTAAAAATATCAACAAAGTTAATTTTATTTCTATGATCTTCATGTTCTATTCAAAAGTTATTCAGATTAAAATAACTCTTTCTGACTATTTGCAACTTAAATCGATAGTCAAAAACGTCAAACACAGAATGTTGATTTCTTTCAAGCTTTCTCGAATCTCTTTCGTTACATCTTTTACCTAACAACCCACTAAAAAACATAATTTTTTATTTGATGCTAATTTTTTATATGCATATAAGTAAATGAAAATGTATTTGAAGAATCAAATAATAAAAAGGATGGCTCTTGCCAAGGTTCGAACCTCTAACATAGATTTACCGTCAAAGTACCGAATTTACTATTGTCAATATTTCTTTAATATCTAATTTGGTAATTATAAATGATAAAAAATCAAAATACAATACTCGGTATAAAAGTTTGCACAAATCGATAGGATCATGTATACGGTACCATGAACGTTAGTTCAAGCCGTCGCACAACTTACTGATTGACTCATGTATGCGGTACCATGAACGCTCGTTCAAGCCGTCGTACAACTTACTGATACACTCGACGCGCTAACCATTACACCAAAGAAGTGTATAAGTGATATTATTTTATGGAATTTTCTCACTACAATTTAGCACTATGTTTTTATTCTGGAAATTACCAGAAAAATTTCTGACTATTTGCAACTTACTGAGTGTTGACACTTTCTTCCCATTATTCCATGGAACTCATTCCCAAACATGAACAGTATTGTATTTTTTTTCCATTTTTGATCTCACTGGATAGCTAGTAAAAATATCAACATAGTTAATTTTATTTCTATGATCTTCATGTTCAATTCAAAAGTTATTCAGATTAAAATAACTCTTTCTGACTATTTGCAACTTAAATCGATAGTCAAAAACGTCAAACACAGAATGTTGATTTCTTTCAAGCTTTCTCGAATCTCTTTCGTTACATCTTTTACCTAACAACCCACTAAAAAACATAATTTTTTATTTTATGCTAATTTTTTTACATGCATATAAGTAAATGAAAATGTATTTGAAGAATCAAATAATAAAAAGGATGGCTCTTGCCAAGGTTCGAACCTCTAACATAGATTTACCGTCAAAGTACCGAACTTACTATTGTCAATATTTCTTTAATATCGAATTTGGTAATTATAAATGATAAAAAATCAAAATACAATACTCGGTATAAAAGTTTGCACAAATCGATAGGATCATGTATACGGTACCATGAACGATAGTTCAAGCCGTCGCACAACTTACTGATTGACTCATGTATGCGGTACCATGAACGCTCGTTCAAGCCGTCGTACAACTTACTGATACACTCGACGCGCTAACCATTACACCAAAGAAGTGTATAAGTGATCTTATTTTATGGATTTTTCTCACTACAATTTAGCACTATGTTTTTATTCTGGAAATTACCAGAAAAATTTCTGACTATTTGCAACTTACTGAGTGTTGACACTTTCTTCCCATTATTCCATGGAACTCATTCCCAAACATGAACAGTATTGTATTTTTTTTCCATTTTTGATCTCACTGGATAGCTAGTAAAAATATCAACATAGTTAATTTTATTTCTATGATCTTCATGTTCAATTCAAAAGTTATTCAGATTAAAATAACTCTTTCTGACTATTTGCAACTTAAATCGATAGTCAAAAACGTCAAACACAGAATGTTGATTTCTTTCAAGCTTTCTCGAATCTCTTTCGTTACATCTTTTACCTAACAACCCACTAAAAAACATAATTTTTTATTTTATGCTAATTTTTTTACATGCATATAAGTAAATGAAAATGTATTTGAAGAATCAAATAATAAAAAGGATGGCTCTTGCCAAGGTTCGAACCTCTAACATAGATTTACCGTCAAAGTACCGAACTTACTATTGTCAATATTTCTTTAATATCGAATTTGGTAATTATAAATGATAAAAAATCAAAATACAATACTCGGTATAAAAGTTTGCACAAATCGATAGGATCATGTATACGGTACCATGAACGATAGTTCAAGCCGTCGCACAACTTACTGATTGACTCATGTATGCGGTACCATGAACGCTCGTTCAAGCCGTCGTACAACTTACTGATACACTCGACGCGCTAACCATTACACCAAAGAAGTGTATAAGTGATCTTATTTTATGGATTTTTCTCACTACAATTTAGCACTATGTTTTTATTCTGGAAATTACCAGAAAAATTTCTGACTATTTGCAACTTACTGAGTGTTGACACTTTCTTCCCATTATTCCATGGAACTCATTCCCAAACATGAACAGTATTGTATTTTTTTTTTCCATTTTTGATCTCACTGGGTAGCTAGTAAAAATATCAACAAAGTTAATTTTATTTCTATGATCTTCATGTTCTATTCAAAAGTTATTCAGATTAAAATAACTCTTTCTGACTATTAGCAACTTAAATCGATAGTCAAAAACGTCAAACACAGAATGTTGATTTCTTTCAAGTCTTCTCGCATCTCTTTCGTTAGATATTTTACCTAACAACCCACAAAAAAACATAATTTTTTATTTGATGCTAATTTTTTATATGCATATAAGTAAATGAAAATGTATTTGAAGAATCAAATAATAAAAAGGATGGCTCTTGCCAAGGTTCGAACCTCTAACATAGATTTACCGTCAAAGTACCGAATTTACTATTGTCAATATTTCTTTAATATCTAATTTGGTAATTATAAATGATAAAAAATCAAAATACAATACTCGGTATAAAAGTTTGCACAAATCGATAGGATCATGTATACGGTACCATGAACGTTAGTTCAAGCCGTCGCACAACTTACTGATTGACTCATGTATGCGGTACCATGAACGCTCGTTCAAGCCGTCTTACAACTTACTGATACACTCGACGCGCTAACCATTACACCAAAGAAGTGTATAAGTGATCTTATTTTATGGATTTTTCTCACTACAATTTAGCACTATGTTTTTATTCTGGAAATTACCAGAAAAATTTCTGACTATTTGCAACTTACTGAGTGTTGACACTTTCTTCCCATTATTCCATGGAACTCATTCCCAAACATGAACAGTATTGTATTTTTTTTCCATTTTTGATCTCACTGGATAGCTAGTAAAAATATCAACATAGTTAATTTTATTTCTATGATCTTCATGTTCTATTCAAAAGTTATTCAGATTAAAATAACTCTTTCTGACTATTTGCAACTTAAATCGATAGTCAAAAACGTCAAACACAGAATGTTGATTTCTTTCAAGTCTTCTCGAATCTCTTTCGTTAGATCTTTTACCTAACAACCCACAAAAAACATAATTTTTTATTTGATGCTAATTTTTTATATGCATATAAGTAAATGAAAATGTATTTGAAGAATCAAATAATAAAAAGGATGGCTCTTGCCAAGGTTCGAACCTCTAACATAGATTTACCGTCAAAGTACCGAACTTACTATTGTCAATATTTCTTTAATATCTAATTTGGTAATTATAAATGATAAAAAATCAAAATACAATACTCGGTATAAAAGTTTGCACAAATCGATAGGATCATGTATACGGTACCATGAACGTTAGTTCAAGCCGTCGCACAACTTACTGATTGACTCATGTATGCGGTACCATGAACGCTCGTTCAAGCCGTCGTACAACTTACTGATACACTCGACGCGCTAACCATTACACCAAAGAAGTGTATAAGTGATCTTATTTTATGGATTTTTCTCACTACAATTTAGCACTATGTTTTTATTCTGGAAATTACCAGAAAAATTTCTGACTATTTGCAACTTACTGAGTGTTGACACTTTCTTCCCATTATTACATGGAACTCATTCCCAAACATGAACAGTATTGTATTTTTTTTTCCATTTTTGATCTCACTGGATAGCTAGTAAAAATATCAACAAAGTTAATTTTATTTCTATGATCTTCATGTTCTATTCAAAAGTTATTCAGATTAAAATAACTCTTTCTGACTATTTGCAACTTAAATCGATAGTCAAAAACGTCAAACACAGAATGTTGATTTCTTTCAAGACTTCTCGAATCTCTTTCGTTACATCTTTTACCTAACAACCCACTAAAAAACATAATTTTTTATTTTATGCTAATTTTTTTACATGCATATAAGTAAATGAAAATGTATTTGAAGAATCAAATAATAAAAAGGATGGCTCTTGCCAAGGTTCGAACCTCTAACATAGATTTACCGTCAAAGTACCGAACTTACTATTGTCAATATTTCTTTAATATCGAATTTGGTAATTATAAATGATAAAAAATCAAAATACAATACTCGGTATAAAAGTTTGCACAAATCGATAGGATCATGTATACGGTACCATGAACGATAGTTCAAGCCGTCGCACAACTTACTGATTGACTCATGTATGCGGTACCATGAACGCTCGTTCAAGCCGTCGTACAACTTACTGATACACTCGACGCGCTAACCATTACACCAAAGAAGTGTATAAGTGATCTCATTTTATGGATTTTTCTTACTACAATTTAGCACTATGTTTTTTTTCTAGAAATTACCAGAAAAATTTCTGACTATTTGCAACTTACTGAATGTTGACACTTTCTTCCCATTATTCCATGGAACTTATTCCCAAACATGAACAGTATTGTATTTTTTTTTCCATTTTTGATCTCACTGGATAGCTAGTAAAAATATCAACATAGTTAATTTTATTTCTATGATCTTCATGTTCTATTCAAAAGTTATTCAGATTAAAATAACTCTTTCTGACTATTTGCAACTTAAATTGATAGTCAAAAACGTCAAACACAGAATGTTGATTTCTTTCAAGACTTCTCGAATCTCTTTCGTTACATCTTTTACCTAACAACCCACTAAAAACATAATTTTTTATTTTATGCTAATTTTTTTACATGCATATAAGTAAATGAAAATGTATTTGAAGAATCAAATAATAAAAAGGATGGCTCTTGCCAAGGTTCGAACCTCTAACATAGATTTACCGTCAAAGTACCGAACTTACTATTGTCAATATTTCTTTAATATCGAATTTGGTAATTATAAATGATAAAAAATCAAAATACAATACTCGGTATAAAAGTTTGCACAAATCGATAGGATCATGTATACGGTACCATGAACGATAGTTCAAGCCGTCGCACAACTTACTGATTGACTCATGTATGCGGTACCATGAACGCTCGTTCAAGCCGTCGTACAACTTACTGATACACTCGACGCGCTAACCATTACACCAAAGAAGTGTATAAGTGATCTCATTTTATGGATTTTTCTCACTACAATTTAGCACTATGTTTTTATTCTAGAAATTACCAGAAAAATTTCTGACTATTTGCAACTTACTGAGTGTTGACACTTTCTTCCCATTATTACATGGAACTCATTCCCAAACATGAACAGTATTGTATTTTTTTTCCATTTTTGATCTCACTGGATAGCTAGTAAAAATATCAACAAAGTTAATTTTATTTCTATGATCTTCATGTTCTATTCAAAAGTAATTCAGATTAAAATAACTCTTTCTGACTATTTGCAACTTAAATCGATAGTGAAAAACGTCAAACACAGAATGTTGATTTCTTTCAAGTCTTCTCGAATCTCTTTCGTTAGATCTTTTACCTAACAACCCACAAAAAAACATAATTTTTCATTTGATGCTAATTTTTTATATGCATATAAGTAAATGAAAATGTATTTGAAGAATCAAATAATAAAAAGGATGGCTCTTGCCAAGGTTCGAACCTCTAACATAGATTTACCGTCAAAGTACCGAACTTACTATTGTCAATATTTCTTTAATATCGAATTTGGTAATTATAAATGATAAAAAATCAAAATACAATACTCGGTATAAAAGTTTGCACAAATCGATAGGATCATGTATACGGTACCATGAACGATAGTTCAAGCCGTCGCACAACTTACTGATTGACTCATGTATGCGGTACCATGAACGCTCGTTCAAGCCGTCGTACAACTTACTGATACACTCGACGCGCTAACCATTACACCAAAGAAGTGTATAAGTGATCTCATTTTATGGATTTTTCTCACTACAATTTAGCACTATGTTTTTATTCTAGAAAATACCAGAAAAATTTCTGACTATTTGCAACTTACTGAGTGTTGACACTTTCTTCCCATTATTCCATGGAACTCATTCCCAAACATGAACAGTATTGTATTTTTTTTTCCATTTTTGATCTCACTGGATAGCTAGTAAAAATATCAACAAAGTTAATTTTATTTCTATGATCTTCATGTTCTATTCAAAAGTAATTCAGATTAAAATAACTCTTTCTGACTATTTGCAACTTAAATCGATAGTGAAAAACGTCAAACACAGAATGTTGATTTCTTTCAAGTCTTCTCGAATCTCTTTCGTTAGATCTTTTACCTAACAACCCACAAAAAAACATAATTTTTCATTTGATGCTAATTTTTTATATGCATATAAGTAAATGAAAATGTATTTGAAGAATCAAATAATAAAAAGGATGGCTCTTGCCAAGGTTCGAACCTCTAACATAGATTTACCGTCAAAGTACCGAACTTACTATTGTCAATATTTCTTTAATATCTAATTTGGTAATTATAAATGATAAAAAATCAAAATACAATACTCGGTATAAAAGTTTGCACAAATCGATAGGATCATGTATACGGTACCATGAACGTTAGTTCAAGCCGTCGCACAACTTACTGATTGACTCATGTATGCGGTACCATGAACGCTCGTTCAAGCCGTCGTACAACTTACTGATACACTCGACGCGCTAACCATTACACCAAAGAAGTGTATAAGTGATCTCATTTTATGGATTTTTCTCACTACAATTTAGCACTATGTTTTTATTCTAGAAATTACCAGAAAAATTTCTGACTATTTGCAACTTACTGAGTGTTGACACTTTCTTCCCATTATTCCATGGAACTCATTCCCAAACATGAACAGTATTGTATTTTTTTTTCCATTTTTGATCTCACTGGATAGCTAGTAAAAATATCAACAAAGTTAATTTTATTTCTATGATCTTCATGTTCTATTCAAAAGTTATTCAGATTAAAATAACTCTTTCTGACTATTTGCAACTTAAATCGATAGTCAAAAACGTCAAACACAGAATGTTGATTTCTTTCAAGACTTCTCGAATCTCTTTCGTTACATCTTTTACCTAACAACCCACTAAAAAACATAATTTTTTATTTTATGCTAATTTTTTTACATGCATATAAGTAAACGAAAATGTATTTGAAGAATCAAATAATAAAAAGGATGGCTCTTGCCAAGGTTCGAACCTCTAACATAGATTTACCGTCAAAGTACCGAACTTACTATTGTCAATATTTCTTTAATATCGAATTTGGTAATTATAAATGATAAAAAATCAAAATACAATACTCGGTATAAAAGTTTGCACAAATCGATAGGATCATGTATACGGTACCATGAACGATAGTTCAAGCCGTCGCACAACTTACTGATTGACTCATGTATGCGGTACCATGAACGCTCGTTCAAGCCGTCGTACAACTTACTGATACACTCGACGCGCTAACCATTACACCAAAGAAGTGTATAAGTGATCTCATTTTATGGATTTTTCTCACTACAATTTAGCACTATGTTTTTATTCTAGAAATTACCAGAAAAATTTCTGACTATTTGCAACTTACTGAGTGTTGACACTTTCTTCCCATTATTCCATGGAACTCATTCCCAAACATGAACAGTATTGTATTTTTTTTTTCCATTTTTGATCTCACTGGATAGCTAGTAAAAATATCAACAAAGTTAATTTTATTTCTATGATCTTCATGTTCTATTCAAAAGTAATTCAGATTAAAATAACTCTTTCTGACTATTTGCAACTTAAATCGATAGTCAAAAACGTCAAACACAGAATGTTGATTTCTTTCAAGTCTTCTCGAATCTCTTTCGTTAGATCTTTTACCTAACAACCCACAAAAAAACATAATTTTTCATTTGATGCTAATTTTTTATATGCATATAAGTAAATGAAAATGTATTTGAAGAATAAAATAATAAAAAGGATGGCTCTTGCCAAGGTTCGAACCTCTAACATAGATTTACCGTCAAAGTACCGAACTTACTATTGTCAATATTTCTTTAATATCGAATTTGGTAATTATAAATGATAAAAAATCAAAATACAATACTCGGTATAAAAGTTTGCACAAATCGATAGGATCATGTATACGGTACCATGAACGTTAGTTCAAGCCGTCGCACAACTTACTGATTGACTCATGTATGCGGTACCATGAACGCTCGTTCAAGCCGTCGTACAACTTACTGATACACTCGACGCGCTAACCATTACACCAAAGAAGTGTATAAGTGATCTCATTTTATGGATTTTTCTCACTACAATTTAGCACTATGTTTTTATTCTAGAAATTACCAGAAAAATTTCTGACTATTTGCAACTTACTGAGTGTTGACACTTTCTTCCCATTATTCCATGGAACTCATTCCCAAACATGAACAGTATTGTATTTTTTTTTCCATTTTTGATCTCACTGGATAGCTAGTAAAAATATCAACAAAGTTAATTTTATTTCTATGATCTTCATGTTCTATTCAAAAGTTATTCAGATTAAAATAACTCTTTCTGACTATTTGCAACTTAAATCGATAGTCAAAAACGTCAAACACAGAATGTTGATTTCTTTCAAGACTTCTCGAATCTCTTTCGTTACATCTTTTACCTAACAACCCACTAAAAAACATAATTTTTTATTTTATGCTAATTTTTTTACATGCATATAAGTAAACGAAAATGTATTTGAAGAATCAAATAATAAAAAGGATGGCTCTTGCCAAGGTTCGAACCTCTAACATAGATTTACCGTCAAAGTACCGAACTTACTATTGTCAATATTTCTTTAATATCGAATTTGGTAATTATAAATGATAAAAAATCAAAATACAATACTCGGTATAAAAGTTTGCACAAATCGATAGGATCATGTATACGGTACCATGAACGATAGTTCAAGCCGTCGCACAACTTACTGATTGACTCATGTATGCGGTACCATGAACGCTCGTTCAAGCCGTCGTACAACTTACTGATACACTCGACGCGCTAACCATTACACCAAAGAAGTGTATAAGTGATCTCATTTTATGGATTTTTCTCACTACAATTTAGCACTATGTTTTTATTCTAGAAATTACCAGAAAAATTTCTGACTATTTGCAACTTACTGAGTGTTGACACTTTCTTCCCATTATTCCATGGAACTCATTCCCAAACATGAACAGTATTGTATTTTTTTTCCATTTTTGATCTCACTGGATAGCTAGTAAAAATATCAACAAAGTTAATTTTATTTCTATGATCTTCATGTTCTATTCAAAAGTTATTCAGATTAAAATAACTCTTTCTGACTATTTGCAACTTAAATCGATAGTCAAAAACGTCAAACACAGAATGTTGATTTCTTTCAAGTCTTCTCGAATCTCTTTCGTTAGATCTTTTACCTAACAACCCACAAAAAAACATAATTTTTTATTTGATGCTAATTTTTTATATGCATATAAGTAAATGAAAATGTATTTGAAGAATCAAATAATAAAAAGGATGGCTCTTGCCAAGGTTCGAACCTCTAACATAGATTTACCGTCAAAGTACCGAATTTACTATTGTCAATATTTCTTTAATATCTAATTTGGTAATTATAAATGATAAAAAATCAAAATACAATACTCGGTATAAAAGTTTGCACAAATCGATAGGATCATGTATACGGTACCATGAACGTTAGTTCAAGCCGTCGCACAACTTACTGATTGACTCATGTATGCGGTACCATGAACGCTCGTTCAAGCCGCCGTACAACTTACTGATACACTCGACGCGCTAACCATTACACCAAAGAAGTGTATAAGTGATCTTATTTTATGGATTTTTCTCACTACAATTTAGCACTATGTTTTTATTCTGGAAATTACCAGAAAAATTTCTGACTATTTGCAACTTACTGAGTGTTGACACTTTCTTCCCATTATTCCATGGAACTCATTCCCAAACATGAACAGTATTGTATTTTTTTTCCATTTTTGATCTCACTGGATAGCTAGTAAAAATATCAACATAGTTAATTTTATTTCTATGATCTTCATGTTCTATTCAAAAGTTATTCAGATTAAAATAACTCTTTCTGACTATTTGCAACTTAAATCGATAGCCAAAAACGTCAAACACAGAATGTTGATTTCTTTCAAGTCTTCTCGAATCTCTTTCGTTAGATCTTTTACCTAACAACCCACAAAAAAACATAATTTTTCATTTGATGCTAATTTTTTATATGCATATAAGTAAATGAAAATGTATTTGAAGAATCAAATAATTGCGAGCCCGAAGGGCGAAGCTAATTGCGAGCCCGAAGGGCGAAGCTAATAATCGCATACGCAGAAAAAAAAAAGCCATGTCACTTTGTCTGTATGTATGTATGTATGTATGTAACGCTCCATAGCTCGGGCGTTTTACGACACATTTCAGACTTTTTGGTCTTAAAAACTAGACAAAAAATATGCGGTGCGACCAGTACAAAAATAATTTTATTTACTGAATTAGTTCTCCTGTAATTAATGAAAAACTGTTAAAATAATTACTTAACGACTAGTGACATCTGGCGGTTGCGACTACAACTTTTTCACTTTCACATAAAATCACCACCAGATGTTATTTATGTTTTGTAGTTATTTGACTAAATGATGGTTATTTTTAAATTCAATTATTGAACTTTATGTGTAAAAATTGGAAAATATGAGTTGATCAAACCAAACGTAAATAACTTGCAAGGATATTGAACTGTGTCAGAAAAATCCCGTTTTAAGACCAAAAAGTCTGTGAAAAAAAGCGTGAATTGTGAATAAGTCCGACTTAATCATAGGCCCTGAATTTGTCATTTAAGACAGTTTTCAACTGGCTTACGACTATCCCTTCGCGGCGAGCTGATAAGCTTGCTTTTCTATCTTAAAAAGGATGGCTCTTGCCAAGGTTCGAACCTCTAACATAGATTTACCGTCAAAGTACCGAACTTACTATTGTCAATATTTCTTTAATATCTAATTTGGTAATTATAAATGATAAAAAATCAAAATACAATACTCGGTATAAAAGTTTGCACAAATCGATAGGATCATGTATACGGTACCATGAACGTTAGTTCAAGCCGTCGCACAACTTACTGATTGACTCATGTATGCGGTACCATGAACGCTCGTTCAAGCCGTCGTACAACTTACTGATACACTCGACGCGCTAACCATTACACCAAAGAAGTGTATAAGTGATCTTATTTTATGGATTTTTCTCACTACAATTTAGCACTATGTTTTTATTCTGGAAACGAGTAACCTGAGCCCCGTTCAAATCCGGGGAACTTTTGTCTAGCGTAAATTCGAACTCTTTTGCTATTCGCTTTTCTGTAGCTTAATCATCTGCCCGTAATAGATTTAAGCATGGGAAATCTGCCCAGTACTTTACTTTAAGATTATCACGGCGATGCTATAGACATCTGGTGGTGATGCTGCATCATCAAAGATTGCGTCATCACGGCGACGACATCTGGTGGTGATGGGCATGTTTGGGCATGTTCCATTTTGGGGGAGGAGCCTGTGTTGACACAGACACAGGCTCCTCCCCCAAAATGTCCGTGACAGACACAGGCTCCTCCCCCAAAAGCTTGCTGTTTTATTATATATGGATTACCAGAAAAATTTCTGACTATTTGCAACTTACTGAGTGTTGACACTTTCTTCCCATTATTCCATGGAACTCATTCCCAAACATGAACAGTATTGTATTTTTTTTTCCATTTTTGATCTCACTGGATAGCTAGTAAAAATATCAACATAGTTAATTTTATTTCTATGATCTTCATGTTCTATTCAAAAGTTCTTCAGATTAAAATAACTCTTTCTGACTATTTGCAACTTAAATTGATAGTCAAAAACGTCAAACACAGAATGTTGATTTCTTTCAAGACTTCTCGAATCTCTTTCGTTACATCTTTTACCTAACAACCCACTAAAAAACATAATTTTTTATTTTATGCTAATTTTTTTACATGCATATAAGTAAATGAAAATGTATTTGAAGAATCAAATAATAAAAAGGATGGCTCTTGCCAAGGTTCGAACCTCTAACATAGATTTACCGTCAAAGTACCGAACTTACTATTGTCAATATTTCTTTAATATCGAATTTGGTAATTATAAATGATAAAAAATCAAAATACAATACTCGGTATAAAAGTTTGCACAAATCGATAGGATCATGTATACGGTACCATGAACGATAGTTCAAGCCGTCGCACAACTTACTGATTGACTCATGTATGCGGTACCATGAACGCTCGTTCAAGCCGTCGTACAACTTACTGATACACTCGACGCGCTAACCATTACACCAAAGAAGTGTATAAGTGATCTCATTTTATGGATTTTTCTCACTACAATTTAGCACTATGTTTTTATTCTAGAAATTACCAGAAAAATTTCTGACTATTTGCAACTTACTGAGTGTTGACACTTTCTTCCCATTATTCCATGGAACTCATTCCCAAACATGAACAGTATTGTATTTTTTTTTCCATTTTTGATCTCACTGGATAGCTAGTAAAAATATCAACAAAGTTAATTTTATTTCTATGATCTTCATGTTCTATTCAAAAGTAATTCAGATTAAAATAACTTTTTCTGACTATTTGCAACTTAAATCGATAGTGAAAAACGTCAAACACAGAATGTTGATTTCTTTCAAGTCTTCTCGAATCTCTTTCGTTAGATCTTTTACCTAACAACCCACAAAAAAACATAATTTTTCATTTGATGCTAATTTTTTATATGCATATAAGTAAATGAAAATGTATTTGAAGAATCAAATAATAAAAAGGTTGGCTCTTGCCAAGGTTCGAACCTCTAACATAGATTTACCGTCAAAGTACCGAACTTACTATTGTCAATATTTCTTTAATATCTAATTTGGTAATTATAAATGATAAAAAATCAAAATACAATACTCGGTATAAAAGTTTGCACAAATCGATAGGATCATGTATACGGTACCATGAACGTTAGTTCAAGCCGTCGCACAACTTACTGATTGACTCATGTATGCGGTACCATGAACGCTCGTTCAAGCCGTCGTACAACTTACTGATACACTCGACGCGCTAACCATTACACCAAAGAAGTGTATAAGTGATCTCATTTTATGGATTTTTCTCACTACAATTTAGCACTATGTTTTTATTCTAGAAATTACCAGAAAAATTTCTGACTATTTGCAACTTACTGAGTGTTGACACTTTCTTCCCATTATTCCATGGAACTCATTCCCAAACATGAACAGTATTGTATTTTTTTTCCATTTTTGATCTCACTGGATAGCTAGTAAAAATATCAACAAAGTTAATTTTATTTCTATGATCTTCATGTTCTATTCAAAAGTAATTCAGATTAAAATAACTTTTTCTGACTATTTGCAACTTAAATTGATAGTCAAAAACGTCAAACACAGAATGTTGATTTCTTTCAAGACTTCTCGAATCTCTTTCGTTACATCTTTTACCTAACAACCCACTAAAAAACATAATTTTTTATTTTATGCTAATTTTTTTACATGCATATAAGTAAATGAAAATGTATTTGAAGAATCAAATAATAAAAAGGATGGCTCTTGCCAAGGTTCGAACCTCTAACATAGATTTACCGTCAAAGTACCGAACTTACTATTGTCAATATTTCTTTAATATCGAATTTGGTAATTATAAATGATAAAAAATCAAAATACAATACTCGGTATAAAAGTTTGCACAAATCGATAGGATCATGTATACGGTACCATGAACGATAGTTCAAGCCGTCGCACAACTTACTGATTGACTCATGTATGCGGTACCATGAACGCTCGTTCAAGCCGTCGTACAACTTACTGATACACTCGACGCGCTAACCATTACACCAAAGAAGTGTATAAGTGATCTCATTTTATGGATTTTTCTCACTACAATTTAGCACTATGTTTTTATTCTAGAAATTACCAGAAAAATTTCTGACTATTTGCAACTTACTGAGTGTTGACACTTTCTTCCCATTATTCCATGGAACTCATTCCCAAACATGAACAGTATTGTATTTTTTTTTCCATTTTTGATCTCACTGGATAGCTAGTAAAAATATCAACAAAGTTAATTTTATTTCTATGATCTTCATGTTCTATTCAAAAGTAATTCAGATTAAAATAACTTTTTCTGACTATTTGCAACTTAAATCGATAGTGAAAAACGTCAAACACAGAATGTTGATTTCTTTCAAGTCTTCTCGAATCTCTTTCGTTAGATCTTTTACCTAACAACCCACAAAAAAACATAATTTTTCATTTGATGCTAATTTTTTATATGCATATAAGTAAATGAAAATGTATTTGAAGAATCAAATAATAAAAAGGTTGGCTCTTGCCAAGGTTCGAACCTCTAACATAGATTTACCGTCAAAGTACCGAACTTACTATTGTCAATATTTCTTTAATATCTAATTTGGTAATTATAAATGATAAAAAATCAAAATACAATACTCGGTATAAAAGTTTGCACAAATCGATAGGATCATGTATACGGTACCATGAACGTTAGTTCAAGCCGTCGCACAACTTACTGATTGACTCATGTATGCGGTACCATGAACGCTCGTTCAAGCCGTCGTACAACTTACTGATACACTCGACGCGCTAACCATTACACCAAAGAAGTGTATAAGTGATCTCATTTTATGGATTTTTCTCACTACAATTTAGCACTATGTTTTTATTCTAGAAATTACCAGAAAAATTTCTGACTATTTGCAACTTACTGAGTGTTGACACTTTCTTCCCATTATTCCATGGAACTCATTCCCAAACATGAACAGTATTGTATTTTTTTTCCATTTTTGATCTCACTGGATAGCTAGTAAAAATATCAACAAAGTTAATTTTATTTCTATGATCTTCATGTTCTATTCAAAAGTAATTCAGATTAAAATAACTTTTTCTGACTATTTGCAACTTAAATCGATAGTGAAAAACGTCAAACACAGAATGTTGATTTCTTTCAAGTCTTCTCGAATCTCTTTCGTTAGATCTTTTACCTAACAACCCACAAAAAAACATAATTTTTCATTTGATGCTAATTTTTTATATGCATATAAGTAAATGAAAATGTATTTGAAGAATCAAATAATAAAAAGGTTGGCTCTTGCCAAGGTTCGAACCTCTAACATAGATTTACCGTCAAAGTACCGAACTTACTATTGTCAATATTTCTTTAATATCTAATTTGGTAATTATAAATGATAAAAAATCAAAATACAATACTCGGTATAAAAGTTTGCACAAATCGATAGGATCATGTATACGGTACCATGAACGTTAGTTCAAGCCGTCGCACAACTTACTGATTGACTCATGTATGCGGTACCATGAACGCTCGTTCAAGCCGTCGTACAACTTACTGATACACTCGACGCGCTAACCATTACACCAAAGAAGTGTATAAGTGATCTCATTTTATGGATTTTTCTCACTACAATTTAGCACTATGTTTTTATTCTAGAAATTACCAGAAAAATTTCTGACTATTTGCAACTTACTGAGTGTTGACACTTTCTTCCCATTATTCCATGGAACTCATTCCCAAACATGAACAGTATTGTATTTTTTTTTCCATTTTTGATCTCACTGGATAGCTAGTAAAAATATCAACATAGTTAATTTTATTTCTATGATCTTCATGTTCTATTCAAAAGTTATTCAGATTAAAATAACTCTTTCTGACTATTTGCAACTTAAATCGATAGTCAAAAACGTCAAACACAGAATGTTGATTTCTTTCAAGACTTCTCGAATCTCTTTCGTTACATCTTTTACCTAACAACCCACTAAAAAACATAATTTTTTATTTTATGCTAATTTTTTTACATGCATATAAGTAAATGAAAATGTATTTGAAGAATCAAATAATAAAAAGGATGGCTCTTGCCAAGGTTCGAACCTCTAACATAGATTTACCGTCAAAGTACCGAACTTACTATTGTCAATATTTCTTTAATATCGAATTTGGTAATTATAAATGATAAAAAATCAAAATACAATACTCGGTATAAAAGTTTGCACAAATCGATAGGATCATGTATACGGTACCATGAACGATAGTTCAAGCCGTCGCACAACTTACTGATTGACTCATGTATGCGGTACCATGAACGCTCGTTCAAGCCGTCGTACAACTTACTGATACACTCGACGCGCTAACCATTACACCAAAGAAGTGTATAAGTGATCTCATTTTATGGATTTTTCTCACTACAATTTAGCACTATGTTTTTATTCTAGAAATTACCAGAAAAATTTCTGACTATTTGCAACTTACTGAGTGTTGACACTTTCTTCCCATTATTCCATGGAACTCATTCCCAAACATGAACAGTATTGTATTTTTTTTCCATTTTTGATCTCACTGGATAGCTAGTAAAAATATCAACAAAGTTAATTTTATTTCTATGATCTTCATGTTTTATTCAAAAGTTATTCAGATTAAAATAACTCTTTCTGACTATTTGCAACTTAAATCGATAGTCAAAAACGTCAAACACAGAATGTTGATTTCTTTCAAGTCTTCTCGAATCTCTTTCGTTACATCTTTTACCTAACAACCCACAAAAAAACATAATTTTTTATTTGATGCTAATTTTTTATATGCATATAAGTAAATGAAAATGTATTTGAAGAATCAAATAATAAAAAGGATGGCTCTTGCCAAGGTTCGAACCTCTAACATAGATTTACCGTCAAAGTACCGAACTTACTATTGTCAATATTTCTTTAATATCGAATTTGGTAATTATAAATGATAAAAAATCAAAATACAATACTCGGTATAAAAGTTTGCACAAATCGATAGGATCATGTATACGGTACCATGAACGTTAGTTCAAGCCGTCGCACAACTTACTGATTGACTCATGTATGCGGTACCATGAACGCTCGTTCAAGCCGTCGTACAACTTACTGATACACTCGACGCGCTAACCATTACACCAAAGAAGTGTATAAGTGATCTTATTTTATGGATTTTTCTCACTACAATTTAGCACTATGTTTTTATTCTGGAAATTACCAGAAAAATTTCTGACTATTTGCAACTTACTGAGTGTTGACACTTTCTTCCCATTATTCCATGGAACTCATTCCCAAACATGAACAGTATTGTATTTTTTTTTCCATTTTTGATCTCACTGGATAGCTAGTAAAAATATCAACATAGTTAATTTTATTTCTATGATCTTCATGTTCTATTCAAAAGTTATTCAGATTAAAATAACTCTTTCTGACTATTTGCAACTTAAATCGATAGTCAAAAACGTCAAACACAGAATGTTGATTTCTTTCAAGACTTCTCGAATCTCTTTCGTTACATCTTTTACCTAACAACCCACTAAAAAACATAATTTTTTATTTTATGCTAATTTTTTTACATGCATATAAGTAAATGAAAATGTATTTGAAGAATCAAATAATAAAAAGGATGGCTCTTGCCAAGGTTCGAACCTCTAACATAGATTTACCGTCAAAGTACCGAACTTACTATTGTCAATATTTCTTTAATATCGAATTTGGTAATTATAAATGATAAAAAATCAAAATACAATACTCGGTATAAAAGTTTGCACAAATCGATAGGATCATGTATACGGTACCATGAACGATAGTTCAAGCCGTCGCACAACTTACTGATTGACTCATGTATGCGGTACCATGAACGCTCGTTCAAGCCGTCGTACAACTTACTGATACACTCGACGCGCTAACCATTACACCAAAGAAGTGTATAAGTGATCTCATTTTATGGATTTTTCTCACTACAATTTAGCACTATGTTTTTATTCTGGAAATTACCAGAAAAATTTCTGACTATTTGCAACTTACTGAGTGTTGACACTTTCTTCCCATTATTCCATGGAACTCATTCCCAAACATGAACAGTATTGTATTTTTTTTTCCATTTTTGATCTCACTGGATAGCTAGTAAAAATATCAACATAGTTAATTTTATTTCTATGATCTTCATGTTCTATTCAAAAGTTATTCAGATTAAAATAACTCTTTCTGACTATTTGCAACTTAAATCGATAGTCAAAAACGTCAAACACAGAATGTTGATTTCTTTCAAGACTTCTCGAATCTCTTTCGTTACATCTTTTACCTAACAACCCACTAAAAAACATAATTTTTTATTTTATGCTAATTTTTTTACATGCATATAAGTAAATGAAAATGTATATGAAGAATCAAATAATAAAAAGGATGGCTCTTGCCAAGGTTCGAACCTCTAACATAGATTTACCGTCAAAGTACCGAACTTACTATTGTCAATATTTCTTTAATATCTAATTTGGTAATTATAAATGATAAAAAATCAAAATACAATACTCGGTATAAAAGTTTGCACAAATCGATAGGATCATGTATACGGTACCATGAACGTTAGTTCAAGCCGTCGCACAACTTACTGATTGACTCATGTATGCGGTACCATGAACACTCGTTCAAGCCGTCGTACAACTTACTGATACACTCGACGCGCTAACCATTACACCAAAGAAGTGTATAAGTGATCTTATTTTATGGATTTTTCTCACTACAATTTAGCACTATGTTTTTATTCTGGAAATTACCAGAAAAATTTCTGACTATTTGCAACTTACTGAGTGTTGACACTTTCTTCCCATTATTCCATGGAACTCATTCCCAAACATGAACAGTATTGTATTTTTTTTTCCATTTTTGATCTCACTGGATAGCTAGTAAAAATATCAACATAGTTAATTTTATTTCTATGATCTTCATGTTCTATTCAAAAGTTATTCAGATTAAAATTGTAAGGCTCGTTCCAGCCTTACTTTACTTGTAAGAAATGGAGACGCAACGACTTGTACGAGGATGACGTTTGTATTTGAATACACGAGATTAAACATAAAAGTACACGAATGCGACTATTCAATATCAGAATAATAAGAGAGAAAGAGTTTACCAGCGTGAAGGCCTGCTCGGAGAAGACTGATTATACAAGGGAAACAAGGGGGCTTTTATACTGGTCAAGGCGGAAGTCAGCGTTGTAGATTGATCTCGTTATTGCTGTTATTGCCGTGT
Source organism: Daphnia pulex (assembly GCF_021134715.1). Classification (NCBI taxonomy): domain Eukaryota; kingdom Metazoa; phylum Arthropoda; class Branchiopoda; order Diplostraca; family Daphniidae; genus Daphnia; species Daphnia pulex. The sequence continues at coordinate 3,275,457 of NC_060021.1, read as the reverse complement.
TGGGATTGATACTCTGGCTGATGTCGATATCGCGGTGTTGGGAATGGATACCTCCCGTGTGTCGACATCAGGGTGTCGGCAAGGGATACTTCCCGTGAGTCAGCCTCACGGTGTCGGCACTGGATACCTTCCGTGAGTCAGCCTCACGGTGTCGGCACTGGATACTTCCCGTGAGTCAGCATCACGGTGTCCGTGAGCGGATCCTATTTGCTCAACGGACTCGTTTGCGCAGACGTCTTTTGAATTGCGCGCTTATGGCTGTCTGTGCTATAGATGCGCCGCTTGTTTGCTGGTTGCGGGTGCCCTCCCGTGGCTGGGTTCGGGTACTACTCTCTGCCAGAGCGGTGAGTTAGCCCGATCCTTACACACTCCCCCCCTTTAAATTTGCACTCCTGGGCAAATCAATTATTAAGCTAAGCTAAGGATCGGTTAATATAATGCATTGAAGGAAACATTTAAACAAGTAATCTAACATAATTTCACAGCTTTTACGGCGCTGTACAATACATATGCATGGGGTGGCCTTGAAACTTTCATTGGGATTTATCTGCCCGCCGGCTACTGCAGTGTTACGTATGCGCGACTGGTACGCTTTGTTTACACTGGCTCGGCGTTGGCTCTTTTGTTTCTTTTTCTTGCGCGTTTTGTCCATAATTTGGTTTTTAATAATTCGCCTTTGATTAAATGACATCGCCTTCTTTTTTTGTTCCTTCACCTTTGATGGCTTCAGGATTTTTCGACTTTCTGAAATGGCATCATGGGACATAGCATGGATATGATGGACATAACATGGTCAAAATGGGACATAACATGATAATGACATGGTCGTGATGGGAAGTAGGTCACTTATTGAAGCTGAATGTAGGATAATATGTATGTAGCGTAAAAAATTTGAAATACAATGTGCTCTATATTGTCATCCTCTTCGATTAATATTTCTACTTCTTAAGCTTTGTAGTAGGACAAAATACATATTTTTTTTCTTTTTTTCTTTTAGCATTGTGTTACATGTTATTGGTGTGCGTCCTGTTTCTTGGATTTATATGTCTATAGGGGGAAGCCTAGTGTAAATGTATTCCCTTTTTTTTTGTTTGTTATTTATACGATCTTTTAGCTACTTGAAACGAAAATTTGGTGGGTGTCCTTACTTGCTGACGATGGTTTAACGGGTGGTCTTTTTATTTTCGTCCGAGATTTCACTATTTCTGTTCATTGCCTATTTCGCCTCGCCCTAGTGCGCATCTATCGTTCTTTTTACTGTGAGTGAAAAAGTTGCACCTCTCTGTTCTAACTTTAAAAATGCTGCGCCCCAAAAGATTTAAGCGCGTCGCTTATGCGGAGTCCTCCGCTAGTTCTACTGTGGGGACTCCCCAGTTGCCCTCCACCTCGGTAGTTCCCCCCCTCGTTATTCGGGTTCGTCCCGAATCACCTCGAATTGTTCCGTCCGCTGGCCCTTCTGGATTCGTTCAGCCGCCGTCCCGAAGCCAAGCTGGCTCCGTTGTGCCTCCGGCGGCTTGTCGTTCCGGCCCATGTCGGCCGACGGCTAGGAAAAGTTGTGCGGTGCCTTTGCGTGTCCCGGCGGGTGGCCTTTCCGGCCCATCCGTTGTCGAGTCGTTTGTGCGACCGACCAGCCCGGCCCGCTCGGCTTTCCGGGCGTTTGTAGCCACCCCGGTGCCTCAGCCCCCGCCCGCGTCGCCGTCCGGAAGGGTGCAAAGCGCAGGTGGTATGCCAGCGCTTGTCCCCATCCGACCGCCGACGTTGGTGTCTCCGAGTGTTTCGGTTTCCGGCTGCCCGACGCCACTGGTGTCGTCGGAGGGCTCCTCTTCTTCGAGCCCTTTAGAGCCTTTTGACTTTGAGACCCAGTATTCGCTTGAGGCGAATTACCTGGCCTCTCTGCTGACTAGTGAGTATCTAAATCGTTTTGTTGCCCCCCCTTTTTTTTTTTTTTTTTTTATGTGTTAACTGACTACTTTTCTATCTCTCTTTTTTTTTTTTAGGTTATACTACGCAGGAACGCATCGCGGCATACTACGCCTTTCGGCGTCATATGGATGCTCATCTATCTAAGCTAGAACAGGACGACCAATATCGGATTCTTCCCCCTCATCGGGACAATTGATTGTCTGTTCAAAAAAATTTTTTTTTTGGTTGAAACTTTGTATTTACTATGTCTGCCGTCAAATAAAACAAGGTTTTCTTTCAAATTCATTTTGTTTTGTTTCTTTTTTCGTTGGCTATTAAAAAAAAATTTTCTTCATGTATTCTCCTGCCTTCGATCAATAAAAGTTTTTAATTCTGACTTTTCTTTTTCGCTTCGTATTATTATTTTTTTTTTGGAAAGAAAGCAGTACAAAAAAAATGGCGTAAAAATGGGAAAAAAAATGGGACGAAAGCTATACTAGAGTAAGACGAGGTAAATTGTATGGATCAATAGGACAAGAAAATGAAGTATAAAAATGCATTGAATCAACAGGAAAATGGAGTATAAAATTGCATTAAATCAATAGGAAAATGGAGTAAAAAATGTGTTAAATCAATAGGAAAATGGAGTATAAAATGCGTTAAATCAATAGGAAAATGGAGTATAAAAATGCATTTAAATCTATGGAAAAAATGGAGTATAAAATGCGTTAAATCAATAGGAAAATGGAGTATAAAATGCGTTAAATCAATAGGACAAGTTAATAATGTGTCCGTTCTATTTGTTACTACGGTTAAACATAGGGGGAAATGCAATGACCTTCTTATCATTACACGTACAATACTTGGTTTCTCGTCGTCTTCGGTGTCCATCTCCTGCTCTCCTACCAGCTGTTGTATTCCGTTCTCTACGATATCGCCATCGTACGCGAGTCGTCTGATTTGGTCCAGATTTCGTCGGGCGGCTGTTGCTGCCTCCCGTAGGCGCAACAATATACGCCTAAGTTGTTTTAGGTAACTCGGCAGAGTCCTATTTTCTGGATCGTAGTCCTTTTCTTGTTGATTTTCTTCACCTCTTCTTGACTGTGGGCGGTCGTGACTCCCCGTCACTACCGGAGAAGATTGAGTCAGCTCCCAATTTTCTTGTTCTTTCATCAGATCTTCTATTTCCTTGTTTGTTGTATATCCGGATGTTCTTTTCATCTTGATCGGCTGAACGCGCACGCCAGACGGCGGTCCTTCTGGTGAATCTGGTGACTCTTGAATTTCTTGATTTTTCTTCTTGCTTGGCGTCCTGCAAAATTCTTCCCATTCTTGAATTATTTCTTCGGCTAGGTCTTCGTTTCCGGGGCCTGCTTGGCTGCTTCCTCCGTCTTGCCGTGTCTCTTTTGCCCATTCTTCTCTTCGTGTCACCATCGTTTCCGTCCGCGTTCTATAGGTTGGTGTCTTAAGAATTTCTGGTGCGTGAATGACCGTTAATACCTTGTATTTGTTTTTTCGTGCCGCATCGTCCGCGCTCGCCGACCTTGAGCGTGGCCGCAAGTTGTATCCGGGTCCGTGCAGCTCTTCTTCTTCGGCTCTTTCTCCTGCTGGGTCGCGTCTCATCATTTTTTAAAAAAATCTTTTCTGTCGCAATGTCTATTGTTGGCCGATGCGCTGCTGCTTTCTTACTGCGTCGTTTTAATGTGTAGGCGTTCGTCTTTATATACCGACTTTCTGCTGACTGGCTTGTTTGATTGCATTTGGCTATTTGTTTGCAGCTGTTTGATGCTGCGTAGGCGTTCGAGCTATTTGAATCCGATACTCTGCGTGTTAATTAGTTATCTGGCATATGACTACGGATGTGCAACTGATATGCTGCTATATATATATTCTTCGAATGATGAGTCTTGCAACCGTTAACCTATGGCAGATCGTATGTTGCTATATGCGTCCGTCTTTGACGGCGCGATCGTATGGCCCGTGTGTTGTTCACAGAAGGGGGTTGGGCTTAGCTTTTTCCTTTGCCGACGATGCTCATTGGCTGTGGGCGGGCCAATGGCGTTGGGTTTGGGATTTTATGCGGCCGGTCCCTCCCTTTTTGTGATGGCCGCTCGGCTGCAGTTGCATTGACTCTGTCTTTCTTTCTTTCTCTCCTTGGCTTTTCTTATGATAGGCTTGTGTGTTGATGATGCTTGATGGGTGAATTTTTTAATGATTAATCGATACATATATATTCGGACATTTGGTCTGTTGCTTACGGTGGGCTCATCAGTTGATTTGCCTGAAGCCGTAGAGCGAACTCTGTTAGCTCTTTTTGATGCTTTATCTGCTTTAGTCTAAAATAGGCCAATGCCAGACAGGCAAATGATGCTATCGGGATGATCACTGTTGCTGATATTAAGCTCGTTTTTAATGATGTGGTCCAGTTGCTCAGGCTCCAAAATCGCGACTCAGCGTGTTTATTCAATGTGATCTCTGAAATTGATTCTCCGTTGTCTTCGTGGATCCTTGTTATTAGCTCGTTTATAACATTTTGTTGCTCGAATTCGCTCGTTTCGTAGGCTTTGTGTTGCAGTAGTTGATACTCTAGCTCGTTGTCATCGAGATCTGGGAACTTTTGTTGTAAGTTGATCGTTGCCAGGTGGTAGGTTGGATATACTCTTGTATAATTCTCAGATGTGCTATTCCAGGAATACGAATGACCATTTAAATTAATTATTTGGTCCTTCCAGAAGCATTCTTGGAATGGGTGGAGCGAATAGCCATCCCGGCCGACAGTATAATTGTCGAATCGAGGCTCGAAACCGCACTTCGTTTTCTGTCCTCGAATGGTGACATTCTTCGCTTCACATTGTTGAATTATCAAGTGTATTCCGTTTGGTTTCAATCGACTACAAATAGGTAAGTTGTTAGCCATAGCTGCCTGCAATCCATTATTTTCTGCTAGTAGTTGTGTCGTATATTTTCTGAGCTGTAAGTTGCCGCAGTATATTTCTTTTATTTCCTTCAGCAGTGCGTTTTCTCTTTCTAGTGTTTTATCTTCGATATATTGATGATGTTGAGCCAATAGTGGTCCAATTTCTTCTGTTTTGCCACTTGTTTTCCTCCTTTCGGGTTCGAATATCCACTGCTGATTTGTCTTTTTTGGTGAGCAATTTACCGCCTCTACTCGTTTGTCTTTGTAGGCCTCCAAACAATAGACACCATCCGTTAGTGCTTTTGTTTGCGGATTCCAAACAAGTGGTATTATTTTGGGTCTGTAGTCCCTGCGTATTAATTCGCCTTCGTGGGGCATCTTTTGCATATCACATCTCTTGTTTGTTCTTTGTAACTCGTGGTCAACAAATCCCATGCAAGAAGATGAGTCTTTAAAAGATTGCACGATTAGCGTTTGGGAGAGTTTATACCATTGCTCTTCCACCGGCCTGCACTGATCCAATTCTAGCGTCTGAAAGTTCAAACACATTTTGTGTTGACGGTTAAATAATTGCATGCCCTCTTTCTTTGCTTTGTTGGGCAGCTCGATATATGCGTTCTTTAAGTTTGCTAATTTGTGAAACGTGTGATTGCAGAATTCGTACGTTTTCTCTTCATAGTGAAATTCCAATTGGTTTATTTCATCTACAAGCTTGAATGATCCGTCGTCTTGTTTTGTCGTGGTCCCTGTTGCGCATATTACTCTCTTTAATTTGCATTTTTCGTCTTTTTGTAGGATCGGTGTCTCCCAGATGATGGTGACGTCGCGGGATACTACTGATGTCTCGTCCGTTTTGTTTGTCAACACGCCGAACGGAGACATAACAGGGCAGGTAAGACAATCTCTATGTAGTAGTATCTTCTTTGTTGCGCAGTTCTTTTTAGTTTCGATTACCTCCTGCATCCAGCGCTCCTGCGCTCCACACGGTGTGTGGTTCTTCCGTTACATAAAAATCATACGCTTCTATCACCGATTGGGTTGAAGTGATGTTATCGTCGCAATACGAGGGTAGGTTGATGTCCATCAAGCCGATTACTTCTGCGCGTCCGCAGTCGCATACGGTAATGTTGTTTCCTCCCGTCGTTTGAGAACTCGCTCCAATGATGAGTAGTACGAAGAACATCTGTAAGGGAAGGCGTTGCAGATTTGTATTGATTGGTGAAATACTTGTTCAACACTAAAGGTACAGAGAGGAGGGATGTGATCCTTTTTTTTTTTTTTTTTTTGTTTTGTTTTGTTTTTGTTTTTTTTTTTTTTTTCGATATCCTTCCTTCTGTTGTTCCTCTAGTTTCTTCTTGTTTGTACGACGAAATCCTTGTATTTTCTTGGGAAGATGACTTCTCGCGTGAGTATTCTTCTTGGCGCTGCGACCTTAGTACCAGCATTTGTCACAGCAGTTTTTGAAGCTGTGACTCTTGCTTGTGTTACAGTCGCTGTCGCCGCCGAATCTCCTTTGCTCTCTTGTGCTTCATTCCCTATTATAGGTTGCGGATTTTTGGTGGCTGCTGCTCGAGCATCAGATTTTTCCTTAGCATTCGATGACGCTAAGGTCATCTCTTTTGCTCTCGTCGCGGCCGCCGTTGAATCTCCTTTGCTTTTTTGTGCTGCATTCTCTATTACAGGTGGCGGGTTTTTGGTGGCCGTTACTCGAGCAATAGATTTTGCCGTAGCCTTTGTTGACGCTACGGTCATCTCTTCTGCTCCCGTCGCGGCCGCCGTTGCTGCTTCTTGATTCTGATTTTCATTTGTGTGTATCCTGTTGTTTGGGTTGTTGTCAACTGGCGCTCGAGTGCGTGATTCCACGACAGTCAATTTTTTATCCGCTGTGAGGGTTTCACTCACTCTCGTTCCGGTTGCTTCTGAAGCTGCTTCTTCCATGCTGTCTGTTTGTTTTTCACTGTTACACTTTTTCATTCGATCCACGTGCGTCACGTATTCCTTTCCTTTTGGCGTCAGCAATTTATAGTTCACTTCCGACTTCTTTTCTAGTACTGTATACGGTCCTTTCCACCTCATGTTGAATTTTCCTGGGATATCTTCGTCCACCTTTATCATTACTTTGGTGCCTACGTCGTATGTCTTTGCCGTTTTCACTTTTCTGTCGTAGTATTGTTTTTGAATTTCTTGGGCTTCCATTAGGCGGTCTCTTGCCGTTGATTTTGCCAAGGTCCACATTTTGGCGAACGCCATATTTGGATCCGTTATGAGTTCGTTTCTTACCGGTGCTAGAACGTCTCCTGGTTCTCTTGCATCTCTTCCATACATTAAGTAATGCGGTGTATATCCGGTGCTGGCGTGTACCGACGTGTTGTACGCGAATGTCGCATGTGAAATATAGTCGTCCCAATTCGTCCGTATACTTTTTGACAGATAGCTGGCCAACATGTCTGTCAAAGTACGGTTGAATCTTTCGACTAATCCGTCACAGCAGGGTCTGTACGCAGTCGTTTTCTTTCTTTTTACACCCAGTTGACTGTAAAAATCGTCCATTGTTTTTGATAAGAAATTTGTACCTTGGTCCGTCAGTACTTCTTCTGGTACTCCATGCGTTAAGATGATTTTATCTCTGAACGCTTCATGGACACTATCCGCCGTTTGATCTTTCATAGCTGCTGCTATCATATACCTTGTTGAATACTCGCCCATCACGAGTATATACTTGTTTCCTTTTTCTGTCAGGTCCATTGGTCCTTGAATGTCCATTGCCATTAATTGCCATGGCTTATCCGGAGGTGTTATGGGATTAAGTGGTGCTTTACTTGACCCTAAAGCTTTTCTCTTTTCGCAGATTGCACATTTCTTTACGTACGTTTTTATCTCTTTAATCATTCCAGGCCAGAAATACCTGCAGCGTATTCTGCCTATTGTTTTCTTTGTCCCTAAATGGCCTGCCAATGGGTCGTCATGATATCTGAATAAGATTTTTTCTCTTAGCGCTTCTGGGGCTAGTATCTTTCCGTAACTGGTTGCTAATAATCCATTGTTTAACACTGTAAATTGCTCTTCTTCTGAATCCGATTCTTGCGGGTCTGTTGCCAAATCGTAATTGGGTGGGCTGAGGGTACGTCTTTTACCAGATTTCTTTTCTTTATTGTTGCCTTGTACTTTATGATACACTTCCTCCCTTACTGCGAGTCTCTTGACTTGTCTGTCGTACGTCTCCCGGGCTGCCTTGCAGTAAGCATCTTTTCCTTGTTCTGTTGTAAGACTCTCCACGATGAGACAGATTGGCGCCGTTGTCACATGTGGAGGGAGATACGTTTTTGTAGGGAGTGGAATTCGACTTAATCCGTCTGCGTTTGCGTTTGCCGATCCTGGGCGAAACTTCACTTCCAGATTATACTTTTGTGCTTGTAGGACCCACCGTGTTACTTTGGCCGTTTCGTTTTTTAATGGGTTTTTAAATATCTTCACCAATGCCTGACAATCAGTATATACTGTAAACTTTGGACCGTAAAGGTATGTGTGGAATTTTTCTAGCGCGTAGATTATTGCATATAATTCTTTGTCGAGTGTGCTCCACCTTGCCTGAGTGTCAGTCAGATGTTTGGATCCGTATGCAATTACTACGTCTCTTCTCTTGCCATACACCCATTGGGTTTGTCCCAATACTACTCCAACGCCGTATCCTGACGCGTCGGTTTGCACTATATATTCCTCCGTGAAATCCGGGTGTGCTAAGATGGGTGCCGTAGTCAATTTGAGCTTAAGTTTTTGGAAGGCGTTTTCTTGTTCCGTGCCCCACACAAAATCGACGTCGTTTTTAGTCAGTTCTGTGAGTGGGTGGGCAATTTTGCCGAAATTTCTTATGTACTTTCTGTAAAATCCAACAAATCCTAGAAAGCTTTTTACATGTTGTTTATTTTCTGGTACAGGGTAATTTTTTACTGCATCAATTTTCTTTGGGTCTGTCGCGGAACCCTCTTCTGAGATTATGTGTCCTAGGTATAGTACACTCAATTCGAAGAAACAGCACTTGGAGAGTTTTAGTTTCATCCCTGATTTTGCGATGAGGGAAAATATTTCTTCGATATGCTTGATGTGTTCTTCTTCTGTTTTCGAGAATATGATCACATCATCCAAGTACACTAATGCAAATTTCCCAATAACTTTCCTCAGAATTCCAGTCATAATTCTTTGGAAGCAAGGAGGTGCATTGGTCAAACCAAATGGCATTCTTTTGAATTGGTAATGACCATTTTGCGTTGTGAAGGCTGTCTTGTGCCTATCCTCCTTCTTTATTGGTATTTGCCAGTATCCACTGATGAAATCAAGCGTCGAGAAATATTTTGCTCCCTTCAAGTCGTCTTTTATTGCTTCAATACTAGGGATTGGGAATTTGTCCTTGATTGTTACATCATTTACGAATCTGAAATCGACACAGAATCGTATTGTTCCATCCTTCTTTTTCACTAACAGGATTGGTGAACTGTACGGACTTTTACTTTCTTCAATCACATCGTTTGCTAACATCATTTCTACATGTTTTTCTATAACCGGAAACATCACTCGTGGCTGGCGTCTTGGTGGTATATATACTGGAGGGCCCACTGTCGGAATGCTATGTTCTTCTCCAATGGCTTCGCCGAAGTCCGAATCTGAAGTGGCGAATATATGTTTATTTCTTTCCAGTACTTTTCGAAGATCTTCTTTTCTGATTTCTGTTTTTCCGATCAATTCTTTTATGTCTTCATCGAGTTTTTGATGTATAATGACGCATACTTGACATGGTTGAATTTCTGATACCTTGGCCACGATGTGGTACTGTTTGCCGTTATTTTTGTATGATATCCGCCTGCTGGCGGTGTTTATTCGAAACTCTAGATTTGTTATGAAATCCATTCCTAAGATGCAACTAACCGCTAAATTTGGCACTACGTGGAAGTTGTTTTTAATCGGGTCGCTATCCACCGAGTGTAATTTCACTTGCAATTCTACTGTTTTAACTTTTGGCATTGGATCCCCACATGCTGTAATGAGATTGAGGTTCTCTATTGATCTTTCCTTCTTTGCCGTTTGCGGTATCTGTTTTTCGAAGTCGGAAGAGATTACACTCGTCGTGGAGCCCGTGTCTATTAAAGCTGCTACTCGTCTGCTGCCTACTGTCACTAATATGGTAAATGGCTTATACTGTATTTTACACTGGGATGGGTCGCATTGTTTTGTTGATACATGTCCGAATGCGATTATTTCCGTACGTTCTTGTGGTTGTTGAACGGTCTCCTGGTTTGGTCTCTGGGAGCTTGATTTCTTCTCACATTTTCTTCGCGCCATCTTTGGTATTTGCGACAGGCTCTTTTTATGTGTCCTTTATTCTTGCAAAAGAAACAGGTTCTGTCTTCTAGTCCTCCCGGGAATCCTCCGTTCCTTTGGTTATCCCAATTTCCTGGCGTACGACTTTGCGAATTACTCCTTTGTGGTTGTGTTTCTTGTGCTCCTTGACGGCGATTCTGTCTCCAGTCGTTATCACTTTGCGATCTTTGCCCCAGCGGGTAGTACCGCGTGCGTCCGTCCACGTCCTCCGGGTTTTGCCTCTCTCTATATCTTGGGCTATAACTTCTGCTTCTTCCGGAAAAACGGACTTGTTTCTCTCCCTCTTGCTTCTGTTCGGATATGTGTGCTACCGTTCCTGCTGCTACACCTGCGGGGCCAGCAGACAACTGTATGTTAGCTATAGCTTGCATAATCTGTTGCAATTCGGGGTTTTTGTTTTTCTCGTTTTCTTGTTGCTCCGCTTTTTTATGTGCTTCTGATTCCTCTGTCAGGCGTCGCAAGTCCACGACTTGTTCGCATACTTGTGCTTTTTCCACTACTTCTTCGTACGTATCCGTTGCTTTCAAGCTATTCCATAGGCTTGTCCTGATGGTTAGGCGCATTCCTTTCAACAAAGCCTCCTTTTTAACAGCGTTTCTTAGTTGAATTACTTCAGCGTCTTGGCTTTCTGCGGCTGCTCTTCCGTAGGCCGATTTGTATAGCTCATCGATGCGGTGTCTGTATTCTCGTATACGTTCGTTGAATTTCTGCTCTATCTTGCTGAGTTGTGCTCTTCTCATATCTTGTATCGTCGCGTCATCGAATCCCGCTTCCATGGCTGCTGTCCACGCTGCAAGATTCGCTTTGATATTTACTCCTAGCGAATTATTAAATGCAGCTGCTGCTCTCCTTAGTTTGGACTGGAAAAATTTCAACTTCTGATCTTCGGTCCATCCAGCTTCTACGCCAACTCTGTTTGCTTTCTTTAGCCAGCTTTCAAATGTAGTGTTGTCATCTAGGTCGCCACTGAATTCTGGAATATCTTTTCTATAATTGACGGCTGCTAGATTTAGCATTCCCGTTGTCATGGCTGCTGAAAATGTTCGGAAATCTCCTGGATCGATTCCTCCGGCGCCTGCGACCGGCGCCGGTCCAATTGGTCCTTGGGGTCCTGGCGGGCCTTGGGGTCCTTGTTGACCATCTTGCCCTGGAGCACCTTGTGGTCCTGGTTGTCCATCTGGTCCAGGCTGGCCATCCTGCCCCGGTTGTCCCGGTGGTCCTTGTTGGCCTGGTGATCCTTGTTGGCCTGGTGGCCCTTGTGGACCTGGTGGCCCTGGCGATGGTGTTGGGGTGTTAGGCATTTCCTCTTCTGTATCTGTCTGTTCGGATGAGTAATCTTCTTGGGTTGATGAAAGACTTTTGTCGAATACCGGGATTTCTGTTTTGTTTCTGTCGTATATGTCGATGAATTCTTTATCGACTGCAGCTATTTCTTTTTCTAGTTTAGTGATCTTTGCTTCTCTTTTATCGCTTTTTGGCTTTTCTTTAAGCTTTAGTACTTTGTGTTTGAGTTCGAAACTTCTCGTACTTAGTTGCTGTAGCCGTCCTGCGATTTGGCTTGGCCTTTGTGATCTCCGCAGTTCTGTCTCTGGTTTTGTTTTTACGCTGTCTTTCGGGGCCACTTGGTTTGAAGTTGAGTCTGATTTTATATTTACCTCCAATTTGGGCTGTCGATTCTCGGTCATGTGGGTCCTCGATGTTCCGTTTCTGGGTCGAACTGTCGTTGTCTCCAGATAGTTCACAAAATGTTCAAATTTGCACAATAGAGTTTAGACACTTGTACAAATTGAAAGGTTCAATATTTTGGCACGTTCACCACTTGTAAGGCTCGTTCCAGCCTTACTTTACTTGTAAGAAATGGAGACGCAACGACTTGTACGAGGATGACGTTTGTATTTGAATACACGAGATTAAACATAAAAGTACACGAATGCGACTATTCAATATCAGAATAATAAGAGAGAAAGAGTTTACCAGCGTGAAGGCCTGCTCGGAGAAGACTGATTATACAAGGGAAACAAGGGGGCTTTTATACTGGTCAAGGCGGAAGTCAGCGTTGTAGATTGATCTCGTTATTGCTGTTATTGCCGTGTTGGGATTGATACTCTGGCTGATGTCGATATCGCGGTGTTGGGAATGGATACCTCCCGTGTGTCGACATCAGGGTGTCGGCAAGGGATACTTCCCGTGAGTCAGCCTCACGGTGTCGGCACTGGATACCTTCCGTGAGTCAGCCTCACGGTGTCGGCACTGGATACTTCCCGTGAGTCAGCATCACGGTGTCCGTGAGCGGATCCTATTTGCTCAACGGACTCGTTTGCGCAGACGTCTTTTGAATTGCGCGCTTATGGCTGTCTGTGCTATAGATGCGCCGCTTGTTTGCTGGTTGCGGGTGCCCTCCCGTGGCTGGGTTCGGGTACTACTCTCTGCCAGAGCGGTGAGTTAGCCCGATCCTTACAAAATAACTCTTTCTGACTATTTGCAACTTAAATCGATAGTCAAAAACGTCAAACACAGAATGTTGATTTCTTTCAAGACTTCTCGAATCTCTTTCGTTACATCTTTTACCTAACAACCCACTAAAAAACATAATTTTTTATTTTATGCTAATTTTTTTACATGCATATAAGTAAATGAAAATGTATATGAAGAATCAAATAATAAAAAGGATGGCTCTTGCCAAGGTTCGAACCTCTAACATAGATTTACCGTCAAAGTACCGAACTTACTATTGTCAATATTTCTTTAATATCTAATTTGGTAATTATAAATGATAAAAAATCAAAATACAATACTCGGTATAAAAGTTTGCACAAATCGATAGGATCATGTATACGGTACCATGAACGTTAGTTCAAGCCGTCGCACAACTTACTGATTGACTCATGTATGCGGTACCATGAACGCTCGTTCAAGCCGTCGTACAACTTACTGATACACTCGACGCGCTAACCATTACACCAAAGAAGTGTATAAGTGATCTTATTTTATGGATTTTTCTCACTACAATTTAGCACTATGTTTTTATTCTGGAAATTACCAGAAAAATTTCTGACTATTTGCAACTTACTGAGTGTTGACACTTTCTTCCCATTATTCCATGGAACTCATTCCCAAACATGAACAGTATTGTATTTTTTTTCCATTTTTGATCTCACTGGATAGCTAGTAAAAATATCAACATAGTTAATTTTATTTCTATGATCTTCATGTTCTATTCAAAAGTTATTCAGATTAAAATAACTCTTTCTGACTATTTGCAACTTAAATCGATAGTCAAAAACGTCAAACACAGAATGTTGATTTCTTTCAAGACTTCTCGAATCTCTTTCGTTACATCTTTTACCTAACAACCCACTAAAAAACATAATTTTTTATTTTATGCTAATTTTTTTACATGCATATAAGTAAATGAAAATGTATATGAAGAATCAAATAATAAAAAGGATGGCTCTTGCCAAGGTTCGAACCTCTAACATAGATTTACCGTCAAAGTACCGAACTTACTATTGTCAATATTTCTTTAATATCTAATTTGGTAATTATAAATGATAAAAAATCAAAATACAATACTCGGTATAAAAGTTTGCACAAATCGATAGGATCATGTATACGGTACCATGAACGTTAGTTCAAGCCGTCGCACAACTTACTGATTGACTCATGTATGCGGTACCATGAACGCTCGTTCAAGCCGTCGTACAACTTACTGATACACTCGACGCGCTAACCATTACACCAAAGAAGTGTATAAGTGATCTTATTTTATGGATTTTTCTCACTACAATTTAGCACTATGTTTTTATTCTGGAAATTACCAGAAAAATTTCTGACTATTTGCCACTTACTGAGTGTTGACACTTTCTTCCCATTATTCCATGGAACTCATTCCCAAACATGAACAGTATTGTATTTTTTTTTCCATTTTTGATCTCACTGGGTAGCTAGTAAAAATATCAACAAAGTTAATTTTATTTCTATGATCTTCATGTTCTATTCAAAAGTTATTCAGATTAAAATAACTCTTTCTGACTATTTGCAACTTAAATCGATAGTCAAAAACGTCAAACACAGAATGTTGATTTCTTTCAAGTCTTCTCGAATCTCTTTCGTTAGATCTTTTACCTAACAACCCACAATAAAACATAATTTTTTATTTGATGCTAATTTTTTATATGCATATAAGTAAATGAAAATGTATTTGAAGAATCAAATAATAAAAAGGATGGCTCTTGCCAAGGTTCGAACCTCTAACATAGATTTACCGTCAAAGTACCGAATTTACTATTGTCAATATTTCTTTAATATCTAATTTGGTAATTATAAATGATAAAAAATCAAAATACAATACTCGGTATAAAAGTTTGCACAAATCGATAGGATCATGTATACGGTACCATGAACGTTAGTTCAAGCCGTCGCACAACTTACTGATTGACTCATGTATGCGGTACCATGAACGCTCGTTCAAGCCGTCGTACAACTTACTGATACACTCGACGCGCTAACCATTACACCAAAGAAGTGTATAAGTGATCTTATTTTATGGATTTTCCTCACTACAATTTAGCACTATGTTTTTTTTCTGGAAATTACCAGAAAATTTTCTGACTATTTGCAACTTACTGAGTGTTGACACTTTCTTCCCATTATTCCATGGAACTCATTCCCAAACATGAACAGTATTGTATTTTTTTTTCCATTTTTGATCTCACTGGATAGCTAGTAAAAATATCAACAAAGTTAATATTATTTCTATGATCTTCATGTTCTATTCAAAAGTTATTCAGATTAAAATAACTCTTTCTGACTATTTGCAACTTAAATCGATAGTCAAAAACGTCAAATACAGAATGTTGATTTCTTTCAAGCTTTCTCGAATCTCTTTCGTTACATCTTTTACCTAACAACCCACTAAAAAACATAATTTTTTATTTTATGCTAATTTTTTTACATGCATATAAGTAAATGAAAATGTATTTGAAGAATCAAATAATAAAAAGGATGGCTCTTGCCAAGGTTCGAACCTCTAACATAGATTTACCGTCAAAGTACCGAACTTACTATTGTCAATATTTCTTTAATATCGAATTTGGTAATTATAAATGATAAAAAATCAAAATACAATACTCGGTATAAAAGTTTGCACAAATCGATAGGATCATGTATACGGTACCATGAACGATAGTTCAAGCCGTCGCACAACTTACTGATTGACTCATGTATGCGGTACCATGAACGCTCGTTCAAGCCGTCGTACAACTTACTGATACACTCGACGCGCTAACCATTACACCAAAGAAGTGTATAAGTGATCTTATTTTATGGATTTTTCTCACTACAATTTAGCACTATGTTTTTATTCTGGAAATTACCAGAAAAATTTCTGACTATTTGCAACTTACTGAGTGTTGACACTTTCTTCCGATTATTCCATGGAACTCATTCCCAAACATGAACAGTATTGTATTTTTTTTTCCATTTTTGATCTCACTGGATAGCTAGTAAAAATATCAACAAAGTTAATTTTATTTCTATGATCTTCATGTTCTATTCAAAAGTAATTCAGATTAAAATAACTCTTTCTGACTATTTGCAACTTAAATCGATAGTCAAAAACGTCAAACACAGAATGTTGATTTCTTTCAAGTCTTCTCGAATCTCTTTCGTTAGATCTTTTACCTAACAACCCACAAAAAAACATAATTTTTTATTTTATGCTAATTTTTTATATGCATATAAGTAAATGAAAATGTATTTGAAGAATCAAATAATAAAAAGGATGGATCTTGCCAAGGTTCGAACCTCTAACATAGATTTACCGTCAAAGTACCGAACTTACTATTGTCAATATTTCTTTAATATCTAATTTGGTAATTATAAATGATAAAAAATCAAAATACAATACTCGGTATAAAAGTTTGCACAAATCGATAGGATCATGTATACGGTACCATGAACGTTAGTTCAAGCCGTCGCACAACTTACTGATTGACTCATGTATGCGGTACCATGAACGCTCGTTCAAGCCGTCGTACAACTTACTGATACACTCGACGCGCTAACCATTACACCAAAGAAGTGTATAAGTGATCTTATTTTATGGATTTTTCTCACAACAATTTAGCACTATGTTTTTATTCTGGAAATTACCAGAAACATTTATGACTATTTGCAACTTACTGAGTGTTGACACTTTCTTCCCATTATTCCATGGAAATCATTCCCAAACATGAACAGTATTGTATTTTTTTTTCCATTTTTGATCTCACTGGATAGCTAGTAAAAATATCAACAAAGTTAATATTATTTCTATGATCTTCATGTTCTATTCAAAAGTTATTCAGATTAAAATAACTCTTTCTGACTATTTGCAACTTAAATCGATAGTCAAAAACGTCAAACACAGAATGTTGATTTCTTTCAAGTCTTCTCGAATCTCTTTCGTTAGATCTTTTACCTAACAACCCACTAAAAAACATAATTTTTTATTTTATGCTAATTTTTTATATGCATATAAGTAAATGAAAATGTATTTGAAGAATCAAATAATAAAAAGGATGGCTCTTGCCAAGGTTCGAACCTCTAACATAGATTTACCGTCAAAGTACCGAACTTACTATTGTCAATATTTCTTTAATATCTAATTTGGTAAAATAAATAATAAAAATAAATGATAAATGAAATAATAAATGATAAAAAATCAAAATACAATACTCGGTATAAAAGTTTGCACAAATCGATAGGATCATGTATACGGTACCATGAACTTTAGTTCAAGCCGTCGCACAACTTACTGATTGACTCATGTATGCGGTACCATGAACGCTCGTTCAAGCCGTCGTACAACTTACTGATACACTCGACGCGCTAACCATTACACCAAAGAAGTGTAAGAGTGATCTTATTTTATGGATTTTTCTCACAACAATTTAGCACTATGTTTTTATTCTGGAAATTACCAGAAACATTTATGACTATTTGCAACTTACTGAGTGTTGACACTTTCTTCCCATTATTCCATGGAACTCATTCCCAAACATGAACAGTATTGTATTTTTTTTTTCCATTTTTGATCTCACTGGATAGCTAGTAAAAATATCAACAAAGTTAATTTTATTTCTATGATCTTCATGTTCTATTCAAAAGTTATTCAGATTAAAATAACTCTTTCTGACTATTTGCAACTTAAATCGATAGTCAAAAACGTCAAACACAGAATGTTGATTTCTTTCAAGTCTTCTCGAATCTCTTTCGTTAGATCTTTTACCTAACAACCCACAATAAAACATAATTTTTTATTTGATGCTAATTTTTTATATGCATATAAGTAAATGAAAATGTATTTGAAGAATCAAATAATAAAAAGGATGGCTCTTGCCAAGGTTCGAACCTCTAACATAGATTTACCGTCAAAGTACCGAATTTACTATTGTCAATATTTCTTTAATATCTAATTTGGTAATTATAAATGATAAAAAATCAAAATACAATACTCGGTATAAAAGTTTGCACAAATCGATAGGATCATGTATACGGTACCATGAACGTTAGTTCAAGCCGTCGTACAACTTACTGATACACTCGACGCGCTAACCATTACACCAAAGAAGTGTATAAGTGATCTTATTTTATGGATTTTTCTCACAACAATTTAGCACTATGTTTTTATTCTGGAAATTACCAGAAACATTTATGACTATTTGCAACTTACTGAGTGTTGACACTTTCTTCCCATTATTCCATGGAACTCATTCCCAAACATGAACAGTATTGTATTTTTTTTTTCCATTTTTGATCTCACTGGATAGCTAGTAAAAATATCAACAAAGTTAATTTTATTTCTATGATCTTCATGTTCTATTCAAAAGTTATTCAGATTAAAATAACTCTTTCTGACTATTTGCAACTTAAATCGATAGTCAAAAACGTCAAACACAGAATGTTGATTTCTTTCAAGTCTTCTCGAATCTCTTTCGTTAGATCTTTTACCTAACAACCCACTAAAAAACATAATTTTTTATTTTATGCTAATTTTTTTACATGCATATAAGTAAATGAAAATGTATTTGAAGAATAAAATAATAAAAAGGATGGCTCTTGCCAAGGTTCGAACCTCTAACATAGATTTACCGTCAAAGTACCGGACTTACTATTGTCAATATTTCTTTAATATCTAATTTGGTAAAATAAATAATAAAAATAAATGATAAATGAAATAATAAATGATAAAAAATCAAAATACAATACTCGGTATAAAAGTTTGCACAAATCGATAGGATCATGTATACGGTACCATGAACGTTAGTTCAAGCCGTCGCACAACTTACTGATTGACTCATGTATGCGGTACCATGAACGCTCGTTCAAGCCGTCGTACAACTTACTGATACACTCGACGCGCTAACCATTACACCAAAGAAGTGTATAAGTGATCTTATTTTATGGATTTTTCTCACTACAATTTAGCACTATGTTTTTATTCTGGAAATTACCAGAAAAATTTCTGACTATTTGCAACTTACTGAGTGTTGACACTTTCTTCCGATTATTCCATGGAACTCATTCCCAAACATGAACAGTATTGTATTTTTTTTTCCATTTTTGATCTCACTGGATAGCTAGTAAAAATATCAACAAAGTTAATTTTATTTCTATGATCTTCATGTTCTATTCAAAAGTAATTCAGATTAAAATAACTCTTTCTGACTATTTGCAACTTAAATCGATAGTCAAAAACGTCAAACACAGAATGTTGATTTCTTTCAAGTCTTCTCGAATCTCTTTCGTTAGATCTTTTACCTAACAACCCACTAAAAAACATAATTTTTTATTTTATGCTAATTTTTTATATGCATATAAGTAAATGAAAATGTATTTGAAGAATCAAATAATAAAAAGGATGGCTCTTGCCAAGGTTCGAACCTCTAACATAGATTTACCGTCAAAGTACCGAACTTACTATTGTCAATATTTCTTTAATATCTAATTTGGTAAAATAAATAATAAAAATAAATGATAAATGAAATAATAAATGATAAAAAATCAAAATACAATACTCGGTATAAAAGTTTGCACAAATCGATAGGATCATGTATACGGTACCATGAACTTTAGTTCAAGCCGTCGCACAACTTACTGATTGACTCATGTATGCGGTACCATGAACGCTCGTTCAAGCCGTCGTACAACTTACTGATACACTCGACGCGCTAACCATTACACCAAAGAAGTGTAAGAGTGATCTTATTTTATGGATTTTTCTCACAACAATTTAGCACTATGTTTTTATTCTGGAAATTACCAGAAAAATTTCTGACTATTTGCAACTTACTGAGTGTTGACACTTTCTTCCGATTATTCCATGGAACTCATTCCCAAACATGAACAGTATTGTATTTTTTTTTCCATTTTTGATCTCACTGGATAGCTACTAAAAATATCAACAAAGTTAATTTTATTTCTATGATCTTCATGTTCTATTCAAAAGTAATTCAGATTAAAATAACTCTTTCTGACTATTTGCAACTTAAATCGATAGTCAAAAACGTCAAACACAGAATGTTGATTTCTTTCAAGTCTTCTCGAATCTCTTTCGTTAGATTTTTTACCTAACAACCCACAAAAAAACATAATTTTTTATTTTATGCTAATTTTTTATATGCATATAAGTAAATGAAAATGTATTTGAAGAATCAAATAATAAAAAGGATGGCTCTTGCCAAGGTTCGAACCTCTAACATAGATTTACCGTCAAAGTACCGAACTTACTATTGTCAATATTTCTTTAATATCTAATTTGGTAATTATAAATGATAAAAAATCAAAATACAATACTCGGTATAAAAGTTTGCACAAATCGATAGGATCATGTATACGGTACCATGAACGTTAGTTCAAGCCGTCGCACAACTTACTGATTGACTCATGTATGCGGTACCATGAACGCTCGTTCAAGCCGTCGTACAACTTACTGATACACTCGACGCGCTAACCATTACACCAAAGAAGTGTATAAGTGATCTTATTTTATGGATTTTTCTCACTACAATTTAGCACTATGTTTTTATTCTGGAAATTACCAGAAAAATTTCTGACTATTTGCAACTTACTGAGTGTTGACACTTTCTTCCGATTATTCCATGGAACTCATTCCCAAACATGAACAGTATTGTATTTTTTTTTCCATTTTTGATCTCACTGGATAGCTAGTAAAAATATCAACAAAGTTAATTTTATTTCTATGATCTTCATGTTCTATTCAAAAGTAATTCAGATTAAAATAACTCTTTCTGACTATTTGCAACTTAAATCGATAGTCAAAAACGTCAAACACAGAATGTTGATTTCTTTCAAGTCTTCTCGAATCTCTTTCGTTAGATCTTTTACCTAACAACCCACTAAAAAACATAATTTTTTATTTTATGCTAATTTTTTA
The DNA here is from genome assembly GCF_021134715.1 of Daphnia pulex. Lineage (NCBI taxonomy): Eukaryota > Metazoa > Arthropoda > Branchiopoda > Diplostraca > Daphniidae > Daphnia > Daphnia pulex. Next base: position 3,254,827 of record NC_060021.1, on the reverse strand, counting down.
TATGCATATAAGTAAATGAAAATGTATTTGAAGAATCAAATAATAAAAAGGATGGCTCTTGCCAAGGTTCGAACCTCTAACATAGATTTACCGTCAAAGTACCGAACTTACTATTGTCAATATTTCTTTAATATCTAATTTGGTAATTATAAATGATAAAAAATCAAAATACAATACTCGGTATAAAAGTTTGCACAAATCGATAGGATCATGTATACGGTACCATGAACGTTAGTTCAAGCCGTCGCACAACTTACTGATTGACTCATGTATGCGGTACCATGAACGCTCGTTGAAGCCGTCGTACAACTTACTGATACACTCGACGCGCTAACCATTACACCAAAGAAGTGTATAAGTGATCTTATTTTATGGATTTTTCTCACAACAATTTAGCACTATGTTTTTATTCTGGAAATTACCAGAAACATTTATGACTATTTGCAACTTACTGAGTGTTGACACTTTCTTCCCATTATTCCATGGAACTCATTCCCAAACATGAACAGTATTGTATTTTTTTTTCCATTTTTGATCTCACTGGATAGCTAGTAAAAATATCAACAAAGTTAATTTTATTTCTATGATCTTCATGTTCTATTCAAAAGTAATTCAGATTAAAATAACTCTTTCTGACTATTTGCAACTTAAATCGATAGTCAAAAACGTCAAACACAGAATGTTGATTTCTTTCAAGTCTTCTCGAATCTCTTTCGTTAGATTTTTTACCTAACAACCCACAAAAAAACATAATTTTTTATTTTATGCTAATTTTTTATATGCATATAAGTAAATGAAAATGTATTTGAAGAATCAAATAATAAAAAGGATGGCTCTTGCCAAGGTTCGAACCTCTAACATAGATTTACCGTCAAAGTACCGAACTTACTATTGTCAATATTTCTTTAATATCTAATTTGGTAATTATAAATGATAAAAAATCAAAATACAATACTCGGTATAAAAGTTTGCACAAATCGATAGGATCATGTATACGGTACCATGAACGTTAGTTCAAGCCGTCGCACAACTTACTGATTGACTCATGTATGCGGTACCATGAACGCTCGTTCAAGCCGTCGTACAACTTACTGATACACTCGACGCGCTAACCATTACACCAAAGAAGTGTATAAGTGATCTTATTTTATGGATTTTTCTCACTACAATTTAGCACTATGTTTTTATTCTGGAAATTACCAGAAAAATTTCTGACTATTTGCAACTTACTGAGTGTTGACACTTTCTTCCGATTATTCCATGGAACTCATTCCCAAACATGAACAGTATTGTATTTTTTTTTCCATTTTTGATCTCACTGGATAGCTAGTAAAAATATCAACAAAGTTAATTTTATTTCTATGATCTTCATGTTCTATTCAAAAGTAATTCAGATTAAAATAACTCTTTCTGACTATTTGCAACTTAAATCGATAGTCAAAAACGTCAAACACAGAATGTTGATTTCTTTCAAGTCTTCTCGAATCTCTTTCGTTAGATCTTTTACCTAACAACCCACTAAAAAACATAATTTTTTATTTTATGCTAATTTTTTATATGCATATAAGTAAATGAAAATGTATTTGAAGAATCAAATAATAAAAAGGATGGCTCTTGCCAAGGTTCGAACCTCTAACATAGATTTACCGTCAAAGTACCGAACTTACTATTGTCAATATTTCTTTAATATCTAATTTGGTAATTATAAATGATAAAAAATCAAAATACAATACTCGGTATAAAAGTTTGCACAAATCGATAGGATCATGTATACGGTACCATGAACGTTAGTTCAAGCCGTCGCACAACTTACTGATTGACTCATGTATGCGGTACCATGAACGCTCGTTCAAGCCGTCGTACAACTTACTGATACACTCGACGCGCTAACCATTACACCAAAGAAGTGTATAAGTGATCTTATTTTATGGATTTTTCTCACAACAATTTAGCACTATGTTTTTATTCTGGAAATTACCAGAAACATTTATGACTATTTGCAACTTACTGAGTGTTGACACTTTCTTCCCATTATTCCATGGAACTCATTCCCAAACATGAACAGTATTGTATTTTTTTTTCCATTTTTGATCTCACTGGATAGCTAGTAAAAATATCAACAAAGTTAATTTTATTTCTATGATCTTCATGTTCTATTCAAAAGTTATTCAGATTAAAATAACTCTTTCTGACTATTTTCAACTTAAATCGATAGTCAAAAACGTCAAACACAGAATGTTGATTTCTTTCAAGTCTTCTCGAATCTCTTTCGTTAGATCTTTTACCTAACAACCCACTAAAAAACATTATTTTTTATTTTATGCTAATTTTTTTACATGCATATAAGTAAATGAAAATGTATTTGAAGAATAAAATAATAAAAAGGATGGCTCTTGCCAAGGTTCGAACCTCTAACATAGATTTACCGTCAAAGTACCGAACTTACTATTGTCAATATTTCTTTAATATCTAATTTGGTAAAATAAATAATAAAAATAAATGATAAATGAAATAATAAATGATAAAAAATCAAAATACAATACTCGGTATAAAAGTTTGCACAAATCGATAGGATCATGTATACGGTACCATGAACGTTAGTTCAAGCCGTCGCACAACTTACTGATTGACTCATGTATGCGGTACCATGAACGCTCGTTCAAGCCGTCGTACAACTTACTGATACACTCGACGCGCTAACCATTACACCAAAGAAGTGTATAAGTGATCTTATTTTATGGATTTTTCTCACAACAATTTAGCACTATGTTTTTATTCTGGAAATTACCAGAAACATTTATGACTATTTGCAACTTACTGAGTGTTGACACTTTCTTCCCATTATTCCAAGGAACTCATTCCCAAACATGAACAGTATTGTATTTTTTTTTCCATTTTTGATCTCACTGGATAGCTAGTAAAAATATCAACAAAGTTAATTTTATTTCTATGATCTTCATGTTCTATTCAAAAGTTATTCAGATTAAAATAACTCTTTCTGACTATTTGCAACTTAAATCGATAGTCAAAAACGTCAAACACAGAATGTTGATTTCTTTCAAGTCTTCTCGAATCTCTTTCGTTAGATCTTTTACCTAACAACCCACTAAAAAACATAATTTTTTATTTTATGCTAATTTTTTTACATGCATATAAGTAAATGAAAATGTATTTGAAGAATAAAATAATAAAAAGGATGGCTCTTGCCAAGGTTCGAACCTCTAACATAGATTTACCGTCAAAGTACCGGACTTACTATTGTCAATATTTCTTTAATATCTAATTTGGTAAAATAAATAATAAAAATAAATGATAAATGAAATAATAAATGATAAAAAATCAAAATACAATACTCGGTATAAAAGTTTGCACAAATCGATAGGATCATGTATACGGTACCATGAACGTTAGTTCAAGCCGTCGCACAACTTACTGATTGACTCATGTATGCGGTACCATGAACGCTCGTTCAAGCCGTCGTACAACTTACTGATACACTCGACGCGCTAACCATTACACCAAAGAAGTGTATAAGTGATCTTATTTTATGGATTTTTCTCACTACAATTTAGCACTATGTTTTTATTCTGGAAATTACCAGAAAAATTTCTGACTATTTGCAACTTACTGAGTGTTGACACTTTCTTCCGATTATTCCATGGAACTCATTCCCAAACATGAACAGTATTGTATTTTTTTTTCCATTTTTGATCTCACTGGATAGCTAGTAAAAATATCAACAAAGTTAATTTTATTTCTATGATCTTCATGTTCTATTCAAAAGTAATTCAGATTAAAATAACTCTTTCTGACTATTTGCAACTTAAATCGATAGTCAAAAACGTCAAACACAGAATGTTGATTTCTTTCAAGTCTTCTCGAATCTCTTTCGTTAGATTTTTTACCTAACAACCCACAAAAAAACATAATTTTTTATTTTATGCTAATTTTTTATATGCATATAAGTAAATGAAAATGTATTTGAAGAATCAAATAATAAAAAGGATGGCTCTTGCCAAGGTTCGAACCTCTAACATAGATTTACCGTCAAAGTACCGAACTTACTATTGTCAATATTTGTTTAATATCTAATTTGGTAATTATAAATGATAAAAAATCAAAATACAATACTCGGTATAAAAGTTTGCACAAATCGATAGGATCATGTATACGGTACCATGAACGTTAGTTCAAGCCGTCGCACAACTTACTGATTGACTCATGTATGCGGTACCATGAACGCTCGTTCAAGCCGTCGTACAACTTACTGATACACTCGACGCGCTAACCATTACACCAAAGAAGTGTATAAGTGATCTTATTTTATGGATTTTTCTCACAACAATTTAGCACTATGTTTTTATTCTGGAAATTACCAGAAACATTTATGACTATTTGCAACTTACTGAGTGTTGACACATTCTTCCCATTATTCCATGGAACTCATTCCCAAACATGAACAGTATTGTATTTTTTTTTTCCATTTTTGATCTCACTGGATAGCTAGTAAAAATATCAACAAAGTTAATTTTATTTCTATGATCTTCATGTTCTATTCAAAAGTTATTCAGATTAAAATAACTCTTTCTGACTATTTGCAACTTAAATCGATAGTCAAAAACGTCAAACACAGAATGTTGATTTCTTTCAAGTCTTCTCGAATCTCTTTCGTTAGATCTTTTACCTAACAACCCACTAAAAAACATTATTTTTTATTTTATGCTAATTTTTTTACATGCATATAAGTAAATGAAAATGTATTTGAAGAATAAAATAATAAAAAGGATGGCTCTTGCCAAGGTTCGAACCTCTAACATAGATTTACCGTCAAAGTACCGAACTTACTATTGTCAATATTTCTTTAATATCTAATTTGGTAAAATAAATAATAAAAATAAATGATAAATGAAATAATAAATGATAAAAAATCAAAATACAATACTCGGTATAAAAGTTTGCACAAATCGATAGGATCATGTATACGGTACCATGAACGTTAGTTCAAGCCGTCGCACAACTTACTGATTGACTCATGTATGCGGTACCATGAACGCTCGTTCAAGCCGTCGTACAACTTACTGATACACTCGACGCGCTAACCATTACACCAAAGAAGTGTATAAGTGATCTTATTTTATGGATTTTTCTCACAACAATTTAGCACTATGTTTTTATTCTGGAAATTACCAGAAACATTTCTGACTATTTGCAACTTACTGAGTGTTGACACTTTCTTCCCATTATTCCATGGAACTCATTCCCAAACATGAACAGTATTGTATTTTTTTTTCCATTTTTGATCTCACTGGATAGCTAGTAAAAATATCAACAAAGTTAATTTTATTTCTATGATCTTCATGTTCTATTCAAAAGTTATTCAGATTAAAATAACTCTTTCTGACTATTTGCAACTTAAATCGATAGTCAAAAACGTCAAACACAGAATGTTGATTTCTTTCAAGTCTTCTCGAATCTCTTTCGTTAGATCTTTTACCTAACAACCCACTAAAAAACATAATTTTTTATTTTATGCTAATTTTTTTACATGCATATAAGTAAATGAAAATGTATTTGAAGAATAAAATAATAAAAAGGATGGCTCTTGCCAAGGTTCGAACCTCTAACATAGATTTACCGTCAAAGTACCGAACTTACTATTGTCAATATTTCTTTAATATCTAATTTGGTAAAATAAATAATAAAAATAAATGATAAATGAAATAATAAATGATAAAAAATCAAAATACAATACTCGGTATAAAAGTTTGCACAAATCGATAGGATCATGTATACGGTACCATGAACGTTAGTTCAAGCCGTCGCACAACTTACTGATTGACTCATGTATGCGGTACCATGAACGCTCGTTCAAGCCGTCGTACAACTTACTGATACACTCGACGCGCTAACCATTACACCAAAGAAGTGTATAAGTGATCTTATTTTATGGATTTTTCTCACTACAATTTAGCACTATGTTTTTATTCTGGAAATTACCAGAAAAATTTCTGACTATTTGCAACTTACTGAGTGTTGACACTTTCTTCCGATTATTCCATGGAACTCATTCCCAAACATGAACAGTATTGTATTTTTTTTTCCATTTTTGATCTCACTGGATAGCTAGTAAAAATATCAACAAAGTTAATTTTATTTCTATGATCTTCATGTTCTATTCAAAAGTAATTCAGATTAAAATAACTCTTTCTGACTATTTGCAACTTAAATCGATAGTCAAAAACGTCAAACACAGAATGTTGATTTCTTTCAAGTCTTCTCGAATCTCTTTCGTTAGATCTTTTACCTAACAACCCACTAAAAAACATAATTTTTCATTTTATGCTAATTTTTTATATGCATATAAGTAAATGAAAATGTATTTGAAGAATCAAATAATAAAAAGGATGGCTCTTGCCAAGGTTCGAACCTCTAACATAGATTTACCGTCAAAGTACCGAACTTACTATTGTCAATATTTCTTTAATATCTAATTTGGTAAAATAAATAATAAAAATAAATGATAAATGAAATAATAAATGATAAAAAATCAAAATACAATACTCGGTATAAAAGTTTGCACAAATCGATAGGATCATGTATACGGTACCATGAACGTTAGTTCAAGCCGTCGCACAACTTACTGATTGACTCATGTATGCGGTACCATGAACGCTCGTTCAAGCCGTCGTACAACTTACTGATACACTCGACGCGCTAACCATTACACCAAAGAAGTGTATAAGTGATCTTATTTTATGGATTTTTCTCACAACAATTTAAAACTATGTTTTTATTCTGGAAATTACCAGAAAAATTTCTGACTATTTGCAACTTACTGAGTGTTGACACTTTCTTCCCATTATTCCATGGAACTCATTCCCAAACATGAACAGTATTGTATTTTTTTTTCCATTTTTGATCTCACTGGATAGCTAGTAAAAATATCAACAAAGTTAATTTTATTTCTATGATCTTCATGTTCTATTCAAAAGTTATTCAGATTAAAATAACTCTTTCTGACTATTTGCAACTTAAATCGATAGTCAAAAACGTCAAACACAGAATGTTGATTTCTTTCAAGTCTTCTCGAATCTCTTTCGTTAGATCTTTTACCTAACAACCCACTAAAAAACATAATTTTTTATTTTATGCTAATTTTTTTACATGCATATAAGTAAATGAAAATGTATTTGAAGAATAAAATAATAAAAAGGATGGCTCTTGCCAAGGTTCGAACCTCTAACATAGATTTACCGTCAAAGTACCGAACTTACTATTGTCAATATTTCTTTAATATCTAATTTGGTAAAATAAATAATAAAAATAAATGATAAATGAAATAATAAATGATAAAAAATCAAAATACAATACTCGGTATAAAAGTTTGCACAAATCGATAGGATCATGTATACGGTACCATGAACGTTAGTTCAAGCCGTCGCACAACTTACTGATTGACTCATGTATGCGGTACCATGAACGCTCGTTCAAGCCGTCGTACAACTTACTGATACACTCGACGCGCTAACCATTACACCAAAGAAGTGTATAAGTGATCTTATTTTATGGATTTTTCTCACTACAATTTAGCACTATGTTTTTATTCTGGAAATTACCAGAAAAATTTCTGACTATTTGCAACTTACTGAGTGTTGACACTTTCTTCCGATTATTCCATGGAACTCATTCCCAAACATGAACAGTATTGTATTTTTTTTTCCATTTTTGATCTCACTGGATAGCTAGTAAAAATATCAACAAAGTTAATTTTATTTCTATGATCTTCATGTTCTATTCAAAAGTAATTCAGATTAAAATAACTCTTTCTGACTATTTGCAACTTAAATCGATAGTCAAAAACGTCAAACACAGAATGTTGATTTCTTTCAAGTCTTCTCGAATCTCTTTCGTTAGATCTTTTACCTAACAACCCACTAAAAAACATAATTTTTTATTTTATGCTAATATTTTTACATGCATATAAGTAAATGAAAATGTATTTGAAGAATAAAATAATAAAAAGGATGGCTCTTGCCAAGGTTCGAACCTCTAACATAGATTTACCGTCAAAGTACCGAACTTACTATTGTCAATATTTCTTTAATATCTAATTTGGTAAAATAAATAATAAAAATAAATGATAAATGAAATAATAAATGATAAAAAATCAAAATACAATACTCGGTATAAAAGTTTGCACAAATCGATAGGATCATGTATACGGTACCATGAACGTTAGTTCAAGCCGTCGCACAACTTACTGATTGACTCATGTATGCGGTACCATGAACGCTCGTTCAAGCCGTCGTACAACTTACTGATACACTCGACGCGCTAACCATTACACCAAAGAAGTGTATAAGTGATCTTATTTTATGGATTTTTCTCACTACAATTTAGCACTATGTTTTTATTCTGGAAATTACCAGAAAAATTTCTGACTATTTGCAACTTACTGAGTGTTGACACTTTCTTCCGATTATTCCATGGAACTCATTCCCAAACATGAACAGTATTGTATTTTTTTTTCCATTTTTGATCTCACTGGATAGCTAGTAAAAATATCAACAAAGTTAATTTTATTTCTATGATCTTCATGTTCTATTCAAAAGTTATTCAGATTAAAATAACTCTTTCTGACTATTTGCAACTTAAATCGATAGTCAAAAACGTCAAACACAGAATGTTGATTTCTTTCAAGTCTTCTCGAATCTCTTTCGTTAGATCTTTTACCTAACAACCCACTAAAAAACATAATTTTTTATTTTATGCTAATTTTTTATATGCATATAAGTAAATGAAAATGTATTTGAAGAATAAAATAATAAAAAGGATGGCTCTTGCCAAGGTTCGAACCTCTAACATAGATTTACCGTCAAAGTACCGAACTTACTATTGTCAATATTTCTTTAATATCTAATTTGGTAAAATAAATAATAAAAATAAATGATAAATGAAATAATAAATGATAAAAAATCAAAATACAATACTCGGTATAAAAGTTTGCACAAATCGATAGGATCATGTATACGGTACCATGAACGTTAGTTCAAGCCGTCGCACAACTTACTGATTGACTCATGTATGCGGTACCATGAACGCTCGTTCAAGCCGTCGTACAACTTACTGATACACTCGACGCGCTAACCATTACACCAAAGAAGTGTATAAGTGATCTTATTTTATGGATTTTTCTCACAACAATTTAAAACTATGTTTTTATTCTGGAAATTACCAGAAACATTTATGACTATTTGCAACTTACTGAGTGTTGACACTTTCTTCCCATTATTCCATGGAACTCATTCCCAAACATGAACAGTATTGTATTTTTTTTTCCATTTTTGATCTCACTGGATAGCTAGTAAAAATATCAACAAATTTAATTTTATTTCTATGATCTTCATGTTCTATTCAAAAGTAATTCAGATTAAAATAACTCTTTCTGACTATTTGCAACTTAAATCGATAGTCAAAAACGTCAAACACAGAATGTTGATTTCTTTCAAGTCTTCTCGAATCTCTTTCGTTAGATCTTTTACCTAACAACCCACTAAAAAACATAATTTTTTATTTTATGCTAATTTTTTTACATGCATATAAGTAAATGAAAATGTATTTGAAGAATCAAATAATAAAAAGGATGGCTCTTGCCAAGGTTCGAACCTCTAACATAGATTTACCGTCAAAGTACCGAACTTACTATTGTCAATATTTCTTTAAAATCTAATTTGGTAAAATAAATAATAAAAATAAATGATAAATGAAATAATAAATGATAAAAAATCAAAATACAATACTCGGTATAAAAGTTTGCACAAATCGATAGGATCATGTATACGGTACCATGAACGTTAGTTCAAGCCGTCGCACAACTTACTGATTGACTCATGTATGCGGTACCATGAACGCTCGTTCAAGCCGTCGTACAACTTACTGATACACTCGACGCGCTAACCATTACACCAAAGAAGTGTATAAGTGATCTTATTTTATGGATTTTTCTCACTACAATTTAGCACTATGTTTTTATTCTGGAAATTACCAGAAACATTTATGACTATTTGCAACTTACTGAGTGTTGACACTTTCTTCCCATTATTCCATGGAACTCATTCCCAAACATGAACAGTATTGTATTTTTTTTCCATTTTTGATCTCACTGGATAGCTAGTAAAAATATCAACAAAGTTAATTTTATTTCTATGATCTTCATGTTCTATTCAAAAGTAATTCAGATTAAAATAACTCTTTCTGACTATTTGCAACTTAAATCGATAGTCAAAAACGTCAAACACAGAATGTTGATTTCTTTCAAGTCTTCTCGAATCTCTTTCGTTAGATCTTTTACCTAACAACCCACTAAAAAACATAATTTTTTATTTTATGCTAATATTTTTACATGCATATAAGTAAATGAAAATGTGTTTGAAGAATAAAATAATAAAAAGGATGGCTCTTGCCAAGGTTCGAACCTCTAACATAGATTTACCGTCAAAGTACCGAACTTACTATTGTCAATATTTCTTTAATATCTAATTTGGTAAAATAAATAATAAAAATAAATGATAAATGAAATAATAAATGATAAAAAATCAAAATACAATACTCGGTATAAAAGTTTGCACAAATCGATAGGATCATGTATACGGTACCATGAACGTTAGTTCAAGCCGTCGCACAACTTACTGATTGACTCATGTATGCGGTACCATGAACGCTCGTTCAAGCCGTCGTACAACTTACTGATACACTCGACGCGCTAACCATTACACCAAAGAAGTGTATAAGTGATCTTATTTTATGGATTTTTCTCACAACAATTTAGCACTATGTTTTTATTCTGGAAATTACCAGACACATTTATGACTATTTGCAACTTACTGAGTGTTGACACTTTCTTCCCATTATTCCATGGAACTCATTCCCAAACATGAACAGTATTGTATTTTTTTTCCATTTTTGATCTCACTGGATAGCTAGTAAAAATATCAACAAAGTTAATTTTATTTCTATGATCTTCATGTTCTATTCAAAAGTTATTCAGATTAAAATAACTCTTTCTGACTATTTGCAACTTAAATCGATAGTCAAAAACGTCAAACACAGAATGTTGATTTCTTTCAAGTCTTCTCGAATCTCTTTCGTTAGATTTTTTACCTAACAACCCACTAAAAAACATAATTTTTTATTTTATGCTAATTTTTTTACATGCATATAAGTAAATGAAAATGTATTTGAAGAATAAAATAATAAAAAGGATGGCTCTTGCCAAGGTTCGAACCTCTAACATAGATTTACCGTCAAAGTACCGAACTTACTATTGTCAATATTTCTTTAATATCTAATTTGGTAAAATAAATAATAAAAATAAATGATAAATGAAATAATAAATGATAAAAAATCAAAATACAATACTCGGTATAAAAGTTTGCACAAATCGATAGGATCATGTATACGGTACCATGAACGTTAGTTCAAGCCGTCGCACAACTTACTGATTGACTCATGTATGCGGTACCATGAACGCTCGTTCAAGCCGTCGTACAACTTACTGATACACTCGACGCGCTAACCATTACACCAAAGAAGTGTATAAGTGATCTTATTTTATGGATTTTTCTCACTACAATTTAGCACTATGTTTTTATTCTGGAAATTACCAGAAAAATTTCTGACTATTTGCAACTTACTGAGTGTTGACACTTTCTTCCCATTATTCCATGGAACTCATTCCCAAACATGAACAGTATTGTATTTTTTTTTCCATTTTTGATCTCACTGGATAGCTAGTAAAAATATCAACAAAGTTAATTTTATTTCTATGATCTTCATGTTCTATTCAAAATTTATTCAGATTAAAATAACTCTTTCTGACTATTTGCAACTTGGATCGATAGTCAAAAACGTCAAACACAGAATGTTGATTTCTTTCAAGTCTTCTCGAATCTCTTTCGTTAGATCTTTTACCTAACAACCCACTAAAAAACATAATTTTTTATTTTATGCTAATTTTTTATATGCATATAAGTAAATGAAAATGTATTTGAAGAATCAAATAATAAAAAGGATGGCTCTTGCCAAGGTTCGAACCTCTAACATAGATTTACCGTCAAAGTACCGAACTTACTATTGTCAATATTTCTTTAATATCTAATTTGGTAAAATAAATAATAAAAATAAATGATAAATGAAATAATAAATGATAAAAAATCAAAATACAATACTCGGTATAAAAGTTTGCAAAAATCGATAGGATCATGTATACGGTACCATGAACGTTAGTTCAAGCCGTCGCACAACTTACTGATTGACTCATGTATGCGGTACCATGAACGCTCGTTCAAGCCGTCGTACAACTTACTGATACACTCGACGCGCTAACCATTACACCAAAGAAGTGTATAAGTGATCTTATTTTATGGATTTTTCTCACAACAATTTAGCACTATGTTTTTATTCTGGAAATTACCAGAAACATTTATGACTATTTGCAACTTACTGAGTGTTGACACTTTCTTCCCATTATTCCATGGAACTCATTCCCAAACATGAACAGTATTGTATTTTTTTTCCATTTTTGATCTCACTGGATAGCTAGTAAAAATATCAACAAAGTTAATTTTATTTCTATGATCTTCATGTTCTATTCAAAAGTTATTCAGATTAAAATAACTCTTTCTGACTATTTGCAACTTAAATCGATAGTCAAAAACGTCAAACACACAATGTTGATTTCTTTCAAGTCTTCTCGAATCTCTTTCGTTAGATCTTTTACCTAACAACCCACTAAAAAACATATTTTTTTATTTTATGCTAATTTTTTATATGCATATAAGTAAATGAAAATGTATTTGAAGAATCAAATAACAAAAAGGATGGCTCTTGCCAAGGTTCGAACCTCTAACATAGATTTACCGTCAAAGTACCGAACTTACTATTGTCAATATTTCTTTAATATCTAATTTGGTAATTATAAATGATAAAAAATCAAAATACAATACTCGGTATAAAAGTTTGCACAAATCGATAGGATCATGTATACGGTACCATGAACGTTAGTTCAAGCCGTCGCACAACTTACTGATTGACTCATGTATGCGGTACCATGAACGCTCGTTCAAGCCGTCGTACAACTTACTGATACACTCGACGCGCTAACCATTACACCAAAGAAGTGTATAAGTGATCTTATTTTATGGATTTTTCTCACTACAATTTAGCACTATGTTTTTATTCTGGAAATTACCAGAAAAATTTCTGACTATTTGCAACTTACTGAGTGTTGAAACTTTCTTCCCATTATTCCATGGAACTCATTCCCAAACATGAACAGTATTGTATTTTTTTTTCCATTTTTGATCTCACTGGATAGCTAGTAAAAATATCAACAAAGTTAATTTTATTTCTATGATCTTCATGTTCTATTCAAAAGTTATTCAGATTAAAATAACTCTTTCTGACTATTTGCAACTTAAATCGATAGTCAAAAACGTCAAACACAGAATGTTGATTTCTTTCAAGTCTTCTCGAATCTCTTTCGTTAGATCTTTTACCTAACAACCCACTAAAAAACATAATTTTTTATTTTATGCTAATTTTTTATATGCATATAAGTAAATGAAAATGTATTTGAAGAATCAAATAATAAAAAGGATGGCTCTTGCCAAGGTTCGAACCTCTAACATAGATTTACCGTCAAAGTACCGAACTTACTATTGTCAATATTTCTTTAATATCTAATTTGGTAAAATAAATAATAAAAATAAATGATAAATGAAATAATAAATGATAAAAAATCAAAATACAATACTCGGTATAAAAGTTTGCACAAATCGATAGGATCATGTATACGGTACCATGAACGTTAGTTCAAGCCGTCGCACAACTTACTGATTGACTCATGTATGCGGTACCATGAACGCTCGTTCAAGCCGTCGTACAACTTACTGATACACTCGACGCGCTAACCATTACACCAAAGAAGTGTATAAGTGATCTTATTTTATGGATTTTTCTCACTACAATTTAGCACTATGTTTTTATTCTGGAAATTACCAGAAATATTTCTGACTATTTGCAACTTACTGAGTGTTGACACTTTCTTCCCATTATTCCATGGAACTCATTCCCAAACATGAACAGTATTGTATTTTTTTTTCCATTTTTGATCTCACTGGATAGCTAGTAAAAATATCAACAAAGTTAATTTTATTTCTATGATCTTCATGTTCTATTCAAAAGTTATTCAGATTAAAATAACTCTTTCTGACTATTTGCAACTTAAATCGATAGTCAAAAACGTCAAACACAGAATGTTGATTTCTTTCAAGTCTTCTCGAATCTCTTTCGTTAGATCTTTTACCTAACAACCCGCTAAAAAACATAATTTTTTATTTTATGCTAATTTTTTATATGCATATAAGTAAATGAAAATGTATTTGAAGAATCAAATAATAAAAAGGATGGCTCTTGCCAAGGTTCGAACCTCTAACATAGATTTACCGTCAAAGTACCGAACTTACTATTGTCAATATTTCTTTAATATCTAATTTGGTAAAATAAATAATAAAAATAAATGATAAATGAAATAATAAATGATAAAAAATCAAAATACAATACTCGGTATAAAAGTTTGCACAAATCGATAGGATCATGTATACGGTACCATGAACGTTAGTTCAAGCCGTCGCACAACTTACTGATTGACTCATGTATGCGGTACCATGAACGCTCGTTCAAGCCGTCGTACAACTTACTGATACACTCGACGCGCTAACCATTACACCAAAGAAGTGTAGAAATGATCCTATTTTATGGATATTTCTCACTACAATTTAGCACTATGTTTTTATTCTGGAAATTACCAGAAAAATTTCTGACTATTTGCAACTTACTGAGTGTTGACACTTTCTTCCCATTATTCCATGGAACTCATTCCCAAACATGAACAGTATTGTATTTTTTTTTTCATTTTTGATCTCACTGGATAGCTAGTAAAAATATCAACAAAGTTAATTTTATTTCTATGACGAGTAACCTGAGCCCCGGTCAAATCCGGGGAACTTTGGTCTAGCGTAAAGTCGGACTGTTTTGCTATTCAGTTTCAAAGTAGAAGTTTTGCTACAGTAGAACTTTTGTCAAAGTAGAAGTTTTGCCACAGTAGAACTTTTGTCAAAATAGAAACTTTGCCAAAGTAGAATTTCTTTCAAAGTAGAACTTTTTTCAAAGTAGAAGCAGAGCCATACTTATGGTTACGCGTCACTTATGGCGGAAGATTCTCTCGGAGATGGCTTCGTCTTGATGGGTCCTCTACGGACATGCCTCCTTCAAACTCAGTTCCGCCCCCTCGAACTTCTTCCAAGTCTGAGCGCATCTAGCGGTGATAAACTCAACTTAATGAAAAACGACGAAAGATAAGCCGTTGTACAAAAATATTACAAAGCCGTTGAACCAAATACAAGTGAAAAGCAATAGCAAGTGGTGTAGTGGGTATAGCACTGTAGAACCACCCAAAGGAACTTGGTTTCGGGCCCACAGGGCAACATTTCTTTTTTTTTGTTTTGCTTAAATTTAAGTATTTTATAACACTTTAAGTGGAAACCAATTAAGATTTAAGATAGCCAACCAAACCTATAACGACTAAGTATTGTAATAACGTATCAATGCTGTTAGAACTTAGAAATTAAAATGGGCAGTAAACGGCAGAGATAAGGAGATCGGACACTGCCGTGTTAAAGCGGCCATGACACTTTTGTCGCGCCATCTAGCGACTAATGCTCTCCCTTCATCATTAGCAGCCGAATTCCCAGCAATGCTGGCCCCGGCTGATTTGAAGTTTCAAGGGAAACCAGTGGAGGACTTGAATAGAGCAAGTTGCCAATCCCCCTCCAGCATAAAAAATATAGCCTGTAACCATAACAAATATTAACTACTGTTTTTTGTTCATAGATATTGATATTTTTGTTAGGTAATAAGGTTCAAGGAGGAAAATTTGTGTTTTATAGCTGATCAATGGGAACAGTCCAACTCAAACCTTTTTCATCAAATCAAATTGAAAAGACTCAGAAGAAGGGAACGGTCCAACTAAATTCTTCATTCGTGGTCCATGACTTCATTACTATAAAAGTATACTGCGAATGAGAAATTTATTTGGACTGTTCCCTTATATTGTCACGGGCAATAAGTTCAGTACACTCGTTGAATGCGACACTACAATGTAAATCACTGAGACGCTGGCCGACAACACTGGCACAGTACGGGACAGTGAATCACACCATCGGTCTACACTAAACTACTTAACTACTCCGATGGTGCCCCTAGTGGGTCTAAACTAACACGAGTAACACACACTTCAGTAAAGCTAAACACACACACGCAGAGAAGAGAAGACACACACAAAGGAACAGAGCAAACAAGCTTGCGACCGGACCGAAACAACAGCAGGCGAACTCTGAAAAAGAATAGAGGGACAAATCTGGTTTAACTAGAACGCCAAGCGACACAAGGCCATCTAGCGCTCACAAAGTAAGGCGAACAGGACGGGACGTGACAATATTGAGTCACTTCAAACATATTCCTGATGTAAAGGGTTGGAGTGGGACCGTTCCCATGATACAGTCAATGTCTTCTTCAAAAAGAAGATATTATTACTTAAACAAAATTATTATTAGGGAATGGTCCAACTGAAATTCTCCTAAACAGCCTGACTTCGCATTTGTAAAGGGACTGGAATGAGATGATTTCAAATATTATTCTCACACTGTTGCCTAAACCTATTTGTGTTGTTGAAACCCAAAACACCTCCCTTCCCAAGGTTTGACGGTCTTGCACAACCGTCGTCTGTTCTGACTTGCTTACTTCACGTGTTCTGAACTGGTGTGTACCTTCTCTGTCCGAAAAGGTGACTTAGAGTTTTATAAAAAGCAATTTAAACTGTATCCACTTTGTTAAATTACTCAGGTATTAATACAGCAAGTGCTATTCAATAATTGGTATCTTATTTCTGTTAGCTTAATACTAAAGTTAAATTCAACAGGTTATGGGCCCAGTATTTTGTTCCCTTTAACGAAATAAGATGGCCAATCAGATTATTGAAAATCATCTTAGAGATGTTAACCATGTACCTAAGTTCGACGGTACCAATTTCCGTGAGTGGAATTTTGAATTGCGAATGATTTTCCAACAACTTGGGCTACTTGGACTTGTCGAAGGAAGAGAAGGGCACACATTGCCCGAAGAGGTAACCAAAGCATTCTGAAATTTTTTACGCATGTCTTCGTCACACTCATATACGTTAAGCACATATGACCCTGTGATACACAACATTTCTCATGTATAATTCCCACACATGTTCACATGTAACTATACACATGTTCACATGTATGACTCGTAGACATGGTCACATGTGTAACTCACTCTCATGTTCACACACGTGTATAGATTTAACACATGTAGCACTATTTAAACTTACACATGTCTAATCAAGCTTCCATGTATAACAATATACACATGCTTACTAAAATCCAAATCTATCTTTTACAGATAAGGGATGATCCTGATAATCCACAACGTATTACAAATGTTGCTGCGATTGATGCTTGGATTCTCAGAGATGTAACATCCAGAAACTACATCTTTGCGACACTAACTAAGCCAATGAAAGAGAGTTTGTACTCCTGTGAAACAGCTGCAATCATGTGGACAAGATTGGACACACAGTACCGGCTTAGAGCAGCTGAGAATCTTCATCTGTTGTGGCAATCATTCTATGAATTCACTCATCACCCTGGTATACTCAACATAATCACACACTGCTTAAACATACCACTAATCATCAAATTTATTTATATAGATGATGATATGACTACCCACATTCGAAAACTCTCATCGATTGTTGACAAACTTAGAGAACTTGGACAACCTCTTGATGAGATGCAGCTTGTAACCAAGGCTCTTGCCACACTTCCTGAACAGTTCAGAGTTGTAAGATCTGTCTGGGCAAATGTTCCTCTGAATGAAAGAACGATTGACAATCTACTACAACGCCTCCGTTCAGAAGAAAATGTTCTTAGATCCAACGAAAGAACTGATGGCTCTAATCAAGCTTTTGCAGCATACGGTCAGACAAGAGGACGAGGAAACCGTGGCAACAGAAGAGGTGGCAGATGTTTGCATGGAGTCAATCGACAATCACCACGACTGGACGTCCGATGTGGTTATTGCTTCATATCTGGTAATGAGACAAAAGATTGCAGAAGGAAGAAGAGGGTTGAAAGAGAGGAGCAAGCCAACAAAGACCAGGCACTATTGTCATCAACTTCTTTCAACCCGAAGAGTATTCTCGCCTTCTTCGCAGACTCTGGAGCAACTCAACATATGTCAGACAAGAAGAATCTATTCGAAAATTCCATACCAATTCAACCTGGATCCTGGTCAATTGCTGGAATAGGAGACACCCATCTCCAGGTACTAGGAAAAGGCCACATCAGAGCTACTATCAATGTCAATGGCGAAACATCAACCAGACTCATCGAAGATGTCCTCTATGTACCAGGTCTTGGTACCAACCTATTCTCAATCGGTGCAGCTACAAGTTCCGGACTAGAAGCAAGATTTTCTGATGATCAAGTATTCTTATATCGTGGAAACCAACTCGTACTAACAGGAAAACGCACTGGGAACACCCTCTATCTTCTAGACCTACAACCTCAGACAACCTGCAACAAAACAACATTCCACATCGACTTAGCTCAACAGGCCGGTCTACGAGCTTCCCTTATCGTCTGGCATCAATGGCTGGGCGCTGGGCCATATGAATCATCAAACCATACTGAAGATGGTTTCCCAAGATCTTATATCCGGACTTCACCTAACAAATGAAAAAATTCCTAAAACACTTTGTACTGCGTGTGAATTAGGAAAATTTCATCGACAACCACTAAAATCTGGAAGAAAGAGAGCTACGCGTGTTGGAGAATTAATCCATTCGGATGTTGAAGGTCCAATGCCATCCCCCAGCGTTGGTAACGCACGTTATTATGTATTATTTACAGATGACTTTTCAGGCTGGAGAGTTATTTACTTCATGAAATGTAAATCTGAAGTTCCCGCATTGTTTCGATCTTTTTCGCTTCCCTTCTAAATGAGACGGGCAATACTGTTCGCACTCTACGTTCGGATAATGGAGGCGAATACACTGGAACTGAGTTCAACAAATACCTTGCAGAGAAGGGCATCTACCACGAAACCAGTGCTGCGTATACACCAGTTCAAAACGGTGTTGCTGAGAGAGGAAACAGGACGCTCCTAGATGGTGCTCGTAGCATGCTTCTCGCCAGGAACCTACCACCTACACTCTGGGCGGAAGCTGTTGGTTACCTTGTCTACATCCGCAACCGTGTACCATCCCACACCATTTGAAACGTGGAGCGGAAGAAAACCGGATACCTCCAACATCCGCATCTTTGGATCTAGAGCATTTGTAAGATGCCCAAATGTCAAAAAGCTGGACGCAAGGTGTTTAGAAGGAGCATTTTACGGAGTTAGCAACACTCAAAAAGCCTCCCGCATCTACGTAACCTCTCCATCACCAAGAATAATCGTGAGCTACGATGTCAAAATTGATGAAACGGTCATGTACTCAACGACGAAAAAGCATAATGGACCTCAATGGACGGAACCTACTCGCAGAACAGAACCCATTATTTGTGATCCCACTGATAATGCAGTTGAAGCTGACCAAAAACTTACTACCACAGCACAGCCAAGCAACTATGATCCAGTTAATAAAGCAATTCAAGTTGATCAAGTCTTCCCTGAAGAAATGAATCACCTTGAAATCATGTCCGAAGCAGTTCCGCATCGAGATGAACCTACCCATGACATCATTCAAGAAGAGGCAGTACAAGATCCCATCAACTTAGAAAACAACAACAACGTTGCTGATGTTCCGAATACCGATGACCGCAATGAGACGACTAGCATCCGCAGATCATCACGTCTTCCCCACTACAGTGAACGCTACCTAGCTTATAGGAAATCACTAGGACGTCAAGCTGTTTGCTTCGCAATGCCTGCTAGTACTGAAGACACCAATGCAGTACCTGTTTAACCATCCAGCTATACTGAAGCAACAACGTGTCCAGATGCAAATCAGTGGATTCCGGCCATCTTTGACGAACACGAATCCCTTATTCAAAACCATACATGGACTCTCTGCCCACTTCCACCAGACAGGTCAGCAATTGAAGGCAAATGGGTTTTTACGTTCAAACCTGGATACAAGCAAATCGCTCCACGATACAAAGCCCGTTTTGTAGCCAAAGGCTACTCTCAAGTCTATGGCCTTGACTATGTCGACACTTTTTCGACAGTAGTGAAACATTATTCACTACGCACCGTACTTGCTATTGCTGCAGCCAAGGATCTAGAAATGATACAACTCGACATCAAGACGGCGTTCTCAATGGTGACCTTCAAGAGGAAATTTATATGAAGCAGCCAGAAGGTTTCATCATTCCAGGCAAGGAAACTCAAGTATGCAAATTGTTGAAGAGCTTATACGGCCTGAAGCAAGCATCACGGGCATGGAATCAAACATTTCACGCATTCATTGTCAAGTTTGGCCTAACCCAAAGTAAAACTGGCCCGTGCGTATATTTCCGACATCAACGTGAAGGGGAAGTAGAGGAATTCACTGTGCTCATCATTTATGTCGATGACGGAATCATTTTCAGCAGTAGAAAACAAACTTTTACGGATATCCTGAAAAATCTGGAAACAGCCTAAAAGTTGAGATCCGCTCTCTCCCTGCGCACCGCGCGGTTTGTCGGCGTTGACATCAATCGAGATCGCCCCAAACTCATGATGTACATCTCACAGCCGGACTACATCACGAAGATAGCTAGAAGATTCAACATGACCACGTGTACACCCCTTCCTGTCCCGGCTGATCCTTGCTGTCGACTATCTCCTGACATGTCACCCCAGAATGAAGAAGAAGAAGCGGAAATGAAAACTATCCCCTTTAGAGAAGCTGTAGGATCCCTTATGCATGTCATGGTCATGACTAGACCAGATATCGCCTATGCTGTAGGACAAGTGGCACATTACGCTCAGAAACCAGGAAAACAACACTGGCGTGCAGTCAAAAGGATTCTAGCCTACCTCATCAAAACCAAAAACTATGGTTTGTGCTTTGGAAGATCCAGCGACCAACTAATCGGATTTTGTGATGCAGATTATGCCGGAGATTTACAAACTCGCCGCTCTACATCTGGTTTCCTTTTTCTTTATCTTGGAGAACCAGTTTCATGGGCCAGCCGGCGCCAACCGTGTGTAGCACTTTGCACCACAAAAAAAGCCGAATTTGTTGCAGCTGCAGAAGCCACTAAAGAAGCTGTGTGGTTTCAACAATTACTATCCGAACTAGGAATAGATGATCGCTCAACAACTCTTTATTGTGATAATCAAAGTGCTATTGCTTTAGTGAATAACCCTACCTTCCATCAACGCACAAAACATATATCGATGTGCGACTCTTTTACATCAGAGAGCTGCAAGAGAAGAAAACAATCAGTGTTGTTTACATCAACACGGAGCAACAACTTGCTGGTATACTCACAAAGCCATTGGCAGTCCCAAGATTTGAAAAATTACGAGATGCCCTAGGAATTGTTCCAATCAAAATTTAGAGCTTAATATTTGAGGGGAAGTGTTGATTTCAAATATTATTCTCACACTGTTGCCTAAACCTATTTGTGTTGCGGAAACCCACAACACCTCCCTTCCCAAGGTTTGGCGGTCTTGCACAACCGTCGTCTGTTCTGACTTGCTTACTTCACGTGTTCTGAACTGGTGTGTACCTGTCTCTGTCCGAAAAGGTGAAATAGAGTTTTGTAAAAAGCAATTTAAACTGTATCCACTTTGTTAAATTACTCGGGTATTAATACAGCAAGTGCTATTCAATAATTGGTATCTTATTTCTGTTAGCTTAATACTAAAGTTAAATTCAACAATGAGAACTTTAGTTGGACCGTTCCCTTCTTCTGAGTCTTTTCAATTTGATTTGATGAAAAAGGTTTGAGTTGGACCGTTCCCATTGATCAGCTATAACATACACATTTTTCTTCTTGATCATTATTACTCTACAAAAATATCAATATCTATGAGCAAAAAGTAGTAATTAATATTTTTTATGGTGACGGGCTATATTTTTTATGCTGGAGGGGGATTGGCAATTTGCTCTATTCAAGTCCTCCACTGGGTTTCCCTTGAAACTTCAAATCAGCTGGGGCCAGAATTGCTGGGAATTTGGCTGCTAATGATGAAGGGAGGGCATTAGCCGCTGGATGGCGCGACAAAAAGTGTCATGGTGGCATTCCCTATCAGATGTCCCATCTCCTTATGTCTGGTAAACGGTGGAGGGTGACACGTGGTGTTGGCACACACCCACCAGGTAGCAGGATTTTTTGGAAGAAGACAGAACATGGACTACTCAATATTAAGGACGGGACTTTTCGGCGTTTCCTATGTCGGCCATGTAAATTTTTTTGTGGGAGGATCAGAATCAGAATTTAAAAATAACCATAGAATTACCATATGTTCCTATACCTAACATTTATTTTTATAGAGATATTTCCAATTCCTTAACGGAAAATTTGAAATAAGGCAAAACACCGGTGCCATCTAGGAACCGAACCTCCTAAGCTCTAGTTAGTTTGCAAGCAGATGCCCATGTATGCATACCGAGAGAAAGAGATACCACTCTCTTATCTCTAGTCCTCTGACATAGCTGCATAACTATCTTTTACCGTGTAGCGTATATTCTTAAGAGCTTAGGGTGTTTGGTTGCTAGATGGCACCGGTGTTTTGTCCTTTTATTCCTACTTCTGAAAGTAAATTTATAATATCTTAATGATTAGTTTATTGCACTAAGATTTCTATCCATAGTTGGAATCAGCGAAAAAAACTGAATTTATTTATGTTTTTTATTAATGTTTTCATGAAAATGCCCCACACGACTAGCTTTAACGACATAGCAAAGAATCCCGTCCTTAATATTGAGTAGTCCATGGACAGAATCAAGACGACGCCAAAAGCTTATGGAAGCCATTAACGTTGAGAGCCGTAACCATAATAAATGGCTCTGGTTTCCCTTTTATGAGTAAAAACAATAAATGCAAGTGTAGTAGATTAAAAAATGAGCGTAAAGGATCCTTCCATTTTCTTAATTACTTTTAAGGAATTTAACCTGACAATGGATCCATTCCAGTTTCCAGATGCCGCTAGTAGACGCCCCACAAAATAATGTAGTCTATTGCGCAACAGTGCAACATATATCAGACTTTCAGTTCGGTATCAGCCTTTGGAGTATCGAGAACTTTTTGTGGCGCATTTAAATTCTGAATTTGACTAATTTCTAGTGTTCTGTGATTATATTTTGGGAAGTTTATGGGTCATAATAATGGCAACAAATAGAACTGAAGAAGATACTTTCGTAGAATTAATAGTAAGTTTGTTATTTTCATTCCAAATCACCCATTATCTAAAAATCTTTTGTCTCAGAAAACATTTTTAAAGGAGTTCACTGAGGGGAAGTTCAGTTACAATTCAAACAAAGATGGTAATAAGTTAATTGGCAGTTGAATGAACTGAATATAGTTATCAATATGTTGCATTTCCTAATATCAAATGTCTTTTGTGTTCACAGAGTGTGAAGCCACATTGAATATGCCCACACATTTGTTCGCTGGTCTGAGAACATCCCAACAAGAGAGGAATGATGGTCTAAGTTTGAAGAGCTTAAAATACTTGGTATGTAAATAAACATTTTGTATTTATATAGCACATGTTAATTCCCAGATGGATGTCGCTTTCCCAGATGGAAAATAATCAAGTAAGCCGGCAGTTTACCTGGAACATGTTACCCACCCTGCTCACTAAACATAAGGATAGTCTATGTTTTTATCTGTTGTTCCAAAAACTGAAGGATCTTCTTCTTCAGTCACAAACAGTGAATGAGTTGTTTTTAGTGAACACTGTATTATTATTGCTTCAGGAGAAAAAGTATGGCCCAGCTCTTGCTGAATCACAAAAATTCACAGGTGTTTTGTTTTTGTTTTTGTTTTAACTTAAGCAGAGTTAAAAAGAATTAATTGTTAATTTCATTTGTGTCCCTGATTCTTAGTCAATGAACCCCGAGCTAGTGGTTACGAGTCTCAAGCTGCAGCTGCGTCTGCCTTACTTGCCGGCTATAAAACAACTCTTGATTTCCCAAGTTTTGAAGAAAACATACAAGTACTTAAGGAGATGAAGATAACATTGGCATTGATGTTTGCTAAACATCCCTGGATGATTCCTACTTTTCTGGAAGCTTATACCTCCATTCTTATTAAGTTGAATGCTCACGATGAAATTGAATTGTTCTTACGGGGGTAATTTCATTTCTGTTTTCCCGATACGTTCGTTTTCTAATCTGTATTCTTATAGATACGTTGCAAATGATGGCGGAATTGCAAGCGCTATTCTTGCTCTGGAAATAATGAAAGTGTATATTCCCAACGGCACTAAAGGATTAAACATTCACTTTCTTGAGAAGATAGCGGAGATCGACCAAGCAAATCCTAAGGTTTCAAATTTTTCCCTACACTTGTAAGATAATGCCTAAATGTAATCCTTTTATATTTAGGTCTTGGATTTGTGTAAACTTTATTTGCAGTCCGAATTCGAAAGAGACATCAGTCAGGACCGTCTTAAGAAGTGCCTCAAGCTCATGTTTGATTTTCTAGATGCGTATGCCTATCGCACACCGTCTGACGTTGTCAAAGAAGGATGGAATGTAATGGCAAATCTGATGAACAAGATTTGTTTGCAAGGTTTGAAGTTGAATGTCCTAATATTTTGCCTATTTCTATATTACGATATTGTTTCAATTTACAGGAACCGATGTTTGTCTGGAAGCTGTCATTAAAGCTTGGCATCATGACAGAAAGGGGTGGTGGCCATTTTTCCGTTTTTCCAAATTTCCGTCTCCTCTTCCATCTGGTTACGGAGAATTTCTTTGTGATATGGCTACTGTATGTCTGATTTTGGAGTCTCAAGACCACCCTTTCGTAGTTAGCGTTATAAATCTTCCGGAATGCTCCTCATTTCAATCGGTCGTCAGCATGCATCGTTTGTCAGTGTTTCCCGACGTGAAGATGAATTTTGATTCGAAGATTAATGCCCTGATAACGTCAATTCCATTACCAATCTTGCCGCCTTTTGCGTTGTTCTCCGAACCAACTCGAATGGAAGTGAGTGGTGATCAAACAATTTCTGGGAGAGCCAGCACAGATGATACGAAGCAGTTAGCTCTGCAGTTTAGTAATCTGCTTTTAAAATCAAAAGCCATCAAAAAGAAAACGGAAAACAAGTCTTGCGCTAAAATTCGACGAGCTACTACTGCGAATCTGAAGAAGCCCATCGAAGAATTGATTGTCGTGAAAACAGCGCCAAGGTCCAAAAGGAGGAAAAATCAGCGTCGTAAAAAACACCAACACGCCAAAACCTGGTTAGTTTTTATCTGATTAATTGTGTCGTGTAATTTTCAAACACTAATGGCTTTTCTCTTCTGAATAAGTAGCCGAAGGAAAGGAGAATGTTTTGAAGAAAGTTGGCAAAAGAGTTAAAACGGGAATGTCCATCGATGGTACTTTCAAAATTAAATCTTAAGAGAACAGACACCATTTAATCATTATTTTTTTGTATATAGGAGCTCATCCACTCATCCAAGGGCCATCGAAAAAACCCAAAAATGAGTTTTAATTCATCGTCTCCTCTACGCTTTCCTTCTCGTAGAATCAGCTACCACTTCTAGCGTTCCAGTAGATTTCCGGTTCTAAATTACTCCTTCCTTCTTAAAATTAGTGGAGAACTCATCCATTCAAGTTAAATTCCATACTGCCCATTAGTAAGACTGTTACGTTTCGAACAACTCTTTGTACAGTTGACTGCGTCGTAAATTAATTTCATCTCCGTATGTTTCTCATTTGATATCTACTCATCTCATTTCGGCTTAAAGATTTATTGAATATGATAAAATTGTCTATTTGAACAATATGATAAAATTGTTGAACAACAGTTTTGTAATCCCCATATTTTACTTTTTTTTATTAATAATATTCCCGTAGTAGGTTTTTTTTTTTTAAATTTTATTTCTCGTGACTTATTCTGTTTTAAACCACCTTTCCATTTTCAAACTATGCGCATCGATCAAATAAGAAATAATGAAAATTCAACAACAAATTTAGACAGAAATTTCAACTTCGCCACGAAAAAAAAAAAAATTGTACAACTTGATCTCGGTCGTCTGGACGAACCCTACCGACTTTCATGGGTACGACATTTAGACGGTAGGGTTCGTCCAGACGACCCTAGGAACGGTAGCGCTCGTCGTGGCGGAGGGCTACAACAACATACTGTCTATATTGGTCAATATAAACAAAGCAGTTCAAAAGTGTCAATTCAGGTTTATTGCAGGTTTAGTGTCGTTACTTACAGTGTGTCAGGTAGAGATTTGATGAAAGATTCTCTGACCAGGCATCGAGCCAGAACCAAAGCCGATAAAAGAAAAAATTATGCTCTACAACAGGAACCTAAACATTCATGGAACTTCTTGGCAGTAATTTTGGCAGAGGCAGAGGCCGAGTTACCCAGTCTGATGAAGTTGTAGCAGTTTCTAATCAAGAAACTGCTAGTGAAATAACTCCCAGTCTAATGGTAAGTTTATCAATATTTGTGTTCAAGTTTACGATTAAAAAATGTTCCATTGTTTACAGAAAGAAGTGGTGTACAGGATATCATTCATTCAGTCGCACTGGAAAAGACATCATTGAAGCAAGCATTTCACAATTTCACAAGAAGAAAAAGGAACTAATCAAGAAAGCGAGTGGAAAACTTGCATGAAAGACAAGGAAGATGCTTGGGATTCCAAGAGAGATGCTGTCTTTCAAAACTACATTAGCTCCCGTTCCTACAGTGCAAGTAAATGTGGTGTATGTGAAAAAGTCACTAATCCTGTTTGTTGCTTTACTTGCAAGCAAGATTTCTGCAGCAAATGTGATATGATCACTCACCGCAAACTGTTGGTACTACACAATAGGGAGGTGTGTGAGAATGGCGAAAATTTAAAATTCTTGCGCCAAAACGAGTTCATATCTGAAGATGGGTACATCACTGTTGAAGGTAATAGCGGTTTCTTTAATTATATATGTAGATTAATAATTATCTTGTATTATAGTGTCCCTTCCTGAATGCAAAAGCCCTCATTCGTGTACTACGAAACCTGGTTCAAGAGACGTAACCGTAGTTACAGCCAATGGTAAATGAGGGCAACTTCACGGAGGACAACCGATTACCTGGATTACATCGACGAAGACACAAACAATTATCAAGACTACGCTGATGAAGAAAATGATGACATCAATTGTTATCCATCGTTTAAAACGCTCACATATATTTATGCAAATCTTGTAATTACATTTGAAATAGAGCTATTGTTTGAAGGGAATAAAAGTATTATTACGAGCTTTTTGATTTGTTTCATCAACATTATTCGTCATCCTTATAGGCCTTTCCGAGTCTGCGTGAAAATAAAATTCTTTCGCAGTTAATTATCCATGCGTATGTTCATAATAGACTTAATCTGACTTCAAATTTTTATTCAGCGTAAAAAGTTGAGTCAGAGATGTAATTTTCATTTATATTGGTGGTCAGCCGCATAGTAGCGTGCGTGAAACTAAAAAAAATCGTTCTCAGTTAATTACCCATGCGTGTGTTTATTTTAGGCTTATTTTGACCTGATATTCTGATTCAGCGTAAAAAGTTGAGTCAGAGTTGTAATTTTCATTCATATTGGTGGTCAGCCGCATAGTAGCGTGCGTGAAAAAAAAAAAATCGTTCACAGTTAATTACACATGCGTGTGTTTATTTAAGGCTTATTCTGACCTGATATTCCGATTCAGCGTCAAAAGTTGATTAAGAGTTGTTATTTTCATTCATTTTGGTAGTAGCCTGAGGGATTAAGTTTTTTTAGATCTAATTTTTTTCTGAAAAAAGTCCGCCCTGTTCCGGTAAGCGACTTACTGCGCTTTTTTCCTTAAAAAAAAAGTGTCGTAAACCAATAACTCCCGCAGGCTACCACCAATATGAATGAAAATTACAACTCTTAATCAACTTTTGACGCTGAATCGGAATATCAGGTCAGAATAAGCCTAAAATAAACACACGCATGGGTAATTAACTGAGAACGATTTTTTTTAGTTTCACGCACGCTACTATGCGGCTGACCACCAATATAAATGAAAATTACATCTCTGACTCAACTTTTTACGCTGAATAAAAATTTGAAGTCAGATTAAGTCTATTATGAACATACGCATGGATAATTAACTGCGAAAGAATTTTATTTTCACGCAGACTCGGAAAGGCCTATAAGGATGACGAATAATGTTGATGAAACAAATCAAAAAGCTCGTAATAATACTTTTATTCCCTTCAAACAATAGCTCTATTTCAAATGTGATTACAAGATTTGCATGACAATATATGTGAGCGTTTTAAACGATGGATAATAATTGTTGTCTTCATTTTCTTCATCAGCGTAGTCTTGATAATTGTTTGTGTCTTCGTCGATGTAATCCAGGTAATCGGTTGTCCTCCGTGAAGTTGCCCTCATTTACCATTGGCTGTAACTACGGTTACGTCTCTTGAACCAGGTTTCGTAGTACACGAATGAGGGCTTTTGCATTCAGGAAGGGACACTATAATACAAGATAATTATTAATCTACATATATAATTAAAGAAACCGCTATTACCTTCAACAGTGATGTACCCATCTTCAGATATGAACTCGTTTTGGCGCAAGAATTTTAAATTTTCGCCATTCTCACACACCTCCCTATTGTGTAGTACCAACAGTTTGCGGTGAGTGATCATATCACATTTGCTGCAGAAATCTTGCTTGCAAGTAAAGCAACAAACAGGATTAGTGACTTTTTCACATACACCACATTTACTTGCACTGTAGGAACGGGAGCTAATGTAGTTTTGAAAGACAGCATCTCTCTTGGAATCCCAAGCATCTTCCTTGTCTTTCATGCAAGTTTTCCACTCGCTTTCTTGATTAGTTCCTTTTTCTTCTTGTGAAATTGTGAAATGCTTGCTTCAATGATGTCTTTTCCAGTGCGACTGAATGAATGATATCCTGTACACCACTTCTTTCTGTAAACAATGGAACATTTTTTAATCGTAAACTTGAACACAAATATTGATAAACTTACCATTAGACTGGGAGTTATTTCACTAGCAGTTTCTTGATTAGAAACTGCTACAACTTCATCAGACTGGGTAACTCGGCCTCTGCCTCTGCCAAAATTACTGCCAAGAAGTTCCATGAATGTTTAGGTTCCTGTTGTAGAGCATAATTTTTTCTTTTATCGGCTTTGGTTCTGGCTCGATGCCTGGTCAGAGAATCTTTCATCAAATCTCTACCTGACACACTGTAAGTAACGACACTAAACCTGCAATAAACCTGAATTGACACTTTTGAACTGCTTTGTTTATATTGACCAATATAGACAGTATGTTGTTGTAGCCCTCCGCCACGACGAGCGCTACCGTTCCTAGGGTCGTCTGGACGAACCCTACCGTCTAAATGTCGTACCCATGAAAGTCGGTAGGGTTCGTCCAGACGACCGAGATCAAGTTGAAATTGTAGGAATGACAAACTAAATAGCGTTGCCAGGTTGAACAAATCGATTTTTCTCTTGAGATGATATTATTGTTCGTTTTTTTTTCGCTCCGGTTTACATTTTATGAGTAAAAAAAAATAAATGCAAGTGTAGTAGATTAAAAAATGAGCGTAAAGGATCCTTCCATTTTCTTAATTACTTTTAAGGAATTTAACCTGACAATGGATCCATTCCAGTTTCCAGATGCCGCTAGTAGACGCCCCACAAAATAATGTAGTCTATTGCGCAACAGTGCAACATATATCAGACTTTCAGTTCGGTATCAGCCTTTGGAGTATCGAGAACTTTTTGTGGCGCATTTAAATTCTGAATTTGACTAATTTCTAGTGTTCTGTGATTATATTTTGGGAAGTTTATGGGTCATAATAATGGCAACAAATAGAACTGAAGAAGATACTTTCGTAGAATTAATAGTAAGTTTGTTATTTTCATTCCAAATCACCCATTATCTAAAAATCTTTTGTCTCAGAAAACATTTTTAAAGGAGTTCACTGAGGGGAAGTTCAGTTACAATTCAAACAAAGATGGTAATAAGTTAATTGGCAGTTGAATGAACTGAATATAGTTATCAATATGTTGCATTTCCTAATATCAAATGTCTTTTGTGTTCACAGAGTGTGAAGCCACATTGAATATGCCCACACATTTGTTCGCTGGTCTGAGAACATCCCAACAAGAGAGGAATGATGGTCTAAGTTTGAAGAGCTTAAAATACTTGGTATGTAAATAAACATTTTGTATTTATATAGCACATGTTAATTCCCAGATGGATGTCGCTTTCCCAGATGGAAAATAATCAAGTAAGCCGGCAGTTTACCTGGAACATGTTACCCACCCTGCTCACTAAACATAAGGATAGTCTATGTTTTTATCTGTTGTTCCAAAAACTGAAGGATCTTCTTCTTCAGTCACAAACAGTGAATGAGTTGTTTCTAGTGAACACTGTATTATTATTGCTTCAGGAGAAAAAGTATGGCCCAGCTCTTGCTGAATCACAAAAATTCACAGGTGTTTTGTTTTTGTTTTTGTTTTAACTTTAAGCAGAGTTAAAAAGAATTAATTGTTAATTTCATTTGTGTCCCTGATTCTTAGTCAATGAACCCCGAGCTAGTGGTTACGAGTCTCAAGCTGCAGCTGCGTCTGCCTTACTTGCCGGCTATAAAACAACTCTTGATTTCCCAAGTTTTGAAGAAAACATACAAGTACTTAAGGAGATGAAGATAACATTGGCATTGATGTTTGCTAAACATCCCTGGATGATTCCTACTTTTCTGGAAGCTTATACCTCCATTCTTATTAAGTTGAATGCTCACGATGAAATTGAATTGTTCTTACGGGGGTAATTTCATTTCTGTTTTCCCGATACGTTCGTTTTCTAATCTGTATTTTTATAGATACGTTGCAAATGATGGCGGAATTGCAAGCGCTATTCTTGCTCTGGAAATAATGAAAGTGTATATTCCCAACGGCACTAAAGGATTAAACATTCACTTTCTTGAGAAGATAGCGGAGATCGACCAAGCAAATCCTAAGGTTTCAAATTTTTCCCTACACTTGTAAGATAATGCCTAAATGTAATCCTTTTATATTTAGGTCTTGGATTTGTGTAAACTTTATTTGCAGTCCGAATTCGAAAGAGACATCAGTCAGGACCGTCTTAAGAAGTGCCTCAAGCTCATGTTTGATTTTCTAGATGCGTATGCCTATCGCACACCGTCTGACGTTGTCAAAGAAGGATGGAATGTAATGGCAAATCTGATGAACAAGATTTGTTTGCAAGGTTTGAAGTTGAATGTCCTAATATTTTGCCTATTTCTATATTACGATATTGTTTCAATTTACAGGAACCGATGTTTGTCTGGAAGCTGTCATTAAAGCTTGGCATCATGACAGAAAGGGGTGGTGGCCATTTTTCCGTTTTTCCAAATTTCCGTCTCCTCTTCCATCTGGTTACGGAGAATTTCTTTGTGATATGGCTACTGTATGTCTGATTTTGGAGTCTCAAGACCACCCTTTCGTAGTTAGCGTTATAAATCTTCCGGAATGCTCCTCATTTCAATCGGTCGTCAGCATGCATCGTTTGTCAGTGTTTCCCGACGTGAAGATGAATTTTGATTCGAAGATTAATGCCCTGATAACGTCAATTCCATTACCAATCTTGCCGCCTTTTGCGTTGTTCTCCGAACCAACTCGAATGGAAGTGAGTGGTGATCAAACAATTTCTGGGAGAGCCAGCACAGATGATACGAAGCAGTTAGCTCTGCAGTTTAGTAATCTGCTTTTAAA
Source organism: Daphnia pulex (assembly GCF_021134715.1). Classification (NCBI taxonomy): domain Eukaryota; kingdom Metazoa; phylum Arthropoda; class Branchiopoda; order Diplostraca; family Daphniidae; genus Daphnia; species Daphnia pulex. The sequence continues at coordinate 3,222,745 of NC_060021.1, read as the reverse complement.
ATCAAAAGCCATCAAAAAGAAAACGGAAAACAAGTCTTGCGCTAAAATTCGACGAGCTACTACTGCGAATCTGAAGAAGCCCATCGAAGAATTGATTGTCGTGAAAACAGCGCCAAGGTCCAAAAGGAGGAAAAATCAGCGTCGTAAAAAACACCAACACGCCAAAACCTGGTTAGTTTTTATCTGATTAATTGTGTCGTGTAATTTTCAAACACTAATGGCTTTTCTCTTCTGAATAAGTAGCCGAAGGAAAGGAGAATGTTTTGAAGAAAGTTGGCAAAAGAGTTAAAACGGGAATGTCCATCGATGGTACTTTCAAAATTAAATCTTAAGAGAACAGACACCATTTAATCATTATTTTTTTGTATATAGGAGCTCATCCACTCATCCAAGGGCCATCGAAAAAACCCAAAAATGAGTTTTAATTCATCGTCTCCTCTACGCTTTCCTTCTCGTAGAATCAGCTACCACTTCTAGCGTTCCAGTAGATTTCCGGTTCTAAATTACTCCTTCCTTCTTAAAATTAGTGGAGAACTCATCCATTCAAGTTAAATTCCATACTGCCCATTAGTAAGACTGTTACGTTTCGAACAACTCTTTGTACAGTTGACTGCGTCGTAAATTAATTTCATCTCCGTATGTTTCTCATTTGATATCTACTCATCTCATTTCGGCTTAAAGATTTATTGAATATGATAAAATTGTCTATTTGAACAATATGATAAAATTGTTGAACAACAGTTTTGTAATCCCCATATTTTACTTTTTTTTATTAATAATATTCCCGTAGTAGGTTTTTTTTTTTTAATTTTATTTCTCGTGACTTATTCTGTTTTAAACCACCTTTCCATTTTCAAACTATGCGCATCGATCAAATAAGAAATAATGAAAATTCAACAACAAATTTAGACAGAAATTTCAACTTCGCCACGAAAAAAAAAAAAAAAATTGTAGGAATGACAAACTAAATAGCGTTGCCAGGTTGAACAAATCGATTTTTCTCTTGAGATGATATTATTGTTCGTTTTTTTTTCGCTCCGGTTTACATTTTATGAGTAAAAAAAAAATAAATGCAAGTGTAGTAGATTAAAAAATGAGCGTAAAGGATCCTTCCATTTTCTTAATTACTTTTAAGGAATTTAACCTGACAATGGATCCATTCCAGTTTCCAGATGCCGCTAGTAGACGCCCCACAAAATAATGTAGTCTATTGCGCAACAGTGCAACATATATCAGACTTTCAGTTCGGTATCAGCCTTTGGAGTATCGAGAACTTTTTGTGGCGCATTTAAATTCTGAATTTGACTAATTTCTAGTGTTCTGTGATTATATTTTGGGAAGTTTATGGGTCATAATAATGGCAAAAAATAGAACTGAAGAAGATACTTTCGTAGAATTAATAGTAAGTTTGTTATTTTCATTCCAAATCACCCATTATCTAAAAATCTTTTGTCTCAGAAAACATTTTTAAAGGAGTTCACTGAGGGGAAGTTCAGTTACAATTCAAACAAAGATGGTAATAAGTTAATTGGCAGTTGAATGAACTGAATATAGTTATCAATATGTTGCATTTCCTAATATCAAATGTCTTTTGTGTTCACAGAGTGTGAAGCCACATTGAATATGCCCACACATTTGTTCGCTGGTCTGAGAACATCCCAACAAGAGAGGAATGATGATCTAAGTTTGAAGAGCTTAAAATACTTGGTATGTAAATAAACATTTTGTATTTATATAGCACATGTTAATTCCCAGATGGATGTCGCTTTCCCAGATGGAAAATAATCAAGTAAGCCGGCAGTTTACCTGGAACATGTTACCCACCCTGCTCACTAAACATAAGGATAGTCTATGTTTTTATCTGTTGTTCCAAAAACTGAAGGATCTTCTTCTTCAGTCACAAACAGTGAATGAGTTGTTTCTAGTGAACACTGTATTATTATTGCTTCAGGAGAAAAAGTATGGCCCAGCTCTTGCTGAATCACAAAAATTCACAGGTGTTTTGTTTTTGTTTTTGTTTTAACTTTAAGCAGAGTTAAAAAGAATTAATTGTTAATTTCATTTGTGTCCCTGATTCTTAGTCAATGAACCCCGAGCTAGTGGTTACGAGTCTCAAGCTGCAGCTGCGTCTGCCTTACTTGCCGGCTATAAAACAACTCTTGATTTCCCAAGTTTTGAAGAAAACATACAAGTACTTAAGGAGATGAAGATAACATTGGCATTGATGTTTGCTAAACATCCCTGGATGATTCCTACTTTTCTGGAAGCTTATACCTCCATTCTTATTAAGTTGAATGCTCACGATGAAATTGAATTGTTCTTACGGGGGTAATTTCATTTCTGTTTTCCCGATACGTTCGTTTTCTAATCTGTATTCTTATAGATACGTTGCAAATGATGGCGGAATTGCAAGCGCTATTCTTGCTCTGGAAATAATGAAAGTGTATATTCCCAACGGCACTAAAGGATTAAACATTCACTTTCTTGAGAAGATAGCGGAGATCGACCAAGCAAATCCTAAGGTTTCAAATTTTTCCCTACACTTGTAAGATAATGCCTAAATGTAATCCTTTTATATTTAGGTCTTGGATTTGTGTAAACTTTATTTGCAGTCCGAATTCGAAAGAGACATCAGTCAGGACCGTCTTAAGAAGTGCCTCAAGCTCATGTTTGATTTTCTAGATGCGTATGCCTATCGCACACCGTCTGACGTTGTCAAAGAAGGATGGAATGTAATGGCAAATCTGATGAACAAGATTTGTTTGCAAGGTTTGAAGTTGAATGTCCTAATATTTTGCCTATTTCTATATTACGATATTGTTTCAATTTACAGGAACCGATGTTTGTCTGGAAGCTGTCATTAAAGCTTGGCATCATGACAGAAAGGGGTGGTGGCCATTTTTCCGTTTTTCCAAATTTCCGTCTCCTCTTCCATCTGGTTACGGAGAATTTCTTTGTGATATGGCTACTGTATGTCTGATTTTGGAGTCTCAAGACCACCCTTTCGTAGTTAGCGTTATAAATCTTCCGGAATGCTCCTCATTTCAATCGGTCGTCAGCATGCATCGTTTGTCAGTGTTTCCCGACGTGAAGATGAATTTTGATTCGAAGATTAATGCCCTGATAACGTCAATTCCATTACCAATCTTGCCGCCTTTTGCGTTGTTCTCCGAACCAACTCGAATGGAAGTGAGTGGTGATCAAACAATTTCTGGGAGAGCCAGCACAGATGATACGAAGCAGTTAGCTCTGCAGTTTAGTAATCTGCTTTTAAAATCAAAAGCCATCAAAAAGAAAACGGAAAACAAGTCTTGCGCTAAAATTCGACGAGCTACTACTGCGAATCTGAAGAAGCCCATCGAAGAATTGATTGTCGTGAAAACAGCGCCAAGGTCCAAAAGGAGGAAAAATCAGCGTCGTAAAAAACACCAACACGCCAAAACCTGGTTAGTTTTTATCTGATTAATTGTGTCGTGTAATTTTCAAACACTAATGGCTTTTCTCTTCTGAATAAGTAGCCGAAGGAAAGGAGAATGTTTTGAAGAAAGTTGGCAAAAGAGTTAAAACGGGAATGTCCATCGATGGTACTTTCAAAATTAAATCTTAAGAGAACAGACACCATTTAATCATTATTTTTTTGTATATAGGAGCTCATCCACTCATCCAAGGGCCATCGAAAAAACCCAAAAATGAGTTTTAATTCATCGTCTCCTCTACGCTTTCCTTCTCGTAGAATCAGCTACCACTTCTAGCGTTCCAGTAGATTTCCGGTTCTAAATTACTCCTTCCTTCTTAAAATTAGTGGAGAACTCATCCATTCAAGTTAAATTCCATACTGCCCATTAGTAAGACTGTTACGTTTCGAACAACTCTTTGTACAGTTGACTGCGTCGTAAATTAATTTCATCTCCGTATGTTTCTCATTTGATATCTACTCATCTCATTTCGGCTTAAAGATTTATTGAATATGATAAAATTGTCTATTTGAACAATATGATAAAATTGTTGAACAACAGTTTTGTAATCCCCATATTTTACTTTTTTTTATTAATAATATTCCCGTAGTAGGTTTTTTTTTTTTAATTTTATTTCTCGTGACTTATTCTGTTTTAAACCACCTTTCCATTTTCAAACTATGCGCATCGATCAAATAAGAAATAATGAAAATTCAACAACAAATTTAGACAGAAATTTCAACTTCGCCACGAAAAAAAAAAAAAAAATTGTAGGAATGACAAACTAAATAGCGTTGCCAGGTTGAACAAATCGATTTTTCTCTTGAGATGATATTATTGTTCGTTTTTTTTTCGCTCCGGTTTACATTTTATGAGTAAAAAAAAAATAAATGCAAGTGTAGTAGATTAAAAAATGAGCGTAAAGGATCCTTCCATTTTCTTAATTACTTTTAAGGAATTTAACCTGACAATGGATCCATTCCAGTTTCCAGATGCCGCTAGTAGACGCCCCACAAAATAATGTAGTCTATTGCGCAACAGTGCAACATATATCAGACTTTCAGTTCGGTATCAGCCTTTGGAGTATCGAGAACTTTTTGTGGCGCATTTAAATTCTGAATTTGACTAATTTCTAGTGTTCTGTGATTATATTTTGGGAAGTTTATGGGTCATAATAATGGCAACAAATAGAACTGAAGAAGATACTTTCGTAGAATTAATAGTAAGTTTGTTATTTTCATTCCAAATCACCCATTATCTAAAAATCTTTTGTCTCAGAAAACATTTTTAAAGGAGTTCACTGAGGGGAAGTTCAGTTACAATTCAAACAAAGATGGTAATAAGTTAATTGGCAGTTGAATGAACTGAATATAGTTATCAATATGTTGCATTTCCTAATATCAAATGTCTTTTGTGTTCACAGAGTGTGAAGCCACATTGAATATGCCCACACATTTGTTCGCTGGTCTGAGAACATCCCAACAAGAGAGGAATGATGATCTAAGTTTGAAGAGCTTAAAATACTTGGTATGTAAATAAACATTTTGTATTTATATAGCACATGTTAATTCCCAGATGGATGTCGCTTTCCCAGATGGAAAATAATCAAGTAAGCCGGCAGTTTACCTGGAACATGTTACCCACCCTGCTCACTAAACATAAGGATAGTCTATGTTTTTATCTGTTGTTCCAAAAACTGAAGGATCTTCTTCTTCAGTCACAAACAGTGAATGAGTTGTTTCTAGTGAACACTGTATTATTATTGCTTCAGGAGAAAAAGTATGGCCCAGCTCTTGCTGAATCACAAAAATTCACAGGTGTTTTGTTTTTGTTTTTGTTTTAACTTTAAGCAGAGTTAAAAAGAATTAATTGTTAATTTCATTTGTGTCCCTGATTCTTAGTCAATGAACCCCGAGCTAGTGGTTACGAGTCTCAAGCTGCAGCTGCGTCTGCCTTACTTGCCGGCTATAAAACAACTCTTGATTTCCCAAGTTTTGAAGAAAACATACAAGTACTTAAGGAGATGAAGATAACATTGGCATTGATGTTTGCTAAACATCCCTGGATGATTCCTACTTTTCTGGAAGCTTATACCTCCATTCTTATTAAGTTGAATGCTCACGATGAAATTGAATTGTTCTTACGGGGGTAATTTCATTTCTGTTTTCCCGATACGTTCGTTTTCTAATCTGTATTTTTATAGATACGTTGCAAATGATGGCGGAATTGCAAGCGCTATTCTTGCTCTGGAAATAATGAAAGTGTATATTCCCAACGGCACTAAAGGATTAAACATTCACTTTCTTGAGAAGATAGCGGAGATCGACCAAGCAAATCCTAAGGTTTCAAATTTTTCCCTACACTTGTAAGATAATGCCTAAATGTAATCCTTTTATATTTAGGTCTTGGATTTGTGTAAACTTTATTTGCAGTCCGAATTCGAAAGAGACATCAGTCAGGACCGTCTTAAGAAGTGCCTCAAGCTCATGTTTGATTTTCTAGATGCGTATGCCTATCGCACACCGTCTGACGTTGTCAAAGAAGGATGGAATGTAATGGCAAATCTGATGAACAAGATTTGTTTGCAAGGTTTGAAGTTGAATGTCCTAATATTTTGCCTATTTCTATATTACGATATTGTTTCAATTTACAGGAACCGATGTTTGTCTGGAAGCTGTCATTAAAGCTTGGCATCATGACAGAAAGGGGTGGTGGCCATTTTTCCGTTTTTCCAAATTTCCGTCTCCTCTTCCATCTGGTTACGGAGAATTTCTTTGTGATATGGCTACTGTATGTCTGATTTTGGAGTCTCAAGACCACCCTTTCGTAGTTAGCGTTATAAATCTTCCGGAATGCTCCTCATTTCAATCGGTCGTCAGCATGCATCGTTTGTCAGTGTTTCCCGACGTGAAGATGAATTTTGATTCGAAGATTAATGCCCTGATAACGTCAATTCCATTACCAATCTTGCCGCCTTTTGCGTTGTTCTCCGAACCAACTCGAATGGAAGTGAGTGGTGATCAAACAATTTCTGGGAGAGCCAGCACAGATGATACGAAGCAGTTAGCTCTGCAGTTTAGTAATCTGCTTTTAAAATCAAAAGCCATCAAAAAGAAAACGGAAAACAAGTCTTGCGCTAAAATTCGACGAGCTACTACTGCGAATCTGAAGAAGCCCATCGAAGAATTGATTGTCGTGAAAACAGCGCCAAGGTCCAAAAGGAGGAAAAATCAGCGTCGTAAAAAACACCAACACGCCAAAACCTGGTTAGTTTTTATCTGATTAATTGTGTCGTGTAATTTTCAAACACTAATGGCTTTTCTCTTCTGAATAAGTAGCCGAAGGAAAGGAGAATGTTTTGAAGAAAGTTGGCAAAAGAGTTAAAACGGGAATGTCCATCGATGGTACTTTCAAAATTAAATCTTAAGAGAACAGACACCATTTAATCATTATTTTTTTGTATATAGGAGCTCATCCACTCATCCAAGGGCCATCGAAAAAACCCAAAAATGAGTTTTAATTCATCGTCTCCTCTACGCTTTCCTTCTCGTAGAATCAGCTACCACTTCTAGCGTTCCAGTAGATTTCCGGTTCTAAATTACTCCTTCCTTCTTAAAATTAGTGGAGAACTCATCCATTCAAGTTAAATTCCATACTGCCCATTAGTAAGACTGTTACGTTTCGAACAACTCTTTGTACAGTTGACTGCGTCGTAAATTAATTTCATCTCCGTATGTTTCTCATTTGATATCTACTCATCTCATTTCGGCTTAAAGATTTATTGAATATGATAAAATTGTCTATTTGAACAATATGATAAAATTGTTGAACAACAGTTTTGTAATCCCCATATTTTACTTTTTTTTATTAATAATATTCCCGTAGTAGGTTTTTTTTTTTTAATTTTATTTCTCGTGACTTATTCTGTTTTAAACCACCTTTCCATTTTCAAACTATGCGCATCGATCAAATAAGAAATAATGAAAATTCAACAACAAATTTAGACAGAAATTTCAACTTCGCCACGAAAAAAAAAAAAAAAATTGTAGGAATGACAAACTAAATAGCGTTGCCAGGTTGAACAAATCGATTTTTCTCTTGAGATGATATTATTGTTCGTTTTTTTTTCGCTCCGGTTTACATTTTATGAGTAAAAAAAAAATAAATGCAAGTGTAGTAGATTAAAAAATGAGCGTAAAGGATCCTTCCATTTTCTTAATTACTTTTAAGGAATTTAACCTGACAATGGATCCATTCCAGTTTCCAGATGCCGCTAGTAGACGCCCCACAAAATAATGTAGTCTATTGCGCAACAGTGCAACATATATCAGACTTTCAGTTCGGTATCAGCCTTTGGAGTATCGAGAACTTTTTGTGGCGCATTTAAATTCTGAATTTGACTAATTTCTAGTGTTCTGTGATTATATTTTGGGAAGTTTATGGGTCATAATAATGGCAACAAATAGAACTGAAGAAGATACTTTCGTAGAATTAATAGTAAGTTTGTTATTTTCATTCCAAATCACCCATTATCTAAAAATCTTTTGTCTCAGAAAACATTTTTAAAGGAGTTCACTGAGGGGAAGTTCAGTTACAATTCAAACAAAGATGGTAATAAGTTAATTGGCAGTTGAATGAACTGAATATAGTTATCAATATGTTGCATTTCCTAATATCAAATGTCTTTTGTGTTCACAGAGTGTGAAGCCACATTGAATATGCCCACACATTTGTTCGCTGGTCTGAGAACATCCCAACAAGAGAGGAATGATGGTCTAAGTTTGAAGAGCTTAAAATACTTGGTATGTAAATAAACATTTTGTATTTATATAGCACATGTTAATTCCCAGATGGATGTCGCTTTCCCAGATGGAAAATAATCAAGTAAGCCGGCAGTTTACCTGGAACATGTTACCCACCCTGCTCACTAAACATAAGGATAGTCTATGTTTTTATCTGTTGTTCCAAAAACTGAAGGATCTTCTTCTTCAGTCACAAACAGTGAATGAGTTGTTTCTAGTGAACACTGTATTATTATTGCTTCAGGAGAAAAAGTATGGCCCAGCTCTTGCTGAATCACAAAAATTCACAGGTGTTTTGTTTTTGTTTTTGTTTTAACTTTAAGCAGAGTTAAAAAGAATTAATTGTTAATTTCATTTGTGTCCCTGATTCTTAGTCAATGAACCCCGAGCTAGTGGTTACGAGTCTCAAGCTGCAGCTGCGTCTGCCTTACTTGCCGGCTATAAAACAACTCTTGATTTCCCAAGTTTTGAAGAAAACATACAAGTACTTAAGGAGATGAAGATAACATTGGCATTGATGTTTGCTAAACATCCCTGGATGATTCCTACTTTTCTGGAAGCTTATACCTCCATTCTTATTAAGTTGAATGCTCACGATGAAATTGAATTGTTCTTACGGGGGTAATTTCATTTCTGTTTTCCCGATACGTTCGTTTTCTAATCTGTATTTTTATAGATACGTTGCAAATGATGGCGGAATTGCAAGCGCTATTCTTGCTCTGGAAATAATGAAAGTGTATATTCCCAACGGCACTAAAGGATTAAACATTCACTTTCTTGAGAAGATAGCGGAGATCGACCAAGCAAATCCTAAGGTTTCAAATTTTTCCCTACACTTGTAAGATAATGCCTAAATGTAATCCTTTTATATTTAGGTCTTGGATTTGTGTAAACTTTATTTGCAGTCCGAATTCGAAAGAGACATCAGTCAGGACCGTCTTAAGAAGTGCCTCAAGCTCATGTTTGATTTTCTAGATGCGTATGCCTATCGCACACCGTCTGACGTTGTCAAAGAAGGATGGAATGTAATGGCAAATCTGATGAACAAGATTTGTTTGCAAGGTTTGAAGTTGAATGTCCTAATATTTTGCCTATTTCTATATTACGATATTGTTTCAATTTACAGGAACCGATGTTTGTCTGGAAGCTGTCATTAAAGCTTGGCATCATGACAGAAAGGGGTGGTGGCCATTTTTCCGTTTTTCCAAATTTCCGTCTCCTCTTCCATCTGGTTACGGAGAATTTCTTTGTGATATGGCTACTGTATGTCTGATTTTGGAGTCTCAAGACCACCCTTTCGTAGTTAGCGTTATAAATCTTCCGGAATGCTCCTCATTTCAATCGGTCGTCAGCATGCATCGTTTGTCAGTGTTTCCCGACGTGAAGATGAATTTTGATTCGAAGATTAATGCCCTGATAACGTCAATTCCATTACCAATCTTGCCGCCTTTTGCGTTGTTCTCCGAACCAACTCGAATGGAAGTGAGTGGTGATCAAACAATTTCTGGGAGAGCCAGCACAGATGATACGAAGCAGTTAGCTCTGCAGTTTAGTAATCTGCTTTTAAAATCAAAAGCCATCAAAAAGAAAACGGAAAACAAGAGAAGTTTAGGTGCTAAGATAATTTTCCGGTGTAGTTCCGGTACAAAATTAAAAGGATTGTCCATTGAGACAGTAGATGGCGAATGATGTTATAAATTGACTTCTCAACTCAATCATGAGTCAATGTCGAAAGTTACGTTTGCCTGTGTTTATTTTAATTTTCTTTGTCTTTACGGATCAAGTTTCAACTCCAAATGTCATGTAGGTACTAGGGAGGTAAATAATCGTAGTAAGACGCAGACATTTGAATCTCCATTTGATCCCGGTCCAGCATACTAATAAATTTTAATCATAATCATTACCATATCTCACAACAAGAAACATTTTTATTTCTACCTGTAAACTGTCTGTCGGAAAAGCGAGGAAAGTGACGACCGAGCGGTCTGCAGACATCTGTTCCTCGTCGTCTCCCAATAGCAATGCAATATAGTCATTTTGAATCGGCTGATCAATTACTTTAATCAGTTCCGGAGGTTCCGTTGGAGAAACGGTAGCGGTGCATGGAGTAGAACGGTTACCGCAGCATCGAACCATGTGTTTCCTCAGATTGGATTTGCCGGAATACTGTTTATTGCAACCGGGGTGCTCGCAAGGGAAGGTAAGATTGGCAGTATCAACATTATGTCTTTTGGCATGGACATATAAGGTACTCCTCGCTGTAAATTCCGCACCACAATCTACAAGTACGCAATGTTAATAGAGCTATTTCATATTATAAAAATAAAATGAACTTACTTTCAACAGGACAACGAAACATTTTCATTCCGCGGTGTTGACTAAGAAGATGCTGCTTCAGATGTTCTGATCTCAAGTAAGCTTTATGACGTTCATGGTGTGGGCATTTGAATGGTCGTTCATTCTTATGAGTCCGCTGATGTCGGCTAAGCTTGCTTGGCGTTCGGAAAGCCCATCCACAGCCTCGTCCACAGCCCTGTGATGAAATAAACAATGAATCCTTCCTAACCTTTGATCACCAAATTCTTAACTCACCTCAAAATGACATACAAAAGGACGATCTCCCGTATGGGTTCTAATATGTGATTCCAGATGAGATGGCCTGTCAAAACATCGGGAACAACCTTCCCACTGGCACATTAATGGACCCACACGCGTATGACTACGAAGGTGAGTGGTCAGGGTGTTTAAAGAATGGAATCGTTTTCCGCAATTACAGTGATGACAAGCATACAGTGCTTCAACTTCTCGATGTTGCTCCTGTATTCGAAGAAAGACTGTGTTTGTGTTACATAAGCAGTATTTTTTAGTTTGTTTTACCTTTAAATGGTTATCTAACTCTCTCTGAGTTTGAAATTCTGAACTGCACTGCTCAATTGAACAAGAGTATATATTTGGTCGATCGTGAAGCTTTTTGTGTGAATTTAAGTTGTCGTAGTCAACTTCCTTCGGCAAACAGTACACTGAAATTATAGAGAAATAAAATCATTATCAATTGATTGTGCAAACCTTCAGCTATTACAGCAAAGTCTTTTTTCCCTTGATGACATTCTTTGTGACGTTTCAACTTGTATTCTGGAAGAATGACCAAGAGCAACCTTCAGCATCACACTAGAAAGGCAAATATATAAATCACATAGCAAAGGGTGCGCGCGTACTAAAGGCATAGGGAAAAAAACGAAATTAAAAAATTCATAACTCTTGAACGGATTGCGGAACAAGTTTCATTCTTTTACCAGATGTTCTTCATACTACCACCTATAACTGGTTCAAATTTGGGTTTGATCCGAAAGACCAGACTTGATCAGCCGACAATTAAAAAAAAAATCTTTGAACTGAGATTGCTCAATGAAGACAAAAAATTTTTAAAGTTCCAAATACATCATCAGAAAGAGAAAAAAATTATCTTTTTTATAGTTATTTTTTCAAAATTTCAAAATTAACTTAAATGACCTGCGCAGTGATTTAAATGAAAAAACGCGCATAAAATTTGTGAAAAAGCGCAAAACTTTAACATTTAATTGAAGGCTTCCCATTCACGATAAAAAAAAATCCTTTGGTCAATTGTTTCTTAATGTTATGAAGAACACGCGATAAAAAAATGAAGCAAATCGATTTTTTTTTGCGACGAAAAAATTCGAAACTCGGCGGAATGACCCTATTGCAATATAATGAAAATATTAAAAAATTGGAAATAACAAAATGGCAAAAATAATATATGGTTACCAGTTGCTCCAATGGCATTAAGAGCCAACTCTTTGATCAGAAACGGGTAGGTCGGGTTAAGTGCGATGAAGAGATGCTCCATCAGAGCGGGTACGAAGGGATTGAGCTTCGCTCCCATAGTATCACAAAACATCTCCAGGGTGTCGAAAACGCGTTCCACACTGCGTGGCACTTTCTTACCATTGGCCAAGCTATTGCTTGTCGCCAACAAGTATTCCAAGAGAATGGGCAAGATGTCATTTGCGTATTTGTCAATATCGGGTTGGAGATACTGGGCAAATTTTTCGATTGCGTAGAGAGCGGCATTACGAACGTGCGCTTGCGGATGTTTGACGCCACTGCAGATGACCTGAACAAACGTTGCCATGTACTCGGTACGAATATGCTCTGCACAGCCTTCCACCACAACTGCTAAGGCAGTGTATCCTGCTTGCTGAGCACGAGTATCAGAGTCTAAACAGAGCTCAAATAAGATCAAGTTATTTGGTTATATCGAAAAATATTTACCTTTAAAGACGAGATCAGCCCACTGAAGCAAAAATGTGATGACCTTGTCAGGCGGCAAGTGTAACGCCAACTTATGCAATGTTTGGGCAGCAACAATGCAGGGCTTGTCCGATTTCACCTGATCATATTCATCCTCTTCACCGTCCACCTCAGTCATTACCAGGAAAATGGTTTGGAGAATTGGAACATCCAGTTCATCCTCAATCATTGACTGAAAATTAAAACTCGTTTATTACTGAGTAGCAGTAAGGTGAATTAAGGTGTAATAGTGAAAAATTCTACCTGCTCGTTGAGTCGCGCGAGAGTGGCAATACGAATCAAAGCTTTTGTTCGAATAGCATCGTGCAACTCTTTTTTGGAAGCAATTTCCAAGCATAGTTCAGTGACTGCTTTCAAATTAGGGGCTAATGTAGAAACTTCGGATCGACTGCAGATCCGACCCCTCAACTGAACTAGCTTTTTTTTACTAATCGATTACTTAACAGAACTAGCTTTTTTCACTAATCGATTACTTATCAGTAGAGTTACTTAACTTATATTTACTTAACTTATATTTACTTATACTAATATTTACTTTTTAGTAGTTACTAAACTTATAAAACTATAAACTATAAATTTTTACTTTTCTTAATTTTATTAGATTGTATTTCTGAAGCGCCATCTATTTAACATTTTTAAAGCTAAAAAACAAAGCCCCTCCCTCTTTTCCAGATATTGCATTCGGCAGTTGGTGTTGGACAGTCGTCACAGTCAGTTGTCAGTTTCGTCCGGTCTCTTGGTTATTTCTGGATTTTATGGTGTCAATTATTTTGGAACACTCATAAACGTTGTCTTCAATTTCCTTGAATATCTTGTTTGCATCACTTGCTTTTTTAATGACATCAAGTAACACGACAATCTCCAGCTAGAATTTAAATTTTAGTTATTAGTATTTTAACGTGATTTTTAGTTTATATTACTTAGGGGAGAACGGGGCAGTTAGGGTAGTGTATATGTTGGCACTATCGATATTGAGATATGTTTTAATGAAATCTAAGTGTAGGAAAAATTCACGCTTATGCAACCCGAAAATCCCCATCGTTTAAAAAAAAAATCATTAAAAAAGTCCTAAGGGTTCAGTAATAAATGAAACAACAATTTTAGCGCCTTAAAATCGTGTCATCAGCTTTGACAGATTTTTTCAATTTACGGGTTTCAGAAATAGAATAAAACTTTCAACAAATAATATTCTTGAAGGAAATTCTTTCCTCTTTCAATCTGATATTTTAGTTTATTATTTCTCCTTAGAGGAGTTACTGAAAAATCAATTTGATTAACGACACCCATTCTTGAGGCAAACTGGCCTGGCAACGTTGGGGCAGTTTGCGTGTATAACATCTCTGTCGTCTAACGTCAAAATGGTGAGTCAACAAAATCTGTCAATTTTTGTTAAATGTAAGATGTTAAGGCATTATATTAGAAAAACTGAACGTTGTATATATCCAGATGGTTACATTTTGAAAGCTGCCAAGAAAGTTGTTGCTGAGAAACAAAAAGTATGCTGTGATGTTTCCAAAGAAACCTCCATCCCAAAAAGAGCTCTACTGAGATATGTCAAAAATTTCTTGGCTACTGGAATTCAAGATGAAGTTGAAGCAACTACAATCATTGGGGGTTACCAAAAACCTCGTAAGGTAAATCCACTTATAATTTTTCTGTGTATGTGTTGCAATGTTAACTCTTTCTTGTTCGCTCTAGGTTTTCAGCAGCGAACAAGAAAGCAATCTTAGCAGTTACGTCAAAAGGGCCAGTGACATTTATCATGGAATCACTACCACAGACATGAGAAGATTGGCTTATCAGTACGCTACCCAAGAAAAATGTATTGTCCCTCTTTCTTGGTCGGTCAAGAAGGAAGCTGGAAGAGACTGGCTCTCTGGTTTCATGAGAAGACGTCAAGACCTTTCTATCAGAAAACCACAAGAAACATCTCTAAGCAGAGCTACCAGCTTCAACAAGCATTACATTGATTCCTTCTTTGACAATGTTGTGGTTGAACTTCAGGTGAGAGATGCACACTGGTTACAGTCTGCCTTACAGTATCTGCAACAGGGACGTCTATTCCACCATATTTTGTCTTTCCACGGTAACATTCTTTTCATCTGAAATGTCGTCTTTTGCTAACAAATTTGTCTCTTTATTTCAGAGTTCATTTAAAGGAATATTTCCTCAATGGTGCCCCTCTTGGTTCTGTTGGATCAGCCAATAAGTCTGGCTGGATATGTCAGAAAGATCGGTCGACTTTGCTCCATCTTTCGTCACGGATCGTCCTTTTAATTCATCACCAGTCCCATCTTCATAGAAATCCCAGCATCCAACGATAACATCGTCCAAGAAGGCCAAACTCCCGTTCCAGTCCAAAAAGACCAAACTCCCGTTCCAGAGAACCACATCACACACGGCCAATGTTCTTAGTTATTTTAATGATCTTGATGTCGTGGCCATTTTAATTTTTGATTTTTAAATAACTCATGTATCGTTGTCATTTCCACCAAGAATATACTTTTGAATCTTAACTTTCTTTCTTTCTTTATACGTTTAACTGATGTACCGTCCCTTGGACTGTAAGTCCATAAGAATAACATGGGCTTTTATGCCCCCATACATGGAGCGAAGTGCCCCTTCAATGGGGCATCTCGTCTTTTAATTTTTATGTTTTCAACTTTACTTTTTGGTCTAATAAAGGGGAGTTTCTGTAAATTAAAAATTCGAGGCATATAGCTCATTCTCCCCTCTTTCTTTTAAGATAATCGGGAGTTTCGAAAGTTTATTTTTAAAAGTATGGTGGCCAAAAAACAAAAAATCGCGTCAACGAGTACAACTCTCCCCTACATTTTCTGCTAATTGTATCTGTTGGGCCCATTTTGCATAATCATTTGTTATTTTCTTGCCAAAAGCAGCTTGTTTTAAAATGTAATCTAATTTCTCATCGTCATAAATAAACGTTGATTCATTGTTCCACATTTCAATTGCATTTTTAATTTTAAAGTTAATTCTACTCAAGTTGTTAAATTCAATTGTTGGATTTTGACAAAACACCCGATGGTTTCAACAGAACTCATTTTCGATGTTTAACAACAGTTAATAAAAATTTAATCAGTCAAAAGCTTTGCCTTTGACATCGATCATTTTAAGATTTCTTTTATTTTCAACATATAGTTAGAAGAGGCTTCGAATTTAGAGCTACCCGTATTCCATTTTGTATTGTCCGTATTGCCAAGTAAAGCGTTCGGTCATTGACAAAGAAGACGGTCAGAGAAGAGGAAGCCATTTTGGGATGCTATTATTTAACGGTGGTTATTGAATTCTTGGCCAATGCTCTTTTTAGTTTGCTTCCTCAAATCATCTGGGGTGCAGTTGGGCCAGTTAATCTTGAAAATATCGTCCCACGCCTTCATTACCGTGCCTATTCATTCGTGTTTACAAGTTTAGTATTTATTCTTGAATTGTAGGAAACTAAACTTGTAACTTACTGATGAGTTCGTTTTTGTGTGTTTCAGGAATTGCTTTCCTATGTGATGAAGGTCCAGATGATGACATTTTGTGGTTTCGCAGAAAATTGGGATCCCACAAAGTCTTCATCAATTCTCTGACATATTTGGTTAATCCATAGGACGCTCTTTCATTGTATGGTGTATTCCTGGTTTTTCTTAGGTGGACCTTCCGTTTCAAAATTTCTTCATCTACATTGTGCTGTAGCTTCTAAACTACTAACAATTCTTCCCAGATTGCCATTATTAAAATTAACTTTGCTTCACCAATGAAAATCCTTAGAATAAAACGGAACAGACAAACTGAAAAGCGAAAAGACTGAAGTTTTCAAACTGACGAGACGAACGTTGAAGTTGAACCTGTGTTTTCGAGGTTTTTTTTAGTTTGATCATGAAGGAGGAATGGAGGAGGAGCTAGTCGGGAAAATTTTTGAGGCGATGATGATATCTGCCTCAGGGGAAGGATTCGTTCCTTTTTCTGCAACCAGAGGCGGAAGAGTAGCGAAGTATGTGAAAATCTGGGCTTTCGCTGGGTCGTATCAAGTAGCTAAGATCTCAGCGCAACTCAGCTTGGATCACAACTTGATACATTTTCTCTCGTCTGCTCAGTGATTTAAATCGATACATATATCGTCTTGCAGCCAGCTTTTATAGTGACGCTCTTTTTGTTTTTGAAACATGGCGATTTCTCAACAGCCACGCATATTGACAATTGCTACGGTCATAAGTGAAGTGATACAACAGAATACTGATGAATGTGATGTTATTTGTCACGAGTTCAGCCAACCTCTTATTGCTTAACAAGACATTTTAAATTCAGGGCGAGATGGTACAAGTCAATTCACTGGGATTGAAGACTATATCGATAGCTAAGCAAATTCTTACAATATATATATTATTTTTTCCATTCTCCGTAATGAAATGCTTCTAAAAAAATGTAACTTCTTCTTTATTTATACTTTTATATTTATAGTTGCATTTGCATTTCATGTATTTATTTGAAAACAATTTAAATTTTGCAGCATTTCATATTTCCGCTTTTATATTGACTTCGTCTGCTTGGCAGTAAAAACTCCCTGTATATCAGTGATCCAAGCTGAGATCTTAGTTACTTGACGAGTAACCTGAGCCCCGTTCAAATCCGGGGAACTTTTGTCTAGCGTAAATTCGAACTCTTTTGCTATTCGCTTTTCTGTAGCTTAATCATCTGCCCGTAATAGATTTAAGCATGGGAAATCTGCCCAGTACTTTACTTTAAGATTATCACGGCGATGCTATAGACATCTGGTGGTGATGTTGCGTCATCAAAGATTGCGTCATCACGGCGACGACATCTGGTGGTGATTTGTTTGGGCATGTTCCATTTTGGGGGAGGAGCCTGTGTTGACACAGACACAGGCTCCTCCCCAAAAATGTCCGTGACAGACACAGGCTCCTCCCCCAAAAGCTTGCTGTTTTATTATATATGGATACGACCCTGGTTGCTATCGTTAGTCGTTACGCAGCAGATAAAAAGTCCGTAACGGTGGCAACTGGCAACCAAAATAAAGCCTAGGGGTTACTACCCAGGTAGCACACAGAGCTGTTACAGACTCATGTAACCGATCTGTTTCACATACTTGTGAAACAGGTCCGTATCAGGCTTGTTACATCTCTGTTTTACAGGAAATTTGTCTGGAATTGCTCTGTTTTACAGGATTTGGTAAAAGTTTGTTTCACAGATCTGGAACAGATCTGTTATCTTTCTGTAATACATAAATCTGGTTTTTAACTGTACTACAGACATGTTACAGATCTGTTTTTTACTTGAGAAAATTGTTTCTGATTTAGCTCTGTTTCCCATGTTTGTCACTTGTCTGTTTTTACTCTGTATTACCCAGTACAATATGTTTCTGTTCTGTGTCTGTACTCCAGGTCTGGTACGGGTCTGTATTTCCCTTGTAAGACATAAGTCAGTAATCATCTGTTCAGAGTCTGTACCCCAGGTATGGTACAGGTCTGTATTTTCTATGTAAAACTGAGTTCAATGATTATCTGTTCTGTGTTTGTACCCCAGGTATGGTACAGGTCTGTATTTTCTATGTAAAACTTAGTTCAGTGATTATCTGTTCTGTGTTTGTGCCCCAGGTATGTACGGGTCTTTATTTCCCTTGTAACACCTATAAGTCAGTAATCATCGTATCTGTGTCTGTATCCCAAGTATGGTACATGTTTGGATCCCAATGGAAAACTGAATTAAACGTTTCTTATATGTGTAATATCACTGCAATACCATGCAGTAAGAAGTTACACTCTAATAGTCAATGCAGCTAATGGCTATGAGTTTAGTTCAGTAGGCCTACTCGAACAACAACAATAGTTGTTTATCCACCGGACGGAGAAGTATTATTATACATAAATAGGTATAATAAAGACTTGTAATTGGTGTGGGGCCAATCTTGGTCTTGTTACTATCGGAAGAGACCAGTGGTAGTCATATGTAGCAATCAGTTTCGTGAGAGAGACATGTCAGACTGTTTGTTGAATGAACAAGTGTACAACTGTGAAATATACATCATTATGAAATATATCGAGAATATAATAACGAGTTCTGGTGTAGTGGTTAGCGTACTGGCTTGTGAACTCAGAGGTTGATGGTTCGATTCCAGAGGGAGGCAAATCTTTTTTTTTCTTGAAAATCTGTTTTTGGTCTGTAAATCGTGATCCCGTTTTACGGATCTGTCACAGACCTGTATGACAGTCTGTAAAAGTGTGCCACTCCAAACAATTTACAGACTCTCAAAAACAGATCTGAAACAGACCTGAAACAGAGTCTGTGTGCTACCTGGGTAAGTAGGAGGGGTACCAATTATTGAGAATTAATGTTTACCATTTCCAATTTTTAACCCATTTATATTTCTTAGGGGAAATTTCCTCAGACTGTGTGTTCTCAGAGTCTGCCAGCAAAGTGAAAAGCATATAGACAAGATCCTCAATGTGAGTGAATTTTTCAAAAGAATATTCACAGTTATTCATTCCAATGATCCAGTACTTTTGCAAGTTATCATTGTTTTTTAACAATTAAATATTAATTCTGTTTTATGGTTAGATTGCAAGATCTCTGGCATTGAGAACTTTGGGGAGTATGGCAATTCTGATCAGAAATCAGTGCATTACAGCATTCACAACAGTTTGGACAACACACAATGCTCCCCTGTCGAGTTAGAGGCAGCCATCTACGCCGCATCCAAGTTTGCCACACAGTCTCGAACCTTTTCCGTCCACATGCGCAGTAAAATTGCCGAAATGATTTAGGATCTGGCCACACCTGTAAATACCAAGCTCAAGCTCAAGCTCATCCCCATCTTGCAGTACATGCACCATGATGCTTACACGGCCGCCATAGTTCGACGTTTGTGCACCCAGCTACCCAGCCCCAAAATTTCGTCTGTGTAACACTTCACACACTAACTCTGATGACTAGTGAAACTCTAGTCGAATTCCCGCAATAGCTACTCCTGCTTCTTGAATATCTTGTTCGATTCAAGTTTTGTCCAACTTAAATTTTGTCTGTCAAAGTTGCCCATCTGTGGACTACTTCTAACGTGGATGGACTCTTTGGCCTACTGCTTGATCAACCTAATCTCGAATTGCATAGATTAGAAGGACACTGGACGTTCTAGTTACCCTAGCCATGGCTGAAGCCTCGAACTGTTTTTTCCTCAAGGCCGGTAATTCTGTTTTAAAAATCAAAATACCTTCCCAGGTAGCACACAGACTCTGTTTCAGGTCTGTTTCAGATCTGTTTTTGAGAGTCTGTAAATTGTTTGGAGTGGCACACTTTTACAGACTGTCATACAGGTCTGTGACAGATCCGTAAAACGGGATCACGATTTACAGACCAAAAACAGATTTTCAAGAAAAAAAAAGATTTGCCTCCCTCTGGAATCGAACCATCAACCTCTGAGTTCACAAGCCAGTACGCTAACCACTACACCAGAACTCGTTATTATATTCTCGATATATTTCATAATGATGTATATTTCACAGTTGTACACTTGTTCATTCAACAAACAGTCTGACATGTCTCTCTCACGAAACTGATTGCTACATATGACTACCACTGGTCTCTTCCGATAGTAACAAGACCAAGATTGGCCCCACACCAATTACAAGTCTTTATTATACCTATTTATGTATAATAATACTTCTCCGTCCGGTGGATAAACAACTATTGTTGTTGTTCGAGTAGGCCTACTGAACTAAACTCATAGCCATTAGCTGCATTGACTATTAGAGTGTAACTTCTTACTGCATGGTATTGCAGTGATATTACACATATAAGAAACGTTTAATTCAGTTTTCCATTGGGATCCAAACATGTACCATACTTGGGATACAGACACAGATACGATGATTACTGACTTATAGGTGTTACAAGGGAAATAAAGACCCGTACATACCTGGGGCACAAACACAGAACAGATAATCACTGAACTAAGTTTTACATAGAAAATACAGACCTGTACCATACCTGGGGTACAAACACAGAACAGATAATCATTGAACTCAGTTTTACATAGAAAATACAGACCTGTACCATACCTGGGGTACAGACTCTGAACAGATGATTACTGACTTATGTCTTACAAGGGAAATACAGACCCGTACCAGACCTGGAGTACAGACACAGAACAGAAACATATTGTACTGGGTAATACAGAGTAAAAACAGACAAGTGACAAACATGGGAAACAGAGCTAAATCAGAAACAATTTTCTCAAGTAAAAAACAGATCTGTAACATGTCTGTAGTACAGTTAAAAACCAGATTTATGTATTACAGAAAGATAACAGATCTGTGAAACAAACTTTTACCAAATCCTGTAAAACAGAGCAATTCCAGACAAATTTCCTGTAAAACAGAGATGTAACAAGCCTGATACGGACCTGTTTCACAAGTATGTGAAACAGATCGGTTACATGAGTCTGTAACAGCTCTGTGTGCTACCTGGGTTGTTAACATTTTCACCCATTATTTTATGCCATGATTTTAGATACAAAGTTACACTTGATTTGGAATCAGTGTTGCTACACTTGTGACCAATCTGATGCAGCAAAAGCAGTTCAGCTACTTGTTCAACTTGTAGTTATATCTAGCAAACAATATTCTTTTTCGTCCTCAGCGCCCGATTAAAGCCAAGACGCTGCCCATGCTGTTGAATCGCTCATATTTGGCCTCTGCTTATTGGGAAAGACCGAAGAGAGGAAACTCAAGAATGCGTTGAAATCAGCCGCCCAGCTGAGTCGTGTCGCCAGAAATCAGCGCCACCATCATTGATTGCCTCATTCGCTTGTTGCCTCAATCTTCCGGTTCCATGTTAGTCCTGCTGTGACAGGCTCTGGCTACCATCGGAAATACTCAACCGGCCGCCATTGTCCGCATCTGCAGCATTGGTCGCTATTCATAGCAACCGGCCGCCATTGTGGTTTTCTTCCGTTCGACGAAAACTTGTTCAGCTGTAAGTTTGATTCTCATCCTGTAATTTTTTTTCTTGCATGTATCATTATTACCACCATAACTGTACTGATGATTTTGAGGATACTTAATTCTGAACTATGTCAACATCTTCTTAGGTTGTCACTTCTGGCCACCGTCGCGGTCCGCTGTCCTAACATTCGTTCTCGTCGCAGTGGATCTCGGGCAGGACCTCTGGTTCGCCTATCACAACTCCAGACGAAGGTGAAATCAAAGAGAATTGTTTATTTTTATCAATGTTAATCATCGTTTAGATATTTCTACTACAGTCTTCATTTTTCAGGTTCCTGCTTCTCTCTACATGATCCTGGCCGCCTACAATTTGCTACCGACAATGTTAATCGGCTTTTTCGTCGCTATCGTTCACTTGACAGCGAACGCGTTACTCTTTCAGACGAGAAAATCGGTCAACAACGAAGTTGACATTTCTCTGATCATGGCTGATGTCGGATTTTATCTGACAGCCAACGTTGTCGGCATTTTCACCAATTGCCTGAACGAGACTACGCTGAGATGGGCCTTTCTCGACCGTCGCTGGTGCATCGAGTCCACCATCAAATTGGACTACGAGAAGAGTCAAGAAGAACAGCTGATGCTGTCCATCTTGCCCAAACACATCGCCCACGACGTGGGCACCGACATCAGAGAGGAAGTCTAGTTGATGACGAGATCCAAAATGTCGCCGTCGTCCAGGAAACCGTTCGAGTGAGTGGAACGCGATGATACACTTTTTGCCTTTCTGTGAATAATCATCCAATCGCTTATTTTGTTTCTCATACCAGACAGTTACACGTCGAGATGATCCGGAAGTCAGTGTTCTTTACGCCGATATCGTCAACTTTACTCTGTTGACTGCAGCCCTCTCGGCGTCCAGCCTCATCTCCATGCTCAACGAATTTTTTGGCAAATTCAACGAGGCTGCCAAAGTAAACAAATTTTCATTTGATTATTTTGTCTTCCCTTCAATTAAAAAAATTTTAAAATAGGAAATCGATTGTTTAAGAATTAAAATCCTCGGTGACTGTTATTGCTGCGTGTCTAGAATACCGGACTCGACCACCACCCATGCTAAGAATTTTGTCGGAATGGGATTCAAGATGATTGAAATCTATCGCCAAATTAGGTAATAATACCCGGGATACTGAACAAGAAACGGCGGAATTAGTTATTGAGAACTACTGTGTGTTTTGGAAAAGCAACAAACAAACTAATTCTCGATATGATTAGAGAGGATCGCCAAGTGGATGTGGACATACGGATCGGCATTCATAGTAGCAGCGAGCAGCGTTATCAGTGGTCTGCCTTCGCAAGTGGCAGTTTGATATCTGGACCCGTGACGTGATCATCGCCAATCACATCAAACAATCGGTAATAGCTGGGTATAAAATGTTCCATACGACTCCTTCGCTTATGTTATATTTTAGAGTTATATTAGATTCAGACATAGATGTGTATGTGTTTTATCATTGTATAAAGTTCTTGATGTGAAATTTTTCTAGAGATAGCTGTTATAGTCAATTGACATTGCTTATTTCTCACCTCATTCGGTTAGTTATCACACGTCTCATTAAATTCCCTTCCTGTCTTTTTTCTTTGTTAGATGTGTGCAACCAAGAATCTGCTGGGGGATTCTAATCAATTTAATCCCGGGAACGGAATGAAACGTGATACTTACCTGGCAAAACTGGGAATTGAGACCTTTCTAGTCGTTTCAACCAACGCCAATCAATCGAAGGAATCTGGAGTCTAAAGGATCAAAGTTAAAGCCGATCCTTTCGCATCGCTTCCCCGTATGAACGCTGTTGTTGCTATGACTTATGAGTTATGAAGTAGCTTCCACAAAAAATCATTGGGTTGACTGTGAAACAAACAATTAACTCAATAACGATGCTGAAAATTGAAAACTCATCGCTTGACAGTCTCTACGATTGACTCCCGCCAAGCCTTCCAGTAGCGGTTGCTTACCGTATTCCGCCATCGTCATCATTACGTCACATCTATGCGGTAGACGAAGCATTTAGACGACTTGCTTGAAAGTATTTTTTTTTTTCTTTATTACTAATAAAATCTTTCCATTTCGGTTTGGCTGACAGAAAATGCGACAGTCATCACTAGCGACAGGTGACGAACATTCTGAGGAAATTTACATCCGGCTAGTGAAAAATCCCAGGAAATCTAGTGTGGCTAGCGGAACTGGAAGACGTCTTTGCCAGGGTTTGCCATCTTTAGCGAATTGAAATTTAGTAGTTGAACTTATAGTTTACCTTTGGTTGAATATACAACAGAGGCGATCGACGACTGGTGAAAACACCTCACGACGGGGTGCAGTTTTGATGGACAACACTTTAGTCAGTTTCCGGCGGATGATGGACCAAGCCGATTCTAAGATGGAAAAATCCATCGAATCCATGTTATTATCAAAAGTCAGGTTAGTTTCAAAAGATTACTTTGTATTTTCATAGGAGGATTAGGAGCTTGGTTGTCATAATCATATCAATACTTATAAGAAGACGATCCAGGGCGACTCCGGACCAGGAATCGCACGTCAACCTTTTTCTTTTCTTCTTCAACCGATCCTGGGAACTTCCTTTTTTGCAGCGTCCGGATCCTTTGTTCAACCTTTACGTCTTGGGTGCCATTCCAGTTCTGATTGGGATCATGACCATTCAGCTCACTCTCTATAGTAGGTAATAAAAAAAGGGAAATACGTACTTGCTACTGGCCATTTGGTTTATCTTTTTTTGTGTCTAGTGGCCCCCGGACATTCTGGTTGGCCTTTGGGATAGCCTTGATTATTGTGGTGTTAGTTGGCATGTGCTTGTGGGTGCCCCAGATTTGGTACTACAGTAGGAACTCTATTAACGACGACCCGGAAAATGTATTTGAAAGCCTCTCTGTTTCTCCCGAGCCGATCCAGCTCGACCGTCTCAGCAGCGTTTTTCAAGCTGGATTCTTTTTGTTCATCCCTAACGACCCGGACCCTTATCTTTCTCGTGGTTACGGTGGCCGTTGGTGCTTGTGGTCTAGTTGATCTGGTATGTTTATTTAATCTGAGTTTAAATAATTAATCATTTTTTTAAATTTATTTCTGTATTTGTTTACTGTAGGACCATGTCAAAGAATCAAATAATACATCAAAAGCAATGACAGAGAATGCGACCGGCCAGTGCAACTTCCAAGATTCTCGCATTTACCTCTGGGTAATAACCGATCACTTACTGGACTGCTCGTCATTCCCTAAACATTTGTCTGATTTTCTGGTCGAGTTTCTGGTAGTACTTTACATACGTATGCGCCTTGACGAAGTCCGTAGTCTTCAGCTTCTACCGCATCCATTTCGCATTGAAATTTAGCTTTTATGCAACTTCATAGCCATATACACAGTAATGACAGTGAACATCTACATAGAAATATGTCCGGTAAACGACACTTAACCTTAATCTTTCCTAATCTTAATAACCAATCTTTACCATTAAAAATCATTGATTGTTTTTCTTTCTCCAGCTATATGATGGTCGAGAAGAATGCCTCTTATGCCAAGCTAGTCCATCTGTTCAGCCGGAACTCAGTCATGCTTTATATCTGTTGACTATCCTCATGATTTTGCACGTGGCCGACCGTCAGGTTTTCACAATAACCTATCGAAAAATAGTAAAATTTAACTTGATTATTAATATTGGATTTACAGATTGAATTCATCAACCGGCTAGATTACGTGTGGCAGCGTCAGCTGGCCAATGAACAGGAGGAAGATAACACCACCAGAATCGTCAACAAGATGTTGCTTCTAAACATCTTGCCCCATCACGTTGGTAAAGCAAATTTTTAATCGAATCCCATCTCTAAAAAGTGTGAACAACACCTTCTACATCATTATTTTTTCCAGCTGATGTTTATCTAGATACATCCCGCTGCAGTGAACAACTGTATCACGAAGAACACAAACGAGTGGCCGTCATGTTTGCCTCTATTCCAAATTTTATGGACTATTTCGCAGAAAATGACATCGACGATCGTTGCTTAGGAGTCCTTAACTCGATCATCAGCGCGTTTGATGCGGTATAATTCAATCATTTAGCTTTAGATTATAAAAATGTAATTAATATTGGCAATTGTGAATAGTTGTCATTCGAGGAATCCGGTTATTGCAGGAGTTGTCGGAGCGCAAAAGCCGCTTTACGACATTTGGGGCGATACGGTCAACATGGCATCCCGGTTGGAGTACACTAGTAAATTGGGTGAAATTCAAGTAAACGAATAAGATGTTTAAAATACTTTCAATATAATAAAATTACACCGTAACCTGATTGGATTAGGTTACAGAAAAGACGGCCAAATTACTGGAAGCTGTTGGCATCCACTGTGAGAAGCGAGGCGAAACGTTCTTGAAAGGCAAAGGCCTCGTTATGACGTACTGGGTGCGTCCGGAGGAGTTAGATTCCTACGATTCTCTTCAAAATTCCTCGGCGCGATTAAGAGCTTCCTCATCGGTTTGAGCGACATGTTATTGACATCAACTTCGGCTCGCAGTTCACTAAGCCGCAAACCAATCGGCTGTCCGTTCTGATTGAAGAAGACAAAGGAGAACGTTCCAGTCAAAAAGGTAGATAATTGACTTGATATTCCTGTAATCACTCTAACCGTTCTGTATATTTGATAAATGTCTAGCTTTTGTCGTCTTGTTCTAGTGTGGGAGCTAATCTAATCTAGCTCTTACATCACCTCTTCTCAGGAAATTCGAGTTGTAAGAAGATGTCGATATTGTGTCACTGTCGAATGAAGACGTTAATTTAGATATTTATGATGAAGATTAAATGCACCTCTAAAAAAAATTCCCCTTTTTTAATTCTTTTTTTTTAACTCAACTGCCTCACCGGTAAAGTTCTAAGGCACTCAACTTCTTTATAGTGACATATTATACTGTCAAGTGTACATAAATTTTAAAAAAATTGAATGAATGATAACTGACGGCTGACCAATATATTATGTGAGGGAAAATCCAAATGAATACCACCTACATAGCAAGATCAAATTTTTAAGCCCAGATTAGAGAGAAACGGGTTGTTTCTAAATTTAAAACATAACTAAAATGGTAAAGATCATAGAGAACAAACAAGTGAGAGTGGGATAACAAGGGTCATTTTGTTTTCGTCTAAGCCGGGGACAGGTTGGGGACGATAAATTTTCCTATTAAAAAAAAATTTGAAAATTAATTTTGTTAACACTAGATGGCAATATTTATGGTTATCTGTTTATTACTTAGCAGACGCTTATTTCCTTCGATTTGAATTTGTGACATTTTTTAAAATTGTGTCACATGATTTGAAGTTTTCAAGTTTTAAAAAAAGCCACACTTTTAAAACTAACATTTTATAATAATTGCTAGACAAATTGCATGCTTGTCTCAAATGTTTAATTTATTATCGCCAGATCAAATAAGATAACTAAGAAATTACTAAACCTGTTTCGAAAATACTGCTGATAAACAACCGCGTAAATTCCCTTTGAAATACTTGGCGCTGAGCCAAGTCCTGTGCAGTTCGTTGTGGGAGCTCGTGGGATCGCCCAGTATGTCGGAGACGATAATGAATTTCTGGAACCTTTATCGTATTACGCTGGTATAGTCGCTGAAGAAGCCCGTGAAGAAGCCAAGTTTTTAACGGAAGTTTTTAAATCAAGAACGATACCTTGTGTTTTTCGACCAAGGCTACGTCAAGGTCAAGTATTGCATGTATACGCAGGTAAAATTTTCTCTAACAAAATTTCAAATTAAATATGCCATTATTGGTATTAATTTTTTGAAATATAGATCATGAGGTTACCCTCCGCAACCTGCGCCCTTTTACAAAAAAAAATGTGAAAGTCAAAGAACTCTATAATCCTTAGGCCCAATATCACATGGGAATTATTCGAAAAAAAATATATAGTCATGCGCTTAATGTAGGTCAGCGTCAGCTGTGTATAAAATCAGGGTCAACTTTTAAAAAACTCACCTTGGACAGAATCAGATGGACTATAGGTCCTACTTATGGCGGAGGTCCTTGAATTTTTCTTATCTTTTCAGATAAGATTTTACCGGATTTTACCCTATAAATATATGCGACTCATTTCTAGAAACTTCATTGCATTCGAGAGAAGCTATAGAGAATCTCCATCCAGTCCATCTATAGTTGTGAGCTATCGTCGTTGTCCTCACGTTCTCTTTTGAATTCGCTCCAAAATTCCAACAATTCAGTGCTGTTAAATTTGTCTCCAAAATAGTATTGAGCATGGCTTATTTGCAAAGTGTTCAAGATCTCTTTGTGCAAGCGATCGAAAACGACTCCACGACTCAACTAAGCGAAATATTCAAAAATTGCAGCAAGTTGGAAGTAATGACAAAGATATGGACACCGACACCCAGTAGCGAACAAGGTGAAACTCTTTTAATTTCGGCCATCAAGACAAAACGTTATAACGTGATTGACTTTTTGGTTAGAATATTGAGAGAATGTGTCAGTGACAAAGAGTGTAGATCTCTGTGCCTTTCTACCTTTTGTCAAATTCAAACCGACCAAATTTCCATCGTCGACGTAATGGAGTGTTTGATTGATCCTTGGCTGCTGGAACCACGTAGGGACGAACCCCTTTGGTTGGAATTTCTTTGGAATTGTATCAAGTCCAGCTCGATCCCTCGACAAGACAAAATCGATGCCTTGGAATTAATCGGTGCCACCTTTATCTTTATCCAAGTGAAAAGTCAATCCAAGGTAATGTGGGCACCCCATCACGGACTGCAGTGCTGGAAGGATGCCATGGCACTGCGTTACTCCACAGGCGAACGGGCCATCCCCAAAACACCTAACGTTTTCACCGATGAGGCTGCTAAGGCATTTGCCGATAATTCCGAAGTGCTAACCTTAGAAGAACTGGAACTAATGGAGCAAGAATCGTCCATTTACGGCTGTCCGCCAGCTTGGGGACTCGCCAGTTCTCATTGGCAATGTTATCTTCGAGTTCAGGCTCTTTTAGTGAACCAAAGAGTCGTCAGCCAAGTGAATAATGGGCCCTATTACTTCCATCTAATTAATTTGATTCGGTATGGCTGGGACTGCAACTCGTACCGAAAAGAACCCAGTCGTGCGTTCAACATTTGCTTGCTCATTATCGACCAGGCGAAATCGTTCAGCTCGACGGCATCTTCACCCAAATGTATTCACATTTTCGTCGAAACACTCGATCTGATGTCAAAGTGTTTCGAACGGATGCGAGAAGAGACCGCGGAGAGCCCAGAACGACGGGAATTGACTCCCGGTAATCTTCTGAAAGCTATTGGATGCTGCACCGTCATAGCCAATCTACTACCAGTTCCACTAATGAATGATAAGGATCACAATAGACTTCACAGAGTGAACATATGCGCCTACGATTTTGTTTCGCTGCTGTTCAAGAGTTTCCCCCGGTTAAACCAGGAAAAACACAAGCAACTTGAGGAATGCCTTTCTCAATTTATTCCCCTAGACGTTCACCGTGGATCGCACAGTCTTTTACATGCTGGAATTAATCGGTCCGTGTGGTTATACGAAAGCAATACCCAACGTTTGATTAAACTGTTCTTGAAAATGGGGGTCGATCCGAATGCCACGGATAGAAAAGGGAAAACTCCGCTTCATATTTTAGCCGAGAAATGGAACTGGACTCGATTCTCGACTTACTTGGACTCGGCCGACTTTCCTTCCGAGTCTCTGTCAAATGTTTTTCAATCACTAGTGGAAGCAGGTGGTCATCTCGACCAAGCCACACCAGAAGGCCATACAGTGATCGATTTTTTGGAAATTCAGCGAAAGAAACATTCCCTTCATGACTATTATTTTAATTCTTATCTGAACTCTCTGATCAATACCGTCTTGCCCCTGTCTTGTTACTGCGCTCAGTCCCTTCGTCAACACAAAATTCCACTTGGAAATCAACTTCCGCCTAGAGTGCATTCATTCATCCTTCGGCACAGCGCGCTTAAGCGCTGACTTCTGAATTTTCGCAATTTCTTTATTATTCAGTTCATGCCAATCTTTTTGTGTACCAGATGATTATTATATTTTTGTAAAATATAAATTCGTTTAGTGCACACATGAAAAGTACAGATTTCTACTTTGTTTCATTTCAAGTAACAAATGCGAACTCAAAGAGTCCAGTTAAAAAATCCGGAAATCTTGAATGATCTGCACTCGCACCAGTCAAAATCCCGCCAAAAGGTTTACCTATATTGTTGTACTTCAGTTCACTAGATGGCTCTTTTCATGTAAACAAAGTGACGTCTGATTAAAAAAAAGTGCAGTAGTTAACTCGTTCATCTGCTTCTTTCACTATTTTGGTTTGTCTTTTTCACTCTTGTACTTAATTGGAATTGTAGAAAGATAATTCAAACCACCATTTGCATAGCGTAAACTTGCATGTCCTATAAAGATTTAATTGGTTGCTGTACTTAATCAAAGTGTCGAAATGTTCCTCACGTCTTTTCTGAAAAAGATAAGTAGCAGTGAGAGCAAACCGCCTCCCGAAACAGTTAATAATGTGATATTAGAGAAGGCTGTAACCGTAAGTTCACCAGTGAACTTGCCAAGTTGGAAGGACAGATCAATTTGGACATCATCGTGCAGACAGGAACCAAATGTTCAGAATCAATGTCAAGAAATCAAAGAAATCATCACTGGTCTGTTTCGTCTTTATCATATTTCACCACAGGGTAAAACATTTATTGATTTTTATTTTAGACTTGCTGAGGACAATTAGAGACCCTGAAAAGCCCAACACGTTAGAAGACCTGTTGGTTATTACAGATGAATCTGTTCAAGTACAACCATTCGAGGAAAATGGTTACTTGGTTAGAATAGATTTCAATCCTACAGTTCCTCATTGTTCACTTGCAAGCCTTATTGGCCTCTGCCTGAGAGGCAAGATTCAGAAAAATGTGGTGGAAAGGATTAAATTGGACATAGTTATTGCAGAGGGGAAACACAGCACAGAAGAAGAGAGTAAGTCCTAATTCCATATTTAAATGTTCAAAAAAGCTTTCATTAAAATATTCTTTTACTTTATTCCCATCCAGTCAATAAACAAATCAACGACAAGGAAAGAGTCGCCGCCGCCTTAGAGAATCCCAACTTAAAAGAAATGGTCGATAGTTGCATAAGAGATGAAGAATAATAAGAATTTTGTTAAGAAAAAAAAATAAAAGACGATAAATTTCCTCAGAGTATTTTGTATTCCATTCCATGAGATCAACTCACAAGTATGAAAGGCACTGCAAAGGCACTGCAGAGACAATTTCATCGCACATATACACCCTGGATTGATTTTAGTAGAAGACTAGAAACAATTACCAAAAAGCTCCCTGGTATATATATAAATTTTGCAAGTGTTATCTCTGGTAAGAAGAAAAGCATAACCAAAAGCGACAAGCAAGTTTGTTTCGTGAAAGACTTGTAAACTTAAAAAAAGATCAAAATTTCTCAAAAACGAGACAAGTTAAGTGAAAAACAAAAGGGAAGTGGGGTTGGGAGGCAGTAAGTAATTTCAGGCGAGTCGAGGGACTTTTTAAACTTCGGACAGGACCGCAGGAGTGCTGGGAATAACATCCATAATCACTTTGACAGGGTCGTTGTTGTTTTCCTCGGGCTCGATCTTGGACGCAGGCTGCTGCTTCTCCAAGTCCGTGGCGGTGCATAGGGAACGAGTGCGGGGTGCTCGACGGCCGCTACCGCGTCGGACGGGCTTGTCTGGCTGCGCAAGGTGTTGATTCAGCAGCTTGATGACTTCCTCCACGTCAGCTTCATTCTTGCCTTTGATGTTCTCTTTGATGACCTCGACCACACCGTCATCTTTCTTGTCCTGCAAAAGAAATTTCAATTAGATTCTTCCGGTTAAGAATTGAAAAGAAGACAAACTCACCTTGAATGTTTCCGTAAGGCCTACATAGGTGATGCCCGACTCGACGAGCATATGGCGGAGGAATCCAGCTCGCCGACGAGGCTTGATACCTTGGCGAAACATGTCAGCGAATACCGGTCTCCATTGAGCCTCCTTGGTCAATTCTTCTTTGATTTTCTTGACTTGTTCGAGCAAATGATCGCAACTGATGAGGTTCTCCTTAAGTACCCCAGTGTTGATGCGGCCGCCATGCACCTTGCGAAGAATCTTGTGAAGTGCTTGAGCACGTTGAACAGCGCTCTCCAAAGGTGTGTCGACTCCAAGGTGGTGATCAGCCAAAGCTTTAAGGACCATGCGATGTTCGTCCTTCAAATCATGCACCTGTTTTCGATTGCAAGATAAGAATATCTAACCGATTCACGTGTTACGATATTTCAGTTATTACCTGTTGACGGAGCAGATCCCAGCCATTGACACATCCAAGCAAAATCTTGTTGACATCATCAAGAAGACGGTAACGTTCCAAAGCCTAAAACAGAGTGAAAGTTAGAAACGAGTCTGATAATATAAACTAAATGGCGACATACCTGGAATAGCTGAAGGATCTTGGAGTGACGTGGTTCAAAGAAGACTAGGACAATTTTCTTGTCGGGGAAATTATCTTTTTGGAGCTTGATGAGCCACGAGGCGAAATCATTGCAGGCGGCCACCTCGCTCTTGGACTTGAGCATTCTGTTGTTGCGGATCTCCTTGAGCATGCGGTAACGACCCGTGTCAACGATGCGAAGATTGTAGTTGCGAATTACGTTCAGCGGTAGCTTGCCATACGGCATGACGTACTCGTTGAAATCATGCCCTTCTGCTTTCTCTCCCTGCGCCATGTAGAATGATCCCAGGTTGACCATCTCGTCGATGAGGCGTCGACCAGTAACGGTGGCTTCCCACATAACCACAGCAATGCTGTCATCGTGTTCAGGCATTGGCTGGACTGGCTGAGTGGTGATCACAGCGGGGAGAGCATCACATTCCACCTTGGCCTCTGGAGTTGGTGGCTGAATCACCACCTCTATGATGGTCTCCTCGGTGGAAGATGAGGTCTGCTGTTCTTCACTGTTGTTGGTCATTTCTGTAATTTTATTCTGCAACACAAAACACTATCGATCAATCAAAAAGCATTCAAAAACAGTGTAGATGGTTAAAAACAAAATGTGAGCAAAGAGAATACGAAGGCAGTCTTCAAGAACAGTTCCCCCTTTTCTTTAACCAATGTGGTATTGAACAAAAAATCGTACTGGGCTACTGACTCAACAGATGGAAACAAATGCAAAGAGAGCAAAGAGAGAATCAATTGGCAAAACATGTGCTAGACCTTATTAAAGAAGGGGAAAATGTTCTTGAACATTGCCGAATAAATTGCTTAGATCTGAGGCGAGCTCTCAATGGCGACGAAGCACATGTGTACTGAGAGAGGAAAGAGGTTTGTGTGGAATCTTACCGAGCTCTTGTCTCGGACGCGGCCGGTGAATAAGTAACCGTTCTAGTCTTTCTCGAACCTCGAATTAAACGATTCCCAACCCTACCTCTTTTCTTTCATTCGCGCCTGTTGTATAATATGTCTACGGTGCCTAACAATGAGACGAATAAAAGGTATTGAACGAAGGCGAAATATTACCTGTGGCTGTGTCTTTCAGGATGAAATGATTGGAATTTTCACGGGAGGAATGGAGGTTCGTCTGCTCTTTCAGCCGATGGCGTAATCTGTCTGGGGCAGGGTGAGAAAAAAAAGAAAGAAAAAAGATCTAGAACAATGCAATTAATGAGAAAAACTCGTTTGATTAAATCAATCAAGGTTAATTGTCGAAATAAATATTCTCTAAATTTTTCGTCATTTTTGTAAATTTTGTTGATTAGCCTACATGGATTTTGTTTGAATATTTGTCAAATCAAGTCTTTCTCTGAATTCAAATTTTCAAACTATTAAAAATGTCGTAGTAAATATAATATATTTTTTTATTGACTCACACTGACTTTTTCAATCATCCTTTTTCGTACGATTGCACTTTAAATGCAATTAAAAATGGCAAGATTTCAACATGATTTCAACGTGGAAAGTTTTCGAGTTTCGACTGCTACGACATAATCACGTTAGAAGTGTTTTCACGTCATCATTAGCAGTATTTTAGCTATGATAATCAAGGTTGAACAACTGGATCATTATTTATTTCGATTTTAATTAGTTTAGTTAATAAGATGTTAACATTTTATTAATCGATTGACAGGTTTGTTTTCATTATGTAATTGACTTAGACGCCATCTAGCGGCGTGAATTACAACACCGTACATCTTTACAGGCTAATCTTGCGGTAAAATTAAATCTCGCAATCCAGCTCAATTATCAAAAGCAATTTTAACAACTTTCTAAAGTAGCTTTTCAATCATCGCCATTTTTATTCCTCTCTGAATTCGAAATAAATCTACGCCGAAATTCTTTACTAAATGAACGCATTAAATGAACCCCTGTGATTCATGACCAAATTGAACGAATCGATAGAACAACCCCCCCCTAAAAAAACTCTCCAAGATTAATAACCGATAAATTCCCAAGTTTAGACAACCAAAACCCCAACGATGACGCAACGCAAAATAAGTAAAAAAAAGAATCGAAAGTTGAAACTAGTTAAGTTGGAGGGCGATATAAAAAAGGGCGTGTGTCGGTCGGTCGGATTGGCAGGTATGAAAGAAAAAGGGATGGATGGAAAACCCATCAAAATCGAGCTAAAAGGGTTCCAAAAAAAATAAAAGTGAAGGTGTGTTGAATGTGTGTGCACACGTGTCCCATTCATGAACTCTTTTTACTAGCCTATATAGTCTGTCACCCCACCCACCCACCTCTCGGACAATCTTCTCCGACCTTTTTCTTTTTGTTATCTCTATCCCGATATCAAAATAAGTAAAGAGGGGAGCTAGAAAGTCTTTTTTTCTTTTTCGTTTAATCAAAAAGGCTTAAAATGATGCGCTGGCGACTTCATCTGCCAGAGTGGCCAGACAACAGCAATGTTGTGTTATAAATAGAGTTAACCATCGCCAGCAAAGTCAAACGATATTATTTGCGTAGACACACCTCACGGTTGTATATCTGCCCGGTGTGTTGTGTAGAAGCCCCCGCCGATGCAAATCGATAAAAGTGCATGGAATAAAAGGTGGAATATATACGAGAGAGAGAGAGAGAAGCAGCAGAGGGAGATTTTGTGCTGAGTTTTCCTCCCGCTTTGAATTCATTAATCATCATCAACGATGAGGGGGCCGGATAGAGCGAAAAGCTGAAAGGAGGGGGGTGGGGGGAATAGTGTAACCCCCACGGGTGGAGCCGTCACCCACCCACCCAAATATAAAAAGGTTTTTTCCTTTTTTATTTTATTTGAGATGGAGAATCTGGCATGAAGAATAGAAAAAGGCCCTTTTTTTTGTTATTTGATTCTTCCCTTTGGCAGATGTTTCTCTTGTTGTACACATCCAAGATAGAAGAAGAAAGAAGAAGTAGCGATGAAGTATCAATGAAGTATCACCTTTTTTTCTAATGGGCTAACCGTGTCGTTTCTTTCTCCCCCCCCCCCCCCCCCTTTCACCCACCAGCCAAAAGGAAACCCAGTGGGTGGGCAGCAGCAGATCATTCGATCGTGAAAAAGAAAAGAAAAAGGAAAATAAAATAAAAACCGGTCCACATCTATATACATACAGTACAACACGCATCCAGTGCGCCACTATCAACTCCCGCCGGAATAAATAGAACAGAGCAGAGAGATATTCCATCCTCACACACACCTGCAACATGTCACCGGGGGCGTGTAGAATGGGAGGAGCACGGGGCCGCTCTCCTGACGTGTCTTGTTTGACTTTCAAATATAAGGAAGAAAAGAAAAAAGAGTCATATAATACACCCGTGAAGGGTTTCACCTCCTCCCGCTCCCCCCCCCAGCCAACCCCCCTAAATGTTAAATCGTAATGCGATTCCTCGCTGAATTATTGATGCGCAATATACTAACAGTACGACGACAGCCCCACCCTTCCAGGTCTCAGCCGTCTGGCCGCGCTCACCTTTTCAACGCGTTTTCAAATTCATCGCAATCAAATTTATTCGTTCAAACAAAAACAAAAACAAAAATCAAAATTAACTTTATAGGGTGTAATCTTTAAGAAAAAACATCCCAAAAAAGGGGGTGGGGTGGGGTGGGGGAGGTGGTTATATAGAAAGTGGGTGGCGGGAGCGGCTAAATGAAAATAGATGACAGCGTCTATACTGTGCACACGTTGTGGTGGTGCTCTGTGGGTTTTTTTACGTAGTAGCTGCTGCTGGCCCACTGCGCTTTTTTGGGGGGTTTCTTCTTTCTTCGTTCGGGATAAAAGAAAATAGACGGTTGCCTTGTTGTTGTTTTTTTTTCCAGGAGCTCGAGCGCAAACGGCTCCTTCTTCTTTATATATTCGCCGAATGTGTGTGTGTGTGTGTATTAGACACACGCACTATATATCTAAAATGGGAGAGGTGCGGGATCTAGTTGGAACTGGGTGTGGGGAGTTTGGGCGGGAGGGAGGGAGGGAAGTGGGGCGTGCTGGTTGAAAAGAGGCAAATCTCGTGAGGTTCCAGAGTGGCGAAACATGTCGCGTTGGTCTTGTGCTCCTCTGCGTGTCTGTCTGTCTGTATGTGTTTGCCAGTAGAACAGAACAGAAAAGAAAATGGATAGAAGGTCTTCTTCTTCTTCAGATTCCCTTTTATCTCGTAAAGTAGTTGTACAATATCAGAGTCTTGTTTGATTCAATACAAATAGATTGCGATTGAATTCAAGGCGTTCGGAAAATCTCTTAAAGTCGACTGTATGACGCAATTGCCTGTTGATTAGTTGAAAATTTAATCAAATTGCGTACACGTGTGGTATAAATAGAGTTGAAAACAGCAGCAACGGTACTTGAATGATAATAAGATCCAAAAAATAAGAAAAGGAAGAAGAAATAGTAGAAAAGTTGTTGGTGGTGTTGATGCGGGATTTTCCGTCGGGAGCGGGGATGTCGGCCGTTGCCGCCATATAAATATCCTTGGATGTAAACGGCAGGAAAAAGGGTCTAGTAGTATAGTACAAGAGGAAAAGTCAGGGGGGCGCAAATCCCACATAACACATAGCCTCGTTTGCTATAGCTGCCCCCGTCCGTCGTCGCTGGCGGCTTTACACAGACACCGCGCACAACAAACACGTTGGTCATTGTAAATCGCGTAGAAGAAGAGAAGAAGAAGAAGAAGAGCCTAGCGGCCACCGGCTCCGCGGCCGCCGCCCCAATGTGAACGCTCTCCCTGACCTTCCCGAGGGAGTCACTATAGACCACCCTCCCCGGCCACCATCAACCCTCCTCCCGCATATACACAAAGTTGTTTGGTGGTGGAGGGGGGGCTAGCCTATATAGAGTCCACCGGGCCGCTGGATGAGCCAGCACACATATCCAGCAGCCGGAGAGAGAGAGAGAGAAATGGATGGATGGACCAACTATTTGCTGGTTGGCTTTTAAGCTTTTTGATGATCCCCCCACCACCCCTCCTAGATATATATGTTGTTGCTGTTGTTGTTGGCCACTATATAAACGGCCGGTTGTGTCTTTGACCATTTTTCCCATCTCGTCTCAACATCACAGAAGGAAAAAGAAAGGAAGAAAAGAATAAAAAAGAAGAACAAAAATAGATATTGTATCATAGTCCCTTTAGGCTGTTTGATGGCCGAAAGGAAAATAAATAAGGAACAACAACAGCAGCACCACCAAGTTGTTGTTGTTGGAGATGAACAAATACAAGAAAAGCTATTAGTTTCCGGTTGTGGATGTGTGTACAATCCTCCAATAGCGCGGACACATATTGAACCCCCGGCCCATGTATCACGCCGGACGACTGCCGACCCTTAATCTCACCGCCATCCCATTTTTCGGCCCTTTTTTCTTTTTCTTGTAATTCATTCCCATAAAATATCACAGCCGCACAATTTTTGTTGGGGAAAACAACAACAAAATTTAGTTTTCAAACGACATTGTGATGATGGGGGGACCAATAGAGAAGTTATACAGAGGCTATAAAAACTCGATGACGTATAATGATGATGGATGTTACAACACCTCTCTTGTTTCCGTCTAATCGGTTGACGAGAGTCAACAACACAAATCCTTCAGGAAAAAAAAAAATAAACCAAACGGCCTTTTTCTTTTTTATAAACTCCTGGATACTTTATTTTATAATGAAAGGAATCAAAATGATTTCTTTTCAAAATGTCTCAATGGATAGTCTCTCTCTGTAACATTCACGAGGGGCTTTGTAGCAGCACAGGCCGAAAGAGAAAAGGGAGAGAGAGAGCTTTAAGAGTCCCTCTACTATATAAAAGCCTTAGCTGCTTAGCTAGCCGTATGAATATTAATGGCACCTCTGTGGCCGAGTTTTAATAGGCCCATCATTGCTGCTCGGTTGCAACACCAACATGTATCCGGCATTGCCTATAAATAATTCCTCTATAAGTCACACACACCGCCTACTATATATATTATACCAGCATCATCACCACCCAACGCAATTTTCAAATTTTCTTTTTCTTTCAAATTTCGATCGTCTGTTGTTTGTGTGGCAGTGACGTTTCTATCTAAAAACTAGACGCCGGGCGTCCCGCGACCTATACAACTACACCCAAGTCTCACCCTGCTGTACATATTATAGGGAAAAAAAGAAAAAAAAAGTTGTTCCTTTTATAAAGAAGAAGACTATATAGCTAGTCAGCAGCCAGCCCAGCAGCCAGGAGCAGGGCAAATAAACACGGTTGTAAATCCAGAGTTAATCTCAGGTTGACACGTCGCCTCATTTAACGGGCCGGCGCCGCGCCAGCAGTGCGAAGGGGGGCGACGACGACGACGGCAGTCTATGACTATATACACACACGACGCCGTTGAAACAGCTTTTTAAAAAGAAGAAGAAAAAGAGAACCGAAATTGTGTGTATAGTTGTGCGGGGACGAAAAGGGGTCGATGCAGTTCACAGCAGCAGCAGCCGAAAGCGGCGACAGAGAGAGAGAGAGAGAGTTTAATGAAAGTGTCTTATGCAGCAGTGATTTGGGCCTAGTAGTAGTAGTAGTAGTAGTACACACATAGCTGGAGGCTATAAGTGCGTGCCGCCGGCGTTATAGAACGGGCCGCGCGCGTGTTGAGTGCGTGTGTGTAGAACACGGAGAGAGAACTGACACCGACAGGCCCCCCGAAACAGTTTCCGTTTGTAATTTTTTTTTTTTTTTTCAATTTGGAAATTTTTTGAGAAATTCAATTTTTCAATTTGCGGCGCGTGTATATTTTGTAAGGGTAAATTGCGGGCAAATTCAATTTGTTCTCTATTTATATACGGTCGGAGACCTCAATTTGATTAAAGACAAGTGAGAATTTTGATCGATAATGTAATTTTGGATTTTTGATTCCATTTAATTAATTCGGCAGACGTGGACAGGTTCAATTCCTGGAAGACAAGTTTGGGAGACTTGCACGCAAACTCTTTTTAAAAAAATAAGTTGCTGGAATGAAAACGTTGAAATTTCTCAAATGTTTGTGACATGTCTATAATGAAACGAATCACCGTACACTGTGCCGATCCAAAGCTCGACCCTGGATATATTCACAAAAATCTTTGCAATAGCTTAATCTTTTTATTAGTAAAGCTAGTAGCTACCTATATGAGGTAAACTGACCTGGGCTTTGACAATTTTTGAAGCAAATAGATCTTTTCGCTCCATACCTTTTTTACGTGTCATATCACTGGAGACGAATTGGTTCAGCCTCATTTTATAGAAAATAAAAATTCATGAATAATCAAGAATAAATGCATGCACGTTTATCTCAAACTCAATGAATTCTTAAGCCGACGAAATATTATTTCACCTTATTCTGTTTCTATTCAAGACAAAAATGCATTTACGACGGTACCATGGTAATACTAACCTGATGGTACTTTGAAACCAACCGGTAAGCGTGTGTAGCAGTCACAGCAGTGATGTGCCCCCTCGACCCTACCAGAACGAAACTTTTCAAGGTAACGGGAGGAATAACTAGGCCTAGTAATCTGTTGCCCGATATCGATTTTAAAATCACGAAAGTACTGTTTATTGATCGATATAGGCCCTACTTTGCTATGATAATTAATGTCTTGAGCGTCTGCTAGGGGCGCGTAACAGTCATTCAAACGGAAATATATTAACAATGATTTAAAATTTCTTTTTGAAATATGATTGTAAAATGTTGCGGATCTTGAAAACAATTATTACCGCAAGCTAGTTATTTAATTTAATGATGTTTTGAAATTTAATGGAAATCACATGGTAACTGGATGTTGCGCATGAGGCAGTTCTCCCCCACCCCCTAGGTCTATATAAAGGGTGCGTACTGCTGTAGTTATAGTTATCAGAAAGTATTTCGGCAGTATTTTAAAATGGATATCCTAACAAATATCAAGACTTTTACCTTGCGGCTTCTGTCCTGGGTTACTACCGTTTTACTTGCCTCATTTGACGCAATGACCAATAAATACTTGATTGTGAATTGCGATTGGAATTTTGCTGATTTACCTGAAATTCTCAATGAACCCGACTCGTCAACATCAGCCCCAGACGCAAGCACACCGGCAATGCAACAACCTGAACTAATAGTTCTATCCCACCAAGAACTTGAGGAAATTAAACGGTTGCCAAAAGCCAATGGCGATTTGGGAAAAGGGAAATAAAAGGCTGTTGAATGAATTAAAAGAGAAACCGATCGGGTCCACTCACCAACTCGACGTGAATGAAGCAAGTGCTGCCGATGAGTTTGACCAGCTGGAAGAAATTCCGCCACCCATTTCCAACGATCCGGTTACCACAAATAAGCCAGTTTGTTTCATCATGTTCTGAGAATAAGGAAGCGGGTATCAAGCTGGAAAAGTCTCCATTGATTTCAAATGAGAGTGACCAACCCTCTCATTTTTCTGCCATACTACCAAATGAGAAAAAGGACGATAGAGGTCCACAAAAATAAAACAAAATTTCATTTTATTTGAAAAAATGCAGATGAATGCTAAAAAAAAAATCAGGCAAACAATTTCAAAGAAAACTAAGAAAATTATTGAAAAAATAAAAATACTCCCCCCCCCCCCCAAAAAAAAAAAAACATTTCAACGTCAAAGCTTGAAATGGATGAATCGGAATATATCTTTACCACATTAAGAAAAATACTTTCATAGTTTGGGTTTGACGAAACATGTTCCCAGGCCCAAGTCAAAAGGGCTTACAAAGATAATAAATGTTTACTCTATCACCCGGACCGGCACGTTGCATTAACGGAATCAGAACGGAAGGAGTTGGAAGAATGTTTGAAGATCTTTAAAGAATCTTATTACGGCCTGATATTGGAAAAATGCAGCAGCAGTGACCAAATCACGGACCCCCCCAAAATCTGGAATGTTCACATCACTCATCACGGAAATCAACTTTCGCCATTTTGGGTTGCTCTCTGCCTATATACGTACCCTTCCAGTGGAAATCCGGAAATGATCAGCAGAGAGGTTTCCCTGTTAGTTGAGTTGGCTGCTGTTGTCGAGTGAGTCTGTTTTTCTATATAGCAAGAAAAGTGTTTGCTATAGTGTCGAGAAGAAGCTGGATATCCTCGTGATTGTCAGTATCGACTCTTCTACTTGTGAGGGAATAACACACATCCGGGCGATTCGAGTTTCTCAATGGCACCTATGAAAAATGTTATTGGAATGACTAAGTACTCGGTCGTCTAGGTGTTTGTGGCATGAGTGCCGATGCAGTCAATTTTTACGGGGAAATTTTGATCCGTTCTGTTTGTTGTTTTTTCCTTTCGAAAACTGAATTTTTAATAATACAATCAATTCAAATATCAAAGAAATACACAGTCAAGTTCATTTCAACAATTATACACGTATAGTATTACCGTTTAAAAATTTCAGGTTTACTTTGAAGAAATAATCTGGTTAGTATGTTGTAATCCAGAAACTATTTTCGAAACGATAGCGTATACCTTGCAGTATACAAACACCATCATGTATAGTAGTAGGGGCTGGTGGCTGATAGATAAATATAGATTTGGACGTTGCTGGATTACGACCGTGAATGGCTGCCAAATGAAACGAATTAAAAATTAAAAAGAGAAAGACAATAAAAATAAAAAAGTCTTAATCATTCAAAAGAGGAGGAACCAACATCATTAGAGAAGTCAGATAATTATAGCTTACATAAAGTAGTTTCATCTTCTTTTCGTTCTTTTCTCCATCATTCGCGGTTGCGAGCGGTTTTCGTTCGCCATTTTACTATTTTAGTCGTCTCTTTACACGCAAACAAACTATAAGAGAAGACAATAGTAAAGCAGCAGACGAAATTAAAGAGAGATGAAAGAGAGCTAGGGGGGGAGGCCAAAGTAGATAATCAGGCGAATAAATGATGGAACAACGGATCAAATGTCAATGTCTCTCTAATGAATTCGTCCAGCCAGCCGGCCAGCCCAGCCGGCCGTGTAGAAATTCTTATCCCAATCGCAAAGAAAAAGAAAAGGCCAGCAGCCGCTAGCAGCAGGTTGGCTAATAATCAATGGAGAGGGGGTGACCCCGACATGTTTGGGTCTACCGGATATGATGACGGGGGGGGGGGGGAATTTCTAATCAACAATCAAGGCCCGCGCTAGCTTGATGAACAAATTTTTTTTGGTCAGGTCGTCAGGTATATGATGATGTGATTAAAAACCTTCTTCTTCTTGCGGGCGTCCATATGTACTCGACTGTTGCTGGTGGGGTCATCGCCAGGTATGTCCTGATTATTGGCAAGACAGGGAGGGGGAAATCTAACTATGTTACGAGGGAGGTCAAAAAGAAAAAGAAAAACGGAAGAGAGGGGTATAGAGTTTGATATTAAAACATCCCCCGCCCCTCTCCCCCACTCTGCTGGTACTGGGTGAGGTGGGTGGAAAATATATTGGCAATTAGAGGCAGAGAGAGAGAGAACGTGTATAATATATCGATTGTAATAGAGAAGGAAAAAAGAGTATAGCTATTGTTGGGACCGGTTAGATTTATAAATGTTTGATGGAGCGAAAAGAATAATAGATTGATATAATAATCAAATGCTGATCTCATTTGGACGGGTGGTGGAGCATTGCCCGGTTACGACTGGCCGTCCGTCAAACAAAACAAAATGTAATACCCCGAATGCCGAATATCGAAATGTCGTCCCTTTTCGAATAAGAAAAAATGGGATAAAATCTGTTTCGGCGCTCTGGACTGTTCAAACAGAATCAAAGAAAAGGTGCGATAAAGCGCACGAATATTACAAAAATCAAATCATCTGGTGGGAACATGAGCCCACGGTTTTTCTCAGCCATGACAAATAGATCAACAAAACTTGACCTGTGTGTGTGTGTGTTTGGCCGTCTTGTGAGACAATGTGCGAGATATGCCCCGGCCGGACAGAAAACCCCAAAAATGGGGAGAGCCCCGGCCCCCCTTTTTTTGTATCATTTTATTTTATCGCACATATATCATCGAGATGCTGAAATCAGGGTGTGGTTCGATATGTCCTATACGTAGTCCCAAAAGGGGATAGAGAAAAGAACTCTGCTGCACTACATATATATAGAACGAAGGACGAGCGCCATATCAGTGTTAAAATGACCTTGTTTGACCCTATCCAAAACAAACCCACCGAAAAGGGAAAAAAGAAAAACACATCGGTCACACACATTTTCCACGACATCATCGCGCGGCCAGATGTTTCATTTTCTCTTTTCCTCTCCTAAATGGCGAATTGGCAAAATAAAATATTCATATTAATTTTTTTTCAACAGATATAATGAAGAATTTGAATCAATTAAATTTGTAAATCTAATTGAATATTACGTCAACATGTTTTTTTTTTGTTTTACGTCATGGCAAAAGTCTAGGTGACTCCTCCTCTACGCGGGCGGTTGGCTTTTCGGCCAGCCCTTGAGGGTCGCCGCCACCAATGGGACGGCTGGGATGAAGCGCAAGAGATACAAAGCGAAGGCGGTGCTTTCAAGAAGAAGAAAAAGAAACACCAGGAAGGTTGTTACCTCCTCCGCACAACCGATCTTGCACGCGCAGTATAGTCAAGGAAGAAGAACAAAGTCACACCCACCGCCCTTTGCCCGGCCCCCTGCCCAGCCGGATAACCTCTCCCACCTCCTTTTCTCTTTTCTCTCCCGCACAAGGTTTTTTTAGATGGATATATATACTATGCATTTACTACAGACGCATGCAATAGTGCTCTAGAGTGTGTACACACACCAAGTAGCTGCGTGTGTGAATATATAGACGATTGAGTTGGTTGGGGTTGAGACGGGCCAGCCCAGCAGTGACGACGAGTGGGAAAATCATCTTTTGTGTGTCGATGGAAAATTGTGACGCCAGTCGGCCAACATCCACGTGATGGAACGCACACTCATCATCTCTTATTCACGGCAATCTATTAACTGAAAAAAATTAAATTACCAAAGTTTTTGAGTGAAATCGAATCAAGTGAAGTGTCGGTTAGTGATTTAATTTTTTTTAAACATTTTCATCTTGAATTGATTGTAATTCAATCGAATTATCGGCAAAGAAAAATGCTGGTTCAACATCTCAATTCATCTGGTAAGTTTCTGTTTGATTTGGAAATGAATTATCTTTTTTCAAAAAAGAAAAAAATGGGAAAGGAGTGATAGTATATTTTTGGCGTGTTCATCCTGATAGCGATAAAACATCAGATAATAAATGGCCGTTTTGTTTTTTGGGCGCTGGGTTAAAAATCCCCGGAGAAAGAAAAAAAATAGAGATCCATATGAGAAAAAAGATTCTGTTGAAATAAGATTATATTCAAGTAAGAGGTGGTGGGTGGGTGGTGGGGTTGAAGGAGGTCATCAACGTCCTCGTTTGGTATTCATTAGCTTCTAGCCGAAATTTATCTTCCGCAGGAAGAAGAAGAAACTGGGTGGTTCGTTTTCCATTTCCCAATGGAATCGTCTACGGCTAACAACAACAAATCCTCCTCTTTTCTTTATATTCTTATTCGATATTTTTAAAAAATAATCATTTAACAATTGAACGATCATCTCAGGTCATCACCATCACCACCAGCATTTGATGGCCGGCAAAGTTGGCGGACACCACCACAGTCTGCACAATCTGCACCAATCAACCGTTCAGCAACAACAACAACAGCAACAACAACAGGGTGGAGGAGGCAAGCCGCAACAACAACAGCAACAACATCACCACCATCTGAGCAGCAGCTCGGGATTCCTGCACTCGCTCCAGCAGCATCCATCGGCCACATCTT
The DNA here is from genome assembly GCF_021134715.1 of Daphnia pulex. Lineage (NCBI taxonomy): Eukaryota > Metazoa > Arthropoda > Branchiopoda > Diplostraca > Daphniidae > Daphnia > Daphnia pulex. Next base: position 3,177,869 of record NC_060021.1, on the reverse strand, counting down.
CCGGCAGTCACGAAAGCGACGAGAGCCTCTGCCAGGATCAGCACTCGGGTCATCCGCAGCAGCAGCTGGGCGGCGTCCAGCAGCAACAGCAGCAGCACGTCAAGAGTCACGGAGTCTCATCCAACACGACGGCCTCGTCGACTTCGTCGTCGTCGGTGAAGCAGAAGAGGCACAGGACGCGGTTCACGCCGGCCCAGCTCAACGAGTTGGAGCGCAGCTTCACCAAGACGCACTACCCCGACATTTTCATGCGGGAGGAAATCGCCATGCGCATCGGACTCACCGAATCCCGCGTTCAGGTTCGAATTTTTTAAATTTTAATAAAAATAAAAATTAAAACAAAACAAAAATGTTTTAAAAATAAATCGAAAAGTAGCGCCGTCATGGGCGGTGGGAAAGAAATCTGTTCAAAAGGGACCCCGAAGATCATCAAACATTGGGGGGAAAAACGAAAGGGTTTTTGTCTTTGGGCTGTTGGTGAACGAAAGGTGCGACATTTGCGAGGTGTCCATCAAACTTTGGAAAGAAAACACATGACAGAGAGGTGGGGGGGGGGGAGAGTGTCGGTGACTGTGTCGGTTATTGGGAACTGTGTGAAAAATCTCACTTACGACAAGAAGAAGAAAGAAGAAAGAAGAAGAAGATGGGTGGTGGTTGGGTTGACACCTTGACACAAAACACACCTTTATAGACATTTCATCTGTCTGTATTCCAGGGTCGTCGTCACTTTTGTTTCTTGATTTTCTCTTCTGCTGGCTGGAAACCAAAAAAAGAAAAAGAAACAAATTATTATTTTTCGGTCATTTCGTTGAATTTTGAATTTGATTTGATTGGTTTTAATCATTTTTTTTTTTTTATTATTGTTGAATGGTTGATTATAGGTTTGGTTCCAGAACCGACGGGCCAAGTGGAAGAAGCGCAAGAAGACCAACAATGTCTTCCGGTCTGGCAACAATAACGGGAGTGGAGGTGCGGGAGGTGGATTGATTCCGTCGCACGTTTTGCCACCGTTCGGTTCCGGTAACGCCGGAAGCGGAGCAACTGCGTCGGGCACCAACGGCGGAGGTGGCGGAGGCGGAGGCGGACAGGCGACGGGACTAGCCGTCGATCCTTTGTGTTCGCCGGCCTCGCTCTTTGTCAGCACGGCAGCCGATTCCGGCCGTTGGGGAGTGGCTTCCGGTACGTCCTGAAACTGAGAGAGAAAAAGAAAATATGAATCGATTTTATTTATTTTGGTTAATTGAATTGAAAATTAATTTCGCAAATGATTTTCTGGCTTGAAGGTTTGAGCCCGTTGGGGTCGTCGGGCGGTGGCATGTCATTGGCCGGCTTCGGGAGTCCGTCCCTGTCGCAATTGAACCAGCTGAGTAACGCACTCAACAATCACCACAGCCACCACCCACCCACGCAATCGAGCGGTGGGGGAGGAGGAGGAGGAGGAGGAGGAGGAGGAGGGATCATGTCACCGTCATCTCTGATGAACTCGCCCGGCTATCAAACGGCCTACTCTTCCACCACCAGTAAGTCTATACCTGCAAATAGTTGATATTAAACTTTAAAATTAAATTTAAAACAAAAATTTCAATTTCAAAAATTATTCAATTAGACGGAAGATTGAGTTCGTCGTCGATTCAAACGGGCGAATTGAACGATTTCGGGGGGACGGGCCGAGGTGGCAACGGCCAACACTTGACGGGCGGCAACGGGACGATGGAGCAGCAGCAGACGGCCGAGTCGCTGGCCGCCCAGAATCTGGTCAACAGTTACGTCAAGAACGGCGGCTACAGCGGCTACGAGCAGCTGCTCCAACTCTCCACCAACGGCAATTACTTCCAGGACTGTCTCACCTCCCACCACCACCATCACCACCACATTTCACACTCGAACCGGCCGCCGCCCGCACAGCGTCACCTGTCCCACCTCCTCAACGACAAGGATCCCGGCGGCGGCGGTGGAGGGACAGACAGCGGCTCCTACGAGAACAACAATCAGCAACAACAACTCTCACCACCCATCTAAACTTTTCTTTTTCTTTTTTTAATTCAATATTATATCCCAAAAAATGTCCTCGGGGCGACTCAAAGCCTTTTTTTTTCTTTTTTTCTTTTAAAAAATAACAAAATCCGCAAATTCCTTTTTCTCTGAAATGTTTCTTTTTTTCTTTTTTAAAAAACCATTTTGAATTTCTCTCCGATTCGTTTTTTTAAAAAACAGAAATTTATGTGGCCGAATTTGTTTTTCTTCCATGTCCTTCCTATGGCTGTGTGTGTGTGTGTGTGTGTACTGTACACTTTCGTTATATTAAAGAAAACAAAAAACAAATTTTCAATGTGCATGCTTTTCCCAAATGTTTTTCAATTGTTTTTTTCGTGATTGAAGATATGATGAATTGGTGCTCCAACCAAAAAACAAATATTATGACGTAAGACATTCCACAAATAATTCTTTGTATCCAAATCAAACACACACACAAAAAAAGGTCAATGTCGTTCTTCTTTTTTTCTTGTCGCCCCCAGAATTAATGAGATGCAAAACACACACACACACCAAAGTTAAACAAAAGAAAATGAGAGAGAAACACATTTTTTAGAAAATATTTTCTTTGTTCGAATTGATGTTTCCACACACACGCGCGTGCAATCCCTTTTCCCCTGTTTCTATATATAATAATTATCATTAATTAATTTATATCAATTCATTATATATCTGTAGTGTGTGATTGGTCCGTGTGAATGTCCGGCATCGAGGAGAAACGCTCACAACTGCGGGGTATATAGAGGAAACTCACGGCACGTCAACTTTCAGCACCTCCCACCCGCAACAAACAAACAAAACTGTGAAATTGATTTTGAAAATGAACGGGCAAAGGGGAGGGGCCGGTTTAAGTGCAAAAATGGAAACAATACAATACCAAAAGATCCTGTAATATCAATTCAATGGTAATTTCTTTCTTCTTTACACTAATGAAATGAAAGTGACCTTATACGATTTTAGACCCCTCACCTCTTCGTCACATAAATTCTACCCACTTGGAATATTACATCACAATCCACAGACCCTCTTTTCTTAAATTAAAAATTTCTAATTAAGCTATAAATTCTCAATTCAGGACGTTGTAGTACTTTTTTTAAAAGTTGCCAACCTGGGCCTAAACGCATGAGAACGACACAATATATACACGGAAGTACCGACCATTACGTGAATCGTACAAGAAAAGCGAAATGGCTCACGAAAATTAGTTTTTAGAAAATCCCAGAGATGGCGGTGGTAGTAGTAGCGGGAGCTATAGCGCTAGTAGATGTGAGAATAAAAAATGCTCAATAATTACTTCCAGTTCCAGCACCGTTTAATGTCTTTTCTGAGTCTCTTAACCGACAAATAATGAAGGAAGATACAAAATCCACAAATGTGTTCCAATGATTTGAACAAAACGAACGACAATGAAATTTCAAAACAAAAATAAAAAAAATGTCAACGCCGTTCTTGTTTTTTCTCGTCTGCCAAAATGGAATGACACACGCACAAAATAACGAAAAAAGGGGGAAAAGTAATCTTCTTTGTTCGATTTGATGATTGAAGTACAAAAATGGGAAATAATACAATACCAAAACATCCTGTAATGAATTTCAGTCCATCAGTGTCCGTCCACCTGTTTGGTTCTCATAATACTTTTCAAACCAAATGAAAAACTTCAGGCAGGTTTCATCCAGACGGGAGTACTCTCAAAGTGTTCCACGGCTTGCTTGGCTGCATACTCGTAAGCATCGGTCATAATCTCGAAATCTTCGGGGTACGTCATAAACATCTCCTGTCCCACCTTGATGGAAGCGATGAAACGTCCCGATTTCAATTGATTGTGATTCAAAGTGATTCGACCCAGTTTATATTTAGCCATCATCGCTTTCAGGCGCTCGCAATAGAACTCGCCCAGCCTGGGAAAAGAAAAAAGAAAATAAATTTCACCGTCACTATTCACTGGCCCAGCATTTTAAATAGAAATTTACCTTGTTGATAGAACAGCTTTCGGCTTGGGAGTAAAATCTTGAGTGACGGTCCGAGAAACTGGTTGAGATTCAACGGGCTGGTTAGGCAACCGTCTAGATAAAAGAGGCGAGACAGGAGGTGGATGCTTAGGAGCCTCTGCTGGCAAATGATCGGGAAGATGCATGAAAGGCCGGGGCGTTTGTAGTGGCACAGTCGAAGGTGGACTGACGACCACTGGAACGCCGTTCCTCAACAAGACGCGTGGAGCCCTGGCCGCTGCACTTATTTTTGGCGTGGGGGCAACAGGAACTTCTTCTTTAGCCATTTCAGGAAGTTTTCGAGTTACTTTAAACGTCTCGGTAATGATTTCCGGTAATTTGGGACGTTGCTCTTCCTTTTTAATAACGACACGACGATGAGGGGCATTCTTTCGTTGCTCGAAGCCAGAGGGCAAGAACTGCAGCGTCGATTTGGTCGCTTCCTGGAAAGGGTTAGGTGTAACTGGCCTCCACTGGAACGCGTCAGGGCTGACTGGCTTTTCTTCATATACCTTTATTGGAGATAATGGTTTAGGCAGATGTTGCATCTGTGTCGCGGAATCTTGCTCGAAGGGATTGATGGGATCCACCGGTTTCGACGAGGAAATCTTTAAATCATTCAGCGAATTTTGGACGGAATCTACAAAAGCTGATGGCTTTTGAATAACCTGAGGGGTTGGTTGAACGTTTGAAGTTTGGATCGTAACAGGAGGAGTTGCAGGCTTGTCCGGCTGCACTTGTGGAGCCGGTGTCCGAGGTTGCATCAATTGGGGAGTCAAGTGGGCACGACCGGGCACTCCCTGAGGCTTGTTGGCAGGTGTGACATTTAATTGCAGAGGTACAGCAAAAGGTTTAGGCTCCATCGCAGCATTTGGCACGGTCAACGGTTTGTTGTTATTGATGTTGTAACTGTTGGAAAACATGCTGGGACCTGTTGTGGTTGGAACTCTCTGGCTGTAGTTTGATGAAGGTGGAAAATTGGGCTTCTGCATTACAGGAACTGAGAGTGGTGCCTGATTATATAGTTTCACAAATCTAGGAGGCATATTTGAATTTTTAAATTGACTGGAATACAGTGGTGGTCTAGTAAAGGTTCCACTTCTAGTGTTGTCAAATCTTTCTTGAGGTTTGTAGGCGTTGAAATTTGAGTTGTAGTTTCTGTTGAAGTTAGGATTTGGAGCTACTTGCGAGGAAACTCTAAATGACTTGAACCTGCTACCCATGGAAAAGTTGCTGTTGGTTTTCTTCTTTTTGGCTGATCTCTGTCCTTGAACAAGTTCATTGATGTGAGATGATCCTTCCAACGGAACAGCCTTCACATACAGCATTCCATCTTGGAAATTTGTGTAGGAAGACACTACGTCTGGTATGCTTCGTAAAAAGTCATCCATTTGGTTGTAGCCCAATTTTGCGTACGGCATGGCTGTTCCCATTTCCGAAATGTATAGCCCTACAAAATAACAGTAATTTCATACCATTTTAGTACAGATTAGATTCAAGAATTAATACCGTATAGCCGTTTAGATGTAATGGCTGTCTTCTCTGTACATAAGAGTGCCTGAATTTCGAGCTTCACTTCATTCCTCAGTTTTTCCTTGTCCGTCATCTTCAATATTACGTGGGAAACAACAGTTCAGTTTCTTTTTTTAATTAAACGTTAAACCAAAACACGTGTGTAGTGTGGTCGCGTCGTTTGCTCAAGAGGACAGTCTTTTTTTCTGCACCACGATGACTAAGCCAAGGCCAAGATACTAGCCAGAGGCTAGACTGGCTAGACTTTTCGGTTTTGCATCGTTCTTGCTGCCATCTAGCGGCAAGAGATAAACTTACCACATGAGCGGATTGCGCTTGCATAAAGGCGGCACCTACTTTATCAAACTCAAAGAATAGCATAAAGAACATCGATTTTTACAACAACCCGATTAATAAAATTAGCCATTTTTTTAAATGAGGTGTATAATTGTAAAATTTTATGTAAATTAGCCATAAACCATCAATTCAACAGTAAAACACATTTTTTGAACAATATGAAGACTTTGAAGAGCATGTGGAATAAAAAGTAACACCGTGATTCATGAAAAAGTGCTATACATCATCGCACCAGTTTATTATTTGCTATCTTCTTTAAAATAGTGACAACACCAGGATATAACTTACAATACATGAATTGAAGATATCACACTCGAGAACATGTTTGCTTTTGCATTTATTTAAATGCTTTCTTCTCCCTCCTTCATATGCCCATATGAAGATGATCCGGAAAATGGAACTCGAGTGGGTGTTTTTATTGTGACGTGCTCAAGTGTGAGTACAACTGGTTTAGCTGGGCGATGTGGGGTTTTGAAATTATTTTCAGCTAGCGGGTCTTTTTTGGCTGGCGGGATTGTCACGGCAAATTTCACAGTGTCCGAAGTTTCCTTCGGCACTGTGGAGGCAACCAGAGCTGGAAGCGGAAGCGGGCGGTTCAAATTCAAAGGATAAGGCCGTGCGGTCATTGTTGGAGGCAAGACCTTGTTATCGGGTGACGCTGCCGGGAGATCTTTGACGTCTAAACTGGAAATGTCGACAATTTCTGCCTTTATCTCGGGGATGGATTGCTCTTGGCAGCGGCTGAGACCAAACACCATGAACCAGATCAAAGCAAGGGTGATAAGATGTTGAACCTATAGTTGTATACAAAGTAATTATTACAATGGAAAATAACAGCTTACAGCAGTGTGGTTGGCCATATATTGTAAAAGGTACACATTTCCTTATCCAAGACAAGAACAATTTTAAAAACTAAGGAGTTATTTCTGATTTGCATACCTTCATTTCCAAATGAAAATGTGTTGGAGTGTTGAATACTAGTCGACTGGATGGTTTCAACTGCAACTGATGTCAGAGAATTCATCGCCCAGCGTTTTTAAAGCGCACATTCATGGCCATCATCATATGATTAATGAACAGTAAAAGATCTAGCTTCTCTCATTGATGTTGGTAGCCTATCTTTCATTGACATTCAATTGAATACTTCGAATTTGATAATTAAAATAAAATTGATGAATTTTTAATCCCCCCTTCTCCAGATTCCAAGAAACAACCAAGGATAATCACTAGCTTGTCTATTACTAAGGCAAGTGCGCTAGGAAATGTACACATCTATTTATGGTAAATTGGTATTTGTTTAATTTTTATTGTGTAATTACAATTGAGTATTAAGTTTTCCTTTCCCATGCGTTTCCAAAATATTCTCAGCCGACGAGAAGTTGAATACTAATTTCTTTTTGGATTCCAGCAATGAATAAGGCTTATTCTATCGCTGCTCTTTCGCAATAACGCAAGCTTTTTCTCTTCTCCATATTGGGATAAATTTAAAAATTATGCAAATGATTTCAATCGCCCAGTCCCTAATTTACAGATGCATTCAAAAATTGTAAAAAAATTGTATTGCAGGAAGAATGTACACTGACAGTACCTCCTCAGACGACAAGTGAACGTTTAAAAATACTTCTTAGACCCCAAATAAAACAAAACATGTTGCAGCCTTTTTAGTCGGAAATGATTTGTTTTCTAAAAAAGAAAATAATCAAATACGGAGAAGAAGTGTTCCAGGAACAACCCAAGGGGGTCAATAAAATATGCCAGCCAACTGGTCTACCATTGACTTCAGTTCAGGTATGTGCTGCTTGAGAAGGAAGAAGAGAAATCTTTTAGAAGAGCCGGAGGGATTCAACGGGGAAAACTGAGTTGACATTTTTCTAAAAACTTTGGAGCTAGTAAATATTTTTTGGGGGTTTAGTTCACCGTTTGAGCCCTATTCGATTTGCATCGTTTTCTCAGTTTGCAGGGGCCAAGTGAAACATCATGTCGTCAACAGCATCGCTCGACGGCAGCTATGAGGATAGCCTGGCCAACGAGAAATCAGACTTGGTGTCCACCCAGCAGTACAAGGATCAATCTCTCCAATGGATCGACAAGGTTATTTGCAATTCCAAGCAATCTCGGTTAATTTAATTGATTACGTGTTGAAAGATTATCACTCGAAGGAAGAATTACTTTCCTCTTTTAATGAAGTGATTTTGTGTTTTCGCCGTCAACAACGCACCTTCAACGTTGTAGCGCATATTTACTGTGCTACACGTACCCATGGCAAATGGAATTGATACCAATAATAGTCAGTTTTGTTTGTTTAATTTTTAGTACGAAACCGATATGATGGAGAACAGCAACTATACCGAACCAAGACACGTCGTTAAAGCATTTGTGGAACTCGGTCTGGACCGTCAGTCCCGCATTTTGGATATCTTGGCCGGCTCTGGAGTCGTCGCTGAAATGGTAGGGCAATTTTATCGCCTTATAGCGTTTATGTTACGAAACGTCCCCAAAATTTAGTTTGTCATCTCATTCCGATTCGTGTTAGTTACGTCCTTGTGGCTACACCAACATTGACGCTATCGACGCCAGCAAAGAGATGCTGGCGCTGGCCAACAAGAAACAACTTTACAAAAAGTTCTACGTTTCGCTGTTGGGAGGGCAGCACAAAGCGCCCGTCCATGACGGTTGGTTCTACATTATCTCGAGATCAATTCTTTGAATGAATTAATTTAATTCCCCTATTTTTCCCGTAACATCAGAGACGTACGATGCCATTATCGCTAGCGGAACATTCGCCCCGGGACATTTAAATTCTGACGCTTTTGGTGACCTTATTCGCATCGCAAAACCAGGTTAGTTTTTAAAACGATTAAACTGTTCTTCTCAATGAGATTTAAAAATCATGTTGATTGAATTACAGGCGCAATTATCACGTGGAGCATGCGATCCGATTACGGGTCGTCAGCTCCCAAGTTCGCCCATTTCGACGCCGAGGTGGAGGATTTAGTGAAAAACGGCGTCTGGCGCCACCACGTCCCGCGCAGAACCATCGAGCCTTACCTGCTAGGATCCGACGGCTATATCTATACCATGAAGAAAATTTAGTTGCAAATAATTATCTCTTCTTCAATTACGTCTCAACTTTGTTTATTTTGTGTGATAACAAACCGAATCATACAAACAAAGGGTAGTCGTTCAACCAGTCGATTTTCAGTTTGTGTTTTTGTTATGAGAATTGTCTTATAAATTATAAGTTTATAACCTTAGAAATATTTCTCCAAAGTGTTACGCAAAGTAACATTGCTATTAGCCAAGGTGTATTAACTAGCCTGCTAACGAAAACATAGTGATTTATTTTGGTTTTTGAAATTTTTTTTGAACTTTGAATGATGGAAACAGCTCAGACTTTTAATCTATATAGTTGAAAGAGCAGGTGATAACGTGAAAACTTGCCCAGTTTATTTATTTTTTAAAAATGTATATTGATGCAGACGATCGATTCTTTTTTGAGTAAACACAAGCTATTTTACAGATTTACAGACATAGTAATGTTTGGTGAAAAACATAAATTTTAAACATGCATTGTTTTGCATTGCTGCGAATAGGATATAACATATTAAAGTTTAAAAAAAAATTACAGTTTCAGAGTTGCGACATTTGTTTAGCAGTTGAATCCATGGCAGAATATATTCTGTTCATCAAATCATTGGCGTACTGGACTTCCAACTCTCTGCGCAGGATTTTGCCCGTATTGTTTTTAGGGATTGCTGCGCACAATTCGATGCCGCCTTTGATTTGTTTGTGGAGCGAGACCTTGGAGTCGACAAATGCCTGAATTTCAGCATCGCTGACCGATTCCATTCCCGGTTTCTTGACGACGTAAGCTCGAGGGAGTTCACCGGCGTGTTCGTCGTGGATTCCGATCACAGCAGCTTCAGCTACAGCCGGATGGGAAGTCAGAACATCTTCAAGTTCGGCTGGAGCGACCTAACAAAATGTTGTATTAATTATTTGTTCAGAAGGAAACAAGAGAATGTCAGTCTTTTACCTGGAGTCCTTTCACTTTAATGAGTTCTTTGTTTTTTGTAACGATGTGGTTTATAAATTTCGATGCATCTGGCATCGGTTGCAACTTGTTGGCCGAAGCAAGTTGACCTAGCGCGGCTTTTTGGCCGTTAGTGCCAATCCGGTTGGCCAGTAGAGCGGCTTTCTTTAGAGTCGATCTGAGATGAAGCGATGACATTATGGTAGATAAAATGACCTGTAATTTATTTAACACATTTTGTTAGCCCTAAAATTCAAGATTAAATATAGAATTGTATTTGCCTACCTGTGTCTATTTGTAAGTTTGCAACTCCAGTTAAGGGAACTTGGATACTATGAGAAACCCAATGAGCCGTGCTGGTTTTTATAGTCTGCAAAACGCGGCTTAGAAATCCTAATCTGAATGTTGGAAATCACGGGGTATATACGTGTACACGTCTCTGATGGTGTTGGGGGTTTTTCCTGGGTTTGTTTTTAGTTGAACCTTGTCATTCGTGTAATCAACTTTCATTTTCCGTTCAGCTATATCGGATAATGATGAATCTACGCCCTACAGCCCCACCGAACCACACCTTTCGCATATATGTATTATCGATATTATCACTTGGCTGCACAGCAACAACCCTAACCCCTCCCACCTTTTCCCGCTGATGTATCCTAAATGTAAAACGAGTGTTCTGTATTTGTTATCATAAAATAATAATAAATAGTTATAAAATATAACAATTTTTTTTTCAACTGTCAATTTTATCAGTGGAGCCCAATGTTGGCTCGTCTGGTTTTGTTAAGTACACAATTAATGAGCAGCAGGGAAGATAGACGCGTTTGTATAGCCTTGTGCTGGCTATATACTTCATATATATAGGCTATGTTCCAAACAAGTGACCAAGTGACATCAATCAAAGAGGTTAGAGAGTGATTTCAGGGTCTGTAAAAGGAAAATGTTTGACTGCTGAAGTGCTGATATATTATATGCCGTTGACCACGCAAACCAAAAAAACAAACAACATGTACACACACACAAAAAAAGAATTTCTAAAAGAAAATGTTTGACATCGGAAAAATCAAAATATTTACGTAATTCAAACGGACAATGCTAGTTCAGCTTTTTTAAAATGAATTCCAATCATGTGCCAGAGTTTACTAAAGGAAACCCGGATTATAGTGTCACATAAATAAATTAAAAACAACATAAGAAATAAAAAATAAAGGATCGGAAAAACCAGCGGTTATTTTTGTCGTGAATTTCTCTTTTGAATAATCTAGGAAAAAAACCCGAAAACTGTATACCTTATAGTCAGGGAGCCCGTGTCAAAGTAGACACAAACCTTTTAAGAGAAGGTTTGACTATCAACTTTGGTTTAGGAGGGTGGGAGAACCGCGAGATGGCGCGTCTGACGATTCAGACCGGCCGGGTTCGAGAGTTATTCACTCCCGAAGTCGGCGTGATTTGGGGAAAATCACAAACTGTTTAAGAGAACAAATTTTTCAATCGTAATTTTTAAAAAAATACACTGATTCTAACGTCAGGTCGCCAGACGTTAGAATCTGCCGTTTTGAACAAATCAGACGCAGTCAAAGTTTCACTTTTTTGTGAAATTTCACATTTCATTTAAGAAATGTATTTTTTTTTGCATAAAATAGCTGCAAGTGAATTAGCAATTAAAATGTAAGACCAGACGGTTATATCGGCCGTTTTATACTCATCAGACGTCATGAAAAACTGACATTCAGACTCCTAAGTTTATTTCTTTAATGCGGCAACACCGTAAATCTGGCGCTATTTATAAAAAATTTAAAATGCAAGAGAAGAAAATTTGTGACTTGTTGGTTGTCTTATTCAGACAAACTTTTAATTCCTATACAGAGCTTCTATTACTACCTTGGGATTCTTATACGAAAGACTTGGGCGTATGGCAGGAAGATCATTTGATGAATCTGTTCAAGTATTGCTTAGAGGACTTAAAAACAGTGAGTCTCAAACAAGAGCAGAGAGTTTAGTCACTTTAGAAAAGGTAAAATCCATTTCATGTTTTTATAAATTTAAATTATAAATATTTTTTTATACTGTTTCTGTTTAAGCTGTGTTGTGGAATGGGTTCAGCAGCATCCAATCAGCATCGTGATATCTTTAAGACCTGCAAGTTATGTCTGTCAGACAGAAACATGAATGTTCGGGCTGCAGCAGCCAGGGTAAGACAAATATGGCTGAATTTTATTTTTTCTCTGATTTCATTCATCTGAATTTTGCAGTGCATGTGGGAAGTCATGAAACATTCGTCTAGTATCCTACAGCTTAACGAATTTGAATCCATAGCTGCACTGAGCTTTCGTGCTCTCGAAGGTTCCAATCATGAAGTTCGATGCGCTGTGGCCCTTTTGTTAGGTCATGCTGCTGCTGCAGCACTTACACCTCCTAAACCTGGCCCAGCAAGAACCGGTCTGTCGGCAGCAGCGAACCAGTCTACTGCCTCTTCAGCGGCGAAGGTTGCCTCAGTAGAAGAAGTTCTAGGAGTAATTTCGACCGGATTTTCTGTGGAGGTGGAGGTTTCCTAAAGGGAACAGGTGAAATGATTAAAGGACCAGCTGCCACAAGCCGAGAAGTTCGAGTTGGAGTCACAATGGTATTAGATTAGATTTAAAAATTATAATTCTTTGTCAAGTATCTTAGAAAAATCTATAACAGAGCTACGTCGTCATGGTCCAACAACTTGGTTCTACATGGTTGGAGCGCCACTTAAACACCATGTTGCAGCATCTACTTGATTTAGCAGCCCAGCCGCGAGCTGCTCCTACCCACGTTGACGCCGTCTATTCCCGTCAGTGCATCACTTTCGTGTTTCGTTCACTGTTGGGCAAAATGTTGGGCGAGAAGCAGCAAACGGCTGCTTGTAAAGAATTAGCTCGCATTATTAATCATCAGATGAACAGCATAGGTATAGCTGTCATAAATCCACCCATTAATGAAAAACTAAATTGCTCGTCTTCTTTATGTTAGATCCCAATCCGGAGAATGCAAAAGACAGTAGCACGCAGGAAACTATATTTAAGTCAACATCTTCTTGTTTGTGCGCTGCAAGAGCTTGGCTCACTTGTTCACAGTCTTGCTAGCTCTGCATCGGCACTTTTGGCCGATCAGGTAAATCGGTTTCATAATTGTACAAGCCTTTCTCATTGAAAACAAAATGTATTGTAGGGAGCTGGCGTAATTGATTGTGCTATCGCTGTCTTGCTTCATCCGTCGCAAGCTGCTCGTCTTGCAGCAGCTTGGAGTCTGCAGTCTATGGCCGTTGCTGTTCCATCTCATCTTACACTACTGATCGACAAGTAACTGATTTAGTATCCCGACTTAAAAAAAATAACATTAATTTTTCTTTGGTATTTGTAAAGATGTGTTGATGCCCTAGAAAATCTTCGAAGCACGCCCGAAGCTGTGTCAGGTTACAGCGCTGCTTTGGCAGCATTGATAGCTGGTGTTTCATCTTCTAGCTTGGGCATCCCACATAACCGTGGAAAGGTAATCATAAAATGCAATATTTGTTTATTATTATCTTTCAGTTTGCTATAATCTTAAAACGACGTCTTTAGATTGTGTTCAACACTGCCGAGGAGCTATTAAGAAGTGCAAGCCAAAACAACAGACTCGCCGTCCAGCGCACACAGGCTGGTTGGTTACTCATCGGAGCTGTTATGACTTTGGGGTATCTGTGGTCAGTAGCCTGGTTCCTCGAATGTTGCTCCTTTGGCGCAACAGTTTCCCTCGTTCAGCTAAGGAATTAGAATCTGAGAAAGCTCGTGGCGATGCTTTCACCTGGCAGGTACTGCCATATTTTTTATGATTATCCAGTCAACTTAGATTGCCAGAAATCTTTATTAATATAATTGTTTTTCTCAGGTGGCGCTCGAGGGTCGCGCTGGTGCCCTTTCGTCAATTTGTAGCTTCCTCCGACACTGTCCACAGCTGGCCACAACTGAGGATATAACTAAACGTCTCATGGGTCCGCTGGATGCCGCCATCACTATGCTAACAAGGTTTATTTTCAATTCATAAGCTATGCATTTATTTTATATAAACAAAACATGTGATGATTTGCATTGCAACAGTCGTCAAGACATATGGACAGCCTCTCAAGGCAGCATGCGCTATGGTTCGTCTTCGTCTTTACGATGCTCTTTCTTTAGTCCCTCCTCAATACTATGAAGGTATTTACGTTTTGAGATGTCTGCTCTAAAGAACAATACTTTACTTAATACTGTTTTTTTTTAGCGAGTTATACTCAACTTTTACGTTTGCTGGTGGCTGTTGGTGGCTGTTGGTTGGTGCTGGTGGAGTTCACTTTAGCTGAAAATCCAGCCAATACAACCACATCTCTGTTGCAGCAACAATGCCAACCTGATGGTTCAGCAGTCTTGTTGCATCCAGATCTTCAAGATTCAGACTAAAATTTGCTTCAACAACAGCTGTTGCCCAACAGTGCCGCCGGTTCAGGAGCCCTTGAACACGATCCATGTTCGCATTACGCTTTGGTGACGGATAGGTCACAGAATGTTGGGAACGTACCTGGGCCACTTCCCTTGGGTGTAGCAGTTATCGATGCATCAATCACACTATTTGGACACGTTTTCCCTCGAGTACTACACAAACACCGTCTCCAGCTGTTGATCCATTTTGAGGATAGCATCAAACAAGCCAAAACCCGTCAAGCCGTTCAAACGAATATTTTTGCCGGTAAACGAAAGCGAAGAAGAAGAAGCCACCGAAAAAGCCGCCGAAGATGAAGATTTAGCTGCCGATGATTAACTTTATGTTTATTGTTTTAATAATGCAACCTTTTATAGCTTAAATAATTCAAATTTTTTTAAAATATAATCAAGAAAAACAATACAAAGTTGAATTTTCTTCTCTTGCATTTTAAATTTTTTATAAATAGCGCCAGATTTACGGTGTTGCCGCATTAAAGAAATAAACTTAGGAGTCTGAATGTCAGTTTTTCATGACGTCTGATGAGTATAAAACGGCCGATATAACCGTCTGGTCTTACATTTTAATTGCTAATTCACTTGCAGCTATTTTATGCAAAAAAAAATACATTTCTTAAATGAAATGTGAAATTTCACAAAAAAGTGAAACTTTGACTGCGTCTGATTTGTTCAAAACGGCAGATTCTAACGTCTGGCGACCTGACGTTAGAATCAGTGTATTTTTTTAAAAATTACGATTGAAAAATTTGTTCTCTTAAACAGTTTGTGATTTTCCCCAAATCACGCCGACTTCGGGAGTGAATAACTCTCGAACCCGGCCGGTCTGAATCGTCAGACGCGCCATCTCGCGGTTCTCCCACCCTCCTAAACCAAAGTTGATAGTCAAACCTTCTCTTAAAAGGTTTGTGTCTACTTTGACACGGGCTCCCTGGACTGTACTGTCGTCGGGTTATCAGATTCACAGTACACCCGTGTTTGACTTATTTTTGTTTTCATTTTTTGAAGACAATGTAGGACTCAAAGGTCAAATAGCTATTATTGATTGCGGTCATTGAGAAAATATGGTTATCTTCCTATTTACCAACAAACAGATCTCATTCAGCAAATAATAATGTTAAATTAAGTGTGGTCTGATTGTCCATGAATAGAATAACGTTAAATTAATCCCTGAGACGTGAAATGCGCAGTCAGCTATAGGAAATTTTGTTAGGGAAGGAAATTTTGTTTAGCATTAGATCTCGGCTAAAGGAAACTAAATCTTGAACTAAGTGTTATTCATATTAGGTCAGTAGTATAGCTAATCCCAGAGAAGAAACCTGACCCGACCGATTTACCATCTCAATCGGCTAGTATTAACGAACACATTGCGATCTGAGAATTCGTTGTGATGATCACCCAAAAATTTGAATAAAAGAAATACGGTAACTTTAAGGAAATACAAAAGATCAGGTGTTTAATCAAGCGGCAATATCAGATGATTACCAGAATACAATTAAGTTTTTTTTTCATGTGGATATTGATGCAGACGATCGTTTATTTTTTAATAGGTACATAATTTTTTTTTTACAGATTTACAGACACATCGAAAAGTTATATGGCGAATAAGATAGATGCTGTTTAACGTGCATCATTGCGGCGTATACAAGCATTCATTAAAATAACAAACAAAAAATAACAGTTTCAGTTATTCCGACATTTTTTTGGCAGTCGAATCTACGGCAGCATATATTCTGCACATCAACTCGTTGGCTTGGTTATTGGCGTACTGGACTCTCAACTCTCTCCGCAGGATTTTCCCCATATTATTTTTTGAGATAGTGGCGCAGAACTCGATCCCTCCTTTAATTTGTTTGTGGGACGAGACCTTGGAGTCGACAAATGCCTGAATTTCAGCGTCGCTGACCGACTCCATTCCCGGTTTCTTGACGACGTAGGCTCGAGGGAGTTCACCGGCGTGTTCGTCGGGGATTCCAATGACGGCCGCTTCTCCCACAGCCGGATGGGAAGTTAGAACATCTTCAAGTTCGGCTGGAGCGACCTAATGAAGATTTTTATTGATTATTTGTTAAGAATTAAACACACAAAAGGATGTCGTTTTTTTTAAATTACCTGGAGTCCTTTGACTTTGATGAGTTCCTTGAGGCGATCGACGATGTAGAAGTTGCCATCGTCGTCGTAGTAGGCGACATCTCCGGTGCGAAGCCAACCTTCTCCGTCAATCATTTCCTCGGTGGCTTTGGGGTTGTTCCAATATCCTTTCATCACTTGCGGACCGGAGAGGTAAAGTTCGCCATGTTGGTAAGGTCCCAGAGCTTGGTCGCCGATTTCGTGATTGATGACTTTCGCTTTTGACCTGGAGATGGGAGCTCCACAAGAGCCGAGCTTGGTGTTTCCTAGTGGAGCCATCAACCGCCATCAACACCCCTGGAGACGTTTCCGATAGGCCGTAACCTTTTAATAATAATTATAAACCGTTAATAAAAGCTTAAACGAGCTTTCCTCTTTTACACAGATGAAAGTTATACCTTCTTGAAGGCTTAAGTTTGGATTGTTTAGCCGTTCGAGCAGCGTAACAGAGGTTTTTACGCTCAAAGGGGCCGCGCCACAGGTGATTGTGTGCGTCTGACTAAGCGACTCGACTTTTAGAGCTGGATATTGGGCAAGAAGACTTACTAGAGGGGGAACAACGTGGAGCACTGTTGGCTAAAATTGAGTAATACAAACAAAGTTATCGACACATTACAGCAATATTTAGAGGAACAATCCGGTTAGATTTTCAAATTACCTTGTGATCATCAATAGCTTTCAGGTAACTCTGAACTTCGAATTGGGGCAGCGTCACTAATTTGGCGCCAGTTTCGAATCCAGTGTTCATCAGAAGTGTGATGCCATAGGTATGAAAGAAAGGAAGTAGACAAATGTACGTGTCCTGGTAGTTGGTCGAAGCAACTTGCAGGTTGGTGCCTCCTGGTTGCATAAATTGCATTGCGTTTGAAGTCATGTTGAAGTGGGTCAACATGACACTCTTGGGCAATCCTATTCAAATTAATTAATTTAGTTAGTAGAAACTCAAGATTGCACATCATATGGGTGCTTTGCAATCCTTACCGGATGTTCCGCTAGAATGAGGAAGCAAGAAGATGTCTTCCTTGACATTAATCTGTGATGTGATGAAAAGTGTTAAAATTAACATTCCCGGTATCCTAGATTCTATTTGTTTGTCTTACATCGGGTGTTTCGTTGAAAAGATCCCCGGAGTCTTGGGCCATTGGAAAGAGACTGCGCCATCCTGAGGAGGGCCCAAAAGAATGATGTGTCGAATAGCTGGACAAAGTCGGGCAACTTGTTTCAGGGTCTCGGCCATTGGAGCCACGCCAAATAGAGCCGTTGCACCGACAACAGAAAATTGACGAGCCATTTCCTCTGTGGAATAACACAAGAAACACATTCGTTAATCTCTATTTGCATTCGGTGATAATATGAAACATTCGTTTATATACCTGCAGTAAAAGTGGGGTTGACCAAGGAGACGGGCATCCCAGCACCAGAGGCTCCGTACAATACGATAGGGAATTCCGGAATATTTGGCGAAATGATGCCAAAGACTTCGCCTTTCTTGTACCCCATGCGAGTCAATGCGCTTCCGAAACGGCGGATCAACTGGCGGGTCATCTCGTAGGTGTACTTGCGTCCAGTTATTCCGCATTCCTGTAAATACAAATCGAAGACAAGTATCAATAAATGTGTCATGAAATTCAACAAAATTGCAACATACCAGTGCGATTTTGTTTGGCCAGCGTCCGGCGCTTTCGAAAATTTTTTGGACCATCGTCATGTCATGGAGATCGCAATCTCCGTACGGCGATGTAACGATGTTGTTTTCAAACTTGGATACATCTGGCGTCGGTTGCAACTTGAAGGCTGGAGCATGTTGACCAAGTGCGGCTTTTTGGCCGTTAGTGCCAATCCGGTTGGCCAGTAGAGCGGCTTTCTTTAGAGTCGATCTCAGATGAAGCGACATTATGGAAGATAAAATGACCTGTAATTTATTCAACACATTTTGTTAGCCCTAAAATTCAAGGTTAAATGTAGAATTGTATTTGCCTACCTGTGCCTATTTGTAAGTTTGCAACTCCAGTTAAGGGAACTTGGATACTATGAGAAACCCAATGAACCGTGCTGGTTTTTATAGTCTGCAAAACGCGCATTGGTAATCCTAATCCCAATGGTGGAAATTACAAGGCACTTCATGAAGTAACTCTTGTTGTTGAGGGTTTTTCCTGGGTTTGTTCAGGTTGAACCTTGTCATCCATTGTCAAATTTAACTTTTCGTTTAGGCATATTGGGCAATGATGAGTCCTATACAGCCACACCTTTACCGTCTTTCACATCCATTATCACTTTTATCCCTTGGTGCACACCTCCCAGCCCTCCCACCTTTTCCCGCTGATGTATCTTAAAGGGAATTAGAGTTTCTAGTTTCCTTCGTTTGTAAATATTCAGCAAAAATTTACGTGCTCGTCGCGTAATATAAAATATATTAAAATTTAAATCAATCAAAACTAGAAGGTTTTAAATTTCTTATCAGAATAAGCGGTTTGATTCTCTGGATAGCCCCACAACTAATAATAATTGAAATATTGAATGCATGGAACTAGGCGTTAAATACCATTAAAAATGAAATTAAAATATAGACCGGAAGTGGATATGGATGAATGAATCAAATAAATGAATGAACTATAATTTTATTAGAACAATCAACATTAACTACAGCACAGTACGTTTGTTCATTGGACAGTTAATTTGAACTAGGTACATCTTATTGACGCTCATTACCGACTCTTCCATAAACACGCGGTTTTGAAAACACGGGAAATCCAAAGTAAATTTCCAGATGATAAGATTTTTGTTATTCAAAAAGGTTTTTTTCCAAGTGTCGCTTTTTATCAGCGGCGCCAAATGTTATGGCTCGTCTGGTGTTTCATATGCACAGTTAACTCAGGTAAGATTTGAGACGCAATTGTACATAGCCTTGTATGTACTGGCAGTACTTTACAATATATGCATGCTCCGAACAGGTGACGTCAATCAAAGAGTTTATAGACAGGATCTCAGGGTCAGTCAAGCTAGTAGGTTTAACTGACATATATGCCCTTGTTCGTTGATATAGAAAACAGTCAAAACACAAACAGTAAAATCAGACATGTACAAAAAAAAAATTCTTAAGAAAACCTTTGACATGGAAAAAATATCAATTTTCAATTCAAACGCGGAAAAAGTTATTGGCAAAGCTTTTTGAAATTGAATCGTTGTTTTTCCCTATCTTATACGCAAGTATGATGACGTCAGGAAACCCACGATTGCTGTCATGAACAAACTAGATTAAGAATTAAAAAATCGGTGAAACCAGTGGTTATATTTGTTGTGAATGTATTTTATTGTTTAACCTTGATTGGGTATGACTTAACTGTTCCGTCGTCGCGGTATCAGATGCACGCCCGTTCACGCCCGTGTTTGACTTTTATTTTTTGTTATCATTTCTTCAAGGCAAATGTATCCCAATAAGGACAAAGCTATTTGCTGTGGCCATTGAGAAAATGCTGGTAAAATTTTTTATTTACCAACAGTTTTTTTTTTTTAAATAAATGATAACGTCACATTCAGTGTGGTCTGATCGTCGATTAATAGAACTGTAAAAACCCTGACACGTGCGATCAGCCTGCTCGCAGAGCGTACAATCAGCTGTCGGGTAGTTTTATTTAGCGCTAGATCAAGGTTAAAAGAAACTAAATCTTTTAGTAAAGGTACTAATTAATTCTTAAAAATAAAGTTAAGATTGAGACAATGAACAAAGTTTTTTTTTTTAAGTTGGAGGATAAATTGGTTGACATTATTATAAGCTATAGAAATTAAATCTCACGTCACATAATATTGTGAAAACAAAAAAGAATCATACAATAACAAGTGGGGTGGTGGTCTAGCCAGAAGATTTTTGGTTTTTGTTTTACAAAGAGAATTGATTAAAATAACATTAAAGCCTTAGAATCATTTCGCTAAAAGTGCAACGCATATTTCACCAATAGTATTACTATGCCCAGAAGGAACATTGAAGGGTTCTGGATTTTTGTCATATATCAGTCAGCATTCAACAACAGGCCTAGTTATGAAAACGTCGTTATTCTAGATTTATTGAGAATTTTCGTGATGATCTATGAGCATCTGCAATGGAAAGATTTTGATCTGAAAATTTTTAATAACAAAGTTACGCCAAGGGAATGCGAACAACTCATGCGTGTAATCTATTCAGGTGATTCGCGAAAACAATCAAGTATTATTTTTGTCATGTGTATTGATTCAGACGATTGATTCACTTTGAGTATACATACATTTTTTACAGATTTACAGACATCGTGATGGTTTGAAAAATATAAGATAAATTTTGAATTGCATTTTTTTTTGCACTGCCGCGCAAAACAGAAAAAAAAGGTAGTTAAAAAAGATACAGTTTTAGGATTCCGACATTTTTTTTAAAAGCATTCAAATCCACGGTAGAACATATTTTATCTATTTTTCAAATCTTTGGCTTGGTTATTGGCGTACTGGACTCTCAACTCTCTCCGCAGAATTTTCCCCATGTTATTTTTTGGGATAGTGGCGCAGAACTTGATCCCTCCTTTAATTTGTTTGTGGGGTGAGACCTTGGAGTCGACAAATGCCTGAATATCAGCGTCGCTGACCGACTCCATTCCCGGTTTCCTGACGACGTAGGCTCGAGGGAGTTCACCGGCGTGATCGTCGGGGATTCCAATGACGGCCGCTTCTCCCACAGCCGGATGGGAAGTCAGAACATCTTCTAGTTCGGCTGGAGCGACCTAATGAAGATTTTGATTGATTATTTGTTTAGAATTATACACACAAAAGGATGTCGTTTTTTAAAAATTACCTGGAGTCCTTTGACTTTGATGAGTTCCTTGAGGCGATCGACGATGTAGAAGTTGCCATCGTCGTCGTAGTAGGCGACATCTCCGGTGCGAAGCCAACCTTCTCCGTCAATCATTTCCTCGGTGGCTTTGGGGTTGTTCCAATATCCTTTCATCACTTGCGGACCGGAGAGGTAAAGTTCGCCATGTTGGTAAGGTCCCAGAGCTTGGTTGCCGATTTCGTGATTGATGACTTTCGCTTTTGACCTGGAGATGGGAGCTCCACAAGAGCCGAACTTGGTGTTTCCTAGTGGAGCCATCAACACCCCCGGAGATGTTTCCGATAGGCCGTAACCTTTTAGCAATTAAAATAAACCGTTAATAAAGGGCTTTAGCGAGCTTTCCATTTTTCAAAGTTGTACCTTCTTGAAGGCTTAAGTTTGGATTGTTTAGTCGTTCGAGTAGCTTGACAGATGTTTGTACGCCCAAGGGAGCCGCACCGCAGAATATGGTGTGCATCTGGCTAAGCGACTCGACTTTTAAAGCTGGATGCTGGGCCAGAAGAGTTGCTAGAGGAGGGACAACATGCATTGCTGTTGGCTATTATTAAAAATCAAAGAATCATATACATAATTAGTGACAGTCGAGGGACAATCCGGTTAAATTTTGAAACTACCTTGTGATCATCAATAGCTTTCAGGTAACTCTGAACTTCGAATTGGGGCAGCGTCACTAATTTGGCGCCAGTTTCGAATCCAGTGTTCATCAGAAGTGTGATGCCATACGCATGGAAGAAAGGAAGTAGACAAATGTACGTGTCCTGGTAGTTGGTCGTAGCAACTTGGTGATTGGTACCTCCCGGTTGCAAAAATTGCATCACGTTTGAAGTCATGTTGAAGTGGGACAACATAACGCTCTTAGGCAATCCTATCAAAATGAATTAAATTTCGTTAGTAAAATTCTACTATGCAAGAATATCGCTTAAATTACAATTACCAGAAGTTCCGCTCGAATGAGGAAGCAAGAAGACATCTTCCTTAACATTAATCTGTGCGAACCCAATAAGTGTTAGATAAATATCCCAGGAAAATTTGATTCTCATCATCTTACATCGAGGGTTTCGTTGAAAAGATCCCCGGAGTCTTGGGCCATTTGTTGGAAAGAGACTGCGCCTTCCAGAGGAGGGCCCAAAAGAATGATGTGTCGAATAGCTGGACAAAGTTGGGCAACTTGTTTCAGGGTCTCGGCCATTGGAGCCACCCCAAATAGAGCCGTTGCACCGACAGCAGACAATTGACGAGCCATTTCCTCTGTGGAATAACACAAGAAACACATTCGTTAATCTCTATTTGCATTCGGTGATAGACTAATATAAAACATTCGTTTATAATACCGGCAGTAAAAGTGGGGTTGACCAAGGAGACGGGCATCCCAGCACCAGAGGCTCCGTACAATACGATGGGGAATTCCGGAATATTTGGCGAAATGATGCCAAAGACTTCGCCTTTCTTGTACCCCATGCGAGTCAATGCGCTTCCAAAACGGCGGATCAACTGGCGCGTCATCTCGTAGGTGTACTTGCGTCCAGTTATTCCGCATTCCTGTAAATACAAATCGAAGACAAGTATCAGTTAATATGTCATGAAATTCAACGAAATTGCACCTACCAGCGCGATTTTGTTCGGCCACCGTCCGGCGCTTTCGAAAATTTTTTGGACCATCGTCATGTCATGGAGATCGCAATCTCCGTACGGCGATGTAACGATGTTGTTTTCAAACTTGGATACATCTGGCGTCGGTTGAAACTTGATGGCCGAAGCATGTTGACCTAGCGCGGCTTTTTGGCCGTTAGTGCCAATCCGGTTGGCCAGTAGAGCGGCTTTCTTTAGAGTCGATCTCAGATGAAGCGACATTATGGAAGATAAAATGACCTGTAATTTATTTAACACATTTTGTTAGCCCTAAAATTCAAGATTAAATGTTGAATTGTATTTGCCTACCTGTGCCTATTTGTAAGTTTGCAACTCCAATGAAGGTAATAATTAGGATACTATGAGAAACAAAATTGAGCTGTTCGGGTTTTTATAGTCAGCAAAACGCGCATTCGAAATCCTAATCTGAATGTTGGAAATCACGGGGTAACCAATATTGTTGGTGGTTTTTCCAGAGCACTTTACGTTTGAACCTTGTCATTCATAGTTAAATTGCACTCCCCGGCACTCCCCGTTTAGGGATCAGATAATGATGTATCCACGCCCTACAAACCAAACCACACCTTTCCACCTTCGCTCGTTATTGCTATTATGGTTATATCGCTGCACAGCAACAAAGTTCTCCAGCTCATCCCCCTATTATCCGGCTGATGTAGCCTAAAGGGAACTAGAGCTTCCTGTGTTTGATGAAAACATTATCCAAGAATTTTAAGAATATGCCTGATGTTTATTTAATTTAATTAATTTACAGTGCTCAAATGAATATAGTTGCTGGACAATTATTAAAATAAATATTTTTGTATTTGTTGAATTAATGTGAGGAGTCCCACTGCATTTACTCTACAGCTGTTACTATTGCTAGTGCAATTTTTCACAGTTTAATTGGCATCATTTATAAGAACTAAAAAAAAAAATAGCTTTTCATCTTAATACAGCAGAAATAGCCTTATTTGAATGTATGGATGATCCCTCATTATTCACACAGTAGAAGATAGAATAATAATTAGAACCAT
Source organism: Daphnia pulex (assembly GCF_021134715.1). NCBI lineage: Eukaryota > Metazoa > Arthropoda > Branchiopoda > Diplostraca > Daphniidae > Daphnia > Daphnia pulex. The sequence continues at coordinate 3,153,819 of NC_060021.1, read as the reverse complement.
AACTACATGCAGTTTTGTTGTTTAACAAAATTATTATTAGCCGTTGCCTTATTGGAGAGTTAGAATCCCGGTACACATAACCTTAGAACCTCGACGTTCGTTACCGACCCTCCATCGACACGGGTTCGGAAACTTGGGGAAAACCAACAAAAATCCCCAGCTGGATAGGTATTGATATAAAATTGAGTTTTTTTCCCAAGTGATACATTTTTATCAGCGGAACCCAGTGTGTTGGTTCGTCTGGCCCATTTACATACGCAATCATACAAGATAGAAGCTGTATCGTATAGCTTACAGGGCTGGCTATAATTACTTAAAGATTTCACAATACGTCAATCAAAGAGATGGGAGAGAGGTCTGTCAAGGGCAAATGGACTGGCTGCCATATGCCGTTGATGATTGATAAAATAGAATACAATAATCAGTAAAAGCAAATTACATAAAAAACATAAACTGAATTTTAAATTTCGGACAGAGAAAGCTGGAAGACAATTTTTTCAAACGCTTATTAACCGTTGTTTAGTCTTTTTCCAGTCATTGTGTAAATGTTGACGTTATAAGAGACCCCGATTGCCGTCATAAAAAAAAAGAAAAGAAAAGAATCGGTAAAACCAGCGGTTATTTTTGTCACGAGCTAGTAATATTAAAATAAAATAATAAAATCTTGTGTATGCATAACTGTACCATTGCCGTGTTATCAGATTTCATTACGTCCTGTTGAACTTTATGTCTTTTGTTATCCTTTGTTATTTATTGTAAGGAAATACCCAAAACTACTGATTGTGGCTATTGAGCGTACGTCATCGATTGATCAACAAACAGTCGTTGTGAATAAATAATGATGTCAAATTCAGTATGCTGAACCTAATCGTCGATTTAAGGATTTCGGCAGTTGGGAAAATTTTCTTGGCCGCGGTTTTTGAGTTCGTTTTTCTCGTTTTTTTCGGTTTCTTTTTCCTTTCAGTTTTTGCGTTTGTTCCGAGTTTTTTCGCATTTTCATTTTTTAAAATGCGCACTCGTTACGCCTTTTATCTATCTCCCTGATTACTTAAGGATTGTCCCCTGTGTGTGAAATTCATTTTGTTAAATCCCCGACCCATGCAGTGTGCAATCGGGTGGGAAACAAAAGTTTGTTAAAACGATCTAAACTTCGGCTACGAAAATTAAACTAAATCTTTTAGTTCTTTTTAAAAATAAAATTTGGAATTGAGCGATGAACAGAGAAAGTGTTTTTGAAAAAAAAAAGATTGATGGTTCTAACGGTTAATCTGGTTGACATTAGTATGGGCCATAGAAATTATATTCCGCGTCACAGAAATATAATTTTTGTTGAACATCATTGGAATAATTACGGAAAACCTGAAAATGAAGTATTTACTCGGGTAAAATTGAAGTAACAAATAAAAATCAACCAAAACCGCTACAGAAAGTCTATGACTGATGTCAGTCCTGACTCAAAGGTCTACTTAAGGCCATCGGTTGCTACAGAAAATTACACCGCCTGTTTGAAAATCCATTAAGAATGACTTCTTCAGCAGAGGGCAGTGCAACCAACCGGTCTTGCATGTCCAATCAAAAGTGGTTTTTCCTTCTTTTCGTTTTCGTCGGTTTCATTTTGATGGTGGCTTCTGGGCTAATCGTTTATTACTCTTTCTGTACATCAGCCAGCCCAAGTGATGACGGCAGTGCCACAAACGACTTGTCTGATACATCACGAATGTGTCCCCAACCTACTCCAGCGACCAACTGTCCAGCTCCACCAGAGAATTTACCTTTTTGTTCTTCCCCACCAACGTGTCCGCCAATAGCGGCTTTACCTTGCACAACCAGTCCGGTTCAGGTCTGCAGACCCTGTCCAGTTCATCCAACGTGTACTGCATCGAATTGCCAACAGGGAGCGCCTTGTCCGACTCAGCCTCCTGTTGCAATACCAACTGAAATTCGTCGATTGACAGAACCCGAAATGACCAACACAAGAGCCTTCGATCTGATAACACGACATCCCGTGAATTCTTACGAACGTCTGCAAGTTGCTCTTCAACTGATGGAGTTCAGCATCGAGTGGTGGGCGAATGCTTTCACCGTCCGCAACTGCATACACGACATTAGACGTGTGTGCACCGTTTGCAAGGATCGTTACCATTACTTGCGCTGCATTGTGGAAAACGATCTCGACTCGAACAAAGAAATTCCCAAGGCGACGAGATTCGTCAATGAAAAATATGTCAACGAACCGAGTAACAACATGAACCACATTTACGCACTGAATGACCGTGGGAATCGCTACTGGTTTCCGGAAGACATCCGCCGCCGAGCCCATCATTCCGCCAAAGAAGAACAATTTCAGAAGTATTTTGAAACGGACGTGGACATGTGGAAGTGGGGACTGCGTTACGATGAATACATTCCGCTTCAGATCAACCAAAGGGCACTCAGTTTTTGGATCGACAAAGCCGGGACACCGAACAGAAGACATTGCACACCTTGCGAGGGAACGAATCCTCTCCATCACATGAGTTGTACTGCCTATCCGCATTACTTGTACGAAGGTGGAATCCGGACCACTGAATACGATTACACCTGGTGGCCACCGCACCAGCTGTAAGTTTCAGGCCCTGTGTTACACGTTGAATAATTAAACTCTCGATTAAACTTGATTCTGATAATAAACAGTCGAATACAAATGATTTAAAAAAATATTTTTCTCGACTCTGAATTTACTTTATTTCCCTCTATTATTAGCCGATTACCCTTTATCAACGATTACCCTATACGGAACACCATTTTCAAATAATAACTGATGCAATTTATTTTCCGGAACTATAGCCAATTATAAGGATAAAATTTTAAATAGCAAAGGAGGTGGTGCACAAAAGTTAACGGTTTAGCCTGAATGGTCTTCTTCTTAGCAATTCATCATCCAACGAAGATTTTGTTGTTCGTTAGTTTTATAGTCGCGGGAAACATCTAGTAGGTTAATTATTTTGAGGCTCCAAAGGGTAAGTAAGCGCACATGTCGTCGCATTTCTTCTTGGACGCGAAACGATTTGCGTTGCCACCGCAGCCGCCGTAAATAAAATTTTTGCATTCGCCTTTATTACGCGAGTCAGTTGGCGGATCGAAATACCACGCAGTTACCGCCGCTCGGCACATTCCAGAGTCTTTTTTTAAAGTGCACACATCTGCGAGAAAAGAATTAATCATAATGATGTGTACAGTTTTGGATTTTTTGAATTTTAGTAGACTTACTTGCCGGTGTTGCGCACCTCTTCTCACATATCTTTTTTGTCCCGAAACTGTTAAGGTTGCTGCTGCATTCACCGATGTTGAACGAGTAACAAGTTCCAGTCGCTTTGTCGAAATACCAAGTGGGAAGTAATGTTCGGCACTTGACGGATTCTCGCTTCAAACTGCAAACGTCTGTTCAAAATTTGAATCATTAAGTATTTTCATACAGGTATAGGCCTATTTGCAGTTTCCTTTCCCTTATGAACTTGTGCGTTATACTTACCATCAAATTGGGCCGCTTGCGATGTGACCAACATCAAACTCATAACGAGAAACTGATGGAATAAAAATTTGGATATTAATCGACTAACGGTACAATCTCGACAATTAGTAGTCTGCTCATGATATGAACTGTGAAGAATAAAGTAATATGTTTTAGCTTACCAAAGAAAACATTGCAAAAGATGTTTTCATGTAGCCTAATAAAACCGCTTGACAAATTTGAATGTAGAGACGACGGTGGAAATTGCTTTATTTACCTCTGGCTGCCAAAGCGTATCTGAAATATTTGAATGGTTTATTAGACAATATAAGATGCTCTAAATTATACGTTCTATTATATACTCAATTGAATTTCGCGTGCGTGCTGTCAATCTAAACTGGAATCAACCAATAGTAACTTGACAAATGTTATCCGTGTCCATGGGAAAAAAACTCACCGATATATTTAGCCAATGATGGCATAATTTCGGCGGTAGTATTATTTTCCCGAGGTTAGTAATGCGGATAGCTGATACTCGATAACCAGTCAGAAAATAAAGCACTGGTTTTTCTCGTAGAGTTTCTCGTCAAGAGCGTGGTTTTTTCAAAAAAGCACGCAAATTTTTATTTTTATTGTTTAATTAGATTCATTTTACATTCCATCTTGACGTAATTCTTTAAATTAACATATTGGTAATCCCATACGCAGATCGCGTGCCTATTGGTGTTGGTTCTTGCCGCCCAAATTCAAGCTCAAATTTACGGATACGGTCTCGGCGCCGTAAATGGTGGATACTACGGAAACTACGGTGCCTATCCGTTTGCTGACGTTCGCGCCACCACGGCCTATACACAGAAATCCTCGTCACTTACGTCAATCCTGATCTTTCTCGGCCATCCAGTCAGCCAGGACTAGCGCTAGCACTCGAATCAATTCGCATCAAAAATCACAATTCGAGTTGAATTGTTTTTTGAGTTGATTGAGTTGAAAATGAATTAAATCTAATTGCCAGAAACTCCTTTAGAATCCATTCTAATGAAATCATGAAAAATTCTAAAAAGTCATTTCTTGAATTAGGCAAGAAATATTACACTAAAACATCCAAAATTTTAACTGTTTTCATTTATTGCAGTATAATATCACTTGAACCGCACTTAATTTAGTGATAATTCAATTATAATAGAATATCTCCTTAGTTTAACGAAACAAGAGGTTAGCGCATCTAGCGGTCGAAATTGAAACTAAAAAAGTCGTAGGGGAGAGTGGGGCTATTTGGACCGATTTGTTTTCTCGTGTAGGACCTTGCCTAATCATCCGATTTAAAAAAAAAAATGTTTTTTTTTTTTTTTTGTATTTGCCTCACTTATAATATGGATAATTATTTGGAAATAAGATATTTGTGAGGGATTTTTCTCACGCTTACTCTGGGACTCACCTCCCTCCAAGCTCGCTCTCCCCTTTGCACATCCGTCTATTGACTAATTATAATGGTTGAATCGAATAATAATCTATAATAACCCAGAATAGGCAAAATGATAAAAATAACTTTTGAGGTTACGCATCTTTTATTCTAAATTTGAATTTCAAATACAAATAACAGACATAAATTAATATTCAGACACAAATACATTTTTTGTTGTTGACTTGTCGTATGGGTTTTTTGCGTCTTCTTCATATCCCGAACTGACTTCAACAGTGCTGCTGATTGTCGATGGGCTGCACAAATCAATTGTCGATGGGCTGCACAAATCAATTGTGTTCCCGCTTTGGTTAGTATAAAATGTAATGATGAGAATTAGAGGTGAGGTGCTAAAAATAGAGGTGTTTGTCCATCCCTCCGTGTTGGTAGTTGATGGCCAGGATGTTAATGAGTATGATGATGTTGATGAGTTGATATGAGTTGATATGTCCGACATGGGGGTGGTCATGGGAGTGGACATGTGGTTAGGTAAGGTTAGCTGCAATTAAACTCTATAACTTAATACCAAAAATTGCCACGTAACACAGCCTGTTTCAAATGAAAGGAACATACGGAATGATGGACTTCAGGAAAACACTTCTTTACCGCCTTAAATACGGCTATTTCAAAATCAGAAACAATTTCTTCAACACATATACTGAGTAAACAGTGTTTTTTATCGCCTCAAAAACCTTTACATAGTCAAAGACTCTTTAGCGAATTCCTTTGGTGCTGCTCTAAATGTGCCATCCATAAACCACTGACAACAGCTGCCTACAAGTTTCCGTTGTTCATTCGTTAAAAAAAGCTTGTGGCGGAACCGGTATGACAGAGACCCTGCAAGTATAGGGTCATATGTATGTGTATGTGAAACAATCTCGGTCTAAATTAATTAGAAAAATTTTAGAAACTAATATTTGTAGTTGTGTTCTATCAAAAATTGGAAGATATTTGATAGTTACCATTTACTGCACCCAGGTTGATTTTTTAGTTTGGTTCTGTCAGGTCAATCTTGGGAAAGGGATGTTTTCTCTCCGATTTACAGCCAGAACAACATGTTTAACAAACGGAAGCTGCGTTTTCAGAAGCTCTACAGCTTTCGTAGAAAGACAATTCTGAACAATCTTCCCGGCCGTGGCAAATGGTTGTTTTCTTGATGCCTCCTTAGTGTCCCTCACAAATTCCAATATTATTTCCGTTCTAACATCGGCAGATTATGAGATTTCTCAGTGCTATGGGGAGGAATTTAAAATATTGTTGACTGTAGATTTTCATGGCATTTTTTTTTCTGTTGATAATGGCAGTTCCTCTTGCATTCTTCTGTCGGCTTCTTGGTAGCTCCGAACTAATAGATGACAACTAAATAAGAAAAGAAAGCGTCTGGAAATCAGACTTAATCATAAGAAAAAAACTCAAAGTTGAATCAAATGAAATGATTTTTTGGGGGAAACGCGAGAACGATCGACAAGGCACTTTAACATTTTCTCATCATGATGTGAAAAAGGACCAATGCCAAGTAGACCAACTAGAATGATTTAAAAGACTGAACCAATAGCTCATGCCGTAACTTAGCAAAGCACTTCCTTGAATATTTCTATAACAGTCATTAACGTAAGAATTGGGGTCTTCATTGTCGTCACTTTCACACTCTCGGAGAGAAGCACTCTGTACATAGACATCAGATTCTTGTTCAAATGTTTCCTGGAACGAAGATCTAATCCTGACATATGGCCGCACCGCAGTCCTTGCGATTGCTCAATAGTAGAAGCCGTATCATTCCATTCTTGATTATGTCTTTTGCAAACCATTGGATTGCTTTATGGCTAGAGCTGGACAACTCGACCAGGGCCTGTCGGATCTGTTGGTGTAAACCGCTTTGCTAGTCCTTTATGCCGCATATTTAGCACAGATTCATGGGAATTCTTTGAAAATAAAGTGGTTCGTGGATCTTGATTGTCAGCGTCTTTTTCAATCTGCCAAGAAAGGAAAAAACAACAACATTAGTTTGTCAAATAGTAATTGGGATAGAAAATTAAAAAGCCAATAATGTACCAAGGGCTGATTAGCGTGTTCGTCAACTTCATCCTGGATCGAGTTGTGAGTGTTATTCATGAATGAATTCGTAGTATTGACATGCACATATAATAAATTTAGAACTGCTAATAGCTAAAATGTTTTTCGATAACTTTTGCTTACCGTAAAGTGACTAGCATTGACGTTCAATTCGAAGATCTTATTTCCAATTATATATTTATCAACCGAGAAGTCATCGTTTTTCCATGTTAACACACATCCATTTTTATGATTCTGAATGTTCTTACACCAATCAAAGGTATCACCATTGAATTTTTCATCTATATAACAGACGCCCGACCCTGTAAGAATTTAGAAAATAAGTTTCAATCATATACAAAGGTAAAATTCGAATAATGAAATCCAATCTTACTTTCCATTTGTAGTTATACTCATTGAGGATGACAAATTAATTTTTTGTACCCTTCTTGCATTTTTGTTATGTCCGCAATTTTGTTGATGGTGGGACTGGGACATTCGACCACGGTTAGCTCCAAATCTTCTTCGTTTTCGAAATCTTCCAGCTGAACGGGATTGTCTTCTGATGTCGTGTTCTCCATCTTGACGATTGCAGATCTTGACTGATGTGTTATGCTAAGTGTTGCCATCCATTATATACTAACCAGTTGATGAGGTCTATTCGTAACCTTGACTATATGTAAAACGTTTACGTTTACGAGATATGGGTGACGGTGTTGTGAATTCCAAGTTAATCAATTGGGTTTCTTCGAACGTCAAACTATTTGTTTCTTCCGTTTCTCGTGAAGAAATTCGTTTATCGTCAAGGGATTTTTCCAAACAATGATATAAAACTATTAAATGTCATCAAGTCAAATAAATAAGTCCTTAAAGTTAACGTGTATGAACATCTCCAGTGCAATGAATAAAAGTTAAATTTTCCCGTGAAATATGTTGTTTGTTGAGTATAGCTTCCGCATTTCTTTCGTAAAAAACGGACGTTGGATTTTTGGGAATAAAAGGTTGGTTTGTCTTAAAGGGAACATGCCGCAGTCGTTTCAATTACGATAGGATGGAGTGTTGGAATATTGCGGTTAATATCTATCTGTTTCAATCGAAAGCGCCGCACTTAATTGTCACGGTTTGCGTTTGTTCTGAACATCATGCGTATAATGAGAGGAGGACGAAGGTTGTGACTTTAGTGATGAAATAAAAAAAACTGCGAAGTTTTGCGGGTTAACATTGGAGAATATTCGTGCAATTGAAATTCATTATCGAAGTGGAAGTAATCGACTTCTGAAATACATGGATCCCTACGTGTGGCACCCGGAAGTTAGAGTAAGGTGTATTGGAAAAAAAGTTTTGTTACATTATTTGCTAAATGTTGTAATTTGCAGTGTAGATTGGCTTGCTGTTTCAGTCAAATTATGATAACTTGAGTCGGTTTTTGCGGCATCGGTCGGATTAAGCTTCATGAGCGGAGAAGTGGATAAAATTTGTTGTGAAGCAAAGGAATTTACAGAATGCAATCAGCCGGATCCCGTAAAAAATTAATTTGTGTTCGGTACGAATCTTAAAAATTTATTTAAAATGCTCCTCTATTTTGAATACTTTTGGTTCTTCATGGAGACGATTTTCGCCTGGAGTTTCGCCGCACTAATATGTCTTTTGTACGTGATGGTGTATTTTTTATTGAAACGTTGCTTTGGTTTTAAGGCAAATCTGGATGATTTCGTATAACTTTCAATTTTTTGTTTGTACGAATCTAAATGTATCATCAATGTTTGTGATCATTGGAAACCACATTTTTAATTTAGACATAAAAAAAAAAGAAAAAAGTGAAAATGACTGTCGGAATACAATTTGGATTACATTTAACTGAGTAATTTAGTCAGACATCAAACCTTTTTACCTTTGACTGCTAGCTTTATTACCAAGAATGGGTTGTATATATAGGAAGAGACTATTTTTGTAGTATAGAGAAATAGTATCGATATGTGTGTTCCGTGTGAGATGAGTCGAAAAGAAGATTGTTTCAATGGTATTCCAGTTGTGTAAGATCTAACATAGGTAAAGGAAGTTATTCTTGTTGTTCTTTAGTTGAAAAGGATAGCCAATATTGTAATTTTTGACAGTATGCTTACACTCAATGTCATAAATCATGTCATAACATACATCATGTCATAAAAAGATGTTCAGCAGAGTGAGTAACAGCTGCAGGTAATTGGATTAGCATTCAACATTTGTATCAATTTTCGCAGAAGATCATGCTGAGTCTATATGTTGCTCCAGTAACATCGGAATGGTATGGAATCTAAAGTAGAGAAGAATTTTAGTCTCTTTTTAATGAAAGTGCATTGAACATTTTGTCTTATTATCTTGGGCAGCATGCTTATCCAAACATTTTCAAAAGTAAATGTAGCAAAAGACAAGAATTCAGTGTTGTCGAAATCAGCTGGAGGCCATGTGATCCAGTCCAGTGTCATCCATATCCAGAATCCGTATCATTATCGAGAGAGTCAGATGAGAACTACATGGTGTGTGTGGAATGAAATCTCAACTAGTGGAAATTAAAGTAAATGTAGGATGTTAGCTTTGATTGTCTGTGGGTGCTATCGATATTCAATTTAAGTACCTTTTGAAGTGTGTTTTTTTATACAGACAGTGGGATGCAACGTTGATGCTTCTGACGATGTTGATGCAAAATTTAAGCTTCAGACGAATTCGGTTGAACAATCCCGATGTTTGAAAGAATCTTGTCCACAAAAGTCGTAAAGTTCAACAGATTTTTTTCCTTCATATTTGACAAGTTTACGACGTCACCTACCACGTCATTATGCGTGAGTCTTCGGGTTCGGAATGAAAGTTTAGCCTTTGATTGCTTGTCCTTTGAACCTGAAATTATCAAATAAAAAATTTGAGGCACCGGATTGGATTCAGGTACGGCGTCTTCCTTTTTGAACTCCATCTCTTGGTAGGTTGCTTTGGGGAAATATATAGAGATTAGATGCATCCTCATCTTGCGTTCCAAAAATATCATCTTCTGGTTCAAAATATTCGCTGATCGCCAATTGTGAATCCGCAGGTGTCGATTCAACGTCAGGAACGATCAGGATACTGTACTATTAAATTCACTTAAAACACAGGTGTTACAAAGAATGTGCATCCAACGTATGTAAACTAATCAGTGGAGGCAAAGAGGATACTGCGAATGCATTCCCTTTTACTGACAATGAGTGTCATGAAGACGACTTTGATGAAACCAATGAAAAACCGAGACAAAAAAAAAACGTAAAAGAAAAAGAATGGGAATCAATGTTGAGAAAATGATTGATATGATTATGATGAGAGAACTTGATAAGAAAGGAGAGAAGGAATTTGAAGAATTGAGAAAAGATATCTATCTTTTCTCAATTCTTTGTTTTCTCAATTCTTTTGTTTAAACAAAAACGTAATGACGAAGGATACAACAAACCCAAAACCCCATAATAATTCTGATGATTGCTGTAATACAATGGACAAAAAAGGAGTGAGAGACTAGATTAGTGACAGTAATGAAAGAAATAAGTGATTTGTTTGATTCGCCTTAATCAATATTCTAAAATTTTGTTAAATAATGGGATTAATATTAATTATTAGCAACGATAATTCTCAAATGATCTGTTTTTTTTTCTGTGAATACGGTGCTTTTAGTGGTTTATTTGTGAATCTTCAGTCATGTCTGCTAAAATACAAATCCATCTATAATAACATTTACATTAAAAACAGATTATCTCATATTTAAGTTATCGGCCATTTCTGGCTATCAATGAAGTTTGTAATTTCTCCCTGTTTTGCTTGACACAATAATGCTAAAATATCATTGTTTTCTCATTGCTCACTTGTTGGATTTACATTACAATGTATGGCAATATTACCTAGGGTAAAATTTTTGCCATAATATCGCCTCTTTCTGAAGACAGCAAATGTTATGCAGCGTACATGATGACACAACAATATTCTCTACTTTCTCAATATTGACATGAACATCGTCTTGGATTCTTCGAAATATATTTTTTAATTTTCCAAATAAATGTTCAACGACCATTTTCGTAGCTGAAAATTTAAAATTAAAAGTTCTTTAGAAACCAGCCAGTTCCTTTTTCATATGATGATAAACACCACTCTTCAAAAGGAAACGCTGAATCCCCAATGATGTGAAACCGTTTGGGATTAAACAAAATAGAACAACAATTACACAATTTGTCATTCATAAACTTAAAAGAAATCGTGAGAGCTTGCAGTGAATCCACTAAACACATACGAAAAAGTGCCATCATAAACAACAATAATGACCATTATGACAAAGATAAATTTTATCAAGTATACGTTCCTGTACTTTTTTTATTATATATGTTGTTCATTGACGAGAAATGGTACTGACTTAATTGTGTGTATGATTTTTATGTAGCTTGCTCAAAGACTTGGAACTCGCTCTACCTCAGCAGTGGCTTTTTTTACTTAAGTTACTGCCAACATTTTGAATGCAAAAGTTCCTGTAAGTTTTTATAGTATGTTTTCTTTGACGGGAAATGGAAATGATTTAATTTTATGTTTGGTTTTTAATTTAACTTGCTCAAAAGCTTGTGGCTTGAGTTCTTCTAAAACACCAGGACAACAACGGATCTGGTGTGCCATTCACAGTCGTAACAATGTTTAAAATGCCAGTTATTTTTTTTTATTGTTGCGTAGCTGATTTTGGTTAACTCTAATTAAAAATAAACTCTAAAAAAACTAAAATAATAACTCTACTTGTAGCCACTTTACATCTTGCTTCAATGTCAGTTCGATGACTTTTCAGGTATGCAAGTCACAATTATCACAACAAGTAAGCATGTTTTTGTTTGTATTTTACAACAAAATTGTGCACTATGAAGAGTTTAGTTCCACAGCACCACTTACAAATTGGTTTGTTCTAAGGCTTTACTTCCCGTTATGAAGTTGGAACTATCTATTCGGAAATTATTTTTACGTTGAAATCAAATTTATTGGCCAACTTAACAAAACGACTAAGTAGGGCCTATGATGATGGCACGTCTCCATCGGCATGTGAAAGCAGCGTTAACTAGAAAAATGCTTTATGCTCAAGTTACTCATTGTCAGGAAATTTTGTATATTCTTCGAGAGACGTGCAAAAACTATAAGAAAGGGAAAACTTGGCATTTGAATTGTGTGATTATTCACAATGCTGATTACTTTAAAACGTAAGCACAATTCAATGACAAAACTAAGCTAACTCAAATATATTTTTATATTCTCAGGGGAAGTCTTTCTATTTCTTAGAGAGTGGAATAAAGGGATAGATTTTTACCACTGGGATTTCTATCACACAATGTCTTTTCTGGAACATAACATAAAACAGAGATCGTAACTGCTATAACAAAAGTTTATTGAAATTATAAATGGCACTTGTACAATAGTTGATAACGATTGCGGTTTTCTTCAATTGACTAAACAAAAAATTTTGAACTAAACTCATCTATTTATGTATTTATACAACCCCTAGTGATGATTTCCGCAAAATAAAAAAAAAAATGCCAAAATGGTATCTTTGAGTGGCGGATTGCTTGTAAATATTAGCTTAAAGCCTCAAACCTACACTGACATATTTAGAAATGCACACGGAACAAAACTCACTTGCTAGTTCAATGCAAATTTCCGGAAGTTGACAAAAAAGCAAATTAGTAAAAATCTAACAAGTGAACTTAATTGCTGGAAAATTTACAGTATAATAATCCACATCATTATCTTACGTTAGCTGCCGATATTTGTCTTTGGAATTGTGTAAAATAAAAGTAACTGAAATGGATGTTTCTGACTGCTGAAAGCAACTGGAAGAAATCTGGAAGAAAACTGGTTTTGCATGCTCAGGAAATTAACCAGAACCAAAAGATGTTATGTAAAAGTATACAATAGAAATTTTGGTTAGTTTTGGGTTACCTAAATTCACACTTTTTTAACAGTTTACTTGAGCTCTTCTGACTTGCACCTTCATCAGGCAGTTCTGTGGGCAATCTGATTGGATTTGACTAAAAGAAAGATCAACAAAATCTTCAAAAACTTGCTCAGATTTTTCAAAGTGCTTAGCAGCCTAAAAAAAGAATATTATGTAACGTAGGGGACAGGAAATGCCAATGACATAAACCAATGAAGTTAATGAATTACTTCTACGTTAACATTTCCATGGATTTTTAATTGTATTTATGAATCAAGTGAAAATAATCCACAAACAAGACACAAGAACAAAACTCAAGAAAACAAAGTCTCCCGACAACATTTTGTGTAAATGAGATTAATTTCTTTCATTGAAAATCTCCAATAGAGCAGGAAAATATCTGACAATGCTGCGATTCACGTTCTGACTCATTTTCTACAGGCACTATTATATTAATAAAAACAGATGTGATTAATACTCAAAGAAATAAAAAATAAAATAATAACTTACCTAAGTCCAAATTTGTGGTGCCAAAGTCTCGCAAGATATTTCGCAAACTGTTTTCATTTTCTTTAAAAAGCAGTCTGATTTGAGAAAAATCATCTTCTCTTTGCACTACTTGTGCTTGAAGATCCTTAAATACGTCCACCAAGGACAGTTCATCAAAACCGTAGAGCTCAGCCCCATTATCTGCGTCAAACGAAGACACGAGGTAGCAAAACACAGGAGTTGCCGCAAGATCATCTGGGATGTGAAATAGCTGGGTTTGCTTTAACAGTTGCTTAATTCCGCTGTCGACGAGAACAACAAAACACAAAGATGAACCTGATTTCATTTTTCGAACAGCAGTTATCATACCAGTTATTTACCACTGTAATACTCGTGGTGTCAGCTGATTGCTTGGGGGAGTTCATTTAATCTATTCACGCGACCGTCCATTCGCAGTCACAATGAGTGTGTGAGTTCATAACAAATTTTACATTTCAGATTATGCTAGGAAGGCATTTTAAGCAAAGTCGATATGGCAAAGTTTACTTTAAAATAACACAATGTTGAGTCACAGCAAGTGATGCATAAATTAAGTTGTCGCACTCAAAATTTTGTTTCTGCTGGTATGTTGTGGATGATTAAAGCATGTTGAAGTAAAGTGTTTAAACTATTAAATGTAATGCATTGTATTTCACTTATTCACTGTAACAAATTATATTTTTCTCAGGGAGGTGGAGAGACTGAATTAATATCAGGGGTCTACACTTTTAGTCTGAACCAAATAGAGAAGCAGACCAGAAAAGAAAAAAGTCAGCTAGTAGCAACACTGGAGACTGATGTGTTGCAATCTGCTCAGCCGACGAGCGGATTCGACCAAGCAGATTGTTTACGTTACATGACTAAACGAATACACGACACAAGGGATTCTTAAAAACATCTTTATTGGGGACACTACGCGGAACAGGCCAGGTGTTAACCAAAGCCATCCCTCAGACTTGCTTACGAAAGTAAGACTTACTCAATACACATAACCGACAGATTACTGACGGGAGACGACCGACGAGAGACGACGACTGACTACACATAGTCGCTGGCCAGCTTACAACAGTTACGCCCTCTGACGGTACAACTACACGGTAGGGTTCTCACATACGCACACAGATGGGGTGACGGGACAGATTAGATGGACACAGACGAGCCGTCTGCAACATTCGGCCCTTCCTGACTCGATTTGACACCAACATAGAAGCACACAAACAAAACTATTTACATATGATACATGCCATTTGTCAAATCGAAATCAAGCAACAAAGACAAAAAAAAAGATTGGGACCTTAAAACTAACCTTTCCATTCCCTCATTCAAACCCACCCAAGAAAAATAATAAATGTTCAAAAAAAAACTAAACTTTCAGAGCTGGGCGGTGGGTAGGGAAATAGCATGGAACTAACACAACGATAAACAAAAAACAAAAAAAAAATAAACAAAACAAAAAACAGGAATGTTCCAACTCAAACTTTCAACCAACTGAAGAGGAGTTTTGTTCTTCGGGATCTCGGTTTCGTAGGAGAGGGAGCAGCTTTAACTTTGGTTCAATTTTCTTCGGATGAGCAGCAACGCACCAGGATAGAAATCTTGCACCACACGTTGCCTTAGGTCAACCAGATGTTTCTACTTGATGAGACGTGCAGCTTCTCTGAGATCGCTGAAACGGGCGAAAAAAGACGTTGAACGGTTCTGGACGCTCTTTTTGGCCACTGGAACTGATTCTTCGACGAAGTAAAGGAAGTCTGCCATGCATGAGCTGAAACGGCGAAATGTTTACGTTACTTTTTCTAACCGTGCTGACATCAAACACTTCTGCAGGCAGGTGACAATCCAAATCGTCGTGTTCCATGTCAATAAACGCTGAAAGAGTTGGAGGAATCGTTCCGTTCGTTCTCATTACCAATCTGGAAGTTTTCGGCTGCTCTGCCATCGCGAACACGTGATGAGCTCCCCACTCATTAACTTTCAAAGGACCGGGATGATCCATTCCGACAGAACGAAACTGGCGATGAAATAGCTTTCAGCTATACAGCAGGAGATCCAGGGGGACATGTATAAGACTGACAGTAATTGCAAGGAGACACATATTCTTTCACAATCACACGACAAATTGGCAACCAACACCATACTGATACTACTTGTTTCATCCATGCCCATATGACTGTAAAGAGGAGTTGTTGTGACGAAATTTCAATTACTTTTCTACTCAATACGGACGGGAAAAACGATATAAATTTACGACCCTGGGAAAAATTTATCTTTACACAAAACTTTACGACCAATTTTAAAATTATTGGAACTTTAACCCATGACATTTGAATTTACGAAGGTGATAATGGGACGCAATTGGCTATCCAAGTTGTGGTTGGAACGCCAATTCAACATTACTCAAGCGTGCCTATTGGCCTTCTACTGTCAAATACACACACTACATGACCGATCTCGGAGCCACTGGGTCCAATACAGGATTCATCAGAGTTTCGAGATAGGACATCAGCCACGCAATTATCTACAGCTTTTATGAGGCAAACTTCAAATTCAAACTCTTGCATAGCCAGGTTTCATCTGGCGAACTTATTTCTCACTTCAAACTTCAATTTCCACTCAACGAACAGCAGAGCTGTCACCAAAAAAAAAAAGAAAAAAAAAATCGACTACCATACACGTCTGTTCTAACAAAGAACACAACTGCACAGCAAATACTAAATACTATTTCATTAACCAACAGAAATGAAATTATTAGACGCTGTTACTCCAAATGACGAAAAAAAAACGATACAAAATTAATTAATCATGCTGCAACGAGACGTAGCCTTAAAAAAAAGGAGCAAAAGAAAATGGCGATTTGACGTGGTCCATCTCCAAAAACTTGCATAAAATGGCTCCAAGGCCAATTAGACTTGCCTTTGTCTGCAAACGGGACGGTTACTTTGAAACGGCACTCCAGAATCTTCACGTTTTGGCGGCATATAATTAAATTAGAACTACTGGTAGGGCTAAACACACTTATTTACTACACAATGTTAGTTAAATATTCAACAAACCAAAAACAAAATAAAAAAAAAACGAAATACAAACACAGGTCGTGGTTACGAATCACGACGACTGGACGTAATCGACGAAAAAATAATTAGTTATACTTGACCAAAAAAAATGAAACAATAATATGCTCAATACCAGAGCAACAAAAAAAGAATAATTTACTTACTGTTGGAGCCAGTGCATGTTCAGGGCTTCAGACGAAAGAAAAAAAAAGAAATGGCGGCTATCGCGCAGATTCCATAAGCCACACAAAAAAAAGAAAAGATTTTGTTTCAATGCCTCGACGGGCCGCGTGGTTTTACGCGCGAAAAGTTAGGGGGAGGGGGGGGGGTGGGTAGGGGCGTTTTCCATACAAAAAAGTTGAAGGGGGGGGGGGGGGGGGTGGGCTGATGACGTGACAAAAAAAAGTTATTACGAATTTACTACTACGAATCGTCAATTTCACGGCCAAAATGCCAGACAAAACAAAAAAAACTACGTGACTATCACACGGGCAGTTCTCAACAAAAAAAATTTACCCAGAAAAATGAGAACTATTCAATGGCCCGTGCCCGACTTCTGACACCAAATGTTGCAATCTGCTCAGCCGACGAGCGGATTCGACCAAGCAGATTGTTTACGTTACATGACTAAACGAATACACGACACAAGGGATTCTTAAAAACATCTTTATTGGGGACACTACGCGGAACAGGCCAGGTGTTAACCAAAGCCATCCCTCAGACTTGCTTACGAAAGTAAGACTTACTCAATACACATAACCGACAGATTACTGACGGGAGACGACCGACGAGAGACGACGACTGACTACACATAGTCGCTGGCCAGCTTACAACAGTTACGCCCTCTGACGGTACAACTACACGGTAGGGTTCTCACATACGCACACAGATGGGGTGACGGGACAGATTAGATGGACACAGACGAGCCGTCTGCAACAGATGGAACCTTACGAGGTCTTTTTAAGAAGAATTTTTATGCCAGAAATCTCAGAATGTTTTATTCAAGAAGAGATCGAGCTCGAAATAAGGAATTAAAGAAGTACCCAGGACAAGCAAATTTATCTTGACTTCATTGGTTTTGGTATTCTTGGTTCCATTGTTGGAAACTAGCTCACGACATGTCGGCTTCCTTGTCTGGAAACAGCGAAGGTTTTTACGTATCAAATTTGGTATAAAAAACATATTGATTGTTGATGAATTTGCTCTACTTATCCCTTTTTATTTTTCAAAGATTCGGAAAGGCAAGGGTTCTGTATTCTTGGTTGTCAATAACAAGCAAGTGAGACTTGGCCAGGATGATGATTCCTATACTGCCATATGGCCTAATAAAAGAACAGGAATGGAATTCTCGCCATAGTCTTGGGAAGTTTTTAAGATTAAGCACGAAAAGGTGGCTGCAGATAGTTCGCAGCGAAGAGTTGTCGAAGAATTTTGGAATCTTCTATACAACGCCTCCAAAACGGATTGCTACCACAGATACTGGTTCATGACAAATTATAGTGCATTGCTAATACAGAATGAGTCTTAAAGGATTTTTGTATATAGGGCTGGGTAGTGCATTAAAAAGGACCAAGGACTTGAATGCCAATATGGTTTGAGTCTAAAGACCCTGAACGTGAAGTGCGGACCAATATTTTCAGCTAGGAAAGAATTTTCATCAGTTATTAGATCGATGCAGGTATTCACTTAATTTGTAAAGATTGTGATTAATTTTAAAGGTTCAAATTTGAATTTGATGTTTTTAGGTTGTTCGTGTGAAATCCCATAATATTCAACATGTGGGCCTAATGATACCAGAAAACTCCATTGAGCTCGTACTCGCGATTCTCTGGTGCAAAGGACATCGTCAGTGCTAAATTTTCTCTTCAAGCGGACTTGACTCAGCATTTGCTGATACTCGTCTCGTGAGCTTTCCGTTATTTTGAATAGAACTCGGATTACTGCTTTCTTTTGTTGTGTAGTAAGTAAAATCGATCTGTCCAAGTTTGATGTTCTTCATTGTGGCATTAAAAGGCTAAAGTTAAGAAGTAAAGTTCAAGAATATATGAGCATAATTCTCAAGGATCCTCTTGGCAGCGCTGTCTCTCACGAAATGCAAAAACGCTTAAGTGGATTTTCTTCAAATTTGCATAGTCTGCTCTCGCATAAAAGTTGCTGACGATAGAGAGGGGGCGAATGCATAATAGACGGTCACTATCCCCTTTGTTGTATGTTGAAGGCCACCGTATTTAAGTATTATGCGGCATTAATGATTCAGTTGCCTGGCGCTCGTCAGACCTTAACAGCAATGTAGTATACACCGATTCGAGGTGGTAGTTTTCAGTTTGCCGATGCGAACGGAAGGTTACGGAAAACACCAAACAGTGAGCAGGCACAGTGGTAACTTTGAGTGAGTTGGGGAAGGTTGTTGTGTTGAATGCCGGTTGGTCAGAATATCTATCCTAGCTGGGCCAATTTGTCGTCCAAGCCCAGCAAGAGCAAGGACGCCGTGTGGCGTCTCTCCTTGCCGACATCCGAACAACATTCGTGCTGCTATTGGCCTCGCTTCGTCACCAAAGTCGACCCTGACAAAGTTAGGGGTGTTACTAAACTATGGAATTGGAACTTCCAAAATTGAAGTATAGAATCTGGAATTCGAACGAAAACTATGGAATTCAAGGGCCGACTTTCCAGATTTTAGCAAAATTTCTGCCGTCTAAAATATGGAAATGGAACTTCCAAAAATTAATGGAATTCAACTAAAAATTCAAAAAAATTCACATTTTATTTTATTTTTTGTGGCACTAGATGGCATATATATTTCATATTCACATTTATTTACAAAAGTGCTACCAATACTGTCCAACCCTCATATTGTTCATTATTCAAGCCACCTAGCGCTCGCGAAAAGAAAATTTTCTCCTCATTGCCTTTAGGGTCTGTCTGACCACCCCCCCTCGCTAGGTGTAGACTGACGCTATGAGGGAGACCACACCAAGAGATCCTAAAGGCAAAGAGGGGGAAATGTTGTTTTCGCGAGCGCTAGGTGGCTTATAGGATGAAGCCCGGCATGGCCAAAAAACGAAGAAATTTTGGGAAATTTTTTCCAAAATTTCAATCATTAATATCTCGGTTTCTAAGCGGAGTATTTAAAAATTATTAAAATAGTTTGAAGAAACGGGCTATCTTATCATTATTATATACTAATTAGATTTTTTTAGGTGCAGCAGTTGACGAGAAAACTGCTGCAAAAAAACCGAAAAAAGTCAAAATTTCGGCTACCCCATCTCAGTTTTATTTCAAATATCTCCTAAACTAGAAAAGCTAAGCGATTGCGATTTTTACCAATCGACTTAGCGAAAAATTTCTTATAAAACTCATACATTTTTTTATTTTAAGGACCCCCAGCGATGATTTCCGCAAAATCGAAAACCCCAAAACGATCTCTTTGAGTCGTAGATTGCTAGTTAACTTCAAATGAAACTGAGAAATATAAATAAAAAATATTGTAAATCAGACCTGAAATAAAGCTAACGCAGGTCAATTTTTTGAAAAAAGTCGCGTTTCCCTAGCCCTAGCCGTTCAACTGGAAAAACAGGCCAAAGTGACCTAATTTGCATAAGGTCCTCTCGGCTTTCCAAAGACTTTTACATCCGGCCAAAAGTACTTCAGGAAATGTTAACAAAAATCTATAAAAAATCAGAGGTGTTCCCACTACCTCTAGCTATCTCTTAACACGAAATTTCAAAGAATTTGGTTAAAACTGTACTAATTAGAGGACTGAAAAAACAGCGTTTTTGCATAAGGTCCTCTCTGGCTTCCAAAGACTTTCGGTAGGTACTGTACAAAGAATTTTTTTTTTTATTTTTTAAAATACTGAGGTTCTATTGTTGGTGGAGTTCTTCTGTCCTTGGAGTTCTACGGTCGCCATACCTTTTATTTCTATGCAATCGTATTTTTCTTTATTTGCTTGATCTTTCTTAACATGTATTAATTCATTATGTTGTGTTGAATAATAATAAACTATAAAAATTCAAGAATTTAATTCGTGTTCCATTTTTTTTTAATTCTGTGTTCAATTTTGGAATTCCATATTTTTTTGTCTATTTCCATACTTTAGGCTCCTACTTCCATTGTTTGAGACACCTAACGCCACCTAGCGGATTCCATAGTTTTCGGTTGAATTCCAGATTTTATACTTCCATTTTGGAAGCTCCAATTCCATAGTTTAGTAACACCCCAAAGTGAGCACAACGGAGTTAGTAGCATCAGTAGTGAGTGTATGGACTCTGCAGACGGCGAGTCAAGCAGACGACGCTGAGAGGAGCAGGGGAGTCAGTCTTGGCTAGCTAGCCTATTCATCACGTTTTGCTCTCGTCCCCTCCCGATTCGGCAAAAGGTATTTATTGGCTACGCCAGCGGCCGTCAGTCGGCCTTGAAGGTACAACCAAGCTGGAAAGGCACAACCAAAGGACTCACTAGATCTCCAGTGAGGTTAGCATGAACCAGTGTTAGGTCCCCGCACCACCCGACAGGCCCAGCTTCCATTTAATATTGTAACTCATCAACCCAATAAAAATAACCCATTTGTATACTTTTAAAACTGAAAATATGAATCGGTAATACACTGGGCAGCGCTCCTACAGAGTAAGCCCATTAAAACATTAAAAAAAGGTAATACACTGATTACCCTCACTACATCGGTCTAAACAGTGAGGAAGTACAAAACTCATTCGACTTAAGTGTGTGTATCACACGGGAAAGATCCGCCAAAGTCTATCAAACGTGTGCTAGTATATAGATTACAGCATCTAGTCAGTCCTGGCGGTCATTAGTTCCTCTTCCTCAAATAGTCCCACGACTAAATTCTTCGTCACTTTGGTGTACTCATTTGGCTTTGTTTGAAGTTCGAACATGTCCTCTTCAATACCACACTGGAGGATGACTGCCGAATAGTTTCACGATAATTAATTATATTTTTTAAAACGCCTGACTTTTGCTCGTTCTACATCATCCCTTCCCTCTGCTTGCCCCGCTCTACCTTCAGCAATCCCACCGGCTGGTGCTGTCGGAAAAGCTGATTTTACGACGCTCACAAGAAAGTCCTTCATTAATATCTCTTGTACCGCGTCTTCTATCATGCAAGGAATATCTTTTATATTTAAAAATTGATACTAAATTATATAAATAACTACAAAGGTATAAAAACTACGTTTTATTGTTACGTTCAATAATTCTTCCTTATCAGCCAATTGTACCTTTGGGACCGAAAGGATTGCCTTTGTATTAGCGTGTTCCTTTTAAAACTTTTTATATTTTGCCTCGAGCAAAGAATCCCCATTCTTCAAGGCCCCTATTCTTACGAACTTCAATCGAGGAATCCAATGATGAGTCGTAACCATCACGCTATATTGTACAAAAAATTAATCAAATTGAAATGTTAACACGAAAAAATATAAAAATCTTAAATACCGAAGCTGAGGATTGAACAGATTTTTTCAAATTGTTGAAATACTCAGCCACAATTTCCTCACTATCCCGTCTAAATCACCTTTGTTAGCTAAACCATTACAAATATTATGCGCCACTCAAATAACCACCTTAAACTAAAAAAATTTACCAGAGTTCTTAAGGATGGATCCCTTGATACACTCCCAGCCTTCATCAGGTTCTCGCTCGTTATTTTGAGGTCTCGGTATCATATCCGACATTCCCGGATTTTTTAACATTCTTTTATCTAAAATCCATGTCTCTGCAATAACGCTAAATTCTCTCAAATCTCGCCATAACACAAGGACAAACCCATTTCCATCATGAGAATTTCCTGCTTCCTTATATTAATCACTCATCAATTCAGAGGATTTTTATGGAGATCTTGCTTGATATCTAAATATTTCAACTAAATTTAGGTTTAGTTCTGCAAAAATAATCATCTTCCCTTCAAACAAACAAATTTACTTCCTTATTGAAAAACCACCGCCCTATACTTTTTCCACCCATCCCTTGGCACCTTTCCTTCCTTAGGGTAGGCAATTAGGTCCACAATTTGGTTGACGTATAGCATTTGCTTGTTTGTTTTGTATTTCGACGATAGAATTGAAACTTTTTTTCGTCAATCCACAAAACGAGAGTGAACTTTGGAACACTTGAGCCAGCAATTGAACACATTTTGAGACTAATGTTAAAAAAAAATCTTTTCCTGAATTCTTTCACCTTGAACGCCCACCATCCGTTGATTACGATTCTAACTCTACATTTCCCCCTTTCCAAGGACTGTCTGTCTAACTGTCTTTTGCAATATTCACATAATCCAACGACCTTGAGGAATAATCTAATGTGTTATATTATTCTTATGCTCTTTCTCTTACTCTCGTATTTCAAGTCCACTTTCCTTATCTCGTATAGTTTCCTCTTTGTACACCATAGTTTTTATGATTGAATTTCGAAGAACAGCCATAACAATCGAAAGACTAAAGATTTAACAGTTGATTGAGATTCCCGTTCAAAAAATAATTTGATAGGCGACCATATACACTTTTTTTTTATTATTGCATTATTTATTGTGTTTCATGGATTTGAACCTGGTGTTTCCCGGTTCTGAAGTGGTTACTGTCACCACTACACAGCCACACTATACAGTATTTATTTTATGACTCATCCGGGTCATTCCGCTGAAATCGAATTAATTTTGGCGCTCGACATCACCGATTTTTTTAAATTTTTTTACAGTGTATTCATTGTGTTTGTATAAAATTTTCTGTATAGGGAAAAATTTTATCCCGTTTACCGAATGGGAGAAAGATCATAAAGTTTTGGTTTTTTAAATTAAAAAAATTGATTTTTTTCGTTCAAATTCAATTTGTTCCGATACCGTTTATGCTACAGATTACAAAAAACAGAGGAAAGATAGAGAATTTTTTCTATTTTAAAAATCTATTTGGAATTGAAATGAAATTAAAATAAAGTAAGGATATTGGGGTTTAAACATTTTTTTAAAATTACCTTAGCGAAGATATGTTAACTTCGATTTGAATTTTTTTTACTCATCTAAAGTTGCAAAATAGATTTTCAATTTAAGTATCAGCCAACAACTTGTAAATTCATACTTTTATCACTGCCAATCTTTATGTTTTTGCTTTGTCCTTTTGTTTTGACAAAACTCTTCCGAGAGTTTTCATTTTATTTTTAAGTCTCTTAACCATTTCAGTTTGATCTTGTTCACAATGGTCATTCGATTCCATTTTAGTTCAGACTTGATAGTTGATCGAGAATTTAGAAGAGAAATTGATTTTTGAGATCAGAAAATACGTAGTTATGATTAACAGCATCGACGAGATTTATGAATTAATGGCGATTATTACATGCGCAAAGAGTGGAGTTGCATTCATTATTTTTAAATTTAAATTTTAAATCAGTTATAAGTTGGTCGGTGATTTTCATTATTAATTTTTACACGATTAATTACAATTTATGTTCTCATAAAATAATATCGTCCAATTGAAGATAATAGCTTAATACTACATAAATATACAATACTAAAAATTGCACGTATAATTCATAATAAAAAAGTAATGAAACAAAGAATTTTGTGATACAAGTTTCAAACAATTTTTCAATACCATCTTTTCTGTATGTAACTGAACACTTGGGGCGTTACGGTCGTTCGAACAATCAGCTGGGGAAGTCGGCGAACCTGGTAATCTGGAGTGTGTAGATCCACCATTTCCCCCGCAAAAAGCGTTCGTTCACCGTGTTCCAATAAATAATCAATAAAAAGTTTTGTTTGAAAATTAGAACTGCCACGCAAAGAAAATTACTGACAAAACCAAATCCAAATCTATAATGTCGTTTATGTATAAGCGTTATAAAGTAACTAAGTTATTTATTTGCAGAGAAATTTAAAAGTCGTTTGAAAATTGAGAAAAGTAATTATTCATATAGTATATAAACTTCAGAAAAAACGTTGTCTCAAGATGCTGTGAGCGCAATTGCAGTAATAAATATCACAATATAATTATATAAACTTTCACACCTGTACTTTTCAAAGATTTTTTATAACAGACTACGAAAACATCACATTCAATGCATAAGTGAATATGTCTGAGCATCAACAATACACCACGGTATTTTAGGACTAAACAAACTCATATTTTTCAATCCATTATAAACAAAGAATTCTCTCAACAATTGAATGCAGGAAACCGAAAATCAAATTGTTTTCGGTATTTTTTTACATGTAAAAACACCTGTTTTTCAAAGCTATAGAGTAGTTGGACATCCTGCGATGCGCATTCTGCCGCAAATTCGCAGTCAATTATCAAAGACTTCACAGTCAACACTCTATAATATATTTAAATGTACTGGAGATCAAAATGTCAAAACCATCTCATGATCTATTTCATTTATTTTTTTTTAATTATTATATCAAAATAGTCTTATTATTGTAAGAAATCAACCATTAAAGGGATAAGTAAGTTGTCGAATTTCTTCATTTAAAAAAGTGTTTAACTGTTTTTGATTAAAATCAACTCTTCTAACACTTTGGATTTGAATTACAATTACATTCAACTGAAAAGATCGCAAAAGCAATGACAAATTGAAGCGCGAGTGGAAGTCACATAAAAGAGGAATAGTAAACAAAGCCGTATCAAATCAACGATTCTGCACCATTCACTTACGCACTACTCTACCAATAATTGGAAAAATTCCTTGGACCCAGATGTATTTCCCACTTCTCATCATGGATTTGTTTTGCTTCGAATATTGTGCTACAATTTTAAAATGCCATTCTGTTATACTCAAACTGGTTGTCGGGTAATTTTTTAAATAGTATTATACGTTAAGATAGGGAATACGCGATACAGAAATTAAAAACTAGTAATTATTTAAAAGTTACTTGAAAATTTGTACAGTAAGGTTTTGATGATCTATTAACACGGTTTTTATGAACTATAACCACGTAATGCTTCTTTCCTCAACAATATGGCAGTTTTAAACTGAGATATATTATTTATGTTTCCTCAACTGAGGCTGATTTAAATTTCAATTGACGTTGATTCAAGACGCTCGCCATGATCTTGTTCTTGGAGATCCCTTTGGGCTGGGGGAGATTTTCGGCATTAGCTTTGGATTGCATTTGTTGGGTGGTAAGAACTGCTTGTGTCTTGAAATAGGAGAATTCTGAGCTGATGTAGTAAGAGGCACTGAAGGGGATGGCGCGTTTTTTACATAATTCAAACCTTTAGACCCACAACATGACCGAAAATCTATCGAACTCTTAACAGTGATGTAGCTAAAATAAATATTACCCACATTACCCAGATGGAACACATCCCTGTAACATAATCATTTTCAGCTGTCTCCCAGAAAATGGGAATATACCGATACATTCCGAAAACAGATCTGTAACAGCTCCGAATTTGGAATAATTTTCAAAGTCTGAGGGAATAACCACCTTAAGCTTTTTGCCGAAGAACCAAGGAAATTCCTTTGAATTTTTCTCGCTTTATGATGTAAGATTTGACAATTTTATGGTTTTTTCGTCACTTGTCCAAAAATTGACAGTGAGCCTAAAGCTATTCCAGACGTCTGTCTGGTTTCATCAAAATTTTATATTTTGGAGGGGAGGGGGACTCTTTCTTCCCACCTTTAGGTTTATTTCTAATCCCCAAATTTGGCTCAAAAGCTAAACACAGTTTCCTGCAATATGGATTGGTGGCTTAAAAAAAATCGCTGTTCGGATTTTTTTGTAGGATACTGCCGTTTGAAATTGAAAATGGAATGACTCGTACGCTGCTCGTTTTTGCTGCTGTCGCTTGTAAGCGATTCAAGTTCTGACTCATCATCTTTTTCGGGCGCTATTCATCGGGCTATTCATGAAAACAGATGTGATTAATACTTAAAGAAATAAAAAAAATCAAATAAAAACAAACCTAAGTCCAAATTTGTTGTGCCAAAAATATCGTAAGATATTTTGCAAACTGTTTCCGTATGCCTTGACAAGCAGTCTGATTTGAGAAAAATCATGTTCTCTTTGCACTACTTGTGCTTGAAGATACTTGAATACGTCTACCAAGGAAGAAAACCATCAGATCAAAACCGTCGAGTTCTGCAACATTATCTGCGTCAACAAAGACACGTGGTAGCAAAACACTGGGGGTGCCGCATGATCATCTCGGATTGAAATAGCTGGGTTTGCTTTAACTGTTGCCGAATTCCGCTGTCGACGAGAACAATAAACACATGGATGAACCTGATGAATTCATTTTTCGAACAGCAGTTATCTTTCCACGAAGAAAAAAATTATCCTTAGCAGAAAAGTCGATGCACAAAGATCTTAACTGAGGTACTCCCTTGAGGGGGTTAAATTCTATCAAGTTTACACTATTTCGCAAAGCACGAAACTCACTAGCTTCTTTTTTTCAGTTGGATGTACAATTCTATTCTATTCTATCTCTATTCTATTTCTATTCTATTCTAAGGGGCCTTGAGTAATGTGGGAGATATCCGCGTCGTAGAGTTCACCAAGGCATTTCTTTATGCACAAAATAAAGGTTGACACCAGAACAGTGGCTGAACGAGTAGTCTGGATCCTGCAATTTCACTTCATGTTTGACAGGGACAACCTCCCAAGTTTGGTTAAAGATAGCCTTTCGCGTCGAGCAAGCCCATGAATTCTCATCCTTAGCAAAGATGTATTTTTATCTATTGCACTTACTGTCCTGTAGGAAAGGATACTGTTAAAGGTCATATTTTGATTGGGCAACAGTCAATTCTACGAACATAGACAAATTACTTAAATACATTTATCAATAAAATTTCCATTAACGTCTTATTCAAAAGTCATTCCAAGAAAAAGTGGAAAGGATTATTATATAAAGTTCCACACAGTACTTTCACGCCACCCAGGACAGCGCCTGTAGTGGCACCTATATGATCTTCACATTTTAGCGACAATCACTACTACCCCTTGTTCATTCTGGATAGTATTAGTATCAGAAGGTATTTCAATACTTGAAAGATACGAAAATAAACAAGCATACGATACAACAAACAGCTACAGTGATTTAAATGCAAAATTCTAGGCAATTTTTGTCCAATTAAATCCAAATTTGGAATTGCAAATTACAGATGTACAGGCCAATGTAGGCCTATAACTTACTGCAAACATATTTTCCTCACTATTTCAGAAGCGAAATTTGAAATCACATTATCCTGTGTCAAAAAATTTGCGAGATCATTCGTTTTCAGCGACAGATACTGGCATCGTGATAAAAATGCGCAATAGAATGCATATAGATGGACAAAATGGCTGTACGCCTTTGGGAAATATTTTGTTTAGGCGATTCAAATAATTGCCAGGACAGAAAAGTGACGATTCTTTCGGTCAAAACGACAGATTATTTTCAAGAGATTGCCTTCTTTCACATCATCGGAGAAGAATTCTTCCGATTCGTGGCCTTTTTCTTCTTGGGAAGAAGAATCTTCAGCCGGAAGTCAAATAAACGAAAATCTAGAAGAAAATTCCACTGTCTAAAACATATTTAATCTTGATTGAATTTGCTAAATGAGATGGTCAAGTCCTACGTTGAAATTTTGACTTCAAAATATTTTTCTTGAATGTCGTGGTAGTGATGTCGTGGGCCGTATTTTACAGTTCGTCGTGAAAACGCTTCGCTTTTTATGGCGTTTAGCAACGAATTCAGTTTGGAAACCTTTAAAACCAAGAGGTCCAGCAACCACTTTTGCTTCTTCCAAAATATTTTTCCGTGATTAGTAAATGCCGCCTAGATCATTCAGTAGTTGTTGGATAAAGATAACCCCTAATCTTCGGTAATGGAATTGGACTGTAACTGACGACTAACGTCGTCAATAGCTTATGCTCTTGTAAAAAATATCAGAAAGACAACCGTTGCAAATGATTCCAAAAATGTCTTTATTAAGGATTAGCTTGATTCAACATGTCCGCTGTGAGGTCTAGCTCATCGACAAATCGTTCTAAGGCACCAATAATTTCTCTAAGTTTTTACCAGTAGTTTTACTGCTGCGATGCGTGCTGACCATCTTTTATTTGAGAGCTTGTGAAACGAGATCCCTACTTCTTATTGAAGAATTTTACATCTAGCTGGTTTGCAACTGAAGTACACGTAGAGGGCCTGGATGTTGCCAAAGAATTTCTTGATCTCGGCGCAGGACTCAACCTAATAAACTACAGCTAAATTTAGGCTATGTGCCCCACAGGGAATATAAAGCCACAGGGTACTTCTGCAGAATAATCTCTAGAGCCCTAATGTAAATCTAAGCCATATTTGAACTTTCGTTATATTCCTGTCCTCGACATATTTGCAAGTCGATATTTGCTTTCTTAAAAACGCTGCAAATCAGCTCTGCAATATCTGCGCCTTTCTATTTTTCCATATCTTCGACGCATAGCAATCACTCTTTGCCTCCCAGATCTTATCTGAATTGAAATTAAAAAAAAAACGAAGAATGAAAATGATCTGTTTGGTATGCGACATATCGGCGCCCTGTCGGTTATAAGTTATAATAGCATAAACAACGGCTCCCATGACTTCCTTCAAGAGCGCACTTTGAACCAATGCAGAACACTCGTTAATAAACTCCTTCAGTGAGCACCAGGAAATATGTGCGCTTCCATTATAGATCCCTCCCTTCCTCTAAAACCTCTAAAAGCTATGTTTCTTCAAGAGAAAAATAACGTTGCATCTAAAATGCAACAATATATTAGACGCATTTGGATTCTTCGGCACTGAGTGTCCTTAGAATCGCTGAGTCAATCCCGCTATAATCAGTTAGATTGAACTGAGCTATTTTCCAACTTAGATAATGATTTTGATGAACTGGGTTGCTGTGGTGCGCTTTAATGTGATTTTTCAATTTTCTCCAACTATCCCTGGTGCCTACGTTCCAGCATAGAGGAAGAGATTTATCGCTAGAACCACATTTGCCATTTCCAAATAGAGAACAAGGACAAAAAATAACTAAGCTTAATGGTAGGTTCTAGACCAAATGGTCCCTTTAAAATTTTTCCAATTTTCGTAAAGCTTGAAAAAAAATCTGGTTTAAAACTATCGAGTAAAGTTAAAGAAGGGTCTTTCTTGATAATCTTATCCCTTTCATTTTCCCGCAACATAGGTGATCAGAGTGCTGGATCATTTTTTACTCCGTCAACTAAGAAGATGGGAAATCTAGTTAAGTTAATACAATTTCAATTGATGTTTGCCCTAATTAGAAATCTTTATCTACGGATTTATTAAGTGTAACTGATGTATAATCATCACTTTCATTTTCATGAGTTTCATCGGATTTTGAAAAAAGTATAGACTCATCCACATTTTTATCTTTTTCAAAGTTAGACGGTTCACTTTCCTGGTTAGATGTTCCAGATTTTTCTCCTGACTAGACTTACACATAGAAAAAAGATTACATCTACTCAAATTCAACAATAAAATATCATACAAGCCAAACTCTATTTCATTTTTTTTGGAAGGGGGAGTAGTAAATCAACGTAAATATTTCAAGGTTTATTTGTTTTTCCCTCTCTCTTTTGCTTTCTTCGATGCCTGCACCCTATTTTGGGATCCGGAAGGCTTTTTACAGTTCATTGGTTAATGGTTGCACTCAGCTTTTTCTAATGCTGTCTAGTTCTTTTAAAATGTATCCACCGTTGATTTGAAAACAAACACCATACACGTTGCCTAGCAGACAAAAACTCAACTAACATATGGTCCATCTAATAGAAAAAATAAATGCCACCTAGTGGAATAAAGTTAGACTTGTGTATTCTAGATTTCAAAATTTCATGTAAAGGAGAGGCTAAAAAAGCGACTGAAATCTCCAGACTAAATCTCCAGACCACTCATAGACGGCGCTTTTTCGAAGAGACTTCCATAAGAAATCGCTAGTAAATCGTAGCTTCCCGTTGAATACTCTAATCTCCTAATGGAAAATTTAACATGGAGAGTGGAAACCATCTCTCCATACCAATGATGTAATTAATTTCTTGAAAAGCAGAAATTAAAAAAAATTTTCTATACCCCTAATTAACAACTTTTTCATGAGGGGAGAATGGAGGAGGCGCTACTCGGGCTAAAAAATGTCGAGATGCTGTAATTAACGTTGGTCGTTGAAACATCTGAAAATCATGTAAAACGTACTCTTCTTCGTCTAGTGCTGGAAAAATTAATCATTCTATTGCCAACGGCAATTACAGCATCTGAACACTTTTGTCTGCAGAGCTCTTAAGAGAGTAGAGCCTCCTCCTTTCCTCCTTCATGCTTTATAGCGTTTTTTGGTCAAAAAATGAGAACATCGCTCTCTTGAATGGTCGTTTTGTTCTTCGAAAATTTTGTTTTTATTGAAGGAGCAAAAAAAATTCCTAGTTTAATCTTTAGTCGATTCATGGGCCAGAAATTTAAAAGTACTTATTTTCCCGTCTTACTGGGCAAAGAATTCGATTTTTACCTGGTCAGACCACAACATTAACAGGGTTGGGTGATTTTGAAGTAATGCTGTCATACCAAATAGTAAGAAAATGTGTAGTAGCAGAATATAATTCTTTGCTGTCTTCCTTTATTGTTACGGCCCTAACAAATACCTTAGAAAAGAATTTAGAAAATGGCAAAATATATTTTTTAAAATTGAATTTTTTTTTGGGGGGGGGGTATAATATATTTATTATGGGGCGTGAAGATAGGAAAAGTAAAGGTAATAACGCAGTTATAAACAAATGTGCAACAAACTTATGATAATGCGTATAAAACTTGTACAAAACAACAGGCTGTACGTTCGTATTTTACGTATATGCCCGTTTTCACTAGTAATAAGCTAGTTCTTGTTGACATAAAACTCCTTTATATTGTCACGTACAAGGTGACAGAGACTTGTATGGGCTTGACGACTGGAATTAAATGCAAACGTTTTACGACTTAACCTATGTCTTTCTTAGAATAGCATGTAAGGTGACCCTAGACGAAACCCCTACGTATCCTGACGATTCCTTGGCGGAGTGGGGTCACCCCTAAATTTTCCTATATATATCTAACCCCGAGTTCTTTTCTTGTTGATTATTCCTCCAGACTTCTTACTGTGTTGGTGTAATTGGTGAAGGGCACTGTCGTCTTAGTGAATTAGAGCTAGATTAGATTAGAGACGACAGTGAAGGTGTTTCTCTGAGACTGAGCCAGTGTTATAGACAAGCCAGCTCCGTGAACTACTTTTATTGATCGACCGTGTCAACGTGAATCCCGTATAACCTGCCCGCGACAATATTTAAGTTAGTACAGCGCTTATCAGTTTTTAGGACGTAACGAGTATCAATCCTCTAGCTAATACAAAACTAACTATTTACAGCTATACCACAAACCTGTTTTTTGCAAGTATGCGTATTCCTAATGAGTGCACTAGCTAGATCCCTTTTAAGACCCCTAATTTTTCGTAAGGGTATTCCCCTGATTGTGAAAAATGTTTTTTGTACGCAGAGGATAATTTTATTTGTTCTTGTACCCCAGAAACTGAAACTTTGTGTACCCAGAAAGAGCTAACTGCAAAAAAAGCTATTTTTTAATGAGTGTTAAGTATCAGCTCAAAACTTTATAACAAGACAATGAGCTAGGTGCCACTTTGAGGCGCCAAGTGCTGGTTCATTAAAACTGTTTTGTTAACTTAACTAAACTGCTTAGTAAACAACGAGCATCATGTTGAAAGGTTTGCATTTGTATGCAAAGTACTAAGAACAAAAAGATTTGTTTATCAGATACAATCTTACAAGGTAAAAATAAATATTTAACTTTAAACAAAATTATGTGAGAAAGCATTTTTATTTTTTTATCGCTGCCATCTGATGATTAAGCATAAACAACATCCCTAGCCAAAGGACAACAGGGGTTAGTTTTCTGGGCTGAGGGTTTTAATTAATTATCAACTAAAACAAACAAGTCTTCTTTTTGAAACTTAAGACAAATTTTGGCTGCAACACACTTATGAATCCATGATGGGAGAATAAGTTTCATTCTTGTGTAATAACTTATCGTGTACAGATTAACAATAAATGTCTCTCACGACACCGAATGTATTTTTTCCTGAAAAAACATAACTACGTTTTGATATTTTGGAAAGAGCGTCCTATGCCATGGACAGCTCTTTCTATCAAGTTAGTTTCCAACCCCTTTATGTTTTACGATGATGAAGTAGTTAAAAATGTCAAATTTCTCTAAGGGAAAATGGAGGAAGCTGATTTGGATAGTCCAGCTACCCGCTGGGTAGCTGCTCTGGGTAGCTAATCCTGGGTAGTAGCTCTGGGTAGCTAATCCTGGGTAGTACCCAGGATTGGGGGATCATTCCATCCCAACTCAAATTTGTCTGTCGCGGAAAAAAATATAAATTTCTTATTTTTTTCACAGTGTGTTCCTGTTCCTTATGTATTAATATATCCAACATTTACCTTATGTCCCTTCCCCCTTCTAGAACTTTTGTCCCATATTATAGGGCTATCGCGGCTGCGGTGAAATTAAATGAATCACAACTAATCAGAATATCGTATTTTTTCTTCCACGAAAAAATTTGAGTTGAGATGGAATGACTCAGGTGGTTCCATAATTATATGGTATTAATTTTTTTTCTTGTTATCAACTTAAAGTAACAGATTTTATTAGCTAGGAAATTAAAGCTTTTGAAGGAGCTAACTCTAGCAGAGAAGTATAGATTGAACAATCCTGTTTTCGTAGCTGCAATAGATGATGAAGGCAAGGAGAAACATGAAAAACGCAGAACTAATGTATTTATTTAATATTTATTTTATTGGAATGAGTTGTTTTTCTAGTTTGTTGTATTTAAAGAAGATAAGCTAAACTTGTGACTCAATGTTGTCTCATCCTGATGACACATTTCAAGAAACTGATGTCAGGAATGTTGAAGTATCTAAAATCTGGATGATTGCTTTTAGCCAAATTTATAGGACTTTTTGTTTATAGGACCATTTTGACAACAACACATCTCGACACAGTATGGAGGTGTGAGGTAAAAGTAAGCATTCTTTTAGATTTATTGTACTAAAATATTAGCAGTATTACACAATATTTTTACAGGGAAAGTCTCGTGCTGCTACACAGAGAAAACTAGAAAATGAAAGTATTTTCAAAATTCAGTATGGAGAGTTTTTCTGGACGAGATTTTTTAATTCTTTTAAACGGAATTCTCAATTTATCAAGGATTCGTCAAAAGACGATTCATCGGAAGACAAACCTGATTTTCTTAATAAAGATGAGAAAATCCTTGATCACAAGTCAAAAATGAAAAATATGAAAATGGAACTTAAGATCAGCAACCAAACTCTTCCGGTTCCACTATAGATGCTATGTTGTCAAGGTTTGGTAAAGAAGAAAGGTATGCAGACACCTGCTACCATCGACACTGGCTACCCCGACACTGGCTACCCCACACTGGCTACCCATACGGCCTGGCTACCGCGACACTAGCTACCCGACACTGGCTGGATTTGCTACCCATGGAAAATGGTACTTAAACAGAATACCCCCCTGTCCTTGTGTGTGTGGCCGGCTGATAATTCTCCTGTATTTTATTTTTTCGTTCAATGTTATTCACAATATTAGTTAGTTTTAAAGTTTCGACATTCCTGGACAGTGATAGGGTAAACTGCACAGCAGCGCTCAACATACGCTGAACGGATAGTAATTATTTCCGTTTCAGATTATTTGTCTCAACTAATTTGACTAAGCCCACCCACCACGGACGGATCAAAGATCAAAAGTAAAAATCAGCAAGAAATTTAAAAGCATGGAAACCCAAACGCGTAGGTTGGCAAAAGTATGGTCTCGTGTTTAGCAAAAACATTGTGCTAGTATTATCCGCGGACAAACCCAAAACTGTGGTTTTGGTCAAAACACCGAAACTAAATGTAGGGAGTAGAGCGTGAGCGTTCCATTCTTTCTTAGCCCCCTTGTGATCGCAGAAAATTACTTACAAGTGGGAACCGTTCAAACAACTCTCTAAACGTCATAGGTTTTAGATTTTTCACTTTTTCGAGATGTAACATAGTACTACCTCATTAACAGGGGATCATAAAAATCAAAACGAGATACTATATCTTATCGGAAATGGCACAATGTTAAAAATATTTCAAATAAATAAATGTAAAAGGTAAATGTAATTATCTTTTCTTGGGTTACACCCACAAAATCACTGACAAGCCAGAGAAGCCAAATGACTTTAGTGTCACAATCTTACTATTAGTATTGTAAGCTACGTCAAAACTCTGCCCATTACTGACTTCCTGCAAACCTGAAATAGCAGCGAAGGATAATCTAACTTCACGCTAAATTCTGTGGGTTTCTTAAGAGACTGGATTGTTTCAAAAGCAGATGGACCTGTATCAAATAAAGTGAACATAAAAAATATCAGATAGAGATAAAAAAAAGTCAAATAGCTGTTGCTTTCATGATTGGGTTCCATGAAGATGAATAGCTAGGGTGGAAATTAGTATTTCATATTTTGGTTTATTGAGATGAATTAAACTGCTTTAAATAATTCATATGAAGCCCCGGTCCATAATCAATGAACTCAAAAAAGACAATAGTCAGGGGACACACAGAGTAGTGGCGATTTGGGGAGGAGGGGGTGTACTCAGAGCCAGTGGGGTTTGTCTGATTTTGAAACCAAAACATATTATTTATTTTCTAGGTTCATTATTTATCAGTTAAAAGCCCAACGCTTACAATTTTGTATTGCACATAGTGTAAACAACAAGCAACTTTTTTTATTCTTCCGAATAAAGAAGATAATAGAAATCTTGCTTCAAAGAAAATCTAAGTCTGATTTTTATTATCTTTAACAGGCTAAATGATCTTTCACTACTTACCTGACTAAAAGAAAGTGTTAGTAATTACTCACATTAACAAGAAAGAGGTTAGAAAAGGTTATGTAGTGTGAGAATTTCGTTCGTACAATAAAATAAAGCAACACCCAAAACATTTTCTACATGCTACAGATGTTGTTTTCTCTTTTACTGTCTCGTAGTCTTTATTTTGAAATCCGTTGCATCCAGTAAGCATCTCTCGCAGATTTCTTAACATTTTCTGTTGATATATTTTTTCTTTACAGCATTTGAAAAATAGCATCGAAATTACTATAGGCGAGCTGTGTTTTGATAATTGAAATACTTTTACAGGCATATAAGTAGTCTAATCCTCCAGTTTGAAGTTATCGTAATACTGGGCTAGTGTTTGAGAATTTTTGAGAAATCAGTGGCCCGTCAAGATATCAGAAAAAGAAATTAGATTCTGCAACAAAGACTCTGCTTCACTTGAAGTTTTCACATCAAATGTCTGAATTGCTGATGGTGGAGAGGATTGCCACCACTTTCGGCACTAGGGTTAGATTTAAACACATTCGGCACTGTAAATAACGTTTTCGGCACTGTCAAAAGTACATTCGGCACTGTCAAAAGTACATTCGGCACTGGAAAATACATATTCGGCACTGTAATAAAGACTCAAAATTTACGTATTGATTGTATTGATAGAACAAGAAGTACCACATTTTTATTTAGCCAAATAAGCTTAGCTTAGCTTTTTACAAAAGAAATTTACAAATTTATTTTAATCTTCTAGTTCACAGCAACGATCATCGTCAGGGTGGGGTTTGATTTTTTTTAAAATTAAAATCAGAGTACAATTTTGCACAAGACAGTAAAAGAGATTCAGAAGAAATTACGTTTTTCCTGTGATCTTCCCATAATTTAAAAAGTTTTTCATTGAGGGCCGTGTACGTCTTGCGCTCTCTCCTAAGTTTATGGCCTTGAAGGAGCATTTGAAAAACACTCACTAAAATAGGTATGATGTAAAGTCAGCTGGACATCAGCTTTGACAGTGCCGAAACGTCTTTTATCTCGAGAACAATGTAACAGAGGAATGGCAGCATATGCAACGGTGCCGAATCATCCAATCTTAGTGCCGAATGCGTAATAGTCATCTACACATATCAGTGCCGAATGTGTCTAACTCAGTGCCGAATTTGTCTTTTTTCATTTAAGCAAATTATTGGTGCCGAAACGTCTGGACACCGTGGAGAGCACTTTGGCGATTTTAGTAAACATTTCCTTTAGGTTGCATGTCACAATCTTCATAGTTGGTAACTATGGCTTTTTCTTAGGACCACCAGCGA
Source organism: Daphnia pulex (assembly GCF_021134715.1). Classification (NCBI taxonomy): domain Eukaryota; kingdom Metazoa; phylum Arthropoda; class Branchiopoda; order Diplostraca; family Daphniidae; genus Daphnia; species Daphnia pulex. The sequence goes on along the minus strand of NC_060021.1, from coordinate 3,117,106 downwards.
GCCTCTCCTATCTTTTGGAGAGTTTTCGGTTTGTCTTGCCCCTTTTGTCTTTAAACATGAATTGTTTGATTCTTCTATGCACGCCAACTTGCTCACTTCTCATATTCATTGCCCCAACGAAGGCCATTCCAACGATCATAACATTCCTTAATATATGCTGTATTGACAAAGTGTCCAACAGTAATTTTTGAAGCGCTTCTCCTATTGAATTTTTCACCTTCACCATAGCAAAAAGACTCTCTCGGACCACTGATTTTTAGATGAATCGATGAAGGACGATCGCAACTTGATAAATGTTGCTGAGATATGTCAATAGAAGAGTTCATTAGTACACTGGTCTTGTTATTTGTGAATTGTGATTTCTTCAACAATAATCAATCTGATTTCTTTTAATGGCGCCTCAATTATACTTTGTTGACAAAGGATTTAGATAGGAAAGTGACCACCGATCCAAGGCCTTTCGACTTTTTCTCGCACATTCATTGTTTTTTTTTCGTTGAAACTTTTTTGATTGCAACGTCTAAATGATGACCAAGCAGTGGATTGTAATTTCCGAACGTTTTGAAGATTTCCAAGAAATAATCATGATTTAAAACGGCTAACAAATGCTTTTCTGAAGTTTTATAGACTTTAGTTTGTTTCATGGGTTCTGTAAGCTAAATTTTCTCTACAAATAAGTTGGATAACGTCTAAGACATTGTTCGCTATGCTGCGATTGCTTTCAATTTCTTTCATTCTCAAACTCGTTACTTCAAGATTGATTAAATGAGAAATGTCTTTATTCTTCTTTGTCCGCATGTGAGCATCGACAGCGTCTTGGTGAGATTTGGTCATTTCGTTTCGTTGTATATTTACAGTGAACCGCGATGAAACTCCGTGGACCAATTTACAATTGTTATACATTCCAAAGTCTAAACAGATGCAGCAATGGAGAGATACAAAAGAATCAACAATACGTTTAGAGTTACCCACATCCGTGGAACTGTCTCTCCGTTAGGAAGCCTTCGATTACAGAAACAGAAACTTAAAGCTTTCCACTGTTTCAAGTCTTTATCATCAGGTTGAATAGGATGTTTTTTAAATGCTAGTTAAAAAAAAAACAACAAGGAAGAAAGAACAAGAAAAATGAAGATGGCCCAGATCAAACAGAGTCGCCAATTACTTGACTAGACATTTGCGGTCTTTCATCACCTCTACGATAGCTAATATCGGAATTATCACTTAACAAAATATTAACTGATAGTAGATTTTACATAGAAGGAAGCGGTGTTAAGGTCGGAGTGTCTACAAATTGAATTTAAATATAAAATATGATTTAAAGAGTGGTACTGGACTACAGGTGCTGTTTGTTAAATTGTACATTGTACCATTTCCAATTCACTATCTCAAGAGTCTTCTTCGTCTGGCAGTTCTGACGTCGTAGATTCTGATTCAGTATCCGACGCTGTTGATTCTGAACATTAATTCTTACGATGAGAATTTGATGAATTGCTCAGAGAACTTGTAGGAATATCCGTTCAAACACGAAAAAAATTCTTTTGCTTCTGTAGCCGAAAGTTTCTCTGCGCTGATTCGTTTTCTTTTTTTCACAACCGCTTAAATGTTTATAGATTGTAGATGTTGATGATATATTATAAGTTATCACAAAGACCATAACTAAATGACTCCCTCGACGTGTAACTAAGTATTACGAATAGTACAGCACTAACAACTTGAACTGCGACTGAACAAGTTTGGGCAAGTTGAAATCTCTTCCTTCCTTCTTAAACTTCACTTTGCAATAAAAAAATCACGGGGATCAGAGGCTTTAGACCCACTAAGAAAGAATAAAGCGTACTCGCACAACAAAAATAAAACTTAAAAAAAAAACACACCGAGATTATATTTTTCTGTGCAATTACGTATTTTTATTAGTTTGTATTGTTATAAATTAGTGACAAGGCCTGCTTGCCAGCATGAGTGAGGCCCTTGTATCAATTGACGCATTCGACCATATGGCAAGTCCGCCACTGTTGTAATAATCACATTGCCCAAAGACTCAATATTTTTCCTCATGTCTTTAGTCTTGAAATAAACAAAATAAAGACAAAGGGCATCCAGCTGACCCAATATGCGTTTCACACTTGCTTATACAGTCAACCATCGAGTGTCTGACGCTCGAAGAAGTTTTAATTCGGTCTTGGCATATTCCTGAAAATCAAAGAAATCTGTCCTTTGCTTGGGGATCCTTGTCTTGCGGTTGTAGAAGTAGTTCAGTAGTTCTTCAAGGCAATTCCATAGAACGTTAACAGTCTTACATGCTGACAGATAGGCCTAAATTCCATGGCAAGCACATTTTACTACCAAAATTCCAGGGTATGTGTTCCCTCAGATGCTCAGCAACATAATTGTTCTTACCAAACATGGTATTGCACGTGTCCGCAGAAAATCCTATTACATTTTTTCATCTTTTCTGAAGTAAATCCAGTAACACTGAAAATCTATTTTGCGGTTTCGTCTGCACATTCGACCAAATCCAGAATATTGACAACAAGCTTTTTATGCTCTACAAAATCATCAAACTGCACCACGATGGCTAACTTTTTTCAGTTGATAGATTCGTATTTTAATCAGCATTTTAATCAGCGAAAAAAGCGTTGTCCGTAATTTATCAGCGCCGTCGATAAATACTTTCCAAAAGCTGTAAAATGTATTCAATTTTAGAAAAAAAACAAAGCAAATGTATGTACTTGTCAAACATTTTGTCTAATCACAGAACCATCTGTGGTCCTTCCTATGGAAATCTGGTTTACGGTCACCGGAAGAATTAAGCTTTTTCTGAAGCCGGACTGATTGTTCTACTACATGAAATGGCAAAAATTTTTCGAAAACAAGTGCACAAATGCGGGCTGTGAATATTAATTACGTCTATTCTGTCTATTTTTCGGCATCATTCTGTTTTTGTGGTATAAGTGGCAGTGTTTTCCAAATGACGAACGTTCTTTCAGTCATTAACGCTCGTAAAACAGACAAATCTTCCAGAATGGACCAGGTCCGATTCCAAGGCCACTTGTTGTTTCATTGTTCTTCGACTGTACTTGGGATAAGACGTTCTTCAAGACACGATTGAAGCTCTGGCTCGTCTAGCCATTGTTTTTTACATGTGTACTTCTGAGTCTGCAATGATGTCGGCTGTGTGGCTTTAGTTCTCTTCGAGATGCCTCTTTTGGCAACAGCTTTGTCTGTTATAATGGAACATCATTTTAGATTGTCTATATTGCTTAAAATATATATTGCTGAGTGTTAGAATTCTTCTTGTTTTTAGATTTGGATGTTGTACCAGTATTACAAGTTGAAACGCCAACATGGTCATTGGGATTTAAAATTTCCATTATAAGTAATAATAACTATTGCTTAATAATTTCATGGTTGCTTTATTATTCGAATTTTCAGGTTCTACATTGTTTCATAATGACCTCGTTATCGCTTGAACTTTTGATTTCAACACTTATTAAAGGTTGTTGTGCAGTTGAACCGTTGTTAAAGACTCAACTTTTGTCAAACATATACACAAAACCGAAAAACCAGAATAAAAAATTTTGAGTTAGATCATTAGACTATTAACATAATGATTTTAACTTAGAGAATGCATACGAATGTTGAGTTTTTTTCACTTCATCCAACTTTTTGTTGACAAGATTTACTTTTCTTACTTATTTTTTTATGGGATGTTGTTTTATTTCTTCGTGGCTTCAAATAACTTTCGCATTGTAACTGTGTACTTGCTCATTGGAACCTGGTCCTTACTAGTCAATTTATTGATCAACTCAACTGTTAAAATTTTCCATTATCGTCGTTATAACCTTTTCACAAGTAATTCTATCGTAATTATTGTCAATTCCACTATTTTCTATTCTTATTATAGTAATGTTAACGCCCGAAGAGATTAATTTAGCTTCGCAGTTAATCGGGACAACCAAATTAGGTCTGATGATACAAATATTGTCTCTTGGAGGAAAAATCAACAAGGAGTAATGAGACAGGTTGACTGCTGCAGAGAAATTATTAGTATTCTTCAGTGGAAATTCAAAAATTTCCAAAAGCGAAATTCGATTACATACAAATTTCTCTGTGATATAATTCACAATCCTCGGGGGGGGGGGGGGAGAGAAAAAATTCTTTGAAGAGTAACACCTGGTCGTTTTCTCAACTAAATCGCATAAAACTTGGCCCCGGGTTGGGAAAAATTAGCTTTAAAGACCATATTTCTATCTACTAGATAAATTAGCTGAGATGGTACTTGTCCTTATTTTAGTAACTCAAATTTACATTCTAAGATTTAAAATTAACATTAAAATTTTGTTTATACATGGCCACGGCCAGAATATTTAGGCAGATAAAGGCCACGTTTTACTGAGCAAGATAAAAAAGGTTCCTATTTGTTACCGTTCGCCGATTCTTACTTATAATTATTTTAAGTTTCGTGTTTTCGCCCATGGTGGCTAGTGTGATGCGCGGCTTGCTTGGCGCTCCCTCCCGCGAGACACTCCAGAGGCCACGGGGGAAACGGCAACATGAAAACCTCCCACGAGAAACACCGCGGATGCGGCAACAAACTGGATTTTTCTTCTTTGCATAAAAAAGGCCAGCATATTTCCTGACTGTTGGTTCGAGTGGGACTCATTCAGTATGTGTGTGCATGTACCATCATACCTCCGAAAACTTCGCATTTGTCATACAAGATTGCATAAAAGGATACTACTGGATGAATGATCATGCAACATTATTACCTTTCATGGCTAATATGCAAAAAGAGGATGGGTCCGTTTCCAATGTCCCCATTTGCGTGATCAGTAATATTTTGATTCACGATATCATTGCTGTCCATGCATTCCTCAGCCCTGTTCAAACCTACTTTAAAAATATCAACTCTTCCTGAAGAAAATTATTTATTGAACCGACGGAGCAGAGAGTCAGTACAAAAATAAGAAAAACTTTGCCAACTTATGTTGCCATGAAGTTGGTTTTGGTTTATCTTCCGAGTGGCATTTTTTGCGTTGCCACGGTAAAAGCGCATGTGATGACATAAGTGGCACTCTTAAACTTCTAACTAGATAAGCTAGTCTCCAGTGACACTCAGCCAACCAAATAACGACACCACAAGACCTGTCCCAAGGGGCCACAGAAAATGTTGATTTCAAAACGTTTTGTGTAAGCTCATATGAAGTAATGACTAATCAAGATGTCATTCAACAAAGAATAGATGAAGCGATCCCAGTACGAGGAACGCGCAGGTATCATTGCTAAAGTCCACTGAACTTATACCAAATAGGTGCTTCCTGTCTATCCGGATCTAAGTCAGAATTTAAGATATGTGATGTATTGCCTAATCATGATGTTTTTCAGATTGAATACTGTTCTGTCAATGAATATATTGTCAGTATTTATGAAGAGAATGGATTATGGTATGTTGCCCAAATCTCTCAAATTGACCAAGTCAACCAAGAATATGTGGTTAATTTTCTTTCACCTGACGGTGAGTCAGGATTTCATAAAGGGTTTAAACTAACTATTGAAAGCCCGTCAGTATGTCCTCAATTCGTTTTATTAAAGAGATCTTTTATTTTAAAAACTACTGTTACATCGTATGCACAAATTTAACCAAAATGAATTTGATGTGATTTGTTTAAAATAAACCCAGTGTATGGTTGATGGCCACTAAACAATTTCTTTTCATTAATGAGTCATGGCTAAGACAATAGTTTTCATCTTGCCGTTTTCCCCGTCGCCTCTGGTGTTTCTTGCGGGAGCGGCAAGCGCGCCGCGCGTCACACTAGCCACCATGGGCGAAAACACGAAATTTAAAATAATTATAAGTAAGAATCGGCGAATGGTAACAAGTAGGAAAATGTTTATCTTGCTTACTAGAACGTGAGCTTTATCGTGGCTTTTTCAATATTCCGGCCGTGGTCGTATATAACCACCATTTTAATGTTAATTTCAAATCTTAGAATAAATTTGAGTTACTAAAATAAGGACAAATATCATCTCAGCTAATTCATCTAGTAGATAAAAATATGCTCTTTAAAACTAATTTTTTTAAATTACAATTTCTCAACCCGGGGCCAAGTTACATGCAATTTAGTTGAGAAAACGGTCAGGCGGGATAAAAAAAACTGGAAATTTGAACCCTTGTAATTCAATTCCAGTCATCGGAAAAAATCTGAAAAATTGGGAAATGACTTCTAATGTAATCTACTATACCCTGTAAAATATTCAGAATATTACTGTTTGGTCGTGGAAAAATCGGTCGAATCTGGGTGGAATGACTCACCTGGATGACTCCCCCTTCCCTAGCTGCCGGTTTTTCCAAATACCAAGATTTTAAATGTTAGGGACAGGGGGAGAAAAAAGACAGGCTATCTCTAGGACCTTTTTTTAAGACTTGGTTTTTGGAAAACTGGCAACTAAGGGAGGGGGAACAAAGGGAAAATAACTGAGAAATGAAACTTTTCATTTTCACATCGAAGTTAAAGTGATTTCTCAAATAGCAAGGAGGTCAAAATTATAGATGAGGTTATAGAGCTAACGATGCTCTTTTTTTTAAGCCCTAATGAACCTTCCTAGCTCTATTTTCCGTCCCATAAAGCCCAAGTAGTAACATTTACTACTGACCCTCTTGACTGTACTCCCAATTTAAAAGGGACCTTCCCGTGAATGAAAAATGTTATAAACCTTAAGTCAAAGAACCTTCTATCCAAAAATCTTTTCGTCCGACGAAAACTTGATTTTTTGTGAATTTTCAAAAAAAACCGTTTTCCCATAAGCTTCTCTCAGCTGTGCGGAAACTTTAGGTAGTTACTGTAATTGCCTAACGAATCACCATGGACTACTATAACTAAAGGAAGGGACTCTTCGCCTTTCTCGCCGTGTTAAAGCTAGTCGGGCGGGGTATTTTCATGAAATAATTAATGGAAAACATCGATAAATGCAGTTTTTTCGCTCATTATAACTTATTTTAGTGAAATAAATTAATCAATCAGATATTTTTCCCGTAGGGGTTCTGTATAGGTTTTTTGGCATACGGGAGGATTTTAGTTCGAATTTCGCCAATAGATGGCGTTTGATTTCAACGTTCACCAAAAGATGCCGTTTTGGCATTTTGAACTGCGCGCCTAGGAAATGGAAAACGGTTTGAACTACGCGCACGAAAGAATTAGAATGTATAGAGATAGGAGATCGACCGCTTGCCTCTTTCTCTTTCTTCTTCTAGATTTTTAAATCTCTTTCCGTCCATCTATAAGTGAAGAGAGATTCAGCTCTCTTCTTTTCTTTACTAGACCCACAAGGAAAGCAAAGAATAACATCTTAATTATCTAATAGACTAATACAGCGCAACAAAGACTGGTGGTTTTTTTTTCTCAAATCTTATTTAGAAACAAAACCAAAACAAAGATTTATGTTAAATATTTTCTAATTCCATATTGCTAATAATACATTTTTCTGTAACTTAAGCTTTAAAAAGTGCGACGGGCGGCCCCCCTCCTGATTCACCATACCGTATTAGATTCGTGTAATTAATTTTGCATTTCATTTTACCCTTTGCTTTATTATGTTCCTACGGGAACCTCTCAAACCGGAACGGGATAGCAAAACAATTTTACTTTCAGTAGTAGGGGTAAAAGGACAAAACACCGGTGCCATCTATCAGCCAAGCACCCTAAGCTCTTAAGAATATTCGCAACAAGGTAAAAGAGAGTTAGGCAGCTATGTAAAAGTTTTAGAGATAAGAGAGTGGTGTCTCTTTCTCTAGGTATGCACGAATAGGCATCTGCTTCCAAGAGCTTTGGTTCCTAGATAGCACCGGTGTTTTGACCTATTTAAAATTTTCCGTAAACCAAATTGAAATATCTCTATAAAATTAAATTTTAGGTAAAGGAACATTAGGTAATCAATAGTTATTTTGAAATTCTGATTCAAATTTTTCCGGAAAAAAATTTACATGGCTGACATACAGTACCTACCTAAAGTTTGGGAACGCGCGCGCGCGCGAGAGAGAACGTTATGGAGTTTGGCTTTTTTCTCGGCGATTCGAAAAATCCAATTTTCGTCGGATCGCAATGAATTTTTGTTTGGCCGTAGCCATTATAGGTAGCAATAAACTGATTTTTTCAGATTTTTCCTATCAAGGGGAGGGTAGGTTTAAAATGGATCCCTAAGTTTGGGAACACTCTATAGTGCCCCATGCAAATTAGGGTACTTTGAAGGGGAATAACTAAAGAACGGGTAGAGCTAGGAAGACGCGGAAAACTCTAAAATGAAGAACTTCGCAAGCTTAACAGAAGTCTACATTTTCATATTTTTTGCGTAATATTTAATCTAGTCAATTCTTAATTGAAAACAGATTTTATTTTATTGCCCGTTCTAGTCCCTTTCTTCCCAACCATTTCCACCCCACGCGCCTTTTTCTCTGTTTAACAGAGAAATCACGCGCTTATGAGGGGGCGACAACTCGGCGTTGGTGGATTGGTGAATTGATGAACGAATTGGTAATGTTTCTAATTTTTCTATATGACCTTTTGGTGTTTTTATTTCCCTATGTCCCTTGTTTTGCAGATGATTAAGAACTGCAGATTTCCAAGTGAACATTGCCAAGGGCGCAGATGGTGATCAAACAGGGCGCTTGCGGTATGGGGTGAGGTCGAAGCCGTCCTTCTCGCAATGATGATGAAATGGAAGATCATACTCGTTCCGATTGGCGTAATGCACCAAGGGAGGTATCTCCAGGCCAGGATCGTGGTGGTGGTGGTGGATTCGGGGGTGGTGAAAGAGGAGGAAACAGGACGGAACGAGGTAAATTTGATTAAACAAATTTGATTACAAAGCAAAGCCTTTCAATATTCCGTTTGACATCAGAACCTACTGGCGAACGGTACTCGGCTTCGTTAAATACAAGGGATCGCCACCCAGCTCAGCTCTTTCATCCGAGAGACATTCATGTGGTTCGAGGAGAGACGGTCTTCCTAGTTCGTTCGGCGGCGGCTGGGACGGTCCTCCAAGCTCGGGTTGGTCGAGACCGAGATGGCGGCTCGTCACATGGACGTAAGCGAGACGGTACCTCGTCGTTCAACCGTGACGGAACGCAGCGAAGTGAACGCCGAAACGCTGGAGGTAAGTTGATATGTTCTCCTTTTATATTGTGAATGGTTTGTTGACAAGATATTTCATTTTGATTGTTAGAACCAACCAAGGAAAGACCAAAGTTATCTCTGAAACCCCGAAATTTCCCAATGGAAGAGAGTCCCCACAGCGGCGTAAAGTGGCCAACAATTCACACGGCGAAGAATGCTTAAAAGTGACAAGGTACTTGAAATAAAAATGGGTGCTTAAAAAACTGGATGCTTATCGTAATTTGCATGCTTAAAATAAAAGTTGTTTAGAAATATCTAAACAAGAGTCGTTTGCCACCGCCTCTGAGAAATCGCATGTTTTCAAATTTCTTCGAAACAAAAATGTTTGCTAAACCTTAGCTCATTGTATCGAAAAAAGGGGCGCGAGTACCAATTATAGTAACCTAACTCTTTCTTTCTACCTCATCACCCACCTCCCTCGCCTAATATTCGTTCCCACCACCCACTACCACCCTCGGTTAGGTGACTGCAATCAAAAAATTTACTTGTCAACTGTTTTACTTTTTATCACTATGAGCGAGGTTTGAATCTAGGACCCAATTGTTTAACTGTTACTAGCTCAGTACGCTATTGACTGAGCTATCTTTCACTATAAACTTTCAAGTATATCACACTAGCAATGTATCACTAGTGGTATGGACTTAGAAAATTTTGGAGTTTCACACTAACTGTCACAACAATAAACCTTGTGTATGCGGTTTAGAACTACTCGTTATCTTTTTAGACTAATTATTATTATGATTCGGTATAGATGTATGACGATTGTGTCGTTAATAAGTAAATCGAACGGCTAAAACTGTCATAACTTGACACATAGGCCTGTTGGGCTTGATTACGATCTGTTGGGTGATTGTATGTTGACAGTTGGGGTGGGTGGGTTCAAGAGAATTTAGCCCACAGCATGTCACCCACTTTCACCCTTTTTCTCACCTTTTTACACCAAGCCTATCAAGCCCCCCACCGACAAAAGAAAAAAACAAGGACAAGGTCGGCACTAAGAGCAAACAGACGAGTAGGTGGGAGTAATAGAAGCCGACAAAAGAAAATAGTCGGATCAAAAAAATAATCTTTCCCTTACTGTTGTTTATGAATATCGCAACATTTTCTAACAAACCTTTGCTGTCTCTTCCCAATCAAGGGATGAAAGACGGCCATCTTTTCCGTTCATAGGAAACACGATGTTTCGAAAATTTTGGAGGAGCGGAAACCGCCTCTTCGTGGACGTGAAACTCATCACCAAGAGTAACCAGTTCAATTGTTTCTTTTGATAGCTCGAGACTTGATTTGTTGGTTATTTATTTCAGTGATAGAAATCAACGGGATAATCCCCATGACAGTGGTGGCCGTTCTTCTGAACATCCCAGTGGAGGGCGCGGGCGTTCTAACAAGGTGAGATTTCCTTTGCTCTTAGTTTTGAAATAAGCACCTACTTATTAATCGGCTTTCATGAATCCCCTTTGCATTGTGCTTAACATTAAAGAGTTCAGGGACAGACACTCATACTAGTTGAATTAAAAGACTGTCGGGGTCGTTAATGCTCAAACAATTTTTGATAGAATTAAGTTTTTTATATATTCTGAAAATTTCATAGGGAGAGAAGACGGACGATCGACGAAACTATCGCAATGACAATCAAGATCTTTGGCGCCCAGCACGTGATGGTACTGGCTACTCTGGCGATTCGCGACAGGCGCCTAAAGATGAAGAATATCGGCCGCCGCACAGGTCGACCGCCGATCCTAACGAATACCGTCCGCTAGCCGGAGGCTGAGGGAAGCAGCGGTGGAGGAAATTATTATCGTCCTCCTCGACCCACTGGTTGAACCAATGGTCATGACGGAGATCGCAATTACTGAGGACCTTCTCCCGCTAGAGATGGCGACTATCGTCCACCTCGAGGCGATAATTCACGCAATACGCAAAGAGAATGGATTGTCTTGTGGTGGTGGAGCTGGAATTTACCGCGCTTCCGCCTCGCGTGGAACTGGGCCCAGCAATGAAAGGTCTAGTAACAAATGAGTTGTTATTTATTTATTCTTCGTTGACTGACTTTTTTGTCTTGATTGTAGGTTTCTATTCGTTTAGACTGAAGGACGCGCAGTCGTGACGATCACAGCGGAGACAGACGCCGCTCGGCGTCTACTTCTTCTGCATCCAGCGTGAATGAAGTTCGAAGATTGGAAGAGCCCAAAGCGCCCGTAAGTTTTCTCATTGTGTCTTTAAACTGTTTGTATGTGTGTTAATCTGACAAATTTATTCTTCTATGTGTTTGAGAGTAGCAACAAGTTTGCAAACCTTCTGGCCGAGGATGAAGGTGCCGACGGATCAGACAGCCGAGATGAACTGAGAAAAGTAAAGGAAGATGCAAAGTGTTAAGGACCAAAAGGTTAAGTTGTTTGCTTGGTTGTTTGTTTGCATGTTTTCTGAAAAAAATATCTTGACACTAAAAAAGGAGGAAATGTTTTTGTTCAGTGTGCAAAAAAATGTACGAATACTGTTGAAGACGTGTTCCGAGATAAATACAAAACACCAGCCATTCGCATGATAAACTTGACCTTTTAATTGTTTGCTTATTTTCTTTTTTACTTAATTTTTGATTGAGAAAATTAAATTTGAATTGTGTGTATGATGAAGGCTGTTTACATTTTAAATGAATAATACTAATTCTTTTTTCAACGCCAATCTTATTCAAACAGGTAGACAGCGATGGGTGGCTTAAATACTTCGTTTATGGTAATAATCTCGGTAATAATTTGTTTCATCGTTTAAATTTTTCATTAATTACGACGGTTAAAATGCTAAATGTTTGCTCTCACTTTACGTAGCTTGCAGGTGCATCGAAACATGCTACTGCTGCGTGTCGGGTTATCGGTTATCGGCGTTGGAGATTAATCGTGCAGCATGCAGCTGTATCTTTCGGTTATGGGTGTCGAAAGCGCTCGTCGATCTGATGGGTAAATGCCTAACATATTTGGAATCATCGGAATTTATGTTGAATTTCAGCCGCATATTTCCTCAAATAATTAGGGGGTAAAATGACGGGGATTTTGAACATTCATCCCTCGCGCATTTGGATTCGAAACGATAAGTGACGTCTTTTTACACAAATTACGACGAATAAGATCAAGTAGAAAATAATTTTAATGTGTTGTAGTGGGAAAATGCATATTCAAAGTCTTTGAAATCAATTTCAAAATCTACCTGTGAATGTATGGACAGCGGGAGATGGATCGAATATTGTTTCAGCCATTAGTCTGGGAAAATAGGCAAACAGCCGCTAGAAGTTTATATTTTTTTGTTTAGTTTTCTCTCCTTTTTTTCCAAATTTATCGAGATCAAACTCGTGATAGATGGGGGGAAACCGATCGATGTCTCCCACCCACAGCAACTTCTCTCTTATAATCACCTTTTTTTCTTTGAACGGGAAGGACTCGGTTTGATCAAAAGTGAATTTGGGTAAATTCACACACAAATATAATGAGATCGTTTCCCGGGATCTAACGCTTGGACACTTATTAATTCCCCTTATCCCCCCCCTTTGTAGCCATGTTATTGGTCTTTACACAACGACAGTAAACAATTGTGCATTTAATCCTATAGACTATAGTGTAGTTTAGTTTTCTTTAAGATTTTATTCCTTTATACAACTGCGAAAAGTCACACTTCACGCAATTCTCTAACGCCATCTTTGTTCGTTTTTAGGAGCCTTCAATCACCAGTGCTTTAACCCGCCCGGAAACAAACTACCAAATAGGAGAAAAATTAATACGAAAAGGTAAATTAATAGGACCTCGGTGATGGCTGTGGACAGTGTGGTTTTGAGCATTCAGGATCTCTCTCCCACAAAAAAAACAAAAAAAATCAATAGCCTATTTTTATATTGATCTCTATGTAACGCCTCAAACAGGTTATTCAGCGGCCCCAGCCCCATATTGCTTTGCTTTCCGTTAAGGAAGCTTTGGCGGTACTTTCTCCGGAAAAATTCTGTCACAAATATTTTATAGGGTTGATAATTTGATCGAGGCTGTGTTACTCAAAACAAGCCGCTGTATTCTTTATTATACGGTTATTTGTTTTGAAATTGTCGAGTGTTTAGTGTAGCATTCTTTTCGCTGTGGAGTTTTAATTTCACTCAATCCTTTGTCCGTGGTAAATTTCTGACAATCTTTTTATCAAACATCTTCAGAAATAGCGAGAAAATGTTGATCCCCAAAACTGTCTCGCTGAAAAATGGCTATCATCGTTGGATGAAATTTTTCTCTTCCACGTTTTGACCTGCTGTTGGTCGTACAAGAACATATTCGTCTTGCGAGGACTCTAGCATCAGTTGATCGCAACGCTGCTCGCAACACGAGCGGTGGTTTAACGCCAAACATTTTTCATTTTAGGAATAATATGCCGTCATTTTCATCTTTAGCTGGCTGCATAACTTTTTTACACTCTTGCTGATCTCCTTTCCGTGAAATTAACAATTAAATTGGAAATTACTTTCAGTCGTTTTTATTGCTTTATTATTTACTAGATTTAGTTAGACGGATGCTGCAAGTGGCGATTATGGATGGTCTTAATAATTTCCAAACGCGTATGCATATCGTGCAGTCTCCGGTAATTATTTGCAAAACTGGTGTACGTATATGTGTGGAGCAACCGTTTGCGTGAGTGACCAATAGTACGCTTTCGGTCATCAAGTAACACGTGTGATCAATCAACAAATCAAATCTATAAAATAACGCGATGATTTTATTTCCCTGTTTGTATTCACACTCGCCACCTTGCAGGTATTTGCATTTTAATCATGTTTCCAATTTATTTCCATTCCGAACTTTATTTTTGTTTGTAGACGGAAACGAAAGTTGGAGAGAGTTTGACGTTTAAATTTGATTTAAAATTGCTTATGGCAGCATTAACCTTTTGAAGCCCATCTTCTCTGCAGTCAGTCAGTCAGATATATCATATTCAGTTACCACACAGAAGTTTTAAAAAATCCCACTGTATTTTTACATTGTTAGGCTCCGGTACAGCGCGATAGAATTCAATGACGAAACAAAATTTCTCACATAGTCATATTTGCACGGAGATAAATTTAATCGTTCCAAATTATCTGTTTTATATTTTTGTCCATGGAAACGATGCTATTAGACAGGGGAAAAAATATTATTGGTTGCGTTGTTAAAGGGCGACATTTCTTTTCGTATTTTAATTAATCGAATTAAATCGGCGTTCTCGACCGCTGTGAAAAAGCGCAAGACCAAAATTTGAACGACGAAATCAACAATTTTTAATTTATTTGGCAACGCCCACACATTTAAAAGCAGATTTGTTGACATTCGTATTTGCATTTGTTGTGACAAGTTTTTCTGATTAGTTTTTTAGTTATTCAGGGCATTTGATTTGTCAAGAGCCAAATAAGAATGTAGAATAGGATTTCAGTTTGTTTCATTGACTTACTCAGCAGTGGAAAAATTTTACCGACTCCCGCAAACGGGTCGAAACTAATTCTTCATGCAAAACTGCAATCTCAATTAGTTTTCTCCGTCACGTCTCTCTATGACATGCCGGCGTATAACACGGCTTTCTACAGGACATAATAAAGTGCTAAACGTGAACTGGTCGTGTAAAATTTTCTCGTCTAGTTGATTAATTGATTGAAAATTTTTCGGTGCAATTTGAAGTGCTTTCTTCTAAATATCACACATGATGTTGACTGATGTGTCGAGGATCCTCCTTTTTGTTTGCCAATCGACTACATCCTTACTTTTCTCACCTCAATAATTCATTGAAAAATACCTGTACTCGAGTTATGAAATGCTTTTCGATTTTAATAGGCGATTCAAGTCTTTAATATGAGCATGAGCAGAAAACCTGGTTGCACTCCGCAAGAAGGATCGCAGAGATCAAGATGTCCAAGGTGGCTCGGGCCGCTAAACCAAGCATCGGTTAATACGAGACTAGTGACTTGGAAACAATTTTAGTACAAATTTTTACGCTTTTCTTATGCTAAGATGTCAATTTTTTACGAATATCAGCCACTAATGGTCGTTTTCTCCATTAAAACTGCTAAGATTGGTAGGGTGGTGGATTTCGTTTACTTGGGTACCTTTTATCTTCCATTTTAACCAGGTCGTTTGCCGACGTGGAAAATAGCAAACTGTCAAATCCATTACGGTATGCACTATTTGATCGAATTTCTCAATTACTGGATCTACATTTTGTCCGTATTTATTGGCTCCTGGTGTATGGCAAGGTAATAGTTTCATGTGTCATTAATTTCCGTATAAATGTGTTCGTTTTTTTCCAATACTGCAATCCAAAACAGATGTTCAGCTGCTAAGTTATGGCGCGCTATAGAAGATATGCTTGCACATCCCGTTATTGTCTCCCGAGGATACGGCTCACTGCCGCAATACTTCCGCGTCCAGTGCGTCTTCCGCTGCCTCGTAGCAGTGAGTTTTAACACTTCTTTACACTTTTGAAAGCGTTTCCAATAATATAATGTTTTTATTTTCATTGCAGTTATTGCTGAACTTGATTTTATTTGCATTCCAAAGTCTCAGCAGCATTCAGCTGAAACTGAATTGCTGCCCTCAGTATCCTCCGTCAACAAATGCAGCTGTCGTCTGCAATTATCAACGCCAATTTTGCATCGCCTGCCGATCAGTCGAGAAACTCTGATGCTGCACTTTTGGCTTCGTCCTCTTTGCCACCGTTTCCTACACATTCATCGGCTTTGTTAACGCGTCCTACAATCTGCTGAAATCCAAAATCCTGCCATAATTCCCCGCAGGGATCGGATGGCGAGGAAGATCCCTACTACATCATTCCCAGAACAATTAAAGATTGACTTCCATGATCGTTGAGCATCTCTTTGGCTGTGGCTGATTTGTCACATGGCCGATGTGATCCACTCCAAGGCCTTGTCTTATTCATCCGTCTTTATTCGTCCAAGTCCCGGCAACCACGTCACTACCCCGTCGTCGGGACTTAGAAAATCCTTCCAGTCCTGCACAGCATTCTGAACGACCTTTATTCCTGCCAGGGCTGCGTCGACAAAAATCAAGAGGTAAAATTACATTGCGCTCCAGGAAAAAACTAACAATAACGGACAAGTGCATTTTACGCAGGGGACGGAAAGTTCAAAGTGGTCAACATATGACTCTCAAAGAGCCAATACGTCTTCAAACATCATCAACTGGGTGGAGCAATGGTTGTGGATATTAGTAGGCCGGGGATTTTCACAACAAGTGATGGGGTGGTGGAAAAAAACGAGAAAAACATTCTGATGACAACTATTTCTGACATAGTCATGAAAGCTGGATCCCGCCTTATTTGCTATTTCCCAAACTGGGCCTACCATCGTCCAGGTAACTAAGCTTCAAAAAATTATTATGGCGTCATTTTAATTATCTTATCAATTTTTTTCCTTGTTAAATTAAGGCGATGGCAAGTATGCAGTAGACGACATAAATGCCACACTACACACCGAAATGGTCTACGCTTTTGCAATATTGGATGGGAACACTTATAATATCGTAGAATTTGATCATGCTGTTGTCTTAGGCCTATGAGCTAATTAGTTTTATGCAACAATCGTCGATCTCAAGAAACAGTACCCGAGTTTGAAGACAACCATCGCGATCGGGGGCTGGACAGATTCTCACGACGAAACGCTTATTCCAACGTAGTGGCTAGCCGTAGTCCTGTTAACCGAAAGACTTATAAGACATAATAATAACGACGTATAAGACTTGGAGACGTATCCTCGTCAATCCTCGTCAATCTAAACAAATTTTGTGGTCAAGTGATTGTCACTGAACATTTTTGAAAAGGAAAATCGAATATTGCTCAATCCTAATTAGAGCTAATGTTGAAGCCGTGTTTTAAAATACATCTGAACTTCAAAATAAAAATTCTCCATAATACCATAAATAAACAGAAGTATTTAGATTGCGGATAAGAAATCTTTAAAGGAAGTGGTGCGTGGCACCTGAAACGAAGTTTAGACCAAATTGAAATTTTATTTTTATATTGTAAAGGGTTTCAAAAGAGCTTCAAGCAATTAAAGTGGGTTTTGGTAACTGTTCTGTTGTAGATGAGAAGATGATGAGCCAATCATGTTGGGGAATAAAAATTTTTGACTATAGTTCTCTATATGGTCAGACGAACTGCACAAAAAAACTAATGATTTATCGCTTTACTATATAACCCTATAACGCCAACACCGGTTGTATCCATTGAATTCCCCGCGAACGATCGCACGCAGAACGCGTCGGTACTGGAGCTCCCGTCTACTTGGCGAAGAAGAAGAACAAAAGAATCATAAACTTTCAGAACACTTGTTACCATACTCATTTAGTAGATTTGAAATGAATACATTACAGATTACATACATTATTTCAAGCGCATCATTCGGGCTGACGAAAGACATTCCATTGGCTGTAAACAAAAGAACAGGGTGGTACGTGTGCAACATCTGTGAAAAGGAAAATTAAATTACGGGTATCAATACCTTCTTCCCCATTCCATACTTCCGCAAATTCCGGAAAAACTCAGCAAAATCCACGCGATATTCCAGCAAAACATTCTGAGCTTCTAAATTGAAATAACTTGACCACGCTGAATTTTAAAGGAATTAAAAAAGAGCAATTATCGTCATTATCACGATTATCACCACACACTTCCCATCCTTTCCGGCTTGTTGAGCCATTAAGGCGGCGTCCCTTATCTTGGCTGAAATGCAAAGGTACTTGAAGAAATCAGAGTGTGCAGCCCAAAAGTGTAACCAAAATGTTCGATGAGCATTTCGATCAATGGTTTGGCGATTTTCGGCTTCTGTGAAAGATCGATGTGAAGATTTTAAGAATTCCTCCCACAGTGCAACAGATTGGTCGTAAATTTTGACGAGATTCTGATCCACGTCAACTTCAAATATGTCGAAAACGACGTCTTCAAAAGAAAGTTGACGTGCCAAGTACATTCCGCGTTGCTTCTCCATGCCCACCAATTCCATGCAACCCATATCCTCAAAGGCTTCCACGAAATGGTCAAATTCTGTGCAAACAATAAGATCATATTAAAAATGCATTAAAATATATAAAGAAAACATTTTCGATTACCATGGAACGCAGTTCCTTGGCCCCATAATCCAACGCGGGTCATGTATCCCATATTGATGGGTTCTGAAATGCCAGTTGCACACATGTAGACGATCCTTGCATTTTGTAATCTGGCCTGTAGTTTCAAAACTGCACATTCAATGTTTGTTCCAGTCCTCACGTTGTTGCAAAATTGTTTCTTAGTTTGATGACATTCGTCGACAATGATGACGCCATTAAAATCTTGCCCACACCAATCAAACCACTCGTCAAGGCTCGATTGGTATTTCTTACGGAAATACGAGAACTCGGTCAGATTGAAGAAAGTAGAGAATACGACACCTTCTTTTACTGAACCGAAAACATCTCCAGCAGAGACGAGGGAGCGTTTAGAGGTGTACAAATGGTGGAAGGCAATTTGGTCGGTGCCGATATCACGTAAATCCCACTTGGCATCGTATTTGTGTTCGTTCGACACTGAGAGCCAGATAGAGTTTTTACGGCCTCGTAAAAAGTTCTCGAAGATAATTGCGGCAGCAATTCGACCTTTGCCCACTCTGGCTCCGTCTCCGAGAAGAAATCCAGCTCGAGATCCATCCGGCAGTCTTTCGGTATGCCTCTGACAGGCATGGATAACAGATTCCAACTGAAAAACAAAAAAGGCTCCTCTGTCGATTGTTTCTTAAGGTAAAGCTGGCTTGTACCAAAAACTGTAACAGTGGCAAGTGACGGAATCTCCAAAACATGAACTGGGCGGAACTGGGTGATTTCTTATGTGCAAATTGCCGGACACTCCATTTTTTCCCTCTAGGATTTCTACTTTCATCATAATTCGTCTAGCAATCTCTTGTTTGTTCATGGTTTCAGGCTTGAAGTCAAGATAAATTTGCTTGTCCTGGTTACTTCTTTATTTCCTTATTTCGAGCTCGATCTCTTCTTGAATCAAACATTCTGAGATTTCTGGCATAAAAATTCTTCTTAAAAGACCTCGTAAGGTTCCACCAGTCTCCAGTGTTGCTGCTAGCTGACTTTTTTTCTTTTCTGGTCTGCTTCTCTATTTGGTTTAGACTAAAAGTGTAGACCCCCGATACTAATTCAGTCTCTTCTTTTCCCTGAGAAAAATACGATTTGTTACAGTGAATAAGTGAAATACAATGCATCACATTTTATAGTTTAAACACTTTACTTCAAAATGCTTTAATCATCCACAAAATACCAGCAGAAACAAAATTCTGAGTGCGACAACTTAATTTATGTATCACTTGCTGTGACTCAACATTGTGTTATTTTAAAGTAAACTTTGCCATATCGACTTTGCTTGAAATGCCTTCCTTGCATAATCTGAATGTAAAATTCGTTATGAACTCACACACTCATTGTGTTTGACACTGTTTGGCTGTTAGCCTGTCGAGTGTTGACTGACAGACTGAATAGATCAAAACGTTTACTCATTTGATGATGAACTCGACAACACAAGTGTCTACATGAAAATTTCAAACAACTTAGGACGGTCGCGTGAATAGATTAAATGAACTCTACCAAGCAATCAGCTGACACCACGAGTATTACAGTGGTAAATAACTGGTATGATAACTGCTGGTCGAAAAATGAAATCAGGTTCATCTTTGTGTTTTGTTGTTCTCGTCGACAGCGGAATTAAGCAACTGTTAAAACAAACCCAGCTATTTCACATCCTAGATGATCTCGCGGCAACTCCTGTGTTTTGCTACCTCGTGTCTTCGTTTGACGCAGATAATGTGGCTGAGCTCGACGGTTTTGATGAACTGTCCTTGGTGGACGTATTCAAGGAACTTCAAGCACAAGTAGTGCAAAGAGAAGATGATTTTTCTCAAATCAGACTGCTTTTCAAAGCAAATGAAAACAGTTTGCGAAATATCTTTCGAGACTTTGGCACCACAAATTTGGACTTAGGTTAGTTATTATTTTATTTTTTATTTCTTTGAGTATTAATCACATCTGTTTTTATTAATAGTGCCTGTAGAAAATAAGTCAGAACGTGAATCGCAGCATTGTCAGATATTTTCCTGCCCTATTGGAGAATTTCAATGAAAAAAAATTATGTCATTTACACAAAATGTTGTCGTGAGACTTTGTTTTCTTGAGTTTTGTTCTTGTGTCTTGTTTGTGAATTAATTTCACTGGATTCAGAAATCCAATTTAAAATCCATGGAAATGTTAACGTAGAAGTAATTCATTATCTTCATTGGTTTATGTCATTGGCATTTCCTTTCCCCTACGTAACATAATATTCTTTTTTTAGGCTGCTAAGCACTTTGCAAAATCTGAGCAAGTTTTTTTAGATTTTGTTGATCTTTCTTTTAGTCAAATCCAATCAGATTGCCCACAGAACTGCCTGATGAAGGTGCAAGTCAGCAGAGCTCAAGTAAACTTTTTAAAAAGTGTTGGAATTCTGGTAACCCAAACTAACCAAAATTTCTATTGTATACTTTTACATAACATGTTTTGGTTCTGGATAATTTCCTGTGCATGCAAAACCAGTTTTATTCCAGTTTTATTCCAGTTGCTTTCAGCAGTTAGAAACATCCATTTCAGTTACTTTATTTTACACAATTCCAAAGACATATATCGGCAGCTAACGTAAGATAATGATGTGGATTATTATACTGTAAATTTTCCAGCAATTATGTTCACTTGTTAGATTTTTGCTAATTTGCTCTTTTGTCAACTTCCGGAAATTTGCATTGAACTAGCAAGTAAGTTTTGTTCCGTGTACATTTCTCAATATGTCAGTGTAGGTTTGAGGTTTTAAGCTAATATTTACAAGCAATCCGCCACTCAAAGAGACCATTTTGGCATTTTTTTTTATTTTGAAGAAATCATAACTAGGGGTTGTAAATACATAAATAGATGAGTTTAGTTCAAAATTTTTTGCTTAGTCAATTGGTGAAAACCGCAATCGATTAGCTTTTGTCGTTTTGGAGATATTAGCAAAAAACTGTGGGAGGGGGGGGGTAGCCGGAATTTTTAATTTTTGCTGTTTTTGTGCAGCAGTTTCTCGTCAAATGCTGTACCTATAAATATTCTGATTGTTTCAAAGTGATGAGATAGCCCGCCATTTCAAATGGTTTCCATATTTTTACGATACTCGGCTGAGGATCTGAGATATTAACTATTAAAATTATGGAAACTAATCTTAAAAGTTTCTTTCTCTGCCAAGACGGCCCTAATCCTATAAGCCACAGAGCGCTCGCGAAAACAGTACCAACGTCCAACGTCAGAATTTAAGCCTGTTGAATTGGATTCGGAGATCAGACGGTGGACTGGACGGCCTCTCTTACGATGGCCAGCCAGAGCAACTCGAACGTCGCCTACTCGCGTAGCCCCAGCAACCCAATGGCTCTGTCCGGCTCTCCATCTCAGCTGCGGCTCCTCTACAAAGACGACCAACTCCTTGGCGGTTGGCTGACGGATTGACTCGAGAATCGGCGCCTCGTCTCTGCTGAGCTACACGGTCGAAATTTTCAGCAGTGGCGACCCCGATTCAAATCAAGACATTAGCTGAACGTGGGCTGGACCGACGATTCCGACCAAATGGAGCTGGCGGATCGGCACGTTTTGACAGACTTGCAACCCACCTCGTCCTACGCGGGGCTCGTCAGAGCCGAGAACGCTCGCACGGCATGTCCAACCTCAGTCCGGTTTTTCCTTGCTTCACGACTCTGCCAAGGGATCCTTCGGCAGCGGCGACGGCGTCATCTTGAAATTGGAGGAAGTTTTACAGTGGATCTCCCCTTCTCTAGCGTGATTCCGACTAGAGCCCATCCACCCGCTTAACGCCAAACAGTCCGGTTGAGTTGGCAGTGGTTGGATGGCGCTGACG
The DNA here is from genome assembly GCF_021134715.1 of Daphnia pulex. NCBI lineage: Eukaryota > Metazoa > Arthropoda > Branchiopoda > Diplostraca > Daphniidae > Daphnia > Daphnia pulex. Next base: position 3,094,982 of record NC_060021.1, on the reverse strand, counting down.
CCAACAGAATGACCAAGTCGGCCTACGAGGAATTTCATATTTGGTAATGGCCCATCCATAGCTCCCGCTCCGGCACCAAGAAGGATCAAATCCACCAAGAAAGATCCTCATTCTCAACGATGAGTTCCTTCTGGGTGGTCTTAGCGTCTCAACTGGTCGTCTCCAGATCGACTTACACTTTGGCCAATTTCCTGCTCTCGACACGCTTTTTTTCTTCTTGGTCCCGTTCTATTTTCTTTCTTCGATTTTATACAATGTTATTTCTCTTGCCAAATTTTTTTTTTTTTTGCCCTTAAAACCCCAACATTCTTTAAAAAAGTTGCCAATATATGCTTTATTGTTATGTTGAACCATAAATCATCTGCTTTTGAGAAACCCTGAGGTGCATCAAATATCGACTCATTCTTCGTATTTTTTGCTGTAAATTTCTTTTTGAACTTAAAGTTCTAGCGATAGGTTCTGCCATCGACTGTTTTCAACAAAAATAATAACTAAAGCTTCGTTCACACTACAACTCTTTTCTATGTGTTCGTTTTACGTTTTTCTTACGTAAGTTTCATTTAGTTTTTTACGTTAGAGTTGGGTTTTAACGTCAATTCAAACCTAAATTTTTTCTTGTTATAGATGTAGTGTAGTGTTTGTCAGTTGGAGTACTTGTCAATATCAACAGCATGTCAACAGTTTCCTTCATCAACTTCAACAGACATCAGTGAAAAAACATAAGTGATTCATCCGTTGAAGAAGTTTCTAATTATTTTGATAATAACGATCAAGAAAGAGAACGAATTATTCGTCAAAACACTTTGGAAATGTGGGGTAGGAAGGCCAAGGTTGTATGTTTGTTGTCCTTGTTGTTTAAACGTCACCGACGAAGGTTGTTAGCCAATAATCTTCGACCTGTTGGTAGGATTATAATTTCAGTTGAGAGATCACCACAAACAATCTGAAAACCTCATATTACTCATTTTTAGGTAGATTTTGGACAAGGTTCCATAATTCAGAACCTGAACGAGAGAAAATTCTTTGTTCACTACTATTCTACTGTCAGAGAAGAGTATGCATACGTCTTTACATTCAGAAACATTACTCGTATGTTCAACTTCTTTCGGTCAACAACAAGCCTTGTTCAACAAATTTTTGGTCATGGTAGGCCCTAAATTATTTAAGAAAGACACCGAAATGAGACGTGCTATTCCAGTTGGTAAGATTTTAATGTTACAAATCATTAAACTGAAATTGTTTAGTAATTATTTCATCAATAAAATAGAGCAACGATTGGCATTGACTCTGAGGTTCCTCGCATCAGGAGACTGTATGCGATCTCTTTCCTATTCCGGATAGGACACAGTATCTAAAATAGTGAACGAAACATGGAGAATAGTGTATGAGATCCTTGCTCCTACCTATTTACAATTGCCAGATACAAATAAGTGGAAACAAATATCGAATGACTACTCCAAAATTTGGTATTTCCCAAATTGTGTTGGGGATGGAGATGGAAAGCACTTCGCGATTCAGTGCCCTGACAACGGTGGCTCTAATTGGTACAACTACAAAAGGTTATGTTCACCGTTTGCCATGCAAATTACTGTTTCATTGGTATCGATATCGGGGCTTATGGTAGAGAGGGAGATGCGAGTATATTTGCATCATCACAGTTTGCGGAAGACCTCGATAACGGTTATTTGGGTATTCAAGAACCATCAACACTGATTTACTCCAGTAATTTATCACCTTACGTTTTCGTAATCGTAATGTTTGATACTTTGACGTGCTATTTTAATACTCAACACTGATCAATATGTTTGCCTTTTTATCTAGAATGATGCATTTCCATTGAAAACCAACATAATGAAGCCATATCCCGGACGAAGTACAAGATCATTGACTGAAGCAGAACTAATCTTCAATTACAGGTAGAATTCAATACATTTTCCATATATTTCAGCAATATAAGGTGAAAAGATAGGACTGCACAATATATGTGCTTTAGATTGTCTCGAGAAAGAAGAACGATTAAAATGCTTTCGGGATTTCACCAATCAATTGCGCATTTTCCGCACCCCCATGACTGGAAGCCCTCAAAGTGTTGAAAATTACATAAAGGCAGGCGTTGTCTTGCACAATATGCTGATTCGCGAAGATAGCCGCTTCTACTTGGATAATCAAAAGCTATCAGATCATTTTGATGCAAAGAGAATTTTAATCGAAGGGGCCTGGAGGACGGACAATACAATAACACCAATGTTTCGGTAAATATTTTTAAGGAAAGCAACGCATAAAACAATTAATGTTATCATTACATCTTTGTGAAGTGTCTTGTGGCCAGGAACAGGAGTGAACTACACAACTGTCGCCAAAAATATTCGCGATAAGTTTAAAATATACTTTTCAAATGAAGGTGCAGTGCCATGGCAGAGGGGCATTGTCAAAGAAACCGGTAGAATTTCTGAGGAGGAAGATTAATGGCATCGGAAGAATTGCTCGAAATGATCTTTATTATTGATTTTGATAACGCTGAGTAACGTAATACAATTGGTTCTATTCTAATTCCAAAGAATGATTAAGCTTGGTTCAACCTGTCCTCTTCTTTCTTCTTCCTAATCTTGGACTTTTTCTTCTCTTTTTTCCCTGCTTCATAATTGTTCCATTTGTAATCGTACATCGTTCTTTATGCTCTTACTGATCTTAGAAACTATAAATGAGAAGATTATTGTACCTAAACGTGTATATGAATTGATCATTTCAAAGCATTTATACCTTTATCGGCCAAAACTTTGTAATCATTTCTCCATTCCTTCGTCAATTCATCGAGTTATTCTTTTTTCTCAATCACATTATGATTTTGTTTATGATTGGTTTCTTATTAATCGACTGTGATACCAGCATCGACATTTATCTTTTTCTGCTCGAGATTCTTCTAATTTCATTTTGCGCTTTGCACGGATAACTAGGAAGATAAATTTGCAATATGTAGTAATATAAAAAATTACGCTATTCCAGCTGATGATAAAGTTGAAAGAGTGGGTGTCGATGTTTTGAGAAACAGTTGAGGTCGAATTTCGGTTGAGGTATCTGATTCAAAAGGATATTTGACAGATTTCTAGCTTTGACTTGAAGCCATGGAAGTCAATATTTGTTTCGTTGTCAATACATCTTTGCTACAAGATACATTCATGGAACCTGTATATAATATCGTAATTGGAAATTTCATTAAACAGTCAATATAATTAAACGGTGTAAATTGAGAACATTGAAACACATGTATGTGTACCTGAAATTTGTAGAGAATCTTCGCTGTTCAAAGATGATTCGCTGTCTATAATTAGTAATTGTGTATCGTTTGATAGCAATGACTCGTCGTTTGAATGTAATAATACATACTCTTTGTCAACATTTTCCACTTACTCATCATTCTCCATTTCATTCGCAGCAGATCTTTTACTAAATCAATATGTAGTACCTTCGCTGATGAGAGATTGGTAAACCTACTGTAACGTAAAAAAAATTGCTGTACAAGTGCCATTTATAATTTCAATAAACAATTGTTATAGCAGTTACGTTCTCTGTTTTATGTGTTGTTCCAGAAAAGACATTGTGTGATAGAAATCCCAGTGGTAATAATCTATCCCTTTATTCCACTCTCTAAGAAATAGAAAGACTTCCCCTGAGAATATAAAAATATATTTGAGTTAGCTTAGTTTTTTCATTTAATTGTGCCTTACGTTTTTAAAGTAATCAGCATTGTGAATAACCACACAATTCAAATTCCAAGTTTTCCCTATCTTATAGTTTTTGCACGTCTCTCGAAGAATATACAAAATTTCCCGACAATGAGTAACTTAAGCACAAAGCATTTTGCTACTTAACGCTGCTTTCACATGCCGATGGAGACGTGCCATCATCATAGGCCCTGCTTTAGTCGTTTTGTTAAGTTGGCCGATAAGTTTGATTTAAACGTAAAAATAATTTCCGATTAGATAGTTCCAACATCCAAACGGGAAGTAAAGCCTTACAACAAACCAATTCTGGTCCCTATTTGCTGTTCCAAACGCTAACAAAATTAATTTATTAGCTGTTGGAGTCGCTAATAACAAGGCGATATAATATAAATATTCTTAGATACTTGAATCTATTTGCTGTTCCAACCGCTAACAAAATTTATTTATTAGCTGTTGGAGTCGCTAATATCTTGAGATCTAATATGCAGATTGGGCAATTTGTCCAAAAACTACCAACGCCGTTGAAGCGCAAAACCAATTATCCAATTCAAGTCATTCTTCACTCCTCAACGGAACATTGGTACAGGGAAGAAAAAAAGGCTTGTTTTACTTCTGTTGGAATCAAGTGACACCGGAAAGAAGAGAAACCATGAACGAGAAAAAAAGAATAAAAATCGGATGAAACTAAAGGTTCAACTGATCAGTGACTGTGACGATGGTGAGCCACCAACCAGTACAGAAAAATCCAAACGTAAAAATGAGGAAAGTACTCGTCAGAGTAAGCGTCTGAAAAAACGAAATGAAGAAACCGAGAACGTTGGTGTAAAAGGCGTGTAAATTGTTAGCGGTTGGAACAGCAAATAGGGACCAGTATCTAGAAATTTGTTACATCTGTAGTTAGGTTGTATAGTTAGAATGCAAAAGAATTACGTGAAATTTAAAATACAATTTTACTACAAGCCACGAGAAATTTCTCTTGCAGTACCCTGGCAGTACCGCAGGAGAAATTTGGGCTGGTCGGGTTGGGAGGAAATTGAATTGCGAGGAGCTCAAACCATGCCTTTCTGGTAACCCAGATAAAAATAGTAAAATATAGCCAACAAAAGATTGAGAAAATGAATTTTGCCGTTTGATGTTGTGAACATTGTTTAAAAAGAAAATTGATTTCACGCGTTGTTGTCTGTAAAATGAAAATTGTTGTGAAATTGATTTCGATTTTCGGTAGAAATTGTATTTCGAAGAAATAAAGGAAACAACCTACCCTGCGTACCACCCCCGAAGAGGATATAACCCCGCTTCTAAATTACCCCACCCGTGGCCAATCTATCTTATTTGACGCTGATCCTAGAGTCCAGGCGATGCCATCTTTAGGTAGGGCCCGCGGTCATCACAGTACGTTAGGTAATTCGTCGGGGCCATCTCTAAATAGAACACGCGGACGAGGGGCACTATTTGCGGAACCTACGCCAAGTAAAAAAAACTCATCAATTACGGAACGGCCAATAACATGAATTATTTTTTTAGGATATTCCCCGTATTCGCGAGTAAATTTGTCAAGAAGTATAAATTCCCCACCATCGGCCAGGAAATCAAAGGCATCTTCATCAAGCCCGTCTCCATGTGCGGGATCACCAAATCCGGGACCGTTTAGACGATCCCTGTCACCTAAGCAAGGCCCGTCTACCCGATCAACGTCCTCAAGGCCAGGACCTTCTAGAAGATCGTAATCGCCACCAAAAACAAATTATGGGGGGGGGGGGGGAGAAATACTCGACTGTGAAGAAGGAAATACGTAGTGGGAAAATGACGAAGACATCTGCTAAGACCACTATTTCTAGTAACTAAATTTAATTAAAGTTGTCGCAATTCGTACAGGGGAAATTCGAAAATTCTAATTCATGAAAACATGTTTTTCATAGAGAAAAACGATAAGGAAAACAAGGATTTCTTCTTGTACCATATTCGACACGATTTTTCTTCCGACGAACCCTACTACGCTCCAGAATTCTTTTATTGGGAGGTTCTAGAAGCAAACGGCCTCGTTGGCGAAATAATATCGTGCTAAATTATTTAGACAATAAGGAAAGCGTGCTTGGAAAGCTGGTGCAGCTATATCCACGTCTCCGTGAGTGCCAGCAAAAGTATTACACTTGTATCACAAAAGGGGACGAAGCCAGGAGTTAATAATGGTTAATGTGGGCCCAGCTTCTGGGACAACAATTACTGTAATCTTATACACCTAATTCTTTGCCTTTCAACTCTTAATAACTATTTTCTTATGTTAACAATTACCAAAAACCCTTTACCTCGTCACCATGGTAAGGGATATCAACGTGGAAAACGTCGTGGAATTAGAAGTCCGCAAAGAAGACCACAAGTGGAGTACTTCAGAAATATCTTCACAATGGCGGACTGGGATGACCACTTGGAGGGGATGTGTCAGCGAGATGGTCGACAACAAAGTAATAATAATTGTCTACTGAAAAAAGAATTGCAAAACTCAAATTTCTTTCTTTAGGTAGGAATACGGAAACAGAAAACAGGTATGTAGACAAAGAATCTGATGATTTCTAGGATGAAGAATATTGAAACATTTCTATCATGAAATATGTTAGGGGATGAATAATCTTGCTCCAGACTATGTAGCTATAAATGAAATCCAATGAAGTGTCACATGGATCTACTAAAGGCGGGAAATCCCTAATGAACCAAAAAATAGAAGGGAAAATTACAAACTGTAATGGTAAAAGTTGTTCGCAGTCCTATTGAAATGCTAAAGCTTGTTCTTAGTCCATCTAATTGTAAAAGCTTGCACGCAGTGCTAATTGAATTGTAACAAGTATTCAAACCCTATACCAATTGTAAAAGGTTAATCACAGTAGTAATTGAATCGAAAAGTGTTGTAGTAATTGAAAAAGGTTTTTCGCAGTCCTATTTCAACTACAATAGTTGTTCACAGTCCCTACACTGTTGCGATAGTACTAAGTGAATTTTACTTGAACAGATCCCACTTAAGATTAAATAAGAATTTTCAAATCCATTCCAATGAATGACAAATGCATCTATCGTAAAAATTAATTGAAATGAAATCACACATAATTCCGAAACATAAAAAGGATCCCAAATGAACTTTCAAAAATACAAGAGAAAATTTCACACAGTTCTTTTGTAATTGTAAATCTTGTCCGCTGTAGTAATGGGGTACACGCACGGAAAATAAAGATGATTTGTTTTTAACTAGGCTATGGTAATTTTTTACGGGGATCATTTTTTCGAGAGGGTTGTTACCTCAAAAAAATTAATTTCGCGAGATATTTAAGCTTAAAGTTGTATTAGGCTCCTGCTTCCCAAATTTGGCTGTTCAGCCATCTTTGGTAGGAGAAGCCTAATTAAGGCCCCAAAAAAAGCAGACGAACAGCTGTTGAGTCAGTTTTAGCTGTTCATTTAATAATCGATCGAGATGTTGATCAATATTCTATCAATCGATTATTAAAGAAACAGCTAAAACTGACTCAACAGATGTTCATTTTTTGCGCCATGACAATTCCAGAGAGCAGTGAAAATAAAACTTAAAAAAGTTTTATTTACCCTCGATGGTCATAGTATTTTTTTTATTATTAATTTTTTTGTAAACGTCCCAGCCGTGTTTACAAAAAGATATCGCCATTTCCTGCCCCAAGGGAAGAATGGAAAGAAGAGACGAAGGAAGAAACTAAGAGGGGACAAAGGGGTGGCGCGGGGTTCTCTTTCCTCGGGGTAGGATATATAGTCTTTGAAAATAAAATGCCTTTTACTTAAAAATCAATAATAAATTAACTACAATGACTATCGAGGTGAAATAAAAATTGAAAGATTACCTGATAACGAAGGAATTTTGTAATCTAATTCTTAACGGAACTGACGAAAATTTAAATGGAAAAAATTAAAACTAAAACTGAAACGGGCGAAACTCCGTAAGCCGCCATGAAAAAACTGTTACTAGTTCACGTCCATTTTTTTTTTTACAATTTCAGCGAATTGGCAACTTCGGACGTTAGCCAACTCTATTGGCGGTGGCGAGGAGGTTTTACTAAAGGTCCAATATGGCGGCAATAAGTGGCATTTGATTACATTCTCGCTCTTCTGCAACCAACTGCAGTTCATTCAATTCGACTTAACCAAGTATTACTCATTTGTCATTTTTTAGTTATCTTTTACTGATTTTCTAGAAATTCTTCGCTTATTCATTCAATAACAGAAATCGGCTGCGCTTAATTGGTGGGCTGATTTATCAGGCCTTTGTCTCATCCCAGGTGCTGTTGACAATTTTAATGGCCATTCTGGAACTCGCGGAAGTCCTGCGACGTGATGTAATCAATTCATTTTGCCTCAATTTCAATTCGAAAAATTCATCACCATTTATCTTGTGATTTAAGACGGGCGACGCAACCTTTTGGATATTTCTAATTCTGAACATGTTGACGTTTACTGCGGGATTGTTCTGGTTCAACATTCTCATTGTTGGTCTCAGTAGCTACTTATCTGGACTCGAAATGGCCAAAGTTTATGGTAAAAATTCCTTTGATATTTTTTCAATTCCTTTATCTATTTATTTTTTTTTTTCAGAACAAATATTGTGCCCTATTTTACTTCATTTGCATCCAAAAGACTTTTCATCAGCGTTTTTAATTTCTTCAATTTTGAGTCGCCAATTATTACGTGGAAAAGTGAGTATACGCAATATTTGTTTAATTACTACCAGCTACTACGTTGTTTGTACTAATAGTCTCATGTATTTACAGCAATCGAAGCGGCGTTATCGATGCTTGAAGCTGCCAATTTTGCCGCATTTTTAGCATACTCTTTTTCTTCTTCTTTAAAGTCGTTGTAAAAAAGGACAAGAAAATACTCACGAACATAACTCAGTTGTTATTGATGATACAAATGATGAAACAAACGATTCCACTCCGTTTATTACAGAGCCGGTCATTGCGTCCGCAACAAACCATCATCAATGATTTAGTCAATACTTATTAAAAGTGCCATCATTTGGTGCTTCATGATTGGTACCATCATGACTTTTATTACCATTCTTTAAATTTTGCCAAAAGAAGAATGTTTGAACATAATAAATTATTTTGCAAAATTGTTTTTCAGTTTGTTTTTTTTAATATTCTCCGCTTTTGGGCTGGTTGTTGTGTAAAAGATTGATAGACGGCTTCCTATTTGATCCTGTTGGTTCGTCTGCTAAATCACACGCGGGTGAAATATTTGAAAGTGAAGCGAAGAACCAGTAAAAGAAAGTTGGCTTGCATTTTAGCTAATGATTTCTGAGTTTATTAGGATCGGATTTAATTTTATTCGAAATTTTTTTCGTGACGGCGTACAGGACACTCCTTTTGAAAAAGAAAATATTGTGTGAAAAGGTAAAAAAAAAATTACATATGTTCTCTGCCCACATCTAATGATTAATTTATAGCCCGTCTTATCTTTAATTTATAGCCCGTCTTATCTTAAACCGTTTTTTTAACTTTAGATAATGAGAATTTATCCGTTTTGAATTTTGAAAAATATTTATTGAACCCACATACCGGTAAAGGGAAAGAAAATTGAATTATTTATTCACAAAAAGCGATACCCTATCCTGATGCACTCCTCTCCAATTTCAGATGGTAAAATTGAAAACTTGTCGAAATTGACGAGATACTAGCAGAAGAAGTGCCATCAGCCACCTCCAATTAAGGAGGCGACTGACCTGGTCACCTGGTCAACTGCGCGAAACAATATCGTCATCCAAAGCCATTTGAACATTTCAATACCCTCTCCCAATCGTCGTTTATTCTGTTTGTCTGAAATTTATAACAGACACCCAAAAGTAGAAAACGAATTTAATTATGTTCAATGTGAAATGCCTTATACCTATTAGTGTTGAGTGAGTATTACTTGCTAAAAATGTTAAATATTAAAAAGAAAAACAAATGATGTTGATGGTATAGTTTTGGTTTAAGAAATTTTATTCAGACATTCAAACAAATCACGCACACACAAATTGACACACATTCTTCAAATCCACACTCCATTCATTCACACGAAGGAAGCTAATGAAAATAAGGAAATGAGAAAGAAGGTGAAACCAAAAGAAAAGAAATCGGGTCGTGATATTGACAATGTTCATCCAACAAAACTTAAATTCGACACCCATTTAACGCGCCTTCAACAGCTAGCAACTATATTTCCACAATGGTGCGAAAATATTTCGACAACTGATATATAGCGTATATAGTTCGACCTAACCTAATCTAACCTAACCTTAACTACCTTAACCTAAACTTAAAAACTAATTGTCGAAGTAGTTAAGCATATACACTGTGTCGACGTATTCTCGCACCAGTCGAAATATAGTTGCCATATGTCGAAGGTACAGTATCCTGCACGGAAACTCGGACAGCCGCTAGGTGGTTCTTACGAGTATCCTGCGTAGAACCCCTAGCGTCTGTCCCAGTTTCAAATGGGTGTCGAATTTAAAGTTTTGCCGGATGAAACTACCAATATCCGACCCAATTTATGAAAGAAGAAGATGACGAAAAAGATGAAGAAGAAAAAAAGGATGAAGGGAAAGATTTAAGGGGAAAGATGAAGAATAAGACAAAAGACATAAAGACATAATAAGCACATAAAAAAGAGTAATTGTTTTTTTGTTTTTTTTTTGTTTTTTTGGGGTTGGGAGGGGGGGAAGGGGCATTTTAATTGTATCGAGGTTTTCCTTTACTTAGGTCCTTTTTTTTTTGTTTGGTTTGCGAAACGTCGATTTCGGCCAACAATTCCACGTAAGCCGATTGGCAGCTAGCCAGTCTCCCGATGAGGGTCGTCTTACCGCTGATGCCGTCAGAGGCAAACGTACGATTGATCATTACGTAGTACTTTTTTCCAACCTCGTATAGCCTGAAGTTTTTAATCCTTTTCAACAGTTGCAAGTTTGAACAATTTGTAACGACCGTTAATCCACGTATGATGTCGTCGGCGGCCGCTTTTCACATCTCCTCATTATTTCCGGATATCATCAGTGAATAGGTGCCGTCGACTGATCCTATTGTACTCACGACGATTTCGTATTCTGTTTCAATGCGATAGATGTTTGATCCCCCGCTACCAACAATCCGCCCATAATCGCCACCTTGGATATTGGTGAGTAAAAGTCTGTTGCCAGGGAGAGATTTTTCCTCAATGGGACTGGAAATGACGACGAGTTCTTCTTCCGTCTTTACTGGGCCACTGATGATGGTGCGGGGGGGGTATTTTTTGAATCGTCCGGGGCGGGATTTTTCCCATTGTTCTACATTTTTTGATTGGGTTGTAGATCCACCGTACTGGGCTTTTGGGTTGTTTTCAAGGCATCATTCGGTTTCTGCTGGAATTTGGAAAAGATGTGAATCCAAATTGCATTGCCATTTTCCGAAATTTGGACGTTCCTAACCTCCTGAAAATCGTCTACGACACGCGCATGGACAACGCCCATGGAGGATTCACTCGTGCAGCAGCAACCAATTAGAGAGCGCAGTTGGAGAGCGCGTCGTCCAAATTTTGGATCTTATCAACAAGCATGATCTCACGCTAAAGGTTCAAGTTATAATTGACCGACTACATTTCGAATCGAAGGAATTGTAATAATATAAACTACCTCATCTAGAAAATGCTTCGCTAACGCAGGTGTGAAATGAGAAATCCCGGAGAAATGTGACAAGGTTTTATGAATCAAATTGAAAATTCATTTCTCGCCAATGGATGATTATAAAGCGTTAATCAACAATCATTTTTAAAATACCGTTCTTCCAAAGTCACGGCCAAAGGGATTATTAATGAATGCCAGCACTATTATAATTGAGAGCTATCATAGGATAGATAAATTGTTTCCGAAAAAAGGTGCCCAAAAGCTGTAGCTATGATGAAGGCCATCAATAGTTAAAATAAAAGCATATTAGCCAACTATAGGCTAAATGCACTAGTTAAAGCCTATAGATTAAGAACTCCAAGGGACCCGCCCCCTCTGATGATGATGGGTACATCCAGTTACTGGGAGTTTGGCTAGGATAAAAGGAGCAGCGAAACTCTGCTGTAGTCACTACTCATCAGTCAACACTACCACAACGTTTTACTTATAACATATCAGCAGCACATCATACAGTCTGCAACATGATTCTCATTAGGTGAGGTTTTTTGTTACTTTATTGTGTTTATTTAGTACAAGGCAAAGAATTTTATTGATAATTTCATGTTAACAAATGATAGGATTTCGGTTTTGGTCATCTGCTGTTTATTTTTGTCGCTGGGAGTTGGCGGAGCTCCTTTGAATTGGTTCCCGCATCCTTTTTTGCCTGCTGGTGCCAATTCCGCGATGGAGAAAATCTTATCAGACTATGACAATAAAGTTGGCGATAATAGGCCCTTTATTGTCGAGGATAACTTTTTCGATTTATCAGCCGACCAATTCGGTGACTTTCTGAAATTTATCAGAAATCAAGTAAGTCGATTTTTGATATCTTGCCTTTCACGTGTACATTGTCGAGTTCAATTTGTGATTCGATTTTATTTTTCAGCATCAAAAAGGAGAAAGGCTTGTCAAAAACATTGATTTGGCCGATTTGGCTAACCAAAGGGTTGAAGGAGATGATGGTTTCAACTCCGCCGTGGAGAAAAGCTCATCAGACTATGACAATAAACTTATTGGCGATAATAGGCCGCCTGCCTACATTGTCGAGAATAACTTTTTCAATTTACCAACCGACCAATTCAATGAACTTAGAAAATTTGTTAAAGCCAACGGTGAAAGCGAGAAAAAGGACCAGAAAAGGTAACATTTGTTGTTTTGTTTTACATCGTTTCATCTGTGCTAGGCCTACTGCTAAATTATCTTGTCATTCTTTTGAATATTGCTACAGAATTTAGAAGAAATAATTGAAAAGAGTGATCGCATTTGTCTACACATTAGCCCATGAGACATCAGATGTTTTGGCGTCCAGAACTTTTCTCCTGAACATTGTACATATCCATTTTCTGAAAAAAAATGCTGTTTTGACGTTAGATTAAGACTGACCTTGTGCACTCCATACAACTGCTCCTGTAATAAGACTAAACATCTAAGAACCAATGCGCATCTAAACTCTTTCTTCTTTTCTCCAAAGAAACCAAGTGGATTTTTATGCTATTTGATGAGACAATATTCTTTGAATTTGTATTTCGGTTCAATATATTTGTCTCGCCTTCTTGTCACAAGCTAATTCTCTATTCTGAGTTTGAATATTCGATCAAGAAAACGTGTCTGCATGTATCTCATGAAAAAAGGTGCGCCCATCGGTCGAGGTGCCAATTAATTCTTAGGTTATTATCTATTTCACATGTATTGTTTCATGCTGAATTTTTGAATGCATCACCGCATGTAGTTGTATAAGACGTCTCTCTCTTTCGTTACAAAATAAAAACAAACAAAAAAAGAGATGGACAGCAGCCGGAGGAAATTCAGATTTTCAATCCCTTGTATATATATAAATAGAGACCAGCCTAAAATTGTTATATAGGTCATCAATAGGTATAATGCCCTATACAATCACACCCACACACAAAGGGGGAAAAACGGAATTCGCTCCGGGAATAAAAAGACAAATCACTTTTTAAAGAAGAAACATAAATCAGAAATAAAAAGTATCAAAAATAATAAGTCTCCAATCGTTTGCGTTTGTTAGAATTTCATTTTCATTTTTTGTTTTGTTTCGTATTTTATATCATTGGGATATCAAAGTTATTTACATTGTTTTGTTTTTTTATTCAAAGATTAGTACACAAAAATTTATATCTGGTGGTGTTTTTTCACACTCGAGCATAGCTCGACTTTCTTCCGAGTCTTTTTTGAAAAATAAAATTCAATTTTTTGAATTTCGCGGGGGTTTATTAAATTGAATTGTTTCACCAAGCCTCGGCGTTGCGGGTCTGTCGTTTGCTCCTGGGCACGGTGGGCGAGAGCTGGGGCATCTGGACGACGTCGGACGGATTGATTCCGACGCGCGGGAAACCCCTGGGCACGACGTCCGACTTGTCGGAGCCGCCTTTGCTGGGCTTGGGCGGCGAGGCCAGCGTCGAGCTGGAATCTTTCGGGTAGGCGCCGGTGGTGCGGCGGCGATGGAGGACCAGTCCGATGATGAACCCGCAAACCAGAATGCTGGCCAGCACCGACAAAACGACAATAATGGCCAGGTAAGGGGCCTCGATGTCCAGGGCCTGGGCTAGAATTTCCCGCGTTTCCAGGCTGCGGTACAGCAGGTCGCTGCTCTCCTCTTTAGTGGCGGCCACTCTGAGATGAGTCGAGTCGAGTTTGTGGTAGAATTTCGACGACGTGCTGTCGGAGGGCATCGTGTGCCCGTCCATTTCCAGCGCAAAGTGGCCCGATTTCACCTGTCACCCAAATGATTATTGCCAATCATATTAATCAAATCATTTTGAAATGAATTAGAAAAGATGGTACCATATCCTCGAGGTGGGAGGCGACGTCGATCTTGTTGTCGCCGACCAGCGTGAAGGTCAGGACCGTTCCGTCCTGCCGGGATTTGACCTGGAGGGTCGACTCCATGGTGCGGGCCGACAGGCCGTTGAGGATCTCGCCCACCTGCTGACGCACTTCCTTCTCCATTTGCTCCTGGGCGTGGTCCATGGCCGGGAATCCCAGGGTCATCGCCACGACCATCACTGGCACCAGACCTGATCGGACGGACCAAATTTTTTAAAAATTTCGTCATAATTTGGTTGTTGTTGCTGGACACTTACGGCATGTCTCCGGGGAGGAACTGGGTGGTGTTGGCCACCTGATTTCCGGCTTCGTCGACGCACCAGCAGCTGACTTGGCCGCTGTTGGACTTGGCCGGCAGGCACTGGATCGGCTGGAACCGGCCCAGGTGGTCGCATTCCGGAATCAATTCGCCGCTCTGGCCGCCACCGCCTTCCTTCAGTTGCGTCTGCCGCATCTTCTGGCACCGGGTGTAGTGCGGATGGGCCAGCGATTTACCGCGCTGCTGGGCAGGAGATAGACCCACTGTTTTTGTAGTTGTTGTCGTTGTTGTTGGGGCTTCCGTCGTTGTTGTTGTGGTGGTTGTTGGGCTGGTGGTGGTAGTTGTTGTCGTGGTTGTTGTTGTCGTCGACTCTTTGACTTCCGGCTGGACGTCGTGGAAGGCGTGGCGGGGCTCGGCTTGGAGGACGGCCGGCTCGACTTGAGCCAGGCACTTGACGGCCTGTCCGTCTGCGCCGACAAAGACGGCCTGACAGGTGCAGGGATCGACGGAGCAAGCAGCTTCCGGGTGGTTGGCGCACGTCTGTCCGGCGCAGGCCTCGTTACGGCTGCACGACTTGATCTCGCCCAGCATCGGCGACTGCTGCGGGCAGAGGACCAAGTCCGGGCAGCGGCTGGCGCACTGCTGGTAACTGTGAAAGTTGTTGGCGTTGCCTCCGCATCCGCCGAACGAGAATTTCTCGCACAGCTGAGTCTCCGGATTATAAGCCCAGCGAGGGAAATTCGCCCGGCACATGCCCGGCTCCTTGGGCAATTCACACACGTTCACTATTAAAAATAATAAAACAAAAATTTTTAATGAAACAAAAAAATTTGTGAATTAAGTTAATTGAATTAAAGTCAAATGAATTAAAGTCAATTGAATTTTCTACCTGGTTTCTCGCAGTGTTGGCTGCACTCCTGGACGGATTCGAAATTATTTTCGTTGCCTTCGCATCCGCCGGAAATGAATTCCTCGCAGGATCGGGAAGAAACGTTGTAAAAGTAGCGGGGGAAAAGGGCCCAACAAAGGCCCGTCTCGGCCGGCTGGCTGCAGCGATCGGTGCACTCAAGCCGCTGGCCCTGTTCGTCGATGAAGGCCACCTTGCAGTCGTCGCAAGGATCGGCCACGCAGATGGCGTCCGGGATGAACGGGCAGCGGACGTGGAGGCACTCGTCCCGGCAGGCGGTTGGCTGGACGCTCGGGTCGGGGCAGATGGGACCCAGGGCCCGTTGCTCCAGGACGGTCCCGTTAGGCGAGCAGCGGACCGATCCGCGGGTGAAGGAGTCGTCGATGGGCTGGCCGGTCGTGTC
This sequence comes from Daphnia pulex, assembly GCF_021134715.1. Taxonomy (NCBI): domain Eukaryota; kingdom Metazoa; phylum Arthropoda; class Branchiopoda; order Diplostraca; family Daphniidae; genus Daphnia; species Daphnia pulex. Next base: position 3,079,157 of record NC_060021.1, on the reverse strand, counting down.
TACGCACCAGCTGAACTCGCCCTGGCTCTGCTCCCGGGCATAGTCGCCCTTCAGGGTGCAGACGGGCAGAGAGATGGACATCATCAACGGGCCGGAACTTCTGTTTTGTTAATTTAAAAAAAATTCCATTTAATTGGATTAAATTTAATTCGATTAACTTTAAATAATTTCCAATTAAACGGACCTTCGGGGGAGGTGCAGGTGGAACTGCATCCGTTGGAGCAGCACTTGGCCCGGCCGGAACAGTCCGAGTCAGACGAGCATTCAATGACGGCCTTGGTGTCAGCTGGGCAGCCGAACGGGTTTCTTAATGGAATCGGGCAGCCAAAATCGGGCAGCCAAAATTTCCGCCCGAGTCAGAGTAGGTCCTTCTACTTTTGATTCAGACATCTGTACATCCAGCGTCCTTTGCAACTTCATCAGCGACGAGATCATCTCTGATTTAGGATTTGTAGGGCCATCCTGTTTGGAGTGCGAGTGACTGCCGCCAAGCTCAATGTAGATGGAATCCTTGTCGTAGATGATACCGCCCACCCCAGACATGGGGGCATAGATCAGCTTCTCTTTTTCGACAAGCGAACGTTTTTTCAATTTATCCGGTAAAAGGCAAGGATCGGGAAGAAAAGAAACATCTTTAAGGCGGAAATCACCACAGCCTGGGATGTGGATGGGGCAGTGTTTTCTCAAGTGGACACCACGCACGAAACCGTAAAGGCAGATGTCCCGATTGTATTTGAGATTCTCGTGTAATCGACTGGGAGGTGTCATGTCTTCCAATCGGTCCACCAAGACGTAAGGATGAGTCGATCTCCACAACAGAGGTAGGAATTTCATGACCGAGATAAAGCGGCCGAGGTTCTTGATCTCGTTTTTAGGGTAGGTTCCGTGGAGTTGACCAGAAAGGTAAAACAATTTCGCTCCCTGGTAAACTTCTGTTCAAAATCTGTGCTTCAAAACTTTTTTAGTTTTTTTTCAGTTGTTTGTTATTCTTGAACATGTCCAGATGAGTCAGAACGCCCATTACTCGGGGGAATCCATGCACCTGGTAATCGTTCGAGATCATAAATTTTGAACACGAGGAGTATGCTTCAGTAAATCTTACCTGACAGATGTTGAGAAATTCAAAAATTTCCATTTCAAAGCCAAACGAAGCATCAGTCAAAAGCAGAACAAGGTCAGCCACTTTCGCGATGTCTATCATTGAGTTGATGTCGTTATTGCATTCCATAAAAGTCACCCTTCGTTTTTTACCTAGATTTTTCAAGAAAAATAATAAGTTTTAGATTCAATATTGTAAAAAATTAACGGATAACGCATTACCCGTGACGATGGTTACGGGCCCCTGTATGGATGTGATATTCTGTCGTGTAAAGTTTTTTATTAGAGCTTGGAGTAGAGTGGTTTTTCCAACTTTGAGTGGGCAAACAATGGCTACCATGATCGGTGGGGGTTCTAATGGAGTCCTGTCTACTAATGGAATATGCTGCTTTTTCGTTTCCAAATCTTGGGCCCTGAAAAAAATTGAAATTGTTAACAACGAGGGAACAAAAATATTGCCGGCTCTGAAAGAGACTTCATGCAAGCTTTGATTGATCTTTGATGAACCAAGCGATTTACCTGTGAAAATGTTTCTGAGCCTTGGCTACTGACTGGATAGCAAAAGCCTTGGGGTTACGCTGACGGGCATCCATTTCTTGAACGTGCGGATCCTTGACTTTTTTCTTGTCCGCTTTGCGCCCTACAAATTTTTACCATCGTTAAATGTTTTAATCTTCAAATACTGTAATCCGAAAAGTTATGTACCAGCACGGCGTTCCCGGTGGGCCTTTTTCTTGTCCTCAACATGGTCCTCCATCCTTGCTCCCTTTTTTTTATTTGAAAATACTTATAAAATCTGTAAAAACTGCACCTTGACAAGCAAAAAACTGAAACTACGAAGAAGAAAAGGCCATGTGCAACTGTGCAAGACAAACCACGAGAACAATATAAAAAGCAATAAGCAGACGACGAGAATTGTCAAAAGCTCTATCTAGTGTTGCTTTTGGGAGTTACTTTACAATACCATCTGGGATTCAGAGATGACACTATAATACAGAAGAAGATGAAAAGGGCTAGGCCTATTGCAAATAAATAAATTCTTTCCGTTTGCTAAATTTAAAATAATAATAGCGATTAGCGAAGGCCCTAGTCATTTTTTATTTTTTTCCTACTATTTACTAGAAATATTTCGCTTCAAACACAGAATAAATTGGCTGCGCACAATTGGTGTGGTGCCGGGTGATTTATCCAACCTTCGCCTCCAATTAAACTTATAATAAATTATTTTACAGAAATATTTAATTTTTGTTTTAATATCCTCCGCTTTTTGGCTGGTCGTTGTGTAAAAGATAGAGGGTTCCTAATTTCCTATTGGATCCTGTTGGTTCGTCTGCTAAATCACACGAGAGTAAAAAATTTGAAAATGAAGAAGAACAAGTTAATGAAAGTTGGTTTGCAAGTTGGGAGTTGCATTTGGCTTATTAATTTCTGAGTTTATCTTTATCGGAATTTACTTATTTAATTATTACTTATAATAATTTTTTACTTATAATCTGAACCTCGTTTTTTGTCAAAGTCGTTTGAACATTTCAATTCCCTCACCCAATCGTCGTTTATTCTGTTTATCTGAAATTTATAACAGGCACACCAAAGTAAAAAACGAATTTAATTACAGTATGTTCAATGTGAAATGCCTTATATTACTGTTGAGTGAGTATATTACTTGCCAAAAATGTTAAATAATAAAAAGACAAACAAATGATGGTAGCTATAGTTTTGGTTTAAGAAATCTTATTCAGACATTCAAACAAATCACGCACACACAACTTCGTACATATTCTTCAAATCCACACTCCATTCATTGACACGAAGGAAGATAAGGAAATGAGAAAGAAGGTGAAAGTGAAACAAAAAGAAAAGAAATCGGGTCGTGATATTGACAATGTTCATCTAACAAAACTTAAATTGGACACCCATTTAACGCGCCTTCAACAGCTAGCAACTATATTTCCACAATGGTGCGAAAATATTTCGACAACAGATATATAGCGTAGATACTTCGACCTAACCTAATCTAACCTAACCTTAACTACCTTAACCTAAACTTAAAAACTAATTGTCGAAGTAGTTAAGCATATACACTGTGTCGACGTATTCTCGCACCAGTCGAAATATAGTTGCCATATGTCGAAGGTACAGTATCCTGCACGGAAACTCGGACAGCCGCTAGGTGGTTCTTACGAGTATCCTGCGTAGAACGGGATAGCGACATTGGGACTAATAACCACAAGGACTAATCGAATGCGTCACTAGAACGCGACACTAGAACGTCCTTCCGACACTAGAACGTCCACATTTTAGCCACGACATTAGAACGGAAAAACCTCTAAATTCCGCTGCGACACTAGAACGTCCACATTTAAGTAACGACAATAGGACGGAAAATCTCTAAATTTCTCTGCGACAGTAGAACGGATTTAGCGACATAAGAACTTGGGGAATGATTCTTTGCCGCTAGATGTATTTCGAATGCGTCACTAGAACGCCCACCCGACTCTAGAACGTCAATATTTAAGCGACGAAACTAGAACGGGAAAAACTATTGCGACACTAGAACGGCTATAATAAAATCTGCGGTGGGGTTTCATTCTTTATCGCTAGATGTAGGAGATGTATAAAGTTTCTGATTAGGTTGCGCGAATTTTTTAAAAACATCGAATGGATGGATTGGTACAGCTAACTCGCAGCTAGAGCTAACAGAGAAAAAAGACAGGATAAGAACGGCAATCCGTTCAAATCCGGGGTACTTTGGTCTAGCGTAAAGTTGGACTCTTTTGCTATTCGCTTTTCTGTACCTTAATCATCTGCCCGTAATAGATTGTAACGTGGGAAATCTGCCCAGTACCTTACTTGAAGATTTCGTCATCACGGCGAGACATCTGGTGGTGATGCTGGTTGTTGAAGATTGCGTCATCACGGCGACGGCATCTGGTGTTGGGCATGTTTGGGCATGTTCCATTTTGGGGGAGGAGCCTGTGTTGACACATTGTTGACACATGAATAAGCCCCTCCCCCAAAAAGCTTGTTCTTTTATTATATATGGACTAGAGACTGAGCCCCGTTCAAATCCGGGGAACTTTTGTCTAGCGTAAAGTCGGAATGTTTTGCTATTCGCTTTTCTGTAGCTTAATCATCTGCCCGTTAAAGATTTCATCGTGGGAAATCTGCCCAGTCAGTACCTTACTTGAAGATTTCGTTATCACTGCGATGCTATAGACATCTGGTGGTGATGCTGGTTGTTGCGTCATCAAATATTGCGTCATCACGGCGACGACATCTGGTGGTGATTTTTTTGGGCATGTTTGGGCAGGATAAGCTCCTCCCCCTTGAGACATGAATAAGCTCCTCCCCCAAAATGTTCGTGACATTATCCGTGACATTATCCGTGACAGACACAGGCTCCTCCCCCAAAAGCTTGCTGTTTTATTATATATGGACGAGCAACCTGAGCCCCGTTCAAATCCGGGGAACTTTGGTCTAGCGTAAATTCGAACTCTTTTGGTATTCGCATTTCTGTAGCTTAATCATCTGCCCGTATTAGATTTTACCGTGGGAAATCTGCCCAGTGACTAACTTACTTGAAGATTTCGTCATCACTACGATGCTATAGACATCTGGTGGTGATTTGCATGTTTGGGCATGTCTGGGCATGAATAAGCTCCTCCCCCAAAATGTTCGTGACATTATCCGTGACATTATCCGTGACAGACACAGGCTCCTCCCCCAAAAGCTTGTTCTTTTATTATATATGGATTATCACTCGTTGATTATGTGCATGAACATTTGAGTTATAATTATATTTGGATTGATTTCAAGTGTTTGCATAAAATATTTAGGCTGGTTCTACAAAATCCAAGTATTAGGATCCATTTTAAAAAACCTCGTTCCCAAAGCTAGAACATTTTATGGCGGTTAAGTTATTGCCGAGTTATTGCAGGATTTTCAGCCGGGCAATTCTGCCCCCTGGCGTTCGAATCCGTAACAACACACAACTCGTAACGCAACAACCACTTGCTTATAATTTGAAGATATAAAACTATATGTTGCTCAAATCAATAAATTAATGGTTGAACAAGGTCGGAATAATTAAGCAAATATGGAAAATCAAAATTAATTTGACAGGAAGTCCGATTTTTAACGCATAATTTGTCGAATCGCAACGGCAACTCTAGTGCCAATGTCACTCTCGAACCTCCGAGTCTACTTAAGGGCATTGGCAGCTGCTGAAAAGTACACGCATTTAAACTCAATAAAAATGGCGTCTCTAGCAAACGGCAGGGCAAGCAACTGCTCATGCATGTCCCGTCAGAAGTGGTTTTTTCTCCTTTTTGTTTTCATCGGTTTCATTTTGATGACGGCTACAGGACTGATTGTTTATTATAATTTCTGCATTCCAACTGGTGTAGAAACCGAAATAATTTGCCTGCCACCGGCTCCAGCAACCAGCTGCCCAGCACCACCAAGCAATTTGCCACCTTGTACATCCCCACCAACTTGTCCGCCGATAGCCGCTTTGCCTTGCCCCAATAGTCCAGCTCAGACTTGCAGACCCTGTCCGACGCATCCTCCGTGTACCACGTCAAATTGCCAACCATTCGTTTGTCAGGCGCAGCCTCCAACTGAAATTCGTCCATTGACAGAACCCGAAATGACCAACACAAGAGCCTTCGATCTGATAACACGACATCCCGTGAATTCTTACGAACGTCTGCAAGTTGCTCTTCAACTGATGGAGTTCAGCATCGAGTGGTGGGCGAATGCTTTCACCGTCCGCAACTGCATACACGACATTAGACGTGTGTGCACCGTTTGCAAGGATCGTTACCATTACTTGCGCTGCATTGTGGAAAACGATCTCGACTCGAACAAAGAAATTCCCAAGGCGACGAGATTCGTCAATGAAAAATATGTCAACGAACCGAGTAACAACATGAACCACATTTACGCACTGAATGACCGTGGGAATCGCTACTGGTTTCCGGAAGACATCCGCCGCCGAGCCCATCATTCCGCCAAAGAAGAACAATTTCAGAAGTATTTTGAAACGGACGTGGACATGTGGAAGTGGGGACTGCGTTACGATGAATACATTCCGCTTCAGATCAACCAAAGGGCACTCAGTTTTTGGATCGACAAAGCCGGGACACCGAACAGAAGACATTGCACACCTTGCGAGGGAACGAATCCTCTCCATCACATGAGTTGTACTGCCTATCCGCATTACTTGTACGAAGGTGGAATCCGGACCACTGAATACGATTACACCTGGTGGCCACCGCACCAGCTGTAAAGAACAAAGTCTCGTAAAGATGTCGAATATGATTAAACTTTAAAAATCAACTATCTTGATTCTGATAATAAGCAGTCAAATAAAATTGAAATATTCTTTTACTTGTGCGCGTTTTGCTTTCTTGTTTCGTCCCCGAATTTTTTTATTGATTAAATTTACTTGTTGAATTAATTTTTTGAAAGAATCTTGATTCTAAAGTGGCTACAGGCCATAGGCTATAAAAGGAATTATCAATCGTAGATAAATAATGTGCATGATAATTTGAGTTGTAATTAAGTTAGACCTTATATGTACTGTATAGCCTTTAGTTCTTATACTGCAAGTTGTGTCTCTCTTGTCTCAGATGTAACCAACGCTGACGACACGAACCATTTTCGTTGAATGATGTCGCCATGAAAATAATTTGCCACATTGCAAGCTGAAATAGAAATAAAATAAACGTCGATTCGGCAGAGTGATTTTGGCATTTCGAGTTTACGACGTCTCTTTTTTTGTTGTGTTTCGCTGCCAATCATGCGGTCACATAAAAGAAGATTTAGTGGTCAATGGGCAAATAATAAAGGGAAAATCATCTTGTCATCCCAAATAAGAGGAATTAAATTTAAATGTCTTCATCGGATGGATAAATTTACGACTGGTCAACATCATCGTCAGTTGGAAAATCGAAATGTTTATTTATCTTCCGTATAAAAGCTATTCATCAAACATAAAATAAAACATTTAATTAATGGATTTGTATTCATACAAAAATCAAAATGTTATAAACAAATGAATGTCAGACAACAACAACAGCACACACTAAAGTTATGCAACGGGCTCAAAATTTGCCTCCTTATAATCACGGAGAAATAAGCACGGGCCGCGGCATTGAGTTTTCCCGAGCTGCTCTTTTCACCTCCATACATGTAAAATGTTTATTGATTGAATAACTCAGATTGAAGAATTTTTAATATTGTTGCAAACTTGAAGAAAAAAAGTTGTTACGAAAAAAAAATTGATTATTTGACTCCCGCAATCAAAATGAACTATATTTTCCCAACAGACATAAATAAAGGCGCATTATAATAGCTTTGACTATGCTGCGATCGTATGAACGCCAATAAAATGTTTATGCCAGTTCACTACCGTTCACTACATAATACTGTGTGTAAGCACGGTGTATTATATAACGTATAGCCTACTTTGCGACATTGAAGACGAAACAGCAAGTGAATTTTGGTTACGTAATTACGTTTCACATGTTGCGTGGTAATTTTAGAGAAGGAATGTCTTGAGTCAATTAGATTATGCGGTTTGGCGTGGAGTCCAATTGTGGGATTACCCAAAATGCTTTTTCGACAATAATAACAACAATAAGTTCATCGAAGTTCATTGAGCTCCTCAGCACAAACAAACAGCCAACCTTTTCTGCGTTTTTCTGTTAATGGCGGAGAAGGAAAATAGCCCATTCGTTTGTCCATTTTTGTGTTTTGATTTCGTTTTAATGACTGCTGACATTATACATATACACGCAACAAAATTGCACATAAATGGCGCAATCTGATTTGGTTAACCCAAACCCAAGTTTACGTCATTTAGTTTTCTTTTTACATTGTCTGCACAAGTGAGAAATCCGTTTGGTTTCTGAACTGAAAAGAAATTTGAGAAAAAGTGAGAAATTCAGGTGTACATACGTATTGCGTCATCGGGGTCTGATTACCGTAATTCAGGCAAACGTTAGATGATGTAATAAATGCTGTTTTTGGGTTCTTGGTTGTCAATACTGGATTGACTTCAGTGTGTAGAAGAATAAGGAACTTTCTCTTCCGATGCATTGTTACATTTTGTGTCTTCGTTGGCAATCCCGCGCTGCAGCAAATTGCGGCACCCGCACCATGTTATTCTCTGATTAGTTATATATTCTGTCATCCGCCACCACACTGCTGCTTTGGTCCGCAAAGTATAAAAGCTTTTAGCTGAGACCGGAGTGGACATCAGTCGACAAAGTCTGCAACCAACCAACCAACATGAATTGTACTACCCTGGTAAGCTAAATATTAGCTATATCCAACACTTAAATATCATAACGGAATTGTATATAGATTAGTCGTTGTTTGTCTGTTTCATTCTTGAATCATTTGTGTCGCATGACGCTGAACTTTTGATTTTCCCCATGACATTCCAGAGTCTGAGTCTTTGCGTCCTGCTGGCCGTTGTGGCCGCAATCGTCGTCGATGGCGCCTCCCATGAGAATCGCCAACGACGCGGCCTCTTCAGTGGACTCCTAGGAGGTGGAGGCTACGGTAAACTATTAATGAATGATTTAAACGTTCAACGATGGATCATGATGGTTTCGATATCGTGATCAACAGGTCAACAGCATGGAGGCTATGATAACCAAGGATACGGAGGCTATGGTAACCAAGGATACGGAGGGTACGAAAACCAAGGATACGGATACAGCGGATACAATCAGGGGTACGGCGGATATAACCAAGGATACGGGGGTTACGGCGGTGGTTATTAAATCTCGAGAAAAATATTAATTGTTATTTATATTATTCTTGATGTTCCTTTGTACTATAAAATACTATGATTCAATGATCTGTATTTCGCCATTTCAGTCAGAAAATTGGTACAACATTTTCAATCATATCTGTATAACTGCTATTGTGATTAAATTTTCAAATCATTTAAAGAAATAAAACAAAAATTTATTTACATTACGACAAAGGTGTTCTGCTGCCCCATTGGGCATTTTGCATTTTGATACCTAATACAATACTCGTTAGCCTATCTCAATTATTATTTGCATTTTCAGGCCTATAGTTAATAAATATAGGGGTAAGAAAACGGTCAGCTGTTTTTTTGTTTGTTTGTTTTTTGTGGGAGAAAAGGAAGATACGTACTTTTGTTTGGACAGGGGCATCCCGCGGTTTGAAGGCGGGCGATTCGAAGGCGGACGATTCGGGGAATTTGGAAGTGGCAAAAAATTTCGCGGATAATTTTAATTGTTTCTTCCTTTCCCTTCGACTGTACAACGCTACAACCCTTTAAATTCAAAAGTTTTAAATGATTCTCCGCGTCTCAAAGGTGCAACATTTGTGTAGGTATCTATTTTGATGATTGAATGTTTGTAAATATAAAATTAAACGACGAATCGATTGATATTCTTTAATCGTCAAATTGAATTATTCCTGTACGAGATAAGAAGGTGAGTGATGCTCTGCTTTGTCGCGTTGAAGCAGCAATTCAAAACTGATGCCAAACAACGAAACACGCACCGAAATTCTGCATCACCGAGAAAGCGGCCACGAGATTATTGCTATAGAAATACATTTATACGATTTATACTTCCAGCATCATGCACATAAAAAAGTCGAAAAAAGTTTCCCATTATAGGAATCAGAGCCTTGTTTACCTTTTCGTAATGACGCACCATGTCTGCCTTTGGCCTCTTGATTGTGAAAACTTATGGATTTGCTTCACAGTTCACCCAGTTACGAAGAAACTTTTTCCAGCAAACTTCTCAATTCCATTTCATTTTGGCTCACACCAATGTAAATTGGCTATAAAAGCCTTTGACTGAGGCTGAATGGACATCATTCTTCAACCTGTCTTCAACCGACATGACTCGTAATATATATTCCTTTGGTGTCCGTACTGTCGCAGATGGACTACAATTAAATACATTTAACCTTATATAACACGCTTTATTTGATGCTTATTGCCCATCTTTTTTGTTTCCATATGCCACCGATATTCTGTTTTTCCCCATGAATTTTCCAGCTCAGGTTTTGTGTCCTACTGGCCGTTGTGGTCGCAATCGTCCAGGCCGCACCGGCGCACCCCGTGAGAAATGCCAACTGCTGGGCGGACCGGCGGACTCCAGCATATATATAGTTAAGAAGATGGTAAACTGTATGCTAATAATGTAATATTATGCTACGACTTGCTTCGTACACGAATTTTTTTTATTTAATAAATTTAACTTGGTGGATTATTTTTTTGAATGCATCTTGATATTCAAAAGTAATATGAAAGGAATTATCACTCGTTGATTATGTGCATGAACATTTGAGTTATAATTATATTTGGATTGATTTCAAGTGTTTGCATAAAATATTTAGGCTGGTTCTACAAAATCCAAGTATTAGGATCCATTTTAAAAAACCTCGTTCCCAAAGCTAGAACATTTTATGGCGGTTAAGTTATTGCCGAGTTATTGCAGGATTTTCAGCCGGGCAATTCTGCCCCCTGGCGTTCGAATCCGTAACAACACACAACTCGTAACGCAACAACCACTTGCTTATAATTTGAAGATATAAAACTATATGTTGCTCAAATCAATAAATTAATGGTTGAACAAGGTCGGAATAATTAAGCAAATATGGAAAATCAAAATTAATTTGACAGGAAGTCCGATTTTTAACGCATAATTTGTCGAATCGCAACGGCAACTCTAGTGCCAATGTCACTCTCGAACCTCCGAGTCTACTTAAGGGCATTGGCTGCTGCTGAAAAGTACACGCATTTAAACTCAATAAAAATGGCGTCTCTAGCAAACGGCAGGGCAAGCAACTGCTCATGCATGTCCCGTCAGAAGTGGTTTTTTCTCCTTTTTGTTTTCATCGGTTTCATTTTGATGACGGCTACAGGACTGATTGTTTATTATAATTTCTGCATTCCAACTGGTGTAGAAACCGAAATAATTTGCCTGCCACCGGCTCCAGCAACCAGCTGCCCAGCACCACCAAGCAATTTGCCACCTTGTACATCCCCACCAACTTGTCCGCCGATAGCCGCTTTGCCTTGCCCCAATAGTCCAGCTCAGACTTGCAGACCCTGTCCGACGCATCCTCCGTGTACCACGTCAAATTGCCAACCATTCGTTTGTCAGGCGCAGCCTCCAACTGAAATTCGTCCATTGACAGAACCCGAAATGACCAACACAAGAGCCTTCGATCTGATAACACGACATCCCGTGAATTCTTACGAACGTCTGCAAGTTGCTCTTCAACTGATGGAGTTCAGCATCGAGTGGTGGGCGAATGCTTTCACCGTCCGCAACTGCATACACGACATTAGACGTGTGTGCACCGTTTGCAAGGATCGTTACCATTACTTGCGCTGCATTGTGGAAAACGATCTCGACTCGAACAAAGAAATTCCCAAGGCGACGAGATTCGTCAATGAAAAATATGTCAACGAACCGAGTAACAACATGAACCACATTTACGCACTGAATGACCGTGGGAATCGCTACTGGTTTCCGGAAGACATCCGCCGCCGAGCCCATCATTCCGCCAAAGAAGAACAATTTCAGAAGTATTTTGAAACGGACGTGGACATGTGGAAGTGGGGACTGCGTTACGATGAATACATTCCGCTTCAGATCAACCAAAGGGCACTCAGTTTTTGGATCGACAAAGCCGGGACACCGAACAGAAGACATTGCACACCTTGCGAGGGAACGAATCCTCTCCATCACATGAGTTGTACTGCCTATCCGCATTACTTGTACGAAGGTGGAATCCGGACCACTGAATACGATTACACCTGGTGGCCACCGCACCAGCTGTAAAGAACAAAGTCTCGTAAAGATGTCGAATATGATTAAACTTTAAAAATCAACTATCTTGATTCTGATAATAAGCAGTCAAATAAAATTGAAATATTCTTTTACTTGTGCGCGTTTTGCTTTCTTGTTTCGTCCCCGAATTTTTTTATTGATTAAATTTACTTGTTGAATTAATTTTTTGAAAGAATCTTGATTCTAAAGTGGCTACAGGCCATAGGCTATAAAAGGAATTATCAATCGTAGATAAATAATGTGCATGATAATTTGAGTTGTAATTAAGTTAGACCTTATATGTACTGTAGCCTTTAGTTCTTATACTGCAAGTTGTGTCTCTCTTGTCTCAGATGTAACCAACGCTGACGACACGAACCATTTTCGTTGAATGATGTCGCCATGAAAATAATTTGCCACATTGCAAGCTGAAATAGAAATAAAATAAACGTCGATTCGGCAGAGTGATTTTGGCATTTCGAGTTTACGACGTCTCTTTTTTTGTTGTGTTTCGCTGCCAATCATGCGGTCACATAAAAGAAGATTTAGTGGTCAATGGGCAAATAATAAAGGGAAAATCATCTTGTCATCCCAAATAAGAGGAATTAAATTTAAATGTCTTCATCGGATGGATAAATTTACGACTGGTCAACATCATCGTCAGTTGGAAAATCGAAATGTTTATTTATCTTCCGTATAAAAGCTATTCATCAAACATAAAATAAAACATTTAATTAATGGATTTGTATTCATACAAAAATCAAAATGTTATAAACAAATGAATGTCAGACAACAACAACAGCACACACTAAAGTTATGCAACGGGCTCAAAATTTGCCTCCTTATAATCACGGAGAAATAAGCACGGGCCGCGGCATTGAGTTTTCCCGAGCTGCTCTTTTCACCTCCATACATGTAAAATGTTTATTGATTGAATAACTCAGATTGAAGAATTTTTAATATTGTTGCAAACTTGAAGAAAAAAAGTTGTTACGAAAAAAAAATTGATTATTTGACTCCCGCAATCAAAATGAACTATATTTTCCCAACAGACATAAATAAAGGCGCATTATAATAGCTTTGACTATGCTGCGATCGTATGAACGCCAATAAAATGTTTATGCCAGTTCACTACCGTTCACTACATAATACTGTGTGTAAGCACGGTGTATTATATAACGTATAGCCTACTTTGCGACATTGAAGACGAAACAGCAAGTGAATTTTGGTTACGTAATTACGTTTCACATGTTGCGTGGTAATTTTAGAGAAGGAATGTCTTGAGTCAATTAGATTATGCGGTTTGGCGTGGAGTCCAATTGTGGGATTACCCAAAATGCTTTTTCGACAATAATAACAACAATAAGTTCATCGAAGTTCATTGAGCTCCTCAGCACAAACAAACAGCCAACCTTTTCTGCGTTTTTCTGTTAATGGCGGAGAAGGAAAATAGCCCATTCGTTTGTCCATTTTTGTGTTTTGATTTCGTTTTAATGACTGCTGACATTATACATATACACGCAACAAAATTGCACATAAATGGCGCAATCTGATTTGGTTAACCCAAACCCAAGTTTACGTCATTTAGTTTTCTTTTTACATTGTCTGCACAAGTGAGAAATCCGTTTGGTTTCTGAACTGAAAAGAAATTTGAGAAAAAGTGAGAAATTCAGGTGTACATACGTATTGCGTCATCGGGGTCTGATTACCGTAATTCAGGCAAACGTTAGATGATGTAATAAATGCTGTTTTTGGGTTCTTGGTTGTCAATACTGGATTGACTTCAGTGTGTAGAAGAATAAGGAACTTTCTCTTCCGATGCATTGTTACATTTTGTGTCTTCGTTGGCAATCCCGCGCTGCAGCAAATTGCGGCACCCGCACCATGTTATTCTCTGATTAGTTATATATTCTGTCATCCGCCACCACACTGCTGCTTTGGTCCGCAAAGTATAAAAGCTTTTAGCTGAGACCGGAGTGGACATCAGTCGACAAAGTCTGCAACCAACCAACCAACATGAATTGTACTACCCTGGTAAGCTAAATATTAGCTATATCCAACACTTAAATATCATAACGGAATTGTATATAGATTAGTCGTTGTTTGTCTGTTTCATTCTTGAATCATTTGTGTCGCATGACGCTGAACTTTTGATTTTCCCCATGACATTCCAGAGTCTGAGTCTTTGCGTCCTGCTGGCCGTTGTGGCCGCAATCGTCGTCGATGGCGCCTCCCATGAGAATCGCCAACGACGCGGCCTCTTCAGTGGACTCCTAGGAGGTGGAGGCTACGGTAAACTATTAATGAATGATTTAAACGTTCAACGATGGATCATGATGGTTTCGATATCGTGATCAACAGGTCAACAGCATGGAGGCTATGATAACCAAGGATACGGAGGCTATGGTAACCAAGGATACGGAGGGTACGAAAACCAAGGATACGGATACAGCGGATACAATCAGGGGTACGGCGGATATAACCAAGGATACGGGGGTTACGGCGGTGGTTATTAAATCTCGAGAAAAATATTAATTGTTATTTATATTATTCTTGATGTTCCTTTGTACTATAAAATACTATGATTCAATGATCTGTATTTCGCCATTTCAGTCAGAAAATTGGTACAACATTTTCAATCATATCTGTATAACTGCTATTGTGATTAAATTTTCAAATCATTTAAAGAAATAAAACAAAAATTTATTTACATTACGACAAAGGTGTTCTGCTGCCCCATTGGGCATTTTGCATTTTGATACCTAATACAATACTCGTTAGCCTATCTCAATTATTATTTGCATTTTCAGGCCTATAGTTAATAAATATAGGGGTAAGAAAACGGTCAGCTGTTTTTTTGTTTGTTTGTTTTTTGTGGGAGAAAAGGAAGATACGTACTTTTGTTTGGACAGGGGCATCCCGCGGTTTGAAGGCGGGCGATTCGAAGGCGGACGATTCGGGGAATTTGGAAGTGGCAAAAAATTTCGCGGATAATTTTAATTGTTTCTTCCTTTCCCTTCGACTGTACAACGCTACAACCCTTTAAATTCAAAAGTTTTAAATGATTCTCCGCGTCTCAAAGGTGCAACATTTGTGTAGGTATCTATTTTGATGATTGAATGTTTGTAAATATAAAATTAAACGACGAATCGATTGATATTCTTTAATCGTCAAATTGAATTATTCCTGTACGAGATAAGAAGGTGAGTGATGCTCTGCTTTGTCGCGTTGAAGCAGCAATTCAAAACTGATGCCAAACAACGAAACACGCACCGAAATTCTGCATCACCGAGAAAGCGGCCACGAGATTATTGCTATAGAAATACATTTATACGATTTATACTTCCAGCATCATGCACATAAAAAAGTCGAAAAAAGTTTCCCATTATAGGAATCAGAGCCTTGTTTACCTTTTCGTAATGACGCACCATGTCTGCCTTTGGCCTCTTGATTGTGAAAACTTATGGATTTGCTTCACAGTTCACCCAGTTACGAAGAAACTTTTTCCAGCAAACTTCTCAATTCCATTTCATTTTGGCTCACACCAATGTAAATTGGCTATAAAAGCCTTTGACTGAGGCTGAATGGACATCATTCTTCAACCTGTCTTCAACCGACATGACTCGTAATATATATTCCTTTGGTGTCCGTACTGTCGCAGATGGACTACAATTAAATACATTTAACCTTATATAACACGCTTTATTTGATGCTTATTGCCCATCTTTTTTGTTTCCATATGCCACCGATATTCTGTTTTTCCCCATGAATTTTCCAGCTCAGGTTTTGTGTCCTACTGGCCGTTGTGGTCGCAATCGTCCAGGCCGCACCGGCGCACCCCGTGAGAAATGCCAACTGCTGGGCGGACCGGCGGACTCCAGCATATATATAGTTAAGAAGATGGTAAACTGTATGCTAATAATGTAATATTATGCTACGACTTGCTTCGTACACGAATTTTTTTTATTTAATAAATTTAACTTGGTGGATTATTTTTTTGAATGCATCTTGATATTCAAAAGTAATATGAAAGGAATTATCACTCGTTGATTATGTGCATGAACATTTGAGTTATAATTATATTTGGATTGATTTCAAGTGTTTGCATAAAATATTTAGGCTGGTTCTACAAAATCCAAGTATTAGGATCCATTTTAAAAAACCTCGTTCCCAAAGCTAGAACATTTTATGGCGGTTAAGTTATTGCCGAGTTATTGCAGGATTTTCAGCCGGGCAATTCTGCCCCCTGGCGTTCGAATCCGTAACAACACACAACTCGTAACGCAACAACCACTTGCTTATAATTTGAAGATATAAAACTATATGTTGCTCAAATCAATAAATTAATGGTTGAACAAGGTCGGAATAATTAAGCAAATATGGAAAATCAAAATTAATTTGACAGGAAGTCCGATTTTTAACGCATAATTTGTCGAATCGCAACGGCAACTCTAGTGCCAATGTCACTCTCGAACCTCCGAGTCTACTTAAGGGCATTGGCTGCTGCTGAAAAGTACACGCATTTAAACTCAATAAAAATGGCGTCTCTAGCAAACGGCAGGGCAAGCAACTGCTCATGCATGTCCCGTCAGAAGTGGTTTTTTCTCCTTTTTGTTTTCATCGGTTTCATTTTGATGACGGCTACAGGACTGATTGTTTATTATAATTTCTGCATTCCAACTGGTGTAGAAACCGAAATAATTTGCCTGCCACCGGCTCCAGCAACCAGCTGCCCAGCACCACCAAGCAATTTGCCACCTTGTACATCCCCACCAACTTGTCCGCCGATAGCCGCTTTGCCTTGCCCCAATAGTCCAGCTCAGACTTGCAGACCCTGTCCGACGCATCCTCCGTGTACCACGTCAAATTGCCAACCATTCGTTTGTCAGGCGCAGCCTCCAACTGAAATTCGTCCATTGACAGAACCCGAAATGACCAACACAAGAGCCTTCGATCTGATAACACGACATCCCGTGAATTCTTACGAACGTCTGCAAGTTGCTCTTCAACTGATGGAGTTCAGCATCGAGTGGTGGGCGAATGCTTTCACCGTCCGCAACTGCATACACGACATTAGACGTGTGTGCACCGTTTGCAAGGATCGTTACCATTACTTGCGCTGCATTGTGGAAAACGATCTCGACTCGAACAAAGAAATTCCCAAGGCGACGAGATTCGTCAATGAAAAATATGTCAACGAACCGAGTAACAACATGAACCACATTTACGCACTGAATGACCGTGGGAATCGCTACTGGTTTCCGGAAGACATCCGCCGCCGAGCCCATCATTCCGCCAAAGAAGAACAATTTCAGAAGTATTTTGAAACGGACGTGGACATGTGGAAGTGGGGACTGCGTTACGATGAATACATTCCGCTTCAGATCAACCAAAGGGCACTCAGTTTTTGGATCGACAAAGCCGGGACACCGAACAGAAGACATTGCACACCTTGCGAGGGAACGAATCCTCTCCATCACATGAGTTGTACTGCCTATCCGCATTACTTGTACGAAGGTGGAACCCGGACCACTGAATACGATTACACCTGGTGGCCACCGCACCAGCTGTAAGTTTCAGCCCCTGTGTTACACGTTGAATAATAAAACTCTCGATTAAACTTGATTCTGATAATAAACAGTCGAATACAAATGATTTAAAAAAATATTTTTCTCGACTCTGAATTTACTTTATTTCCCTCTATTATTAGCCGATTACCCTTTATCAACGATTACCCTATACGGAACACCATTTTCAAATAATAACTGATGCAATTTATTTTCCGGAACTATAGCCAATTATAAGGATACAATTTTAAATAGCAAAGGAGGTGGTGCACAAAAGATAACGGTTTAGCCTGAATGGTCTTCTTCTTAGCAATTCATCATCCAACGAAGATTTTGTTGTTCGTTAGTTTTATAGTCGCGGGAAACATCTAGTAGGTTAAAGATAGAAAAGCAAGCTTATCAGCTCGCCGCGAAGGGATAAACGTAAGCCAGTTGAAAACTGTCTTAAATGAAAAATTCAGGGCCTATTATTAAGTCGGACTTTTTGCTTAATGCCTTCCTAATTTTTCAGAATTTTTCTGTAAATTCTATGTTTTTTCTTTGAAATTTTCTGGAAAAAACTTCTATCACGAAATTAACGGTTAACAAAGGGCATGGGTCAAAACAATATTTTTATTCTAAAAAAAGTAAATCTATAATGAGACTTAAACCATGACCCTCTTCATTATCATGCCAGCGCTATAACCAACAATCTATTTTTTGTCTTTTAATTCGATCCATTATCAAAGTAAATGAAATTATTTTTGTTCTGGCAGCACCGCATATTTTTTGTGTAATTATTAAGACCAAAAAGTCCGAAATCTGTTGTGAATCTGTTATTCACACTTTTCTTCACAGACTTTTTTGTCTTAAAACGGGATTTTTCTGTCAGTTAAATATCCTTGCAAGTTAATTACGTTTAGTTTGCTCAACTCATATTTTCCTATTTTTACACATAAAGTTCAGTGATTTTGAAACTTAAAAACTAACCGCTCTTTAGTTTAGTAACTGCAAACTTAAT
This sequence comes from Daphnia pulex, assembly GCF_021134715.1. NCBI lineage: Eukaryota > Metazoa > Arthropoda > Branchiopoda > Diplostraca > Daphniidae > Daphnia > Daphnia pulex. The sequence continues at coordinate 3,060,651 of NC_060021.1, read as the reverse complement.
TGCAATTCTGATTGTTGCGTCATGGTTGGGACATTACAGATTGCGTCATCACGGCGATGCTATGGACATCTGGTGGTGATTTATTTTGACCTACAGTAAAAAAAGTTGTAGTCGCCACCGCCAGATGTCACTGGTCATTATGCTGTTATTTTAGCAGTTTTTCATTAATTACGGGAAAACTAATTAAGTAAATGGAATTATTTTTGTTCTGGTCGCACCGCATATTTTTTGTCTAATTTTTAAGACCAAAAAGTCTGAAATGTGTCGTAAAAGGCCCGAGCTATGGAGCGTTACATACATACATACAGACAAAGTGACATGGCTTTTTTTTTTCTGCGTATGCGATTATTAGCTTCGCACTTCGGGCTCGCAATTATTTTGAGGCTCCAAAGGGTAAGTAAGCGCACATGTCGTCGCATTTCTTCTTGGACGCGAAACAATTTGCGTTGCCACCGCAGCCGCCGTAAATAAAATTTTTGCATTCGCCTTTATTACGCGAGTCAGTTGGCGGATCGAAATACCACGCAGTTACCGCCGCTCGGCACATTCCAGAGTCTTTTTTTAAAGTGCACACATCTGCGAGAAAAGAATTAATCATAATGATGTGTGCAGTTTTGTATTTTTTGAATTTTAGTAGACTTACTTGCCGGTGTTGCGCACCTCTTCTCACACATCTTTTTTGTCCCGAAACTGTTAAAGTTGCTGCTGCATTCACCGATGTTGAACGAGTAACAAGTTCCAGTCGCTTTGTCGAAATACCAAGTGGGAAGTAATGTTCGGCACTTGACGGATTCTCGCTTCAAACTGCAAACGTCTGTTCAAAATTTGAATCATTTAGTATTTTCATACAGGTATAGGCCTATTTGCAGTTTCCTTTCCCTTATGAACTTGTGCGTTATACTTACCATCAAATTGGGCCGCTTGCGATGTGACCAACATCAAACTCATAACGAGAAACTGATATGAAAATAAAAATGTTTATATTAATTGACTAACGGTACAATCTCGACAATTAGTAGTCTGCTCATGATATGAACTGTGAAGAATAAAGTAATATATTTTAGCTTACCAATGAAAACATTGCAAAAGATGTTTTCATGTAGCCTAATAAAACCGCTTGACAAATTTGAATGTAGAGACGACGGTGGAAATTGCTTTATTTACCTCTGGCTGCCAAAGCGTATCTGAAATATTTGAATGGTGTATTAGACAATATAAGATGCTCTAAATTATACGTTCTATTATATACTCAATTGAATTTCGCGTGCGTGCTGTCAATCTAAACTGGAATCAACCAATAGTAACTTGACAAATGTTATCCGTGTCCATGGGAAAAAAACTCACCGATATATTTAGCCAATGATGACATAATTTCGGCGGTAGTATTATTTTCCCGAGGTTAGTAATGCGGATAGCTGATACTCGATAACCAGTCAGAAAATAAAGCACGGGTTTTTCTCGTAGAGTTTCTCGTCAAGAGCGTGGTTTTTCTCTAAAAGCACGCAAATGTTTATTTTTATTGTTTGATTAGATTCATTTTACATTTCATCTTGACGTAATTCTTTAAATTAACATATTGGTAATCCCATACGCAGATCGCGTGCCTGTTGGTGTTGGTTCTTGCCGCCCAAATTCAAGCTCAAATTTACGGATACGGTCTCGGCGCCGCAAATGGTGGATACTACGGAAACTACGTTGCTATCCGTTCGCTGACGTTCGCGCCACCACGGCCTATCACAGGAATCCTCGTCACCTACGTCAATCCTGATCTTTCTCGGCCATCCAGTCAGCCAGGACTAGCGCTCGCACTCGAATCAATTCGCATAAAAAATCGAAATTCGAGTTGAATTGTTTTTTTAACGTTATTTGAGTTGAAAATGAATTAAATCGAATTGCCAGAAACTCCATTAGAATCCATTCGAATGAAATCACGAAAAATTCTAAAAAGTTATTTCTTGAATTTGGCAAGAAATATTACACTAAAACATCCAAAATTTTAACCGCACTTAATTTAGTGATAATTTAATTACAATAGAATATCTCCTTCGTTTAACGAAACGAAGAGGTGGCACATCTAGCGGTCGAAATTGAAACTAAAAATGTTGTAGGGGAGAGTGGGGTTATTTGGACCGGTTTTGGTTTTTCTCGTGTAGGGCCTTTCCTAATCATCCGATTTGTAAAATAAATATTTTATTGTATTTGCCTCACTTTTTTCTACATGCAATATTTTTTATTTTATTTTAAAGTCGTTAGTTTACCCGCTACCGATTTTTAAAGTTGCGGAAAAAAGTGGGCGTGGAAAAATTCGGGGTTTTTATGGGGCAGGGCGAAACACTCTAAATCTATATATAATAAAACAACAAGCTTTTGTGGGAGGGGCTTATTCATGTCACGGACATTTTGGGGGGAGGAGCCTGTGTCTGGGTCAACAATGTGTCAACACAGGCTCCTCCCCCAAAATGGAACATGCTCAAACATGCCCATCACCACCAGATGTCGTCGCCGTGATGACGCAATCTTTGGTGACGCAACAATTAGCGTCACCACCAGATGTCTATAGCGTCTCCGTGATGACGAAATCTTCAAGTACCGGGCAGATTTTCCACGATAAATTCTATTACGGGCAGATGATTAAGCTACAGAAAAGCGAATAGCAAAAGGGTCTGACTTTACGCTAGACCAAAGTTCCCCGGATTTGAACGGGGCTCAGGTTACTCGTAAAGCAATAAAATATTGTTATAAATTAATTCAAAAATATCATCCATATGTAATAAAAGAACAAGCTTTTTGGGGAGGAGCCTGTGTCTGTCACGAACATTTTGGGGGAGGAGCTTATTCATGTCACAATGCGAATACGCTGTGATTGGTCAGTCGAGTCGCTGCCCAAAGATGCCCAAACAAATCAACGCCAGATGTTTATAGCGTCGCCGTAATAGCGTAATCGTTGATGTCCCAACCATGACGCAACAACCAGCATCACCACCAGATGTCTATAGCATCGCCGTGATGACGAAATCTTCAAGTAAGGTAGGGAATCTACTGACTGGGCAGATTTCCCACGATAAGATCTATTATGGGCAGATCGTGCTATTAAGCTACAGAAAAGAGAATAGAAAAAGAGTCCGACTTTATGCTTGACCAAAGTTCCCCGGATTTGACCGGGGCTCAGGCTACTCGTGCGATTATATTTTCCACCTAGTATTTGTTTTTTGGCAGTGTTTGTATGTGGTGTTTGTATTTGGCTTTTGAGTTTGGTTTTAGATTTTTTGGTATGTTTAAAAATTATTTGTTTAAAACCCCCAAAAACGCTTTTGGGAGAACTTAAATTATAAAACACATTTTTGAAGTAAGAAATTTTATTGTTTGGGGGATTAAAGATAAAAGGTATATCTACACTTTTGCTATCTCATTTTTCTTTTAAAATTTTGAGTAAATTCCAAAAACATCCTGTATTTTTTTAAAGATTTTTAGAGGGCTTTTTTTATTTATTAAAAAACTAAAAAACTTAATGTACAAAAGTAATAATTTTTTAGCGAATAAAGTAAATACCTATGAACAACATCATAAATTAATTTAAGAATTTTATAATTAAAATAAATATTTTTTAACTTGCTGTTTCACATAGTACAACAGACTATATCACCACCTCTCCACTTTCCAATAAAAACATTTTTTTTTTCAAATTTGACAAGAATTGACCCAAATATTCGTGAATATTCACAATGAATATATTCATGAATCGGGAAATGAATATTTGCCCAAAAATTTCACAATCCGAATGAATATGAATTTGGATTTTTCCAATTCGAAATGAACTGAATATTTGAAAAATCTAAAAAAAAACGCAATTCGAGTTGAAGCGATTTGAATCAAACGCAATTCGGGTGCAAGCGCTAGCCAGGACGAGCTGGACCAGGCCAGCTTCCCTCTAGCTCACCCCGGACAGTTCACCAGCAACCTTCGTGGCAGTTTCGGCAACCATATCGGCAACTACGCTTATATGAAAGTCGACACGCATCGGATTCTAATCGGATCATTGGCACACATCAGATCTAATGATCCTGGGTCATGAGCCCATGACACACACACGGGATTGTCCTATAGATTATGCCTGAGAATTTTTTACATCTGAGTTTTCTTCGGTCTCGGTCGGTCTCGGCTGGTTGTGAGGCGTCAAACGATGCCGCTTGGCTGTGCCTCTCATAGATAAAGACCAGATTTAGCATCTAAAAGAATTGTGAGAGTATAACGAGTCAAGTTCTCATGTAGGGCCTAATAACCACCCTACGCCCAGAATTAATTTTTGTATTCTCTTCTTTCCTCTGCTTCTTCTCGCGTTATATTTTTACTCTTTCCCCTTCTTTTCGACGCACGTTCTTCGTTATCGCCGAACGATTTTTAATGATCAATGCTGACAAGGCGGCTAGCTCATGTATTTTACCGTCTGTCGATTCTCGTATTCTCGATTATGTTTTGATACGAAGAGTCGAGAGACGGAAAGCTAAAGTTAAAGGAAAAATTTAATTTCATTCCCTTTCGTGGGCCCTGGCTTTTCACCGGGACATGATACGCCGACCCAATTGGAAATGGGGCTTTTTAGTCGGATGACTTTTCTCTCTGTGTGTCTTTATAAAACATGTTGCCCCTTCTCTATATACAGTACCTACCGAAAGTTTTTGGAAGCCCGAGAGGACCTTATGCAAAAACGCTGTTTTTGCAGTTCTCTCTCAATAGTACAGTTTTTGAGCAAATGCTTTCAATTTGGTGTGGAGATAGCTAGAGGTAGTGGGAAGACCTCTGATTTTTTTAAAGATTTTTGTTTACATTTCCTGAAGTACTTTTGGCCGGTTCTAAAAGTCTTTGGAAAGCCGAGAGGACCTTATGCAAATAAGGTCACTTTGGCCTTTTTTTCAGTTGAACGGCTAGGGCTAGGGAAACACTTTATAAAAAATAAACCTGCTTTAGTTTTATTTAAGCTATTATTTTTATTTTTTTTAAATTTATATTATCTAAGTTGAATTTTAAGTTGAAAAACTAAAGAATAAAATTCCCCTTTTTTCCGCTCCCATCCCTTTTTTTCTCTCGCGCCAAAGAAGAAACAAAGGGATGGGAGCGGAAAAAAGAGGAATTATAAAATTTCGTTTTTTAATTGTAGCTGATTTATTTTAAAATTTAATGTGGCAAATGCCATTGATTAAAAAAAGAAACGTTGCAAAAGAATATATGGCAATTTTGCTATGCAGACGACTATAGCAGACAAGGGGTAGTAGAAAAGTGTCTATTTCGCTGCTACAAACGGCGCACCATACCATCGCGGCAACGTATTATTTGAGTTGAGATGATGTCTGCTACAATAGCCCGCCCCGCCTTGTCTGATCAATTGACGTATGCCACATGATGTCAGATTTTGTCTAACTTTGTCTGACGTCATTTGACCTTCGTCAATCGGTCATCTTTTATTCTAAATTTGAATTTCAAATACAAATTACAGACATAAATTAATATTCAGACACAAATACATTTTTTGTTGTTGACTTGTCGTATGGGTTTTTTGCGTCTTCTTTATATCCTGAACTGACTTCAACAGTGCTGCTGATTGTCGATGGGCTACACAAATCAATTGTCGATGGGCTGCACAAATCAATTGTGTTCCCGCTTTGGTTAGTATTAGATGTGGTTAGGAGAATTAGAGGTGAGGTGGTAAAATTGGTGGTGTTTGTCCATCCCTCCGTGTCGGTAGTTGATGACCAGGATGTTAATGAGTATGATGATGTTGATGTTGATGAGTTGATATGAGTTGATATGTCCGACATGGGGGTGGACATGGGAGTGGACGTGTGGTTTGGTAAGGTAAGCTGCAATTAAACTCTATAACTTAATACCAAAAATTGCCACGTAACACAGCCTGTTTCCAATGAAAGGAACATACGGAATGATGGACTTCAGGAAAACACTTCTTTACCGCCCTATATACGGCTATTTCAAAATCAGAAACAAATTCTTCAACACATATACAGAGTTAACAGGGTTTTGTATCGCCTCAAAAACCTTTACATAGTCAAAGACTCTTTAGCGAATTCCTTTGGTGCTGCTCTAAATGTGCCATCCATAAACCACTGACGACAGCTTCCTACAAGTTGGCGTTGTTCATTCGTTAAAAAAAGCTTGTGGCGGAACCGGGATGACAGAGACCCTGCAAGTATAGGGAAATATGTATGTGTATGTAAAACAATCTCGGTCTAAATTAATTAGAAAAATTTTAGAAATTAATATTTGTAGTTGTGTTCTATAAAAAATTGGAAGATAGATGATAGTTACCATCTACTGCACCCAGGTTGATTTTTTAGCTTGGTTCTGTCAGGTCAATCTTGGGAAAGGGATGTTCTCTCTCCGATTTACAGCCCCAATAACATGTTTAACAAACGGAAGCTGCGTTTTCAGAACCTCTACAGCTTTCGTAGAAAGACAATTCTGAACAATCTCCCCGGTCGTGGCAAATGGTTGTTTTCTTGATGCCTCCTTAGTGTCCCTAACAAATTCCAATATTATTTCCGTTCTAACATCGACAGATTATGAGATTGCTCAGTGCTATGGGGAGGAATTTAAAATATTGTTGACTGTAGATTTTCATGTCATTTTTTTCTGTTGATAATGGCAGTTCCTCTTGCATTCTTCCGTCGGTTTCTTGGTAGCTCCGAGCTAATAGATGACAACTAAATAAGAAAAGAAAGCGTCTGGAAATCAGACTTAATCATAAGAAAAAAACTCAAAGTTGAATCAAATGAAATGATTTTTTTGGGGAAACGCGAGAACGATCGACAAGGCACTTTAACATTTTCCCATCATGATGTGAAAAAGGACCAATGCCAAGTAGACCAACTAGAATGATTTAAAAGACTGAACCAATAGCTCATGCCGTAACTAACCAAAGCACTTCCTTGAATAGTTCTATAACAGTCATTAACGTAAGAATTGGGGTCTTTATTGTCGTCACTTTCACTTTCTGACTCTCGGAGAGAAGCACTCTGTACATAGACATCAGATTCTTGTTCAAATGTTTCCTGGAACGAAGATCTAACACTGACATCTGGCCGCAGTCCATTCATTTGTCCATCCATTTTTCATCTATATAACAGACGCCCGACCCTGTAAGAATTTAGAAAATAAGTTGCAATCATATACAAAGGTAAAATTCGAATAATGAAATCTAATCTTACGTTCCATTTGTAGTTACACTCATTGAGTATGACAAATTAAATTTTTTTACCCTTCTTGCATTTTTGTGTAAGGCTCGTTCCAGCCTTACTTTACTTGTAAGAAATGGAGACGCAACGACTTGTAAGAGGATGACGTTTGTATTTGAATACACGAGATTGAACATAAAAATACACGAATGCGACTATTCAATATCAGAATAATAAGAGAGAAAGGGTTTACCAGCGTGAAGGCCTGCTCGGAGAAGACTGGTTATACAAGGGAAACAAGGGGGCTTTTATACTGGTCAAGGCGGAAGTCAGCGTCGTAGATTGATCTCGTTATTGCTGTTATTGCCGTGTTGGGATTGATACTCTGGCTGATGTCGATATCGCGGTGTTGGGAATGGATACCTCCCGTGTGTCGACATCAGGGTGTCGGCAATGGATACTTCCCGTGAGTCAGCCTCACGGTGTCGGCACTGGATACCTTCCGTGAGTCAGCCTCACGGTGTCGGCACTGGATACCTTCCGTGAGTCAGCCTCACGGTGTCAGCACTGGATACTCCCCGTGAGTCAGCATCACGGTGTCCGTGAGCGGATCCTATTTGCTCAACGGACTCGTTTGCGCATACGTCTTTTGAATTGCGCGCTTATGGCTGTTGGTGCTATAGATGCGCCGCTTGTTTGCTGGTTGCGGGTGCCCTCCCGTGGCTGGGTTCGGGTACTACTCTCTGCCAGAGCGGTGAGTTAACCCGATCCTTACACACTCCCCCCCTTTTAAATTTGCACTCCCGGGCAAATAAAATATTAAGCTAAGCTAAGGATCGGTTAATAGAATGCATTGAAAGAAACATTTAAACAGGTAATGTACGATAGTTTCACAGCTTTTACGGCGCTGTACAATACATATGCATGGGGTGGCCTTGAAACTTTCATCGGAATTTATCTGCCCGCCGGCTACTGCAGTGTTACGTATGCGCGACTGGTACGCTTTGGTTACACTGGCTCGTCGTTGGCTCTTTTGTTTCTTTTTCTTGCGCGTTTTTCAATAATTCGCCTTTGATTAAATGACATCGCCTTCTCTTTTTTTTTTTTTCTTTTTGTTCCTTCACCTTTGATGGTTTCAAGATTTTTCGACTTTCTATAATGGCATCATGGGGCATAACATGGTTATCATGGGACATAACATGGTTATCATGGGACATAACATGGTCGTAATGGAAAATAGGTTGATTATTGAAGCTAAAATGTAGCGTAAACAATTTGAAATACAATGTGCTCTATATTGTCATCCTCTTCGATTAATATTTCTACTTTCTTAAGCTTTGCAGTAGGACAAATACATTTTTTTTTTTTTTGTATTGTGTTACATGTTATTTGTTTGGTTCTGTTTCTTGAATATATATATGGGGAAGTATAGTGTAAATGTATTCTTTTTCTTTTTTTTTTTGTTATTTATACGATCTTTTAGCTATTTGAAACGAGGATTTGGTGGGTGTCCTTACTTGCTGACGATGGTCTAACGGGTGGTCTTTTTATTTTCGTCAGAGATTTCACTATTTCTGTTCATTGCCTATTTCGCCTCGCCCTAGTGCGCATCTATCGTTCTTTTACTTTGAGTGAAAAAAGTTGCACCTCTCTGTTCTAGCTTTAAAAATGCCGCGCCCTAAAAGATTTAAGCGCGTCGCTTATGCGGAGTCCTCCGCTAGTTCTACTGTGGGGATTCCCCAGTTGCCCTCGTCATCGGTAGTTCCCCCCCTCGTCATTCGGGTTCGTCCCGAATCACCTCGAATTGTTCCGTCCGCTGGCCCTTCTGGATTCGTTCAGCCGCCGTCCCGGAGCCAAGCTGGCTCCGTTGTGCCTCCGGCGGCTTGTCGTTCCGGCCCATGTCGGCCGACGGCTAGAAAAAGTTGTGGGGTGCCTTTGCGTGTCCCGGCGGGTGGCCCTTCCGGCCCATCCGTTGTCGAGTCGTTTGTGCGACCGACCAGCCCGGCCCGCTCGGCTTTCCGGGCGTTTGTAGCCACCCCGGTGCCTCAGCCCCCGCCCGCGTCGCCGTCCGGAAGGGTGCAAAGCGCAGGTGGTATGCCAGCGCTTGTCCCCATCCGACCGCCGACGTTGGTGTCTCCGAGTGTTTCGGTTTCCGGCTGCCCGACGCCACTGGTGTCGTCGGAGGGCTCCTCTTCTTCGAGCCCTTTAGAGCCTTTTGACTTTGAGACCCAGTATTCGCTTGAGGCGAATTACCTGGCCTCTCTGCTGACTAGTGAGTATCTAAATCGTTTTGTTGCCACCTTTTTTTTTTTGTTTTATGTGTTAACTGACTACTTTTCTTTCTCTTTTTTTTTTTTTTTTTTTTTTTAGGCTATACTACGCAGGAACGCATCGCGGCATACTACGCCTTTCGGCGTCATATGGATGCTCATCTATCTAAGCTAGAACAGGACGACCAAAATCGGATGCTCCCGCCTCATCGCGACAACTAGTCTCGTTGTCTAGTCTTTTATTATTTTTTCGTTGGCTAAAAGAAAATGTATTCCCCTGCCTTCGATCAATAAAAGTTTTTAATTCTGACTTTTCTTTTTCGCTTTGTTATTTTTTTTTTTGAAAAGAAAACAGTACAAAAAAAATGGCATAAAAATGGGAAAAAAATGGGACGAAAGCTATACTAGAGTAAGACGAGGTAAAATGTATGGCTCAATAGGACAAGAAAATGAAGTATAAAAATGCGTTGAATCAATGGGAAAAATGGAGTATAAAAATGCATTTAATCAATAGAAAAATGGAGTGTAAAATGCGGTAAATCCATAGGAAAATGGAGTGTAAAAATGCGTTAAATCAATAGGAAAATGGAGTATAAAAATGCATTTAATCAATAGAAAAATGGAGTGTAAAATGCGTTAAATCCATAGAAAAATGGAGTGTAAAAATGCATTTAATCAATATGAAAATGGAGTATAAAATGCATTGAATCAATAGGACAAGTAAATAATGTGTCCGTTCTATTTGTTACTACGGTTAAACATAGGGGGAAATGCAATGACTTTCTGATCATTACACGTACAATACTTGGTTACTCGTCGTCCTCGGTGTCCATCTCCTGCTCTCCTACCAGCTGTTGGATTCCGTTTTCTACGATATCGCCATCGTATGCGAGTCGTCTGATTTGGTCCAGATTTCGGCGGGCGGCTGTTGCTGCCTCCCGTAGGCGCAACAATATACGCCTCAGTTGTTTTAGGTAGCTCGGCAGAGTCCTATTTTCTGGATCGTAGTCCTTTTCTTGTTGATTTTCTTCACCTCTTCTTGACTGTGGGCGATCGTGACTCACCGTCACTACCGGAGATGATGCAGTCAGCTCCCAATTTTCTTGTTCTTTCAGCAGATCTTCTATTTCCTTGTTTGTTGTATATCCGGATGTTCTTTTCATTTTGATCGGCTGGACGCGCACGCCGGACGGCGGTCCTTCTGGTGAATCTGGTGACTCTGGTATTTCTTGATTTTTCTTCTTGCTTGGCGTCCTGCAAAATTCTTCCCATTCTTGAATTATTTCTTCGGCTAGGTCTTCATTTCCGGGGCCTGCTTGGCTGCTTCCTCCGTCTTGCCGTGTCTCTTTTGCCCATTCTTCTCTTCGTGTCACCATCGTTTCCGTCCGCGTTCTATAGGTTGGTGTCTTAAGAATTTCTGGTGCGTGAATGACCGTTAATACCTTGTATTTGTTTTTTCGTGCCGCATCGTCCGCGCTCGCCGACCTTGAGCGTGGCCGCAAGTTGTATCCGGGTCCGTGCAGCTCTTCTTCTTCGGCTCTTTCTTCTGCTGGGTCGCGTCTCATCATTTTTGGAAAAATCTTTTCTGTTGCGATGTCTATTGTTGGCCGTTGCGCTGCTGCTTTCTTACTGCGTCGTTTTAATGTGTAGGCGTTCGTCTTTATATACCGACTTTCTGCTGACTGGCTTGTTTGATTGCATTTGGCTATTTGTTTGCAGCTGTTTGATGCTGCGTAGGCGTTCGAGCTATTTGAATCCGATACTCTGCGTGTTAATTAGTTATCTGGCATATGACTACGGATGTTCAACTGATATGCTGCTATATATATATTCTTCGAATGATGAGTCTTGCAACCGTTAACCTATGGCAGATCGTATGTTGCTCTATATGCGTCCGTCTTTGACGGCGCGATCGTATGGCCTGTGTGTTGTTCACAGAAGGGGGTTGGGCTTAGCTTTTTCCTTTGCCGTCGATGCTCATTGGCTGTGGGCGGGCCAATGGCGTTGGGTTTGGGATTTTATGCGGCCGGTCCCTCCCTTTTTGTGATGGCCGCTCGGCTGCAGTTGCATTGACTCTGTCTTTCTTTCTTTCTTTCCTTGACTTTTCTTATGATAGGCTTGTGTGTTGATGATGCTTGATGGGTGAATTTTTTAATGATTAATCGATACATATATATTCGGGCATTTGGTCTGTTGCTTACGGTGGGCTCATCAGTTGATTTGCCTGAAGCCGTAGAGCGAACTCTGTCAGCTCTTTTTGATGCTTTATCTGCTTTAGTCTAAAATAGGCCAATGCCAGACAGGCAAATGATGCTATTGGGATGATTACTGTTGCTGATATTAAGCTCGTTTTTAATGATGTCGTCCAGTTGCTCAGGCTCCAAAATCGCGACTCAGCGTGTTTATTTAATGTGATCTCTGAAATTGATTCTCCATTGTCTTCGTGGATCCTTGTTATTAGCTCGTTTATAACATTTTGTTGCTCGAATTCGCTCGTTTCGTAGGCTTTGTGTTGCAGTAGTTGATATTCTAGCTCGTTGTCATCAAGATCTGGGAACTTTTGTTGTAAGTTGATCGTTGCCAGGTGGTAGGTTGGATATACTCTTGTATAATTCTCAGATGTGCTATTCCAGGAATACGAATGACCATTTAAATTAATTATTTGGTCCTTCCAGAAGCATTCTTGGAATGGGTGGAGCGAGTAGCCATCCCGGCCGACAGTATAATTGTCGAATCGAGGCTCGAAACCGCACTTCGTTTTCTGTCCTCGAATGGTGACATTCTTCGCTTCACATTGTTGAATTATCAAGTGTATTCCGTTTGGTTTCAATCGACTACAAATAGGTAAGTTGTTAGCCATAGCTGCCTGCAATCCATTATTTTCTGCTAGTAGTTGTGTCGTATATTTTCTGAGCTGTAAGTTGCCGCAGTATATTTCTTTTATTTCCTTCAGCAGTGCGTTTTCTCTTTCTAGTGTTTTATCTTCGATATATTGATGATGTTGAGCCAGTAGTGGTCCAATTTCTTCTGTTTTGCCACTTGTTTTCCTCCTTTCGGGTTCGAATATCCACTGCTGATTTGTCTTTTTTGGTGAGCAATTTACCGCCTCTACTCGTTTGTCTTTGTAGGCCTCCAAACAATAGACACCATCCGTTAGTGCCTTTGTTTGTGGATTCCAAACAAGTGGTATTATTTTGGGTCTGTAGTCCCTGCGTATTAATTCGCCTTCGTGGGGCATCTTTTGCATATCACATCTCTTGTTTGTTCTTTGTAACTCGTGGTCAACAAATCCCATGCAAGAAGATGAGTCTTTAAAAGATTGCACGATTAGCGTTTGGGAGAGTTTATACCATTGCTCTTCCACCGGCCTGCACTGATCCAATTCTAGCGTCTGAAAGTTCAAACACATTTTGTGTTGACGGTTAAATAATTGCATGCCCTCTTTTTTCGCTTTGTTGGGCAGCTCGATATATGCGTTCTTTAAGTTTGCTAATTTGTGAAACGTGTGATTGCAGAATTCGTACGTTTTCTCTTCATAGTGAAATTCCAATTGGTTTATTTCATCTACAAGCTTGAATGATCCGTCATCTTGTTTTGTCGTGGTCCCTGTTGCGCATATTACTCTCTTTAATTTGCATTTTTCGTCTTTTTGTAGGATCGGTGTCTCCCAGATGATGGTGACGTCGCGGGATACTACTGATGTCTCGTCCGTTTTGTTTGTCAACACGCCGAACGGAGACATAACAGGGCAGGTAAGACAATCTCTATGTAGTAGTATCTTCTTTGTTGCGCAGTTCTTTTTAGTTTCGATTACCTCCTGCATCCAGGTGCCTTTTTGTGTAGGGTTTCCTTTGAATTCGTAAGCATTTTCGTTTAACTCTGTCATCTTGTTGCCATCGCAAACATGACTTTTGACTAGTTGCCTGCACTCGTCCGCCGTAGTCACGGACGTGACCATGGTGTCGATTGTGTCAAATGAGCCAAAAAAATATCCAGACGTTGTCCTTGTTTTTCGCCATGTCATGCATAAATCTGCGCTCCACACGGTGTGTGGTTCTTCCGTTACGTAAAAATCATACGCTTCTATCACCGATTGGGTTGAAGTGATGTTATCGTCGCAATACGATGGTAGGTTGATGTCCATCAAGCCGATTACTTCTGCGCGTCCGCAGTCGCATACGGTAATGTTGTTTCCTCCCGTCGTTTGAGAATTCGCTCCAATGATGAGTAGTACGAAGAACATCTGTAAGGGAAGGCGTTGCAGATTTGTATTGATTGGTGAAATACTTGTTCAACACTAAAGGTACAGAGAGGAGGGATGTGATCCTTTTTTTTTTTCGTTTTGTTTTGTTTTGTTTTTGTTTTTTTGTTTTTGTTTTTTTTTTTCGATATCCTTCCTTCTGTTGTTCCTCTAGTTTCTTCTTGTTTGTACGACGAAATCCTTGTATTTTCTTGGGAAGATGACTTCTCGCGTGAGTATTCTTCTTGGCGCTGCGACCTTAGTACCAGCATTTGTCACAGCAGTTTTTGAAGCTGTGACTCTTGCTTGTGTTACAGTCGCTGTCGCCGCCGAATCTCCTTTGCTCTCTTGTGCTTCATTCCCTATTATAGGTTGCGGATTTTTGGTGGCTGCTGCTCGAGCATCAGATTTTTCCTTAGCATTCGATGACGCTAAGGTCATCTCTTTTGCTCTCGTCGCGGCCGCCGTTGAATCTCCTTTGCTTTTTTGTGCTGCATTCTCTATTACAGGTGGCGGGTTTTTGGTGGCCGTTACTCGAGCAATAGATTTTGCCGTAGCCTTTGTTGACGCTACGGTCATCTCTTCTGCTCCCGTCGCGGCCGCCGTTGCAGCTTCTTGATTCTGATTTTCATTTGTGTGTATCCTGTTGTTTGGGTTGTTGTCAACTGGCGCTCGAGTGCGTGATTCCACGACAGTCAATTTTTTATCAGCTGTGAGGGTTTCACTCACTCTCGTTCCGGTTGCTTCTGAAGCTGCTTCTTCCATGCTGTCTGTTTGTTTTTCACTGTTACACTTTTTCATTCGATCCACATGCGTGACGTATTCTTTTCCTTTCGGCGTCAGCAATTTATAGTTCACTTCCGATTTCTTTTCTAGTACTGTATACGGTCCTTTCCACCTCATGTTGAATTTTCCTGGGATATCTTCGTCCACCTTTATCATTACTTTGGTGCCTACGTCGTATGTCTTTGCTGTTTTCACTTTTCTGTCGTAGTATTGTTTTTGAATTTCTTGGGCTTCCATTAGGCGGTCTCTTGCCGTTGATTTTGCCAAGGTCCACATTTTGGCGAACGCCATATTTGGATCCGTTATGAGTTCGTTTCTTACCGGTGCTAGAACGTCTCCTGGTTCTCTTGCATCTCTTCCATACATTAAGTAATGCGGTGTATATCCAGTGCTGGCGTGTACCGACGTGTTGTACGCGAATGTCGCATGTGAAATGTAGTCGTCCCAATTCGTCCGTCCTTTTGACAGATAGCTGGCCAACATGTCTGTCAAAGTACGGTTGAATCTTTCGACTAATCCGTCACAGCAGGGTCTGTACGCAGTCGTTTTCTTTCTTTTTACACCCAGTTGACTGTAAAAATCGTCCATTGTTTTTGATAAGAAATTTGTACCTTGGTCCGTCAGTACTTCTTCTGGTACTCCATGCGTTAAGATGATTTTATCTCTGAACGCTTCATGGACACTATCCGCCGTTTGATCTTTCATAGCCGCTGCTATCATATACCTTGTTGAATACTCGCCCATCACGAGTATATACTTATTTCCTTTTTCTGTGAGGTCCATTGGTCCTTGAATGTCCATTGCCATTAGTTGCCATGGCTTATCCGGAGGTGTTATGGGATTTAGCGGTGCTTTACTTGACCCTAAAGCTTTTCTCTTTTCGCAGACTGCACATTTCTTTACGTACGTTTTTATCTCTTTAATCATTCCAGGCCAGAAATACCTGCAGCGTATTCTGCCTATTGTTTTCTTTGTCCCTAAATGGCCTGCCAATGGGTCGTCATGATATCTGAATAAGATTTTTTCTCTTAGCGCTTCTGGGGCTAGTATCTTTCCGTAACTGGTTGCTAGTAATCCATTGTTTAACACTGTGAATTGCTCTTCTTCTGAATCCGATTCTTGCGGGTCTGTTGCCAAATCGTAATTGGGTGGGCTGAGGGTACGTCTTTTACCAGATTTCTTTTCTTTATTGTTGCCTTGTACTTTATGATACACTTCCTCCCTTACTGCGAGTCTCTTGACTTGTCTGTCGTACGTCTCCCGGGCTGCCTTGCAGTAAGCATCTTTTCCTTGTTCTGTTGTAAGACTCTCCACGATGAGACAGATTGGCGCCGTTGTCACATGTGGAGGGAGATACGTTTTTGTAGGGAGTGGGATTCGACTTAATCCGTCTGCGTTTGCATTTGCCGATCCTGGGCGAAACTTCACTTCCAGATTATACTTTTGTGCTTGTAGGACCCACCGTGTTACTTTGGCCGTTTCATTTTTTAATGGGTTTTTAAATATCTTCACCAATGCCTGACAATCGGTATATACTGTAAACTTTGGACCGTAAAGGTATGTGTGGAATTTTTCTAGCGCGTAAATTATTGCATATAGTTCTTTGTCGAGTGTGCTCCACCTTGCCTGAGTGTCAGTCAGATGTTTGGATCCGTATGCAATTACTACGTCTCTTCTCTTGCCATCCACCCATTGGGTTTGTCCCAATACTACTCCAACGCCGTATCCTGACGCGTCGGTTTGCACTATATATTCCTCCGTGAAATCCGGGTGTGCTAAGATGGGTGCCGTAGTCAATTTGAGCTTAAGTTTTTGGAAGGCGTTTTCTTGTTCCGTGCCCCACACAAAATCGACGTCGTTTTTAGTCAGTTCTGTGAGTGGGTGGGCGATTTTGCCGAAATTTCTTATGTACTTTCTGTAAAATCCAACAAATCCTAGAAAGCTTTTTACATGCTGTTTATTTTCTGGTACAGGGTAATTTTTTACTGCATCAATTTTCTTTGGGTCTGTCGCGGAACCCTCTTCTGAGATTATGTGTCCTAGGTATAGTACACTCAATTCGAAGAAACAGCACTTGGAGAGTTTTAGTTTCATCCCTGATTTTGCGATGAGGGAAAATATTTCTTCGATATGCTTGATGTGTTCCTCTTCTGTTTTCGAGAATATGATCACATCATCCAAGTACACTAATGCAAATTTCCCAATAACTTTCCTCAGAATTCCAGTCATAATTCTTTGGAAGCATGGAGGTGCATTGGTCAAACCAAATGGCATTCTTTTGAATTGGTAATGACCATTTTGCGTTGTGAAGGCTGTCTTGTGCCTATCCTCCTTCTTTATTGGTATTTGCCAGTATCCACTGATGAAATCAAGCGTCGAGAAATATTTTGCTCCCTTCAGGTCGTCTTTTATTGCTTCAATACTAGGGATTGGGAATTTGTCCTTGATTGTTACATCATTTACGAATCTGAAATCGACACAGAATCGTATTGTTCCATCCTTCTTTTTCACTAATAGGATTGGTGAACTGTACGGACTTTTACTTTCTTCAATCACATCGTTTGCTAACATCATTTCTACATGTTTTTCTATAACCGGCAACATCACTCGTGGCTGGCGTCTTGGTGGTATATATACTGGAGGGCCCACTGTCGGAATGCTATGTTCTTCTCCAATGGCTTCGCCGAAGTCCGAATCTGAAGTGGCGAATATATGTTTATTTCTTTCCAGTACTTTTCGAAGATCTTCTTTTCTGATTTCTGTTTTTCCGATCAATTCTTTTATGTCTTCATCGAGTTTTTGATGTATAATGACGCATACTTGACATGGTTGAATTTCTGATACCTTGGCCACGATGTGGTACTGTTTGCCGTTATTTTTGTATGATATCCGCCTGCTGGCGGTGTTTATTCGAAACTCTAGATTTGTTATGAAATCCATTCCTAAGATGCAACTAACCGCTAAATTTGGCACTACGTGGAAGTTGTTTTTAATCGGGTCGCTATCCACCGAGTGTAATTTCACTTGCAATTCTACTGTTTTAACTTTTGGCATTGGATCCCCACATGCTGTAATGAGATTGAGGTTCTCTATTGATCTTTCCTTCTTTGCTGTTTGCGGTATCTGTTTTTCGAAGTCGGAAGAGATTACACTCGTCGTGGAGCCCGTGTCTATTAAAGCTGCTACTCGTCTGCTGCCTACTGTCACTAATATGGTAAATGGCTTATACTGTATTTTACACTGGGATGGGTCGCATTGTTTTGTTGATACATGTCCGAATGCGATTATTTCCGTACGTTCTTGTGGTTGTTGAACGGTCTCCTGGTTTGGTCTCTGGGAGCTTGATTTCTTCTCACATTTTCTTCGCGCCATCTTTGGTATTTGCGACAGGCTCTTTTTATGTGTCCTTTATTCTTGCAAAAGAAACAGGTTCTGTCTTCTAGTCCTCCCGGGAATCCTCCGTTCCTTTGGTTATCCCAATTTCCTGGCGTACGACTTTGCGAATTACTCCTTTGTGGTTGTGTTTCTTGTGCTCCTTGACGGCGATTCTGTCTCCAGTCGTTATCACTTTGCGATCTTTGCCCCAGCGGGTAGTACCGCGTGCGTCCGTCCACGTCCTCCGGGTTTTGCCTCTCTCTATATCTTGGGCTATAACTTCTGCTTCTTCCGGAAAAACGGACTTGTTTCTCTCCCTCTTGCTTCTGTTCGGATATGTGTGCTACCGTTCCTGCTGCTACACCTGCGGGGCCAGCAGACAACTGTATGTTAGCTATAGCTTGCATAATCTGTTGCAATTCGGGGTTTTTATTTTTCTCGTTTTCTTGTTGCTCCGCTTTTTTATGGGCTTCTGATTCCTCTGTCAGGCGTCGCAAGTCCACGACTTGTTCGCATACTTGTGCTTTTTCCACTACTTCTTCGTAGGTATCCGTTGCTTTCAAGCTATTCCATAGGCTTGTCCTGATGGTTAGGCGCATTCCTTTCAACAAAGCCTCCTTTTTAACAGCGTTTCTTAGTTGAATTACTTCAGCGTCCTGGCTTTCTGCGGCTGCTCTTCCGTAGGCCGATTTGTATAGCTCATCGATGCGGTGTCTGTATTCTCGTATACGTTCGTTGAATTTCTGCTCTATCTTGCTGAGTTGTGCTCTTCTCATATCTTGTATCGTCGCGTCGTCGAATCCCGCTTCCATGGCTGCTGTCCACGCTGCAAGATTCGCTTTGATATTTACTCCTAGCGAATTATTAAATGCAGCTGCTGCTCTCCTTAGTTTGGACTGGAAAAATTTCAACTTCTGATCTTCGGTCCATCCAGCTTCTACGCCAACTCTGTTTGCTTTCTTTAGCCAGCTTTCAAATGTAGTGTTGTCATCTAGGTCGCCACTGAATTCTGGAATATCTTTTCTATAATTGACGGCTGCTAGATTTAGCATTCCCGTTGTCATGGCTGCTGAAAATGTTCGGAAATCTCCTGGATCGATTCCTCCGGCGCCTGCGACCGGCGCCGGTCCAATTGGTCCTTGGGGTCCTGGCGGGCCTTGGGGTCCTTGTTGACCATCTTGCCCTGGAGCACCTTGTGGTCCTGGTTGTCCATCTGGTCCAGGCTGGCCATCCTGCCCCGGTTGTCCCGGTGGTCCTTGTTGGCCTGGTGATCCTTGTTGGCCTGGTGGCCCTTGTGGACCTGGTGGCCCTGGCGATGGTGTTGGGGTGTTAGGCATTTCCTCTTCTGTATCTGTCTGTTCGGATGAGTAATCTTCTTGGGTTGATGAAAGACTTTTGTCGAATACCGGGATTTCTGTTTTGTTTCTGTCGTATATGTCGATGAATTCTTTATCGACTGCAGCTATTTCTTTTTCTAGTTTAGTGATCTTTGCTTCTCTTTTATCGCTTTTTGGCTTTTCTTTAAGCTTTAGTACTTTGTGTTTGAGTTCGAAACTTCTCGTACTTAATTGCTGTAGACGTCCTGCAATTTGGCTTGGCCTTTGTGATCTCCGCAGTTCTGTCTCTGGTTTTGTTTCTACGCTGTCTTTCGGGGCCACTTGGTTTGAAGGTGAGTCTGATTTTATATTTACCTCCAATTTGGGCTGTCGATTCTCGGTCATGTGGGTCCTCGATGTTCCGTTTCTGGGTCGAACTGTCGTTGTCTCCAGATAGTTCACAAAATGTTCAGATTTGTACAAATATTTGGACACTCGTACAAATTGAAAGGTTCAATATTTTGGCACGTTCACCACTTGTAAGGCTCGTTCCAGCCTTACTTTACTTGTAAGAAATGGAGACGCAACGACTTGGAAGAGGATGACGTTTGTATTTGAATACACGAGATTGAACATAAAAATACACGAATGCGACTATTCAATATCAGAATAATAAGAGAGAAAGGGTTTACCAGCGTGAAGGCCTGCTCGGAGAAGACTGGTTATACAAGGGAAACAAGGGGGCTTTTATACTGGTCAAGGCGGAAGTCAGCGTCGTAGATTGATCTCGTTATTGCTGTTATTGCCGTGTTGGGATTGATACTCTGGCTGATGTCGATATCGCGGTGTTGGGAATGGATACCTCCCGTGTGTCGACATCAGGGTGTCGGCAATGGATACTTCCCGTGAGTCAGCCTCACGGTGTCGGCACTGGATACCTTCCGTGAGTCAGCCTCACGGTGTCGGCACTGGATACCTTCCGTGAGTCAGCCTCACGGTGTCAGCACTGGATACTCCCCGTGAGTCAGCATCACGGTGTCCGTGAGCGGATCCTATTTGCTCAACGGACTCGTTTGCGCATACGTCTTTTGAATTGCGCGCTTATGGCTGTTGGTGCTATAGATGCGCCGCTTGTTTGCTGGTTGCGGGTGCCCTCCCGTGGCTGGGTTCGGGTACTACTCTCTGCCAGAGCGGTGAGTTAACCCGATCCTTACATTTGTTATGTCCGCAATTTTGTTGATGGTGGGACTGAGACATTCGACCGCGGTTAGCTCCAAATCTTCTTCGTTTTCGAAATCTTCCAGCTGAACGGGAGTGTCTTCTGATGTCGTGTTCTCCATCTTGACGATTGCAGATCTTGACTGATGTGTTATGCTAAGTGTTGCCATCCATTATATACTAACCAGTTGATGAGGTCTATTCGTAACCTTGACTATATGTAAAACGTTTACTTTTACGAGAAATGGGTGACGGTAACGCGAATTCCAAGTTAATCAAACGGGTTTCTTCAAACCTCAAACTATTTATTTCTTCCGTTTCTCGTGAAGAAATTCGTTTATCGTCAAGGGATTTTTCCAAACAATGTTATTAAACTATTAAATGTCATCAAGTTGAATGAATAAGTCCTTTATGTTAACGTGTATAAACATCTCCAGTGAAATGAATAAAAGTTAAATTTTCCCGTGTAATATGTTGTTTGTTGAGTATAGCTTCCGCCTTTTTTTCGTAAAAAATTCATTTAAAATGCTCCTCTATTTTGAATGCTTTTGGTTCTTCATGGAGACGATTTTCGCCTGGAGTTTCGCCGCACTAATATGTCTTTTGTACGTGATGGCGTATTTTTTATTGAAACGTTGCTTTGGTTTTAAGGCAAATCTGGATGATTTCGTATAACTTTAAATTTTTTGTTTGTACGAATCTAAGTGTATCATCAATGTTTGTGATCATTGGAAACCTTATTTTTAATTTAGACATTAAAAAGAAAGAAAAAAGTGAAAATGACTTTCGGAATAAAATTTTGATTACATTTAACTGAGTAATTTAGTCAGACATCAATTTTTTACCTTTGACAGCTAGCTTTATTACAAAGAATGGGTTGTTTATATAGGAAGAGACTATTTTTGTAGTATAGAGTAATAGTATCGATATTTGTGTTCCGAGTCGAAAAGGAGATTGTTTCAATGGTATTCCAGTTGTGTGATATCTAACTTAGGTATAGGAAGTTATTCTTGTGGTTCTTTAGTTGAAAAGGGTAGCCAATATTGTTATTTTTGAGAGTATGCTTACACTCAATGGGATGTTCATGTCATAAAAAGATAGAGTTCAGCAATGTGAGTAAAAGCTGCAGGTCATTGGATTAGCACTCAACATTTTTATCAATTTTTGCAGAAGATCATGCTGAGTCTATATGTTGCTCCAGTAACATCGGAATTGTATGGAATCTAAAGTAGATGAAGAATTTTAGTCTCTTTTTAATGAAAGTGCATTGAACATTTTGTCTTATTACCTTGGGCAGCATGCTTATCCAAACATTTTCAAAAGTAAATGTAGCAAAAGACAAGAATTCAGTGTTGTCGAAATCAGCTGGAGGCCATGTGAGTGATATTCAGAATCCGTATCATTATCAAGAGAGTGAGATGAGAACTACATGGTGTGTATGGAATGAAATCTCAACTAGAGGAAATTAAAGTAAATGTAGGATGTTAGCTTTGATTGTCTGTGGGTGCTATCGATATTCAATTTAAGTACCTTTTGAAGTGTGTTTTTTATACAGGTAGTGGTATGCAACGTTGATGCTTTTGACGATGTTGATGCATAATTTAAACTACAGACGAATTCGGTTGAAAAATCCCGATGTATGAAAGAATCTAGTCCACAAAAGTCGTAAAATTCAACAGATTTTTCTCCTTCATATTTGACAAATTCACGACGTCACCTCCAACGTCATTATGCGTGAGTCTTCGGGTTCGGAATGAAAGTTTAGCCTTTGATTGCTTGTTCTTTGAACCTGAAATGATCACATAAAAAATTTGAGGCACCGGATTGGATTCAGGTACGACGTCTTCCTTTTTGAACTCCATCTGTTGGTAGGTTGCTTTGGGGAAATATATAGAGATTAGATGCATCCTCATCTTTTGTTCCAAAAATATCATCTTCTGGTTCAAAATATTCGCTGATCGCCAATTGTGAATACGCAGGTGTCGATTCAACGTCAAGAACGATCAGGATACTGTACTATTAAATTCACTTAAAACACAGGTGCTACAAAGAATGTGCATCCATTGTATGTAAACTAATTATTGGAGGCAAAGAGGATACTGTGAATGCATTCCCTTTAACAGACAATGAGTGTCATGAAGACGACTATGATGAAACCAATGAAGAACCGAGACAAAAGAAACGTAAAAGAAATAGAATGGGAATCAATGTTGAGAAAATGATTGATATGATTGTGGTGAGAGAACTTGATAAGAAAGGAGAGAAGGAATTTTAAGAATTGAGAAAAGATATCTATCTTTTCTCAATTCTTTGTTTTCTCAATTCTTTTATTTAAACAAAAACGTAATGACGAAAGGATACAACAAACCCAAAACCCCATAAGAATTCTGATGATTGCTGTAATACAATGGAAAACAAGGAGTGAGAGACTAGATTAGGGACAGTAGTATAATGAAAGAAATAAGTGATTTGTGTGATTCGCCTCAATCAATATTCTAAAATTTTGTTAATTAATGGCATTAATATTAATTATAAGCAACGATAATTCTCAAATGACATATTTTTTCTTTGAATACGGGGCTTTTAGTGGTTTATTTGTGAATTTTTAGTCATGTCTGCTAAAATACAAATCCATCTATAATAACATTGACATTAAAAACAGATTATCTCATATTCAAGTTATCGGCCATTTCTGGTGATCAATGAAGTTTGTAATTTCTCCCTGTTTTGCTTGACATAATATTGCTAAAATATCATTGTTTTCTCATTGACTTGTTGGATTTACATTACAATGTATGGCAATATTACCTGGAGTAAAAAGTTCGCCATAATATCGCCTCTTTCTGAAGACAGCAAATGTTGTGCAGCGTACATAATGACACAACAATATTCGCAACTTTCTCAATATTGACATGAACATCGTCTTGGATTCTTCGAAATATATTTTTTAATTTGCCAAATAAATGTTCAACGACCATTTTCGTAGCTGAAAATTTAAAATTAAAAGTTCCTTAGAAACCAGCCAGGTCCTTTTTCATATGATGATAAACACCACTCTTCAAAAGGAAACGCTGAATCCCCAATGATGTGAAACCGTTTGGGATTAAACAAAATAGAACAACAATTACACAATTTGTCATTCATAAACTTAAAAGAAATCGTGAGAGCTTGCAGTGAATCCACTAAACACATACGAAAAAGTGCCATCATAAACAACACTGACCATTATCTAAAAGGTAAATTGTGTCAAGTATACGTTCCTGTACGTTTTTTAGTATATATGTTGTTCATTGACGAGAAAAGGAACTTACTTAATTGTGTGTATGATTTTTATGTAGCTTGCTCAAAGACTTGGACTTCGCTCTTCCTCAGCAGTGGCTTTTTTTTACTTGATTCACTGCCAACATTTTCAATGCAAAAGATCCTGTAAGTTTTTTTAGTATGTGTTCTTTGACGGGAAATGGAAATGACTTAATTTTATGTTTGGTTTTTATTTAACTTGCTCAAAAGCTTGTGGCTTGAGTTCTTCTACAACACCAGGACAACAACGGATCAGGTGTGTCATTCACACGTCGTAACAATTTTTAAAATGCCAGTTAATTTTTTTTATTGTTGCGTAGCTGAGTTTGGTTAACTCTAATTAAAAATAAACTAAAAAAAAAAAAACTAAAATAATAACTCTACTTGTAGCCACTTTACATCTTGCTTCAATGTCAGTTCGATGACTTTTCAGGTATGCAATTCACAATAATCACAACAACTAAGCATGTTTTTGTTTGTATTTTACAACAACATTGTGCACTATGAAGATTTTCGTTCCACAGCACCACTTACAAATTGGTTTGTTCTAAGGCTTTACTTCCCGTTATGAAGTTGGAACTATCTATTCGGAAATTATTTTTACATTGAAATAAAATTTATTGGCCAACTTAAAAAAAAACTACTAAAGTAGGGCCTATGATGATGGCACGTCTCCATCGGCATGTGAAAGCAGCGTTAAGTAGAAAAATGCTTTATGCTCAAGTTACTCATTGTCGGGAAATTTTGTATATTCTCCGAGAGACGTGCAAAAACTATAAGAAAGGGAAAACTTGGAATTTTAATTGTGTGATTATTCACAATGCTGATTACTTAAAAAACGTAAGCACAATTCAATGATAAAACTAAGCTAACTCAAATAAATTTTTATATTCTCAAGGGAAGCCTCTATTTCTTGGAGAGTGGAATAAAGGGATAGATTTTTACAACTGGAATTTCTATCACACAATGTCTTTTCTGGAACAACACATAAAACAGAGAACGTAACTGCTATAATAATTGTGTATTGAAATTCTAAATGGCACTTGTACAGCAATTTTTTTTTACGTTACAGTAGGTTTACTAATCTCTCATCAGCGAAGGTACTACATATTGATTTAGTTAAAAGATCTGCTGCAAATGAAATGGAGAATGATGAGGAAGTAGAAAATGTTGACAAAGAGTATGTATTATTACATTCAAACGACGAGTCATTGCTATCAAACGATACACAATTACTAATTATGGACAGCGAATCCTCTATGAACAACGAAGATTCTCTGCAAATGTCAGGTACTCATACGTGTGTTTCAATGTTCTCAATTTACACCGTTTAATTATATTGTCAGTTTATGTTGTCAGTTTAATGAAATTTCAAATTACGATATTATGCAGTCAGGCTTGTTAATTTCTTGAGCAGGCAAATAGCACTATATGTCTTTATATTAAATTGACGGAAGGTATACTAAAAAACACAACTTTCCCCCTTTTTAGATTTCTTTTGCGCTTTTCCATTCTCTTCTTCCCTCCCTTTCCCTCTTTCAACTTTCCCACCAGAATGAACAAAATTAGAGGAACAGTGAGCTTCCTCAGCTATACCTTCCGTCAATTTAAAATAAAAATGTATAGACCAATTTGCCTGCTCAAGAAATGAACAAGTGAAACTGTATACAGGTTCCATTAATGTATCATGTAGTAAAGATGTATTGACAAAAAAACAAATATTGACTTCCATTGCTTCAAGTCAAAGCTAGAAATCTGTCAAATATCCTTTTGAATCGGATACTTCAACCGAAATTCGGCCTCAACTGTTTCTCAAAACATCGACACCCACTCCTTCAACTTCATCATCAGCTGGTATAGTGTAATTGTTGATATTACTGCATTTTTAAATTTATCTTCCTAGTTATCCATGCAAAGCGCAAAAGGAAATTAGAAGAATCTCAAGCAGAAAAAGATATGTCGATGCTTGTGTCACAGTTGATTTATGAGAAACCAATCATAAACAAAATCATAATGTGATTGAGAAAAAAGAATATCTTGAAGTGAAGAAGGAATCGAGAAATTATTGCAAAGTTTTGGCCGATAAAGATATAAATGCTTTGAAATGATCAATTCATATACACGTTTAGGTACAATAATCTTCTCATTTATAGTTGCCAAGATCAAGAGTAAGAGCATAAAGGACGATGTACGATTACAAATGGAACAATTATTATATGAAGCAGGGAAAAAAGAGAAGGAAAAGTCCAAGATTAGGAAGAAGAAAGAAGAGGACAGGTTGAACCAAGCTTAATCATTCTTTGAAATTAGATTGGAACCCATTGTATTACGTTACTCAGCGTTATAAAATCAACAATACAGATCATCTCGAACAATTCTTCCGATGCCATTAATCTTCCTTCTCAGAATTTCTACCGGTTTCTTTGACAATCCCCCTCTGCCATGGCACTGCACCTTCATTTAAAATGCATATTTTAAACTTATCGCGAATCTTTTTGGCGACAGTTGTGTAGTTCACTCCTGTTCCTGGCCACAAGTCACTTAACAAAGATGTAATGATAAGATTAATTGTTTTATGCCTTGCTTTCCTTAAAAATATTTACCAATACATTGGTGTTATTGTATTGTCCGTCCTCCGGGCCCCTTCGATTTAAATTCCCTTTGCATAAAAATGATCTGGTAGCTTTTGATTATCCAATTAGAAGCGGCTATCTCCGCGAATCAGCATATTGTGCAACACACACCTGCCTTTATGTAATTTTCAATATTTTGAGGGCTTCCAATCATGGGCTTGCGGAAAATGCGCAATTGATTGGCGACAATCCCGAAAGCATTTTCAATTGTTCTTCTTGCTCGAGACAACCTAAAGCACCTATATTGTGCAGTGATATGTCTGTCCTATCTTATTACCTTATAAGGTGTTTATGGAAAATGTATTGAATTCTACCTGTAATTGAAGATAAGTTCTGCTTCAGTCAATGATCTTGTGCTTCGTCTTCGTTTTGGTTTTAAATGGAAATGCATCATTCTAGATAAAAAGGCAAACATATTGATCAGTGTTGAGTATTTAAATAGCACGTCAAAGTATCAAACATTACCATTACAAAAACGTAAGGTGATAAATTACTGAAGTAAATCAGTGTTATGGTTATGGAATACCCAAACAACAATTATCAAGGTCTTCCGCAAACTGCGAAGATGCAAATATACTCGCATCTCCCTCTCTACCATAAGCCCCGATATCGAAATCAATGAAACAGTAATTTGCATCGCAAACGGTGAACATAAACATTTGTAGTTGTACCAATTAGAGCCACCGTTGTCAGGGCTTTGCATTGCGAGGTGCTTTCCACTTCAGCCCCAACACAATTTAGGAAAAACCAAGTTTTGGATAAGTCATTCGATATTTGTTTCCATTTATTTGTATCTGACAATTGTAAATACGTAGGAGCAAGGATGTCATACACTATTCTCCATGTTTCGTTCACTAATTTAGATACTATGTCCTATCCGGAAGGAATAGGAAAGAGAACGCATACAGTCTCCTGATGCGAGGAACCTCAGAGTCAACGCCAATCTTTGGTCTATTTTATTAATGAAATAATTACTTAACGATTTCAGTTTAATGATTTGTAACATTAAAATCTTACCAACTGGAATAGAATGTCCCATTTTTGTGTCTTTCTTGAATAATTAAGGGCCTAACATGACCAAAAATTTGTTGAAAGAGGCTGGGGACATACGAGTAATGTTCCTGAATGTAAAGCCGTATGCCAAACTATTCTCTGCCAGTAGAATAGTAGTGTACACAGAATTTTTCTCTCATTTAGGTTCTGAATTATGGAACCGGGTCCACAATCTACCTACAAATGAGTAATATGAGGTTTTCAGATTGTTTGTGGTGATCTCTCAACTGGAATTATAAAACTATCAAAAGGTCAAAAGGAGATTATTGGCTAACAACCTTCGTCGGTGACGTTTAAACAATAACAACAAACATACAACCTTGGCCTTCCAACCCCACATTTCAAAAGTGTTTTGACAAATAATTCGTTCTCTTTCTTGATCGTTATTATCAAAATAACTAGAGACTTCTTCATCGGATGAATCACTTAGGTTTTTTCACTGATGTCTGTTGAAGTTGATGAAGGAAACTGTTGATATGCTGTTGATATTGACAAGTACTCCAACTGACAAACACTACACTACATCTACTACAAGAAAATTGGGGTTCGAATTGACGTTAAAACCCAAGTTCAGAGTACGAAGATTCTAACGTAAATTTTTGTTCGTAAAAAACTAAATGAAATTTACGTAAGAAAAACGTAAAACGAAAGACGTTTACGTTGTACGTAATACGTAGAAAAGATTTGTAGTGTGAACGAAGCTTTAGTCATTATTTTTGCTGAAAACAGTCAATGGCAGAACCTATCGCTAGAACAATAAGTTCGAAAAGAAATTTACAGCAAAAAATACGAAGAATGAGTCGATTCATCAATTGATGCACTTCAGGGTTTCTAAAAAGCAGATGATTTATGGCTTGACATAACAATAATGCATCTATTGGCAAATTTTTTAAAGAATGTTGTGGTTCTAAGGGCAAAAAAAAATTTGCAAGAGAAATAACATTGTATAAAATTGGTCAATTGATCGATTTTTATTTCTTCAAATCGAATGATTAATGTTTTTAAAAAAGCTAGTCACACATAAATGCCTTTAAAATGGTAAAATGGTTTTTAACTTTAAAATATTGAATGTATTTGTCTTTTTAAACTGGTTTTAAACAGATAAGACTCAACGCTGTTTTTTATTAAATATTTCCATACTATGGCTTACCGACAGGATATGGAAAATATTCTGTTTTACCCTTTTTCACAAAGCAACGTATGTATTTGTTAATTTAACCACAATCAGATCCCGCGGAGGTCCTTCGGGAACTAAATCAAACAAGAAATTCAAAATAAATTCTGAAAATTTAGTTGCTGAGCAACGGATGCCATTCGGAATGCTTAACTTCCAAGGTCGTCATTTCGTCATTGCGTCCAATTTCGCGTTTGACTGTTGGACTGGAAGCCATCGATATTCCGGTACAACGGGACCAAGAAGAAAAGATAGCGTGTCGAGAGCAGGAAAGGTGTAAGTCGAGCTGGACACGACCAGTTGAGACGCTGTGACCACCCAGAAGGAACTGATGAGGAACAGAAGGAACGTTGAGACTGAGGATCTTTCTTGGTGGATTGGATCCTTCTTGGTGCCAGTTTGGGAGCTGTGGATGGGGCATTACCCAATGTGAAATTCCTCGTAGGCCGACTTGGTCGTTCCGTTGCCGTCAGCGCCATCCAACCACTGCCAACTCAACCGGACTGTTTGGCGTTAAGCGGGTGGATGGGCTCTAGTCGGAATCACGCAAGAGAAGGGGAGAGTCACTGTAAAACTTCCTCCAATTTCAAGATGACGCCGTCGCCGCTGCCGAAGGATCCCCTGGCAGAGTCGTGAAGCAAGGAAGAACCGGACTGAGGGTGGACATGCCGTGCGAGCGTTCTCGGCTCTGACGAGCACAGCGTAGGACGTGGTGGGTTGCAAGTCTGTCAAGACGTCTTGAGCCATTCTGCCAGCCAACCATCAAGGAGTTGGTCGTCTTGTGGAGGAGCCGCAGCTGAGATGGAGAGCCGGACAGAGCCATTGGGTTGCTCCTACGCGAGAAGGCGACGTTCAAGTTGCTCTGGCTGGCCAGCGTAAGAGAGGCCGTCCAGTCCACCGTCTGACTCCGGATCCAATCCAACAGGCTTAAATTCTGACGTTGGACGTTGGTTGCTTTTATCGCGAGCGCTCGGTGGCTTATAGGATTAGGGCCGGCATGGTAGAAAAAGAAACTTTTAAGATTTGTTTCGAAAATTTTAATAATAAATATCTCGGCTTCTCAGCCGAGTATCGAAAAAATATGGAAACTGTTTGAAGAGGTGGGCTATATCATCACTTTGAAACAATCAGAATATTTATAGGTACAGCATTTGACGAGAAACTGTTGCACAAAAACAGCAAAAATTCAAAATTCTGGCTACCCCCCCCCCCACAGTTTTTTGCTCATATCTCCAAAACAACAAGAGGTAATCGATTGCGGTTTTCACCAATTGACTAAGCAAAACATTTGGAACTAAACTCATCTATTTATGTATTTATACAACCCCTATTGCTGATTTCCGAAAAATAAAAAAAATGATGAAATGGTCTCTTTGAGTGGCGGATTTCTTGTAAATATTAGCTTAAAGCCTCAAACCTACACTGACATATTGAGAAATGTACACGGAACAAAACTCACTTGCTAGTTCAATGCAAATTTCCGGAAGTTGACAAAAAAGCAAATTAGCAAAAATCTAACAAGGGAACTTAATTGCTGGAAAGTTTACAGTATTATAATCCATATCATTATCTTACGTTAGCTGCCGATATATGTCTTTGGAATTGAGTAAAATAAAAGTAACTGAAATGAATGTTTCTGACTGCTGAAAGCAACTGGAATAAATCTGGAATAAAACTGGTTTTGCATGCACAGGAAATTAACCAGAACCAAAAAATGTTATGTAAAGTATACAATAGAAATTTTGGTTACTTTTGGGTTACCTAAATTTCAAAACTTTTAGCTCTGCTGACTTGCACCTACATCAGGCAGTTCTTTGGGCAATCTGATTGGATTTGACTAAAAGAAAGATCAACCAAATCTAAAAAAACTTGCTCAGATTTTGCAAAGTGCTTAGCAGCCTGAAAAAAGAATATTATGTTACGTAGGGGACAGGAATTGCCAATGACATAAACCAATGAAGATAATGAATTACTTCTACGTTAACATTTCCATGGATTTTAAATTGGATTTCTGAATCAAGTGAAAGTAATTCACAAACAAGACACAAGAACAAAACTCAAGAAAACAAAGTCTCACGACAACATTTTGTGTAAATGAGATTAATTACTTTCATTGAAAATCTCCAATAAGGCAGTAAAATATCTGACAATGCTGCGATTCACGTTCTGACTCATTTTCTACAGGCACTATTTATAAAAACAGATGTGATTAATACTCAAAGAAATATAAAATAAAATAATAACTAACCTATATCCAAATTTTTGGTGCCAAAGTCTCGTAAGATATTTCGCAAACTGTTTTCATTTGCTTTGAAAAGCAGTCTGATTTGAGAAAAATCATCTTCTCTTTGCACTACTTGTGCTTGAAGATCCTTGAATACGTCCACCAAGGACAGTGCATCAAAACCGTCGAGTTCAGCCACATTATCTGCGTCAAACGAAGACACAAGGTAGCAAAACGCAGGAGTTGCCGCAAGATCATATGGGATGTGAAATAGCTGGGTTTGCTTTGACAGTTGCTTAATTCCGCTGTCGACGACAACAACAAAACACAAAGATGAACCTGATTTCATTTTTCGAACAGCAGTTATCATACCAGTTATTTACCACTGTAATACTCGTGGTGTCAGCTGATTGCTTGGTGGAGTTCATTTAATCTATTCACGCGACCGTCCATTCGCAGTCACAATGAGTGTGTGATTTCATAACAAATTTTACATTTCAGATTATGCGAGGAAGGTATTTTAAGCAAAGTCGATATGGCAAAGTTTATTTTAAACAAGTGATGCATAAATTAAGTTGTCGCACTCAAAATTTTGTTTCTGCTGGTATGTTGTGGATGATTAAAGCATGTTTAAGTTAAGTGTTTAAACTATTAAATGTGATGTATTTCACCTATTCACTGTAACAAATTGTTTTTTTCTCAGGGAGGTGGAGAGACTGAATTAGTATCGGGGGTCTACACTTTTAGTCTAAACCAAATAGAGAAGCAGACCAGAAAAGAAAAAAAGTCACCTAGCAGCAAAACTGGAGACTAGTGGAACCTTACGAGGTCTTTTTAAGAAGAATTTTTATACCAGAAATATCAGAATGTTTTATTCAAGAAGAGATCGAGCTCGAAATAAGGAATTCAAGAAGTAACCAGGACAAGCAAATTTATCTTGACTTCAAGCCTGAAACCATGAACAAACAAGAGATTGCTAGACAAAATATGATTGAAGTAGGAATCCTAGAGGAAAAAAATGGCGTGTCCGGCAATTTGCACATAAGAAATCACCCAGTTTCGCCCAGTTCCTGTTTTGGAGATTTCGTCACTTGCCAGTGTTATAGTTTTTTGGTAAAAGCCAGCTCTACCTGAAGAAACAATCGACAGAGGAGCCTTTTCTGTTCTTCAGTTGGAATCTGTTATCCATGCCTGTCAGAGGCATACCCAGAGACTGCCGGATGGATCTCGAGCTGGATTTCTTGTCGGAGACGGAGCCAGAATGGGCAAAGGCCAAATTGCTGCCTCAATTATCTTTGAGAACTTTTTACGAAGCCGTAAAAACTCTATCTGGCTCTCGGTGTCGAACAAACACAAATACGATGCCAAGTGGGATTTACGTGATATCGGCGCCGACCAAATTGCCGTCCACCATTTGTACACCTCTAAACGCTACCTTGTCTCTGCTGGAGATGTTTTCGGTTCAGTAAAAGAAGGTGTCGTATTCTCTACTTTCTCCAATCTGACCGAGTTCTCGTATTTCCGTAAGAAATACCAATCGAGCCTTGACGAGCGGTTGGATTCGTGTAGGCAAGATTTTGATGGCGTCATCATTGTCGACGAATGTCATCAAACTAAGAAACAATTTTACAACAGCGTGAAGACTGGAAAAAACATTGAATGTGCAGTTTTGAAACTACAGGCCAGATTACAAAATGCAAAGATCGTCTACCTGTGTTCAACTGGCATTTCAGAACCCATCAATATGGGATGAGTGACCCGCGTTGGATTATGGGGCCAAGGAACTGCGTTTCATGGTAATCGAAAATGTTTTCTTTATATATTTTAATGCATTTTTCATATGATCTTATTGTTTTCACCGATTTTGAGCATTTCGTGGAAGCCTTTGAGGATATGGGTTGCATGGAATTGGTGGGCATGGAAAAGCAACGCGGAATGTACTTGGCACGTCAACTTTCTTTTTAAGACGTCGTTTTCGACAGATTTGAAGTTGACGTGGATCAGAATCTCATCAAAATTTACGACCAATCTGTTGAACTGTGTGAGGAAATCTTCAAATCTTCACATCGATCTTTCACAGAAGCCGAAAATCGCCAAACCATCGATCGAGATGCTTATCGAACATTATGTTTACACTTTTGTGCTGCACACTCTGATTTCTCCAAGTACCTGTGCATTTCAGCCAAGATAAAGGACATCGCCTTAATGGCTAAACAAGCCGTAAAGGATGGGAAGTGTGTGGTGATAATCGTGATAATGACGTTAATCGCTCTTTTTTAACTCCTTTTAGATTCAGTGGGGTCAGGTTATTTCAATTTAGAAGCTCAGAATGTTTTGCTGGAATATCGCGTGGATTTTGCTGAGTTTTTTCGGAATATGCGGAAGTATGGAATGGGGAAGAAGGTATTGATACCCGTAATTTAATTTTCCTTTTCACAGATGTTGCACACGCACCACCCTGTTCTTTTGTTTACAGCCAATGGAATGTCTTTTGTCAGCCCGAATGATGCGCTTGAAATAATGTATGTATTCTGTAATGTATTCATTTCAAATCTACTAAATGAGTATGGTAACAAGTGTTCTGAAAGTTTATGATTCTTTTGTTCTTCCTCTTTGCCAAGTAGACCGGAGCTCCAGTACCGACGCGTTCTGCGTACGATCCTTCGCGTGGAATTCAATGGATACGACCGGTGGATAATTGAAGTCCGGGCCTGCTTGATCGGATCTTTGACTTTGACTTTACTTTGCCTTCTTTACCACGGCCAGACATGTTGACATGTCACCTCTGTCAAATACTACCATGGCCCTAGATCCGCAAACAATTTTGGACGAAATTCTCAGCCATGATTCCCTTAACGTCTTTGACAACCTAATTGATTAGTTAGTTTAATTGAATTAGGGGGCCCTGATAAGGTTTCCGAAATTTCAAATCGTCGAGGCCGTGTCATTCAGAAAGATGATGGCCAGGTAAGCACTTTGTTATCAATAAAAAGTTGAACATTTGATTATTAATTCTTTCTTTTTTAGATCCAATATGAACATCGCTTTGATGCAAACTTTCCTTCGAAGATAAACATCAGTGAAAAAGAACTGTTCATGCAAGGCCACAAAAACATTGCGATTGTGTCTGAGGAATGTAGCAGTGGGATTTCGCTTCAGGTATTTTGTATTTTTGATTGATGATATGATTTGTTTACTTAAACCTAAGATTTTTTTATCCTCAGGCTGATAGCCATTTTAACAATCAGTGTACCCGTGTTTATAGTATATTGGAATTGTCAAGCAGCGTCGAGGTTGCCATTCAACAGTTTTGCAGCACTCACCGCTGCAACCAAGTAAGTCTAACCATTAAAAGCAATCATCGATGATTATTTAAATGTGTTATTTTTAGGTTTGTTATCCTGAGTATATTCTTTTGTACTCAAATTTGGCCGGCGAGGAAAAGTTTGCTTCGAATGTTGCCAGACGGCTCAAAAGTTTTGTTGCTGTTAATCTGGTTTTCCAGCGAATCGTTGAAACATTCGGCACTAGTGAACTTACTTTAGAGACAAAATATGCACAACGCAATGCCTCGCAGCGATGCAAACGAGCGCCTCGTTTCTACTTTTCAAGCTGTCTTGGAACACAATTATGGATCAAACTCAATTGTCCCACCCCCAAGTGATTACTTAGGAGAATTTTTCTCAGGTGATAAAATTTGAAGCTAATTTGCAATGATCAAACTTCTAACAGATTTTTCATTGTTTTTTTTTAATCATAGATGTGAAAACTGTTTTGTTGGAGCTGGTTTAATGGCCATTGACGACACAAACACTTTGAAGCTACAAAGGAAAACCAGCGTTAAAGAATTTTTCGAAATGATGCTAGGTTTCCCTGTGAGGCTTCAAACAAGCCTGTACAAGTTTTTCACCGTAACTGAAGCAACCATCCTCACAAAAGCAAATATGCTGTCTAAATGTGATGGAATAAATATTTTGGAATTGGGCGCTGGTCAAATAGTTGGTCGCAAAAAATTTCACAGACTCACGAGCCCGTATTCTACAGCAGCGCCGCTTTATTGTGCAATAATTGAATTGCATACATTCGAATTCGATCAGGGCATGAGTTGGAAACTAGCTCACGACATGTCGGCTTCTTTGTCTGGAAACAGCGAAGGTTTTTACGTATCAAATTTGGTATAAAAAACATATTGATTGTTGATGAATTTGCTCTACTTATCCCTTTTTATTTTTCAAAGACTCGGAAAGGCAAGGGTTCTGTCTTCTTGGTTGTCAATAACAAGCAAGTGAGACTTGGCCAGGATGATGATTCCTATACTGCCATATGGCCTAATAAAAGAACAGGAATGGAATTCTCGCCATAGTCTTGGGAAGTTTTTAAGATTAAGCACGAAAAGGTGGCTGCAGATAGTTCGCAGCGAAGAGTTGTCGAAGAATTTTGGAATCTTCTATACAACGCCTCCAAAACGGATTGCTACCACAGATACTGGTTCATGACAAATTATAGTGCATTGCTAATACAGAATGAGTCTTAAAGGATTTTTGTATATAGGGCTGGGTAGTGCATTAAAAAGGACCAAGGACTTGAATGCCAATATGGTTTGAGTCTAAAGACCCTGAACGTGAAGTGCGGACCAATATTTTCAGCTAGGAAAGAATTTTCATCAGTTATTAGATCGATGCAGGTATTCACTTAATTTGTAAAGATTGTGATTAATTTTAAAGGTTCAAATTTGAATTTGATGTTTTTAGGTTGTTCGTGTGAAATCCCATAATATTCAACATGTGGGCCTAATGATACCGGAAAACTCCATTGAGCTCGTACTCGCGATTCTCTGGTGCAAAGGACATCGTCAGTGCTAAATTTTCTCTTCAAGCGGACTTGACTCAGCATTTGCTGATACTCGTCTCGTGAGCTTTCCGTTATTTTGAATAGAACTCGGATTACTGCTTTCTTTTGTTGTGTAGTAAGTAAAATCAATCTGTCCAAGTTTGATGTTCTTCATTGTGACATTAAAAGGCTAAAGTTAAGAAGTAAAGTTTATGGATATATGAGCATAATTCTCAAGGATCCTCTTGGCAGCGCTGTCTCTCACGAAATGCAAACACGCTCAAGTGGATTTTCTTCAAATTTGCATAGTCTGCTCTCGCATAAAAGTTGCTGACGATGGGGAGGGGGCGAATGCATAATAGACGGTCACTATCCCCTTTGTTGTATGTTGAAGGCCATCGTATTTAAGTATTATGTGACATTAATGATTGAGTTCCCTGGCACTTGTCAGACCTTAACAGCAATGTAGTATACACCGATTCGAGGTGGTAGATTTCAGTATGCCGATGCGAACGGGAGGTTACGGAAAACACCAAACAGCGAGCAGGCACAGTGGTAACTTTGTTTGAGTTAGGGAAGGTTGTTGTGATAGTGACCGGTTGGCCAGAATATCTATCCTAGCTGGGCCAATTAGTCGTACAAGCCCAGCAAGAGCAAGGACACCATGTGGCGTCTCTCCTTGCCGACATCCGAACAACATTCGTGCTGATATTGGCCTCGCTTCGTCGCCAAAGTCGACCCTGACAAAGTAAGGGGTGTTACTAAACTATGGAATTGGAACTTTCAAAATTGAAGTATAGAATCGTGAATTCGACCGTAAACTATGGAATTCAAGGGCCTACTTTCCATATTTTAGATTCACCCAGTCTCGACGAGGTTAACAGTGTAGCCTGCGTTGAAATTGATTTCTGATATTTAGGACTCATCACATCTCAGGGCACTCTCTGGCCCGTGCTACATCTCCTGGCAGAACGATAAACAAAACCTCACTGAGAGAGAGAGAGCGGATCAAACCAAAATACAAAAGATGATTTCTTTAGTGACGAGGTTCCAGTGACCGCGGAGAGATTTCCCTGATGATTTCAGATGGCGATATACTGATGCGATCCTCATCGCGCAACAGCTCCAGTAATTATTTCATTGCATTTTTCAGAACGACGAAACCCTTGGAAATTTTGACTGTCCAGCATAGGAAAACGAGGGGAAATCGGGTGGGAAGCAAACCCCACGGAGAAAATCCTCCATCAGTTTACAACCAATTCAGATATTCCATCACTGCCTGCTATACTCTCTAATATACCTTGTAGTAAGTTGGGGATCCCTTAGTAAGGTAGTGACTCGGGGCAGAGTTGTGCTTCGGAGCTCCGGTGTAGTACGTCGAGCAGCATATGTAGTGGACTAATGGTATGGTGGGAGCCTCAGTGTAGTAGCTGGGGGCAGCTTAGGTGTTAGTGTAAAACTCCAGGGCTGTGTGATGCAGTACACATGATTTTCTTAGTAGCTTGGAGCAGGGTATAGATTCCTCTAGATTCTCTCTCTATTAAGCATATAGATTCATCGGTGTAGTAGACTGGAGCAGTATACGTGGTTGTGTGATATTCGGCCTTGTCGTTGTAGTACTTGGGGGCTACGGTGTGGTAGCTAGGTGGAGCGTAGGTTGTGGTAGAGTACATCGGCGCCTTTGTTGGAAATATTCATTTCGCGCACAATTTATTCATATGTTGCAATGCTGTCCCCCCTCATTTTGCTACCCTGTCTCACCCCCTTATTCTTACGACCCTTCTTTGTTCTAGAAATCACTAGACGGGACCTTCTAGTGTTGGTGATATTTAAGATATTTAAGATATTCGATTAATCGATGTATAGTATCATGGTATCATGATATATCGTCGAATCGTTAATCATGAAAGACAATAAATTTGTATACATAACAAAAAACAATTCCGTGGTCAAGTCATCATAGTGTAATGGTTGTGTGCTCCGCTTCTCACCACATAGTTGAGAGTTCGAATACAGATGAAAACAAAAAAAACGAAAATGTTATTTTAGCTGATTCGTTTCGCGCTCTTCTCGTCTTTTATGAAGATTTCTTGAAAGAATATCCAGGGAGGAGTAAGGAGTGGAATATCATGACATATCAATATGACAATACTCTATTATATATTGAAGAACTATACAATATTTCGAAATAAACGGTATAGATGAGTGGTTATAGATCTGGAATAGAACACAGATGTCTCGGGTTCAAATCCGTTAGACTATTAAAATTCACACAGTTAATTTTTCTAAAACATTTGATTTGAATGGTTGAATTATATTATAAACTTATATTTTAAAGATCTTCTGGGTGGAATATCAATAAAATATTGAGTTAAAATATACCCAACAAAATTTAAATAAATATAGAGGTGAAAATAATATCAATCAATTCTAAGTTGTTATGGTAGTTTCTTCTACCTCAGAAGAAGTACGGATTTGGAATCTCCTTGAAATACTGTTGCGCTATATTGGGGTTGATTGTTGTCTTTCTTTTGCTATAAGCTATTTACGTTTTTTCAGAACTCCTAATCATGGTCATGCTAATTAATGTAGGCAGAGTGTGAAATAAGGCACAAAAGCGGCAAAATGTTTAAACGTTAATGACAAGACGTCGGGGAGTACCAGGGCAGTACATTTAAAACTTATATTTTGAGCGCTAGATGGCGCAGATCGATACTGATACCTAGATATATCATGATACTTGATATATCTACCGCTGGCGCTGATTCCGTGATATATCTAGAAATCAGTATCGTTATCACCACACTAGACCTTGGCTCCGCCGAGGTAGGTCGCAGGTTTTCGCCCTCTCCTTTGCAGAATTCGCCTCGCCCGCATCACGGCAGGTTGCACAGCTCTCTCTCAGTATTCTCTCTTCAATACAAGATAGAAACAGAGTCAATTTGAGAATGAATTTGAACAGAGTCAAAATTTTTGGATGATGATGTGATGCTGTTAGGACGTAGTTTCGACTCATTTAGTGTGCTTTCACCATGATTTCTACAATAACCAAATATAAAGCATTTGCAACTTGGATTGCAAAATCGCTCACTATAACGGCAACAACAATGTTTTTTTCTAAGAATTTTTTTTATTAAACTAAAAATTCATTTAATAACAAGAAATATACTTAACTTATACGTATATTTTGCAACCTCCGGTACTGCAGTGGCATCTAGGATTGTTAATGCTATCCACTGTTTTAGGGGTCTCAGGAGCCAGGGTCACCGTAACGGGGCTGGACGGAGCGGGGGCCTTGCTTCCTCTTCTCAGTCCCGAAACCACCGCAGAGGAGGCCGCAGCTTCATTTTCCAAGCATCTACAACAATTTTTATTAAAAATTGTATTGAACTTTTAATACAATTTTTTTTGCTTACTTTTCTTTCATATTATTAGCCAATTCATCCTTAACTTTTTGGAGTTCAAGTTCTGTTTGTTGAGCCTCGCGTGGAGCCAACTTGAGTTGACTTTGGGTATCGGCAATTATTTTTATAGCCAAGAGCCGCTTATTTTCCTTTCGAAGAGTTTGGTTTTCATTCAATATAAGTTGTTGGTTTCCGGCAGGTCGGGCCTCTACCGTTCTCGGGTTTTCAACGGTTATTCGCTTAGTCTTCATTTGTTTCGCATCTACTGCATACTGAAGAGTGAGGAGAGTATCTCCATAGTTTGACTCAGCTAGACTAACACAAGCTAAAATTATTAGAGGAGATTTCCCACCTAGAAAATAATGGTAAACGAAGGTGACCATCAATCAATTTTTTTTTCTGATGTGCTCCTTTTTTTTAATTGAAAAAAAGTACCGGGAGAATCTTAAAGAAAATTTGTTAGCGTAGTACATGTTCAGGAGCATGCTGATTTTTTACCCTTGTAAAAATCCCAAGATTTAGCATTTCCTGATTTATCTGTACCCTTTCCTCGTAAATTTGGGGTGATAAATTTTTCATGCTAGCGGTGTCCTCTCTTCCCCGCTAAATCAATCAGTCTGAATTTCGATTATGTTAATGTTGAGCTTCCTTTTTTTCCTGATAATAATGTTATGATCCGGAATTCTAGGGAATGCTGGGTTCTAGGAAGGGGGATTTGGGCGAGGGAGTCAACGTGATGTGGCGTTCAGTGGACGACGGAGGGTGGTCATGGAGTGAAAAGGGGAAAGAAAAATGGGCGGTAGGGGGAACGAAAGGGAAGAAGAACGGTTGAGCGAAGAGAGCTGAGACCTGGCTTGTGGGATGGGACAGGGCCGAGCGTAACAATAAATAGAATTTACATTGGCCTATTGCCTACACATCAATAGATGAAAGCAGCAAATCATTTTTTATTGTCAACGTAAAAATGCTATGGGATCGACTGCTTGTAACATTCATAGTAGTTAGTGCTGTTCGTCTTTCGGTTGCAAAATGTATAATAGAAAATTCCAAGCCTCCTCCAAAGTTTTGACAATTGTTTTGTTCAGACCCATCATTATTATTCCAGTTTTGGGATCCTTTTGCACTATCAACTCATTCCTACCTGGCTTAGATAGATCATAATTTTTTTCTTATCATAGAGCTAAAAATAAAAAAATTGGTAATGATAATTCAAAAGAAAATATCAAAATTACACACTTCTACAAATGACACATCCACTTCAAATGAGTGTCCATCTTCATGAATTTTTTTAAAAATGTCTTTTAATATTCGAGGTGCTATTTCACTTTCTTCTGAAAAACTCCTTTGGAAGCACATGATCCAGAAAATCCCATCGTGCATGTCTTACCGGACCCAGTTTGGCCGTAAGAAAATATGTACAACTTTTATAGACAGCATTAGAACTAAATTTCGAAAAAACAACTGGCTGTTCAATCTGGGTAAGTTTCCCATTTGATCGCCTATCTCTGTGCGCTGTTATTTCACACTTTGTGTCCATCAAACATATTGTTTGCCATTCCAGACACAGCAGTGTCGTGCACTTGGTTTGCTAGAGTTCGCGGGGTTATAAAAAGGATAAAGGGTAAACAATTCTGTGAACGAGCAGAAACCATTGCAACCAAGTAGAGGAACTCTGTTAGCCGCAATTTGATCTCGGTCGTCTGGACAAACCCTACCGACTTTCACGGGTAGGGGAGACCATACCCACTTAGGACAGTTTTGTTTCGGGTTTAATATCTCCCGTTTTTGTACCCCAAAATGATTTTTGTAAATGTTAAATAATAAGTTATCCTTTTACAAACCTCCTAATTTTTTATTATATTTTTGAAGTGACAATTAGTGATATTTTTCTGGGTTTCAATTTTGGGGGAGATTTCACTGTGTGGGGTAAAATTGGACACAAGACTGTACCACTTTGGATGTGGTCCTAAATTAGTGAGGAAATGAAGTAAAAATTTACAAAAAATTTAGAAATTTGTAGCTTTTCAAACTGTACCTATGTATGAAGTTTTATGAAAATATCTATTAAATTAAACACAATTCCTTATGGGTTAACTCAGTTTTAACATTTAATGGGAATGGAAGTGGTGAGCTTGAATGGAATCGCTATTTAAGAATCGATTATTGTTTTTGAAAACGACCCTATAGTATTTTTCAGTTTGAATCAGCATGGCTGTCGTAGAGGCGGTAGAGCATGCCGTCAATTTGAGTGTTCGTGAATATTTCTTTGTTACGTTTTACGAAAATACCGGTAATTGTATTTTCTGATGGTTTGACACGTACACCGGCAGATTTTTTAAAAGTTTAACAGCAGAATTCTTTGTTTGCCCAGTGCTACCTACTTTTGATTCATGCTTCCTGCCTGTTGCTAGTGATTTTTTTCGTCATTAACCCAAACAGAAGGCAAGTTATATTAAAATTAGTTATTCAGCAGCAGTTATCAACTTCTTTTTTAGTGTGTTAGGTTAAAAAAAAATACATTGGACATGGCAAATAGTACCCTCAGCATTATGATTCAAGTCTGGTTTCATTCATAAATTGTAAAGTCTTTCAACGATACAGTAAGGAAAGATTTTTTATGCTTTTACAATTATTAATGACTAAAGTCCCATCATGTTCAATATGTTAGGTTTATCACAGAACAAGATTTTTCCTGTCAGATTGAGAAAACCACAGCGACCAGAGTCTGGTGATAGATGCAGAAATTGTTCAGTCATTCAACGATACAGTAATGATAGCTAATTTATATATTTACAAATAGAAGACTAATGTTAAATAATATCTATTGCAGATGCCTCGCAATTATATACGACAAACTGTAAAAGACGAACATCTTAATGATAAACTAAAAATTGCACTCAGTTAAGTGTTGTCAGGAAGATCCACAATAGGAAAAGCAGCTGAAAAATATGGTTTGTCCAAGTCGACACTTGGATATTACTCAAAACGACACCACGCATATGGTTTGCTACCTCCTGTAAATATCAAACGACCACAACACGTAACTCAAATCATTTCTGCAGCACTTGAGACGAAATTATCGGAATACTTGAAGGAATGTTCCCTCATAAGCCACGGCTTAAGTGTGAAAGACACAAGAGGCATTGCATATTCATTCGCAGTTGCAAACCAGATCAGCATTCCTGATAATTGGAAGAAACATGAAAGGGGATCTGAAGATTGCTTTTCCAATTTTTTAAAAGGAAAAAAATCACTTT
Organism: Daphnia pulex; assembly: GCF_021134715.1. NCBI lineage: Eukaryota > Metazoa > Arthropoda > Branchiopoda > Diplostraca > Daphniidae > Daphnia > Daphnia pulex. The sequence continues at coordinate 3,018,387 of NC_060021.1, read as the reverse complement.
CTTTTCGAAAACCAGAAGCCACAAGCCAAGTGAGGGCTGCAGATTGTAATAAACCTGTCGTCATACAGTTTTTCAATAATTTGTCCATGCAAATGACAAAACATCGATTCAAGCCTTATGAAATATGGAATTGTGACGAAACTAATGACCCCACAGTGAATCAACCTCCAAAAGTGATTGCTGTAAAAGGAAAGTAAGAAAAAATACAAGTAAGTTCAACAGTTCATTTACGTCTCACATATACTAAACTTGTATTTATATGCAAAGTTGCAGTAGACAGTTTCAGCGGAACGGGGTGTAAATGTCACAATGCTTGCGTTCGTAAATGCTGCTGGAGGCTGTGCTCCCCCTGTTTTTGTGTTTCCTAGAAAAAAAGTTTATCCAAGTTTGTTTGAAGAAGAGCCACTTGGCTGCCTGGGATAAGCACATGAATCTGGATGGATGACAGGCCAAAATTTTTACGCATCACTCGTACATTTTCACTCCTTCGTGAAGTCAAGCAAGGAAAAGCCGGTATTGCTAATCATGGATAATGGAATCGTTCTCTTAACACTACCCCCTCATTGTTCTCATGTGCTGCAGCCACTTGCTGTGACGGTGTTTGACCCATTTAAGAAGGCAATTGGTGAGTGCCAAAATGATTGGCTTTTTCAAAATCCTGGTGGACGGATTTCAATCAAGGAAATTGCGGACTTGTCCAGACGACCATTCCAACATACATTCACACCGGACAAAATAATAAAAGGTTTCGTGACAACGGGCATATGCCCATTTAGTAGATTCGCCATTCCTGATGCTCGCTATGCTCCTTCGTTTGTCACTAACCGTCCAGGTAATATGGCATATACAATTTATTTTATCGTCATGTTCTCCAACGTGCTTTCTGGTTTCATATTTTAGCTCCAACCGATGACGCTGTATCCAATACACCACCTCCCGAATCAGCAATAGCTTTGCTAATTGATTCCAGGGCAGAAGCTATACCAGTTGATGCGACGACTACTGCGGTTCTTCCAATTAATGCGGCCACAGCAGCTCTACCAATTGCAATGGGTACCCCAGCTGTTTTTCCAATGTATTCGGGGACTCAAGCATCTCAGTCAATGTTGACGAACACTCCAGTAGTTCTGCCAAGGGAAATTCGACCACTACCCCAAGAACCCCAGAACACCCAAACGGCTCCAGTCCCAGCAGTTTTGCCAATGTATTCGGGGACTCCAGCATCTCAGTCAATGTTGACGAACACTCGAATAGTTCTGCCAAGGGAATTACGACCACTACCCCGAGTACCCCAGAACACCCCAACGGGTCCATGGCCAAGATCCAATCGATGACTTGGTAGAACAAGAATTCTCACAGACACTCCAGAAAAAGCTCTCATCGAACAGGAACACAAGAAGATGGAAGAAAAGAAAAGGAAAGTAAGTGAAAAGGAAAATTCAAAGAAGGGCTTGGAGAATCGAAGGAAGAAAGTAAGTCGTGAATTGCTACCTGAAAAGAAACGAGTGGCTACGCAGAAAATTTCGAATGATGACATTTCAGAGGATGATGACTTCTTCGAAGCCCCAGTCACCCCATCTTTATGTCAACGAGTTAGTAAAACCGGCCGAGTGATAAAACAAGTTAACCGAACTGACTTGTAGTACCCTATCGTTTAAATGTCATATTTTGGCCCTAAATTGCACGTGAAGCCAATTTCTTCTTGTCCCTTTATAAATGCTTTTGCCAAAATGTTAATATAGAAGCCGTCGTGCAGTCTGCAACTGGAGTATATTGTAAAAATACTCATTATTTCTACTCAAATCTTCTCTCTTGAAATGAACGAAATAAAGGCGAAGGGCATACAGCTAACCCTCAATAAGCGTTTCACACTTGCTAATCACGTCAACAATCAAGTGTCTGAATGTCGAAGAAAAGGTTTTTATTAACTCGGTCTTCGCATATTCCTGAAAATCAAAGAAATCTGTACTACGTTTGGGGCTCCTTGTGATGTGGTTGTAGCAGTAGTGTAGCAGTTCCTCGAGGCAATCTGATTGAACGTTAGCTATCTTACATGCAGATAGATAGACCTAAATTCCATTGAAAGCACATTTTACCACCAAAATGCCAAGTATTCGTTCCTGATGCCTAGTATCTACGTGTCCGCAGAAAATCATATTACTTTTTTCATGTTTTTTAAAGAAAAAACAGTAGAACACTGAAAATTGATTTGTTGGTTCCGTCTGCATATTCGATCAAATCCAGAATATCGACAAAATGCTCTAAAAAAATCATAAAACTGCACCAAGATGGTCAACTTTTTTTGAGTTGACAGATCCGTTGTTTCATCAGCAGATTGGAAAAAGTATCTTCCGTAATTCATCAATCAGCGCCGTCGATAAATACTTTCCAAAAGCTGTGAATTCAATGATAGAAAAACTATAGCACATATATGTACTTGTCAAATACCTTGTCTAATTACAGAACAATCTGTGATACTCCATGGAGAAAGCTTTTTCCGAAGCGGGACTAATTGTTCTACTACATGGATTGACAAATATTTTTCGGCAACAAACGCACAAATGCGGGCTAAGTGAGAAGAAATTTTTTTTCTGGGTGGACATTCTGTCTATTCTATCTATTTTCGACATCATTCTGTTTTGTTGCATGAGGGGCAGTGTCTTCATAACGTCGTTCCAAATGACGATCGTTGTTTCTAAAAAGTAAAGTAAAGTAAAACAGATAAATCTTCCACAATGAATACACCAGGCCCGACTCAAAGGCGAATTGTTGTTTCTTTTTTCGTCGACTGTTAAGCTTTGGCTAGTCTAGCCATCATTTTTGAAATTTGTACTTCTTTCTGCGAGGATTTCGGCTAAGTGGATTTAGTTTTCTAAAGATGCCTTTTTTTGCAACATATTTTTATATTATGATGGGAAATCATATTAGATTCTCTATATTGCTTAAAATGTATATTGCTGAGTGTTATAATTATTTCTGAATTTCTCTTGCTCTGTTTTTAGATTTGGATGTTGTACCACTTTTACAAGTTGAAGCGCCAACATGGCCATTGGGATTTCAGTTTTCACTATAAGTGATGATATCTATTGCTTAATAATTTCTTAATGGCTTTTTTTATTCAAATTTTCAGGTTCTACATCTGTTTCATTAATGACCATTGCATCATCGTTATCTCTTGAACTTTTGTTTTCAACAATTAATGGTTGTACAGTTGAACTGTTGTTTAAAACTTGACTTTTGTCAAATATCTACCGAAAAAATAAAAACAAGAATAGAGAATTCTGAATGTTGTTGACTCGATTTACTTTATTTACTTATTTATTTATAGGATGTCATTTTGTTTCTTCGTGGATTCAAAATTGTAACTGCCGACTTGCTCATTAACTGCTTTCTAATTATCGAAAATTTCCAAACTTTCACGTTACACCTTGCAACCTTTCAAACATTCGGGAGGGGAAAGAGAGTAAGACTGTTGAATACCTGAATGCCGGTGTATTGGGTAATCCTGAGTAAGGCAGAGTAATTTCATCGGACGGCCAAAGAATTTGTTTCTGCGTTAGACAAAGTGGAATCGGAAGCCAAACGAGAAGCTGCGCTGTTGGTCGGTTCTGAATGACCATTTCGGTTGTCAATTTTATTGTGAAATTTGATATGGAGTAGCCTTGTGCGCAATTAAAACGCGTGTCTAAGAGGTCGAACCATTCCCAATATAAACCGGTTGCCTGGGTCTGTGCTACCACCATTTATAAATATATACAAATGGATTTATTTATTTCCAGAGAAGACTGCTTAAAGAGAAAATGGAGCTAGAAGATATAAGAAGGGAGAAATGGAAACATCTGCTTTCTTTCTTTTTGCTTTTGAACAGGGGAGGGGATGAAATGACCAGTTTTAGACCACTACTCACTGCGAGTGACGCCACTCTACTCTTACTACGAACCTGCGTCCATGCAGAAATGGGATAACTCTGGGAGCTTTCGCAGGAACATGGCCAATTAATGTTGCAAGCACGTAAGCAGCGTATTAAGAATTAAACAGTAAAAGTTATCGATCACCTTTTTTATTCAGAGAAGCAAATTACATCCTATTATTACTTGATGACGTGAAGAAACCCTGTGGGTGTGATTTCTACACACACCTATGACAACTACTAAATTAGCTGTAGAAAAAAAAAAGTTATTCCAAGTCGGGAAATGTTAAAAAAGAACTGGTTAATGGAGAAACTTGCGCTCACTTAACGGGGTGTTTATTTCTGTGGAAATTTGCTGAACTAAATTCATTATTGTGTGTGGTTATTGTGTGTTTTTAAAACGTGGATATGATTATTCAAAGTCGCTGAATAGCATTCTAAAATCTAGGACAAATAGGTATAAGTAAAGATGGGGGATATCTAGTATGGACGACCAATAAAGCTATACGAATTATATTTCCTACATTTATAAGAGACCAGTGAAACCAAGACTGGGAATTGGGAGAGCGTAAATCATTCCACTTGACAAGAAAGTTTATTTATTTCATTACATCACCATTGGATTACTCATCTAGATAACAGACGCCCAATCCTATAAATATTTGGAAAGTAAGTTCAATCATAAACAAATTAACAAATCGAATAATGAAACCCAAGCCTACGTTCCATTTGAAGTTACACTCATTGAGGATGACAAATGAAACGTTTTTACCCATTTTCTTCCATTTTATTTTGATGATGGTGGGATTGGGATCTTTGAGCGTTTTTAGCTCCGAACCTGACGGTGATGGTGATGCGAATTCCAAGTGTATCAAACGGGATTCTTCGAACGTCTAACTATTTCTTCTTCCGTTTCTCTTTGAGAAATTCGTTTATCGTCATTGGATTTTTCCAAACAAAATAATTAAACTATAAAATGTCACCAAATTGAAGCATTAAGAACTTAAAGCAAACACAAATGAACATCACCAGTGAATGAGTAAAAGTTAAGTTTTCCAGTGAGATATGTTGTTTGTTGAGTAGCTTCCGTCTTTTTTTTTGGTAAAAAACGGGGTTCTTGGGAATAAAAGGTTGGAGATATGATGACAACTTCAACCTTCCTCCCTTACCCTGGAAGGATTGCATGAACTTTAGGAGATTGAAAAAATTAAGATGAAGGCACTTTAAACTGTCTTTAAAAAATCACTGAGGATTGTGGCGTGATAATCTTTCGTTTTTATTGATAAAGATTGAATATACTGAAAAGAATGAGTTGCCAAAAATTGCCGAAATTGCTCCTGCTCTAACAGGTCGGCGAATCAATCCCGCCATCCATGTGAAGTTGTCCAAAACAGCTGAAAAACCGTTGCCCCGGCTTATACCGGAACAAGTAAAGCTATCGGTGCAGCTAAACCTGCTGCCTCAAAAGTCAAGCCTGAAATGTCTTTAACCAAAATGTCTCGCCTAGATTCCGATGCAGATGACGACATGACACAGAGGTAAAGAAAGAAAAGTTAAAAAAAAACGAAAGATGCTGTCTCCCCACTTCCATCAGTGAAAGGGAAGAAAGTGGTAAGTGCGAAAAAAGCTAAAACTGATTCCTCCAAAGCCAATCCTTAATCGTCTTCGACCGAAAAGAAGTCTCAAATTTATCCTGCCCCGTTGTAAAACTGCCGTTATAACCGCCAATTTTTTCTTTCTTTATCTAATTGGATTGAACTTTCAGTTTTTCCTATTACTCTGTATGCACAATTTTCTCGTTTATTTTTTAAATCTTATTGCCGCTCCAGCCCTTCTCTTGTCCTCGCTACATTCCCCTTTGTTTGTTTTTCTTGTCTATTTTTTAATATAAGACTTCGAAAGGGGAAAATCAAACAACAATTTTTTAAAATTTTTTTTTCTATAACCTACACAGCGGTTGGTTCAGTTGTTGGCGATTGTAACACATGGTGGTTTCGTTTATTGTTACTCTAGATGGCTTTAGTTTATTTACCCGACCTGACTCCTAATGGAAAGGAGGAACATCGATTCCGTGTTCTGACGATTCCTCTCGGGCTTATTGGGCAATTGCTGTCTTAAATAGTTTATTTCGTTTGTTGCTTGTGAAATTTGTTCGGTTTTTAAGTCACATCATGTTTAAACCCTCTGTGTAAACCCTTTCTTTTACACAATTGTGGCAGGATTTTTACATCATAAAAAGTTAATTGTTTGCCTGCCCATGTCTTCTAGATCAAGTAGCCGACGATTTTCTCTTCAAAATTTTGAACAAATACGTACATTTAAAATGCCGTGTGTAATGACGTCACTTAGCAGAATAAGCTAGACGTCGATGAATGATTTAACTGGATGTACTAGAGTCGTGTCAAGTATGGAGGGGCTAATTAACGGGTGTGTACTAGGCCTCAGTCATCGTGCAACTACTGTGTGATGTGTGTCCATCAGACAAAGAGTAATATCAAGGGAGGATGGTAGTCTGTCAAGTAGCCGACGGGCAATACGTTGTTGCAATATCGCAAGTCATCAACAGTAAATACACTGTTTTTTAACTGTACAATATTGAATGTTTTTGCCTTTTTATCACTGGCTTTAAACAGACAAGTAACGACGTAATGCTTAAGGAAAGTAATAACTTAACAACAGGAAAAAAACTTCGTGATTGAAGAGGGAAAAAGACGTCAATGAAAGTGCCTTTGCCAACGACTGGAAAAAACCCTCGAAGAAGGAAATTGAAGGGGAGATATAAGGATCCAGAAGAGTTAAAATAAATCAGAGGTAAATACAAATTTATTCGCAATTGAGTGGCTTGCACATTTCATATAAAATTATATAATTTATACGCAATAAAAAAATTGTAACCGTTGATGAAATGTGGCGACGGTTTCCCCGTCAGTTGAGGCAACAATAACCAAAAAATTCAACCTTTGCTCCAAAGAAACCAAATATTGGCTAATTAAATTCCACAAATTGATTGAAAAATTAGATTTCCCTCTTGATAATTTGTTATGTATAATCAATAGCAGCATTTATTTAAAACATAACAATTCAGAACTCTCGAATGTAAAGTTGATTTCAATTATTTTTTAAATTTTAATGGAATGAAATTATTATATGAAACGTTCTATATGGAGGGATAGAATGAAAGATGTATGTTTTATATAATTCTCATATAATATATTTCATGAGTAAAACGGTGATGGCCTGATAAGCGCAATCCGGCGAACAATTTTAAGAATTGAGGCCATGTCCAGCTCTGCTCAACTTGAACCAGACAAGGGATAGGGCTTAAATCACCAATACACCACTCACGCTCGACACAAACGCACACACAGACCAGCCTGCCGTCTCTCTTCGACTCTAACCTTCAACCTTATACTAAGAATAAGACGATTAACAACGTATAACATACTCTACCTCTCTACTACGATGAACGCCCTCGATCATGCAAGAAAAATGCAGGAAGGAAATGCAAAAGAAGACCATTACCGTTCACGACACTTATTTTTTTACGGAAAGTTATTATAAAAAGGGGCAAGCGAGGAGGAGACAAACAGACAAAGCAATACAGACAAAGATTTAAAATTACCCCATCATACAAAGTTACAGGATAGAAATTGAGTAAACAATCTTTGAAACAGTGAATCTGCTTCTGCTGGGTGGCGGTGGCCGGGGGGGGGGCTCTTCTTGTCCGAGAGAGGTACGTACGTACTCAGCGGTTGCGTCTCACTCTCGTATTCGCAATCGTATTGCCCTTCCTCAACCATCGCCTTGTCCACACCCAAAGACCGCACCAACGATTCCTACACGATCGCATCGCCTGATCCCACGAAGTTCGCATCGTCCATTCCCGTTACGATCGCGTCACCATTCTCTCACGCCAACGATCGCGCTTCCTGTTCTCTCGATGATTGTATCGTCTACCCTCCAGTGCTTTTACTTTTTTTCTGGGATACCCCAGGACGTTGCCAGAAAACTTATTCTAAAACCATGTATTTTAAAATGCAAAAACACAAAAAAACAATACCATTAAAAAACGAAGAATTATATTTCAATTTTTTTTTAAATAAAAAAAGCCAACAGTAAACAATCAATTCTAATTTCTTAATTGCTTGTTTCTCAATCCGTCACGAGCAGAGAAGCAATTGAAATAAAAAAAACTTAATATTGCAATTTGTCAATGATTCAATGGAATAAGGGAGATGAGCAGAGTGCCAGAGTCAGACGAATTATGAAATACTTAACTGCGGAATCTAGTGGTTGGCATATGCATAGCAAAATACAAAGTGTCACCATGGATTTATTGGAAAACGCTTAAAAAATTTTTAAACCCTAGTTTTACATAAATGAGTCACAAAACCCTAAAACATGTAAAAACCCTAAAAGTGAAAGCACTGTTACTCTTTCGACGATCAAATCGTCTACTCTCTCGTTGATCTCTTCATCAACTCTTCTCTTTTACGAAAGTGCTTGATAACGGATTTGATTAAGTCCTTCTCGGTGACTCCATTCGCCGTACCACATTTTCCTCATTGTAACCAGATGAGTTCCCTTTACTTTGCCTTTGGTAAAGCTTGCCAGAATATCAAGAATATCTCCTTCAAACCCTTTCAGACCATGTGTAACCCCCTCCTCTTAAATTACGTAATAAATGGTAGGAGTCCTACAATAAGACTCAGCATTACATGTTTAATGATGACTAGAAAATAATTTATATATATAGATAGAAACACTTCACTCCATGACAGGACTGAATTTGTAACATTTTGTGGGAATATACATTTTCTACCTTACTGCCACGAAATATATCGTGGTAATAGTCTTATTTTAATTTATTTCCACGACAAGAAAGAACCAACAACCTTTCAAGGCAATAGACATGTTTTCGTTATTGCCACCAAAGATGTCATGGCAATAGACAGTTTTGACCGTCGCGCCACGACACCCTTTTCATGGTTCAACAGATTTAACCAATTTTTTAGTAGTGGGCTTTAAAACATTCCTTGGTGTCAAGTTTTTCATTTCTATTTCTTCCTTCTTTTTCTTCTCTTCTAATATAGTCTTCGTCGATCTTAAGTTTTTCTGGGTTATCAGTTAAAATTCTGGTCCTGCCAGTTTTTCTTCCTAGGCCGTAGAGCAACTGGAGTATTTTGGCAGACTTGTGTAAGCGAAATTAACTGTTACATGCTAATATATGGTTTGGTAGCAAAAACCGTTGACGATGAAGACGATAGTGCTATAGAAGCGGCATCTGCTGATGACGAAGACGATAGTGTTTTAGAAGCGGCATCGGTTTATGATGACGATGATAGCGCTGTAGAAGCGGCATCCGTTGAAGATGATTGCATTGCTTGATGAAGTATGCAGAGCAATAACGAATATTTTACTTCTTCCGAGGCTATTTTTCAGAGATAATAATCATATTAGTTTATCCTAAAAATAATTGTGCATAAATGTCTATCTATCTGTCTGTTACAAATGACGTTAAATATCTTGAAAAACCGATCTTAAATTGATTTAATGAGAAGATTCCTGTTGCTTTCAGCCCACAGTAGGTATTCTTAGGTGTGGCGGTTTCCAGATAAGGTTCAGTAGAACGTTCCGCAATATGTTTGATTGATATGCGTTCTCTAGGATGAGGTTGTACCCAATCATTTTGGCTTTTCCCACATATCCTTTTGAACGGACCAAATAAACTGACATCGCAATGCTAGAAAGCGTGAGAGCAGTGGGAAGGCCAGGTAAGCTTTACTATTCCGTGTTCTATTGCGAAAGATATAGCCTGATATCAAGATGGCTCGAGTGGTTATCTAAAATGAAAAACACTTGTTTGCTTTTCTAGCATTTCAGAAAGCTGTGAAAATGTTGGAGGGATTTGAAAACAAAAATTTTTCCAGTCATCCATCCTGGTTTGTGTGCCAGGCCTATGAAACGTGGACAGCCATTTTCAAACATGGAAGGTAGCAATTTTTTCTTGAATATACAGAAACTGGTGGGGCAGTTCCACCTGCAGCATTAATGAAATCCTTTATAGTCACATTCGTACCCCTTTCGGCTTAAACCGTTTGTTGAACCTTAATGAAGAATTTCAAAAAAACAACAATTGGTCCACTTTAAAAGTAATATACAATAAAATAAAAATTCTTATTCTGTTCCTTTGGCTGTGATAACATTAGAAAGCGCCATAACTGTTGGGTTGTTAGCTTCATCCACATAAAATACTTTGTTGGCTGTGAATTAGTTTATTCATCAAGCTTTGCAGCTTGTCGTAGAATTAATACAAAAATGGATTTTGGCTCAATGAAGCCTGCGGCTTGAGCTTGACTAGTTTGCTCTGACTTTTGGATTAATAAAGACTATTTTGCGTTTAAGGAAGCACCAAAACCTATCCTCAGATGCATTTCCATGTTGTGTCAAGTATGGTGGAATTCTTTGAAATTCACATTTGCACAATGAAAGTGCAAGTACACAATTTTCAGCTGGTGAGAGTCCGTGGTTGAAAATAGTATAGGTCTTCAAATAGTCAGCTAAATCTCATTCCATTTTATGTGAAAAAATTTGCGCGGAATGTTGAAGACGTTTGATTTTGGCTGGAGGTAAAAGCGCACATGTAGAGTATCTTTTACTGTAGAATCCTACAATAGACGGACTTAAGTTGAATTTTTCAGCATCTTTCCTCATAGAAGATCTTCAAGATAAAACGTAAAAGCTCGATGAATTATTTTTCACATGATGGGGTGTTCCTTGGCATACTTTTTATAAAAACAGTTAAAATTAACTTAACACTTAAGAAATTTTTAGATAACAACCAAAAACTTACATTGATTAGTGATGATTAGCATTGACCTGGAGAATATCACTATATTCTTTATCGGAGGAAACTGGAATGTTACATCTTGACCATTCTCTACTAATGGTTTTGGCAGTTTCTGTTCTATAATATCGCCCAGTTACTGAATTGGCAAAACAAAATAAAGGTGACTACAAAACAAGTAAATTTTCATAAATTAAACTGAATTGTCCATGCCCAAGGGAAGGTCAATAAAAAAAGATTTTTGTGTTAAGAAAAACATGAATTTTCAACATGAATTATACAGATAACCTATTTTGGTAAATACCTCTAAAGCAACGAATGAAACCAAATAAATGTCACCAGAAATCACATAAAGATTTTCTTTATCAATAGCAGCCATGACGTCACAATCACGCCAAGAAAACAGAAACGAAAAAGTTAGTTTCCAATCTATACCTAATTAACGATCATAACAAATCCATGTAATGTTAGGATGACAAATCCACGTCATCATAGGTTACGCCCTTCCGTTCATCCATCCATAGGTTACGCCTCTACCTACCTTTTCCTTAGTCACCAACACAATTTTCATCATCAAGAACTTTTTTGAATAACGGGATAACGGGATACGAGAAATATTACAGATTGATTTAAAAAAATAAAAAATAAAGGGGGTGGGAGATATAAAGGAAAATAATCGGAACTGTCTAAGATGGGTATGGTCTACCTTAACTGTTAACAGTGGTTGCTGTCAAGAAAGTGACGTTATCACGCCTTATTGCTTGAGAAATTATGATCTTTATTATTGTTAGTCTATAAGTTTATTTATATTGATTGGAATAACTGTTCAAATAATTTCTATTTTCATTCAAACCCCTGATGCTGACTTGCTACCGATGCCAACTTTACTATTTTGCTACTTGGCTTTTTGGCTATTTAGTTACCTGCTATTGTTTGAATATAATTCATCAACTATACTCTTTCCGTCTAACTCTTAGGTGATAACAATGGGAGGACCAGGTAGCGGCAAGAGTGCTTCACTATATGGATGACGAGGTGAATCACGAGGTTGGTCAAGAGGTGGATCACAAGTCAGAGGACGTGGTCGTGTAACTGCCACAACCTTTCAAGAACAATTACTGTGTGAAGAAGAGGAAGAAGAACATATTATGGAATCACATAAAAAAGAGCAAGCAAATAATCCTAATCTAACGCAATTTCCGACGAGGAAGATGTTGTCCCTAATGAGGAAGAGAGATGTATAGAAGAGATATATCGAGTAGAGCTACCCAAAGACGCTGTTAAATGATGAAGAATTCATATTTGAAATAACTGACACATAATCCAACGGAAAAGTTTTTGCTCAGTGTGAACATAGAATGTACGTTTAGCACTACTGTTGACATTTTGTCGGCAAGTAGAAAGAAGACTAAGCCAAAATTATTTGACATGCTTCTGTTCATCAAATGTAATGCTCAGCTTTCGGAAACTGTCAACGACAAGAACAGCAAATAGAAATAAATTTGAATTTGATTTGGATTTGATTTTGATTTTGAAAAATATTTAATGATTTGAATTTTAAAGTAATATTTTCAAATATTTGATTTTAACGAGTTTTTACACATTATTTGATTTGGAATTGATACGAAATGATTTTTTTACGTGGATTTGATTTTAAGATTTAAAAAGTACGAAATCCCAATACACTGTCAATAATAGACCAGTATTGAAAACAACATAGAAACCAATTTATATCTTGTAAAGATGATTTTGGATTAAAAATATATATGCAGCCAACATTGAACTTGTATTCAACAATCAATTTGTAGATTTTGTAACAGTTATTGAAGCCAATTGTCGCTCCACTAAAGTCCGATAATGATTCAGTTTTTAAAATAACATCTACAGAAAAGCCTGGTTTTGCCAAAATCAAATATGATAAACAATATAAAGCCAATATCTTTTAGTCAAAAATAAATTTTGGATTTCAATTCAGTTTTAAATAGAAGAAAACATTTAAAAATATTTTAGAAAATACAAAAGACCCACATCGTATTTGGCTCAGTTACCAATGTATAAACAAAACTGATTTTATTTGCAATATCAAGCAATATTCTCCTTCCCTGTATAAAGTAATCTTCTTTATTGTCAAAAGAATGGGTTCTTTTAGTTCTGATTGGATTTATTTGTATACGTGACATTCTTATGAGCATTTTATATCTTGCATGATTTATCTGACGACCACTTATGTGTATGAAATTGTATCTTGGGCTTATTGAGAAGTAATATTAATTTCCATTATTATCTTGGCTTTGTATTGACCCCTGCATTTTGTTTCGAGTTTGATCGGTCACTCTGAGTGACCAAGTTGCCTAATTTCGCATCCAAGCCGGCCATTTTGTTGTAAAGAGTGATCTTTTACAGCCCACTTTCTCTACCTATCGAGCTGTCGAAAAGAAGGCTTTGATTACAATCACCCCCCTTCGTGAATCCGCGAACATAGAATACTCAGCAGAAACAACGACACTTATAAAAAGGAAAGTAACAAACCTCCGTATAATTCGATTGATTCCCAGATTTTCAGACCTCTTCAGTAGCCCAGCCAGCGGCACCCCAATTATTATCCAGCTAGTAAGCGAACTATGCTCATTCCGAGAAGAGAGAATCTCATTCCGAATGAGAAGAAAATGTTTACCGCCGAAATCATCGATATAATGTGCCAAGTGATGCCTGGAACGAAGTGGACACAACAAGATGAACTCTACGTTTACCAAACCACCAGTAAGCAAAAGAATCTCCTACTCCAACAGAAAAAGGTAAAGTAATACCAGTTATCATGCTCATTATGCAAAATCAGAACAAGAAGTGAGAGGCGTCATATTCAACGTACCACCGAACAACAACGAAGAAGAACTCCTGAGCCTCCTATCAAGCCAAGGGGTAAAAAAAAGTTGGGAAAAAGAGTGAGATTCTCCAAAGAAGTACCAAACAATACTACGACCAACTTCCCCATGGCCATCTCTACTTCAGCACAACAACTCCCCCACGCGAAGTAGTCATCGCCCACAAAGTGTTCATAGTTAAAAAATAATCCATAAAGACCATCCTTGTACCAGAAGTGTTGTTTATTCGGTCAGCCTGAAGATAAATGTATATATGTACGAACAACTTCGTGCACAAGCCCTCCAAAGTGTCCGACGTGATTGAGAAAGAACCATAAAGTGGAAACGTCAGCATGCCCTATCTTCACTACTAGGAGAGAAAAAAATTAAAAAATTGCATATGTAAACAATATGTCGAGTACCGAAAAGCCGGTATACTTCACACTCACTCACCTACAACAGCTGAAAAACAGCAACACTTGATGCTCTACATAAAACAAGACACTCTAACCAGACGGGAATTTGATGACTTGAAGTCCCAAATTGAAGAACTCCGACGAGCTGCAGCCAGCCAAGAAATCCCGGATATACGAAAGTCGGAACTAGACTAAAAAATGTTGAATCATTGAATGTTGAATCAGAGGTATCAGAGAGTGCGTTTTTCTGTAGAATAACATAAGAATAAACTTATACTAAAATACCTGTCTAATATCACTTTATTCGGGCGTCTAATTATACACTTGATAATAACTAAATATTCAGGTCTCAAACACATTATTGAAGACGAGCACGCTCACGCCAGATGGCTATAGCAGGAGAATATATAAAACACATGAGAGAGAGTTACGGGGAGGAAGTGATATCAAAACAAGGTTGAAATATGTTCGAATGACATATCCAACGTGTCCTCTAAGATGAACATAGAGACAACCAGTAAGTCACACAAAACTAAAGCCGGTTCAATTCCAGCTGCTTCCCTGATAACGGTGAATCTTGGTCTCGGTAGAGGCTTAGTTAAGAAGTCAGCCAACTGGTACTCTGAATTGATGAAATGGATGTCGATCTCTCTGTTTGCCTGCTTTGAACGAATGAAATGATTATATTAATTCGCTTCTTCCTTTGGCCTTGGGCCAAATGGCGTGTCAACTGGATGCCCCCCCCCCTGGTTATCACTTTTAATAATAATAGGTCCTCCGATGTGAAGTCGAAAGTCTTGTAGAATTCGGTGAATTCACACCATCTCCTTGGTGGTCTCGCTCCACCTCAATCGTTGACGTAGAGACACATTTCTGGTAGTAGCTAGACTAAGCAATGGAGCCCCCAACAGTATGAAAATCGTTCTTTGAGCATTGTGAATCAAGGCATCCAATCCAATCAGCATCAAAATATCTAATTGGATAAGAAAGAGTAGCATAACTCGAAACAAATTCCATGACTGGTTGTTCCTTTTAGATACGAAATAATTTGGTGGACCGCATTGGCATGGGATGAATTGAGAAACTCAACAAAACGGGCAACCTGTCCTACCGCAAAAGCAAGGTCTGGACGGGTGACGAGAGCCAAATAGAGGAGAATTCCTACTGCTTCCCGTCATGGAAATAATATGGCTTCCGCTGGTTCTTTCTTCTTAAGACGAGTGCCTGAGTCGTCCGGAATCTTCTTTTTAAAACAATTCATCTCATCCGGAATTTTTCCACAACCCCCGCTGTGTCATCAGGCTGAGAAAGGTGGATCTTCTTTTTCTTCCGGTCAAATTAATGCTGATGCACACAAAACTCTCCACGTGAGATCTGATTTGAAAATCAGCACCACGAACAGCTAGGAACTCATCGTTGAAGATCTGTTGATTGCTTGTTATTATTCCGTCGTCGACATAAATCACCAGAATAGTCATCTCCGTTCCATTGATTCGCAAGAAAAGACAAGGATCCTCTTCACTTTGTTTTAATCGGTGCTTCTTATTGAAATCAATAAAACGCTTTCCCCACACATAAAAGGACTGCTTCAAGCCATAAATACATTCATGCAGTTGACAAACTTCGGTCTCTTTCCCTGAGATGAGAAAACCCTCCTGCTGTATCATATATATTTCTTCTTGAAGAGAGCCACATAGGAAAGGCCACTGACGAGCTCTCCCTCAAAAGGCTCAAACGGAGAAAAAAAAATCGTGAAGACAACTGCAAGTCACCTTCTGTTGTGGTCCTAATGGCCCTCTATGACACTCCATCTTTCTGTGGGGTATGAGGAACACTTTTCTCCTGACGAATGCCTTTTCAGGTAAGCCAGGCTTCGAATTCATTGATAGACCATACACCTCCACCATCTGTCCGGAAAGTGCGGACGAGATTCCCAGTCTCTCCCCTGATGATGTTGATGAGGTCCTTGAATTGGTCAGCAGTTTGACTCTTTGTTTTCAAGAAACATATGAAGCGAAAGCCACTGTAATCGTCGATGAAAAGATCGAAATACAGGCAACCGTTTGGTGTCGACTTTTACATGGGACCGCAAAGATCAAAATGAATCAGCCGGCCATTATACTTTGCTCTGATGCGGTCAGTCGGGAATGGAGACCGTTGGTGTTTTCCATAGGCACAATCCTGGCCCGCTTCGGTTGTATTTATTAAGTTTAATTGTTTTTCATGAGTCGTTTCTAACGGAGCGGGGATGAATCTTAAAAAAGTAGAGGACCCTCCCGGCCCGCTCTCCATGAGCACTTCCTTTTTGGTTAATGAAATGCAGACTTTGGTGCCGGAGAAAATCACACTCCATCCGAGGCGGGTAGCAACCGAAATAGAAAAGAGGTTCGTCCCGAGTTCTGGAATGAAAATAACTTTCTTGATACGATTTTTGAGCCGGTTTCATTAGACCATTAATGATTGTCCACACCTTCAGGTCCAGGAACCTTCAGGGACTGCAACGTAGTCAACAAGTGCTTCCCTCTGGCCAGTCATGTGTTGTGTAGCTCCACTATCAGCGAACTAGTCTTCGGTGCTTCTAGTATCGAC
Source organism: Daphnia pulex (assembly GCF_021134715.1). NCBI lineage: Eukaryota > Metazoa > Arthropoda > Branchiopoda > Diplostraca > Daphniidae > Daphnia > Daphnia pulex. The sequence continues at coordinate 3,001,764 of NC_060021.1, read as the reverse complement.
TAGTATCGACTGGTAGATATGAGGCTGAAATCTTGATCTTCAGTGGCATATCGGTAGTGGAGAGATAAATAGCAACGTTCCCTTCGTCTACTTTCTTTTTCTTCGCCAAATCGGCTCTTTATGGTGTTTATGGTGTTTATGGTCAGTTTTTTCATGGCGTATCTTTGTGTTGCAGAATTCAAAGCTTTTTCTTTGTAATTTTCCACTTTTGGAGCCATCTCTCTCTCTTCCTGTAGAAGGAGGGATGTTAGTGCAACCAAATTTTGCCATTCAATTGGGGAATGTTGCCATGAGAATACAAAAGGTCGGTAGTGTTGAAACCTATTATTCAAAGGCATAATGAATCACAGGGATTACTTTGAGTAACTAGAGTTAAAATACCTAGACAGTAATATAATATTATAGAAGAGACAATAGAATATAAGACGGGAGATAATAGTTACCGTACCAGAGATAGTTTCAAAGAGAGATCTGTTAAAAGGCTTCAAGAATCTCTAGCCGACAATAATAAAAAGATTCACAATTGGCTTTGGCAACCGTCACCATTGAGTTGCGGAAACCTATAGCTTTAATTGCTTTAACAGGTAGGCCTAAGGAAGTGTACAAACAATCTTAGTGATTAGCTCTCTCTCATCAACAGGTCGGCCAACCTCGCCCAAGTGATGGGCAAGAGATTTAATCTCGGCAATATGGAGTTCTATATCATTGTCAGCTTACATATAAAAAAATTATCGTGAAGGAAAAATTTAGGCATCAAAGCTGTTTGTAATCTAACCTGGTTTTTGTATTCATAAAAACGAACCTGTAAGTCATACAAATTGTCTTGTACCTGCTCTAAATGTTGTGCTGAAAGAGCTAATCACATTGGGTGGGCATTTGTGCAGTCGACAAGTATTCTCTGCTGTGCAATCTGCATACATAACAAATGATATCTTTTTAGATCTACATTGACTATGAATGTCAAATGTGGGTAAATGTAATAACCTCAGTAATAGCTGTAATGTAGCCTCTGCCTCGACAATGCTTTGCTTATTTCCATCTAATTTCTTCCTCGTTCTCAAGTTCTTCATCATCATTAAAGTCCTGTCTGTGCAAAATGACAATGAGTTACAAAATTTTGACAGAAGTGAAATACGTAATTTCAACTAGATAATGAATTATTAATTCTAATCTTGTCGCAATACGTGATTGCAACTAATGAATTATGTATTTCTTGATTGCAACTAATGAATTACGTAATTCTTGATTGCAACTAATGAATTACGTAATTCTTGATTGCAACTAATGAATTACGTAATTGTTGATTGCAACTAATAAACCTACATCAGGTAGAGTTTCTTCTCCTGTAACAATCTGAATCAGATTGTTATGAATCAGAAGTTCTATGAGTAGGACCCATAGTCCTAATTTCCGTAGAGAATAGTTGTGTCCATCATATTTGGAAATATGTGAAATTTGACTTGAGATGGCTGCCATTTTGCATTTATTTCTTAATGTTGCGTAGTCTGGGCCCATAACCTGTTAGATAGTGTGTTTTATCTGTACAATAACATAAACAAAATTATACTAAAATACCTGTCTAATATCACTTTACTCTGGCGTCTAATTATACACTTGATAATATTTAGATATTCAGGTCTCAAACACATATATTGAAGACGAGCACGCTCACGCCAGATAGCTATAAGCAGACGAATATATAATACATATGAAAGAATGTTACGGGGAGGGAGTGATATAAAAAAAAAGGTTGCAATATGTTCCAATGACATATCCAACAAGATCACCATTATTAAGACACAAATGGAACCGATACTGGAACTACAATCCCAAATAACAGCCGGGTTCTCCAGCCTAGACAGACGCCTGCCAATGATGTGCGACATGATCAACAGATACAGAGAAGACAGGCTTCCCCAACAAAAGAAAAAAGACAAAAGAAACCAACTGCCGTATTCAAAACCTAGAAATCAGTGAAGTGGAACCCAACCAACATAACAAAAAAAGAAAAAACGAAATCTTACCTCTAAAGAAAACAATGACGCCATGCTTCCCTCCCCCATCAAAGCCATAAAATTTAATGCAAGAGGATTCTCCGACACCACCACCCACATATTGTCCTCCTTAGCGAAACGCATTGGAAAGACGAAAAAAAATCTTCTCAGCAAAACTCGTTTACGAAAAATCGCGTGAGCCAAGGAGGAGGAGTTGCGATACTGATAAAAAAATAATTTTTCAAACCACCATCTTAGAAGTCCCATCACACGAAATCGGAGTCATCTCAGCGTATTTCCCAAATGGCAATCGGTGTACGTACGAAGAGCTAGAAAAACTACTGAAAAAAACTGGAAATAATGCCATCGTTGGAGGCGATCTAAACGCTAACTCAGACCTATGGAAAGACGGTTACCAAACAAATAATTCCTGAAGGAAAGTGAAGCAATTCCTAAAAAAAAGACGACAAATTCACGCTATTAACACCAAAGAATCTCAGAACAAGACCATCTCTTAACGACAACCGAAATGCAACGATAGACCTTACGCTGTGCACACCCAACCTGGCACACTTATCAACTACAGTGACCATACCATACTGGGGAATTAACCATCTTCCTTTTGTCATCGAGATAAAAGTCAAGTCCACAACACACACACACAGACCAATCTTGAGATTCGAAGAAAAAAAGTGGTATGAGTGGAACGTAGAAATAATCGAGATCCAACTAGAAACAACCCAACAAAACCAAAACGCTGAGGCTAGCTACAACGTACACCCTATACTCTGCAATGATGAACGCCAACAACCAATTCCTTGCCCCCAAGAACAGAAAATTTCCACGAGAGTCCCACAAACCATGGTGAACCAAATTTTCAAAACCACAGCTTAACACGCCAGAAAAGCATACCAAGTCTGGCGTGTTACCCAGCTCCAAAACGAGAAAATCCATCTCAATAAAATGGAAGCAATCAAGAAGAGAACCACCCTGGAAGCAACGAACAGCTCGTGGGAGGGACACATCGAATCACTGGAAGACAAAAACACGCAAGTTTTATAGCAAAGGTCATATTGCTATTTGCTTTCAATAAAAAACAAAAAAGAAAGCGTTTTTATAGTAAAAACTATGCCTTTCCGTTAGAATATATATCTGATAAATAACAAACAAATAAAGTATTTAACTTCCTTACTCGGAATCCAAAACCCAAACACCTAGAAGTTTACATTGATGGATCATTGTGCGAGACAACAAAAAATGCCAGCTATTCATTCATCTAAAAAGAAAGAACAAGAAGCATGGCTACAAAAAATTTCGCAAAAAGTTTCAACGGAGAGCTGTATGCCATCAGGCAAGCCCTATATCACATGAACAAATACGAGATGAACACGGCCACCATTTTCGCTGACTCAAAGTTCTCCATCCAAGCGATAACCAACTTAAAATGGTACGAATAGAAGTACGAATAGAACAGATTACGAATTTAAACTCATCAAGTACCAGAATATTCTTAACTTGAATTCCTTTCCATGCATGAATTCAAGGAAATGAAATTGCTGACAAATTCGACCACATCCGGAAACTTGACATATTACGTGACTAGCATAGCAATCAAAAAGGTCAGTCCACGACAACAAACCAATCAGAGTATCAATCAAGAAAAACCTGAATCAGCAGTCCCACTAACCACCACTACGGTGCGTTGTTGCACGACTTTTGCTTCGGATACCTTTAGAGTTTGGACTTTAAAATGCTCTCTGTCCATGTTAAAATTCTAATAAGGGGATTCGAAGGGAAACTGCTATTTTACTAGCGATGTTTTATTAAATTGCTCCATTTAGGAGTGGTAAGGAGATTTAGTTCAGTTTTCAGTCGCTTTTTTGCCTCTTCGTAACGCTACAATCACAGAAACTTAAAAAATTTTTGTAAACTATTCACAATAAACACTATCGAGTTCAAAGATTTACTTAAATAATAAAAATTGTAGCAAAAATTAATATGTGTTCATGTATTTTCAAAGGAAATAGCATGTAGTTCAATGACACACCCGTTTGGTGGCGCGACAATAAACTCAACATTTTAGTAAAATGAGCGGAGATTTAACATGGACGCGGGAACCATCTCTCCATAGTCCATACCAATGGCTTTGCTAGAGCCATTAAGGGGAAGGTCTGTCAACTACAGAACAGAGTTTCCCTTTGGCTGCTGACCAGTTTGAGCTCCCCTTTTTTCACATCTTCCTACTAGTGAACTGCTTAAAGTTCTTTGTTGCCATCTTGTGACAGACAAAAACATTGCTGTCAGTATTTATCTTGATTTTTTAGGATATTGACTTAGCTGTAAGTCATTATTTTATTTGATTAATTTGGCATATGAAAAATATCGAAAGATGACCGAGTCCAAACAAAACGTCATTTAAATAGTATATATAGTGCATATATTTGTGCATTGACTCGACGAACTTGCAACAAAGAATGACTGAACCAACGAAACAAAAAAAGAAGTTCATGAAAAATGAAAGTCGACACGCATCGGATCAACGAAGTCTCAGGTTGATGTTACAAGACATTTAAGCCTACTTGAGAAACATGGTTGAAAAAGTTTCGAGCAAAGTAGCTGACTCGAGACTTACTGCTGATCCAGAAACTAAATACGAATAAATTTTTTAAACTATCAGTCGAGTGTTGCGTAATGGAATCCGTATAATTGATGCGCCTTGGTTCGTCCCAAAATTTCTTTTCAAGAACGGAGCTATAATCTCTCCATGATTGATGTACACATTTTCTGGTCAGTCTAACTTCTTCAATTGGGTTTAAGGTAATTGAAAGTAAGGAAACCTGTGCACCGATGTTCTGCATAGTTTATCGAGAAGTGGCTTTGAGGTTTGGTATTCTGTGTGAGCCTGTTTATTGTTTTGAAAATATCAACATGGACCATCCGCTGATTCTTAGGTGCCAAGAGTTCCCAGAGTAAATATTACATTTGTTTTGGGTTATATAATTTTTTTGCGTTTTCCTTGATCTATTTATTCAAGGCAATACGATGGAGAAAGATTCGCCTATATCGACGTCTGCAACGGTGTATCTCTAATACGTCTCAATCATATGCGTTGTCTCGGTCCTTTGCGAAATTGAAATAATTAACTCCGTTACTATTACCTTGAAACGGATCAACCAGCTCCAGAAAACTTGATTTTCCACCGAATGTTTCAATCAGTTATTGCTTGTGGGGAAGTCGCATTGACGATACATAGCCGTATCTTTCCTCAATAGAATTTACGGATTAAATTTCACGGCGCATATGAGGGAAAATGGGGTGTACCTAATAAAGTGAACGGTACCGTAGCGCCATGGAGGTTAATCCTACATCAACTTTGCTTGTGTAAAAAATATATATCATCATTAGATCTACTCAGGAAAAAAAGGAAAAAAAATCTAGCCCAAGCCGTTCGGGTAGTATTTGACTTTTTCTAAGACACGTAGTGCCATAAGAATGCACTGAAAAGGGGGGGGGCTGTACCTAATAGCTTGGTGGGTACTGTACATCAAATGTTTCATTTCCCAGAGACAAATCATCTTTCGTGCTATTCATTACTATTTCTTCGACGCTTTCAAAAATGTTCAACTAAACTGGCGTCCCGAGACAGCGTCTGGCGTTCAGCGGATTGTCGATGGGCCCTTCGTCACGAAGAATTCGATGTAGTAGATGAATTTGTTGACCTACGTCGTTTCTGACCACGCGTTTCCTCTTCTTCACTTTCACTTCTTTCGTCCTCTTCTTCACTTTCACTTCCTTCGTCCTCTTCTTCACTTTAACTTCCGTAGTTCTCCTCTTCACTTTCATTTTTTTCGTCCTCCTCTTCTTCTCATCCTTTCTTCACATTCACACGACTTATTGTCTTCGACGCTCGATACTTGATTATTTGTCGAAAGACTGTTATTTTCTTCGTCCTTCCCTAATGCAGCAGAATAAGAATCAGTTTCGGCTCTTCCGTTTATTTAAGTTTGATCGGAGGGAAGGAGGCCATCCATATCTGGAGTAGGTACAAGACTGTGTTCTTCTATTACATCTGGCATTGATCCCGCGGCTACTGCGGTATTCTGATTAGGCAGAGGCCATTCTTGCAACGGTATTTGGTATAATAATAATACAATGTCCATAAATGAAAATGATGTAAAGTATTCATGCACATTTAAATATGTTTGTTTAAAGTAACCTGCAGTTCCCAAGTTAGTTGGACGAACCATTGCAGGGGGGACAGCATGCTAACTTTGTCCCTAAGCACGGCCACGTCCACCACGCCCACCTTGGCCTCGCACGGATACATGGGCTGCAGCATGCTCGCTTTGTCCACTAGCACGGCCACGTCCACCACGGGCACAATGTACCATATCCAAAAATAAAAATTGTGTAAAGAGTTTGTGCACATTTAAGATATTAAGTTAGTAATAATACCTGCAGCATCCTCACTTCCACCACGGCCACGTCCACGTTTACCACGTCCACTTTGGCCACGTCTACCATCACGGACTCGTCCTTCACTGTCCAAAACGAAATCTCCAAAACGCTTTGGTACCTACAAAAGAAAACTAAGTCCACTGACACTAAAGAAAGCTGGAAGCAAGACTCAGAGTTAACTGAATAAGACGTAAAAACCTGTTTATTTCTTGTTGGTCGTTCCATCACGAACACTTACAGTCGATGGCTTCGGATTAGCGAAGCCATAAACACACAATCACTTTCACACGAGGCAGCACGAATAAAGGACGAACGACAAGGCTGACCATACGAAAGGGCTGCTGCGGGAACTGGCGAAACCAAAGCGAATACAAAGAATGTAATATTTACACTGTGTTTACAAGTCCATTTCGTTTTTAAAATGACTTCCTCAAATAAAGAAAAGATATGTGTGATTCACATAGTTAATACTGCGAGTATGGAGAACATGAAAATATTTTACGCCAAAAAACTTTTGAAATGAAAAAATGCGCTACTTGCTTACAGTTTCGAACAATTCAGTTCAACAAATTCAGTGATGCATTTATCCTACCTGAAACTCCTAATGACAACCAGGGCTATCACTCTTCCTGTTATAGTAAATTCACTTCTGTTTCCAGCAGTCAGATAAAATTAGCCAAGGAAAAACAGTGCAATAAAAACAGTGAAAGTGCAAGTGCAGTTTCAAATTCTTCAAGCGTTCCAGGTAATTTTCATAAACATTTTTGTAAAGGTTATCCCATTAAGAATTATCCTACGTTTTGTAGATGCAGAAAGAGTTTCTGCAACATAAAGCAATTCTAACACTCCTGCACGTAATTTAACTTCTGGGAAACAGGCTAATGTGAGCATTCCAAGAACTGGATAAAGTTTGAAAGGAACATTATGGGAAAAATTAAGGTCTTACAAGTTGCTCGACAGAAAATATTCAAATAACAGAATCAATAAATTGCCTTTATATTATTAATAACAATAATAATAATAAATAATTTTTTTATGTTTTCAGATTAGTATTATGAATGACACCGCAGTCCTGGAGGAGGAAGCCATAGTAAGAAAGATAGGTAATCTTGAATCGAACTTGCAATTCGTATCTAAAGAAATAAAATATTATAATTCGTGCTGGAAAAGTTTGCTCATGCAGCCAAAAGTGCAGTAAAGAAACGAGAAGAGGAACAGCAATTCAAGTGGGTTTTAAACAAGAGCATTAGGGAAAAATCTACGCAAAAAAATTATAGCTTTTTTGGAAGAAAAAATCATGAAGGAAGAAGAGGTTCCTCGTGTGAAAGATATCACAAAACACTATCGATTGCTTCTATCCGACCTTTGTTTGGATTATAATAGCATTTGTAGAGTGCGTAAGTTTCAGCTATATGAGAAATTGATCAGCTATTTTGGTGACAAAGTAACAGTCATAAATCACACTGTCGAAGGTGTTGGGCAAATTATTTTCAAATCCGACTTGAGCGTTGACAAGGCTTTACTGACAACTTTTGATACGAACATCAGTTTTTATTGCAAGGTAAAAACACTTCTAAAAGTAAGTTGATTTTTAGTTTAGTAATATAATATAATTAATTTAAAGGTGAAAGAAGAAGTCGCCTTCATGCTTCGCAATTTGATATTGGAAAGGCCCCGCAATATTCCAGTGTTCTGTATTTGACGAATAAAATACAAAAAAATACTTTAATACGCCCACTAAAGAAGGCAAAAATACAAATAAAATACAGCTTTATCTGTATTTTTTTTGTATTTTATTCGTCAAATACAGAACTGCAATATTCTGCCGAAAAATCTTAACATTGAGGATCTCACTGCCGGAGAAAGTAAACCACCAAATTTGCTTCGAACCTTTTTTGAAAGTCTGGTAGCAGGTAAACTTTGTTTTATAAGAGAGATATGAATGTAATTTTTGTATCTCAGTGTATTGTCATCTTGACATTCCAATTCAGGTCTCAAGGCTCATAAAGACAAAAGTGATATCTCAAACAGAAAGATGATTAGAATAGATACTTTGATGGATGACACCATTTTTCCCTTACTAATGGACTCTAAAAGCCATCAAAGCAATTGATGCTCGAGATTTACCTTAAATTTGCAACAGGTAATCAATGTTATTGCTATTCTCATGGACGTTGAAAGTTTTAGTACAATATATTGGCAATATAGGAAAACGCGAGGTGATTGACGTAATGAATCATTTTGGACATTGCGTGAGCTACAATTTTGTAGAAGATTTAGAAACAGAGCTAGCTTTGGTGCTGTTGAGGAATCTAAGTTATTGCTGAAAGTTTGCATCGCAGACTGGATCTAAACACTGGAGTTGTCTTTGATAAATTCGTTACGGGAAAAGATACGTTACATGAAACGGTGGGAATCGCGACACAAGATATTCCCCCTGATGGTGACAACTTTCTTCAATTGGCTAAATCCGAAGATAACGAATGTGATATCATACTACAAACTGGGAAGTGACGACGGTAATTCATATCAAGAGATATAATAATTGAACCTTATTACAAAAAACCTAGAATGCTGTCTGAGCCCATGCTGGCTTAAACAGACAGTAGGAGATCACTTCCACCACCTAGCACTTTGAAAAATGCGTTTAACCTTGACTTTCTATGGATGTTATCACTATGCCACTGGGTGCCAAATACCCCTATATGGACCGGCTGGAATTTTTGCATTGTAAAAGATGTCCTCCCTCTTCAAAGAGTGCGTTATTTTCGCAAATAGACGCATCAGCAACTCGAGTGGACGTGGTAAAATAGACAATGGAAGATCAATCTTCGAATCTTAAAGAAGTGTAATCAGAGATACATCTCCGTTACTTACGACCTCGCAATAGCAAAACAAAGCACTCAGTATCCAGTCAATAAAGAAACCTAGATTCAATAACCTCTTTATCCAACTCGGATTTTTCCACATCTTTCTCTCGTTTTTCAGCAAGCAGCAAGCAGCAGGCAAATTCATCGCCGAGTCTGGGACTCCATATCCACTAACAGAAAGCGGAGTACTGGCTGCGGGATCGCTCAACGTTTCCCTACTTGGCACAAATTATAGTCGGTGTAACCGCATCCATCCACTCCTCGCGGTTTCACTAGAGATTCTTCACTTTCGTTCATTTTTTAAAAAAGGAAGACAATCCAGCGTTTTTTGTGATCTCTTAAAATCTGAGAAAAAGATCCCTGTGGAGACGATGTCTCATCGGTCATCGGTCAATTCCAATTGAGCTACTAGAAATTCACGAAAAGTATATTTAATCTTAATATTGTTACTTCTAGTTCCTTTAATGTGTTGTCTTTTTTCAGATACAAATCATACAAGGAAATTACCTTAAATGGTGGGCACGTTGCAACTGCAAAATATTAAATGATCCACATAGAGCTGATAGGATTATATCATCGTTTTTCTCGATCGATAAGGACGGGAGACTACCGTCTTTATGTTCACCTTCAACCTGAAATGTCTAAGCTTTTTTGCGTTTAACCATCAAAATTACGTCAGGCGGCGTCAGGTATATTGCACAATAAATTAGCTAGTTTCTTATTAATCCTTCTTCTTCTTTTTTACCAGGTTTCATGATAATATGTTACGAATGGAAGACTTTCATCTCGGCATCACAGAACAATTTGAAAGTGGGATGATTTCGATTTGAAGAACCAACAATTCCTTTTCATGGACACCAATTGATCTCGTAGTAGATCAAACCATAAATGCTGAAGCGACAATTCGTTCACGTGTTAACATGTATTCTTTCGGTTTCTGAAAAAACGCCATTACTAAAACGTAATTCATTTTTTTAATAGGGATTATTACCTTTACTAATTCGAGTTCCGCAATACAGCGTTGGTGCGTTACTCACTTTATCCGCACGCAAGTTGCGTCAAATATGTTGAATGATTTGGGATTTCACAGGAAGGAAGACATTGCTAAAGCACACCCTAGCCGTATCCGAAAGGATATTAAACAACTCAAAGAATTAACGGACTTCCTTATTTCTTGAAAAAATCCTTGCCTATGCCTCTAATGAGACGAAAACATTTTTGCTTAACGTCAGGGAAACTGGCAAAAAAGCAATGAATGATTACATCAAATGTTGCCATGAAGATCCCTTTTCATTCGAACTCCCCATAACAAGACAGAAAATATTGACTTTCGCCAACGACGGAATAAAGATTAAACGAAGTTGTAAGGGAACCATAAAAGAAACCAGAATGGAACGTGATATGTTGGGAAAGCTGCTGATGATTTCACTCAATCAAAAACTAGATATCGGACTCGTCTTACAATACCAACTCACTCCCGTCCCACTAGTAATCAGCCATCTTGATGGGACGGTTAACAGTGCCGACAAAGCGGTGCTCTACAAAAATCAGGAGAAAAGAGTTGACAGTGTTGGACCGGAACTTATCGATGTGTACATAGTGGACGGATTTTTCTTCTTACACCTTTTGGATTCCAACATACCACTGACTTATGAAGATATCGCTAGGTTTATCCTGGTAAACTTTGCAAATTAAAGGCAAAGACTATTCATCTTGTCTTCGATCGCACCCTATCCCCTTCCATCAAAGATTTGGAACGTGATATTCGACGTGACTGTGATCGCTCAACCAATAACGGTTCCTTTGGAAAAACAAACAAACAAAATAGACCCGCAAATTTTTAAAAGGCCTTAAGAAATGATTCTTTCAAAATACAGCTTGTAAAGTTCCTTGCGGACGCATTCGATGACGCCTCTTACATTAATATACTTGAAAAAACAGTGTGTATAACTGAAGACACGAACCGCAACTCCTATAAAATTTTAGAAGATCGCATGATGAAATCCAAAGAAATAGATATGGAAAATTCACACGAGGAAGCAGATTCAAAGGTTAATGCTTACTCACACAATATCTTTATTCACCTAAATTTATTTTTTACTTTTAGATTATAACTCATCTCGCCTCCGTCAAAGGGCCAGCGCATATGGTTATCTAATCTTGGGACACAGACGTATTGGTCATCGCGCTAGCTAACTGCCTTATGATTAGTAACGACATTTCTGTATGCATGAATGTCGGAATCGCAAGCAAGAACCCCCCCCCCCTCCCCCGTTTTATTGGTATTTGTTTCCTGAACGGAAAGCTTGGACCTCGATTTGTAAAATCTCTCGCTGTCCTTAATTCGTTCACCAGTTGTGATCAAAATCCAGGAAAAAGGAAAAATCAGGCCACTAGCGATTCTCGAAAAATCATTACTATATCCAGATGCTTTCTCATCTCTTGGTACATCAGAAACAATTGACGAGAAAAAATCTCTACAATAGAGTTGTACGTGTGCGTAATGAATGGATTCAAGAAACATACTGGAAATGCAGATCAACTTGATGTCGATGACGCAAAGCTTAAATTTTTTTCAAAAATGTATCAGTCTGGATCAACCAATCCAATATCGAAAGTGAAAGGGTTGGATGGAAGCTCACTTCCTCCCTTCGAAACAGGTCTTATTCAACAAATTCTCAGGGCAAATTCAATTTGCTTGGAATAGAATTTTGCTACGGATCCTAAGCTTCATATTTTCCCACCAGACAAAAACGGTTGGAAGAAAGGAAAAAACAAATCCGGTGTCGAATCATATAATCTACGTTGGTACGAAGACGAAGACGAAGACGAAGACGAAAACAAAGATTAAAACAAAGACGAAAACAAAGACGAAAACAAAGACGAAAACAAAGACGAAAACAAAGACGAAAACAAAGACGAAAACAAAGATTAAAACAAAGACGAAAACAAAGACGAAAACAAAGACGAAAACAAAGACGAAAACAAAGACGAAAACAAAGACGAAAACAAAGACAAAGACGAAGACGAAGACGAAGACGTAAAAAAACTTTTGCCCTTAGGTTTGACTTCACTTGATAGATGTCTCTTAGTTTAAAGCTGAAAAACAAATTAAATAATTAAATTTTGCATTCTTCAGAATAGACTTCTAATCAACTGTTGATACATACCGGAAAAGTAGCCTTGTCCGTAGCTAATGTCACTGTTGACCCAGTCACCATCAAGTAACATTTTGTTGGGATCATCAAATTTCTCATGGCTGAGATGTTCCAAGCCACCAATCAAGTTTCTTTGTTGCTGTCTGAGTTCAAAAGCCTCGAGACAACTCTTTCTGGTTTTGTTCAACATCAGGAATGAGATCTCTTGTTGAGGGTAGGACTGAAGTAACACTAAGTAACGCGCTGTTTGACATCAGGAATGATATCTATGGCCGATGGAGTGACATCAGGGCGAGGTTGAGAAAGAAGTAACGCATAGAGAAATAGACTCTGCATCTGACTCACACTTTTTGAAAATTAAAAATCAGAAAAATGAAGAGTAGTCACTCATCTTTCTGAGAAAAAAAAATTAACCTTGTACGAGAAACCTAAGTCTTCTAAAAAAATCCCGTGCGAAGCACCGTTAGACCTATCTTGCGCGGGTTAAAACGCCCTCTTTTGACCGGGGTGATCTAATACCTGGCGGAGGTAATGTATTTGCCATGTTTTTTTTTAACATTGAATTCCTTTTTCCGGCTTTTGGAAAGTATTTATCGACGTCGCTGATTGATAAATTACGAACGACGCTCTTTTCGCTCTGCTGATCAAACAACGGATCTATCAACTGAAAAAGTTGGCCTTCGTGGTGCAGTTTTATGATTTTGTAGAGCATAAAAGTTTGTTTTCTATATTCTTGATTTGGTCGAATATGCAGACAAAACCGCTTAATAGATTTTCAGTGTTCTACTGGATTTGCTTCAGAAAACATTTAAAAAGTCTAATAGAATTTTTTGCGAACACGTGCAATACCATGTTTGGTAAGCAAAATTCTGGTGCTGAACATCTGAGGAAACGTTTACCAGGCATTTTGGTGGTAAAATGTTCTTGCCATAGAATTTAGGCTTATCTGTCTGCATGTAAAGCAGCTAACCTTCAATCGAATTGCCTTGAAGAACTACTGCACTACTTCTACAACCACTTCAAAAGGAGCCCCAAACGAAGGACAGCTTTTTTTTATTTTCAGGAATATGCCAAGACCGAGTTGTTAAAACTTTTTTACCTTCAGACACTCGATGGTTGACGGTGTAAGGGAGTGTTAAACGCATATTGGGTCAGCTGGATGCCCTTCGCCTTTATTTCGTTCATTTCAAGAGTGAAGACACGAGCAAAAGTAATAAGTCTTTGGACAATGTGATTATTACTAAAGTGGCGGACTGGTCATACTGTTATTGGTAGAAGGGCAACTCATGCTGGCAGGCAGCACCAGAACCTCGTCACAAACTTTTAACAATAAAAAGTTATATAAATACGTAACTGCACAGAAAAATATAATCTTGGTGTTTTGTTTATAATTTTAAGTTTTATATTTTCTGTGCGAATACGCTTTATTCTTTCTTAGGGGGTCTAAAGCCTCTGATCACCTTGGAGTTTTTCTTGCAAAGATAAGTTGACGAAGCAAAGATGGGGTTTCAACTTGTCCAAACTTGTTCAAGTGGTTAGTGCTGTACTATTCGTAATCTTCGTAATCTTGGGAAGTGCGTCTGCATAGATCCAACGTAGCCTGATTTAGTAGACTTCAGGTCTTCTCAAAGAAGCAGCACCGGTTTGTGAATTGAATGTTCTTATTTGTTTCTTGGGTGTTTTTTTTTATTTGTTTCTAATTTTTTTTTGGGTGGTGGAAAAGAGAAGGGTTTTTTAAATTTTTTCTGGATTTTTTTATGTCTTGCAATGCTGTGGGAAAGTTTCCTGGTGAGAGGGCTGGGACAGTGGATCTGCGATTTTCTTCTTTTTCGTTCAGCTGCGTGGGTTCCCTCGTCGAGAGAGTGGGCTTACGCATTTTGCTGCCATGTTTGTGTTATGATTTTTTTTGGCGAAGTATTTGCCTGGCTGGATTTTTGTCTTGGATCATTATATAAGTGGACGCTGAATGTATTTTTTTTTTGCATGTGATTCATTTTTGAGATACTTGGATTTTTGTGGGTTTTTTTGGTCAGCAGTGGAATTTTGGAAGTTTGGCGTGCCATGTTTTGGCGTGTTAGGGTTTCGTAATTTAAATTTTTTTTTAATTTAGTATTTCAGTTCTAGATTTATTAGTTTAACGCTCTACAGTCTAGATATGATTCGTTAAGATGAAGATTTAGTAGGTTAGAGGTTTCACAAACTAAGATTTTATCTTTGTTTGATTTTCTGTTCAGCAACGGTAATAACGTGGTATTATTGATTTCGTGTTGATTTGCCGCTCTCGTTGTCGGAGCTGCTTTCGCTGTGTTTCCTCTTCTTGCTGTCATCTGAAATTTTTTCTTTCTTTCTTTCCAGTTTGTGATTACTCCTGATTCGTGGGTGCCTGGTTCCCCCTTTTTTATCTTTAAGTAAGTAAAGTTAGACACATCTGATTTTAGTTTTGTAATTTTTTTTTATTTTACTTCGATTATTGTTGCCACCCTTAGTTGTGTTAATTGAGGTTTGTTGAATGTAGATGTTGGTTGTTGCATGTTGAATCGAAATCTTAGCAGCCTTTGAGAGCCAGGTTTTTGGTGAGTTCTGTGTTTTCATTCCAGAGGGCAAGTTTCATCTGAACATGATTTTTTAATTTATACTGTTGTTTGAAACTTGGATTTCATTTTTTTTACCGTTTCTTCAGGTGTTAAGTATTCATCATAGACATCAAGTTCCATTTTGGTGTATCCACCCTTGACTACATTTGGTTTCCACTCTTTTCATGTGATGGCCACAACACTTAATGGAAGTTTGTACTAATATTTTTTATTAGATTGGAGGGTTTGTGAAATTTTTGTACCTATTGCAGTTCCATTGGGAAGACCTTGAGTTTCTTTGAGCAGAGTTATTTTAACCATGTTCGTTTCTGGAAAATCAGGTTTTGTGTCCACTTTTTTTATCTGTGAGAAGTTTTGTATGATTTGGTTGGGCCTTTTTGTAAAGTTTGTCTTAATTTTTTTTTAAGTTACCTGCGTTTTTTTTCTGCTAGTATGATTTCGTGAATCAATGGGTAAATCGGGTCGGTACTGATGGCTTTCTCTACTCGGGCTACTCGTGCGGGGGTGTAGGGTGTAAAACTGTCCTTTTTTGATAACGTTGAAGTAGTTCTGTGCTTGTTTTCCGAATGCTTTGATCCTCATCATTCCTGATTGATTTCGTAGACCGAAGAAAAAAATTTGGTTGTTGTTTTTAAAAAGAACCAGTCTTGAAATCCGTTTTACTCTTCCTTTTATTTTCCATCTGAAATTTGAAATATTGGTTGGACTCTAGACTTAATCCGCAATCAGGCTTAAGCTGCATGAATAAAAAACAAATGAGAACATAGACACAAGGTACTTGATAATAAATTGAAAGTTTTTTGGGGGTTGCCATCTCTTTTCCTAAGATTTTGGCGGTCCTCAGAAGGATCCTTAGAAAGGTAGGGATTAAGAACAGCCGAAAGTGAGAGAAGTAAGTCAGAAATTTCAACAAAATTCAGGAACAAAACAAACAAGAATTTTTTTTAGTGAATTAAATTTTTAAGTAAAACAAATAGTCTTTCAAATGGCCCTGTTCCTTGACTCACGTCGACGCGAGGCCCGCGTGCGCCTCGGCTGGCGCCTCTGCTCACGCCTCGACTGGCGCCTCTGCTCGCGCCTCCACTGGCGCCTCAGCTCTTCAACTGCAACCCGATTTTGAAGCAGAGCCTCTAGAGGCTCGACAACGGGGGGGTTTGGGGGTTGAACAATGGGTGGAGTTGCTTGGGGATTTAGGTACACATCAAATTTATCACCCGAAAAGTTGTGAAAGACGCGATCAAACTGAACGCGGCAGAATGGGCACGACCATTTCACCTCGCACCAACTTAGCAAACACAGAAAACAGAAAGCATGCATGCACGGGGGCGTAGAATTTTCAACTGGTGTTTCGAGGCAAATCCCGCATGACCCAAAATCAAATTTAACTTTTTTGTCAGTCATTTTAAATGAAATCCCAATCAAAGATTTAAAAAAAAAAACAATTCCCAAGACCGTAAAATTCCAAAACAATAAAAATGAATAACTGGGACGCAAGATATACTTAGGAACGTAGCTTGAGAACGGAAACAGCACCTGACCGGACGGAAGTGGAAGAAGAGTGAAGGTGAGACTGTGAAAGATAACCGCAGAATAATCATCATCCCACCTCGGAATTTCTTATGTATCTTCCCTCCACTACTTGATGGTAGCCAAAACTCGCGTCTCCAGAGAATTATGTGCCGGTGGTGGGTCTTCACTAGGGGACGGAGCTAGTAGAGCAATCAGGGAGAGAGAACGAAAGGTGTGGTAAGTGTCGATTAACAAATTGGCTACCAAAATCATGTTCTGAATCCAACTTCAAACTCCTGAATAAACGCCGATTTTTCAAATTTTATGTATCACTTGATCCTTGATTATAGGAACCGCGTTAAACTTTAAACTCCCAAGCTCAATATGTCTCGTCGTGGTAAAGGAGGCAGCGTAAAGGTAAAGTTAAAGAACCCCTCCACCGGCTGGACTTCAAATCCCCGTCGGTCGTATCCACCAAATGCCCCACAAGAGATCGTACGTTGAACGCGTCGGTGCAGGAGCTCCCATCTACTTGGCTGCCGTCATGGAATACTTGGCCGCTGAGGTCCTCGAGTTGGCTGGTAACGCTAGGGTGTTCCGTTTTTTTGAATTTTTTGAATTTTTCAACGGCCGAAATATTTCCCATGTAAAAAAGGTTGAAAAATTGATTGGGCTATGTTTTAGATTTTTAAAATAAAGCCTAGGGTTGCCAAAACCTCAAAAACTGGAAAAAATGAAAATTTTCGTCAATTTTTTTTAATTTTTTTTCAAAAATTTTTTTGTTTTCATCATCGGCCTTTTGTGTTGTGATAGAACTAGTTTAAATACATATATCCTGAAAAGTTAATAAGAATAAGATAAAATCTAGGGGTTCCAAAAAATTCTGTATTATATCTGGCAACGCTTGGTCACCATTTATCTCGAGTTTCAGCTATTAAGCCGTGATGACGTGCCCTTCGACCTTCCTGTTTCATTTGATGTTATCTGTTATGTTGAACTAAGGTAATTTTGACTTCGATTTTATTATTCCCTATGAAAATGTACATTTACATTGGTTTTTATTATTTTTATTATTTATTGGGCTGAATTCACGCGTTTTATTTCTTGGGCACGGTATTTCTCGTAGCAAAAGGCTTCTTTTTATCCGTGCTCGCGTTAGGCCACTTGAATCTTTGAGCTGATTTCATAAACTAGAAATACTGCTTCTTAAATTTTACACGAAAGTTATTATGCCCTCCATGTCAATAATTCACAATGCTTTCTTTCTTTCTTCTTTCTCCTATTTTATTTACACTCCTCATTCAATGTCAGATTCCTCAGATCGGAGTGTGAGGGATTGGGGGCTTCAGGGTGCCTCTCTCTCTCTCGGCTATACCGGCGGCCGCCACCGAGGCGGCCTTGAAGGTCTAACCATGCATTGTAAATATTATGAACTTATATGCTGGAAATACAACTGGGCAGCGCTCGTGCAGAGTACGCCCATTTAAAAAATAATAAAAAATAAATACGTAACTGCACAGAAAAATATAATCTTGGTGTTTTGTTTATAATTTTAAGTTTTATATTTTTTGTGCGAATACGCTTTATTCTTTCTTAGTGGGTCTAAAGCCTCTGATCGCCTTGGGGTTTTTCTTGCAAAGATAAGTTGACGAAGCAAGGAAGGGGTTTCAACTTGCCCAACTTGTTCAGTCGTAGTTCAAGTGGTTAGTGCTGTACTATTCGTAATTTTCGTAATCTTGGGAAGTGCGTCTGCATAGATCCGACTTAGCCTGATTTAGTAGACTTCGGGTCTTCTAAAAGAAGCAGCATCGGTTTGTGAATTGAATGTTCTTATTTGTTTCTTGGGTGTTTTTTTTATTTTGTTTTGTTTTGTGGGTGGTAGAAAAGTGAAGGGTTTCTAATTTTATTCTGGATTTTTTTAATGTCTTGCAATGCTGTGGGAAAGTTTCCTGGTGAGAGGGCTGGGACAGTGGATCTGCGATTTTCTTCTTTTTCATTGGTCAGTTGCGTGGGTTCCCTTTTAGGCTGTTTCATTTTTGACTTTTTTTTTAAATTTTGGGGGGACGCTCGGATTATATGTTCTTTTGATATAATGAGACTATCCACCAAGTTTGAGCTAAAAAAATAAAATTTTATATGCGCGCCTGTCGATTTTCTCCAAAAATTGACATTTTTCGCATTTTTTTTTCGAATAACTTTTTTTCCACTAGGTTTTTTTTTCACGACGCTTGCACATAAGTTTCTAATCTTGTTATAGACCTGCACACCGAATTTCATCAAGATCAGAACAAATTATATATGCGCGCCGAGCCAAAACTCTATATTTCCTTGTTATATTTGAATAGGTAGGCAAAAAACGTTAACAGACAGATTAGCCAGACTTTTTAGTAACATCAATTTTTTTCTGTAGTCTTCAACTAAATTTTTTTGTGTGTTTTTCTTCGATTATGCCACCCTTGGTTGTGTTAATTGAGGTTTGATGAATGTAGATGTTGGTTGTAGCATGTTGAATCGAAATCTTGTAGTAGCAGCCTTTGAGATCCAGGTTTTTGGTGAGTTCTGTGTCATCATTCCAGAGGGCAAGTTTCATCTGAACATGATTTTTTAATTTATACTGTTGTTTGAAACTTGGATTTCAAGTTTTTTACCGTTTCTCCAGGTGTTAAGGATTCATCATAGACATCAAGTTCCATTTCGGTGTATCCACCCTTGACTACATTTGGTTCCCACTCTTTTCAGGTGATGGCCTCAACACTTAATGGAAGTTTGTACTAATGTTTTTTATTAGATCGGAGGGTTTGTGAAATTTTTTTACCTATTGCAGTTCCATTGGGAAGACCTTAAGTTTCTTTGAGCAGAGTTATTTTAACCATGTTCGTTTCTGGAAAATCAGGTTCTGTGTCCACTTTTTTTATCTGGGAGAAGTTTTGTATGATTTGGTTGGGCCTTTTTGTTAAGTTTGTTAAAAAAAAATTTTTCAGTTACCTGCGTTTTTTCTGCTAGTATGATTTCGTGAATCAATGGGTAAATCTGATCGGTAATGACGACTTTCTCTACTCGGGCATATTGTAGGTTGTGAAACTGTCCTTTCTCGATAACGTTGAAGTAGTTCTGTGCTTTTTTTCCGAATGCTTCGATCCTTATCATTCCTGACTGATCTCGTAGACCGAAGAAAAAAATTTTATTGTTGTTTTTAATAGGAACCAGTCTTGAAATCTGGTCTACTCTTCCTTCTATTTTCCATCTGAAATTTGAAATATTGGTTAGTACTCTAGACTTATTTAAAAATAAATTAGTGATCAATCGATATTACGTTTGGAGTTGAGGAGTGATTTCGGTGACTTTGTTGTAGGATTCCTGTGATTAAGCCGATGTTTTTTTTCGCTTGTTCCGGCGGTAGGTTGGTTCTTTTTTCTTCGCCGCTCGATTCGCTGTCACCTTATCGAATCATTTTTACGAACTGTGTGCTGCGTCGATAGAACTGAGGGTTATTTCTAGCAAAGTCAGTTGTTGGTATGTCAATGATGGTTTCGTTGAAATTACGATGATTTCTTCTTATTCCTCGGCTTTGGTTGGAGAATAGCCAGTAAGGCGTCATCGTGGTTGATGGTTTACGCCAATTGTCTCGTTGCGATATCCATAGGGTTTTCAGGAAAGGAAGGCAGTTTAGCAATGAAGGGATCCTTGGTGAGTTCTTCCATTGGTTCATTCGCTGTCGTTTCTAATTCCTGGTCGACGTCGTTGATATCCATTTCCTCTTCGTTGGTGTCGATGGTTTCGTTTTCTTTCTCAGCCATTTGCTGGGGATCCGTGTCAGTGATATCCAAAGCTAAGGATTCTGGGCTGGGTTGGTAGAAGTTTTCGTAGAAATTTTGGATGCTGTCGATGGTGGTTTTGGTGTCTTGGTTGCTGTACAGTTTTTGTTTTTGTCGTTTTTAGGCGTCCCACCAGTTTTTACCAACGACCAGGTCCGTTTTCTCGCGAAAAGGTACGAACATGATCAATACTCCTTTGGCGTATTCCTCTCGTCTCTGCTCTCAATCTTCAGACGTGAGGTTGCTGTTATCCTGATCCCAACACCTATAGGAGAACGTGACCCTCACGGTCATTGCGACAGAACCCACGAGGATTATGGTGGTACGAGACCACCACCAAGTCATTTCGCATCCAACTACCAATCACGTCCAATTCCTTTTCTCTACAAAACATCGTTGCTATTTTTCCCCATAATAAAAACCATTGAAAAAATACGAAAACACACAAAATGGAAAGATAATTTGTAATAATTAACAAAAACCCACCTGAACACTTGTTCCACCACAAACCAAAAGATAAAGAAAACTCATATTACAAAAAAACGTGATTTCTTCATAAAATCAAAATATCATTATTGCAATTGATAACATTCTTCACCAAGCCATTACATTATCAATTGTATCATTCACTCTTACTATATCGACGATCAACATCTAACACAAGAACAAAACTCCAATTAAAATTCAACTTTCTATGCATCCAGGGAAAATCTGTCTAAACACATGATAAACCACTGTTGACAACTAACCATACCAAAAACAAATATAGAATAATCAAAAATCACTCTGCTGCATGGCATCCAATTTTTAATTAAAACATTACTGATGAACGGCAGTTTAGTAAAAACACACACAACAAGAATGATTGCCAAAATACTGACACAAAAAATAGCTTAATAGAAAGTGATCGAAAGATGGAAATTGAGGCCGTTTTCAAAGGAAACGATTTCCCGGCAATCAAGTCAGCAGCAGCTGAATCCGCATCAGCCAATTCCACAGCAACCGAAACTACTAGCGGTCATCTGTCGTTCCACACCACCGGGTGTAAACTGCTTCTGAAATCACTGTCACATCGGAACCGGCACTACGAGAAAATACACGGTAAAAGCGGAAAATTACAACATTTTAACTTCAAGACTTGCTAACGAAAAACATAAAGACAAGCAGTCGCAAGCAATCCTAATGAAAAAGGAATTAGTGCTGACAAGATCAGCAAACATAGAACATATTTAAAACAAGATTAAAATGAGAAAAAAACATGAAAATTATGGTATATGTGATTTAAATGTAAAAGCATCCCCTCTACAAGACGGTCGCAATTTGCATACCGTGACGAAAACCCCCGCAAATCGCTTAAAAGAACAATGGAACCCCCCAAACGAAAATTGTTTCCCTATCTCTCTGAGAGGAACAGCGTCACCACCAGGAGAAAATTCGAGTAAAAAAACCCGAAAACAGCCATCAAGCCGTAGAAAAAGAACGTCTTCGCACAGTTGGAGTGGGAGGTGGGTGGAGTCGGGTCGGGTGGGGTGGGATGGTTTCTTGTTTATGTGAGTAATTATTAACACTCTCTTTTAGTCAGTTCAGTTGTGAAAGATAATTTAGCAAGTTAAAGATAATCAAAACCAGACTTCGAAATTCTATGAAACAAGAATTTATCTAATTATCTAACTTCCCATTTGGAAGAATGACCAAGGTTGCTTGTTGTTTAAACTATTTGCAATACAAAATTGTCAGCGTCTTTATTTGATAAAGATCCATCTGCTTTAGACAATTCAGTCTTCGTCCTTCGCCGCTATTTCAGGTTTGCAGGAAGTCGGTAATGGGCAGAGTTTTGTTGTAGCTAACAGTAGTAATGGTCAGATAGAGACACCACAGGCATGTAGCTTCTCTGACTTGTCAGTGGGTGTATCCAAAGAAAATTAGAATTCCTTTTACATTTATTTAAGAAAGTTAACATTGTGCCATCTCCGATATGACATTTCTCGTTTTGATTTTACTGGTCCACTGTTTATGAGGTGGTTATTATTATGTTACATCTGGAAAAAGCGCGAAATAAAAAAGGAAAAGGCCAAAAAAGCATGGAACCAACATGCTATACTACCAACATCTAGTTTCGGTGTGAATGATGACGTTCAAGATGAATATAACAATGTGTTGCAAAACACGAGACCACTTTTTCCAACTTATGCGTTTGCGTTTCCATGCTTTTGGGTTTCTTGCAAATTTTTACTTTTGATCTTGTCTGTGGTGGAAGGGCTTAGTCAAATTTGATCAGACAAACAATCTGACACGAAAATAATTACTATCCGTTCAGTGGAACAATGTGGCGCTAATGTCCAGTTTACCCTATCACTCTCCAGAAATGTGTGGTAACATTAAACTAAAAAATAAAAATACGAGAAGAGCATGGCCGTCGTCTATCGACAATTCTTCGGTTCATTCTTCTTTTTTGTAAGGTCATATTAAGTCCATACAACAACAATAGAATAACTTATCATTTTTTAGGAACGTCCCGTCGATGGACCTGGCTGGTCTGGTTGGCATCAACGCTTACTTGCCCTTGCAAGGAAGGGTAAATATCACCTACTACGCTTCTACAGCATGTTTCCAAACTTCTACATCTATTTGTAGCTGCCCTCCATTTAGTTATAAATGTCTGAAAAAAATACAAGAAGTAGCTAACCATTATGGCTACTTAAAAAAATTGCAATACCCTCCGTCAAAAACCCGATTTTTTGGAACGCGGCGAAAATCGGCATTTTACATAAGCTTCTCGCGCGTTTCCAAACTTCTGGTAGTTACTCTATATACATTATAGTTCTGCGTTTTTCAAGTTTCTCCTCACCTTCATCATCTGTTATAGCAACGAAAACAGGATTGTTCAATCTATACTGCTCTGATACTTTAAGTTAATAACAAGAAATAAAATGAATACAATAAAATTTAAGAAGCACTGAGGAATTCCATTTCAACTCAAATTTTTCCGTCGAAGAAAATAAAATATATATTCTTATTAGTTGGGATTTATTTAGTTTTATAAGATAGAGCCGCGATAACCATATAAAGTGGGTTTTAGAAGAGGGAGGGGGCCCCAAGGGATATGCGGGATATATTGATGCATAAGGAGCAGGAACACAATGTGAAAACATCATAAATGTATATTTCTTTTCCGAGACGAAAAAAGTCGAGTTGGAATGTAATAATAAGTGTTATCGTTTTGGCGTTGTCCACTACTTGATCATCGTACAACATAAGGGGGTTGGAAAATAACTTGATAGAAACACTGTCCATCGAATGTGACTCTCTTTCCAAAATATCAAAGCGTACTTATTACTACAGGAAAAATACTTTCTTTGTCGTGACAGACATTGCTAATCTGTACAAGATAATTTATGCCACAAGATTGAAATTTACTCTCCCATCATGTATCTATAAGTGTGTTGCAGCCAAAATTTGTGTTTAGTTTCAAAAGGAAGGCTTGTTTGTTAGTGTTAATAATTAAATTATATCCTCAGCCTATAAAACTAACCCCCATTATCCTTTGGCTAGGGATGTTGTTTATGCTTCATCATCAGATGAAAGCGATTAATAAATGCTTTCTCATTCGCATACATATGTACTACAGATCTAGCTAGCGAACTCACTGGGAATTCTCATACTTGCAAAAAACAGGTTTGCGGTATAGCTGTAAATAGTTAGTTTTGTATTAACTACAAGATTCAAACTCGTTAGGTTTTATAAAATGATAAGCGCTATACTTACTTAAATAAAGGGGATTTTTTGCCAACAAGAACTAGCTTATTACTAGTAAACATGGGCATATACGTAAAATACGAACGTACAGCATGTTGTTGTTTACAAGCTTAGTACGCATTATCCTAAGTTTATTTCAGATTTCTTTATAACAGCGTTATTACCTATACTTTCCCTATCTTCACGCCCCATAATAACGATCTTAAACCCTAAAAACAAAAGCATTCAAGTTTAATAAATATATTTTGCCATTTTATTAATCAGTTTCTAAGGTATTTGTTAGGGCCGTAACAATAAAGGAAGAAACCAAAGAATTATATGCTATACTACTACACATTTTCTTACTATTTGATACGGCAATATGGCTTCAAAGTCACCCAATCCTGTCAATCTTGTGGTCTGACCAAGTGAACAATCGAATTCTTTGCCCAGTAAGACGGGAGAATAAGTACTTTTAAATTCCTTGCCCATGAAAGATTAATACCTGGAAATTTTTTTCGCCCCTTCAATGAAAATAAAGTTTTTTCTAAGAAAAAAAACGACCATCATTCAAAAGAGTGCAATAATTTATGCGCTTCTTTGACCGCACATAGGCGGATGCCACAAAAATTTCAGAACTAGCCAAAAAGTTCAAGAAAACCCTAAAATAGTTTAAAACCTAAAGAATACCCTATGTTCAAATTTTTTGACCAAAAAACCCTAAAAAGCAGGAAGGAGGAAAGGAGGAAGTGCTACTCTCATAACTCATAATGTCCCTGCAGACAAAAGTGTCGAGATGCTGTAATTGCCGTTGGCAATAGAATGGTTCCTTTTTCCAGCACTAGATGAAGAAGATTACGTTTACACATGATTTTCAGATATTTCAACGACAAACGGCAATTAAAGCATCTCTACACTTTTTAGCCCAAGTAGCGTCTCCTCCATTCCTCCCTCATGTAACAAGGGTAAAATACACAAATTCTGGCAGCCTTGAGTACTTGATTCATTAGGCAATTAATGGCAAACAACGTTGTCAATTAGGGGTATAGAAAACATTTTTGGATTTCTGCTTTTCGAGAAATTAATTTAACCATGGGTATGGAGGGATAGTTTCCACTCTCCATGTTAAATTTTCCATAAGGGGATTCAAGTATTCGACGGGAAGCTACTTTTTTTCTAGCGATTTTTTATTCTCTTCGAAAAAGCGCCATCTAGGAATGGTCTGGAGATTTAGTTGAGATTTCAGTCTCTTTTTTGCCTCTCCTTTACATGCAATTTAAAATCTTGAATACACAAGTTTTTCTTTAATCCACTAGGTGGCATCTATTGTTTCTATTAAATTGACCATAGACATTTGGTTAATTGAATTTTTTCTGCTAGGCAACGTGTATGGTGTTTGTTTTCATTTTCAAATAACTAGTGCAAATAGAGGATAAATTTTAAAAAAAAACTACACAGCATTAGAAAAACTGAGTTTACCATTAACCAATGAATAATCGTAAAAAGCTTTCCGGATCCCAAAATAGGGCGCAGACATAAAAAAAAGTGAAAGTGAGCGAGAAAACAAAAATACCTTGAAATATTTAGGTTGGTTTACTACTCCCACTTCTAAACAAAATGAAATAGAGTTAGGCTTGTATGATATTGTATTGTTGAATTTGAGTAGGTGAAATCCTTTTCCTATGTGTATAACTCTAGTCAAGAGAAGAATCTGGAACATCTAACCAGGAAAGTGAAAAGTTTAACCTTAAAAAGGTGGAAATGTGGATGAGTCTATACTTTTGTCCAAATCCAATGAAACTCATGAAATCGAAAGTGATGATGATTCATCAGTTACACTTAATGAATCCATAGATAACAATTTATAATTAGGGCAAACATCAATTGAAATTGAAAATCAAAATTGTATTAGCTTAACCATATTTCCCCTCTTCTTGGTTGACGGAGTAGAAAATGATTCAGCGCTCTGGTCACCGATGTTGCGGGAAAAGGAAAGGGAATAAGACTATCAAGAAAGGTCCTTCTTTAACTTTACTTGATAGTTTTCTATGAGATAGCAAGGATAAAAGAACCTTTCCAAAGGATATTTTAGTCAAGGTTTACCCAACGGGGAAAAATTTCGAAAGGACTATTTGGTCTGGAGCCCATCATCAAGCTTAGTTATTTGTTTTTCTTGTTCCGTTTTTGGAAATGGCAATTGTGGTTCTAGCGATAAATCTCTTTTTCTATGCTGGAACAGAGGCATCAAGGATGGTTGGAGAAAGTTGAACGATCGCATTGAAGTGCACCACAGCAACCCAGTTCATCTAAATTATTACCTCAGTTGGAAAACAGCTCAGTTAAATCTCACTGAACATAGTGGGGTTGACTCTGCGATTCAAAAGGCACTCGGCGCCGAAGAATCCAAATGGCGTGAAATATATCGTTGCATTTTAGATGCAACGTTATTTTTGTTTTCACGAAACTTAGCTTTTAGAGGTAAATACTTTTTTTCCTCGAATTTAAATTGTTGTTATTATTCGATCGTATTCGTATTCGTATAGCATCATATATAAAGAATTTTATTTTAAAAAATATATTTTGCTTGCCACACATACATGCAAGGCTTTTGCAACTCATAACTTTTTACATGTAATTGTGACGATTCGCCCCTCCCACTCTTTATCTCCCCATACCCGATACATTTCATGGCTCGTTAGCCACGACCTCCCACTTCATCCTCCTAAAGTTACTGGATCGGGACTCTTGAGATCTTCCAGTACTGTTGCTTAATAGACCACAACACTTCCTTCCTGTTCCTTTCTCTCTCTCTCTCTTGCACCATCACTACTAGTGGTGGTGCGACTAAGTTCCCCCGAGTATATAAGTCCGACGCCTGCCTGTTCCCGGTAGAGTCTACACCGGCAACTGTAACCCAAAACACGAGGTAAAATACAAGCTTACAAAGTCATTCTTAGTATTATATACTTATTGTGAGGATCATCACAATTTTCCTAATGAAGCATAACATCTTCAAACAGGCAACGCCCGTTACATTTGTCTTACTACTTGTAAAATATTGTAAAATATGGATTAAGCTACTGATTTCATTCGTTTGCCACAACGCGATGAATACAATGGTATCAGTGAAACTTTCCAATTTTCCGTATACCATAGGTACGTTTAATGATGGAATCAAGTAATGTTTGCAGATAAAAATTCTATGCCATATTTACACTGCAGGTCTGGTTGACGGCACATAATAAGAATAGTGCAACCACTGAAACCTTTTGCAGCCAATACATGTCGCAATAAGTTTTGCGCTGTCAACCTTCAAGCAACCTGCACCAAAAGCCTCAAGTTCACTTCCGTAAGCAGTGGCTGGTCAGGGTCAATGAATGATGCACGTGTCTTTGAAAACAGCGAGAGGACAAACCCTACATGAAAAACTGGCGGGCACTGATTACCACATAATTGATGATCTTGCCTATTCCCTGTCTGAACGTTTATTAAAATCATATCGAAGAGTAGGTGCAATTGAGGTATGTATGATAAACCAAAAAAAAATAATGTTATTGATGGCACCAACTTTGGCATACGTAATGAAAACACTGTTTCATTTTCCGATAAGAACAAAAACTATTCAACCGTATCCTGAACTGTGAAAGATCTTCCATTGAGCGAGCATTTGCTCGCTGAAAATGAAAATTTTGACGGTTAAAATATCTTTACATGAGGCACTTAGATTGGATTGATTGGATTTAGCTTAGATTGGCCATTCCTTTAGATCTTCTAGATATGTTCAACAGGAATTTAAAAAAAATTAAAGTCAAATAAGTTATTAACTTACCAACAGTATCGGGTTTAGTGGCCTAAAGGTGAAGAAAACCAGTTTCTTGGACCTATGCATGAACCTGGAGCAAAGGGGATATGTAAGATGGACTTTATCAGCCAGTACCTTTAAGAATAACTGTGAAATATAAACAGCCTTGAAAGCACTTCTTAATTAACAGTAGCTTGTATGAGAAACTTATTCTTGACAACTAATTGGCATACTCCAAATACTGAATGTAAAAAAACATATGAGCAGTATTGAAGTAAGCTCTGCTTGTTATTAAATAACAAAATAAGCTACCATGATCCACCAACTGTTGACTTCAACATTATCTTACGGTACTATTCAGTTTGTATAAATACTGCTTTCGAACTTCAATTATTTCGTGGGTGGATATTAAGAATTGGTTACTTCACGTAGTCCAGCAAGAGCACTAGTATTATGGGAAAATACATTTTTAAAAATCCATTATAATACATAATTTAGGTAAACCAATTACCAAACGAGAGCGTAAATAATAAGCTTCTCGGGGATAGTATGTAAAGTAAACGTGGTAATCCGTCCCGTTCATGGCCGTCAAGATGTCTGTGAAAATTATATAGAAAATAGTTTCATAAAAGACGCCGAATACAGCAAAAATTTACCCTCATTTGAATACCAAATCGTCGCCAATTTAAGAAAATTCTGGAAGACAATGACAAAGAGGACTACCAAAAAGGCAGGATGAAGGCGATAAAAATATCTGAGCCTATAAGAAGATACAAAAAATAAAATGAAGTAATGGTAACGAAACATGAACATAGTTTACACCCGAAACAATCAGGTAGAACGAAATAGAAAAACAGGAGGATGGGTCACAGCAAAATGGTACAAAAAATTTTGGTTTGGTGCTTGTGTCTGGAAGAAAAAATATCGACGCGCTGGTCAGTGAAAAAAGGTCAGTTGTAAGGAATACTTTGTCGGAGCAGGTTATACAGCAGCCATGTATACGTCCAAGAACTACACCCTTCCACCGGGATACGTCCAGAATCTTTCAAATTGCAGTTTGACACTGATGAGATCATAAATTTCTACATTTTTCCGTAAACTCAAAAACAAAACGTGTTTCTTGCTAGCAGATCCGGAGTATAGGGCTCAGGTAACAGCGCATGCGTGGGAGCAATATTGCATAGCAAAAGAGACACACCAACGCCAAGAAAAAAAGAAAAAAGCACAAAATGCTTGTAGTGGAAAAGAGGGAATTGAGCGGACCGAAAAGGAAAACGGTTAAGAGTTGGAGCAGGTCGACATAGAAAGGACTGAAAAAGAACACGAGAGAGAGAGGATCGAGAACAAACGGGCTCTCGAAAAACCAAGCCGAGAGAGAGAGGGCCGAGAGAGAAGTTGATGATCGTGAATGAGAGGAGCAAGAGCGGGCCCAGCGCGAATGAGACGAAAACGATGTAGCCACGGAAGAATGTGAAAAAGGAGACGAACTGATTCTGTCCGAAACTATTTAAATCGATAGCGAGTCATCTGGAGCACCGGCCAGTTCCGGCACCGGATCTGCTTCTCGAGTATTAGTTTCCGGAGCAACTATTGCAGTTTTGCCAAAACCTTTACCAAGTAAAGGGTTGAAACGGAAGAAAGGTGATCGAGTTGCCCCATCTATGCAGAAGAGAACAATGGATGTAAAATGGCCAAAACACACTACGACAAGTGAGTCGGAATGTGGAACAGACAGTGGAGAGGTGGAAGTTCAAGCTGGAAAGAAAAAAGGAACTAAGAATGCAAAGCCTACAGAGTTCATTGAAGAAAAGCACCCGTGGACCATGGACAAGATTGAGTGCATTATGAACATTATGGAAGAAATGCTTGAACAATGCAACACGATGACAAAAAAATGTGCGAAAAGGTAACCAGCTGCTTTATTAACATAAAATATCTGACTAATTGACAATTGACAATTGACAATTTCATTGTAAAATAGGTGGAAAAGCTCATGAAAATCGAGGGACACCGCAATCAATCCGCAATGGATTGTAGTGTGAAATTTAAAAATCTAATGCGACACTACCTAAAGTTAAGCGTGCTTAGAAAAAAAAAAAAAATTAAAAAATCCGGAAAAGGCCATAAGGAGCGGCCTCTCTGGCCATTCATGCAAAGTATGGAAATACTGCTGAAAAACAATTCCACCGTGACTTTACACATTGGGTCATATGTCACAGATGTTGTAGATTAACTTTAAAGAAAGGTAAACTCTAGATTGGAAAATGTATACATTCCTATCCTACTTCTACTTCAATTTTCAGGGGAAGTTGAAGCCTATGGGTAATCGTCGTGGATTCTCTGAAAAGTAAAATTTTGGCGATAGAACAGAAACGAGCTAAGGCCCTGGAAAGTATCGCCAAATCGCAAGTAGGAACAAATTAAGTTATGAATAAAATTGTAATGGCAATCCAAGCTTTGGCTGATCGAAAATAAATGTCGTATTTCGAACATTTCCTTTGTTTCCAGCTTATACAGTTTTCCAATAAACGAGAATTGCTACAGACTTAAACCAATACAGAACTTTGCTCGATGACAGGCTAAAGATGCATACTGATAGAAACACCTGAAATTAAGAAAGTCCTTTAAGTCACATATTTATTTGAGGTATAAACAAACACTGGCTGCTTACCCATTAACTTCGCAGCAATTAGAGCCCCAACTAGGACGGACGAATTGGGTGTAATGAAGGTCACGTGGCTTTCCACGTACGAATAGATTCTGCATTTACATTTCGCGAATTCGAAAGCAGTGTCACATGCTTCCATAACTCTGTAAATTTCCATAGAGTCCAGGGGTTTCCTATAAAATAAAATTAATGACCATGGAAAATTTTACATTACAATAAACTTTTTCAACCTGAATTATCCTAGAGTTGTTGAGGTGGTAACGGAGAGGGCCATGCAAGCTCTTTGACTGTAGTGCTGCATTCAAGGGGGTGCACTACCAATGATTCCAACATTTTGAGCTCTTCAGTAAAGACTCAAGTCAAGACTTCATCGAGTTGGTACATTTACAAAAGTAGTTACAGTTTATTGGATTAATGAGAAATATCTTCGATATTTTTACCAAAAAGTACCTCTAACTTCATGGGAATAGCTCAGTAGGCTTAATGCATGAGCACCACAGAGAGTGTTTAATTGGCTAGCCAAAAATTCTTGGATGGACGACGACATTCAAACAGACCAAGATGGTGTAAGCCTGGGAAAATAAGAGGTCAAGAGAGACAAACCTGTTGAAAATCTTCTGGTATTCAAAGTGGGCAGTGACGAAGCTGAAATGCAAAACACATCCAATAATGCATGTGATGTTGACTGGATAACACAATTGTTTGATATAAATACAATGTAAATTGCATTGCTTACCAACGTGATGATTAACGTTACGTAACTACTAATTAGTCGTCATAAACCAAAGCCAAACGATTACCAATGCACTGCGTGATGACAGTTTGTTTTTTGTTATGACGCTCAGACGCTGTGTCGTCTGAACACAGATTTCTTGGATTCAGTACAGTGCCTCTAACAGCAACAAGAACTACAGTTAACACGGGGCCTTATGGCGAATCTGGATTCACGGATTTTCTTGCTTGAATCGCTCTAGATAACAGCAATCGAATAAAAATGCATACTTCAATGGGAGAAAATGCAGGCATGAACTTCCTTGAGCATTATCCGAAAAAACTTAAATGAGCCGCCGCCATAAGTTTTTCCAGACTTCGCTAACGAGGAAAACATGAGCGACTGGATTGCTGATTTTGTGCTTCAAAACACTCAACAGGTCCTTTTGTAACTACGAAGACGAAAAGAAGCTAGTGTGGACTATGGCATCAACTTTCCAGGGTAATTTGGTTCTTCGTTGGCTGTGACAGTAAACACTATATTAATAAAAAACAATTTCAACATGTTCCTGTAAATACTTCACATTCGGTTTACCATTCAATATTTCAGTCAGGTGTTGTTTGCCTTGCAGTACAAAGGCCGTTTACAACTGGCTTAAATCAAACTTAGAAGTTTGATGGAAATCGTCAGAAGTTATTCGTGTCTGTTTGACACAGCATGTAAGGAGTATATAAGGATATAACAGTGAAGACTAATGTGAAAGTAGAAATTTACAACCAATTTAAAGGTTGCAATATAGATGATGTCAGTGTACAGTGGAACCACCTTGTCCACAAGTTCAGAAGAATAAGAAAAATCATGGTAAATGAAGACCCATTAGTAACTGGCATTTAAGGCTCTACACAACATCCAGGATGAGATTTGTATGAACATATGTCTCACTCATTTGACATCTTGCAGTTGTCTTAAGTGTGGGCTTGACTTAATTACAATTTTTGTTTCTCGATTCGTTTTAACAGTTTGCTGTGTTGCTTAGTGTTGCTGCTCACATGGCAGGGTACTGTATTCATGGTCGTTGTAAAAGAGCCCACCACCTTCCTATTTTCCGCTCAAATGGATCCAACGACGACGTCGGCTGGAAGCAGTGGAGAAGAAAAGACCAGCAGTGGAAGAGGTGTACGTCATTGTCTTAGTCGTGGTAGTTGAAGGACGTCAAAGTCGAGAAGGTGAAAGTCAAGGTGTAAAAAAAGGTGAAAATTCTCCTGCTTGATCAATAGAGGATTCATGAAACTTGTCCTGAGCTTAAGCGACGGCGGCAACTCCCACGACTAACAGGCAAGAAAGTGTGAGACGCATTTTGTGGGAGAAAAGTGCTTAGACGATTTTCTTACTGGGCTATTAGAGAGAAGGCGCAGATTGATCAGTTGACGGATCGAGTTGAAAGAAAGTCCAACAGAAATAAATCTTAGTTTTGGTCGTCAACGGTCTTTTATATTCGGTCAGATTGGTTCGAATTCTCTATCTCATTTAATGACAAACTATCCGATCGATGGAATTCTTATCCCCCTTAAATTTCCCTTAAAAAGGTTGCCAATATATATTCTGAAACAAATGAACCTGATGCACAATATAAGGATGATGACAAAGACGACTTGAGTTAATAAAATTTGAAATTTGAAAGAGAATATGCATACCCATAAATGAATTCCGAATTGGAATGCCGAATGGTAATGTCGATTAGGCATGGTTGCCGAATTTGAACAGTCGGTTCGGAATACAGCCGATTCGGGAAATAACAATTTGGTAAAATCATTTTTGGCCGAATCGACTAAGATTCCGAAAATTATTAATACAGGGTTGTAGATTTGAATAATTGTAGATAGAAATGTTGACGCCTCAAGTCATTTGGACCCTGTTCTAATAGGAAAAACTAGAGATGAGTGGAAAGATACAGTGAACTTTCATTATTTAAATTGATCAAAGAAAAAGCAAAACAGTGTAAAAGTTCCGTATGATGGCTAAAAAAGCAACGGAACCTGTACCACAAATACGGCATTGTAGTGAGTGGACAGGACTTATAAGAGAGCGAAAATTGGATTTTCAGTCAATCACTTTTGGAATGGGGTCGGTCAACCCGTAACGTTATATTCCACGGAAGAGGAAACAACATTTGCGATAAGTGAATATTAAAAGATTTATCCGGATGTAAAAAGCATTAAAAATAATTTGGAAAATATCATTAAAGGACTTGTTACAAATTTCAGAATAATGATGTTTGCGTTACGAAAGTAAAAAATGACAGATAAAGATTGTTCCGAAAAGCAGCATTAGCAACGCATTCCCTGGAAGAACATTCAATGACAGTTACATGTTATGAAGGCCGTGACGCTTGGCTGAACATATTAAAGGATTGAGAAGTTTTCGCCAAAGAAAAAAACACGAGATCCCAGAAAAATTTCGTAAGATTCTCTATCCAGAAACACACACTGAGCTTGATACAGCCGAACCCACTTTTATGAAGTTAATGAATCGTCTTCAAACGTGTAATTGAAAGAAACGTGTAATAAAAAATTGTAGGCACTATTAATTAATAGATGAAGGAATTTATTCAACATAAGTGAAAGTGGACAACTATAAACCTACACAATGGAAATAGATCTAACGTGCTATTCCTTTTATTTCTTTATGGCTGATCACCTTTCTTGCCAAGATACAATCCATAATTTTCAAATTAAAGGACAACTTGAAAGTTCCTTACGAATCATATTCTGATCATATGAGAAACAAATGACTCGAGATATTAAAATATTTATTGATTTTTTCAACTACAAAGAGTATTTATGCTATTTATAACTTTTACCTGTTATAGGCCTATTCAGGCTGATGTGATACCAGTGATACCGAGTGTAAGATCCCCGATAAGAGTGCATCTGAAGAAAAAGAGCCCAGAAAGCCCACAAAACTGATAGGGAGGAATTCCACAAGGCAATTGTGTCTATTGTTCTAGAAATAAACTTACTTTGGTTAAGTACAGTTAAGATCTTAGATGCCTAAGTATTAAAATTTAATGTTCCAAATTTCTTTACATTTTGTTATGACTCAAAGCACAAATTCTCCTCGATTCCCCTCGCATAAACACAGGCACACAGAAAACAGAACCAACGAATCACATAACTTTTGACCCTTATATATTTTATTGAACACAGTGATCTCCGCTCGCACAACACGACAAAAAAAGACAAATCGGACCCCACAAAACAATCAGTAAAAATAAGACAATCGGTCTCTTTCGGATAGCACAGTAAGTTCAGACGTTTAGAATCAGAACCAGAATCCCAGAAATAATTCGTGGAAAAAACAACAACAAAAAGGTTCCATCATAGTTTGGATAGATTTTGGGATAATCGAAGAGAGACAGGTGCGTACACAATTTTCCCATTCCCCGTTTCGTTACGCCATTACTTTGTTTCTATGTAAAAATTGTCAATGATTTCTCTATCCCACACTTATTTATTTCTACCAAACACTAAATGTTCAATTCCGTTCATCTTGAGAGAAAAGAAAAAAGTTAATCATTT
Source organism: Daphnia pulex (assembly GCF_021134715.1). Lineage (NCBI taxonomy): Eukaryota > Metazoa > Arthropoda > Branchiopoda > Diplostraca > Daphniidae > Daphnia > Daphnia pulex. Next base: position 2,966,871 of record NC_060021.1, on the reverse strand, counting down.
GTTGTGTTCTCTTGCCTTCAATGTAGCTGTGCCATCTGCCATGGTTACACCCGTTACACCTTAATATTATGTTGAAAATATAATTGTTCCCCTTCGTATAGTAAATTATGCTATATTTGGCTTGTTTAACCTGATAAAAAATTTATGGAGACATTGTCGGTGTTACACACATTGATGGATTATGTAAATTATTTAGAAAGAAACTGTGTTCGCCAACGTAAAGAAAGTATTAAACACAGATTGATTTCGAAATGTCTGAAAATTATGTTCGAATTGATGATGTATTTATCTTAACCTGAGTCATTCACGATTACAGGATTGCATAGTAGCTACGCGTCGTATAGTTACTTGCCAGATATCATCACTGCTCTCCGATTCAAATTACGTTTGAAACAATTCCTATGTTTACTGACTGTTCTACATTTTAGAGACCTTGGATCTGAGTGATTTATTCAGTGATGTGAAAATTTTGAATCTCTCTTGATGTTGAAAATTTTCCTTCTCTCTGATTTCTGAAATACAAATGGTAAAAATTGCAGACGAAGTTTACAGTATTGCCAAGCAAATAGAACAAAACGCAGGAAAAATTAATTCTTCCGAGTTTCAATCATGATATTAAAGCGAACAGTATTGTTAAAAACGAGTCCACGACTCGTTGTCGAAATCACGAGTTGGCGTCGGAGGGCAGGGGAATGTAGAGCATCCAATGCGAAATTTTGCGGAATAGCTAATGGCGCAATCGGCGTCTTCCTATCTGTCATAGTTTTGAGTGGAGGTTGGTTTTGGCAACCGGGAAATTGGGTTCTGCAAGGGGCACTTAAGTTGGAAACATTAAATAAAGTATTGATGATGATACATATTTGAGGGAAATTGTTGATGAAGCTGTTGAAAAGATGTGAATAGAAATTGACCAATGTCAGGTTGTCTAACCTAAAAGTTAAAAAAAAATATTCCGAATAAAAAAAATAATAAATTTTCCATTTACATGGACAATTATCTTTTTTATTGTCCACAAGAACAAAACAAAAAAATATATAGTAAAATAGATATTAGATCCAGAAAATACACACTAAAAACATTTAGCATTTCACAATAAACACTAACATACTGTAAACTACTGGTAAGGCATAAAAATAAGGCTGCTAACAAGATAGAAAAAGTTACGTCAGACCATTACTTTGAATAGTTTATACAATTACCTTAAGAAAAAGAAACATTTGCGCCCCACTTCATCCCATTTCACTAATAATATTGTCAAAAAAATTGATTCATTATTCTAGGCGTCATTATGCAATGCCATTTATAAAAAGAGGAGTTGTGCAGTTGTCTCAATTAATATTAATGAAAAAGATATTATCTTTTTCTGTATGATGCATACACGCATTTACTGAATTACTTATGAATTGTGATATTGTAGTTTGTATAGATGTCCAGAAAAAAATAGTTTCCTTGCCAATAACCGTATTAGAAGACGGGACTTATTGCTTGACGCATGCGCATAACAGGCACTCCAACAAACTGGATTTTATTCAGAAAAAATTTTGTGAAAAACGAAATGTGGATCAGAGCTCGGGAAACAAGACAACCGATGCGGGCGATTTTTGAAGAAGTTAGGAAACTGTAGGAACGATTGCAGCGTTACACCTCAAATAAGTCCTCTTATCATAACCTAAACATACTAATGTATCCATTGCATTTTACAGCAAACTTCAACGGTCAATGCAGCGCGAAAGAAGAGTTAAATGCCTCCAGAATCTATAGACGAAGCAGGGGAAGCTTTAATTAATAATCCACACTTACAAGTATTTAATGTTTCTGCAATTCGTTTATTTCATTACATTTATTAAGAAAACCCCGAACTTTTTCCTATTTTTTGGTGCGATGTCAAATGTATGAAAAAGTGAGAGTAAATTTTTGTTGGATACTATTACGTTATGGCGTTTTTATCCCAATAGTAGGACAAAAGATGTAAATTCCCTCTTTTATCATGGGAGAGTTTATACTGGAACAGGAACAACATTGGTTTTAATATGCATAGACATTTTACCGATTTTGCGATCTTCGGAAGAGATAGCCTGCGACGCAAATTTTGCTACTCTTCCATTTCTTTTTGCGCAGCTTTTTAAATCCACGTTGTTGCCTATGCATATGTAAGTTAATTTCAATTAAACGAAAAACCCCAATTTTCCTACTTTCCCACACTTTTAGTAAGAAAATGGCTTCGTATTTTCACCGTACGGAACTTTTAGCTAGTTCTATACTAGAAATAGCTAAAAGAATAGTGAAATGGGGTATTTCCAAAGGTCTAAAATATTGTAGCATAATGGAATAATCCACAACCCGACATAAGAATTTTTTGTGAATTATAATAAGGAACATTTAGATTTTATGAAATATGCCTAACAAACTCCAACAACCTTATCATTATAAATTTGCCAAAGCTAAATACAAAATACCAGTACTATTATATGGACACGCTATAGCACCAATAAAAACCACGCTAATTATCTTTTAGCACCAATTAACAACAATTTTCGCCAATTTTCGTTTTCAACAGCCACTAAAGTGACCTTAAGTTTATGAATATGAACTAGGCCTATACCCATCAGAAAAAACATCACGGTAATGAAGTTCAAATATTTAAATGCATTTCCCCTGTTCTTGTGCCACATAACATTTCTTTCGCATACTAAATCCGTAGTACCGAAACAAGAACCAGCCACTCGGTTACAGGCGTATTATTTTAGGAGCATTACTTTCTCTTCCATTGCACCTTAAGTTTTTGGAAATTGTTTCTGAGTCTACACGATTGAAACCAGATGTTGTGTTTCTTAGGTGTTATTTTCCTCCCCTGGGTGGCCTCACAAATATTTCTTGCACTTTTGTGATGTTTCTTTTTCCTGAAATGTGGGGAAATCCTATTTCTCCTTTTTCCCCACTTTTAACTGGTATCTTTTGAGACCCCTTTTGACACCAATGATTTGTTTTTTAGCTCTTTGTAGCCTCAAGAATTACTTTCACCTGACTTGGGGATTTGGGGATGGTGGCTTGCTGTTGTTATATTTTTACTGATGACTTTTTCAAAGGCTCTTTTTTTGCACAGACTATTTAGGGTTTCATTTATCGTATTCTTTCCCTCTTGTTTTTATCATTTTGCCTCTCATTATCTTATCTGCTTATGAAGCGCATGATTTAGCAACTCATGTTCGTACGCCCCAGTTCAAAAAAAACTTTTCGTTTGATTTTCATAGGGCTTTTATTGATTCCCTCAATAGAGGGTATTTATTGTTGGGTTTACAACATTAAAATGCGCATCTCAGCCCTTTTTTTTTCTTTGGGATGCTTTGCCACTCAAAATTCCAAATTCCGTACTGTTGTGATGCTTTCTGCTCAGCCGTCAGTGTTGGCTTTTTCTCATTTCCCCTCATTCTGCTTCAGAACCCAGCGTATATTGCAGTTATATCGCCTTTAATAGAAAACATTCGACGTTTTCTTCCTTTGGGGACGAGATATGCAGTTGTTCCTTATGGACTTTCACTTTATTTTTAAAAAAGCGCAGCCTCTCAAAAAAATCGCCTCATTCCTTATAATACAAATCTTTTTTTTATTTATTTTCTGTTCACAGCTACAACAGCCTTTCTCCAAAAAGGTATCATCACTTATTGAATCAATTGGGAGGGGAAGCACTTTTTGGGGGAGATATAACGACCACATCAATCCTGATTACGACAGCGCTGTTTTTTGGATGACCAATATTGGCCTGATGCTTTCCCCCATCCTTTAACGCATCCGCATCTGCAATTTAAGCCAAAGGTCAGTGGGATTTTTATTTATCGGGTTGACTCTTGGATGGGAAAAGCCCTTCAAATCGATTCTTCTTTCCCCCTTGCGACAAACGGAGATCTCCAAATTGATGATCCCCGGCAAATGGAAACTTTCAAGCCTCATCAAATCTTCGATCAGGGGGATTTAGTGGCATATGAGATCAAAAATCCCCAACCGTCTTTGCTTTTGCTCAGCCAAACATTTCATGCCGATTGGAAGGCCAAGTTACGCACCACTACAGGTTGGCAGAAAGCTCAAACGGTTTCCGTCAATGGATTTTTTCAAGGTGGTTTCCTTCCAAAGGGCACAGAAAAAGTTGTTTTGAAATTTTTTCCTTGGGTCCGTTTTATGTGGATTGGGCATGTTTTTTGGGCACTTGTGATTTTGGCTCTTTTGATTCAATTTTCTCTTCATGATTTTCGTCCCAAAAAACTGAGGATTTCTTGACCTTGTCTTCTCTCATCCCCTTTCATCGTCCTTATGTGGCAGGCCAAGAGTTGGTCTATATCGCTGAAGCGTGTTCGAATGCTCAACTGTCGGGGGATGGGCCTTTTACAAAGCGTTGTTATACATGGCTTGAACAACAGATTCACTGCCACAAAGCGCTTCTAACCCATTCAGCAACGGCGAAATGGCAGCTCTTTTTTTAAATCTCAAACCCGGAGACGAGGTGATTATGCCTTCTTATACCTTTGTCTTCTCAGCTAATTCATTTGTTTTGAGGGGTGCTGTTCTTTTTTATTGATATCCGTCCCGATACTTTGAGCATGGATTAAACCCTCATAGAGGAAGGTTTAGGATTTAACTTCTGGCGGTGTTTATTATTCACAACCGGTGGTAATATTGGTATAGGAACAACTGCTCCTACACAAGCTTTAAGTGTTAATGGTAATCTTGATTTTACGGGAAATTTATTTCAAAATGGATCAGTTTGTAGTGGAAGTACACAATGGGGCTTAACTGGAGCAAATATTTATTTTAATACAGGGAATGTTTGATTCGGAACAACAGCTCCTAGTAATATATTACATATTGTAACAAACACTGATGCATGGGTATGCAACAAACATCTCTTGGTATGGGATTAAATAAGGACAATACAGGTGGAAATTCTAGAATAAATTTTAATATGAATGTTGAATGTACATCAAGTGGAAAGGCATACATCGGACCCTACATTTAGCTACTATACGTTCATATTCGGGAAATACATCTGGTATTTCTTTGTTAACAGGCGGAGCTGCATCCATTAATTTTTTAGCACAAACAACAGAAATAATGCTTATAACATCTTCTGGTAATGTTGGTTTAGGTACAACAGCACCTACTTAGTGATGGCAACCTAGTTACCTAGTTTTCGGCAAATTAAGGTAGCAGCGGCATTTTTCTTTTGAGTAGCCTCCCCCTTAAAAGTACTTTTATTTTAAAAGTATACTTCAATTTGGTCAAACATAACAAAAGAGGAGTAAAAGGGGGTGTTTTTTAATAGAAAAGAGCCACTCCTATCTGTATTTGTCAAAACTAGGTAACTAGGTAATAACTAGGTTGCCATCACTTGACCTACTTATTCCTTGCAGATATTACAAGATAATACGGGGGCTTATCCTGGAGATAATACAACTGGTGAATTAGTAATTTCAGGTGCTACAGATTCTACAAAAAAATTTTGATTTCAAAAAGATACAACCAGAATTGTTGGTCAAATTCAAGTGGTAAAAGCTGGTACGACGACTTATCCATTAATATTAAATAGTATAGGTGGTAAAGTAGGTATTGGAACAACTAGTCCAAGTTATACACTTGATGTTTCTGGTGCTGGTAGATTCACAGGAGGTATAACAATAGCTATAAGTACTCCAGGTGCGTGGGCATCAAACAATTAGTGCTAATGAAAATTTTCCAATGGTTTTTGTGCAAATCGTGGCGCTATAGCATCATTTTTATTTACAAATCCTGATGCTTCAGTAAGGTATGTAAATATTAATAATTCAAGTTTTACATTAGATGTTAGTGGAACAATTTTTGTTTCACAACCAATCGTATGACAATCTCCGGGTGGTAATATTGGTATTGGTACAATTCTATTTATATCTTTTACATGTGAATGGTTCAGCAAATACTGGTAATGTAGGTTCTTATGCTGGTTCTTATGCTAATTATGTTTGGCAAAATCAAACTGCTAATTATCCTGCATCTATTTATACATCTCATTTTATTGTAGATGGTCAAGGTTTTGCATCTCGCTAACTTGTTTTAATGTATCTGGAAATATTCTAAAGCTAGGTCATTATGATCCGCCATTCATAAAAAGAGTTTCTTAAAAATAGATCACCAGGGTTCTGAAGACCTCATGTATAACTTCTTTTGACAAGTGTACAGTAAAAACACATACGCAGAAGTAATATACTGAAATTCCCGAAACCTTCCTCAGTACCTCCTGCCTCTACTACCGTAATCTTTGGGAGGCTAAGAGCCTTTTAGGAGGGAGGTGTGCCGTGTGGGATACTAATACAGCTATGACTTTAAATGAATGTGGATGATCAAGTGTTAAAAATAGTGCACAAGAAACACCAGTTTATACTACATTTAGTACTGTAACAAGTGGATTATTTGCTAATGCAGTAGAACAAATGGGTATTAATGAGGGGGCCGTTCATAAATTACGTAAAACGCGAGAGGGAAGGGGTTGCAAAAATGTTATGGGATGTACCATGGGGGAATGAAGGGGTTGAAAAATTTTGACGTGACGTTCGAAATGTCATCGTCTTTGTCAAAAAAATTAAAATAAAAAGAATGCCTTAATAGATTTAATATCCGGTGAAAAAAGCAATGTCTTCAATTTTCATGAGTAGTAAATCTCCCATTAAACTCTTAAGTAAGAGGTAAATTATTCTAGTTACTATTAAGTCCATTCAGATGAAATTTATTCTCACTCATTAGTTACAATGGAGCATTTGTTTTTGACCGTAAGTGATTCTCAAGATTTTCATATTTTTAGGGGATTCCTGAAAGTAACTGGGATGCATCGGTACTAAATGAATCACATTTGGTCAGTCTCTCAGCGTACTTCAAAGATAAAGAACCACAGGTGCTGATTTAAAAAAAATGGCAAAACTTTCATTGAAGTTTCCACACATCTGCTTTACTGTGTCTACTTGAATAAGAATTTGTCATGGTGCCAGAGTTATCAATTCTGAAGTGAGTCCACAGTGGACAGTCGAGGTGATTTGTGTTGACGAGAAATTTTCAACATTTAGTAGTGTCCGATCACTTGGTGGCTTTAGAACTGCCATTGAAGATGTAACTTAATGGCCAGAGTTAACCCAAAAATACATCGTTGCTTAGGACGAGAATTCAGGGGCTTGCTCGACGCTAAAGGCTATCGTTAACTAAACTTGGAAGGTTGTCCCTGTCAAACATGAAGTGAAATTGCAGGATCCAGACTACACGTTCGACTACTGTTCTGGTGTCAACCTTTCTTTTGTGCATAAAGGAATGCCTTGTGGTGAACTCTACGACGTGGACATCTTCCACAATGCTAAAGACCCCCTAGAATTTTACACCCAACTGAAAAATAAGTTAGTGTGTTTTGTGCTTTGCGCGATAGTGTGATCTTGCGAGAATTGAATCCCTTCGATTGAGTACCTCTGTCAGGATCTTTGTGCATCACCTTTTCTGCTAAGGATAATTTATTTTATGGTGGGATGATAACCGCTGTTCAAAAAATGAAGTCAGGTTCATCCATGTATTTTGTTGTTCTCGTCGACAACGAAATTAAGCAACTGTTAATGCAAACCCAGCTATTTCGCATCTCAGATGATCTTGCGGCACCCCGGTGTTTTGCTACCGCGTGTTTTTTTATGCAGATAATGTGGCCGAAGTCGACGGTTTTGATAACTGTTTTCTTCCTTGGTGGACGTATTCAAGGATCTTCAAGCACAAGTAGTGCAAAGAGAAGAGGATTTTTCTCAAATTTGACTGCTTGTCAAAGCAATAAATGGAGAGAGTTTGCGAAATATCTTACGAGACTTTGGCACCTCAAATTTGGACTAAGGTAAGTTATTATTTTTTTGTTATTTATTTAAGTATTATTCACATCTGTTTTCATGAATAGCGCCTGTAGAAGATGAGTCAAATCGCGAATCCCTTCCAAGTGGCAGTAGCGTAAATTAGCAGCGTACGAGTCATTCCATTTTCAAGATCAAATGGAAGTATGAGTATCCTTCCAAAAAATCCGAACAGCAATTTTTTTATTTTGAAGCCACCTATCCATATTGCGGGAAACTGTGTTTGGTTTTTGAGCCAAATACGGGGGCTAGAAACAAAGCAAAAGGTAGGAAGAAAGAAACACCCCTCCCTCCAAAATAAAAAAATATGGATGAAACCAGACAGACGTCTGGAATAGCCTTGAGCGCACTGTCAATTTTTGGACAAGTGACGAAAAAACAAAAGTTTTTGAATCTTGCATCATAAAAAGGTAAAAATTCAAAGTAATCGTCTTAAGTCACTTCGGAAATGAGCTTAAGGCGGTTATTTCATTTTCAAGCAGATTACAAAAATTGAAAATTATATCAAATTCGAAGCTGTTACAGATCTGTTTTCGGTATGTTTCAGTATATTCCCATTTTCTGGGAGACAGCTGAAACAGATTCCGTTACAGGGATGTGTTCCATCTGGGTAATGTGGGTGTAGTATATATTTACATCTCTGTTAGAGTTCGATTGATCTTCAGTCATGTTGTGGCTCTAGAGGTTTGAAATATGTAAAAATGTGTATTTACTGTTATTATTTCAAAATATATTTTCACTACGGTCAAAGTTGACTCCACTTTTTTCTTACATGGACCATTCCAATTATATGATAAAAAGCATCGTACCTCATTAACAATAAGAAGAGTCGATTCTTTTGGACTTTTCCTTGTTAAATCTTTTGGAATTTTTCCCGTCGATTCTTTTAGTCTTTCCCTCACCGCATCTTGCAATTCCGCTCTTTCGAAATTTTATGCGACTAATCCATTCCCAAATCGTCTTCATGAGTAATAACCGGTGCTGCTTCCATTAAGAATCTATCCCTCTTTTTATTCCACTCACCAAGAAATAGAGGCTTCCACTGAGAAAATAACAATATATTTCAGTTAGCTTAGTTTTTTCATTGAATTGTGCTTACGTTTTTAAAGTAATCAGTATTGTGAATAATCACACAATTCAAGTGCCAAGTTTCGCCTTTCTTATAGTTTTTGCAGGTCTCTCGAAGAGTATAAAAAATTTTGCGACAATGAGTAATTTGAGCATAAAATATTTTACTACTTAATGCTGCTTTCACATGCCGGCGGAGACGCGCCATCACCATAGGCCCTGCTTTTACCGTTCTCAAACTCAGGTGCCATAGAAGAAACGCAAATCTTTTTTTAAGACCGATAGCGTTTCTCTAGCATTTCCCCGTGAGTCACAATTTGAACCTAAAGTATGCCCATTTACATATGGGCCTCTCGCCGGTCCGGACACCTTTGCCTCGGACAATAACCTACCCTTCCTATTATTTTAAAATTCTAAAAAAAAGGATTGTTCCTGGCAGCCGAGAGAACCTACAGAAATTTTCATTTCATTTTTACATTTCAATCGACAAAGAAATGGGAAACTAGTGAAGTCTAGACATAAACTTTTGATTCTCGTAAACGATGGCGCTTTCACAGTTGGTTATTGATCTGTGTAGCGACGAAGAAGAGAATTCAGATTCTTCAACCATTTCATACGAGGAATACTTAGCAACAAGACATATTCATCATTTAGTAAAAGATGAGGTATGTAAACCATTTTTCATTTTTGATTGAAAACAACTGATTGAAAACTACACTTGCATGAAATCGCATTCCTGGACGTTAATGAGCTCATACAAATGTAAATATTTAAATCCATGAATGAATGTTGTTGTTTATATTACCAGATATCTAATATTTGGAAAAAATAGCTGACGTAAAGAGGAAAATTGAACTGTCTTTAATCAAACAAGCAATGATTACTCACTACACAACATTAGGAGATTGGGAGCTTTGCAAAGATCAGTGAAGTTCATTATCTCAAAAAATTCAACACAACAAAAAAGGATGATTGGATATTACAGAATTAAATTCAAAGTATGCTAATTGTATTATAATTTTAACTCTTAACTTTTTTTTTAAACAAGAGATACTTTTTTAAGGCATTAAATGATGAATCGAAAGGGATATGAGAACAACTCTCAATAGCAACAGCAATGTACGCCAGTGTTAGAAAACAACGTGAAAATGTTGTCATACAGAAACACATGAAAACAGTAGACGACCTTATAAGTAAGTTAACTTGATTACAAAATCACACATTTAATAATGATAAACGTTTCATTTCATCTATTATTACTCTTTAGGATGAATCAACAAACAAGATCCAAATCTCAAAATTCCAGAAATGAGAACTATTATTCATAATTTGAAAAGTTTACTCATAAAGAGCAGAAACAATGTGAGGGTCGCATGTGCGAATTCTGTTCGGGAATCAACATTATGAAAAGTTAAGCCGAACTCGCAAACCATGTGAAGAAAGAACATTCAAGTCACTTTGGAAAATGTGTTGAAGAGTTCTACCAAAATGCTGACATGTTGTCAGAGCAAAAAATTCAACAAGCACTCGAGAAAATGAAAAACCTACTACTTGGACAAGAAACTTTTGTTGTTTTTTTTATTCCAGTGTTAAAGGTAAGACAAAAATTTACTTTAATTTGTTGGTGTGATAATTATTATCTTTTTCAATTTATTTAGGAAATGCTTGACAATTTCATTAAAGAGATTGAAACAACTAAAACTGTTACATCTAAAAGGAAGTCTGATTCCAAGGTTAGCGACATTGATCCGCCCAAAGTGCCATTGATGGATGAAAATTTTTTAAGAGGTGAAGATAGTCGAAAAAAATCAAGATCATCTAGTAGCGCAACAATATCGACTTCGTCGTCTGCTGCACCTTTTGGCGGAATTGGATCTCCAAGACAACTTACTAAGACACCTGGATCAAGTAGTAGCGCAACAACATCGACTTCGTCGTCTGCTGCACCATTTACGTCTCATTCAACCCAAATCACATCCCTTCCGCAAAGCAATCATCAAACTTTCCGTAAAGGGGATTTCAGTCCAACAATGTCGAGCAAATAAATAGAGGGATACTATAGGACATAACTACTTAAACGTGAAGAAATGATTTTACACTATCAACGAAAGGAAAGAAGAAGATTGGAAAAAGAAGAAGAAGATCTACAGAAGCGAAAGCAGGAATTCGAATTGGAACGTGCAAAGCACACAAGCAATCTAATTGCAACACCAAAGCAATCTACATCGCATTACGTCAATACCAATCGCTATCGGAATCAAAATCCAATTCAAATTGCTGCTAACGAGAGGAATCAGCAGTTGAAAATGGAAGCTGCTACAAGGTTGAATCGCTTTCCAAACAAGTTATTCATTGGTGAAAACGCAAAATATAACCATTATTTACGCGATCATCCGGAACAAAAAGAGTTCCCGTATTACTTGGTCGACACTGAGGGAGAAATCAGGTGCCATTGTCCTGAGCGCCCATTGGCAGTTTATTTGAACAATAACTGTCACATCAAATGTGCCAAAAAAAATAGATTATCTGGAAAATGCTCACTTTTTATACCAAACTATCCTTGATTAACTAAAAAAATCCCTATTCTTTTCTTTACAAAGTTTTTGTATATTTGGTTGTGTTACTACAATTTCTAATTTTCCAGTTCTGTATTCCGTTGATGTTCAATAACGCGTGGGTGTGGGATTCAGTTACTTGTATTTCAAGAAATAAGAATTACTGGCAAAGTTGCAATACAAGGGGGAAACTAGAATGAGTGCCACGGCTGCCTGCTGGCAGGCGCGACCTAGTTTGCCCTTTAGACTCAACAAAAACGTGACGTGACTTGACTCGACTCTTTACTCTCGACTGACTGCTCTCCGACTCTGCTACTACGCGCCAGGTGGGCGCACGGCTGCTGCGGCTGGGGAAGCCCCATCTGGATCGTTTGGAACATCGCCGGCCCTGCGTCCGGCAGCGAACGCATCTTCTTCCTTTTCGGGTTCGGGTTCCAGGAGGCAAAGTTTGACGGCTGGGTGGTGTAGCTCGGTTCCGTTGTAACGCACGCTGGCGGAGCGGACCACTCCATCGGCTCCCGTGAATACTTCTGTCACCAAACCCAACGGCCAAAGGCCTCGCGGAATCGGAAATCTCGTTTATTGGAAAACTGTATAAGCTGGAAACAAAGAAAATGTTCGAAATACGACATTTATTTTCGATCAGCCAAAGCTTGGATTGCCATTACAATTTTATTCATAACTTAATTTTTTCCTACTTGCGATTCGGCGATACTTTCCAGGGCCATAGCTCGTTTCTGTTCTAGCGCCAAAATTTTACTTTTCAGAGAATCCACGCGCACGATTACCCATAGGCTTCAACTTCCCCTGAAAATAAAATAATTGAAATAAATCTCCCAGAACAATTCGATACTATATTTTAATACTAAGGCAAATTATTATACTATAACATTAAAACAAATCTTATTGGGATGACATGAAACTGATATCATTTTGATATTCTTTATTTAGAATAGACTTTATAGACATATCATTTAGTCATAGATTTGAAACTTATAAATATCTTTTATAAATATTTACATCAATTTTATGTCATCCAGATATCTAGTTAATGGACAGTTTAATAAACATGTAAAATGTATTTTATGTTTACAAAAACTTTGTTTACGATCAGTTTTACATAACTTTTTCCTATCAAATTTCATCCAATTTTTTTTTCAAAATGACGAGTTAGGGGAGAAGGGGTCTAGTTCGCAGGTGCTTTTTCCTGAATTTTTATGAATTTTTTGAGTACACTACTGGTAAAATGAATGAATGAATCCGATTCATATTTAAATTCTCTATGAATTGATCGTATTTGTTTACAATATTCATTTACACAAAATTGTGAAATCGAGAAAAACTGCAAAAAAAAGTCTGTCAACTTGCACTCACCTATGGGGACGGAAACTGACTCTTTCCCAGCAAAAAATTCAACAATTGCTGAAACGCCACGACGAGTTAGAATCTGAAAACAAAAGGCTCTTGAAGGAGTTGGAAACTCTGGCAGAAACGGTCTCTGAGCAAGCCAACCGAAATATTATTCTTATCGAGCAATCCCGAGCAATGCAACAATAAAGAATTGATTGATTTAATCAGCGATTGCGATCAGAAAGTAGCTAAACTTCAAGACGAAAACAAAAATTTGAAATCCTTCATTCATTCACTTGAGATAGAAAACGGGAAACTGGTTTATCTGTTCGTCGAAAGATGCCCAATCAGTTTGACAAGACCAGAATCCGTTGAAACCGAAGAGACATCCGCCCTTCCGGAGACACCGAGCTGCATTCTGGACTCACTCAAACTGCTATGTAGAAAAGAATAGAAATGACCAGAAATCAGTAGATGAAGGTGACGTTTCTCAGAAACTAGTATTTTTTTTAAGGAGAAACAGTCGCCGATGAGGAAGTTGTGGGTGAATCTCGCAGATTCCCAAGCAATTTGTTGAATCCCATTGTCGACCCGATCTGATGTCAGTCTAATCCGAATAGTGAGGTATTGGTTCGATCTTTTCGAACAAAGAGTCTCCTTCGCTTGCATCCGACTCTTCTGAGGGTAAAGGAACGGATAAGACCAACACCGAGTCAACTGACTTATAATTGAGATGTCAGTTCCGGACACATTTGAGGACCCCCATGACTGCTGCGCTGCTTATATTGCCCCATATAAGAATTTGTTCGTTTGATGCCAGAAGCACTTGCAGAGTCGTCGCTCTTGAAACCAGACGTTGATGGTGAAATTCCACAGATACCGGAGAGATCCAGTGGAAACCGGAAAATAAAAGAAAAGCGAATAAAAATAAAAGCCGAAACTCAAATCATAGGAAAGGGCTGTCGATCGTATTGATAAAAATGCGGACGTGGACCGTGGACCGTGGACGGCTAAATAGTGGACTTTTAAAGAGTGGACTTGGCTCACCGGAGTCCACTTATTAGTAACCTAGAATGTCCACTATACATACTAAAGCGAGTAAAGCGTGGTCTCCTAATTTTAAATGGAATCGTTTTAAATCTTAACCATTTTGATGCCAGCCATAGGTAAGAGAAACGCGGGGAAACAGAGAGCCTCTTTTTCTTACCCATACTTATAAAATAACAAATTTCTTAGTTTTATCCCGCCACGTAACTGTGGAGAACTTTGTTCATTAGATTTTTGAGGTAAAGAATAATGGGGTTGGGAATTAATGGGACATACGCCAGACATAGGTAAGGGAAACGCGGGGAAACGATAAGCCCCTTTTTCGATATTTAAGATCGATATTTGAGGAAAAGATTTATGGGCGTAATTTCAATTGAAGTTCAGTTGCTTTCAGTACCCTACTAGCACAGAGATATCCATAGGATATACCATGAATGTCAGTTCCTATCCAGTTGGATATCCAAGTTGGACGTCCTATGGATGTTTACAGGATATACTAATGTCCTCTCCTATGGACGTTAAACTTGGATATCCATGGACGTCCAAAAACGGACGTCTATCAAACATTTTAAATTTAACTTCATTGGGGATCGAACCCGGGACTCCTGAGTAACATGATAGTGATATGCATCCATGCTAAAATTGTTCTTAATAATTTGAGACAAAGGGGATATTAAGATCCCCTACTAGCACACAATGTCCAAAGGGGGTTCTATGGATATCCTGGGAACAAAAACCCGTCCGTCCGTTTAGCGTCAGCTACGGATATCTTATTGATGGAATATTTTGATAAAAAAAAACGGGTTCATACTGGGATGTCCTATGGGTGTCCATTGGTAGGCCTACCAATCTGGGATTTTATTCTGAACAATTATTTTTGTATCTTTTCTCAATTCCTTATCGTTGTGTTTCGACCATAAAATAAAATTCAGGCAAGAGTACATACAAACACTGTCATTGATTTAGAGTCTGATCCACTTTTTTGGTCCACCTTTTAGTTATCACTTGGATGTGAACCGAAAAACTTGAGTCCACTCATTCAAAGTCCACTATCTAGCCGTCCACGGTCCACGGTCCACGTCCGCATTTTAGTCACACCCTGGTGGGGACAATCGGGAATCGGCCAAAATGCTTGGTCCGCTTGCAAATCAATGGTGTCTGCATGTCTCGCTGATTGGCTGCCGACATCCTTTTGCTACGAAGAACCCGGAAAATATTCAAGAACGGGTGAAGACAAAACTTGCTGTTGCCAAAAATCTGAAAAGACTTGCATGTGCTAAAGCAGCAAATGTCCCTGATTCTCTAAAACCGTTGGGTGTGGCTGATGAGAAGAACAAAAAGGAAATCGGCGTAAAAAAACAACCGTAACACCATGCAAGGAGACAAGGGATTCGACAAAATTGTAGTGGTGTTAATTTTGTATGTTTCTCATTTTCTCATCGTTTCGCTCACGATTTCTGATTTAATTATTATTTCATTCATTCAATACAAATAGGCTTATTCAGACAAGAGTTCACATGCAGCATGATGTCGAATATAATTATATCGTTATATTTTATACAAATGTCTGCATTTTCTGTTGAGTCCAAGTTATTCAAGGTCGTCCATCATTAAGTTTATCAGACATAATACGGTATTTTATTGAATTTTGATTATCCGTATGAGAAGAAGGAATAAGAATTTTTTCCACCAGTTTTCTTAACATTAAGACTAACTATACATTGAGACGGTATCTCTCCCAAGTAGAGAAAGAAGGAAAAAAACTATACTGGAATCGGTTTGTAAACTCAGTGACTGGCTCGAAGCAAGGTCGTTCACAATTTCACGACACGCCCTGAGTCAGGGTGTGGTAACAATGAGGAATCGGCAAGAAAATGTTGTTCTCGGCTACCTTGGGTGATCACAAGGGTGTTAGGTGGACGAGTATAAAAGAGCCTGGTGGCAGTCCATCAACAGCATCCTCCTCGAGCTCTTCCTTTAGTCTTTACGAGAACGACAATGAAGTCCACTGTAACATTTATTTTCAATTTAAGCATAACCAAAATTTTTTAATTAATATTTGGTTTTTCCCATAAACGCAGATTGCTTGTCTGTTGGTGTTGGCTGTTGCCACCCAAGCTCAATTCTTCGGATACGGTGGATATGGTGGATACTACGGAAATTACGGTGCCTATCCGTTCGCCGGCGTCCGCGCCATCACGGCCTACACTGGAATCCCCGCAACTGCCGCCGTCCCCGCCGCCTTACCCGTCGCTTACGGCTACCCTTCTATCTCCGCCACCCAGTACCACGCTCAGGACGAGCTCGGTCAGGCCAGCTTTGGCTATGCTCACCCCGGACAGGCCGCCACTAACCTCCGTGACGGTTTCGGCAACCAGATCGGCAGCTACGCTTACGTCAACCCGGAAGGCAAGGAAGTCCGTGTCTCCTACACTGCCGACTCCCGAGGCTTTCGCGTCCAATCCAACGACTTGCCCGTCGCTCCCGTCGACAATTCGGTAGCACCCTTCCCGGTCCAGGACACTCCCGAAGTGGCCAAGGCCAAGGCCGATCACGCTGCCCTTGTCATCGCTGCCAAGACCGCCGCTACCCCGGCAGTCCGTGCTAAGCGCCAAGCAGTCTTTGGCTACGGAGCTGCTCCTTTCGCTTACCCCGGCTATGCCGTCGTCGCTGCCCCAGCCATGCCCGTCCGTGAGGCCACTTTGACCAAGGTCATCCACACCCCTGGCCACGCAGTCTCTTACCGCGTCGACTAAATTTTTGTTAAATAGCAGATCAAATATTTTTATATTCTTTGTCTTTTCCTTTATTTCTGCGAAATACAATTTCTACGGAAAATCGAAATCAATTTCACAACAATTTTCATTTTACAGACAAAAACGCGTGTAATCAATTTTCTCTTTTTTACAACATCAAACGACAATTTTTTTTAAATCTTTGTAGGGTATGTTTCATTATTTTTATCTGGCTCACCAGAAAGGCATGGGGTTGAGCTTCTCGCCCTTCAATCTCCTCTCAACCCGACGACCAGCCCACATTTCTCCTGCGGTACTGATAAAGAAATTTCTCGTGTCCTGTAGAAAAATTGTATGTCAAATTTCACGTAGGCTAATTCTTTTGCATTCGAACTATACACCCTAACCATATAGGATACAGATGTAGAGCTAAACGGTTGAGTAGGCTACAAAGCTAAGTTAAGATACCATCACAAGTTGTCACCGCAACGCCCATATTCCCGTCCTTTGAGCGAATATTGACCAAAGTCGAAGTTAACCTAAAATTAATAACAGTCGGAGAATATGGTGTATATAAAGACGGTATTTAGCTGAGGAAATAATTAATTGCTGTGGACTAATATTTCTTTCCCGTGGTTATATTTAACTAAGCTAATGTAGAATTGTGCAAGCGACATTTTGCAAGCATCAAAAGTCACATTGGCGTACATAATAAATATATACCGTACGTGTGTGCATGTGTGTATTAAAAAGAGCCCAACCATATCACACCAAAGGCCAATTCTCTCTGTATAGCGTTAAAACATTCACAAATTTCTGAATGACTAGAATACCGTACCAACGATTTTATGTTGTCCTCTGATAATGTCTATAGATCAATATTATTTTCTTTTCTTTTTATGAACATGTTCCCTTCAGTTGATTTGAGATTTTATAACACTTAATAGGAATCGAACACCGAACCATTTGGTGGAATAATTGAATGCTTCTAAAAAAATAGCTTAAGATATTTACCATCAAACTTTTTATCAAGCTTAAACTGTTGAAAACGATATCGCCGAGTGACGATGCAGGCCAAGGGACTGAGGAACATCGCTGAGGGTGAGGGAGTTTAGCTGATCAAAAGAGCCCAAAAGGTAGTAATACGTAGAACGTAGTTCAACTGCCGGCCGCAAAGAGACTGTTGATATAAAATGCTGTCTTCCATCATCGTAAGTTGACGACTTTTGTTTATGGCACATAAAGTTACCTGCTCTGGAATCCCGAAGGGCAAAAACCTGCCGTTATGTAATAGATTTTTTATGACAGCAAAGCACATTCCTTCGTAGCTAACATGGAATTATAATTTTCACTGTCCTACTATATAACAGCGTGGTAATCATTTCTTTATAAAAGATAATTTATTTTGAAACGTATTTTTTTTTCATTTACCGACCGAGGCGGGACTCGAGCCCGCAATTTTTGGACATCATCGTCAACCAATTTAATAGTCCAACTTCATATCCATTAGCCCACTTCTTATTTATTTTTATGTAGTGCGTGTCTACATTATAAAAATAATTCAATTTTCCAAAGGAAAAATATTGACGAACCAAATAAAAATCTTCTGCAGAACTCTAAATGCAAGTTTTCAGAATAGTTATTCCCTTGTTGAGCACTGGTATTGACCTAGAAATGAAGGTCACAAGTCACAACCATCACTATTGGTCACTTAGCCCCTTCTACTTTCCTGTGGAGGCATCTAGAGCACAGCCACACCTTAACTGGAAAGGAAAAGTAAAATGAGGAAGACGTGCGTGTGTGCACTGGTGTATCATTTCCTCTGTCTAAAAAGCGGAAGAAGAACAAAATGTAAGGGTTTACAACCTTGCTGGAAGGCACAGAACCGCACCATAAGCAACGAAACTGTTTCGTATAAAAGCTCCGACATGTTGGGAACAAAATCAATTCACTCTCCTCCCTCTTCCGCGCTCCAACAATTTTTAAGCGAATCGACATGAAGACCTCAGTAAGTTTTAAACAACTAAACAATTTAATCTCAGAACTAGCTATAATAGCAGATGGAATTATTTGCAACATTTCCCAAAGGTTGTCGTCGTCGTCTTGATGGCCTGTGCCGCCGTCTCTGCCCAGATCCCGGCCGGTTGGAACTACAATCCATTCCTTTACTACCCGTTCACCGCACAACCAGCGCCCGTCCAGGAAACGGCCGAAGTTGCCGCCGCCCGTGCCGCTCACTTGGCAGCCCACACTTCCGCCGGAGGATCCAACAACAGGGTGGTCGCCGTACAACCTGTACCCGTTTGGGAACAACCGGCAGGTGCCGTTTTGGACACTCCCGAAGTTTGGGCCGCCAAAGTTGAACATTACCGCGCCCACTCAGCCGCCGCCGCTGCCAACGGAGTCGTCTCGACTCTTGTGCCTCTTCCGGTGGTCAGTTGGGGAGTCCCTCAACCCGTCCAAGACACTCCCGAAGTAGCAGCTGCTCGTGCCGCCCACTCGGCAGCCCACGCCGCCGCCCGCGGTAAAAGATCCATCCAGCAGCAGGACACACCCGAAGTGATGGCCGCCACCCTCGAGCATTACCGGGCCTACAACGCCGCCGCTGCGGCTAACGGAATCATGGCCTACCTGCCCGCCAGATACGCCAACATGCCATTCGGTATGCCCCAACAGGTCCAGGAGACTCCCGAAGTGGCCGCAGCTCGTCGTGCTCATTTGGGAGCTCACGCTCACGCCGCCGCCCGAGTAGCGAAAGTGGTGGTTCCCGTTCAGCCGCTTCCATCAGCGGTGGTCGCTGATGCTCCCCCTCAACCCGTCCAGGATACCCCTGAAGTTCACGCCGCTAAAATGGCCTTTTTCCGCGCCTTTCACGAAGCTGCCGTTCGATCTGGTTAAACTGTACGCCTAGATATATTAAATTGTAAATTAGGTCATTTTCAAATTGTGATTGTTCAGGAGTCAGAATGTCGACTGTGAAGGCATAAAACAATTGTCTGTTATTTTTTAAATGCTGTTGCTTGCATCCTTCTATGGTTGTAGCACAATAAATCATATCGAATGATGAATCTTTTCTGTTGTTATGTTTTATATAATATTATATATGTTGAAGACGCCTTTCGTATATAAACCCAGGAAGCTCATCGTATATTCGTGCTCAACTGGCGTTCGTGCCACCGCCTAAGTTGAGATTTGAGAAGTAGCTTAATTCAAGCGCTGTGTGGCAGTAACCAGCAACCATTAAGTAGGAATCCTGATTTTACTGGCACAATCCGAGTAATTATGGCCCAGGTAGTTTCCATTTGCACTCTCGTCCTTTTTGGGCGTACAAAGGGTGTACATACTTGGTGTTAAATGAAAGTGGGTACAAGCTTGTACACCCGGGTGTACATAAGGTGTACATATTTTTTTTGTACACCTTTTGTATACCCGGCACGAGGTCATAACATCTTTGTTTTATCAAATTCGCGCGACCACCGTTTTTCTCACCCATCCCCCACTTTCAAGAATGAAAGGAAAAATTTTTTCTTCCCTCTATTCTATCTCTATTTACTTTTACTTCATTTAATCTCATCGTTTGATATTTTCCTCCTTCTCATTCTGTAATTTATGGCTATATTAGAGTCTTTCATAGACTGTCATATATGTATTTGCTTTTATCGGGAGTTGAACCCGGAACCTCAGATCTACAAGCCAGTATTTATCCACTGTGCCACCAGCTATTGATATGTAGTTGGGAAGCTTGTAATACCAATTAATTCTTAGGGCAGAAAAAGAAACTTCTAATTTCAAGATTGCTATTGATAGCAATCATTGTTGAATTAAAGAGCTTGCTAACAATATATTAAGCCAACAACTTATCGAGTGTTCATCTAAAAGCATCATTGAATTTGGGTGATGGGACTTAGAAACATTTTTCGTTTTTAGCCGCCATTATGGATTTCCATCGCGCGGCTTTTCAAGAAAGAACTTGAGAGTAGGACGGTTAGGGATGGGAGAGAAACGAAGAAACGAAGAGAGAAAAAAGATTTTTGGGTCTCTTCCTTTCGCTAAAAGAGTGAAAAACTCGAAAAAACCTAATTTGCATACTTGTAAAGGAGGCGTACAAATGGTTTTTTCCTTTACAGTATATACAAAAGGTGTACAAAAGGTGTACAAAGACGAATTTGTACACCAGCTACAAATATGTAGCCTAAAAAAGGACGAGAGTGTGGAAGCTGTCACTCACTTTGACCGTCATATACAGGGCGTTTCGAAAATTCCGATAAAAAGATAAATTGATAACATAAGTTTGCATTATTCTTTCATGATACTGCCGTTTTCTCTGGTAGATTTTATTCTTTGGTTCGATGGGATGATATTCGCGGATATTCGCCTGGCAACTTGGGTCACATTCAAGAAATACATTCCGATAATTGATTGTTTAACACATCAAGTGACAGGCATTCCCTCCAAAGAACGCAAGGTCATTTTATTTACATCTACCTGAGCTGATCTCATAATGCTGAACAACTATCGTGTTGCATACCTTTACATGGAAAACCGGTTGGATGCGCATATATAATCTCTGGCACTAAATTATTTCTTAATATTTCAGTTTTATTTTTTTTAATTTTTTTATTTGTTGGGGCTCTGGCTCCTCCAGGAAACAATCGAGAATAAATGGGGACACCGCAAATCTTGAAATGAAAAATGAATGGCGTTCTGGGAATTCATTTGGTCCTCCAGCTCCGTCGTTTTCACAGAGATACTAAGTGCATATAACCAAATAAGATATAATGCTGTTGGAATTGCCTTGTTCTATGCAAATCGGAATTGTACAATTTTGGGATTATACGGAATTCTCGGTTCTATAATTGAAAGCCATTGTGCGTTTTGGCGAGATACCACACATAATATTATCGTGCTGCGATCAATTTTTCAATTTATAGATTGGCAATCACCAAATCAAGATAGATTGTAATAAATCTTGTCATCGCCAGGCTCAACCTTTTTCGATGCGACGAATTACGCCACTATTTTTCCAGGTAAATGAAAGATAGTCCTTGAAAATCGATAGAGTCTGGGCGAGGTTCTAGGAAACCTTTCATTCTCATTTTGATCTGATAGAAAATGGAACTATCATATCATTTATACGATATTCATCTTCCAACTTTCCCAAGGAAAACAAAAAATGATTAAAGCCAAAAAGCTACGAAAACTAACGAATGCGGATAGGGTGGGGTCATGATTGTACATACATACTAGGATTTTCACTGCGTGTTGGTTGTATAAAGAATCGTCAGATTAACGCGAAATAAAAATTTATTATTGCCTTCTTTGTCAGTATAGCAACCAAATGACTTTGTAACGTCACAGTAGACTAATACCGAAATATCATACGAATGTTTCCCATAAAATCAATCGTAGTAATGTAGATGTTTAAAATGAGTTTAATCAAGGCGAGACTCGTACCCGCAATTTTCGGATGACTTTAACTTTTATAGAAGTCCGACGCCTTATCCATTAGGCCACACGATCTGTCAAATGTACAATATTTTTCTTTTGAAATAAAAGTATTGAATTAAAATTATTGCTCTCGAATGGAGTATTCCCATTTGATGTGATAAAAAAATTAATATATGCAAATATGATTTTTCTGGACTGTTTATCGCCATCTGTGATCAACAAAAAAATGAATCCATATATTTACCAGTTGCTAGATTTGGCTAAAGTAAATCAGGAAAATTCAGCCAGTTTTGAGTTATCCAAATGAACGTAAATATTTCGTCTCCATACTAACAACGCGTTATCGTTCGCGCATGCCAAAAATTCTTTTAATATCACGTACAAATGTCAAACACTTTTCACTTTTCGTCGTTTCGGATTGATGTCAGCAAAAAACTTTTGTTACCTGGTCACATTTGGGTTGTTCGAGGTCACCTCATTTTGGTTGGACAGGTGTTTTTTGACGTTTTAGTGATGTCAACTAAAAGATACCAGACGAACTCCACCCAAAAATAGAAAACTAAAACATCAAAACAGTATAGAATATCGTCTATGTAGTATTAAAAAAAATTATTGAGAAATCGGATGAAACAGCCATCGAAAAAAAAGAGAGGGAGGCGGGATTATTGGCCAAAAAAAGAATGCCAGTATGCGGAAGAAGTGATGCGTTTCCAATAAGAACCTTGCTCGCGGGAAGCAACAACGCAAATAACCACCAAGTATATAAAGCCCCTTTGCCTCTTTAATTTTCGTTAATTCAGCTCCAAATTACTCCGGCTAACAATCACAAGCGAATCGACATGAAAATCTATGTAAGTTCATTATTTCCCTTTGATTCAATTTATATGTCAAGTTCAACTATGAGTGGTTTTATATACATTTCATTCCTTATTCAATTTAGATCCTCGCCGTTTTTCTTGCCTTGGCCTGCGCCGTCTCTGCCCAGATCCCGGCCGGTTGGAACTACAACCCGTACCTTTACTTCCCTTACTCCGCTCTCCAGCCTCCGGCACAGGAGACCGCCGAAGTAGCAGCTGCTCGGGCCGCTCACTTGGCAGCCCACGCCGCCGCCCGCGGTAAAAGATCCGTCGAAGACACCCCTGAAGTGAAGGCCGCCACCATCGAACATTACCGGGCCTACAACGCCGCTGCTACCGCCAACGGAATGCTGATGGCCTTCTTGCCTGCCCGTTATGCAAATATGCCGTTTGCTATGCCTCAGCCAGTCCAGGAGACTCCTGAAGTTGCCGCTGCCCGTCGAGCTCACTTGGCCGCTCACGCTTTGGCCGCCGCTCGTGGCAAACGATCGGTTCAAGACACCCCTGAAGTGATGGCCGCCACCATCGAGCATTACCGGGCATACAACGCCGCCGCTGCTGCCAATGGAATCGTGGCCTACCTGCCCGCCAGATTCACCAACATGCCTTGGGCTATGACTCAGCAAGTTCAGGAGACCCCCGAAGTGGCCGCAGCTCGTCGCGCTCATATGGCCGCTCATGCTTTGGCCGCTGCCCGAGGTTAATATACGGTTATCTTTGAAAAATCACGGAGAGCAAAGTCTGCAGATTGTCTTAGCTACTCGAAAGCCACCTGAAAACTTTGAATTATCCCTCATGATTATGAATTTTACAATTGGAAAAAATAAACCGTACGCTTCTTTTTCATAAATAGAGTTTTATACATTTATTCGTGTTATGATGATAAGGTCTCACATTTACAATTTTCCTATATAATTCGACATTTTTTTAAGGTTAATATTACAACATTACGATAACAACTTTGACAAATGGGTTGGATTAATTTTTTTTGTTTAATTTAATTTAATATCCCACGTAAAAACATCTCCTGCGAAGTTGTTGATATGAAATACTCCTACCAAAATGTATTAGGCTATTAGCATGCGAGGACAATGTTTTAAAAAATTATGTGTTCCATGAAGGAATACCAAAAAACTTTTAAAATGATAAAAAGGAATTGTCAGAAGTGGGATTTGAACCCACGCCTTCTATCGAAGACCAGAATTCTGTTCAACCGGGATACCCGGCAAGCTGTGAGCTTGAGTCTGGCGCCTTAGACCGCTCGGCCATCCTGACATACTTCATGTTTAAAAAGTAAGAAATGCGTTCAAAAACTAAATCATTTGCTATTGGCAAATTAAAAAGAATTAATTATTTTCATTTATCGTTTATTACGTTTTCTAATGAGTAAACTTAAAACGTGCCCCATTGCGCACAACTACATACTACACTTAGACTAAGTTATGTCTTTGATCTTTTTTGAAGTGAATTAAATTTCAGCCGAAAATTTTGTGCATTTTGTCACGCATTGCCTTGTTTTAGAAGCGCAGAATAAGGTCTGATAAACACAAAATTAACGCACACGTAATCGGATGAAGACAATAATATTTCAAAATAGCTCCCTTTACTGATCAGACGAAATACCCAGTTATGTCTACTCAATTATCCAGACATGCAGTCCTAACGATGGCGGTTTTCCGAATTTAAAATTACTACGTTAATCGTAAACTACGTAAAATAAATTGAAATTTGTCGGTTTTAATGAGTTAAAGCTGATTCAGTTAAACTAACCAGAAAATGAGTAAAAACTCTAACGTTAATCGACAAAAATGTCCTGGGAATTCACTTGCAGGAGCCTCCAGGATCGTCCTTGTCTACATAAGATCTCGGTTAGTCATGAAGTTTCACAGATTAGTTTACACGGATTCCTGAAATTCCACAAACGATAAATCAAATAAAGCAATGTCTACTAATAAAGAAGAAACCGGTACTGCCAGTCCCAGCGACGTTCGGAAGTACGATGACGGTACTTGTGCTATTTGTCTGAGTTCGCATGTCAACAAAGCGACCCCGGACTGCGGTCATGTCTTTTGTTTCCGATGCTTGATTGACTGGTGCCAGATAAAGCTAGAATGTCCAACTTGCAAGCAACCTTTCCAGAACTTTCGTCACGACATCCAGATTCGACCGACTTGCGAACAGATCTACACCCCCGATCCTCCTCTCGTTCCTGCAGACCAACAGCCAACGCCAGAGGTTCTCAACATAACTTTCCTGGACGGAGGGGAGCTTCAAACGTGGGTTGTTCGAACTCCCAATAGGATGATTGTGCTACTGATGCCACCGTTAACCCACGAAAGATTGCATCACGATACCAACTTCCAAACATGGTTCTTTAATTACCTAAATAGCCAACTGAACATCAACATTGTGGGCATGGTCTGGCCTTAATTGAGACACGTAGCTTATAGACAGGACATGTCAGTTCAAAAGTGTTACATTTATCATTCGATGAGAATCTGAAATACAAAATTGTCTTAAATAATAATGTTTTCATATTTTCATGAATTACCACAAAGTTACTAAGCAAATCTCAAATCTGCATGGTAAAAGACTAAAAGTGCACTCTTTTACTGTGGGCTGTGGGCCTAAGTCTACTCCATTTCATTATTACTTTTTCACATTATCCATATATAATAAAACAGCAAGCTTTTGGGGGAGGAGCCTGTGTCTGTCACGGACATTTTTGGGGGAGGAGCCTGTGTCTGTGTCAACACAGGCTCCTCCCCCAAAATGGAACATGCCCAAACATGCCCATCACCACCAGATGTCGTCGCCGTGATGACGCAATCTTTGATGATACAGCATCACCACCAGATGTCTATAGCATCGCCGTGATAATCTTAAAGTAAAGTACTGGGCAGATTTCCCATGCTTAAATCTATTACGGGCAGATGATTAAGCTACAGAAAAGCGAATAGCAAAAGAGTTCGAATTTACGCTAGACAAAAGTTCCCCGGATTTGAACGGGGCTCAGGTTACTCGTTCTTGCTATATTCTCCTAATAGTCTTACTTCCTACACTCCTACTTACTAGATTCAATTATAAGTACTTAAAAAATGTAATTCAATTCATTTTGAAAACGTGGCGTAGCCTATGTATGGCATGCCGTGGGGACAATCTGTTTACTTATTTATACGCTTCAAATGTAAGCTTAAATTTTAAAAATTTAAAGAATACTTATTTAAATATCAAAGTAAATGCTTAATTACGCCACCTATCAGTGAATATACATACTCAAACGGGCAATAGCTGTATTTAGGTATTGTTCACTATTCTGCGGAATGTCGCAGGAGCACAAATCGAACAAGTCCTTCAAACTTTGATTTCATTTACCGTCGTAAAATTACGAGTTATAATTCGCCAGCCAGTTCGAAACGAGCATACCCAACGTGTGACCTATTAACATGGGAACGTATTTCAAATGGTAAATTGCACATCAGATTGAAGATAAAGATACGACGACAAATAGTCATTCCGTTTGTCACTTGTCCATGTTAAGTCTCATCGATTGAAGATACAAGTAGTTACACACACACAATCGGCATCAGGCGGAACGCCATCAACTTCAAAATATGTACAACATTTCGGCATTTGCCACTAAGTTTGATTTTCTCTTCAAAAGTATTGAATTCGTTCGTTCGTTCGTTCGTTCGTTGGTCGGGTGAAACAAAAAAAGGAATGGGGAGGATAGAAGGGCGTTCTCTCCGCCGGGATTTAGCGCAGCAGAAACACACACACACACACACACACAGGAAAATGGCAATCAACTTCCCTTTCGTTCGGGCGGTCGTGAACCTTGTTGTGTTGCTCGTCTTCCGTCGTCGTCTTTTGTTTTTATTCTGGAATTTTATTTCCCTTTTTCTTCTTGTCTTTCCTTGTGCGTGTTGTGCAGATAAAGACAGACGCCGAGGCTTTGATGCGTAAGTATTTCTTCGTCAAAAAGGAAATGTCAAATTGTGTGACGGACGGTGTGTGCCCAACCAGCCGGCAACCGAACGCCGAGCGTGTTTTATTTTCATCCTTTTTTCCTCTTTTCACGTTCACCAGCGGGAGGATTTTGATGTGTGTCACATGATTCTTATTTAGTTAACGAAATAGAGGGGAAAATGAGAGCAAAAGAAAGCTGTGACAGCTCCCATTTTTTGAGCCAAGTTGTCGTTGTACACTTACGGATGAGGGCCCGCACTCGGCATGTCTTGACACTTTCTCTCTTCTTCTCGTTCTCCAGGCAAACAAGTGAAATGAATCCGGAGAGAGCTGTCGCCGCCACCGTCCAGTGAAGTCCAGGCTGCCCAAACAACCCGCACGACTCTCGACAAATCGAAGAAGAAGAAGAAAACGAGCAACAATCATCGCCAATAGAAAAATTAGGAGAATGATGATGATGGAGGAGAATAGCAGCATCAAATCGGCCGTGTCGTCGATGGTGCTGGGCAGCAGCAGCGGCGGCGGCATCGCGGCTGGAGGCGAATCGGCCGCTGGCTCTGAAATAATTCCGCATCATCAGCAGCTGCAACACGATCCTGCTGTCAATGCGACGACCGTGTCCGTCCGCATTTACGTGCCGGAACTCAATGTCCAGAAGGTGATCCACTTTCATCGCGAAGAGCTCGTCTGGAATGTCAAACAACAATGTTTGGCCAGCCTGCCTAAAGTGAGTGCCCAGCCAACTTTGGCTATAACTATTAATTAGCCCCCATCACAAATGACTTGTTTGTCGACATCTCTTACTACTTACTCAGTTGTGTGTTAGAAACTTTTGGGCTCATTTCGTCTAGTTGACTCGTTTGAACTGGTTACCAGGTTTCGTCACTTTTCTTTGACGCCCGTCAAATTGTGACGTTGTTTTTTTTTTTTTTTAATGATTTTTCATTCGACCCATTTCAAACCAGGATGTTATATATGTGTCGTCGTGTGTCGTCAATTATGTAGTGTTTTAGTTTTCTTATTGTTTCATTTGCGTCGCCGGGCAGTTATTGTCCAATCCAATTGGCTATTTGTGTGTTTTTTTTTACTTTCGCACGGGGGCCGTTAATATCATCAGCTTTGTTGTTTGTTTGTTGTGTTTGACTGGTTTGGTTTATGGGTGAGGAGGGGGGGATCCCTGTGTGATATAACGCGATACCAGGGGGAAATGGAGGGAGAGTCTATATAGTCGTACGACGATGTGCCGCCCATCAATTTCTTTAATTAGCTCGCCCTGGAAATCGAGCGAGACGGACTCGTTTATTGAAACAATAAACCCCGCTGAGAAAGAGCTAAAGCCAAAAAAAGAAGCGCTAGCTTTTCTCTCTCACCCGATTCACGCAGCTCTCCAGCAGCTCACTCCGACTCACGATAGCCTTTTTTTTGTTTTAATGCTCTACGGCCAGCAGGTGGAACAAGAAGAAGAAGAAGAAGAAGAAAGAAGGTCACGGAATCTTCTAGAAAGGTTCACACAAATTGTTGCACAGCAAAAGGCGATATGCGTCGATGATTTTCGGTCTGAACCGAATTCCCGGTTTCATTTCCAACCATTTTTGGCTCTTCGTCTATTATTATTATAACCGTTTATTATCTTTTCGGCCATATAGACTTTTTTCTTTTTACTTCTTATCAGCCCATCTATTTGAATATTATTACTCGGGTGTATAGTATTACTGATATTCTTTTTCTTATTTTTAATTTAATATGTGTTTTTTTTTTATATTTTTTGTTTTTATGTTTTGGTTGGTTGTTTGAAATTTTTTCGTCTTCGACCTGCTGGTGATGTCTGTCCGTTGTTGTGTGCTACCGGGATTATTAAAAAAAAACCACTCCCGGTCCCTATATACCTCTCAAAAATTGTTAACAAACTAACAGGTGGCCTCTTGGTATCGGGTAAGAGGTGTTCTACTAACTTTGTTATTTTTATTTTTGTTTTTTTCCAACTTTGATTGTTTTTCTTCTTCTGTCTTTATTTTTCACTGTCCTTGGGTGGGGATGAAATCGAATCACGCTACACACACGCTGTTGCCATGACACCGCCCCAGTCTTGCATTATAATGAGAAATGCACGGCATCCCACCATATTGTATTTAGCCAAGGTGGTCGGTTGCATGTTGTTTATTTTTTACCTCAGCATTGGCCATGATCTTATACTCTCTTCTCTAGTCCTGATTGCAATCCAACTCTCTTACGTACTGCGCTAGGATTTATCGATGCGGATGCTAATGAAATGAGATCCTCCCCGAGTTGCCAATTGATTGTCGTGCCCAGGCGGCCGCGCCTCTTTTATTTTTTCTCGAGAAAAAGAAAAGAAAAATGGACACGAAATCGACGAAGCGGAGAATTTTGTTTATTTTCATTTTCCAACCAGAAAATGAAAAATGAAATCAGAATAATGAGCTTGTTCACCGCATGATATAATACTGTGGCGCAAGGGCAGCACGCTTGTGTTACGTGTGCGCTCGACGTGAACCTTTTCCCGTAAACCATGACGAAGCTTTATATACATACTTGTGTACAACTTCCAAATATTTCTTTTTCGTCTTCTTCTTCCTTGTTTCGTCCTTGTTTGATCGAAGAATGCGGCGAGAGCATTGTGCCGGCGGATCTCTCTTGTGGATCCGCGTGTGGGATTTTGATGGCTCACTTGTTGTTGTTGTTGTTGTTGTTACCGTAGGTAGATCTTTTTTTGGAAACAAAAAAATCACCCATGCAACAACAACCCACAACCACACGAATCAACTTTTTTTTAATTTTTATTTGACTGTTTTCCACTTATCTTATTTTTTTTTTAAATAAAATTATATTTTATTTTGTAATTTTAATTTTTTTAAAGGAGCTGAAGGAAAGTTTCAACTATGGACTGTTTTATCCGCCGTCAAACGGCCGGGCCGGCAAATTTCTCGACGAAGAACGCCCCCTGTCGGATTATCCTTTTAACGGACCTGGCGGCTACCTTGAGGTAGATAAACATTCATTAATAGGCGAAATGCATTAAGTGCGGTTAGGTATACTACTTGTCCGTCCAGCGAGATCCTCTCTGCTCTCGCTGCTGCTGGGCAGTAAAAACGTTCGCGGAAAACGAGAATGACATCAGCCCCGTTAATGAGCTGAGCGCTCATTTTGTTGTTTTTTTTTTTTAGTTTATGACGACCATTACGATCAAAAAAGAGAAAAATGCTGAACCATTTTCCAAAATTTATTGCGCCGTTGCCGTGATTAGACGGTTGACTCCTAACGGCCAGGGATCGTCTTTTTTCTCCCGAATCACAGCAGCAGCAGACGGTTCAAAAACGTCTAATGAGTTTTCGAGAAAAAACCGGACAGTGTATACGAGCGAGCGAGAGAAACAGTTGTTAATAATGGATACCTAGTACATACACCCTTAATGTTAGTCATTAAGAAACGCGTTCGCCGGACGCACTTGTAACGGTTCTCTCTTTCGCCATCTCAACTTGATAATAATCACATCAAAGGAGATCAACTTAAAATAACAAAAAAAACATTATTTCGATGTACAGTTGAAGTACAAGAGGCGTGTGTACAAGATGCTGCATCTGGACGAGAAGCAACTGCGTTCGCTGCACACACGCGTCAACTTGCGTCGCTTCTTCGACTATACGTGACCAGCGGCCAAACGGAGAAGATTACCAAAATGTGTGCCAAAGGGCTGGATCCCAACATTCACTGTCAGGAGACGGGCGGTAAGTTTTGTCTTCTTCTTCTGTTTTTCTCGGTATATCATTCGGATGAGGTAGAAAATTTCCCATTTAACTGTCATTCACTTTTTTCCATCCGATGGCGTTGGAGCAACGAATTGGGAGGAGAAAAATAGTTGTGTGGTTGGTAGTACACGTGATTTTATAAGTCCCGTGACTCTTTGGGGGCCATGTCCTCTTCTCTATTCCCTCGTGATCCTATTACGAATTGTGTGTGTTCAAAAAGAACGCGCATTTGACATTCCCCCCGTCGCTTTTCGTGGACTAGAAATTGGTTCTGTCGTTAAGGGGATATTTATATAACTATTTCTTTTCTTTCTTTTTTCTATATGTACCTGTCGAACTGAATAAAATGGCGTAGAAAATAGAATTTCTGGGAAGAATGAATGGGAGAGCTGGTAGGCCATTTGGAAATCCTCACGTGAATTGAAACAAAAAATTAATGTGTCGATCTATTCCTTGGAGAGTGTGTGCACAGCAAGAGAGATGTATATAAAATGTAATAAAATTATGCATTCCTGGGTTGTGAAATGGCCAAGAGTTATTTGGCCGTTGATGGCGCTGCGATCAGTCATATTTTCCCCCTGACGTTTACGCAGAAATTTCAAACGCCCACATTTTTCCTGGTAAAAACCTGTTTTGAGTGACATGCCCTGGGTTTTTCTCGACTGACGATTTCCATTTGACAGTTTCGTCACAATTTGCATCAAATATATTTTTATTTTCGTCATACTTATTCAATGATTATCGTGTACAGAGACCCCACTGACGTTGGCTGCAGTTTCATCTCGCCCCGGGTCACTACTTCTGGCCCTGGTTGGTGGCGGTGCATTGATCGATTACCGAACGAGATGCGGATCGACCGCCTTGCACAGGGCCTCTGAGAAGAGCAGCATAGAAGCTGTGAGAACTCTTCTGGACCTGGGGGCCTCCCCTAATGTTTGTGATGCCAAAGGTCTGACTCCTCTGTGGACCGCAGTGTCAGCCAAAGCCTCTCCAATGTTATGCCAGGCACTCCTTCATGATTACTCCATCCACGGTGTGCAAGATGCTCAGGGATGGCATGAAGTCCACCAGGTTTGTCTTTGCATATTACGTCTGTAACATCCTCGAGCTCTGAATGGGTGGCAGCATGACAATTATTGACATTTTCCACCACATACCATTGCATTAAGGTTTCATGTGATATTTATGTGCTCTCACATTCTTGAAAGTAGTTGTGGAGTTGCAGACTTGGCTGAGCAGTTGCAAACTTTCTCGCAATCAAAAATAAGGTGTAGAACTGGCATGTTCACATGCATCAACTTGTGATTGCGACAAAACGCCATTTGTAATAAAGATAGTCGTACATTTTTAATGGGGTTCGTTTCTGGTTAGTTATCCGGAAAATGACGAAACGAGGAATTTCACGGAATGCGCCGTAATAACTCAACTCTCAACCAAAAGGAGAATCTCAACATTCTTTTTTGAATTTCAGGCCTGCCGTAATGGACTCGTCTAGCATTTGGAGAACCTGCTGTTTTACGGAGCCGACATGAACGCCAAGAATGCGTCGGGCAACACGCCCCTCCACGTCTGTGCTGTGGACAATCAGGAAGCGTGCGCACGACTGCTGCTCTTCCGGGGGGCCGATCGCGAAGCCCTTAACTACGCCAATCAGACACCCTACCAGGTGGCGGTAATTGCCGGCAACCTGGAGTTAGCCGCTCTTATCCATCGGTTTAGAGGCGAGGATGTCGGTAAGTCGTCATCGGCAATATAAACCCGTCCGACACTTTCCGCTCGTAAAAAACGTCATACTTGACTTTTAAAAAATGTTTTGCTCTTGTTTACGACTGACTGTAGTGGCATTCAAGGAAACTCCATCGTTCAATCCCCGTCGGCGAAAGTCTGGCGTACTACTGTCGATGAGGCATTCGATGTCGTCGAATGCCATGATGCTGGACGCGTCTTCCATCGCTTCGTCGTCGACGACCGGATCGAGCAGCACGCCCAGCCCGACGTTGGTGTACAGCTCGCTGACTAGCAGGTCGATGAATCGCCGCCAGCAGCAGCAACCCTCCCCGTCGCCTTCCAGCACTGACCGCTGGCTGGAATCGAATCCCATGTGCATGAGCACCGTGTCTGTGCGCAGCGATACGGGTAGCTCCTCTTCTTGTACGGCTGAAAGCGAAGATAATGGAAGCAGTTTGACTGGTAATGACCGGCCTGCTGGGCCTTATTGTTTTGATTATTTATCTTTGCATGACTCAAATCTCTCTCTCTCGTTTTTCCTATGACCTCGTGCAGACAAAATCAGCGTGGACCAATGCGACATTGTCAGTGATAGCTCGGGCGTTGGCACGTCCAACAGTGGAAGCGGCGGAAGCTACGATGCAAATACCCCGTCTGAGCACTCGCTGGTCCTACCAGGCATGACAGTCGTCTGCACGGAGGCGTACAGTTGCAAGGAAGCCAACCATCTCAACTTGCAACCGGGGGATATTATTGAAGGTAACGTACTACCTGCTTATTATTAGCAGTTCAATGGGCTGGAAATTCGAGAAACTCGACAATGACGAACCAATTTTTTAAATATCACCATTATTTAGTGACGGGATCAACAGACTGTGGGCTGTTGGAGGGCTGGTTAAGGGGAGACAGTGGCTATTTTCCTCCCAGTTGCGTGCAAGAAGTCAGGTTGCGCAATCCGGCCGCTATCGCAGCGGCTCGACATCATCCCAGCCCGGCTGTCATCTCCAAAGCTACGGGTGTGCCAAATATGGGCATGACCCTGCCTGTGCCGGTTCCCGTTTTGCAACTGGGAAAGACCATAGAAGCCAGAGCTGCCGGTCGCCGAGAAATGACTGCACAAAATTACGGAACGACTCCACGGATGAAGTCTCTGTAAGTATCGGTTGATAAGTTTTATACCAGTCAAACTTAAAACTGACGACTTGTTTGGTTTTAGGTACAGCGAACCGCGGGCTGTCATCCTATAATAAAGCATAAGGGCCAGAGAGGATTTGGTTTCGTGCTGCGCGGTGCAAAGACAATGACGGGCATGAAGGATTTCAACCCTATTCAGAATCGAGTTCCGGCTTTACAGTATTTGGATAGTGTCGAAGCTGGCAGTGTAGCCGACCGAGCCGGACTTCAGCCTGGCGATTTCATTCTGGCTGTGAGTTTCTTTGAATTGCTCCATCGAGTTCGAATTTATTTATTTTTTTCCTTTTTTTTTTTTACATCAGATCAATGGAGAAGATTTGGCCAAGGCTTCGCACAAAACTGTGGTCGATTGTATCCGTCGTTCGGGTAATTTGGTTCAGCTGACTATCTGCTCCGCCACCGTCCAACCTGTCAACCAATCAGTCAGCCAATCAGTCAGCGAATATGCTTTAACAGTCCCCAACAGTAGTCGACAGTATTCAACACTTCTTCGAAAGTTACCCGGTAACGTACTGCCACTACTTTGTAATCGGAAATTGCAAGTCTCTTGGACGACGACGTCTTTATCGATTTTCTTCTCGTTTGCAGGGCGGCCCCCACAACCACCGAAACGAGATCCCCGGACGACGCTAAGTGTCGGTCGCGCCCGTGCTCGCTCGATGGTTGTAGCACTCAACGATATGGGTATACACGACGACCAAGATGCTTGAAATCAATACCAACAAATCGGTTAACGTTCTCCTTTTTATCGTGTGTGTGATAGAATCTTCTCAATCGAGTACGGAGACGGCGGAAGATATCTATTCCAATTCGTCTTCGTCAAGGACAGCTTCGATTCGCTCGCGTTCAGGATCTGGGCGTGTTTCAACCACCGATCTGGAAAGATTATCTATCGCGACTGCTGTCAGCCCTCCAGCGCCACCAGCGGAGAACAACCGGTCACCCCGTGTTTACGCCAGTGTGGCTGAAATGAAGCGCATGAGAGTAAAGCTTTTCTTCTTTTATTACACTGAAATGATGAAATTATTGCATTTGGGTTTGTCCAGAAGCAGAAGACGTCGGCAGAGCTGTTGAAACTACACAAGGAATTCCACAGCACACCGGAATTGTGTTGGGAACAGCAGCAAAATGGCGAGGTGATGACTTCTTCTTGGACAGCAGAAGTCGAAATTCCACCGGATGTTCCATCGGCGAAAGATTGGCGAAAGAGTCAGAGCCAGGAGAACGTCTACGGCATGGAGCTGCAGGCTCACAATCAACGCAATTCGCGTCGCTCCTGGGCTCCTGGAAATGCTGCCTCCAAACCGGGAGGGCCACGCCATTCCGGCGTCCGTTATCACGGCTCTTGGCAGAACATTGAGGATTCCTACCAGCAGTCGGAAGACGACGACGATGGAGATGAGACGGAAGAAGAGGAGGAGGATGGCGATGACGACGGAGAAGACGCAACTACTCCGATCGCCGATCAATTGAATTTGTTGGGGAATCGCGACTACCGCGCCGTTAAGCCGTGCCGTCCGATTTACTCGACCGGCAATTGCAATACTCTTCCAAAAAGAGCAGGCAGTCCGCATTGTACGGCTCCTCCGCCAAATCATCCGCCGCCACCTCCACCTCCGCCGTCTCAGGTTGTCCGAGTTGACGTTACCAAAGCTCACAGCGAATATGCCGCCGTCGCTGCGGCCGGTGGCGACCGTCCTACGACTCCAGTCATGTCCAGCTTCCGACCCAGTGACAATGCCAAGCTCTACGTCCTGCCGGAAGATATGAAAAACGTCGGCTACATGACACTCCGCCCGACCGCATCCAAGAAAATGACGAACGTCCAGTCTTCCATGACTGGATCACCTCCATCTTCGGCAGCTTCACGATCCAAGAGTTTACCGCCACGCAGTTCCCGTCCCAATGTCCAGGTCAAATCGGCGAAAAACGAAGAGCCGCGCGTCAGCGTGACTGTCAATTCTACTCCGCTGATACCCGATCCGGACTATGACAGCGAAGAAGAAGCTGCCCAGAATGGTCTGGCAGCAGGCAAAGCATCGCGGATGATGGTTGCCCACAGCACGGCGGCCGACAACGAACCTCCTCGTACGAAGCTCCTGATTGAAATCAAACCGCAATCTCAGCCGATTGAAATCAAACAAACGAATCCGCCCAGGCAGCCACAACGGGTCGAAGTCGAAGGGCGAAAGTCGGAAGGCAATCGAGCAAGTTTGCCCAAGTCGCAGAGCTTTTGCGCCGACATTCTTAAGGCCAAGTCTTTGTTGAAGAACTCTCAATCGTTTCCTGAAGAGCTCAGCGATCAACTTGTTCAAGATTCCTATTGCGAAGACGCCTACGTCACTTTCGTGCCGGTCAACGGCAGCAGCAGCCAGTCGGAGGAGTCGCAATACGGACACACTAAAAACGGCCGCCGAACCGGAACGCTGACTCGCCACGCCGTTTCATTGATTCAACTGCCGCCGCCGGTCGAAAACGGAGAGCCGGACATGGAAGACAGATTGCAGTCTCAACAGTCTGATATGGCCGTCGAACAGGATTCGGTCAGCACCATATCGACGTTGAGTTCGCTTTCGACCAGCACCAACTCTTCGGAGCGGGACGACGCTACGATCCTGGAGAACCACAAACCGGTCAAGAAGATCAACGGTCATTGGCGGGAGGCGGGGGCGCCGTCGTCGTCTGAACACCAAACGACGTCCGACGGTGAGCGAACGATTGAAGAAAGTCTGCAACTGATCCGAAAACACGTTGACGAGTTGAGAATTATTAGGGCAATTAAATTAAATTATTGAAAAATTATTAGGGCGCAAAGTGGACAAGAAAAATTCGATGATCCACACGTCCAAGAAATGGATGAGAAAAGCTTTTGCTATCCAGTCAGTAGCCAAGGCTCAGAAACGTTTTCACAGGTAAATCGGTTGGGTTCAGCCCAGATTGATCAAATCTTGCATGAAATGTCTTTCATAGCTGACCAAAATTCATTTCCCACGTTGGTTAGCAATTTCTTATGCTTTTTTTTTTTCAGGGCCCGTAACAGACAGCTCAAATACACGCCAGAGCATATGCACTGTACATCTTTGTTTTGGAATCCACTGACACCTCAAGGCAAAGGTCTGCTGGCCATTCAGTCCGTCTCTCAAGTTCAGGTACAATTCCCTAAATGTTTGATTGAAATTTGTCTTCAAAGTAATTTTCATTGTGATTTGTTTCTTGCTTTGGCATAGTCTGGATTTAGGCTGGATTTCGATTTGGACAAGTCGACTCAGATTGTCAAGAAACTCAAATTAGTCGACACGCCGTTACAGATTTACCGCAAAACGGCCTTCATCTAGGGCATATAAATATCGTATATAATATAAATATAAATACCGTATACGGTATTTGGCGAGCGTCCTTTGGCCACTTCCTTTTTTATGCGACTATTTTTCAAGAATGTACTGTATTGGAGAAAATAACTTGTTGGACCCATCTAGATTGTTAAGATGTTCACTGCTTGCTGATTAAATTTTTATAACACCACACCTGGCTTGCCCTATAACACGCCACCACAAACTCCATTTGAGATCAGAGATCAATAAATATTACTATCTAGCGTATATTTGTTTACATTCTCGTTACAAAAGAAGGTCAGAAAAGTACAAATAAAATTGGCGTAGGTAAATTACTGCTGTATCAATTTAATCGTGACATGATATTGGGTCAGTGCGCAATATGCGGCAATATGTTTTATCCGAGCAATATGTTTTAAGTGCTTTGACCGTCAGTCCCAGTGAATTACCATGCAAATATATCTACGCAGTTACCGTGGAAACCAATTTCTCAAGTAGCGCAACACATGCATGCAGCATGATATTAATAATAAACTTTGTGATCCAACCGATCCAACCGGGGTATGTCGGTTTGTCAATTGCCACACTTTTTCAGTTTTCATACCTCATGCAATGTATAGCGTGACTATTGACTTCGCATATAACTGCTGCTCAGCTATAAGCAAAATATAAACGTTATATAGCTTGTTATTATAGAGGAAGCCCAGGATGGTCGTAACAAAAGTGGTCCCTACTGTCGTTCCAGTCGTCCCTCCCCATAACATTTCTTGGTGTTTGAAACCTCTGCTGTTTATGTGGATGCGCGTTTTAGGGATAGAACTCGATCCTACTAGCAATCCATATCGTCAAATTACTTACAATTACGGTCTTGTAATGTTATTATTATGTCAGTGCTGGGCTAGCCTCAGCTTAACTGCTAATTACTTTAAATTTTCCACGTCTATACCGAACATGCAACCGAAGAATTCGAAGCGTTGCGATTCCATTCAATTCCATTCCATTCGAAGAACCCGTCATTATGTACAGTAATTTATTACCACGGCCATAAGTGGATATATGACAGAAAAAGATTCACCTTTTTGCTTTCTGGAATCATTTCCTCGTTCCGTGTAAATGAGAGTTATGCTAGTTCGGGTTCTGAAGTTCTTGAATCTCTAATTGAAAATCTTTCAGTTTCGTACTGGGCTGGGCTCTCGGCTGGGCTGCCTAGTTAGACCACATGCGACCACATGTTATCATATGCTTTTGATCTATTTTAATTTTTGATTGATGATTATCAGTCAATCAGCACTGAATCAACTTTGAGTCTCAGACACCAGACACAAAAAGTTGGATGCGATCCACAATTTTATCATTTTTAGTCAGATAAAGCAATGAAAGTCCTTGAGAGGATGAGAGTCAGGGCGAGGTCGATCGACAGTTTTCTTATTTTGATGTATTACAAAATGGGACTGTTATAGATATTATCATGTTCCAACAACGAAAAATCTCATATTACTTAAATATAATGCAAATAAATGTTATATCAACTCCTTAGTGGAATTGATTATTGAAAATTTAATTAATCGAGGCGGGATTCGAACCCGCAATTTTCGGATGTCTGTAATCTGATAGAAGTCCGACGCCTTATCCATTAGGCCACACGATCTTACTGATTAGTATTAAAGAAAATTAATACCGAGTATTTAAACCATGGCCAAATGACTGTAAAATCTGTTTTCCTTTTCTCCTAAATCAGACTAGGATTTTCTTTCGATTTAGTGCTTCCAAAATGTT
The DNA here is from genome assembly GCF_021134715.1 of Daphnia pulex. NCBI lineage: Eukaryota > Metazoa > Arthropoda > Branchiopoda > Diplostraca > Daphniidae > Daphnia > Daphnia pulex. Next base: position 2,928,156 of record NC_060021.1, on the reverse strand, counting down.
ATGACCATCGTAAATGGTAAAACTCGACGCCACAATTGACAAGATAATTCACATTGAATTTCACACGTCATGCGTGTTATTTTTGGGGATCGCAAGAAATGAGAAAAAATGTGCCGTTAACTAATTGTGTTAAAGTCCAACCAGGAAAATACTACCGGTTAAGTCAATCATAACATTTCTTATCAATAACAACCCGCTAACTTTAGCGCATGCACAAAAATTTAACTAACAAGCCAACCAATGTCAAATATGCCGGTATACTCTTGACTCTACTTTCATTTTTATGTCAGAGTGAAACTTGATCACGTTGTTCACGTTTGGGCTCTTCGAGGTCAGCAATATCGAATATGCTTACATGCTCAGTTTGGTTTGACGGTTGTTGCTTGTATATTGATTCATGGTGTCCACTGAAATACTCAAATCCAATGATACAAGCCGGATAAGATACAAGTCCCAAATAAAAGAAAAAGAAGAAAAATAAAATAAGAAAGCATGGCTCAAGGTATGGGAAGCGAATAAAAGGATACGCGGTCGTAAAATGATCGTAAGCATTTTTTAAATCAAAACATTCACAAGCATTCAATCTCTAGCAGATTAGAAATAATTATTGAAAATAAAATACAGACATTGGTATTATAGTGACATCTATAGTACATAAATGAAATAACAATGTATAGATGGAGAATGAGCAACAAAATATTACGCGCGCATGACAAATTAATCAGATATTTTTCTCTTGACTTGAATTATTACAAAAAAAACATTTTTTTACTTGGCTTGAGCATATTGACTCCTCAATTCACGTCGGAGAACCTTGCCCAGGTTGTTTTTTGGCAGAGCATCGCAGAACTCGATTCCGCCTTTAATTTGTTTGTGGGACGAGACCTTGGAGTCGACGTATGTCCGAATTTCAGCGTCGCTGACCGACTCCATTCCTGGTTTCCTGACGACGTAGGCTCGAGGAAGTTCTCCGGCGTGTTCATCGGGGATTCCAATCACGGCGGCTTCCATTACAGCCGGATGCCCGGAAAGGATATCTTCAAGCTCAGCTGGAGCAACCTAATAAGAGAGGAATATTTCCGTTATTTCAATTCTTTTTTTAAATCTTTTCCAAGAGAAAAATTAAAAATTGACCTGGAATCCTTTGACTTTGATGAGTTCCTTGAGGCGATCGACGATGTAGAAGTTGCCGCCTTTGTCGTAGTAGGCGACATCGCCAGAGCGGAGCCATCCGTCTTCGCCAATCATTTCCTTGGTGGCTTGCGGGTTGTTCCAATATCCTTTCATGACTTGCGGACCAGTCATGTAAAGTTCACCTTGTTGATTAGGGCCGAGCGTTTTGCCGCTCTCCAAGTCGACGATTTTGGCTTTTGTCCTCGAAATGAGACGTCCGCAAGAACCCAAATGGTCGTTGTTTAACGGAGTCTGCATCGCCCCGGGTGACATCTCCGTAAGTCCGTAACCTTCTTGAACGAGTAGGTCGGGCTTGTTGAATTTCCCCAGAAGGTTGTTGGCTGTTTGCGCTCCAAGCGGGGCTGCCGAGCTGAAAAGGGTGTGAACCCGTTCAAAATTTTCCATTTTGAGGGCCGGATGTTTGATGAACAGCTGGGCCAGAGTCGGCACGATATGCAACAATGTTGGCTATGTAAGCGGATAAAAAAAAATAATGATAATAATGAAACGATTACGCAAGCATATTAGGCAGCAGCGGGATACATACTTTGTGATCTTCAATAGCTTTCAGGTAGCTCGGCACATCCAAGCGGGGCAGAGTCACCAATTTTGCTCCTAAATCGAAGCCGATGTTCAATATTCCAGTAACCCCGTAAGAGTGGAAGAATGGCAATAGGCAAATGTGGATTTCTTGGTGTTCGTCTTGAAAATGACATTAATTTTTTTTTAATTTTATAATTCAATCGATTGAAATTAAACGCGATTTATTACCTGTAGCCATTTGATTTTTGGAGGTCCCTGGATGAATATTTTGTGAAACGTTGACACCTACATTGGCGTGAGTGAGCATCACGCTTTTAGGCAGTCCTGTTCAATCAGTAAGGAAAAGTTGAAAAAAATGTGAAAATGTTGTTTTCTCAGTCGAACTTACCAGTGGTACCACTGGAATGTGGAAGTATGAACGTATCCTCTTGAACGTTGATCTGAAAAAATGTTCGTCACTAGCTTGTTAAATTCAACGTTCCGAAAAGTGATATCGATCTTCCACAATAAATATTGTCAAACTTACATCTACGTTATCGTTGAACAGATCGCCGGAATCCTGAAGCATTTGTTGAAAGCAGACGAATCCTTCCTGCGGAGGACCGAGTAAGATCACTTGGCGGACTGAAGGGCACATCTGAGCCACTTTTTGGAGCATCTCGGCCATTGGGGCGACACCAAATAAAACACTGGCTCCAACAGATGTCAACTGGCGAGCAATTTCCTCTGAAATAATTAAAAAAAGAAATTAGAAGGTAAAATAAATGTGATTGGCATTTTTGCATCAAGACAAAACAATACCTGGAGTAAAAGTAGGATTTACAAGGGCGACGGGCATTCCGACACTGGCAGCTCCTAGGAGAGCGACGGGGAATTCGGGAACGTTGGGCGAAATGATCGCCATCACGTCGCCTTTTTTGTATCCGGCTCGTGTCAAAGCACTCCCGCATTTTCGGATGAGGTGGCCCAGCATCTCGTATGTGTATTTGCGTCCGGTCACTCCGCATTCCTGCGAATCAAATGCAAAGTCAAATAATAAAATACTCGCCAGCAATTTCGAAACAGAATTAGATTGGGAATGAATTGTATATACATACCAAAGCGATTTTGTTGCTGTATTTGCTTGCGTTTTGGAAATATCTCTGCACCAAAGTCAAGCCGTGTAGTTCGCAATCGCTGTGAGGTGAAGTGACGATATTTTTGTCAATTTTGCCGGCCAGATCGGTCGCTGATGTCTGCTGATTGTACGCCGGAGCCAGCTGATGACTCAGAGCCATTGGTTGGCTGTTGATGCTGGCCACAATGCATGCCCGTTTGTTGGCAAACAAGGTAGCTCTCTGGAGGGAGGATCTCAGGTGCGATGCCATTTTGTCTTCAAAATTTTCCGCAAGTGGTTTTTATTATATAGAAATTTTTTTTTTCTGGTTTACTAAGCGGTTTGGACAAACTATGTATTAAAAGCTCGGTACAGCCTGTGCCTGTTTATATAGGGAATCGTTTAAGCGATAAAACACTGACTCTGCTGACGCAGGAGGATATTTGACTTATGTTGACATAGTATAGATATTATACATGAAGCTACATTCACACTTTTTCGGTTTTCCCAAGTTTTTTGGGGCCTATAAATCCTAAACACGAGCTGCCACTGATAGTGACGGGAGCAATCCGTACGTAGGTAATATATTTGTTTGATTAATTTCTCTTGCAAGAAGTCCGTTGTTTGAATTGATATATAATTTGGAGGTCGTCTGAGTGACACTGTGTCAACATTACTAGCTGTACAATGTTCACTTTGCCTTTTGTAAAGTTGGTGATAATTGATAATACTTTCATATTCTAAACCAAATAACTGAGTTTGAACATGGCACAGAGATATTTAGCAATAAGAACAAATATTTATAATCAATTCAGTCAGCTCTTCATCAAACAACAAAAAAGAAGGTCTTAAAAAATTGAACGACAGTTCATGATGAACGAAAACTGAAATGTATTACGTGCGTTTCTCAGCAATATTCACTTAAATTTTTTCTCCGAGAATGTTGTAGCCTACGTTCGTCACCATTTTATCTCGCATTTTATATTATAGCTATACTCAAGGTTAGGTAGTGCGATATCCCGTTCGAGTGCTGATAATTTGTTTATTTCCACAATTAGGGTCACTATTGGAGAGCAAGCAAATCGCGCTATTTGTCTCGATATACGCATTTGTATATTAATATAACGTCATCATCCGTCCCAAGGTTACATGGGGAAAACCGGATGTGTATATAGCGTGCAGTTGAATTTCTTCACCATTTTATTGGATTTTCCCACTTTGAAAGTATCAATCCCCTATATAATGGCTGGGTGGGAAAACCGCTCCAGAGAGAGCACTGAGTTTATCTCATTCAAGAGATGATAACGATGAAAACACGACAGTTTGATTACAAGGGCTCGGCATAAAAATCCGTCGTTTTGTATCGGGTGTGTGCGGGTGTGTGTGTCTGTTTAACATTCGGAAATATTATTTGCCGTCGAATTTTCGGAATTTTCTAGGCCTAATACTGTATTGCTGCATGTGTGAATCACCTTGTAATAACCCAACATAATCAATCATATCCTGTTATTGTTGAAATTATTTAACCAATTGCATAAAGACATCGAGTATAGCCTTACTAAACATGAACTATCACTTCCGTAATATAGCTGATGTGCTGGTTTTTATTTTTCGATAATTAATGGGCGGGCCCTTGGATGCCGCTAGACATTGGCAGCCCATTCAAAGAGCGCGCTATTAGCTTATCAGTGCTGTGCGTAGTTTATATAAAACACAAGACATCTATGTGTCCTTATGAGAGTTTGGTGATCATTGCCACTGGAAATTTTGAAAAGGAAAATTGAATATTGCTCATCAGCGCTAATTAATTTTGACATCGTGTTTTCAAATACATTAAAGAAATTCAAAATGAAAATTCTCCATAGAAATATACAGAACTATTTTAGGTTGTGGTAAAGAAATGGTTTAAGGAGTGGTTCGTGACACGAATGAAGGTTAGACAAAGATTTTCCAGAGATTTGTATTCCAAGGTATTTTAAAGAGAGTCTCACGCAAGATAGTTTAATTTTTCATTATGTTTTTGGTTTTTTTCATTGCGAGTTAATTGTCCTTCTGTATAGAGCCAATGTCCAGTAATGATAATATAATAATTAAAAAAAACCTTTTTCATATTAGGGCTAGTTCTGTATGCATAGAAGAACTTTGCCGAGAAAAATACCCCTAATGATTCGTCGTCACTTTATTATAACCCTATTAACATCTTTACTTGAGACCATGCAAAAATCGTACGGCGAGATCAAATTAAAAATATGAATTTATTTTTTTTCAGTTTCGGCGGTTTGCTGGGGTTCCGCTAAAGTTGGGCGACGCTCAATTCCAACGATAGCGTTGACGGGCTGCGTCACTTGAATGAATCCTTTGTCGAATTGCATCTTTTCCTAATTTATAGAAAGACATTTTTGCCATCAATAGGCTACTGAATTTCTTTTGCCATTTAGCGCCATTCGGTGAAATTAATGTACCGGTGTTTCACGGACACGGAAGAAGCGGAACTGACTGACGATTGTGCACAAAGCTATTTTGATTTCTTCCATGGCAAATCGCATGCCGACACAGTTACGAGGCCCCATTCCAAACGGAAGAAAAGTGTACGGGTCACGTTCAGCTTTGTTATCGGCGCTCCACCTGTGTCAGAGATAGTACACATGGTAACAATAATGGTAAAAAAAAAAATAACACGTTTCTTTGTTGATATAGTACCTATCGGGATTAAATGTTTCGGGATCCGGATAACTGTCCGGGTCGTAATGGAGAGCAAACGACGGCACGGTAATCATGGTTCCTTTCTTGATTTCGATACCGTTGTAAGTGACGTCTTTGTTACATTCCCTCTCCACTCTGTTTTATTAAACTGGAAATAAGTAAAATTGAAAAATTGAAAATTGTATAATTTGTCTTTTATTACCTTGGAACTGGTGGGTAGACCCGGAGCACTTCGTTGATGACCTGGTCGATGTACGGAAAGTCAATCAGTATGTCGTGATTGACTTCTCCCTTTAGTAGAATAACCTGTATTATTTTAGGTTTATCTTTGAAACAAATAGTGCTTGGCATAATTACAGAAATTTTCAATTTATTCGTGATTTCTTGGTGTAATCTGTTTTGAATTTCCGGATTTAAAGCGAGAAGAAAAATTATGTTGGTCAACGTAGTGGCTGTCGTGTCGAAGCCGGCCAGCAAGAAGAGAACCGACTATAATATGAATTATAATATTTTAAAATTAAGCGTCAATTTCCATTGGGTAGGTTACCATAAGAACAGCTTATTAATTAATAACCCTGAATTCCCTGTTATTTTAACTAATAACGCCTCTAATTAACCGGCACTTTGAGTTTGTGCAACTTAACTCCTATCTCAACTAGACATAGAGATCAGTGGTCGCTATGCGTTCGTTGGTAACATTATTCGTGGAAAAAAAAATAATGTACTACCTGAGCGATAACAATCTCGTTGATTTCTTCGCTACTCCACTTTGGTACAGACTTGCCGTCAACCTCTTTCGTGTAGTCGGTGATAGTTTCCGTGGCTGCTTCGACAAAATCCTTATATTTCTACACTCAACGGCAGACAAATGAAATAGATTTATTGACTCTTACTTCTCGTTTTATTTCTACATGTTGGAATGAAAAATGTTAATTACCTGTTCCGACTCCTTACGCTCTTTGATCAAGTTCTCTAGTAGTCTAATGAAGAATTGGAATCCCTCTGTGAGGAAGACGCGCTCGCCCAATAATGGAATCAACTTCGGATAAATAACTGCATTATTCAAAACAAACGTTATTAGTAAAGTCAACTCTGCTTATGGTAAATCCAATTTTAATTTGATAAGGAAAAAATAGCTCACATGGAATAACAGCTAGTGGAGTTTTGTTGACCGGAGGGTTAAAGATGGCTTTGGCTTTCGTCATAAAAGGATCGTCCTTCTCACCTAAACTGTCGATCGTCATCCCAAAAGCGCATCGAGCGATCACGTCCATAGTGAACGCACTAAATTGACTGTCAATTCAATTAGCAAAAAACATCTCTAATTCATGTTTATGCTAAACTATATTATTATAATAACAGCATACATTTTAGCGTCCAGTTTTCCTTGACTTGTTGCGATGTTATCGAACTTGATGGCCATTCGATCGGCACAGTTTTTTATCAAGACGGACATCTATAATGTTCAAAAATCAGTGATAATATACGAAAATGCGCGAAAATGTTTGAGATTCAAATGGACTAACCCGCTTAATTTTTCCCGTGGTGAATGCCGGTGTGATGGATGAACGGATGTCCTTCCACTCCTGACCGCGAGCGCTGCTAACCATCCGACGAACCACTTTACTTTCGAACGTAATATTCTGAAAGGTAAATCAAATGTGATGTAAGACATTTGGCAAATGTGAGACCATGAATTTTTTTTAAATACTATACCCGACGATTGGTGAAATGATCAAAGTCTTTGACGAAGATGGCCTTGATGAACTCGGGATCGGTGACCCACAGACTGGGATTGCTGCCGTCAAAATATCCAAAAATCTTGCCGTATTTTTTCACCAAATTTCGATCGTGATCAGGTAAACTCTAAAATTCATTCGAATTTTAATTTTTTGTTCTAAGAGTCATTAATGATAAAGATTACAGTTTAATTTGAGAATGAGATATTTCTTACCACTCTCCAAATGCCCCAGAGATTTCCAAAAATCGGAATAGGTTTGGGGCCGGGAATACCACGTTCAGAGAAATAAGTGAACGTTGAGGTCATGTATCTGCACACATTACATAGATTTAAATAAAAAAACGTAACAATTATTATAAAAAATAAGGGCTATGGCCATACAGGATAGGTTAAAAGATGAAATATACCTATAGAGAAGAAACAAAACCAACGAGGCGACAAATAGCGTAGAGAGGATGGAGGAAAAAGCGTCGCTGTCCATCACGATAGCCTAAATCTAAACAACTATAACTGCTGTAACTCTTTCAACAACAACAAGAATCACGCATGTACAATGTGGGTTCTCGCTTTCTTGCGCTCTTATAAATAAGGCGGGAGACCTCAGATTTTGTTGACGAAAAACTAAAAATGGATACACGCACTGAATCGCAAAGAATTTCTGTTTGATTAGCTCCTTTACTCGCTCAACTTTGGAGTTTGATCTAGCATGTATTATATACGACAGTTGTGAAGCGGTATATCAGTTGAACTAAAGTCTATATTGTACTAGCCTATATCTTACTTCCAGCGTTGCTGACCGGGAAAACGACGGGTGTGTTTGCTCATTATCTACTTAAACGTTTACTTGAATATAAATAAAATGACCCTTGGCTGTTATTAAATTTTCTTTTCATCCTCCACATACAGTATACTTTTATATTATGACGGAGCATTGCAACACGTATTGCGTGAAAAATATTTAGTGAAGAATTACCACCCTTTGCGCTCCTTATTATATAATTCCTATTACAAGCGAGAATTATAATCTTAATACGAGTTTTACGATAACATTTTTGTGGTATTAGATAGGGGGCCCCCAGATTTGAATCGGGGAGAACCCGATCTGCAGTCGGAAGCTCTACCACTGAGCTATACCCCCATTGGATAAGCTAACTCTCCCTGATTTGAGCACTTCTGATGATGATCTAGTTAAAATTGAAAATTTGTGACAATAATGATTAATAACTCGTGGCAAATTATGGATAATTTACTGTATCACCCTTTCGTGATTTTCCAAACGAATCGATCAGGACACATATTGGTCCATCGAACGATGGCCAACTTGTTTCACGATGCAACCAGACTTGTCGTTTGATCACCAAAAAGAGATCAATCGCTCGTTCATTGATAATTCCCAAAATCTGATCAATCGCTCGCTCATCGCTCACTGAAATAGAAGTGATCAATCGATCGTTCAATTCGATCACTTTTCGATCACAACATTTAGAAATTTTCTGTTTACTTTTGTATTAGTGTCCTTCAAAGTTAGAATTTTTAAATAAAACCCAGTGAATTGCAGTGAACTTTTTTTTCGATGTTTTTGCGGGACTATCGATCCAACAACGGCAGCATTCCCCGTTTAATTAAAAAAAAACTAGGATTTCAAAGTTGAGATTTTTTACAACTAATTTCCCAATGAGGCCTCCCATCAATTCGACAGATCCTTCCCTCTCCAGTCTCCACTTCATTCAGAGGAAGAGTATCTTTTATGATAAAGTTCTAAAAATCGAAGTAGTCGAGTGCCATAGTCGAGTGTTATTGACTTCAATTACTTCAGCCATTATTTATTCAAATGAAATTGACTTACAAAGCCTTTTCCAAATCAAGCAGACTAAGCACTGAGACAAGATCTGAAGTCTGACTAGAATTATCGAAAAATCTTTTCACTTTAGTGACAAATTTCGACAAATTTCAAGAAGTTATCTTTTTGGTTCACAGATGGCGCTGCAATCAGTGATCAAAATTGATCACACCCTTTCGATCTCGATCTCCATCTCGATCTGGGTCGTGGATCAATCGCTCGCTCACGATCAGCAAAAAGTGATCAAACGATCAAATCGATCTCGATCAGCAAATCGATCACCCATGTCTGTATGCAACAAGCTAAAAATAAATACATTCTCCGACATTCTATTGTGTGAACGAAAACCTTGGCCAGCAAACTGGTTCACTCCGGTCAGGATTTACCAATCGGCATGAAGTCATGGACTTTATTTGGAAAAAAATAAACGAGTTTTGACAATTCTAAAAAAGTTGCTCAGGTTCCATGTTTTGGAGTGTGATCAAGGCCCCAATAAGGACTGGGCATTTATTGTGAACTTACCTGGATTTCTTTATTACCTTATGTGTGACTCGTGAATCTTGTGACTTTTGAATCGGACTATGGCCAAATATAAAAAAAATTGACTCGCAGTCCACACTCTCGTCCTTTTTCGGGCTACATATTTGTAGCTGGTGTACAAATTCGTCTTTGTACAACTTTTGTACACGTATGTATATACTGTTTAGGAAAAAACGAGTTGTGCCTCCTTTACAAGTAGGCAAATTAGGTTTTTTCGAGTTTTTCACTCTTTTAGTGAAAGGAAGAGACACACAAATCTTTTTTTCGACCGCGTTTCTCTCTCATCCCTAAACCGCTCTAATCTCGAGTTCTTTCTTTAAAACCCGCGCGATGGAAATCCATAATGGCGGTTAAAAACGAAAAAAATTTCCAAGTCCCATCACCGAAATTCAATGGGGCTAGATAACACTCGATAAGTTGTTGACTTAATATATTGTTAGCAAGCTCTTTAATTCAACAATGATTGCAATCAATAGCAATCTTGAAATTTTAAGTTTCTTCCTTTGCCCTAAGAATTAATTAGTATTATAGGCTTCCCTATTATATATCAATAGGTGATGGCACAGTGGATAAATATTGGCTTGTAACTCTGAGGTTTCGGGTTCGACTCCTGAAAAAGCTAATTTAATTATGACAGCCTTTGAAAAATAAGGCAGGTTCAATATATTCAAATTAGCTGCAGGTCAATGCTGTCATCGTAGAAAATGGAACAATGGCAAATTACACCTCTGGCTGAAGCATGCAGTTTGCAGTATATTGAATCATACTTTAATGTCGTGCATCTGCTTGAGCATGCAGGAACAAAAAACAAGTTTAAATGTCGTATAATAGAATATAAGCACCCAAGCTTTTGACATTAATAGAGTACTTCCTACGAAGGTGATGCATTGCATATCTAATGCGCATATAGATAGTATTCACCCGTAACGTATACTGTTGTGTCTTGGTGCGATTTAAGGATCGCCACTGTATTAAACGACACACGGGGAATCAACACAGGAATGTAAACGAGACGGACATGAAAGTAGAACTTGTTCGCATCAGAACGCGAGCCCGAATGGCCGCCTCAGCCACCACGCTCGCCGCTCCTCTAGCGGCGTTTCTTTGCGCCAGCACAATCACACATACACACTTGACATACATGATCAACACAAATACACAACAACCCTTCCCGAGCCGCCGCTCTCCGGTGATGGTCGATCGTCATCGAATGGCGGCGCCGGACGCAAAATGGGTCCAAGGTAATCAAAAAAATAAATGAAGGCGACAAAGATACATGGGTAATGTCGCTTACGCCGACGGGATTGGAGGATAGTGGGAACATAACATGGATATAATAGCGGGGAAGAATACATTCTTCACATGCCAAATTAAACAGAAATAATAACTCGCGGCTTGCGTGTGCGGGTGCTTCTGCGAGGCGACGCTGCCGATGGGGCCGGTAATGGTCGCTGCCCAGTAGACGTAGAATCGGGATCGCCTGCCGCCATTTCTCCTCCATCACCGCCCGGGGAAGATGATTCCGCCTCCTCCGCCGATGTCGCTGGAACCAACAAGCGGAGAAATCGCCTGTTTCTCCATAAAACGCTGCCGCTCGCAAATTTTATGCGATACGAGCGGTATCGCCCGATCGCCACTATTACGCCAGCACGGTCCCATAACTTTGTATCCGGGTCTTGCACTCTCACCGACGCACCGATGGATAGCGGATGGAGAGGGCGCGTCCGGGCGTCGTAACGAAATCGGACCGCGGCATCGGCTGCCGCCTGGATCTCCCGTGCTGCTATCGCTTCTTTCCATTGACTCGCGTACGATGACCGGTGGGCTGGTAGGATGGAACGAAGTTGATGACCAAATACTATTTGAGCCGGCGATAAACCACTTTCATGCGGCATATTACGGAACTCTAGGAGGCCGGTGAGGAAGGCTTCCGATGATAAGTCGCCTGACGGTGCGAGCTTTGCCACCAACTCCTTTACCGCCTTCACCGCCGCCTCCGCGTGCCCGTTGCTTTGGGGATAATGTGGCGACGAATTGCCCCATTCGACCCCCCACCGCTTCAGAGCCTCCTGGAAAATTCCGGCGCTGAATTGGGGTCCACCATCTGATCGGAAGCGCATCGGCACGCCCAGTTCCACGAAATTACTTACGACGGCTTGCACCACTTCACGTGCAGTCGGATCGCGTCGCCACTGATGAACCACCGGCCAACCGGATAGCCTGTCGGCGTACACCAGCACATGCAGCGACCCGTGCTGAAATAGATCTGCCGACACGTCTTGGAAAACGTACGTTGGTGGCGGGTCGGACATCATCGGCTCCTGGCAATGGCTCGGCAAACGCTCCTGGCATATAGCGCATCGCTCGATGAGCATGGTCACGTCATTGGTGATTCCAGGCCAGTAGATAGTCTGCTGGGCACGCCTTTTTGTCCTGACAATGCCCTGGTGAGCCGCATGCAGCCTGTTCAACATGTCCTTGCGTGCCGCCATAGGTACGACGATTCTTGATCCGTATAGGACGATTCCGTTATCCACCGATAAATGGTTTCGAATCGACCAGAATTGCCGAATGTGATCGGGGGTGCGCGCACGGTCGACAGCAAATCCGGATTCCACGGCAGCCACAAGATCGACGTAATGGGGGTCCGCTGACGCCGTCGCTCGCAAATTTTCACATAAACTATCCGTCAAATGGCACGATAAATCCGACTCGTCAGGTGGGCTGCAAATGCTGCTGATGCCTTGAAGAGTGATGCGACGCACAGAATACGCCAACTCCGCTCCGACGCATTCATCGTCCGCCGCCGGATCATTCACCGGCGCCCGCGATAACGCATCAGGAATAGCGTGATCCTTCCCCTTTCGCCATACCGTTGTGAATGCGTATGGGGAGAGACGCTCCTTCAGGCGCTGGATCTTGGGATTGTCGATAGCGTCCAATGTGTATCGATCCAATATAGCCACCAATGCTTGATGATCAACCACCAATGTAAAATTGGGCAATCCGGATAAATAAAGTCGGCACTTCCGGATTGCCCATTCCACCGCCGCCAACTCAAGTTCCACCACTGCATATCTCGACTCCGTATCCGAGCACCAGCGTGAGTTAGCGTCCACCAGCTTCCAGGAATCGCCATGGCGTTGTAGAAGCGCATATCCCATGCCGTGTTTGCGCGATGCATCGACCTGGATTGTTGTCTCACGCATAGGGTCGAAATGCACCAACACTGGCGGAGAGACAAGGGCCCGCTTTACAGCCTCGAAAGACCGATCATGATCCTCGGTCCATACGAAAGGGTTGCGCGTGCTGAGCAGGGGACGGAGGGGACTCTTTGCCGCCGCCACTTCGGTAGAAAAGCCGGCCAATTGCTCGACCAATCCCATGAAAGACCGCAGCTCAGATACGTTGGTTGGCTTGGGGAAATGCGACAGCGCTTTTAATTTCTCTTCCTCGATGGTAATGCCGCCGTGCCGGATGTCATATCCGACCCAAGAAATGCGGGGTTGAGCAAACCGAAATTTCTCCTTGCTGAAGGTGATTCCTGCCGTCCGCGCTGCCTGCAATACTGCACATACTCCCGCGACGTGAGCTGGGAATGTCCGATCAAATCGCAGCAAGTCGTCCACCACTCTCACGGTGTTAGACAACGCTGCAAACGCGACATCCGCTCGCCGATTGTACTCGTCCCCGGAACAACATAATCCCATGGACGCGCGAAGGAATTTGAAGCGACCCCAAGGGGTTATAAACGTAGTGAGATGTTGGCAGGAGGGATGGAGGGGTATCTGATAATACCCGTTGGCCGCATCGAAGCTGGTGAAGTATCGGCTTTCACTATCCACTTCCGCTACCGCGTCGCGTGGTGTACGCGTTGGATGGGTAGGGCGTAACACGAACTTGTTTAGACGTGTATGATCCACACAAATACGAATTTTTCCAGTTTTTGCATTCCGAATGACGACTAATGGAGCGGCCCACTCCGACGCCTCACTGACTGGAGTGATCACTTTTTTCGCCACTAGGTCATCGAGCACACGTTTCACGTCAGCGCGATCCCCGAAAGCAATAGGTCGCGCACCATTAACATAAAATGGGACTGCATCGTCGCGGAGCTGAATTACCATGTCCGGGCCTGTCATTTGGCGTAACCCCTCTTCCTGGTCAAAAACCACTTCAAACTCGGCGCTGATAGCCGCCTCGATGGTCGAAATCTGCTCCGCGGTAGGCTCCATAGGGATGTAAATATCCTTGAGAAATGTCCCACCCGATGAAGGTGAAGTTGAATCACGTGGTGGACTTTCCTCCGGCGATGACAATGTTACCGAACGCACTCGAGACAGCGGCTTCGGGTATTGACGATGCAGAATATTTAATTCAACGCAATCCAACCGGCATAAGAGCATGCCGCGAATCTCCGGGCAGAACACAATCGTGATATGAGCGCTCCGATCTCCATACCGGACGTGAATGTCGCGCTGTCCAATCGATAACAACGGAGAGGATCTGTCGGCCATCACTAAGTCAAAAGACGAAGCCGCCAGATCCTTTTCAGATAGGCCTAAAGATGCCATAACATCACGGCCGCCGACACTGACCTCAGCGCCTGGATCGGGAATAACGTCACTGATTTGAGCACCGACACTGCCATCGTCACAAATCACGTCCAACACTATGGTCGGAGAACAGCGCCGTCGATGAGTATCCTGGACATTTCCGATGGTGATGTGAGCCATTTTGGATTTAGCTCCGCCACCCATTCCTCCGTTTGCGCCGAACTTCCCTTTGTCACGATTGGGGCATCTGGGAGAGAAATGATCTGGCTTTCCACACGCATGGCAATTTCTGCCCATCGCCGGACATGTCGCACCATTCACATGAGCCAAGCGGCCACACGCGCCGCACTCATTCGATGACCGATTGTCAACCTTGCCGTTCTTGGGATGAATAGCTGCAACACCTGATTGCCCACTAAGAGTGCGCTCGTTCGCACGGGCCGACTCTTCACTGCGGCAGATGTTGACCGCTACCTGCAAACAGGGGAAAGGACTGATGGCCAATAGTTTCTTCTTCGTCTCGGCATCGCGCGTCCCGGCAATGATACGAGTCACCAATCGCGTTTCAGAACACGCACCACATAAATCTGCCGCTTCTGCTAGACGGCGCAGGCCGATGTAAAAATCATCGAAAGATTCTGATGGACCTTGACGACGTTCTTCAAACGCCACTCGGTCGAGTGCCACATTGCGTTTCGCACGGATGTAATCCGCGATGAGGTCGAGAACTTGGTCGGGGGTCGTAACGGTTGCGGGTGTGATCCCCAGTGCCACTTCTACCACCTGTTGCATCGTGGAGTCGAGGGCCATGCGAAAAGCGGCCATCTGTTCCGTGACCGGATAGGTGAGAAGCTGGTTCAACTCCGCAAAATCGTTCCACCGATTTCTCCAAGAACGCAGTAACGAAATAGTGATGTCGCCGTGAAGTTTATCCATTCCAGATGGATCGAGCCGCCGCCTTGGATGTGGAACCGCATGCCCAGCAACGCCACCAACAACACCGCCTCCGCCGGCACCACCACCACTAGCGCCACCGCTGCCTCCACCACTAGCGCCACCGCTGCCTCCACCAGTAGCGCCACCACCTGCGCCGCCGCCAACACCTCCACCAGCGCCACCACCTGCGCCGCCGCCAACACCTCCACCAGCGCCACCACCGGCTGTGAGAAAAGCTTGAAGTTGAGCCGTCAAGGTCGTCAGCTGGGCTGCGATGGTCGTCTGGCCTTGTTCTATGGCGTCGATGCGAGCGTCATTAGCCGTAATGGCGGCCGTCGCCGCATTGGCCGCAGCCAACGCATCAGCCGCCGTTGTCATGCTGACCGGGATCGAAATGCGGGGGGAAGTAGGTGAAAGCCGATGTTTGGACGAGCGAAGAAAATATGGAGTGTTCATCAAGTTAAAAAGTCAAAAAGGGAATGCACATGAACCGCGTGTCACTGAAAAACGACGGTATATATAATCTGAGATGCCGAAAATATCTCACACAAAAAAATGTCTGCACGACTTCTATTCGATTGCCAGAGGAACCACTGAGACGCGCCCAACCACACGTATGCCTCGGGGGAACGGAGCACAAAACTAAAATGGCGGCGCCCACCGACACACTGAACACGTGAGGGCCAACGATGGGACGACAGCAAACGAAAAATCACAAAGTCGAAACTGAGGAAAAGGTTATGCCAACTGCGCCATGTTGTGTCTTGGTGCGATTTAAGGATCGCCACTGTATTAAACGACACACGGGGAATCAACACAGGAATGTAAACGAGACGGACATGAAAGTAGAACTTGTTCGCATCAGAACGCGAGCCCGAATGGCCGCCTCAGCCACCACGCTCGCCGCTCCTCTAGCGGCGTTTCTTTGCGCCAGCACAATCACACATACACACTTGACATACATGATCAACACAAATACACAACATATACTGTTAAGCAATTTTCACGAAAACTATCAAATGAAATCTACGATAAAAGAATATTTTGTTTGTTTTTCCTAAAAATAATTTTGGAGCTAATTATTTGCATTTTGGTTTTCTCATCGCAGATCGTCTGTCTGTTTATTGGTGTTTTTTGCTTCCCAAGCTCAATTCTTCGAATACGCGGGTCTCGGCGCCTGTCACGAACTGCTTGCATATAATCGAAACTCGAGAGCGGGCTAAACACAGTTTATTTTTCGAGCAAAAACGGTTAGTACAACATACAAAGCTGGACTGAGGCTTGCCGTCCGCGTCAAACTCGAATGATTATTTTTCCGCCCACCTCGGGATCTTGCGCTTTTCTCCACCTTTTCTTCTTTGTCCTTTGTTGGTGTCTGGGTTGCCAAATGAATACTTGCGGACGCGCATCTGGTCCGCAACAGTCCCGAGGCCACCGACAGCTGCAATCAGGCGTCTTCTGATCCTTCTGACCGACGCGGGAACACTCGTCCCGATCCATAAAGGACCGGGTGATGCCACTGGAAGCAGTCCGTTACGGTGCATTTTGTCGTCTTTTTACACGCGAATGAAAAGTGTTTTCGTCCAAGGCATCTAAAGCAATGCTTTCCCTTCGCGACTGCTTCCGCTCTTTGGGTGGGTGAGAAGTCAATGAAAGTCTGGCAGAATACTAGAGGGTGCTCTGGATTGGCGTGGCACACCATCCAAGTGTTGTCTTCATTAGTTGAATTTGGAATAGCCGCCATTCTCACCGTTGGGCCAAATTTTACCATCTTGGCTGGGGGTTGCGGCGATTTTTGCGCGTTGCGCGATACTGATGCGCTCAGAAATTCTTCTGCTCCTACAATATCTTCTATCCATTTGTCAAAATTGGCCAGGCCTGACAGTCTTGGTCGTAGTGGGTACGCAAACCTTCCCCACTCTCTTTGAAGCTCACCTGGAAGGGCTCTAATCAATTAGCTCACGATATTGGAGTATGATTGGCCTTCTTCTGGATTCACACTAGTTACTGCATCTTTCACCCATGTTGACCAGTGATTTTATGTCCCCCGACGAGAATGGCTGAAGTGCTATTAATTCTTGAACGTGTGCATGCATGATGGCTTGGAGATTACCATATCGCTCAGTTAGCTCCTTCCACAAAGTCTGGTAACTAGCCGAGACAACGAATAAGTTTGCTACTCTCCTTCGAACGTCCGGTTCCAAGTTGTCACGAAAGGCTAGTAACTTCATATCTTCTGGCATTCGGGTATTGTGGATGAGAGCGCCGAATGAAAGTTCGAAATCAGGCCATGTTCGGGAATCTTCGATAAAAGGTGTAATGGATATTTTCGGCCATGGTCCTCTTGGTCTGTTTTCGTCATCCGAGTCGTTTATCGTGGAAGACAATCTTGGCTTGAAATTCGATATTCCCGGTGATTTTAGACCTTCCAATTGACGCTGATATTCGATCTGTAAAGTGAGGTCCTCTTGCTCTCGTTGACTCTGTTGTCGGTTTCCATCCTCCAGTTTACGTTGCTCATCGAGCTTTGCTTGTTCTCGCTTGAACTCCAATTCTAGCCTTCTCTTCTTTGCGTTGGGGGCCGCGTTCATCTTATCCTTTTCCTTATTCAAATATTCTTCCACCGCCTTTCGACATCCTGTATAAAAGGTGTTGATTTCAGCTTTCCATTATATTGCGTCCTGCTCCTGCTTATTGTCCGCTTGCTTGTATTTGGCATTAACTCGCACCACCTCAGTGTAAGCTTCTTCGAGTACCGCTAAAGCTACGTTCACGTCATCTGCTTTTCCCCCTCCGTCGATCAACGCCTTGAGATAGTTTGCTTGTCGGGTGTGGCGACGTTTAGCGCTGGTGCGGATTGCCAAGATTGTTTTTGCGTCGACTTCCTCTTCGCTATTGCTTGCAGACCCCATTTTCTCAGTCGGCTCCCTATTTACAATATTTCGGGTTGGCGATAATCTGGAAGAGTAACAGAGACAATTTTATGACATTTTGCTGAACGAGTTTTTGAATTCGACAAAGGGTTTACCTGGACTAGTTTCAGAAGCGTTAGGTTACGTTTCGGTTTATTGTATCCACGTACGTGTATAATTCGAATGTCGAATAATTTTTTACCCTACGTGTACCTGAATTAAGTTGATTTCTACGACCCAATTTTTTTAAATTTTATGGAAAACTTTTCATAGTTGAAAGACTACAGCTGCATTTTCCTACCACTGGTGATGCACGTAGCATGTCCCACCAATCACTACTCCTGCAGCTGGTCATTTCAATCTTATAGAGAGAATATATGCTGCTGCCTTTCAGAGTAATCTTATTGTTTAAGTTTTGAAAATTTATCTTTGAATATTTTTAAAGGAAGAATGCAGAGTATCGTTTGAAAACACTTAAACTTAACTGGAGAATTAAAGTAACATAAATTCAATATATTTTGTTTTCCTTAATTACGTATTAAAGTTTTTGCCATATTTAAAGACAACAATATTCATGTTCGATAGAGAAAACCTGAAAGAAAATTGCCCTTCTTAGGGAAGAAAACAATTCTAGAAAAGACATATAATTATCTGATCACTTCATAACAACTTCTCTTTCAACACGTCAAGATTAATTCTCTAATCACTTATCACTATTATAATTGATAATCAATTATCGATAATGATTTTTTTAGAAACAGAACCAAACATTGTATTTACATAACAAAAACAAGACTTAAGTTTGGTTAATTGTTTGTGTGCGAATCATCACAGTGCTAAACTGATGTCATAAGAATGAATAAATTAGTTTTTTATTGATTTGTTCTCCTTTTGCATTGATCACAGCGTGACATCTACGCTGCATTGAATGGACATACTGTTGAAGGAAACTTTTGTATATTTCTCTCCAGAACTTTGCAAGTTTTTTTCCATATGCATCAGTTACACTAACTGGGGTATTTTTCTCAACATCCGATCCAAATGATCTCAGAGTTTCTCTATTGGATTAAGGTCTGGACTTTGGGGTGGCCAATCCATTAAAATAATATTTCCTTGAAAAAAGGAAACACGTAAAATTGTTTGTTTGTAATTGAATTTCACTGATGAAATTTTCGAAATTCCATTGCAGAATATTAATAATTAACCTGCAGCAGGCAACCTGTCTCATAAACTCGTTGGTGATTTTGCCTCCAAATGATAATATTGAACAATCAGATCTTATTTGGTTGTCCCGGTTAACTGTGAAGTTACATTAATCTCTTTGGGTGTTAAAATCACTATAATAAAAATAGTAAATAGTGGAATTGACAATAATTACGATAGAATTACTTGGTAAAAGGTTGTAACGACGATAATAGGAAAATCTTAACAGTTGAGCTGATCAATGAACTGACTAGTAAGAACCAAGTTCTAATTAGCAATGCGAATTGAGAATTTTAAAAAAATCGAATCAAACTTAGCTGCCACACCGCCGTACTTAATTCTTCCTCGAAATTCTTAAATTAATTTCGTGAAAAGCAGAAATTTAAATTTAATCTACACCTAAATTTACAACGTTATTTGCCATTTGAACAATATCGCCTCATCAATTTCCGGGATTGTTGAGAAAAATCTAAAAACGTAAAAGGATCGTTCTGGCGCAGATAGAAATGGAAAAATCTTTTTGTTTAAATATCCATTTCTGGATATTTCCAGAAATCATTTCTTTCAATGATTGTCGAACAAAGAGAAATAAATGATAGGATACATTAAAACTGTTTGACAATACTATCTTGTCCCTCTGATTTTTTTACTTCTTGCCATTCGCTTTCCTGTTTTCAATCTGATAATAGATGATTCCTTCATCAATTATCTGCCTTTCTTCGTTCCTCACATTACATATTACACTGGGTGCTCTTAAAGAGAAGTAGGAAAAGTGACTGTGCGATTCGTCGCTAAGGATCGACGAGATAGTCTGCGACCAGCCTGGAAATGTTACCCGTTCCAAAAGTAAAAAATCGGCCTTTTGCTGGCTCCTTTCATCGACTGTTTCCAGTTGTTCTGCACTTTGTGCATAGCTCTTTGTTCATTGAGATATCTTTCACCAAATTCGCCAACAGGAGAAATAGCTGCTGTTCCTTTTCGCGGGTAGAATAGGAAGTGATGGTAAATGGTAAGTTTTTCATGACTTTTCACCTGGGATTTCTGTAAGCTCATCAAGTATGGACAGCAATGACTTAGTCAATCGATAGACACAGGAAGGCATGCAACATGTATCTAATTCTCTATTAGCTTAAAGATTTCTAATATTTTTAAGAATATGAATTTAATTGAAGCTAAAGAACAGTAGGTGGTTCTCATCGTTAGTTTGTACAAAAAAGGCTCCAACTTATTATCGGTACTCCACATTTTAAACATTTAAACATTGGTGGAAGCGTAGCCACCGACTATTCTTGCTACTCTAAATCCTATGTTTTTAAGGCTTTTGAGGACAAATTGCGTTAGCTGCTTGAAAAATCCGTTGCCATTAACCGCCGTACGAAAAAAAATATGCAACAGGAAATTTAACCGCCGTTGACAGGCCAGCCATATGAAATGCCAAGAGACGGTTTGATAAGATGGGTTTTTCATCTTGGATGAGTAGCACACCACCCTTATTTACTTCCCCTACAATTCTATCTCATTGTTTTTTTTTTAAATCTTTGGATCTATTGCCATTTTGTCTATTTCTAGGCTTACCTCATTTTTTTGTTTAGTTAGAGTAGCTGTAAACGATGTCAACCTTTTCTCGGCACTTGCAGTGAAGCCAACATCTCCCGTAAATTTCCTAATGTATTTCCTTGAAGTATAAACACTAGGGAGCAACAGAAGTTTACTCCAGCGGATAAATTTATACGTTCGAGGCGATTGAGCATTGATAATTATGCAGCATCCTATAATTTCTGGTTCAGCATCCAGGAATACTTATTTGTCATCAAATTTTCCGCCTGTGCAAATCAGAACATAAATTTTCAACATAGGAGTAATTGGAGTGGTGAAAAGTAATTTAACTTTTTAAGTTAACACATTGCCATAATCTCTTTATTGGCTGGTCGTTTGGCTAATTTCTCCACCACTGATTGATTTTTTAATCCGCTGCCATGTGTTCATATTTTTTCACTTTTATTCACTAATTCACTTTCGTCGAGTCTTCTTTTGTTTAGCTGTATCAATGATTCGGAAGGTCGTTTGGAAATTTTTCTTAACATGCATTTTCGTAGACAATTCTTCTTTTTTAAGGTAGAATATAAGATTCGTGATATTCAGAAGTTTAAGTTTCCATCCGGTATTGTAACTAGACCGTTCAATGCTACAGCCAGATTTTGAAGCAGAGCCGCCATAGTATTCAAGCAAAAGATTAGTGGATCGTGTTCTGGGAAAGCCGGAATTTGTGACGGAACCGCCAAGGGAGCCGCAATAGAAATCGGTGGATTGTAAACTGTTAGAATAGATGAAGCAGACAAATTAGATATGTCTAGCTCAGATGCCGAAGGGGCTCTACAACATTTATCAATTGGCATATCATGACTGTACGATTTTGCACCATCTTGAATCGGTGAAGGAGCTAACAAGGTTCTGCCTCAAAGTTTCCGTTTGGTAAGTTCGTCAATCCTTATTTCACATATTTTTTCCATATTGTTTTAGTTAAAATTTAATTTCGTTCCTTTGCTGAAGCAGACGAATACTGACAAACAAATGCGCCGAAGTTGTAGGAGTTTTCTTTTATCGGAATGTCTCGCACAACATCAATTGTCCATTTGTTCAATGATCAACTCTTGTATTATTCGTGCTCTTTCGTGCTCTCTGGGGGCTCCATCAAATACCTCTCAAAACTTGTGTCATAACTCTTTGTGAGATCCCAAGTTTTACACACAAATTTAGCTTGCCTGACAACAATTTTAAATCAACGTTCAGATAGGAAAAACACCAATATATCCGAAAGATTCCTTTTACACACAATTCCGATTCACTTTTCGATAAATCTGACAAAAACCAAACGATTGGTGCCTTTCCAAATCTCGGTGATTGAAATATGGCCAAAGCCAATGTTCTTTGGTATTTGACGGATTGTGCTACTGGATTTGGGTTAAAAGAAAATGCCGATTTTCCGTCTCGAACAGCTCTTCAAACTTCTTCATTAACTCACTTCTTCATTAACTTAAATGTTTTTTGTATAACTTACATGAGTGGAAAATCCCAAAATTACAAACATCAATCAGTTAGAAATTGTTAGTCTGAGGGAGCCTGAATTCTGAGGTGTCTGAATTCTGTCACCTAAAAAGGAAGATGGTGAAAATCAATAATACCAATTTGAGTGAAGTCGATTTGAAGTTGTTTACAAATTGTTTGATGCAATCTGGATTTGGTGGATCCAAAAAGGGGCAGAAGTGCCAACAAACACAAAAAATATCATTTTAAGTAAAAGTATAGAACTTAGATGAATCATCCCAAATAGACAGTAGTGCGAACGATCAAACACTTAGCTCACCGATGAAAAAAATCCGGGATTGTTCAATTTGACTCGAAAACTCAAATGTCTGCATATTACAGACGATTGGTTCTGCGTTTACACGCTAGTTTTTGCTCTTGACCTATTTCTGCATGAAATCTTGTGGTGACGTCTTTCCGCCATTCTCTATTGACGTCTTTCTGCCCTCCTCTCTCGGTTTCTTTCGGCATTTTCTCTGCAAAGAATTTTTGTCTGAACTCCGTTGCCATTGCCACCTTTTTGAGGTCTTGGGATCACATTTGAAAGGGCAAGAAAGCGTTATTGTCAACCAGACAATCCGGGTCCATTGACGGGAGTTTCTACAAAAATGGTAAGTTATTCTATTATCTTTTATATTGACTTATGTATAAACCTTACAAAAGAGAAGAATGGTACGAGAAATTTTCAATAGACAACGGCCTACCCATACGTTTTAAGTTAGATTCTGGTTCTATCAGCAACGTCCTAACCTTTGAGGCGTACGTTCGAAAATTTGATGCAGTCTTATCCCGAAGATTTAGGGGCCCTTATGGCAGTAGAAGTGAGAGTCACTGCGAAAACTTTGTTGGGATATTTTCTACCAATCATGATCAAGGGAATGTTCCCACCAGTCAAAATCGAGGAAATGGGAAAAAACCCCCGAACATATGTATTTTGACGATAAAAGTATAAGATATGAAAAAGTTAAAATTAAGCTTACTTGACAATGCATGAACTTAAACATGAAACTAGGTTCCTCCTTCAACCTTTTAAGGCAATTCTAAAACAAAGCAGTGGCAGTTATGTAGCACTTCATGACAGATGTTTTTCACTAAATTTTGTAAATTTTATAACACATGGCGTCACATTAAACAAATGAACATCAATCCACAAATAATAACCATAATTTGAAGACACCGACCATTTATAAAACTTAGGACAACAAGTCAAGATAATTAAGAACAAGTGATAAATTGTGAAATAGACATAAAACTGAATTTTATTTGCACTAAATGTTTTTGAACCGTTATGCTACAACCAACACATAAAACACACTTCAATCAGAAGTGTTGCAATTCATGTAAACCTTATTGCAAACCCATAACATTTATTTTCTGTTTAGGTGACTATAACAATTAATAGAATGTTAATAAGCTCCTGAAACAAGATTAAAAACAAAAAACAATGGCAAGGAAATGTTACATTGCAGGATGCGAGAAAAACAACCCAGTTGTATTGCATTCCACAAAAATTTAGTTAATCGAAAAGTAATTGGAAACACCGTAAGACAAACAAACTTGTAAAAGAAATTTAGCGCAGCAGTCTTGAATGTCAATAAACGGTTCCTAAAAAATATATGTTTGTGAACGTCATTTCATTACATTTAACATTTCATCGTAACATGAAATCTTGGGGAAAAAAATCCACTAAAATTTGTGGGAAAGCCAAGTACAGCTAATGACTTCATCAATGTAGATTGGGATCCAACCTCATTGCTGCCAAAAAACACATGCATTGAACAAACAAAAAGAAAACGGAAACGGTGATGGAAACAAAATGAAAATGGTATAAAAATTGCAGCGATTTCCTTTTTGATTCTATTTTAGTGAAAATAACAACAAACCACAGCAGGAAGAAATGCAAAGTTGTCAAATTTTTTACTAACCTCAAGCCAAACAACGCAAGAATGTACTTAATTCCATATTTTCGTAACACATTTATAAGAATAACTTTATTTAATTAGCACCCGTGAGAGGATTGAGGAAAGAAGACAACTATGACTAAAAGCCATAGGATGTGTGGAAACTACAGCAGACCATTCTTACGTTTGCCAGCCTCATTTTGTTGGTTAATTTGCTCATGTCACGAATTAAAGTTTAGGAACATGCAACTACAAATTACTGTTTGTATCAAAGGAAAACCAAGTGCAGCAACGGCAACCACAAGCATTGATTGCTTACCAACCCATTTGCCTGCCAATCACTTTGGAAGAGATGATAGGTGGGTATAACGACGTTATACCCATCATAGTATTAGTTACTTGGCAGACATAACAGGGAAACGAAAAAAAAAAAAACGCTTTGCTAGCAGACTAAACCAAAATGACGAAGCAAAAACTAACTATGCAAACCCAGAAAACAATTGGAAATATTGCAACTGACCTGTACAAAAAAAAACAGCTTGCCGGTACGTAAAATAACCGAAGAATACAAACTTAAGATAAACCTGATAACGCCAAACTCAAAACACCCCAAAAATCAAAACGGTAATTAAACTTACGTTACAGCAACCATATAATGAACTTTAAACATAAAAAACCAGTTTACAAAGATAACAGAAAAAATATTTTTTAAATTTTGAAATGCAGGAAACGAATGAAGCACATAAACCAGCATAAAGGAAACAAAAGAAAAGTTCCCTTTGGAAGGCGTTTGTATTTCAGCCAGACAATGTTCGGCAAAATTTTTATGGTTTCCGTCACGTAAGCCCAGAAAAAATCAAATTATCTATGTCATAAACAAACAGGAACAACTGACACGAGAGTGTGCCAGCGAATCGAAAGAACTTTCGCAACACACAGATACTGTGTGTATCCAATCATGGTGCCGTTATCCTTTGCAGTGAACTCTCACGCTTCTCTGACGCCAAAGAACTTCACATAGTTTTCGATTCCATGAAAGATCCGAACTACGACAGTACTTTCGTACCTGAGAAAATTCTAAAAAACTTGTAGCTGAAAAGGAATCAAAAACAGTCCTGGCTGACACAGAATAAGAATTGTTCGTCAATATAACATCGACATAAACAAGAATACTACGTTGATGGCGTGTGAGAGGCGTGGCATTCAAGCATTTGACATGGGGGCCATCAGAGGCGTTTTTTTTTAACTAAAAGATATAAGCTTTTTAAAAATATTCAACCAAACGTAGTCCGATATATTTGCTTGCAAAGGGAGTCGACTACGGCGTTACGCTTGATTTAGATTTGGAAGAATTGATCATTCCAGAACAGTACCTCATAGCAAGTAGGAAATGTGTATGGAACTTTGTTGAAATTGAACGGAAACCAAAATGAAGAAAAGCAAGCCACTTTTACTGGGCATATTGTCACGTGGAGTTTGAACGAGATCACGCCGCAGTGTTCGGACAGAAATAAACGCTCAAGACGTGAGCCGACGAAGGTACGCTCAGGACCGGAAAAAGTTACTTCACTGTCGCCACTTTTACTACACTTAACGACAGTGCCCTCCACCACGCTACTTTAATCATAGCCTACTGTATTTAAGAAGCCGAAAGGAATGCTATCCCTCCCGTGTGGAAAAAGTGAAACACATTTTGCTCACCTTTCCTCCAATATCTCTTCCTCGAAGTAGAGCCACGGGAGCCACCTGGTGTTCAAAATGATGCCGGAGGTATGGGTTGAGTTCGGGGAATCGCCCGAATTTATGAGCGGTAATTTATGATCGCCTTATTAATATTTTGCAATAAGGGCTTTTCATGACGAAGATACACGGGACGGTATGCTGCATGCACTGTTGTTTGTGGAATATGTTCATTCGCAGCCATTTAACACGTGCTACCGTACAATAGAAGTAATTTCGGCTCGGCGAGAATGTGCATTTCATGTATAGTTGAGGGAAACGGTAATCGCAAAGAGAGACTTGAAGAAGGAAAACAAATTTTGTTTCATTAGTTACCTGCGGATGAACCCAAGAGAAAAATGTTTTTAGAATATATAGTGAACAGTTCCTGTGGGTTAAAGAAAAATTTGAAGGCGATTTGTGATCACTCCTGCGTGTGTAGTGAACATTTTCGCGAAAGTGATTACATCTTGGGTTTCACGGGAATAAAGCGTTTGAATTCTAAATTTACCGTCCCATTCTCCACAGTTACAAATGGCAAGGTAACTATGAAATTAATTGATAATTAAGACCAATGATAAAATAACAAACATTCTTTTATTAGGAAACTGAAGTAATCACAGTTACAGCAGTTGTAGAGAAA
This sequence comes from Daphnia pulex, assembly GCF_021134715.1. NCBI lineage: Eukaryota > Metazoa > Arthropoda > Branchiopoda > Diplostraca > Daphniidae > Daphnia > Daphnia pulex. The sequence continues at coordinate 2,901,566 of NC_060021.1, read as the reverse complement.
CGCTGAATGGAACTGAAAATTTAAATAGGCCTTATGAGAGTGACGAACAACCTAACGGATTAAATTATGCAAATAAAGGAAATGAACAAGGTACAGGAATCGAAACTTTAGAAGGAACAAACTGGCTGGATGACAAAGTTGGTTAACCGTTTCAAATATTTTTTTATTAAAATTACTTTTTCCATTCTGTTATCAGGCTATTGATGATTACTTTAAATTAATCACCGAATCGTCAAATATGGAACAAGTTTCCTGAAATGTAGATCTGAGCTGTTTTTTTGTGTTGTCACTATTGAGAGCGCCAGAACCCGGAAACTGGATCCAGGTTTTGAAGGCTACACAAAAAATCAACGTTTTGGAGATGGATCTCATACTGATTTCAGTGAATATCAACAACGTACACTAGACACTGGCCACTTTGTGCTGCAATGAAAAACTACTGAAGTTCTACGATAGCTTAGGTGGAAAAGGTGGAGATTTCCTTAATTTGATACAACAATATTTTGCATCGCTAACCAATACGGGCTTCAGAGAATGGACGATTGAGGTTATGAGAGGTCTTTCGCCTTTATGCCCTAAGAGCAAAAGAGGGTTTTAGGCAGCCGTAGCCCGTAGGTATCACGAAAAGGTTGATTTGGATGAAGGTCGTCTAAAAATTCATCACATTTAAAGGACCGCCCACCAAAAATGGCGTGGGGTCCGTTTTAAAGTGGGGGGAGCTTATCTCAACTTTGTGTGAGATTACTGGAGGGGGAAATAATTAAAAAAATAAAATTAAAAAACTGTGAGAATCATCGTTAATAACTTATTCGAATCGTATTTATTTCCACCTGATCCCTTATTCATGCAAAGACCCTATTGGCCAGTCTGAAATGAAATGTCAATGTCAATTTGTCCTGCATAACCCAAAAGTCACTCTGTTACAGAAGTATTTATTGGAATTTAAAGTAATATTCACTACTGGAAACTAAATTTTTGTACCTTCTAACATAACTATTACCAATAGCACTTATTTCAGTACGTGAAATTTATTCAAAACAAACAAACACAATTCAAAAACAACACAACTCACACACAAACAAAGACCACCATCTTGAAATCCCTTTTCCTTCTCGAACGTTATCATATCGATAAAAAAGTTAAGTTTTTATGTATCAACGGCTCCCGGGCTCTACTTAAAGGTTGGGTAACATAGAGGAAGGTTAGGCAAATGATCTTCCAAAAAAATCCCAAACCTTTTGGCTTCTTAGATACAGTAGGCTATGCTTTAAGACAAAAAGAAAAATGAGGCACATGAAGGTCAGGAGAGAAGTGGCTTAACTAGTGCGGGTCTGATTTACTGCATATAGGGGTAAACCAAGGTGACATTCCTAGACAAGGTGACATCACACTTACGACGACCTACACTTACGAACACACATTCACACAAATACGATAAACCTGCGTTTGCATTTCACATTGAAACATACTAGTTGTGTTTTAATAACGTGACAATATTATTACTTTTTCTCAACTGGACGACGTACTCCTCAACGAAAGGAGAAGAATTCACGAAAACTCAAAAAATGCTACTTATCCTAGGTGGATGACTGGGATACAAGTTAACACGCACAAAGTATACAAATACCTGTAGCAAAAAAAAAACTAGAAAGGCTTCATCCAGCCTACTGTACCATCGCCATCGACGACAGCCACACAATGTACACCAAAAACTGAACAAAATTCCACATCAGCTTCTGCAAAAAGCTGCAGGAAACATGGAAAAGAGAATAGATTCGGTTATGCAAGAAAACTAGCGAGACAAAGCCCGCTATAAATGACAACTTCACTGTTCCCGATTTACCAACAGTGTTCCTAACTCACTATAATCCGCCTGACGTCAACCAACCTTCTACGTCTATTTTTAACAGTAAGTTCTTCACAAAACAATTCACGACACAACACAACAAACATTTCATTTTCAATTTTCGTTAATAGATATTGTAACAAGGCGGTGAAAAGGATTGAAGAAGTGTATTTCAAGTCACAATAATCGTTGAATACAGAGACTGAGAGCGAGAAGCTCTTTGCCGGTCCCTTTTATGCTGGGCCGGGCGGATCTATATGAGAAGGTAATACATGATCGGCGGATCTATATGATAGGCTAATACAGTTCTGCCCTTTGTTCGGGCTCTAATGCTATTTCCTTTAGAGGCTAATGAGACATCTGCTACAATATGTTTTTATTTATCTCATGTATTGCAATTTTATTTTCGATTGAATCCTGATGGGGGGTTATTTACCTTCTCGTTGCAAAGGTCCTGTCGAAAGTCCATATACTTGTTTAATGGATGCGTGTCTCAAGATTATCCAAGGGAGATCGTCCGTGTTGAAGGGCGCGAAAATATTGCACAATATTTGAATGTGCTGGAGAGTGTCGCCCAGGTCGGAAGAACCATCTTAAAAAGTCGGAATCCCGTCCGCTCTTCGCGGACCGTTAAGAGTGTGATAGCAGCTTGGCACATGTTCAACATACTGTGGCCCGTGGAAAGTTCCGACATCATGCCCAAGACTTCCATTTTGGGGGGCATTTGTCACGGAATTTAACATGTCCAACCAAGATTTAGGTAATTCAAATAAATTGTTGGGGGAAATGCAAAATGTTTGGTATCCCTTTATTCAAAATGATTCTTTTGTATCGGCTTACACTGGCTACTAATTATGGCTTAAGCTGACAAAAATAGCAGACGAATACAATGCTTCACAAGATTCCTTCTTTCATTCAATGACTACATGTATAGTTGGCTGATGTGTATAGGGCGCGCTTCGAACGCGAGATATTGCAGTTTAATTCTTAGTTCGAGGAAAAATTCTTTAATCACGAAAATCGTTCCGATACATTATTTCTTGGTTTTCATTTTGGTATTCATTTCGGTGGTTATTTTTTGGCATTGATTTCCTGGGACATTCTTTGTAAGTTAATCTATTTTACGGCAAATTAAGTCAAGTAATCAGATGTTTCAACATAAAATTGTAATAGTAAACAATTTTTTCAATTTTAGATAGGCTAGTGGTATAGCATAAGTTTTCTGATCAGATTCCTTAAGTTCGATCTTCGCTGCACTCAAACATTTTTTCAAAGCAACTAATTGTTTTTTTTTTTAAATTTTACTAATCATCCATTTAAATTTTGTTTTGTTATGTTAAATAAATAACCCCTCCAAATTGTAGATTACACGAAGTTAACATTTATTTTGCTACTAGATGTCTTTTACAAAAAAAGTCGTCTTACGGTTGTACTATGTTTTTGTTTTTGTCAACAACCTGATTTTGCAGTTCAACTGAAAAAGTTGAATTTGGTAAAACGGTGGTCCCCTGTAGCTATTTTCGGCAAAGTATTTTCCCATTTCATATTGAAATAAATAATTTTGACATCAGTGTAACATAGCAGACTTTTCATATTTTTCACACGTCTTCTGTTATTTTCATTTATTTTTTTGTTTGGCTCTTTATCAACCATCTTCACCAGTGAACATCACACACCTAACCGACAACGGATAAACTGTTCCTGTTCCTGATAACAGTACGAAAACCAATAACAGCCAATTGAAATCTGCAATGAAAGACCCCATTCTCAAAACCATGAATGGCAAACAAAAAAGTTATCGAGTCATTGATGATTACCTATACGCAGAGGTCGCTAGCAGGAAAAAAAACCAGAACTTTTCTTCGTCTGTTCGTCGACGGTGGCTCTGCAACAGGGAAAACATACATCATCGATTGCATCAAACAGTACGCCAAAAACTTGGGTCTATCAGTCATGACATGCGTCTATACTGGCAGTGGGGTGGACAACCTTTCGCTAGATTCACAGCACGTTTGTTCCAAGTTGCAGACCCACACGCGACCAGCTACTATATCGAATGGACTAAACACAGAACACTAGTCAAATTGCGAAAAACATCATTTTGGAGACATTGTGGTTGAATGCTGATCATCGACGAAATCTCCTACTTCAGTAAAAAATTCTTCTGTCGAATAGAAAAATGTCTTCGAGAAATAATGGCTAAAGAACATGCAATTCGGTGGTTTGGCAGTAATCACCGTGGGAGTCATGTACCAATACCCACCAGTAAATGGAACAGCTCTCTACACCTCCATCACAGATTTTTACCTTAGAAACAAAAACAACTCGGCCCTGCAACAACCACCGGTGTTTAATACTTGGTCACTTTCCGCAGAATAGCACTAAAGCAACAGATGAGATTCAAAGACGACGAAAAACACATGACTTTAAAAGCAAACTCCGCCAAGAAAATCCACCCATGCAGAAAATCTTATATGAAAATGATTAACTTTAACAAAACTCGTGGAATCAGATCCATTATTCGCTTCGTGTCTAATCATCGTAACCAGCAACAATGAACGCACAAACATTAAAAAATAAAAATCACATACTTTTGCTCTAAAAAACAACACGCTTCATTTTCCTTGGCCTGAGACAGTATACTGTCACAACATCTCAAAAACAGGAGTAAAACCAAGTAAAATAAATGCGCTCTACCTTCACGACGACAGCCTGACAAGATATATCGTCAACAACGCTCCTGGATACATCACACATCACATCGAAAGAAACATAAACGTGGGAAGAGGTCTCGTCTAAAGCACAGAAGTTACCCACCACTCCATTGTTCTGAACGACAACGAAGACCACGAACGCATCGCAGATCAACTGAAGTGCTGATGTCAATTCACTAATGCAAATAGAATTTATTAGGATTCCTACTAAATTCTATTTGCATTAGTTCTTCAATTGCGACAAGCAAGCGTGATATTTCGGTAATTAAATGCGAAGCCATTTTGATTTCCATGCTTTTTCTTTCATTGACCCAGACATTAAGTTTTTTTTTCATGCACCTTAAACAGACAAGATGATCAATGATCAATGAAAAAAGAATCAATCATAGCAATAACTAGATTTCCAAAATGGATAATCCATCGTGATGCTTACCCTGATCACGATTTCAAAAAGATTTGTCTTTTAGTGCTCCAACCTCGGGTAAAAAATTGACTTTCCTAAACTGAAATTTTATCTTGGGGGCAATACGACGATAGGTCGTTTCTTTAGCCCCCAAGCATTCTTCCCCCATCATCGTCGGTTACCCCCTGCCAAAATGGCTGACTTCGATTGGGGGGGGGGGAGGAATGCTTCAGGGCTAAAGAAGCGGCTTGAAATGCAAAAAGAGACCTTTATAGATTGAATTAATTCTCAATTATAAAGAAAAAAGATCACATTCATTTTTTATATTTTGAAGAATAAAAGTTCTTCTTTAATGTGGTAAAAATTAAACTTTCGCAATCGGCAAGCATTCTGTGATACAGAATTTTGAAGTTGAAAGAATTTTCTTTCAATACACACTCCAATTTTTATCAAGATCTAAATTTTGTCGTGCCATCGATTGGTTTTTTTGGCGTGGAATGTCCCATTGCCAGTTTACCACTGGATGGGATTCTGTTCAGTATTTTGTTGGTGAAGATTGCGGGAATGAAATTTTGGTTTTTAATCACTCAAAAAAAAAATGTCTCAAATGATAGCTCTACTAGGAATTAATAGTTGTTCAACGATTATCATTTGTGTTTCTCGATGGTGTCCTCAGATAGTAGTGATAAAAATGAAAGTCAAGTTTGGCAGTTTAGTTTTTATATATAAAAAATTGAAAAAATGTTGTTGATAATTCAAATTTCAAAAGCCTTACAAGGTTTGTCAACTTTAAAAAATACTTTGGCAAATCATAGTATTTTCAACAACTTGCCGTTTTTTCATATAGTAAGTGAAAGTTTTTAGATATTGTCAAATTATTTTTAGAGATGAAGGCCTTGGCGAGTTTAGATAATAATTTATTTGTTAATTAATATTTCAAATTTATTCATTTATATTTTCATTGTTAGGAGAATATTGAAACTTCAAACAGCAATAATATTCCATCCCTGGAGTAGTTGTTTCGTAAGTACAAAAATGTTTTGTCTGCCCATAAGAGGCTCCCCTAAAAGAATTTGAACATTTTAAAAACGTAAGACATGATCGTTAGGTTCAAAATGATTAGGCTTTCCGTCGAAATGCTCTTTGCCAAAGAAAAAGCTATGTAGGGGTTTATGCTAGTTCCAGATGGTCGGTATGAACTTGACAACATCATAGATCTTGATCTAGATAGAACTGACTAAATTCATGTACAAGTCCAAGGATCGTTTAATCAGTACCGTCATTCCAGCATACATCAGTTGCATGGAGGGAATCGAACTTGTTTCCTCATAAAACAATTCTCTAGACCTGGCAAAGGACGCAATTCTTTTAAAACTAGAGAAATATTTCTCTGCCACACTTAAAAATATGCTAACGCAACAATATTGGACACCAGATTTAAGCTTGCGTACTATTACGGAGAAAGATTTCACCACAATAAAAAAAAATTTTGGGGATTCTGACAAATTTCGAAATGCTAAAGAAAATAAATAAATAACGAAGCGTTATTCAATCCCAGATTTCCATAAGGAAGATAATCATTCTATACGGACAAATCAAATGTTTATAGTTGCCAGAATGTCATAAATTAAAGAAGAACTACAGATTTTTTCTGAGGCACCCTCTCCCCAAAGCATAGACCCCTTGAAATATTGGCAAGATAAATCCCAAGATTAACCAAGTTTATGAGCAATGGCAAAACAATATTTGAGTAAGCCAGCTTCAAGCACGCCGTGTGAGCGTTGCTTTTCTGAAGGTCATCTTGTATGTCATCACACATACGGTCATCTATCAATTGAAAAAAATACTCCTATCTATCCTATCCTATCCTATCTTTAGACTCTTATTTGTCTAAAGAGATGGCAAATGAACGACTTTCAAATACAGTAGCTATTGTCGCGTATGGTTTTTATTCCAATTCATGTAAACAATTTCTGGATTCATGAACTTCTGGATGTGTTACCCTCCCTATCTTTTCCCTCTTTCGTTAAAGAAATGCTCTCCTTCAGTTTCACATTTAACGTAGGTGAATAGTACGACCCAAAAGGTTTAACCCTTTTTTGAAACTGAGAGCGGCCGCATTCCAACAGAATCCAACAATCTCAATTTTGACGTGACTGCCATTGCTTTAACCAAAACCGTTTTCAATCAAGTTAGTAATTTTAGTGTAAAAGTGGTTAAGATAGTAATTTGGCTGATCAGGCTTAGTTTGTCCATGATAAAATCCAATCTCAAATGTAATGGCACCTTCTATTTAAGGGAGACCGAGGATTGGCCAAAATTGACAATTGGTACTTTTGCTAGCAGACATTTCATCACACCCAACAAAAATGTTACAGCATTTTCGCAAGATTCAAAAGAATCTTTATAAAATACTCTAAAGAAGCTGTTAACTTCCAGTAGATTTTAAACTCAAAATACCGCCTGAATTAATTTCAATTATGTTAACTTCACGGGTTGTAACCAACAGTGTTTTGTAAGTCTTGGGGGCGAAAACAAAAATTTCACTTATTCTTGAAACGTTGAATTCAATGGCACAATGAGCAATATTTTTCGGAAAATTCGTTGCCTTTCTTTAATACTGGTTAAAATCTCAATGAGTTTAATCTTCCCGGTCGTACGTGTCTCAATTACCTGGTTCCTCGCCAGCTTCCTCTACTGGATCTACATCCCAAATGCTGTCGTTATCCACGTTAGATGCATTAGAAGTCCAATCAACATCACTCAAATATTGTGACGGAGATTGCGTAAGAAAAAATCGAGGAACGGAGTAAGTGAATAGGTAATAGAGGTTTTTGGGGAACTTGGTGTGTTCAGATAAACAATCTAAGCAAACGCGTAAGAAAGACTCGAATTTACTTTTACTCGGGGTATTTAAAGGAGATTGGTACCCGGTTACTGAGTGACGCCGGAAGAGTCTAGAGAAGATGGTTATCTAAATAATATCTTGATCATCTAGATCTAGATCTACACAATTTGACTAAATAGATTGATCGTCAGAATTTTCTTCCCTCGCTTCGTTATGAATATTTTCGGGTGTACGACGTTCAGGCCCGGTATACATTCAGGCCTCTGTATCCAATATTTTCCACGAAATGAACAGCTTCAGTTTGCAAAATATCCCCCCCCAACTTCGTCAGACATTGCATTTACTTGTTCAGACGTATTTTTTCCGTCTTCGTCAGACGTTACATTTATAATTAATCAGTAATATTTTCCCTGATAATGCCATTTTTTGTAATTTCTACTATTTATTGAACGTGTTAGTTACTAAACATTCAAAAAATAAATTTTATCCCAGAAAACGGGCAACTAAATGCATTTTCAGAAATCTGTGGAAAAGGTATATGGGACGATAATAGTAAGGCTAAAAGAAGGCAGTTCTAACTGTTATAAAAATGTAGACTGAAGTAAAAGTGGATCACACTTTCTTGCAAATCACATTTCCTCATAGAAATTCCTAAGGATCCACTATTAAAAGGGAGTTGAACAAACCCTGTATTTACCTGATAACTCATATTCTGCTGCTTATAAACATTACCTGCTTCCTAGTGGGGATGGAAATGGACACAGAAAAATGTGAATCAATTCTATGTTACAAGTTATTCATCGCTTCGGAAATTAAATTTACAACCTAATTCTTTAATTATGATTAAGATTCGCCATTTTTTTAAAGGCATGTATGATGGGTCTAGAATAAATCTTCGACGCCCGGGTAGAATTTGTAACTCTTTTTAATGTTGTGCCTATGCCGTATAAGCAAAATTTCATATTGGTTGGTCAGTTCCAGTCCGATATTATCCCAATAATGAAAGCGTACGCGGGACGCGTCCAAGCCAACTTTGAAACGAAAATGAGTAATAAGTCGTTAGAAATTTTGCATTGTTACAATGTTTAAATAGCAGGTAGCAAAAAAGATACTGTTACAAAGCTGGTCCGATATTGAAAATCCACTGTCCAACATTTGTCGACGGCTCAGGTTGAAAAGGGCCTTTCTTACTTGGGCTCATGTAAAGAAACCAATATTTTTCCAAAATAGCGTTCTGATTGTGGCATAGGCTTATTTTTTCTTATCACATCGATATTGTGATTTCAACTTATTAAATTACTTTCTATATATCTTAAAAAAACTTTTGAGATCCAGGAATGTTCTACCAGTGATATGCGTTTAGTTAATCCCATTCAATTCAATAACTAGGCCGTTTTGCATATGAAAAGAATCCAATCTTGTTTTCGCCCACAGCCCTTTCAGATACAGTGTTTGAAATTTACGATGAAACTTCTTTGTCGAATGATATGAATGAATGGATTTAGATATGTAATCCATCTCAGAAATTCCTTTAAAAATTTGCCCCAAAGGTTTTTTTGGAGTCCTGATTAACTTTTTATACTTTCAAATGAAGTTTTTAAACAGGAAGGTAGACAATCGATCAAGGGGACCATGATTCACGCACTCATTGCTCAAATGTATCAATGAATCAAGATTTTAGGTCAAATGATAAACACCATTATTTCCCAAATGAGAATACAAAGTTATTTAAGAATTTGCCGGCCAGAGTTTGATACTTGCTGCATAAAGTCGATGATACTAGGATAAAAATGCCTTATAAAATTTCTGGGCGAGAATAAAGAAGAAATGATCGCAGTTCAACTGCCTTTCATTTCTTAATGTGCTAAATTGCTGTTGGTATTCTTTTAAAATCACCCAGTTACGTTTTCTTAATATAACGATCGATGCACGCTCTTTCTAGAATTTCAAGCTTATTTTTCAATTTGGTATGCCATTAGCCAGTCAAAATTAAATTTTTTGAATGTTATTTACCTTCCCCACCGATTCATCAATGTCTTCTACATCACGATAATCCCATATATAAAAATAAAACTTTGATTAGTCGATGGGGAAGGTAAATAAAATTTGAAAAATTTGAAAATTGGCCAATTATATTAAATATAAAAATGTACACAATACTGAAACCCCTTTAGAAAAAAATATTGATTTTAATGGAACACCCTACGTGCCAAAACACACATTACAAAAGCCTTGTCATAGTAATGTTTCTTTTAATTGTTAATTATAGTTTCTATTTTAATTTATTGTCTAATATTTAACAGAGAACTTGTCCACAATGGTTATAACCTTAGAAGAAATTAACAACGCTATCAACGTGACCAGTCGTCCAAAATCAGATTCGCGTCTTCTTAAACTTTTAAACACGAATTCAATGTTTTCTAAATAATATCTACAGAACTCCCACAGAGAAAATCAGCAGAATTTAAAATTCACTTACCCCAGTTATCGTACCGGGTTGCAGTAAAAATTCAATAACGCCGTGGTGCATAATTCTTGGGTATTCGTATCAGTAATTTTTGTTTACTTAATTACCTCTTACCGTCATTACATTCACTTACCTTCATAGGAATTTCAATTCCTGGTTCTTGATGAGCCGGCAGAAAAGTTACTTTGATGCTTTTTCATTCCTTACCAAGAGCTTCAAGGGTACACAGACAACAAAATACAAAAATTCAATATTCTGTAGAAGCTGAGACTAAGGCATGGGGATCCTGCTGCGCCTACGGTCGTTGCTTCCCTCTCTGGCCTGGCTAAAGTTCCTGGCGACAGATCTCCTGTAGTGTCAGACCAATCTTCTTGAATTTTCCGACGACGAACAAGATGAACTAGACGAAATTGTTGAATCAGATGAGTCTCACAACCTAGACACTTTTTAAGCGCTTACAAAGTCTAACCTGCGTTCTCAAAAGCTGAAAAACGTCTGAGGAAACAATGGGTGACACAACAGACACAAAGTTGAGGTCTTATTTTATGAACATAAAATCCCAAATGCCCTTCTGGCGCTAGCGCGACCTCGAGCAATTGTATAATTGCCGCAAACAACAAACGAAATCTAAAAAGACAACAACGGAATCAGCCTCAGCATAGTGAAAACCTTCCTCAGCAACAAATGCAATGCCAGCTTCAACAATAATATCGTAGGCCTTAACAACAACGGACTCATCCTCAGCAACAAGTACAACATCAACCTCAGCAACAACAACATCGCCATCTTCAACAACAGGTTGCTTGTTGGTGGTCTTGACGACAGCTTCTTCATTTTCGTGGCAAACGATATAAGTGTTTCTTTTTACCGAAGAGGCCGCGGTTTTTGCTTTATTTGACAAGAAACTTCCGGTGAAATTAAGACAAGAAATGATTAAGACACTGTTACCGTTTCCCCAACCACAGCGGTTCGTCCCGCATAAACCAATTTTACCGCGAATTGAACCATCAAATGAAGTTGACTTCTCGGAAGTTGCTGTCATGTATTGGCTCAAGAAGTTTGCTATTATTTGATTTGCTTCAAGTTCGCGAAGAGAAGTTCCCCAGTCATTTATTGGGATAAAATTATTGGGTATCACAATGTTGAAAAACATATAATCTCAATGGAAGTCGTCAAAGATTTTGCAGAAAGAGGTGTTAAGTTAGTGACTGACTTTAAGGACAAGTCAAAAGATGAAAAAGAACAGCAATATTTTTTCTAGGTGATCGAAGACTATATAAACCGTGTCCAAACCTTAAAGAAACAGTATTAAACAAATAACAGATGTAGCAGAACACGTATAATAGAACGATGAAATATAACAATCAATTTTAAAATGTCTAGGTCTGAACCATTTTCTTATGATGAGAGGGTTAATTTAAAAAAAAAATTTATGGAACTTAGTAGACGGATAAAGAACATTGGGGTTAAGAATAATACCATGGGGTAATAGCAAAATAAAATTTAAGAATCCTGATACAAATTTTTAAGTAAAAAACACGATTCTTAAAAGTTTTTTTTAGGGAAGGAGGGTAAAATGTTGTTCTAGTTACCTCAGTTTTTGGCATACTTTTTTAAATTACATTTATCAACTCACACCAGAAGGTGGCATTAAATCTTAAAAAATGAAAAATGAAACACCTTAAGTAGCACAGAATCTCCAATCGGAAGAGTAGCAGAGAATCCAAATTATTGCAAAACTAAACGCAACGCTGAATCATCTTTAAATAAATCATTGCAGTAAAAAAATATTTGACGACTTTAAATTCACTTTCAATGGGGAAAGGGTGACCAAGTTTAAAGAAAGACTAACTTAAGAATTTTCCCTTCAATACCATGGCTGCCATCACGAATTTAATGTCTTGTTTACCTCGGGGAATGAAATCATTAATCAAAATTTGATATGGGAGATATCAAGACCAATGGTCAATTATTTTACCAAAAATACACGTTCATTTCTATTAAATCTCTCAGCAATGCCAATTTGAAATGAAATAAATCATTTAGGCATGATGCATTCTTCACTATTTAACAATAATTTGTTGCAAAAATGTCAAGAAAATTGTTAATTACTTTAGTGTAAGTGCATCGAAAGGAAAGAAATGTCACAAGTACTTGTTTAAACAGTTCAGTGTCACACAAATAAGTTTTACAACAGATTGTTTAACATCTTAAGGCATACCACTAGTCGTTTTAAAATAATGATATTATCGAAAATTCTGTCCCTTTTGCGATTAGTAATCAGCAAGTGCTATTACTGAGTAAGGAATAGATGCCAAATAAAGCCTTATAAAATTTGCCTTGTTTGGTTTGTTTTTGTACGTTAAGATGTTAGAGGACAAAGACAACACGGCCGTTATCTCCTTTACGCTACAGTTGGATTAGAAGCTTCACCCGCACTGCAAACGTGACGGATGAGCAGATAAAAAAAGCAGCTGTCGACGGAATTCCCTTGAGCCACGAAAAAGAAATGAAACTGGCGAATTTTTTACTGCGTTTCCCTGGGACGATTGTTCGTTTGACAATTGATTTATGCCTTCATCCGTTCTGTGAATAATCTCTGTAGTCAAATCGTTACGTGTGTATTCCGGTGCAGACTAAAGTCGTGAATTTTATCTGCAGATACTTCCTCAATTTCAAACACAAACAAACAACTAGCCTACGAACCCCATTAGACTTCAAACCTGCTTTCACTTAAAAGTACTCATTAAAGAAAAGATCCGACAATGGTTTCGTTGATGGTTGATATATTTCGAGTATGACCTACACATTTTTCGTACACACGCAGGAATAGGCGAACGGGAGGTGCGACAAAAGAGACACACTGCAAGTTTAATGACTTGACAAATAACACGCAGTGTAGTCTTTTCACAAATAATATTTCGTGGCTGTATTTTTTTTCTTATTTGGTTGTGTGGTATTTGCGGCACATTGGAGAAAGAATAATGGAAACCGTTGGATAACATGGAAAAACAGGAAAAGTTTTGCCAGTTCTTCCGTTGGGGGATTTGATTGCCTATACAAGCTTTACTTAAATTTTTCGATTTCCCCGATTCTCGGGAGTATGAATAAGTTGTAATTGCCCACGTCCTCGTTTCCCGAACCACCTCAATCTTAACTAAGCCCCAACAGTCAGGAAAATCAATCGCACTACCTATACTACTCAACAAGTTCCACTTAATAAAACGTGTTGAAGTCTATATGTGAAATAAAACTTAAAATATACATGGTCATATTTAAATTTTACTAACGGAAAATAATACGGAAATGGTCGCTTACCATTCTCAACCATAATAAGAATATAACGGTACCGTAGCTTAATTGTATTCTGTGGTAATTGTGGGAAGGTTTATTAAGTGGTAGTTGCGGCCGAAGTGCAAAAATTTATACCCAATGAAAGATAACACATCATGCAGGAAAGACTAAAAAAACATAAATAGTTTAATAAAATATCATACAGATGGCAAATGCACACGCCTTAGATATAAAAGCATACTAATGGTGAATTTTTTAAATGAGTGTATCAGCAAGAAATTATGAAAACTTCATTTTTTAGACTAAGAAACCTTCCAACTGCAATAGTACAAAATAATAAATGAAATCGAGGCGGAAACAAGTTTTGGGAGAAAAAGGTTTTGATTCGGGTTTTGAACGATGAAGATTAATTGATAAGTTCCCAGGGTTATTTCCATGTTACAAATAAAAAATAATAATAAAAATTTTAGAAAATAACGTCGAAACCTCGTTACTTTTTCAATAAATTGTAACTGTTGACTGCTTAAACGAAACGATGATCCAGATACAAGTCTTGTACAGTACGCACTAACTTATGTGAATGGTACCAGGTCTTGGAGTATATAATACTTAGGTACACACATAGCTATCTACCGATAAAGCCGAACTCATTATCGCCCAATAACCATACAGATGCCTGCAGGAACAAGTGACTTATTGTTTTGTATTGGAAGTTGTACGGAACTAGACCATCATGAAAGTATATCTGAACATAAGGACTCATCAATCTCCGACGCTCTAACCATTTGGCTACGAGTGCGGTGATAGCGATAGAGGTGAGAGCGGGGTTACTCAGGAAAAAAAAATTATTTTCCCAATATCTATTGAACTATACATAATTTTTTAAAACAAAAAAACAGAATTGTTCAACGTCTCAATATCTAGGCCCCCTAATTTTTTCATAAAGATCGGATCATTAGTTAAGCTGTAATCAAGCTTTAAAAAAAAATGGGAAAAAAAATTTCAGGGGGGAAAACTGGACAGAGAGGGGGTGATAAAATACATGGTTATGCTATTGCAAAACTATTGAAAATGAAATTCTTAATAACTAAATTGGTCATTAAAGTAATATAATATGTAAAAGAATAATAATAATAATGATAATATGTTATCAAACTTTGGTAATTAATGCTTGGGGGTTGGAATGGACAACACAGCACTGAAAATGTAAAAAGGGGAGGGGTTTAGAAAGTTTCAAGTATTGAATCACAAATAAAAGTAAAGATGGTGTTTTTTTTACAAAATTATGTTGTTTTTTTTACAAAAAAATTTATATTTTTATAGCCTACTGCTCTTGCAGTCCATTATTACCCCAAAAAGATGTCCAGTATTACCCGCAGCAAAGACATTTTTTTAAATAATTTTAATTCTTAAACGGTTGACCGTAACAAAAAATTTTAACACAACATGAAAACAGAATGAATAAAGTATATTATTCAACCATTGTAATTTTTTTAACCGTTAAAGTTGTTTAGTGATACTTAAAAATATGGAAATGACAAATATAAAGTTTGACCGCTATTTTTTTATTTTTGCTATAACTCAAAAACTATTATCAGGATTTTACTTAAACTTATACCCTGTAGTTGTAATGAAATTATTCATTTCACAGTATTTTTTTTCCTCATCCCCACCATCAGTTATTGAGCTTGTCGCACCTGGTACGTGTCCAACGTGACCCCACTCTCCCCTACTGTAAAAAATATTTTTAGTATTTCGATTCAATCCATGTATCGACTCCAATTCAAGTGTCTTATAAATGATTTATATTAAGATTATAAATTGATTTATTTTTAAATAAATGACAAGTAAAAAATAGTCAAAGTTTTTTTTGCCCCCATGATGGCAGCACTAACGTTTTGTTATGGTGAACAACAACTCACAATAGCAACTTTTTCCTTTCGACTTTTAAAAAAAGGTTCAGTTTTTTTGCCTTTAGGTAATAATTAACAATCGACCTGTCATATTTACCTGTAAGATTTGCATCAATGGGAAAGGTGGTTAAAGTAAGTTAAGATGAGCTGCTAAAAAATGCACCAAAATCCCCTAACATTGCTGGAGAGCAGCGTAAGGTGTAGACAATTTTGAAATTTAGGCAATTTTACCACTTATCTTTTCTCATAAGCCAAGTCGGTCACGTTTATTCTACTCAACTTTTTCAATTTTTTTACTTAATAAGTTTATGATGAAGTCAGATAAGAATGAAGAAAACATTTTTAGCAGGAATTCCTTATACCTAACAGCACCATGCTAACAGGAACAAAACCATACCAACATCTGCATCAAATAAAAACCCCACTTCTAATGTGTTCAAAATGCAAGAGGCCTAACAGACCATCATTCCAGGTAAAAGGTAGTAGGCTTCTTAAAAAAAGGAAGTAGTCTCCAATGAAATTTTGTTTGCTCTTGGGTTTGCTAATTGAAAAATGTTTTTGTAGGAGGATGAATATTTCAATGAAGGGAAATGCAAGAAATTAATTGAATGCAATTCTACAGCCACTGAACTTGATCCTTCTGATCTCATACAGGGAATTGAGTGATTTCTTTGTTTTCTTTCGTTTAAAGGTGAGTGAATGTAATTACGAGTACAGAACCTGTCAAAACGGCTAACACTGATACACAGTTTAAGACTTTTGAACACCATAGAGGAAAGGATCTTGCGTACAATTATTTAATTGTGTCTGTGTTGTTGAGGAGGGAAAGAAGGTCAAACCTGGCTAATTTAAAAGCACGCACACGTCAAAGGAATAATCGGAATACTAATCGTGTTTCTTCTTCTTTTTTTTTTTAGTCAGCTGCACTTAGCGTGTCGCTTCAATAGGACCATTCTATGAGTAACGTGTGCTTTAGCCCGCAAAAGCTGAGTGTCTAATGCTGAGGAAATCGACAAACACGATGTGCAATTCCATGCTCTACTGGCGCATGGAAAGATAACTGATTTTGTGTGTTTCTGAACTGTAAGTCTATATGTCTTTTAAATTGCATGCACAAATTTTTTTTTACCAATTTCCTCTTTACAATGAGAAGGCCGATTTGACATGTTTGGAGCAGCTACAGACATGTTGACTGGAGGGACACCATGTAAGATTGCTCCAAGAGGCAATG
The DNA here is from genome assembly GCF_021134715.1 of Daphnia pulex. Lineage (NCBI taxonomy): Eukaryota > Metazoa > Arthropoda > Branchiopoda > Diplostraca > Daphniidae > Daphnia > Daphnia pulex. The sequence goes on along the minus strand of NC_060021.1, from coordinate 2,884,850 downwards.
TTTGAGAAAGAAAAAGAGAAAACACTAGGCTACTGATAATATATCGTTTAACTTTTCATAAAAATAGTTTAACTCCAATTTTAGGGAATAATTTATCTATAGCAATCTAGTTTCTTTATCTTTTTTCACGTCTCCACTTTTTGCGCTTTTTCGAATTTTTATCCTCACTGCAATTATTACTATTTGGCAAAAGCTTTGGGGTTCAGAAAAGGCGGCAAATCCTTCTCTTTCTTCTGCTAGACAGCTTGATCCAATCAATGGTATTGGTTATTGTTTTGTTTTTAGAAAGATTTTCTAGTTTACGAACGAGGCCAGTGCACCTAAAGACTAAAGTCAACTAAAAAAAGGAGCTGTTGGTAGATGGCTATATGTTCGCTTAGTTGTGAAAATAGTGTATCATAACAGTGGGAAGTACTGGGCAGATAAGAGCAGCAAAGAGAAAAGTGCAGGGTAATAGTAACTTCATATATATTTTTGAATATAATATGGTAATCTACATGTTATGTTTTAGTGGGAATGGAGATTTAGCTAAAGTCTGCAAATTTACAGAAAAATTGGCCTTGACGAAGTTGCTTCAGGGTTTCTTTGGTAACAACTGGCAGTCCCACCAGATTAAACGCCAACTGGTAGAACTCGATTCAACTGAGTAGTGAAATTACTTTTTTTTAAAGCAGTGTTGTAAGGTTTTTACCCTTCTATTAAAGCACCAACAAAATTTACATGCGATGATGCGAATCAAAACGGCCTGATAAGTTCTAAAATACTAAGCGAGTACCGAGAAACTTTACATCAATTTCTGAATGACCAAAAGAAAGATATCCATCTCGAAGAAGAAAAAAACTACCGACGTACTTTTTTAAAAGCTTTGCCACTACAACTACATTAAGTGTTGTTCGGCGGAATTGCTGCAGAAACGGATGGCGTGGATTGACTCTTATTGGTTTCTTTTACTTTACCATCCCTGATAGAGCATTAATATTAAAATGATTCACCCTGAAGGCCAACATGTTACATTTAATATACACCTTTTTTGAAACAGAGGGAAAGGATTGAGGCAAACCTCTCGAATCCTTGCGTTGAAATCAGCCAGATAGTTTGCCCTTTCCATCAGGCAACCACGCGTTTTGTTAAATGCTACAACAAGGGACAAATGATTGAAAGTTATGAAATTAAGGGATAACACTCTCTAAGCAGCTATACCTGCAATTGCATCCTCAGGTTCGTAACCCCTTCGGACGATAAAATATCTCGCCGCGACTAAGGAAGCTGTAAGACCATTGATGTAAGATCAATAACGCAAGCAAGCGTCGAGACCTTTGCCATGAGATCCTTGGGAGTGAACCTTTTTGTCAGCATCAATATTATGATAATTAAATAAGTCCTGCGAAATGAAAAAGAAAATTAGGTTTTTGACACAATAATAAATTATAACTCTCATCAAACCTCTTTAAAGGAACTCTGCAAGCCACAATGTGTAATCCATCAATCTGTTTTCCAATAGTGGCATAAATTTCCCATCTACATACAAGTCAAGTGCAAATATTCAATAGAAATAAAGGAATTTCATAATAAAAAGATATGCAAACTTGCAAACCTCTTTGGCATCGGACCAGAATTTGCAAAAGGCTGAGAGCAAAAGTTTCCGGAATGCATATTGTACTTCTTAGGACCTGGACCTCGTCCTATCCCTGAATGTAAAAATTGAATGGTATAGATAAGGTACTACTTCCGTAATTTGCATGCCTAAACTCAAAACTAATAAATATACCACGATTAGGTGCAAGCCATAAAAAATCAGCAAAACCCGATCCACCATAAGATGCATTAGCAAAAGTTAATGGAGCTGGTGAAATTGTGGAGCCGGTGGGAAGAGCCTGATGCTTAGGGACTTTAGTAGCAGTCACAGCTTTTGATGAAACAGGACGGGGTTGTTTGGACTTCACAGGAGGCAAGGCCGGAATCGGGTTTCCTTCTCTACCGGTACGTCCCTTAAATGATTCTTCAACGTTTGCCTAGAATAACTTAAAATTGGTTAGCAATTATCGCTTCAGTTCCCCCGCAATCACTCTAAATTTTAGTTACTTACACTAAAGGCTGAGGCGAATGGGCGTTTGACGCTAGAAAGATCGACGGGCATGATTTTCTGAGCCGCCATTTTGATACAGTTTTGATTCATGAAAGAGTCCCCGTTAGACGAGTCCGAAAATCCACGATGCTGACTATTAAATGGACCACTATCGAGCGCTCCATCCTAAATAAGTTTCAAATAAAAAAACGACACCATAATTTTTGCTGAAGGAAACTGAAGCAAAGTATAATTACGTTAAAATGCGAAGTTTCCTCGATCAATTTGTCGTGGTCATATTTTGGCAATGGCAAATTCTGGGAAGCTACCGAAGCCAAGGGGCGAAGGACATTATCACCCAACCAAGAGGCAACTTCAGATTCTACTAGGATTTTGTCATGCGCCATTATGTGCTTGCCAAAGTGGTGATGATGTTCTTGCAACTTCGAAATCTGAGCTGGAAAAAAAATAAACTTAAACTTCTACAGGGTCTAAAATTTAAAGATCTTCACAAAACAAACTTTTAATTTGAATTATCTGCAAGAGAGCTTCTTCAAAGGAATTTTGCAACTTTTCAAGTTGGAGGCAAGTGTCTTTCATTTCTTGCTCGATGCTAACTTTTTCACTGCATAAATTGCTAAGCTTAGCTGAATCAGCCTCCTCTGTTTGAAACATCTCGTTCTCAGTTTGGGTCCAGAAGTTTACAAACCTTCTGTTGCACACAAAACTTGGCACCTAAAAGGTACCTTGAGATTTGAGAGACTTAACTTAGTTTTAGTGCTCGACTTATGAGTTTTCAAGTCCAAGTTTCTTACTTGACTTGAAATATTTTGGTTCGGAATTCAGCTTCGGTTAAATTCTGAAAAAATGTTCAAGTCAAGTAGGAAAAACGTCTAAGTCAAGTCCAAGTCAAGTCTCAGTCGACGTTCGGAATTCGACCCGAGCTGAGGAATGACGAGCTGAGAAGATGAGCTAGAAGAAAACATCGCAACTTGATGCCCACAAGGAAGCGTACTATCAGTATTTCTTTGGATCAGCACACTCATCGATGTTAGAGTTGATTATGTATATAGCAAAAGATGTAAAAAGTATACACCAGAAGTGTATACACGCTGCGAGTCTTTATCACATTTTCCTATCTATTGTCAGTGCTTAGGCACTGCACACGCTTACCTTTCACCCGTTACGCCCACCAGACAGTAAGAGCTCGCACACGACACCTGACTGCTGTAAGAGACTACACGGCGCGTGCATCTTGTCTCTTACGGGAACGAATGTATAAAATATGAGGCGTGACTCAACAATGAAAATGTTTATTAATATCAGTCCAGAAAGTACAATTGATAGAAAAGATATAACTAAGTAGGAGAGGAAGAATAGGGAATGAGAGACAGTATCTTTACTCAGTTGTAGATGACGAGTTGCACAACACAATTAACACACACAATTGAAAGAGGGTTGTATTACTTGAACGGAATCGGAAACACCCGATCGGTCAAACTACAGAAAGGATCTGCCTTATGGAGAGAAGAATATCGCACCCTTTTATATGAGAAGAGTGGGGTTGCAATATAGTATAAGGAAAACGATAGCAAAAGGTATCCCATAGAAAACCCACCCCCGAGTGAGTTGACAGTTCTGTCAACTCACTTAATTGAGGTTTAAAGAGTATTTAAATGGGGTAAAAGGGGCTTGAAATATGCGTGGAGGATGCGTTATTTATGCATGGAGATGCAATCTAAGAAGGGTAAAGAACCGCGGCGTTGGCAGCAAGGGAAAAGGGGTTGCACCGGAAGCTGTACAGGTGTGATGCGTCATCATAGCCGTAGGCCAAATGACGCACACGCCGTTCTATTACACTGCATTTTAACTTGGGAGGGGAGAAACATTGCCACCTTAATATAAGAGATACTCAGTTTGCTTATCACCAACAATGGATGCGGTTTTCGATCTCAAGTTCCCTTTCCTAATACTGATTATCGGATACGCTGACGACCTGACTGTAAGCAGTACTAATACGGACGCAATCCAAGCAGCATTAAACGTGCAAACAGCCTGCAACCAGATTGTTGTAGACTAAACAAGAAGCGCTTAAAAGCGCTCTATTATTGCATAATCGAACCTACAGTAACTTTCTGCTGCTCAGCATGGGCTGCTGCAGCCTTCAAGAAAGCTAACTAAAAAAAATAAAAACGTTGAATTCTCATGCCAGAGCTTTTCGCACAACCCCGAGAGCCGTCATACTCTTCTTCTCTGGCTTGACGCCAGCGGAACACAAGTTCTCAGAAATCACAACCATGAGGCTTATGATGAAGGCAGTAGCACAACCTTTCACACCATCTTCAAGGAAACTTGTAAACAAGATAATCAAAGCGGGAAGTATCATCTGCCTGTCAAGAAACCCATTCACACCAACAGAGAAGACACAAGACAAAATCTCATTAGGAGTATAACAAAAAAGAGATGGGATGAAGAATGGTATCCCCTGGTTCTTCTTCCCAACCATCGACGGAGCAAAACGTATACAGATGACATCATCCTACCGACGCAGCTCCTCTCCGGACACTTCTGTCTGAACAGATACCTCTACCTTTTCACACAAGCAAAATCACCCCTTTGCGATTGTGACTTATGAGTCGGTCATCCATTTCATTTTCAGATGCCCAACCTATAATGCTTTACGTCTTCCCTTCAAAAATGTTTCCCACCGTCTTATCCATCTCCACAATTTCCACAATTCTTGTAGCGCATTGTAAATGTGATCTTCTCATCATAACCAGTCATCTTTCATCTATTAGCATGAACCACACAAATCACTGTCTGTATCCTGTGTAAAATACTATAATCCAGTGTAAATATAATTGAAACCACAAAATATATTGTAATAACATTGTAAATACAATTAAAACGAATAAAAAAATTAGTACATGATTAATTCCCGTTATTTTATTACGAATACAACAAAATAGAATTTTTTTATGAAACCATTTCGAAATCTCGTTACTTTTTTTTATTACTAAATTATAAATTTAACTATTTACACAAATATTGATCCAGTTATTAGTCAAGTACGCCTAAAGCTATCTGAATTACCATTAACCCAGATAGCACACTGCAGTCCCATAGACGCCCAAAACACGTCACTTTGAGACGTCTGGGATGTACTTGGCACATAGCAGATTCCCAAGTTTACATTCCTAGGACGTCTTTTACGTATGGCCAATGTCCGCTTCGCCGAGATCTCATAGCGGTCCTTATCCCGTCCCATTGGATGGACTTTAGACGTACTTGGGACGGAAAAAGGATCTCAAGAAGTCATTAATAATAAATCTTTTTCTGGACTCTGAATTTCGTTCCTTTTTTCTTTACTCTTCTTTTTCTTATGAGTGTTTGCTGTGCCGACATTTTTTCACGAACGGTGATCCGGATATCCGGATAAAGTTTTTTTGTTAGAGTATGTAAAGGGTTACCAGGCACACATCATAATTCGACTGCATATAACCATGATAGTTGAAGAAATATGGAACCTGACCCGGGGATCGAACCCGGATCGTCGTGGTGAGAAGCCAGTACTATACAGATGGGCCACGAATTCATATCCGTAGTTTGAAGATAAAGTTCATAATAGAATTTTAGAATCAAACTTTGCCGCGAAAAGACAAAGACAGTTTCTCCGAAATTTTCTAAGTGTCGAGAAGGAGCCAAAAAATAAAAACGGGACGCATCAGAGACTTCTACGAGAGGGAGTAAAAAATGACGTATCCGACATTTTGAAAATGAGTAACGTGTTCAAATAAGGGCTCACAATGGGACATCTTAGAGATTCCCCTGTGCCCCCCGCACCATCCGCACGGCTTTGGTCCCGCCTTGGGAGAAGAATTCCTATCTGGGAAAGAAGTATCCAATACCACAGTATCCAGATAACTATCTACCGATGACGTGCATTCAGCATCACCCAATACAATTCCAAGCACAAGTCTGCAGGTACACATGACTTATAGGTATTTTGAACTGGAAGTTGTACTGATTCTTGGGTATACTAACGGATACATGGACTCAACTGTCCCGCCAATGCTCTAAAAAACTTGGCTACGAGCGTCACAATTACCTTCAATTCTTAATATCACACTATGTAGATCCATTTATAGACTCCGGGAAAAACTTAATAAACAAACGGGTCTATTGTGAATGTCAAGAGGCGATATGCAATCAAGATTAGGTGGCCCCTCTTCTCGGCAGGAGCCAGACAAGCCGGATGAAAAATCACGTCTAGCAGCCAAAAACGAATTCATAATATGAATTATATAAATCATCAGAAAGAGTGATTCTCTGGCGCGTACAATCACAGATAACGACTTCACCATCCTACGGAAAAGGTAGATGTGATAAGATCAGGGGAGGGGGGCATAATTTTTTTTGTCTTCGCCAAAACAGAAAAACCAGAAATAAGATAAGAAAGGCAGAGTACGAACGAAAAACTAGTCTGACCAAAAACATAATTGGCGTTGGCACGGTGGCAAAGCCACTGCCTGAACGTGAGAAGGATTCTCATCTGTATCCCACTGCCACGACCTTCATTCCTGATCGATACGGCCTGGAAGTGGAATTTTAAAACACAGAGATCAATGACATCCGTGGAAGCTGCTTCGCCAATCCGATTGAGGTAAAAAAGGTAGGTCCGGGTCTTCTTTCCGTTCCCACGCTTGTGCCGCAGGATGGCAAGCTTCTCTGCTGCAGCTCTTCCAGTGTCGTGAACTAAATCCCTGAAAACGTCGGACCTTGTGAAGCAATGCAGCGCTTGTCCTCTGAAGTACCCCTGCTAACCTTGATAGTTAATCGCTTGCCACCGGTTTTCCAGCGTGGGCAGTTCGTTTTTTATACTCGTCATCGCGTTACTTTTGTTGCTCCTAGCACCACCGATGAATATCTGCCCGTTGGTCGTCCTCTGCTGACGATCGTTCTCTTTTCCAAATGCCTTCCTAAGAAAAAAATGAGCTTCTTAAGCAACTGCTCCGCCTCATTCAGTTCTTCCGAGGCGTAGTCTCGACGTCGGAATTTTGAACGATGCTTAGACTTTTCAAACAGACGAGAAGATGGCCTACTATGGGGCGACTCGTGACTCTTGCGGATGCTGTGTCGTGACTCGGCAGGGCTTGGAGAACGTTGACTCTGTCGTTCAAAATGGTTTAAGACGACTAGTATGAGATTATCGGAAAAGTTACAGTTGAAAAAGTTAAAGTGAAGCCAGAATAAAGAAAATTAAATCCACCTTCACGACCACTGGAACTTTGATATTTTCAGCCTTTTTAAACCAATCACCAAGTATTATATGCTTCAAGCTCCCCTCACTTTTAACATGCAATCCACCACTCAACCTCACCGAATTCATGGGCGTTCATTTTTTCTGATTTCACTATGGGATATAAAATTCTAAAAAATACAGACCTATCCAGCTTTTAACTCCGGATTTGCCTGTTTTTGCGGAATTCTAATATTTGCTGCCGTTCGGGAGATATTTAATTTTATATTTTGCGTTTTTGGAGTTTAAATTATTAATATTCTAATTTTTGGGCTTTCTTACTATAGTGATTATTTCCTCAGTCATCAAAGATACAACCAAATAAGAGATCAAAACAAACGCCTTTATCTGGCTACGTCACACTACAAGGAAATCAAGAGATTGAGTTTCAGCTAAATGAAGTGAGATAAATTAATTTACTGTTCATGGAATTCTGTAAAATCGATTTAATTATTTTCTTACTCATTCTCACGTTGCTGTTTCCCGTTTCTTTTCTAGTAGCCAAAAGTTGCTGCTAATTTTCATGTTGCTTTCTTCTGTTTTTATTTCTTACAAGAAGTTTTCCTAACACCAACTAAGTTAAAAGAATCCCAATTGCTTGAAAGGATTTATATATCAATTACCCCTAATACATTTTTTCCTTTAATCAAATTATGAAACGTTCAATACCAGATAGCGAGCATAGATTCCTGTAAGACATTGTTTTATTATATCCTACAAACGTCTCTAACAGACTTGATAACGACGATCAATTGGATATTCCACAGATTTTATACACACATCAATAAAGATATCTGTATTGATTTTTGAGATGACCCCAAGACGTCTTAACAATGTATTGGCAAGATGGGCCAGTGGATGAATGCTTTTTCAGGTTAAGATATTTAGTCGGAAGATTTTATCCTTTAATGTCTTACCTTTTAATTACATTTTTCCCTGTTCTAGCTTAAAAAAGGTTACCTTACGGTGAGTTGCAACTATAGTGCTGATTTTTAACAAAATGATTCGAGAAGTGTGCTGCCGCAATCCATTTCCTCAGTTTCAAAAAAGGAAATACGTATATTACATTTTACATTTCCGCCTTCAGGGTCAATCTTTTTTACATTTATGTTTTATCATGGGTGGTAAAGTAAAGGTAACCAATAAGAGTCACACCACGCAAACGGTTTCTACAGCCACTCCGTCCTAAATCACAAAATTTCAGTTGAATCGGGTAACATCAGACCAAGAGAAGTCTCTTACCAAAATCAGCCCAGTAGCAGTGGAAATGCTATTAAAAAATAAGTTTCTATTGATTTAGAATGAGATGGGTTTTTTATTTAAGATGGATTTTATTTCTTTTCCTGTTCCAATTGGTCCCCTGTTGGTACAGTCATTGGTATTAATTCAGAAATCAAGCTCTCTTGTCAACAGTAATGTTTAGGGGGGGGGATTTTTCTTCTTGTGTTATACTATACCCTTGAGTTGTTTCCTTTGTTTTCAATGTTTTAACTACTGAAGAATACTGATAAAAAATAGTTGGTTATTCGAGTTGATAGCCCTCTCGAAACTATTAGAAGTAACCTAAAACAGATGTCCATGAAAGGTATTATTCTGTACTTAAATCTTGAAACCTGCCCTTGATAATTGATTTACATGTATTTGAAAGTATTCATGAGAACGATTTGCTCTTTTAATTGAATACATCATTTCTGTAGTGTGAATTGTAAGAAATGATGTAATAGCTCATTCGCACAGGGGCCATTTGCACACGTTACCTGATGAGCATATGTTGAAAATGTAAAATAGGCTTTAAACTTGGCACTTCTAAAAGACAATCAATTTAGTCTAGTATGTGCAGTTTGAACATTTTAGATTCTTTACTAATGTTACTCATTGAACCAGCAACTGACTCTTTGTGAAGAGAAGGAGTAAACGAGGCCATCAAATTCACTCCATTTATCTCTAAATCAAACAATAAACAAAGGTGCAAAGTGCAAATAAAAGTAATTAAAAAAATATTGTCTGGTTTATTTTGGACCGTCAGATTTTTGGGATTTGTATAAGATAACATTTCATGTCTTGCTTATAGGAATACTCTCTGCAGAAGTCCAATTTGGCTGGTATTTTCGATGGAAATGTTGAGCCAAAAAAAAGCCCATAAAAAATCAAAATTGTAAACATCCGTATGATTTTGGGGACTTTGTATAAGACGAAATTTCATGTCATATCATTCATGTCATGTCTTATAGGAATTCTTCAGGTAAAAAAAATTGAGCAGAGAATTTTTTAGATGTCAATGACTCACATTAAGGACAGGGGGGACATAACTGTGTTTGTTATCAGTAGGTGGCATGAAACGGAATATTTGAAGGGCAAAATTGAGTTTGAGTTCGATCACACGTCTGATCGTACTCAAACTAATCTTACAATTATTTGATTGATCGATAATTTTTAGGTTTGAATTTTAATTTGATAAAAAATTTAGTTCGATCACGGCAACACTACTGGGAGATTAGCTAGAAATGAATTTATAATTTTTGCTGAAATAATTGAAGATTGCTTTGCATATTGTAACATGCTAACTACCAGGTGTATTTTAAGGACTTTATTCTAGTAGAACAACGAAAGGAAGCAACCTTGATCAGTCCAACGATCTACGCCTATATAGTCGGTAAGGCTGGTATCATCACACAATACGTCCATCCGACACAGTGTAACGTCTGGTTGGACTACATAGTACCAGTCGTATCGCATAGCTTGGTCATCGACAACGCAATAATATCTCCCATATCAGAGATTCATTAATAATTTCATCCATGGGAAAAAAGGCATTGAAACGGCGATTGAAGTTATAGTACTGAAGAACAAATCCTCAAGTCAGACTTTCCTAAAACTTGAACATTATATCCCCATCGTAAGCAAATTTAAAATAGTCAAATGTTTTCTTCAGGTAACAAATTTCATGTCGTTTCGATATGTGGTTGAAGTACTTTTGACTTAAATTTTTATACTTAAAAAAAAATTCGTTTGGCCATCAACTTTGTCCTCCCAACGAAGTTCGTTTGGGAATGAAAAAGGGCATAAATTTTTTCACATGAAAATGAGGTCTGTAATATGACATCCATACGATATCAGTATACTGAGTCGAGTAAAAAGATAGGTAACCATCACGTTATTGACTCCGGCCACAGCTGCTTCAGTAAAATACGTCACGTACATAACTTCTAGCACATGTTACAATTATAATAATGTAATAACAATTAACATAATTATAATTAATAATAACAATTAATACAATTAATATAATATTAATATTAATATTTTAATATCAATTAATTAATCGCGACTACTGACATTAACAATATCTCCAACGTTCAGTGATGTGCACGTCATACGGTGACTTATTCTAAAATTTGACGTTACGTCGTACGTTACGTCAATTTTCCTTGTTTTTGAAGTTTACGGTGACTTCTACGTAAGTGAAAAAAAATACTGACTTTTTACGTATACTTTTGACGTGTAAAAAAGTCCAGTTATGAGTTATTACCGTAAAAGTCAAGAAACAATTTGCTTTGCGAAAATTCGTCTGCCATTTGAAAATTGTTAACTGTTAGAAGGAACAAACTGTCTGATAGTTTTCTTGAAATTTTAATTCTTCTAAAAATAGCCCTCCATGTTTAATTTTCATTCTTATTTTTTCCAAATGCAATCTGTGTATATTATGGGCAATAGCAATAAATAATGTAATGATGTATATGTGACGTAACGTCATACGTTTGAAGTATGAAAAAATTTACGTTACGTTGACGTTTTTTTTTTGACTTATTACGTAGTACTTTTAAAATACGTATGACTTCTACGTTTTTTTGGTACGTCAACAAATCCCGTTGACGTGCACATCACTGCCAACGTTGCTTTCAAAAAGTTAAAGAAGCGCCTTAAAGCGATACTTCAAGCAGTTTGGAACAAGCAAGCACGCAACTCTTTCGCGTCGGATTTTATCAAGAGTAAACTCGGTGTCCTTTTCGTCCTCTACAATGCCACTAGGTGGAACTCGTTCTTCGACGCCGTTGAGTGCGTAAAAAAGCTGATGGGGCCGAAAAATCAGGAGCTCGCAGAAGTTCTTCATCACTTTAACATTGCGCCTTTAACTAAAACTGAAGAAGAATTTCTGATCGAATACGTTATGATTATAGAGCCTTTCTAACAGGCGCTAGATGTTCTCCAAAACGAGGAAAACATATCTATCGGCTGTATTCTTCCTACAATAAGATTTCTCCAAGAAACTATATTGTTACGCTCAAATCAATTGATGGCCTCTTTACACTTGAAGTGAGGTCACTATAAGCGAAATCAATTACTCTGTCGACTCCCTTTTACACAAGAGCCGGTACAGAATGATAAACTGTCACTGTTGGTGCCTACGTAACTTTATTACACCAACAGCATCCACTAACTACACCAAATAAGAATACATAAACAACAAGGGATGAGACAAGGTGCTAGGTTAATACTCCGAACTTGACTGACCGTCACCGAGAGGGGGAGCAAGGTGAAAAGGAAGAAAACCAAGAAGCAAGGTTAAACAAGATGACAAACTACATTAGGCCACCTAGGATAAAGCAATTAAACCATTAACCCCACGATCAATAGAGGGCTGAAACGATCGTGACAATATGACGGAATTAACGAAGGAAATTTCAATCGTTCACTGCCAACCACTGGTTTCTGCCATTTTGCTTGGACTGGAAAAGAGATTTGGATAAATGTTTAACAACAATCACCTTCGGCTGGCATCGATTTCCGACCCAAATTTTAAAACAATTTGGGCAGAAGAAGATGCAAAAGCTCAGCTGATTACTCTACTAAGATCTGTGGTACGACGTGTCCAGAGCACTAACAGCATGCCTGACCAAGGTGATTATTTGTTTAGAATTGTTGTTAATGGTTTTATTCTTCATTTTTTAAGGAATACAAACATCCCTTTGCCAACAAAAAACCGCTTTCTTTACAGATTTAAAAAGAAAATGACATCGATTGAATCCGATGAAGTTGACAGCTACCTAAGTGAGGGGACAGGGGAATTAAGCTCGTAAGATTGATTTCCAACCATCAAGAAAATTTCCCTGTCATTATTTTTTCTATTCTATCCACTATGGTATCATCCGTTACACATATTTCACTAAATTTACTTCTTTTCGCTAGGGAATATAACAGTGCCTTAGCTTCGTCGGCCGCCAGTGAGCGAGTTTTCAGTTGTGCAGGTTTAATTTTCACGGCCAAACGGACAAATCAGAAAGATGTGAACTTCGAAACCTTTGTTTTTCTAAAATTAAATTGTGATTGCTTCCGCTTTGGGGAAAATAATCCTTGTAAAACTTCCAAGAAGTAATTTTTTGTATTTGGTTGCTTACATTCTTATTATAACATTCATCAAATACATTGCTTAATTGTTGTGGAGAGAATAAAGGAAGCTTGGATTTTCAAATTTTTTTATAAAAAAACTGATCGATTGAACGATTGATAGATCGATTGACGAATTGATATATTGATTAGTTTCATTTGGTGATCGATTGAACGATAGATTGATCAATTTTCGAGGCTGATCGAGATCGAAATCGAGATCACCGATCACATTTTGCTAATCGATCGGCATCTTTGTGAATAGTATATTGGTTTCAATTAACCGTTTATAATATTGATTGGTTACTATAATTTAACATTAAGACAAACTATTACAATATAAATAGAAAATATCTTGGGTGATATGAAAATGATATCATTTTGATATTCCAGGTCATAGATTTAAAAATTATCAATATATTTTATGAACATTGACGTCTATTTTATGTCATCAATATATCTAATAGACTAGGCTAACCGAAGTTTTCAGTTTTATTTAAGCGAAAAACAAATTTTGGACACGAATTGATTGTAGTATATTTATCGATATAAGTAATAACCAATAATTGAATTTCAAGTCATTAAGTTAGTTCAGTAACCAATGGTTCCGTGGAGACAATACCAGAAAGTTATGCTTGTATAATTTTTACGAACGGAATTAATTAAGATAAGGAAGGGGAAAATTGTGAACTAAGGTCCGTCGTTGCCTTTTCAAATAGAGACAGGAAATTAATTACCCAGAAATGGTGTTCCATCAAAATCTTCTAATAAAACGTCGTCACACCGAAAAATTATGAAACTTTCCGTTACTGGCTGTTTTAGTTGCAACAGGCGGCAGAGCATGATGAGCGTACAACTCCATCTAGTCGACCAACCTTGTTGAAATTTGTTTTAGTTAAGTTTCTGCACAATCTGGTCAACATGGCTCAAAATTAAAAGAATTTTGATATGAAGATTATTTTTACTAAATCACCAACCGTAGAAAGTACTTTAGACACCATTTTCATTTTATGATTGATGTAGTGTGCCCTGACTCTGAAGTAGCTATAATTATTCAACGATGTCCAAAATTCCGTGGTCAGGGTGACTCAGTCCATTCTTTCAAACTCAATCGATTCAAAGGCAATCAATACAAGAAAACTAATAGTGTTTGCCCAGCCGGCCGTAACATACGGTGGATATGTCGTTAACGGAAATGGTTTCCGCCTGGATCCAAAGCTCATGCGAGCAATCCGCGAGTTCCCGTGTCCCTTTCCATCGCCGACATCCGATCATTTTTTGGTCTGATCCAGCAGGTCAATCACTTCTCCGCCCATCGGCTTTGGCCCCACTTTTCCCGCTACTAAAAACCGGATTTACATAAAAATTGGACGACGCGTCATGAGGCAGCATTCGATGCGGCCAGGGTTCTACTATCGACAGTCAGTGAATTTTCTTTTTACGACCCGTCACGGTCCACCAGCCACCATGTAGATGCTTCAAGGCTCAACGGCCTCGGTCTCTTGTTAAAACAGCGCATAACTGCAATTCCATGGCGTTTGGTTCAAGCCGGGTATCGCTTCTTGTCCAGTGTGGAAATAAGATAAACGATGATCGAACTCGAGTTTCTCCGTGCTGCATGGGCGATGCAGAAGTGCCAACAATCTCTGAAAAAGGTGGCCGACGTTCCAGCTAAGGACAGACCACAAGCCCCTGGTGCACATCTTGAATAGTTATGCGCTGGGCAAACTTGACAATTCCCGCTTACTCGGTTTGAGACTTAAATGCAGCCTTGTTAATTTGTCACGCGTTGGTTGCCCCCCCCCCCCCCCAAAAAAAAGTGGATGTCGATGCCCTATCGCGGCTCCTGTCGACCAAACTTCCGCCAGTGACGAAATCGGTGAAGTTCTGCCCTCGTTTCCGGAAAAAATTTCTCTACTGAGCCTCATCGGCCTGGACGTACAAAACTCCACTGATACAATGTTGGAGAAAATCAAGCAGCCGACCCCGTTATGAAGAAACTCAGGAACTTAGTGCTGATGCATCAAGGGGCGACGAATAATCGTCAACGCGCTCGCATGTCGGTCTACTGGCCCAACATTGATAATGACATCATTAACGCAACCAAAAACTTTGAAGTTTGCACAACGCAACCAAAAACTGTGAAGTGTGCACTAAGCATCGGCCTTCAATGCCACTGGAGCCGTTCAAGTCACGTCAGCCACCCACCCGCCCTTTAAAAAAAAAGATCCATGCAGATCTCGGTAAGATTAACGGCCGTCATTTTCTTGTCCTCGTCGACAGTTTTAGTTGCCTTCTTCATATGGTTGCATTCCACGATAAAAACACAACGGTCCGACAAGTGGTCGAGCATGTCCAGAAGTTTATTTTTTTGAATCCGGTTCGCCCGCTGGCATTTTGGTCCGACAACGAGCTTAAATTAACAGTTCTCGAATTCTGGTCTTTCCTGGACGATTAGGGGGATAAAGGCCCTTACATCATTGCTCATTATGCAAAGTCTAATGTTAGCGACGAGTCTTAAATCAACATGATGATCCATGATGATCCATGGCTCTTGGACGTCTGGCGCAATTAAGGTTGCTAAATTCGACAAAAACATTTTTTTTTCCGCACCACGTCACAAACCCGGAGCTGCATCACCTGAACAATTATTTTTTAATCAACCCGTCCGTGATTGTCTGCCAGCCCCTCACCACTCTTTTCCCCCCGAATGACAGAAGGTGGTCCCACATTTTAGAGTAACGGGCCCGACGATCGAAGAAGCTGCAAATCGCTCACAAAAAAATACTTATCCGCTAGCTCTGTTTGTTGTCTGCAATCACGTCCTCATTCATCACCCGGACTTCAAGCAATGGGACATGCAAGGTGTTATCGTTGAAGTCGGTAAACACAATGACTATTTCAATCAAAACCCCAACTGGCCGCATATTTTGACGCAACCGGCGAATGCTCTACCTTTGCGTCCCAACATTCCCAGCATCCACCAGTCTTGAGACTGATACCGCATTACTCAACCCGGGGCCCACCCAGCAAGTCCAGATGGATTAACTTCCACTGCCGGGATTGCCATCGCATCCGCCACCGCCGCTTCGTTGATCTGCGGGCGCCCGCCAACCGAAGCGAGTCCATTTTCTCGATGACTGGACAATGTAATTTGTTTTCGTTCATCTTTCGCGCGTCTCAATTTGTGTTTCACGTACTACTGTGTCCTGGTTGTCCCCGTTACTCGTGTGATTTACTATATTGTACTGTTTTATGTATACCGTGTGAGAAAAACACATTTTATTGTTTTTTTGCTCGTCGATAGGGGCGTGTGATGACAACACATTTTGCAACATGGCACCCATCACTTCCAACCTAGATATTCCCAACAAAGAGGCTCACACCCCTTCAGACTCCTTTTGTCTCGCTTGTAGCGAAGGTCGTGTCCGACTCTATCCGTTAAAATACAGATCTGATTCAAATAATCACATTCATCTATTTCACTTCATAACAGGAAAGAGGAGGAGACAACGAGCAAGCAGGTTATAGTGGTTACGCAACATGGGGGTGGCTCAGGAGATAATACCGGTGATACGTTCAAAGGTATGAATTTATAATATTTTATTTATTTTTATTTAAATATTGCAATTGTAGATGATAGGTTTAAATAAGGAATAGACGAAAGGAAAAAAAAGAAGAAGAAGGTAAAGACGACGAAGAGGAGGGCGGGTGGGATCCTACCATTGACGGGATCAACGGTGAAGAGGACGACGAGGAGGATTATTACGAGGAGCGCAACGAAGAGGGTGATGATGAAGAGACGGTGTTGTTAGATCTAAATAAGGTAGAAAGGGGATTGTAAATAAAGTAAAACTTATGAAAAACAAATAAACATGTAATAATTATATAACTCAAACAAAATAGGTAATTGTGAAGCCTTAATTATTTGTACAAAAAAACCATACGAAAAAAATACTTCAAAACTGCCCATTCAGGATGTGCAAAGTAACTAAAACCGACTATTTTGACAGATTTAAATTATAAAAGACTATTGAAAAGTCATCTAGCGGTAGACAAAAGAAACTTTAGGCATGGTCTAAGAGACTATGGTACCGTCACCCGTTAGGATTTGGCGGTAAGGCCTCGTCCCAACTTTTTGAGGGGGTGTTTCAAATTGAGATCACCCGTGGGGGAGGGAGGGTGGTGGAAGAGGGGGAGAGGGAAAGTGCTGACGCTCTAGAAAACGACATCAGTACAGCTACTGCCACCACGCGTAGCGTTATTGGACTAAGCAAAAGAACAGTTTTTTCTAAGTCCTGGCCAAAGGAAAAACATTCGAATTTTCTTCAAAAACATGTGAAACCCCGACGTTGGTCCGCACCATCAACAGATATCTGAAACGATAAATATTTCTGATCGTCATCAGCATATTGATGATCAGGGACGCCGTGACTAACAGATCGGTGTGGTATATAAGTTGTAAAGTATAGGGCCGAGGACAGATCCTTGTGGGACACCAGAAGGGAGAAGAACAGGGGATGAAAATTGTCCAGACACACTGACAGATTAACGATTAACATGAATAAGTATTTACTTTAAAAGCCATACTGATAACCCCAACTTGCCAGCGATGAAGGGCAGATAGATAACTTTGAATATCATTTCAAATAAGATTTTTAAGTACATTAAAATATCAATTAATATAAATAACAGAAAATATAATTTTTTCAATGATTACGCAAGATGACATCCAATATTCATTCCAGTAAGTTAAGGCTTATGTTCCTAAGTGATCTTTATCTGCCACAGAGACCCGGAAACCTGAAAACCTGCCTGTTGGATGGAGTGACACTTTTCCTAGACGAAATTGTTTCAATTATAGCTGTCCGGCTATTGGCTCCTGAAATCCAGAGGCAAATAGATTTTCTCTAGAATTTCTTTAGGCCTGTGTAAGGTTTGACGAAATTAGCAGTTGATGACAAACATCCTTCCGTTAAATTAAACATCAAAATAGATATTATAGTATTATCAAAATGTTATAGTATACATCATAATAGATGTTAAGATGAGTACATCCTTTAATATTCTGAGATATTAGGAACTCAGCAGATGTTAAGAGCAATTAGTATCTCTCTAAATGTTAAGAAGAAAGAAGGTCAATCTGAAATCTCAAACAAAGAAAGAGTATTCATTTAGTCAACCGTCACGTTGATCTTCTATTTTAGGTAACCTCGAAGGGTAAGAAAACCTGAACCCTACAGGAAACAAACCGTTGACAAGGTCATTTTTAGGGGTCAAGTCTTTTTTTAACTACTTGTTTTGACTTCGCCACCTTTCTTACATTATCGTTGTTTCATTGGTTCTCCTCTTTTTTGATCCACTCCGTCTGGGTGGACATTTATATTTGACTTATATTTTATTTGTTGAATTCTGGATTTTAGTTATTTGTAATAAAAATATTTTACCTTTAGAATTTCGACTATGGGTGATCAGCAAGTGATAAAGAGACATCGGCAATCAGGTTTGCAAAATTGATTGCAGAAGCAAAGACAATGTGAAGAAAATTCGAAGCAAGGGTCATTCAGGTCTTTTACATTTTTTTAAACCGACGACCATTTGAGTTTCTACTTTTTTCATAAATTTTGTAATTCGTTGAGAAGTTACTGCCAAAAAAATAAATAATGTCAGTCATTGGTATCATTTATCATGGTATTCTTTAAATGTTGTATTTCATTTTTATATCCTTCTTTACTTCATGTGTATTTATTAATAATCTAAGTATAGGTAAAAAAGGACTAACAACAGCCGAAAGGGCATAGCAGGCGAGAAAAAGAGATTGAAGAGTTAGAAGGCCAAGAGCACCAAGACCTAGATCTAGATTTATTTATTCAGGTTGAGACTGCAGGCCCTGACCCAGACACAGAAAATGATCCAGATATTCTAGAAATCTCAGATTTAGATATCATTGTCTATATGTAAAGAAAGTTGGCATTGGCCTTTCATTTGATGCTGAAGATCCTACTTTGTGGCCGACGATTATAAATGAAGATTTTCCCCAAGCTTTAGTGAAAAAAGGCTTTCGTCAAATCGAATTTTTGAATATCCTAGCAACAAAAAATGGAGAAAGTTCAATCAAAGGTTTTTCATGTGTCGTATGAAAAATAGAAAAATGGTTCCAAGAAAATGACTTATGTTTTCGGTTTCATTAGACTATTTATTTTGCTTTTGCTGCAAATTTTTTTCCAACGAAAATACTTCATGGACTTAAAGAGGTTACTAAGCTTGTGGACTAAGAGGCTAGCCCATCTATGACCCATACTTCAACTATATTGGAAAAACACGAGAAAAACAAAGCTTTTTAAAGCATTTGGTGATTGTAAAGTTCTTAAATTTCAACTAAAAACTAACTCTTCTTTAGATGATATAAACCAGAAGATCAGAGATGAACAAAGTAGCATAATGGAGGAATCTATTGCGTAGAATATTTTCGGTGGTTTGATGTGTTGGAGTTCAAAACCTAGACTTTCTTGTGAAATCTCACAAGATATTCACTGCTGGAAATGGGAATTTTCTGAAAGCCCATACTACATACTAAAGAACACCTTTAAGGGCCCCTTTCAAAGGAATCGAGTGTTCACTATCTTGGTCCGACAATCCAGAAGGAAATCATTTCTGTTCTCACAGAGCTTATTCTTAAAAACATCATCGATCGCCTGCTTGTTGCAAAATATTATGGAATGGACTGTTGACTGTACTCCGGACAAAAGTCACAAAGAAAAGAACAGCACGATTCTTCGAAATTACTGAAGATTCTCCAGGTGTTCCCGCCAAAGTAAAAATTTGTGAACAGTTCGTTGGATTTATGGTGGTAGATTGACCTGATGATGCAAGTCTTCTTGCCGTTAAAAAAACAACATTTTTAACACTCAAAATTCCCTTAGAAAATATCCAGGGTTGCTAAAACAACGGTGAAAATATTAGCGGTAGACGTAAAAGTGAGTACAAGATCTGAATCCGAGATCTTCGTTTGTTCCTTTTAACGCGTACATTTTGAATCTCGTTCTTAATGACGCTACTAGCTGTTGCGTAGTGGTTTTTTTAAATTATTCATTCACAAGTTCTTCTTCAATTTTGCCTTACCTAACACTTAACCCGTTATATGAAACTCGCTGGGAAAGTCGTATCGATGCCATCCAGTCCCTTTGCTATTAACTTGAAAATGAGTACGACACCTAACAGAATCTGGAAAACGACGAAACTTTAGTGAGGCCCAATGGAACTAAAACGCGTGTGGAAGCACTTTCACTACCCACATAGAAAAATGATTTCTTTTTTCGCCACAAACTAGTCCAGTTGTCCAAAAGATATCTTAGACTTAAAAAATATATCTAAAGGAATTCCAAATGAGGGGAACTTAAAGATGACTACAAAACTGATTTTTTAAGGCTATCCTAAACTTGTCCACCCACAGGGACTTCAATTAACGACAACATTTGGACTACCAAATGGAAACCGAATTTTTAGTCCTTACGACTACCTTAAGATTTTTACTTGTATAATGTTGTAAAAAGATTAATGTACATAAATAGTTCACCAACAAAATGAAATGTATTTCTCTCATCAAAAGAAATACAAAAAATTCAAGCCTGTGTGGTAAAGAGCTAGGCAATTTGACTGCTTTACCCATTACATCGAAAATGTTACAAGTTTGAATTTCAGAAAGAGTTGATACTTTGAACTAATTAATATCAGATGAAGGCACTGAATAGTTAAAGTTAATCTCTGATTTTAACCTGTTTCGACAAAATTTCTAACTATGGCAACAGACAGATCATTTAGGAAAATACAGTTATCTGGTTCCTCGCAAGTAACTCGCCAATTTTTTCTGCTCTTTTAAACTGTCTCACTTCAATTTCAGCATTCAAATTGATAGGGCCGTTTACATGAATGTTAGTAAAATGAATGGAACCATTTTCTAATCGTTCCTTAGAAGGCAGGGAAATGCTGTTTTCCTCGTGTAACCGTTTAACTATCTGCTGTAGCAGTTTGTCATTTTTCAGGAGGTATTTTTTCATTAGACCATAATGATTCTCAAATCAATATGTGCTATATGAATAAAGGGTCCCAAATCTTATCGCATCGTCCGCAACATGAAGCAAAGCGTGAACATTGTAACTAAGAAAGGCCTTGTTATAAAGTATTTGTGCTTGACGGACATAACGATGGAGAAAACATTGAGCCTGTTCATTATCATTTACACACCACTCATTAAATGAAAGGAATTTAACGGCAACATGAAGACATGGGAAGTGATCATAAAAGGCTTTTGGGAGGCATGGTTTTAAAACGACTACTCCAAGATAGTGTAAAAACAGCCTCAATTCTGAAACCTTCCAGTGGCCTAAATGTTTAATTGATTTTGTTTGTCGGTTAAAATGAAGTCTAGAAAAACCAAAAGGTGTCTATAGATATCTGTGTAGCGTTAGGTAGAGTAATTCTACGTATTTTTCTACCCCTCTTTGACCCAAAAACGAAAACTAAGCAATCTTTGCATTACTCCTATATATCAAAGAGATGCATTGGATCAAGCGGCCCATTATTTACCATGTAAAAAAAAAGTTTCTCTTCAATTGATGCCTCATGAAAGTGTTTACCACATTCTTTATCCCGAAAACTATGATTGGTTCTGAGTTGGCCGATGTTGACATCCGAGCCCGTGCATTTACTACAGCCATGCAAATAAGTGGAGTGCTCTTTGGTACACGTCACCGTAGCTCTGGCTGGTGCATCACAAAAAAGAGCGGAAATTTTAACTCTAACGTTTTCTCCGTTTCTCCAAAACCTGTCATATAACAGTACAGCTTCCGTTATGAAAATTGTTAAGAATACGTTAGAGCTTTGCGATTTAGAGTAAGCATGAAATATACAGATTCTAAATGGTGGAGAGTCGGGAAAGAGGGAATGAAGCCAAAAATTGCAGTGAACTGGCTGGTGGAACTGTTATGCAACTTAAGGTCATCAATACCGACAAAAATAGGTAGAAGCCCACGGATAGTCTGCCCAACACTCAACATTCTAAATACTTTTAGCAATCAATTTTGGAGACCGAAATGTTTGTAGTAACCGGGTGGAACATCCAGAAGCTACACTTTGTTTCTATCAGTTGGAACCAGTGTCTTTGTACATTTCGGCAATTCTGGGTGATACGGTTTTAGGATGCGTAACAGCTTGTCACACTGCATGTGAGGAATATGGATCCTTCCATATTCCAACTTGCCATGAAGCAAATTTTTCCTTCAATGATTGACCAGCATTGTCGATTGGCTCATCGTCTGCAATGTCAGAGTGTGTGGCTCGCCTCATCGAAACTGCTACTACTTTTCTCGGCTTCTAATGAAGCATCATAGGAAACTTTAGCACAGAAGAATGTGTCTAAATAAAATAAATGTATCCACAGTGAATGAACAAAATAAAGTTAATAAAAAACCTAATTACATCACTTGCGGTTGAATTGCACTCCACTACACTCTGATTCCTCTTGGGTGGAAGTGTTCTCAATTGGACTCGTTGCAACAATACTTCCATTGTCATCCATATCTGATGAACTTAAGCCATCAAGTTCATTGGCAAAGATAAAAAAGAGGCGTGTAATTGACTATCTCTCCGACTACGTCTTGAAGCCATATTAATTAAAATATAATATAAATAGTATATATAATATATAATATTATTTAAAACAGTCTTAATTTTGCGTTTCTACAGTAAGCAATAATCAATTGACTCATACTTAATGAAATGTGTTTTAATTTATACCTTGAAATTTTCTGTCATGAAAACTTGGAACAACAAGAAATTGAATGGCTCACTATTAAGTGTAACTGTAACTTTCATTTTTTAACTGATTGAGTTTCTACTAGCGTGCATCGTGTTGCCACACTGCGTCACCAACCAATCAATATTTTACACTTAGGCATTCTGCTTTACGTGCGGACTACGGCAGGATATGTAATAGATGTAAAACTCGAACAGCGAGATCAAAGAAAATTCTCGCGAGTCTGAGGGATCTAGAAAGATCCTGTATTTCCTCCGATTCACACGAAGCTGGCCCTAGTGGCAAAAAACAGCACCCGGTCTTTAATAACGATTTGACAATGCCACTTCGTAAGGTGGATAACTTGAAACAATTTGAAAAACAACTTGACTTGCCCGAAATAAGATATAATTGGTAAGCTGTTAAATGTTGTGAAATTTGGTATTAACGTAGTGCAATGAATTTTTGTTTACAATTTTAGATAGCTACAAGCAGAGCGTTCGGGAGTGACGACATCAAAAATGTGACACGGAGAGCATGGAAGGAAACCATGGCAGATTCCTTAATGAGTCAGTTTACCTGGACTGACCAACTGAAAAAAGGTAGCACTGAGGAGATGGGTCTCTCTCTCAAATTCCAATTTGGCTTAAACAGTATTCGGTAAATTTCTTTTAGTTACTTTACGTTTTACATGATTTCATTATAAAACACACTAATAATTCTGTATGCTTCTTTTACAGAGGCAATAAAACAAGATGATTTCAAAGACGGTACACTCAACCAACTTCAAGAAATCAACAAAGATTTCGTTAGATGAGCGGGGGATTGGCTCAAGGCTGCATTGAAGAGTCAACAAAAAACGTAGCTGGACAGCAATCATTGGATGGTGACGGCGACGGCAAGTCATCTGATGCATTATGTTCCGCAATTCATTGTATCATTTATGTCATTGGAAATAAATTGCCAATGGAAACTATGTAGCACTGCGTATTTCATTATACAATGGAGGATTATTTTAATATTTTCAAAGGACAACTATATGTTGGCTATCCGTGTACATAATGGTCCGGGTTGAATCATATGTATATTAAATATAGACATCTTAATGGCGACATTAAGAAATATTCATGACATCTTTCAGTTGACGTTATGTAATCATAATTTGGTCTTAGTATAAAAAAGATTACATTAAGAAAGCTTACGTGTGGTCAAAACTGTCTAATCAGAGAATTTTTTCAGTTAAAATTTGCCATCTTTTCAAAGAGCCAAAAATGCTCACTCAGACAAAAATCAGTAGTCGTATGGGCATCTTTAATCTATGCAGGTAGCAACAAATATTTCCAAATTCAACTTTACCTGCTTTTTTGTTCTGTGGCATGATGTTTTTTATGAGATTAATATTCTTAAACGAGTGGAAACGGATTTGTCACAGGCCGCAAAACATCTGGATCGAACAAAACAGTTTCTCGTCAATCTAAGATCCGACTAGGGATTCGCTTTAGTTATCGCTAAAGCTAAACAACTTAAGAAAGAAATAATAGTCGAGCCAATTTTTAGATCTGAA
Organism: Daphnia pulex; assembly: GCF_021134715.1. Taxonomy (NCBI): domain Eukaryota; kingdom Metazoa; phylum Arthropoda; class Branchiopoda; order Diplostraca; family Daphniidae; genus Daphnia; species Daphnia pulex. The sequence goes on along the minus strand of NC_060021.1, from coordinate 2,860,744 downwards.
CCAACAGTCCAAGTTCGTCGAACCGGTCGTAAATTCAATCAGGAATCAAGAGATGAACCGATTTTGGATCCAATGGCTAACTTTTGGACGGAAATATTTTTTTATGTGATTGCCATTAATCCAGTCGTTGAAAGGTATGATTTGTTAAATGAACACAGATCTTTTTTCTCGTTTTTGTACGATATTCCAACTGTTAAACTTGACGATAACTAATTGAAAATATGTTGTACTGCCTTAAATAACGCTTTGTCCAGAAAAATGCAACATTTCTACAGATAATATTTTTATCGGACAGCGATCTCTCTCCCATCGATTTCCTTTACCAAGCGAAGATAGAAAAATAATTGATTCTAGTACTCTTGCAGCCTAAACATTCATTGTTCAAAATTGATTGTCGTCATTCTATCCTAATACTGTGATCGCATTACGAATTTCAAATCTCAATCAAGCGATTGAAAAATTTGCCCAAAAAAATCGCGGAAAGTTCCAATAAGTCTCATTGTTCGATTTGCAATTCAATTTGCAAGATATTCTCATGTCTCTTCATTTATCAGCAATCTTGTAGCGTGTGTTTTCTATGTTATACTGTTATTTACCCGGAAATATAACTAATCAAGATATACGTAAACGAAAGCTTATGTTAAAATAGACGATATGTTTTCAAATATGGATTTTTTTAAGGGGTGACAAAAAAAGAAATAAATTTGCAACCCTGTCATTTTGGGTCGGGGAGGCCTGATGTCGTGACGTCAATGATATCATTGCATTAGTGATTATTAATAAATCAAATAATTTAATTAGTGAGATCCATTAAACAACAAAGATTTGTTATTATTTGCCTTTCAATAAGAAACAATTCACAAAGGCCGGGGTTGAAACATTAAAAAAAGTGATTTTTACCCATTAGACACCCAGATAGGAATTTTTGTCCCAAGGCGGGACCAAAGCCGTGCGGCTGGTGCGGTGGGCACAGGGGAATCTCTAAGATGTCCCATTGCGAGCCCTTATTTGAATGCGTTACTCATTTTTCATCTTGTCGGATACGTCATTTTTTACTCCCTCTCGTACAAGTCTCTGATGCGCCCCGTTTTTATTTTTTGGCTCCTTCTTGACACTTAGAAAATTTCGGAGAAACTGTCTTTGTTTTTTCGCGGCAAAGTTTGATTCTAAAATCTTATTATAACCTTTATCTTCAAAACTGAAAACATGAATTCGTGGCCCATCTGTATAGTACTGGCTTCTCACCACGACGATCCGGGTTCGACCCCCGGTTCAGGTTCCATATTTCTTCAACAGCGCTGTTAGTATGCAGTCGATTTATGTAGTGTGTCCGGTAACCCTTTGCATACTTTGACAAATAAACTTGTCGTCCGGATATCCGGATCAGCGTTCGTGAAGAAATGTCGGCACAGCAAACACTCATAAGAAAAAGAAGAGTAAAGAAAAAGGAACGAAATTCAGAGTCCAGAAAAAGATTTATTATTAATGACTTCTTGAGATCCTTTTTCCGTCCCAAGTACGTCTAATGTCCATCCAATGGGACGGGATAAGGACCGCTATGAGATCTCGGCGAAGCGGACATTGGCCATACGTAAAAGACGTCCTAGGAATGTAAACTTGGGAATCTGCTATGTGCCAAGTACATCTCAGACGTCTCAAAGTGACGTGTTTTGTGCGTCTATGGGACTGCAGTGTGCTATCTGGGCAGACAGGGAACCGTTAAACACAACGTATATGTTGCGCTCAAATGTAATTCTGCTGAACCTATAGTTAAAAGGAAAAAAAATATTATAGAGCAATACCAGTTTTAAAATCGTAAAAATATGGACAATTTATTAATCTTACAATCCCAAAACTTGAAGTGGGAGGAACTTTATGTATTATTAAAAGTTTTATTGCTGAAAAATGAATTGAATTTAATGGCTAGCATCCAAGACCTGTTGACAAAGTGTAATAAATTTGTGTACTAAACTTTCTTTGAATCCAACCCATTAAAATCAATAAAATTCACGTACACTAAGAATTTGTTTCCAAGAATCATAATGTCTCCATTTTTTATTTTAATAAAATTTTAATCAAAATAACCTTGTCATTTTCCATAATAACGCAGTTTTTAAATTGCCTTGAACTTAATCTTAATTTATGAAACAGTGTTTGCTCATATTGCATCCTGTACAGCCCGGGAAGTAGGGGATCTTTGGATTGCTCATCAATTGACTTAATGACATCTGGATTTCTGCGTTAAGAACTCTAAACAGGAGATTGCTACGTCCTCCCATGTTTCAATTAACAAGCTGTATTAAAGGTTTTCCACTTTTCTTTACCTTTTCTCTACCAAATTCTTAAGTTTACCCAATTGATTTTCAAAAACCAAACACCTACTATTTCCAACAGCGCCCAATCGACGTCATTCCCCCGACAAATGACAAATATTATGAAAATTAAAAGTGATGAAGTCATCACCATAAATGACTGGACTCTGATTAATAAAAGTAATCAAAAGAATATTAGGTTATCCGAGGTTTTATTCTGAATTAGCACTGTTTTTACAAGACATAAAATGTGAATAGCCACGTGAAGGAGCATAAAATAGTTACATACTACGTCAGGATTCTGTTTGTTTTTTAATATTACAGTTAATAATACATACAACAATAATAAACGAAATTTCGTCGTCTTGAACCGTGACAGTTCCTGTCATGTCCACATTTTCCTACTAAATGATATATGGATTAGTTCTTAAACTGCGATAAGCAAGCGTGATATTTTTCTTATTAACTGGGAAGTCATTTTGACCCAGTTATTTTTGTTCATACACCCTAAATAGACAAGATTTATGGGATCAATGAAAAAAACAATCGATCATATCAATCACCAGATTTCCAAAATGGATAATCCTTCATATGATGCTCAACCAGATCACGATTTTGAAAGGATTCATCTTTTACTGCTCCAGCCTCCAGGTGAAAAATCGAATATGATAAACTAAAATGTCCACCTGGTTGCAACACCATAAACGTTGTTGTTTACACACAGGATCAGCAACAGTATTACTAATAGACCCACAACCCCTAATAATAATAGACCCATAGATTGCTTTTTTTTACGGATGGAAACTACTGAAGGTGACGTAATGAATTGGGATTTCTGCTATTGCCAGTTTACCACTAAATAGGTTTCTATTGAGTATTTTGTTGGTGCAGATTGCGGCAATGAAACTTTGGTTTTAATCACTCGATGCATATATTTCTCAAATTAAAGCCCTACTAGGAATTAATAGTTAAAGTTGTTCTCAACGATTTTTATCTGTGTTTCTTGGTGGCCTCCTCAAATAGTATTAAGAAAAATTAAAGTCAAGCTTGGTAGTTTAGATATAAAAAAATTAAAAAAAAGGTTTGTTGATAATTTAACAGGTAAAACCGTCCAAAAGCCATGAATGGTTTGTCAGCTTAATAAATCCAATAGTAATGACAAATGTGAAACGGCCTATGTATTCAAACCCAAGTATGGAACAGGAATTTCTCGAAACGTTTGTGCATGAAACACGACAGTGATGATCCACTAAATAAAAAATGACACCTGTTGAGGTATTTACTATTTCAAAGAAAAAAATAACTTAAGTAACTTAAAATTATTTATAAAAAAAACAAAAGGGTGCAGATTTTTTTCAAATCCTACAAATGGGGTACATTCAAAAGTATTTTGTGTAAAGGCAGACAACGCATAAAAGAAAGGAACTTTGTCTTTTGCGCTTCAAAATATGATTTATGATTCAAGATTATAATGCAGCTAGAAATGTGTTAGGATTTGTGGGACAACCGATGGCGTCAATTTGGCAGCAAAAAGCAAAGATGGATTTAAAGTAATAGGTCATCTTGTGACGGATGAGGGATACAATCAAATTATTTTGGTGATGAAGGCCTTGGCGAGATGGCGGTGGCCTTCACCATTGGTAAATTAACTAACTATCTACAATAAACTAACCAATGGTGCCCTACCCACACAGCACACCTCCCTCCTGGGATCCTCCAAAAAGGACTCTTAGCCTCCAAAAGATTACGGTAGTAGAGGCAGGAGGTACTGGGGAAGGTTGCGGGAATTTAAGTATATATTACTTCTGCGTGTGTGTTTTTTTTTAAATAAGACTTCTCCAAAGAAGTTATTCAGGAGGTCTTCAGGACTGCTGATCTATTTTCAACAAACTCTTATTTAAGTAAGGTGGATCACAATGAACTAGCTTTAGAATATTTCCAGATACATTGTAACAAGTTAGCAGTGGAAATCATGTATACATAATACAAAAAGAAATAAAATAAGCAAATTTACAAAAATTTGTTAAAATGAGAGTTGAAAAATGCATTTTTATCAATAAACCGAAAACATTCAACCGTGCCAATTAGACGTAACGCAAAAAAGCTACAGTGTAGGCAAGAATAAAACGAGCACATTTTTTCTTCTCACACTTTAACTCAATTTTAATTTGCCGAAAAATCTCTATTGAATTAGTTGCAGTCATAATGACTGCAATGTTACACACCTTTAAAAAATTTATATCTCGTTAACCAGTTCATATATCAATGAATCAATAAAGAGTACATTACTCGTGTGTCAAGCATGAGTACATAACTAAACAACTTACAAATCCAATGTAAATCATGAAGCATATAAATACGTCAAAATATATTTAGTTACATAGAATAACAACGGTGTATTGGTTAGCAAGTTTGATTACGATGATAATGGATGCAGGCTCGATCCCGGGAAACGTCGAATTTCATTCGAGTCTTTTTATGAGGAGATGTACTGATGGTTCATTGATGTTTTTAAGATGTATTGAGGAACTTCTAAGATGTAATTGTTGTTCTTATTTCATGTTTAAGTCCAAATGTAATTTTTGTTCTAATTTCGTGTTCATGTCCAAGTATCCTTCAATCAGTACCGTCATTCCAGCATCGTCGGTTGCATGGAGGAAATCGAACGTGTTGGCCCTCAAACGATCCTCTAGACTTGGCGAAGGATGCAATTCTTTTAAAATTAGAGAAATATTACTAGATGTTTTGCACTTAAAAATAGATGTTAAAGTTGTGTACTTTAAAGGACGGAAGGATTTCACCACAATAAAAAAAAATTGAAGGATACGGACAAATTTTCGAAATACTCAAGAAAATTAATAGATAACGAAGCGTTATTCACTTCCAGCTTCCCATAAGGAAGATAATAATTCTATTTGGACAAAAAGAATGGACAAAATGGACAAAATGTCATCAATTAAAGAAGAACTAAAGTTTTTTTCCTGCAGCCGAGAGGCTATTACGTCGGTTGGATCTGCACACAGCATCTGGCTTAGACTCTACAATATCTATGCCAGGTAGATCGAACAGCCCTTAAGTGAACCATGCACGGAGCATCTGGGAAAGACTATGATATCCTAAGCTATGAGGTAGATTCTCCTCAAAGCACAGACCCCTTGACATATTGGGATGATAAATCCGAAGATTACCCAAGTTTAAGTGTAATGGCAAAACAATATTTGAGCTACCAGCTTCAAGTTTGAAGTGTGAGCGTTGCTTTTGTAAAGGCCACCTTATATGTCATCACAAATGCGGTTTTCAATCAGTTGTAAAAATTACGGCTCTTCTGTGTCTAATGAGTTGGCTGATGAACCAGTTTCAAATGCAGTAACTAATACCACGTATGCTTTTTTTTATCTATGAAAAAATAATGACATCACTATACAATAGTGGCTACACTGATACTAAAATAGAGTTAACATGAGGTCGTTACTTTAAATAATACTATAAGCAGGTAGGAGAACCATCGTTTGTTGAGCGCTGCGTCTACATATGGATATGTTACCCTCCTAACTTTCCCTCTTTCCTTCAATTTTGACGTGGCTGCAATTGCTGTAATCAAAACCATTTGCAATCGAGTTAGTAATCTAAGTTTGAAAGTTGTGAAGATTAGTTATTTGGCTGATCAGGCTTAGCTTGTCCATGATAAAATTTATTCTCAAATTTCTTGGCACCTTCATAATGGAGACAAAGGATTGACCAAAATTGACAATTGGAGAAAGAATCATTTTTATAAAAATAGTCTAAAGAAGCTGTTATACCTTCCAGTAGATTTAACTTAATATACCGCTTGAACTAACTTCAATTGTTTAACTTTACGAGGTGTACCCAACAGTGTTTTATAAGTATTGGGGCGAAAAAAAAATTATACTATTTCTGGAAACGTTGAACTCAATGGCACAATCAATAGTATTTTCTCTGAAAATTCGTTGCCTTTCTTCAATCCTGAATTCTTCATCCACACATTTAAGGTTATAATAAAAATCAGTTAAGAGATGAGTATATGGGACGCTAATAGTAAGGCTAGACGAAGTTAGTTCTAACTGTTATAAAGTTGTTTACTGAAGTAAAAGTCGTGGGATCACACTTTCTTGCAAATGTCCCATTTGCTCATAGAACTTAACTTATTGATTCTTAACGATCCACCATTAAAAGAGTTGGTGCATATACTAAAGCCAAAATTTGATAGTTGAACAAACCCTGTATTTGCCTGATAATTCTTATTCTTCTGCTTACAAAAATAACCTGCTTCAAAGTGGGATCGGAAACAGAAAACTAGGAATCAATTTTTTGTTACAAAAATATTGAAGCTTCGCTCCAGTAATTAAATTTACAACCTAATTCTTTCATTTTGATTTAGATTTGCCAATTTTATGTTTTTATAGACACCTATATTGAGACCAGAAGAAATCTTCCACACCCGGGTTGCATTTTGAACTCTCCTCAATGTTGTGCCTATGTTGTATAAACCAAATTTGATATTGGATGGCCAATTCCAGCCCGATATTATCCCAATGTTGAAAGTGAATGCGAGTCGCTTCTAATCCAACTTGAAAAAAAGAGATTAGGTATACGTCGTTGGAAATATTGCATTGGCACAATAATGAAATAGCAGGTAGCGAAACGATACTGTTACAAAGCTGGTGCGATATTGAGAATCCGCTGTCAAACATTTGTCGACGACTCGGGTTGAAAAGGGCCTTTCTTATTTGGGCCCATGTACAGAAACCAATATTATTCCAAAATAGCTTTCTGATCTTGGCCCAGGCTTTTTTTCTTGTCACATCGATATTGTGATTTCAATTGTTATGTACGCGTCGTGATGGTTTTCCCCAACCGAACGTTAGATGTCCCTCTCCCCCTGGTCGCCTTGTCGGACCAAGCTCAGTCTAGTTTAGACCTCACGTGTAATCTGTGGCGTCTCTCGTATACGGCTCATCTAATACAATTGCGTCGATTACTATCGACGGCCAAGAAACATAACATCAATATTACCCCAACAAAATATTGCCACAGTCAGGTTACAACCAGCAGCGATCCAATATCGCAGATACGTTAAAATCAGTACACTGTTAGATGTTGTCCATTATGTATTGACACTTTTCAAGAAGCTTTAAAACAAGCATCGCAAAATTGAAAAGAAACATTCAATCTGGAAGATTCTCATTAGAAGAATGATAATTGCCAGAAGAGTCGTCTCGAGCTGTATTCTTTCTTTTTACGATTTAAGCTTTTCGGGGTGATATTTTTTGTATTCTTCTAATGAAATTTTATAAATGTTGCTGTCTCTCGGCATCTTTCGCGGTAACCCTTTTTATTAGCTGTTAGGGTAAATCAATTTCAAACAGCTTATAACATTTTCGATGTAGAGACTTTCTCAAAAAGGTGAAAATAAAGTAAAACCTTAATACAAACGAAAGACTGAAGTCTAATTATGATTTCTCACCTTCATTGAAGATCCTTCAACCACTTTGAACACATTCATTGATTTAAATACAATTTTCCTCTCTTTGGGTATTTGCGCGTTGAATTGTAGGCGCAGTTCGGACTTTGGACTTTGGTGACTATAATTTGGCTTGGATTAGCGATAAAGAAAAAACCTGTAAATGACAGTAGTTAAATAAAAATTTAAGGAACCTTAACGTTAATAAAAAATGTAACGTTAATAACTCTTTCCACGAAACGGCATCGTTATTCAATAGCTCTTCTTTATCGTTGAAATATTAGACGCTGTATAGAGGAAGCATTATAGAGGCTTTACTTCCTGGGGCAAGGGAATTTCTCTCACATTGAAGGACAGCAAATTGCATATGACAATTTTATAGATTCTTCAAAACATTTTTGACGTACTGACCCACACTGTTGTATAGAATACCACAGTCAGAAGAGCTTCTAATATTTATACATGGAGAGAAATATTTCCCTCGTATTCTAATAAAGAAACTCAAGGAAATTAACTATAGCAATAGTTAATTAATGGTGTAATAACAAAAGTCAAATTTTCTAACCGATATCACCGATATCTTTCATGTTATGCGGCATTTCTGGTCGTTGTGTTGAACGTAGAGCATCACTACGGAAGCATTATCGTTGTTGTTGCTATCTACTTTTCCTCTTCCTTTTTTGAGTCCTGGAAATCCCCATTACTGATTCAGAAGATGGCTGTAGTCAGTAATGACGAATCATTAGTCTTTAGAGAGTGTGGTATAACTGATGCCACACCTGGTTGTTACCCTTTCATTTTAGGGGTGGCAAAACTTTCTCAGGGGCTCGTGCGTTCTTAGATTACGATGCCTTTGGAGAAAGGGGAAATTGTTCAACAGCTCTAACTTCTTTGCTGGTTCATCTTCCCCTCTTTTTGACTGCTTGACAATTTGTACTGTTCAATTAACCTCTGTCCTCACTACAAGCGCATTTCAATACCCAAAACAGACAATAACCATAAAAGACAGAAATAAATTATAAACTCGTATTAGAAAATTTAAATTTGAAATACTTTTGGGTGTTGCAGGAGGGTTCATGTGCCGAATAGATGAAATGGAACCAACTCTTTCCTTTTGACGCAAATCAGAGGACAAACCGGCGATCCCAAGCCGTCTGCTCTTCTTGTGTTGCCTTTTTCTGGGGTTTCATTAGTGATTTTTCATTTTCTCCTTCTATCAACGGCAAGTTCCTCTTCACTCACGATGCTGCCAAAGACAGCACAAGAAGAATAAATATCAGTAAATACAACACAATCAAATATTTTTTAAAATGCTCTATATAAGATTGAAAAAATTGTGAACCATTAACAAATAAACCATGAAAAATTCATAATATTTCTGTTCAAATTGTTTTACACGATGAAAAGGCAGACGTTAACAAAGCCATGCCATGGAAAAAAATATAAGAAAGAAAAAATACTAGACAACGCAGGTATCATAGGACTGTGTAAACAAATCGTCTGTCCATTTGGTTAAAATGGTTGAAGATGCCTTGGATGATTCTTCCTTATTCATTCCTAATAGGTAAGTGGGTTTCTGCTGGCCTAATTCGAGAATAAATTAACTTAGCATGTTTCTGTCTGTTCATATACAACATTTAGGTAAACACATTCGTATCCATAGATCAATATGTATTATTGGGACGATGATGCAACCTTTTTCGTATGGCATAACCCAGAATTTTGTAGAAAACCACAATTTGTTGGTGTCTCATATGTTTGAAGAACGCGTGTCTCGTGCAAGTCCAACAAATGTTGATGAAATTCGATGGCATCGGCTTCTCATACAAACTCTTTAGATCCATGAAAATTCTACCAGTGATATGCGTTTATGTAATCCCATTTAATTTATTTACGAAGCCGTTTTGCATTAATTAAATGAATCCAATCTTGTTTTTCCCTACCCATGTCAGATACAGTGTTGAAAATCGACAATGAAACGTCTTTGTTGAATGTTAATATGTAATTCTGCTCAGAAATTCTTTAAAAAATTGGTCCAAAGGTTTTTTTGGAGACCTGATTAACTTTTTACATTTTTCGAAGTAGCTTTCGGACAGGAAGGCAGAACATTGATCAAGGGGACCATGATTCATACATTCTTGCTCAAATGTATCAATGAATGAACATTTAAGGCCAAATGATACCCACCATACATTTTCTCGAATGAGAATACAAAGTAATTTAAGAAGTCGCCGGCCAGAGTTGAATACTTCCTGCATAAAGACGGTGATATAAGGAGGAAAATGAAGGTAAAGGAAATGTTTGTACTTTTTCGCAGTTCTAATCTGCTAAATTTATGTTGGTATTCTTTGAAAATTAGGGTACAATTTTTTAATATTACGATTGATGCACGCTCTTCCTCGAATTCCAAGCTTCTGTTTCAATTTTTTATGCCATTGGTCAATCAAAATTAATATTTGTCTTATGAAAACACTAAGCAAGACTAGGTGCATATAGTCCAACAAGAATGAGTGCATCTCTCACAGCCACATATCCGTTATGAAATCGTGAATTATCGCCCCAATCTTGTTTCTGTACCAGAGTCAGTATGTTGTAGACCTTCTCTTTTAGCTGTATCATCTCTTCCAGAAACGGACCCAAAAAATTCTTCAATACTTTTTGGTTTCAGTTTTCCCTTGGCAGCAGAAATGCTGACGACAAAGGTGACGCCGTCGACAGTACATACCACACGACACCAGATTGGCCACATCTCGACCATGTTAGTCATGAAAACGGGAATAATATTGTTAGTCATGAAATCGTCAATTTTGATATGCATAGCAACCACATTGTTGCCTGGGCCTTGAATTTCTTATTTGAATTTGATTATGATTCCAGCAGACAGTGAAAAATGGTGAAAGGACTTGTCGCCGATTTTTATTTTTGTGGCTTTCAGTATTGTTCTTGTATCAGTTGGGACCTTATGGCCCACATCTTTAAGGAGTTTTGCAGCTCTACCAAGAGCACTGAATTACATACCCTTTTTTGAATGTAGCAGAGTCAGTCGTTGTAGTATTTCCTCTTTGGTAAGCGGGACAGGACTGCTTTCATTTAAGTTTCCACCATAATTATGAACGAGGTGTTCTTGAACTTCAGCCTTCTCCCCACTTTCATTTCTGTAGTCTGTCGTTTCATCGTTCGAGTCGTCGTTATCAGCTTCGTGTAACTCATTTGAATGGACTATAAGACCAGTGGAAGATACATCTTTGAACCGTAGTTGGTGCTGTTATTTTGAAAAGTGTCTTCTGTCGGTGCGACAGAAGACTTCTCGTCTCCGGATCTAAAGTAGTAGTGAACCCAAAATATGATAATGAAATCAAAATAGCTATCAATTCGCACGAAAAAGAATGATGATGATGATGATGACCACATCTTTCAGTATTCAGAGCGCCACTATTTTCACGATGTGCCAATTTTCTTGTAAGGACATTATTTTACAGCTTTATTAGTTATGTCTCTTTGCGATCTGGACTGTTTGAACATTTTGAACAAGAACATTATCAACGCAATAAAATTGAAGACTTCAGTAGTTCGCCTGTCAAAAGTAATTGAGAATACACTAGGTAGCTAAATTGTATTTAGATAAAAAGCTAGGACATGATACAGCATATCCTGGATTCCAAGCTTGGAATTTTTTGAAAATTATAAGTTAGCTGTGTTGAATGCAATGTTGGGACGTGATACGGTACAGTCTGGATTCCAAATTGAGAATTTTGGTTAAATATAGGAAAATCTGGGTGAATCAAAGCGAGACCTTTGTAAACAAAATTTTTGCTGGATACGAAAACCGAAAGGAGTTTGGGCATGTTGTAACACAGAATGGATTCCGAATTTCAGCTTTTGAGAATAACATCCGACAACCAGGTTGAATGCAACATTGGGGCGTGGTATGGCACATTCCATATTCATTAGTATTAGCACCTTCCTTCATCATAAGCAGACTAATTCCCAGTAATTTTGGCCCCAGTCTATTTGAAGTTTCAATGGAAACCCATTGAAGGACTCGAGGAGGGCGAGCCTGGATATTACGTTGCAAATCCCCCTCCAGCATTAAAAAATATGGCCTGTCATCGCAACAAATATTTGCGAGTGTTTTCTGGGTAATAGATGTTGATATTATTGTTGGGTAATAAGAATAAAAAAGGAAAATATGTGTGTTTGGTTGATCAATGGGAACGGTCCAACTCAAAACTTTTTTCACCAATCAGATGGATTGTGAGATTAAAGTGACTCAGAAGAAGGGAACGGTCCCAGTAATTCTTCATTCACGGCCCATGACTTCATAACTGTACAAGTACTGCGAATAAAAAATTTGTTTGGACCGTTCCCTTCCATTGAGTTACTTCAAACATATTCTTGAAATAAAATGGTTAAAGTTGGACCGTTCCCAATGATACAATCAATGTCATCAAGAATATGAAGATGTGTTGAAATATAAACTCATCACTGTCTTCTACATCACGATAATCCTATTTAATAGTCACATGAAAAGTAAAGTGTCAACTTTGATTAGTCGGTGAAGAAGGTAAATAACATTCAAAAAATTTGAAAATTGGCCAATTATCTTAAATATAAAAATGTAAACAATACTGAAACCCTCCTGGAAAAAAATATTATTTTATGGAACACCCATATCTCCACTTGCCAAAACACACAACACACAAACCTTGCAAAAATAAGTTTACTTTTAGTTATTAATTATACTTTCTTTTTTAATTTATTGTCAAATATTTAACAGAGAACCTTTATGGTTATAACTGTAGAAGAAATGAACAAGGCTATCCACAAGACTACCATTAAAATCATATTCGCGTCTTCTTAAACTTCTTAAACTTCTTAACACAAATTCATGGCAATGCTTTCTACAAAAAATTCCCACTGAGAAATTCAGCGGAGTTTAAAATTCATTGACCCCAGTTATCGTACTGGGATGGAGTTCAAATTAAATAACGCCATGCAGCATAATCCTATGGATTTCGTATCAGTTATTTTTGTTTACTTACTTACCTCTTACCTTCATTACATTCACTTACCTTTATAGGAATTTCCAATTCATGGTCCTGGCTGGGCCGACAGAAAAGTTACTTTGATGTTGCTTTACATTCCTTAACAAGAGCTTCAAGGGTACACATACACCAAAATGCAAAAGTCCACTTTCTGTAGAAGCTGAGACTGAGGCTTGGGGCTACTGCTGCAACTACGGTCGTTGCCTCCCACTTTGCCTGGCTAAAGATCCCGGCGCCATATATCCTGTAGTCTCGGACCAATCTCCTTGAGTTTACGGATGTCGAACCAGATTAACTAGACAAAATTGCCTTCAGTCTTCGGATTTATTGTAGGTGCTATGTTAGAGGCTTCAAGATATTCCCCACCTCTAAAATGTTGTGGTTTCTTCTTTCACATTATGGATGATTTAAACTCGTCTAGCCACTATCCTTCCTTAATAATGCCAACAGTCTTATAGCATCCAGCCAAAAAACCACCAGTGAAGCCCCCATGTTTCTTCTTCCATATTCACTCATTATATATCTTCAATTCAAATTGGTTATTTGACTGCTAAATCAAATGTTAAAATGTAATTAGGACAAACAAATTTAGTAAGAAGCACGCCAGAAATTAAGAATTTTTTCAGTAGCACATAGTCGGATTTCACGAAACTCCCTTGAGTGGATTAAGACCATATCTCTGTTCAAGACGGTTTCCACTTACAACATGAGATAATATATTTATTCTACTACACATTTTTTCGTTTGTAGATTCATGTCTAAACTTCTGCAGTTTATATCAGAATTAAATTACAGGCAGCTATTGCGTCGATTCCCACAATTTGACTGCTGAGCGTTGCCAGGTCTTATTGGTATCCCCTCGCTATATATAAAAGACGCTTTGGTCTTATGTGGTTTAACAGAGTCATATATTTACAGAGTCATCCATCATCCATTTCTCCATATGACTTTTATATCTGTCTCATCAATCATCTCAGGATACTTTACGTTTAGTTACGTTATCGAGTTACGTTCACAGCAGTAACGAAAGGAAACAGACACAGACGATTTTTGCAATCGAGAAAATGACGTGTCTAGAAAATTAATGAGATTTGATAGCAAAATTAATGAGTCAGGAGAAATGTGACAAATTTGGCTCATGGGCAAGACAAATAGATCGAACAAAGCGGGATTTTTCTACGAATCATTCTTATGGCCATTCTAATGACAAGAGGTAAACAAAGGATGCAGCTAAGGGGTTAACTAACGAAACTATATCAATAATAGGCACTGAAATGACATCGGGTTGAACTTCTTGACTACTTTATGTGAATTCAGTCCCCCAACCCCAAGTATTCGTTCCCCCTACATTTTCACTTTTCTCCTCTTTATGACTGTTTTCAACTTTTGAACTATCTTTATGACTTCACTTTTCTTTCACCCTCTTTCATTGATTGCGTCAACGGTTGACACACGAAACATTAGCTCTGGCCACACGGGAATATATTTTTGTGATTCTGTGTATTTTTGGAATGTTTTGGAAATTCTTATTTGCTGAAAAAAGTTACAAAAATAAAGGCTTTAAATAATTTTTCAGCAAGAACTAACATAGCAAAATGTATTTACCTCGATCTTATATAAGAAGTCTGTTCTGTGCTCACTACTGGAAGTGGAAGAATAAGGATCAATTTTATACTGAATGGAAAAATTTAGAAATAACTGGTGTCACACTCAAGGTAAAATAATCACTTATACAGTTCTTGAACTAAACAATTATGAACTGCTATCTGATCGTAGTTTCCTGATGCCGGTCTTGTTGAGAACCAATTTTTTGATTTCACTGACTTTAAAAGCTGCAAGGACTGCATAATAGTTGAAAAGTTCTGTCTGCAAAGTATTTTCTGATCAGCAACTATTTTATTTTATATCATCTTAGAAGAGCCCCATTATCACATCAGGACTTTATTTGCTAAGCAACCAGTGGTTCTGTCTGAGGGGGCAATAAAAATAATTTTATTTCTGGTAAACTAAATAAATTCTACATTTCAATAGCAACCATGAAAGTTTTCCCCTGAAAAAATTATGAAGTATATTCTAATAAGTAATGTTTTAATAAATTTTGATTGAACTAATCCAGTCAGAAAGCTAATGAACTATTACGAAACACGATATCTCTAATGTTTTCTACATTTTCTCATTTTCAATTCATACTTCATAGCGTTTGAGCAAATAGCATACGAATAGTAACGGTCATGGGGTTGTGTGTAATCTCGCGGGTTGTAATCGACCCCACAGTTGATGGATAGCTGATTCGCGTATTCAATGGTGGCTTGTTGGTGGTCTTGACGACTGCTTCTTCATTTTCGTGGCTAACGATAAGTGTGTGTTGTGGCTAAGCGCAGAAATCAGTTGGTAAGTAAATGCTTGCTTTTTTCGTCTTTTGGTGTTATATTGTTTTTTTTTGTTGTTTTGTGACTTGTGCTTTTGTTTGGCTTTTCTCTTGGGAGGGGGGGGGAATAAGTTTCTTTGCTTGTAGTATGGCGAACGCTGAAATTTAATTAAAAAGTGTCCCCTTCACTAAACATTGCACACTTGGTGCTTTCATCGCGATTTGAAGTAGATGAACACTGCAGAAGAGGAAATTGTTGGCCCAACAGTGTCGATATACTTGGTTCTTATACTTGTATATTTTTATTACTTGACTTGTATTTTCTTTCTTGGTAGGTATTGTTTGGAGATTTATGTTCTTGCATATTAGTGGGTTTGTACATTCTATACCTGAATTGAGCATGAGAAGATGCTTCAAACGCAGGAGGCAGAAGTTTTTGCTAAGAAGGAAGAGCTTGGCAATTTTCGTGGGGAAAAGGTGGGAATCATGTTGGAGAAAATTTTTGAAGAAGCTTTCTTGCAGATTATTCAAATGAAAGGTTTAATTGGCAAAGATTTTTGAATTTAACATATTTTTTGCGTATTCTTTGCTTAAGTTTTTTTTATAGATAAAATCATAATGCCATTTCTTTATTCGAAAATGATAAAGGGTGGAACGCTCGGAGGTGGTTCATTTTCTAGTCAAAAAAGTAGAATTATGGACTCGTCTAAGGAAACTCGTCAAAAGATTCCAACTCTATAAAAAAAGGCAGCTACTTTTTCATTTGTCAATTTTTCTGGCGTCACCTAGGTCACCTTGAAGGTTTAAAAAACTCAAACCCTTCAGGAAACAAACCGTTGACAAGGTCATATTCAGGAGACAGATAGTTTATTTAATTACGGTTGTTTCATGTTCTCCTCTTTTAGAATAGAGGGGAATATGGCAGGGATATAAATGCAAATCCTCCACGTACTGGCAAACTTCATCAGATCATTAAAAAAATTTATATCTCACATCTCATTGCTTTCATATAATGTCTTATAATCATTGGTGGAACATCGTCTCAAATATGGTCTCAAATATTGTCTCCGTATCTTATGTACGTAGATAAAATACGGAGAACATTGTAATGTAATGTGTGAGGAAGACACTCTAGGACAAATTCGAATACCGAGAAACACATAAACGACTTCGAACTGCTGGGCGTGTTGTATGTTGTACAGGTTTTTGCGGCGAAATCGGAAAATATTTCCATGATGATCTACTTCTATAATATTTCAGCAATAGCGTATACAAACCACGGGGGCGTCCCAGATCGAAGGATTGAACTACAACTTCAGCTGTGCTAATCGGATGGTGTAAGAATCGGACAGAGTCAGAGAGGCAGTTCATCTTACTGTTGTGCATGTTATGTCGTCATCATTGGCTCATTTGATTAATTTTTTATTTGCTACCGGCACCTTTCCTGACCCCCTCAAATTGGGAATTATAGAGGGCAATATAAGGGAGACAAAGGATAGGGGGCAGAAAGACATTTCCTTGGAATTGCGGGTAAAAAAGAGTCAAACTAAGAAAAGAACATTCTAAAAAAAAGGTTCAATACCAAGAATAGGAAAATAAAAAGGTTCCCTTTCGTAAGATCGCGTCCCGCGATCTCAATTTAGGAGTGTCGCGGTCTCTCGGTGAGCTCGCCTAAGGTTGTCTGGGTGAATTCTTCCTTCGCGCTGGTTTCCGATGAAGGGGGCCGACGGAACAATAAATTCGGGGTTAGAGAATTTAGATGGTACAGGAGCATTTACAATCGTAATGGGGGAGGACATGGAGGGAGGGTTAGAAAAGGCTTGGTGACCTAATTCCAGATCTGGAGTTGTTTGTTTAGCGTTTTTGGTAAAACAGCTAAAAGGGTTGCATGTACTTAAACAAGAACAGCATGGTATGGAGATATCCAACTGCACAGTAGCAAATTATCACGAACATAATAAATCCTATTCCAAGAAACCACCCGATACTAGTCGTCCAACTGATTATCTTATCCATTAAAGATAACTTCTTTTTTTTTGGTAGACGAGAGAACACTATCCATGTGAAAAGGATTTCCAAGATTGATGCTATCTTCTTCTCGGGCAGCAGCAATAATTTGTGCGATGGCTGCTGCTGCTGCTGCAAGCACTTGGTCTATAGGTTACTTCTTCCAATCTACAGTTTACCAGCTGATCTCCTGTGACTAGAAGCCATTTTCCTTGGGCGTTGGGTACACCCTCTAGAGACCATTTGTTGTCGCCTGGGTAGTCCATTGTTTCTGTATTGCATAATCGAGAGTCTCCCATTTTTCACAATCAGTTACGGTTGTTTCCATTGGAATGCGCAATTGAGTTGACGTTTGCCAACCTAAAAATTGGTGTAGATGTGTTTTTTTTTCTAGCCACATGGTACATGTATGGCCAACGAATCGGGTGATCTCAGGAAGGGTGAAAAATACATCGTAATAAACAGGAACTGGTGCAAGTGGACTAATTTGGAAATCGCAATCAATGCTAGAACATTTTAAAAAGCCTTTCGGTTGAGAGTCTTTACAATCGCAAATGGTAATGTTGAAAGCATGTACCCGGAAAAGAAAGGACAAGAGGAGGAGTGGGAGTAGGCACGATCTAAAAAGAGATAAAAAGAACTAGGAAAAAAACAATAGTTAAAATAATCGATAAAACGGAAAAAAACACAAATGTGGGGTTTGTTTTAAGAAAAGAAAATTGAATTTTACATAGTTATTTATAATAAAAACATAAAGTTAGTATCGAACAACAGGTCTATATTAGAATATTCCTAGGACGTAACCCAAGACGAAGCTCAGGTTGTATTGGAATGGTTGACGGATCCTTACATAATATAGGAACGGAATCAGAGTAGTGCCGTCCCAGATACACCAAACCGAGCCTCCAGACGAGAGAGAAGTCTCGGGTGATCCATGGTATTGAATGCCGCACTTAAATCGAGAACAGTCAGTACAGCCGCTCTTCTTGAGTCAACAGTTATGACTAAATCATTAAACACACGAAGGAGAGCAGTTTACGTAGAATGATTGGAACGATAAGCGGTCTAGAACAACACAAAAAGATGAGAAGACTCAAGATGGGTGGGAAGGCGTTTGAGCAGAGCGTTTTCAATCAATTTAGACATAAACGGCAAACCCGAAACAGGGTTGCTGGGAAATTTGCTAGGTTTTCGGGGTCAAGATGTTCATCTTCAAAAGTGGCGTAATAATTCTCCGTAGTAACTTCTTTTTCCTCTAGAATGTTTCCCTTTACATAAGTTGCCATTTTCTCCCGTGCCATTTTAGTATAAAAGGCCGAACTGTCTTTCAATCGGTACGAATCCTTCTACAGCTGTCTAGCTGAATGCACGGTGAATTCAGAACTGAAAATCAAGTAGTAAAACTTTTTACTATGCAGCAGTAAGTAGGGTTATTACATTATGGTGTCAGAAATGGGATTTGAACCCAGTAACTTTTATCTTCGCCTTCTCCCTCTCCGCTGACATATTCAGACCGGGTTTTAGAAATCAAGACAAGTCCTTATGGGCCCAACTATCTCTATTTTTAATTTGCACCGAAGAGTGAACCGACCGACACTTACCACAACCTGCTGGGAATTCGCCCCAAGTATTGAACTTGGCGGTCATTTTCAGCTGTGGCTAACGTATTGGGAACGCTAGGGAAACCCAAAGTGAGCGTAAGAGATTTCTGGGTGGTCCGTGATCCCAAATCACGGGCTTCAAATAGAGATCTCCCAGCCTTTTGGACCGCGTTAGTAAATACGTACCTCTTCAAGCCTTTATTTTGAGTACTGATTAGCGGTCAGCTCTCTAGTGCACTGTTTTGGAATGAACCGAAAACGAGAGAACAGAAAGTGTCCTGTTCCTCACGTTAGTAGTTTCATTTCTCTATCGTGAGAATTAGAGATTGCCAGCAAGGGTCAGTATTTAATAAAAAGAGTAAGATAACGTCTTTAACAGACCGAGGACCCATAGTCATTAAATTGACTAGCCCATCCTAAGGAACAAGGAAAGATTGGTAGCGATGTTGCTAGAAATGAATGCAAGTAACTAGCCCAATCAAACTGAGTTCCTTCCCGTTTGTTTCTGGACTCAAACAAATTAACCCCAATACGACTTTTTTTGTTGAAGAAGGCAAAAGGCTGTGCTGACGTAACCGAGGTGGATTATCGAGGCCTTTTGTTACTGAAGTCCCCGTTACCTCGTTGAAAACGTGTAATCATCCAAAAAACTATCTAATTTTTCTCACGTTTAATAGAGATTAGCTGAACATGATTTTGAGTAGAACTCTCACGTTCAGCTGCCCGATAGAGCTCGCTATCAGTGCAATTTAAAACTGATTGAGCTAAGCTCTCACAGATTGGTTAACGAGGACTATTAGGCCGATAGTTCGAACCGGCCAACTCATTTCCCTTTTTTAACAAGTGTTATATTTTTTATTTTTTTTAATTTTAATAATCATGAATAGTAATCTAGATAGCGGGATAGAGAATACTAGAGGAGAATCAGCAAAAAAAGGAGCCATTGCGTTGAATACGCTTTTTTCGGGAGAAAATTGCATCTAATCGTTTTGATACCAAGTCGTGGTCTCTACTTTTCCAAACCCAGCAAATATTCCTTTTAAGAAGACATTTAAATAGAGAAGAACCAGTCAACTTCTTTGGCATCGCGTGCAATACTTGGTCACTGGGATGTCTATTCTTCTACTTTCTGAGGAGAGGAGTTCATCCTTATGGGGAAGAGGATGACGCCATTCGATGGAAAATTGTTGTGAAACAAAACCCTGCCGAGTTTGCATCCATGCAGGCATCGAAACACGAGAAAGTTTACGATTTTATTCGTGACATGATCGACCCACAACCGGAAAAACGAATTCACTTAAATCTGTCGTGATGCGACTAGAGTCTTTGTTCCCCCCATCTGCAACGAGCTTTCAGGAATACAGAAAAGACGATCAACCCAACCCAGAAACTGCTACAACATCCGGTGATCCTTGTGAAACTGAGGTCGAAGGGAAAATCACTGACGTGTGCGATCAAGAAGGTAATAGCACCAACAAGACAAGACTTGAAGAAGAGGTGGAAGAGGTGAAATGTTGCATTCATCGTAACGCAAGGTTGAAAGAAATGGAAGAAATTTGTGAAAAACTTGAATATTGGATTTGAACGTTCCATTTTTAAATCGGAGGCTGCTGGTGAAATTCGAAACGTTTCAATACAGTGAAGCCAAAAATGACGAATGGACGGAGAAAGATGTATACCAAAATTGCCAACGCGTCATCGACCATCTTAAAGCTGTAAACAGCGAACATCATTTCTGCTTGTGGTATTATTTACAAGCCAACCAGCAGCAGATAGGTCTAGCACTGGAACTAGCTTGCCAGATTCAAAGCACCCCTATATTGAGTCCGTAGGGGAAAATCAATTGGAATATTGTCAAATTGTATCAAGATTCTGGGAAGCTCAAAAACTATCTGTTAAGCCCCATCACTAACTGGAACGATTATCAAGAACCTTCCGGTCCAGTTTTCTTTCTCGCGTTGTATCAAAGTATTAAAGAAAAAACAGATTTGTTGTCTTTCCCACCGCCTGGAGAATTAACCATGGATGTTCCACTGCAAATCTTATCCGCAATGTACAATACCTCTTACACATCGACATCGACAAACGAAGAAAAATAGATGACTGGTACCAAATTGCAATTGAGAAGAATCCTGCTCTGCTTCAAGTCGCTCGACGAGTTGCTTTCACAGCCTAGAAAATTCTATTACGGACTTATTGGAAATATTTACATCCGCGGTACCTGCTCAACAGCACTACAAGAAAGCGAAAGGAAAATGGACGCTGAAGATTGTTTGAAAAAATAAGAAATAGTAATCTACCGCAAATATCAAATGTACAAATAATTATGCGCTTAAATTTTGCAACTTGATACTACAGGGTCTACATTAGCGACTAAATGATGATAGTTTTTGTGTGTTAATCTGTTCTGCTGTAGAATACCTGAAGCAATACGAATAAAGAGTAGTATGTAAGAAAGGTTAGTCTTCCATTTAGGTATATTTTCCTTTATGTTCGGAGATGAATTCCTCCAGCAACTGTTCAATCGACACGGCAGCGGACTGAAGTAGCTATAAAATGAATCAACTCCACCTGCTAAAAAACACAATAAAACAAAAATAATAACGTTCTTCAACGCCGCAATTGACGGATCCTTACAATTAAGAACATATCTCCGGCGGTATTTTTTTCGGGTGTTACTTCGTACCCTTTTCCTCTTCATTTTGGTGTCGACAAGACAACATGGACTATCCACTCACTATTTTACGGACGACACTCAAATATACACTGAGTTTGAGATATCTAAGGACAAGGCAGACCAAATCGAGGCTTATCGACGGATTCCATGCTGCACAGAAGACACGAAGTCATGGATGTTCGAGAACAAGTTGAAGCTGAATAAGGAAAAGAGTGCCGCACTTTTGGTTTCTTCTTCGCATCCGTGGAAACAGGCCCTTTCCCTTCCACTTTCCATTCCCAGCAACTGATTCTTAGTTTGAGATAAGGAATCAACGAGCCCATCGACTCCACCCCATGTATCCCTACATAAAACAACAAACAAAGGTGCAAAGTGCAAATAAGGAGAAAAACAATAATAAACTTGGATGGTATTATATTGTAGACTGTCTAATTTTGGGGACTTGTATAAGATGACATTTCATGTCCTTCTTATAGGAATATTTTCTGCAGCGATCCTACTCGCCTGATATTTTCTATAGAAATGTCGAGCCGAAAAAATAAATCAAAATTGTAAACATTCGTCTGATTTTAGGGACTTATATAAGATAACATTTCATGTCATACTTATAGGAATATTCTGTGCAGTGATCCAAATCGGTTGATATTTTCGATAGAAATGTCAAGCCGAAAAATTCTAGCGGTAAAAAGGCAAAGTGAGCCATTGACTACTGTAACTAAAGGACGGGACTCTTCGGCCTTTCCCGATGTCGGCCATGTAATTTTTTTTCCTGGAGAATCGGAATCGAAATTTAAAAATATGTATTCTTTTACCTAATTTCCCTATACCTAATATGTACGGTTATAGAGATCTTGCAAATTACTTTACGGAAAATTTGAAAAAAGACAAAACACTGGTGCCATCTATGAACCAGGTACCCTAAGCTCTTTGAGTTTGCAAGGAGATACATGTCTAGAGTAAGAGAGACCACTCTCTTATCTCTAGTCTTCTGACATAGCTTCCTAACTATCTTTCACCTTGTAGCGTATATTCCTAAGAGCTTAGAGTGCTTGGTTGCTAGATGGCACCGGTGTTTTGTCTTTTTACCCCTACTCCTGAAAGTAAAATTAGAATACTTTATAAATTAGTTTTTTTTACTAAGTTTTATAAACACAGTTGGAATCAGCGAAAACGATTATGTTTGAGTTTGATCACAAGATTTGAGTTTGATCGCACTTAAACTTATCTTTAAATGATTTGATCCATGGATCATTTTTTGGGGATTGAGTCTTAGTTCAATAAAAAATTAAGTTCGATCACGGAAACAATACTGGGAGATTGCCTAGAAATGAATGTATAATTTTGGAAGTCGATTTTTTCTAAAATAACCAAAGATTGTTCTGCATATTGTAACATTCTAACTATAACAGGTGTATTTTAAGGACTTTATTCCAGTACAAAAACCATAAGGCAGCACCCTTGATCAGTCCAACGGTCTACGCTTATATAGTCGGTAAGGCTTAATAATGAATATTTAATCATGAAAAAAATGTTGTTGATGGTTCATGGTTTGTCAGCTTAATAAATCCAATAGCAATGAAAAATGTGAAAGGGCCTACGTGTTGGAACCCAAATATGGAACAAGAAAATTCCCGAAACATTTGTTCACGAAACACGGCATTGATGTATCCACTAAATAGAAAAATACATCTGCTGAGTTATTTACGATTTCATAGAAAAAACCGCAACCTATAATAAAAAAAAAATCAATAAGGTTCAGAATTGAACCAAACAACTTTTTAAAAAAACCTTTGGAAAATCACATTATTGTCAACAACTTGCCATTTCTTCAAACAGAAAGTGAAATTCTTTTATATATTTATGTCAAATTATTTTTAGTGATGAAGGCCTTGGCAAGGTAGATAATAATTTATTGTTATAAATATGTCAAATTTATTCATTTATATTCTAATTGTTAGGAGAATATTGAAACTTCAATCAGCAATAATATTCCTTCTCTGGAGCAGTCGTTTCGTCAGTACGAAAAATGGTTGTCTACTCGTAAGAGGCTCCTCTCAAAGAATTCGAGCATAAACTGGTACAAATGGCAAACATATCCCCCAGTCACTTCGTCGTAGTTATTGACATGGAAACGTTGGAATTCAACGTAAGATATGCTCGTTAGGTTCAAAATGCTTAGGCTTCCGTCGAAATATTCTTTGCAAAAGACAAATCTATGGAGGGGTTTATGCTAGACCCAGATGGTTGAAAAAAAATATGACAACATCACAGATCTTGATCTAGATAAAACTGACTAAATTCATGTCCAAGACCAAGTATCCTTCAATCAGTACCGTCATTTAAGCATACGTCAATGCAAGGAGTAAATAGAAGTTGTGGCCTCATACAACGATTCTCTAGACTAGGCGAAAGACGCAATTCTTAAAAACTAGAGAAATATTCCTCAGTCGCACATACAAAGGATTATAACGCAACAATATTATTTTGAACCCGAGATTTAAGCTTACGTACTACTTATAAGGGCGGAAAGATTTCACCAAAATACAAATTTTTGTTTTAAGGATGCTGACAAATGTTCAAAATACTTAAGAAAATAAATAGATAACGAAGCGTTATTTACTTCCAGATTTCCATAAGAAAGATCATCACTCTTTGTGGAGAAATCTAATGTTTACTGAGGCAAGATAAATCCGAAGATTAACCAAGTTTAAGTGCAATGGCAAAACAATATTTGAGTGTGCCAGCTTCAAGCACGCCGTGTGAGAGTTTCTTTTCTGAAGGCTGCCTTGTATGTATTACAAGAGTAAGAAGCATTTTCAAAAAACAGATTATTATAAGTAGTATTCTAAACTTTTGCTTTCTTACTAAAGTGGCTAAATTTCTTCAGTCATCAAAGGGAAACGGATCATCAATTGCTGATCAAGTCAGTCAAAAAATTTCAATTGATGTAATTTAAAATTGTTTGGGCGTTATTCAGGTGTGCATCTCATACTCTCAATCTTATAGCAAGTGACGACACTTAACTCAAAAAGTTTGATATTAAGTTATTTCCAAAGAAGAATGCTTTAACGAAAGCAATGAGTAAAATAACTGGCCTGTGGAACAAGTTTGGACGATCGATTACAGCTACTGAGCAGGAAAAAGAAGCCTTTGGTTTGTTGAGTAAATTTTTAGATGTCGTAAATAGTTAATCTAATATGATACATATATTTAGGAGTAGCTATCAAGACTCCATGTGCAACAAGGTGGAATACCACCTATGATAGCCTTTCGTCATTCATCAGTAATTACAAAAGTTTAGAGATAGCTAACACTTTATTCAGTCTACTTGAATTGCCATCTCTGACTAAGGAAGACTTTGAAGAATTAAACGAATATATGCTTGTCATGAAGCCCCTTGCAGCAGTAATTTATATATTCCAGGGCTAAAAGGGGTGTTTCCTAGGATTGGTAATAGTTCTGCCTCTGCCGACCAAGCTTTAAAAACCACTGAAACAGAGAGTTTTCGGAAGTCTAGGAGCTATCCGTGACCGTATTACTTCGTCAATTGACTTGAGGTGAGATATAGTGTCTTCCCCAGTAATATCTATGCAACATTATTTCGACTGAAATTTTTTGCAATTGTTATCTTCATTTGCACAATTGTTCGAAGATCCATTAGTAGTTTTGGCTGCAATCACTCATACATTTTTCAATTCTAACTGGATCGAAGATGAGGGGAAGAGAAGAGATGCAAGAATCCAGCTGAAACAACTGTTCAGCGATTCAGTTTCTCCAATCAGCGAACAGAGCTCTACTTATATTACAGAAGATTTTCTCAATTTCACCCAGTCTTCTGAGCACAAAAAACTGGACGAAGTCGATTTATTTTTAAGAGATCCAGAAACTCACATGGAGATGCTGAACCAATATCCAGCAATTAAAAAACTTTTCATTAAATACGGTGAGGTGAAATAGGCTTCCTTATATCTTATTAGCATCATTAACCGGATTATGTTCTTTATTATATCCTACAGAAGTCTCTAACTGACGTAAAAACGCCGGTCACTACTCTCAGGGTGTGCTGCTTGAAAACTGGGTTGAAGTTTTTGCCATAGTTCATACAAAAACGCTGCGAAAAACCTTTTGTGACTAGTCTGGTCTTATAGCGAGGAAGTGCGTATTCCTGGTTTGATTTTAAAGACCCAGCGGGATTTCGTTAGAAATTGATCTATTGCAACTGCTTGAATGTCCAGGTTTGGTTATGAATTAAAGAAACATACTCTTCTTGCATTGCTATTTTCTATAGATGGGCATCTGGGGACGCCATGGCGTCAGTGAAGCTTTTTGGTTGCAAAAGCTCGAAAACTGACTGTAATGACTCGTCCCACTGTCGCTTAGGCACAAGAATACGTCGAGGATAGGAAGATTGGCGATGATGTACAGGTGGATGTACAACGTATTCAATAATTACGATTGGAATGTTATCTGTGGGAACAGTCGATAAGTTGCTGGCTGGTTTTTTATTCGAAGTAGACGCTGGATCTCTTTCCATTCATGATTCCATTTGATTATTCTCCCCCAGCACATGACGATCCATGGGCTGTTGATCAATCTCTTAGTAGTCAGGTGTTGTAGTCACTAGGTGTGTGATCCGATCCACCGATTAGTGATGTTATTTTGTGAGGATAGCGGTTTCTGTTCGTGGGAGATCTGCTCGTGGAAGTTGACATCTCTGTTAATCTTGATCTGCTTTGTGCTCAGGATCCCAGAATCGGTAAGTCCTTTGATTAGTGCAATATCAATTAAAGTAACACAGCGTACTTTTTGAGTCAAGCTTTTTCCGTTCAGCTTCGGGAAGTAATAGAGCTGAAAATGCGTAGATTTTGGTAGTTAAATTTGAAAAGTCAAATTTAATGAACATGAGAAATAGTTAAGTGTGAATAACTCGGTTTTTTACCTAGCACATCAAAAGTGTCTTGTAAGACAAATGACATTCTAGATTCAAGCGATTTTTTGAGAGCCTCAGCCAGATCTGCACAGTGATGAATTTTTCCGGCCAAAGGGCTTTTTGGATTGTTGATAAGAGTTCCGTCGTCTTCTTCCCGTGTCAAACTAACTTTATTAAGTAGGTCCAAATAAGCAGGGATAACTTTTTCAAGTGTCTCGTAATCGGCCTGTAGATCATCAGTAGCCTCTTGAAAAGGCTCTAAAATCAGGACCAACTTTTAGAATAGCAATCATCCTGCTCGTAAGACGGTGTGATTTGTCTTTTGTTGCATTTAACTTAGTCTGAATCAAGGGGTCGATTTCTAATATCCGTAGCACCCCATTAATTGAGTAATATTGAGAATTCCATCGTGTAGCATTTTTGGGTGGAAGATGAAATTTTGTTGTATTGTACACGATTTCGGTGTCATTCACACTCCTGCGCACCGCACTAATGATACTAAAATCTTTATCCATGGCATCGACTACAGCTCTCTAAAAGAATTTCTGAATTAGCATATAATTTTATTATCAATGTAACAAATAGTATTCTTACGCTGATTGCCTTGAGCCCATCCTTGATGACAAGTTGTAATAAATGTGCAATACAATGCGCGGGAAGATGTGTCGATAGAAGAAGTTGCGAATGCATAAAGTCATTGTGGCTTCTACCAACGTCAAAGAAACTATTTTGCAGCGACTTTTCAACCTCCGTCATTTTTTCTTCTTCTTCTTCATTCATCTGATCGAAACCTCGTCCATTTCTTGACATGATAACTGAATATCATCAATTCTACCCCACAAAGAACTATCGTCGTCAAACTCAATTTCAATATCCACCAAACGTTCGCTATCTGGGATATTGATTAAGGGATTGGGATCAGGCTCGGAGCGCTCGACTTGTTCAACCGATGACTGAGTGAGAGTTTCAGACTGATTGGTTGGGAATTTAATATTAGACGCGCGTATCATGTTACTTCCTCCGTCTGTGACGACTTGAACGATATAACAAGTAAAATCTGAAGTAATTTTCCTTGGTCTTGGAGAAACTAGTCTGAAATTATATAGATTTACCTTTGAAATTGTAATTTCCCACTCCTGTATGACATCTTTATATTCAATAAAAATTGCTTCACCAGTTTGTTTCCCTTTGACTTGTCTAATTGATAGAAAGCACCTGAACGGCTCATATGTTTTCAATACTCCAGAACAAGTAAAGCCAATGTAACCGACCATACTCTTAAATGACCAAATATCTAGTATTATAGATAAAGCCGTGCAGGATGACAGTTTCTTCTTAATGTATTCTTTAATTTGTTCATATTTTTGTGGTATGAGTGAGTTTCTCATTACATAAACCGAGGGCAAATGGTAACCAGGAACTGCCATCTAAAAAAAGTAACACATGTTAAATGTGATAACAACAAACTGAGGTTAGATTGAAACAATGAATAGGTTACCCCAATCCATTCACGAACAGTTTTGTTTGCTAAGATGTTAAGAGAAGGTTCCCTTTGCTTACAACTCGAGTGAGCCCTATGTCTAACTGTTTTTTTTTGAATTATGCATCGTGGTTTGAACAGTTGAAAAGTTAGTGTAAGCTTGTTTTAATCCAGAGAAAAAGCGCTTATCTTGACAAAACAGGCATTGGGCGTATACCCTCTTTGCGTCTTCTCTCCAGTTAGTAAAAAATTTCTTACGCCAAGAGGGCCAGCTTTGCATTGTAAAGTTTGAGATTGGGTTACCAGGTGGTGGTTTTGAACTTCCACTAGAGTTGGAACCAATTGTTGTATTTGATTCGTCTTGCCCTCCTTCATTCTCGTCTTGTTCTTCACTTATGTTACTAACCTGTTCTTCTGGGAGATTTTCAACTTCATGTCCAACATCATTGTCGAGCTCATGTAATGGATGTTTGGGATTTTTCTTTCGAGGCCTTCCTCTCTGGCCTTTCTTGGTTGGTTTAGGCTCATTCATTTTGGGACGCCCCATTTGCTCGATATCATGAAGTCTTGAAGAGATATTCTAGATCAATTTAAAATAACATATATAGTCAACAGGACTCAACACCCATGTTCAAATTTATCACATGGAAAACTTAAAAAAATTATAATAAATCAAATCAAACTTTGCACTTAAAGATATTTCTACAAGATACCCCTATGTAACAAAAAAAGTAAAAGTATATTACCACTTTACCAGTGATAAATCCCAAAATCAGTACTTTAGAGTCTTCAGTCAGTAGGATAAATTGTGTGCAGTGCAATTTTGAAACTGTTGAGGTAGGTCGTGCAATTTTAAAAACGAGTCTTATCTTGCGTGTTATCGTCTAATAAATGCTTCATGGTTCATGCTTGACATAATGACGAGGCACTGTTTTGTTGTCGGCTGCTAGTGAAATTCTTAAATACTAAACAGTATGAAAAGGAAGTAGAAAAGGTCGAAAATTGACATAATTTCTTTAAAATCGTCGAATATTTTGAGTATTTTATTTGAGTATTTTAATAAAAAAGCAGAAAATACCAAATAAAATACAGGGAAAATTAAACAAAAATAAACGCTGAAAATAAAATAAAAAATACATTTTTTTTTGTATTTTATTAGTATTTTATTTTATTTTATTTGACAAATACAGAACACTGGGTTCTCTTACCTGCCCCTAAATCGTAATTTTGACTAATCTTTTCCCTTCATCTTTTAAACGCCACTTCATACTCTTGAACAGTTGCCGATTATATCTTAGAGCTGTTTTTTCAGAGGAATAATCTCGTGAATTTTAACATCGAGTTGTTTAACATAATTTTCAACATAAGGTTTGGCAAACACCAGGTAAACTTGTCTGCTCAGTGCTCTCTAAGGAACCACCCTGTATCTTGATTTCATTCCCATTTTATCTGAGGATTTAACTTTTTCATGGGTATCAAGGGTTTTTCTGAATGCTTCAAGTGAGTCCACATTTCTGAACAAAATTATCCTCAAAATTTCCTTTTCGCTGAAAGTTGTTGTCATTGAATTAAATCCTGGCAGTTTCGCCAGTTCTTCGACACTTGGATTATCATTGAAAGTGATGTGTAATTTCAAGCAAAATTTGATTCAGAGCGCTTTAATTCTACACGCCCGGGAAGCATTCTGGTAAGTACTACAACTCCTCTTCCTCGGGCACCAGAAGATAGTCCTCCAGTGCCATTGTCACATCTTCCACGCCCACCTCTTTCTCCCGCAGGATTACCTACTCTAAACATTCCTCCTCTAGAGCCCTTTTCTTTGCCATCTTTTTGTTTAACATCTACTTTCCTCTATTTACTTAGGGGTTCTTCTTTGAATTTGGCTCCATTTCCTGTTTCTTCAATAACTGCCTCAGGTTCACCCTTGGGAAAGTCGTGTAAGAACTTCATACGGGGAAGGTTTAGACTTTCTTTCCGACAAAATTCACATCTGTCATCTTTA
Organism: Daphnia pulex; assembly: GCF_021134715.1. Lineage (NCBI taxonomy): Eukaryota > Metazoa > Arthropoda > Branchiopoda > Diplostraca > Daphniidae > Daphnia > Daphnia pulex. The sequence continues at coordinate 2,830,840 of NC_060021.1, read as the reverse complement.
AAATTTTGGTAGGTTGCTTGTTGTTTTCAAAACAAAGAGCGACGTGGCAAAAGTTGGACCCAGGGAAGGTCTTGTTATAAAGGGTGAAGGAAATTGCGTCGCGAAATTGATCAGCAATATGTTTGATTGTGACTTTTTTGGGAACATTTCTCAATAAAACGTGATCTTGTTTGACACTGGCTACTGCTAACTTGGCACTTTGCACTGCACATGGTAGATTCACGCGTTTTAAGAAATTTTTACAAATCTGTTCCTTCAATTTTTAACGATTCACAATAGAGTCTAAAACAAGGAAAACAAGGAATTCTTGTAGCTTTGTATTTTGGGTGTTTGTGGGTACAATGCTGAGTACGACTCTGCTGGATGAACAGAGCACCAGGCTTTTATAGACAGGGGACAAGGAGGGATTGCCCCATCACTACAGATTGTAGCGCAATACCGGATGTAGTTGCACTATCACCAGGTGAGATGGCACAAAATTTTTTTAAAGATACTGCGTACTACCGTGACTTTCGAGTACTGCGTAATAGATTGGCTTTTTCAATAGTCCGTCGAACTGCTACACAGATCTTGAATTTATTGCAGTCTGTTGATATAAAAAGGAAACGCATGAAGCATACCTCAACGACACATTCCTTTACTGATTTTCTTTTGACAGGACTGCCTTGGCTTGATGTCGTGAATGTATGATCTGTCTGAATAGCTACTAATGAAAATAAGAATCTGTCGAATATTAACGTATTCAAAAGGCATACCTCAACAGATATTCTTTTTCTTCGACTATAATAACGTTAAGGCTGTATAAGCTTGATTCCTACAAAATATTCTGTAAGTAATGATTGTTACGTCTCTGAAATAGTCTTCGAACGATTCGTTTCAGCCACTGAATTGCCTTTACATAAAAAATAAATTTTAACACCTGTTTAAAAATTTTACGTACGCTTTACTGCTTCTTCATTTTAGTAGATACTAATAAGATTTCCTTGTGGCTAAGCGCAGATACCAGTTGGTAAGTAAATGCTTGTTTTGGTCTGTGGTTTTTGTGTTGTGTTGTTGCTTTGTGACTCGTACTTTTGTTTGACTTGTTAGGGAGGAGGGGAGAATTAAGTTTCCTCGCTTGTAATATGGTGAACGCTGGTTGAAATTTTAAGGAAAAAGTGCCCTCTTCACTTAACATGGCATAGTTGGTACTTTCATATTCAACATTTGTTTTGATTTGATGAACACTGCAGAAGTAAAAATTGGTGACCCATCAGTGGTCAATATATTTTTTTGTTAGACTTGTATCATCCATTCCTTTTAGAAGCCCATTCAAATTATGTTTTCTTTAGCATTGGTTGGAGGTTCCTGCTGCTGTGTAGTAGTTGGTTTGTACATTCTATACCCAAATTGAGTAGGAGAAGATGCTTCAAACGCAGGAGGTAGTATGACAAGTTGTGGCTAAGAAGCAAGAGCTTGGCAATTTACGGTATGAAGAAGTAAAGCCATGAGCAGTGCAAGTATACCAACCCAGCCTACAAACCTGCCAACGATCAAAGTATTTTTTGGACAATGCCTAGTAATGGTGGAAATGTTGTATAAAGGATTCGCCGCTAGGGTTTTAGAATGGCTTTGGTGGATTTTCTTTCCTACTTGTCTTGATTTCACGCTGGACTTTTTTTTTATCCATTCTCCCTGTTTTCTCTGGGTTTTTATTTTTTCCTACTTTCTTACCCTGTTCTAATTTTTCTTTGTTTGCAATGTTTCTAACTATCTAAAAAAAGTATTATTGGCTATTCGATTTTAAAGCCTCTAAATTCTAACAAGTAACCTGAAAAAGATGTCGATGCGAGGTATTACTCCGTACATAAACCTTGTAAGCTACCCTGAATAGTTGAAAATCCTTTTGTTGAAAGATTACGGAGAACGGGTATGGCTCTTAAAATTTAACACATCATTTCTGTAGTATGAATTGTAAAAAATGATGTAATAGCTCATTTACACAAGTTAACTTACAAGGATATATAGGAATGTAAAAAAGGCTTTTGTGTAAGAAATACAAAAATAATGGAATCAACCACGAGGCTTCTGTATTAACAGGAATTTGTTTTAAACAATCATACAATAAATAAGAAATACAATCATCATACAAAAATGTTACTATATGTGGTACACAATTTAACCTGAATGCCTGCATTCAAGGAAACAAAATAAAGATGATTTCGAAATGAGAAAAGATGAAACTAAGAGGTTTAGAACTGACGAAAAGTGTCAGTCTTGAGTGGAACAGACGTCAAGAGAAAAATATAGAAGTGGGGCTAAACAGTTGAACACTTGACAGTTCCAGAACTAGTAGTCAAGTCTCGGTTTATATCAGAGATATACTATAGAGCTGCCATCTAGAATTGGTTGATGGCATGTTTGCCAATTTCTCATATTTTACACTCGACACATCTGAAAAGAAAACTAATTTGGTTTTAGCATGTGCAGTTAATACATTTTAGATTATGATACTCATTTACCCAGCTCTCAACTAAATCGTTGTGTGAGAGAAGGGGGCAACGAGCCTATCGACTTCACTCCATATATTCATACATCAAACAACATTCACAGCTGCAAATTTCAAAAAAAGGAGAAGTACATTCAAAAACTTGGCTGGTATATTGCGGGCCGGCTGATTTTGTGGACTTACGTATAATGACATTTTATGTCATGCTTATAGAATTATCCTCTGCAGCGATTCAACTTGGTTGATATTTTTAATAGAAATATCAAGTAAAAAAAACAATCAAAATTGTGAACATTTTACCATAAAACAAAGAATTTTACAGTAATAATGAGGACTCACCAATTTATGGAGCAGAACTTTTGAAGTTTAAAATTTGTATCGATATTTGATTGCATATACTTATTTTAGTTAACTTCAACTCTGCGAGACGGCAGCTTGCTTTGGCTGTTGATCGCCATCAACTGACTTTTCGAATGAGGAAGAAGGTGCTACACATAGAAAGGGAAAAGACATAAATGAACACCTGCAAGGCATTGTCATTCATCTTAAAAAACGACAATAATGATTCTTTTGACGAGCAGCTAGATTCATCTCTTATGTTGGCAAATTGCCCGTCTTTTCCCAATACCACTAGTAGGAGCTCTAAAACTTTTTTGATAAATTATCGTTTTATGAATTCTATTATATTGTATTTTTTGTAGGATTTAATGAACATCAACAACAAATTCAGCGGATATTTTTGATTCTGCACCTTCTAGTCATCTATGTCATATTAGGCTAGATTTGTCCCTTGTGAACAAGGGATGAATATTTAATTAATTTTTTAAATTGTTTTATGCCTTTATTATTGAATGAACATGTTTTTAGATTCTGACAGCATGGAATTCGGATCGTCGTGTGTTGGTGACGAAGAAAATTCTTCGTCATTTAATAGAAACACGATATTATTGCAAAAAGACTGTTAGCATCAAATCCAATATTTTTAAAACATGAATTACACGTGCTTTTATTTTTTTAATTATTTAATATTATTAAGCAGTCGTAGAAGGATTTCTATTTCAACCAAAACACTCATAACAGCTAACACATAGCTGAAGTTCGATGCATGGCGGGGATAGTAAATCAACACTTAATGAGATAATTTTTAACTCAAGTGTTACTCTTGATTTCCCTTTCAAGTTGTTTAAGTGAAGAAGATAAAAAAATAAAAACCCTCTATTGATCGTTGGGTTAATGGTGTAATTGCTTAACCCTAGGTGGCCTAATGTAGTTAGTCACCTTGTTTAACCTTGTTTCTTGGCCTTCTTCCTTTTTAACCTTGCTGGCTTGCTCCCCTCTTGGTGACGGTCAGTCTAGTTTGGAGTGTTAACCTAGCGCCTTGTCTCGTCCGTTGTTGCTGTGTGTTCTTATTTGGTGTAGTTAGTGGACGCTGTTGGTGTAGTAAGGTTAGATAGGCACCAACAGTGACAGTTTATCATTCTGTACCGGCTCTTGTGTAAAAGGGAGTCGGCAGAGTGATTAATTTCGCTTTAGTGACCTCACTTCAAGTGTTAATTAGGCCATATGCTGATTTGAGCGTAACATTTGGTAAAATAAAAATAAGGGACTAAGCACGTAAAAAACCGCGGATTTCGACGTAAAAAATTTGGCGGAGGTTACAAAACTCCATTTCAGACAAGACAAAATTTAGAATGTTATTATTGCCACAATCCTTACCGCAATCCAAAGTGACGTAATAAATTTTGAAAAAAATAACTGTTGAAGGAAACAGACTTATGTACAGGCATGAGGAAACAGGTAGCTCACCTTTATTTTCTTTAAAAAGCTAAATATATGAAGTCTACACCAATAAGTCTCACGAAATATCATTTCGAGATACAATTCACAATCTGCTATGTCAGGGGGGGGGAGTGAATCAACAAATTTATATTCAACAGCTCTCCATTAATTTAACTCAATTGCGCTAAAGGAACACCCAATTAAAGATTGGACGTGGGATGCCAAGAAAGGAAGGTTCTTGATGAAGCAGACGTCTATCATAAGACCAAGGTAAAAAAAAGTCAACAGCAAGAAAACCAATAAACAGAAATAGAGGTACAATAAGAGGTGGTATTAGACTCAAATTTGTTAAGTTATCAAATTAGCATTAAGACTTTATTGCTACATAGTCATGGAAAAAAATTTTAGTTTTTACCAATCGATTCACAGTAAAAAAGCTCAATATAAACGTCGATAAAGATTCTCGTATAAAATAAAAGAAAGTCATTTAAAGCTTTAAACAATTAAACTTGCATATACAATTAGTTATTTAACTGAAACTAACCTTTAATAGCACGGATGAAAAAAAGAATATCAAGGAAATGGGGTAACTTTGAAATGATGAGCGAGAAAAATTAGATTAGAATGTGACATTATTAGAAAATCATGGGATACAAATTTAATTCACAATTCAGTAACTGTTTGTTTTAAAGTCAAATGAAGATCAGAAAATATCACTATTGTAAACTTAGGGTACAGCACATACATTATAAGTTAAGTATAAGGTATAAGTTGTTCATCGGTAACTGTGTGTACATTAAGTTGCTCTAAGGATGTCATCAAAGATTGATTTCAAAGATTCATTCTAATACCCTATCTGTTGTTTTTTATCAGCGAGTCAAACAAGACTGAATAGTGTGGAAAACGAAAATTCCAGATGATCCCTTTTAATGTTCAGCATCACAATTCCTATACAATGGAAAGTTGTATTAATACAGTTGTAACTGTTACTCGATTCACCCACTTTCTACCTCTTTGACGGATGGGATTGTCTACTTTCACGATGAAATTGACGAGACTTTCTCCTAAGATGACGAACAACAAGTTGTAAAGGCTTTCACTAAACATATGGCTGTTATTACAGATAAAGAGTAAACGAGGTATAGTCATTCATCGACTTGTTTCATATCTATAGGTTTGACTAAAAACAATTTCTCTCAGATGTGTAATGGAGACAAGCAACACTAAAGAAGAATCAATGTGTGGACGAACTCGAAACTGTGCCTATCTATTGCAACAGGGTAATCTACCAGAGTTTTCCATGAACAGAGACAGAGATGGATGAAACTCAACGGACTTAAAGATATACCAAGTCACAGAGTGCATCTAGTGGAAAAGTTGTTGGTGTATGTAATACATCACCATCATCGGGTCGGCCACCATCAATTTTATTCGGGATACTGTTACAGAGTACACGATAGGCACTTTATGCGATTTATGCGACCGGTAAAATTTTTCTGAAAAGCCAATCCCCGAACGAGTTTTACCATTACCGACGCAAACACCATTTAACGATCTTTTGTCACACGGGCTAGGTGTGTTGGGAACAAAGAGTAGCACATAATCTAGAATCGGAAGAGTAGTAGAGTTATCCAAATTAGTGCAAAACTAAACGCAACGCCGAATCATCTTTAAATGAATCATTGCAGTAAAAAAATATTTGCAACTTCAAATTCACTTTCAATGGGGAAAGTGTGACCAAGTTTTAAGAAAGACTTAACAATTTTCCCTACAATGCCATGGCTACCATCACCAATTCAATGTCTAGTTTACCTCGGGGAATGAAATTATGAATGAAAATTTTATATGGAAGATATCCACAACAATCGTCAATTATTTCACCAAAAATACACTTCCAAAAACACGTTCATTTCTAGTTAATCTCCCAGCAACGCCAATTTGAAATGAGATCAATTATTTAGGCATGATGCATTCTTCATTATTTAACAATAATTTTTTGCAAAATTGTCAAAAAAATTGTTAGTTACTTTAGTGTAAGACTGTAAGTGCATCTAGAGGATAGAAATGCCACAAGTACTGGTTCGCACAGTTCAGTGTCACTTACACAAATAAGTCTTACAACAGATTGTTTAAGATCTTAATGCATACCACCAGTCGTTTTAAAATAATGGTGTTATCGAAAATTCAGTCAATCTTGTGATTGTTAATCAGCAAGTGCTATTATTGGGTAACGAATCTATGCCAAATAAAGCCTTAGAAGATTTGCCTCTTGGTGGTATTATAGCGTTTCATTTGCTTTGAAATATAAAAATTATTAATTTTTAATTTTTATCGGGATGCCGTTACCAACAACAGTTTACATGCCAATTGAAACACCAAATAAGAAGAAAAGAGGGCAGATTTTGTTTAGAAGATGAAGTTGGAACAAAAAGGATATCGTGTAAATGTTGGCTACGTGATGGATGTAGCCAAAAAACTTATCAACTTCAGCACACTTAACCAAATGCTGTGACATTTCTATCCCACAACAAAATGGCATTGATGCCATTTGTTTGTCCAGTCTTCAAACTTCTGATAACCTGTTTGTCCATCTCATGGTACATCATTCTGAAATGATACGACACAATACTGGGTTACAATTTCTGTGGCCCCCAAAATAGTTTAGATTGTGTTCTAACAACTATGTTGGATACATTATGTCAATGTCACGATTTAGTTAATTTACATAGACCACACTTATTAGAAAAAGATGGCGACAAAGAATTTGTGCTAATGCTGGATTATTGGTCTAAAGCTTACACAGGTAATGGCTGGACAGGCCTAAGTTATTTTGAGAAACAGAAAATTATACCACTGATTAAAGACATTTTTGCTTTAAAAGACGCCGTGGGAAGCTAAAGTCCTTACAAAAAGAAATCCCTGCCATCTGTATTGAGAGATTTATTTATAGATTATAATAATTTTATTCAAGATCCATATTTTTTTTTTAACTGAAAACTTAAAATGTGCTCAATGGCCCAATTATATCTTAAAACCATGACAGATAATTCGTTTGCGCAAGTTCAATAAAATCGTAATGACTTTAGAGGAAACCTGGCCCTAAATAATGTAATTTAAAAATTTAATATGTTAAAATGTGATGGGTGAACAATCTACAAAACACGAAGATGTTAGACATTTAGCGTTTTCAGAATTTACAAAATATGAAGGAGTTGAAAAGTCAACATATAATCAGCAGATACCTTTATAATGAACGATCTATGACAGAGAAGTAAATAAAGTTTGGCCAATTTATTTCGTACATGACGCAAGAGTATCTGATATGTTTATTATGGTCATGGAGTCTAAACCCAAACACTTTTATGTGCTCTGATTTAGCCCAAGCTGATGTTCCCTATGCTATACATTAAAGTTACGAATCACGAGAATATCACAAAATATAGGGCATAACATGAGAACCTATTCATTCTTTCTGGTCTACCCTGGAAGATCCATCAAGACAGTTAGATAATCCCACACTAGAGCATAGAAAAATTTATGAGAATTTTAAAAATAAGACGCGGATGTCCCAGCCAAACAATTAATAACAAGACAACCTGAAAAGCAACCTGGCAAAAAAGCGTTCCATGACAGACGGTACTGAAGAAGAATACGAAAATCAAAATCAAAAGTTTGAATATGTGGAAATTTAAGATCCAGATGGAGTAATGTGCACTCCTGAAGAGGATGATGTTATTCGTCCTGCAAAGTACTGACACAGCCAAAAGTGTTGGAAAGCATGCTCTTGCAGGAGCAAGGAATTCTCCGAGATAAAAAATCAATATGTCACCCAAAATCAATAAAAATAATTCTTCTAGTTCTTCTTTTGGGACCAATCCAGCAATTCAAGAAGCCAAATCTACATTAAAAGCAAGTAAAGAAATGCAACTTATTGGTGGAGTTTCCCTTGATATTGGACCACCACCATCACTAATTTCTTTTTTTAAACATCAGTTTACTTGTGATGTGATTAATCGTGACTTCCATTTACTTGATTTTTCATATGGTGATTCTGTATGTGAAAGTCAATGGGAAAAACGACTAGGGATAGCAGACACTACAGCAAATGCAACGTAAAATCAATTACATAGATTTGTATATGAGAAAAGAGATGCAGCACAGAGCATTCCATTAGATATTCCATCTGTGTGTTTAGATAACAAAGCAAGTTATGATAAAGACAATATGCCCCGGAATAAATGTAAATTTTGGGGGGCGTAGTATAGCCATGCATGCTCCAAGAAATAAAGAAAATCAAACTATAATTCAGACTGGTTTGGCTTATTAAAAAAATTTTAATTAACAGTCTAAGGCGACAACGCAACCCTTTACCTCCGAAGAAAAGTTATTTCAAAACAATTAAGGGCTGTTTCATGAAACAAGTTAACGTCAATGCAGAAAATCATGGATTGGTTTGCATGAACTGTGATCTGCTTCCAGTCTAAGAATGGAAACCCATTTCTGTGACATCTGTCATCGCTCTGGCCCACCAACAACATAAGGGAAAAATCAATGGAGTCTTCCGCCATTATTACCCATTATTTTTCCCAGACCGATCTTCATGGTTGTTCTTGTGTCTCGATCATCAAGCGGACAAAAAATTCCACAGTCGCTTTATAACAACCTGAGGCAGACAATTGTTACTCAGCTAAGGTATGTTTCCTTAATTTTTTAAATATATGTGATATGTGCTACCATTACGACAATAGAATAGCATTTTATTATGTCATTAACGTGGTAGCGACAGAAATTCCCCCAATCGTTTTCATTGTACATTAAAGATAAAATGATGACAGAATATTTGGGTCATTGCACGCAGAAAATGTAATTCATCAGACCAGGGTAGAGAAGGATAAGGGGCTAATGAATATAAATTAATATAGCCTACCGCAAAACACGCAAACAAAAAATTTGATTGGGATAAATTATCGCTGTAATTTCATTTTTCTTTTTAGCTACAAATATCCAGTGAAACGGGGATAAGACAGTGTTGTGGGAAACGATGGCATTCTTTTTGCATTCTCTTTTCTTTTCTGGGTTACCCCTTGTAAACAATTTAAAAAAATAGAGGAGCCGCTGCGCTTATTCTCTGACAACTGTCTAATCGAATGGATCAGATTTGGTCGTGATGTGCGGCACTTCAGCATTGTTGGCATGCGGCATCAGGTCAGTTTCAACAATAGACCCATATCTGGCATCTCTTTTCTTGATGTTGTGTCCCATTGAAATGCTAAAAGAGAGAAAACAAGACGGGAGCGTGTGCTGGAACATGCAGACATTCACGGGATCAACAACCCTAAGAAATACAAGACTGAGTAGCGCAGAGAGAGAGAAAGGGAGTCGCTGCTGAGCTCCCTGTCGCCATGGTGACGATGACATGGATTTTACGTGCTTTACATTATCCACTGATAATACCGTAGAGGTCGTCTGTTCCCTAATATTAAGTGGATACGCTATGAATCTTGAATAGAGAAAAAAATGGAGGAAACTAGTAAACAGCAAGTCCAATAAAATTTGGGTAAGAAATCCTCTATCTAAAAAGCTAGTCCAGCTCAATAAACCCCATGGAATCAATCAGGGAAATTAATAAAAATTGTAGTAAGAACAGAGCTATAATGTCGTGTTTATTGATGGCGCGGCTATCATGACACAGAGTGAGGTCATTCGCCACGCCATTTTGCAAGAGGACAAGCGTCAATCGAATAATAAATAGATGAAACGTCGTCAACTTTTTTTCCAACTTCTCTTTCCGAATGTCGAAAAATATGGGGAATTAAATTGTAATAGCCAAGCATTTAACTTAGTAGCCCAGCAACCTACCAGAAGGAAAAGAAGATTTTTTCATGAGATCTACAACTAATTCGAATAAATGATTGAAATTTTAAATGTTTGCTAATTTGTGTTTTGTAGACAAATTTGTTATTTCCCCAAACTGAAAACCGGACGGAATTTTGAAATTCATATTATCGCGAAAGTTGGCCATAATGGATCCATCTTTTCTCTACTAAATGATGGCGACACACATGTGCGCAAAAAGAACGAAGAAGAACGCATTCCGGCGAGTCATATTCCTGACCTACGATACGTCGACTTCCACCTCGATGGTGTGTAACATGACAAATTCTCCTGACGACCTAACTGGGAAGATTGCAAATCATGTAACATCAAATAAATTATTTTTTGGCCATTATATTGTACGACATTTAAAATTTAACTAATTTTTTCTTACAGTATCACAATCTGAAATATCTAGAAAAAGGAGGAATTAAACCGTCGTCGGTAGTTTTTATGGCTAATGGAGTAAATGTTGTACAAGGGAAAGGTGTCGTGATGGATTTTACAAGGTTCACGGGTCTAATCGAGACAACGAAACCACATCTGGAAAACGATTCTTGGATTTCCCCTTTACCACTGAACCTACAGTGGAGGGTTTTGTTACATGAATGTCAGAAGGTAATTTAATTTTTCATAAATTGTATTTAAACACATAAGAAATAATTTATAAAAATTACACTTGTAGACGCAGGATCTCGACTTGTGACGGTGGTCCGGGCTTAAACAACTTTGATAGTAAATTCATGTGGAAAATGTGCGACAAGGAAAGATATTACAACAACTGGATTTGTTATGCACATAATTGAGCTACATCTTTAGATCAAGGCATTGGAATGGATTCAGAAGCTTTAACTGTAATCTCATTCTTATCAGAAACCGATAAAAAACAGAAAGTTTGTGTTGGCCAAGCTCAAAGTGCTTAGAATACCAATTCATTAAGAAGAAATTTCCTTCAATTTATCAAATTAGTAACTGGTAAGAATTCAGTTGATGGTACAAATTCTAATGGCGATAGATTATATGAATTTATGCAAGATCATTCTGTGAAGAAACAATTACTTTCCAAATGATGGGATGGCCTTATTATGTTAGAAACCCCAAGAAAGAATTGTGTTTCAATTATTTATTACTTGGTAGAGATGCAGATGATAAATACATATGGTTTGCAATAGGTAGCGAAAATTTCCTTTGTTTTTATCCAACAATGCACATGAAATGTGGAGTGAAAATAGGCAAAAGGAGCTTCTTTAATAGCAAAATGGTCAGTGATCGAAAGTTTAACTTATCACACAATGATTCTTAAAAAAGTTATTTAGATATCAGACAGAAAGCTGATACAGACACTTCTTCTCATTGTGCAATGATTCGTGTTTCTCCTCTTCCATTATATGATGAATCATCAAATTTTTCTTCGTTACACATTGATTTAGTTATTCATTGGCATTCGAAAGGCGATATTCACTTTTAGGATCCACTCCGTTTGGGTGAAGGGGAATGTCGGAGGGACATATAAATACAAGTCCTCCACGACCTCACAAAAATATAGAGTGGTTGTGGTTGCCATTTTGGATTGGCATTTTCTCACTTTTGGTGCAGCCAAAATATATTTTGGTTTTTTCCGTAAGCAAAGGGAAGAAAGGGGTACGAATATCAAGAAAAAGGAGAGTGAAAAAATTTGGATTAACCCTTTCCTTCCCTGTATTCTTCCCTTCCTTGACTGCTAAAAAAAAATAACCTCCAGATTACCAATTCTTTGGAAAAAATGTCTATGCTCGCAATGGACGTTCGGTCTAAAACGGCGGTGTCACGGCTCATGCCCATATGGTTTGAGTTTTTTATCAAGTTTAGAAATCGGCAACGTATTGTAATTGCTTATTTTCGAAGCTATTATTTCTAGCTAATAAGTCAAATGACAGGAAAGAAAAATTGAAGTGCTTTGAACAAAGTAATTGGTCTATTCTAAAAGCTACTGGAGTAGAAGATTTTATTACGGGGAATATTCCAGTAAGTATGCTTTTATTTGTTGTATTGTGTAGTTATTATTTTACATATTATTACATAATTTCTTATTTTGTTTTATAGTAAATTGTGTTATTTCCTGCGAGACCAACTGTTGAAAATTCACAACGCCGATGCCGTTATAAAGCGCGCCACTTATTGGGCAAATTAACTTCTTGTTCTCGATCCTTTTGCAAGAGGCAAATGTTGCAACAACCGACAATTTAGCGAAATCAATTTTCGTTTATGATGAATGGGAAAATTCAGAGGCTTCCGGCAAAAGAGCTGATGTGACACAAGGTTTAGGGATCTTTAATGCAGCACAACTTATACAGTAGGCACCCAAAAACCTTTCATGGGATTTTTCCCTACCAATAAGAATCAATGAAATCGAATAAGCTGGATTTAGGATATTTTTAAGCTAAAGTTTCTATAGTCCCATGAAAGGTTTGACGAAGTTAGCAACTGATGAGAATTATCCTAACGTCAAATCAAACATCAAAATGTGAAACCCGAAATAAAATTCGAAAAAGAATTTTATTTTCAATGGCCATGTCCAGTATCACCGACTTTACTAAGGGTAAATAGGTAAAACTATAAATTATTCATTTAGTCAACCGTCACGTTAACTTTCCTATACCTTGAATGGTAAAAACACCGATCCCTACAGGAAACAAACTTTTGACAAAGTCATATTTGAGGGTCAAGTCTTTTTTATCTACTTATGTTAACTTCACCACCAGAAGCGCTAGTAGCGAGGAGCAGACGACGGGGAATCGGTCTGGTCTCGCGTCTTCCTCGCTACAAAGGTAAAATACACTTCTTATGGCGTTTTCCCGTGTGGCGCTCTGAAAAATGATCAAGCTCGGAGCTGGATTCCTGAAAATCCCACTTGGAGCGCCTCGAAATCTGGAAAAGAACAATTATTTTGCTCGACCAGTGGAACAGAATGTCAGATGATCCAAACGTCTGTAAAGAAAAAACAACATCGCCTGCTTCTACTTGCTGCAAAAAATTTCGAATCTTTATATGCTTTTTGACTCCGGCCCTTGACCCCGGAGTCGAAAAGTGAATCCAGATTGTGATTTTTGCTCCAAGTTTGAGCGAATTCCGTCCCAGTGGAATGGCGCGACTGGACGCTCGAGAATTTTGGGCGACACTTTAGCACCCACTGGAACGAATTTTCGCGAAAAGTAGCTTCATCTGTTTTTTCGAGCGCTCAAAAAGGCCCACGTGAAACCGCCATTAGACTACCACTGCCTTAGTCTAAACACTACTGCTCAAATTTTAATTCCTCCTTCAGTTTCAGATTTAACGCTGGAATAGTACGACCCACAAGGTTTTACCCTTTTTCTAGCAGGCATTCCGTCACACCCAACACACTTTTTTTACGGAAGCTTCGCGCGATTGAAACAAAGCATTAAAAAATAGCATAAAGAAGCTGTTATACCTTCCAATATATTAATCTCAAAATACCACCCTGAACTAATTTCGCAATTTATACGGAGTGTAACAGTGTTTTGCAAGTCTTGGGTAGACAAGAATAATTACACTTATTCTGGAAACGTTGGACTCAACGGCTAATTGAGCAATATTTTTTCTGAAAATTCGTTGCCTTTCTTCAACACTGAGTTCCTCATCCACACATTTAAGGTTAAAATTTCAACCAGTAAAATCTTTCCGATCGTACGTGTTTAAAGTATCTGATTCCTCGTCAGCTTTCTCTACTGGATCTGCAATTCAAATGCTGTTGTTATCCCCGTTAGATGCATTACAAACCCCAACAACATCACTAAAATATGACAAAATCGTCAGAATTTTTCACTGGCTACGCTATGAATATTTCCACGAAATGAACAGGCTCAGTTCGTAAAATATTCTCCCTCAACTTTGTCAGACATTATATTTACTTGTTCAGACGTATTTTTCCCGTCTTCGTCAGACGTTATATTTAATTGATCAGTAATATTTGGCCAGATTATATTCATTTTTGTCATTTCTTTTAATTTGCGTAATAGTTATTAACCATTCAAAAATAAATTTATCCCAGAAAACTGGCAACTGAAGTTATTGACAGAAATCTGTGTCTCTATATTGGACGCTAATAGTAAGACTGGCCCCTTAGGCAGTTCTAACTGTTGTAAAGTTATAGACTAAAGTAAAAGTTTATGACACTTCCTTGCAAATATCCCATTTACTCATAGAATTCCTGAGAACCCACCATTAAAAGGGAGTTAGTTGCATACTGTAGCTGAAAATTGGATAGTTAAACAATCCCTGTATTTGCCTTATAAATCTTATTCTTCTGCTTATAAACATAACCTGCTTCTTAGTGGGGTGGAACCGGACACAGAAAAAGATCAATAAATTCTTTGTTACAAATTCATCGCTTTGATAATTGAATTTACAACCCGATTCTTTTATTCTGATTTAGATATGTCAATTTTGTGTTAATGATATTGGATGGCCAGTTCCAGCCCAATATTATCCCAATATTGAATGCGTACGTGGGTCACGTCCCAGCCAACTTGGAAACAGAGTATAAGTTACCTTTGGCTGTTGCAGGAGGGTTCATGTGCCGAAGAATTGGAATTGGATCAGCTCTTTCCTTTTGCTGCGAATCAGAAGTCAAACCGTTGAACCCTGGCCGTCTGAACTTCTTGTGTTGTTTTTTCCGGTTTTTCAATACTGATTTTTCACTTTCTCTTATATCAACGGCAAGTTCCTCTTTACTCATGATGCTGCCTTAGCCAACAGAATGAAAATAATTATAAGTTAATACAACATAATCAAATATCATTTAAAATGCTTTAAATAAGATTGAAGAAATTGGCGAACCATTAACAAATAAACCATGAAAAAAAAATATTAATTTTCTTATCCAATATTTCTGTTCGAATTTTTACTCACGAGGAAAAAGCAGACGTTAACAAAGGCACAAGCCAAACGTCGATTTCATTGCCATTTTTATTTTTAAAGATGTGTCAAACATTGAACCAAATATAAGAAAGAAAAATACTAGACAATGCAGATATCATAGGTCTGTGTAGACAAATTGTCTGTCTATTTGGATAGAGTGATTGAAATTGCCTTCGATGGTTCTTTTTAATTAATAACAAACAGGTAAAATGAGTCTGCTCGCCTAATTCGAGAAAAAATTTAACTTAACATGTTTCTATCTGTCCATATAAAACATTTAGGTAAACATATTCGTACCTATAGTATGATGTATTATTGGGAAGATTATGCAACCCATATGGCGTATGGCATATCCCAGCATTTCGTAGAAAGCCGCAATTTGCTGGTTTCACATATGTTTCAAGTACGCGCAATTCCCGTTGATTGCAAAATATTGATGTAATTTAATGGCATTGGCTTCTTGTAAAACCTCTTGAGAGCCAGGCAAACTCTACCAGTGATGTGCGTTTTGGAAATCCCATTCAATTGAATTACTGAGCCGTTGTTGCATAAATAAAAAGAATCCGAAATTGTTTTTGCCCTCACCCCTTTCAGATACAGTGTTGATTGCCTTAAGTGTTGAAAACCGACGATGAAACGTCTTTGTCGAATGTTAATATGTAATCCAGCTCCGAAATTCTTTTAATGATTTGTGCCAAAGGTTTTTTTGTTAACTTTGTTAACTTTTTAATTTTACGAGGTAGTTTTCGAACGGGAAGGCATAAAATCGATCAAGAGGACCATTATTCACGCATTCATTGCTCAAATGTATCAATGAATGAATATTGTAGATCAAATTACGCACACCATAAATTTTCCTGAATTAGAATATAGAGTAATTCAAGAAGTCGCCGCCCATAGCTGAATACTTGCTGCATAAAGTTGGTGATACTATAATGCGTATAAAAAAATGAAGGTAAAGAAAGTGTTCGTACTTTTCTAATGGCAAGATGCCTTATAAAATTTCTGGGGCAGAATAGAGAAGGAATGATCTCAGTTCAAATGTTTTTCATTTCTTTAAGTGCTCAATTGATGTTGGTATTCTGTGAAAATCACTCGGGTACGATGTCTAAATATTACGAAGTCTTCGATTGATGCACGCTCTTTCTCGAATTCCAAGCTTATGTTTCAATTATTTTATGCCATTGGCCAGTCCAAATTAATATTAGTCTTTTGAAAACACCGAGAAAGACTAGGTGCATATAATGCAACGGGAATGAGGAATTCATATCGAAATATAATTTTAAGAATGGTTCCAACGAGATGGTTTTTAGAGGTTTTGTTACGGAAGGAGATGTCGGTAAGGAGGAAAAAAATTATGGACATTGCTAAGAAGGATTACTTGGATTACTAAGAAGGTACCATACATTTATGCATTGTAATGTGCATTTCCTTTTGAGTAAGTCTCTCACAGCCACCATATCCGTTATGGCCCTTGGTGACCTTAACAAATTGCCTAGCAGGGGCATCGCCAATTATCGCTCCAATCTTGATTGTGTACCGGAGTCTGTTATGTTATGTAACCTTCTTTTTTCAGCAGAAACAGACCCAGAAATTTTCAGAATTCTTCGGTTTTCCCTTTCCAGCAGAATTGCTGACAACAAAGGACTCGCTGTCGACCGCACTAATCAGCACAATTAAGACCTCAGATTGGCCACATCTCGATCGTGTAAGTTTCGGGAAAACGGGAATACCGTCAATGTCGATATGAATAGCAACCACATTTTTGCCTGGGTCTTTAATTCCCTTTTTCTTATGATTTGATTTTTGAGTTTTCTTATGATTTCAACAGACAGTGAAAAATGATGAATAGACTTGTCACCGACTTTTATTTTTGTGGTTTTCAGTATTGTTCTTGGATTGGTTGGGACGTTGTGGCCCAAACCTTTAAGGAGTTTCGTAACTCCACCAAGAGCACTTATTGACAGGCCCTCTTGTGAATAGCAAGTCGTTGCAATATTTCCTCTTTGGTATGCGGACAGGACTGCTTTCATTTACGTTAAATTTCCCCATTTTCAAGAACTAGGTGTCCAGTTGTCCTTGAACATGAACAGCTTTCTCCTAACTCATTTTTCATTTCTGACGTCTGTTGTTTCATCGTTCGAGTCGTCGTTATTAGTTACGTGTATTCCAGTTGAATGGACTATAAGACTGGTGGAAGACACATATTTGAATCCGTAGTATTTTACAGTAGACTTCTCGTCTCCGGGTCTTAAGTAGTAGTGAACCAAAAATATGGTAATGAAATAAAAATAAACTATCCATTGGCATGAAAAAGAACTATGGCCACGTACCTAGTATACAAAAGCTATTTATCAAAGCTAAAGTGTATTTAGATTAAACGCCAATATTGGGGCATGAGATACAGCACAGCCCGCATTCCAAGTTTGGAATGTTTTAAATAATTTTATAAAATCGGGTTAATGCAATGTCAAGCCGTGATACGGTACAGCCTGGATTCAAAGTTGAGGATTTGGATTAAATAAGTGTATTGGCAACTAGATCTTAGACAAAATGACTCAAGACTGACTCCCTGAGAATACTGTTGGCTCCCCCTTATGTAGCCACACAATGGGAACATTGTACAGGAAAACTTGTCTCACATGAATGGCAGGATGTTGCTGTAAGCAATAGCCTACTCTATCTTTGAAAAAGCTGTACGACCCCATTTGGCCTTCGAATCTGGTATAATACCTATTGCGAACTTGCATTCTGCAGCTCAGTGGTAAAGAGCTCATTCTCTTCTAAACATATCTTGCTGCGTCCAAGTAGAGGTTGACGCTGGCTATTCGGAAGCTGTCTTGGTCCGGGGCAGCGCCGAGTGTATGCCTCCGATCTCTCTCGATATATATTGACTTGTGTAGGGGAGACTGGAGTAAAACGGGACACCGGGTCAAAAGGGACAGTGGGGGGAAAAATAGTAGATGTTAATAAAACTGTAAAAATTTTTAGTATGTTATGTAAATCTGTATAATCTAATTTGGCATGAAATTTGGTTGGTTTTTGTCAATAACTGCATGAGTTATTGACAAAACAAAAAAAACGGTTTTTTTTTAGAAATTTTTGTCTCCGCCATTTTATGTTTGAAGAAACAAATAAACGCTAATGGCATGTAAATTTAATATGGAAATGAAGCTGATTCATTTCTTGATCGTTTAAAACAGAAATTATAATTTTAGATCGATTAGTTTAGACAGTATGAACTTTAAAAAAAAAGTGTCTAAACCGGGAAATCGGGACAGCTGTTTTTGGCTAATTTGGGACAGTTACGGACCAATCAGCGTACAGCATTTTTAAGAGGCTCGATTTCGTTACCTAGCAACGCAGGATGTCCTACTGCTCCATAAGGGTTTTTGTATTTATAAGAAAAAAGGTTCATTAACACAATAATCAATTTGAAACATTTATAAACTCAAAGAGTATATGCAGTGGAACACTTTTTCAATTTTTTTTAATTTTATTGATGAATTTTAAGGCGAAAACGGAGGACGTCCCTCATCACCCACCCCAGTGTCCTCAATTACCCCCCAAAATAGGCCCCTCCCACAAATCTGAGGAAACTTTAAAGGTATTTTATGGGGAAATGGTTCATTATAAAATTATATAAAAAATATGGGGGGTTCATTACAATATGGAATACATAAAAACAAAATTTTAAAGAAATTCAATAATTAGTTTGGGAGATATAGGGGGGAAACAAAAACCGTCCCGTTTTACTCCAGTCTCCCCTACTGACCTCTGTATGTTCTTAAACTTGGCTTAAAGAGAATGAATAAATAACATCGGAACGATGGGATTCAGCTACGTCTCACACAACCGACTAGACGATACTACCGGTGTTGGGTTGATCACCGAGCAATGACTTGGCCAAGCGTGACAATATATGAAAATCGGGGTAAATCTAATTTGGAATGATACGACCCAGAACGGATTCCAAATTTCAGGTTTTGAGAAAAACACCCTATAAACTTAAAATAAAGGTTGAATGCAACATCAGGGCGTGATACCGCACTTCCCGTATTCCAAACTTGTAATTTTGTTAAAACATCCGAAAACCGGATTAAATCCATTATTGGGGCATGATACAGCAACAGCCCAGATTACAAGTTTGAGATTGTCGTAAAAATGAAGGAAAACAGGATTGAAACCAATATTGGGACGTGATAAAGATCAGCCTGGATTCGAAGTTAGGGGGGAACGAAGTCATCTTGGACAAAATCTTTGTTTTTCAATTATTTCTTTTTGTATTTACTTTTTATGAAATATTTTACATAAATTGTAAAGTATCCTTTTGTCTACCTACCATATTTTTCATTTATTTTTCCGTTTGAAAATAAAGGAGTTGTAACGGTTTTTATGTAAATTTGTTGTACCTTCGCGAAAAAACGTGGGTCAAGACTGGACAGGTTATGAATGAGATTGTACAGTGCTAGTTAAAGGCACAATGATCCATGATTAAAATTTAGAAAAAAATATTTTCGAATTATCCATCCATTCTTTAGTCATCCACGCTAAAATGGATAAAGTCGTGTTAAAAACTTAAGAGTTACGAGTGTTTCTGTAAAAAGGGGGTAGATTGGACATTTTACGAAAATTTGGGCCCTAAGGCTACTAAGCTCCTCAGACTGCTATAGTTAGCGTTGTACAAAAACATCCCCAATACTGATGTGCAATCTGACCGAACCCTACACTTTTTTGTATTTTGCTTAAATATCTTTTAAAGTACTGACATTAAAATGTAATTTTTACGGTAAACATAAAGGAATTAATACTCCAGTTACATCATTTATTTTTTTATTATGGTATCACGTTTTCAGTTATTTTAAAGCTACTAAAATGGAAAAAAATTAAATCAAACGCCCCTATTCTTTTTAATTTGCGGTAACATCCAAAATAATCACGCGATCTCAATAAAAAATTGATCCGTGATGTAAAACACTAAATTCCACACAAATAAATCTAAATAATTTTATCTTCTGAACTGAGGGAATAATCATTTGTCCAATATGACCCGTGTCCATCTTGAGTTCTCCCCTGTAGATGTTGTGGAAAAATATTGGAAATCCGGGTTGAATCTAATATGGGACAAGCTCCTTTAAACACACGGACTCCGATATTTGAAAAGAGCGAAAAACATGGTTATCAAAAACATTATTTGCAATCGAGGGATTCGCAGTAGAAAATCCATTGGTCACTATAAACTTCTAAACTGATGCTACCATTCGGGGCCTTTGGCAGTATCTGGGTTAATAATCAAGTCTTTACTTACATTGCATCATTCGGCCAGTGTCCATGAATACCCAGCATTCCCATGGGTTCCGATCAACAACAAAAAATAATCACTGTCGCAATCATGATTTCCCTTGAAGATCGTGATTGCGATCTCTTATGCGATCGCCGCTAGATGGCAAAGAGGGAGGAGTACTACCGTTTTCAAAACAAACAAGAAAATGCATTTTATCACAGAAACTTTGGAAAATAAATCACTTTACAAAAATAAAATATAAACTTTAATGTTTTGGCAGTAGTGCTAATTTTAAATAATTAAATATTAATTTAAAAAATGCGCCGATTGCAAATGTGATCGCGCGATTTTCGGCCTGGGATCCTGATCCCAGCCGTGCTTTTTTCAAATTTGATCGCGGTTGTTATCTCTAAAAAATGACCACGGTCGTGATGGCGCGATTGAACGATCGCGATCACAACACTGCACTCGGCGAAAACGAGCATCTAGCGCTATATGAAACCACGTATGGTAGTCGCCCCCTCATAAGAGCGCGTTTTCTCTTTTTAACAGAGATAAAGGCGCGCGGGGTGGAAATGGGGGGGGGAGAAAGGGACTAGAACAGGCCAAAAAATAAAAACTGTTTTCAATTTACAATTGACAACATTAAATATGCCGCGAAAAATCTGAAAAATAAGACTTTTTTCAGCTTGTGAAGCTCTTCATTTCAGAGTTTTCTGCGTCTTCCTACCTTAACCCGTTCTGTAGTTATCCACCTTCAAAGAACCCTAATTTACATACAGCTCTCGGGGCGTTCCCAAACTTAGGGCTCGATTAAAAATCTAATCGAAAACAAAAACCAGCTTAATGCTACCCATAATGGCTACGGCAAAAAAAATCGTCGCCTTCCGACGAAAATTGTATTTTTGGAAACGCCGAGAAAAACGTAGTTTTCCATAAGGTTCTCTCGCGCGTTCCCAAACTTTGGCTAGGTACTGTAAGTGCCTCTGAAAACTGCAATAGGGTTGGAGCATGAGTAAGGGATTCCATTGAAAAATATATCATTAGAATCAGTTTTTCACGCGGATTAACAGGTATTGATTTTTAGAATTATAATCCCCTCCCCCGTAATCTCACCAGGGAGGAATATAGCGGAGAAAGCAGTTTGCTATCCCTCTAAGGGGGGAGTCAAAGGGATAGTGGTCCGGGGAGTGGAAGCTGCCCGCCAGTTGGCAGCACAATGAGGTAGAGAGACAGTTTTTAGCCGTTTCCCCATAAGCTTGTGTGGAAATGCTGATTACCCGCAGATGATTTTGTTAAATAGAAGGGGTAATTTGCAATATTTTTGAAAAACTCTTCGAATAAAAAGTAATTAGAATTAAATTTTCGATTAGTTTAAGTAATTTTTTTTCCTTAATAAAATCGGAAATTTAATTCTGATTACTTTTTATAAGAATAGTTTTTTTCAAAAATAATTTTTAAAAAACTGCTATTTAACACGCTTCGAAAATAATGTGACGAAACGAATTGCGATAAATATAGCGCATCCATGCACAAGTTAATCACAAATACGTCGCTATCGCCGCGTGCGCTTAGATAGCGCTAGATCTAGCGCGACATATTTGAATTATTTTTTTTTGTAATGAGCCGCCGAAAATAAAGGACGGGCGACAGCGCTAAAATAGCGGACGAACCATCGATAAGCACTGATATAACGGACGGGCTCGCGTTACTCGTCAAACCAGTCGCCGCAAGGGTTTTCCTTTGCGTCACGTCAGTTAAATTAAATTTAGAGCGATGTGCATTAAGAGGCGTAATTTAATCGCTTGTCCGTTTTTTAATTATATGAATAAATAAAATGCTTAAAATTTAGTGCGTTGAGCGCAAGAATCTTCCTTTTGTAGTACTGGATACAAACTGGCTATAAAGGGATGAAAATGTAGCATGTAGTTGGATTTTTTACCGCTATGTGGCTGCCGTTTTTAGCAACTTTCCAGTTTTATATATTGAACTTTTTGGGGTTTTATATGTTTTTATATTACACTCTTTTTCGTTTTAATATTAACTTTTCGGTTTTTACATTAAACTCTTTTTGGTTTTTATATTAAATTGTTTACCAGATTTTAATTTTATATTGCATTTTTTTTTAGTTTTATGTTGTTTTCTGATTTAGTTATATAAATATTTTGAAAACATTTTTATTTGAAAAAGTGGCGGTTTTGGACTCCCATATTTAGGCAACTATTTAAAACTATAGCTTTACATTAATTTATCTAACAACATTTGATGGATCTAAAAAGCACTTATAAAATTGAGACAAAGCGTTGTCTCAAGATGCATGTAGCGGGAAAGGACCCAAAAGCCGTAACGAAAGGTATAATAGAAAAATATAATGTGGTAGAAAAATATCAGCTAAAAAAATGAAAATTTTAATTTAAAAGAAAAGAAAATATTGTCACGTACAAGGTGACAGAGACTTGTATGGGCTTGACGACTGGAATTAAATGCAAACGTTTTACGACTTAACCTATGTCTTTCTTAGAATAGCATGTAAGGTGACCCTAGACGAAACCCCTACGTATCCTGACGATTGCTTGGCGGAGTGGGGTCACCCCTAAATTTTCCTATATATACCTAACCCCGAGTCCCCCTTTGGTTAATTAGTATTCTCCCAGACTTCTTACTGTGTTGGTGTAATTGGTGAAGGGCACTGTCGTCTTAGTGAATAGAGTTAGATTAGATTAGAGACGACAGTGAAGGTGTTTCTCTGAGACTGAGCCAGTGTTATAGACAAGCCAGCTCCGTGAACTACTTGTATTGATCGGCCGTGTCAACGTGAATCCCGTTTAACCTGCCCGCGACATTTGGTGGAGATGCAGGGTAATACGGGTCTACTATTCACGTGTGGCCTGATCAATTGAATTCTTCGAGTGTGGCGTGATACGGGCGAGCCTACTGTAGCGATTCATCCGGATCGCGATTCTTCTTGTCACCGAGTCTTCATTTTCGTGAGAGGACGGCTGGAGCTGGGCGTTGCGATTCCAGCATCGCATCTGGACTTTAACCGACGGCAGCAGCCGTGCGCCGTGGAGCATAAGTTTTCTTCTTCCTTTATTTTATGTCCCCTTGTTTTTGGAAATTGTTTTATTGGTCGTTTCTATTGTCATTCTCACGGCCGCATAAACTATCGTTATTCTAAGTGATACAAAATGGCGGCTCGGGGGGCTCGAGGAGGCGGGCGGGGCCGCGGAAGAGGGGCTAATATTCCGAATCTAGACCCTGCTGATGTCGTACCAGGGCCGAATCCTCCGGCTAATATCGCACAGCCAGCTTATCCACTTCGTCATAAGGACCCACCCATTTTTCACGGGAAGGCTGACGAAGATGTTGTAAATTGGATTTTTCGATTCGAGCAAATAGCTGAGTTTAATCAATGGGGCCCTGACCAACGTCTTAGACACATCGGAATGTGTTTTGAGGGGGTAGCGGAAAAATGGTATTGTAGCCTAATGACCCGGGTACCACCACCCCTTACATTTGACGAATTTCGACAGGAACTTCTCCGAGCTTTTAAACCAGTTAATTACGAGGAACACCTTGAAACAAAGCTTCGCTCTAGAACACAGGGGAATGAGGAACCATTCATTGACTATTTTCACGATGTTTTGTTCATGTGCTCTCGAATTGATCCAGGCATGTCTGAAAGGAGTAAAATTGGACACTTGTTTCGCGGACTGCTACCGGCCACAGTCCGAGGAGTATACCGTTTCATAACACCTAATAGTACCACCAATGACCTATTCAGGGAGGCCCAAATCTTTCTACAAGGGGAGGATATCGCGGCAAAAGGGGAAAAACGATCAGAATCCATCCCACCGGCGCAACCCGTTCTACACGTAAAAAAAGAGGAATCTACCAATCCTTTACCCCCAAACTCCCTTCATACTTCTAAAGAGACAAACGCCGTTTCGAGGGAGGAATTGATGCAGATGGAAAAGAGAATCTTGGACAACGTGGCGAAGGCTATATAGCAAGCAAGTCGACAGGGGACAGAACGTAATCAGGGAAATAGGGACCGACCAGCCGCTAGGTACGGGACGAATAAGCGAACTAGGGACGGGCGACCCATTTGTAATGATTGTGGAAATCCCGGTCATATCGCTCGGTTTTGTGGGAAGGACAAGAATTCAAGAGGAAAGGACGAACCATCCACGCAATTCAAACCAGAACCAGGGCCTTCCGGATCCAATTCAAAAAACTAGACTTGGTGGTGAAAAGGGGGGAATCCACCGCTGTCGTTTTTAACATCCCCCCACCAGATCGATCTAATCTCGTTTTTTCTAAGGTAATTTGCAGAAATAATCATGTTGAAGCTATTATAGATACAGGGGCGGGAATTACTGTAATCTCGCCCGAATTTTGTAAATATCTGAATCTTGTACCTAAAAAACAATGGGAGGGACCCAAACTTTTGATGGCGAATGGCTCAATCGTGTGTCCAGAAGGCTCCGTAACCCTCGAAATTATTATAACAGGAATCCCAGTCTACGTCGAAGCCGCGGTGTTGCCTATAAATGGGTACAAACTCTTGCTGGGGAACGACGCATTACGTCAACTTGAGTCGATCTCGATAATTTATGGGGAAGGTGGCGAGGCGGTATTCTCAGTAGCACCGGAGGCGGAAGTTGATCCAGAAAAGGGGAAAGATGAGCTAGGGTCTATAGTTAGCCAGGAATCGTGTGTCATACCAGCATATTCGGTGGTTACGATTACCGCAGAATTAAACAACGTTCAGACAGGGCCATCGGAGACGCGCCTAATGATTGACCAGTAAAAAAAATACTAATTGATAAAGGTTTTTTGGTTGGGCACCTTCTGCTCCCCACTGAAGACCATCATGACTGTTTAAAAGGAATTCAGCTGGTGAATTTTTCCCGTCAAGATCAATGGCTCAGCAAAGGAACCGTGTTAGGAAAAATTGTGCCAGTCGAAGTAGTATCAGAATCGGAAAAGCAAGACGGCAACACAGGCGATTCTTTTTCCCAAAATACCAAAATGCAGTTCGAGGGCGTGATAAACGAGGAACTCGCACCGGAAGAGCGAGATGCGGCGGAGAGACTCTTACGAAAACGCACCGGGTGTTTTGCCACTTCCGATCGTGACCTGGGACAGTCCAATATAGTTCAGCATAGTATAGACACCGCCACGCACAAACCAATTCATCAGGCCCCCTATAAAAGCGCTTGGAAGGAAAGGGAACTTACGCAAAATCAAATCCAGCATATGCAAAACATAGGGGCGATAGAGCCATCCAGCAGCCCGTGGGCGGCTCCCGTCGTTCTAGTTAAAAAAAAGGATGGGTCTTGGCGTTTCTGTGTGGACTATCGGAAACTTAATGCAATCACCACTCGAGATGTCTACCCGCTCCCTCGAATTGAAGATGCGCTGAGTAGGTTGGAAGGGTCTCGTTATTTCTCGATTATGGATATGCAATCGGGATACTGGCAGGTCGAAGTTAGGCCCGAGGATCGAGAAAAAACGGCATTCATTACCCCGGATGGCTTATATCAGTTTAAAGTAATGCCCTTCGGCTTGTCAAATGCTCCAGCGACGTTCCAGCGGATGATGGACGTACTCCTTTCCGGTTTAAAATGGAATACCTGCCTCGTCTATCTCGACGACATAGTGGTCTTTTCAAAAACTTTTTCCGAACATTTATCCAGGCTCGATGAAGTGTTGGCGCGGATTCAAAGAGCGAATTTGAAACTAAAAATCTCTAAGTGTTCATTTTTTGCCACCTCCCTCAAAGTACTGGGGTATGTCGTTAGCGGAAAGGGACTATCGCCCGATGCGTCGAAAGTTCTTGCGGTCAGGAATTTTCCAGTGCCACAAAACGTCAAAGACGTTCAGAGTTTCCTCGGGTTTTGTACATACTATCGACGATTTATATGTGATTTTGCAAACATCGCGCGTCCGCTTTCGGATCTCACAAAAAAGAACAATCCTTTCGTCTGGGCGAACGAGCAACAAAATAGCTTCGAAGCCCTTAAGAGTGCCTTACAATCGTCTCCTATCCTCGGCCATCCCAATTATGAGTTACCCATGGAAATTCACTGTGATGCGAGTGGGTACGGGTTGGGAGCGGTCTTGGTCCAACAACAAGGAAGCGGGGAAAGGGTTATCTGTTATGCGAGTCGTCTATTAAATAAAGCGGAAACTAATTATTCGGTAACCGAACGGGAGTGTTTAGCTTTGATTTTCGCCGTACAACGGTTCCGAGCATATATTTGGGGGGCAAGAATCAAAGTAGTAACCGACCATCACGCGTTATGTTGGCTAATGAAAAAAAGGACCTCTCCGGTCGCCTTGCACGCTGGAGTTTGCAGCTTCAAGAATTGGACATTGAAATTTTCCACCGGAGTGGAAAACTGCATTCTGATGCCGACGTTCTCTCACGAAATCCCGTCGATCAGCCTGGAACAATGGAGGACATCCCCACGCTAATGATACTGTCTACCGACGCGGACAGAATTAAAAACGGACAAAAAACATCTGGGTGGTGGAAGCCCATCTTAGAAAGGTTGCGATCAGAAGAAGATTCTGCTACAACGCGTCGACTCAAAAATAAATACGTAATTCGGGATGGGATTCTATTTCGCCGTGTGATCTGGGAGGGGCGTGAATATTTCCGTCTTTGCGTGCCTGAAGGACTAATAACAGAAATTTTACTGGCCTGTCACGACGATGTGACGGCCGGGCATCTGGGCATCACCCGTACTTTAGATAAAATCCGCAAACGCTTCTTTTGGCCAAGGTTTACTCAGAAGATCATTCGCTATGTGAGAAGTTGCGTCGATTGTCAAACAAAAAAGAGATCTACAGAGAAACGCGCAGGGATGATGAAAAGTATAGAGTCTACTCAACCATTTGGAAAAGTGGGAATTGATCTTATAGGCCCATTCCCCTTGACAAAAACAGGAAACAAGTATATAGTCGTCGCGGTGGATTATTTGACTAAGTGGGTAATAGCCCAGCCAGTCCCACATGCAGGGACTAGGGAGGTGGTCGATTTTTTCGTACGTAGAATTGTGTTACAGCATGGCGCACCCGTGACTCTCATCTCGGACAGAGGGAAATGTTTGACATCTGGATTCGCCGAGGAAATGTACCGAGCCCTTCAGTCAAACCATTCCGTGACGACCGCATACCACCCCCAATGCAACGGCCTGGTCGAGAGGTTCAACCATACTTTCGCGGAGATGCTTTCCATGTATGTGAGCTCCTGCCACGATGACTGGGACGACGTTGTGGACTTTGTTGTTTTCGCCTACAACACCAGTCGGCAGGAGTCAACAGGCGCGACCCCATTCTACCTGCTATACGGGCGTGAAGCTGTGCTCCCAATCGATGTGTGTCTGGGCAACAACCCAAACCCGGTGTGTAAAACCAACAGTGAAAGCAGTGCCAATCTACGCAAACTTTCAGGTCGGCTAACTGTCATAAGGGAGAAAGTGAAAAGAAGATTAATAGCTGTACGGGCAAAACAAAAGAGACGGTTTGATCGTCAGCGTCGACAAGTGCGTTTTGTGATCGGTGACCTTGTGTGGGTGCATCGCCCCTTGCGGAAAAAAGGACGCTCACAGAAACTACTACATCCTTTTTTCGGACCATTCAAAATCGTGGAAAGAACAAACGATCTTAACTATGTGGTTGTTCCGTTTAACGGCAAGAAGAAGACCCGAGATCGAGTTCACGTGACCAATCTAAAACCTTACTACGCTCGCCGTGAAGTTGGTACCAGAACAAAGTGTCCATTGAACCCAGGACCAAACGAAGGGACGAGCAACGTTCAGTCGGGTAACGGCCCGGGAGGTAGACTGGGAAAAAACGACTCCAACGGAGTGAAGCTCCAACTACGCCAGAGTCAAACAGGAAAGAAAACTCTCCCAAGTGATGGTCGTGTCGGAGCAGAGTGCAGATCGAGCGCGGAGCAAGTCGCAGAGCGCAGAGCACAAGCGTGCAGAGCGCAGAGCGCAAAGCAGGGCGCAGAGTACAGAGCACGCACGAGCCCTCGACCAGGAATATGGCGAAAACATTCCCCGGAGTGAAGTTCCTAGAAAACCGGTCACGTCGGAAGAATCTGAAGTCGCTCCATTTCAAGAAGTAGTAGAGATCGGGCGACCAGTTCAAACCCTTCCCTCTACCATTACGAGATCTCGCAGACACCTCCTCCGACCCCAATCTACCCTTAGACGTCCTGACTATTTTCATTCCTAAGGATCGGGACGATCCTCCCACTGAACGGGGGGGAAATGTCACGTACAAGGTGACAGAGACTTGTATGGGCTTGACGACTGGAATTAAATGCAAACGTTTTACGACTTAACCTATGTCTTTCTTAGAATAGCATGTAAGGTGACCCTAGACGAAACCCCTACGTATCCTGACGATTGCTTGGCGGAGTGGGGTCACCCCTAAATTTTCCTATATATACCTAACCCCGAGTCCCCCTTTGGTTAATTAGTATTCTCCCAGACTTCTTACTGTGTTGGTGTAATTGGTGAAGGGCACTGTCGTCTTAGTGAATAGAGTTAGATTAGATTAGAGACGACAGTGAAGGTGTTTCTCTGAGACTGAGCCAGTGTTATAGACAAGCCAGCTCCGTGAACTACTTTTATTGATCGGCCGTGTCAACGTGAATCCCGTTTAACCTGCCCGCGACAATATTCTTTATCTCGTTTGGGATCCCGACCAGGACATGGTCTGTTGGGCGCGTCGCGGCGTGCGAAAAATGTCCTGATGGGTGGCGTGCACTTTTTGCAGAATCACATCGTACCGCACGGAGATACAAGAATTCGGCAGCAGAAAGTTACGATGCCCTGGTCCACAGATAAATTGTGACGGATGTTCCAGAATGGACCAATGTGGGCTGGTGTGCATTCCCGACTTCTTTGTAATCCAGATTCAATAACCTTATCATGTCCAATTGTCCATGTGCCGGATCCTGGAGGTGGTCCAGCGGAGTGTCGTCAACGTCACCATCAGTCTCGCCTGTTGTCCCAGAGATGGCTCTGACTCACCGAATCACATGATAATGGACGGATGACAATAAATCTCCGGTGGGTGCCTCATCGTCCGATATAGAATCCGTCACCGGTGACCGGTAAAACGCGGATCACGTGCTCCTTGTCGTTTCGCCATTCGGTTTTGAAGGTGTAGGACGATAAACGCTCTTTTAATCTCGGGAGCTTAGGGTTTTCGAAGGTGTTTAACGTAGGCTATATTTGTCAAGGATGAAGACGAGCGCCAGGTACTTTAAAGTGAACGATAGCAGGCCTAATAAGTACAGCTTGTTCTTATGTTTGGCCTATTCCGCCGCCGCCGTAACCAGCTCTACAATGGCGTAGGGCGATTCCGTAGGGGTGCATCATGGAGTTGGCGTTGGTCAACTTACAATGGCCAACGTGTTTCTGTAGCAAGGCATACCCCGTACCGTTCGTTAGGGACGCATCGACTTGCTTCACGGTTTCGCGATCGGGATCAAAATGGACCAATACGAGGGGTGATAAAGCGCTGTCTTCAACGCCTCGAAGAAACGTTTGTGATCCTCGGTCCATTCATAAGCGTTACGGGTGCTCAAAAGCTGGCGAAGTGACCCTTTTTCAGCCACAAATTCAGTTGAAAAAACCGCCAAATGTTCTAACAATCCCATAAAAGACCTTATCTCCGTGATATTGGGCGTGGGAATTTCGCGATGGCCTGTAATTTGATGGGTCAACTGTCACTCCTCCTTGTTGCACTTCATAGCCGGCCCATACCAGCTTCTTCTGAGCAATCCCGACAGGGAACCTCCACCAATGCTGCCAGTTGCTTGGTGATGGTCGTTAACTGAGTCGTCTGATTGGAAAAGAGTTGTTCCAAAGCGTTGATCCTAGCAGCTGCCGATGCGGCGTTTACCGTGCTAAACGCGTCCGCCACCGACGTCATCGAATGAGTCGATTTGCAGGAGAAGATGGGCCGGTGCGTAGTGTCGTACGACGTGTTTGCCGAGCGTAAGAAGTATTATGGGCTCGGGGAAATGAATCACAAGACCAGGGGAAAACGCAGATGGCACTGACGCACAGAAGATAGCAAAAAACAATAGTCGCCATCATGTGATAGTGGAAAATGTCAATCGCCAATACACTTTCCCGACCAAGTATGGGACTTAAAGTTAGTGTTATGTACAGTACCCTACAAAAAAAATCCGAACAGCGATTTTTTTGTTTTAAGCCACCTATCTATACATTGGGAAATTGTGTTTGGCTTTTGATTTAATTTAGGAGGCTAAGAACAAAGCGAAAGGTGGAAAGAAAGTAATGTCTGGAATAGCCTTAGGCTCGTTATAAATTTTGGGACAAGTGACGAGAAAACCTAAAAGCTGCCGAAATCTTGCAAATAAAGCGGGAATGATTCGTTGTTCATTTTTTCGCGCCATGACAATTCCACATAGCCTGGCTGATTTTGTTCATATTTTTGGGGGGTGGGTTGGAGACATGGCCAAGGGCTAATTGAGCCTATAACTCCTTTTTTCATTCTTCCCAGTTCCCACTTTTCGCTTTGTTCCTTGCCTCCCAAATTTAGGCCTTAAAAAAAATTAGAAAAAATTAGCTATCAAAGGCGTGTTTTTAGTTTATGACAATCCTCTTTGTTTAAATCCAAAACCGCATTGAAATGAAGGGGGGGTGTCGAGTCTCGGGGAAAATTGCTCGTGTAAACGGGGTAGAATGGCCCGAGTTATTCTTATAAGTATGGTTTTTTGGCATTTTCACCCAAAACAAATTGTTAAAAGCAATTTTTTTAATGAGCTTTATTTATACCAATGTTTTTTACTCTGTGTAAAACCCGCCCAATAAAAAAAGGGATCATATTTTAAAATGTATTTAAAAATTAACTTTTTGCTAAATGGTGTCTTTTTATTTAAAATTTTTTATTTTAAAAATATAAGGTTAAAGAAAATTGCAAGATTAACTTAAGTTCCAATTTTTGTTTCATTTCAATGTAATTTAGTATTTAAAAAAAATAAAATCTATTGAAAAATCGCTGAGCCATCGAAAATTTCTTTGCGCGTTTTAACATGGCGCTTATAAGGAAACGAAAAGTTTTAAAATCTCTCCATTTGTAACCTAAACGACCTAAAAATACAATCTTAGTCTCGTTTAATTCATTGTTTCTTCTACTTCAAGTTTGTATTAGTTTTTTTAAGGCGGGACCGATTTTTCTGTAAGTTATTCATGTTTTTATAGACCACCCAAATCGTCAATTTCAGTTTTAGTAATCAACACACCCACTGGGGGGCTTCTTGTCATAGCCGCTGCAACTTTTGTTCGACATAACCCCCCATTGGGCATGTTGATTACTAAAACTGAAATTGACGATAAAACGCGTTAAAAACGTAAAAACCCCCAATGAAATTTTTGACGGGTAACCGATTTTCAATAGATTTTAATTTTTTTAAATACTAAATTACATTGAAATTAAACAAAAATTGGAACTTAAGTTAAGGGGGAATCTACTTGTAGGGAATCTACTGACTGGGCAGATTTCCCACGATAAAATCTATTATGGTCAGATCGTGCTATTAAGCTACAAAAAAAGAGAATATCAAAACAGTCTGACTCTACGCTAGACCAAAGTTCTCCTCCAGAAAAGGTGGCTTCGTTTATATTGCGCTTTCAACCAATAATCTGGTAAAAAAAAAATTAAAAAAAATTATTTCCTGAAAGAGGAAAGAATTTTCTTTTTTAAAGTTGTTTTTACTAAATTTTAAGTTAACTAGGAAAGTCTACAAAAGAAAAGAGAAAACGAATGGACTACTGGAGTAAGACGGGACGGTTTTCGTTTGCCCCCTATATCTCCCCAACTAATCATTGAATTTCTTTAAAAAATTTTTTTATGTATTGCTTATTGTAATGTACCCCCCATATTTTTTGTATAATTTAATAATGAACCATTACCCCATAAAAGACCTTTAAAGTTTACTCAGATTTATGAGAGGATCCTATTTTTTGGGGTAAGTGAGGACACTGGGGTGGGTGGTGAGGGACGTCCTCCGTTTTCGCCTTAAAATTCATTAATAATATTGAAAAAAATTGAAAAAGTTTTCCACTGCATAGACTCTTTGAGTTTATAAATGTTTCAATTTGATCATTGTATTAATGAACCTTTTTTCTTATATAAACAAAACCCTTATGGAGCAGTAGGATATCCTGCGTTGCCAGGTCAGGAAATCAAGCCTCTTTAAAATGCTGTACGCTGATTGGCCCGTAACTGTCCCAAAATAGTCAAAAATAGCTGTCCCGATTTCCTGGTTTAGACACTTTTTTTTTAAAGTTAATACTGTCTAAACTTATTGATCTAAAATTCTAATATTTGTTCCTAATGATCAAGAAATGATTTCTCTTCATTTCCATATTAAATTTACATGCCATTAGCGTTTATTTGGTTCTATAAACATAAAATGGCGGAGACAATAACAATAACAATAACAATAACTCATACAGTTATTGACAAAACTCAACCAAATTTCATGCCAAAGTAGAATATACGTATTGAAATAACATAATAAAATTTTTATTAATATCTACTGTTTTTCTCCCTGCTGTCCCTTTTGACCCGGTGTCCCGGTATACTCCAGTCTCCCCTACACGATTTAAGGGCCAAAAAATTATTTTATTTATTGTTATTCCCATACTACTAAGACTATTTCAGTAATTTTTTTTTAAAGATGCGCAATAGTTAAGACCTTAACAGATAATTTTTTAAATGCAATCTCTCGGTCACAAACGGGAGGTAAACAGTGGGTGCCAACTTATACACAACCCTACTTGCCCCGCTCTCCCCTACGTAACAGAGGCTGAACCCCCCCCCCCCCTTTTTAATATGACCAAATAAATTCTTTTTAAACAGCTTTAAACAACCGAATTTCTGTGTTTGACACCAAAAAGTTGAAGTATCCTTTCACAATGTAGCCCTTGGTTATATCTTGCGAAATTTTGATATTAACTAGATTTTTTAATTTTTAGCATTCAGTTTCCGAATTGTTTAACTTGACACAGGGAAATATGATTTTGCCTTTGTTACGTGACGAAGTCATGAACATAATTTATGAACGCTTCCCAATAAGAAAAATGGCCGTCATTTCTCGACAAATGGCTGTTTCTCACTCCTTTATGAGACCAATAGGGTTTGGTTCCAATCCCAACCGTCATCGTCCCATAATAGAGTGAGAAACATCTATTATACAGTACCTACACAAAGTTTGGAAACACGACGAGTGTTTCCGCGCTTTTAACACGGCGGCTTACGGGCCAAAGTGTTCCCTTTTATTCGCGATAACTCACGTTTGATTTATTGCAAAGTAAATCTAAAAAAATCCTCTTGTTGAGGAAAGAATTTCCTTTAACCATGATTTTTTGCAAATCACAGTGAGTAGAAGTTTAGGCCCGAAATCCTAGATATTAAGTTTGGAAACCTCGGCGCGCTCGCCATATGATTCCAAGCTAAAGTGTATGCTACTTAAAAAATTATAAAAAATTGAAATATATCAATTATGACTTAAAACTTGCACCAACGGTAGACGACATAGTCGTCTACATTTGGACAAAGTTTCAAATTTTTTTAATGGAACTCTGATTTTTGCCGATTTTTTAAAGAAGACATGCCGATTAATTTTCGTGGCGCAGGGACGAAATCCTAGCCCGGGGGAAGAATAGAGGGAAGACAATAGGGGAGAACAAAGGGTTCCCGCGATTTTCCCTCTTCTATTCTTCTCCCGGGGCAGGATACGCTCCACGCGACGTGAGAAGAAAAATCAACATTTAATAAAAAAAAACGGCAAAAATCAGCGTTTCATTAAAAAAAAATTGAAACTTTGTCCAAATGTAGACGACTATGTCGTCTACCGTTTGTGCAAGTTTCAAGTAATAATTTTCATATTTGAATTTTTTAGAATTTTTAAAGTAACATACTTTTTAGCTTGGAAACATATGGCGAACGCGCCGATGTTTCCAAACTTACATCTAAGAGTTTGGGGATAAACTTCTATTCACTAAAATTTGCAAAAAATCATGGTGAAAGGAAATTCTTTCCTCAACAAGAGGATTTTTTTAGATTTGCTTTGCAATAACTCAAACGTGAGTTATCGCGAAAAAAAGGGAACACTTTGGCTCGTAAACCGCCGTGTTGAAAGCGCGGAAACACTCGTCGTGTTTCCAAACTTTGTGTAGGTACTGTAGTTGTCAAAACTACTGCGGACGCGATAACATGAATCTTTGGCCACCACACGATAAACAACTTGGCTCTCTTTATCAACGGCGTCTCTAAGCGATTATCAGCGATAGCCAAATTTTTGTTCGAGGTTTTGGTAATCATTGGTAGGTTCATCATTCATTTCTCTTCAGTAGAAACTTAGATGTACCATTCGGGAGTGTCGTCGTGCAAAAATCAGTTGTAATATTTTGTGAAATAAAGTTTGACTATTCCGACAACTGAGAAAAGGTAGCCTACTATGAATTAATTTTTTGTAAGTGAAGCTCTCGCTGTTGACGAATTTTTTTTTATACTAACTACTGAACCACTTGTCACCTTATCAAAACTACGTCGCGTCTTTTTTTTTTGTTGCTTATTTTTGTAAAAAAATAAAATTCATTTCGTTATCTAATTTTGGGTTTTTCAGTGACGCAATTTGAAACTAGAGCAATAAATTCCCACGGCAAAGAATTGAATTGTGAATATGGAAGAAGCTTCCAGACCACCGAAACAAAAAAGAAAACAACAAAGACGTAGAGGACAACGAAAGATGAAGAACGAAATAGGGGTTAACGAACAACAGGTCATTAGGTCTAAGAAGAAAAAACCTTACGCCATCTTTCTGGTTGATAGGCATTTTGACAGTCACCAAGCGCAGAAGGATGAAGAAGCTACGGTTATCTTAATGAACTGTTTGCGCTATCGCCTTCGCTTTGCACTGAACTGTAATGTTACCGAACAGAACAATGACAATCTTTTTGATAGCGTGCTGGGGGAAGAAGACTTCGCTATGTCCAATCAAACTTGGGAAATGGATTCTTCCCACACCATCAGGAGCATGTATGATACGTTATTGCAGCTGATTGACGAATTTGACGCAACTGGTGCCGTCGAGATTTTCCGACTTTTACTGGAGAGGAGGACGGCCATCCCTTTGTTCATCCCCGATTCTAAGAAGCACCATTTAAACCTACTGAGGCACGTCTCCCTGCCCGGTGTCGATAACGTCCGTCTGGGTGAGGATAAGACCTTGTTGCGTGTTGCTGTCATTTCCTGTCGGCAGCGATGCGAAAGCCAGACCAGCGAGATCCTCAAAAATCTTTTCAACATTGAAAGTTTCCATCGCCACGATTTATCGAACGGCAGTGTCTCCCAAAACTCACTGTTAGCTGAGATCGGCTACGGATGCGTGTTGGTGGAAAGCGCCAACTCTGGAAAAATACAGCACATCATAGTCATTCACGTCATCGGAGATTTTCTTGTGCTTTGGCCATTTCTGCAACGCTTTGCCGATTACTTGTTGATTGAGAATTCCACCGTACAACAGGGAAGTTTAAGTCAAAAGTTTTTAACGGTTAATAACTCAGAGACGACCACCGGAGCCGAAAATTCTGTCCCTGGACTGGATGCGGTCCCTTTCGTCTGCGTTTGGAAACCGTCGGTCGGAGAGATGCGCTACAAAATGCAAAAAGTAAATGGATCCCATCATCACTTGCGCATCGACGGCCAGCTGCCAGGCAAAACCCTTAACATGTTGAGAGCGAGTGTGATCAAAGCCGTAAAAGATCAATGCACCGACGAAAAACGACCAACGTTGCACGAAATTCCCATTTTAAAAGATAATGGATTCAGCGCTCTGGAATGCGTTTCTCCTTCAGAAATCCAATCGAGTATCGCCAAATCGGTTCAAAACCTTGGGCAAATGAAGACGAAGGAATTTGTGCTTCAGAAAAACTTCCGGCAACAGGCAAAACACGAAGAGGCGAAAATGGAGCACCACACGACCAAAGAAAAGTTACGCGAAGATGCAAAAATCAAAAATTGCATTGACAAGCGCCGTGCCGACACTTATCACGTTCAAAATAATTCCTTACTGCAACTTTTTCTTGGTCTTCTTACCAACAAAGATTCTTGTTCCAGGGTTTTGTCCCTTCGTGTATTGGAGAAGGAACTGGCCGAACGCGGTGAGTGGGAACTCGTTCCTCTTTCGAACAAAGTTTCTAATTTGAATCGATCCGCTGAGGAATTTGCTCGCGAAAACAACGAAAATGCTCTAGAGTCATTAAAACGCGAACTTTATTCTGCTAAAATCGATTTGATTGAGAGCATACTCAATATCGAGCATTTATGGCGTGAACTGAGTCACCTTTACACGGCCATGGAACCAGAAAGGCGATCGGAGACGATCCAGGACATTCCCCGTCTAGCCGCTCAACATTTACTGGACGGATTCTGCCTTGAGCTGCTCGACGGCGATTCCAATATG
The DNA here is from genome assembly GCF_021134715.1 of Daphnia pulex. Classification (NCBI taxonomy): domain Eukaryota; kingdom Metazoa; phylum Arthropoda; class Branchiopoda; order Diplostraca; family Daphniidae; genus Daphnia; species Daphnia pulex. Next base: position 2,793,964 of record NC_060021.1, on the reverse strand, counting down.
ATCCACATGGAATGGGTGACGGAGGTTTTACACGAACTGAGCTCGTTAATCGGAGAGGCTAGTCGGAAGCGCATCTTTGTCTTGTCCGTAATGGGCGTCCAGAGCAGTGGCAAGTCGACCCTTCTCAACACCATGTTCGGCATCCAGATGAGAACAAGCGTCGGCCAATGCACCCGAGGCGTCAACATGCAGCTGCTGGCCGTCGATGGTCGTCCGGAGTACGACTACATTTTGTTGCTGGACACGGAGGGGACTCGGGCACCAGAGTATCACGGCCTGCGCGGTAGTGAAAAACGCGACAATCAAATGGCCACTTTGAGTATTTTACTAGCTGACGCCACCATCGTAGTCACGCCGGGTGAGAACGATGCGGCCATTAAAGAAATACTGCCGATTGTTCTGCTGGCCTACCAGGGTTCGAAACTGGCAGAAGATAATGGCGGCAGACTCAGTTCTAGGATGTTCTTCGTTTACAACAGGATCGACACAAAGCAGAAGAATAAATTGGACAATATCATTCAAACATTGGGAACTTCCCTTCACGAGGCCTTTAGTCAAGTCCAGAAATTGACTGGAAATTTGACTAATCTGAAATCAGAGAGTCCGTTTGGAAATTTCAATCTTGACACATCCAGTTCATCTGCTGGTTGCAGTGACGTTTGCATTCTTGGAAACGTCAAGAAAGAATACGAACCCCCCGGAGACGTCCCAGATGCTGCGTATGGAGAAGCTCTCATCCAGTTCCGGGAACACATCCATCGGCGAGTCGTCAACAACGAGAGTGGACAATCGTGGAAAAGTAGGTCGATTGAAGAGTTTTCCGGCTACATAGAAGAAGTTTGGAAGTGCATCGGCTCTGCCAATTTCAATTTCAATTTCGCCACGGTGGTCGAGCGCATCACGTTCGACAAATTGGAATCCGAGTACAAGAAAGCTGAGCAAAAATTAGCAGAAGCCTATCTCGAATCGTTCGCAAGTATCAAGAGGAACATGATCGAAGAAAAAGGTAAAACTATCCGCTCAGCGCCGGTAGACGAAATGAGCAACGCAATTCGTTTGGCGTCGTTCGAGGCCAAACTGCGTGATCAAGTGATGCCAAACGAACAACGTTTGGACGTTGAAGTGAAAGAGATTCTGAAAGGAAAAGGCCGTGAAAAGTGGAGTCTTCAATTTGAAGAATTGTGGAAAATGAATAAATTAGGCCAGGAGCGGAATTGGAAATTTAGTCTGAAAACGAGTTTCAATACGCTGTTTAATTACGAGCATCACGTGGAAAGCTACAAGAAGAAAATGCGCGAGGAAATCAACGAGCTCTTCAAGTCGACGAATTTAAACGTTTCCGAATGGACAGAAAAGGACAAAAATAAAAAATTCGATGAGATGTTCGCTCGAATTTTGCTTGAGGTTCAGCAACATTTCCCTCCAAAAGACATACCAGAAGAAATCAAGAAGGTCTATCAAAACAGCAACGTGATCAAAACGAGGCAAATTGAAATGATGGCGGTTGCTGGTGATGGACAATCCCACGTAGATGGTCGGACTTGCGATGGTAATCCAACACTTTTGGAAAAAATGGGAATGAAATTTTCCCAGTTACTTAATTTAAAACCAACAGAAAAGAAAATAACGAGAAACGCCATTGATTTATGTTACGAATCTGTCTACGCAATCGTTAACAGAATTGCGGCTGGCAAAATGTGCTATGACGACAGCATCGTCTACAACGTAATCAGCGATGTGGACGCGGTAATTACTTCAAAAAACATTTCCTCCTATTCCGAGGTACTAGCGATGCACAATTACGGCCAAACGCTCATAGTCGAATTGATGCAATATATTGAAAAAGAGTGGGAAGCTGAAAATTCCGTGTTCGCTATAAACTCAAAGCTGACAAAGAATGCATGCGTGAATACTTCGTGATGGTTTCACAAGGTTTGGAAAATTCGAAGCTTTTTGTCGCCACCATGGAAAGAACCTTGGAGAAGGTCGCTGTTTCAGGTAATCACTTTTTATATTTTAATAGCGACGATATTAGTGATATTATTGATTTCGATTTTTAAAATAAAGAAATTAGTTTTATAATTATCAATTCATATCTGTTTCAATCTTTAGCATTCAGAGAGGAAATGGTGCTGAAAACGTTCAGAGCAATCCGCAATGAGCGTTGGTTGTACGACGCCCGATTTATGCAAAAGCACATGGACCTCTATTTGATTGACTTGCTCCAGAAGAAGGAAGTTGATAAAGTGCTTGATTACATAGATCAACCTAAGCGGCTGTACCAAACCGTGCTCCAGAGACTGATCGCTGAAAAGGTCCCCAGATCCGATGAAGAATGGAGAAGTTTCGCAAGTCACGTGACACAAGCCATCGAGAAAGCGGCCCTAGCAACTCTGGAAGTCGACAGCGGAAGGGCACAGGATTTTGTCGGTCAACTGCGAACCGAGTTTCTACATGGTTACTTGCAGAGTGAACTATTAGCTTCGGCATTTTTGATTGATTGCAGAGATGAATATCAAGACTGTGACAAAGAAGAAAAGAAGGAATTTCTGGAAGCATGCACTTCCAAATTGATACAAGTTATCGAAAAGCAAAAGTTTCCTCCAAAACAGAGAGAATTCGCCAAGAGATTGGGCCCAAAAGTCGTCCAGTACATGAAAGACTTGAACGATCCGGCAGCCCTTCCACGATGTGATGCCTATTGCACAATGTGTAATAGCTTGTGCATCGAAGCGGCCAATCACGACACCAAACTTACGCCCCACGATGCGATCCATCAACCAGCAGGTATTGCTGGCGTTCATTGTTCGAAAAGCCTTGAACTGTCAACAACAACGTGTAGTCAATCTTATGAACAAAACGAGACGTTTCGTCTTCCCAACGAAGACGAAAACGTCATTCATAAATTCAGAGACTATGCCAAAGTGTTTTACGGATGGAAAGATCCTCGGATCAACGAAGAATTGCCCTTGCGCGAGTACATTCTGGCCAAGTACAACGAATATATCGCACAAAAATACGGCCTCAAACCCTGTCCTAAAATTCCCCCAAATTATTTTCGTGATTTACCGACCATCAAGAGACAACTGCAAAGGGAAATTCAAAACTGAAAAAAAGAAATTTTCTCTCGCAATGTTTACTTTTTTCCTTATTAGCTAACTTTTTTTTAAACGGAAAATACAAACATTTCACTCGGATTTATCATTTGACTAATTACTTAGCCATTTACTTACGCCATTTAGGACATTAAAACTGTTCAATATTTTCGCTCGATTATACTCTTAGGTGGGTACCTACTATTTACGTGCATATTTAATTTAAGAAACAGCCTGTGTAATTTTTACAGTTTAGCTGAGTATATTGTACATATAAGAAAACTTTTCTTTCGATAAAATTTAAATTCTGTGACGAAAATTCAAAATTTTAAGCTAAAAGAATAAAATTTCTGTATTTCTTCTGGCATCCGATTTCCGTTTAACTTTTTCGCATTACATTGAACGATGTAAAGAAGGGACCGTAAAGGAACCAATTTCATAGAGCGAAAGATAGTACCTCACTCCATCGCCCAACCAAAAATCCGAGGCTTTGCAGTCTTCGACGTGAAATTCGAAGTACTAGCTAGATGGTGTAGCATCGAGGAGCTTTGTGAAGGTGAGCCAAGACGAGATTTTGTACGACATTTCCAACGTTGAGAGTTCGTGAGAGACGCAACGAGCACTCCTCTTTCAAAGAATCCATTCTCGGAGCGGCTAGCAGTTTAGCCATCATCTATGTTATAAAAGTGGCGAATAAGATGTTCGAAAACGTTTGGGCTGGATATTTTGATCTCCATATTTTTTCCAAATTTTTTCCAACTTATCTCTAAAATCATTTTTTTAGAACATGGTGCAAGGACGAGGCTTCCGAATGCGACGAGCAATGTGCGAGCTTTGATTAGGTCTAATACGGGGTATACTTGTTCTTTCGTGTTCTTTAAACTTAAATGTAACGTCAGCCAGTGTCTTTTCAATAAAAATATTCCGAAGGTTATCGAGGACATGCTTCGATTCTCTTTTCACCACAATCGTAGAATGAGATGTTTTGTAACACTGGTGTTTTACGTTATACTGAAGGAAACTTTCCATTTTGAATTATCCAACTTCATTTTGGTTTACACCATCTTCAATACTGAACAGAATGATAACAGCGTAAAGTTTGTGGGGCTACTTTACTGGAGGAAAATCACCTTACCGTCAAATGTGCACAAGTCGCATGAGTCCTCGTACGGTAATATTAGGAACGATAGGTCTTTAAGGAGTATACGAAATCCGGTATTGAATTAATTACTGCGTGTGGCTAAAGCAAGATAGTGCTAGCGTAAGTAAGTAAATGGTCCTTTTTTTTACCCAAAACGAAAAACAGGTCGCTGGTCTCACCGTATTTCGAATCGAAATGAAGAGGAAATAAATGTGCGTTCAGAAGACAAAGTAAACGTGAATGAGAATATAGATACAGCATATAACAGCTTGGTTTATTATAACACAAATTTTACGATATGAATGATACTGAATCAAAAAATAATCAAAATGGAAAAAGGAAAACAAAATATCTAGGTCAATAATAAATGATAGTGATACATCAAATGTTTAGAATTTAAATCTCACATTATTCGTGTCAAATCGATTCAACGATGTTCGTTTAGAAATTTGCTATGCGCTGAACGACAGCAAAGGCCAGTTCAGGATAATCCTTGATTACTCCCATCCAATCTTCTGTTGAACAAATAGATTTCGCGTTTCGTGCAATTAAATCCGAGGTGGCTTCTTGGAGCGTCGGTACATTGTGGAGATGGGCCAACACCAGATGGGAAGTAACATTTTCCAGCGTTAAATTCTCCGACATACAGGAAGCGCATTCTTCCTTCAACGGATCGATGGCGTACTTGTCCGCTGCCACCATCACTTCAGCTGCATCCGCATTCTTCAAGTCAACCTCTCCAGTGTATAAGAATTGGAGAACAACCGCAAATACTTCCGAATTGATATCCGCAATTTCCACGACTTTTCCCGCATTCATCTCTTTAAAATTATGCTGGAACATAGCTGCCAGTACGGGGCTACCGGCAGCGAGAACTAGTGAATGTCCCTTCAAAGTTTGATGAGGAGTTTGATTTCCGAAATTGAAAGTGACATCAGCGCCTTCCGGGTTTTTTAAAAGATTCAAAAGATGCTGCGTTGATCTTGTTTTCGTTGATGTTTGTAAATGACGTAAAGGGTTGAAATCAATACAAATATCAAAAAGCACCCCATCGAGCTTTCTATACATTGGCCACTCATCGCACTTTCTGCACTTAGCAGGTAATGGAGTGTCCCAAGACACTGTCCACTTTCCTTCTTGGAATTTCATTTTCTTTTCAACGCCGTCATTTGTGGCCATAACGCTCACTAACAGCTTGTTAAGGTTAGACGTTTTATCTCTTACATCCATTTTCATTTCCATTACAAGAACGCAGCACTCATTCACGAAATTTTTAAAAAAAAAATTTAGGTTTACTTGTCCAAAATAAGTTTTGATTGAGGTAGAAGTGCCGTATTTCTCGCGATGGGAATCTTGATTTGCGGGGTTTTCGTCAATCCAGGATATTATAAACGATGCCTTTCCAGTTTGTGCCACGTGCGGAGAAAAACATGTGAATGACATGATACGTTATCGTATATTACGATTACTTATTGAGTAGAACTAGTCTAATAAAGTAGAATATTACACAAACAGGATACGTCGATACACGTCACGTTTGTATTAACGAGTGGAAAAGACTGACTGATTTCCGTTGAATAATGAAGAAAGAAAGCAAATCTTAACGTAGTCCAAACGATCATGACATTACGTAGCCCTAACGTTTCAGAGATTGTTTTGGGCAATATTTTGATTGGAAGCCTAGAGCGCGAGGGATAGGAAGATAGAAGTCTAGTGCTGTGCAAGTCATGGCTGATGACGTTTTGAGGGGTAAGAAATCGTCACCTATTGATATTTATGACATCTGGGAGGGGGGGGAATACTTAAGCTGCATTTTTTTAACCTAATTTAGACGGGAAAATAATAATCTCGCTTTATTTCACCATAAAGGGGTGATGAGCTGCACCGAGATTTGAAACGTCTGTCAAGTTATTAAAAACCATTAAACAGTTTTTATTTTTTGAAATGTAATCCCAATTGTAGGCTGATGACTATAATTAGCCTACTCATTGCGTTTCAAGAGCGGTTTTTACTTACGCCATACTGTAAATTAAAACTGTTCAATACTTTCGAGTTAAAACGAGTTAAAAAAATTGTTAAGTTGGGTACTTACGTACGAATTTAATTTATAAGCAGATAAAACTGGATGTACGGCCAGAAAATGGGGTTGCCTTTTCTCTTACACCCGGTTACACTTACACTCTACAGTCCGAACTCTTAAGTAATAATTTGGGCAACAATAATCGACAATAATAATTTTAAAAATAAATATTAATTTAGATTTTATCTCGAGAATATGGCAATTGAAATTATTTCCGGTAGATATAGGCTTGATTTGCAACCGGCCGGCCAGATCTCAGTCCCTTGATGATATGCTGCCCCTTGATGATTCCTGGAACTTGATCGACGATTTATTCCGGGCATTGACACCAAGATTGACACTCGCAGATGGAAACTATCCGAAACTATATCCTCCTAAAATGTTCGTGTTTTTTTTGTTTTTTTTTTTTTTTATTGTTTTTTGAAGGATCGACACCCCATGGTAGGTTAATTGCAACACGCTTTTGACGCTGATCCGAGTCTATATCTGAAGCTCAACAAGAGCTTCTATGTGTTGGATTTCGGTTAAGAAGAAAATAAAAAGAATAATGGGAGCTTCTCGGTTACCAAAATTAATTGGTTAACATAGGCTGGCATACTATTACATAATAGATATAATGTGTAAACGGAAATAAAAGGGGCGGAGAAGGGCAAGCGATGAAAAAGGAAAAAAAAAAGAGTATAAGGGCACGGGCAGTTCAGTCAGGCTGTGGAAAATGGAAGTAGGGCACAATATTTTTATTCCGAAAGCAAACATTTGGTTTCTGCAACCTGCATGCCTAATTGGCTGCTTACATTTCCCAATTCTAGTGTCAAATACTGGTCAAATATATCTTTTGTAAAAATCTAAGTGGTCGTGTTTTTGTGGACTGTCAGGGACGATTCCCAGCACTATTACATCTCAGATCTCACGAATGAAAGCAAATAAAGGCTCGCATGGTATAATAATTTTTGCACTGTAGTTGTTCTGTCGTCCCTCTTGCATAAGTCGACTGCATGCATGGGGCCTGTTGGTCGGGTTACCGGCACCTACATAGCTTGTCGATTATATTTGTCGAAGAGCAAAGTGTATTTTGAACACTTTTTATACTATATTATTGGCTACAGCTTCGCTCATTTATTCCATAGGCGTCTGTGAGACTACAGCATTGCAGACTCACAGACGTCCGCTATTTTATTTCTTTTAGAAAAACAAAACAAAAACAAATTAAAACAATCATTGTAGACTATTACCCCTATTCAATTGGATAGTCCCTGCGTGTTGATAAACCTTCCTCTTTCCTTAGAATTTATATTGTTATATTCGACCTGATCGAATATCACGAACATTATAGATTATAGATCGAGGGGGTGTTTTATTCAGCCTGGCGACAATATTTTTAATAGCCAGAATGGTTGTCGAGACAAGCAGCTTATAGGATTGTCGTGATGCAACATGGAATAAACGGTCTCGTTTTGTCTTCGGTATTGCAGGCTACGGAAAATATAGCTATGTTAAGGATTAAAAATGTGGGTAAATGTGTAACCTATTCCTTATGTACGCCTAAACCTGAATACCGGCTGTTTGAAATAAAGGCCTTTGGGATTCTGTGAGGTTAGATGAGAAATGTGTGTGAGGAGAGATAGTTTCCCATCTCCGGTCATCGACCAAGTTATTACTTGTAACGTATAGTGTCAGAGCACCGCAGCGCATAGTGCAATTAAAATGAATGGTTTAAGATTGTCGTGACAGGTTCGAATCAACAGATAGGGGGCAGTGGGGGCACACAGGTTTGAACCAGGGACAACCACATCTGCAGTCGGAAGCTCTACCATTGAGATGTACACACTGTAAAACTTGAACATACATAGAGTTTAATTAGATCGATTAGATTTCCCGCACGTTTGCGTTTACGACGGAATTACATGGATTATGTGCTATAAACGTAAATATTAGCTACTTCAACATAATGTAATAGCTAAGGAATTTTTTTTCTCAAGCCATCCATCATCGAGTAAAACGCACAAATTTTTAAAAGTTTTTAGTAAAATTAAACTGAACTGAAATAACAAGAAAAAGTAAATAAACTGAATCACTGGCATACGGTTATAAACAGATAAAATATAGTTATCGGTAGACAATGCGGGCAACGTAATCCCACCAAATAGTAAGTAAATCAAAAATGTTTGGCCAATGACGATATTGATGGACTTCTCTGTCGAGTACTTCGTCCCGACTGCGGTTAGGCAACGATGTGCGGGAGCCGTACCGTAAGTATAAATATGCATGACCAAGGAAAAAATAATAGTAAAATTAGAAAATATCAAGGACGCTTAAAAGCCTATTATTATTGTTAGAAGTTGTCGAATGGGCATTCATACCTGTCATTTTGACGTAAAGTCACTTTTCCTGGTAAATGGCTCTTTTTAAATTTTATCCGGCGATTTAGAGAAACATTTCTCACAATAGTTTGTTTTACAAATTCTGTCTTGGATGTCAATGTTTCCTTACTTATAATATCTTGCACACTATTCAGGATGCCTTCTAAGTCCTTGGATTCTTTATTCGGCGACGTTTTCTCGCATAAATATTCCTTCTTCATTTCATCGCAAAGGTATTTAATCAGAATAGATCCTTTTACATCATATCCATAAATATCTGTTAATTTTTTATAATAAAAATAAAATAAGATATTCAGACCAACAATCTTCAGATCGGTAAGCATGGAAACCAGGAATAGAGGCTCTGATGTCAAGGAAATCCATAAAAGGCGCTCGATTGTTCAAATTCTCTTGTGCTGATCCATTTCCCTCTGTCTTTGTTGTGGATGTTCTTTCAAAGGTTACTATGTAATAAGGATTTTAGAAGTTATCGAGTGAAATCTTGAGCAATTAAGTTTAAAATGTAGTCATGAATCAAATACTTTTTTGCTCGTAGCTAATCTGAAATCCTAGAATCGGTCCTGATGGGTGATTATCGTCGGTACTAAAATTCGATCGTGATGCGGACCTTCTGTGAGAAGACTGCCTCAAAGGTGGTTGATTTTCAGTTCCCTGGCAAGCTTGTATGATCCAAATTTTGGGTTTTCCGTTCAATGAAGGACAATCGTTACTGTTGAACTTATATTTAAGTTCGTTGATATTCAAACTTTTTCCATCGGTTCCTTCCACGACATTCTCATCTCCATGGGAGAGCATGCAAACAATGAGACTGGCGTATGCGGAGAAATCCCGTGATCTTAAACCTTCAATATAATATAACAGATCTTGTTTCTTCAAGTTTTCGAAAATTTCCACGTCAAATCCCAAAGCCTTGAATACCCTTGTCAATCTTGTTTTATCACGTTCAGTTCCGTCTCGATTGCTTGTTGGCTGAAATTTAAAAAAAATTAATTATTATAAATTTTACTTATAGTGTAACCACTAAAATTATTTACATCATCAAAAATTTCTTGGTTAAAGATGACGCAGATTCCCGGTTTGACTCCGCCGGGTATGTCGTAAAGTTTGTAATAATTATCCGGCAGAAAATAATGGGAATCCAAGACATGGATGAGGCTGCACCTTTCATTGGGATCGAACTTGATCATTTGCTTCAAAAGAAAGTTTGCTTGTTCGTTTTGCTTTTGCAGAGATGGATTCCACGCAGCACAATACACCGGATCAGAATTACTGTTGATTCTTTGCGAGTTGTTACCGAAAGGATGAAGTCCGTTGGTCAAAACGTAGTAAAAAAAACATCCGAGGACAAACACGTCATCTGCAACATAATCCTCTGGCGCTTTTATCGTTCCTGTTTCCGAAATGGGAGCGATCCATCCGTTCGATCCTCTCGGGCCAGAAACTATTGGACTCTCCTTTGGTTGTTTACTATAAGAGAAATCTGACAGCTTCACCTTGTACTCGTCGGGCTGATCCGTGTCGCTAATTTTAGCGATCAAAAAGTTACTCGGCTTCAGGTTTCGGTGGACATATTTCAAATGGTGCAGATATTCCAGTCCTTTTGTGGCTTGCCATAAGATCTGTTTTGGTCCTAGTGATTTCTTGATTTTTTCCACAAAAATCTGTTCTCCAATCCAATTGGTTCCCTCATTACTTCTGGTACCGTACAGATCTTCCACGGAACAAATGCACCATTCTGTGATGACGTAACTGTATAGCATTGAAAATTAATTTGAATTTTAGATTACTCTTTGAATATATTAATGGGACGTATTGCGACATATTACATAAAGTCTCTGTCTTCTTCCATTGCGAAGTAGCGGATGAAATTTTCTTGCAAATTCGGTCGCTGTCGAAGAGCCGCGAGATCCCGAATGACTTCAAGATCTCCATCCCTCATCCTTGCTCTTTCAGATTTTCGGATAAAGACCTTCAGCGTCTCACTTTCAAAAGTGCCATGTGAAATGCTACTAAATTTGGTCGAATCATTTTCGCCGTTTTTATTACTTTGCATATGATATGGACAACATTTAAGTTTGACTCGATGATTCGGTTCGATTTCTTTCAGCGTGCACCCTTAAACAAAAAAGAAAATCAGATTAAGAAACTATACTGGGGAAATGCTTACTTATGTGTGTGTGTGTGAGTGGCAACCACATTCCACACACGTGTCGAATGTGGTTGACGACACGTATTCAAATGTATACATTTGAATACGCCACGAGTTTAGATTAGATTAGAACATTTGTAATTGTTATACCTGCTGGTGGTTGCCTTCGTTCATTCTCAGTTTCCTCGGCCATTTAGTTTCGTTTGATAGCTGTTTAAGGAGCACTGAAACAGAAACTAAACTTATGATGACTAGAACTAGTTCAATGTGTAGACGCCTACTAGACGGATGTTCGGCCAAAAGAAGGAGGGAACATAACGACTGATAACGACGCAATAAAATTTTGAAAAATCCAACGATATGAGAACCGCTATCTCGATAAATATCCGTTGACCATCAGATTCTTCTCGACCTATGGCTGCATTGCATTAGTCGAGTTCACGAGATAAGGAAATAAAACTAAGCGGTTTCAGAGTCCCGGCGACACTAACGAAAGGGAACGACAGAACGGCTCATAATAACTAAATGATATTTGATACCCCTAGACAATTTTGTCGTCGTCAGCAGTCACGAAATCTACTACACTTTTTTTTCAATCTATTATGTTGACGATGATTTAAGGAACGTGAAGTTGACAATACTAAATGGTAAAAGACGACGCAGACAACGATGAGAAACTATCGTTAAATATGAGTAGAATTATAAATCTAAATGATTCTTTCACAAAAGGAGTTCATGGGGGATTGAATGCCATTTTTGTGGATGTTCCAGCTTATCTTTGTGATTTAATAATACGCTCTGATGAGTGCAAAGCAAGAATGTTTGAGAAAAGAAGAAAATGAATTATTAGAAGTTTTAGTTACAATAGACTATAATAGACTAGATTTTGACTACATATTATTTTACTGAACTTATTTATTGCCTACCAAAACATTGGATTGTTCAATTCATTTGTTTCAGTCGCATACAAAATTGAGGAACAAGTTCAACACAATAAAAGGTTTGTCTGCTATCAAACAGCCATAACAGTGCTTTCTAATGTCAGAAATGTGCTTCCATTGATAAACAAAAATGGGAGTTAAAATTATAATACAAACTAGGGTGAATCAGATGAATTTACTTCTTGGTTAATAAAATGTTGGGGATAGTCTGCTTTTCTTGAATCATCTTCTTGAATTTGTAATTGGACAAGCTTTTGAATTTCTATCCTCGTATGCGACGTGCTAGCTGAATATCCTTGGGCATGATGGTGACACGACTGGCATGAAGAGCACACAGATTGGTGTCTTCAAATAGGCCCACCAAAAATGCCTCGCTGGCCTCCTGCAAGGTGCCAATGGCTCCACTCTGGAATCTCAAGTTCAGTTTGAAGTCCTTCGAGATTTCGCGAACAAGTCGTTGGAAACGCACTCTCGGTATGAGAAGATTGGTCGAGTTTTGGTAGCGACGAATCTCCTTGAGAGCCAGGGCACCAGGACGATAGTGATGCTTCTTTTTCTTCAAAAGTTCAGCTTTCAAGCCACTTTGATTGGCGATACGTTGGGAGTGCCTTCCTTTGATTTTCTTCTGTGCGGCAAGGGCAGCAAGTTGGCCAGCACCACCAGTAGATTTACGAGCAGTTTGCTTTTCTCGTACCATTTTAATCGAATGAGTTCTTATTTGCAAAAAGTTTCCGAGTTGCTGACAGTTGTTTTCCTTTCTTAAAGGGCGAGCAGTCACCTCAACGTTTTCTCTTTATTTATTTACTTATTTTTGGCTAAAGGCTTTAAAATGCTATCGCTAGATGGCGTTTGAAGATGCGGCAATAATTACCCTCGACTAGTTGTAAAAAAAAAGAAAACAATAACTGCTACCAATGCGCCTAGTCTCCTTGGAGAGGTTCCCGAAGGGCAGATATTTTCATTCATTGTGGATTTGAAGTAAAATGTCATTTGTATATATTGTTGTATGGTTGTGTTAGTAATTCCGATCTCTTGCTGTGCGCGCGAGTTTCCCGATAGAGGTCGCATAATTTCATCGGGAGTTGCTGTCCTTGGTTTCAAAACCTGAAATGTTTAATTGCTGGGTGTTCGGAGGAAACCGCTATCACGCTTGATCAGTAAGCCCAAAGCCCCGCTCGGCAAGACTTGCGATTCACCAAAAAAGGCAGCTTTAGTGCAGCCAAACAATCGAAATTGTATTTCCCATAAATGATTGACACAATTTTGGGTGGTTATTTAATTTTAAATAAGCAAATAATTTGAATGAAAGGCTAAGAATTTCAAGGATTCAAAGTCGGTGGAATGAAAAGTGAGCGAAGCTGAGTCTTGACGGGCTTCAAAGCTTCGACGTCTTCGTCCCAGTCAGTGTCGCTGGGAATGGCCAAGATGTCGTCTTGGTGATTGGCCAACGACGGGCTAATATCTGTCAGAGTCAGCAGCGTCTCGTACGGCTGTGATTTTACGAACGCGAGGGAACCGATTCACTAGCAGATTTAACAGGTGAATGATTGATTTATCGAACGTCACTTGATCACCTCTGAGTAGGTGACAGTACAAATCCACCGACGATATCAACAACTGTAAAAAAAGATGATAATCAACAGTCTAAATAAGATTTCTAAATATTTAAATTCGTAATTTAATTTAAATGAATACTTTTAACGGTTTACCGCCATTGGTCATCTCAGTACGAATCAAGGTCAACAGCGACCGTGACATGGATTTGAAAACGGAATCCAAACATCCGGACGACAAGAGATGGTCCAGGAAGTTGAAAATGTACGGCATCAGTCGGACACTATTCAAATTCTCTTGAAACACGTTTAGAATATCCCGGGTGACCAAATTCAGTTCATCCAATTTGTTCTCGGCCACCAACTGGCGGAGGTAACTCATGAATGGAGCGCTGTAACTTTTAACCTGCGAGACAACAAGTTAGGTTATAAGCAATACTCGAGGTGTTGCTTAATAAATGCAAATGCATACCAAACTATCCGTGAGACTGCCGATGCTGGAAACAAGTCCGGTGATGACGGCTTTGCGGTAAGTGTCGAGTCGCATCACCTTCATCCACAAATCGAAACATTCCTTCTCGGTCGAAATGTCCAGCGGAGGCGGTGGAATGATGGAACGCAATTCTTCCAACTGCTCAATGTGAGGAATGGTGGGATCACTAAAACAAACATCAATTCGTTAAAGGTATTATAGTTAAGAATTAAGTTGTTTTCTGTAAGTACCAGTAGACGAGAGAAGAAAAGAAGTTGGGGGCCAACAACCGGTTACGACGGATTTGTTCCGTCGATTGTTTAGCCACCGCATGCAATACGGAGCGGATCAGGTCAGCTTCAAGTAGGTCTGGTTGCGAGGTGTTGGTCAATACCTAAACAACCTGTAGAAATATTCAAATGTTTTCTTTCGATTTATTTTATTTGAAATAAAAGAATTCTAAACCGAACCTGAATAGAATACATTGCCGATTCAAGGACGATAGCTCCAATATCTCCACGGCTATCCACCGTGTAATCTTCAAAGCCATCGATGAATGTGCGGAATATTCCGGCCAGTGTCACTTGATCAACCCCACCTGTGTAATAATAAATAAAATTGAGACTTATCTCAAAATAAATGAAAATGAGGCCGTCTGTCATTTTACCTGGGCTGGATGGGGCGATCCCAACGGTTGTGCAGACGAGCGAAAGAGCTGTCAGAGCATTTTTTCGAGATTCGGCCCATTGGAGAGTCTTGTCGGTGATGAGAGCGCAGGTGCACAAAAGTTGGATGACTTTCTGCAAGGAAACGGTGAGGAGGAAGCGAGGCATTGAGCCCAGGGCTAGTGCGTTTCCTACTCTCGCCTGTTGGTTGTTGCTCGTCACCTCGGGTAGGAAATGGTTCAACAAGGCAGTGAGTTTCTCCACTGGCTGATGCCGGAAGTATTCGCCAATCAAAGCGGTGACGGCGCTGATGGCCGATTGCTGGACATTTGAATCGGCTGAAGCGAGACACTCTCGTAACGCCTTCAACCAACGGTCGACTACAGCGTCTGGCAACGGGAAACCCCCCGAAATTAGATCTTGGATGAAATGGCAAACGGCTATGCGCATTGGATCGCCGCCGTAACTCCGCCAGAAACGCTCCTCCAGGATGTCGATACAAGTTTGGGTAATGGATTCCATCGCGGCATCACCTAAAGGATCGTGAAAACATTGTAGAAATAATTCAGTAAGAAATGACCAGCGGTAACTGACCAAGTTCATCTGGCAGACGACGTTGATGGTCTTTTGCCACTTGACAAAGAGCGCTGATGACTTTGCCACTGGCCAAAATGCTTCCGTGCCGTAAATAAAGTTCAGGATTTGTGCAGCGAGGAAGGATCTGAGTAGAAAGAATCAGTTTCATACTCTCCGGATCGAGGAACGTCATTTGATGCAAGGCCTGAACAAAAATTCTGATTAACAACTGAAGTTAAATGAGCAAAGTTCAATTGCACCACCATGCCATACCTGAGATGTTAGCTGTCGAATAACCGTGTCCCAATGGATGACTTTACGATCCACTAAATGCTGGATGAGATGCGGCCGGTACTCTTCGTATTGCGCCACGAAAAGACTGGAGAGAGAAGAGAATTGTTTTCAGAATGAAATGAATTTGAAACAGAATGAAACTCACCTGAGTTGGAGATAGGCATTTTTACGTAAGCGAACTAATCGCAGGTGGTCAGAATGTCGATGCCGTGAGGAAAAGTGCCCTGTCGACCGACGTGTTCCTGGAAGGCAGAAGCGGCAGCCCGTCAGCAGTTGACCTCACGATCGAACACGGTGGTGATGACTAGGGCTTTAGCCAACTGATGGACGAATGGCTGGAGCAGAGACGGGTCGTAGGATCGGGCCCAGCAGAGGTAACAGGCGGCATCACGTACAGCCGAGCCAACGGAAAAGTTACCGCGTAACTCATCGTACAGCATGGCCTGCTCCATAAAAGGCAAGACAGAAGACAATCGCTGGGGCAACAGCAATCCATGACGGGCTAAAAATGAAGAAGAGGGAGACAATTTGTTTTTTAACAATCAGATATAAGCTTGAACATTCAAGACAATTTTAACCTAATTCGGCCAAAGCCAAACATCCTCCGTGCCAGGCCATATCCGACTAAAAAGGACGAAAAAAGTTCCATGATCGATTCAATTACCTGATTAATAATTAATTCGTTGTAATAATAATAGTATTGTTCAGTGTTTTCTATAGAGATACATGAATTACTGAATGTAAGCCACACAACAACAATGAATAAGGCTGATTATTATTACGTCTTCATATTAATATTAAGCTAACCTGGTCGGCAAAGTTCTTTGATAAGCGACTGGTCAGCCGCCCAATGCCTTTTGCTGCAGAGTACCTGTAAAAAATAAGATTTTCATGACAAAGGAATGCTTTAAAAAATGAAATCGATTTAAATTCAGTACTGGACTTCACGGTTCTTGTCTCGGAGGGCTTGCAGGATCTCGTTAAGTACTTCTTCGATTTCTTCCGGCACGTCGTAATCGTGGTCATCTTCATCATTCACCGAAATAGCTGCTTTAGTCTCAACGGGTTGGCTCTGTTGCAGATTGGCAGCTAATGATCTGCTGCCCCGCTGGTATCTCCAAGAGGCAACTCGAGGTTTCAAGAATATCAAACCTGCCATTCAGAAATACATGAAACGTTTTAATTACTTCCAGCTAAATGAATCGAAAAAGGGGCTCACCTATTCGCTGCGTCAGCTTCACCAACGGTTTCTTAACTGTATAAGCAATTCTGACGGTTGGAATTTAATCGTCAGGATTGTACGCAGCACAGCATGTGCATGCTCCATCATTTGTTCTCTTTGCCCATGTTTGAATACGCCGGCCAACGTTGAAAGAACTCCTTTTTTGAACTGAGCACTATCTTTGGTAAGAACCTGTTGGAAATGAAAACAGTAAGCTTGACAGTTATTTTCAAGTTAAAAAAAAAGGGCAAACCTCATGAGCCCAATTGATGAATCCTGGTAGATAGGAATCTTTGACATCAGGCCTTGTAAGATAGATTGCCGATACATAAAAGGCCATGTCCTGAGCTTTTGTTGTCCCAGCCAGGTATTTCTTACAGACATTCAGAATTCTGAAAGAAATTTTAATCATCTTAATTCAAAAGACATCAATATTGTTTAATTTTGTTCTTACCTTTCCATGATTGGCTCTGAAGTGCTGGTGTCAAATCGCTGAAGGTGGAATGGGATTTTAACTACAATGCTGAGCCAGAGAAACAAGCTGTAATGAGTCTCCCATTTTAGTTGCACACCATGGTCTTGGTTTTCCAAGTAATGTAGCAAAGGCTCCAGATCGGCAGTCTAGAAAGAATTTTGATTTAGACGATTAGATCACAGGGAAAATCTATATAGTACATTACCTCATGAGGAAGATGTCTTGCTACAACTTTGTAGCCCCTGACTTTCGATATAAAGTAGAGGCATCGGAAGGCCACATGTTTCACCTCATAATCCAGCACTTCCTCTCGAATGATGTTGATGATTTTAGTGAGTAGTCCATCGAGGTGTGAATCGATCAAATGTAGTTGCTCTTGGTATTGATCTAGAATGAACGAAAACCTTTGCCAGTTTCTCTCCACTAAACGAATATCCGTTTGGTTTGTCTGATGTTGGGCTGACGGCTGACGTCCTCAGTTCGTCAATGAGTTTTTCAACCTCCGAGTGCTCAGTAAATGATTCTTTTGAGCACCCAAGTCAAATGACATCGATTTCTTTTTCGGTGCACTCATCTGCAACGTCAAGAGTCATTTTGCGAAAAGGATTTCGTGGCAATAGATTTAACCTTTTGATTTCTCAAAAAAGTTGTCAAAGAAGAAGAAGGTACGAGATTAAGTCGTCTGCTTTGTTTTTATTTACCAAGTTGGAATTGTGGCTGCCGTTTATTTCTTTTTCATTTTTTAAATAATTTAATAATTACGAAAAATGGAATGCTATGGCATGAAAACGTTAACAGAACATTTTTATCCGTAATTTTAATCCTTAAAATTCTTTCCCGAATTAGTTCTTTGTAACTTAAGAAAACTCAAAATTCATCTATTGCGCTTGGCAGGCGAATTTCATTCATCTCCAAAGCCATCTATTGAGCTTAGCAGGCGAATTTCATGAATTTTTTCCTCCAACCCCACCGACCCCAAAATGCCTCACCCTAAATCCCTTCGGGAAATTAACCTCGACTAGTTGTAAAAAAAAAAGAAAACAATGTCTAATTGGACGAAGAAATGATGCGTGAAGCCGTGAACTTTGTTCATATTAATGAACAAAACTTTTTCGGGAAATATAAATATTTCAAAAGCATCAAAATCTCTTAATATTTTACGAATTAATTTACCAAAATAAAACGAGAAGTTTTGCTCGCTCTCCGGTTCGATTTCTCGGTAAATATTGTCGAATAAAATCAAGCTGTGATGTAGACAGAATAGAAAATTCTCAGTGGATTATGACATTCTAACCTTTACCGCTTTTGACTCATCCGCCCTAGTCTACATCTACATACATCCGCGATACTCTACCCTGTCGCCTGTCAACACACGGAAGCTCGATAATAAGTAATAACCCTACTGGCAACAGAACAAAACTGGACCATTTGTTCTCGTCCGCTCTTCTATAGCTCTGTCCTTTTGTCTGCGGGCTGAAACTTTGCGTGTGTGCATGCATGTGTGTGTTGGTTCTTTTACAGCCGGATCGCCACGTCCAACCAGAGTCCACCCACATCAAATCGCAAACTTTTTAATAATTTAAAGAGACAAAGACAGAGATTAATATAAATCTTGTGTACGTTGCCCTCATAAGAAAACTCCAATTAATCGTACCCACACCCGGAAAAAATAACATTTTCTAATTATTACCTACTAAGTTTTACAACTTTAACGAAATGAAGACACGAGATTGATTTGAAATTTGTAGAAGTCAAATTAATTGGAAAATTAAACGAAAACAACAAAGAGAATGTGATACTTACAGGAATCGGCTGGCATGTCCATGAGGAGACCGCTTTGGGAAATCGCTGACAACATTTGACTGACTCCAATCATCGCCTAAGGTACCATACAGCCACTGTTTGTCTTGAAGAGCTTTGTTTTCTTCTAACACACCAGAAAAGTTCTGTTTTGCTTTAATATGAACACCCCCTTTAATTCATTATTGCTATACACCATGCTTTGTTGAAAAGAACCTATTTAACAATGCTTAAAACACAGCGCTAGTTTTAGTACACATCGAACCTGACAAGTCTTTGTCAATTCAAGTTCATGAAATAGACGACTTTCAACCGCCACAGTGCTACTTTTCAAATTCAAACGAGAAAAATATCACAAGAATTTGTGATTTTGTTAGCAACATTAAAGTTTTTACCGACTTATGAAGTGGTCCTACCTTATCCTAAACAAATACAATGTAACAAATTCTTGTATGAAAACGACAGGATTGAATTGGATTACAGAAATTTTGGAACAAAAAAGCTTAAGCATTTTAGAAAATGTCTATGTCATGCGCTTTGTTTTCCATAAGACAATCTACCTTAGCAGCGAAACGGAAGTCACAGTTTGGAATTTTCCTCTTCCGCAATGCTTGGTAAGAAGGTTAGAAATGCTGGACTCACAGATCGTCGGGATAATTAAACCAACAGTCCTTTTGCCCCCGACGTGTACACAGGCAACCTAATAAATATATTTGACTTGCATTAAAAGGAGATCTCAATCGACAGAAACTAGTTACCTGCATAGTCCCATTGGCATTGAGTACAATCGTTTCGACATCTTTCCAGATAGAAAGGCCCACACAAAATGTTGTGTGTCTGCAACCGCAATCCTTTCCGACATTCGAGTACCATTGCCTTTTTAGCACATCGTCCATACCTAACATTTCAGGAAATAACATTGGTTAGCATTTTTAAACGGAATTAAATAATAAAATAACGAACCAGTAGGAATGATGATGCAATCGGTTTGAGAAGCGAAATATAAATTATCCCAATACTGTCGAGCTTCAACAGGAGTGACTTTACGTAATTTCTTTTTCCTGTCAGCTAAAGACTGTGACATCATTTGCAGACCCGTGTTGGGTCGGAAGACCTTGTACAAGAATTCCTTTTGGTCGCATCTGTCAGCACTGACGGGGATGTCACTTTTCTCAATGAGCGAGACTCCGCATTTCCCATTAAGAAACTGGAGAATAATAAATGGAATAATTAAAAATAAGAAAATTAAACCAAAATTTTCAACATTTTTACTTCATTTGAAAGATAAAATCCTTCGTTGGCTCCAGTAATAGAATTCCATTTCTCTTGAGCCGTTTCCCAGCTCATTCCCCAGTCGAATTCAAATCGATGCAGTTCGATTTTGGCCGCTGACCCCGTTGCGATGTCGGTGGTGAATGTTTGCAGTTTAGTCCGGTGGATATATATACCTTCGCCAATGTCAACAATTCCCATAGCGCTGAAATCGGACCTCGTTTTGGCGTAGTGGATGGTCATTGACAGAGTGTCGGTGAAGTATTTGTACAGCCTTGTTTGGAGCTCCACCGGAACGCCCAGGATCCGATTAAGAAATTTAGGAAGATGAGTGTTGTAAGGCGGTGGAAACGCGTTAGGAGCCCAATCCGAGCCAAATGCACAATTCTTAATTAGTCCAACTGAAAATAGAGCTTCACTTATGTCTAATAATTTAAACAAAATTCAGTTAGAATATTAAGGTTAGTCTCAATAAACTATTGTAGTGCAAACCTTTGCAAAAGTCTCCTAGGTAGTCAGCTGGTGGTGGGACAACTGGTTCTTTGTACCCTAAAATGGATCGCATCGTAGACTCGAGGGCCAGCCATCCGTGCTGGTCGTCTATGCTGAATTCGCTGGGATCAACTGGTTCGATGACATGGCGATCACTAGAGTTAGTTGCCCCAAAATGTTCAAGATGTTTGGCAACAATCGAAGCGAATCTCCTTTCACCCGCTAATTCCGAGAACAAGATGATGAATTCAGGTGCCGTAACCTATGACAGAAGAAATGAAATTCGATCAATTTATAACTTGATTGAAATAGCTTATACTTGATTGCTCCTATGGACACATCCAAACTGATGAATGGCTAAATCAACACTTGACGGACACTGCAGTAAAATGTAAACACGACGACGTTGATTTATCACACGCCGATCAGCCTATAAAATTAAAAATTAAACCTAATTCACACATAATTAACATGAGCTATATACGTGAAGTGAAATTCCGTTGGTAGCAGCTCGAGAGACGATGGCAATATTTTTATCTCCATCCACAAACCGTTCCCTTTCACGGACATTGATCATCTCCAGAGGAACATTCGACTCTGAACGAGATTCGTATAAGATCTATCATAATTTAAAAAGTGTCATCAGTCATTAGATAATTTACAAAGACTAAATTTTAAGGTAGAACTCACCTGCCCGTTGTCTTTCTGGACGACACGGCCTTCCCGATTCGAAATTTCGGCCACATTTTGAGGGCCTCCCAATTCGTTAATTAAATAATCCATCCAATTACGTGGAAGTAAAGCCCCGAGCTTCTCGATTAGCGCAATAAAGAGTTGATTTCTTATCGATGGCAAACTTTCACGGTCATTTTTCGCATCTTCATTCCATTCTTCCGACTCCAAATCGGATGCGTCGTAATATTCAGTTGACTCGGATTTCTTCCTTTTGAATTTGCCATCAACTTCGTAGTAAGGCTTCCGTTTCCCTCCGACGGTTCCGTCGTAATAACCGGAAACAGAAAAGTGCCTGTTGACAAGAGATAGCAGAATGTTTTTGGTGGGCGAAACAAAATCCGACAGTCCACCACCTTCTTTTTCCATCTGCTCCAAGGTTTAGGCTTCGCCCGTCGATTGAACTCCAATCACGACACATTTTCCGTTTTTCACCGCCTCTTTAGCTATCCTGACGGTGTGCATTACTTTGGCAGAGATGGACAGGTCCTTGAAATATTTGTTATGGGACGACCAGTATTGACACCACAAAGGTCTTCGCATATTTTGAGCGGAATTCACAATTTCTGTCGCTTTGGTAAGCGATTGACGTAACTGATCCCACAGTTTGACGGAATTGTCGAAAACTTTGATGAATTTCAAGGTGAGAGAGGCCTCGACAGCTTCGAAGGATACGTCTTTGAAAGACATTTGTCTGACCATTACATTCCGATTTGCGTCATCTCCATTCCAACGATTTCCATGACACCTGAAGACTCAACTGTATCGATGAAAGCTCTAGAAGTCTAGATACTGCAAGGACGAAACATTAATTTTAATATACTGCATCAAATGGACAATAAAATTACCTTTGAATGAAGTCCCTCGACCCCAAAGTCCCAGGCGGTTCATGTAGCTCATAATCCGGGGCTCTGAAACTCCAGTGGCGCAAATGTAAACGATCCTGGCGTTTGGCAACTCGTTCTGTAAATCGCAAATTGGCAATTCTATTAAAGATTCACTCTTGGAACCTCTGTAAAACAGGTCCTTGACTTGGTGGCATTCGTCCAGGATGATGACGCCATCGAAATGTACTCCGCACCACTTCAACAATTGTTTCAGACCCGTCTGGTATATTCCGATTGACGATCGGACTTGTTCGACTAATGCCGAATAAGGGTGAATAGAACACCTTGCTCGCAATCCAACATCCTGGAACTGGGGTCTAATTGGTTCAAGGAACAGACGGGGATGAACTCGGCTCCAATGTCGTGAAAATCTCGTTCCACGTCGTATTTGAGATCGTTTGAATCGGAGATCCAAACAGATTTCTTACGTCCCTCACTGTAGTTTTCCACGACAATTCCGGCTGCAATCCGGCCTTTGCCCACTCCGGCTCCATCTCCGACAAGAAATCCAGCTCGAGATCCATCCGGTAGCCTATGTTTATGCCTTTGACAGGCATGGATGATGGGTTCCAGTTGAACGGCTTATAGAGCTCCACTGTCGATGATTTCTTCAGGTAAGACGAGTTTATACCAGGCATCAGGAAGTGAAACACTGGCCAGTGAAGCGTTTTCGACTATCTGGTCTGGATGTTTCTGAACGCGTTGAACTTTGAACGAAGGCATTTCGTTCGATTTAGTTTCTACAGCTGGAATTTCTGCCTTTTCTTGTTTCACAATCACTTGTCTTTCTAACTGTACAGTTTTGCTGCCACCAACATTTTGGTGTCCATCATAGACATCACTTTCATCAGAGGAATAAATGAATAATGTGACTATTTCCTGTTTTATCCAAACTACTTATGGAGTTTAGGTGCAAATTTGGTTGTAGTTGATGAGACTGAATTTGACGAGTCCACCTTTTCTTTTTTGACAATTACATGCCTTTCCATTTTCTGAGATGCTTCCGATAGCTAGTCAGACATGTCCAGACAATAACTCTAGTTGACAAGTGAACCACTTGGCCTAATGAGAAAACAACTTTACTTGAATGCATTTCGTTTTAAATAATTTACTTGGGAAACTTACCAGAAAAAAATATTATCGTTCACTTTTTGGACACGAGGCGATTACAGTTCTGTATTTTCTTTTATTCTCTCAAATTTAGAATTTCAAGCACTACGTCTGCTACATAAGCTAATGAGTAATAATTCGTGATAACATCAAATACAAGATAAAACAAGTTATTACAGCTGCCAATTCGTAAGATATTCAGAGACGTGCACACATGTTTACAAGCTGAAGGATTCTGTGAAACTGAGTGATGAAACATTTCCCCCGGGTAAATTTATTGAAAAACAAATGAGCGACGAAATTCGAACGACAAGTAAAAAGAGGAGGGAAAATGTGTCACTTCTTCTTGGATTTGCATTTGCTTTGTTTAACGTAGTTAATCTAAGTAAAAATGTCATTGCAAACCAAGGTCATGTGTGTGTTATATACGTTACCCCTAGTTCCCAAGAAACTCATTGTGATGTAACGGTTAATAAAGAATCAATCAAAAAAAAATATATATAACATCATTTTGTGTTCATCTTCTTAAAGATACATTCGATCTCATTGTGATGTAACGGTTAATAAAGAATCAATCAAAAAAAAATATATATAACATCATTTTGTGTTCATCTTCTTAAAGATACATTCGACAAACAGAACAATGAAGCTCAATGCGGATCCGAAGGCGAGAATAGCAAACGCCCCGGCCACGTCTTTAAGTTTAAGTGGAACTGCTTTATTAGCTGCAATCTTCTTCGCTTCTGAGATAGAGCAGCGGTTGTAGGGAACGGCAGATCTTTTTTCGGCGTATTGGATCAATCCCGCTTGTTGCATCAACAGGAGACTATTGTAGAAACACAAGACAGAACATTAAAACTGGGATTTTGTTGAAATTATTTGTCTTAACACGTTGTACTACTTGTAATCAACGGATTTGACTATGGGGCTGTTTTTCGGATAGGAGAAAGTTTGTGGGCGACTGAAGAAGGTCTTTTCGGCCAGAGTTACTTTACACTCCTTGTTGATTTTATAGCTATCTTCTATGAAGGATTCTGCTGTAGACTTTACCTGTGCAATTAAAAAATAGATTATTTCAATAAAAATGTACGTTTAGTATTTGCAATGGATTTACCAAAATTAGGGCGGCTTGTTCTTTTACAATAGTCGAAATATCGTCAACAGTAAAGGCATTAAGGATTCTTCGTTCCGGATGTTTTCTCATCCTGTCCCCAATTTTCTTCAGGGTCGGATTTGTTGAAGCCTAGCGCAATAAGTTCTTAATTTCACTTTTTACTTGAAGTTTCACTTTTACGTGAAAAGGGAAAATTACTTGAATAACAAATTTACCATAATGAACTCGTCCGAACTGGAGCCTTTAACAAAAAGTGGAATGACTCCTCTGTTGTTTGCTAAATCCTCGATGGAAGAGACAGTCGTTTTAAAGCTGGGGATGGACAAAATCGAAGTGTACGAGGCCGTAAAATAATTCGTGATGATGAAAATCCCGAAAAAGGAAACGATACAGACTAGTCGAATGGGTGTCGATCGATTTCTCAGTGTATCCCCTAATACAAGAAAAAAACATTTCGGATAATTTTATCAACGGAAGAAATAGGTACCATTAGAAAACCTTGAGACAATGTCCACAATTCTCTTATTTCAAAAATTCCACTTCACTTGCCACAAATTGTTTTGAGAAAAGGAGAGTGTGTGATGATGAACTCGTTTTAAATTATTGTATTGAAACAATAAATCAAATCATTCTTTGATAAAAAACACTTGAACACATAATATTAGTTGATTACATGTTTTTGTTAGTTGGTTTTCCCTGTTGTGTGTTTAAACGTGCACGAAGTCCAGGTCTTGCAACAAATTGGTTTTGATTGTTGGAGATTGTTATTGTATTTTGGACCTTCGTGAAACAAACTTCGGCCAAGGGGGGTCAGCAGCATTATTTTTTCTTTTTCTTTCCCACGATCAATTTTTTTTTCGGCAAAATCTTCAGTCGGCAATATTGGGCCAAATATACGCTCTAACTAACAACTTTATTTTTAAATTTACAGTGCAAAAGGACGGAGCAGTTTTGTACCCTTTACCTAAAAAACAAAGTGGTTTCAAGTTGATAAAGGATGGTGTAATGAAAGAGGTACTAATCCATGCTGAAGAACATGGCGTGAATTGCATGAATCGAGGACGTCTGTCCTGGACTATGACAACTGTCATTGCTCCTGACCGCCTACAAAACATCAGAAAAAGCAATAGAGTCTACCAAAACTGATCACAATAATTTCAATCAGACCGATATTCATGGTGGATCTGGTATCACGTTCCTCAAGTGGTCAAGAAATTCAACAGGAGATTTATGACAGGCAATAGAATCTACCAAAACTAATCACAATCATTTAAATCAGACCGATATTCATGGTGGTTCTGGTATCATGTTCCACAAGTGGTCAAGAAATTAAACAGGAGATTTATGACAACCTGTGAAAAATCATCGTTACACAACAAAGCTAAAATATATTATTTTCTTCCTGTACATGTAGAAATAACATCACCACCTACATACCATTACACACGTGTCAGAGAAAAGGGAGGGAGAAATGGGGAAAACTGCGTAAGGTAGGAAGAGAAAATTACTTTATTTTAATAATGGAAAAAATTTAAAAAAAAACTTAGGTGCTAATATGTATGTATAGGGATGCCTATAACACGAAAGGAAGAACAGAAAAGAGTTTTTTGATGAAACAAAGTTGTAAAGTAGAAGATCTTTATGATGATGATGCTCCTTCTTTTATGGGTCGAACGGAAAGACAATGGTTTTTAACTGGGCGATTTCTCAAACGTTCGTTGCGGTGCAGAATTATTCCTCGATGAAAATAATGTTGATTATTAATATTATATCAACTAATTCAAATTTGTAAATGAATCCAACTTTTTCAGCGCTTCGACATTGGAAATGAGCGTCTTCATGGCCACCCCTCAACTTATGGAGGATGTCCTTTTCAGTCCGCGGATCTTTGTGACCCGCACTGATCTGAAAGGGTTTCAAATAAGCTGGTATATTGGCTTCCAGGAACATCTGCGTGGGTCAAGTCGTTCGCATTAAATTCACACTGCTCGTCACGTTATCTGTCAACAAATTTGTAAATCACCAAAAGTTGGTGGCCGTCTGGCGTCAAAAGCTGCTGCCTGTCTGGCGCCTGGTAGAAATTCTGGTGGTGGAGGTGTTGCTCCAGGTGTTCCAGGTGATTGGGGTGTCCCACGTGATTATGGACGAGTTGGTGATGGTGGTGGGGACACGGCTGGAGGATGCTGTTGGTCAAATGTTATTTGACTTGGTGTGGATGCAGGACGGTGCCGGCCGGAATGTGGTGATGGTGGTGTTGGTGCGACGCCACCGTCGACGATCCTCACGTGGACGACGAAGACGATGACGAAGGGGCGTGTTTCTGGTGGAGACGTCGGTGACGCCAGCGGCAGAGGAAAGCGAAGGCCGTGACGACGATGAAGACCAGGGCCGAGACGAAGGTTATGACGATGATTTGCGCCAGACTCCAACACAGCAGATGCGAATCTATCAGCTGGAAAAAGTGGCGACTGAATAGCGATTCCGGCCCCTGGTAAAAAATGTCCTTCATCAGCGCCAAGATGGTGGCCGCCTAGTTGTTGTTGTTGTTGTGGTTTTACAGTTAGTGCTGTAGTTGCCAAAGCCAGTGCATACAACAGTTGACTTATGACTACTACCATCGTCATGATCATCTGCTACGATATGATGAAGCGCCGGCTCGTAAGACTCTTTGATCGTGACGAGATCTGTTAATATTCGGAAATTTCCCCGATCGCTGCATTTGCCATTCAATCTCTTCGGTTTTGAGAGCCGATTTGACCAGTTCAGTTTGCAGTTTCTTCCGCGTCTTGGTGTTCGTCACCAGCGAGGGGATCGTGTCTTGGTTTAGCGTGAATCCTGGACTCTGCTGTGGACGTGTGGTATCAAAGGGAATCAACCAGCGGCAGTGATTCCACACCAATCCTGGGCGATAACAAGGTAAACTCGAAGGTGTGTGGTGGTACTTTGAAAGTGTAAGCCGCTCCTTCTTCCATCAGTGGCCATGCTTAATATCTCGACCGCCATAAAACTATAAAATATAAAAGGATGGCAAGCCTTAGATTATATAGGGAAAAATTATTGAAATTTACAGAATAAAATCATATGTTTAACCTGCAAAATATTTAATGTTTTCTGATTTTTTTTTTCTAGAAAAATTTTGGATTTTCTAAAATTGAAGACAAGATTAGAGTACGACATACACATAATAGCGGAAATTGGCCAGAGTGGCTCCATTTTTTCACTGCTATCTGAAAGCGAAACATATGCGCGCAAAACGATTCAACAAGAACGTATTTCTGCGAGTCACATTTCGGATCTTTTTTCTACTATGGAACTTTGACTGTTGGTGCTGCTGAACACTGTCAATGGTGGGATATATGAGTAATTCTCCCGGAGATCTTCCTGGAAAGCTGGCAAATCATGTGAAAACAATTATTTTTTTTGTGTATAACATTAATTAAACTAATTGTTTAATTGTTACAGTACCATAATCTGCGGAATTTAGAAAAGGGAGGGATCAAGCCGTCATCGGTAGTTTTCATGGCTAACGGAGTACACGTTGTTGAAGGCAAAGGTGTTGAACCGAACTTCACAATGTTCACTGATGAAGAGCTTATAGACAAAACTCAACCCTCTGTGCCAACTGATTTCTTGGGATTCCCCTATTCCACTGAACCCACAGTGGAGGGATATGTTACGGGAATGACAAAAGGTAACTTAATTTCCATAAATTTTCTTTAAAGAACACAAAATAATTTTTAATACTTATTAATTCAGACACAGGATCTAGACTAATTCGTGCAACGCAATGTAGGAAAAAACAAATGAAAACAACTTTAAAGTCACCGAGTATTGCAAACATACATCCTGCTTTCCCAAAATACTTCTCCTTTTTTCCCCTTTTCGTCCATTCCCTTCCTTTCCTCTGTCCCTACTTTCCCACCGCTTTTTAATTACCCACCTATGCCTACTCGCTAAAAAATTTTGTCTTGCGAATGAAAGACAATTTGTGTCTATTTCACCTTTAAGACATTAGTCCATCAAATATAAGACTTTATTGTCTGAAAAGAAGTTGATGTCTTATTTCGGTAAGAAACCTGTTGTCCATTTCATGAAATACGCAGAGCAAAACATGATTGTCTTTCTTGTTCTTTATCTGTTAACCTTGATGGCTAGAAAAAAAGAATTGAACGCCCCTAATTAAGTGTAATCCCCCAAAACAGTTTTTTTAAATATTTCATCCCAAGGTGGTTTAAAAAAAAACTGGCTGTCAACCCTAACTCCCCTTTTTAAATGCCGCGTACCTTTATTCCCCTAATAACATACTCCCACCCCAGCCACTCACCGCCCGTTTTGCAATCAGTGGGTGAAACAGAGGGCTATCCCATATGCTTACACATCGTCACACTTGTCCGTCAAAATAAACGGCAAATGTATTTTCAGATAGAAGAAACATTGTGGGGAAAAACAAACTTAATTCTATAGCTAGCCGTAATTCCCTTCATATGTCTTTAAAAAGGTCCCAAAACAAACCCCGAAACAAATGGCCACATTATGATTGATATGAAAGTTTTTGATATGAAAGTTTTCGCAAGAATTCTAAGTCCCTTTTTACTTACATTCTCAGCTCATTTGCACTTTATTTTAATTAACATCTCATAACTAAAAATTGCAAAATAGCTCGGCTAATAGCAAAGAATGCAACAGTTCTGAGTCGCTAAGAGATTGAGTTAGATTTCCAAAGAAGGCTAACAAGGTTACATCTGGTGACATCCTGCAATAGCAGTATTGATATGATATGATAAGAATATAAAAGAATATAAAATGAATATTGGTGATAAGTTCTTGATTACAAAGTGCGATAGATGCTTTTTTATAGGAAAAAAACTGAATTTCTTGAAATGAAAGAAAAAACCAAAATTGCAGAAAGCATACTAGGTACAAGTTCAATTTAAATTTTGTAAATACAATTAATAATAAAAATTTTGTATTACACATGAAATAACAACAATAAATCCAGATGGTTTTCATTCCAGTGGTCAGGTGGTCCATTACAGAATGTATGAAGATTCTGAGAAAGTTAACGAAAAATATTTCTTGAACATACAACGATAGGCCACGGTTAAACAAGCATCTAAAGAAAAAACACGCAATGGAATTCGCAAATTCCATATGCAAATATCATTCAATAGCAACAAAATTGGCTACGCCAAACATCCTAGTAACTTTCCGCTTGATGTCAAGCACCGTTTATGGGATAGAGAAATTCGAAGTGTTATTGGATCCAGAATCTTCAATATATCATCAATATTTTTTTTAAATAAAATTTCAAAAGCTCAAGCTTTTTTCTTTTCCGTAGTAAACCCTAAATTTGCACCTTCGCAGAATTGAAACAACACCCACAACACATTTAATACAAAGCGAAATGCAGGAGGATCCATTTCAGCCATGCATTCTCCCCATGCTTTCATGTCTATGGGCTACGGCACCAATCCTGGAGTTGTGCCACCAACGGCTGCTCCTTCTTCAGCCCCATCTCCAGCGACAAGTTCTTTCATGCCGATGCCACCGGTTCCAACGACGCCAAACGTTACTCAGCAGTCAGGAAAACATCGTCAATATAGCTCAACACATCGGGATACGTGCCGCCTACAAGAAAGAGTTATGTTGTTCCAACTATTTCTGTTATCACGCCATCCACTGGATATGAATACCAACGTTCGACGCCGAATCTGCCCTCAATTCCAATTGCTCGGCCAACTATACTACATTTACCTACTGCGCTATCTCCTGGTCATCCTGTATCGGAAGAATGTGTAAATCGTATTCTCCATTGTAAACAACACCCTCAAACCCTTGAATGGCTTTTCCAACTGGAAAAAAGCACTGGACAGATTCAAATCACACGAAAATTCGGATTTTCACAAGGCTGCTGTATCGATGATTCGATCTACGATAGCAACTGTATCAGTGTCCAATCAGATGGATAAAATTAAGAAAAAAGATACTACTGACTCTCGCCATGCCCTCAAGATTATTTTTACTACGCTTCAGTATCTGGCTACCCAAGGAATTTCAATTCGAGGAAAAAAAGAACAAGATTCAAATTTCCGCCGCTTAATCAAATTAAGGGCAACTGACAGTCCAACATTAAACAAATGGTTAAATCGCGAAGAAAAGTTCCGAAATTTCAAACGAAATTTTGGAACTTATGGCTCACTCAACTTTAAGAAAACTAGTCAGTGAATTAAAATCTTCTCATCATTTTGGGAGCATGATGCTGGACGAAACAGCAGACATTTCATGCTCAGAACAAATATCGGTTTGTTTCCGGAAAATGACTGAAAAATTCGAAGTAGAGAATGGTTTTTTGGGTTCTATAAATCCGAGAGCACGAAAAGTTCAACGCTTTATTCCTGTGTTACTGATTGCCATCGCCGTTTTAATTTAAACATCAAGGACTGCCGTAGTCAGTGTTATGACGGCGCTGCGAACATGTCATGCATCCGGTCATGTAAGTGGTCTTCAAACTCTAGTTAAAGCCGACGAACCCGATGTGTTTTTGTCTATTGTCGGGCTCAAAACTTAAATTTGGCTGCTTAAGATTCAATCGACAGCCAAGTGTAGTTTAAAAATGAAATGAACCTAGTTCTGTCCTTTCTTGCTTTTGACCATGGATCATCGAAAAGACTTGTTTGTTTTAAAAGTTTCACAACACCCGGTGGAGTATCTCTGCGTCCCTTCTGCCCAACTAGATGGATTCTAAGAAAACCAAGCATAACTTCAATTACAAGCAACTACTCTGCGATCATCAAGTGGTTAGAAGATTTCGACAGCCACCCGAAAAACAGAAAACAACGTGCTGAAGCGGCTGGTTACCTGGAAACATTTTACAAGTTTGACACCTTTTGGAAGCTTGAGTTGCTGCGTATGATTTTCACAATGGTCGAAGATTCGAACACTGCCCTACAAGAAGTTCAGCTAAATTTTCGAAAGGCCGAACATTTTATAAACACTTTGTAAGACATAATCAGTCGATTTAACTGTTCAGAGATTTGATTTGTTATGGGACTCAGCAATCTTGGCGGCAAAAGCTGCCGGAATCGATGAACCAACGCTGCCTAGAAAAAGAAAACACCATCAGCTCGACTGAATGGAACCTGAGATCAACATTTTTCAGAGACTCCAAAGGATCACTATCGCAAGATTTTCTATGAGATAGTTGATGCTGTCACTGCTTGTCTCAATTATCGATTCGAAAAAACGGAGAAATCAAAACATCTCACCAAAGTAGAAGATTTTATTATCGGGAAGAGTGACGTATCTCACGTGAAAGAATTCTTCCGTGATGACTTTGAAGACTACGGCAGACTAACGCTTCATAGAGACATATTTTTAGATCAAGCAAAAGCAAAAATTTTACTCTCGTCGACTTTCAATCGGCATTGGATTTTTGAAAAGTGTTGATGAAGATATTTCTCAGTCTGTAACAAGCATTATACCAGAGTTTGTCAAGGTAATGAAAATTGTCTTAACTATGCCTGTGTCAACATGTACGACTGAAAGAAGCTTCTCCTGTCTTCGTAGATTAAAAACTTACTTGCGCTCTACGATGACTCAAGAAATACTAAACCATCTAGCAATTTTGGGTTACCCTTCTGATTTAGTAGAAAGTATAGATCTTGATGTCTTACTTGACGAATTTATTTCCAAAAATGATATTCGTATGAATACTTTCGCTATTAGTCACTAAATTGTATATTTTACCTCAGTAAATTTAAAGCTCACTGATGCTCACAACAAATAAATATCAATACAACACATAAATATCAATACAACCAAGATATATGAAAAAGCCTTGGTAATCGATTATTTTTTTGGCTTGGGCCCCCCGGAGAAAAGACAACTCTACGTCTATATGCGTCAACTTATCGAAGAAAAAAGCTTGTGGTGGATACTGGAAGAGATTTTCAAAGAAATCCGCATCTACTACAAAACCAAAACAGTAACATAGGATTAGTACGTGGTGATAATCCAAACGTTAACAATTTCCTCAAACGATCAGCGGAGCAGGTAGAGTTCCAATATCATCTTACTGATAGTAACGACGATATACGTTGCCATTGTAAGGGAAATCCATTTGTTTGTTTTTTTTGTGGCCGAAAAAATTATTGGATATGCGCGATCATCCCTAATTATCTGATGTAATCTTTTCAAAACGTTTACTCCTTTTTTCATTTTTTCCATTCAAGGTCTAGTGATTTCCAATATTGGATTTCGGATCTGCGTGTCCCATGTATTTTTCTTTTATTAAAGAAGCTTTTGCTATGTTTTAGTTTTCATACATCTGGCATGAAGAAGAATGACAGGAGAAACAACGGAATAGGCTAACAGACCAAAATCTGATATCATGCTGAAGCCTGGTTGGAACTAAACCGCTTGGCGGCGCTGTGCGGTGGTAGGGCAGTTTTGCAAAGCAGTGGGAACTGGGAAGGGAAACAAAGATTCAAATAGGCATTTCGAGAGCATAAACTCACTTCTTCAGAATAAAAGAAATTCACTTCAGCTATGTTGATTATGCAACAAAACTTTGCTACAGTAGCTAACTTCTTCTAATGTTGTAAACACAAAAAAAACTGCCCTACCACCAAGTAAACCATCCCTAATCCCCGTTCAAAGGGGCAAAGCGATGGGTTTTTATTTTTTTTAGTGGGGCTGATTAAAAATTTTCTTTCGGGATGTTACCTTGTTAGCCGTTGTTAGCCTCATTCGGAGATTGAACCCTATACCTTTATCACTTAGATTGGTAGCGTGCATCGCTAACTGCTGAACTATTTGGTTAAGATGCACTTGAACTTAGAATTTTTAGAAAAAGGGACTTATATATTCTTGCGAAAACTTTCATATAATGTATAGTGTATACGCAGCCGACGGCCATTTGTTTTGATTCGTATTTATAAAGCTGTGAAGGGAATTACCGCTAGCATTTGTTGTTGAGCATTGTTAGTATGTTAAAAAAAACTCTAGAATTAAATTATTTATTCCCTACAAAGTGTCTTCTATCTACGCATACATTTGCCATTTATTGTCACCACAAGTGTGCCGATGTGTAGGCATATGGGGTAGCCCTATTTTTGTTTCACCCACTGATTGCAAAACGGGCGAAGAGTGGCTGGGATGACAGTACGTTAAAAGGATATTAAAGGTGCGCGGCATTTTAAAAAAGGAAGTTAGGGTTGACAGCAGCCAGTTTTTTTCAAAAACCACCGTCGGATGAAATTTCTTTAGACTGTTTTTGGGGGATTACACTTAATGAGGTTCATTTCTTTTTTTTTCCTAGCCATCAAGGTTAACATATTAGGAAGAAACGTGACAATCATGTCTTGTTTCTTTGCATTTCATGAAACGGACAACAGGTTTCTTACCGACACAAGACATCACTGAGTCAATTTACATCGTTACCTTGGTTTAATGTCCTGTTTCCGTGCCGAACACGGCCCCAAGACCGACCGCCATTGCTCCGCTGATGGTAACTGGTTATCATGTTAGCTGAGAATTGTGAAATAGAAATAAACCCACATTACAAAAAACACAGGACATTCTTGTTTATGATTTTGTATTTTTCATATTGTTCAAATTTAAAGTTAGAACAGAGAGACTGACAACAGCTAGTCCGACCTCAGTTAGAACCATGTCTTAATTCGAAAAGTTTCTGAATTATTCACAGAGACAACATTTTGAAAAGATTACATATTATTTGGTACGATACAAACAAATAGTTCTAGAGAACTTTTTTTTCTGAGTAACGAAGATAGATCACGCTCGACCTTGATTAAATATGAGGTAATCAAATTAAATAATAATAGATATCAAATTGACGTTAAGGTCGAGATGGATCGCGGTTACACCATCTCGGTTATCTTATTCGTCGGCACCTACATCTACAGCCAGCAGATAGGCAGACTTGTTGCAATAATCAAATACATAAAATAAATCATTTGTCAGATTAACAAACTGGAAAATTTTTAAAAGAAGAGATGAGAAAACTTAAGGGCGTATTGGGCTCTTCCAATCTTGGGAAAGATCGAGAACTTCAATCTCACTTCTCGTTGAAGTTTGAACTCGTGTCGATAAATCAACAATGAGTGCAGAAGACGCAGGAGCCGCTGAACGTCTGTCTCCGTTGTGCAATCATGGCTGTGCGTCCTTCAATCTAAATGAATATAGACCAACAAACGCAAGACCAAACGCACAAAACAGTTAGTCAATGAAGAATAATTAAAATCACAACTAATTTGTTATACCTTTCATTGCTGGGTATAGTTCCACGAGAGCCGGGAGCGCGGTAATTTCTAGCTCCACCGCCACAAGACAATCCATTATCTTTGCGGAAATTATCGCCTCGAGGAGCTTGTCGCGAATCTCTAAAGTAGTCAGGATCACGTGCCGGACGACGATGATCACCATTGCGATAGTCTCGTCGATCATCCATCTTCTCTGCTACAGCTGGGACAGCAGCATTCCTTTTATCCTCTCTAAAAAAAGTCGTGTAAAAGACGACAATTGTCGTGTTTTTGTCGTGAAAAAGCGACTTTTTTCATCGGTAATCAAGCAATAACGCGTGTAACTTTCCGTTTACATTTTCCGTCGATTGTTAGCAACTAATCCCCTTCAAAAGGATAGGAAAAAGTATTATGCTGGGGTGTGAAAACCATTCATCAACCCCACCCACCATCAACATCACCCTTAATCAACCCCACCCAACCCAACCAATGTTTTAGTATCTAAAATAATTATGATAGTCGTTTTCTACTCATTGTATTTTTCAGCTTTAACTGGGATTAAACCCATGAGCTAGAAGTATTCGATTCATAGCTCCGAAAACTGGCAACTGAGCTACTTAGTTATTGATTATTCAGCTTAAAACAAATATCATATTCGAATCGAAAATACGACAATTGGAACTTAGAAATTTTTCTGAAAATGAATGATACACGAATGTATAACTAAGCCAATTGTATAACAAGCAAGAAGCATATACATCAAATGGTTTATAGCCCATATATTTATATTAAAATATGTGTTGACTATGCAGCATTAAATTTCATTATTCCCTAATTTTTGAATAAAGACTTTGCCGTTAATTACAAAAAAGGGCAATGAATGCAACGGGTAGCAGCCATGTTTCTCCTACTGATAGTCAAGTGGGTGGTGGGTGAACACCTGCTATTAAAAATATAGAATGGGGTAGGAGAGGACGAAAGGGGGATTAACGGGGGATCAGAAGCATGCCGCCTTCTAAGGGCGAGTTAGAGTACAGTACCCTACAAAAAAATCCGAACAGCAATTTTTTTGTTTTAAGCCACCTATCAATATATCGGGAAACTTTGTTTATAAATGTAGGGGGCTAGGAACAAAGCGAAAGATGGGAATAAGGACATGTCTGGAATAGCCTTAGGCTCGTTGTCAATTTTTGGACAAGTGACGAGAAAACCAAAAAGCTGAGGGAATAATTCGTTGTTCATTTTTTCGCGCCATGACAATTCAAGACAGCCTGTCTGATTTTGTTCATATTTTTTGGGGGGATGGGGTGGAGACATGGTCATGGGCTCAATGAGCCTATAACTCCCTTTTTAATTCTTCCCAGTTCCCACCATTCGCTTTGTTCCTTGCCTCCCAAATTTAGGTCTAAAGTCAAACAATTTCCCGAAATATAGATAGGTGGCACAAAACAAAAAAATTGCCGTTAAGATTTTTTTGTAGGATACTGTATTTGATTGGTTTGATTTCAAATTCCCAGCGGGATTTAATTGGAGATCGATCTAGTTGCAGCTTCTGGAATGTCCACGTTTGGTTGTGAATTAAGGAAAAATACTCTTTTTGCATTGCTATTATAGGTGGGCATCTGGGGACGCCATGGCGTCAGTGAAGCTTTCTTGTTTCAAAGGCTCGAAGACTGACTGTGATGACATGGCCCACTGTCGCTTAGGCTCACAAATACGTAGAGGATAGGAAGAGTGGCGATGGCGTTGAGGTGGATATACAACATCTTCATTCTGTGTGATTGGAATGTCTTCTGCGGAAACGGCCGATGAGTTGCTGACTGGTTGTTATTTTTAATAGGTGGATCTCCTTCCCTTTCTGATCCCATTTGATTATTCTCTTCCAACACATGATGATCTATGGACTGTTGATCAATCTCTTTATAGTCAGATGTTGTAGTCACTAGGTGTGATACGATCCACTGATTAGTGAAGTTTCTTGTGAAGATAGCGTTTTCGGGTCGTGGGAGATCTGCTCATGAGAGATGACAAAATTGCTAATCTTGATCTCCTTTTTGTCCAGGATCCCATAATCTGTTGGTCTTTTGATTAGTGCAGTATACAACAAAGTAACACAACGTGCTTTTAGAGCCAAGCATTTTTAGTTCAGCTTCGGGAAATAATAGAGCCGAAAACGCAAAGATTGGATAGGTCTGGTTAAGACCCATACCATTTTTTAGATAGGATATTATGAGTGGCTTTGGTAGTGACACGATTTATTTTCAGACCGCAAAACCGCTAGCAATGGTTTCTCCCCATAATTTGTTTGGTCGATGCCTAGCATGAATGAGGCATCTGGCGCCTTATACGATGGTTCTGTTGGCAATCTCCAATACTCCATTTTTCTCTGGTGCGTGGGGTGCTGAAGTCTCCAGCCAGATTCCCTTTTCTGACAACTATAGCTCTGGAAGTCGTGTCCGATGAATTATCCTCCATTTTCAGATCTTAAGGTGTGAATAGTCCGTTTGGTTTCTGTCCACAAGTAATTGCTTAATTTTCTGAAACTTTGGATTTTTGTTTCAGGAAATATATCGTGCGGAAACCACTGTAATCGACTGTAAATAGAACAAAGTACTTGGAACTCAATAAGTGGCCGAGTGCATTGGTCCGCACACATCATTATTGTGGATAAGCTGTCCCACCTGCAGAGCACGAATTCTTCCGTTTTGGAATAGGAAACGTTTCGTTTTCCCATCGGCGCTGCCATAGCAAGGCTCCGAAGGAGTAAAGCTATTTACTAACAAGATAAATCCATAGACTGATTTACTGGAGGTCATCGTCAGTATCTTGCCGTAACTAACATGGGCTAGGCGTTAGGAGCATACTTCAATGGATGGAGGAGGTGCACAAAGTAGGTGTGTGGGTTTTTACTGATTCAAATGGTTGATTAATGGAGATGTACAGACGATAGAGTCTCCTTCTGATTCTCTTTCCAACCATTACGATCGCATTGTTTTGTTTTAGAGAGATGACACTGGATCAACAAAGTGGACCGTTATACCGACTTCCGTCACACCCACAATCGATTAAAGATTTGACCAAAGTCCTGGGATGTATAGAACAGGCTTGATTGTTGCTTCGCGTTTAATACCATTCACCACTGTCATAAAATTTCACTGTGGCCAAGTTCTGTTAAACGGATGCCACTAATGCCATTGACGAACCAGGAGAAGGGTTGACCAGTGTGAAGTTCTTGAAAAAAAAAACCTTGCTGGCCGGTCATACGCTGTGTGCCCCCTGAACCAGTAAACCCATCTTCAAGGTTTTTAACGAAAATACAAGTATCTTCAGACAGGAAACTGTTATCTTCAGGTTGACGATATTGATCTAGTACCACTACTTCTGGATCATTTCTTTGTTGGGCTTTGTCCCGTTTGCATTTATGACATTTATCTGCTATGTGATAATTATCTGGCAGTATGTGCGGCGAGGAGGTGGAATGTATTGAAGATACTGCCTTGATTGGCCTCAACCTCTTTGCCACCTCAACTTCTTCCTCTGGTCATACGCGTTGTGCCCCAATGAGGGTTTCTCTGAAAGCTCTACGCAAAAAAGGCTGCATCGTTGGAATCTTGTTCGCCTTTGTATCCACCGTTTGGTCATGCTTTCTTCTTCCAGTATTCTGGACGTGAGTAAAGTCGGTGCTCTTTCTTCCGCCAGTACACTGTCTTAATCTGTTATTAAACTGCAATAGCTGGGTTACAGAGTAAAAATGATCTTATCCATAATTTGTGTATCGCTCATGGGTGCATCGAAATCAATGAGCTACAACGCCATCGTTTCCATTTTGGTCACATGTGACATAAGGTCGTGATCTGGGTTGTATTGATATTTGAAAAACTTCTATTGTAAGACATGCTGTATTCAACGACGTTTCCTGTTGGGCGGACAATCGTGTCAAAATTTCGAGCGTGGAACGGCAGTTAATTAAGGTCATCTGCTGCTCTGCTGACTTTCATTTGTTGCAACAAGATTATATGTGACCATGACGTCTCTTCTCATCCAATCATGTTCGGCGTTGATCACGTTGTCTTCCCAATCGTATTCCCCAGGATGGCTTTCATCTCTAGTCACAAAATCAACAAGGCTATGTTGCAATAGTAGAAGCCAACATCCCAACTTCCACAAAGGGAAGTTACTATCATTGAATTTGGCTATATGATTCACTTCCCTTAGGGTATTTTGTGCCATCTCGGCTACAGGGCCGACTCAATGGTCAAGTTCGACAGAACAATCTTAATATTGATAGGGAGGAAAACGTTTATCGCTTGGTGACATGTGTTATTAGTTCAGAATTTATACCGTAACAGAGGAGTCTACTTTATTTTTTTTTAGTTTGTATGTTTATGTTGTTAGTGCGGTGTTCTTCTTTAGATATTCACAAACTTATTACACACGTGTATGTAATTATGGGTGTGGGATCATACTGAATAATTAGGAATGGAATTAGTGCATTGTAATAAATTTGAGATCTGGGTAGCAGTTCGACCGACTATTGCAAAGGAAAAATTACTACGCAGTAATCGAAGGTCACGGTACTATGCAGTATCTTGAATTTCTCTATTGCACGCTTTTTTTTCTTTTGACAAGACTACCTTCGTTTATGTCGTGAATGTATAATCTGACTGAATAACCAAATGAAAATAAGTATCTGTCCAATATTAACGTATTCAAAAGACATATACCTCAATAAATATTCTTTTTCTTCGACTATGATAACTTGAAGCATAAAAAGTCTGTGGGTTTTGGTTTGTACGCACGTCTCTGAAATAATTTTCGTACGATTTGTTTGGGCCACTGAATTGCCTTTGCATAAAAAATAAATTATTTGCTTGTAATATGGCGACGGCTGGTTGAAATTTTAAGGAAAAGGTGCCCTCTTAACTTAACATGGCACAGTTAGTACTTTCATACTCTACCTTTCTTTTGATTTGATGAATATTGCAGAAGTGGAAATTGGCGGCCCAACAGTGGTCGCAATACTTGGTTGTTAGACTTGTATCATCCATTCCTTTTTGAAGCCCATTACAATTATTTTTTCTTAGACATTTGTTTGAGGTTTTTGCTTTTGTGTAGTTGTGGGTTGGTACCCAGCTGAAAAAGAACTGCAGTATTTTGCCGAAAACTGCAGTATTTTGCAAAAAAATGTAGTTTTTCTACATTTACTTTAGTTTTCCATTACTATATTTATTTTACTGTAGTTTATCCTTGTAAAACTGTAGTTTTATTAAGTCAGTTTTTCCAAAATTAAAACAACTGCAGTTTTTTATATTAAACTGTAGTATAAATTTTAAAAACTGCAGTTCAGCAAAATGTATTTTAGTTTTTTATTACTATGTTTAGTTTACTGTAGTATAAATTTTAAAAACTGCAGTTCAGCAAAATTTACTCCAGTTTTTAGTACTATGTATCTGTAATACTGACGTTTAAACAGTTGTTGATTTATAAAAATAGTTAAACGAATATGAAACTGTACGTGAACAATACATTTAATAGGAATTGTTCACACACACATATGACTTGGCAGTTATAAAAATGACTGAAGTGAAAAAAAATTATTAAATATTATACAGCAGGAACACATTTAATCCATTTCAAATCTACAAATATTTGGGACAAATGACTAATTCTTTAAAAATAACCCGTTCCCGAAATGATTCTGGGACGATAATCTTCATAAAATTAGCGAGATTACTGTTTCTTGACTTGACAAGTTTAGTTTTTCTCTATATGCAGCCGCGTTACAGAATTATTTAAAGTCTATTTAATAGTTTATAATAAGTCCATTAACCACTTTAGGCCTATTTAGTCAAGTAGATCAATTTTCATTTGCACTTAGCCATACATCACATTTTCCAACTTGAAATATTTTTATGTATCTCCCCTTGCTTATAATTTTACCAATTTCTTAAAACGTAAGTAGTCTAACCTATAATGTTAAGTCTAAGTACTATAATTGTATTTGTGAGTGTTTTCGACAAACACGCCCGCTACCTTCTTACTCCTGTTTTCTAAACTAACAAAGACTAGAAAACTTTTAAGTCCATAGGTTATAGAAAACAAAAATCATAACCTAGTTCATAGATGTCTACTAATTTTATAAGTCAATTGGTCTAGTGGTTAGCGAGATGAATTGCCAACTCCAGAATTAAAAGTTCGATCCTGGCCCACGTCGAATCTTTTTTATTCGAAGTTATTTAACAATGATGGTAATAAAACTGCATTTTTTATTGAAGAAAAACTACAAAAAAACTATAGTTTTGCGGCCAAATTACTCTAGTAATGGAAACTATAGTTAAACTACAGTTAAACTGAAGTTCTTTTTTAGCTGGGTACAATCTATACCCAAATTGAACATGAAACTATGCTTCTAACGCAGAAGGTAGTGTGGCATTTCGTGGCTAAGAAGCAAGAGATTGGCAATTTACGTATTGAAGAAGCAATGCCAGGAGCAGTACAAGCAGATAAACGCCAGCCTAAAAACCACTTTCAAAGTTTTTTTTTGACAAAATCCTGGTAATAGTGGAATTGTTACATTAAGATTCGCCACTAGTTTTTAAGAATAGTTTAGATGGATATTTTTTTCCTACTTGTCTTTATGTCACGCTTGAATTTTCTTACCATTTTTCCCGGGGTTTTTAGTTTTCTCCTACTTTATTACCCTTTCCTAATTTCTATTTGTTTGCAATGTTTCTAATTACCTAAAGAAACTGATCAACAATTCTTGGTTATTCGAGTTAATAACCCTATGAATTATAATAACCAGTAATCTGAAACAGATGCCGATGTAAGGTATTACTGCATGCATACACCTTGTAAGCTGCCCTGGATAGTTGTTGACGTGTTTGACTGGCCGTTGTGTTTGAGAAGGGGTCAACGAGCCTATCGACTTCACTTCATATATCCATACATTAAACAACAAACACAGCTGCAAGTTTCAAATTAGGAGAAGAACAAAAAAAACTTGGCCGGTATATTGCGGACCATCTGATTTTGGGAACTTAAGTATAACATGACATTATGTCATGCTTATAGGAATATCTTCAACAGCGATTCAATTTGATTGATATTTTTTATAGAAATATCAAGCCAAAAAAACATCAAAATTGTAAACATTTTACAACAAAACAAAGAATTTCGCAGTAATAATCAGGAGGTCACCATCTCATGTGATTTTTTTTGTCAAAAATGAATACAATTGTGGATAGACTTAAAATGTAAACATAGCATTCGAGCAATTTGGATCTAACTTGTAAAAAAGGAGACCGTGTGTTTGTTACAAAAAAATGACAAATATTTTCGATTTACTTAGTGTAGTGCATTGAAAGGACAGATGTTTCACAAGAACTTGTTTGAACGGTTCAAAGTGTCGTACATATTTTATTGTATATCCATCTTAAAACATACCACCAGTCGTTATATAACAATGGTATTGAAAATGCTGTTGTTTTTGTGGTAAATAATTAGCAAGTGCTTTTGGATAAGAAAGCAATTTAAAAAATCCTGTGAAAATGTGCTTGTTATTGTACTATAACTTTTCAATTGCTTTACAATATAAAAATTTGTTATTTAAATTTTTATCAGGATGCCCGTCACCATTACCAAAAATAGTTTCATACCAATTGAAACACCAAAAAACTAAAATAACGATATTATAGAAAATTCTGTTTCCTCTTGCAATTGGTAATCAGTAAGTGCTATTGAGTAACGAACCTATGCCAAATAAAGCCATAGTAAATGAGCCTCTTTATGGTATTATACATTTTCATTT
The DNA here is from genome assembly GCF_021134715.1 of Daphnia pulex. Lineage (NCBI taxonomy): Eukaryota > Metazoa > Arthropoda > Branchiopoda > Diplostraca > Daphniidae > Daphnia > Daphnia pulex. The sequence goes on along the minus strand of NC_060021.1, from coordinate 2,751,441 downwards.
GCTTTGAAATAAAAAAATTATTAATTTTCTATTTTCATCAGGGTGACCGTTATCGTTACCAACAACAGTTGACAAACCAATTGAAACCATTAACAATAAAAAGGGAGCCGATTTTGTTTTCAGAAATGCTGTCGAAACAAAAATTAAATCAAGTACATGCTGGTAACGTGATTGATGCAACCAAAGAACTTATTATTTAATAAGTACAGGTAACCAAATTATGGCTGTTATTTCTGTTCTACAACAAAATAGTATTGAGGTCATTTGTTTGTCTGATCTTCTAATCTAGGATTACCTTTTTTCATCTTATGACACAGCATTCTGAAAATGATTCTGGAATGATTCAACAGAGAACTAATCTGCCACTTGCCCATTTCGACATCTTTAAATATAGAAAATTACCTAGATCAGATTGCCCAACTTATGGAGCAAAAGTTAGAAAAATGTTTGATAACACTTTTAAAGTTTCAAATTTGTATTGATATTTGATTGAAATTTACCTATTTGAGTTAACTTTGCGAGACATCAATTCGATTTGGCTTTTGATCAAACTGACTTGTCAAGTGAAGAAGAAGGTTCTGAATAAGAGAGAGGTAAAAGACCCAAATGATCACCTGTAAGACATTGTCATTTTTTAAAGACACCAATCATGATTCAAGTGACATAATTTTGTATTATTTGAAGGATTATATATATCAACACAAAATTCACTGGATATTAGTGATTCTGTACCTTTTAGTCATCTATGTCACAGTAGGCTAGATGTGCCCTTTATCAACAGGTAGGAATATTTAATTTAGTGTAAAGTGTTTTATGCCTTTATGTGCATTAGTATGTTTTTAGAGTCTGATAGCATGGAATTAGGATCTTCATGTTTTGGTGATGAAGAACATTCCCAGCATGATAGTCAACCGATAGACAGCCCAACGCTAAACGACAACGTTGAGGGTGAAGCCATTGACAATACACCGCCCATTATTAGAACGCCATTACTAGTTGTTTCAATTGGAATAAGGGGAGGGGAATTAAATGGATAGAACCTCAAAGAATTAAGCCAATGGGACCAATACAGACGAAAGCGATTGACCACACACTATATACCGTTGTATTGTTTTTACAGCCCCGTTAAAGTGCATTTCAAAAGTATTTTCTAAAAATGGGTCCTAAAAAGTCCAATCGAAAGGATATAAATAAATATAAACCCAGCATAAACTCGATATTATCCCTGTCAAATTTGAATGTCTTCATAATTGTGTCTTCAGAGAAGTAGTTGGGGGTTTCTGCGTGTTTGATAAAATGGTAGCAATTTACTCATCCAAATATTTTGTCTAGCTCTTTTGACTAGTTCATCACATGATTCAGAGTTCTCGTCATCACATAAAAAACCAAACTCTTCTAAAAAATTGTCTTTGGCGTTTCCACGAGCCATGTTTACGTGTATTCAAAACTGCGTAGTTGACGGCTATTTGTGAAAATACAGTGTTTTCGTTCTCAAATAATCGTATATTTTCACATATATAATGCAAATTGTATACACACATTGTTGCCGTTGTCAAATTGAATACAATTTTGCAGTCAAAATAGCTTCCTTTGAAAGCTTACTTTCTTGAAAGTTAGGGCTCAACTTTGGAGTTTTGAAATTGAAGCAGGCTACTTACCTTTTACTGGTTCTACTACAACTACCACAAATTTGGATGAGAATACCACTTGAAGAAAAAAGCAAAAAAAAAGTAAAAAAAAAATTGCTTTATTGACCCGTTTGAAAGTAAATTAAGTTACTTCAAGCAAGTAAAAAATCGAAACCTGATCCCGGGAACGTCTCTGTGTTAGTAGAGAATCTTCAACTGATGTAAATTTACTGTGGATTTGATTTGAACCTAGAAACAATTAAAAATTGTAGGAAAAAAGGATGAATTAATTTAAAGATTAAAATCATTTAAACAGCAATGTAATAACTATTGTTATTCAAACAGTTTCTGTTAGACAGTCGATGTATATATAATAGGATCTATATTGACGCGTAGCAAGAAACGTCAATATTCATCCTTTATTCACGCCACGAAAAAAAATATGAGTTTTACCGCGACGACATGCACGGGAACTATCCCACCGATTGTGTCGTGACGCGTATACGAAAACGTGAGATTGCATTCGACAGCAATCGGGATACGCTGCAATATCGATAATTATTTGCTAGTCAACAGAAAATGGCAATTTAGCCATGAATTCAGCAAAATATTACCAAAACTTCGGTAGAAAACGTCAGAAAATCACGACCTTAAACTTCAATCTAACTTACAATGATTCGACGATAAGGGAGAAGACGTTGTAAGATCATTCCTGTAGAAAAAACAATCCATAACAATACCTGTTAACAAAAAATAAAATACATCTGACAATAAAAAATGGAACATTTATGTCCAGTGAAGAAGTACTGCTCCGGGATAGCCACCAACTAATGATAAATCTCAAAAAAGGTCGTGCCTCTGCAAATCTTCGATGCCATCCAGGCCTTACCACACTCTCTGACATGAAGGGAAACTTTCTACAGTTCGCCTATTTTCTCGGCAGCGGCAAAAATATTAGCTAAGCCATTTACGACCTTGAAGATAGTCTTGAGTTCCTTGGCCTCTAGCAAAGTGCACAGTTTGGAGGGACGGCATCGAACTGGCACAGCAAAGCAATCCGCTCGACATTTTTTATTTGTTACCACAAATTTGTTGTCAATCTGGATGTTCCAGCGATGGATTCCCCATCCCCCTCCTTCGGTATGATTAGGACGGGCAAAGAAGCTAAAAATAGAAACGGTTAAATGAAAAAAAAAGAAAACTGGAATAGTTTACTGCTGTCGGGCCGCTGCTTCGTGATCGCAACTGATGGGCAAACTGCTGACGGATGGTGCCGCCTCTGCAGAATTCCGCCGGGCAACTCGGCAACGTCGAGGGAATCTTCTTCCGATTCCTTGACGAGTTTAGGAGCCTCGGCCATTTCTTCCGTCCTCACTTTTGCCACCGGCGATTCCTCGTTGGGAACCTGGGCAAAAATGTAAAACAAATTTAAAAAAGAAATTCCAGTGGAAGTTGCTAAAATGTTATACCTGGACCTAGTCGAGAGGCCCACCCGTTCAATTACGTGCTGCGAGCTACCCACCAGGGTGTTGACGCTGGCCAGCAATGGGTTGACGTTGATGGAGCCCAGTGCTGGAGCAGGTGGCAATGTCGCCCGTCAGGTCGTCAATGTCGATATCGATGGCTGCCAGCGGCGCATTGTGCCCCGTGCCCCCATCGACTAGTGGATACTTAAAGTTGAACGCAAAAATCACAGACGATCCGGTTATCCAAGCCCGACACCAGGATCTCACTGGGCACTGCATCAGGTCGTTTTATCGACGTTTCGCCCATCAAACCGCCAACCACGTTTGCCGCCCGCTTCTGGTCGGCCATCGGCTGGCTGGCAGAGTCCGAGAGTCCCATAGCCGTGGCCAGCAGCTGCTGGTAGAACTCTTAGCGGAAGTTAGGCGGGAAGGCCAGCAAGTGGTTGCGGAAATCATTGGAAATGATCTCCAGGGCGATGATCTCGATGAAGTGTTGGCGGAGTTGGTACTTCTGGACCTGCGTGATGAGCTGGATGATAGCTAATAAGTCGAAGACGCAGACACCTAGAACACCTAGAACGCCATGATATTGCTCACGCTCGACCCTGGAACCAGTGGAACGTCAAGGAAAAATGAAGAAAAAGCACGAAAAAATCAAACGAAATGATGACAGGATGAATTCCTTGCCCAGCGGAGTGTGTATGATAAAGTTTGGCAACTGAAGAAAAAGAAATTCGGTGGAAAAAGGCTGAGGGACGTACTTGGTGGAATCCGCACGTACCAGCAAATTAAAGACCCCGTTAAAATCAAACTATTATCAGAGCCTCTCAAAATTCTACGACCTGTGTCGTGTTTCGCTTTGATCTGACAGAATTCCTGCTTGAATCACAATCAATCAAATCAAGTAACCTTTCATTTTCTGTAAAATGTTTGATGATGATGAAGAAAGCTAAAACACCGAAATAAGCTTATGAACTTTTTTTCATTATTTTTTTGTTGCTATCTGCCTGAACCTACCTTCTGTCGAAATCCAGAAATCAGGTTCCCCGTTGAGTAAGCTGCTGCTGTAGCCATGCATCCTGTCATGTTGTTTTCAAGCAAGAAAGTGTTGGCTAGTGTCGAGAGAAAGCTGGATCCTCGTGATTGTCAGTTTTTACTTCTACTTGCTGCACTGGACTGTATGAGGGAATAAACACACATCTGGGCGATACGAATTCTCAATGGCACCTAAACATGTCATTTCAACGACTCCCTTTGTCTCAATGATGAGCGAAGTATTGCGATTTCCCTGATTCCAACGAATCAGTGCAGTCAACTTAAACGGAGAAATTTAAATCAGGTCTGGTGGGAAGCGAATGGTTTAGGCAGCAGTAGCCCTTTTTTTCCTTCGAAAATTGAATAATACAATCAGTTCACATATAACGTATCTATATAAATCTATAACATATAAATATCGACTGGAGTTCAGACATCATGAAGAGCAGAGTGAAGCTGCTCCCCAGCATGAGTCAAGTAAGGCTGAGGGTGAAAAAATCCAAATAGAAGTCAACCAAGACTCTCTTTTCAAATTATTCAAACTGTTGCCGATGATGCACCCCACATTAAACGAGGTATTACGGCACCAAGAAAATACTATGAGACATTTGAAATTACTGGATCAAAAAATGGAAGGCATCACAAGAAAACTAGTAGGCGTACACAACACTGGACCATCTGAATCGGAGCATGTTGCCAGATTGCTGTCAAAACTACCCTTAAACTCAGTAGATAAAATGACTGAATTTCTAGGAGAAATCAATGATGCGATTGCTGATAAAAGCATTACGATTGAGTATTTAGTAAGTAAAAATTAAAGGTATTTAATGGACTTATTTGAATTGTTTTTTGTTTTGTTTGTTTTTTTAACTAGAGAAATGCACTCAAACTTGAGGGAGGCTCGACTGCAGAAAAACTCACGATTAATATATTAAAATCCGTGGTTTCTCTTGAATTAGCAACGAAATTTACTTATTTTTGAGTAAAAACTAAAGACGGCGAGGGTGACAGACTCGCGTTTAGCACTACATATATTTGCTGTTAATTATTGAAGAAATCTGTTAGGGAAAACTTTCTGAAATCCGAGTTGGATGAGAAATGTTTTAAAAAACATATTTCAAATTGGCTGAATGGAAGTAAGGATACGAGGAAAAAAATTTAAGTTGTAAACGGGGAATCTGAAATTGATAATTTTATTAACAAATTATGTATTCCGTGTTATTAAATTAACTTACTACATTTTCAATTACATTCTTTCTGCATCTCCAATAAAGAATGTATAATGATTTTCAATATTTTTCTTCGTATTGTCCCTGAGGGTAAGGGTTCAGATTTTTAAATTTTAATAGCGTGTAAGTCTATTGTAAACTGTAAGAGATAGCACAAATTGGTTATCTTTCTCTGTAATATAATAGGGGGGAAATTGTTTGTGGAATAGCAGTTTATTTAGTGAGTGTTTGTAAAGCATAGACATTTCGTGAAACCTTTTGTTGATAATGAGCAAGATTATGGTGAATGAAGGGAGAGAATGAAGACGATTTGGGAGAGAATGAAGACAAAGTATTAAGTGAAATGGAAATGGAAAGCAGAGGAAGATGGCGAGTTCACAGAAGAAGAAGAGATTTTGGAAAACAGAGTAGCTGCAATTGCTATCAAACATCATCTATCAGGAGCTGCTGTAAGATCAATTACTAATTTACTTATCAGTTTAGGTCATAAGAATTATAAGGATCGACGAACTATTTTAAAGACTCCTCGGACAAAACTTGGTTCCTCATATTTTAAACATTTTGGGTTAATCAAAGGGCTTGGTCGTAAATTGAAATCTGGCCTTCTTGGTTCAGCTGGTGCTGAATTACAAATAAGTATTGGCGGACTCCCGCTGTGTAAAAGTCGTCCGACGGTTTTCTGGCCAATTCTTTGTAGGGTTAAGAACGCAAATGATAGCAGCCCATTTCCAGTGTCTATGGTTCTGGAAATGGCGAGAAACCACCTGATTTGAATTTGTATCTCGAGCCATTAATCGAGGAACTTTAACACATTGAAATTAATGGAATTGAAATTAATGGGAAACTGTATTGCTGCAATCATTAGCATTCATTTGTGATGAACCTGCTAGAGCCTTTGTTAGAGGAACAGTTGGTCACACACAAGTTTTCATGACTGTGAAAGATGCGATGTTGTGGGTAAAACAAAAATGAGACGTCGTGTATTTAAATCATTAAATGCACGGCTCAGTACTGACGCAAGCTTCCGTGACAACGAAGAAAACGCCTTTAAAGTAAAATGCATTTTGTTATCGAAGACTATATCCTGCCCAGAGGAAATAGAACCCCGCGCACCCCTTTGTCTCCTCTTAGGTTCTTCCTTCGTCTCTTCTTTCCATTCTTCCCTTGGGGCTGGAAATGGCGACATTTTTTTTTAACCGCGGTAGGGATGTTTAAAAAATAATAATAATAAATAAACTACAATGACTATGGAGGGGAAGTAAATCTTAAAATATTACCTGATAACTAAGGAATGTAGTTATCTAATTAAGAATAGCAACTGAAGACGACTGAAATTGGAAACATTAATTTAACTAAAAATGACACGGGCGAAACTCCATAAGCCGCCATGCAAGAGTTCGTGTCCGAATGGAAAGACAAAGGCAGAGTGAAAAAAAGGGGACCGACCCCTTTCTTCCCCACTCTATTCCTCCCTTCCTTGACTTTCCTTCCATTCGTACCCTTTTCTTATGGACGATGTCAATGCTTTTGGGTTGAGGTTGCACCAAACTGGTATAAAACCTATCCAAGATGGCAACCTCGAACCTATAGATTAGAATGTGTTACTAAATGTTGTTTAACTGAAATTATTTATTGCCTGCCAAAACATTGAATTGTTCAATTCATTTGTTTTAGTCGCATACAAAATTGAGAAACAAGTTCAACAAACTACAAGTTTTGTCTGGTATTAAACAGCTAAACAGTGCTTTCTAATGATAGAAATGTGCTGCCATTGATAAACAAAAATGGGACTTGAAAGTTGAAACATATATAAAGACGACTGGTTGATTATGTGCTATCCTTTTAGCCCTATCCCTACTGACCCCGAGTTCTTGGATTGCTTGTAGTGCCTCTAGCGGATAAAGTACTGTACTGCACTGAGGCTACGAAGGGTTTTGCAGACGAAGATTATTTTCCCTCTGTTTTGGTAAAATTCTTTGCCGGCGTTTAAAAGTCCTAGGTAATTTTTTCATAAACATTTTTATTAAGAATTCATATTGTATTTAATTTTGACGTTTGCCAATTGAAAAAGCAGAGAAATCAATTGAATCATTGCAATTGAATAGAATTAAGCAGAGTGTAGAGATGAAAACGTACACTAGAGGGCAGGACAAGTAGTCCAAGATTGGAGAAATCGGAGGAAGGGTAGCAAGAATGTTGGCGACAGTTGGCCATGTTAATTCTCTTATTGAGAGAATCAACCAGTGGTCTTTATCTGTGCTTGAAATTATATCTAATACAAAATAGGATGAATATACTTCTTGGTTAATAAAATGTGGGGATGTTCTGTTTTTCTTGAATAGTTTTCTTGAATTTGAAGTTGGAAAAGCTTTTGAATTTCTATCCTCGAATGTATGGGGTGCCGTTGTACCTTTTTACCAACAAAGAAATATTAAGCAATAAATTAAACATTACAATAACTTAAATCAATCGTGATCTTGTATTCTAACAGAAATCTAACATTCATTACACAATTCTAACATTCATTTAACATTAATTAAATACCAATAACGCCGAGTTAACACTCTTTTAATTCAAATAAAACATACAAAATGAAATGTAAAATTAATCAAACCATCTATCGATTAACATTGGAGAAAACAATCAATCTTTCGGGTAAGCTATTATTTAATAAACCATGTATTGGCAAACCTAACATTAAATCAAACGTCATTCGCAATCTAACAGATAAATTGATTGCGATAAATTAATCAATCATGTAATCAAACAGTTTATTTTAATAACAATTTAAAGGAAATAGATATGGTTAAAATTTTGAAAATGAATATTTAATTCTATTCCTTGAATCAATCAATTAACAAATGAAGTGTAGAGGCTAACCTAAAAATTAGAAATAAAGAATCATTAAAATTGTAATGTAATTGAAGTTTGAAAAACAATTAAGGAATCAGCAAAGCATTTTTTTGTTGGGTAATAGACTCATTAGCTTTGTGGAATACTTCTCTGTCAGGCCACTAGAGGCATCATAAAATAACAGAAGTCCGCAGAAGTACTCATACGCACGTAGTAGCCTACTCATATTATATATACGCAACCGTCCGCAACAAGCAAAATTTGTCCCGCTCATATATAGGGCGAATTAAAATAAACGTGGAAACTCAGCGAGAGGACTCCAACAACAACAAAAAAAAACGAACGAACATGGCAGAATTTCTAGATAGTTCCACAAAATTGTAGGAAAATGCATTCATGCATTTTTTGCCGTGCCGATATCGAAAGCTATCACCGGAAATCTGGAGAAATTGTCCCATCACAGTTGCGCATATTGGTTGCATTTATTCGTTTTTATATCACGCTCATTTTCTGATACAAAATATATTTGGGAACGTGGATTTAAAATTTGTATTCGTTATCAGAAAATAATTTTCATATTAAAACGAATGTGAACCAACACGCGCGAATCCAGGGACACGTTCCACCAGTGCATTTTCAAAAATAAAAAAAAATTGATTGATGACTGACGCACCTTGTTTGCTACTTTAAAAGTTGTCCCTGATCTCTGCGTGAAGCCAGTCAATTTCCCGATTCCTTATTTCTGGTACATGTATACGATCTGAAATAATTTTTCGTAAAAATGATGGGGGCGAATGGGGATGATGGTAGATCGCCATTCTAGACATAACGAAATGGCATGAAATATAATGAAAATCAAGTACAGAAATCAAATTACAAAATTAGAAGTGCAACAGCATCATAATTGGTGTTTTGTGTTGCGTGATTCTAACCGCTAGATGACAAAGTTTAAAAAAGGGGCGGGGAGAAAAGAATGGAGGCAAAACCATTCGCCATATCCCATATGAGTTGTTAATGCTCCGGGGTTAGTATAGGCTACATTATTTCTGAATTTTTGTTTTATTTTTAATTTGCCCGATTGAATAATAGATAAAAGGTTTGATGCAGGTTTACGGAGCTATTATTTTACATTTGATTTTAAGGTTAGGTTTGATTGCAAGTTAGATTTGATAAATCTAATATCCCTTGTTTGACGCTATGTTACCCTTTGATGTTTGTTTAGATAAGTGTTTTATATAATGTTGTTTGTTTAATTATAGATTGATGTTAAATGATAGGTTTGTTGTTAAAAAGGTACAACGGCACCCCATACCCCATACGAATGCGACGTGCTAGCTCAATTTATCCTTGGGCAATAGCATTAGCTACTTTAACATAATGTAATAGCTAAGGAATTTATTTTCTCGAGCCATCCATCATCGAGTAAAGCGCACACATTTTTTAAATTATTTACAATTAAACTGAAGTGAAATAAAACGAAAAAAATAAATAAAAGAAATTGAATTAGGGCATACGGTTATAAACAGATAAAATATAGTTATTGGTAAAAGAAGCGAGACAATGCGGGCAACGTAATCCCACCAAATAGTAGTAAGTAAATCAAAAAGTTTGGCGTATGGTATTGATGGATTTCTCTGTCGTATACTTCGTCTCAACTCTGGTAAAAGCAACGATGTAGAGGAGCCGTCACGAAGAATATAAATCTGCATAACCAAAAAAAAAAGCTACATGGAGACAGAAAAAAGGAAAAACGAAATAAATATTGTAAAAATGTCAATAGCGCTTAAAATTATATTATTTGAAGTTGTCGACGAATCGGCATTACCTTTCATTTTGTCGTAAAGTGACTTTTCCCGGTGAATGGCCCTTTTTAAATTTCATCCGGCCATTAAGAGAAACATTTCTCACAATAGTTTGTTTTACAAATTCGTTACAAAGTCTCGGATAAAGCCATGGTTTTATTACATATTATATCTTGCACGCTATTGAGGATGCTTCTAAGTCCTTGGATTCTTTATTCGGCGACGTTTTCCCGCTTAAATATTCCTTCCCCATTTCCTCGCAAAGGCATTGAATCAGAATAGATCCTATTACATCATATCCATAAATAACTGATAATTTTCGATAAAAAAAAATAAAATAAGATATTCAGACCAACCATCTTCAGATCGGTAAGCATGGAAACCAGGAATAGAGGCTCTGATGTCAAGGAAATCCATAAAAGGCGCTCGATTGTTCAAATTCTCTTGTGCTGATCCATTTCCCTCTGTCTTTGTTGTGGATGTTCTTTCAAAGGTTACTATGTAATAAGGATTTTAGAAGTTATCGAGTGAAATCTTGAGCAATCAAGTTTAAAATGTAGTCATGAATCAAATACTTTTTGGCTCGTAGCTAATCTGAAATCTTAAAATCTGTCCTGATGGGTGATTACCGTCGGTATTAAAATTCGATCGCGATTCGGACCTTCTGTCAGAAGACTGTCTAAAAGGTGGTTGATTTTCAGTGCCCTGGCAAGCTTGTATGATCCAAATTTTGGATTTCCGTTCAATGAAGGACAATCGTTACTGTTGAACTTATATTTAAGTTCGTTGATATTCAAACTTTTTCCATCGGTTCCTTCCACGACATTCTCATCTCCATGGGAGAGAATGCAAACAATGAGACTGGCGTATGTGGAGAAATCCCGTGATCTTAAACCTTCAATATAATATAAAAGATCTTTCTTCTTCAAGTTTTCGAAAATTTCCACGTCAAATCCCAAGCCTTGAATACCCCTGTCAATTTTGTTTGATCACGTTCAGTTCCGTCTCGATTGCTTCTTGACTGAAATAAAAAAAAATTTATTATTATCAATTTTACTTAAAGTGTAAACACTCAAATTATTTACATCATCAAAAATTTCTTGGTTAAAGATGACGGAGAGTCCCGGTTTGACTCCGTCGGTTATGTCGTAAAGTTTTTAATAATCATGGTAATAATTATCCGGCAGAAAATAATGGGAATCCAAGACTTGGATGAGGCTGCACCTTTCCTTAAGAACGAACTTGATCATTTGCTTCAAATTTCAAAAGAAGGTCTGCTTGTTCGTTTTGATTTGGCAGAGATGGATTCCACCTCGGATTCCACGCAGCACAATACACCGGATCAGAATTACTGTTGATTCTTTGCGAGTTGTTAAATACCGAAAGGATGAAGTCCGTTGGTCAAAACGTAGTGAAAAAAACATCCGAGGACAAACACGTCATCTGCAACATAATCCTCTGGCGCTTTTATCGTTCCTGTTTCCGAAATGGGAGCGATCCATCCGTTCGATCCTCTCGGGCCAGAAACTATTGGACTCTCCTTTGGTTGTTTACTATAAGAGAAATCTGACAGCTTCACCTTGTACTCGTCGGGCTGATCCATGTCGCTAATTTTAGCGATCAAAAAGTTACTCGGCTTCAGGTTTCGGTGGACATATTTCAAATTATGCAGATATTCCAGTCCTTTTGTGCCTTGCCATAAGATCTGTTTTGGTCCTAGTGATTTCTTGATTTTTTCCACAAAAATCTGTTCTCCAATCCAATTGGTTCCCTCATTACTTCTGGTACCGTACAGATCTTCCACGGAACAAATGCACCACTCTGTGATGACGTAACTGTATAGCATTGAAAAAGAATTTGAATTTTAGATTACTCTTTGAATATATTAAATAATGTGACGTATCGCGACATATTACATAAAGTCTCTGTCTTCTTCCATTGCGAAGTAGCGGATGAAATTTCCGTGCAAATTCGGTCGCTGTCGAAGAGCCGCGAGATCCCGAATGACTTCAAGATCTCCATCCCTCATCCTTGATCTTTCAAATTTTCGGATAAAGACCTTCAGCGTCTCACTTTCAAAAGTGCCATGTGAAATGCTACTAAATTTTGTCGAATCATTTTCGCCGTTTTTATTACTTTTCTCGTGTTTTGAGCAATATTGAAGTTTGCTCGATCACTCGGTTTGATTTTGTTCAGCGTACTGTCCGTACATCCTGAAACAGAACGGAAAATCAGATTAAGAAACAACTGGGGAAATGCGCACTTGTGTGTGTGTGTGGAATCAAATTCGACACATTTGAATATGCCACGAGTTTAGATTAGATTAGAACATTTGTAATTGTTATACCTGCTGGTGGTTGCCTTCGTTCATTCTCAGTTTCCTCGGCCATTTAGTTTCGTTTGATAGCTGTTTAAGGAGCGCTGAAAAAGAAACTTAACTTATGATGACTAGAACTAGTTCATTGTGTAGTTCGGCCAACAGAAGGAGGGAAGAGAATGACGCAATAAATTTTTGAAAAATCAAACGATATCAGAACCACTATCTCGATAAATGTCCAATTTGTCCATTGAACCATGAAATATTAAATTTCTTGTCGACCGGCTGTTATATCTGCATCAGTCGAGTTCACGAGATAAGAAAGAAAAAAAACAATTTGGTGTGAATATGTGCGGTTCAAGAGCTCCGGCAACACTAAAGAAAGGGAATGACTGAACTACTTATTATAAATAAGTGATTTGATTAGAAAATTTTGACGTCGTCAGCAGTCACGACATCTACTACACTTTTTTCAATCTAATATGTTGACGGTGATATATGTAATGTGAAGGTGGCAATACTATAAACGGTCAAAGACGACGCAGCCAACGTGGAGAAACCATCGTTAAATACGTTATATATGAGAAAAAATTATCAAACTTAATTATTAATTGACAAACAGGAGTTGGGGGATTGAATATCATATGGGTTTGGGTATGAGGTTTTTGTGGACGCTTCAACATGTTTTTGTGATTTAATAATACACTCTGATGAGTGCAAGGCAAGAATGTTTGAGAAAAGAAGAAAATGAATTATTATAAATGTTAGTTATAATTCAGATTAGATTGTGACTACATATTATTTTACTGAACTTATTTATTGACTGCCCAAACATTGGATTGCTCAATTCATTTGTTTTAGTCGCATACAAATTTGAGGAACAAGTTCAACAAAATACAAGTTTTGTCTGGTATTAAATAGCCAAACAGTGCTTTCTAATGATAGAAATGTGCTGCCATTGATATACAAAAATGGGACTTAAAATTATATAATACAAAATAGGATGAATTTACTTCTTGGTTAATAAAATGTGCTGGGGATGTTCTGTTTTTCTTTAATAGTTTTCTTGAATTTAAAGTTGGACAAGCTTTTGAATTTCTATCCTCGTATCCGACGTGCTAGCTGAATATCCTTGGGCATGATGGTGACACGACTGGCATGAAGAGCACACAGATTGGTGTCTTCAAATAGGCCCACCAAAAATGCCTCGCTGGCCTCCTGCAAGGTGCCAATGGCTCCACTCTGGAATCTCAAGTTCAGTTTGAAGTCCTTCGAGATTTCGCGAACAAGTCGTTGGAAACGAACTCTCGGGATGAGAAGATTGGTCGAGTTTTGGTAGCGACGAATCTCCTTGAGAGCCAGGGCACCAGGACGATAGTGATGTAGATGCTTCTTCTTCTTCAAAAGTTCAGTTTTCAAGCCACTTTGATTGGCGATACGTTGGGAGTGCCTTCCTTTGATTTTCTTCTGTGCGGCAAGGGCAGTAAGTTGGCCAGCAGCACGGGTCGATTTGCGAGCAGTTTGCTTTTCTCGTACCATTTTAATCGAATAAGTTCTTTGCAAAACGTTTCTGAGTTCTGACAGACAGTTGTGTTTTCCTATAGGCTAACCAACGCTTTCCCCTTGTTTACGCTTTTGGTTAAAGTTAAAGGCTTTTTAAGGCTATCACTAGGTGGCGTTTGACCGACATAAAAAATAGCAAACTAGTTTTAAAAAAGAATGTGATCTTTGTTCATAATTTCATATTATATTACTGTCCAAACAACTTCGGGAAATATCCATTTTTCAAAAGTATCAAATCTCTTATAAATTTTACGAATTGTATAAAAAAAATTAAAACGAATGCACATTCTTCGGTTCAATTTCTCGATAAATATTGTCGAGCCCCGAATCCCGAAATAGAAATCAAAATAAACTCGAGAAAACAACAGAGGAGGGGGGAAACAAATTTTGTAGAATAGAACAAATTCGAGGTCTCGTGTCTCTGATGATGCCACCGAGTAATAATAACTATGCGAATTTTCTGATGTTTGGCCGTCGCTCCAGAATTTGTCGTGGGACATTCCAGACGTTTGCCGAGCGATGCGTTTGGGTTATCTGGTCGAGTGGACGTGGAATGATTACCCATTGGAGCAATTCAAAATGTCCTCCGGCCAGTTTCGCTTTATTTTAAAATTAAATTTAAAAAAGAAAATACGATTGAAATTCAAGCACATAAAAAAAAACCATTTTCGTTTTCTTTAAAACAAAAAAAAAATTTGTTTGACTGTTCCAGTTCTATTCTTCACGTTTCGGATGGATGCATGGAACCGTTTATCGCTCGCGTTCCGAGTCGATCCCCCAAACTGATGATCCCGATTCCATCCTATATTATGGCATTCCCATCTGCTGAGAAGATAATTGTAAAAATAAATTTCAAATTTTTCCGCCAACAAATTGTATTCTTTGTTCAGGAACAGTCACGATTAAAGTTTTAATTCTTGATTACAAAACAAAATAAGGTGAGAAACGGTACTGAATGGAGCGAAGTGTAAATAAAAATCCACGGCTTATTTCGGGCCAACGACACGGGCCAACTTCAACAGCGGTTGAAAAATGTGAATCCACAACGACTCCGGTAAACTGCGATTCAATCTTTCTTGCACTTCAGCTTCTTCCAAATGAGACACGTACTGCGGAAACGGCTCGGGGAAACCCAGCGATCGGGCGTAAGTGGCGTGATCTGTAAGAGCAGCGATGAAATGGCCCGTTTCGTCACTTATTCCGTCGCTGTTCTCGTCAGCACTGCCGACGGCTTGGCGAAGTTTCCAACACGGGCGGAGATCGCTGCTCAATTTCCTTTTCTTCTTGGCCGTTTTCTGGGTCAGCTGGACGACCGAGTAATGCTCCAAATAGGCTGGAGCTTTAATTGTTTTCATCTTGCTTCTGGTATCGCGCTGGAAAAGCATCCGGTCGTGTTTCTCCTGCCAGTTGGCTGGCAGAGGTTGGTTTATGGCCTGTGAGCATCGCATTACAATGTACAGTAAGACCTTTTATTTTAAAAAGACTCAGGAGCCTTCAAATATGTTTATACCACGATATCTTCAAGAATCCAAGGGTATTTGATGAAAAAAGGCTCTCGGCTGAGCGGAAGACAGGAAATGGACGAATGGTCGTTGTTGATGACTTGCTCCAATTGCGGATTAAAATTCTGTTCCGGAATATTAGTCCATCTAATAAAATCAAAATTCCGCTTTATAGCTTTACGTTTGAAATTATTTTTACGATTTTTTTAAATACGGACACCAGACGATGTTTGGTGGAGCCTTGGGCATCCTTCATGTCAAATGTGATCGGTTCCATCTGGAGAAATCTGAAAAAAAGAAAGAAAATGTATTAGCTCTCTCAGCAGATATTTTCCAATACAGCATTTCAAACCTCGAAATGATTATGTGGTAACAGGCAACATTCTCCACGGCCCACAAGAGTGGCGTTTCCTCGTTGTTGCGTTCGATGCAATTCTTGACGTGGTAGAAATCGAAAAAAGCCTCTCCATACTCTACAGAAATTAGAAGAAACTCAGTTTCATTGTGAATAATAATCAAATATTACAGATACTCGTCAACGTACCTCCTTCAGAAAATTGTCTTCTACCCACTTCTCGGCCGGCGGGTTGGTGACACTTGGGATCGAATTTCTTGGCCGGGAGGCAAGAAACGAGTAAATGAACGGGACACAATTTGGCCCATTGTTCGTCCTTCATTCGATTGGCGTTTTTCAGGACTGCGAATTCAACGCCGTTAAGCTCGTACACTTCGTTCCATCGGTCGTAGGCCCAATACTGATCCAATTCAAGTCTCAGTGAATTAAGGGCGTAGTTGACGGCTCCGAGATTGTCGTGGAGTACGACGACACGAAGAGCAGGTTGCCCTTTCTTGGACAGATGCCGGTTCAGTTGGACGGGTAAATCTTGGTGAAGGAAACTTCTCAGCTGTCGGAGAAATTGTTAAAGAATATTCTTGAAAATACCTAGTGAAAAAGGTAAGTACTTTCAAGGCCCAGTCGGGGCGGGGGTGAAGGAGGCCGTGGGATTCTGCCGTGAAACTGGCGCAGAGGAAGCAAAACCATGGCGTCTTCTGCATGATAACGGACATTGATCCCTCGCCAACCAGCAGCTCAACACAATACGAGCAAAATACTCTTTTAATTCATTAAAAAAAAATCACGTTGAGTTCGTGAAAGAAAAAGTTTTTAAAAAATCAAAAAATTTTACCTGGAACATGAACTATTTTCGCATACCAGACAATTTCCCGTGGAACCACAGATGGCGCAACTCACCTGATTAAAATGAATCAAGAAATTATTCTAAGCAATTCAATTTTATAATTCAAATTAAATAAAGCACTTACGTGAATATCGTCCTCTCCAATGCTGTAACTCGTTGCGAGAAGTTCATTCTGCATAAATAACATAAGAAAAAAAAACAATTATTCAGCGCTCATAATTAATTAGGAAAAAGAGAATAGACTATATCACCTTGCATTCGCGATTACATAAACTTCCAAAGAAGAGCGGATGTTCCATACACGGGCCCATAATTTCCACATGACAACCGAGACAGAAGTAATCCATGTCCAAAGTTCCGGCCTTGATCCTGTCCACCACGGCTATTGTAACAAGATCTTGGCGTGTTGAGATTTGACATAACAATTTTTAAAAAGATGCAATATTGCAGACGAAGATTTACCAATGTCGCAATCCCGCGGGCCGTAAGTGAAATCATCTGCTCCGGAATTTTTTTTCTTCTTTAACTTCATGTTGTTGCTGCCCTGGAACAGTGACAGGCGATACTCCTTTTTCTCGTTGGCGATCCTCTTCAACTTGGTGTTGGTGTCTTTGATCCGGTCCATGGAACGTTGCAGCCATTTCGGGAACTCGTCCAAGACCACTGGAATTATTTTTTTCAGAAATGGGTGTTGATAATAAAGGTTGACGTAATAATAGAAAAATAATTACCATCTCGACTTTTGGTGCTCTTTGACGACGCCAAGAGTTTGATGGCCCACGCCTTTAATTTGTCAGCCGTGCTTTTAACTAATTTCGTGTGATCTCTGTTAAAGGCGAGTGCCTGTGGATTTAAAAAAAATAATACGTTTGATGTCAAGAATTGGCAATATTAAAAATTTATAGTCGTATTTAACCCGCAGGGCTTCTAAGACTCCTCTTTCATAGAGGCTGTTGCAAGCTTGATTTAACAGGCTGGCTAACCGGTCATCTAGAAAACTGCCCAGTTTTTCCGCCGGCATCTATTTTTAACTCACAATAATTACAATTAAAAACTTGCACCAAAGTCGAAAAAGTGTTGGGATATGTGAACCTCTGACACGGTTTGATGGCCGCCGAACCAAAATATCCAGTAACTAGTCGGTTTTCTCGGAGGTGGCAGCCCACAGTCATTGTGAGTTACAACGATTCCTTTGTCGTATATCGAGATTATCGACAAGCAAATATATAAAATAACACGAATAACGATTTGGCAACAATTATGATCAGAATGTCTTAAATAAAAACTAATAAGTAAAAAAATAAAATTTAATATAAAAGCGTGACTTACCGGGCCACCAAGGCCAGCCATCTAGCTTAGCCCAGACGATTGTCCCCAGTCGAATAGATTTACGGGAGGCTAACGTCTTTTTTGGTTCGGCGACTTCACCATTTCCAGCTGATTTTCCTTCACTTTTGCTGCTGCTGTTGCTACCGATTTTGTTATTAGCCATCTTTGGCAGAAATTCAATTGAATCTAAACCAAAACTCGCTCTGCATGACTTCACTGCCCAGTAACGAACTGTAAACTGCACTTGAGGAAATTGCGCAGTTAACTTTTCTCCTTCCCTAACCTCCTGTTTGAAAGAGGTCAAATGAGGAGACAATGCGGATAGAGGGTGAGTGGGGGGAAGGAGGAGGCTATGCTATGCAAGATGAGCCTGGGAGACTTTTGTTTTTTCAACGACGATGACCTTTCGCCATTGCGTTGTTTCAGAGATAAAATTTGCGTTTCTGCCTCTGTTTTCTTTCTGCCATTTTCAATTAAATATGTTACCTAGATGGCTTAATCAGAGACCATTTATTTCGAGAGTTTAAATGGAAATTTCAGCAAAAAATCTCCGATGTCGTAGACAAATCAGAGGATGTCACACGTCAGAAGTTGAGGTGCAATTGGGTGCAAATTGCAATCGATCAAAAGATGTACTGAAACTTAGCATTCCATGATTTCAAGTCGTCGATTTTAAGTATAAACATTGAAATTAACTGTAACGTGATTAATTCTTTGAACATCACCAATTGTTAAATTCCGCTAACCTGATATTCTGATATATTTTCGAGTCAACCTTTATCCACTATGATCGGTCGACCATCACGTCTATGTTAAACGCAATAGCTGTGCGCCTTTTTCCACTCTCGCCCCTATAAAAGCTCCCCAGCAAAAACACTCACAGAAAAAGCAAAATCAAAATCAGATGTGTGCAACAATAGCGTCAAGCCGTCGACAACATGAGAAGAACAAGGAAATTGAGACATTTTGCCCAGCAATGAGGTATATTGGTGGGAAAACCCAGTGATAACTGATAATTACCCTCCTCTCGCAATCCCCGCTCCCGATATCTAGCCTATACCCTAGGGTGTGATGATGAGTTCCATTAGGGATTACCATCGCCAAGACCATCAGCAGAGAGCGGCGATTGACTTTAATAGACCAATCTGTGCTGACACAGCACGCACATACTCAAATTCTGTCAGGGATGCAAACGCGCAAGAGGCAGAAAACAAAAATAAGACCCAAGCCCATAAGGTTCAATGATATCGCGCCGGCTATTTTTTTCTTTTCGCCGCATCACATTTTCTTCTGACTTGATGTGTCTATTTGATGGAAACGTGGAGAAAAGCGTTAGTATATGACGCGGGGTAGTAGTTTGATATTTATCTAATAGTCAATTGTAATATTAATAATGACCGTAGATGAGACCGAGCGAAGCGGGGCGACATAGCCGAGGTAGTGGCCGTGGCCATGTTGGTCTGATTTGTTGGACATCTTGGATGATGTCTCCACTTCGACCTGGTGGTGGAGATTTCACAATTGCACAGGCCCCACGCAATTCAAAAAATGTGATGCTCCTAGGTCATAGGATTTCTGGTGACTGACTCATTTCAATGGGTCCCGACTAGTTTCCAGCAGCAGCAGCTCTCAATTTTTGCGACGCTATATTACAGCTATCTGGTCGTTTTGAGAAGGGAAAGAAAAAATAACTCGCCCCGGTTTAAAAATAAAAAAATCCTTAAAAACTCGGAAAGCAAATTTTTTTTTTTGTCAAACGGACCTGCATAGTCTTGGACCGGTGCCCGGAAGAGAATAACGAAAACAACATTCGGGGACCTGTATAACTCCCACAAGAATTCGGCCACATTTTATGTTGATCCACTTGACATTGTCATTTTGTTCTAATCAGCGAAAGAGTTTGAAAAAATTACAATCGATTTGAATTACCCGCCAAAATGCAAATAAAATAATAAAATTTAAGGTTGGCTAATTGCGAGCCCGAAGGGCGAAGCTAATAATCGCATACGCAGAAAAAAAAAGCCATGTCACTTTGTCTGTATGTATGTATGTCCCGCACCATAGCTCAGGTGTTTCAAGACAGATTTCGGACTTTTTGGTATTAAAAATTAGACAAAAAATATGCGGTGCGACCAGGAAAAAAATAATTTCATTTACTTAATTAGTTTTCCCGTAATTAATGAAAAACTGTTAAAATAATTGTTTTACGACTAGTGACATCTGGCGTTTGCGACTACAACATTTTCATTTTAGATCAAAATAAATCACCACCAGATGACCATAGCATCGCCGTGATGACGCAATCTTTGATGTCCAAACCATGACGCAACAATCAGATTTGCATTTATGTTTTGCAGTAATTAAACTAAAAGATGGTTATTTTTAAATTCAATTATTGAACTTTATTTGCAGTTGGTTACTTTACCTAACCTAACCAAGAGAGTTGAGCAAACTAAACGTAAATAACTTGCAAGGTTATTCAACTGTGATAGGAAAATCCCGTTTTAAGACCAAAAAGTCTGTGAAG
Source organism: Daphnia pulex (assembly GCF_021134715.1). Taxonomy (NCBI): domain Eukaryota; kingdom Metazoa; phylum Arthropoda; class Branchiopoda; order Diplostraca; family Daphniidae; genus Daphnia; species Daphnia pulex. The sequence continues at coordinate 2,730,991 of NC_060021.1, read as the reverse complement.
AAAAGTGTGAATCGTGAATCAGTCCGAATTAACAATAGGCCCTGATTTTGTCATTTAAGACAGTTTTCAACTGGCTTACGACTATCCCTTCGCGGCGAGCTGATAAGCTTGCTTTTCTATCTTAATTCAGTCGTCTCGTTTATACTGCTTATTATACATTACATTAACAACTAGACTATCTTCTTTTGTATAGATTTCATACTCGGCCTGTGCGCATGTTGTTGGCAGGGTTGTGAGGGGTTGTGCTGTCACGCAGAGGGAAAACAATAGCACTGGCTGGTGGCTTTGTCGAAATCTCAACTGTTGGAACTCTTAAACGAGATTAATGAATGCCGCTCATACCAGGCCTAAATACGTATTACTACATAATGATGATTTAGTTTTGCTAGACCATTCCAGGTGATCGGCGACACAATTGCTAAGCTTAGGTCGGCTTAGGTTCTACCGGGTTGTACAAGGTAATCGAAATGAGTCCTTCAGTTGTTATTTAAAAAAAAGGACATTATAGAGACAATGGACGAGTATAGTTTCAGTGGTTATTGAGCTTCCGTGTGTTGACAGGTGACATGCAGGGTAGGATCGCGCGGATGTAGAATAGGGAGGATGAATCTTTAGCGGTTAAGGTCAAAATGTCAGGATTCATTGAGAATTTTCTATTCCGTCATAGCTGGATTTGATTCGACAATATTTACCGAGAAATTGAACCGGAGAGCATCCATAACTTCCTCGTTTTTATTTTTGTCAAACAATTCGTAAAATAGTTAAAAGATTTGATACTTTTGAAATATTGCTATTTCTCGAAAGTGATTTTCCTCATTAATATGAACAAAGTTCACGTCAAACATCATTTTTTCGCCCAATTAGATTGAAATTGACTTGGCTACTCTATTTTAATGTCTATTTTTTATGTCTTATCTTCAAACGCCATCTAGCGATAGCCTTACAAAGCCTTTAAAATGCGTAAACAAGGAGAAAACGTTGAACTGATTAACAAAGTTCAAACTCACTTCAACGGTTGAAGTGACTACGTGACTGATAAAATAACCGACTACTGGACTGCCTCCCAAGATAAGAAAAAACAGCAGAACTCAGAAACGTTTCGCCAATGCAACTCGTGCGTATAACTTTAAAGAACGAAGGCGGGAAAAGTCTTGGAAATTTCGGATAAACTTTTTACCCCTTTTCTAGTAGTGGTTTGCTGAATGTTATTATCTCCAAAGTCATTATCTAAATCTGATTACATATTCAACATCCGAGAGCTATTTTTGACAGGTACTAAATTATTTACATTATTATAAATATTTCAATGTTTCACAGTGTGTTTTTATAGTTTAAAGATGGTAATTCCGGAACAGCAGCTTCAGGAAGCAACTGCGGTTACCGGCGACGGTTACCACGCCGAACGGATTCGCTCATTTCTATCGTTCTGGCAATATATCAATCGGTTGGTGGATGAATGCAATCTGCACCGTGAGATTCAGCGTTCGTTAAAAGCCATACGCCCACAATTTATTTCTGGATACGAGTACCGCGAAAACAATGAAATATCTCACAATTTCATCTATTTCATCATGGTAAATTTTCTCGTGCATCATTTCCCTTTAATATTATTAATTACATTCTTTATTTAGCAACCCCCAATTTTGGTAGCCGGATGGGACGGACGGAGAGAAGCGTTGGAAGCCATAATGGACATGATGCCAAGAGCTCCAAGAGTTAGGCGTAGGCGATCTCAATTTGTCCAGAGGCAAGTCAGAAAACGCAGACACAACAACGCTCGCCGTCATCTCCGCCGTAACCGTAACCGTTAACAAAAGTCGGGCTAAACAAAATTCGTTTTAAGTTTTTCAAGTCAGTTCAAAATTGCATTTAATTGCATTTAATTGCTTGCATTTTGACAGAGTTTGAAAAAATTACAATCGATTTGAATTACCCGCCAAAATGCAAATAAAATAATAAAATTTAAGGTTGGCTAATAATTCAGTCGTCTCGTTTATACTGCTTATTATACATTACATTAACAACTAGACTATCTTCTTTTGTATAGATTTCAGACTCGGCCTGTGCGCATGTTGTTGGCAGGGTTGTGCGGGGTTGTGCTGTCACGCAGAGGGAAAACAACAGTGTTCAATAACGCGCGGGGTTGGGAATCAGTTACTTGTATTTCACGAATAAGAATCACTGACAATACAAGGGGGAAACTAGAATGAGTGTCACGGCTGCCGGCTGGCAGGCGACCTAGTTTGCCCTTCAAAACTCAAACAAAAACGTGACTTGACTTGACTCGATCTTTTCTCTCGACTGACTGCCTTCCGACTCTGCTACTACGCGCGAGGTGGGCGCAAGGCCGCTGCGGCTGGGGAAGCCCCATCTGGCTCGTTTGGAACAAATAGCACTGGCTGGTGGCTTTGTCGAAATCTCAACTGTTGGAACTCTTAAACGAGATTAATGAATGCCGCTCATACAGGCCTAAATACGTATTACATCCGAGAGCTATCTCAACATCCGAGAGCTATTTTTGACAGGTACTAAATTATTTACATTATTATAAATATTTCAATGTTTCACAGTGTGTTTTTATAGTTTAAAGATGGTAATTCCGGAAAAGCAGCTTCAGGAAGCAACTGCGGTTACCGGCGACGGTTACCACGCCGAACGGATTCGCTCATTTCTATCGTTCTGGCAATATATCAATCGGTTGGTGGATGAATGCAATCTGCACCGTGAGATTCAGCGTTCGTTAAAAGCCATACGCCCACAATTTATTTCTGGATACGAGTACCGCGAAAACAATGAAATATCTCACAATTTCATCTATTTCATCATGGTAAATTTTCTCGTGCATCATTTCCCTTTAATATTATTAATTACATTCTTTATTTAGCAACCCCCAATTTTGGTAGCCGGATGGGACGGACGGAGAGAAGCGTTGGAAGCCATAATGGACATGATGCCAAGAGCTCCAAGAGTTAGGCGTAGGCGATCTCAATTTGTCCAGAGGCAAGTCAGAAAACGCAGACACAACAACGCTCGCCGTCATCTCCGCCGTAACCGTAACCGTTAACAAAAGTCGGGCTAAACAAAATTCGTTTTAAGTTTTTCAAGTCAGTTCAAAATTGCATTTAATTGCATTTAATTGCTTGCATTTTGACAGAGTTTGAAAAAATTACAATCGATTTGAATTACCCGCCAAAATGCAAATAAAATAATAAAATTTAAGGTTGGCTAATAATTCAGTCGTCTCGTTTATACTGCTTATTATACATTACATTAACAACTAGACTATCTTCTTTTGTATAGATTTCAGACTCGGCCTGTGCGCATGTTGTTGGCAGGGTTGTGCGGGGATGTGCTGTCACGCAGAGGGAAAACAATAGTGTTCAATAACGCGCGGGGTTGGGAATCAGTTACTTGTATTTCACGAATAAGAATCACTGACAATACAAGGGGGAAACTAGAATGAGTGTCACGGCTGCCGGCTGGCAGGCGCGACCTAGTTTGCCCTTCAAAACTCAAACAAAAACTTGACTTGACTTGACTCGATCTTTTCTCTCGACTGACTGCCTTCCGACTCTGCTACTACGCGCGAGGTGGGCGCAAGGCCGCTGCGGCTGGGGAAGCCCCATCTGGCTCGTTTGGAACAAATAGCACTGGCTGGTGGCTTTGTCGATATCTCAACTGTTGGAACTCTTAAACGAGATTAATGAATGCCGCTCATACCAGGCCTAAATACGTATTACATCCGAGAGCTATCTCAACATCCGAGAGCTATTTTTGACAGGTACTAAATTATTTACATTATTATAAATATTTCAATGTTTCACAGTGTGTTTTTATAGTTTAAAGATGGTAATTCCGGAACAGCAGCTTCAGGAAGCAACTGCGGTTACCGGCGACGGTTACCACGCCGAACGGATTCGCTCATTTCTATCGTTCTGGCAATATATCAATCGGTTGGTGGATGAATGCAATCTGCACCGTGAGATTCAGCGTTCGTTAAAAGCCATACGCCCACAATTTATTTCTGGATACGAGTAACGCGTAAACAATGAAATATCTCACAATTTCGTCTATTTCATCATGGTAAATTTTCTCGTGCATCATTTCCCTTTAATATTATTAATTACATTCTTTATTTAGCAACCCCTAATTTTGGTAGCCGGATGGGACGGACGGAGAGAAGCGTTGGAAGCCATAATGGACATGATGCCAAGAGCTCCAAGAGTTAGGCGTAGGCGATCTCAATTTGTCCAGAGGCAAGTCAGAAAACGCAGACACAACAACGCTCGCCGTCATCTCCGCCGTAACCGTAACCGTTAACAAAAGTCGGGCTAAACAAAATTCGTTTTAAGTTTTTCAAGTTAGTTCAAAATTGCATTTAATTGCATTTAATTGCTTGCATTTTGACAGAGTTTGAAAAAATTACAATCGATTTGAATTACCCGCCAAAATGCAAATAAAATAATAAAATTTAAGGTTGGCTAATAATTCAGTCGTCTCGTTTATACTGCTTATTATACATTACATTAACAACTAGACTATCTTCTTTTGTATAGATTTCAGACTCGGCCTGTGCGCATGTTGTTGGCAGGGTTGTGCGGGGTTGTGCTGTCACGCAGAGGGAAAACAATAGCACTGGCTGGTGGCTTTGTCGAAATCTCAACTGTTGGAACTCTTAAACGAGATTAATGAATGCCGCTCATACCAGGCCTAAATACGTATTACATCCGAGAGCTATCTCAACATCCGAGAGCTATTTTTGACAGGTACTAAATTATTTACATTATTATAAATATTTCAATGTTTCACAGTGTGTTTTTATAGTTTAAAGATGGTAATTCCGGAACAGCAGCTTCAGGAAGCAACTGCGGTTACCGGCGACGGTTACCACGCCGAACGGATTCGCTCATTTCTATCGTTCTGGCAATATATCAATCGGTTGGTGGATGAATGCAATCTGCACCGTGAGATTCAGCGTTCGTTAAAAGCCATACGCCCACAATTTATTTCTGGATACGAGTACCGCGAAAACAATGAAATATCTCACAATTTCATCTATTTCATCATGGTAAATTTTCTCGTGCATCATTTCCCTTTAATATTATTAATTACATTCTTTATTTAGCAACCCCCAATTTTGGTAGCCGGATGGGACGGACGGAGAGAAGCGTTGGAAGCCATAATGGACATGATGCCAAGAGCTCCAAGAGTTAGGCGTAGGCGATCTCAATTTGTCCAGAGGCAAGTCAGAAAACGCAGACACAACAACGCTCGCCGTCATCTCCGCCGTAACCGTAACCGTTAACAAAAGTCGGGCTAAACAAAATTCGTTTTAAGTTTTTCAAGTCAGTTCAAAATTGCATTTAATTGCATTTAATTGCTTGCATTTTGACAGAGTTTGAAAAAATTACAATCGATTTGAATTACCCGCCAAAATGCAAATAAAATAATAAAATTTAAGGTTGGCTAATAATTCAGTCGTCTCGTTTATACTGCTTATTATACATTACATTAACAACTAGACTATCTTCTTTTGTATAGATTTCAGACTCGGCCTGTGCGCATGTTGTTGGCAGGGTTGTGCGGGGTTGTGCTGTCACGCAGAGGGAAAACAATAGCACTGGCTGGTGGCTTTGTCGAAATCTCAACTGTTGGAACTCTTAAACGAGATTAATGAATGCCGCTCATACCAGGCCTAAATACGTATTACATCCGAGAGCTATCTCAACATCCGAGAGCTATTTTTGACAGGTACTAAATTATTTACATTATTATAAATATTTTAATGTTTCACAGTGTGTTTTTATAGTTTAAAGATGGTAATTCCGGAACAGCAGCTTCAGGAAGCAACTGCGGTTACCGGCGACGGTTACCACGCCGAACGGATTCGCTCATTTCTATCGTTCTGGCAATATATCAATCGGTTGGTGGATGAATGCAATCTGCACCGTGAGATTCAGCGTTCGTTAAAAGCCATACGCCCACAATTTATTTCTGGATACGAGTACCGCGAAAACAATGAAATATCTCACAATTTCATCTATTTCATCATGGTAAATTTTCTCGTGCATCATTTCCCTTTAATATTATTAATTACATTCTTTATTTAGCAACCCCCAATTTTGGTAGCCGGATGGGACGGACGGAGAGAAGCGTTGGAAGCCATAATGGACATGATGCCAAGAGCTCCAAGAGTTAGGCGTAGGCGATCTCAATTTGTCCAGAGGCAAGTCAGAAAACGCAGACACAACAACGCTCGCCGTCATCTCCGCCGTAACCGTAACCGTTAACAAAAGTCGGGCTAAACAAAATTCGTTTTAAGTTTTTCAAGTTAGTTCAAAATTGCATTTAATTGCATTTAATTGCTTGCATTTTGACAGAGTTTGAAAAAATTACAATCGATTTGAATTACCCGCCAAAATGCAAATAAAATAATAAAATTTAAGGTTGGCTAATAATTCAGTCGTCTCGTTTATACTGCTTATTATACATTACATTAACAACTAGACTATCTTCTTTTGTATAGATTTCAGACTCGGCCTGTGCGCATGTTGTTGGCAGGGTTGTGCGGGGTTGTTCTGTCACGCAGAGGGAAAACAATAGTGTTCAATAACGCGCGGGGTTGGGAATCAGTTACTTGTATTTCACGAATAAGAATCACTGACAATACAAGGGGGAAACTAGAATGAGTGTCACGGCTGCCGGCTGGCAGGCGCGACCTAGTTTGTCCTTCAAAACTCAAACAAAAACGTGACTTGACTTGACTCGATCTTTTCTCTCGACTGACTGCCTTCCGACTCTGCTACTACGCGCGAGGTGGGCGCAAGGCCGCTGCGGCTGGGGAAGCCCCATCTGGCTCGTTTGGAACAAATAGCACTGGCTGGTGGCTTTGTCGAAATCTCAACTGTTGGAACTCTTAAACGAGATTAATGAATGCCGCTCATACCAGGCCTAAATACGTATTACATCCGAGAGCTATCTCAACATCCGAGAGCTATTTTTGACAGGTACTAAATTATTTACATTATTATAAATATTTCAATGTTTCACAGTGTGTTTTTATAGTTTAAAGATGGTAATTCCGGAACAGCAGCTTCAGGAAGCAACTGCGGTTACCGGCGACGGTTACCACGCCGAACGGATTCGCTCATTTCTATCGTTCTGGCAATATATCAATCGGTTGGTGGATGAATGCAATCTGCACCGTGAGATTCAGCGTTCGTTAAAAGCCATACGCCCACAATTTATTTCTGGATACGAGTAACGCGTAAACAATGAAATATCTCACAATTTCGTCTATTTCATCATGGTAAATTTTCTCGTGCATCATTTCCCTTTAATATTATTAATTACATTCTTTATTTAGCAACCCCTAATTTTGGTAGCCGGATGGGACGGACGGAGAGAAGCGTTGGAAGCCATAATGGACATGATGCCAAGAGCTCCAAGAGTTAGGCGTAGGCGATCTCAATTTGTCCAGAGGCAAGTCAGAAAACGCAGACACAACAACGCTCGCCGTCATCTCCGCCGTAACCGTAACCGTTAACAAAAGTCGGGCTAAACAAAATTCGTTTTAAGTTTTTCAAGTTAGTTCAAAATTGCATTTAATTGCATTTAATTGCTTGCATTTTGACAGAGTTTGAAAAAATTACAATCGATTTGAATTACCCGCCAAAATGCAAATAAAATAATAAAATTTAAGGTTGGCTAATAATTCAGTCGTCTCGTTTATACTGCTTATTATACATTACATTAACAACTAGACTATCTTCTTTTGTATAGATTTCAGACTCGGCCTGTGCGCATGTTGTTGGCAGGGTTGTGCGGTGTTGTGCTGTCACGCAGAGGGAAAACAATAGCACTGGCTGGTGGCTTTGTCGAAATCTCAACTGTTGGAACTCTTAAACGAGATTAATGAATGCCGCTCATACCAGGCCTAAATACGTATTACTACCTAATGATGATTTAGTTTTGCTAGACCATTCCAGGTGATCGGCGACACAATTGCTAAGCTTAGGTCGGCTTAGGTTCTACCGGGTTGTACAAGGTAATCGAAATGAGTCCTTCAGTTGTTATTTAAAAAAAAGGACATTATAGAGACGTTGGACGAGTATAGTTTCGGTGGTTATTGAGCTTCCGTGTGTTGACAGGCGACATGCAGGGTAGGATCGCGCGGATGTAGAATAGGGAGGATGAATCTTTAGCGGTTAAGGTCAAAATGTCAGGATTCATTGAGAATTTTCTATTCCGTCACAGCTGGATTTGATTCGACAATATTTACCGAGAAATTGAACCGGAGAGCATCCATAACTTCCTCGTTTTTATTTTTGTCAAACAATTCGTAAAATAGTTAAAAGATTTGATACTTTTGAAATATTGCTATTTCTCGAAAGTGATTTTCCTCATTAATATGAACAAAGTTCACGGCAAACATCATTTTTTCGCCCAATTAGATTGAAATTGACTTGACTACTCTATTTTAATGTCTATTTTTGATGTCTTATCTTCAAACGCCATCTAGCGATAGCCTTACAAAGCCTTTAAAATGCGTAAACAAGGAGAAAACGTTGAACTGATTAACAAAGTTCAAACTCACTTCAACGGTTGAAGTGACTGCGTGACTGATAAAATAACCGACTACTGGACTGCCTCCCAAGATAAGAAAAAACAGCAGAACTCAGAAACGTTTCGCCAATGCAACTCGTGCGTATAACTTTAAAGAACGAAGGCGGGAAAAGTCTTGGAAATTTCGGATAAACTATACTTTTACCCCTTTTCTAGTAGTGGTTTGCCGAATGCCGCTAAGAGGGTACTACTGTATATCCGGGGTACGAAGGAAGGGCCTAGTACAGTACCCTACCTACGAATCCATTTTTGCTATTTTTAAAAAAGATTGTCTGAGTTTGGACTCGATCTTTCATCCCATCGCACGTTTAGTCAGTCGCACAACCACTATACTACATCACACATACCTAATCTAGATATAAATAATGATTAATTAAAATCCATATATAATAAAACAGCAAGCTTTTGGGGGAGGAGCCTGTGTCTGTCACGGACATTTTGGGGGAGGAGCCTGTGTCTGTGTCAACACAGGCTCCTCCCCCAAAATGGAACATGCCCAAACATGCCAATCACCACCAGATGTCGTTGCCGTGATGACGCAACAACCAGCATCACCGCCAGATGTCTATAGCATCGCCGTTATGACGAAATCTTCAAGTACTGGGCAGATTTCCCACGAAAAAATCTATTACGGGCAGATGATTAAGCTACAGAAAAGCGAATAGCAAAAGAGTCCGAATTTACGCTAGACAAAAGTTCCCCGGATTTGAACGGGGCTCAGGTTACTCGTAACCGCTAGATTTCCCGACCAATTTTTTCACAAGTCTGGACGAGCCCAGACGAGCCTAGACAAGATTAATTCAGTCAAGGGCGTTAAGGGCAAATCTTGGCCTCAACCGTCATCCACTAATAAAGACCTACTACCGTGGTAATATTACGTCACGATTGCGTACTATTGCCGAATTCCCTTCGTACGCGTATCTTCGTATCGCTTCGTATGGAAATGGAGGGGTACGAAATTTCTTTGTGAACACCCCTACGAAGACGGTACTACTTACTACGCAGCACTCATGTCAACACCCAGAACAACGAGTTCAAATTCAAATGACATTTTTTAGATGTCATTGAGAACTCGAATCGCCTAGATGTGTTCCGTTACCTTACAGTCCAGTGCCGCGCTAGTAGAAGAGTCGAAACTGACAATCACGGGGATCAAGCTTCCTCATCTCGATACTATAGCCAACACTTTCCTGCTCGGAAAACATGGCAGAGCACTAACTGGGATGCCTGATGACTCTCTCTCGGCAACAGCAGCTAACGTATAACGGGTGGAAAATGGTCATTTCCGGATTCCGGCTGGAAGGTTATAATAAGCAGATAGCAAAAAAAAAAAAAAAAAAAAAAAATAATAACAAATAAGAAAAGTTAACTAGTTTATTTCTGAAGGGTTTTAGCTTTCTTTTTCAGGGCTTTGCCTTTTGCTTTTAAATTCGTTTAAATTAATTGCATGATCTCGCAGATTTTTGGCCCTTGCCACCATCTTGAGCCCTGTAGTTTTCAGTAGATTGGCGAACCCATCTTCGTACTCTGACTTTTGAGTCTTGCGCTTGGCAAGCAGTTTGCCAATCCATGTACGTTTTTTCCGGTCCGGTGCTTCGGTCGCGCCATCAGAGTTCATCAATTCCCGTTCGGTTTCCGTCGCTTTATTAGCCGAGTCTTCGGTATCGAAATGAAGTGGCTAATTTGAAAGCTAATTCAACGCAACCTCAGAATGAGACCCTATCGGAGGAGCTGAAACGCTTCAAAGACCTAAACAGCCAATTAAGTATCCGTAATTTGGAACTGGTAGGCAAAAACTCTTTGCTAGAAGAGAAAAATGAGACCCTGGTGAAGGAGGCTAAAGATTTCCGAGAAAAACTCGAGCGACAAAAAAAAGAGATTCAAGATGTATGGGAAAATCATTATGCAATTTTGGAATCAGCGTTGAAATCGGGTCAAAGAGAAAATCTTTAGTCTCCTCCGATAGGGTCTGGGTCTCATTCTGAGGTTGCGTTGTATCAGCTTTCAAATTGGCCACTTCATTTTGAAGCTGTAATTCGGTGTCTGCCCACGTCGAGGCATTGCTAATCTGAACTGCTTTCTCCTTCTTGAGCTCGTCGATTTGAGAATCGGATGCAGTTAACTCTGTTTTTAATTGAGTTATATTCGACTGAAGGAGATCGATTGCAACTTGTCGTTCTTCGGCTAATATTCTGGATTCTTCCGCGGACAGGATAGCAGCATCGCGTGCCTCGGAAATTTGTTGCTTTTCCGCCTTCATTTCCGTCAACTCAGTTAAAAAAAAGTTAAGTTCCTGTTTGTGGTTCTCCTCGAGCATGTGATCGGTAATTTTTTTTTCCTGTAACATTAACTCCAGAGTCACTTCCTTTTCTTCCAGCAGTTTCTGCTGGATAATCAACTGAACTTTCAACTCTGTTAACTCTTTGGTTAGTTTTGATTCTGTCTCGTTGAAATCGGATTGACTGGTCGAAGCCATATTTCTCGTAGTAGCCAACTTCAGAATTAGCTCGTCGTTTTTCAACGAGGTTTTCTGTAATTTCTGGTTCAGTTCGTTTGTCACAGCCGTCAGTCGCTGTATTTCCACACATTTTAAACTCAACTCAGTAGCTGACGTCTCCAAATCGATTTTCAGTTTCGAATTTTCATCTTTGATTTTCTTAATTGTTTCATCTGATGAATCCGGTTTCTCTTCATTTTGTGGCTGGAATTTCCGGCCATCTGATTCGCACTCGGGTAAGGCAGTTAGGCCTTCTTCAGAAAAAGACTCAGGTATTAAGACAGTGTCAGGTAAGGTAGTGTCAGGTAAAACAGTGTCGGGTAAGGCAGAGACTTGGTCAGGTTTCCACATAATATTAGGTAGGGGTAATATTATGCGGGTCTGGCCAGTTTGCTCTTGCATCAGGTTTGTTGCCGAAACCCGATTTTGGGAAGCTTCCTCATTAGATTCTGGTTCAATTTCTGTTTCGGTAACAGATTCAAAATATTCGACCATTTCAAACCAGATCCAATCAAGAATGGCGTGAATGCATGCGATGAATGCAAGAACGACATTTAAGACTTGAACCATTTTTGTAAATATTTCAACAGCACGAATATAGTCAGTAGTAATAATCAGTGGTCAGACTTTACTTATTAGACTCAATGAGCATGTATAACCTTTGTCCCTTCCTTATATAGACTCCGACTAATAAAGAACTTACGCAACAGCACAATCGGCCTATTTTTTTGCGAATATTTCTATTTTCAATGTAATTATCTCAAACTTTTTAATCGTTAATGAAATCAGCGGAATTAATCAAAAAATATTCAAAAGAATTTATGACGATAAAGTTAATTTTAAAGTTTATATCGACGATTTGAAATCATGGATTTAGGTATTCGAAGAGCGACTAGTGCGCACCCTAGTGGTTGTCAAGCAAAACTTGCAGCAGCAGTCCCACCAACCACCACTACGGTGCGCAAAAAGTTGCACAATTTACATTACAAGTTTTGCTTGACAGATCATCCATATATAATAAAACAGCAAGCTTTTGGGGGAGGAGCCTGTGTCTGTCACGGATAATGTCACGGATAATGTCACGAACATTTTGGGGGAGGAGCTTATTCATGTCTCAAGGGGGAGGAGCTTATCCTGCCCAAACATGCCCAAAAAAATCACCACCAGATGTCGTCGCCGTGATGACGCAATATTTGATGACGCAACAACCAGCATCACCACCAGATGTCTATAGCATCGCAGTGATAACGAAATCTTCAAGTAAGGTACTGACTGGGCAGATTTCCCACGATAAAATCTTTAACGGGCAGATGATTAAGCTACAGAAAAGCGAATAGCAAAACATTCCGACTTTACGCTAGACAAAAGTTCCCCGGATTTGAACGGGGCTCAGGTTACTCGTTATAGATATATATTGTTAGATCATTATAGGTGACTGTCGACACAATTGCTTAAGCTTAGGTCGGCTTAGGTTGTACAAGGTAATCGAAATGAGTCCTTCGGTTGTTATTTAAAAAAAAAGGACATTATAGAGACGTTGGACGAGTAGTTTCGGTGATTATTGATCTTCCGTGTGTTGACAGGCGACATCAGGGTAGGATCGCGCGGATGTAGAATAGGGCGGATGAAAGTAAAACGGAAAATCCGATCCAGCCATTCAATGGCATCAACTGCTGTTGCTGGCTTTCAACGGGAAAACAATTGACGACCAAACAACCATCAGATGGATGAAAACGGAGCACGCTTCCGCAATAAACGCAACGCTTCGTTTGATACAATCGGGGCGATAAACAATTACAGGAACGTCCGTGTCGCTGTCCTTTTATTATTATTTAGAAACGAGAATACAAGAGACAAGACGGAGAGATGCCAGCGCAATCGAATCAACTCGGCACAAGATGGGAGGGAGAGAGAACATAGTATACCGTACACGTCTACAGCAGGATAGAATATAGAGTTATATATCTAATATTATTGGATATGCTCCCCTTCTTCTTTATTTGTTTCGTCGAAGAAGAAGAAGAGGAGCACAGACGGAAGATATGGTGGCTGTTGAGAGACCAGACCCTATAGTTATACTATTATACCTTGAGCACAATTCCATCGTCAAGCCTCGACAGTTTTATTCGATCCGCAGAGCAGAGACGCCACATTATTACAACAGACAATCTTTTCTCTCGTCCGCACCGCCGACTTTATTGTATGAAGGTGTTGGATGTTTCTCCTCTCTGTGTGTCTGAGGTACATAAATCGAGCAAAGAGTTGGATGTAGGCCCTAATCAAAACAGGTGTTTTAAATATTACGATTTTGGCGCTCTGGGCGTCAAGTTGGCAAACCCTTGTTGGCAGACGTGAAATAGGCCTATTTTTAAAAACATTTGTGGAACCAGCACCTTAAAAGGAAATGCGACTGGCCAAATTTTTATCAGAACCATCTCACGACAATGGCTACTTTTTTATTGGTTCTGTTCTGTCCGCTGGCTTATTGTACGTACATTCGGGAATTTTTCATGAAAAATCACCAGGCAAACGTTCCCAGTTTTTTCTTTTGTTGGACAAAAAAGAAAAACGACCAACACACCATAGACGTGGCGGATAGATTGTCTATAGAACGTGGTGCAGCAGACGTTCAAGTGCGTGTACGATAACAACAACAACAACCACCACCACCCAAAAGAAAAAGTGATGAAAAGAAGAAGAAAGGGAAAATTTCATGCTTGGCAGACTATATGGTCGTTGCATAAATTGGTGTTGCGGGTACTATTAGATGCCATGCAAAGAGCAAGCGGCCTCATATCGTTAAATCACGACGCAGAAGCGGCGGCCAGGCCGTCTTCTCCTCGCGATAACTGGGCCCAGAAATGAAACAACCCTCCGTCACCGCCGCCCGACCGACCCATCAAACGTCCAACCGCTTAGACGTCTCAGAAGAAACGATAATGAAAAGAGTCACCACAATTTACAAGCTCACAGGAGGGGCTTGGTATATTATCTCTTGCGTGTGTGCGCCCCAACAAAAGAAAAAGTAGAAGAAGAAAGAAAGAAGGACGATATGCTTTAACCATCTTTCTTGTGTGCGCGGTGATATCGGGTCTGACGTGTCCCCCCTCCCTACCGGCCGTCTCTTCTACATATGCCCGGCAATAGTCATTATACAGTTACTCTCGCCCACCCCCGGCCATAAGGTCCCCCCGCGTCTATTCGGCTGCTGTGTATGGGCATGCCTGGGTTACATGCGATATATCTCATCAAAGATGGTGGCGCAGCTTCACGTCCGAAAACTTAATTCCCACCTATACACCACGTACAGTGTTGTCCGCCCCCTTCATTGCAGCCGAAAAATCGATACTCTACCACCAGGTCCTTTTCAAGGCAAACTAACTGAATAGAACAACACCGACGTACGGCAACGGCGGGCAACGGTCGACATATATTACTCGACTGCCAGCAATTTTATAGATATACAAACCCAAAAGCCAAAAGCCAAAATCCCAATTGCTTTCCTATACCTTATGCATTATAATAGATGCTGTAATTATTATACATGTCAAAAACAAATTCTTTAAAAAAAAATTTATTTCTTGGGCTGTTCCATTTGTTGATTCGAGTCAAAAGAAATGAATGATATTGCATTAGATTAGGCCAAATTCCATGCGATTCGATGCATTTAAATCAAAAGACGGTGGGTAGAATTATTAGGAGGAGGAGAGAGAGTGCCGGGCGTGGGTTGGCGGCGGCGGCGGCGGCGGCGGCCGTCGAGTATCGATCTCGTGAACATGAGTGCGTTCCCTCGGGCACTGACGCTCGTCTTTCCCCCCTACGGATAGATCACAGGATCCTCCTTGCTGATACTCCTACTGCCTAAACTGGTGATCCCAGCACTTTTTTTTCCCGAGTCCACCGAGCCACGCCATCGAGTCTACTACACCAGCGATCTAAACATTGTGAATCGATTCCTGAATGCTAGTTGAACAGTGCCGAGCTAAAGAAGAACCAGCAGCCCACCCTTCTCCTCCTCCTTATCCGGTTCAGATAAAAGGAAGGAGGAAAAATATATCTAAGAAAGAGCTTACACCTCAATGTCAAGATTACATTCGATCCAGTGACAGCGTCGTCGTCTTCGTCGTTGCAATGGAATAAGCAGTAGCCAACTGCATTAATGGTGTCATGCAACCAAGTAATGAAGCTCAAATACACATGACTCTCGCGTGCACGAAAAAGCTAAAAGGCACCATTACCGAGATTACGCGTCGACCCTCTTTTAAAGAAAGCGCCCAAAAAGGAGGAAAACCCAAAGATTTTGTGAATAAGAAAAATAATTTTAAAAGAAAACAGAAAATCTACTTTTATTTCCTTGAAGAAATAAAAAAAGGCTGAATATACCTATCCTCCCACGAATTACTTTGACTCGGGTTCTCTAATATCCAATGATCGTGTTTCTAAGTCATCACAACACGAAACCAGGAGGAAAATGAATACATTTTCGAACCATTTCTGCTTAAAACTTGAACATGAATAGCATTTTACGTCATTACGTCAACAAAAGTCCAAGAGTTTCATGGTAGAGGTTGAATGAAATTTTCCATACACATTTCAACCACTGTATGTGTATTATATAATCACCTAATTCAACTCGGCTTTACATATACAACTCCATTTCCAGTAAGTCACCGGTGTGGAGATAAAGAGGGCGTGGAACGCATTCAGCGATCAATTTCTCCAAAACCACATCCAGTGTACCTGCGAAATTGAATAAAATTAGACGGTCATATATTCCAGGACGAAATTTGCATATAATTAAAACGAACCAATGATGGCAACAATATCGGCGAGTATGTGGTTGCGGCCGACTTTCTCCAACGCGGCCAGATGGGCGAAACCTGGCGCCTTGATTTTGCAGCGATATGGGCGTGAAGAACCGTCAGAAACGAGATACACACCAAATTCACCTGGAAATCAACAACAAATTAGATTGAAATTTGGTTCAAGCCCATAGACCACTATTGTCTTAATAAGAAGATACCTTTGGGATTCTCTACAGCCGTGTAAGTGGCTCCTGGCGGAACGTTGTAGCCCTGTGTGAACAACTTGAATGAGAGCTTCCATCGACGTCTTCATTTCGGATCGCTTGGGCACCATGATCTTGGCATCGTCCACACGGACCTCACCCGCCGGCATTTTATTCAGGCATTGATCGATGATGCGGAGAGATTCCCGCATCTCTTCAACACGACACAGGTATCTAAGAAAATAATGAAACTATTGTCTTGTGGTGCGACGACGAGGTGATGTGACTTTACCTGTCATAGCAGTCGCCTTTTAGTCCCACGGGAACGTCAAATTCAACCAAATCAAAGGCGTCGTAAGGTTGAGTTTTCCTCAGGTCCCACTTGATTCCAGATCCGCGCAACATGACACCACTGAAACCGTAATGAAGTGCGTCTTCGTCGGAAACGATACCAATATCAACGGTTCGCTGTTTCAAATGCATTCGGAGGATTCCAATTATCTTCTCACGCTCTTCAAACAGCCAAAAGAAGGGCGTCAAAGCACCGATATCCAAGGCGTGAGTACCGATTTGCATCAAGTGATTTAGAATGTTCGTAAGTTCGGCAAAGAGCACTAAATAATTGAGAAATATTTTTGGGAGGAGGCCAATTCGTCGCCGTCTGAATGGCTGTCGTCGCCGCCACCATGGCTGTAATCGACTCCGTGGCCGCCGCTGATGCTGCGGCTTTAGTCGTCGACGTCGTCGTCCCAGTGGGTTGTGATGTTGTCCAGGGGATTCAATTGGTAATTCATGGGCGCCGTCGTGTAGCAGCTGCCCGGCGGGAAACTTCGCTCTGATCCCGAATCCGAATATCCCTTGAGAGCCGGTTGATCGAGTTCCGTGTGCGATCCGGAGGTGCCGGATCTCTGGGACCGTGTCGACCTCATGGCTTTCGTCCGCCCAGTTCGGATTGCATTCCGGTTGACGTTCGGCGCCGTCTCTTCTCCTCCGAGACTGGCATTGTACCGAGGCGATGGAGGTTTGAACGTACTGGAAATTCCAGTCGATCCTGCAGGAGCACTTCGCTTCGACAAGGCCGGACTGGGATTGGCCGAACTGAATTTCAGCGACGGTTTGACGGAATTTGGCAGCGGAAGCGATCCCTAAAAAAAACGTTCAGATTTAAAAATTTAAAATTCGCGCGCTAATAGATGATCATTTAAAAAATGTCCTTACGTCTTTGGAAGTGGAAGTGGAGCGATCGCAATTAGGTGCTGGACTAGGTGGCGGCGGATGTCTCGGTGGCGGAGGCAAAAGTTCGGCCCAGTTGGGAATTCTCTGCTGCTGCTGCTGATGGCCGTTTCCATGGTCAATAGACAAAAATCCGCTGCTGTTCTTCCGACTGTGGTGACTGTTGTTGTTGCTGTTGCGGCTGTTGCTCCCGCAGCCCATTCGATCTTGATGCTCGACCACGTAGCTGCCACTGCTCGAGTCGCCCGACGACTTGCTGGAATAAGGGCCGTGGATCTGCCGCTGCCCTCGCATCGACGGATTGACCAAAGTTGTGGTGGCGTAGGCGGACGGAGGCGCCTGCATCTGGGCCTGCATCAGCATCATGTTGTTGGTGTTGTTGCGACGCGGCAGGAACGAGCTGAGACTCAGTTGGCTCTGATCCGACTGGTGCTGCTGCTGTTGGGAGCCGTGCTGGTTGAGCAGCTCGGCGTATTCCGGCGGAGCGATTCCGCTGCTGCCGTACTGCTGCGGCTGTTGGGGTAGTAGCGAGGCCTGGGCTTCCAGTTCCGCCTCTTTCTGCGAAGCCGAAACCGTCCCCGTTCGCGACGGATGGTGGTGGTGGTTGCCAGTGCTGCCGGAATGCCATCCGCGTGACCAGAGCAAATCTCTGGCGCCGCCGCTGCCACTGCAGACGCTGTGGAGTAAATTGCCGTCCGTTCCGCTGCCCAGCTCGACTTTCTGCACAGAGGACATGGCCTTGTTGCGGACCCATCGGCGACGGACAATCAGGGCGGCCACCAGAAGACACAGCGTGGCCAAAAGAACTCCGCCGATGGCAAGAATGAACCACGTCTCCTTGACCATCTGCGTGGTCACTTCGCCGCTGGGCGGACGATTGTCGCTGTCGAAACGAGTGAACGGATCGTCCAGGTCGGAGTCCAAATCGTCGTGAAGGGCCGGGACCTGTGGATGCTGCTGGAAGCTCAACACCTCCATGCTGAATGAGGCGGGCTCAGAAGCCGGGCCCACTCCCGCCAGAGTCCACGCTGCTGCCCGGATCGAGTAGGACGATCCTGCAACGAGATTGCCGATAATGACGGAAGTCGGAGTCGGCGGCAACGTCATGTTGGCCAATAAGGTTTCCGAATCGTCCATAAACACGTAAATCTAACATAAAATTGAATTAATTATTAATGGCAAAGGACAAAAAAGATTAAATTGATTTGATTTACTTGATATCCGGTGATGATTCCGTTGCGTTGGTTATGCGACGGCTCGCTCCATTTCACCAAACAGCTGCTGGAATTTAATTGGCGTACAATCAGATCCCGCGGAGGTCCTTCGGGAGCTGCACAAAATCAAACAAGAAATTGAAAATAAAATCAATTCAATTTAAATTGCTGGAAGGAATGAAACTTACCGGCTTCCAAGGTCGTCAGCGTTTGACTGTTGGACGGTCGGCCATCGATATTCCGGTAGAACGGGACCAAGAAGAAGAGATAGCGGGTCGAGGGTAGCAAATTGGCCAGCGTGTAAGTCGAGCTGGACACGGCCGGCTGGGACACTTTGACCACCCGGAAGGAAGCCAACGTCGAGGCTGAGGATCGTTCTTGATGGATTTGATCCTCCTCTGAGCCGGAGCGGGAGCTGCGGATGGGCCGGTACCAAATGTGAAGTCCCTCGAAGGCCGACTCGGTGGGTTCGCTGCCATCAGCGCCATCTAACCAGCGCCAACTCAACCGGACCGTTGTGGCATTGAGCGGGCGGACGGGCTCCAGCCGGAGCCACGCCAGAGAAGAAGAGAGCCGCTGTCGGCCTTCCTCCAATTCCTGGATGCCGCCGCCGCCGCCACCGCTACCGAAGGATCCACCCGACGGCAGAGTCGTGAACCAAGGAGACACCGGACTGGGCAGGGACAGGCCGTGCGAGTTCTCGGCTCTGACGAGCACCGCGTAGGACGTGGTGGGTTGCAAGTTGGTCAAGGCAAGCTGATCCGCTTTGAGACGACGGGTGATGATCCGCCAGCTCCGTTGGTTCGGTATCGTCGGTCCAGCCCACGTCCAGCTGTTTTCTTGATGCGAATCGGGATCACCGCTGCTGAAGATTTCGACCGTGTAGCCCAGCAGAGGCGAGGCGCCCATTCTCAATCCGCTCTGCCAGCCGACCGTCAAAGAGTTGGCCGTCTTGTGGAGGAGCCGTGGCTGGGACGGAGAGCCGGGAAGAGCCATTGGATCGCTGGGGCTGCGCGAGAAGGCGACGTTCGAGTTGCTCTGGCTGGCCACAGTCAGGGAGGCCGTCCAGGCCGCCGACTGATCTCCGGATCCGATCCAGCAGGTGTAAATTCCGGCGTCTGAAGGCTGTAGATCTTCAATGCGCAGCATGCCCGTCTCGCCGGATTGGGTCATGCGGACGGACAGGGCCAGCGGGGCGCCGTCCTTCCACCATCGCAGCGGCAGATTTTGGCTGCTGGGCTCGGTGGTGCTGCAGGCCAGCGAGGCAGGTGAGCCCAGCGGTAGGGTCTGATTGGCCGGGCCGACTTCGATGACGGGCGGCGGCGGAGCCGAGATGGTGACAATCTCCAGCCGAGTGCGGGCCACCAGGCCGCCGGCCTCGCTGACGGCTCCGCACCACAGGCCGCCGGCGTCCTCGCGCCGGAGTCGGTTGATGACCAGCGTTCCGTTGCGGAACACGTTCCACCTGGCGCTGGGGCCGGAAGAGTCGGATGTCAGGAGCTCGACGGTCGAGCCAGCGCCATCGCGGCCTTGTCCTTCCCTCTGCCAAAAGACCAGCGGGGCCGGCGACCCGTGAACTGGGCAATCTAAAAAGACGCTCTGCTCCAGGAATCCGCGCACCTCCCGCGGCAAAAAGGCCTGCCCGCTGCTGCTGATTCCGGCGCTGCTATTCCACGTGGGCTTTAAATTATATAAAGAAAAATCATTTTAAAACATTCGAATGATTTAAAAACATAAAACCAAATGCATAATTTTTTGTTTAAATAAAAATTAAGCGGGCGAAACATTCGTGAATTCCGCCGGTGGAATGAAATATTCATGTGTACATACCGGGATTAAGATGGCCAGCTGGGCCGAGGCCGAGCTGGAGCCGACCGAATTCTCGACCTCGCAAACGTAACGGCCGGCGTCGGAGGCTACCAGTCGCTCCAGCCTCAAACTGGTTCGCGTTTGATCGTTGGAGGCCGGCCGGATCCGGTTGATGGGAATTTTGGCGCCGTCCTGTCGACGCCACTCGACGTGCGGCGGCGGATCGCCCGTGACGCCGCACTCGAGGCTCACTTCACCGCCCAGCAGGGCCGTTGTATCTTGAGGCGGGCGAACTATGAACGGCCGAACTGTAAAATTGGGTTTCAGAAAAATAATTTGATAACATGACGCAACTGTTGAATGACGGGCTGATTCATCTAACAAAAGGAAAACTGGGCAATATTCTCCAAGTCCAATTT
Source organism: Daphnia pulex (assembly GCF_021134715.1). NCBI lineage: Eukaryota > Metazoa > Arthropoda > Branchiopoda > Diplostraca > Daphniidae > Daphnia > Daphnia pulex. Next base: position 2,710,186 of record NC_060021.1, on the reverse strand, counting down.
GGATGAGACTGCCAGACATTTTTCTATTGGGGGATACAGGGACCTATAGATTCAATATCATTCCATTGCTGCGCCTGGATGGCGCAATGGATTTTGAACTGGAGAGAGAGTAGTTCAAAAGATATGAATTGGTGTGGACTCTTGTGCTGCATCAATCCGCTCGGATGCATTAGTCGTAGTATCTAGTCGTAGTATCTCCCCCTCCCGCCATCAAAGTATGTACACACAAAGAGAGAGAGAGAGAGAGCTGCTATTATTATTGAAATATGAGAAATCCAATTTGACTCATCTCAAATCATTCAATATTCTTCTACATCTTTTTTTCCCCTCCTGGAACGCTGAAAGTCACCCACCCCACCCTCCTTTTATTCCCCTTGATCCGCAGTGGGTGGCAGACATGTAGGAGACACAAGAGTTGCTGGGTACTTCTACGTATGTAGATAGATAGAAGATCAATAGAGGAATTGATAGAATATTGGGATGAATCATATCAAAACGCTGGTGTGTGTCATCCCTGGTGGTGGTGGCAGTACAACAAAAGCAAAGTGTCAGCATAACCTACCGTGAACCGATAGGAGAACGGCGGCCGTTTCTCTGGTGGCCACGACGTTCTGAGCCGAGCACTGGTAACGGCCCTCGTCCGACGACATGAGTTTGGCAAAGATCAGGTTTCCATTTTCGTCCATCCGGATTCTAAGATAGAGCAGAGACAACAACAACAACCAAACAGTTAAAACAAGTTAAAACACATCTATAGGTAACAAAGTCACAAACAACAAACAAACACGAAATAAATATCATTTAGTTCCATCGTAGAGATTCAACACGCAGGCCTGCGTTCTATTTGTTTATTTAGCGAGATGTGTGTGTGTTGTTCAAGCCGGAATGAGAAACTGGAAGCTCGATATATGTCGTTTTGTTTTTCTAGACCTGTGCTACACATGCAGTCAACGCCTAACAGCTAGTCGTTGGGCCTTCTTCTATAAATAAAGAATTTGGGGGCCCGTTTCTCTCTCCCGTTTGAAATAGAAATTCCGGTCGGTCGCTTTTGATCGCTGGGTCATTTCGATGTGCTGTACTAGACTAATACTAAAGGGAGTAGGGGGAAATCGCTGGGCCGTACACACACACTAAAATAGAACAGGCATTGAGATCTGGGTTTTTCTTTCCTGTTTAGAAAATAACGTAACCAATTTGTTGTCAAAAAGGTTTGCCGACGATCGCCAGTTTTTTCAACGACTTGTCTAAGCTGGGTTAATTGAAAAAACTTCATTTTTTCGATTGCTTTCCGACTCGATTTCACGCTCGGACATGGCCAGCGCAAACGATGGGATTCACTCTATTCTTAAAGGTCTCGTGTCGGTTGCAACGTATGAAATAAGAAATCGTAGACAGTTTGCGGATGACCGCATATCAATTTCCGCTGAGAAAAAATAATAAAATGAGAAATGGGGAAACTCCAATGGACGGCGTATATAGGTGCAACACTATAGAGAGAAGAGAATTTCCTATTCTTTTTTCTGAATACGGTGGGAACCCTTTTTTTACTATTTTTTAAAACATGCGAGAAAGGCTCAGCTGGCCCGTTTCTGATCCAACATGTTTATAAAGAGAAGAGAAAAAAGAAAATGAATAACCAAACGCGGACCACATCCGGTGCAGCAAAGCTATGCGGATCAAAACTTTCGAGCCAAACCCAGCACGGCGCACGGTGTTCACTTACTAGACGGGCTAAACCATAACAACAACATTTTTCCTTCATCTTTTTTTTTTAAAGAAAAAGATAAAACATTTGAAAGATATCGAGGTACTAAGAACCAAAGTATATCGAAAGAAATAAATATTAATGGAAGCAGTTTGGTGCCCATCAGACTGGGAAAAAAAAAAATTCTTTTGGCCAGTCATTTTTTAAAAGTTATATGTAAAGTAGTTTAAGAAGCTGCCCGTAAACCTTGAATATAGTACCTGGAAGAATGATCGCGCTGAGGTTGTCCAACTGCGAGGTTGTCCAGCGGCTGGCCGTTCTTTTTCCAGCGCACCTGCGGCTCAGGATGTCCGCGAGGCGGCTCGCACTCCAACGTCGCCGGCTCGCCAAGAATCCCGCGTGTCGCCAAAGGAACCGTTCGGAATTCCGGATGCAAATCTAATGATCAATAAAAAATAAAAAATAAAATGGGCGCGGTTAATTTATTGTTTCAAACTAAAATAAAAAAGATCAAATAAATTCGGCTAACTAAAGCCAAAAAGAAAACAGATGAAACCAACATGACAATAAGAGTCTCATTAAAAGATACGAAAGAGTAGCGCCATCAATCCGGAAGGAGAGAAAGCAGCCAGTGGGGGGTAAATAGGCCGGGAGCGATGGAAGCAAAAGAGAACGACCCAAAATTGAGTGAGAGGATCTCTGATATGTTGTGCACTAGGGCAGGAAGAAAAAGATGTCCCCAACGAAGGTTCTGTTGCCGAAGAAAAGTGACTTAACGATCCTCTTTTGTTTGTTCTGTTTGTCTTGTGTGCGTGTTTTTTGATCCTGTGCAGCGATACACATACACAGCTGAAGGCATCGTGTAAGCTAAGCTAAACCCGCCAGCAGCCAGCCAGCCAGCAGCTCCTGATGGTCGTCATCATCATCAGCAGCCGTCACATATATATACGTATACAAGCATTTGATATGTAGACGGGGGCACACACACTCACGGGGGGACGACACTCGCCATGCTGCCCGTCTGCTCCGGTGATCCATTAAAATAAAGGCAGAGCAATAAAGAAGAGTGAGAGAAAAAGGGATTGAGAGATGGGCCAGCACAGCACAGCCAATTGGCTGCTGGGGGAGGATATTTACGACGACGTCCGGATCCTCTGCTGCTGGGCTGCTGGCTGGCTGCTGTGGGGTCCGTCTCATATTTATCGAAACATGGCAGCTGTTTCGACAGCGTCGAGTGCTATGTGTGTGTGTGTGTGTGTGCGCGATATATCTCCGTATATAGTCTATACGTGGGATGTGACTGTGTACTTGATCCCCACATCAGTAATGGGTCACCCGGTTGTTTTCTCTTCTTTTTTTTAGCCGGGCGAGAGGGTCAAGTTCAGCCATCCGGGGAGCACAGCAGCAGCAGCACGGCCAACCCGTTGGCGGTTCGCTGCATTAGCCATCCGATGAACCGTTTTGTCCCCCATCGACTGGCGAAACTCTACACTGTGTCTTTGCTCAGCTCTCTGCACTTATCGTCAACGGTAACGACTCTGCGGCTATGACTGCCGATCGTAAAGAAGAAAATAAGAAAAAAGAAGAAGAAAAACGGCCGCAGAGAAAATGCGACAAGAGTTGAGCGCCAGTCAAATTTGTCAATTGGCTATTATCGAGGCAACAACCTTTTCTCTTATTCTCTTTCTGCTGTGTGGGGGCCCTTGCTGCTGCTGCTCATTATATAATATGACAGTTGCAGCTGCAACCCAAACTTTTGCTGGCACTGCCTTCGGTCTAAAAACGAACGGGCTCCCAAAAAAAGGAAAGAAAAAGGATTGAAATAAACCAAAAATGAAACATGGGTTAGTTAGTTGCCATGTTGAGCCAACATCTCACAGCCTCTTGTCACACAACAGCACTGCTCTGCTCTGCTTTTTCCTCAAGTCGAAATTTCAATGAAGGTGGACGGATGCTAATCTCTGAGCCCAAGTTTTTTCCTATTCCCATCACTCCCAAATGAGGTGGTAATAAATCATGGCCCATCTTATCGAATCTTCATACCTGCAGCAACAACCCAAACGAAGAAGAAGAAGAAGCCCAAAATAGGAAGAATGATAACAGCCAACAGAGCAGAGGAATGAAAAGATAAAACCCCGAAAAGACTCGGTGTGTCTCTTCAATGGCCAACCAGGAGAGATAGCGACCAACAAAAAGGGACAAAACATTCGACAGCTCACACAACCAACCCAAAAAGAAAAAAGAAAAAAAGGAATTTGACAAAAATTCAACTCTAAAATAAATCAAGAAAATGTCGTTGACGGAAAGGTTTGTCGTCAGCTATTGCCGCCTCATCCCATCAATGCGCTTCTGTTCATTAGAGTCTGACCGGCAAAAGATAAGATATGGAAACTGTGAAAAAAGACAACGTGCCGATCTCCAGCTGCTGGTCCAGCTGGACGCCAGAGATTCAAGGGTGGGAAGAAAAAAGGAAATTGCAAAATTTGAAATCAAATTCCCCCAGATGGCTGTATCTAAAATGTACACTCCCCTAATGGGCATACAAATCTAAATTTAAAATGGGACGCGCTTATTGCGCAAAATTGAAATTCAAAAGAGAATAGGAATTTCCTGTGACAATTCTAAACGACGCAGCATCTTGTCGCTCTCATTTCGCCTGCTGGCGGATCATCCGACAGACACACCCACGTTTCATGACTCTCTAAACATGTAGGCACCTTGAGATGATTATTCATGAGGATTTGTCGACTAATAATCGTCATCCATGTGGGCACGTGGGAGAGATGAGCGCAATTCTCCTGGCGTCGCTTGAGCGCCAGACGACGAGGCCATCAACAGTTGCAAGGGAATTGAACGGTGTGATGGTCGGTGTGACGAGATAAATACCTGACACGCTTCTCCAATGAGCGATATGCCAGAGCGCGTTATTTTGGCAAAGAACAAGGTTTCACAATCAACGCGGGAATAAATGAAGAGCTCAGCAGCAGACGACCCATCCATCACACAGCAGTTGCCGTTTAATCCGATTAGCTCATTTTCTTCTCTTCTTCTGTCCGTCTCGGGAGATTGAGTCACTCAAGTTGGGAGAAACGGCGCCGTGCCGGTAAGATTTGAGTGGGGGCGACGCTGGGCGACGTCGTCGGGGGATACGGCGACGCGTCTGTCGGCGCGTCTGGCTCACATCCAGACAATGACAAATGAGGTTGTCCATATTATAAGATGTATAGACATTTAGACACACACATATTCCGGCGGCTTATATACATGTGAGCAGCAGCAGCGTCGTCATCCATCGTTTCAAGGTTCTCTCTCTCTCTCTCGGCCAGCGCCATCCATCGCATCCGCCGGCGCTTCGACTGATGCCGCCGCCGCCGCTCGTCACAACTGGCCGCCGCCGCCGGACGACCAGACTTGGAACGACATCAAAGCGCGTTTTCATTTTCATTTTTAAAAAGAAAAGAAAGAAATAACACACATCCATCGTGCGCGCTCTTTTTTACCTGGCGCCCCAGCAGTCATCTAAATCCGTCGAATTTCACATTCATTACGCAATAGTCGTCGTGAAATGAAATGCAAAACCAAACAACAAAGCGAGAGAGAGAGAGAGAAGGACTGCCGGACAGCATGAAAGTATATCGATCCGTCTGCTATATACATTCAGCTCGAGTGCCATTGTGTGTCGGTCATGACATCGTGTGCCTGGCAACTTTGGCTTTATAGTCGAGACGGGCGGACGGGCGAAAGAAAAGAAAGAAAAGAAATATATAGAGTGGACTAGAGAGATGATTACCTTCATTATCTGGGCCCCCATTCCACTAGCTCTGTGTGTGTGTGTGTTTGTGTGTGTGTGTGTGTGTGCGTGTGTGTACATACTTGTGTCGTTCCTCCTTCTCGACGTCTATTTGTATATCTACGTATAGTATTTATGTTTATGTGTGTACGTGCGGAGATGGGCCGGCGAGAGCTTTTCATTCCGACGCCCGACACACACGAAATATCTAAGGACGGGGGAATGACTTTTAAATAAAAACCAAATAGACCTTAAATATCTTTCCTATTATTGGGTTTTGCGGCTGGGCCGAGAAACTGGACGTGAGAGAATCGGAGATTTCCTGAAACACACACGACTGGCAATTAACAAGAGAGCGCGAAAAAGATAAACATAATAAACAAATAAAACGACAACAACATTTTCGGTTCAAGATCTTGGGCCTTTGATCGTCAAACGTCCGCTAACGACGACGGTGGGACTCTAAGTCTCTCTAATCCAGTTTTGAAGGAAAAAAGGCTATAGACGGAAATAGGAGCGGCTGATGAGTTGACGTAGAGGACCATTAGTGCCAACGTCATATAATTTAGTAGAGCAGCCAAAGTCCCGCCGTGATGGGCGCACGCGCATTGCTGGACTATAATAATACACACGGATATAATTTAAAAAGAAATGGGGAACTGGTGATCGTTTGGCATGGGCTCGCGATCGGTCGATGGGTTCCACAGTTTTCCCATAGCCAAGATGTTTCTGGCCGTCATTTTCGCTCGTTTTCTCCCGACAAATGACGGATGTTAATGGGCCGAGTCCGTTGGTTGGAGGGTAAATAGATGAGGGGGTCTTTTTTCGAAGAAGAAGAAGAAAAAAGTTGTGATGATATTCCAAGAAGAAAATGGGGCCTCCTCTCTTTCTCTCTGGCTAGTAGACAATTAACAGCCGTTATATTGACTTGTACTCTGGGGTGTCTCTCCAATCTTCTTCTTCTCGACTCGGCTGGTACTTTTTTCTTCTTCTTTATCTTTCTGACTAATTTTTCTTTTCTTATTGCCTCTTTCTCTCCTTCCTTCCTTCCTCTCTGTAGGAGGTAAGAGTTAATAGGCCATCGTCAGCTTGGTTATTTTCTCCGCTGGAACAATATCGCCGACTGGGCTATTCCCTTTTCCCTTTGCGCACAGTTTAACAAACAGGGTCGAAAAAATAAAACTGGCGACTTATTTTTAAAAGTCTGACTCTATTTACTCTTTTTACCGCTGACGGACATGCACCTGTCTATTTAGGCGTACAGCTGTTTTTGTTTTATTTCCCCCCTTCATTTGGGAAAAGAAAATCGACAAACGGCCGGAAAAAAGTTTTCTCTAGTCTCTACGGGCGGATAACAAAGTCGTTTGGGAAAAAAAGGCAAAACGGAGAGACTCTCGAATCGAGCCAATAAATCTTGAGCGATTCCGATCACCCGAGTCGATCGGCATCTTGTCGTTTCTTTCCCATCTGCAAAACGGGTCTATTTTTTCTTCCACGGCTGGACAGCACAGCCGGCCCTTTAAAAGTCATTCGTCCCCAGCAGAAAAAAAGTAAAAAAGGCCCATTCGATGTGAGGGCCATTAAAAACCCAAAACGAAATAAAATCGTGGGGGACGAAAGAAATAAATGTACAACTATATTACACACACACAGCACGCCGGATAGAGGATAAGAGGAGGAGGACAAAGCGGCCTATAGCCCAGCATTTATATATCGGGGAAATGTGATTCTGGATACACGTCCTTAAGCGTCTGGCGGCAATGAAACACAACCGAGGATGAAAGATTAGAAAGAATATAGAGGAGAGCAACAGCGATAAAATAAAAGAAATCCCCCCACCATAATATACATTACAGCTTTATATATTATACGGCCCATCCACAAGTTATACTATTTGGTTGTTTTTTTTTTTTGTATAGAAGAGAGCCGGCACACGTTGAAATATGTATCCGCCACGCCATGCCACATGAAAGTCCGCGATAAAATTGGTGGGGGGATTTGCGTCCGCGTGTAGTAGATGCGTCTGGGCGCTGTGATCTGATAGATATTTCGGCTGGCTATTTTACTACATGCAACCGCAAACGCGTTGCTGATGAGGGGAGGGAGGGAATTCAATTATACTTGCTGCTTGGCGCTATTTATGTTTTGAATTGTTTACACACAGGATTTACGATTGCGCCATTTCAAATGGATTTTACGACCCGGCGTCACTTGGCGCCAGAACTTTTCTATTCTCTTCCTCTTTCGAGCGTATAAGAGAATAGCAAAAGTAGTAAGGAAAAATTCAATCAATAAAATGGCAAGTTGGTTAAATTACATTAAATGATAATAGATATAAAGGGGGGCCTTAATATTTATTATTGTCATTCATTGTGTCGAACTGTGCGGAATCGATTCGTCGTGGACAGTTGTCCAAATCGATGGACCCCCGATAACATCAGAAACGAGAGACCATCTGAACCAATACGACAAACTTATTTCTATTATAATACCATGGATTATATGTACACATATCATCTTGATCGTCATCATCGAGCTGCTCCCCTTATATCATCCACAAAGAATATATAAGAGGAGAAAGCGGCTTTTGTGTGTGCTGCTGGCCATGTCTATTAGTTGCATTCAGAAAATATAGACTTGTGTGTACACACAGAGAGCGAGTGTCATTGCAATCTGCAAACCCCAAACAATCACAGCAGCAGCGCCAGCTTGGTCATATCAATTATTCATCCGGGTGAGGGGGGACACCCACAAGGGGGGTAAAAGTCGAGAGAGGGAAGGAAGCCCAGTGACACAACTTGGCTGGACTTGGAGGAGCCCCACACACCAAATAATTCTCTCTCTCTCTGTCTGTGTTTCCCTATATTTTTCTTTCAAATGAAAATCCCGGCTGGGCATGTTGCTGGACTGCCGCTGTGCACGGGTGCAACCAAACAACAGCAGCAGCAGCGGCCAGCTGTTTGTTTGGCGTGCGCGTGTCACATTCTGGTGCCCAGACGGTCATAAATTGCCAGCCAGGAAATACAGACACACACACAGACACACCTCTGACATTCGCCAAACTTTTGAGATGATTGCGCATCCAAACTTGTTGATAATAATCGATTGACGGTATAAATAATGACACGCGGCGCACTTTGACAGTGACGTAATATCAAAGAGAGGCCCGCGATGTAATTTGAAACGTTTGAAAGTTGGCGGCGGCGGTGGCGGGGGAGCAAACTTGTGCTATTCCGTCAATCCCGAAACTTGCGTGATTGAAAACCCGACACCGTCGTCTTTTCAAAGTGTAAATTGGTTTGTGTCGAGAGAAGAACCTGTAAAACCTTTGATCTCGACCGAGGAAGGCGCTGCTGGATGGGCGGGAATAAGAGATGGGCGGGCAATTAGGGCGGACGAAATAAAACTCGTAAAGGGTGTACATGTACATATCGTGTGCGCCCATCAGCGACATACACTTGCCTAGGTGTATTCACCTTGTATAGTAAGAGACGGGAGCGGCAAAATAAAAGAAGAAAACAAGCGCACGCGCGGGATAGAAAAAGAAAAAATAAAAATAAAAGGAAAGCGGTCGTGTCACAAGCGGCTGACAGCCTCCCGTTCACTTCGTTCGCTTCCCTTTCTTCTTTCTTGTGTTTGGGGGATGATCACGTTTCGGCAGACACCTCGTCTTCTTTCCTTCTTTTGCCTTGACGAGATGATTGCTGTTTGGCTGGAATAGGGGGCAGCGCTGCACGATAAGCCCAATCCCTCCGGCCCACCAAACTTCATCACAGCAGTCCCGTTTCTGCTGCCCAAAAGGATCCTTCATATTTAAACGGCCAGGAAAAAACTTTTTTCGATTGAGTTTGGCTTCAGCGGAAAATACAAAAAGTTTGTCTTTTATTTTGGACGCCATCGGCACACGCAAAAGTTGAGGGTAAATAAAAGAGTCGAGAGTTGCGCGCACTGCAATTGCCGAATCTCCCATAAAAGTCTGTTGGTACTGGTCTAATCGCATTATCTTTAGACTAACGAAATGCCTTTCAACCTTTTTCTGTTTTGTTTTATTGGTAAATAGGAAAGTTGGGAAAGAGAAGAGTAATCAGAGGGTCGGACAGGTCGGTAGTTTGATGAATGTCGGCACAGCAAACGCGCGCGGTCAATATATTCTCTAATAATAGATGACGCGACGGGGAAAAACGGGCGATGATAGAGACGAGAGATTGTGCGGGGCCGTTAGTTTCATTTTTTGGCGAGGGACCTGGCTGGCTGGGCTGGCGGTCCAGCCGTTCCAATCATTCCCGACCCCTCACATATTTTCCTCTGGGCCAAATGATGAATGTCTTGTCTGTCGACTGCGTCGCCACGTCTATTCCCTTTATTTTTATTTTGTCCGTGATCGGTCGTGATCAAAAGGCGAGATGAGGTCACGAATCCAATGAAGAAAAAGGGGAAAGAATAGACGCGCGCGCGCCCAGTTGTCGAAACGATAGGACGGCCCTTGCATAACTCTCTCATTCAAATTAGACGCGGACACGGCACAATATACAAGGGCGGCCAGGGGGCGCTGACATCACAAAAGAGAAAGAAAAATAGAAATAGGAAACACAACTTATCTCTTTACCTCTCTCGGTTGTTGCTGCCCTTTTGGTGAAGAGGGAAAAGAAAAGAAAGAAAAGATCCCGATGATTTGCAACCGAAACGGGCACCGGGGTCATCATCAACAGCCGATCCTTACACACATTTCTTTCTATACCCTCCGCCTATTATTTAGACCCATATTTTCTCTCTTCAAGATATTTTTTCTCTTTGAGTTTACCGTTTAGGGGGCCGATAACGATCATTACATGTCCTCCTTTTTTATTGTCTTTTTTTAAATAACACTGAAATGGGACAGGGAAATGAGAAGAGAGAGAGAAAAACACGCCGGAGACGATAGTGTTGATTTTATTAAAAGATTTTTTGGTTGTTTCCCTGTTTCAACTGCTCAAGTCAAGGAAAGCCAATCGAGTTCTTTTTTCTCACAGAGCCCACACAGCCATGTCTGAATGGACTCGCCGAAAAATGTGGAGAACCTACGTCTATCCCCCCACTTTGAAATTAAATGCTGGTGGTGGTGGGGGGGGGATGTGGCCGGCGTGTGTACAAGAAGAAGATTTAAGAGGCGTGACGACGAGTCCGCGTAGTGGAACCGACCCCGAAAATTCTCTCACCTGGACCCGGCCAAGCGCATCTCTTTTTCCCTCTCACTTCTTCTTCTACGACTGACTATTTTATTTAATTTTATTTATTTTTCCTTTTCAGATGTTACGTGGAAATCTAATTGCTGGCCGGGATGATCAAGAACTCTCATTGCTAACCGACTGGCCACTGCTAGAGCTGAGCCCATAAATCGCTCGGCTATTTCACACGTTGCACACACGCACCTGTCCCCTGCGGTCACTGATCTTAATGGGCCGTCGACTCTCCTTCTCTCTCTCTCCTTACGGACGAAATCAAGCGGCAACCCGGGCGTGCGCAAAAAATAAATATAAATAAAGAACACCGGACTGGACTTTCTCCTACATCGAGTCCTACATAACGAAATTTGACTGCTAGCGTTGCCTATACGGTTGAGATGCCAGCAATGAAATATATGGCCACCGGCTCGAACGTGAACAATACTGGCACTTTTCTCGCCAGACCATCCGCAACACAAACCAACGTCAGACGAACAAACAAGATGGAAAATCTCTTGATCGGCGGCGGTTCTTTTACGTTTGAAAAATGGCTGAGGCGGAGGTGATGGGTCTAAAAGTTGATTGTTATCGCCTCTCATTAAAGTTGGTTATTCGTCGCTGCCCAGGGATTCCCTTCTTCTTCTTCTTCTCAACCGACTGATGCCGGCCGGGCAGCCGCCGGATGGCGTCAACGTCCTTAAATTCCTCCAGTTGGAAGAAGAAGCGACTACGCAATATGCAGCAGCACAGAAGCGTTTTTTTATTTCCCCCCATCGACATTCTTTCACCTTCCATCTTGTCTCTCGAAATGCAATTATTTATTCATTCGAATTTCACATCAGGCTCCCGGATCTTTTCTCTTCATCTCTACTCACGCAAACGTTTCTCTCTTCCTCATTTTGGCCAGCCATTAAATGACGTCCCACTCTCCACTCGTGCTCAACAATTGACCACCAGAGTTCACCCAACTGGTCAGCAGCCCGTTGCGTTTGATTCGGGAGCCGAAAAAATAAAAATTTGATCTAACGAATCCCGACATCCACCCCAAATGCAACTTCTATTCACAATGAAAATCTTGTCCAGCAGCACATGGGCAATCGCCCATTTCTCACGATCGTAGCACGCGGGAATAAAGTCAAGAAAGAAGGAGGGGAAAAACCAACAAAGGATAAATTGAAAATGAGATTCGACACTGCACTTACATGCGACGGTGAGAGTGGCGTTGCGTGATCGGGACGAGCCTTGCGGGTTGCGAGCCAAACACCAGTAGAGGCCGGCGTCGCTTTCCTTGCGTCCGTGGACGACACGGAAGAAAAAGAGATCGCCGCCCGGCAGCATCACCCGGTGGCTATTGCCTCCACCTCCACCTCCGCCTCCTCCGCTTTTGCTGTGCTGCTGTTGCTGCCCGTTGGAGCTGATGATGAGCTCGCCGTCGCGGTACCATTCGATGGTCGGCGCCGGACTGCCGTCGGCCGAGCACTTGAGCGTCACGGGATCGTTGCGCGCCACCGTCATGTCTGTCGGGTGTTCGGTGATGCGCGGTGATCGCATCATGCCTATATGCCACAGAAAATACACACAAAAAAGATGATTAGATATTTATCCGTTATGCCACTTGAATCGTTCACGAAACCCCCAAGAAAAAAATAAAATTCAAACACGAACGCGCTGGCGCATGAAACGGCCAAAATGGAGATGGATTGCCGCCATCTTCAAATGACAAAAAACTCCTTTTTTCATATCCATCAAAATGATCAAGTTGGCCATTTCCCCCCTTTTTATTTGGTCCAACAACCCGGAATCAACTTGATTGAAAAAAAATACGACAACGACGATGGATTGGATGTTTCTCTTTCTAGTATACTCCGCACTTTTCATTAGTCGGCATTGAATCAATAATCGAATTGAATGAAAGCTACAAGTTACTACATGTACGAGTTCTTTTTTTCATTTTGTTCCGTATAGATTCGGACAAAAGAGAGTCGGGAATATCCAGTGACTCAATACTCAATAGTCGAAACATGTTTGGAACTGTAAGGGGGGCCTCTGTCGAGTGTAGTTGTACAGATATATATTACCAAGTTGAAAACATCTGCTGTGCCCCACTCTATACACTCGGATGATGAACCCCTCCTCGTCGTCGTCGACTCCACCCCAAACACACAAGAGAAGTCGCCCAGTTCTCTTCTCTCAAAGAGTCCCAACTGACTTCATTCATCACGACGACAGGGAGGGGGGGGGGGGGGGGGGCAGCTAGAGGCCAGGGCTATACACGATGATGTTGCGTGTGTGTCCGTGTGTATAAATATACACCGGCGCCTATTTTTTCTTGTTGTGCTGCCTCCTCCTCCTCCTCCCTTGTCGTCATCGATTTCACGAGACCCTCCACCCCTCCTCTCAGCTGTAAAAATGCACGACGACGACGGTTTTTCTTTCTCTCTTCTCCGACCAACCAATTCATCCCCAATCCGTTCCACCCCACACACTTTCTCTCTCCACTTCAACTTTTTCTCAGTAGAAGAAGAAAAATCGTAATAATAGCAATATCTAGTAATAACAGTTCGATATTGAGTGTGTGGGTTATTCCTTCCAGGTGAGGTACTTGACAAGAGGTAAAATATATCGAGGGGGATCATATAGGAAGAATAGAAGAAAAAAGTCGTTTGAGGGCCGTCACCTCAGACAACTCTGGGAGATATGCGTGTGTGTATTATTCGGCCAGCGGGAGAGTCGCGACTCTCTCTTGTATTATCTTCTTTTATGTCTATGAGCGTGTCCGATATGATCCAGGGAAAGGAAAAATACTCCTGGACGAGAAATAGGGAGAGAGAATGAATGAGCTGCTGCTGCTGGCCCCTTTTTACCTGAAGTGAACAACTTGCGCATTTTCGAACCTTTTTTTATTTTACTTTTGTCTGCGCCCGATTCTTGTTCAACACGAAGAAAGATCAAAAAAGAAAGAAGAACTCTCCAGATTTTTTCCTTTTTTCCTAGGCACTGGAGAATGACATTCCATTGAAACTGGGTGCTGGCTGGCTGGATTGTCAGTTGCCATCGTCATTTGCTCTTCTAGTCTATACGACCGCTATATGGCTTCCACCACGTTATATAACTCGTCTCTTCTTCTTTACGTCGTGTGGTTGTTCTTTCTCTCTCCCTCGTTTAGTTTTTCGCCCCCCCCCCTGTCTCCTTCCGACCTGAAAATGGTCCCCATTCACTTCCAGACACCTTTTTTTTCTCTAAAAGGTGGTTGTGCTCGCTAACAATAAAAGAAGTACCAGTTCCCATTTTTTAATGAAGCAATTCATTGCTGTACAGTATATAGGACCAGGTATAATCCAAACACACACACACCGAAATGTGTGTAACGCATTGAACCGTAAACGAGGGTGTTAAACGATCACGGCCACATGGGAAATAATAATAGAAATAGCCTCTATCTTTCGACGTGTCACATGCAGAGCTTCTCCGGCAGAGACATGTACAGTTGCACAGTGTTGTGGACGGTGTCGTGAGAGTCTTGGATGGGCTTTTATAAGAAATGCGCACTGTATACAGTACCAGCAGTCGCTCTACTATGTATCGATCTGATCCGAAACATTTACAAGACGACGGCCATGATCTCACCCATCATCGCCCCACAGCTGCATTTTCATGTCAAAACATAAAATTCCAAAAGTAGAAGGAGAAGAGCTGGCCGGCGTGACACTCGGGCGGCCGAGAGAGGCAGACGACATACAAGTACCGGTACAGTATCTAATATTATCTGCATCGAATTTTTCCACTTTTTTTCTGGGGAAGAAGAGAGCGAGTAGGAGCAGCAGATCGATAATATCGAGTGGCGATGCCAACACGCTCCAGTAGCTCCTACACATAAATGAATCGATGAACAGACATGAGAGACTAGACACAGACGACGACAGCGCAATTAGACGCTCCGTTTCTCTCTCGTCTCTCCCATTCGACTTGGCACTTTTGTCATTGTGTGTCTGTCCCCACCCACATCACCCACCGATGCAATCGATTTCCTTCGACTCACTTACGCACACAACACCCAACCACCCACCTATAGTCGGTTTCTACAATCAAATATTTATATCAATAGGCAGAGAGATATACTGTATCTTTTTTTACTTTTGGCGGAAAAGAATGTTACAGGGGGGCCTTGGAAGACACACCGGAAGATGTACCGAAGAAATCGTGAGCTGAGAATGGAATCAATTCAATTCACGTCGTGTTAGTCACAGTCGACAGTTGATCGGTGCATGTACACATTTCCGGTAATGCACTTTGAATGTGTAGACGGATGAATGCGACCAATGCGCATGTCGTGCTTTATAGCCGAATTTTCCCTCGAGAGAAAGAATCCGGGACGACAAAAATCGGTACCAAGTGCGACCCAATGGCCTCACTCTCCTCGATATCGCCCAGATAAATAAAAAATAATAAATAAATAAAAAAACAAAAAATCAGACGACAATTTGATGGCGTCATAACAATTGGAGAAATGAGCCACTGCCATTTATATTAGCCAATTTTCGTTTTTTTTCTAAATGAAACCATTTCACAATCGGTGGTCTATTGTTCGGGCGACGTAACGACAACAGGAAGACTTGACTTACAAATTATACGACCCACGTTTCTTTTATTTTTTAAAAATAAGATTTTATTGAGACGAGGGGGCCAAGTCGTGAGCTCATATAAAATATCCCAACCCCACCCACTATACCCCATTTCATGTGAGACAGAAAGTCAACGCCACCGGTCACCATCGCGACGACGGAGCTATTGATATTCCAAGGCAACCCACAAACACACACACGCCCCTTGTGTTGTAGCACAGCACGGCAATTATTGCGTGTGCCACACAAGCACGTCGTTCGATGTGTATACAAAAAGCTATACGGCAATCAGAGTCTAACCTTTTACACGACCACACAAAAGAGAGAAAGAAAACGCAGCTCGTCGTTCCAACACCAAAATGCATTTTTTTGTTGCC
Source organism: Daphnia pulex (assembly GCF_021134715.1). Classification (NCBI taxonomy): domain Eukaryota; kingdom Metazoa; phylum Arthropoda; class Branchiopoda; order Diplostraca; family Daphniidae; genus Daphnia; species Daphnia pulex. Next base: position 2,694,491 of record NC_060021.1, on the reverse strand, counting down.
ATTAGACACGCGCCCATGTCGATGTGTGTGCCTTTGATTAGCTGTGCCTTCGTAACCAACAGCTGGCTGCTTTTTTACAGCAGACGACCGCTGTCGCTCACATTTATTCACAAGAGTTATTTATGGATGTATCGACTAGACATGTAGATTCTCCCTCTCACACATACTCTCACTCTGGTGTGTGTGTGATCCGTATGCAGATGAATTATTCAGTTGCGTTCAACTCACGCCGGGCTGCTGCTGCTGCCCATCCGGTCGGCACATGATTCATACATCTATAATAGACGTTGGCTCCAACAAAATTCGTCCAGCCCCCAAAACACTTGACAATTTCGTATAGGAAAATTGCAGAAAAACAAAAAGAGACTCGGCCATATAGATGAGGTTGGAGTGAGTGTCGAGTAGTTGCATTGGAAATGAAACGACTGTAGAGAGTTAGCCTTGTTCTATGGGGGGGATTAGGGGATAGTAGGCCCTATGCATAGATAGAGACCCGCCCGTTTCCTTCACGCCAAGGCACCCCCCACACTCTCGTCCTTTTTGGGCGTACAAAGGGTGTACATACTTGGTGTTAAATGAAAGTGGGTACAAGCTTGTACACCCGGGTGTACATAAGGTGTACATATTTTTTTTGTACACCTTTTGTATACCCGGCACGAGGTCATAACGTCTTTGTTTTATCAAATTCGCGCGACCACCGTTTTTCTCACCCATCCCCCACTTTCAAGAATGAAAGGAAAAAATTTTTGCTTCCCTCTATTTTATCTCTATTAATCTTTACTTCATTTAATCTGATATTTTCCTCCTTCTCATTCTGTAATTTATGGCTTTCTAATGTCTTTCACCAATTGCCATTAACGTATTTGCTTTTACCGGGAGTCGAACCCGGAACCTCAGATTTACAAGCCAGTATTTATCCGCTGTGCCACCAGCTATTGATATGTAGTAGGGAAGCTTGTAATACCAATTAATTCTTAGGGCAGAGAAAGAAACTTCTAATTTCAAGATTGCTATTGATTGCAATCATTGTTGAATTAAAGAGCTTGCTAACAATATATTAAGCCAACAACTTATCGAGTTTTCATCTAAAAGCACCATTGAATTTCGGTGATGGGACTTAGAAACATTTTTCGTTTTTAGCCGCCATTATGGATTTCCATCGCGCGGCTTTTCAAGAAAGAACTTGAGATTAGGGCGGTTAGGGATGGGAGAGAAACGAAGAAACGAAGAGAGAAAAAAAGATTTTTGGGTCTCTTCCTTTCGCTTAAAGAGTGAAAAACTCGAAAAAACCTAATTTGCATACTTGTAAAGGAGGCGTACAAATCGTTTTTTCCTTTACAGTATATACAAAAGGTGTACAAAAGGTGTACAAAGACGAATTTGTACACCAGCTTCAAATATGTAGCCTAAAAAAGGACGAGAGTGCACCAACTCTCAATTGCAATAAATCAGGAGCAGCAACAACAACAGCAACAGAAGAGGAGGTTCGTAGAATCACGGCTCGTTCCCAATCAGACGAGGGCAGACAGCTCACGAAGAAAGATATCCAAGAGTGAGGTACGAGCCAGAGTCAAACGTCTTGATTTGGGCCTATAGAGAAGAAGTAGACAGAAGGCATATCCGCGTGCCAATTGTTTCGGTAGTTTATTGGTGAAGCCAAATCGAGTCGAGTTCTACTGTTGCTATAGTCCCGTGCCAAAAAGGAAAAAGAGTTGGAAGAAGAAGAAGAAGAAGGGGACCCGTCGCAGTTGGTTTGACGGAGTGATGACCGTTTCTCTGCGCTTGTCACCTCGAGTCTCCCCGTCAGAGCGTCACGACACATTTCCAGGGTGGCAGCAGCAGAGAAGGTGCTGGGCACGGCTCCACCACCGCCGATGTATATATCAATAGCACAAGAGTTATTATATAACTGCTGCTGGGCATATTTGTATTCCCAACTCGCTTAGCAGCTCACGGCCAGCGTAGACCTTCTCCCCTACTATCGTGCAAACGGACGACCGACTAATATACGAAGTGTGGAAATGAGGAAAGATGGAGAGGGGAGACTAGACAAAGAGCGAAAGAACGTCAAAGAGACAAGAGAAAATAAAACAAACAGGAAAAATTGGAAAAAAAGGAATTTTTTTAGCTGGGCTGGCCGCCCAAAATCGGTCACGAGCTCCTAGTCCGTCCACGTTTTTCTTTTGGTCCCGCCACCCTTCTTTCGAGGTTGTTTGGTTCTTAATGACTTCTTCACTTTGGCTCGGATGCAGAAGAGCATGTCGCGTGTCAGCTAACGACTTGCGTTGGGCAGAGAGACTCTCTGCTGGCGCACACACGAGGCTCAACACACAAAAGTGGCTAAAGTAGAAGAAGAAGAAGAAACGGACTGATTTGTTGGTTGCTTTTCCCATCTGATCCCCGAAAGCCAGTCCCGAAAAAAGAAAAAGACGTGACCGGAAACGTTCCTTCACGAAGAAAAAGAAAAATCCCTCGGAGCACAAAACATGCGGATGGCTTTTGTTTTGATTTTTGATTCTTTTGTTTTTCTTTGTTTTTCTGGTCGAGGGAAGAATCACGTGAATGCAGACGAGACATCGTGATGAGGCATTTAAGAGGAGCCGGGGCTTTAAGTCTCTACACGGCGGCGGAGTTAGTGGGGGAGGAGGATCTGTTGCTGAGGTAACCAACGGCCATTTCTCGTCCCGGCACGTCGACAAAATGTAAACGCCGTTTGTTTCTTATAGGCAAACAATCGAGGCGATTGGACGGGAAAAACAAAAAATGAGTCAAAAATTTTTCACGAGACCGTGTGAATAAACTGCTCGTGAAAAAACGTGGGCGATCCAACGAGGAAAAAAAACAAACAAACTGATCAGCCAAAATTAACTGTTAATGAAGAGCATGAGGTACATACAAGAGCCGTCGCTTTAAAAAATAAAGAGACGCTCTTTTCTATACGACGTCGAGCTGGGAAATGAAATTGGATTTTCTTATAAAGGTTCCATCAGAATCTCATCTCTGTGTGACTGGCTGACGTCTCTCACGGAATCTGAAAAAAGAAAACTACCTGCGCCTGTGTGTAATTACCTATTGATTATGCAACCATTTTCATCCGAACGAGCCGTGCGGAGGAAACGTTGGAATTACCAACAACCCTGAGAGAAGATGAACTTTAAAAAAACTTCCATCACCACCACCACCACCGTGGTGAGGTAAGAATCAAAGAAGATGGCCACAACAACAACAACAACAACAGACTAGCGGCCATCGATCCATCATTATTGTGAACATGAGTCTCGCGTCAGATTGGAGGGTCCGGCCCATCACCACCACCACATCAGATGCCCATCATTGGAGCGGCCTAATTTCTGAATCTTTTCTTCATTTTTTGATTCGAAATTTCTCTCGTGTTTCTCATTAACTGAAGTTGGATAAAAGGGAGGGAGAGCATCTTCTTTGGACATGTCGGGACAGATCGAAAATTTTCTTTTGCCCGAACGCGCCCAGACAATTGAAAAAGAAGAAATAAGACAAGACAAGACGAGACGTGACCTTACCGTTGGCGTCAGATGACGGGATTTGATGGAGGAGGAGGAGCAAGATGACGAAACGGTTAAGTAATCCGGCGGGCGTGAGTCTGCTGGATGATGATGGTGCATGCGACATTTTCGACCTATCGATGGCGATGTTTGGACGATTGTTGGCAGCAAAAACGTCAGTCCGATGCATATCACCTGCTCAAGTCTAGTGCCAAACCCTCCGTTGCGTCATGTAATAACGAGAGCCCAGGTGAACGCCGATTCCAATCTCCAGTTCAAAGTTACAATCGCAAGTGGTGAAAATGGCCAACTAGTTGGTATAAACTGCACACACACACTACCTGTTTCACTCGGCACAGGTCTCAACACTCGGCACTCGGCACACGCAACACACAGACACACACACGACAGACACACAACTGACAAGTTGTTGTTGTTGTTTTTCAATCGACAACACTGCTGATGAGCCGCTCAAACAAAACGGCTCAACGACTAAAAGAGACACAGCCTAAAATAATGAGAAAAATGGAAGAAACCCCCGCGTGTGTGGACAAACAGAGAAAAACAAATCCGTGTCCAAACTGAAACTATTACACTCAGGTAGCCATACTTTCGACTCGTTCACTCACGCAACACTTTTTTGGCAAATCCCCTGGCACAACCGAACGATAATGTTTTTCTCCTTTTTCTCTCTTCCAAATCGCCCAGCAGATTAGATTAAGAAGTTGTTTTGTTATGTCCCTGGTTGCCTTTTTCTTTCTACTGCTTCTTCTTCTTCTTCTTCTTAGTTGATTGGATTAAACTCGACACACGACGTCTGTCCTTGGCTGGGGCTGACGGCCGACTGAACACTGAAGTCTGAAGGAGTGAGGTCCGTCCGACAGTTCTTCTTCTCCCTCTCAAAACGATTGGCTCCTCCCAGTCAAGACGCTAGCGCCACTCTACCGGTGTGGTAAGAATGAGCAACCGTCTCTCCGGCCAGCGCCCGCCTACAACACACATACATTATGATCTAATCAATAAATCAATCACGATTGAACTTTTAAAAATAAGAAAAAAAGAGAAATAAATTTTCGCAGGAAATGAAGTCGACACTGATGTAATTGAATCGAACAACTCTCTCTCGCTCGGATTAAATTACTAAATAGTCCTTGATTTGGATTCATCACTACTATACATGTCCAAGACAAAAGGCACCGAAAACTCTACCCTGCTGGCTGGCCCCGTGGGCGTAATACGCGCCGATGAGTAATGAAGTTATACATAGCATTCGTCTATACTCTATAAAAATCTTTTCGGTGTTTTTTTATTTATTTTTATTTTTAAAGCCGCCGCTAACAAGACTGACTGTGTTTGTGCACACCACAAGACGAAACATCCTGGGAATAAATTTATCGACTCCTTTTTTTTATTATTTTTCTATTTTTTTTAGTGGGTAGGTCTTATCGATTCGTCGTCTTTTGGCGACTCTTTCTCACATCCAATTTCCCCTCCACTTGTGTATTTTTCTCTTTCCTTTTCTCCAACATGTGAGCCTTTTGGTTTGATTTCATACATCCCCCCGCCCGTCTGACTGCGCCTGGTATATATTGTGGGGCTATAGACACACACTTTCGTATTGGGTCAAGCTCTCTCTCTCCCTCCGCATTCTCTACCGTACACACAGAGACGTGAAGCAATATGTGAGGATTGATGTCCGCCGGAATCTCAATGCAATCAGCTGGCCCCTTTTTCTTCTACACCGGGACCCATAGAGATGCCACAGTGGAACGATACAATACGGCGGCAGTCCCCACTATACCTAATGGGTCTCAAACTCTCTCCATACAGCAGCGGCGTATGTATAAATATCTACTAGCCCCTCTGTACTACTATAAGTCTTATATGGCGCATATAGTACTCGACGAATCCAAATAATGGAGTACTAGACAGCACAGCGGCGAATATATCTAGAACTGTGAAGCTGAGCCGGCTCGTTACCTTAATAACAACAATCTTTGCCTTGCAGCATCTCTACACACCGGAACTGCTCCTCTGGCCTATCCTACAAGAGAGACCCGTCCAGGGGAAAAGGATATAAAAGAAAGAAAGAAGAAAAGCTTTATTCTTGGCTTTATTATATGAACCATCTCGGATTCCCGTGTGCCAGCAGACCGCGCACTCTACTGTCTGAGTGTACAGCAAACACAGATCATTATCTACGGCTTTTATATCTGTACATATCACAAGGAGAAGGAGAAGAAGACCCTGTGCGTATATATAGTAGAGGGAAAGCCGATTGCATTAACAACTGCGAAACTCTACGACTGCACACAGCGAATCGAAACTAATAGTCCACTATTTTCTATAGGTGCGCTGCTCTTAATGGGGCCTCCTCCTATTGGCACACTAGCACACTTATAATATAAAAGGCGGATATGGATGATAATAGCCGCTAAAGGTTAGATTGTTGTCAGTGTCTTCAACTTTTACCGAAAGATTTTCTTTTTTATTTGCCCCCTCTATATAATAACAGACCAAACTGCACACACATAGTGTACCAGGTGTAACATTGTGCTCCTATCTAACAAGTCATTTACCCAACAACTTTTGTGAGTCTCCCCACCAAACTCAACTGGAAAAAAAAGGAGAGATGAAAAGGACAGTGTGGGAGGTGGAATAGAGAGATGGGGGGCGAAGATTGTAATCGGAGAGAGCTACTATATAGTAAATACACTGGATATATACAGAGGATAGAGAGACCATTAGCAAGTAAAGAAAAGTAACAGACTGACGGGGTTATACACAACATGCAGCAGCAATATAAAAGATTCCTGACTGACAGTTTTTTCTCCCTCGCTTCTTTTTATTTTTTCGCTTGTGCTGCTCCTGGTGCCGACCTCATCCATCCACGGATAATAATAATAAAAAAATATAGTTTCCGTATAATAACTGGGGGGTTAGTAGTACGGTACAGAGAACCTTCTTTTTTTACTGGGAGAACCCCCCTCGCCGTTTAAAAAAGAGCTCTAGACTGGATATGGAGAGGTACGAGTAAGAGCCGATCGGAAAAAAGCATCTCAATTCGACCTGTGATGTTTTGTGGGTCGAGCGCGGCGGTACGTCAACTGACTCGCTCATTTCGGCTCCTGGCTGCTCTCTCGCGCTCTTCTGACTCTCGCATATGGCACTTTTATACTCTCTCTACCAGTGTGCACGTCTAGAGCTCGCGTCGTAAAAAGAAAAGAAAAGAAAAAAAGGTTAAAAGGAAAGAGTTAGAGAAAACCATAAGGTCCATGAATAATAATCGCCGCTCGGTTTGTGTGTTGCTAGAACGTAGTCATAGGACGGACGCCATATCCAAGAATGTTCCAACCAAGAGATGTCGGAATATTTGATTAGGACCCTTACAAGGATGTGGGAGAGGAGTTCTCCTGGCCAGTCGACACGTACATATACCTACGTATGTGGACCGACGATTCTTGCAACCACAACCGCAACATCCGAGAGGAAAATCCTCGGCGACCGGACCCACACACAAAAATAAAAATTAAAAAGTTGACCGCCATATTTAGTTATTTCTTTTTGACACTAACAAAACTGGAATTTCTAGCCATTTTTTACATTTTTATTGATGGGGGGTGCGCACCGCCATTTCACCGGGGAGATTTTCTGCCCAGCAAAGAATTTTGTAAAAGCGAATAACTTGGGAATAAAAGTTTTTGATCTCCCCCCGAAATAAAAATAAAAATCGAAAAAAAAAATCCGGCTGCGGCCATATGTGGATGGACTGGTGCTGGGAAAAAAAGGCCGGCGGGCGAATCAAAAGGGCAGCAAGCGGCCATCGTAAACATTTTGCTGGGCCGGGCAAGCAGCCCTTTTTTCCCCCCAAAGTTTTCTCTATACGGCGCGCAAAACTAACTATCAGGAAACATTGAACAGCAGAGAGAGAGAAACTTTAAAGCGCCCAAGATCAATGCTGTAGACGAAAAAAGAGAAAGAGAAATAGACTTATCGTTCGTGAGCAGACATAAGAGTTACTTCCGACTCGTCCAAACTTCTTTAAAGCCACCTCTTCCACCCGCACCCACCATACCCACCAGGCAGCCCCCGAAAAAACTAGATCGCACCAGCCAATGGAATGAAATAGGCGCAAGGGGCCGTGTATAATAATAAATACCCGCAGTAAAATAAAAAAAGTCTGTCCTGTGCTAAAACGTCGTTAAATCCAAGACAAATCAAAAATAAGGGGAAACTATTTTCTATCTATTTCTAGGACTGTGAAATATCCTCTGGGCTTTTAAAACGATTGTTCTTATTATATGAACGCGGCGATGAAATGGTTGTGATCATTTGGTCACGATTCGTTTGTCGCTTAGACGAGCAGCTAGAGCGTGTGGGTGTTCCAGGTCAGACTGTAAAAGGGGATCGTTCCTTATCGTTATGTTTGCCATTAAAGCAGATGGCCCGTGTTTAACTGTAACTCGTCTTTTATTTAAAAAAATATTTCTTCCCTTTCATCTGCGGCTGTTCAGTCAAATGGAAAAGTGGGTAAAAGTATTCAAAAAGTATAAAAATAACTTGGGTGAATTTTTTAAGTAAAAACTTGTTGCCGATCTATGCCGGCACATACGTGACTAGTCAGCTGGAATCGAATTGGCAAAAGGAAGAGCTCCGACGACCTATTATGGTCAATGATGGAGAGGGAGCGTTTCTCTCATTCAGTCTCGCTCGTACATAGCTATATACGCGCACATTGTTGGATAGAAATTCAAAGCAGATGCTGACCGTCAGCTTATGGGTAAACCCCTGGGTCGTCTCTGTACGGCCAAAAATGAAAAAGAAAAGAAAAAAGAAAAAATACGAATAATAAAATTCCATTGAAATATTTCTTTTCTTTTCTTTTCTTTTGATTCCTTCTGTATTTTTCCTTTCGTGCGGACGGACGGACGGGTGGGATGTGCTATGCGGGCGGGAATTTTGTCCCGCAAGAGTCTAGCTCTACACAGTTAACACTTGCGCGAGGAGATAAATGAACAGGTCATCCATTGTTGTGTAGTAGCTGCCGTGTGTTATTTTCGGAGAGAGAGTCGCGTGCTGCTGCTGATGCTGGCCAAACATTTCTATATCGTTTTTCTTTTTTCTCTTTTTGTCTTTTGCTGGCCGTCGAGTCTTTTGATTCCTCCGGTTGTCGACGGGAAAGAAATGCAAAACAAAAGAAGATGCATAAATATACGAATCGGTTGCTGGTTATTCGTTCGTCCAGTCGTCGTTTTCTTCTTCTTCTTGGTCGGTCGGCTTCCTTTTTCCCACAATGCCCATCCATCTTGTGGCGAGAGCTGAATGCCGAGCTTCCACCCTTCCACCTTCTCTCTCTCTCTACTCCTCCTTGCTGCATTGTTGACGTGATCCATTGTTTCGTATATATTCCGGTTGGGAGAAAGAAAGAAAGAATGAAAAAAAAGCCCAAAAGTGTACATCATCATAGAATATCTACGAAAAGGAATTGAATATTGATGGCACGAACTACGCTGGCGACTAACGAGATGAACAACACACACACACACTTCTTTTGATTATTACCTTCTTCTTTTCTTTTTTCTATTTCTCTCATTTCTTATTTCTCTCTTGGCGTTTCAAAGTCGTAGGGTAAAAAGTCCTTGGACGTCTTCCTTCCATTCTTTTGTATGAAACCAGCAGCTTCCCCCCTTTTTTCCGTCTTCTTCTTTTCTTCTTCCCCCTCTCTGCTGCTGGTCTCTGCTGCTGGGCGGACGAACGCGTCGAGGCTTTCGAATTCGGATACCTAATTGTTTTGGCTTTTGGCTCCTATGCGTGTGTGTGCAATGTGCACGGCGCGTGTCTGACTTTGCTAGAGAGACAAGAGTCTGTGTGCTACTACACCAGCATTCGATCCGGCCAACATCACGGGGGAAACAGACGCTGGCCAGCAGCAGCAACAGCAGCTCTTCACAATCTCAGATGCGGATGAGGTAGGGGGTTGAGCGCGGATAATTGGATGTGATGGCCGCCCATTAATAGCGTCATGGATCCATCATCCGATCCCGTGTGCATATATCCTATCCTACCCCCAGACTGCTGTACCGAAACGAAATGCAATCCATTTCCTTATAAGCTCTTTTTGGGTCGATTCTTTGTTCCTTCTCGGAAATGATTTCGGAGCTGGACAATTCTCGTTTGTATAGATTTGGGCCAGCGGAGCTGCTGGCCAAAAAGAAACACAAGGACATGACGAAGACATTTTGACAAACGACAGTTTTATATCCATTCATCATGAGGCCATAACGGTCAGCAGCCCCCGTCAGAAAAGTTCATCAGGGGGGCGGTGGGGGGACAAGAAAGGGTTGAAGAGGGTCAACTCCGCCAAACTGCTGGGATGACCCTATAGCACAGCACGTCTATTTGTTCTTGCCATCGATTTTCTGGCTCGAATTCACATATTCTGACTGGGCAAACATCTTCTGGTCTTCTTGTGTGTCTGCACAACAGGAGATGATAAGAGACAAGTGTGACTAAACAACCAAAGCAGAAAAATCAAAGGAGGAATTTTGTTTCTGTCCAGCAACATTTTAAATGGGGGAACGGGTGTTTTGGCGCACAAGTTCCAGCAGGAGCCGGTGCTCAAAAAGTTCCAGGGTGCCCTTTCGTATATACCTGTCAAAAGGTCAGCTGATGAATGAACGGTCAGCTGCTCTAGCTGCTAGCTTTGCTGTGTGTCTCTTTTTGCGCTTAGATTCTTTTGGTCGTCGGCGTTCTAGTGTCAAGTACTTTGCTCGCTTATAACTTTTCTTTTGGAGGGGCTGTGTGACTTTTTGGAACTGAAATCGATTTAGAAGCCCCCATTTCCTCTTTGTCTCCCCAGCACTTTCACCCTCCCCACCAAGCCAAACAGCCACACCACCAAACGGCCGTTCGACTACACAGACTTTTGAGAGCTGTGCGCAAATTGATCCAAATACCAGACGCACATAGAGAAAAACAACCAAGGGGGGGGGGGGGGCAAAAGAAAAAAACAAAACAACCTGTATTATTTTTTTGGCGCTCTTGGGTTGTTTTCAAACCACCCGCGCGTTCTATAACCCCACCACAAGAGAATGGACTTGGGCTCAAAAGACCATTAAAAAACTAAAGTCCGGTGTTGCTGTAGTGTCTATGGTTTTTCCGCGTTTTCTTTTCTTTTTAGATGAAAATAGCCGGAAAAAGAAATAAAAGGAAAATAAAAAGGAAAATGCAACTGATACACGCGACTCGTTGGAGCGTGCGGAGGAAGAACCTCTTTCGCCCTTGGTCGCGCGAGAATATCAACGTGAATGTTGGACTGTCGGGGTTCAAGCGGCGCACTTGTTTCTCGACATTGCCGTTTTAGGTGATGGCAGCGCCAGCCAAAATTTAAAAATAAAAACTATACAGAAAATGTAATGCAGCACAATTTATAGGAATATTTTCTGGTTGTAGTGCGACACTCGAGAAAAATTTAAAAAAAAACAGAGTCACTTTAAATTTCCAAGTGTAGCTACAATCCCGCAATAGGATGGCGAGACTCTTTTATCAAACATATTGCAACATTTTTGTACATTTCAACTCGCATTTCAAAAAGGATATAACGTGCTCTATTGGCGTATAGTCTATCCTTTCCCTTCTTTTCCTCGTCCACATTATAGAAATATAGACTTGTATTTATTTCTTTTTTGGCACAGTCCGTCTGGCTATTCCGTGACACTTGCGAATGCTTTTCATATATAACATCCAGCAAACGCCATAAAAAAGAATATGGCGACTTGTCAGCTCTATCCCTAAATAAGGCATTTCACATCTCGTCCGTCTTGTTCCCTTTTTTCTTTTCTCATCTCGATTAGGTCATGGCGCATAAATCGTACACACAGCACTGTCCAGCAATAATAACAACCGCAGTTTATAGTGTACACCACACTTCCCTGAGATGATGTCATCCATTCAATGGGAATGAACGGAGCCACCGTATATATATTCAATTGCGCTCGTTTCGCCAAAAATAAAAAGAAAGAAAATAATTTGAAATATGTATATTTCACATATTTCAACTCCACATGGGCTCGGGTGCCAAAAAGCGAAAAAAAACAAACAATGAAATCAACAAAATGAACTTTAAATCAACTCCTTGGAGTTATCGAGACCTTAAAAGAACCCGGCCAAAAATACTGATGCTGTAATAGAAAATGCTCTTCAGAGAAATGGGAAAAAGTCAAGAGCTCAAAAAAGCAATTCTCGAACATGTAAAAAAAGAATATGAACTTGAACAAATTGGGGAAAAAAATAAAAAAAAACTTATCCAAATTGAGGAAATCTTCAATCATCAAGTCGCCTTGTCTCTGTCTTGTGTATAACAGACTAAGTGAACTAAAAGACAACGAGGGCGCTAAAGTCGAATGTTTTTTTTGGTTTCGCGTTTCACTTCGATGACGACGCACTGGGTCTTGTTCCGATAAAAATCGTCAACGGCCGAGTGGGTGACGAATTGATTGTCGGTCGGCCACCCGACGAAACTTCGCAAATAACACGGTCTCGGAACGGTTGGCACCTGCTGATAATAAAAGACACTTGAGCAAATAATAAATAATGTATACAAGAAAGAAATTGAATAGACATTTTGGGGATTGATGTCTATAAAATAAAATAAAAACCTCTCAACATGTGACTTTAGCTGCTGTACTTGATGATCCTTGATGATCTGCAAATCGTTTTTTCTGTCTCCCTCTCAGTTTCACACGATTTTAATTCAAGAGTTTCTTTGTGTCACAAAAGTTCTTGATTTAGACATTTGGTAAATTTGCCTAATGTGTTTCAACTTTTTTGTACAGGTACACAATGTTTTGCGACGTCGTCACCGAAGTTGAACGTAACCAAAAAAACATTCGACTTTAGCGCCCCCGTTGTCTTTTAGTTCACTTAGTCTGTAATACACAAGACAGAGACAAGGCAGCAGACTTGATGATTGTCAATTTCCTCAATTTGGTTAAGTTTTTTTTTATTTTTTTCCCCCATTTGTTCAAGTTCATATTCTTTTTTACATGTTCGAGAATTGCTTTTTTGAGCTCTTGACTTTTTCCCATTTCTCTGAAGAGCATTTTCTATTACAGCATCAGTATTTTTGGCCGGGTTCTTTTGAAGGTCTCGATAACTGTTAGGAGTTGATTGATAGTTCATTTTGTTGATTTCATTGTTTTTTTGCTTTTTGGGCACCCGAGGTTACGTGGAGATGAAACGCTGGCCGACAGCAGTTGTACTAATGCTGCAGTTAGGCCTAAATGAATTTGCCAATCATGTTTCTTCTATTGTTAAAATGTTCTGAAATGTTATTTGAAAAATAAAATTTATTTTCCCGTTTTGGCTATTACTATAATAGTCCTATTTTCACAATATTTTATGCATATTTTTCAATTAGCCAAAAATGAATGGCAAATCATGGACTAAATTTCAGGTTAAGAGTAGTTACACTACTTTGATATAAAAGCCTATTTCTACTTCATCTGCAAAAACATATCTCTTCTTTTTATTCAGAAATAAAAACATTCAAAAATAGAAGGTTTGATTGTATAAAGAAAAAGAAGAAAGGCTATAAAACTTAAAAATTAAAACGAAAGGTTTTAGCATGTAAATTTTTTAAAATGGAAAACCATTTTTCAACAGTGTTTTGTAACCCCCAACACGCAAACAGTATTTTAATAGCATTGAGATGCTTACCTTTCAAGACCGAAGCCAACAGTATACTATTAATTTATAATGTGAGTTGTAGCCCAATTCGATTCGATTCATGTACAGATTGCGTCATTGCACAAGTGTGGGGTGAGTCAAAAGATCAGGTAGCAGAGTTTTTTATCAACGTGTTGCTCTGTAATTGGCTCAACAAATTTACCTCCTCTATTGGGGAAAAAAGCATGGGCTATGTGGGGGATATGTGCGTCAGAGAACTAGAAATTTGCAATCGTGCATGATGATATCATGATTTCCACAGAATACTCATGCGACCCTTTCCAGAAGTGGCAACTCCTCAAATAACAGCAGATCACCTTCCTGAATGTAATCTTGGTTTCTTTTCCAGACCACGTCGTAATAAAAACAGAATTCGCCATTTTACCTCTTCTGAATATATATTGCGCATTAACAAAAATCAAAAAATTAACGCCACGTCAATAAAAATTTGCTGTAATACGCGGTCTATTTTTCGTTTCGAATTTCTGGTAGAAATCTTTATGTGTAATATTTTCGAAAAATAATTTATTGGTTGAATAATCAACCTAGTCATAGTTGACAGATATTGTATTTAATAGCTTTTTAATTAATTATTCGTGTTTCTCAATTAAATGAAAAACAGATTTTGTTGTTGTCAACATACGAGTGGAATAAACTGATGGCGAAAAAAAAAATTTAAATTGAAGCGCTTCAAAAATGACCATCCTTTTTTATTCCGTTTATAAATTCAATCAAGAAAAAAGAATAGAAAAAAAAATTCCTTCATTTTTCCTTTCCTTCCTTAACTCCTTGTAATTCGACGGTGGCGGTCAATTCAAAATCAGTTGAAGATAAAACCCAATGCGAAAAAAGAAACAAGACGCTGATCGATACGTTGGCGGCGGCGGTGGCGACGACGACAGCCAAGTGGATCGCAGCTGATAAAACAACTTAAGAGAAGTATAGGGTGTAGTAGTGTGATGAGGTATACACGGCGGTGGGGTGGGGTGAGGAGTCTATGGCGTTGAAAGAAAAGAAGATAACCTCGGCGAACTTGATGGCGTCTGTGCTCCTCCGTTTTCAGATCGGCGGTAGCGACGGTCGGCGTCTCGGCACAAGGAACACAAGAAGAGAGGGGAGAGAGAAGAATGAAATGCCACCGCCACCGAAATGCGTCACGTTTTTCCCCTCTATATTACTGTATACTCTTCGTCTTTTATTCTTTCTTTTTTCTTTCTTTTGGGTTATGCACAGCAGCAGCGGCGGCAGCAGCCAGATGATATATCCTGCCTTTGTTCGACCCCCACAAGAGAAAAAATCTGAAAAAAGAGTAGGTACCGTATGTTGAGATGAGAAACTATGGTGCAATACCTTTTAGTTTAGTTGAAACACTTTGGTGCTAAGAAAGAATGAACTGCATTCTTTGTTGAGACAAAAGAGAGTGAGTGAGTAGCAAGCAAGACGACACTAGTCTCGACTCAAGAAAAGGGGGGGAGAACAAACGTTGACATACGTATCACACAATACGTTGAAGCAACATTGAAAGAAAACATTCTCAGAAGTAGAGAGAAGGTTAAAAAACAACACAACCCCTTAAACTGAACGGAGCGTGAGAAACGATAATTCAATGTTTGATTTAGACTAAATCCAATTTTTACTTTTGATTTCTTGGTTTTTGAACTTGGTTTGCGTTTGTTACATGCTGAGATTCGTGAGATTCACCTTGTTCGCGTTTACGCTCGTGACAATTGGCAAGAACATGATTATTTAAACCAGAGAAAGAACATAGGCCAAGTCTTGCGAATGTGAGTTGTGAGGACGTCGACGTTTGTGCTGCAATAAACAGAGCCATTTCACGTCCTGATTAGGCCTACTCTTGAGATTCGCGATGATCAAACATGGATTCAGCAAGTAAAATTTTGGCTATCATTTTTCTTTCTTGTTTGTTCAGTAGATTGTAAAAGTGCGTACACGTTGACTCTGTTTTTAATTCGTTTAGCTTTTTCTTCAACTTGGGACGTTTGACTCTTTTTCGGTCACCATATAGCACAGCAAGTGTGGGTGTGTTTGCTCTGTTGATCTTCCCTCGACATTAAATGTAGGGGCATTTGTTGTCATCCAGAATGTGTACTGGGCATTCAATGGTGCATTGAGTATTCCGTCCAACTTGGGCATTCAATGGTGTCATTGAGTATTCCGTTCAACTGGGGAACTTGTACAGATTATAAATACGACAGTGGTAAATAAACGTCAATCTCTGGGCCCATAACCTGTTGAGATGAGAAACTATGGTGCAATACCTTTTAGTTTAGTTGAAACACTTTGGTGCTAAGAAAGAATGAACTGCATTCTTTGTTGAGACAAAAGAGAGTGAGTGAGTAGCAAGCAAGACGACACTAGTCTCGACTCAAGAAAAGGGGGGGAGAACAAACGTTGACATACGTATCACACAATACGTTGAAGCAACATTGAAAGAAAACATTCTCAGAAGTAGAGAGAAGGTTAAAAAACAACACCGTACCCTATACACACACACAAAAAAGTAGAACAACTGACGTGACTGTTAAGTCCATTTTCGGAAGCTACAAGACATCCGCGCTTTAGTATGTCTCCCGCGAGACATTTCGACGCTGTTTGCGCCGCTGTCTATTCTTTTTTCTTGATTTGATTGAGGGAAAAATCGCAAAGATTGTGGGTTTTCTTTTTTCTTTTGAGTGCTAGCTGGACAGGGTCACTTCCTTCCGGTTGTCGTTTGATGGCCAACGCACAGCCGCCTCTCAATTCGTCTGCTGGCCCTTTTTTGGTCTGTCACTCGTTCCAGTACCTCGGCCTCCCATATCTCCTCAGTCAAAACAAGGAAAGGACTTACTTAAGAGAGAAAACTCTTGTGGATGATCAACTTTTTCTTCCTATTTTTGGGAGGGTGGCAAAAAAGGCCTCGGCTCTTCTTATTCTCCCCCCGTCTCAGGAGACTTGGCCTTTTTCATACTCATCTTCTCGACTGTGAGCTCTGCTGCTGCTGCTGCTGCTGCTGTATGTATGTCATTTGTCTCACTCGGATGAATAAACAAGGAGGGGACGGGCAAACCCGCGCACAGACCATCTCTAGTCCGCCAACGCCGCCAACGACCATAAGGACACAGCACCAACAAGTCCGTCCTTCCTACATCCACACACGCGACAGCTTGTTATTTTGTTTGCTTTTCTCTCTATTTCGCAGAGAGGGTAAGAAGAAGAAGAAGAACAAGCCCACCGATAAGACTGTTGAGCCTGTAGTTAAAACAAAAAGGAGTTCCATCCAGCAGGAGCAGAGAAAAACTCATTAATTTTATTTCTCGTTTTTAATGTTGCGCCCAGTTGTCGTGCCTGAAACATTTTCGATTCTTTTCTCTCTTTTGATCGGCATTCAGACGTGCTCGGGGTAGATCCACAACGGAATGCCCATAATACAGCAGATATACTCGGAAATACTTTCCTTTTGTTTTAGGAGCCTTTTTTCTTCCTATTTATATACGATGTGTATTTAAATACCCGTACGGCGGTGGCTTATTCTACTTCTCCGGGAATGTGCATAGGAAAAGAAAGAAATAGAAAGAAAGAAAAAGATTTACGTATTGTTTGTCCATGGAGACGAGAGAGATTCCCATTTTGAAATTGTCTAAACTGTTAGATTTCGTGTTGTTGCTTATTTGGTCTCAATTCGGGTTTTCCCATGTGCGTGTCGTGTGTACCTATCGAGTTAGTTGCATGGCATCTCTAGATATGGAAGAGATCTACAGACAACTCGTTACGCACAGACAACCGTGATGGTGCGTGTCGATGACGTCACCGAATCTCTTAATCAAATTGTCCAAATTCGGTGCCAATCGTCTCCAAGCCCAAAGCCATTGGTTATACAACTGGGTTCGAGTGGAGAGTCTCTTATCGAATCTGCAACATCTTCATGTGTGTCACTCTAATTAGACCCTCGGAAGTTGAACGCATCGACTCGTGCGCAGTTGTCAGATGTGACGCAATGGACGCACATATTTGTGTGTGCCGTATTGGACTCGTGGATCTCAATTTTATTGGCGCAAGAAAGAGAAAAGAGAGAAAGTGAGTGGGGGGATATAGAAAATATCAAATAATAATGGATGGATCGCCCGTCGGTCAATCGGATTGCACCTGGCACACACCTGGAAAAAAGCAACGGAAAAAAGAAAAAAAAAATGTGCCATCGTCGCCTATCCACCACATAGTGCTGCTGGCCGCCCTATACCCAAAAACATTCCAACAGAAAGCCCATAGCCAAAAGTCCAGCGATTTCCCATTTGGAATTTGACTTCAGCCGCTATATGGTTGCAATTGATTATATATGAAACTGTCAATGGCTAAATAGATATACCGTAGGCAGTGTCGATTCAACGAAATAATGGGGTAATCAAGTGTGTGGAAATTAATGCGCCAATTTGGACTTGGACCATAAAAATAAAAAAATAAAAACGACGACGGGCGCATTCGTTGGTTATGTCAGTTGTGAATGTACGTCAAGTCCGTCCCATTTGTTTGTCTTCTTCTCCTGAAATGTTTGCCTCTTGGTTCTTATAATAAAATAAAAAAAAACAGGAACGACCAAATTGACTCAAGGTGTTGCCAAACTCTCGACAGCTATTTGTTTTTTTCCCTCTCTTTGGCTGGCCATTCCTGATGTTTGATTCCATTTGATTCCGTGTTGATTGTTGGGAGATTAAAGCCCATAGCACAACAAGAGGGGAGTATACACCGCACATTCCTATTTTGTAGAGCTAACTAAATATAAGAACGGCGCTCCCCCCCCCCCCTCAGAAAAACATCAGAGGCTCCAACACACACACCCACAGCCAACAACGCCAGCCAAAAGAATATTATAAGTGATAGACGCCACAGCAGAGTCAAAATCACTGGGCAATGTGTGGCCAGACAAAGACGTTTTGCTGCATCATCCATGGGCTGCTCCATACACAACAGCCGAGACTCTCTTGATCAATGTCTCCATTCAGCACAGCCCCGGGACTTAAAAAGCTTCTTTTTTGGGTGTTGTGTGGGCTGTGAGGTCCGACCTCTTGAACCCCTTGCGAGTTCACTGGCAACGCAAGCCGATGCTGTGTGGCCTGACTGGCCTGTCATTAATCTAAACATGAGGCAGTGTAGAAGCGGGCAGCCGTAGCGGACGGACCGCAGCCACAACAGCAAGAAAGTATAAAAGAAAAGAAAAGACAAAAAGGGCTAGTTGTTTGTATGCTAACATTGTTCAACCCGATCGCATTATTCACAGCAGAAAGAGACAGCAGCAGAGAAACAAAAGGGCCCAACCAACCGACCGACCAACAACGGAACACCAGAAAAACCCGCAACTCTGGTGCACGTAAAAGGAATCAAAAGAACAAAACGGAAAAAAAACACACACAGACACGCCAACAAGCCGCGGCCAGCCAACGAATGATAATAACAAGTATCTCTCTCTCTCTCTCTCTCTAATGCAATCGGAATTTCTCCCGAGTCCCCTCGTCGTTGTTGCCTATTGGGCCGATTGGTGACACGCACATGCACCCGTTGCATGCGCGCCAGGAGCTGCTGCTGCCGTTGGATTATTCTTTTAAAAAAGAAATCTGGGGTCTCAATCTCAAAAATCAATCTCAATCAATCTCAAAAACCACTTGTCCAAATCGCTCGATCTATAAGACGACAGTAGCCAAGCAACAGATGGCATTTTCTCTCCACCGCATTCATTTTACAGGGAGATAGGCATTCACGTTTTGCTTTTATCTATGTACAAAACTTTGGCGGAGATTTTGGAAGGCCGAAATCAGGTCGTTCTATCCTTCCCTATTATATTATACCTGCGCCATATATTATCGTCTCCATCAAGTTTTTAGAAGAATTTGGGGAAATATTCACTGATGCTTTTTGGGTGATGTGTACCTTCTTTATTACCCGTTGGGCATGAATCGCTTAGGGCGTGAAATTTCAAGAGACGGGTGAACTGTAAAATTTGACGATAACCACCACCCACCCACTCGCCCGCCAGCCAGCCACTCCCGCGCGGTTATATAAATCGAAGTGCAAGTCCACTTTACGGGATAGATCGGATATCAAAAGTCAACAAGTCATTCAGTCGTCAGATATAATAAACAAGTTGTTTATATAAAAGCAGCAGACACGATATACGGGGGAACTTGCATATTGGCAAATTTCCCGATGCATTCATCATCCCATTACTTTAACATATGTATAGCACTTTGTGAAAACACGCGTTGCCATCCATTCATCATGGTCGTCTGGTCTGGAATAGTTATATACAAAAAAGAGTATAGACGCCAGACCTCTCTATATTCCAATGCCAATTTTATCGATTCATCCATTTTCTCACTTGCGCTAATTGATTGGCTTGAGTCGATTTCCCTGTGTCAACAATTTCTGTACAACATTCATCCCAAGGGCCAGTAGAAATCGATAGATAAAAATTCCATAGAAAACAATCGGGTTGTCTGTCGTATCGCGTCCCCCATCAATAGAATAACCCGAGAGAGAACATTTCAAATATCCAAGGGGTCCGCAACTCAAATTTACTTTTTATTTTTTTTACTTTTTCCTTGCTTTATTTTTACTTTTTTACTTTTGAGATAGGCTTTCCTTCAAGCGAAAATAAAAGGGTAGGGAGGGGAGGGGGAGGAGGGGGGGTTCGTTCGCGCGCGCCCTTCTTTTAGCACGTAAAGTAAATTTCCTTTTTTTTTCCTTTTTTCACTTTTTTTTGCTTTTTTACCTTTTTTATTGTAGTAAATTTGAGTTGCGGACCCCTTGCAAATATCCCCCCGATCTGATAGCGTCTTCAATCAGATTAAAATTTATTGATGAACGTCTTCGATCTCCTCACCCACCCACCCAAAAAATGGAAGGGAAAAATTGTCCCTGACCCGACAGATTAGATCAAGAACAATACGGGCCGGTTTGCGGGCGTGATGGAAACAAAAGATTGGCTGAACTGAGAAAAGTCGGATGAGCGCAAGAGAGAGGCCACAGAAAAAGTTTGACACGCCGAAACTATTTGGGTTTTTCCCCTTTGATAAAGAGACAGGGGATGAGAGACGTGAACATTTCGGTCCAACTTATACATCAAAGTTATGAAGAAAGGCCACCGTAGACAGAACAAAAAGTCAAAAGAACAATCCAGCAGGGCCATCCAGCCAAAGGAAATAACAATCCACCAAATCGATCCATTATCGCACGGTTGAGCTGCGCTTAATTGATTGAAAAAACATACACAGCACACTCGGATGTGTCTAGTACTATACTAGACGGCGCGGATTATAAGCAAGACAGATTGACGGACGTGAGCGTGTCGTGTACACACACACCAGACAACTTTCGAACGAAACGGAAAGACGATGAGAAATTCATTCGAAATAGGAAAAAGAGATTCCTGTTTTCTTTTTTACTTGCGGTGTACAACAACAACAGCGTATAGGAGATTAAATTATTTTCTTATTCCTCATCCCTCCTGGAATTATTCACACCTGGTTGCTTCATATTTTTCCGCCAGTAGATTTGATTACGCGTTCGTTCGTTTTTTTTTTCTTTTTTCCCGGGGCTCCGGGCGTATCGCCTTACCACCGGCGTCGTACAACCAAGGGGACTCTCAAATGACCCACATTCGGGAAAAATACATCCCCTACACACGCGGGGGATTAGACCTAAACTCTTTCAAATATTAAAGAAAGGGAGTGAACATGTCAAAGATTCGAGTGTTTGTTTGTGTACCTGGTCTAATCTGATGCAATTTGAAAAAGCTTTTTGTAAGATGTGGTAATGTACATTTCAATTGGGTTTTTTTTGAACGGAAGTACTACATGGGAATTTACGACAAGACGATTGAATTACTTGAAACATTGTCTCCTTTCTCCTGTGTCTTTTTGCCTTTACATTTACACGCAGTAACAAATAGAAATATGGAAATGGCGTCAGACGATTTACCATTTTCCATCGCGGTTTTTCTTTTTCTTTTTGTTATTTTTATGTATTGGGTTGTTTCCGGTGGAAAGAAAAAGGAAAAGAAAAACTCAAAAGTGAAGAGAGATGCAGAGGGGGGAGAAGAAAAAAGGTTCACACCGCGGTCTGACACTCTAGATGGGTCGTGAAACGCCACTAAAAGAGAATCAAATGAGACTAGAGAAAACAACCGAAAATGTAGAGAAAAAGGATCGCGGCCAACAGGTAAACTGTCAACGGTCAACCATAAAAAACGAATACGGCCAAAGATGTCAATAAATATTTTTTATATGTACAGTTTTTAACCCTCTACTCTGTTTCACGATCGTCCCTTTTGAAATAAAAACCTTTTGAATTTTATTTCGGGGTTGAAAAAATATTTAAAAAACACCCCCAAAAAATGTGGCGTGTCAATGGTCTCCTCACATCGGCATGTGATTATTTCCACAAGCTCCGGGAGATTTTTCTTTTCCCTGGCGTCATCGGAAACTGTTGAAAGACAAAGTGGAGGGTTTTTGACTTTTTTATTTTCCAAACGAAACATTTATTTATTTGAAAGCGTTGCCTGTCGTCTTCAAGTTATTCATATGCCCTTACAAGGCACCGCATCTACCTACAGGCTAAAGTCATAGAGCTTTGTGTGTGATTACCATCATCTTTTCTTACATGGATGTTAGACAGGAAGAATCGTACGGCGACTTGGAGATGCGGAAATTGTTCAACTTGAACGGAATCCCCCCACGAATTTCTCGGGAAAATTCCTCAATCAATTCCCTTGGGCTTCTGATTATCGTTGCGCACAAGTTTGCTGGCCGATGTTATTCGCTTGCCCATCAACTTATGCGTGAATGCTCGCCCCAAATCTACATCATGCCCGGCCAAGATGAAGACGATAGAGATCTTATACTAGGGTGGGGTTGTGAAGATGAGTTGGGAGTTGGGGGTTATTGCAACCGGGAGGCTGGCTGGCCGGCTGCTTTAATGAGAACGGCATCTTCATATCACGCCATGGCCTTTCATGATTGCCGTTTCGTGGCATCAGACTGCTAGCTGGTCAGCAGATTCGTTGGGTGGTAAAAGGCAATCTATTCTCATTAAGTTATACAAGGCAAAAGTGAAATATACAGGGACCCCCGCCTAATACGTAATCCAATCAGAGCCGATCAGAGCCACTGGCAGCAGCTAAAACAACAGATGCCATACCGCCAACATTTTATAAAAGCGTAATATACTCTCCGTGCATATTGGTATATACACCGCCAGCGGGTTTTTAAAAAATATAAGAAAACAGCTGTTATTTCTCATTTTTTGTGTGTCGGCCATCAAGTTCCGAGTTCCAGAAGCCGAACCGATGAGCTCGTGACCCTGTAATGCTTCGCCACTCGATCATCATTCATCAGTCGACAAGTCATCATCATATCCTTTGATGGAATAGCGAGAATGGAGGAGAGAAATGAAAGGAAAGCAGGGAAAAACAGGACGCCACAAAAGCAACAACACGCCGCTAAAATAAACCGGTATTTCAGTACACACAGAGATGAAAAAAAGAATCAAAAATTCACGAGGGACCCTTTTATTCTGTCCCGAAAGAAAAAGAAAGAAAAAGTATAGTGTGGATGATCCGTACCGAACCACAATGACACCAAAAGTCCCATTGTGCTGTAGATATTTGTGTCTCATCTCTTTCCTGTTCAAACGAAAAAACTAACGACCGATCGATTGCGGATCATCAGTGCAGCGCAAACAATCAACGTGTGCGCAGTACATTGTTCATTTGTTCTATTCTCCTTTCCCGGGAAGAAGAACCGAAAAAAAAGTAACTGCAATCAAAACCGGTAAACCAACAATGACCGACCAGCATCTGTATACAAGGAGGTGCACGCAGTGGGGCGGAAGGTCCCCCTCTCGCTCAATAAAATCTCCTAGTTGCACTTTGATTGAACAATTCAAGTTTGAAATATTTTTGGGGAAAAAAAACAAGCCTGATTGTAGTCATCCTACATATTATGGGCTAATTAATGAACCCTGACGGAGTCAACAAAAGCGACAAGAGAAAACTAAGGAATAATCGTACTCCGTGACAATTTGCAATCAACGCCCACTCAATAATCAAAAAGGAAGAATAGAAATAAATGTTTTTCCTACCTTTAAGCCTGGGAAATTCAGCTAGGCATCCATCCACAAGTGCTCCATCCATCCGCCGAAAAGTTGAGTCCACCAGGCGGGATAGGGAGAAAAGGGGGTCCTCGTGAATACACCCACACTCACATGAAATGTACACGAGGACATTTAAAGAAAGGGGAAGGAAGGAAGAGATACGTAGCTCGGCCATGGGTAGAATCTCCATTCAACAGGGATGCTGTTTATCTAAATCAAAAATAAAATTGGGTTACGAAAAATATTTAGACAACAAGTAAGGCAAAGTTGAAAATGAGAAATTAACCGGCAAGTCACATGAATAAAAGTATTGAAAATCATTACCCAAATGATGATGCCTTGATTGTTGCTGTGGTGACAGGTCCAGCACAAGCAAAACTGGAATATCTTGTTGTTATGTACGTTATGGCTGGTTCAGGACTCAAATCTGCACAGAGAAAAAGGTTAGTCAGTGCGAACAAACTGCCATGCATTGACAGGAGGCTTACAGCATACATGATAGTTAAATGCAGTTAAAGGCTAGTCAGGAACTACATTCCTCAACTTTGGAACAGGCTTAACTCTTTTACCTTTTCTCCCATAATCATTATTTTTGTAAACTTTATCTTATTTACCCGCCAAAAAGCATGTCAGAGTGTGATTTAGACGATTCTTTTTTAGCCACGACACAAACTTTACACGACGATCACATTTCTGTAATTTGATTTGTACTGCTATTTTTCGTACAGCCACGTAACGTTTCATTTGCTTTGAACTCTTAAACTTTGTCTCTTTTAGTCTTTTACGAAACTGGTAAACTTGCAACTTGCAAGTTGCAACTGAAATGAGAGCAGACGACACTAATATTCTAATTAGCTTAAGATATCGATAGCAATTATTAGAAATCGACCCTCTTCTAATTAAACCAACCAATAAAAAACGATCAAAGCTTTTTTCTCAGTTTAGCTCTCGACATCTTCGACAGCTGAACGGATTGGGATTATTTTAGTATTTGATAGTTCGTGAACAAGTTACACTGAGCCTCCCCTCCCTACCATAGTCCAGATAAAAATACAAATACAAATTGGCACGAAACCCGTGCAAAGATAATTACTTTAAGACCGGCCCAATATAATAAGACGTTTCATACGACTCTCAGGGTTTCCAAGAGGGAATAACCAGTATACCGGTAGAAATATACGACAATATGATATATACAGCAGCAGGAGCTTTAAAATTCGAATTCTGTCTGTCGAAATGAAATTGTGTAATTATTGACTGTGCTGCCGGATTTGTGTGTACTCACATACTATCTATAGAAGGAACGAACGTAAAATAGCACTATCAGTTGCCGCACTGTGTAATCAAATCCGTTGGTTCGGTAGCAATACAAAATGAGATGGGCGCCGCCGAGGAGGAGAGAACGAGAGGCTCAAGAATTGCGTTTCTAGATGTATATGTAGCATTCTACAATATCCATCTTGTCGTCTAAAGTCTATATACGGGAGGGGGGGGGGGTCCCGCAACATACGCGATGCATGTATAAAGCGCGCCGTGCGGTAATATATCTCTCATGGATGGAATATAAGGCAGCAGAAGCGGAGAACGAAGATGGTATACACTTTATAGGGCGAAAGCTCGTTTCATTATTGCTTTTATTACTGGTTGCGACGGAATATTCGGCGAAGGGGAATATAGACTCTCTGATGCCCTTTCATGGCGGGCTCTGCATCTTCTTCTTCTTCTACTGCCTCTCGTCGTCCTCACCGGCTTTTGTCATTCATTATTCAGTGGCCACTCAAGTTCCTTTTTTTCTCCCCTTTTCTCGACGTTCTCAGCGCACCTCCTGGCCCAGCAACTTGGAGCTTTTCTTCTGTCTCTCATACACAACGTATACCGTATAAATATTAGATATGTGTAGTCCCCTTGAATGTCTATTGCGTGCTGCACATCGACAAAGGCGCCCTTAATATTGATCAGTTATATATCCACCTCTCTCTCTCGCTCTTTTATTTTATTTTCTACTTTCTGCCGCACGCGCGTGTTGCCCGTGATGATGCTCATCCACCTGAATAGCTTCACGTCTAGATGTAAAAAACAACAGGCGCACTGCTGCTGCTGGTGAAAAAAGGAAAAACAGAAATATAATATAGCGTCTATACCCCCCTCTTGCGGGATTTCACTGACGTCCCAACACGTAAAGACCATCGGCTGTACTATAGAGCTATACTAGTAGACACTCTCACAAATGGGAATTCGTATAGATTCGTATAGCTTCTCCTTCTTTTTTCCCCGTGTGTTTGTTTATAATAGCTCATAGAGAGAGAGGTTGAGAGGCTATATAGAGACGGAGACAAGCTCTATTACGAATTGTCGAGCCGACTAATGCAATGCACTTCATGATTAGGCAGCGGCAGTTCAGCGTTCGTTTCCATTAGATAATCAAGGTAGATGCCAGCAGCCATGCGCCGTGACATTCAATGACATTTTACTTTTTTCGCTTCTATTATGGCGCGAAGGATAAACCGGTGAGAATTTGACCCGATTACCCGGTTCTATTTCTTATGAGAGTGACATCTTGGCATTTATCAGCTGATGGCAATCTCATTTCTCTCCACGTCAGTCTCAGTTTTCCAACTTAGAGCCGACTGCCATCAGAAACTGCCAGCGTTTTCGTTACCTATTCAATTAAGCTTTCACGATTCTCTCGACTTTTTGATTTGAGAAAGAAAAATAAGACAAAAATGATTGTCTAGGAGAGTAAAAAAAGATGGTCCATGGTTCGGCACTCTAAAAACAAAAGCCATGAAAAGCTATAGTCATTAGGCTATGCTAAAAGAGCTGGCCGAGTCGAGACTCGTTAGCGATTGCTGCTGGGCCATCAATATGCTGTTATTGCGCAATCTATAAGCCGTACCTGATGTGTGTGTGTTTCTTTGTGATGTTACGCCAGGGCAGCAGCAGCAGCATGCTTGTCTCTGTAGGTATGCTAAATCTTTTAACAGAAATTATGGTACATGGGTTTTAGGCCGTTCAAGGCACAGACGTCCTGTAATAATCTGCAGCCGCTTGGGTCTTGTCTAGTCATAAAAATTGCCTTTCTCGTTTCTCTCTAGTCTCGAGTCTCAAGTCTCTGTGCTGTGGCTTCGGCGGCGTGTTCATTGAAGAGTGGCCGGAATATCAGATCGTCATCGTGTATTTCCTCGTCTTGTTAAAATAAAAAAACCGCACACACACACAGAGGGAAAAGCGCGGCCTTTTTGCTACACTATTAGGGCTTCGTTGAATTTTGGACGGACGGGATCCCTATTATATAGGCGCAGGGGTAATCTATTAAATCAGTATCCATTTCAAATAGCTGAGAAAACATGTGACTTATTGTGAGTGGGTATTAGACTCGGATTAAATCTACTGAACTGGCAGCAACAAACACAATAATAATAACCCAAACAGCCCCGCTATACACAACAGGAAATGCAATCGGAGAGGCAATTGAATTCGTCGATATTACATCCAGCAGCAACAGCACAGTCGAAAAAAAAAGGGCGACTGCTGGATGATTTTCCCGCGTGCACTTTTGATTTCATTTCGTGATAGTATATAGGTATAACCGCGTCCCGTTTCTTTCTTTTGATTTCTCCCACGTGACGACGACGACCGTGACGCCATGGGCTACAGATGGCTGTACTATGTA
Organism: Daphnia pulex; assembly: GCF_021134715.1. NCBI lineage: Eukaryota > Metazoa > Arthropoda > Branchiopoda > Diplostraca > Daphniidae > Daphnia > Daphnia pulex. The sequence continues at coordinate 2,667,431 of NC_060021.1, read as the reverse complement.
CAATCATCTCAGCATCAGAATCCGCTGCCGTAGACGAAACGATGTTATTCCCTGTTGATTTGAACAAAAGAAAAAAGAAAACCAAGAAAACTCCCGCATAGTCGGCAGAAAAAAACAGCGTCGACTCTTTTTATTTTATTTTAGTTCTCATTTTACCGAAATGTTTCTTTCATTCTCTTCGTTGCTCCTTTCCCAGCATATTCTCAAACTCGCAATAAAGCCACAACGTGTTGTGTGTAGTTCTTATATGATTTCTTATTCCTATCGGCTCTCTGAGATGCTGAATGCAGCCGAGCGTTTTAACATAAACACACCGTTTCTATGGGGCCATTGGGGCCTGTTGCTGCGGAGAGATCTTCCACCTTTTTTTCCCAATCGAACATTTTCCTCCATCGTGCTGGCACAAAAGAGCCATCCAACTATTTAAATAGGTTAAAATTTTGGGGGCGCAGACAACAGCACAAATAACCACAACAACCACAGCCCCAAAAAAGATATGAATATATAATAACAACAGCACTGGTCGTAAATTCCTTCTCTCGTGCACGTATGAGGCGGAAAAAGGGCTCGGCAGGAACAACATATCGCTAAACTGTTTGCATATCAAAAGGGGATGCTGACTAAACCGTCGTCGTATAATAAACATGGAAAACACGAAATGTTAGACGGCAATTTCTTCTTCGATACTTGAGTCTTTCTTCGGGAGAATATTTTGAATTTTATTTCTCCATTTTTTGAAGAGAAACATGTTCCCCCCTCCGTTTATTATTATACAAACCCCGGCCCGAAGATTTTTCTGCAGCACACGCGTAAAACAGGTGAAATACGTTGAGCGTCCCTGAGTCAATATGCCCATAAATGAACGTTTAGAATGACGGCGGCGGCGGTGGGAATGACGCAATAATAACCGCAGTCGGGAGTTTTTTTTACCGAATGAAGTGTATGCACTCAATTTTGTCGAAGAAAGAAAGAAAAGGGGAAAAAAAGGGCCCATCAATGGTAATGGCGTTAGCACAAACATGGCCAGAGATGAGGAGGAGCTGACTCGATCATAGACGAAAAAAATATTATTTACGATCAAATAAAAATAATTTTGCCACTCGTTTTGTGGCCAGCGGTAAATTGCGCTTGACAAGAGAGAAGCGGAAATGCGCTGTGTTATCAGTGACGCAATAACCCAATCTGGACAGGCGAGTCTTAAATGTGTTGATCAATCATTTCGATTTCCAATCAAAACGTCAAACGCTGTCCCATCATCATTTCATCGTGTCTATCGATAAATAACAGTGTACAGAGTGTGTGTAACGACGTGTGTAGTTTCATTGATTAGTCTCTCACAGAATAAAAAATAAATCCCGGCGCACACTCTGTCGGAGGTCCGTAACTTTTTCCCCAACAGCAGCCACAGGCCGGCGGGGTCTGGAAATCAGATCGTGATATTGGAGTTCTCTCTCGGTCGCATATTGATCCATACATTTCCATATCCTCTTCTTCTTCTTCTCTTGTTATCTAGTTCTTCTTATTTTTCCTTCTTTTTGGACTCGCGCGCGTTCCTCCATATGTATAAAGCAAGAGCCTCAATATTGATCTTTTACCCCCCTGCACATCCTTTTTATTTTATTTTATTTTTCGTCAGCTCATTCTCTCTATCTTGGAATATAAATATATCAGTCCTTTTTATTTTTTGTATGCGCCAGAGCTCCGCACCTCTTCTTTCTTTCTTTCTACTTTTTCTTTTGTTTTCTTCTTCTTCTTGTGTTGGATAGACTTGCTCCTTGCTGCCTTGCCGCTTCGTGTTCCGCCGAGGAAACTTGACATTCTCCGAGTCCATAATTGTACGAGTGGATGTTGGTCGTTTCGGCAGACAGTCACGTTCTCACCAATCAGACGAAGAAAAAAAAGAAGGAAAGAAAAAAGTTTGTTTCTCCCGCGCCCTTAAGGAATAAAGAGCCATGCAAGTATATAGAAGAAGAAGAGAGAGTCCCCGGTAGATAGAATATAGACGAAATCGGTCGTCGGAATAATTTGGAGCGTTTTCTATAACAGCGGAGCAGCAGCTAGCTGCTAGCAGCAACTACTTGCAATATAACCACGAGACATGAGTGGCTTTTCCAGGTAGCTTTTCCCGGTTCAAAGAGACAAACTGGGAACAGTTTGCCAGCGCTCCTCCTTTATATTATCTTTTAAATCCCTTTAACCCCCCCAAATCCTTTTAATTCCCTTGCAAAGAATTATGATTGAAGGAGATGCGGGGAACTACTGATTGTATTATAACGAACTCACCAAACTACTAGATAATGCGCGTCAAATATCTCAGCCGCAATATAACCGACATCATCGCAGCAAATCAGAATCAGCAAACGATCATTATTTGTTGATCATTCACGGCCAACGGTTTTTCATTTCTTTTTTTCTTTTCAAATAAACTCTGGTTGGAGATTTTTTTTTCGTTTTCAATCGATTGGGATGTGGTGGTGGATCTGCACAGCCCCGCCCTTCTTGTAAATGTTTGTAGGCAGCAGCAGCTGCCGATTGTATTTGGCTGTTGCTTCAGCTCACAGGGGAATTTTTCTTTTCCGTCAATAATTCAGTTCCGTCAATCACGTCATCTTTTTTCCACCCCAACCATTGAATATTGCAATCTCATTCAATTGATTCGAAAAAGAAACTATAGGAAAAGAAAAGTTGCATCGCCCTTAATTGGCGATGTAATGTTTAAATTTAAAAAAGAAAAAGAAAAAGAAGTCAAACAAGTTGAAATGATGTCGAGAGTCAAAGCGAATGGCTGACCAACAGACTGACGTTGTTTATGCACTAAGCTCGTGTTGATTCTACGCTTCCCTTTTTTAAATAGAGACACGCAGAGCACATTTACGCACGCACTTTCTCACCCTCCTTTCTTTCTCTGTCTGAACTGAACCTCTCGTCGTGTCTACTTGTTGATTCAAAACAGCTCGGCTTTTTCCCCCGATTAGATCTTGATGTGGCTGCAACACAATGCAGTTCAATATCTATCCTCTGCTTTTCTTTTTTTTTAAATATAAAAATATCCAACTCTCATTTTCTACATGTAATAATGACACACAAAAAGGCTTTGGCATTTAACTTGTCAATTAGAAACGCATCGGAATCGACTTTACAACTAAGCAGAAATAGTTGGTAAGGATCTAAAAGGATGTAAAATAGGAGAACTGCTGTAGCTGTCATTCATTCTTTTGCCATAGATAACTAACCAGATTCGTTTTCCCAAACTGGATGAATGTCAATTTGTCAATGAGTCCCTATTTTCTCCCCCCTATTTGACATTTTGGTTTCCAATTTCATGTGCTGGAAGATTGCAGAGTGCACAGAGCATTTAAGCCAGAAACAAGAGAGAGAAGGTGGGGTGTCATATAAGGGGAAGGAGAAGAAGAAGAGAAAAAAGGCCCATGTAGAATAAATGTCAGCTCTATACCGTAAGTCAAGCCAAGAGGGTTCTAACCTCTCCATCTCTCTCTTAAAAAGAGCTCGGCTGCTGTGCGCCTGTGTGAGAGGTCCTGATGGTTTGGACAGCAACGCCAGACACGCCAACAAGAATGGGCCCTCGACACTCCCAATCCAAAACCATCTCCTTCGGCCGCCGTCGTCGAGTTCTGCTCAACTCGTTTTCTTCTTTCTCGGTAAAGGGACGACCCAACAATTTATGACACACAATCAAGTTGCAACAAGCGCAGCAGCAGCAGAAGCTAACTCTTTTTTGGGTCCCCTTCGCTTTTGTTGACGCTGTCGGTGGAAAAACCGGGAGAGATGCGCTCGTCGGCGCACAAGTTGAACGGCAGCGGCGGCGGCTTCATTTGCCCGCGGATCCAGCAGCGTAACAATGGCCGTGGATATAAAAACCCATGGCGCAGCTGTTGCGAGGTCTTTTTTGCGGCCCAGCCACAGCAGAGAATATTGCACCGCATCTCTTCTATACGTACGTATGGAGGGGGGAGGAAAAAGAAAATGCCAATGTCATTTTTCGACGGTAAATAACGCAGCTGTTTTTGAACGGTCCCCTTCCTATTTTCATCTCTTCTTCCCATTCGAATTTCTTTCCCTTAACTCTTGAAATTCTGACGTCAATGACATTTTTCATCATTATAATGGGCTTTTGGCACATTCGAGTTGATTGAATAGTGATTTATTCCACCACTTTTCCATCACGTTGGCGTTAAGTTATTTGCTTCGTCGCCCGGTGCATCATAGAGAGAGAAATATAGAAGAAAATCAAGAAATATACGACAACAGAAAATGAAAAATGATGTTACAGTAGTATATAGTAGTTCTATATTCACGCTGACCGCAGAAAAATTTTTAAAAAGTGTCGAGGATGTTTTTGGGGCTTCAGGCGGACAGCAGGCGGCGAAATGTTGCGACTCTCCAAGGATTTATTTTGTTTTCCCCTATAGCTCCGTCTAAAATCGACAACGCCTTCATCTGCTGCCTATATACACCTTTCAATCAATTGCCCAATACGGGAAGAGGCCACACGGAACATTTTCGTGGGAGAAAATATCTAACGTCTACGAGAGAGAGTTTACCGCATCACAAGGTTTATATAGATTGGTGCCAGCAACCGCTTCTTTTTTTATTTTCTAAATAAAGTTGCGTGAATGATGAGAAAAGCCGATCTTATAATGCACACACGCGGTGCGCCAGCTCTAGCGCATTAACAAACCGGTGGCCCTTGGGTTATTTTCTTGTTGGGCTTCTTGTTTTGGTTATTCGCTTCCGAAATGGTGGGCGTGTGTGATTTGTCCTGATGGAAAACCTCAGATAATACGACCGCGTCATCAACAGGTCCACAGAGTCTTCACCCGGTTGAAAGGCGTTGACGCATAAATTTTTATAGAGAAATTCCCATATAATAGCCGGACGATGGCGAGCGTCTCCTTGCGCGATATCGCGACGACATGCAGTTGGGCGGGGTCACCTTATTGCTGCGTATGGGAACATCTCAGCAGTTGACGTGAAACTGCTGAAAGACACTCAATCGAAAAGAATAGGGACGTATTTAAAAAACCCCAATCTAAAAAAAGAATTATTTATTTTTTAAAAGAAGGAAGGTGACTATAGTTCTTATTTATGTTCTTGTCAAAAGCGTCGAGTATTATAGAGAGAAGCTCTCCTTGTATTTCAGTGAGAGTCAACACGGGGGCGAAATAGGAGAAAGTGAACGCGTTCATCATTTGTCTGCGACTTGTTAATTAGATACCAGCCAGAGGCCGTGTGTGTGTGTCTCCTCGACGCTCTTTTCCAGTTCATTATATCAATGCGACACAAAAGACCAGTAGCATAAATCTCGTCGAAAATGCATTTCTATTTGCTGTCCAATTTTTCTACCAGGGTTAAAATGTACATTTTAAAGTTATTTTCTATGACTCGTCAACAGGGCGAAAGATGGATCGGTGTGGAGGTAAACATACGTCGTCGATTTGATATAAATATAATACGACCGGGGCTTATTCTAAAGAAAGTTGGAGAGAGTAGACCTATATAACTTTCAGCGACGGCCAGAGCACTTGGGAGGACCTTTGATTTCTCAAGTATATGGCCGAGTCCCGAGTCAATATCGTTGGGTTGTTTGTTTCTCCGTAATGTTTTTCTTCTTCTTTTTCTCTTCTTCTCCGACGACGACGACGACCTTTTTCGTTTTGATGAACTCGTGAAAAAGTCAACAAGACAAAACCAGATCGGATTGCACCAACCCTGACCGCCTTCAACTGTGGCATCACTTTTTAGTTTTTTCTGGTGGCTCAGATGCTGTGGACACGGGGGGAGAGTGAGTCCAGCACGGACCGGCCTATAGCTCATTATTTGATGGCTCGGGTGCGTCCGGCTTTTACCAAATATTGGAGAGGGGAAAAAGGAAAGAAAAGAGTCAACAGAAGAGGCGAGCGACAGCTCCAGTCGCCCCTTTTCCTATATGCCAAGTCGACGCAGCAGAAAATGGAAGCAGAAATCCTCTGTGTATAGTTCACGTCACACACAGAGGAAAGAAAACAAAAAAGAAAGAAGAAGAAGAGATTGAAAAAGAGACTCCTGCACACACACACAGCACAGTCCAGCTCACTGTGTCATCAATGACCAAGCAAAAAGGGAAAATGAGAAAACCCTCCAGCAGAAGCAGCAGCAGCAGCCCTGGCCACACAGCTCGTCTCACAAGAGCAGCACCTGGTAGTTCCATTTTTCCCCCTTCAGTCGAACCCACAGTCGAACCAGGCCTTTATTTTTCCCCTTGATCTCTTATTCTCCTCCATATTATCCCTCTACGCAATTCTCTCCGTTTGTGTGTGTGTGTGTGTGTACATAATAGCCGACAGCATCTCTTTCAATAGGCCTAGGATATAATAATCAACCGCGATGTTGTACACAAGGTTTTCTATTGTCTGCTATTATTGCCATCATCGAACTGCTCTCTGCCCAGCAGAGTACAACTGCGCGATGCCTATCGCTACATACGTCCAATAATAAATATAATAACCCCCTCGACCTTGTTTTATGGAATCTCCCTTCAACCCCCACAGCGAAAGTCGGGCGTTCCAAATTTCTTACTTTAAAATCTATGGCCATCAGAGAAAGAGATGTTAAAGCTTATTCTCTCCACGGTTATGATTTCGACCCTCTTCAACTTTTATTTGTTGGGTCTATGATGTATATCCTCCCTTCGTTATATTATAGACGAGACCCTTTGAGGCGCTGGCATGAAACAATTTGTATATGGCAGGCGGGGTAGAAAAAGAATTGTAAAAAAGAGCCTTAAATATAACACAGATGTAGTATAACTTCAAGGGGTGTTATTATATTATATGATATGTACGGTAGCCGGCATCACGACAAGATTCGGCGGCTGATCTCGTCAAAACATCACACAGGGAAATTCGGTGTTTTTTCGAGAGAGAGAAATAGATCGCCGAGGAATAAAATATATCGACCCTTGAGGGTGAACGAGGGGAAGAACAATATATACATTTCATATATATAAGAAACAAGCCGCCGAAACACAAAAGAAGATTTAGACAAGTCAAGCATCCTACTGGAAGTCGTTTCACAGGCAAACTCGGTAAGCTCCGACATCCTCTGAATTTCATTGAAAATGCATTGATGTTTTGTGGCTCAAGAGTCACTCTGCCATATCAAATCAAACAGAGATTGGCTTTATGACAAATTTAATCGCTTATTGATTGTTCCGACTGATGCCGCTGGATGACGACCTCCATCTCATCTGCTATTGGGGGATCAAAATAAATATTTGAAAAAACAACCAACAAAGAGAACAGCGTCGTTTTCTTTTGTTTTTTCACTCTCACGAAATATCCAAATGAATACTTTAGGTAGAAGATGATGATCGTCACAAGATTAAGGATCACTATATAACCGGTTATTACGAGTCGTTCATTTTTCTTTTTCAATTACGTCCATGAATATTTAAAAAACACCAACTTTATTTTCATGTTGTTGAATAATCGTCTCTATACGATATGAAATAACCATCAAATAAAATACCCCTAACGCTATTATATCCTGGGCGATCCATACCTATATCCGATCGATAGACACAGCGCAGTTTTGGATGTTTTTACTACGGTGATGATGAAGGTATCGTCTCTCTCTTTTTAATTAAAAACGAGCGCGGCGCTATCACAACATAGACGAGAGGGGGGGATACAACATTCCCCGAAAGACACTCTTGTCTCCATCACGATGGGGAATATAAACATAAACACACGTAAGAAGTGGACGTCAAAGTAGATGTTTGACCCGTACATCAACTGATTGCCATCTGATCTCTCCGCACCGTCACAGCGTGCGCAGTTGTTGCCCTATTGTCGAGCTCATCTTATTATAACGCGCAAGTTCTTCACCAGCCATCAATTCGAAGGCATACAAGGACCCAAAAAAAAAATAACACGAAATGAGAGGAGAGAGAGGAAAAAAGTGAGGGGAGAGGAATGAAAAGAAATCGACAAACCCAATTAGGAATTGAAATGGTGTTTGATGCTGTCGTCGTTTGGGGTGGGCTATAGTCACTCGATTCCATCCGGAGTAGCAATCATCATTTTTCTTACCTAACAGATCTCTCCCCCCAGCAGCAATGGGGAAAAGAGTGAGGGGGGGTGAGTCAATCTACTTTTTGAAAAATCAAAAGACTGAAAGCAAAACGGAGCGGGAGAGAGAGAGAAACTGGGAGGGATCTCAGAGAACTAGTTGGGAGTATAAAGGGGAATCGGAGAATTAACATAATTGATAGCAACGGACGGCACACACATATACTGGTGCCGTCGCCACTGGTAGTGTATATAAAACTAAAAAAAAAATATAAAGCAAATAGAAAAGGAAAAAATCAGAAAACTAGAAAATGAAAGAAGAAACTATCAAAGTTAGATACCAGATCAAACAGTGAACTCACGTTCATCGTACTTGTGTCTCCACAGCAATTGGCTCAAGGAAAAAGAAGAAGAAATCCCGAGTTTGAGATGTTCGTGAGCGTCTTATACGATCAGAGTACTAACAAGGTTGAGGGGGGAAAATAAAAGTGACAATCTCCTAACAAGAGGGACTGGTTTAGATCGACCATTATTTTATCAGAGTCGTCACATCACGATTTTTCATTTCTTTTTCTCAACCGAAAAGTTCCTTTTGTTTTGTTTCTTCACTGCTGCTGTCTGTATATAACAAGTTTTGTCTATAATCAGCAACCACCATCTATTTTTCGCCTTTTTCTCTTTCGTGTTCGATAATGGACCAAGTGATGGCTACTTGGCGCTGACGGGAAAAAATGAGTTCCCTTGATTTTTTGTTTTATTTTTTCCCAGACTTTTTGGGTGATCGATCAAACTGGCTGGTCTACCACATGTCAGCAGTGTCCAGCGCAACTCGGTCAGTCGTCCCTAAATTCTAGACTAATCAAACCACTGTCTATAGAAATATATTCGTTATGTATATTTCTTCTTATATAATAATCAGACAAATTCCCTTTTCCAGCAGACAGGAGACCCAATCTATAGACAAACACACACACACGGGTGATGATTATATTTATAGACTTGTGAACTAAACGCTAACAAAAATTCGACGACTCCCAACTCTAATCACGTCATTTCGAATCAATGTTTCGGGAAAGCTGAAGCGCAGGATTCTTGGCTCGTGAAATAGGCAGCAGTAGTCTGTATAAGAGTTGTCTTCTCGTAGCCACAGCGCAGTAACAAGTAGGCTTGCGACTCATTCAATTAGGCTAGCAGCTCGGTCGATCCCTTTGATGAAGAAAAGAGCAGAGGGAGAAAGAAAAAAGAAAGATATATCCGAAAAGCTTTGTAGACTCTTTTTCTTTCTCTATAGAAACAAGCTGGCGCACAGGCGAGATTCGGATAAATGTAGGGCGGAGAATCTAAGGCGTGAGGTGCGGCCAAGAGCATCAAGGTATAGAGAGAGATGTAGTGCATGATAGTACACATACAGACGCCGAAGAGCAGCCGAAGAGCATACATAGAGAGATAGAGGGGGGTTATATGTAATCCAGTTCATTGTCTATTCCGGCCCAGTCCTCCTACGCTCAAATTGGAAGGACAATAAGAATGAGGGGAGAGAACGAGATACTGGAGAGAGAGAGATAGACACACACACACGTATGGCTAAAGAAGGAAAGAGAGAGAGGATTTTCAAATGGAAGCTATATAGGGAAATCCCCAGCAGCAGCCTCAGCTTTGCACATCAAGCGCCCTAGCATAGAGTTTCCCTCTGCTTTCACGCATCTCTCGTCGTCTTGGGCCGGAATCAAATACTCATCCAATCCTCGTTGTCTTATCTTGTCTGTATTTTCCTATCGAGAATCTCCGCGCGCACATTCTAACTGGAATATTAGAACAGAGGTTTTGATGGAATCCAATTCAACAGGGAATATAATGTATAAAGATCGCACACCCTTATATTCTTAAATGGAATCAAGCGTCGAGTGGTTAGACTTTGATGTAAAATAAGCTTTGATGAATCATTCTGTTGTGTGAGCGCTATCGGCTTTTTGGACCGAAAACATACGTGGATATTATACAGCGTAACATTTTTAGACTTTACCCCCGGCAAGTGTGCTGCTGTTGTATATCTATATCCTTTCATACTCCCCGCGTTGTATATATAATAGCTCTCGTCACCCTCTATACTACTACACCGGACTCTTATATTTTGATGATTTTTCTCTCCTCTTTCGTTTCTTTTTATCTTTCCTGATGGTTTTGCCAACTTTAGCTCTTTCACATACGAGAAAAAAGCTATATTTGTTTTTCCCCTCTCCACCCTCACTGGTTGTGTCCCCTCATCAACGACAGGGTTTTCCCCCCTACCCTCTTATCACGCACCGAATCGCCATACGAAAAAGAGAGGAGCGGATTATTCGGTGACTGCAGAGCCCAGAGTCGAAACAAACGGCTCTTCTTCTTCTTCTTCCTTCCTTCGCTGTATTAGATCCCCGCCCGTCTAGAAATCACCTCATCATGAATAATGGTCCCATTTATACCGAGCGTACAGCATTTCCTCTCCTCCCCCCCCCCAAAGCTTTTTCGATTATATAAGACTTAGATATACAGCGCTAGAGAAGAGAGAAACGCAGGTATCAAGAGACCCAACGCAGTGTCGTTCCATGCCAAAAGACATGTACCGTGCGGATGTGTATGGATCGATGGCGGCCGAGAGATGCTTGTCGATCTCCTTCCAGATTATCGAGATCAGCATGTTGAAACCTTTTTTGGGCTATAATTCAGGATTTGGCTTTGATACTACAACATTTAAAAACAAAAAAACCCGTCAAAGTATAAAGATTCGATTGGCAAGAGCGTTTGGGGGCGATGTTATAAACGAAAAAGAGCTCATGAATTTGTTTTTAGCGATTCGTTTTTAGTGTGAAAGTTTTTAGTGTGAAATCAAAGTGTAGACAGTTTTATTGTACCACTTTTAGACGAAACATGTTAGGTGGGTGGACATGGATTACCGGTGATGGTGATTTCTCTGCGTCATTATTGACAGCTCTATCATTTTTATGTCTGTCAAAAAAAAGACGAAAAGGGGAATAAAACATTCTTCTCTCTATAGAAAAAAGGGAATATTGTTTTATTTCTAGGGAGAGTTTGATAAATGTCCTATACAATCCCATGGCATTCTTTTCTCCTCTTTTTGTTTTGTTTTGTGGCTATTCATTTTTTTCTCTCCCCATCATAAAATGTTCAAAGTCAACTCTCTACCCATCTTTAATGCATATCCCGCAGTCAAAAAGGTTGTTTTCAAAAAGGTTAAAGGTGTTTTTTCTATATGGCTGATTGTTGTGGGTGAATGGGGAGGGGGGATGACGTCAAATGTTCATATCGAAAATGATGTGGAAATATGATTCGCCATAGGGCGGGTGATTCATAATGATACACACAAGCACAAGGACTCGGCGACGTGATTTGTGACTGAGCGCAATCTCTCGGTGGCTGAGATTTTTTCCAAGAAAAGAAGAAATAGAAAATCAGTCCTCCTCCTCACCATCACGCACGTCTACATACAAATACATAATAGACGATAGCTGATGTCTTCCCAAAAGTTCGTAGGTAGATCTAATACCAGGCATAGTGCATATGTATATTAATACATACGTGTGGGGGTGTCTGTATAGCACAGCAAATATCTACACGTTTTTCTTCGTCTTTTGGCTTTGAATCATTCATCGTCGACAACTGCCAAGATCGAAAAAAGGCAGAGAGGACTGAGAGAAAGCGCGTTTTGTTTTGGTCACGGATATAACGTTCCAGGCATTCCCAGTAATCCCCAAGCCCCAGCGTTTGTCCCCTTGTCAACGAATTGAAGGCACAAAGTTGTAAGATATGTCACAGTGCACTCTCGTCCTTTTTTAGGCTACATATTTGAAGCTGGTGTACAAATTCGTCTTTGTACACCTTTTGTACACCTTTTGTATATACTGTAAAGGAAAAAACGATTTGTACGCCTCCTTTACAAGTATGCAAATTAGGTTTTTTCGAGTTTTTCACTCTTTAAGCGAAAGGAAGAGACCCAAAAATCTTTTTTTCTCTCTTCGTTTCTTCGTTTCTCTCCCATCCCTAACCGCCCTAATCTCAAGTTCTTTCTTGAAAAGCCGCGCGATGGAAATCCATAATGGCGGCTAAAAACGAAAAATGTTTCTAAGTCCCATCACCGAAATTCAATGGTGCTTTTAGATGAAAACTCGATAAGTTGTTGGCTTAATATATTGTTAGCAAGCTCTTTAATTCAACAATGATTGCAATCAATAGCAATCTTGAAATTAGAAGTTTCTTTCTCTGCCCTAAGAATTAATTGGTATTACAAGCTTCCCTACTACATATCAATAGCTGGTGGCACAGCGGATAAATACTGGCTTGTAAATCTGAGGTTCCGGGTTCGACTCCCGGTAAAAGCAAATACGTTAATGGCAATTGGTGAAAGACATTAGAAAGCCATAAATTACAGAATGAGAAGGAGGAAAATATCAGATTAAATGAAGTAAAGATTAATAGAGATAAAATAGAGGGAAGCAAAAATTTTTTCCTTTCATTCTTGAAAGTGGGGGATGGGTGAGAAAAACGGTGGTCGCGCGAATTTGATAAAACAAAGACGTTATGACCTCGTGCCGGGTATACAAAAGGTGTACAAAAAAAATATGTACACCTTATGTACACCCGGGTGTACAAGCTTGTACCCACTTTCATTTAACACCAAGTATGTACACCCTTTGTACGCCCAAAAAGGACGAGAGTGTGGATCGATGAATCTTTGAGAAAGGACCCCAAAAAGAAGAAAAAACCTGTTTGGTTCCTCTTGCCTTTCTCTACCCACACACATAACAGCCTATTGTTTCTTACGTAAATACACGCGCGGGACTGAAAAAACATGCGTGATGGACGACGACGAGCTGGAAAACTGATGCTGTGGCCAACAGGGGAAATACTTGGCGTGCTATCTCCATCATTGACGAATGTCTAATGTCTATTTCAATGCAGCTGTGACATTTTCTTCGCTTTTGAGTTGGGGACCATCTTTTAAAAGGAACTAAAGTATTGGACGAGGAGGTGCGCCCGTGTAACGGCAGGATACTATTGGCCATCAAATTTCCACTCTGCTCAAAGTGTTCAAGTTCAAATAATTTGAAATTTGATTTTTTACAAGCAGACAAAGTTGTAAGGTAAAAAACAAAACAAGCCTGATCTGCAGTCGTCCTATGAGCTATTTAATGAACCCTGACCGAGTCAACGGCAAGAGAAAAAAGTTCCAATCAATAACCGCATATAGTTCAGGAATAATCGTACTCCGTAACAATTTGCAATCAACGCCCACTCAATAGTCAAAAAAGGAAGAATAGAGATAAATGTTTTTCCTACCTTTGAGCCTGGGAAATTCAGCCAGGCATCCATCCACAAGTGAAACTCCATCCATCCGGCCGCTGAAAAGTTGAGTCCACCAGGCGGGATAGGGAGAAAAGGGGGTCCTCGTGAATACACCCACACTCACATGAAGTGTACACGAGGACATTTTAAGAAAGGGGAAGGAAGGAAGAGATACGTAGCTCGGCCATGGGTAGAATCTCCAATCAACAGGGATGCTGTTTATCTACATGAAAAATATAAATTAAGTCACGAAAAATAGCCTAATAAGACAACAACAAGTTAGACAAAGTTGAAAATCTATCAGGTCACAGGAATGAAAGTATTGAAAATTATTACCCAAGTGATGATGATGACATTGTTGCTGTGATGACAGGTCCAGCAGAAGCAAAACTGGAATATCTTGTTGTTACGTTGGCTGGTTCAAAGACTCAAATCTGCACAAAGAAAAAGGTTAGACAATGCGAAAAAACTGCCACATGCATTGACAGAAAGCTTACATCATGAATGCTAGTTAAATGTAGTAAAAGCTAGTCAGAAACTAACTATTCAAAAATTTGGAACAGGCTTAACACTTTTACTTAAGCTCCCATCCCATCATCATTCTTTTTGTAAACTTATTTTATTTACCCGCCCAAAAGCATGGAGTGTGATTTAGGCGATTCTTTTACAGAGCCACGACACCAAAGTTTACACGACGATCAAATTTTTGTAATTTGATTTGTACTGCTTTTTTTCGTGCAGCCACGTAACTTTTCATTTTTTTTGCTTTTTGAAATCTTAAACTTTGTCTCTTGTAGTCTTTTTCGAAACCGAAACTGAAACTGGTAAACTTTCAACTGAAATGGTAGCAGACGACACTAATATACTAATTAGCTTAAGATATCGATAGCAATTAATTATTAGAAATCGACCCTCTCCTAATTAACCAACCAATCAAAAACGATCAAACCTTTTTTCTCACCCGCTCTCGACATCCGCTGAACGGATTGGGATTATTTTAATATTTAATAGTTTTTCTTAACAAGTTGCTGCACTGAGCTACAAGTAAAAATGTCCACGAAATCCGTAGATAATTACTTTTTAGACCGTTTGGTAAGAAACCGGCACAATAATAAGACCCCCCAGGACCCCAGGACCCTCTTGTGAATCCAAACAAATAATAATTGTGGCTGTGCATCGGCAAGCAGGTGATATTGGGTTACATCGATAAACAAAAATACGAGCGGCGTATAACTTTGAATCACAGAGAATAACTTCATATGCATATTATAAATAATCCCGCATTCACCGTAAACATGTAATTGAAAATGTCAAATAAATAGGCAATTAACCGAATACAAGAGAAGGAGGATTTCCCGGCTAAATTTTCAAGCTGATTTACAATTTCCACGAACAAATATAACGAATGCGCTTGCCTTTATTATAATTTCCGGATTCTGGTTCAATGGGTTTTCCTATACACAGCAGCGACGACGACAACTCCCAAATTTATTTGAACAGTTCTCTTTCCAATTAAGAAAGTGGTGGAGCCCCAATCTGCTGGCAAACGGTTAACTAATTGGAATTACACGGCGCAGCAACAGCATCCATAGTGACGGAGTTCCAAGTCGAGGCCATTCACTGATCTCATTCGTAACAGATTCTTCATCATTGAACAAATCAAATAGACGTGCCGTGAAGTCCAAGTTCATTAAAATGCATCAGCCAGAGTCGGATCAATACTTGTGTATACCTAATACTCACCTTATTTACATAAAAATGGAGTTTGTTCTTCATACCCTTTTGATTTCATTTCTTTCAGCTAAATCATTACGCAAGTTCTAGACTATAAATACACATAGAAATTTCTTATATATATTTTCGCCATTATAATTTCGAGTTCAACCACCCGATATGCCGAGCAACTATCAACCAATCAAACGAGTGTCACTGGGGTTTCTCCACTCGAGTACTTGTCAAACTGATTGGTGTTGGGCGCGCAATTTAATCAGATTTTTCAAATGACGGAAATAGCTTCGTATTGGAATAAGAGGTATATATTTATAGGGTTCAGAGGAGGATATAATATGCTCGCACTCAAAGAGTCGTGTATATTACGGATGGTTGTAGAAAAGAGGGTCATTAAAAATGTCGCATCCTTTTGATATTGCAACGAGACAAAATCAAAGTGTGAAAATAAATTTGAATTTGAACAAATTAAAGGGTATCTTGATTTCTACATGTAGCGCATTCTATCAAAGTTATATTTTTTTCGAGTTGAATAATGCGCCACTAGGTCTAGTCGAGGAGATGCTTGGTATAATAGACGCCGCATTCTGGAACGCTCAAGTCTCTCCATCACGCAATGGATAGAAAAGACAGAAGGCCCGTCTCATTCTTTATATACGTACAAAAAAGAGTCTGATGGAGTCGAAGAATGTGTAGGTGTACACACACAAGAGTCTGCGACTGTCGAACAAGACAACATGTCTATTTAAAAACGGTGACAAAGATCCTACAAAGATTCAAAAACTGGCGAGGCATTTACGCGCTCAGCAACAGGAAAATAGAAGAAATAACGCAGATAGAGAGAGAGAAAAGAAAAGGGAAAATAGACAAGGGCCCTATTCGAGCTAGACGTATCGCCTAGTCAGCATCGACGTGGATGTAGGAAATATGGATGAGCTGTGCATGGCTCTATCGTGAAAGAGCAGCGGGAATATATCGTAGTATCTTTGGGGGATATCGAAGAAAACGCCTCGTCACAACAGCATCCAACAGCGCACATAGGGAGACGATCTATCGCTCGAGTCATGAAGCCAGCACGTCGATTTCTCTTACACACCCCTGCTAATTCTATATACCGGTGACCTGGCCCCTCTCTATATCTCTTTATATTATACAAGAGAGAAAATTGAACGACTCTTGTATACACATTGCCCGATAATGTTGTCTATTTGCTCCCAACTAGTAACTCTTATATTGCACAAAAGTATATATAGTACAAATATCAGCCTCTATAATAAATGTGCTATACTTGCTTGTGCTATTTGAGCACACAGTCTATATAGCTATAGAGACGAAAGAGAAACACATATCAGCAGTTGAACACACACACACACAACGACTCGGGGCATCCAAACATGCTGTGCCGGGGCAAACAAAAACATTGTCTCCGTGACTTATGGACAATGAACATCGTAGGTTATATTGTATATAGCTATAGCCTATAGAGCAGGATTGGATCCTGAAATTCCTCTTGTTGACGAAACTGTTCATTAGGAAAACGCCTTTATAGATGTCCTGACATCCAATTAGCATACGCGGATTGCGCGTACAATATAACTATACTCTACACATATTCGAGTTGGGGAAGGAGTCGCCGATGTTATTATTATATGCATCGACCCCTGCGCTCCGAGGCCTGATGTTCATCTTCAAGCAACTAATACTACTAAATACTATTCAAAGCAGCAAGTCATCCAAGTCTGTGCTGTGCTGTGTGTTTGCGTCACTTGACTGGGCGACACATCGCCCCCCCCCCCTTGTATTATAGTCCTCCCAGTAGGCCTACGGCACGGCACGGGCGCCCTTGTATGTGTAGTTTATAGACAGCACAGCACAGCAGTTTGATGGCAACTCATTAAAGGAGCGTCGTCGTTGGATTGTAAACCCACAAGTTTATACAATGCTATTCCCCCCCTCCGGCTCGTGTCTGTGGACAAATGAGTTACGCATATATAGGCAACTACTATATCTACGTCCTAAATCTGTGCAGTGAACTCTATACATCTAGTTATGGAGCGGGAACACATTTTTATACGTATGCCAAGTGTATATCGATTAAGCCGATAGTATTAGTGTATTGTAGTTGGCGACATTTTCAAAAGGTCGACACAGTCTATGCTTTTCTTCTTTTTATAGATAGTGTTGTATAATCTATATCAGATATATATATCCCGGTAGAGATGTTGTTGTGCGTGTATTAGAGTGCCTGGAGCTGCAGTAGGTGGAGCTCAATTTATATATATTTACTGAAAGCATCAGTTATATAGCGCCAGGGATTGGGGGGGGAAATGTCGGGAGAAACTCGTCGTTCTCTTCTCGTACATATTTCATTTGCCGGAGCGAATGAAGAACTTGTCGGCGCCGAAACTATCCAATCAAGCATCTGTTTCCCAAAAAGTTAGATATCTGTGCTATAGTAAAAGTAGACTATATATACTCTGCTCGACTTGCAGCTATAGTACACTTGCTACTCTTTCTTACGCTGATGAATGAGTCTATACAAGACGAATCACTTGCAGTTTTATATTCGAGAGAGCCTGTTGCTTTCGTTTGTGTGTCTATTCCCTCTGCGTTGGCAACGAGCCAGGCCAACTGACGGCAGCGATTCGGGATACAAATTTTTAAAACTCATCTATTTCTATACAGTTGCGATTTGTTGGCGAAAAATGGGACAACTCGCTGATATGTATTAGTTTCCCCCGGTCAGCCGTCGCGACAAATAACCTTCAGAGCCAAGCAGCAGCGTGATGATGGCTGTAATATAAAATAGAGGAATTCATATGAAGCATATAGCTATATAGTCAAATGATCCTGCAACCCTGTAGCCAGTTCTAGTTTTATTCTTTTGATGATGAAAAGAAAAGAAAAATAAGCGAAGCAAAAAGAAGAAGAAGAAGAAAGAAGAACATCACCACCACCACCACCCAAAGAGATTTTTTTCCGGTGCATATACTTTGTGATTCTTATTATAGAAGCGCAGCTACACAACGCGCCGACTATACACAAACACACGTCTCTCATCTCTTGTATTACAACAACAAACTGGAATGAGACGAATGGGTTATGCCGGTTATGTGTATAGTCGTTCTGATTCCCTTATTTAGATGAGCGCACGCGGCCGTTTAGACTCTATTTCTTTTTCCCCTTTGGCTGGAGGTGGTGGCGCCAAGCTCTCGCAGGAATCCAGCTGGCGCGGACGTGATCCGCGATACGGAAACTTATTCTTATTCGAAAACCCAATGCGCTGCTGCTGTGTATAGCGACGGTGCTGGGATGGTTATTTGTTGGCCGTCGCAGCAGTGATTGATTCAATGTGTCTATATGCTTGTGCGATTCGAGCCATACACGGCGAGGCCCCGACGAATATATCGTTTCATCTTTTCTTTCTTGATTTTCTTCTTCTTTTGGGTTATGTTCAACGATGTAATAGCCAAATGACGAGGCGGCGGCTGGACCCGTGCCAAGTCATACTCCGCTGCTGTGATTGCCGCCGCCGTGTATCATTGTATAGTAGATTATTGCCTGGCTAGCTTCATTCCCTTCTCGTTAGTCTTCAACCTTAGACGAAAAAAGAATAACCAAAACTTAAAAAAAAAAAAAATCTTTGGTTATTCTAGCGAAAGAAGGAACAACGAAGAGAAAAGGGGGGAAAAACATCGGAAAATGATGAAACAACAATAACACAAACTACAGACAGCACAACAAACACAGACGAACCCAAATTGAAAAATAATATACATAGTGAAAGGGAAAGGGATTTTCGACGTGTGCGGTCCGAGAACCACACACATGGCGCAGCCCAGCCCCAACCCTAAAAAATTAAAAAAACAAAAGAAGAAAAACAGGAAAACAAAAAAATGTCTAAAAAGGGTCGAAAAAAGGTGGAGCGAATGACACCCAGAAACAAAACGCACATCGGCGGCATCACTCCAGCTGTGCCGAGAGCCCACCAACCTGTTTTTCCCCCCGCCATTGAAGCTATATAGAAGCAAACAAGTACTTGTAAGCCTTTCTTTTACTGTCAAATATTTGTACACAACACAACAAAACAACCGAATATAAGGAATATACATAAGAAAAAACCAAGCAATTTCGGAATGAGAATATAAAAAGCATCACGACTGCGCTGCGCCGTGAGTATTCGGTCCAATATGATTGATCCCGTAGAAAGAAAAATAAATGGACGAGCCATTTGTTTCACATCGTGTAATCACAGCCAAAGCCACAAAGCCATTTATTTTCCGCTGTGCTCTTTTTGAATGATTTCTTTCATGAATATAAACAATTCGAGCTGTGTTGTTGTTGTTGTGATCCCACCCATGTCTATGGAATACAAGTCTATATAGAGCGACCCACAGCGGAGCTATATTAATGATTGGCTGATGCCTTTATATAATATTCCACAGCATCCAGCAACCTCACATAGAGAGCAGAGAAAAGAGTCGGTGCAATGAAGACGGCCTACGCCCATGTTGGTATATCTCCGTCAATCCTATCGCGTTTGCTTGTTTGGAAAGTCATGAATATCCCCATAGCATGATGAAATCATGACGTGAATAGCTGAAAAGCTCCTCGCTCGTCGGAAATCTAACCTTTCACTTTGAGCTTAGTAGGTACACAGTTTGGCTGAGAGCGCGTCGTCCATATAAAGTTTTGCCAGCGTCGATGCATTTTTGAAGCAAAGTTTATATACATCCACTCGCTTCGGCTATACACAGCATAGCAGGAACTGAACTATATTTATACGCAATAGAAGCCAGTAGCTAGTTCTCTAGCATTTCTCATTCTGATTTGTTATTTAGTCCTAGACTTTGAAATCATTGCTCATTTATATAGCGCTCCAACAGGCACACATTTATATTTTGGTTAAAAGTGAATATAAGTTCGACGAGCTGCAAGTTTCAAAATGAAAAGTGCGCTGCGCTGTTGGAGAGAGATGGACTAATAATATATTCCATCCATCAGCAATCGACTTGTTTTTACTCTTTTTATAGGCCTATTTATTTCACGTAAGTTCTATACAGTCACATCAAGTTTATACCTATATAGTATAGGCCTACCCATATAACTGTTCAACTTTTATAGTACAGAAATCTTGATATGGATGTATGTAACTCTTCACTTAACGGTCGAGTTTCATTTTTCATAAGGTAATATACTAGCGTATCCTCTTTGGTATTGTCTATTGCGAGTTGTGCTCAGTTCCGTCCATCGTCGGAGGGGGGGGGGGAGAGGAACGCCTACGAGCAGCAGCACAACATATCCGATCGGCGGAGAGCTGCAACGCTCTCGACAGTTCCTCTCGAGGGAGTTGATATCCCCAGCACATCGCTGGCTTTTTTTGCGTTCGCACAGCAACACGACGACGTCCGTGTGATGCACAGCCTCCCCAGGTCTCTCAACGTCTTACGGTTGTCGACAGCAGCAGGGCGTATCAGATATGGAACTTGTCCGGTGACTGTTGGACTTTTGCAGGCGCGGGATGTTGATTTTTACGCGCATGTCCAGCAAACGCGCGATGTGATGAGCGCCCAATAATATCAGACAACTTTTTCTCTTAAATATTTTCTCTGATATATTTCTGCCTATACTGTCATCAGCCAACTCGTCTAGCAGATCTCAAAACCCGAAAAAGAAATATTATAACTTGGCACCTTCACAGCATACAGGAGCGGTGGGAGCATATAGCAGTGTCGTCGGCGGCGGCCCCTTGAGCTCGTTTGCCAACCTCGTTTTCTAGCTCCCAGCCATCAGCAGAAAACGACGTCAAAGCCCCTGCTATATAATAGACTCTCCGACATATACCACCAGCCATCGAGACGAATAGCTTTCAACGTTTCTTTTAATTAGCTGATTGGCACAGTCGTCGGTCGACGAGAGGTGCGGCTTTGAGCGCAGCACTATACAGCGCGCTCAAATTCAATTCCAGCGCAGCAGCAACTTTCTCCGATAAAGTTTCTGGGAACAAGTGGCGAGGACTGAATAAGAAGACGCCGCTGGCACCAGTCCGGCCACATCAAAATCTCAATCGAGCTGTTGATATCTATTCCTCTCGGAAGTAGATATGAAATAAATCGATGAAATTCGTGGTGGAAATGCCTCGGGAAATGCATTGGTTTTCCTTTTTTCTTTCGCCGGGAGTTTTGCTGCTGTGCTGGAATTGAATTCCAAACAGCCCACACGTCCGTCAACGATGAACATCTGCTGGCCGCGCTAAAAACGTGTACGCACGTCTCCACTGCGCTCCAATGAATAAGTCTTTTATAGCAAATCGGCTTTGACGTCCAGCACATACACACTAGTCCTGTGAGAGAAGGTCCAGCGCATCCAGCAGGGATAGGAATAAGTAAAAAAAGGGACTGTGGTGCACATTCGTCTCTGCGTTTGATGGAGTCTCTTCCGCCCCTCATAATATTCTACGAGTGTACGAGAGTGCATGTTGTATATAGACGGCAGTGTAGTAGATGGCCTGATGGGAGAGAAAAAAGAGACACACAGTGCGGCGGCCAGGGCTAAAGAAGAGTCTATTGATGGTCACTCTCGGCTGCCCTTGATGGCCGTCGATTCAGTCTAGAGAGAGGTCCGTCGTCTATTTTCTATCTCTATATAAGCATTCGCCCTCCTTATTCAATATAGATCCATAAAAAAGAAGAAAAAAACAAACTTGTAGGCCTATGTCCGGCTGGCCGTCTCCTAATACATGTTGTTGGTCTCCCTCCTGGCCAGCAGTTTCTGAGAGATGCATTTTTTCAATTCGCTCCAGCGTTATTTTCTAGATCCCTTTTTCTTGCTTTATATTATATGGTATAGATCTGCTTCTATATATATCGGACGCGCTTTGTGCATTTATTTCCCACATGCGCTCCCACTCAAGACGATGCGACGGCCCCCATTCCAATCTGCTCTCAGCGGGAGTAATTCTACCAGGAAATATGATCGCATCGCTGCTGTCCGCGCCTTATACATTTATAATAGACTCTCTGCTGCTCTGCTCTTGTGCACAGTCTACATAAGAAAAGAAGCAAGAGAGGGGGAGACATATACCCAGCAGCAGCATTGCTGCTGGGTCGCGCGGATCAGAGCGACAAAAACATGATCCACCACGAACAGAGAATGTTGGATGATTATTATTCCGGGTATATTATTCCTCGTAAATGTATAAACCCCTTTGGATTGTGGGCTGTTGCTGTAGTGGAAGATGTTTTTGATGTAATAGATTTGATATTAAAGAAACCAAAGCGTTCGGTCAGCCGCAAACAATTCATCCGCGTCCGCGTAGTTGGTAGCCTCTATTGCTGCTGCTGGCCAGCCAAATGAGAGAAGCCCGCCATGTTGCTACTGCTACTGGTCCGTCTGTAATTTCACCTCTCCTGCATGTTCTCGTCGTCTCAGTTGCGCCACAACACAACCAACAACGAAAAAGAGAGAAAGAAGAAAAATCGAATGCTTTTGGTTAGATTTATTATTCATTTTATTATTATGTCTCATCATTTTGAATTTATACATAGGAGGTCTGTTTTTTGTTGTGTTTGTGCAGGATTTTGGCTGAGCGAGTCCAAATCCAATTAAACACGCAGCAAGGAGACGAGATGAAACATTTCAGCAGAGGGCCCACGCGCTCATTTCAAAATGGAATAAGAATCGTGCGCATCCGATTATTATTCGGCCCCGGCTCGTTGCGTCTACATTTGGTAAAGACGTAGTTCAACATCAGCCGGGACGAGTGTAGAGAAAACAGCGCAAACAGAGTAGACTCTGTCCAATAATTACAGACATTTCAAATGTTGGCTGAGGCTGTTGTAATTGAAATTCACGTGTTATTGCTCTTGTCCAGAATTAATATAATAGTACTAGTCAACTATAAATACAAATTCGACGTAAATAGAAAATGATATGGAGAGCAGCACCAGTCGAAACCGATGACGTCAATGTATTTCCGGAAGGGCGTCTCCTTACATGCTGCATAGCTAGTTATTAGCACTTTGTTGACGGTCACGTGCCCATCATGTTCAGTGTCAATTCCTCCGTTCTTTTTCTTCATCTGGTTTTTCTTATCTTTCTCGTTTTGTTATCCATCAATGGGCCCATTACCGACAATGAGACGTCTCTTGCATCAGCACGCGGTCCCCAGACCCGCGGTTCCATGACGGTTCTGCTCTTGTGAAACTTCTAAGTTCTATCCAATACACATATTGTAGGCCTCGTAGAGTATATCGTCCCTGTTCATCGCTGTTCATGCACTAGCTGCTGGAAATAGAGAGAGACGCGTCCTTGTACATGCTATGGCCTATTAAAACCCACACGCCATATACAACATGGCCGAAGCTGAGCTAAAAGAGAAGGAGAGGGTCAAACTTCCTCATTCTTGCACGTCAACCCAAAGACCGCGTCGTGCGCGCAAGTTGATGAATCTATCAACCTCCCATCCATCACAGATTTTTCTTTTTCTCTCTCTCGCTCATCCAGCAGCACAAAAGCCCACTTCTTATAGTCCTATACCAGCAACCCCCTCCCCCAACCCCCCCAAAATTAATCTATACGTATAACACAATGGGGAATATATACAGCACAGCTAGAAAGAAATAATAAAAGAAAAAACAGAGATATAAATCAAAATTAAATTGATCTAGATCCGCTCGACAAAAAATCAAGGAGTCAGAGAGATGAAATCCAAACCTGCTGAAGGAAATAAGTGATGAAGACGATGGTGCGGGAGGGTCGTATTTCGTTTCATTAATTGGACGGCGGCGCTATAGGTCCTCCCTCCCTCCCTTGGCTGATCTCTCGACAGCTGTGCTGTGCTGGGTCATACATGTAGGATCGCGCGCCGGATATATACGTTTCACGTATATATAAAAGAGTATATAGGAGCTGGACTATATAGACTTGATATATAAGTTGATAGTACAGTTCACTTTTTTTCCTGTTCTCTCTGCTGGCCGTGTTCTTCTACCGCAGTGTGTATAGGCGGAGGGTGACCTCCGTTATAGTCGATTCAATTACGCAGCCCATTCTGGCCAGCTACAATCTCTTCTGCTGGCCGTTGCTGTACAAATCCATATGGTGAGAAGAAGGAATATATAGCCCCTTTATCTTTTATAGAGCTAGAAAAGCTGGTGCCATTCATTCTGCGACTTTTGGAGCGTTCAGAGTCTTTGTTGGGAAATTGTAATCAAATAAGTATAACGTCGCTGCTGCTGCCACCCTCCTCTTCCATCCACACCCCACTGAATTCTTGTTCTTGTTGGTGGTGCGGTTGTCATCATCCAGCAGCTCCTCCTTTCACGCGTTTCTAATCAAAGAATCTTTTAGATTTTTGGTCTCCTGCTTTTCACACTTCCCCCTTTCTCATTCCTATGTACAACCCCTTTCTCTCACCCGCGATATATCCCTTCAATCTATACACACGTTCACTATTGCTGTGTGTGAATCAATGAATGATATTCTTCCCTCCCTACAATCTTTATTCCTCCACCTCATCCGACACATCCGGCGGCCGATTGTCTCCCGACACCCAGCACGCTCCATTGTGTCAACCCCCCGACATTCATCACCAATCGTCGCAGCTATACACAACGCCAGTGTACTATAGCACCCGACGAATTTCTCATCACACCATATCAAAGGCCTACATCAGTAAACTATTTCCGTTTTTTCCACCGTTGATTTCAAATCTACAAGAATTAAAAAAAATTTTCCATCGTTTACAACTCTCCATATAATCCATAAAAATTCCAACCTCTTACTTTTCTCTCCGCATGTGGTCTGTGTGTGTTTGCTATGCCATTTAGCGTGTCGTCTAAACAAAAAAGATTTTTTTGTTTAGACAAGAACAGGAGCGCCACCAGCACTTTGAATGGATGGTGCAGACGCTGATGTGGGCCCTGGCGTTTTTTGAATAAACTTTGACAATTCCCATATTCTCTGCTCCCAATAACAAGCATCTGATAATGCTTTCAGAGGCTACCGCACGTCAGCAGTTGGAAAAGAAAATAGACTTTTGAGGACGCGCGCTGATGGCATAACGCCTTAAAACAGCAAAAGGGAAAACAGCTCTTTTGCTTTTCCTGCTGCTGGCCGGCTCCTCATTCCATAGGCCTATACAGTGGCAGCAGCACATATACTATACTCGTCCGGCATGAGCCCCTCTGCGGGGGTTGGCAACTCCCCAGAATCTTCGTACACCCTGGTCCGCCCTGGCCAGAATCTCCCTATCTCTCCTCTCATAGAATTTTACGGAATCTCTAGAATCTCTCTAAAATCCCGAATCTTCGTACACCCAAGTTGTGAGTTGCCAACCCCCGCCCCTCTGTCGTGCTGTGGTTTTTGACATACAATTTGTCTTATTCAAAACTATGGAGGGACCCCATCGTTTTCATGGGATAGGGAGGAAAAAATCCCCACCGAGAGTGGCTTAGACGCGGTCAAAACAGGAAGTCAACAATATTGACATTGAGGTATACCTTGTCAGCGGTTCAAATCCTCAAACACACTCCATTCTATTTTAAACGTAGATTTCATTTTATAACCAATTTTATTTCAATTTCTGACACGTTTATAGTCGGAAAATGACACATTGAAATTTTTCTTTAAAAAAAAATTAAATAAGCTGAATCAGACTATTGCAACAGTGATTATTCATTCCCCATTGATGATACGAATAATACGGCCAATAACTATTTTTTTTTAAATTTCAGACTATGTTATTATTTTAAATTTATTTGTCTTTCAAAAAATTTGTAATTCAATCAATCTCTTAGCTCTTACGATAGTTGATGTGCATTTTTTAGTTTTAATTTGAAAAATCCGACTCACAAAATTGGGGTAGTACTATAAAACACTCGTTTGTCGGTATTTATAGGTAAAGAAAAAAGTTCATTATTTCGAAATGGGGCAGGCAGCAGCTGGCGGGAGTTGCCAATGTTTTTGCGACATTTTCGCCTCCTCCTTTTTTCCACTGGGGGCTGCTGCTGGGCTGCTGAGATTCTGAGACTGAGAGCGGCGCTCGGTCGGCGGATCAATCACTGAGATCGCAATAATAGACGCGGCGCGGTCAGGGCGAAGGATCGAGAAGTTAAGAAGAAGCCGATGAGATTGAGAGTGTGGAGCATTTGGAGCAATCTAGTTCGGTTCTTCTATACGAAACGGTGTGAGTGTGTGTGAGCGACAATATTTAGGCCTACTGAGAAATCGAACCGGAGCTGAGAGTATCCATAACTTCCTCGTTTTTATTTTTGTAAAACAATTCGCAGACAATTCGTAAAATAGATAAAAGATTTGATACTTTGGACATATTGCTATTTCCCGAAAGGGATTTTCCTCATTAATATGAACAAAGTTCACGTCAAACATCATTCATTGCTTCGCCCAATTAGATTGAGATTGACTTAGTAACCCCGTTTTCTTTTTTTTTCTTACAACTAGTCAATGTTATTTTTTATGTCTATCTTCAAACGCCATCTAGCGATAGTCTTACAAAGCCTTTAACAAAAATGCGTAAACAAGGAGAAAACGATGAAGTGACTGCGTGACCACGGTGTGACTAATAAAATAACTGACTACTGAAGTGGACTGCCTGAGTCAGTTATTCAGTCAGTTAAAATATTGTCTGAGTCGGGAATCGTACATCGTACATCCATCCTATCATATGGTAAGCCAGTCGCTTAACCACTATACCACATCACACATAATTAATCTAGTTATAAATTAATGATAAATTAAACTAACCGCTAGATTTCCCGACCAATTTTTTCACAAGTCTGGACAAGCCCAGACGAGCCCAGGCAAGCTTAATTCAGTCAAGGGCAACCCTCGGCCTCAACCGTCATCCACTAATAGAGGCCTACTACCGTGATAATATTACGTCACGATTGCGTACTATTACGGAATACCCTTCGAACGCGTACCTTCGTATCGCTTCGTATGGAAATGGAGGGGTACGAAATTTCTTTTGGGACACCCCTCCACCACGAAGACGGTACTAGGCCTAATTACTACGAAGCACTCATGTCAACACCCAGAACAACGAGTCATTCAAATGACATTTTTTAGATGCCATTGAGAACTCGAATCGCCTAGATGTGTTCCGTTACCTTACAGTCCAGTGCCGCGCTAGTAGAAGAGTCGAAACTGACAATCACGAGGATGTCCAGCTTCCTCATCTCGATACTATAGCCAACACTTTCCTTATTCTCGAAAAACATGGCAGAGCACTAACTGGGATGCCTGACTCTCTCTCGGCAACAGCAGCTAAACGTAACGGGTGGAAAATGATCATTTCCGGATTCCGGCTAGAAGGTAATAATAAGCAGATAGCAAAAAAAAAATTATAATAACAATAAAATAACAAATAAGAAAAGTTAAAATTTATTTCTGAATGGTTTTAGCTTTCTTTTTCAGGGCTTTGCCTTCTGCTTTTAAATTAATTGCATGAACTTGCAGATTTTTGGCTCTTTCCACCATATTGAGCCCTGTTGTTAACAGCAAATTTACGTATCCAGTATCATCTTTGTTCTGATTTGCCTTTTGGGTCTTTCGCTTGCCCAGCAGTTTTTTAATCCAGGTAACTTTTTTCCGGTCCGGTTCTTCGGTCGCGCCATCAAAGTTCATCGATTGGCGTTCGGTTTCCGTCGCTTTAGCTGAGTCTTGGGTAACTTTAACTGCTTCTTGCAGTGCAGCCAGAGCTTCCGATAGCGCCTTCACTTGCGCTTCAGCCAATTTTTCCGATCTCGTCGCTGATTCCAAAACTGTATCATGATTTTCCCATACATCTTGAATCTCTTTTTCTAGTCGCTGGAGTTTTTCTTGGAAATCTTTAGCCTCCTTCATCAGGGTCTCATTTTTCTCTTCTAGCAAAGAGTTTTTGCCTACCAGTTCCAAATTACGGGAACTTAATTCGTTGTTCTTAGTCGTCTTCTCTGCCAGACTCTCTCTGACCGATTCCAAGCTGGCGTTTAGGAGTTTCAGCTCCTTCGATAGAGTATCATTTTCAGTTTGCATTGGATTAGCTTTCAAATTTATGATTTCATTCCGCAGCTGTGATTCGGTGTCTGCCCACGTCGAGGCATTGCTAAGCTGAACCGCTTTCTCCTTCTTGAGCTCGTCGATTTGAGAATCGGATGCAGTTAACTCTGTTTTTAATTGAGTTATATTCGACTGAAGGAGATCGATTGCAACTTGTCGTTCTTCGGCTAATATTCTGGATTCTTCCGCGGACAGGATAGCAGCATCGCGTGCCTCGGAAATTTGTTGCTTTTCCGCCTTCATTTCCGTCAACTCAGTTAAAAAAAAGTTAAGTTCCTGTTTGTGGTTCTCCTCGAGCATGTGATCGGTAATTTTTTTTTCCTGTAACATTAACTCCAGAGTCACTTCCTTTTCTTCCAGCAGTTTCTGCTGGATAATCAACTGAACTTTCAACTCTGTTAACTCTTTGGTTAGTTTTGATTCTGTCTCGTTGAAATCGGATTGACTGGTCGAAGCCATATTTCTCGTAGTAGCCAACTTCAGAATTAGCTCGTCGTTTTTCAACGAGGTTTTCTGTAATTTCTGGTTCAGTTCGTTTGTCACAGCCGTCAGTCGCTGTATTTCCACACATTTTAAACTCAACTCAGTAGCTGACGTCTCCAAATCGATTTTCAGTTTCGAATTTTCATCTTTGATTTTCTTAATTGTTTCATCTGATGAATCCGGTTTCTCTTCCTTTTGTGGCTGGAATTTCCGGCCATCTGATTCGCACTCGGGTAAGGCAGTTAGGCCTTCTTCAGAAAAAGACTCAGGTATTAAGACAGTGTCAGGTAAGGTAGTGTCAGGTAAAACAGTGTCGGGTAAGGCAGAGACTTGGTCAGGTTTCCACATAATATTAGGTAGGGGTAATATTATGCGGGTCTGGCCAGTTTGCTCTTGCATCAGGTTTGTTGCCGAAACCCGATTTTGGGAAGGTTCCTCATTAGATTCTGGTTCAATTTCTGTTTCGGTAACAGATTCAAAATATTCGACCATTTCAAACCAGATCCAATCAAGAATGGCGTGAATGCATGCGATGAATGCAAGAACGACATTTAAGACTTGAACCATTTTTGTAAATATTTCAACAGCACGAATATAGTCAGTAGTAATAGTCAGTGGTCAGACTTTACTTATTAGACTCAATAAGCATGTATAACCTTTGTCCCTTCCTTATATAGACTCCGACTAATAAAGAACTTACGCAACAGCACAATCGGCCTATTATTTTGCGAATATTTCTATTTTCAATGTAATTATCTCAAACTTTTTAATCGTTAATGAAATCAGCGGAATTAATCAAATAATATTCAAAAGAATTTATGACGATAAAGTTAATTTTAAAGTTTATATCGACGATTTGAAATCATGGATTTAGGTATTCGAAGAGCGACTAGTGCGCACCCTAGTGGTTGTCAAGCAAAACTTGCAACAGCAGTCCCACCAAAAAGTTGCACAATTACTTAGATATAATTTTAAAAAGTATATTTAAAAAGTAATATGAAACAATTTTGTTAAAAATCACACGAAAACTTAAGCAGCACCCATCACAACTATGCTAGTGGTTCAAATCTTTGAGAAGGCAAATCTTTTTTATTTCTTTTTTTAAATCTATGCACTTTTATTTTATTTTGGATATTTATTGCTATTCTAGCAGATAGTTTGGTTCAATTGTGTAATTCAGCGAAGAACTTTTAGCGAAGAG
This sequence comes from Daphnia pulex, assembly GCF_021134715.1. Taxonomy (NCBI): domain Eukaryota; kingdom Metazoa; phylum Arthropoda; class Branchiopoda; order Diplostraca; family Daphniidae; genus Daphnia; species Daphnia pulex. The sequence continues at coordinate 2,637,548 of NC_060021.1, read as the reverse complement.
AAAAAATGTAAATTGTGCAACTTTTTGACGACTAGTGCGCACCGTAGTGATGGTTGGTGGGACTGCTGCTGCAAGTTTTGCTTGACAACCACTAGGGTGCGCACTAGTCGCTCTTCGAATACCTAAATCCATGATTTCAAATCGTCGATATAAACTTTAAAATTAACTTTATCGTCATAAATTCTTTTGAATATTTTTTGATTAATTCCGCTGATTTCATTAACGATTAAAAAGTTTGAGATAATTACATTGAAAATAGAAATATTCGCAAAAAAATAGGCCGATTGTGCTGTTGCGTAAGTTCTTTATTAGTCGGAGTCTATATAAGGAAGGGACAAAGGTTATACATGCTCATTGAGTCTAATAAGTAAAGTCTGACCACTGATTATTACTACTGACTATATTCGTGCTGTTGAAATATTTACAAAAATGGTTCAAGTCTTAAATGTCGTTCTTGCATTCATCGCATGCATTCACGCCATTCTTGATTGGATCTGGTTTGAAATGGTCGAATATTTTGAATCTGTTACCGAAACAGAAATTGAACCAGAATCTAATGAGGAACCTTCCCAAAATCGGGTTTCGGCAACAAACCTGATGCAAGAGCAAACTGGCCAGACCCGCATAATATTACCCCTACCTAATATTATGTGGAAACCTGACCAAGTCTCTGCCTTACCCGACACTGTTTTACCTGACACTACCTTACCTGACACTGTCTTAATACCTGAGTCTTTTTCTGAAGAAGGCCTAACTGCCTTACCCGAGTGCGAATCAGATGGCCGGAAATTCCAGCCACAAAATGAAGAGAAACCGGATTCATCAGATGAAACAATTAAGAAAATCAAAGATGAAAATTCGAAACTGAAAATCGATTTGGAGACGTCAGCTACTGAGTTGAGTTTAAAATGTGTGGAAATACAGCGACTGACGGCTGTGACAAACGAACTGAACCAGAAATTACAGAAAACCTCGTTGAAAAACGACGAGCTAATTCTGAAGTTGGCTACTACGAGAAATATGGCTTCGACCAGTCAATCCGATTTCAACGAGACAGAATCAAAACTAACCAAAGAGTTAACAGAGTTGAAAGTTCAGTTGATTATCCAGCAGAAACTGCTGGAAGAAAAGGAAGTGACTCTGGAGTTAATGTTACAGGAAAAAAAAATTACCGATCACATGCTCGAGGAGAACCACAAACAGGAACTTAACTTTTTTTTAACTGAGTTGACGGAAATGAAGGCGGAAAAGCAACAAATTTCCGAGGCACGCGATGCTGCTATCCTGTCCGCGGAAGAATCCAGAATATTAGCCGAAGAACGACAAGTTGCAATCGATCTCCTTCAGTCGAATATAACTCAATTAAAAACAGAGTTAACTGCATCCGATTCTCAAATCGACGAGCTCAAGAAGGAGAAAGCAGTTCAGATTAGCAATGCCTCGACGTGGGCAGACACCGAATTACAGCTTCAAAATGAAGTGGCCAATTTGAAAGCTGATACAACGCAACCTCAGAATGAGACCCAGACCCTATCGGAGGAGACTAAAGATTTTCTCTTTGACCCGATTTCAACGCTGATTCCAAAATTGCATAATGATTTTCCCATACATCTTGAATCTCTTTTTTTAGTCGCTCGAGTTTTTCTCGGAAATCTTTAGCCTCCTTCACCAGGGTCTCATTTTTCTCTTCTAGCAAAGAGTTTTTGCCTACCAGTTCCAAATTACGGATACTTAATTGGCTGTTTAGGTCTTTGAAGCGTTTCAGCTCCTCCGATAGGGTCTCATTCTGAGGTTGCGTTGAATTAGCTTTCAAATTAGCCACTTCATTTCGATACCGAAGACTCGGCTAATAAAGCGACGGAAACCGAACGGGAATTGATGAACTCTGATGGCGCGACCGAAGCACCGGACCGGAAAAAACGTACATGGATTGGCAAACTGCTTGCCAAGCGCAAGACTCAAAAGTCAGAGTACGAAGATGGGTTCGCCAATCTACTGAAAACTACAGGGCTCAAGATGGTGGCAAGGGCCAAAAATCTGCAAGATCATGCAATTAATTTAAACGAATTTAAAAGCAAAAGGCAAAGCCCTGAAAAAGAAAGCTAAAACCCTTCAGAAATAAACTAGTTAATTTTTCTTATTTGTTATTATTATTTTTTTTTTTTTTTTTTTTTGCTATCTGCTTATTATTACCTTCTAGACGGAATCCGGAAATGATCATTTTCCACCCGTTACGTTTAGCTGCTGTTGCCGAGAGAGAGTCAGGCATCCCAGTTAGTGCTCTGCCATGTTTTTCGAGAATAAGGAAAGTGTTGGCTATAGTATCGAGATGAGGAAGCTGGACATCCTCGTGATTGTCAGTTTCGACTCTTCTACTAGCGCGGCACTGGACTGTAAGGTAACGGAACACATCTAGGCGATTCGAGTTCTCAATGGCATCTAAAAAATGTCATTTGAATGACTCGTTGTTCTGGGTGTTGACATGAGTGCTTCGTAGTAATTAGGCCTAGTACCGTCTTCGTGGTGGAGGGGTGTCCCAAAAGAAATTTCGTACCCCTCCATTTCCATACGAAGCGATACGAAGGTACGCGTTCGAAGGGTATTCCGTAATAGTACGCAATCGTGACGTAATATTATCACGGTAGTAGGCCTCTATTAGTGGATGACGGTTGAGGCCGAGATTTGCCCTTGACGCCCTTGACTGAATTAATCTTGTCTAGGCTCGTCTGGGCTCGTCCAGACTTGTGAAAAAATTGGTCGGGAAATCTAGCGGTTATTTTAATTAATCATTATTTATATCTAGATTAAGTATGTGTGATGTAGTATAGTGGTTGAGCGACTGACTAAACGTGCGATGGGATGAAAGATCGAGACCAAACTCAGACAATCTTTTTTAAAAATAGCAAAAATGGATTCGTAGGTAGGGTACTGTACTAGGCCCTTCCTTCGTACCCCGGATATACAGTAGTACCCTCTTAGCGGCATTCGGCAAACCACTACTAGAAAAGGGGTAAAAGTATAGTTTATCCGAAATTTCCAAGACTTTTCCCGCCTTCGTTCTTTAAAGTTATACGCACGAGTTGCATTGGCGAAACGTTTCCGAGTTCTGCTGTTTTTTCTTATCTTGGGAGGCAGTCCAGTAGTCGGTTAGTTTATCAGTCACGCAGTCACTTCAACCGTTGAAGTGAGTTTGAACTTTGTTAATCAGTTCAACGTTTTCTCCTTGTTTACTCATTTTAAAGGCTTTGTAAGGCTATCGCTAGATGGCGTTTGAAGATAAGACATCAAAAATAGACATTAAAATAGAATAGCCAAGTCAATTTCAATCTAATTGGGCGAAGCAATGATGTTTGGCGTGAACTTTGTTCATATTAATGAGGAAAATCACTTTCGTGAAATGGAAATATTTCAAAAGTATCAAATCTTTTAACTATTTTACGAATTATTTGACAAAAATAAAAACGAGGAAGTTATGGATGCTCTCCGGTTCAATTTCTCGGTAAATATTGTCGAATCAAATCCAGCTGTGACGGAATAGAAAATTCTCAATGAATCGTGACATTTTGACCCTAACCGCTAAAGATTCATCCTCCCTATTCTACATCCGCGCGATCCTATCCTGCATGTCGCCTGTCAACACACGGAAGCTCAATAACCACCGAAACTACTCAGAAACTACTCGTCCAACGTCTCTATATAATGTCCTTTTTTTTAAATAACAACTGGAGGACTCATTTCGATTACCTTGTACAACCTAAGCCGACCTAAGCTTAAGCAATTGTGTCGCTAGTCACCTGGAATGGTCTAGCAAAACTAAATCATCATTAGGTAGTAATACGTATTTAGGCCTGGTATGAGCGGCATTCATTAATCTCGTTTAAGAGTTCCAACAGTTGAGATTTCGACAAAGCCACCAGCCAGTGCTATTGTTTTCCCTCCGCGTGAAACCTCGGCCGCATCGTGACAGCACAACCCCGCACAACCCTGCCAACAACATGCGCACAGGCCGAGTCTGAAATCTATACAAAAGAAGATAGTCTAGTTGTTAATGTCTACGTGTTGTGTACAGTGCGTCTCTCTCGGCGCTTCGTCTATTAATAGAACGTGTCAAGCTTTTTATTTTTCCTTCTTCCTTTCCTTGTGGTCGCGCGCGCGGGCATCAGGGGCGGCCAGAAGCGGTGCCGGCCCGAGAGAGGCGGCCAGTTCCTCCCCGACTGGCACGGAGTCTGGACGCGGGGAGATTTTTATTGTTGGTTTTTTTTTTCTCTTTCCTCTCGCCTCCCCCTCAATCCACATTTCCCCCCTCCCGGCCTCCCCCGTGACTCTCTCGACTTTGGCCCAGCAGTTGCGTGAGTGCCGGGCCGTACGGAAATATCACGCTGGGTGTGGTTGGTTCCCAATTTTTTTCTTTTCAACTGGCGGATAAATTATCATCCGCAAAAAACCCACGACGAAGTGTTGAAGAAAATAAAAAAAACGAAAATAAAGTTGTGACATGGCGGAAGCCGGTGTTCCCCAAGCGTCGTCGGCGGCCCAGCATTCGCTCCAGCGGCAGCAGCAGCAGCGATCGTCCGGCTCGACCTTGTCGTCCCATCCGCCAGCGACGACGACCATTTCGACCATCGCCGTCCAAAGCGGCGCCACTCGCATTGTCGTCGCCCTCCTCCAGGTGACAAAATTCAAATCATTTTGCTATCCAGCAGTCATGTTGCCCAGCATCCAGCAGCAGCCTCGCTGCATACATGTGAACTCAGTTCAAATTTAGGACGTTTGTTGGATATTACATATCAAGTGGATGCTGGCGTCAAAGTCATCCGTCTTCGAGTGTATAGAGGCGCAGAGATTTTTCTTCTTCTTCTTCTTCTTCTTGTGTTCCAGTGGCGCATAACTTTCTCCGGCTCTTGTGGGGGCTCTCCTCCTCCTAGGGGCGCCCCCAATCCCGAAATAGAAATCAAAATAAACTCCTAAAACACAAGAGGAGGGAGGGGGGAATGTTGAGTAGAACGGAAACGGGTGGGGTGGGAGAACACGTAATAACAAGGAAATATATCTAACATGTAAGCACAACACACGGACCCCGGTGTATATATGTAGTACCACGCGAAAATGCTTGTGATTCTTCCAGAATAGAACAAATTCGAGTTCTCGTGTCTCTGATGTTGATGATGCCACTGTGTAACTATGCGAATTTTCTGATGTTTGGCCGTCGTTCCAGAATTTGTCGTGGGACATTCCAGACGTTTGCCGAGCGATGCGTTTGGGTTATCTGGTCGAGTGGACGTGGAATGATTGGCCATTGGATGCAATTCAAAATGTCCTCCAACCAGTTTCGCTTTATTTTAAAATTAAAAATTTTCAAAAATTGAAATTTAAGCAAATGAAAAAAAACAAAACCATTTTCGTTTTCTTTAACAAAATTAAAAATGTTTTGACTGTTCCAGTGCTGGGCATTTTAACACCGACCCCAAATAGTTAGACTGTAATAACTGTTGAAAAAAAAAGAACTTAGCTCGGAGAGATTATATACCAGTTGCGCGTTCCAGAATTGCTGCTGCTGCTGGGGAGTGAGTGGGGGTGGGGGGGGGGGGAATGTTGACGATAATGATGCTAAGCAGATGAAGCAGTCAAGCGCTTGCACAACAGTCCCCTGCTTTTCTGAACGTTTGTTATTCTCGTTACGCCGATGCGCACACAGTCGCACGCGCAAACGAGGATTTATTATCGTCTCTGCTGTGCTGCGATGTCACTTTAATGGAATAACTCTCGCGTGCAGCCAGCCCAGCCCCAGCAGCACCATCTCGTCTAGCTGTGTGTAATGGGCGTCAACATTCGTGTCTATTCTTCACGTTTCGGATGGATGGACGGAACCGTTTATCGCGTTCCGAGTCGATCCCCAAAACTGATGATCCCGATTCCGTCCTATATGGGTATGGCATTCCCATCTGTTGAAGAGATAGCGCCTGTTCGTCTTGTATTTTTCTTTTTTGAGGATAAGACCGTCGTGCTCATGTCGGTACCTCCTTCTGGTTTTTTCTGTATACATCGATCGTGTTTGTTGATTCACGCTTGGCTACATTCTGTCTCTCTTGAACTTATGTTCTACTTTCTGGGTTGTCTTTCCTTTTCCAGAGCAAAGAATGGCTGGAATTGCAGGTGCTGGAAATGAGCCCGGACATGACGAGGATGGGCGATTGCTTCGTGACGTCATCCGATCTTCTCATGGCCCACCAGGACGTTCTCAAGAAGCTTCAGGTACATCAAAAGTCGATAGTCGATAATAATTGAGACATCAAATTCAAATGGCGTTTTGATATATGGTGATGTTTAAAGAGCAAGCAGAGTCCGGTGGAAGAATTATTGAAACAGGCCGACCAGCTGATTGCCAGTCAACGACCCAGGGCCGAGGTCTACGCGGCCATGGCCGAATCTTTGGGCCAGGCCTGGAAGGATTTGAATTCTTTCCTGGAACAACGCAGGGTCATCCTCGAGTACAACGTCGCCTTTCACAGGTATATATAATTGAATCAAATTTATGGCCTCAATTACGTCATCAGTCAACTCTCTCTTAGCGCGTGAGACATCATAAAAGAGACTTATGACCCCCCTCCCGTAAACAGTAAACGAGACGACTGATTTATTAGCCAACATAAAATTTTATTATTTTATTTGCATTTTGGCGGGCGATTCAAATCGATTGTAATTTTTTCAAACTCTTTCGTTGATTAAAAAAACAATTAACTCAAGTGGATAAATTAAATGTGGCCGAATTCTTGTGGGAGTTATACAGGTCCCCGAATGTTGTTTTCGTTATTCTCTTCCGGGCACCGGTCCAAGACTGTGCGGGTCCGTTTGAAAAAAAATAAAATAAATAAAATTTGCTTTCCGAGTTTTTAAGGATTTTCTATTTTTAAACCGGGGCGAGTTATTTTTTCTTTCCCGTCTCAAAACGACCAGTTTGCTGTTCTATAGCGTCGCAAAAATTGAGAGCTGCTGCTGCTGGAAACTGCTGCTGCAGTGCAGTCGGGACCCATTGAAATGAGTCAGTCACCAGAAATCCTATGACCTAGGAGCATCACATTTTTTGAAGTGCGTGGGGGCTGTGCAAAATTGTCTTTGAACCAAATTATTTCCCCTCCAAACGTTTTCAAGTTGTATAGACACCATCTAATTAACATATGGTCTATATATATCGGGCCCATTTCCAGCTTGACGACGGGTTCAAGTGCAGCAGCAGGGTGGGGTACTGGTGTTGAACATGAGCGGCAACAAAAGCCTGTCCGTCCGCAATTCCGCTTGGTTCATGTACGGGAACTTTCCTCTTGAAACTCTCCAAAATCCCTCACGAATTTTTGTATATTTTACATTACGAGTGAGGCCCTTTTTATTATTATTTTGTGTTATCCCATAGTCACGCTGAGGATGTCATCGACAAGCTGGCCAGCTTGGACCGGGAGTCGGCCGCCACGTCCACCTTGCCGTCGGACGTGGACAGCATCAAGCGGCTACGCACCAGAATAGAAGAGAGTCGCAAATCGGCGCTGGAGAGCCTCCGGCTGGCCCTACAAGATGGCGAAGTCCTACTGGAGAAACTGACGGCCCTGAAAAATCTGGGCACCCTAGACTCACGGCCCGGTCACATTTTGACGGCCGTCAACGCAGGTAATAATCAAATTCCAGCTGTCGTTTAAAGGAATTGAAATTTTGTTTGTATTCCGGCCGGAATAAATAGCTTTGAACCAAGTGCGGAGGTGGTTGGAAGCCCTTCATGATCGTCGGCGTCGATCTGAGACGGCCTTCCAGCAGAGACGGGCAGCTCTGGATCAATGGTCGGAGGTGTGTTCGCTGCGGCGCGATCTGGCGGCCACGGAGAAGCGGCTGGAAGCGCTGGGCCGGAACGGCAGCACGGCGCTGGGCGACTCTTCGGCCACGGCCGAGCTGCTCCTGTTTGAGCACAACAAGATCACGCCCGAGTGCAAGGAGCTGCAGGAGCGGACACTGAAGCTGACGCACCGGGCTGAGGAACTGCAGGGTCGCTGGCGCAACGAGCTGGGCGGGGCTAACGGGGCGGAACAGGTGCGCAATGAAGCGTACGCTTTGCTGGACAAGACCAGCGAATTCCTGGAGACGGTCGAGCAGAGGGAGCAGCTCCTGGCCCAGTCGATCCACTTCTTCAGAGTCGCCGCTACGGCCCTGACCAAATTGGACCAGCTGGAAGTCCAGCTGACGGCCCATCAAGTCCCACCCGGTTCGGCCCAGTTGGCCCAGCTTCATGCCCAAGTCTCCCGGGCGCTGGAAGACGCCACCGCACCCGCCCTCCATCACGGGTATTCCCTGCTGGACATTGTCGGCCGATCCCATCCAGGCGCTGAGGTGCGGAATTTAAATTTAAACAAATTAACCTGCCATATTTTAATTCAATTGTAATTCAATTAGGGTATCCGGAAAACGGTGGAACTGATTGAAAATCGAGGCATCCAGCTGGGCAGTCTGTGCACAGCCCACAAGGAGGAGAGCCTCCGCATCTCGCAGGCCGTCCGCAACTTTATTGAACAATACGAAAGCGTAAATCTAAACAAAAATCTAATAAAATTATTTAATTGTAATGAAATTAAAATTAATTCTTTTAATAGTTGCAATCGTGGTTGCTGGACGTGATTGAAGGATTCCTGAGGACTCACACCGACATGCGGGGTACTCTGCCGGAAGCCAGGGATGTGCTGGACTTGCACATTCAACTTTACAACGACTTGAACGTAATCTCAATTAAATAATACCCAGAGTTAATGAACTTCATTTGTTTTATTTATTTAAAAATTAGATGAGGGGAAGTGAAATTGAATCTTTGCTGAGGTCCGTCAATCCGCTGTGCGAAATGGCGGAAGAGGCCCAGGCTCACGAGGTCCAGATGAAGGGCGACGTCCTGCACGACACGTGGAAGCGACTGGGCCGGGCCATGGCCGACCGGGTCGAATTGATGCAGGCCTACGTCCGGCTCCACGGACTGGCCATGGCCGTCCAGGAGGCCTGGGACGACGTCGAGACCAGGTGTCAGCAGCTGGACGTGGACGAAGAACCTTCGGCCGCCATCCGCCAAGTCGAAGAAATTTGGCTGGACGGCCAACAGAAATACTTGCAGCTCAGCCAACTGGGCCGCAATTTCATGGCCGATGCCCTCAAGGTATTTTACCTCAAATTCATTCCGGCCATAATTCAATTACATAAGAGCGGACAAACATTTTTTCCACCCAGATTTCCGACCGATACCTGGACGTGAGGAAAGCCTGTCTCTGCGTCGAAAGTCTCCTGGAATACCTGGGCGGCCGGCAGTTGACTGTCCACCGCATCCAGGAGACCTGGATCGAAACGGTGACGACCATCCAGCACACCCGTCACGAATGGAATCATTTCGTCAGCATCATCCAATCGGTAATTCATTTTTATTTGATTGATTTATTGATTTCCATTTTTTAAATTGGAATTGAAATTGCCGGGCAAATAAAAAAAGGTGATGGAAATTCACGAAGAAAAGGAACAGAGTCTCTACCCGATGCTCCCAAGGCCAGCTGGCCATCAGCCGGCCTGTTCGGCCATGGTGGAATTGCTGGACGAGAGTTGCCAACGCGTCGTGGCCGAGTGGTCCGCCACTATCGACCAGCTGGAATCGAAAAAACTGGAAGCCGAACAAGTCCCTCTGCCTCCGGCCGGTTAATTCTTGACATTTCTCTTTAAATTGAATTTTGAAAAATTTAAAAAGCCCGCGTCTGCGTCTGATCTAGGTGGGAATCAGGAAGACCGGTCCAAGATGCTGGGCGACGTTTCGCTCCTCCAGCAGCGGATGCAGTTCCGGCTGAAAGAGTACAAGACTCTGGTACAGATGGGCCTGGCGCTGTTTAAGAATCTGGCCGAGGTGGAGTCCATGATCGAAATGATTGACCGGAAGCAAATCGTTTACAAGACGACGGCCGAAGTGGACCAGGCCGTCAAGGACCATCAAGTCACCGTCAACACCGTCAACGAATTGATTAAAATCACCCGACAAGAGGCGGACCAGTTGATCCGTCTACTTCAGGATCAGGTAATTTATAAATTTGATCCTGCGGGAATTTAATTATAGTAAAATTTGATTGGCTAAAGGAACCGCCGGGAATCACTCAGTCGGACGTCCACCTGATCGAGTCCTATTTGAAAAGGACGGAAGAATATTGGGAGAAGAGCTGGAACGCCCAGGAGAATCGACTGGCCCGGCAGAGGCAGCGCTGTCAGTTCAACAGCGATTTGCATACCATCAACGCCCAGCTGGACGACCTCAGCCACCAGCTGGCCGCCATGAGAGGCCAGTACGGCTCTTCGCTGGCCGCCGCCAAAGTCACTTCCCAGGCCTTTTTCCAATTCGAAAAGACCATCGAGGTAAATAATAATTCATTCAACTTTAATTCGATTAAATAAAATTTGAATTATTTTATCATTTTCCCCAGTTGCTGGAAGTTCGAATCGGGACGTTTTCCAGCACGGCCAAGAAAATCATCGACGAGGAGGAGGAAAAAGAGGACCGGGCCAGTTTGGAGCTGGAAGTGTCTCAGATGAACCGGAAGTGGAGCAGCTTCCACCGGGAGGTGGGCGAGACCCGTCAGCTCATCGACCTCTCCATCGATTATTTCACGCTGGTCGAGGAGGTGGAGCAATCCTTCCGGACGGGCAGTCAGGTCCTGGTGACAGTCGCCAGGAAATCCACCCAGGTCAAAACGCCGGAAGAGGCCCACACCCTGTTGAGAGAAGTGGACGGTTTCATCAAGCCACAAGAGGTCCAATTGGAACACAAAATCACCAAAATATCCCAGTTGGCCATCCAACTTTACGGTTTCTCAAAATTGATTTTCAATTACAATTTCCAGTTTAATTTAATATTTGAATTGAGCAGGCCAAGAAAGTTCCAATCGCATCCAGCCGGTTTTAAAGGAGAACCGGAGCATGCTGGACTCGTTTTCCGTTATGAATTCAGAGCTGGCCACTTTGGCCATCAATTTGAAGGCGGCCGAAGACGATCGTTTCAAACAGGCCGAGGTTTGAATTAACTCAAATGATTTCGAATTTTAAAAAATGAAATTGAATTGACTTTGATTGAATTAGACGCAAGCAGCTGTGCAGGAATCGCTGGATGCAGCCAGGGCCGAAGCGGCCTCGGCTCGAGCGGCAGCCTCCGCTGCAGAAGAGGCCCGTAAGGCGGCTGAAGCGGCCGCTTTGGCCATGAAGGAAACGGCGGCCGTTCCGCCCCGACCTCCTCTACCGGCCAGCATACCCGAACTGCCCAGACCCTCGGCTGCGGCCCTGGCCGCCGGAAGAGCTCCGACTCCTCCGAAACGGTCCAAACAGACGGACTCGCCCGTCGAAGGGCCGGCCTTCACCACTTTGCTGGAAAACGCCACAGTCGAGGAGAGCAAATCGGTCCAGCTCAGTTGCAGGTCCGTCGATTTAATTTCAATTTTTTGGTGTTTCCTATTGGCCCGTTAAATTTAATCATTTTTTGATTTTATAGGGTGACGGGCCAACCGACTCCATCCATTTCTTGGCTGAAAGACGGGATGGCCATCACGAACAATCCCGACTACCAGACGACGTTCGACGAACGAGATGGCACCTGTTGTCTGACGATCGAGGAAACCTTTGCTGATGACTCAGCCCGTTTTACCTGTCAGGCCAGCAATTTGGCCGGCTTTGCCCAGACAACGGCCGTCCTACGCGTTCAAGGTGATTCATTTTCTCTCATTTTTTTCCCACTGATGATTTCATGATTTTTCGGGTTTTTTGTTGGGCCGTTTAGAATGCCCGGAGGATGTTTTACTACCCCCGGAGTTCGTGGAGCCTTTGATGGATTCGACGGCCAGGGAAGGCCAGCCTCATCAACTGAGTTGCCGGGTGGTGGGCGTGCCGGCCCCGTTGATTTCGTGGTACAAGAACGGCGTCTGCGTCGATCACTCGCGCGATTACATCATCACCTACGACGACGGCCTGTGCCAGCTGGGCTTCTCTCAGGTCTTTGTCGAAGATGGCGCCATCTTTGAATGCCGGGCAGTCAACGAGGCCGGCGACGCCGACACGGCCGCCACTCTCATCGTCGAACGTATAAAAATTCATTTTAAGAAAATGAAATGAAAATGAAATTTTATTTGATTTTAAAAATTCAGCGCTGGAACCGACGGAAATTCCGGCTTTCAAACCCGGTTTGAGCAGTAACGTGATGGCCCGAACCGGGCAGAAAGTCCGGCTAGAATGCGTCGTCTCGGCCGGCCTTCCCAGGCCGTCGATTCTCTGGTTGCACAACCACAAACCGGTCAAAGAAACCCGAGACATTAAAGTGAGAAAATTAAAAACAATTCAAATTCAATCAAATTAAACGGACCAATTAAAATTTAATTTAACATTTTTTTTTTTTCAAACCCAGACATTGGTGGAAGGTAATAAACATTTACTGACTATCACCGAGGCGTTTCCCAAAGATGCTGGAACGTACACGGTGGTGGCCAGAAACGTGGCGGGCGAAGCCACGACGACATGCAATTTGGCCGTCAAGGTACGTCTATATAATTAAATTCCAGTGAAATCGCGAGAAGGAGGAGGAGGGGAAACTCGTTTGACGTGTTTTTTTTTTCTGATATGCAAATCAGGGCCGGGTCCCGACAGAGACGTCCGACTCTGAGTTGGCGTCTGATATGGAACCGATCAAACCGGGCATCCAGCAAAGTCTGCCGGCCAGAATGACGGTGAACGAGGGCGACAAAGTGCGAATGGATTGCGTCATTGTGGCTCAACCCGAACCCGAAGTAAGTCCAGGAGACGACGCCCAGTCATTAACATTCAACAGTTTTTAAATGATGGATTGATTTTGGCACATTTTTAATTCATTTTGAAATGATTATTTAGGTCATCTGGTATCACAAGGAGCGCCCAGTCAAAGAGTCGAGCGATTTCCAGCTCATTTTCCAGGGCGATCGCTGCTCTCTCATCATCCGGGAAGCTTTCCAGGAAGATTCCGGTCTCTACAGAGTTGTGGCCGTCAATTCGGCCGGCGAAGCGTCCAGCCAGTGTCAACTCGTCGTCTCTCGTAATAATTCATCCAGCCCCGCCCATTTAATCCCATAAAAATTAGGACAGCATTTATTTCATTAATTCTTTTTTTTTGGCCCAGCAGCCATGGAAGAGAAACGGGCCGACGGGAGGGAATCAGCGGTGGCGCTGGTTTCGCTGACTGCCCAGCCGGACCCGACGACAACCGAGCCGCCCGTTTTCAAAAAGGTTTTCGGCAACGCTACCGTCGAAGAAGGCGGGCCGTTAGTCTTTGATTGCACCATCACTGGCCGTCCCACGCCTCAAGTCCGTTTTCTTTTTTTTACCTGATTGCCTGAGAGCTTCGTGCGTAATTAAAAATCTTGGCCGTTTCTGGTTGTTGTTGCCCAACAGGTCCAGTGGCATTTTAATGACCAGCTAATCAGGCCGTCCAGTTTCGGACCCAAAATGACTCAAATCGGGGAGAACCAGTACCGGTTGTCCATCGGGATGGCCCGTCCAGAGCACGCCGGACGTTACAAATGCGTGGCGGAGAGCGAGTCCGGAGTGGCCACTTGCATGGCGGACGCCACGGTCCAGCCGAGGAAGCAGGACGACTCGTTTGTCAGTAGGAGGGCCGTCTTCAGTCAGTCCAGCACCGTCGTCAGCAGCAGCCAGGAGAGTAGCTACCGTTCGGTGACGAGACAGGTCCAGCAATCCATCACTCAAGTGTCTGGGCAAATGGCCCAGCAGACGGCCACTGAGCGGACGGAGGTTGTCGAGAAAGCCGAAGGAGATGACGAGCCCGTCTTGTCCGTCAAACAGAGAGCCAGTCTCTTTGCTGGACAGGTAGATCCGGCAGCCGCTAAAGCCGGCCCTGTCCAGCAGCCGGCCAAGAAAACTCAACGAAAAGACGTCGGCCCGAGATTCGTGACGGCCTTGACGGGCGTCATGGTCGAGCCGGGCGTCAACATCCAACTGGAGGGCATACTGGACGGCCATCCGGTGCCGGACATCAAATGGTACAAGAACGGCGTGGAAATCATCCCGTCAGACGATCAAGATCGGCTGGACATTTTATCGGGCGGCCAAAAAGTCCGTCTGTCCATCCAACAGATGGAAGAATCCGATGCCGGAAGATACACCTGCACGGCTCGGAACTCGGCCGGAACGGCCAGCAGCACGGCCGATGTCGTCGTCCGTCGAACTCAATTCCCGTAATTTTCAAATTCATTTCAAACTTTTAATTGAAATCCAACTTTAATAAAATGATTTGCGGATTAAATTTCCAGGCCAGTTTTCGGTAGGCGATTGCAAGCCCAGACGGTCCGTCCTGGATCGCGGATCACGATGGAAGTCGAAGTCACCGGAACTCCTCCGCCGGAAGTCTCTTGGTCTAGAGACGATCGTCAGTTGACATCCAGCGATGACGGCCGAGTGTCCACCAAAGTAGAAGGGACTCGCCACTGGATCGTTATCGCCAAAGTGACGGAGCTGGACGCCGGAAGGTACACGGTCAGGGCCCTCAACCGGGCGGGAGAGGCCATCAGCACGGCGGAATTGTTCGTCTCACCGCCGGCCGTCGTCCTTGTCGAAGAGCAGCCGGTCAGCCGGAAGCATCCGCCGCTCAAAGTGGACGTGAGCGTCAAACCGGCCGATTTGCTGCCGGAACCGCCGCCGGAGGTCCTTTACGCCCCCAAATCGGAAACGCCGAAAAGCGGAAGCTTTTCCGGCGCCCGGGTCGACTTTGCGGAGAAGACCCGCCTGCTGGAAGAGGCCAGCAAAATCGTCAGCCCCACCGAAGTGCCGGGCCGGATTCGACTTTTGCCCATGCCGTCGTCCGATTCGGAATCTCCTCCGCGAAACATCCGCCCTACTCCGCCGCCGGAATTGCCACCCCGTCAGCCCAGCCTGGAATTATCCAAGTTCGAGCCTTTCCCGGAATTGGAACCCTTTCCCTTCAAACCGGATCCTCCGCGTCCGGAAAAGAAGAAATCTTCCGGCGGTCCGGCCGTACGGAAGCCGGGCAAATTCGTCCGCGGAGAATCGCGTGAGAGCGACTACGAAAGCGACTTGGAAGGTGCCCGCATCACGCCCAGGTGGGTCCCGCCGGGCAGCGACACCGACACGGACACGGCCAGCTACAAGAAAGTCAAACCGAAATTGGCGTCGGAGGGCGAGCGGACCAGCCGGGCCGTCTCCAAGGAACCGACTCCTCCCACCCAATTTGAAATCCCGCCCGAAATGGAAGGGCCTCCGCGGCCGAAAGTTCTGCCGCTGGATCCGGAATTCATCGCCTCCGTCGCCAAAGCGGAAGAGATCCAGCAAGTGGTCATTCCTTTCCTGGCCGCCGCCCAGCAAACTTTGCCCAGAGTCAAGTCGCCCAAACCTCCGTCGGCCGAAGGACTGGCCATGGAGAAAGCCTGGGTGCCAAAACGTGTGGAGACGGACTCGCCCAGCAAGCAGATTTCAACGCCGAAATTGTCCAGCAGTCCGGTCGGTGCTGGCCATGTCAAACCTTCGCCGAAAGCGCTGGAAATGGAGAAACAGTGGAGCCACCGGTTTACCAGCCACAATTCCAAGATCTGGCCGCCGCCACCGCCGGACAACGAGCCGCCATCCATCCCGATTTGGAATGCCGGCCAGCCATCTTCTTCTTCCTTATCGAGCAGCGTGACGATTGAAACCACAACGACGACTGCCCATCAGCTGGTGGAAACGGTGAGCAAGAAAAGCATTTTGAAATCATCGACTAGTCCAGCAGCTGCTGCTGCTGGACCGGAGCGACGCGTCACAATCCAAGGCGACGGAAATGACGAAGTGGCCGTCGACGTGGCGAAGGCTGTCCCAGCCGTCATCTCTTCTTTGGAGCCGGCCTTGAAGTTGGAACCACCACAGGCCAGCAGCCGGAGCAGCAGCAGCAGCGCTAAGGAGGTTGGTTCACACATGATAATAAGACGGGCAAGACAAGATTGAAAACTCCCATTTTTATTTTCCATTTTTGTGGTGTGTGGTGGGTGGGTGGGTGGATCTTGATTTATTTGCCAAGGACGGACGCGTCCTTCAAATGGAATGATTCCACGAATCCACATCTCGTTAGTAACCGGGCGCCCAGCACCTGCTCTTATTGCTCTGCTACTTTTGATTGATTTTCTTTAATTCCCCATTTTCTTATATTGCGCATTGAATAATCGGATGATGGAAACAAAAAGGGAAAGTGGAAAACCGGTTCTTTTTTTTATCTTTCCTTTTTTAGTGAAAAAAGTTTTTTGTATTTTGGAATTTCGAAAAAAAAATGCGGTGGTGCAATCATCATTGGAAGAAAAAGAAATAATGTCACAAAATAGAAAAGAGCACGACACCTGAGATGAGATTTGAAACCGAAAGTTTAGTCGACGCGGTAAGCGGTGGCGTGGCCGGGGTTCAGGATGGTCTTGGTCAAAGTGGCCTCACGGACGGGCACGGCCGGGGCGGCGTAGACAGCCGGAGCGGCAACCGAGTAGGCGTAAGGGGAAACGGCATAGCCGGGGTAAGAAAATGGAGCAGCTCCGTAGCCAAAGACTTGGCGCTTAGCACGGACGGCCGGGGTAGCGGCGGCCTTGGCAGCGGCCACAGCAGCGGCGTGATCGGCTTTAGCAGCGACAACCTCGGGGGTGTCCTGGACTGGGGCCGGAAGGGCGACAACGGGGGCGACTCCGGACTTGGCAGCGGCGACAGCGGCGGCGTGATCGGCCTTGGCAGCGGCAACTTCGGGAGTGTCCTGGACCGGGACCGAATTGTCGACGGGAGCGACGGGCAAGTTGTTGGACAGGACGCGGAAGCCTCGGGAGTCGGCGGTGTAGGAGACGCGGACTTCCTTACCTTCTGGGTTGATGTAAGCGTAGCTGCCGATCTGGTTGCCGAAACCGTCACGGAGGTTGCTGGCGGCCTGTCCGGGGTGAGCATAGCCGAAGCTGGCCTGGCCGAGCTCGTCCTGGGCGTGGTACTGGGTGGCCGTGTGTGAGGGGTAGCCGTAAGCGACGGGATAGGCGGCGGGGACGGCGGCAGTTGCGGGGATTCCGGTGTAGGCCGTGGTGGCACGAACTCCGGCGTAGGGATAGTATCCACCGTAGTTTCCGTAGAATCCAGCATATCCAGCATATCCGTATCCATTCCAGTATTGAGCTTGGGCGGCAACAGCCAACACCAACAGACAGGCAATCTGCGTATGCATAGGAAAACCATCAAAGTTAATTTTCAAATAATTGAGATGAAATAGAAATTTGAATTGAGTTATTACCGTGGACTTCATTGTGATTCTCGTGAAGATTGAAGAGCTCGAGGAGGATGCTGTTGACGGACTGCCAGCAGACTCTTTTATAGTCGCCCACCTGACTGGTTCGTTTAGCAATCAAGCAATAGGGGCGGGATAGTATAGTATTCCTTTGTCCCCCCCATGACCACACCCTGAATTAGGGAAGATGGGAAAGAAAAGGAGAGTGGCTGTGCATGTGCAGCTGAAGATTCGACATTCGGACGGCCTTGCTCCGGGCGAAGGCGTTGCACCGACTACGCGCTGACTTATTCCTCCGCTGTTGAATACGTCGTCCCCCCCGCCGCCGGCCAGAGACTTTGCCCAGTCGATTCACCTTGAAAATTCCCAAACAAGGGCCACCCCCATCACTCACGATCTTTTTATTGATCCACTTCCGGGTTGGCTCCGTGACCAATTTGCATGTCCGCGTCCATCGAATTGTTTTTTTGGCCCGTCGCAGACAATTGAATTCAACTGATGATCCGTTTAACACACGCCATCGATCAAATTTTGTAATTTTTTAACATTTTTATCCGCTCGGAAAAAACAGTTTGAACCTTTCCGCCAATTGGAGCCGTTCCCGTTCGAGCCGGACGCCCCCCGCCCAGCCGAGGGCATCAAGACATCGTCGGAAGGGCCTCCGCCCGTCGTTCGCAGGCCGGCCAAGTTCGTTCAAGGGCAGTTTGTGGAGAGTGACTACGAGAGCGAACTGGAAGGGTCCCGCATTCCGTCCAGGTGGCAACCGCCGGGCAGCGACACGGAAGAAACGTCCGGTGGCTACAAGAAAATCCAATTGCCGATCAAGTTGCCCGCCGACGACGTCAAGCCGGGCGAGTCGAAACAGCAGCAGCCGGACAAATCGCCGTCGCCTCCATCCAAGTTCGACGCCAATCCGCCGCAATTCGATGGACCTCCCCGGCCGGAATTCAAGAAGCCGTCGCCGCCCATTCAGCCGGAACCGAAAATTCAACCTCAGCCGGAAGTGTTTCAAAGAAAACCGTCCATCACGGGCACGGAAACCGTCCAGCGGATGCAGATGGAAGAGTCGACCCGTTTCAGCAAACGATTCGTCACAGGTAAAATTTCATTTTTTCGTCTCATCCGGAATTTTGCGGATGTCTAAATTTCTATTGCCGGAATTTTCTTTTTGGTTTTCAGTTGAACAAACGACAAGAACTGTCCAGCTGCATCCTGCTGATCTGGTCCATCCGCCCACCCAGCCGGTAGTTGCTATTCCGCCGGCGGTTATTCCACGACCCGTTGATCCAGCACAGCCGCTGGAACCGTTTCCGTTCGTGCCGGATCCTCCGCAGCCGCGCAAAGTCCATTCGCCCATGTCGTTCGCCAGCAAGCCCAGCAAGTTCATTCCGGCCGGATACAGTCGGGAGAGCGACTACGAAAGCGATTACGACGGGGCCAAAATCCGGCCCAGGTGGACGCCGGCCGGCAGCGACGCCGAATATGAGCCGGCCTACCGTAAAGTCCGGCCGCCGTCATCAACGCCCGGCGGCAACGGGAGCAAAAGGGCCGCCAGTGGGGCAAGGTCTCCAACGCCGCCTTCCGTCTTCGATCAGCCGCCCAGTTTCCAAGGCCCACCTCGCCCAGTCATCAGTCCGACGGATGTGATTAAAATCAAATCCGCGCTTCAACAGTCAGAGGAGAGGCCCGTCTTACTAGTCAAACCCAAAGCCATACGGCCACCACCACCAGCTCCGGCCGTCTCACAGCCGGCCTTGCAGCCGGCCGAGGAGCCCATTTATTCCTACGCCGAACCGCCGCCACCCACGGCCGCCGCCGCCCGTAAATGATTTGACCTCCTAAAAAAAAAAATAAAAAAATTTAATTCATTAAATTAATGACGTTGATTTTTAATTGGAACAGAGGAGAAAGCGGCCTCCCATTTCAGTCAGATGTCGGACGCTTTCCGGACAAAGGCCCAGCATTTCGCCCAGCAAGTCATTTCGGATGTCAAAGCCAATTCGAGTCTCGTTACCAGCCCTACCGAGCCGACGGCGGCGGACCAGCCACCGACCGCTGAGGCCGTTCCTGCCGTTGTCGTCCAGCCGGAAGTGACGGGCAAAGAGCCTCAAGCCTATCACGAAGAAAGTCGACAGTCCGAGTTTGGTATGGAAAATGCATTTTATTAATTTAATTCAGACTACAAGATTGTGTTGGCTAAAAATATTTCTGGGGACAATTTATAGGTACTAAACATATCGATCCAGATACCGGCCTAATTTACTTCAAATACGATTTCGGCTACGAGTTTGGTCTGGTGCTGCCCGGGGAGCCCCAAAAAGTGGACAAGATCGAGACCAGCATTGGCAAGGAAGGTACCATTGAGCTGCCAGTCCTCCACGAACAATCGGTGACTCCAACTCCTCCAGCCAATCCTCCAGCAGCAGCAACGGTCCCAGCAGCAGCTGCTGCAGAAGCACAGAGTCCCACGAAAAAAGAGATACCCAATTTCAAACCAAAGAAGTTCACTCAATTCAAAGCCGCCAAGTGGGAGCCTACAGACAGCGAGCTGTCTGACACAGAGGGCAGCAAGGGGCCTTCACGTTACTATGAAGAGAGGAAGCAGAGCTACAGCAAATTCCAGCCTCCAGAGCACAGCCCCAGCCCGCAGTCCCTGGCCTCCACATCACCCCGGAGCAGCATCACAGGACCTACAAAGCTGCCAGGTATATTATATCTCTCTCAAACCTCCACATGTATGAGTCATGGCTGTTGAAGTTACTCACCAGAGTTTGTTTACTTTCACCCGTTTTTGAACCAGAATAGAACTGTGACCAATCACATCTTTAACGGTTGGAGGGGAGGTACACCCAAACTGCCAGTCCCAGGTGAGACATGAAGAATGGAGAATGTTCTAATGTGACGAAACAGCAGAGCAGAAATACCTTTTAATTTAAGAAAAAAAGAATAACAATTACGATTCTAGAATCAGCTTTTATACGTATAAACAATTGACTTGATTCATTTACTCTTCTTCTGTATTGGAATTCGGCCCTATTTCTCTTGACATTGTTTATCATCGACTCGCACAGAATTTGTTTGTGTTTCTTCCCAATTTTGTTTCTTTCTTCTTTCTCCCGTTTGATCCGAAATTCTTGTTTATTTTGGCTTCGGGGCTACATCTAGTGGACATTGGTAGAACTAAACCCTTTCTCACCTGGAGACGATTAAATAAATACACGAAAAAAATGAAAAAAATTAACTCTAATGAATAAAAGACAAATTCTAAAATTAAAAAAATATTTAGTTCTTGATGTTGATCGATTAATTTTGCTCGAACGGAGAAAATGAAATATTGCAAAAAAAGAAAACAAAAATTGTCGTCTGCTAATTTTAAGAATCGATTTTTAAAAAATGTTTTGTCGATCGAGTTTTCAAATATTTTTTTTTTTTTTTATGTAGAATTTTATTTAATTTGCTTTGGACTCTATTAATATCGCATTAGACTTTTGTTTTTAATTCCCAGACAAAAAATAAAGAGGCAAAAGACAAATACAAATAGATCTAAAACCCTATATCATGGTCTAGTGGTTAGGGCGTCGGCATAGTATGATACTAGTTCAATGATTCAATGAAATGATGGAATTGTGATACTAGTTCAGTGATTCAATGAAATGATGGAATTGTGATAAAGTGATCATACCCTTCCATGACCAGGGGGCGTCGGTGGGTAAAATAATTGATGAGTTATATAACCCGCGGACGTCAGCTGTGATAAAGGGACCGTTGGGAGTGAAACGGTTGTAGAAGAGGCCTTCATTGAGTGGAAGACTCCGACGCATCGAAGGAGCGAGAGCTTGTCTTCGAATCTATCATTTTGGCATTATTTATTTAAAAACTGCTATTCTCATCTCAAAAGATTAGATTGTTTTTGTATGTTAATTGAATATTTTCCTAAATTATTAAAATTTCATTTTCCCTAACAATACATGGGGAATTAACGAACATGTTGACATCGAGGTATTGTCAGCGAGTTCAAAACCTCAAACATACTAAAAAATTTTATGGTAATAGATTTCATTCTAACTGATTTTATTTCGATTTCTGTCACGTTTATAGTCTAAAAATGAAAGATTTAAATTTTTCGTAAAAAAAATTAGATAAGCTTAATCAGATTATCGGATTGCAACACGATACACATTCCCTATTGTTGGTACGGGAAATACGGCCAATAAATTATTTTAAAATTTCAGACTATATTATTACTTTTAATTTAATTGTCTTAGAACTTAGATTAAATTCCCAAAGGTACAGCAAATAGAGAGGCAAAAGACAAATATAAATAGATCCGAAAACTATTAATAGTTGTGCGCCCGTGGTCTAGTGGTTAGGGCGTCGGCATAGTTATGATACTAGTTCAATGAAGTTCAATGATGGAATTGTGACAAAGTAATCATACCCTTCCATGATCTGTGAGCGCCTGGGTATATAATAGATAAGTTATAACCCGGACGTAAGCTGTTGATAAAGGGATCCGTTGGGAGTGAAACGGTTGTAGAAGAGGCCCATTGAGTGGAAGACTCCGCGGAATCGAAGGAGCAAGAAGCTTGTCTTCGAATCTATCATTTTGGCATTATTTAAAAAAAAACTGCAATTCTCATCTTAAAAGATTCTCTTGTTTTTATGTTAATTGTTCCTATTATTTAATTAAATAAAATAATAAAATTTAATTAATTTCCTACAACAATACGGACAACAATATTGACATCGAGGACATCCTGTCAGCAGTTCAAATCCTCGAACACGCTACATTCTATTTAAAACCTAGATTTCATTTTATAACCGATTTTATTTCTATTTCTGACACGTTTATAGTCGGAAAATAAAACATTTACATTTTTCGTGAAAAAATAAATGTAGATGAGCTGAATCAGACTATTGCAACACTGATTATTCACAGTGTTTGCTGAATCACGGTGTTTTGTGATTCATGAATCAAAATCATGAATCATTTTTCTTTAGTTTTAGGGAAATCAAAAATCAAATCAAAAATCAAATTTTTTTTTTTATTTAATTCATGAATTAAAATCAAAAATTAAATCAAAAATTCTTTTATTATTATCACAAAGAAAAAGCATAAACTTACATATTAAATATATTTGTCAGTCAAGTTTAAGATTCATTTTTAAAAGAAGAAGAGTTTCAAATCTACTGTCAGTAAGTCGTGTACGTCTACATGATAAAACCAGTGCAGCGATGCTAAAAAGTCGTTCTACTGGTGCACTGGATGGAAGGGAATGAATAATTTATTCATTCCCTTTTGTTGGTACGGTCAATTCGGCCAATAACTTATTTTTTTAAATTTCAGACTATTTTATTATTTCTAATTAATTTTATTTAAAAAAATGTGTAATTCAATCAATCTCTTACGATAGTTGATGTGCATTTTTTAGTTTTATTTTGAAAAATCCGACTCACAAAATTGGGGTGCTATAAAACACTCGTTTGTCGGTATTTATAGGTAAAGAAAAAAGTTCATTATTTCGAAATGGGGCAGGCAGCAGCTGGCGGGAGTTGCCAATGTTTTTGCGACATTTTCGCCCCCTCCTCCTCCTCATTTTCCTCCGGGGGCTGCTGGGCTGCTGCTGAGAGCGGCGCTCGGTCGCGGCGGATGAATCACTGAGATCGCAATAATAGACGGCGGTCAGGGCGAAGGATCGAGAAGAAGTTAAGAAGATGAGAGTGTGGTGGCCTAGCTCTCTTTCGGTTCTTTCTTCATACGAAACGGTGTGAGTGTGTGAGTGTGTGTGTGAGCCACCGTTTTAAATTTAGAACTCTCACTCACGCCGGAGGAGCAAATGGCAAGCGGTCGTGACAGCCGCCTCTACCCACACGTGTGTGTCGTCGTCGACGAGAGAAGTTTAAGAGTTTGTTTAGTTTGGATGCAAGGGAGGAGGAGAAAACGACGACGTCGTCGGGAGAGTCGATGTGCGGAATTCCAAAACGGCGCGTCTCACTAACCTTTCTGGCCTTTTTTGTTTTATTTAAAAAAGAAAAAAAAATGAAAAATTCCTTTTTTTTTTATTTTGTTCAAAAATGGCGCCCAATTAACACACAAACGGCCTTCTTTTTGAAACATAAAAAAGTATATTATATTCCAGTTCAACTGGATTATATATACGTACGGCTAGACTGCTGCTGCTGGATGGATCGTGTTCGTTGGTCTGGGCGTTCAAATCCCGACGTTGTACTACACACGACCCAGTAAAAAAGTAACTCGTAGACGACCCCACCTTTTCTTTTAAAAAAAGATGGAAGAGATTTTCGAGAAATCTAATAAAAACTATTTTTTTTTTTTTTGTTTTTCTACCCGACTTGATTCATCCAAGTCACGTGATCTTGACGTCACTGGAGGAATTTTCTATCTTAGCTCTCACAACACACACACGGGTCAATTAAACATACTATGCACGATTAGGAGCTCTAAAGAATATATAAGGACCCCAAAACATTTTGACATATTTACCTGCCGGCCCGGAATATCAGATCAAAATTATTTAAAATCAAATCAAAAGTTGACGGGGGAAAAACCAACAAATGAAAATCCCCAAAAAGAGATCCGATGGATGGATTATTGTGTATAGCTTTTATTTTATTTTTTCTCGGGGGGGTCTATCTGGTTACCTTTTATGGTCTTTTGAAAGGGGAGGTGTACACATGTCCTTCTTCTTCTCTTCTCAATTCCTCTCTCTTTTTTTTCTTTCTTTTTCTTTCTTTCTCTATACCATCCGGCGTGGTTGTTTTATTTGCCCGCGTGCGTGTGCGTGTTCGCTTGGATATATCCTCCGTCTGGTTCACATGTTCAAATATGGTCACACATTTTCGGGGTTCGTTTTTTCTTCTTTCCTTTGCATTTTTTTTTCACCTACAAAAGAAAAAGAAAAGGAAAAAAAACGAATTTGGTTTTTCTGTAGAAGAAGAAGAGGTTAGAACTGGTGGTGGTGGTGTGTGTAGTGGTGTATATAGTATACACACAACTATAACCAGTTGTGTTGTTGTTGTGTTGTTCGCCCGGAGCCATTTTGATATGCCGGGACACACTATACATGTATATATAAAGTGACGTCATTCATTTCTTTTCTTCTCTCTCTCTCTCTCTCCTATTTTTCCTTTACCTTTTCAGAATATCAAAATGGGAAATATCTCGAAGGAGAAGAAGAGAGTCTGGAGAGGTTCTCCATAATCCCACGCGCGTCTTCTATCTCTCTTCTTCTTCTTCTCCCGCACCAACACACAAATCGCCCAGCAGAGAAGAAACAACAACAACCAAATCTCTGTCCAGCCATTTGTTTTGTCTTTGATTTCTGATTTGTTTGGCCGGACAAACAAATCTAAATTTTTATTAAAAAAAAAGAAAATTGGAATGTCGTTCAAAAAGTGAAGAATATAAAGTCATTGTGTCAATTGTTTTTTAAATGTTTTCTTCTTCTTCTGCCTGACTCTGAGCTGGGTAGAATGGGGAGGGGGGTCATCACCGGCCGGCCCTGCACTTACTGGTCCAGTCTCCCTAGGCTTCTTCTTCTTCTTAGATGCATTTAAGCGTCTACACGAAGGAAAACGTCGGAACGGGTTCGGGCGTGAGTCAGCTGTGAAGAGAAAAGAAAATGGCCCAAACGGCTGGAAAAGAAGAAAAAAGAAGTGGGGAGCTAAGAGAGAATAAGAGAAAAACGGACAAAATAAAAAGAAACCAAACGAAACGAATGCCAGGAGAATGAGAGAGAAGAGAGAAAAACGAATAAGAAGGTGGAGGGAACATTTATTTTTTTTTTGGGTAAGAAAAAAAAGAGGGAGGAACACAAAAACTGACGAGGAGGGAGAGAATGAGGAGGCCAGCCACCACCACCACCACTACAGCCCTCCCATCTCTCCCGGTTGTATAAGTTTACCGTGTGGGAGCGGGACCGGCTCCAGTGGCCCCCCAGAGCTGGAACCGTGAGCAACACGTCGACAACAGACAAAACAGACACACACAAACGCTAAGAGAGGAGAACGTCCAACAAAGTCAAGAAAAAGAGAAGTCGAGATTTGGTCGATTTTGAAGGAGCTTTAAAATCTACTACCCCGACCACATCACCCCAATCAGAAAAGAGGAGAAAGCTCAACAACAACAACAACAACAACCGACATTTTTTTTTTTTTCGTCCAGTTTCTACGTCCGTTGTGGCCGGGAAAAATTGAGAGGTTCTCCCCAACCACCACTACTGGCAACTGGAAAAAAATTTGATTTTGCGGGTGAAACAGAAAGAAGAAAATCCAGCAGCTCCGAGTTTCATTGGAAAACAAAAAAAAGAAGAAAATTTTTTTGTCATTTTTTGTGTGTTCCGGTTTGACGACAACAACAACAACAACAACAACATCAACAGCAGCAGCAAGCAAAAAAATTGGAGGAAATGTCTCAGCGGTCAATAGTGCCGGCCGAGAAGCAGCAGCAGGTCCTGCTGTCCCAGCAGCGGACGATGGAGCAGCGCTCGTCGGCCTCGACCACGACCGTCCGTGAATCGCACACCCGCGGCCAGGAGACCCGCGTCGCTCAACAGACGTTCACGTCCCAACAGCAAAGCTCCAACACGACTCACAGAGGTTAGCCAATTTTAATTTCAATTTCCATTTTTTCAATTTTAATTCCGGACGGATACGAAAAATTCCCCTCCTCGTTTTTCTCAATTCAAAAAGAGCGAGAGAGAGAAAAATAAAAAGAGAGCCGTGAGCTGGAATATTTTTGGGTGTGTGTGTGTGTGCGTCTAGGGGGTGGGGAGAGACACCCAAAATAGATGCTGAGCTGGGCCAGTACAGGAAAGAAAAAAAGGAATTTTTTAAAATTTTTATTTTATTTTCCCATTGAAAGAAAAAGGCGCAAAGTTTAAAAAAAGGGTCTTCACTCCGGGAGAGAGAGAGAAAAAGAGATATGATTTCAGTTTTTTCGCCACTAATTGTTTCCCCAAAAGAAGAAGAAAAGGGAAACAGGACAAAAAAGTAGCAGCAGCAAACAGCTCGTGGTGGGTCCGTCACCCGATACTCTGGCGGAGAGGTGGTGTAAAGTCAAAAGTTCTTCTTCTTCTTCGTTCTTCTTCTTCTTCTTCTTCTGGATTCCTCACTCCAACACAACCCGAAATGTGTGTGTGTGTGTCTATTGCTATGCTATAGACATGTTTGGGAAGGGGAAACGAGCCGAGCCAAAGACGGGCAGAAATCCCTGGAGCGGTTTGTTTCCTTCTCGACTTTCTCTCTACTCCCCGTGTGCGTTCGTTCGTCTTAGCTTTTTCTTCTTCTTTTTCTTCTACTTCGGAATAGTCGACAAAAGAAGAAGATGGCGGATAAAAAGACGGGTGGGATGGAAGACAATCCGCCCGTCGCTGCGTTCGTGCATGTTTTTTTCTTTCCCTCCACCGTACATGTCTAAACCCTCAATGACTGACTGGGCTCAAAAAAAGAAGAGAGAAGAAGAGAATGGTGTCAAATCTGTGCATGGAAGAAAGAAAGAAAAAATACACCTGGGACGGGCCAGCAGAACGATCTATGCTAATGACACGCACACGCCGCTGTGTGTGTGTGTGTGTGGAGAGACTCTCTTCTCTTTTAAGGAGATTTTGTTTTTGTGTGTGGCTGCTGCTGTTGCATCCAGCCGAGAGAGAGAGAGAAGGGGGTATACACACACAGAGTCAGACGGACGGACGGACGGGAGAGAGAAAACCGGCGCAGCTCTCTCAGGTGAGTCATGGGCTTTGACTTTAAAAGGTCACAAAAACGTTTCGCCAGGCGAGGAGAGTAGGAGGAGGAGGGCCAGCAGCAGCAGCAGCAACAGTTACTAACTTGCAGCGAAAAAATATATTTATGCTGTACACATAGACACACGGGGCCCGTCAGGTGCTATTGCGCTCGCCCGTCATACTTTGGAGGTCTATCCCTGCTGTCCATTCTGACGGATAACTTCCAACTGTGAAAAGACATTTGATCTTCATTTTGGGCCCTTCGTTTGGAAAGAAAAAAAAAACCCCAAAAAAGACGAGAAGCTGAAAAGGAACTTTCGGTCATTGTCATTCATTGAAATCTCAGCTGACGCCGGGCCGGGCCGGGCAGAGAGAAAGTTGGCCAGCCGAATCCGATCCAGGTCGCTTAAATGTATACAAAGGAGAGAGAGAGAAGGCCATCATCTGCACAATCGAACTCGAAAAGTTGGATGACCGTTTCATTCCGATCGCGCGCTGATTTCTTTTAATAATCCTCATCAAAAAAGAACAAACACAACTACTCAAATAAAAACCCCACTAAAAACCCTCGCAAGAAAGTTCTCAGCTACGAGCAAGGCTACGAGATGGCGAATTGGAAAATTGATGATTTGGCCGGGCAACGGGGCCCAGTTGCAGCAGCAATCAACAACAAACTCTATATAACAGTGTGTGCGAGTCTCAAATCCCCCTGCTGGGCTGTGTGTACTCCTACTACACGGAGTCTGAGGAGGAGAGTTGCGCTGGCTCAGAGCTAAATTTATATATCACATCTCTTTAGAGCAAAAGGAAACTTTTCAACTAACACAACCAACCAAGAGAGAGAGAGAACGGCCAGCCCAGCACACACACACGGGAGAGTCTCCGACAAAAACCCCAGCGCGCCCGAGTGTGTTCCAAAAATGGACACGAGAAAGGCGAGATGGGGGGGTCTCGGTTCTTCTCTTTCTCTTCCCCAAATCACCAGCGGCTTTTGCACCAACTTCGACTCTCTCTCACTCTCTGGATTTATATTTTTAACTCCGTCGAGGACTCTTGCGCGTGTATTATACACATCCGGGCCGTCTTCGCCAAATAACCAACAACCTTTTTTACTTCGCTTTTATTTTTTTTATTTTTCTTATTTTTTAACGCCGCGTCAGTACAACCCACAAGAACGACAACCAACTACATATTATTACCCAATTATTTACGTAATATGATGTGAGAGAGACCCCCAGCTCTATTCTTTTCGGATGGGAGGGTTGCCGGACGGATGAAAATGGAACGCGGATGTTGGAGGTTCGGATGCCCGATGATTATTGGAACTCGTCAGAAATATTAAAAAAGAAAAGAAAAAAAAAGAAATAAAAGTTTTTTTTGGGGAAAAGAAATTTGTTGTTGAAGAATGTGACGTGTGTTGTGGAATGCAGACGGCGCGATGGCGCTGCGATCTAGCGGTCGAAAATAAAACTACCCAAAACTCTCATTTGGAGAGGAGAATAATAAATAAATGGTGGTGTAATATTATTTTGGGGAAAGAAAGAAAAGAAATAGAAAAGGATTTTTTCTATCTCTCTCCCCCCCACACACACATACACTCTGAGCAAGAACACACAAGTCGCCGTAGGCGCTTTCAGTTTGATCAGATGGCAGCTAAAACTAATAAACAGAGCAGGGTCGAAAAGGGGAGCCAGGCTAGTTGTGGTAGACAACCAAGATTCGATGGTCTGGCAGTGAATTATTATCGATGGCAGCTGACAGATGTTGTCGTGGGGACACCACTCTGCAGCGGCAAACTGTTGCACAGCCAATCGGGAGAGGTATATACATCTTCCATTTGTTTTTTTGTTGTTGCAACTGAAGTCACATCAATCATTCTCGGTTACTTGAAAATTCCTCCCCCACAGAGCTAGCCTGCAATGTCTCAATCACTTTCACCTCTCCTTGCCAGCCAAAAGTGTCTCTGTGATTTGTGTGCGTCCCACTTTAGTTCCAACGTTACTTTGTTTCTCTTGGCTCTGATCACCTGATGCTCACCATTTCCTTTTTCGTTTCACAGTCCAAGGTGCCATGCTGCAGCAGGGCCATCAGATCCAGCAGCAGGGACATCAACAACAGCAGATGATGCAAGTCCAACTCCTTTTTCGTTGAATTCAATAGAAGATAGAGCATTCACAGTCTGTGTGTCACATGACGACTAATGGCTTTTCTCTTTTTCTTTTCTCTTCCACTTGCCAACAAAAAACACACAAACAGAATGAGCAGTGGCAGACCGTCGATGGTCATGGACGGCTCGCCACCAGTCTTTGAGCAAATCTTTCGTAATGCCCGTTTCGCTCAGGGGGGCGATGCCTTTTTCGAAGGCAAAGTGACCGGCAATCCCCGGCCAGAACTCTCGTGGACCCGCGAAGGCCAGCCACTCTCTTCGGGTAAAGATAAACATTTCGTTGTCACACACATCCGGACGCATCTTTTTAAAATTCCAAATTGGGTCCCCAAATATTCCAACAGGTGGCAAATATCAGATGCAATACGAGGCGACATCGGGCAAAGTCTCTCTACTCATCACTCACATCGGGCCGGGCGACGAAGGCGAGTACACTTGCACGGCCGTCAACAAATTCGGCGAGGCCATCTGCACCGTCTACATCCAGCCGGAAGGGCTCAACTTCCCGCAGCATTTGCCCGACATCCACGAGCGCAGCGCCCACACGGAGCTGCTCTCCTACCAGACGAACGGCAATCAAGTCCAGCAGCAGGAGCTCTACGACGTGGACTTTAAGGTGGACACGTTCGAGTACCGGCTACTGCGCGAGGTGGAATTCCGCGAGTCGCTTACCCGCCGCTCCCAGCTGGACCTGCAGACGGAGACGGAGACGGAAACGGAGACGGACTTTGAGCAGCTGACGACGCCGCTGGCCCCGCCCCAGCTGGTCCAGCAGCCGCGCAACACCAAGCTGCTCCAGGGCTCGGACGCCACGTTCCAGGCCAAGCTTCAGGGCAACCCCAAGCCCAAATTGACGTGGTTCATGAACGGCGCCCGGCTCAACCCGTCGCCCCGCCACCAGCTGACCCACAGCAACCACCTGGCCACGCTCAAGATCCGCTCGGTCCAGCCGCAGGACGCTGGCCACTACACCTTGTTTGCCGAGAACGCGGCCGGATGCATCGTCTCGACCGCCTTCTTGGCCGTCGAGCCGTCCGGTGCCAGCAACGGATTCTCGCCCGTCGCTGATAAGCGGGCCCAGTCCCGTCCGGCCGCCGCCCCGGCCTTTAGCGAACCCACCGCCGCCAAAGTGGCCCGCACCGTTTCCCAGCAGCAGGAGCGCCCGGCCAACATCAACAACGACGCCGTCGTCATGGAAACGGGAGAGCCCAGCGGCAAGGCCCTGCCGCCCCAATTTGTCCGCGTTCCGGCCGATCAGGAAGTGGGCGAGGGCAAGATGGTCCGCTTCGACTGCCGCATCACCGGCCGCCCTTACCCGGACGTTTTGTGGTACCTCAACGGCCGCCAGATCCTGGACGACGCCACCCACAAGATTTTGGTCAACGAGTCCGGCAACCACGCCCTGATGATCACCGGGGCCGGCCTCGGCGACTCTGGAGTCATCCAGTGCGTGGCCCGCAACAAGGGAGGCGAGGCCAGCTTCCAAGTCCGGCTGTCCGTCATCGAGCGGGAACAAGTGGTCGCCCCCAAATTCGTCGAGAGATTCACGACGATTCACGTCAAGGAGGGCGAGCCCGTCAGCCTCCACGCCCGGGCCATCGGCACGCCCATCCCCAAGCTCACCTGGCAAAAGGACAGCGTCCCAGTCAGCTCGGCCGGACCCGAATTGTCCATCACCAACGAGGGAGGATACAGCGCCCTGGAAATTCCCTGCGTCCGTCTCATGGACGCCGGATGGTACCAGTGCACGGCCCAGAATGCGGCCGGCTCGACGGCCACACGAGCCCGTCTCTTTGTCGACCAGCAAAAGCTCTCGTCTGGCCAGCCCAAAGCCATGAGATTCCCCAAGCCGACTAAAGTCATCCAGCCGCAGGCTGAGCCGGAGCCCGAAGTCATTTATTTGCGCCATGTTGAGCGCGCCCGGCCCCAGGCACCCCGTCGTGAAGAAGAAGAACGCGTTTACGAGGCGCCCATTTTTATCCTGCCATTGAAAGGTAAAAAAATTGAAATTTACGAGATAAAGAAAAAAATTCCGGAATTCCGGAATGCGGATTAAATTTTTTTTTTCTTTTTTTTCTTGTCTAAAAATAGATGTTAATTTAGCCGAAGGGCAACGAGCCTATTTCGAGGCCAAAGTGAACCCGGCCGGCGACCCCAACATGCGCGTTGATTGGTTCATTGATGGCAAGCCATTGGCGGCCAGCTCGCGCGTTACCGTCACTTACCGTTTCGGCTACATTTCTCTGCTGCTGATTGGCGTCATCCGCGAGGACAGTGGAGTCTACACTTGCCGCGTCAGCAACGAGGCCGGCTACGCCGACTCTAGCGCCACCATGGTGGTCGGCCCGCGGGCCACCATCGAGTCGACTTCCCAGCATCCCGAATCGCTGGAGCAGATCCAAATGTTGGAGGATTATTCGCGCTACCAGCGCAACACCTCGGTCGAGGAGACCCTGTCCGGCTCCCGGCCCGTCTTTGTCAAGCCGCTGCACGATCTCGGCCTGATGAACGAGGGCGCCTATGCCCATTTCGAGGCCCAGATCCAGCCCGTCAGCGACCCCTACATGAGGATCGAGTGGTACAAGGACGGCCGATCCATTACGGCCAGCTCTCGCATCACCACCATCTACAATTTTGGGTATAAACTAAAAAGAGACCGGAATTTTAGAATGACATTTTAAAAATTTCATTTCAATTTAGTTATGTGGCATTAAACATCATGCATCTGCGTTCCGAAGACGCTGGAATGTACACGGTGAAGGCCATCAATCGCCAGGGAGAGGCCGTCAGTCAGGCGGCCATCCAAGTGGCCAGCCGCGGCACTGTCACCGGCGACCTGGGCATCCCGGAACAGCAGCGCTACATCGAGCGCATTGAGGAATTGGAAGCCTATCAACTGTCGCTGGCCCAGCGCGGCCAGCCGGAGCCCATCGAGGCCACGTCGCCGCCCGAGTTCAAGTCGCCCATCAAAGATCAACTGGAAATTCGTGAGGGAGGCTTTGCACACTTTGAAGCTCGTCTTGAACCCATCGGCGATCCAAAACTGACAGTTCACTGGTTTAAAGGTAAAAAAATTAAAACATACATTTTTTAAAATTCTATTAAAGTTAATTGTTTCATAATTAATTATGATTGCATTAAAATTTTTTCAAATTGTATTTGATTTCTTTATTATTATTTTTTAATTGCGGTTTTTTAATTCGAATTTGACACGAATATTCAAATTAGATGGCAAACCGCTGGAGGCCAGTTCGCGCATCACCAACTTTTTTAATTTCGGCTACGTGGCGCTGACGATCAAATTCATCACGATCCACGACCGCGGTGTGTACACGTGCGTGGCCCGCAACGCCCTGGGCGAGGCCACCACGGCCGCCAAGCTGAGCGTCATCTCCAAGCAGGACATTCTGCTGGATTCGCAGCACCCCGAGGGCCTGGAGAAGATCCGCTACCTGGAGGATGACTCGCGCTACGCCCGCAAGGAGGAGACCACCACCTCGGTCACCATCAAGCCGCGCTTCCTCGGACCGCTCAAGGGCACCAACAAGATCGTCGAGGGCCAGAAGGCCCACTTTGAGATCCGCCTGGAACCGCAAAACGACTCGACCCTGCGCGTCGAGTGGTACTTTAACGGCAAAGTCCTCATGCAGGTGAATCAATTGACAATTTTATTTTTTTGAATTTGAATTTCGAATTTTTGAATTTGCCCAGGCGAGTCGCATCCATTTGTTCCACGACTTTGGATATGTGGCACTGGACATTTTGGACGTGCGCTCCGAGGACGCTGGAACCTACACGGTGGTTGCCCGCAACGCCCTGGGCGAGGCCCAGTCGGAGACTACCATGATTGTGGAGACCCGCAGCAGCATCGACACCACCTCGATGCACCGTGTTGCCTATGACAAGGCCCAGCGCCTGGAAGAATCCAAGTTCCAGGTTTGAAACATTCAAAAATTCAAATTTTGGCGCCAATTTCTCAAAATTCAAATTTTCTCATTAGGAGCCGCAATATGACATTGAAGAAATCTCTAAATCGCGTCCCATCTTCGTGATCCCGCTGAGCGATCCGCATCCAGTCAACGAAGGCAACAACGTCCACCTGGAGTGCCGACTGGAGCCGATGGGCGACCCGACGATGCGTGTCGAGTGGCACTTCAACGGCAAGCCCATCACGGTGGGCTCCCGCTTCAAGTCGTACTTTGATTTTGGCTTCGTGGCCCTGGACGTGATTGGCGTGACGGCCCTGGACTCTGGCGAGTACACGGTCCGCGCCACCAACCACCTGGGCACGGCCCACACGTCGGCCTGCGTCCGCGTCATCAACCGCTCGGACATCCTGACGGAAACGCAGCACGAAGGCGCCTGGGAGCAGATCCAGATGCTGGAGGATTCCTCGCGCTACAGCCGCAAGCAGGTGGAGGAGATGTCGGTCGAGCAGATTCCGCTCTTCACTAAGCCGCTGCACAACATCGAGACGGTCGAGGGCACCAACATCCACCTGGAATGCCGTCTGATTCCGGTCGGAGACTCTTCCATGCGCATCGACTGGCTGGTCAACGGACAGCCCATCCGCACTGGGCACCGCTTCCGCCCGGCTTTCGATTTCGACTACGTGGCCCTGGACATCCTCAGCGTCTACCCGGAAGACTCCGGCGTCTACACCTGCCGCGCTTACAACAAGCTGGGCGAGGCCGTCACCTCGTCGAGCGTCCGCGTCGTCGCCAAGTCGCAGCTCATCCTCGAGTCTCAGCACCCCGGAGGGCTGGAGAAGATCCAGTACCTGGAAGACGCTTCGCGCTACAAGCGCCGCGAGGACATTGACGAGATCGTGGCCATCCGCCCGCGCTTCCTTTCCAAGCCCAAACCGCTGGAGGGGCTCCGCGAGGGCCAGAACGCCCATTTCGAATGCAAACTGGAGCCCGTCCAGGATCCCAACCTGAAAGTCGAGTGGTTCAAGAACAACTGCCCCGTGACGATTGGCAGCCGCTTCCGGCCCATCCACGATTTTGGCTACGTCGCCCTGGACATCATCGGCCTCATCGCCGAGGACTCGGGCGTCTACACTTGCCGGGCCCAGAACGCCGTCGGCGTCGACGAGACGTCGGCCAACTTGTCGTGCAAGTCGTCGAAGCAGATCGTGACGGACGCCCAGCGCGACAACATGGGCATGGACAAGCTGCAGTACCTGGAGGACAAGTCGAAATACCAACGCGTCGAAGAGTCTGAAGAAATCTGCACTCAGGTAACGATGAAAAGCTTGAAGAAGACGGTCCGCTTCCGGCTGCTCAATCCGTCCGTCTGGCCGGACTAGAATGATCTCATTAACAACACAGAAAATTATTTAAAATTATCAAA
The DNA here is from genome assembly GCF_021134715.1 of Daphnia pulex. NCBI lineage: Eukaryota > Metazoa > Arthropoda > Branchiopoda > Diplostraca > Daphniidae > Daphnia > Daphnia pulex. The sequence goes on along the minus strand of NC_060021.1, from coordinate 2,602,966 downwards.
TAAAATCAAATAACAAAATTAACAATTTTTGTAAAATTTCTTTTTTTATTGGTCCGTCCGTCCATCACATCCGCACATCCTTGGAACACGACACGCTGATTCAATACAGGCGCCGGTCTTTACGACGTCGCTGAAAACGATCGAGATCAAGGAAGGCCAGCGGGCCCATTTCGAGTGCCGTTTGATTCCCGTCTCGGATCCCACCATGAGGATCGAGTGGTTCCAGAACAACATGCCACTAAAGTCCGGCTCCCGCTTCATGGAGACCAACAGCTTCGGCTTTGTCGCCCTGGACATTATGTACTCGTACCCGGAAGACGCCGGCACTTACACCTGCCGGGCCTCCAACGCCCTGGGCCAGGCCGTCACTTCGTGCCAGTTGAGCGTCCACTCTAAGAAATCCATCGTCCGCGAGACCCAGAATCAGACGGCCTTGAGTCAGATTCAGTACCTGGAAGACGCTTCCCGCCAACAGCGCCCGTCCGACGTGGAGGATTCCACCACCCAGGTGAGAATTAAAAAAAAAAAAATCCTTCCGGGCGGAAGGAATTCAAATTTTTCTTTGTTCAATTTAGGCCCCGATGTTCACCCAGCCGATGAAGAATTTGACTTTGAAGGAGAACCAATCGGCCCATTTCGAGGCCCGTCTCATCCCGGTCGGCGACTCTCGCCTCCGGGTGGAATGGTTCAAGAACGGCGTGCCGCTCCAGGACGCCAACCGGATTTCGACTTTGAACGATTTTGGATTCGTCGCCTTGGATTTGAAGTACGTCCGCCCGGATGATTCGGGCACCTACTCTTGCCGGGCCACCAACGAGCTGGGCCAGGCCGTCACTTCGGCCACCCTGATTGTCCAGTCGAGAGACACGATGGTCGTCACGGAAACCCAACACCAGACGGCCCTGGACAAGCTCCAGTACCTGGAAGATTCTTCGCGCTACCAGCGCCAGGTGGAAGAGGATTCGGTCGTGACGGACAAGCCCAGGTTTGTGGCTCCGCTCAACGGGCCGACCAAGCTGGTCGAGGGCCAGAACACGCACTTCGAGTGCCGGATCGAACCTTACCCCGATCCCAGCATGAAGGTGGAATGGTTCCACAACGGCAAGGCCTTGTCGACTGGTCATCGCTTCCGCACCGTCCACGATTTTGGTTTCGCTGCCCTGGACATTCTCAGCGTCTACCCGGAAGATTCCGGCGAGTACACGATCAAGGCCACCAACAAGCTGGGCACGTGCACCTCGACGCTCAACATCGAAGTCTCGTCCAGGTCCGGCCTGGTGACGGAATCCCAGCACCAGGCGGCCCTGGAGAAGATCCTCTACCTGGAAGACGGTTCCCGCCACCGACGCGTCGACGAAGTCGATTCGGCCATGACGGACAAGCCGTCGTTCGGCCGTCCGCTGCGCAATTTGAACCTGGCCGAGGGCCAGTCTGCCCACCTGGAAGCCACTCTGGTGCCCGTCAACGACCCGACCATGCGAGTCGAGTGGTACCACAACGGCCGCCCCATCTCGCAGGGCCATCGCTTCCGCACCACCTACGATTTTGGCTTCGTCGCCCTGGACATCCTGTACGCCTACGCCGAGGATTCCGGCACTTACATGTGCAAGGCCATCAACGCCAATGGCGAAACGGTCACCACTTGCTCGGTGACGGTCGAAGGAAAGGCCGGCCTCGTCCTGGACACCCTGGACCAGCAGCGCTTGACCAAGATCAACGAGCTGGAGGCCTACACCCGCCCAGCCAAGGAGGACGTTGAGCAGGAGATGCAGCGGCCCATTTTCACGACTCCGCTCCAGAACCTGGAGAACATGAAGGAGGGAGATCACGCCCACCTCGAGTGCCGCCTGGAACCCATCAACGACCCCAAGATGCGGGTCGAGTGGTACGTCAACGGCATGGCCATCCGCACCGGCCATCGCTTCCGGGCCACTCACGACTTTGGCTACGTGGCCCTGGACGTCCTCTATACCTACCCGGAGGACACTGGAACTTACATGTGCAAGGCCATTAACGCCCTGGGCGAGGCCGTCAACACCTGCACCATCCAGGTGGCGTCGCGCAAGTCCATCTACCTGGACTCTCAACACCCCGAAGGCTGGGAGAAGATCCGAGCCCTGGAATCGCACACGACCAGCCGCCCGGAAGAGGTGGAAGAGCCGGCCGGCCCTCCCCGCTTCATCACGGAGCTCCAGGGCACCACCAAACTCCAGGAGGGTCAGACGGCCCATTTGGAGTGCCGAGTCGAGCCCGTCCGCGACCCCAAGCTCCGGGTGGAAGTGTTCCACAACGGCAAGCCGCTCCAGTCGGCCTCTCGCTACCACGTCACCTGCGACTTTGGCTACATCGCCCTGGACATTAAGCACGTCCTGCCGGAAGACGGAGGCAAGTACACGGTCAAGGTGGTCAACGATTTCGGCGAGTGCAGCTCGTCGATCGACATCCAGGTGGAGGGCCGCAGCGGCCTCATCCTGGAATCTCAACACCCACAGGGTCTGGACAAGATTCGCGAGCTGGAAGACGCCAACCGCTTCCGCAAGGAGATCAACCTTGAACCGGTGCCCTTCCAGCGCCCGGTTTTCACCGCTCCGCTCCAGAACCTGGAGGGACTCCTGGAAAGCGCCAACGCCCACCTGGAGTGCCGTCTGATCCCCGTCGGCGATCCGTCGCTCAAGGTGGAATGGTTCCGCAACAACCTGCCCCTGGAGGACTCGTCCAGGATCCAGAAGACCCACGACTTTGGCTACGTCGCCCTGGACATTTCCCACATTCGCGACGAGGACCAGGGCATTTACATGTGCCGGGCCACCAACTCGCTGGGCGAGGCCGTTACCACGGCTTCGGTCAAGATCCTCTCCAAGGCCAGCATCATGCTGGAGAGCCAACATCCGGAAGGCATGCGCAAGATCCGCGAGCTGGAGGAAGGCAAAGCCCCGCAGCGCGGGCCGGAGCTGGACAACGTTTTCGAGAAGCCCGTCTTCACCACCTGCCTGACTGGGCCGGCCGAACTCCTGGAGGGTCAGAACGCCCATTTCGAGTGCAGAGTCGTGCCCGTCGGTGATCCGTCGCTCCACTTTGAGTGGTACGTCAACGGCGTCGAGCTCAAGATGGGCAGCCGCTTCCGGGTCACTCACGACTTTGGCTACGTCACCCTGGACGTCAGCTCGGTCATTCCGGAAGATTCCGGCGTCTACATGTGCAAGGCCATCAACAAGGCCGGCGAGGCCGTTTCCACCACGGCCATGAAAGTCCGACCCAGGGGCAGCATCCTGGGCGACGCCGTCCAGCCGCAAGCCTGGCAGAAGATCCAGCTGAAGGAGACGGAATTGAACCGGGCACCGACCACCTACGACGACGCCCCCATGTCGGAAGCTCCTCGTTTCATCAAGAACTTGGTCAACCAGGAGCTGCTGGCCGAGGGCCAGAACCTTCACCTGGAAGCCCAGGTGGAGCCCAGGAGCGATCCCAACTTGCGAGTGGAATGGTACCACAACGGAGTCCAGCTGATGACCGGCTCGCGCATCCGCAGCACTTTCGACTTTGGTCTCGTCTCCCTGGACATGCACGGACTCCGGGCCGACGATTCGGGCATTTACGTCTGCAAGGCCGTCAACAAACTTGGCGAGGCCGTTTCGACCTGCACCATCCGGGTGGAAGCCCACGGCTGGCTGCTGGGCCAGGCTTTGCGCCCAGAGGCCCTGGCTAAGATTGCCGCCCTGGAAGAGCAGCAGGTCCGCGAGATGGTGGAGCAGGAGGCGGACTTTGAGTCGCCCGTCTTCATCACCCATTTGAACAACGTCGAGTGCCGCGAAGGCGAGACGGCCCACTTTGAGTGCCGTGTGCAGCCCAGCAAGGACCCGACCATGAAGATCGAGTGGTTCGTCAACGGCAAACTCTTGCCCGTCGCTTCCCGCTTCAACGCCACCTACGATTTTGGCTACGTCTCCCTGGACATCACCCACGTCTACGCCGAAGATTCCGGCGTCTACACCTGCCGGGCCCAGAACGCCAAGGGCCAGGCCGTCTCGACCGGCACCCTGCGCTGCACCAGCAAGGAGAACATCTACCTGGACACTCAGCACCCACAGGGCAAGGCCGGTCTGGAGGCCGTCCACGAAGCCGAGCAGGCCTATTACAACAAGTACCAGCGCCAGTCGTCCGCTCCGGAGGCCAGCTTCCCCAAGCCGCTGTTCATCATCCCACTGCCTGAGAAGTTCTCGCCGGCCGAGGGCCAGCCGCTGCACATGGAGTGCCACGTTGAGCCGAAACAGGACCCCAAACTGCGCGTCGAGTGGTTCTTCAACGGCAAACTGCTGGACCACGGCTCCCGCTTCAAGATGACCAACGACTTTGGCTTCATCTCGCTGGACCTGTCGGACGTCTACTCGAGAGATCAGGGCGTCTACACTTGCCGGGCCACCAACGCGGCCGGTGAGGCCTTCACCACCACCACCGTCTACTGCCAGGGCAAGGAGGGCCTCATCGAGGACACCCAACATCCCAAAGGAGAGGCCGGCCTGGAGCAGATCCAGCGCTTGGAGGATTCCCTCCTGCCGTCCAGGGGACTCGGCGAGGCCGACGAGGACGGCAAGGCGCCCGTCTTCACTTCCCAGTTCCAGAACGTCACCAACTTGCTGGAGGGTGACATTGCCCACTTCGAGGCCACCCTGACGCCCATCGGCGACCAGACCATGACCGTTGAGTGGTTCTACAACGGACAATCGCTCAAGCTGGGCCACCGGGAACGCACCGTCCACGCCTTTGGCATGGTCGTCCTGGAAATCATCGGCACCAAGGTCGAAGATTCTGGCATCTACACCTGCAGGTACAAATTAATTTAAAATGTTGTTTATTACGGATGGACCGTATTTGATTGATTTATTATTTTGCTGGACAGAGCTACTAACAAATGGGGTGTGGCCGAGATCAGCGTGACTCTGGAATGCGTCGACATGTCCAGCGGCCAGAAACCGGAATTTACATCGCAAATCCAGAGCCTGGAAGGATTAAAGGACGGCCAATCTGCCCATTTCGAATGCACTTTGGTGCCCGTCGGAGATCCTAACCTCAAGGTATTTGCCCGTCACTGGATGGAAATGGACAATTTCCATTTAAAACATTTAAATAAACCGGCCCGTTTAATTTTTAAATGTTTCCAGGTTGAATGGTTCGTTAACGGCCAGCCGCTGCGCCATTCTTCGCGCATCAAGACGGTGTCGGACTTTGGTTTCGTCGTGCTGGACATCGCCTACGTCCAGTCCCACGATTCCGGCGAGTACATTTGCAAGGCCAGCAACAAGTTTGGCGAAGATTTCACCCGGGCCACTTTGCGCTGCGTCGGCAAGGGAGGCGTCTACTCGGACTCTCTCCAGCCAGACTCGCTGGCCAAGATCAGGGCCCTGGAAGACCAATCGATCCACGAACAAGCCCCGATGGCCGCCGCCTCTGAGGCCCCCAAATTCGTCACCCAACTGACGGACGTTGCCCGTCTGGTGGAGGGACAAAGCGCCCACTTCGAGGCCCGTCTGACGCCCGTCAACGACCCGCTCCTGATGGTCGAGTGGTACTGCAACGGCACCAAACTGCCGACGGGCCACCGGTTCCGCACCTTCCACGACTTTGGCATCGTCATCCTGGACATCCTCTACTGTTACGAGGAGGATTGCGGCGTCTACGAGTGCCGGGCCGTCAACCAGATGGGCCAGGACAGCACCCGGGCCACCCTCAAGTGCCTGTCCAAGGCCAGCCTCATCCTCGACTCGCAGTTGCCCAAGGGAATGGACTCGCTGCAGAAGATCCAGTCGCTGGAAGACAAGGAGCGCTACGACGGAGCCGTGGAGGAGGTCCGCCGCCAGGCGCCCGTCTTCACCGTCCCGCTCAACAACGTGGCCGGACTTCGGGAAGGAGAGAATTCCCACTTCGAGGGCCGTTTGACTCCCACGGACGATCCAAAACTCAAGGTGAGAAAATAAAACAAAACCAAAATTGCTGGGCAACCAGAAATGATCATTTGCCCGTCTTGTCTTTATTTCAGGTCGAATGGTTCTTCAACGGCAAACCTCTGAAGACGGGCTCTCGCATCCGCACGTTCAGCGATTTCGGCTTCGTCATCTTGGAGATCTCGCCCGTCTACCCAGAGGATTCCGGCGAGTACTCTTGCCGGGCCACCAACGACTACGGCGAGGCCGTCACTTCGGCCTCGCTCAAATGCCAAGGCAAGCGTAACGTCATTTTCGAGTCCCAGCTGCCCAAGGGCATGGAGCGGACCATCGAGCGCATCGCCGAATTGGAAGGACTGGGCGGACGTCCGGCCGACCAAGCGGCCGAAACTGACACCGGCAAACCGCCCGAGTTTTTGAGCCAGCCGGGCGATCTCCTACTGCCGGAGAACGGGCTGGCCCACTTTGAAACGAAATTGACTCCGGTGGGCGATCCCAGCCTGCGGGTCGAGTGGTTCCACAACGGCAAGGCCCTGCTGGCCGGCTCGCGTGTCAAGACCATTTCCGACTTTGGCTTCGTCATCCTGGAGGTGACGGGCGTCTACTCCCGCGACGCCGGCCTCTACACGTGCAAGGCCAGCAACAAGCACGGCGAGGCCTCTGTCTCGTGCACTCTGCAGGTCAAGGGCCGTCAGGGCATCGTCCTGGAGCCGCAGCTGCCGCAGAGCTTCAAGAGCGGCACCCAGGCCATCCAGAAGTTGGAGGAGAACCTCTACAAGAGGGACGAGCCAGCCGCGGCGGCCGACGAGCAGCCCAACCCGCCCAAGTTCGTCAGCGAAATCAAGGACCTGGACCTGGTCGAGGGCCAGGCGGCCCATTTCGACTGCCGGGTCGAGCCGGTCGGCGACGCTTCTATGCGCATCGAGTGGTTCCACAACGGGCGCCCGCTTGGCTCTGGCTCGCGCATCCGCATGCTGGACGATTTCGGTTTTGTGGTCCTGGACATTGACTGGACCTTCCCGCGCGACGCCGGCGAGTACGTCTGCCGGGCCACCAACCGCTGGGGCTCGGCCACCACCAAGGCCAAACTGGTCACCAAGGGCAAGCGAGGCGTCAACACGGACTCGCAGCTGCCGCAGGGCATGACGGGCGAGAAGCTCCGAGACTTGGAGCGCGGCCCGGTCGTCGAGCGCTTCCAGGAGGACACGCCAGAAGTGGCGCCTCATTTCACCCAGCAGGTGACGGAAGTGTCGATGGAAGAAGGTGACAATGCCCATTTCGAGTGCCGGGTGGAGCCCAAGACGGACGCCAACCTCCGGGTTGAGTGGTACCACAACGGCAAGCTCCTGCAGAGTGGCCATCGCTTCCGCACCGTTTTCGAGCTGGGCTTCGTCTCCCTGGACATCCTCTACGCCTATCCGGAAGACGCCGGCGAGTACATGTGCCGAGCCTTTAACCGCAAAGGCGAGGCCACCACCAAGGCCAGCCTCACATGCAAAAGTAAGACATTTGATTTTCATCTTCAATAATTCGGCCGGAAGAAACAAAAATTATGATCCGGCCGGAAGAAATTCCGGAAGAAAAAAATTCATTTTCAAATTTTTAAATTCCAGGTGTTCCGGCCATCATCATGCAGAACCAGATGCCCCGCGGCATGAAGAAATCTGAGACGCTGCTCCAGATGGAAGCGGCCCTGAAGAAATACACGTCCGAGATCTTCCTGACGGAGGACGACATCTACGACGCCGACAAGCGCCAGCCGCCGCGCTTCGTGACTCAGATCAAGGACATGCTGGAGCTCAAGGAGATGGAGATGACCAAGTTCGAGTGCCAGCTGGCCCCGGTTGGCGACCCCAACATGCGGGTTGAATGGTTCTTCAACGGCAAGCCGCTGGCCTACAAGACCCGCTTCACGCCCATCTACGACTTTGGCTACGTGGCCATGAATTTCGGCTGGGTCTACCCGGAGGATTCCGGCGAGTACGTCTGCCGGGCAACCAACAAGTACGGCATGGACGAGACCAGGGCCTTCATCAAGACGACGGGCAGCAAGGGCATCATTTACGATTCCCAGTTGCCCAAGGGCATGCAGAGCGTGGAAATGATCCGCGAAATGGAAGCTTCCTGGCAGAGGTCCGTCTTCCATCAATTGAATTATTTTCTTTTGCTGGACTTAATTCCATTTTTGGTTGAATGATTTAGAATGCCGGACGAGAGGGCTGAAGCCGAGGTGCTAAAGGAGAAGCCCGTCTTCGTCCTCCAGCCCAAGAACGTCCAGGTGATGGAAGGCGAATGGGCCCGTTTCTGCTGCCGAGTCACCGGCTACCCTCGCCCCAGGGTGATGTGGATCCTGAACGGACACACTGTCATCAACGTAAGGACAACATTTAAAAATAGAAAGAGACGGGCAAATTAATTCAATTTTTTGTTTCTGTCTATCCAGGGCACTCGAAACAAGTTGACGTACGACGGCATGTGGCACCTGGACATCCCCAAGACGCGCCAATACGACGACGGCAAACTGGAAGTGGTGGCCCGCAACTCGCAGGGATCGGCCAGCTGCGTCGTGGAGCTCAAAGTCACGGCCCGCAACGACGACCACCGCGGCGTCCTCAAGAATTCACCCAAACGTGAGTCTTGCCCGCCTCCTCCCCACCGACTTGATCCGATCTCTCTTGCCCCCTCTTCTAGGGCCGTCGTCCAACTCCGGATGATTTTGTGACTAATTTCAAATTGAGTTAAGAAATTTCCAGGTTTTCGCCCGTCCCAGGAGCTTTTTTTTTTTTCTATTTTTCTTTCTTCTTCTTAAAACACGACACACTTTTCACATGAACATGACACACTCAAAAAAACATTTCGCCCCTCCCCATTTTCCCTCCCCCTCTCTCTCCTCCATGGCCCGACATCCGCCGAAGGTCCCCGTTGGTTCGAATCCGGCAAGGGTAAGGTATTTGTGATGAGAGCTGCTTCCCCAGAAATTTTTTCTCTTTCCTTTCTTTATTTATTTTTATTTTAGTCCAGCTGTGTCTTTGTTGTCTGTTCCGTCTTCTAGATTACTTTTTCCCACCTTTTTTTTCTGTCCGGCTCCTTTTTTTTCAATCATCTCTGAGAGCTCAGGGATTTTTTGAATGGACTCTCTTCTCCAACCCCCGTCCGTCCGTGTCCAGTTTGTTGGTTTTATTTTTCTTCTGAATTAGTCGACGCAACCCCCGAACCAAAAAGAAATGAAAAATCTTTAGCGGCCCTTTGTCCTATTCTTTGTCTGTCCAGCATGGTATGATAGCGACCTGAAAACTTACCAGAAGGATCGACAGGACGGCGGCGAGCTCCAGCGCCGCTTCGAGGACCCGTCCCGCCAGGCCCAGAGCGATTCTGCGGCCGAGTTCTTCACCAAGAAGTCGGTCCAGGAGACGGAAACGGAGTGGCAGCGTCAGGTCAAGAGCAAGAAGAACGACGACTATTACAAGAGCCTCAAACAGGTCCGTCCGATCGCCCCCGACATTTTCAGCGGGAAATTTAAAAAAAAAAACTTGCAATTTTAATTTTTTAATTTGTTTGTCCAGCTGGAGGATAATGTCGTCCACAAGGAGGTGAAATTGCGAGAAGCTTCGCACCAGTTCGCCATTCCGGGCGAGAAGATTGTCAAGAGTTCCATGGCCAAGGGCATGGCCCAGAGCTACGAAACCAAATTGTAAATTTGTTTTTTTTCAAAATTTTCAAATTTTCCCGCCAAATCATTTCGAGAATTTAAATTTTTCCACAACAGGGATCACTCGTCGGAGCAGACGGAACAGAGACACGACCAGATGACGACAGTCATCAGCCGCCAGTCGGTGGAGCGCCAAACGGCGACCAGTCGCAAGACGAGCGAGGCCCACCGATCGGAGGTGCACATCGACTCTGATCGCGGCGGAGTGCCACCCGACCCGTTTGAGTCGTCGGTTCATGGCCGTGAGGTTCACGTGGCCAAGCAGAAGCAGGTCCAGAAGGAGACCAAGGGCCAGATGGAGATCACCCGCAAGATCACGGCCACCGAGACCACCGAAGTCGAGCACAAGGGCCGCACCCACGAACGCGTCGTTCAGGGCCAAGTGGTAATCAAATCAAACCAAAAATTATATTTTTCCGGAATTTTTTTTTCTTCCGGAATTCTGGAAGAAAAAATTCCGGAATTAGAAAAAAATATTTTTAACGAAATTAATTTTTTCCCGTTTTTTTCTGATGAAAATAGAAACCGGCCGTGCCGCCGTTCTTCACCAAAAAGATCCAGCCGTGCCGAGTGTTTGAGCACGAGAGCGCCCGCTTCGAGGTGGAATTTGAGGGCGATCCAACGCCGACCGTCACCTGGTTCCGCGAGGATTTCCCCATCAAGAACTCGTCCGAGTTCCAGATCCACAACTTCGGATCCAAGTCGGTGCTGACGATCCGCCAGGTCTTTATGGAGGATTCCGGTATCTTCGCCGCCGTGGCCGAGAACCGCGGAGGCGGGGCCAAGTGCAGCGCCAACTTGGTGGTGGAGGAGCGGCCCGTCGGCCGCGGCGGACTCGTCCCGCCTTCCTTCCTCAGCACCATCCAAGACACGAGCGTCAAGGCCGGCCAGCTGATCCGCTTCGACGCCAAAGTGACGGGCACCAAGCCCATGGACATTTACTGGCTCAAGAACGGCCGGAAGATCGCCTCCGACATCCGCTACAAGATCCTGGAGGAGGACGACGTCTACACGCTCATCATCATCGAAACGCTGCCGGAAGACTCTGGCATCTACGAGTGCGTGGCCATCAACTCGGCCGGCGAGGGCCGCTGCGAGGCCCAGTGCTACGTCGAGATAGCCCAGGTGGTCAAGTCGGGTGGATCTTCGCCGGAAGCTAAAGGATCGTCGAAATCCTCGACCTCGTCGCCTCGCTTCTCGCTGGCCATGAAGGAGCAGAACGTTCCGGAAGGCCAAGCGGCCGTCTTCCGCTGCCGTGTGGCCGGCAATCCGGCCCCGCAGATCAACTGGGAGAAGGACGGCCAGCAGATCAAACCTTCGCGCTATTTCATCATGTCGCAGGAAGGTAGCGACACCCACGTCCTCCGCATCTCGGAAGCTTTCCCGGAAGACGAAGGCACTTATCGATGCGTGGCCAGCAACGCCACCGGCCAGGCCGAGTGCTCCGCCAGCCTCCACGTCATCGGTAAATCTCCTTACATTTAAAATTAAGGATTTCAATTTCAATTTCAATTTCAATTTGAACTTTTTTCTGGCTTTAACAGCTCCCGATTCCGGCGACGTTCCGCCGTCGTTGACCAACCTGGAAGACGTCAACGTCGTCGAGGGCAGCCCCGTCCAGTTCCGCACTTTGGTCAGCGGCACTCCGCTGCCGACCATCCAGTGGATGAGGGAGGGCCAGATCATCCCGCCGTCCAGCGACTTTCAGGTATTAACTTGAATTTCAATTTTTTTCTCTTTGGGGGCTATTCTAATTTCTTCTATTCTTTCCATTTCTTTTCTTTTTCTGTGAATTTGTTGTTGTGCCCGTCTCTATTTTTTCGTTTTGTCCGTCTTGTCCGTCTTGAAGCAGATGATCCAGGAAGGTAACCACGCGGTCTTATTGATCAAAACCACCTACCCGGAGGATTCGGGCGTCTACACGTGTCGCGCCACCAACCCGGCCAGTCAAGTGGAGTCGTCTGCGTACCTGACCGTGCACAGTAAGCCCTAAAACAAAACAAAACAAACAAACAAATACCCCCAAAAATTTACGAAAGAAAATACTCCATGACACACACAAACGCACACACTCTCTCGTAGAGATCAAAATCATAATAATAATATGCCGGCCCGTCCGTCCCGTCGAGACGACGGGCGCTGAGCTATTTATATATATCAAGTGTGTCATTTTTACATAGATGGGGTGTTGAACGAAATTGTGCCACAAGATTTAGACTTTTTTTTTCTGAAAACAAAAAAAAAAAATTATTTTCCCGCTACTACGCTGAACCGGCCCCAAAGTTATTACGACAAAAAAAAAACATTTCAAAAATCAAAAAAAAAAAAAAAATTGCAGCTTATTTTTATGATATATAAACCCAGAAGACAAAGAGTTTTGTGTCAAAATTTCTACCAAATTAACCCAAAATTTGCAAAAAATTTAGTTAGAAATTTTTTTATCATTTTAATTATTAACTCGTTATAATATTATTTTTTAATTTTCACCCCCCCCTGCCCCCTTTCGTTGAATTGATCCCCGCCTCATGATATACGACGTGTGTTATGACAAACTCTTTTTTACCTTCCTTTTTTTTCTTTTCTATCTCTCTCGTCGTGATTTTTTTATTATTTTTGCATTGTCGGCCCGAAAAAAGCTAACAAAAAAGTAAAAATAACTTCTTTTTTTTTAATTCAATTTAAAAAAAATTTAAGCCGGACGGAGAGTTTTGGAATGTTAACAAGAAAAAAAAGGGAGGGCGGAGAGTTGAACAAAAAAAAATTTGCAAACAAAAAGTGAGCCTTGATCGCTGCATAATTTCTGTGTGTGTTTGTGTTGTTGTTGTTGTTGTTCCAGTCAAAAAAAAAAAGAAAAATAATTTTGGAGAGAAAAAGGCCACACTCTCTCGCCCACACTTCTTGTTTTCATTTGCTCCTCTCTCCTTTTGTCCAATTGAATTTTTTGATTTTTTCTTCTCTCCTCTCTCTCTCGCCTCTCCCTTTCATTGTGTTTTTTCGATTTTATATTTCATTGGCCAAACAAAAACTTGTTAATTAACACTAACTTTCGGCTTTGATTTGATTCCACACAATTGGAAAAAATTAAAAATTGTAGCGAGAGATTCTCTATACTCCCTCCTCCTCTTTTCCTTTTTTTCCTGATTCATTCGAAAGTGCCTTTTGAATTATTTTTGAACGCCATTTTTTCAAAGGTGATCGCCAAGCTTTTTTTGATATTTGGATCATTATTATTCGCGCCATACTATATTTGAATTGTAGAGCATTAAAACAAAAGACAAATGAGAAAAAGGGCTTTGATCATCTTTTTTCGAATGATTTTATTATTACTATTATTATATCACATGTCGGCCTTTTTTATTTTTGGAATTTAAATGGCTCTTCCGTACCCCCCCTTGCCCTCCCCCTCCCCCAAAACCACGCCCTTTTTTGCGCGCTGTCTCGCTCTTTCCTTGTCCGTTCTGCCTTCCTTCTATTTTTTTTCCCTCTCAAAAAAAAATACAAGCAAGTTTCAAAACGAAACGAACGAGAACAAAAAAAAATACCAAATCGAGTAGTTTTGACTTTTTTTTATTATTTAATTAATGGACAAAAAATCTGAAAAAAAAAATCACACACACACACACACATGACATCATCGTCGAAATACACGAGCACAAAGCATGTTTTTCTGTTGGTTGGTCGGGGAAAAATTGACGACAAAAAAGAAATTAAAGTAAATAATAAAAAAGTAAATTGAAAATTCGAAATATTTGGATTTCAATTTTCGTGGCTGCAATTTTTTTTTCACAATGACCTTGATTTTGCATGGTAACTCAAATCGAAACGTTTCAAATCAAAAAGGAAAAAAAGAGAGTGGAAAATTAAGACCACACCTTTTTTTGTTTAAGACATCGATCACATTAACCAACGACAACATCGCCATCACCAAATCAAACAAAAACTTTTCGATGAGAAAACGACACAAAACTCTTCTTTCGATATTAGAAATTACAATATTTAGTCAATCGATAATTTAAAATTAAAGTTTTCGATTAGATAATTTCACTGGGTGCAAACTAGGAGGCCGGTTCAGACGTGTTTCTCAAAAGAATGGGAGGAGTTGCCAGTGTCGATTGTCCCGTTTCAACGACCGACTCCGACCGAGTCGAGCCGGTAACTGCCTGGCCAGATTAGTTACACCTTCAATGCAACTACACAACTCTCTGCCCGTCTCTCTAGCTATCCTCCTCCTCCTTCTTTTCCGTTTGTTTGAAGTTTTTGGGCGGGTTTGTGTTCCGCAACTCTAGATACTATCTCCCCGTTCCCAATAGCGTGAGTCATTTGGACAAGAAAAAGATGACTCACGACCGATCTCTCTCGACTCGGTGCCCACCAGTCATTAGCCTCAAATAAGGGCCGTTCCGTCGTTCCGTGGCGACAGGGGCGTGTCGAAATGTGTGCTGGGAACCTTTCCAGCTGGCCATTTTCCCTATCAAAAAAACCTTTTCCCAATGATAACAAGTCGCAATAGAAAGAAACGGGTTGTTGTATATAAATTTGTAATCAACTCTCTCTCTCTCCAACCGGCCGGCCTCCTACGGTTTTTTTTTTTCATTCCTTCATATAAACACGGGCGAAAGTGGGCGGGCATGTAATCTTGAATCAACAATCAAACGCCTTGGCTTGATGGTGTGCCGAGATGGGCGCAGCTGGAATCCGTCCAGGGGAAGGAGATTGTTATTTGGTTTCTATTCGGGGAACTCTCTTTTTTGATTATAAATAATGGGCAGAGAGAGAGAGAGAGAGAGATGAGACGGGCAAGACATTCCGGCCGTTTCGAGACGAGTCAGCGCGTAGGCCGGCGATGAAAGAGGCAACCAGTCTGACGGGCCAATGTTTCTGTAACAGGGAAACAGGCCAGGTTCCAGCGAGTCGGTCACCACAAAGGACCCAAGACGCCCAGCAATGACGCCCAGCAGACGGGCCAGCCTCAAGTCCAGCAAACGTCTACTACTACCACCAGCACCAACGTCGTATCGGTTCACAAGGCGTCGGATGAGCAGAGACGGACCGGAGCAAGGGCGGACGGGGCTCATCAGAGCGCTCCCTGGAGGAGGCGAGAGTCCAGCTCTCCGCCGACGGAACGGATCCCGATGGTCGAGGAGGCTCCTTGGCGCAAAAGGAGCCGGTCGGAGGACAGACGGCCCGGTCAATTATCCATCGGCAAGAAAGAGGAGCCGGCCTGGAAGACGGGCCTCCAGCTCCTTAAGAAACCTCAGCCGAAATCCGGCGAGTCGGTTAAAGTGACGCCGGCCTGGAAGAGCGGAGCCGAGATGCTCAGGAAATCGTCGCCCAACAGACGGACGTCACTGGTGGACACGGTACCGCCGCTGACCTCCAAGGCGTCCTCGGCCGACGTTCCGTGGAAGACGGGAGCCCAGCTCTTGAAAAAAACGTCCAGGGAGAACTCGCCGTCCAAGACGGACCTACCGGAAACGTCCCAGGAGGCCAGCGTTCCGTGGAAGATTGGCGTTCAGATGCTGAAAAAGACGTCGAGGGACAGCTCGCCGGCCACGACGCCCAGTCATCCGGAAGCTCCGGCCCAGCAGCTGGGCGTTCCCTGGAAGTCGGTCAAACTGCGCAAGACGTCCGGCAGTCGAGAATCTTCGCCGGAAAAACGAGAGTCCAGCAGCTCCCAGTTGCTGGAGGTTGTCGAATGGAAGGCCGGCAAGGAGATGCTCCGCAAACGATCGCCGACGCCCAGCCGGCCGGACTCGATCGACTTGACCCAAGTCGAGAAAAAGGAAACGGCCAAAGCTTTTCTGACTCAGAAGCTGGCCGCTTTGGCCGGCGATGGAGCCACAACGACCCACAAGCCCAGAGATAAGATCAAAATAATTCCGGTCAGCCGGAAGGCCGTCAAAGACGAACCTATTCCGCAAGTGGAACTCAAACCGACACCTCAGAAACCCAAGCCCACGGAAAAGGAATCCAGTCCGGCTCTTTTACGGAAAGTTCCGGTCCAACCGAAGGAGATTATTCCGGTTAGTCCTGGAACAATTGCCAAGCCGACAGTCGGCGACGGACAACCGGCCGAGAAGAAAGCGGACATAAAGCCCGCGGCGAAGAAAGCTGCTGGACAGGTGGAAACGTTCGGCGGAGTCGAATTGAAGAAAACTCCGCAAAAGGAAGCGAGGGAAGTGGTCAAACCGGATCACAAAGTCGAATTGAAACCGATTCCGGCCAAACCCAAAGCGGATGAGCAACCGGAAAAAGTGCTGGGCCCGAAAACAACAATGGGAATTCCATCTGTTCCAGCAGCCGAGTCGCCGGAAAAGTCAGCGGCTGATGAATTGGTGAAGGAAAAAATCAAGCCGGAATTGCCACCGAAACCGAAAGAATCCGTTGGGGAAAGAGCCGTGCCAGTCAGGCCAGCCATTCCAGAGAAACCGAAGGCGGAATCTCTGGAACGCCAGAAAGTACAAGCCAAAACAACCGAGAACATTGACGGATCTCCGTTAGAGACGGAACAAGTTATTCCGGCCATCCAGCTGAAAGAAACACTGGAGATTGAGCTTGAAAATAGGAAGAAGCCGGAATTGCCGGCCAAACCCGCCACCTTCAAGGAAGACGTTGCCGGACCGCATCCGCAAATGCAATTGAAACGGACGATTCAACAAAAACCGGACAAGACGGCCGAGACGGGCAAGGTCTCCGCCGAGTTGAAAAAAGATCTGAAACCGATTCCGGCGGTGAGAAAAGAGGAAGTACATGAGCAGAGATCCGAGGTGAAACTCAAACCTGTTCCAGTCAAGGTCTCTGAGCAGTTACTGTCATCCGGCGAGCCGTTAAAGCCTCAGCCGGACCAGTTAGTCGAAAGAGCAACGACTGCGGAAGTTGGCGAAGCTTTGGAACGGGCGCCAGTTGGGAGTCAGCCAGAAATCAAGACGGCGACTCCATGGAGGAAACCGACGCTTCCAGCCAACGCGGAGCCCAGCACAACGTTCCAGCCGGAATCTTTTACGATCCAGCCCAGCAATTTGCCATTAGAAAAATCTGGAGACAAACTCATCAAACAGGAGACGGAAATAGTTCCAGAAGTCGTTTTGAAGAGGACACCACAGAAAAAGAAGCCGGAAGAAAGCGAGCCGGAAGGTGTCCAGCTGAAAAAGATTCCGTTGAAATCGCCGGTTGAAGGTCAAGACCAAACGGTTTACTTGAAACCGATCCCCCGGCCGAAGGAAGACGAGAAACCGGTGGAAGTCGTTCTGAAACGAACTCCGCAGAAAGCCAAGCCGGAAGAGGCGGAAGCGGCGGAAATTAAATTGAAAAAAGTGCCGGTGAAACCGGCGGAATTACCGGAGAAACCGGAGATTCGATTGAAACCCGTCGCGCTTCGTAAAGGCGACGGGGAAGCGCCGGTTGAGGCTAAACAACTGGATGCCGGAAGCATCCAGCGCGACATCATACCTCAACAAACCAAAGAGTCGATCACGCTTGCCAAAATGGGTCCGGACAGAACCGGTCCGGTTGCGCAACTTGCCACGCCGACACAAGTCGATCCAGTCAAGACACTTCCGGAAAGTGTCCATCCGGAAGTCTCTGTAAGTAACAAAGAAGTGCCCTGGAGGAAGAAAGTCATTCCTCAAGTTCCTGATGAAATGAAAGAAAAGATCGACGCCGTTCCAGTCATCGCTCCCTCCAAACCGGATGAAACTCCAGAAACAAGCATTCCGACTTCCGCTCCGGCTGACGTGAAAATTCCGCAGAAGGGGAAGGACGTTCCTCTAGTCGAAGCCAAAATCAATTTGAAACCTGTCATTCCGGCGCGGAAAATCGAGCCGGAATCGGTTCCAGAAGTTGCAGTCCCCATACCTCAAATTCTTCCGGTTCCGGAACCGGAAGAAACAAAATTAACTGGAATCGTTCTTTCCAAGCCTCAAGAGGTTCCAAAGATTCTCGACGGAAGCAAAACGGTGAAACGCTCTCCGAGAGAACCAGAATCCGCACCGATTCCGCAGCAAGTTGTAGTGCTGAAACGCACGCCGCAAAAGCCAAAAGCAGAAGAGCCGGAATTAGAAATCGTGAAATTGAAGAAAATACCTCAGCCGGAAGCTGCCAGCTCCCAGATCGCGACACCACCGGAATCGCAATCAATCAACATTCCGACTTCCGTCCCAGTCAAAGTTCCTCCGGCGGGAAAAGATGTTCCGGTGGTCACCAAAATGATTTTAAAACCGGTCGTTCCGGCGGCACGCGAGATGCCGGAGCCCGTAGTGGCCACACAAGTTACACTGAAGCCAACACCTCAAATACGTAAGCCGGAAGAGGTCCAGTCGATGGAAACATTAACAGTTATTCCGGCAGAGATACCAAAGATTCCCGAAGGAAGCAAATCGGTTAGACGCTCTCCGAGAGAACCAGATGTCATACCGATCCAGCAGCAAGTCGTCCTGAAGCGGACTCCCCAAAAGCCCAAAGCGGAAGAACCGGAGCCGGAAATGATTAAATTAAAGAAGATACCTCAGCCGGAAGTGCCGGAAGTTGCAGCAGTGGTCAGATCGGAAATTCCGATTTCCTTTTCTTCCGACCGTACGGAAGTGTCGATCGAATCGATTCCGGAATCGAAAATCGACGTGTCGCCTTCGTGGAGGAAGCCTCGAACTCCTTCCGTCACACCTTCAGCGACGCCGATGGAAGAGAAGCCGCTCCAGCCGGAAGTAGTCCAGGATGTGTCTCTGATTTCGGAGCAATTTCCGCCGGACGATCAAACGTCCGTCACGTCCGTCACTCGGCTGAAACGCACGCAGCGGCAGTACATTCCGGACATTTCCGAGGCTACGACATCCGCACCAATCCAGCCGGTTGAACTGAAGCCAATTCCGGCCGTTCTTGACGAACCCGCCAGTCCCGTCACCTTGACGGCGTCCGTCAAAAGTGTCCAACTGAAGCGGCCAGACGTTCCAGCCGTTCAGTCCGTCACTACTGAGAGCCGAACGGAAATTTCAAAAGTCTTGCCGGACCAGCAGACGGTCAGCATCACGACGACTAAAATTTCCCAAACGTCGACGACTCACAGGACGGAAATGGTCCAGCCGCCGTCGCCGGAAGAGAAATCAACAACTCGACTGCCCAAAATGAAAGCGTCGATCGCGATGGCCCCGAAATTCCAGGCGCCCGTCTTCACCAAGAAACTGCAGCCGCTGAGCAGCCGGACGGGCAAGAAAGTCCGTCTGCACTGCCAGTTCCAGGGCGAGCCGCTTCCCACCATCACCTGGTACCGCAACGAGAGTGTCCTCTTACCGACGGCTGATCGATTGGACATCACCACCGAGCCGGCCAGTTCCGTCTTGGAAATCAGCCAAATCGTTCTCGAAGACACCGGCATCTACACCTGCCGGGCCGTCAACGAGGCCGGCAGCGCCATCACCTCGGCCAACTTTATCGTACAAGGTTAGTTTCATTTATTTAATTTAAAAAGATTATAAAAATTAGATTTAAAGCTGGCCCAACATTCTTCTCGAGTTTCTCTAATTTTCAACGGATCAACTCGCGGGCTGATGGCGGGCCGTTTGAAAATTTTGAAAAAAAAGGCCCTTAAAAGCCGACTAGCTGGAATTCCAGCCGGCCAGGATATTTTAGAATGTTAATGATCTTTTTCTCTCAAATGGAGAAAAATTCATTTCCAATTGCGTTTAAGTGGGCCATTACGGCCCCCAATGGTTTTCGGTTAACACAAAAAGAAAGAAAACAACAACAAAAATATCTGACGGAAGGATCGCAATTGGCAGCGACAATTCCTGTTGTTGGGCGACAGTGTAGTGACAGGAGAAACTAGTAAGGGGTGGGGGGAGGACGGCCTATCCGCCGAGAGCTGGTGTCGTCCGGTCTAAATTTAAAAAACGGGATTTCGACGGCGGGTACGACGACGACAACGGGCGGTGCGTGTTGCATTCCGGATGCAAAGTCACATGACCCGACGCTGATGTGGTCCCGTGCCAACTTTTGCATCTGCGACCAGCGGAGGCATTTCGGGCCGTCCGAATGGAAATCGACTTCAGTCGAAGTCTGGGTTCCCTTTGCACTGGGTGGACACACGATAACCGACGACCCCCTTTTCTTTTTATTCTAATTTTTTTCCGTGTTTAATTATCAACTCAATCAAATCTCCAATTCAATTCAATTTTCAAATCGATCCCCCTTTGTGAGTTCCGGATAAAGGGAAATGTTTCCGCAGTAGAAATTCCGTGACGAAACATGTTCTCTTGGTTCTTTAACTCATGTAAGTTACATCATCACTTTTAATTACTACCGCACTGTTATTTTATATTCATAGCGTAGTAGTAGGTAAATAGATTAGACAATATCGGGTATTTAAATTCCCATTTCTCCGTGCGTGGGCTGTTGTGGAAAATGGGCCAGTCAAGAAGGCAAAGGGTGACATACAAAAATAGACGGATAATTCTGAAAAGTAGCCGAGAGATTAGATGGAAGCGATGCTGCTGGGCTATGCTGCGCTTGCGCCCAGCCACAGCCGCCGCCATTTGGCAACGCGTCCAGCACTCTCTGCTCTACGCCGAATATATGCGACGGTATGCGGGCGATTCGGCCCGTCGCACCGAATTAAAGGAATGTAGTTCTCAAGCCAACACTTTCGGATTGATCATTTCTGTTGACTTTGCGATATTTCGCTGTCGTTGTTTTATTTTATTATTTTTTATTTGTTTGGAAAATCTTTTTCTATTCGACTTTGGAAATGTTTCAACAATTTCTGCTCTCGTCGATAAGGTTCGATTTTATTGAAGCTTTTTTCTTTACAATGCCCTGTCCGGCAGCCGCTGGCATTTCATCCACCGAAGCTTGGCCGGAAACATTCCAAAGAAACAAAAAAAAAAATCTAAATTTAACTCTGAAGAAAATTGAAATTTAATGACTTGAAAATGACTAGCTATTAAAAAGTAGATCATAAAAATCTGGGAAACAATCGGTTGTAACAGCCTAATTTATTGAAGGCCTCGGGTCAAATAACTGTTCAAAAGAACCTCCATCCTTAAAAAAAAAATTTTCCCTGGTAGGTGGCCTGATGCTGGCCAGCAGTCATTTGTTATAATTATATTCCAGTGAGTTAAAATGCGCTCTCTATTCCCAGCCGACTATATATATACTGTACATATATTTCAAAAGGCAATGAACACGTCCAACTACCTTTAACTAGCTGGCCATTTCTCCCGACTCCCGTATAAGTCCATCTCTCATTCCGGCTCTCAAATAATTACGCCACAAAGGTGCATAATTTACGACCGGACATTTTTTTCCCCCCAAAAGTTATTTACGGCCATCCATCCTTGTTAAACACAGACCGTTATTCATGTAGCTGCCAGTCGTTAAATCATTATGAATTGCTTTTCACGAAAATGCTGTCATTTATCAAAGTATAACCTAAATAACCTAAATGAAATGTTATTATTTTAAATAAATTTAAAATTCTACAATTTTCTTAAAATTTCTCCAACAGCCAAAGGTGAGGGAGGCGAAGCGCCGCGCTTCGTTCTGCCGTTGAGTCCCATCCGGGCGTCGGATGGCGAGCCTACCAAGTTAATCTGCACGCTGACGGGCAAGCCCATCCCACAAATCACGTGGTATTGCGGGCAGCGCGAGATCCGTCCGTCGAGAGATTTCCAGCCGGCCTTCGAGCCGGCGACCGGAGCCGCCAGTTTGACCATCACCGAAGTCTTCCCCGACGACGAGGGCGTCTACCGATGCCGGGCCACCAACACCCACGGAACGGCCGAGTGCGAAGCCCCTCTCACCGTCGGTAAGTTAATCCGCCTCCGCCTGCCCAGCAGCTGGAAACCGGAAAGAAAGTAATTTGATGAATCTTATAACCAACAGGTGACATGATAGTGGTCAGCCATCAAGAACTGGTTCGAGCTCCGGTTATCGCCCAGCCGCTGGAACCCGACCGGGTCGAGACGGGCAGCCGTAAAGTCATGACGATCCGCTTCGACGGCTATCCGACGCCGGAAGTCAAATGGTACCACAACGGGCGTGAAATCCAGCAGACCGAGAACCGGCTGGTCACCACCTTCAAAACCGAGTCGACGCTGGTCGTCGTCCGCTGCGACGCCGACAGCGCCGGAAAATACGAGGCCCGGGCCATGAACGAGGGTGGAGAGGCCCGAACGTCGGCGTCCATCCAACTGGCCGACGGCAAAGCGACGGCCCAGCAGCCACCGAAATTCCGCAAAGCCCTCCGGCCTCAGATCGTTCCGGAGAGCGAAGCCATCGTCATGGAAGTCGAAGTGGACTCGGCGCCGGAATGCGTTTTCAGCTGGAAGCAGCACGGGCAAGTCGTCCGGAACACGGAGGCCATGCAGATAGTCACTCAGAACAACCGATCGACGCTTTTCATTCCGGAATCGTTCGTCGAGAACAGCGGCATCTACACGGTCAAGGCGGAGAACGCCGCCGGATCGGTGGCCTCCACCGCCACGTTGACGGTCGAGCGCCAGCTGCTGGCCGAGGAATTCACTCCGCCGTTCATTGTCAAAGAACTTCCGCAAACCAAAGTCATGGACGGAGAAGAAGTCCGACTCATTTGCCAAGTATAACTATTTGATTTCTATTTTCATTTCCAGCCCAGGCTCATTCTTTTGTTAAATTGAATACAGGTGAATGGTACACCTATGCCGCGGATTAAATGGTACCACAACGGCCAGCCCGTCCGCGAGCACAATGGCGTGATGATGTCCCTATCGCCTCAAGGAGAAGCCGTTCTCCGATTGGCCGAAGCCTTCCCGGAAGATGCCGGAGTGTACGAATGCAAGGCCGTCAACCGTGCCGGCCAGATCACCACCTCGACAACTCTTCAAGTCGAAAGTATGTCACCTGGAACACAATTCATTTCATCAATTTGATTGACAATTATTCTTTAAAAAATTAGGATACGAGTACATCCCGGATTCGGAGAGCGCTTCCATCACTGCCGGACCGTCGGTCGGCACTTGGGAGGACTTGACGGGCCCTAGCGGCTCCGAGGACGACTTGCTCAGCGACAAACCGGTGGTGAATAAAAAGTCAGTCAAAACCAAAACGGAGAAGAAATCGGCAAAGTTCCAGCCGCAAGAATCCAAAGAAGAAGAGCTGGTCCAAGATTCCGGATCGGCTCCGCGCTTTGTGGTGGCCTTGCCTCGCCAAGTCGACGTCAAAGACGGCCAGCAAGCCAGGTAATACAACCCTATAATCTTATATACAAGGGGAAAATAGTACTTAACAATAATAATTCAATTTCGAAATTTTGAATTGGATAGATTCGAGGTGAAAGTGGAGAGTTATCCAAGGCCGTCGGTGTTCTGGTATTTGAACGGCAAAGAGATCCAGCCGTCCAAGGATTTCGGCATCGATCACCTGGAAGACGGGACTTCCATTTTGACGCTGGGCGAAGTCTTCCCGGACGACGCCGGCGAGCTCATGTGCGAAGCTCATAACGACAAGGGCGTCGTCACCTCCATCACCCACCTCAATGTCACTGGTCAGTTTTGCCTGTTTCTTCTCTTTACGCAATTTTTTCGCTGTAAAAAAAAAGAAAATAATTTTTATTTTAGTTCCGGCTGATTTGTATAATAAAAAAATTCAATTGCAAATAATTTAATTAAGACGCTAATCAACTTTGGTTTCTTTTTTGTTCCCAATTTGTTTCTTTTGCAGCTTCACGTAAATCTTCCCTTTTACATTCCTTTATCCACCTATCACACCCCGCAACACACAAACACACAAACATTCATCTTCTTTTTATATATATTTTTTTAAACACGCGCTTATTCTTCAAAAAACCAAACTCATGTTGTTTCATATTATCGCGCTTATTTTTCTGTTTGTCCGGGACTAATGCATAAAAGAGCCTTTCCGTTTCTTTTCTTTTTCCAAGTTTGCAGGTTGTTTCTTGTGTTTGTATCGCGGAGAAACACAGACACACAACGGCTTTATATATATAATTTAATCATTTTTCTCTATTCATTGATTCCTCATGTGATATGAATGACTAACCCCATTATTTGCTTTTATCTCCAAATTGGCGCATATTCTAATCACACACGCCCAAAACATTTCGACATGTTTTATTTAAATCCATTCTAATCCAAATTTTTTTTATTTCTTTTTTTGAAATTACCGCCCGACAGAATACAAGGACACACCCACGTACCGCAAGCCGGAATGGGTGACCAAGATGGAGATCGTCCGCGCCCAAATGCTAGGTAATATTAGTAATCCGTCGCTTCCGGTGATGGTGGTGCCGAGGATCCGGCTGAACCACATCGGCTCCGACTCGGAGCGCAGCATGTCCATAGATAGCGCCACCATGCATGAACTGATTAGCAAGTGCCACTCGATGGGCGACGTGTCGACGGGCAGCGACTCGGTCTTCATCTCTGACTGCGGCTCCAGTCGCCGGCCCAGCTTGAGCAATTTGAAAGCCTCCAGCACCGAGTACGACACCCTCATCCCGCATGTTCCTTCTCCCATGTACAAATCCGACCTGAGCGTCTCTTCGGCCTCCATCTTCGCCCAGTCCGTCCTGTCCGGTTACCTGCACTCTCACAGGCAATCGATCACGGCGGCCATTGAGGCCATCGGCGGCCCGACCGACGACGACGACGATAACAAAACGCCAACTCCTTCTTCCGGCGAGGAGGAGGAGGAGGAGGATGAATCCGACACCAGCACCTACCCCGACGAAAGCGAAGATGACGAGGATGAAGAAGAAGATGAACCGGAACAAACCATCCGGCCGGAAGAGGACATGCCTCGGTTGGAGGTGCCCCGCACGTTGAATTTCTCCACCATGTTGTCGCCGATCCAGGAGAACGGGGAAACGCCCACCTCCGAGTCGGCCCAAGCCCTCGACCCCGCCCAAAAAACCCAAAGTCTGAAAACCTCCATGACCGACCTCATCTCCGCCTCCAGCATGGAAGATTTGAAGGAATTCCTCATGCTCGAAACCATGTACGACATATCCTAATATAAAATGCACGCCGCTAATCATTTTCCTATGTGTCTGATGTACATAGTGTGAATACAAAGAAAATTTTTTAACTTTTTATGTTTGGCATGATTGCACGTTCATTTTTTCTTTTCCTTTTTTCTTTTTTTTTGAAATTCCCGCCGCATGGAAAATGTTTTAATTTTGGTTTTTCGGGTGGTTTGAAACATCGTTTGCAGAGTCGATCCAGCCTCCGCAATTCACGACGGAGATTGTCGACGCTCGAGTTCAAGAAGGCGAAGAGGCCAAATTCGAGTGCCACTACGCCGGAAATCCTAAACCAGGTGAATAACCAAATAAGACAAAACAACTTTTAATTTTGAACCTTCAGTTTTTCATCGAAATGGAAACGGGAATTTTGTTTTTTTCCCCACTCAGATATCTGTTGGTATTTCAACAACAAATTGCTCAACCCCAACCCGAACATCAAGATCCGCATCACGGACAGCACGACTTCGTGCACTTTCCTCGAAGTCGACCAAGACCTGGAGGGCGAGTACATGTGCAAAGCCACCAGCAATTCCGGCAGTCACGTGACTAAAGCTCGTCTTCACGTTCACGGTATAGCCGATTTTTGATCGCATCCCGGCAGATTTGTATTTTTTTTTAACTGGTAATATTTTGTTGATTGTGAAGAATTGACTGGCGAGGCCAAGAAGATTTGGATGGCCAAAAAGGCTAAAGTGGAGGAGGAAAAGGTTCGCGTCAAGAAAGAGAAGGAGGATAAAAAGCACAAGAAAGATAAGGGCGCTAAGCTCACCAAGGAGGAATACCTGAAACAGGCCATGCACGAAAAGTTAGTCGCCAATTCATTTCTTCCTCCAAGACCCATCACATTCTAATCTTTTTTACAAAATTACAGAGAATTGGCCAAGGCGGAAGAAGCTAAGAAATTGGCAGCTGTCGAAGAGGCCAAATTGGTACATTACAAATCAAAAAAATCAAATCAACTCAAATGAATTAATAATTAACTTTAAAATATAAAAAGGCCAAAGAGGAAGCCGAGAAGCAACCGAAACCTGAAGTGAAAATCAACAAAGCCAAAGCTCAACGGGAAGCCATGATAGAGGAAGGACTCAGCAAATTCGTGGAGTCTCAAGCCCTGGGTCTCAAAGCCCTGCTGGAGATGACCGAAAGGAAATCGCTCAACGTCACCGAAGTGGTGGCCCAGGACAAGGCCAAAGAATTCGTTCCCGACGAGGCTCCGTTCAAGGAATTCGTCCAGATTGAAACGATGCTCAAATCGGGCGTGACCGTCGACCAGATCGTCACGCTCGGTGCCCTGGGCAATCTACCCACTCTGACGGCCCCCGAAACCCAGAAGGCTCTTGTCCGTCTGGTGGAGGATCAAGGATTCCGGGCCGTTGTCCTTCAGGTCTGAATTTTTTTTAATTGAATAATTATTTGATACGAAACGTGAATGATTCGAACGAATTTGGACGTTTTGGATGGATAGGGCATCGTCAAAGAGGTCGCCCGTCTGGCTCCTGAGGAGCCCATCGGCATGAAGGCCGTCCTGAAAGCCATTGAGACCAAGAGCGCCAACATGGAGGACATTGTGGTGATGGCGACGCATCCGGAAGAGTTCAACTTGGAAGCCCATCCAGTGCCGGAGATGGCGACAGTCTCGACTTTGTTGAACGAGGGCATCTCCTGCGAGGAGATGTTGACCATCGTCAAAGCCGGAGAGCTGCCGGCCTTGAACCTGCCGGAAAATCAATGGGCCTTGGTCCAGATTATGGACAAGCTCGGCCAGACGGCCATCATCTCACAAGTAATCGTCGAGGAGCCGGCCCTCAACCTGCCCGCCGAAATCAACGAAATCCCGCAGACGGTGGAGGAGAGGCTCGACAAATTCGTGACCAATCAATCCATCGGATTGAGGGCCCTGATCGACCTCTCCATTCAGGAGTCGATCAACGTCAGCGAAATGGCCACTCTCGACAGGGTCCAGGAGTTCCCGCCGGACCAAGCGCCTTTCCAGGAATTCGTCAACATCGACACCATGCTCAAATCTGGCGTCAAAGTCGACCAGATTGTGGCCCTGGGCTCAACCGGAAATCTCCCCGTTTTGACCGCGCCAGAGACCCAAAAGGCCCTGGTTCGAATCGTTGAAGATCACGGCTCTAGGGCCATCGTTCGCGAGGTAACAATGATAATAAGTCGCATAGAATTTTCGATTGATTACAACTTTCGATATTGTTTAGATTACCGTGAAAGAAGCCGCTAAACTGTTGCCGGAAGAGGCGATCGGCCTGAAGGCAGTGCTCAAGGCGGTCAAGACCAAAAAGGCCGACATCAAAAACATCGTCGAAATGGCCATCCACCCGGAGGAATTCGGTTTGGAGGCCACTCCGGTGCCCGAAATGGCCAGCGTGTCGACTCTGCTTCACGAGGGCATCTCCTGCGAGGAGATGTTGACCATCGTCAAAGCGGGCGAACTGCCGGCCTTGAAACTGCCCGAGACCCAGTGGCCGCTGATCCAAATCATGGACCGGCTAGGCCAGACGGCCATGGTCTCGCAAACCATCATCGAGGAGCCCATGCTGGGACTGAAGATCGAAATTCCCGAGCTGGCCACGTCCATCGAGTCGACCGTCGAGCCGCTCTCCACGGCCGTCGTCGAGGTTCTACCGGACGGTAAGTGCACCGATTCGCCTGTTTCTTAGAAGTCTATTTCGGGTATTATCTATATTTTAAGTTGTGTAAATTATAAGGTGTTGCATGTCGGGTTTTTATGTATATTAATTCACTTTGAGCTGAGCCAATTATTGTTGTTTTTTTGTGTTGGACTGTTTTTTCTTCTTCTTTAAGTTCTTATATTTTACTCTTAAGTTTTTCACGTATAATTCGTTAACACGGCAATGAATGATCTTCGGCATCGACTTCTACAACAAATTGAAACATATATCTGCCTCAAAAGCTATTCAAATAACCAAGCAAGTGTGTGTGAAGTGATAACCACCAAAACAACAAATCTAGTTTTTCTTCTTCTCAAGGAGTCTTCTCTACTCTAAACAAAAACAAAAATCGCTTTCAGCTATAAAAACAAAAACAACAAACAAATTAAAGTCTTCTGCTTGGCATGACCTATAATTCTCCGAGGAGTTGGTCTTCAATTGATATTTTGATTGCTAAATTTTGCCTCTCACCTGTTTCATTTATTATGCAAAAAAAAGTGCGGGTTGTTTAACCAACAAGACTGGACCCGTTCACTGGAAATGCTTTTTCACAACTATTCTCTCTCTCTCTCTTTTAACTTTGATAATATTCTCTGCTATAATTTCTAATGCTGCAACAACAAGCGCTCGAAAAAAACAAACAAAATAACGCTGATGCAGCAAACATCTTAACTTTCGACGCTTCCTCTTTATCTGCTTCTTCTTCTTCTGGGTTGTGTCGACAACATCAACATGGTATGTGTCAAGGAATCGATGTAATCACTCAATTTACCAGAGAAGTTCCACGATACTGTTTCCAAGCGCATAAAGCAAAAAAGAATTCCATTTTATAAAAAAAGTTCCATTATTTTTCACGATTTGCTCAAATGATTTTTAAAAATTAACTGCAGTGTGCAAACAGATCAGGAATTTAACTTCTCTTGTAAAAAAAAATTCACGATTCCTATCTCATGTAAAAAAAAAATTTAATGGTATGCGGTCTAACTATCACACACATGTCTCGTAACGTTTTCGCTGGTGATCTCAATGATGAACACTGTGCTAATTAACTTCACTCTGCGACACTTTTTCTTCACACGAATCATAAAAATTATTATTTTTTAAACATGCCACTCTGTTCACTCACAAACACGCACAAAATATGGCTTTCACGGAAGTGTGACTTACAATTGTGTCGGCCTCTCTCTTTAAACAAAATCATCACGCGGCGCGTGCCAGCAACTTCACCGTTCATCGTGTGGTTCTTCGCATATAACAACCACCATTTTCGGTTATTTTCTTTTCTATCATTTGGTTCATTTTTGGTTATATTTTTATTATCACTCACTGGCTTCTTTTTTCACCTTTAACACTCGGGGGTAAGTTTAGATCTCAGTTACTGTAAGTTAATTAATTCGTTTATTTCTGTTTTATTATTTCTTAAACCAAAGCCAAGACATATCATCCTTTAAACATTTTTTAAGTTTCCCTAAAAATTGAATGACATTTCAAATTATTTTTTTTCCAATTTTGTTCATCGTTCTTCCGCCTCAACCAAGAATCCAACATCTTTTTGTTTCTGCTTCATTTTGGCAAGAAACAACCAATTTTCTTAACCATACGATTCGCCAAAACCAGCATTTAAAAATTACTCAAGGTCATACTACACCGAATTGCACATATTTATCACGTAACACAGGCATGACACGAACAAAAAAAAATCATCAAACATGTTACAATCTATTCAAACATATAACACGTTACACCAACAGCAAGGGTTATTATCAGCCTAAAAAAACAAATGCATTCCAATTGATCACGGGCTTGTTTCGAATACTTTTGATTTATTTCTTCTTCATTAGTATGCGCTTTTTATTTCTTTCAGTTTGAGCACATATTATTTCCGAACTTTTTATTTGAACAAATCGAAAAAATTGTTTTTTTTTACACTTTTTGAAATGGCGACCATCCGATTTTTATAATCGGAGCGAATTAGAAGCGTTTTGATCGTTGATGTAGTATTCGACGTGTTAATTTCTCTAGAATCTGCAGCACCGGACACGTACAACACGACACTCCACATGACACCGTCACCAACACAACTCAGTGCGACCACAACACACGATATTCGACTTCATCCAGCGGATACAGACGATCAAACCTCACAGCCAACCTTTCATCCTACCCCTTGTCCCGAATTGGCAGTTGTTAATAGACCCGAATCACCACAACAATCAGACAAAATTGCTTCTCTAGTCTTAGGAAATTTGCGTTTAACATCTCAAGTCGATCAGACTAGCAGGCCTCTTGTCGATACCACCGTTCGAATAGAACAAACACCTGATATTGTAGTAGAGTTACCAACTCCGTCAGCGAGCGCAACTAAAGAAAAACCGATTTTGTTCGAAATTCGCAGCAGTCAGGTCAGCGTTAAATCGAAAGGGCATGTTTCATCCGTCGAGAAAACGATCACTATAGTAACAGAATCCGGGAATAAAAAACAGGTTGTCCAAGAAATTAAAACGGACGTCTCAAAGACGCCCCAACCGCTGATCAAACAGTTGTCTGATTTGAGAATCAGTGAAATGTTTGAGAGCGAATCTTCGTCACCGTCTGCGAGTGGAGTGGAAGAAAGTGTTCCCATCATTTCCCTTCCGGACGAGGAATCGGTAGCGGCTGAGGTGCCGAAAGAGCGATTCATTCCGATCCAGCTAGAGGATCAGCCGGGCGTGTTTGTGATCTCGCATGAAGCGCCAAGTGAGACGAGCGTTAGCATAGAAGAAATGGAGACAACGTACCCGGACGACAGCCCGGTGATGGCCGTTTCTTCTAATAAGGTGAACGACGACCAGGTAGCCGATGATGGTCAATCCAGCACAGCTAAAGTGGAGCAGTTCAGCTGGATCGTTCAACCTCTGGCGGGGCAAGAAGCGCAGGATATTGTGGGCGAATACGACGTCAGTAGCGTGGAGGTCGTTCCTCCCGATGAAGCTCACCGACGTACCTCAATTATCGTTTGCACGGGCAGCAGTCCAGTCTTGGTGTCGGAAGAGACGTCGCCCATCCGGGAAGTTCAGACGTCACAGGCCACCATTCGCTTGACTCCCAAATTGAAAAGAGTTAGCGAATCATCAGAATCGATCAAATATCCAACCGATGCACCCCAATCGACTAGCTCAATATCAATTGAGTCAAGTGCGCTAGAAATTTCCCCACAGGAAACGGAAATAGGCAGAGAAGAAATAATTACTAAACCAGAGGAAGGTCGTGATATTGAATTAGTTTTACCTCAAGAAATCGAGAAATCCTTTTATGAAAGAGAGACCTTTAAAAAAGAACCTTCGCCTATTATTTCGGATTCTTTGACAAGTTCTCCGGTTCCAGAATATAAAGAAACACTTGATGTTCCAATCCCTACTGAAGCAACAGTGGTTGAGATTCCTGTGCAAACCAGACCAACAGAAAAAGAAAAATCACAAATCGATTTGAAACGGTCTATTCATCGGAAGAAAGGAACCGGAATCGTCAAAATCGATGTTGAAGTACCAAGAGACGAAATTTCACCAAAAGAAATTCCTGACGAAGCAGAAAAATATAGGTATGAAATGAGTCAACTTCTTCCTGCCAAATCCACAGTACAAGAAGTCTCACCGGAAGAGGAAATTATTCGAAAAGAAAATGTGAAATTAAATTTAAAAAAACCTACACGACCGAAACAACGTTCAAAGGACGCCAAGACTAAATGTGAAGAAGAAATAGATGTCCAATCTAGCTCTTCCTCGGAAAAAGAAAGCTCTTTCCATGAAGATGACACCATCGAAATGACTTTGATTGACGCTGTGGAACCAAGTCCAGTGCCAGATGACCTCAAACCATATAATAAGCAAATTACAACAGAAAGGGAAAAAACAAGTGTTCACTTGAAAAGGACAACACGTCGTAAAATACGGACTAGTTCCAGTAAGTTGGCAGATATCAAAATTAATTTGGATTCAGTCTCCTCATCGGATAGGGAAGGCTCCAACGACGCAAACATGTCAAGAGAGCATTCAGTGTTATTTATGAAAAAGGTTCCAGATTCTACTGTTCAACAAACATTTGTGACCGAATATCATGGACCAGAACAAACAGAATTGACTTTGACAACCCGTTCAGAAAGAGTGGAAAAAAGTGTTTCAACGAAACGACCGAAGCATCGCAAATTACGTGTTGACGCTGACAAGCGGACTACTGAAAAATCCTGCGATATTGAATCCGGTTCATCTCCGGAAACAGAAGAAGAGGCAACAGGGCCTCTATTAAAATCGGAAGAAAAGCTTGAGATTAAAAAGAGTAGCACAAAAATAGTGTCAACCTTCGTTCAACAAGATTCTAAGCTTTCCATTCCGGTCAGTGAAAAGACTGCCCATGTAACTAGTGAAGGAGAATTGGAAAAGACTTCAAAAGATGATGATAACTTCAATTCATCAACTAATACGGCACTTGTAGATCAACATCTTGACTCGATGAAGCATAGAGCAGACACCAATATCAATTTAATAAATCCTCGCCCTATCGTGATTCAACCGCCAGAAAAGGAAGAACCACTCGATCTGGCGTTGCCCTCGGATATTTTCCAAGGGCCTAGTGAAGCGATAATAATATCACCGACTGAAAGCGTCGAAATCACTTTTGCGTCAACTGCCGAGCCAACCGAATACAAACAGGAAATTAAGACTGAACAATCGCCTGCCACCACTACTGTTTTAATCCCAAATCCGATGCCACAAGAAACACCGTCAAGGAGTCAGGAAACCATTCAACTAGAACCGACTAAAAAAACGGAAGAGGAAATTACACCAGAAGCTGCCAAGCCACTGAAGAAAGCCAAGTCCGTTCCAAAACGTGAATTGGCCACATTTGAAGTGGAAAAAGTGACACTAAAGCCAGTCAAGAAGCAGCCTGTTACAACAGAAGAGAAAGATGAAAAAGACAGCCCGAAAGAGATAACAGCAGCCAAGGTAAAGGCGATAACACGAGAAGAGTTTCCTGAAGAGCAGATGGAACGAGTTGATGCAGAAATCGAACTAAAGAAAAAAGCAATTGCTACCGAACCGTTCAGCAAGGAATTAATACAACAATGTCCGGAAGCAACTCATCCGCAGCAGCAGGAGCATCAAATCGAAAGCATTCGGAAAGTTAAACCAGAATCGCCAACACCAACTCAAAATGTTTTGCATAACATTGCTGCAGAAGTTACCGGACAGAAACAGCCAAAATCCACTGAATCAAAAATTAATTTTAAATCTGAAACAGCAAAAGATGAGCCGACTGAAATTGTTCAACCTCTGGATTTAAAATCGGAATTGACACTTCCCTTCAATTTCCAGTCAGAAAAACATACTTCAGCATCGAAAGATTCCCCTCAGGTAGTGGACGACGAAGTTAACAAGGTCGAAATAGATAGGAAACCAAAGCTTAGAAAAACCGAAATAAATTTAGTTCCTGGATCTGTAGTCGTTGAGAAACCTGAAGAGACTGCGCAATTGGAATTAAAGACTGAAATTACTTTGCCAGTCGATATGCGGCTAGAAGAACCTAAATCGGTGAAAATAGAACCACTTTCGGTTGAAGAAGATGTAATCCCAGCCAAAGACGTCGAAATAAAAAAGAAATCAAGAATTCGAAGGACCAAAATCGGTTTAATTTCAGATTCTACACTAGTTGAACAACTGAAAGTCGCTGGGCCGGCGTTTGAAATTAAATCTGAAGTTACGTTGCCGACAGATATCAAGTCGGAATCATCAACATCTACGCCAGTAACGACGGAACCACTTAATGTTCAAGAACCGTCTGTTAAACCCATGATTATAAAAAAGAAGCCCCAGATAAAATCAAAACCGCAATCGGCACCTGAATCTTTCACCGCACAGCAACCAGCAGAAACAGGGCAGTTGGAATTTGAAACAAAAACTTCCAGCGACGAGGAAACGGAAACTACTGAACCCCTGGATTTTAAATCTGTACAGTCAATAGAACCTTCTAAAAAAACAGAAGTGGAAATTACATACGAAGCTGCCAAACCACTAAAGAAAGGCAAGGCAGTTCCAAAACGAGAATTGGCAATATTTGAAGTGGAAAAAGTTACACTTAAGCCCATCAAGAGGCAAACTGTTGCAGCAGAGGAGAAAGATGAAAAAGAAACCACCAAAGATCTATCAGTAGTCAAGGTAAAGCCGGTACCACGAGAAGAATTTCCTGACTTGCAGATGGAACGAGTTGATTCAGGCATTGAACTCAAGAAGAAATCCGTTGCTACTAAACCATTTGACAAGGAATCGATACAACAATATCCGGAGGCAACTCCGTTCCCACAAGAGTATGAAATCGAAAGCATTCGAAAAGTTCTACCTGAAGCTCCAACACATACCTCAGAAATTTTTCTGAAGAATGTTGAAACTGCTGAACGAGAAAAAAAAGAAGCGCTTATAACGAAAATAAATGTTCAACCAGAAACTGCTAGAGAAGAGCAAACGGAAACTGTTGAATCTCTTGATTTAAAATCTCTGCTGTCGATAGAACCTATATTAGTAACGAAAGAGTCACCTCAGGTGGACGAAGATGTAGTTGAAGTATCCAAGATCGAAATCAAGAAGAAGCCAAGACTTAGAAAGACCGTCATAAGTTTAGCTTCAGAATCTGTCGTCGTTGAGCAACCTGGTGCAAATGAGAAATTAGAATTTAAGGCTGAAATGACGTTGCCAGTCGATATCCAGCTTGAAGAACCTAAATCGAAAATGGAAACGCTTCTCTTGGTGGAAGATTTTGTTCCAGCCGAAGATGTTGAAATAAACAAAAAATCACGAATTCGAAAGACCGAAATCAGTTTAGCCTCAGACTCTGCGCCAACTGAACAAGTGGAAACCGTTGAGCCATTGGAAATTAAATCTGAAATTACGCTGCCTACAAATATCAAGCCAGAAGTATCTGCACCAGTAACAACAGAACCACTTTCTAGTCAAGAATCTCCTGTTAAACAAAGGATTGTGAAAAAGAAACCCCAGATAAAAGCAAAACAGCAATTGGCACCGGAATCTCTCACCGCACAGCAACCAGAAGAAACAGAGCAGTTGGAATTGAAAACAGAAATAATGGTATCGTCTCATGCAAAACCGGAAGAATTTAAACAAAAAATGGCAAAACCCCAACAAGAGGTTATCACGATCGTTGAGAAGAAGAAGATTCCAAGAGTTAAAAAATCGGAAATCAGTTTAGCGCCCGAATCAGTCTCTGTCGAGGAACCTGAAACCACGGAACTTTTAACTCTAAAATCTGAGCTCGCATTACCTTTAGATATCCAACCTGAAAAAACGGAGTTGCTTCAACCAATTACTGTTTCCACGGTGGTTGAAACCAAGAAAAAGCCAAGAACTAAAAAGTCTGAAATCTCTGTTATGCCCGAGTCTGTAGCTGTCCAGCCGCCGGAAACAGCACAACCTGAAACACTCATATCCGAGTTCACGTTACCTTCTGATATCCAACCAGAAATACATGTGACGACTGAATCTAATCAGGTTACTCAAGAAGTCGCAAAGGAAGTTGACGTGAAAAATAAACCACAAACTACAAAGACCGAAATTAGTTTAGCACCAGAATTCGTCCTTAGTGGGAAGTCTGAGAACGCTGAAACGTTGGAATTGAAATCGGAAATAACATTGCCGTTTACTACTATCACTGCTGAGCCATCTACAGTGGACATGGAATTAAATGAAACATGTGTCGTTCCTGGGGTTGATGTCAAGATAGATTCAAAGGGAAAAGGAGCGAAAACCGTTAAGGCTCATGTTCGTAAAGAAATTGTAAAGCTTACTGAAACACCTCAAGAGACTACGTCATTACATGTTGAATGCGTAGAATCATCTGATTTGCAAATTGAAGCCTCCGACGCTTCTCATCAAAAGACGGCTACTAAGACTTTGGATATCCAGCAAGATGAGACTCATCAGTCTGAAATGACAATGAAATTGCCGTCGAAATCAAAAGGCCCAAAGAAGTTTCCCGAGAAAGTCTCTACTACAGAATCCTTGGAGCTAAAACCGTTGGATACCGAAACTATTTCTGTTGAAATCAAGTCCGCAAAACGAGAAATTCCTGGAGAGGTTCAAGCAGTCGATCAAGTTCAAACGGAAGGTTCTTTTTCATTGCAACCCAAAAAAGAAAAAGAACATTCAGAAGCGTTTAATTTGACATTAGAACGACCACTGCAGCATTCGTATGATGGAACAAACACCAAATTAGAACCAAAGGAGTCAGATACAAGGGTTGAAGGGGATATTCAGCAAGGAATTTCTATTCAATCTACGATAAGGATTAAAAGGCCTGAAGTTTTCAGCACTGAAATGTCTAAATCAGTAGAACAGGAATTAAAATCTGAACTGACGTTGCCATTGGATAGCGACCTGGAGAAATTTAGGATAACAACGTTGATGCCTCAAGAAGTACCGGAAGTTGCCAGGAATATCGAAAGTAAGACCACAACCGTTGAAACGGCAAGCAGTTTGAAACCCCAAAACGTTGATCTGGCTTTGGAAAGGAAATCAAATTTTTCCCTTCAACTAGATCATCAGTCGGATGTATCTTTACCGGAAGTATCAACGACAGAATTTCCAACACGTATTCCTACTACAAAAGACATTATTAAAAAGAAACCCCAAACAAGCGACGCAACTAATTTAATAACCAAATTGGCTGTTGCTGTTGAAGAGCCTGATACAACAGATAAACTTAGATTTAAATCGGAAATTATTTTACCTTCAGATTCTCAGTCAGAAGTGCTTACACCAGATACCCAGCAAGGGTGCGTTGTTCAAGTGACTGACGTTAACGTAGACGTGAAAAAGAAAAAGGCAGGGTCCGTAAAATCTGTAGTTCAAATCGAAGACGATAAAACTGCAAAGGAAACGTTCACAGAAAATCAATTCATGCCGATGAAGCCAACGAAAACTTCCGGAAAAGAAGAAACGTCGGTCTTTGTTCAACCAAAGAAAAGGAATGACTTAGATGACCTTATGGTTCCACTTGTTCTCAGTTCTCCTAAGAGACCGAAGAAGAAGAAAAGCCTGACTAAAAATGAGTCAACTTTACTAGCTGAACTAGCGCGACAAAATAAAGAAACAGAAGAGAAGGGGGTCAAGCCTCATGAAGAAACAATCGTCAATCTGCAACCGAGTGAGTGCCCGTTAGAGCTGACAGATAAAGAAAAAACAACCGGACAGACAACGGCAGTAGAAATACTACTCACTAAACAAAAAACTCCACACGCTGAAAGTACCGCGAAATTTGAAAAAGGGGAATCACCGGATTCAGAAACCACTATTACTTTTTCGTTGCCACCCGCTGTAGAAACACATCAAAGTTCAATTGATTTGAAGCCGAATGAACCAGAAAATATTTCCAAATCAGAAATAACATTTTCAAGCGGAAGTAGTAAAGATAACTTGGATCTTGACGAGACAAAATTTAGTACCTTTACTATCAAATCAACTCCAAAGAAAAAACATGACGTAAATGAAAAAACTGAACTAAACAAAACAATTGAACCAAAAGACGACCATCCAACGGTGACGGAAGCTGCTATTGATGTTAAGCTTCGCCTTGCGCCAAAAATAATTGCTCAACGAAAGGTATCGATCGAGGAGAAGCCATCAGTCGAGGAGACAGTTTTCCTAAGAACCAGTTCAGCAAATTTACCCATAGAGTTATCTACAGAGTTACCTACAGAGTTACCTACAGAATTATCTAGAGAACTACCCAAAGAGTTAGCTACAGAGTTAGCTAGAAAATTACCAACAGAGTTACCACAGGAGATTGAAGAGCTACTCGATTCTATTGAAAAAGAGGTTATTGGGTTTGAAGAGTCAACAGCACCGACAGGGGAAAATATTTTCGAAGAGCAACCAAGTCAGGTATTTGTCAATATGTCATCAAAAACTGCGCCCAAGCGAAATAAACCCATTAAAGGGAAATCAGTGGAACATAAATCTCAAGTAAAAGCACCATCAACAGATTTAATCGGTCAAAAGGAAATCGCAAATCCGAATGAAGACGAAGGGTCACCAGTTCACGAAGATTTTTTCGAATCGACTAAAGCTTGGACTGTGGGCGAAGATGAAGACGAAGACAAGACTTCTGAATTGGATTGCTTATTAGTACTACCTGAACGGCACAACGTTTTGGAAAGCACCAATGTAGAGATCGTTGCAGAACCTCTTGCTAAAAAAACTCTGAAATTCAAAGAATGTGACCCGTTGGAAACAATTTTTGATGAGAAAGTGCAAGAACCAGCAATCTCTTCTGGTGAGAAAGAAGCGACAGCTAGTTTTTTCTTTAAACCGTTTGATGCATCTAGTAACTTGTTTCATTCACCTGAAGAGACGATTCCCGATTCAAAAGAAACAGAAGTGTCTCTTCAGTTTACTGTGCCAGATTCAAATAATGGAAATATCAGGATTAGCGAGCGCACATTACCCAGAGGAAGTACTGCAACTGAGAGTCCGCCATTATCCATTAAGCACGAAGATTTATCTGAAGTTCAAGCTGAATTTCAAATTAAATTACCTGATATGGAAACCTCACTTTATGCACCTCAAAATCCATCAGAAGTGACTGAAGTCATAGTTGACCTTATGTTTAAAGCAGTGAAACATGCCCCAATAAAATTGAACGAAGGACCAACTTTGGCTTCGTTAATCGAACCCGTAGTCACTGTTGACGAAACTTTAGTAGTTACCGAGAAAGTGAGTCCTTCTTTAACGACAGACAGCGATAAAATTGTACACCGTAAGAAAAAAGTTAAAGGTGAAATAGTAACTTCCAATCTAAATGTTGAACCCGTTACTTCTCCTGAAATAAAACCCGAACAAGAACAAAATCCTTCAGCTGAGCTAGAAGTTAACCCGACTAATTTAGTGAAACGAAAGATATCCCCTCCACCAGAAAAGGAGTTCCAATCAAATGATACATTAATAAGCCAAGAACCGAAGGGTAGACAGGAAAATATTTATCCTCTAGATCTTCCATCCAGTTTAAAATCAGCTACAACATTCGAATCATCCAGCGTTATTCCACTTCAAGAAGAAGAAACAAAGGACTCCCTAAAACAACTTCAGACATGTCAGGATGTAGAAAAGGGATATCCTCTTCAAAAATCGGATATTTCCAAAGATAAAGACCAATCTCTATGCGTTACCTCGGTTCCTATTATTCCTATAGAGACTTTGTCTGTCAGCT
This sequence comes from Daphnia pulex, assembly GCF_021134715.1. NCBI lineage: Eukaryota > Metazoa > Arthropoda > Branchiopoda > Diplostraca > Daphniidae > Daphnia > Daphnia pulex. The sequence continues at coordinate 2,564,371 of NC_060021.1, read as the reverse complement.
CTGTCGATTCATGCGTAGTCCAACAGGTTCTTCCTGAACAAAGCACTGAAACAGTTGAGGACTCTAGCACTCCTATTATTTCGGATGTTCCCTGGAGACGTAAAGCAAAGCCTATCACGGAAAAGAAAACCCAAGTAGTCAGTCCTGAGGGACCAATTGTTGCGGTGGAATCAGTTGTTTCACCAAAAGAAAAAATTACAAAGAAGCTAATTGATCGACTTCCTAGTTCAATCGATATCTCTTCTATAGGTTCTTTAGAGGTGCTCTCTGATAAGATTGATTTAGTAGAAAACCCAGCTACTTACGAGTCAGCTACTTGTGTTGAGAGTGATGACGGTCTTGTTAAATCTACTGCCAATCCGCCCGTAACACTCATTTACCCAAACACAAACGAAGACACAGCTACGGTAGAAAACAAAATCATCCGTCAAGATGAAGCAGACATTGGTAGTTGGATTCCGGTGGCGGAAGACACGGTCGAGATGGAAGTCAAGGCTTTGGAAAGAGATGGTGTAGAAATTCCTGTCCTTCAACCTGTTGTACCTAAATATGTAGAAAAAACAATGCCTGAAGTAGATGTCCCTCATGTAGAACCGAGCGCAATTGCCACTCTGGAAACCAACGAGGAAACCGTCCCTGAATGGAGAAAAGCCAAGAAGAAGAAGAATCTCCAATTTATCGAAACCCCCCTGACCCAAGAATCCCAACCTTTGAACCGTGAGCCATCAAAAGGTCTTGTCGCGAGCGTCAAACAATTGGCAGAAGAAGAAAAAGTAACGACTAAAACATCGACCGAGGCTGTATCACTGAAAATGAGTAAAGTGAAAAAATCAGTTAAAGTCGATGCTGAAATCCATTCTAGCAAACAAGAAATGATTCCAAAAGATGAAGTACCAGTGGTAATCCAATCAAGCAAACGCCAGGAAGAATTAATCAATCTACCATCTGAAGTCGTCAAAATGACTGTTGAGCCGAAGATTGTAACACGGGCGAACATCGAAACAACTGATTTAACTCCTTCCATTACTGATTTGACCACAAAAACAACTCAGAAAGAATCATCGCCAATTAAGACTCAAGAAACCATTCAACTAGAACCAACTAAAAAAACGGAAGTGGAAATTACATCCGAAGCTGCTAAGCCACTGAAAAAAGTCAAGTCAGTTCCGAAACGAGAATTGGCAACATTTGAAGTGGAAAAAGTTACACTTAAACCCGTCAAGAGACAATCTGTTTCAGCAGAAGAGAAAGATGAAAAAGAAATCACAAAGGAATTATCGGTAGTCAAGGTAAAGTCAATATCGCGCGAAGAGTTACCTGACGTGCAGATGGAACGAGTTGATGCAGGTATCGAACTAAAGAAGAAATCCATTGCTACTAAACCATTCGACAAGGAATCGATACAACAACGTCCGGAGGCAACTCCGTTTCAACAAGAGTATCAGATCGAAAGCATTCGAAAAGATCAACCTGAAGCGCCAACACATACCTCCGAAATGTTGCTCAAGAACGTTGCAGTGGTCGAACAGAAAAAACAAACTATTGAACCACTGAATTTGAAATCTGTCCACTCAATAGAACCTGCTTTAGTAACGAAGCCGTCACCTCAGTTGGTTGAAGATGTAGTGGAAGTATCCAATATTGAAATCAAGAAGAAACCAAAAGTTAGAAAGGCTGAAATAAGTTTAGCGTCAGAATCTGTCGTCGCAGAGCAACCTGGCACAACTGCGCAATTGGAACTAAAGGCTGAAATGACTTTACCATTTGATATCCAGCCAGAAGAAACTAAATCGGTGAAAATTGAGCCGGTTCAGGTGTCAGAAGATGTCATTCCAGCCAAAGATATTGAAATCAAGAAAAAATCAAGAATCCGAAAGACCGAAATCAGTTTAGCCTCAGACTCTGCGCCAACTGAACAAGTGGAAACCGTTGAGCCGTTGAAAATTAAATCTGAAATCACGCTGCACACAGATATCAAACATCTTGAACCTGTGCCAGTGATGGCAGAATCCGTTACTGGCCAAGAAACTTCTGTTAAACATACAGTTATAAAAAAGAAACCTCAGATAAAAGCAAAACAGCAATTGGCACATGAAATTTTCACCGCACAGCAACCAGAGGAAACGGAGCAGTTGGAATTGAAAACAGAAATAATGGTGCCGTCTGATGCAAAACCGGAAGAATTCAAACAAGAAATGGCAGAGCCCGAACAAGAGATTGTCACGATCGTTGAGAAGAAGAAGATACCAAGAGTTAAAAAATCTGAAATCAGTTTAGCGCCCGAATTAGTCTCCATTGAGCAACCTGAAATCACGCAACTTTTAACTCTAAAATCTGATCTTACTTTAACTTCTGATATCCAACCTGAACCAAGAGAGTCGGCTCAAGCGATCACAGAAATTTCCACGGTGGTCGAAATCAAGAAAAAACCAAGAACTAAAAAGTCTGAGATATCAGTAGTGCCTGAGTCTGTTGTTCATCAGCCGGAAACAGAGCACCCTTTGACACTTAAATCCGAGTTTACATTGGCTTCCAATAGCCAGCCAGATGAGATTAAACCTTTGATGACTGATTCGATTAAGGTTATTCAAGATATCACCAAGGAAGTTGAAGTGAAAAAGAAACAAAGAAGTCAAAAGTCCGAAATCAGTTTAGCACCTGAATCCTTCCTTGTCGAAAAGTCTGAGAAAGTCGAACCTTTGGAAAAGAAGAAGATCAAACCCTTAAAGGTTGAATTCTTGGAAGAAGAACTTCCTGGAAAACCCCAAGAGACAAAACCACTGCTCATTAAGCGCAAAGACTCCTCTGATTTCCAGACTGAAAAACGGCTTGTTGCGCAGCAAACGACGACAGATACAACTTTAGAGAGCCAAGAAGATAAGACCCACCAGTCTGAAATGACGCTGGAACCATTGTCAAAGCCAAAAGTTTCAAAATCTATTCTTAAAAAAGTGTCGATTACAGCTGAAGCACTACCACAGCAAACCAGCACAGATATTGTTATTGAAACAAAGTCATTAAAACGTGCGACTGCTGAAATGGTTTCTGCAGTCGATCTACCTCAAATGGTAACTTTGATTCCACAAGAACCTACAAGGCAGATCGAACACTCGGAAACATCGAAGTTTACTTTGGTGCGCCAAAAACAGCCTGAAGTGGCAACCACCAAAATTGAACCAATTGAATCGCTTGTCACGAATAAACAAGATATCCCACAAGATATTTCCGTTCAAACTAAGCTGAGGAAAACAAAAATAACGGTTATAGACGACAGCACGAAAATGCAAACCATCAACATAACTCAAGCCCAAATGAACATTGGTGAAACGACATCGTCCTCGGTAACCGCAATGGATTTGAAGCGGCCAGAAGAGCCTCAAGAAAGTGTAGTACCAAATACTAAGATAGAAGAGGTTCCAGCGCAAATTAAATTAAAGAAGAAAAGCATAACAACGGTTGTTCAATCAACGAGCCAAAAAGAAGTATCGGAATTGCCACTTCAGCGCTGTGATTTACCCGAAAAACCAGCAGAACCAATCACGCAGATCGAAACGACTAAGATAGAATTGAAGCGACCCAAAGAATCAACTAAAAAAGAAGTTCCTGAAGTTAAAGAAATTTCAGCACCCGTTCTCCCAGGAATGTCAATTGCGACAATATCAAAGAAGCGAGATGCTCCCACAGAAATGACTGTGGTTACCTTGGAACACCCAAAAGAAACTTCTGCCATCGTCCCAGACGTAGAAGTCGAAACAGCTACTCAAGAATTCACGATTCAAGCCAAGTCTGAACAGACGATCCAGCCAGTGGAAGTTGAAACTTTCAACATTTCTTTGAGTTCTAAAGTGATGGACACTGAATCGTTAGAAACTGCACAGATGGAAGAATCTGCAGTTATCAAGAAGAGTAAAGAGACGACAGTCAAGAGGAAATCCAAAAAAGTGTCTCGAGAACATCGAGAAGCTACACCGGTTGCACCGCTGGTTCCAGCCGAATTCAGCGAGGTGGTGAATCCGACTTTAGAACAGGTCGTGGTGGACGAGTGTCGGCCGTTGAACGAAGAATATGCCGAACTCCGATTTCCAGAAACTCAGAAGGCGACCGTCGTGCAACAGGCAATGCCTCTTGATTCCAGCGGTGATTTTTCAGCCATTAAATTGCCTAGTTTTGTGTCAGCAAAGCCTAAACTAGACGTCCAAGAGGGCTTGCAGTGTGAAGAGATCCAGGTTATTCCTTTCCAGTCAGCTATGATATCCAAAAAAGCAGAAGCTGTTTCAGCATGCGTCGAGATGGTATCATCATTTCCGTTAGAAGTGGGAGAAATTCAGACCTTCAACAAACCGGAAAAGTACGTCCCGGCCTTGTTCGTCGCCACTGAAAAAGCTCGACCTCGCCTTACTACTGAGAGCGCTCTAATTACCACGGAAACTAGGGCCCCAGAGAGAGAAGGATCCTACACTGCCGGCCGATTACCACCAACCCAGCAAGCCAACGTTGCCTTGTCTCTTCGAGAATCGGCGTCCATCGGTTTGGATCGTCTCCACGAATCAGAATGCGCTCTTGCAATCGACCGGACACGAGAGACAGCCACCACTGCCATAGAACCTATTCATTCAATCGTGGCTGTTGTAAATAGACCCGAGTCCCAATTGACCGCCGAAGAATTGCTTCGGCAACCAGAGTCAATCAAACAGGTGGGCAAAATGTCCATCATTCCCCACGAATCGGTAGTTCGCGACGAAACACACACGACCGAAAGAGAAGTCAGCGGAGTCGTCAAGCTCCCGATTTCTGCCATGGAACGAGCCGAACCCGTCATGGTGACTTCGAAGAGCTTGTCCGTTCACACGCAACAACCTTACCAGTCTGGAGAGGTTTTAGAATTGTCGTCTGTTATTCCTTCGTCAAAGACGGCCAAGAAAGTCCAGGAAGTCAAAGAAACAGTTTCATCTTACCAGGTGGTGGTTGACGAAGCGACGGGCAGTGTAGAAGAGACTAAGACACCAGCCGGCCAGGAGGCAACAACTGGTTGTGTCGCACTGGAATCGGCGGCGACCACACAAAAAATCACCTACGAATCGGAAGGAGATTGGACTGAAGCGGACCGTCTTCCATCACTTCCAGCTCCAAAATCAACGATGGAAGCATTTTCAGTCGCCCAGACTGATTCTACCGTATCTGTCGATAAAGAATCTGCATTAACGCTGCCCGTTCTGCCGGAAACGAACCAAGCCAGTTCTAAGCTGGATTCGTTCATGATGTTACCCCGGGTATCCGCGGTTGACACATTCCAGGGAACAGAACCATTCGCCCAACCAGTAGTCGCTTTAGAAATGCCCAAGGTGGTTGGGTCAGCAGGCCAATCTCTTCCATCCATCCAGCAAGTTTACGTCGAAGAAGCGACTGCTAAATTCAAGCCAAAGTCTAGTCCGGATGCCAAACAAGCAACTCAAATCCACGACGAAAACGGCCAATCTTCAGCTCAGACGGGCGAGACGTGGACTCACGAGAGTGTAATTGACACTTTACCTGTTTTGGCAACTAGCGACCAAGCTCAAGTATCCCTTCAGCCTCATTTGGCCGTAGTCCAACTGTCCGTTGTCCCTTCTTCGGCGGGAGACATTTTCAAAGAAGAAACACCCCTGTTACAATCCGCCAAGACTGATTTGGTTCCCCTTCAAAGTATTGCATCTTCCCATCAGACCCCATCGCATGAGAGAGAAGGCCAGATCCTTAGCCATCCAACCATCCCAGCCCTCACGGCCTCCCTGTCCGTCCAAAATCCAATGGAGAGTTCGGTAACCCAAGAGATTCAAACAGGTTTCAAGGAGCAGTCCCTTCCTCAATTCAGCCGACCAGAGCTGGACATGGCCAGCTTCATTGTTACGGGTGACAATCGATCACTGTTGCCTGTCACGGCCGAGGTAGGTAGCGATGAGTGTCTAGCTACTTACGTAGTCGTTCCGGTTCCTACAGCGGAGTCCCGCCTGATCCACGATGTCCAGCAGTCCATCCGGGTGATGGCCAACGAGCCGGTGGAGAGAGAGGTCGAATTTGTAAGTGACACGATACCCAAACAACAGACACTCACACAGACGGCACATTTGGTCACCAGCGGAAGCGTCGTGACCAGTGAAGTTAGACCGGAACAGATGCCAAGCACGTTTCAGCAACCCATCAGTGATATAATTCCGCAGGCTTCCCAAGCCTGCCGCGTTCTTGCCCAGCCTACAATCCAACCTATTACTCTTACAGAGACGGCCACGAGCGAGAGCCTGGCCCCCATGCAGACTCAGCGGCCGGTTGAATCCAAAGCGGCACTTGAACTGCCAGAACAGCTGTCGTTGTTAGTTTCTCAGCATCAGCTGGTCGAGCAGGAGACGGTGCACCCTGATCAGCTGACTCCACAAAAGCAGCAAGGCAAAGTGAAATTGGCTACTAGAGAAGCCCTCGTCACGGATCAGCAACAGCAAGTCCAGCATGGTTCCGATTATCAAGTGGTAAAACCTACTGCAGTCTCACTTGAGGCAAAGATTGTCCCCAGTAACCAAGGTAAAGCTGCTCAAGTCACTGAAACTCAAACGGGCTCTTTTGCCGGCCAACTGCAAACGGCCGAACGAGTCGAAGAAACAGCACAACTTTTACTGGCCTCTATGGAAACCGCTACTGTCAGCCATGTGTGGGACTACCGAAAAGAAGCCGATTGGGTTCCCGCTTCCGTTCAGCCGGCCAAAAAGACGGCTCAAGCCGTCACAATGTCCGATCTACGCTCCGTTCAAGTAGAACAGACACAAACCGTTGAAGCTGAAGGCCAGCTTAATGTTGCCAAAGCCGTGATGGCGGATTCAACATCTTCCGTGACATCGATGCTGGAAACGCCATCTCTTTACTCGACGCAAGTCTTCCAAAAAGAGGAACCCCTTGAAGAATTCGTAGCTGGCCAGAGCCAGTCTGCCCGTCCCGTTTCCCCAACCAAGAAACAAACTGTCCAAATCTCTGAAGTCCAAACAAGCATCCACGAAAGTCCCCTAGATCTAAAGCGCCCCGTAGAGCAGACGGCCAAGGCCAGCATCCCTCAATCGGAGGTAGTAGTTAAAAGAGAAGATATTGTCATGGATTACGTCCTTCCCCAGAAAGAATTGCCCATCGAATCAGCTACACCTAGTGTCAGTTTTACCGAACAACGCGCAGTATCTGTTGGTCACGTCGTCGAATCCGGAATTCAGTCTGGTCTAGCGGCCGATTTGAAACCGGAAGAGAAAACGGCCATCAGACTCATTCCTGAACACGTTCAGACGGCCGTGGCTAGCGTCCAAGTGGCTTACAAAGAAGGGTTAATGGACGACTTCGTCACCGCCCAAAGCCAGACGGCCACCACTAAAACGGACAAAAAGCGAACGGTGGTCGTTTCTGAAGTTCAATCGGAGCTCAGCGAAATCCCATTAGAAAATCAAACGAGGACGGCCAAATTTGCCGTGCCCAGCCAACCTATTCAGGAGGCACCTGTCACCCAAGAAGTAACCATTATGGATTTCACTACACCTAAAACAATGGACAATGTTATTCAAGAAAGATCCACCGTCAACGTTACCGAGCAGCGAGCCGTCTCCGTTCAGCAAGTCGTTGAAGGATCGACCACTACCGAGCTTGTTCCAGAAGTCACTAAAAAAACCAAAAAGGCGACCAGAGCTCAGCTGGAAAGGACGGAAATTAGTGTGGGAGACGTTCAGGTGGCATTCAAAGAAGCCCCGCTCGAAGAGTTCAGTGCTGGACAAACGCAGTCAGCCCGTCTGGTGAAGGAAGAACAGCGAACAGTCCAAATCAGTCAAGTTCAAACTGAAATGAAGGAAGAGCCATTAGAAATTGCGGCACCTGTCAGCAAAACGGCGGTTTCCAGCGTTCCAGAAAAGCAAACGGTGGTCATCAGTCAGGACGTTCTGATGGACTTCACTGTCCCACAGACGGCCAAAGCTGTTGAAAGTGAAACTTCTGTCGTCGGAATTACAGAACACCGGGCCGTCAATGTTGCCCAAGTGGTTGAGGCGTCGAGCGAGACTCAATTGATTCCGGAGACGAAGCGGAAGAGCAAAAAAGCCAGTCGGATCTTACCGGAGAAGACTGAGACTAGCGTGCTGCAGGTTGAAACGGAAGATAAGGAAGCGCCAATGGAAGCGTTTGTTCCAGTTCCCAGTCAACTTGCAAACGTATCGACCGACGAGCAGAAAATGGTCCAAGTTACTCAAGTCGTTTCTGAACAACGAGAGACACCTTTGGAATCTCAACTTCCGGTTGGAAGAAAAGCCAAAATGGACGTCCAAGAAGCAGTAGCACGGACAACGCAAGAACAAGTAACGTTCGATATGTCTGTTCCTCAAAAACCGACAACGACGGAAACTGAGACGGCCTTTGTGGTTCTTCCAGAAAAGAAAGCCTTGTCCGTCGGAACTGTCGTAGAGTCTTCCGCCGAATTCGAATTGACTCCACGCGCCAGACCCGAGAAAAAGACGGCCAAGGCCAGCTTCTCGCCGTCGGAAGCTATTGTGAGCAGCCAAGACCTGTTGATGGACACCATTGAACACCAGGCCGAACAGAAGGTAGAGCTTGAAAAGCCGGTGGTGAAAGTAACTGAACAATTAGCGGTTAACGTGGGCCAGGTCATTGAAGGATTGAATGAAACCGAACTAGTACCGGAAGTCAAGAAAAAGACCAAAAAGGCAACTCGAGTGTTGTCAGAAAAGAACGAAACTTCCGTCCACGATGTTCAAGTTGCTTTCAAAGAAACTCCGATGGACGAATTTGTTCAAGCACCAGCTCAATTGGCCAGCAAATCTGCGCCAGAGGAAAAACGTACCGTCCAGGTGACTGAAGTTCAAACTGGAGTCAGTACAGTACCTCTTCCAGCTGCTAGACGCCCGTCTACTGAAACCATTAAGGCAAAACTGCCTGAAAACCAAGCTGCTGTCCAGCACGAAACGGTCGCCATGGATTTCACGGTACCGAAATCAGTGGCTACTGTAATAGAAGAAACACCTACTGTGAGTGTCACAGAGCAAAGGGCCGTCTCAGTCGGTCAAGTCATTGAAGGACTGACTGGAACCGAACTTGTTCCGGAAGTCAAGAAAAAGACCAAAAAGGCGACCAGAGTTTTACCCGAGAAAATGGAAACTAGTGTCAGTGGCGTTCAGCTGGCCTTCAAAGAAGCTCCGATGGAAGATTTCACTGCTGGACAGAGCCAAACTGCCGTTCCAGTTGCCGATGAGCGAAAAACAATCGAAATCAGTCAAGTGCGATCGGAAATCAAGGAGCAAATTTTGGACATTAAAAAGCCAATCAGCGAAAGGGCAAAAACCAACTTACCCGAAGTGGAAACGGCCGTCGTCACTCAAAACATTGTGATGGACTACACTGTACCTCAGACGGCCAAGGTTGTCGAGACCGAGAAACCTGTCGTCACCGTTACGGAGCAGAGAGCCGTCACTGTTTCGCACGTTGTGGAAGGCTCCAGCGAAGCGGAACTCCTTCCGGAAGCGAAACCAAAAACAAGGAAGGCCAGTCGTACTTTACCTCAGCCGAGTGAACAGATCAGCGTGGCTCAGGTGCAGTTTACGGAAAAGGTTGGCGATTTAGATCGGTTGCCGGTCGCAGTTCAAGCTTCCGCTCAGGATGTTCCAGTCGTCAAAGAGGTGGTCGATGTTGCTGAACAGGTATTTACCATTGCACCAGAGGAAGAGATCAGTTTCAGTGACGATAGCTTCCAGAGTTTGTCTTCCTCAACGTCGACATTGATTGAAGACACCATGATGACGGCCGCTAGTAGCCTGGAAGATTTGGTGGTGGATGTAGCCCAACTACCTGAAGTCATCCAAGAAGAGGAAGTTGAGGCTTCTTTCGTTTTGCCAACAAGTCACGAAGAAACAGTCTCTGAAGAGTTCAGTATCGGATTAAAACCCAAACCAGAGCCCAAAGTTGAATCGGAGGAATTCCAGGCAACTCTTAAATTAGCAAAAGAAGTGGTAGATGTCACAGCGACGAAAAAGATTGTAAAGAAGAAGAAGAAACCTGTTACAGAGGATACTGAAGAGTCTGTTACCATTCAAGCGACTAAGACTGTGGAACAAGTGGAGGAAAGTGCTGCCACTTTCAAATTGAAACCCCAAATTTCTCCCGAGATCCCAGTGGAAGACGTCGAAGAGGAGTACGTCATTAAGAAACCCAAAGAAACGGTTGCAACGGTGGAGGAATCTACCCTTTTAACATTGAAGAAATCGGTTAAACCTTACCAAGTAGAAGAGATCGAAGATTCAGTTAATGTAGCTTCCATCCGCAAAGTAGAACCTGTCGCGGTTGAAGATGTTGAACAGGGTGCCACATTGAAACTCAAACCGGTCAAGGTAATCGAGAGAGAGAATGTGGAAGAGCAATTCCAGATCGGGTTGAAACCAGTTAAACCCAAGAAACAGGTAGAAGATGTTGAAGAGAAGTTGACCATCAAACCCAAACGCAAAACATCGCAGTCGGTCGAAGAAGCTTCGGCGTCTCTAAAAACGGTCGTACAAGCAGAAGACGTCACCTTAAAAATGGTTCAAAAAGAAGAAGTTCCATATCAGGTTGAAGAGATCGAAGAAGAGATTCAAGTGAAACCGATCATTAAAAAGAAAAAGACAAAAGTCGTCACCGAAAATGTGGAAAGTGGAGCGACGTTCAAATTGAAAGAAACTGTCGTTGTTGCTGACGACGTGGAAGACGTCGAAGAACAATTCCAAATAGGTTTGAAACCCTTTAAGCCCAAGGAACAGGTGGATGATGTCGAAGAGAAGTTGACCATCAAACCTAAGCGCAAAACTTCACAAGCGGTTGAAGAAGCTTCAGCGTCCCTAAGAACGAGCGTACAATCAGAAGACGTACCTCAAGATGTCACTTTGAAAATAGTTCAAAAGGAAGAAGTTCCATATCGCGTAGAAGAGATCGAAGACGAGTTCCAAGTTAAACCGATCCTTAAGAAGAAAAAGAAAGTGGTCGACCAAGATGTCGAAAGTGGCGCAACATTGAAGTTGAAAGAGCAAGTCGTCACTGTCGATGAGGCGGAAGACGTCGAAGAGCAGTTCCAGATTGGGTTGAAACCCAAGAGGAAGCCCAAAGTTCAAATTCAAACTGACGACGTCGAAGGCGAGGCGGCCGTTACTTTGAAGCGCCCTGCCAAAACGGTGGTCATCCAAGAAACCACCGAAGCCGCCAGTTTAGTCATTCAGCAGAAACAGCCTGTCGATGACGATAGTTTGTTGACAACGACGGACCAATCCAGCGAGTCCATGACACAACAATTTTCAGACAGTGGTGTCGTTTCCATTACAGATGTTATCATCCAGCCGAAGAAGACGAAAAAATCCTACAGAGTCGAGGACGTCGAGGACGCTTTCGCCGTTCAGGCCCGCAACATGAAGGATAGCCTCGAAGGGGACGACGTCGAAGGTGGCGCTACTTTCAAACTGAAAACTGACTCCGAAATGGCCGAAGACGTCCAAGAAGAATTCAGTTTAGGATTGAAACCTCGTCGACTTGTCAAGCCCAGCATCTCCGTAGAAGCCGACGAAAGTCTACGATTCAAGATCCCAGCAAGGCCCAAGGTGTCGGCGCCGACTTTAACAGAGGACGGTAACACCCTGACCGTCGCCCGAGCGGCCACTTCAATCCTGGCTGATGCCGAAGAAGAGACCACAATGCCTTTGGAGCCGCAAGAGGGCGACGAGTTCTTCTCCCTGTGCTCTTACGTTGCTGACACGGAGGAAGCCATGAACTTGGTAGAGGGCGAAAGAGTTTACGTTCTGGAATGGCACAACTCTGACTGGTGGTTCGTACGCAAACACCTGACGGAAGAGACGGGCTGGGTTCCAGCTCAGTACCTCAAAGACGACACCAGTTACACCCACTACGTCAAGAAGAAGCTGGACGAGAAAATCAACAAGTTACCCGTTTTCGATTTCCCGACGGCCGACGAAACCAAAATCCAGGCTCCGAGATTCTTGACCAAGTTGCAGCCCGTTCGAGCACCAGACGGAAACAGCATCACCTTCGAATGCCAAGTGGAAGGCTCTCCGCGTCCGGTGATCACCTGGTTCCGGCAGACGGCCGTCATCAAACCGTCGCTGGACTTCCAGATGGTCTACGACGAGGAAGGTAACATGGCCAGCCTGACCATCGCAGAAGTGTTCCCGGAAGATGCCGGAACGTTCACTTGCGTGGCTAAAAATTCAGCCGGCTTTGCTTCCAGCTCTGCGGAATTAATTGTCGAAGCTCCGCTGTCTGACCACGGCTCCGACACGACCATAACATCACGTCGGTCGCTGTCCAGAGAATCATCGTTGATGGACATTTTGGAAGGCATCCCTCCGACCTTCTCACAACGACCCAAGACCAAAACAGTCGACGAAGGTACGGACGTTGAATTGGAATGCCGTTTGGTGGCCGTTCCGGAACCCGACGTGGCCTGGTTCCACAACGGCAAACGGATCAAGCCCAGTGATCGGATCGCCCTGTTGGGGCAGTCTGACGTCCACATGTATTGCAGCATCATCCAGATCAAGGACGTCCAGATGGCCGACGAGGGCACATACGACATTATCGCCCGCAACCGGGAAGGTGAAGCCGTCAGTCACGTCGTCCTCAACGTCAAAGTCAAAGGCGCTAAAAAAGCTCCACCGCAAGTGGAACAGCCGCTGAAAAATGCCATCGTCCAGATCGGAAATCCAGTCACATTGACAGCCAAAGTCACCGGAATTCCTACTCCGGTCGTCAAGTGGTATCGCAATGGCGTCGAGATCCAGACCAACGTGAAGACGGACGAAAGGGGCATCTCCACATTAACCATCGCTGCTGCCCAGCCAGAAGATGACGGCGATTACATGCTGAACGCTGAAAATGAACACGGGCAGGTCCAAACGTCCGCTACTTTAACAGTCCAGTTACCATCGAAGCTCCAGTTCGTCGAAAAATTCAAAGACATGTCCGTCGAGGAGGGAGAACCTTTCGAAATGAAAGCGACCTTTACGGTGGTTCCGGCCGAAGTGGCCTGGTACCGCAACGGCAAGCGTTTGAAGGCGACCAAATCGCTGAAAATCACGTCGGACGGATTGATCCACACGCTCCAGTTGTCCAGCGCCAGCGTCGAAAAAGAGACGGGCGAATACAAATGCGTGGCCAGCAACTCCAGCGGAATCAAAGTCTCCCACACGGCCAATGTCAAAGTCGAGTGCAATATTTTCGTCCAGCCACTGGAAGACGTTGAAGTCGATGCCGGATCGGATGTCGTTTTACTTTGCCGCACCAAAGAGCCCACCGAGGTGATTTGGTACCGCAACGACGTCCAGCTGCCTCCGCTTTTGCCGGGCGGCGACGGTCCGGTCCAGGAGAGTAGAGATAGAGAACATAAGTTGACGATGCGAAGGGTGGGAAAGAAGGAGACGGGTCGTTACAGCTGCACGTTCGAGAATCAATCGACCGCTTGTGTTTTCACAGTCAGGGCCGAGCCGGCGCATGAGTTCACCGCCAAGATCAAGGATCTGGAGATCAAGGAGCGCCAGCCGGCCGTCTTCACGGCCGAGGTCTCGGACGAGAAGGCCCAAGTCACTTGGCACAAGGACGGAGAGCCTCTCGACCAGACCAACACGGAGCGCTACGAATTCGTCTCAGAGGCTCTCAAGAGGAGCTTCACCATCCGCAGCGTCACCCTGCAGGACGAAGGCGAGTACACTTGCTCGCTGGCCGAACAGGAATGCACGGCCGAGCTGGTTGTCATCGAGCTGCCGCCCGAGATCACCCTGCGCCTCAAAGACGTGACGGTCCGTCGCGGTGAAGAGGCCAGTTTCGAGATCGAGTTGACCAAAGGCGACGCCAAGATCCAGTGGTTCCGCAACAGTGAAGAAATCCAGCTCTCCGAGCATATCCAGCTGGCCATCGACGGTAAGCGCCAACGGCTAGTCATCTACGACTCCGGACCGGAAGATGCTTGTGAGTACTCTTGCGTCATTGGGGATCAGAAATCCGCCGCCCAGCTCACCGTCTTGGCGCCCAGAGTGAATTTTGTGGCCAAACTGCCAGAGGTGGTGGCCGCTCCCATGGGCCAGGACGTGACGTTCACCGTCCAGCTGACTGGCGAGGAAGCCGACGTCACCTGGATGAAGAACGGAGAAGTCGTGGTCGAGTCCGACCGAATCAAACGTAAGTCATTTCTTTCTCTGATTGAGCGTGTTGTCTTATTATTTGATGTCTAATCAATGATTGGCAGTCATCCGAGACGGCTGTGCCCGGTCTCTGACCATCACCAAAGCCACCATCGGGGACAGTGCCGAGTACACTTGCGTCCTGGAGGCCATGAAGACGGTGACCGTGCTGACGGTCGAGGTGCCCAAAGTGCCGCCCAGTATCCCCATCGACCAGGTGCACGCCGAAGTATGGGTCCGTCGCGGAGAGGACGCCGTCATCGAGATCCCATTCAACGGGTTCCCGACGCCAAAGGCCGAATGGACTTTCAAGGGCAAAGCCATCAGGAAGACCAAGAAATCCGTGTACACCATCAGTGAAACTTCCGCCACGCTCACTCTCAAGTTGGTCGATGAAAACGAGGCCGGTGTCTATACCTGCAAGCTGTCCAACGAGTGTGGCGACGTCAGCGTGTCCGTCACTATCAAATTGATGGGTAAAACAGAAGTCGTTCATTTAAAAAAAAAATTGAATTTGAATAACAAATTAACTGAATAATTCCTTTTTAAACAAATAGAAAAACCGTGCAGTCCCAGCGTGCCAGAATGTCTGGAGACGGCCGACGATTCCATCACCATCATGTGGAAACCTCCCGGCTACAACGGTGGCTCTACGATCATCAACTACATCGTCGAGTACCAGGAGAAACAGACCAAGAAATGGATTACGGCTAACAAAGATGTCGTCATCACCGAGACCACTTACATGGTCACCAAACTGACGCACAACACCGAGTACAGGTTCCGCGTGACGGCCGTCAACACCGTAGGACCCGGAACACCGTCCAGCGAGTCGCTGCTGTACAAAGCGGCCAAAGCGGCCATCCCAGAAGCTCCAGTCATCCGAGAGCCTCTGAAGGACCTGACAGCCGGCCTGAAAGAAACTGCAACGCTATCTTGCATCATCGTTGGTGTACCACAACCAACTCTGAGGTGGTTCAAAGACGACGACGAATTCGTACCCAAATCTTCGTCGTACGAAAGTGGATTGGCCCGTCTGATCTTGAACAACACCAACGAAGAATCAGCCGGCCAGTACAGCTGCCGAGCATCCAACGACAGCGGTTCCTGTGAGTGTAGCTGCACCTTGATAATCCAGGAGGCTCCCAAAATCGTTCCGGAGAAGAAGACTAAAGTCTACCGCTTGCAAATCGAAAAGCAATGGTCCATTACGGCCAAAATAACGGGCTTGCCACGACCGGATGTCACCTGGACCAAAAACGGAGCCAGCATCGAAGGAAACACGCACTACATCGCCGACGTCGAAACCCAGTCCTCGACGGCCTGCTCCACCACTCTGACCATCATCAACACCGAAAGGACGGACACGGCCAAATACACTCTGACTGCCACTAATGTGGCTGGAACAGTCACTCACGACGTCACTTTGAAGATCAGCGGTAAATTTTTTAAAATTTATTTTTGCGGTTCATTTAATTCAAAGCTTTGTTTGACGCGCTATTAGACAAACCGAGCAAGCCTCAAGGACCACTAGTGGCCAAGGAGGTGGATAAGACGTCGGCTACGATGGAATGGAAGCCTCCGATGGATGACGGTGGCATAGAACTCAAGGGCTACATCGTCGAGTACAGCGAAATCTTCACAGAGCAATGGAAACGGGTGGAGGAGCTCTCTGCCAACACTATCTGCCACGTACAGAATTTGACTGAAGGTATAAGCTCAATCGACGAATTACTGATTAACCAAAAGATTAACCTGTGTCGAAACTTTTGTCCAGGATTGGAATACGTATTCCGCGTGAGTGCCGTTAACGACGTCGGCACCAGCGAGCCGTTGGATACCGGAGCCCCGGTGTTGATCAAGTGTCAATTCGACACGCCTTCGGCACCTCGCGGCCCACTGGAATTCTCGGGCATGACGGATACATCGTTGGTGCTCCACTGGTTCCCACCGGCCAGCGACGGAGGCTCTCCGCTGACGGAGTATCTCGTTGAGCGTCGCGAAGTGTCCAAAAAGGCATGGCAGAAGGTGGGCACCACCGACGGCAAGACGACACACATCGAGGCCCTCGGTCTCAAGCAGGGAACATCCTACAATTTCAGAATGACGGCCCAGAACCAGCTGGGATACGGGCCGGCCTTCACGCCCGAGGATGTCATCGTTGCTGGAAAACGAATCAGTATGTGACGACAAGTTAGAGCTACTTAATTAATACAAGAAATTATTTCATTCGATATTTTTTTGATCTGGCAGCTCCTCCGTCACCACCAAGCAATTTGCAAGTGGCGGACATCACCAGCCGATCGGTGACGCTGCAGTGGGCCCCTCCCATATCAACGGGCGGTGCTGAGTTGACCGGCTACATCATCGAGAAGATGTTGAGTGGAACGGACAAGTGGGAAAAGGTTGTGACACTCGACCCATCCGTCACTGTCCACTGCATTCAAAATCTCAAGGAGCGATCAGAGTTCTTCTTCCGCGTCCTCACCGAAAACCCGATGGGCCTTTCGGCTCCGGCCGAGACCGGTAAGGTTGCCCTCAAGACCCACGCCACCGTCCCGTCGCCACCTACGTCTCCGCTGGAAGTGCGGCCGGTTGGACCCAACTCGATCATTGTCGAGTGGGGCATTCCAGAGAGCGACGGCGGAGCTGCCATCGATGGCTACATCGTCGCCGTACGCGACAGCCGCAAAACCATGTGGATGGAAGTCGGCCAAGTTGGAGCCGACACCACCCGCCTCATCGTCAAAGACATGCAGGTTCGTTCGATACAATGATATCTAAATAAAAGATTAAAGAATATGTGAATTTAATAAAAATGTCGGTGTCTTATTACAGGAGGGTCACAAGTACTACGTCCGAGTTTTCGCCCGAAACGAAGTGGGTCTAAGCGAACCACTAGAAACCGAAGAACCGGTGAAAGTCATTCGACCACCAGGTAATGTTCATTTTCAAATTATTAAAACCCTTATTAGAGCAGAAGGCCTATTTTATTTGATACGCCCAATTTTTTAAAAAAGATTCAACCGAATTGAGCTGCTTTTTCTTAGTTGACTTCAATTATTATTGGGCAATGTACCAATAATTATTGATGTTCAGATATATCCTATATGTTCCCGGCATGTTGGTGATTTGCATGATTACACGTATCAAATATCCTGTCCGTCTTAGTACAGAGAGATAGGCCTACTTTTGACTTGTCCAGTTGTCGTTACATCCAGCAATGATTGGAAAAAAACAAACGAAAGAGTTTCAATGGTGACGACTGTGTGACATGTGTGTGACTGTGACTGTGTGTACAGATTACCTCGAACCGGGCATAGCCGGCCCGGCTCACAAGGACCCAACAGCGTCGCTGAGTCTCAGCACGGAAACGCTCTCGTCGTGGATGCGCGACGCAAACATGGATGCCGATATCCGCATCTACTCGCGCTCGTCCCTCCTCCGCCGGGACGAATACTTCTTCCGTGTCTGGTACTACTCCCGACAACTCTTCAAATAAAAAATAAAAACACCAGAGTCAATGCCACACGTTCAACGAGCTGACACCATCTGGTGGTCGATAGAGAATTGGTGTACATATTAAGAAAAGAATATTGAAAAAAGAACACAACCGTTAAGCTTGAATAATCTTTCTTCTTGTCTGAAATTAGCTAATCTAACCCTCACTGCCAATCTCAAGCAACAACACTATCATTGAAAACATAAAAAAATTTAACCTTGAAGTCATTTAGACGTTGTTATATGTGTAAAAAAAAACAAAAGCCGCGTTCAATCACTCAAAACAAAATCAAGTAAATCAAATAATACCTGTAAATGGCGAGTTGGAAAGGGGGAAAGAAGAAGAGATTTGACGTTTCTCTCTCTTCTGGTCGATATCGTGTGTCCACCCAGTGCAAAGCCTCCCAGTGGAGGGCGACGGTCACTCTCTCCATCTTTCTCTCTCTTGCTCTCATAAATACGGGTCCATTTGTAAAAACAACGCTGTGATTTTGACGCGCCTTCTATATACTAGCTTGTTATTAGCCAATCAACGAAAAAGAAATATGAAAAAAACATTGAAAAAACCCATCTGTGATGTTATCTCCCACCACCTTACATAATAATAATTAAAAAATATCGACAACAGAAACCAAAGAAAAGGAAAATCGGCAAAAAAAATGTGGAATATGCTTCGCTGTTTTTAGTTTTCGTTTTGATTCTTCTTCTTATTTCTGATTTGCTTTCATGCTTTGAAATTTTTAGACGTATATGTAAACATATATCGAGTTATTGACCCTATATACAGTATATTATTATTACCCGCCTCCCCCAAATAATTGTGGACAATATAAGGAAAGCTGGGGTTCTTTGCCTTTAAATAAACGTTTCGTTTGCCACTTCAACAAAACACTATTGATTCTTTCTTTAAAAAATAAATTCTTCTCAATTAATCTTTTCTGCTGCTGGTTATCGATTCAAATGGATAGCAGATGCTGGGCAAGCCAAAAGTGTGTGAATAGAGACTGTATACACATATATACTTAACCAAATTTTGTCGTATAATCTAACCTTCTCCTGAACGAGTTCCGAACTCGCGGACACCTCAAATAGATTGATCATTATTTTTTGCTGCCTTTTATAACATAGAAAAAAAAATTAACCAAGTCTCTGAGACACACTTTTGAGTTTGCCCGTCATGAGCACAAAACACACATGTGATTGTATAAATGATGAGAATACTGAATGATAAAAATTTTCCGCTGCTGGATGGATTACTTAGCGCCTATTATATAGTGGACATGGCTTCAGCAAATTCGCATCCATTGAGGTCACTTCGTGACGACATTTCGGCAAAAGGATTGTTATTTTTGTTTTTTCCTAACGTTGTGTTACTTCATCGACATCGATGTGGTTGTCTATAAACACAGAAATAATAGAAGTGCTGGAAGTCCCGGAACGTCCGGAAGGGCCGCTGGAAATATTCGACGTGGCGGAAACAAGGGCCACGCTACAATGGTACCCACCAAGAGATGCGGGAGGAGGTCCCATCATCGGTTACATAATCGACGCCCGAGAGTTAGACAAAATAGACATCATCAGGTGATCTTTAAAACCACTTTCTAACATCGTATACAAAATAACTAATTCTATAAGGCCAACTGCATTGCTCAAGCGCCAAATTAAGAAGTCAACTTAATATCTTTCTTAAAAATATAACAGAAAAACAAAGCAAAAATCCTTTTTGTATAATAGTTAGCGCACACATGCTGCGTCGTTTACGTCAAACTTCTGCAATAACATTTAGGCTATACGCTTCGGGTCTCTAGGTCGTAAATCTAAATAGCCGTGAAAATAGTCAACAAAACGACGTGGCGTAAAACGTAGGTTGGTGCATACCAATACAAGAAAAGGCACTCAGAAGGTGCCATTAATTTTCCTCAAGAGATTTTGTCTCGCAAT
Source organism: Daphnia pulex (assembly GCF_021134715.1). Taxonomy (NCBI): domain Eukaryota; kingdom Metazoa; phylum Arthropoda; class Branchiopoda; order Diplostraca; family Daphniidae; genus Daphnia; species Daphnia pulex. The sequence goes on along the minus strand of NC_060021.1, from coordinate 2,544,713 downwards.
CCTCCACCCTTTTCGTTTAAAAAGAAAAAGCGATAAAAAAGAGTGGCTTATTTGGGTAAACAACGCCGAACCGCCCTATAACCATTATTTGACTACTTTTGTTGTGCTCACTCAATTTGGCTTGGAAATCAGATTAGTTTACATAACAACGTCATCAGCTGAACGAACGAAATAAAGAAAGAAAAATGACGAAAGGAACTTTCTACTCACCCATTCAGCGGAGATTAGATTAGATTAGCATTGCGGTCGAAATTGATTATGCCAAGAGTTTCGAGAGATTGAAGTAACTAATCGTTCTTCCGAACGTTTTTATCCCTGGAGCAGTGCGGATCGCGCAGGTTAGATTGTAAGAATATCAGGATCGTCAATGCTTCCGTTCTCCAGTATGGACTGCTGTTGAGATGAACGTTGACAAAAACGTGAGATAAGAGCTGAGATTGCTGAGACCCAAAAGGGACGAGCATGTAGCTTTGACGACTCCAGACAACTAGACGACAAAATATTCATTAGTTCGAAAGAAAACTTGTCGGGCGGAAATTACACGGGTTTCACTCAACACTTTGATGACTTGAATACGCATGAGTCACTCACATTTACTGTGCCTCTAAGACGAGCAGGGATGCATTCCAGCTCAGACGCTTCCTACCCAGAAAAATTTAATTTGGGTTGTCGGGCTTCAGAGTGTACAGTAATAGAATTATGCGCTGCATCGTACGAGGATGCGCTTCAAAAGAACAAGAGCCAAGCGGCAACGCATTAGACACAAAATAATTTGTGTGTCTGTCTTTAACTTGATTTTGAACGGGAAGCAAAGATTTGTTTATTGCCGCGTAATCTATAACACCCAGTAGGCCTAATGGAGCGCCAGCACATAGCACAATAAATCAGATTGTGATCGACTATCGACTGCGCTTTTTTCTAAAATTTTTCTGGTCAAAACGACTAAAACGGCGACTCTGTCAAATAATTTTTTCTACCCTCTTGTTAGACGTATCTATTCATTCTCTAATTTTCTAAAATTATTATTTGGCTTAAAAATTAATCTGTAGCGTATATTTTTGGATCATTAGCTCCTAGATGTTCCTCCTTTAATATAGTATCATGTAATAATAATTTGGATCATTTATGGCTACAAATAAGAAAAAACCAAGGAAATGCAATCGCTGATTGCAGAAATTTGATTTTAAATAACCTTTAAAAGAACTTTAAAAACGTAAAAAACTCATTTGGCATTACTTCAATTTCGATTAAAATTAGATTATATTAATATTCCCATAATAATTTTTGCATACACATTGCATTAAATCACCGTTTGATTAATTACTAGTTCAAATTCTTCTTATTCTTTTACTATCTTTTCCCATTTGATTTTGTGAGGACAAGGTATCTGGGTTTAAATAGTGTATTCAGCACAGGCACATACACAAGCGATGAGAATTGAGAGGGAGAGTAGAGTGGGAGAACTGAGAGGGAGAATAGAGAGGGAGGATGGAGAGGGAGAATAGGGAGTCGGCTGGCTGCTACTGGCGAAGGCAGAGGAAGCGAACAGAGGCGAATGACGACTGGCGGCTGCTGACTGCTGGCTGACCGCTGACTGCTTCTGCTGTGCGACTGACTACAGAAGATGTCCTGTAGGTAATGAATTAATGTCCTGTTAATGTCGTGAAACAAATGGCCATGATTATTAAATCTTTGAGGATATTCCGTAATTGTGTCCCGAACTGGATCCTTCAATTCTTTTTTCTTGCAACAAAAACAAAATACGCCAAAAGTTGTTGTTGCGTCACTTCCCGTTCAAAGTAAAGTTAATGACATAAACATTTCTTTTAATGTGCTAATTGAAATTGCACCTCGGCTTATTGAAAAAATGCGCCGAAACTATCCGATTCTATTTCCTCCTTTTGGGGGTTTTTGGGGACAAATGGAAAACTTATGGTGGACATGAAGTTACATAAAGAAATAAATGTAGACTCACCGAAAAGGAAACTGATCCAGGCATTGAGGTATCTATGTCCGCGAAATATGAAACTGCTTTACAGTTTACACAGGCTGTCTACACGCAACTTTCATTCGGTCCGTTCATCAGATACTGCGCCGCCTTAAAACAAAATCTGCTGCTGCTGTAAAACAGAACTAATACACATCATATAGCATAATAATTCAAATTCATATAAAAGTACGCAAGCCGCAAAGAAATGGACCTGATCACTGTCGAAAAGGGTATAATGCCTTTTACTAAAATTGTGATGGGCGTTGGTTGTTGCAAATCGCAGTAAATAGAGGAAGAGTAGGGAAAAGTAAAAAAAAAATTAAATAAGGGAAAAGGATCGGAAAAGTATTTAGAACGGACCAAAACAGGAAGCGCTCGAACCACCCCTTTCCAAAAGTGCAACAATAACGTTCCAACCCCTACCTCCTACCCATCTAAACGGGTGAACCCCGCCGCCCACAAACAAAACAGAATATTGAATTCATTTCTGTGACTCTCGTGACTGTCAGTAGCATTTTGAAGTCTTATGACTTCGATCTAAAAAGGGAAATTGTGAGTTGTGACGGCGATTTGAATTTAGGTCTATCGTAAAGTCTTCAAGTGATGCCGATTTAAGAGTTGTGATAAGATGCGAGTAACGTTTTCACGATATGTTTGCAATCTGCAGCTACTTGGTGAACGTAAAAATTCAAATCATCCTTGCATGGAATAGCGTAAGTCATGTTATTAGCCAAATTAAATAAGCGTGCATTCAGATGCAGGTAGCCTTAGACAAACATAGTGAAATACAATCTTTATATGACTGTTGTAAATAAAGAGCGTGCGCTTTCTCGCTACCACAGCTGAGGCAACAAAATGACTAGACATTTTCTTCACTATTGTTTACGTCGTATGTGAAATTTCTCACGCCAGTTGTCGTGTTATCTATGCACTTGCTTCTTTTGAATGAAATAGTTAATTTACAAAAGATCCTTTTGTAAATTACTTCTGAAAAGAAACCTCTGCTTGTGTGAATTTAAACTAGAAATTACTTAGAATTCATCATTAATGCCGGATTTTATTTTATTTTCTATAATACATTGAACACCGATCGAGACACCAGTCATTTAGAATTAGTGCCACCCACCTGTACGTCAGCTATAATGGAAGGACTGGAACCGGGACGACTCTACCAGTTCCGTGTTTATTCTGAAAATGCCGCCGGAATGAGTGAAGCCTTAATTGGACCCCGATGTGTACGAATACAACCCGGAATCGGTAATTACTCATCTTCATTTATTTGACCAACACAGTCAACACACACTTCCCTGCTTGTTCAAATGCATCAATTTTCCCAAACAAGCCCAACAGGTCGGTGATTTATTTCGTTGAGCCTAGCGCTTAGTTATTATTAGATCAGCCGTATGTTTTTTTTACTTCAGAAATCGTGAAAACCTTGCCGAGTTTCGTCAAATGATCCGTTACTTCCAACTTTTCGGATGACGACTGTGTCATTTGAAAAACCCCAAGAAGAAATTCGAAGCGGAGCCCCTTTTTTTAAAAATAGACGATCCAGCGCGCCGTACAGTGTCCGGTGCCAACAGAATTCTTGCGGATATTTTCCCACCGTCTTGTTGTCTTCGACGACCTCTCCCCCCCCCCCCCCCCTCTCTCTCTCTCTCTTTCTTGGCCTCCTTGTTGACAATCCGGCCTATAGGTCTAATCGTATTTCCTTATCTCGGATTTTTATTTATAAACATCAGACGAGAGATTTACTGTGTATGATTCCGCTTTTGGCGCGCTATACGATCGTTAAACATTTGAGCGCGTTCAATGACTCCCGTGGTATTTTAATGATTACTACGCGGGAATTTCACTATATACACTCTTTGTTGATAGGACATAAGAAGCTGTCAAAGTGTACCCCCCTTTTTTGTAATTTTTTCCTACTGACTTTAGACTTTTTGACAAGAAAAAAGACAGCACTGGCGGGCTGATTTGTGCTAGACCACATGAGTCGGGATCTGGCAGACGGCCACTAGCGCTGGGGCGGGATTATATTCGCGGCTCCTCATCTGTGCTGCTCCCGCTCCTAGTCACATTTGTGTTAGTCGTTTGCCAGCCAAAAAAGAGAGAACACAGAAAAGCAAGAGTAGAGTAGTAGTATCATTCGCCGTTGTGCCGCGTCCAGTTCAAGACGTCCTTATTTTTTCCTTTGCCCAGAGCGCCATTAGCAGCAGCAAGTTCATATCCACAACATTTCAGTGCCGCGGATTACCCCCACGCTTCACTGTGCCATGGACTTATTTGTCCGTCTGCTGTTGTAGATCACCTTTTCTCTTTGCCTGTGCCTGTGCGTTGTGTGAGTGAAAATGGGCAACAACAACGGGAAAGAGTCGGGCGGCGCTGCAACAGCGCCGTCTTCTTCTTCTTCTTCTTCTAAACGGCGCGGTATTTATATATTAACCGAGGAGTGAACAGCTATTAATAGTCTGATGCCCGTCTCCCCGCAACACGGCAGACCAGCAGACCCATTTCTTCCGGTATACTTATATTGCTTGTTTATTTTTTTGTCCCTTTTTTTTCTCTTTTTCTCTCGGTTGCTGCAGCCCGGCCGAGTTGTCCTGGCGTGCCGACCGTCGTTCCACGTCAAGGTGGCGATGCTTTCCAACAGCTGGCGTACAGTAACAAACCGGACGACGCAGTCATTATTCAGTGGGCTGCACCCTACACCGACGGTGGAACGCCCGTCAATGGTTAGATAGAACCTGCCATGTCCTACACAATCCACTAAAGATTCCATCCTTGTCATTCCATTGCCGAGCGCTCAACAAATTTCTCTCTTTCATCCCCCCCAATTTCGACATTTTTTCGTTGTTTTCCATCAGGATACTCCGTCGAGAGGAAGGCGGGACCGAACGGCCAATGGGTGCGAGCCCATCCGCTGGATGTCCGAGAAAGCGAGGTGACGTTGACGGGTCTTATTCCTGGGCAGGATTACAAATTCCGCGTGAAAGCCGTCAACGCTATCGGATGGTCGGAGCCGGGAAGTGAGTCGGAGTCGTACCGAGTTCCCTACGATCCCAACAACGTTGTCAGCCCGTCGTTCAGCGTCGGCCTGCGTGATGCCGTCGTCATGGAGCACGAGAAGGTCGAGTTCAGGGTGGAGGTCCAGGGCATTCCTCCGCCTGATGTCCAGTGGATCGTCAACGCATCGTCCGATGCCAAAGTGATCGTGACGGAACGAGATCCCGATTCGGGAGTCTCGACCTTGGTCGTCAACGACGTCCTGGCTGGCGACGAAGGTGAAGTCAAATGCGTTGCGGTCAACGATGCCGGTCAGTCTACCTCATCCGCAATTTTGACCGTGGAAGGTATAAATCTATTTAGTCCGGAAAAAGATTTTGATCGCATTAATTGATTCATCATTGGATCGATTTCGGAAATTGATCGCAGCTCCACCCAGGGCCGTCTTGACCAAGAAATACGAAGACGGATTAATTTTCGAAGATGGCGACATCATCCGATTGAAAGTGGAATTTACCGGCCGCCCGAAACCTGCCGTCACTTGGTACCATGAAAACCAACTTCTCACGTCCGGCGGACGTCTTGAAATTGAAAATCTGGCCGACTGTACCATCCTGAAAGTCGCCGAGGCAAAGCGCTCTGATCGAGGCGAATATTCCGTCAAATTGCAGAGCGGACTGGGCGAGGATAGCGCATCCTTTCTCGTCACGGTGGCCAGTACGTGCACCATTCCGATAAATGTGCCTATGAAGACAAATTTCCTATCAATTTCTTGCTGATTGATTACAGATCGGCCGTCAATGCCGGGCAAACCGCTGACTGCAGACGTTTCGGAATCAGTCGTCTCTTTACACTGGGATCCATCCGAGGATGACGGTGGTTGTGAAATTACTTGCTACATCGTCGAATACAACCGGGTAAGGATTCTGTTCCATTTCTATACAATTTGGCTAAACTACTAGAATATAAAAGAAAATTTCCTTTTGACATTCGCGGTCCAGCTCGGTTGGGACATGTGGCTTAAAGCGACCACTTCGAAGCAGCCGCACATTCGTCTGGGAGATTTAATCCCTGGATCGACTTACGTCTTCCGGGTGAAGGCGGAAAATCCTTTCGGCGTCAGCGAGCCGAGCGCCCAGAGCGATCTGGTTTGCCTGCCCGCTCGAAGGTATTAACACAGAATGAACGAAAAGATCAAACAAAAGCTGCATGAATGAAACTGGCTGTAACTAATCAAAATAAAACTCGACAGTAACGAAACGTCATGGGTTCCGGATGTGACGTCATCCGAGCTGGTCGATCCTGACGACACGACCATTTCCAGTTCTAATTTAGGTCCGCGCGACAGCGACCGGCAGGTCAGCAGATCCGGCGATCTTGATTATCTGCCTCTAGACGCTTCGGAACTGGAACTTAGTCGGTTGACCGATCCTTCGGTGTTGGGAGCGCCTAACGGAGGTAACTATGGCCGCCAGCCACGTAACACTAACGCATCCGTATGGCTACTATAAAAAAACATAAAACGAAAAAAGCAAAATTTAATACATAAACACAACAAGCCAACACTTATTCGAAATAAAAAACATACCAAAATGGGTTGAAACACGCACGCACAACCAGCACACACGAAACACGTACGCCAATTTGCACTGATGATGTAACCCCAGATGAATCGGTTTTAATACAATTAAACAACACTTATCAAAAACCCATCAAAATATGAAAAAACAAAAAAACAGCACTTACAATACAAAAACAAAAAATACGAGTCCATAACCGGGCATTTATTAATAAAAATATCTAGCTCCGGATGAGGACGATCAAATATATATATGCGAGTTTGTGATTTTATTGTTGTTGTTGTTGCTTTTGTACAGCCATGGGCGGGGCCGTGTTGATGTCGGAACCGCCAAACCGACCCGGCGAAATCGAACTGGACCCTCGTTACGCGTTCAGTGCTTCGGCCGTCTTGGAGAAAAGGGCCGTGACTGTATCGTCCCAGCCGGGATTCACGTCCAATGACGTCCTGTCTGGCATAGGTTCCAGCACTTCGAGGAACTCTTCTTCGTCACCTTCCGTCTCGCCGGAACGTCCCTCGCTGGAGGACGCCCTTTCCTTGGACGACGACAGCAGTGAAGGCAGCAGCCATGACATTGTTAAGCAGCCGACTGAAACGGTGGAACAGCTGCCGTTGCCGATCCAGCAACGCGGGTTCCTCCTACCTCGATCCCCTGCCAGACTTTTTGTGCACAACGCTATCGTGCAATCGGCTCTCAGCAGCGTGGCCTCGTCGTCGGCGCTAGTGACGTTATCGGATGTTATGGAACAAGTGGTGGTCGAGGATCAAGTGCTGGCGCCCGATGCTGAGAGTGAGACTCGCCAGGAAGTGCTGGAGCAGATCGAACAAGACCTGCAGGACCAACTGGAAGTGCTGGATCGAATCGAACTGGACATTGGGGAGAAGCAGGAAGCTGATGTAGACGGAAATGAGGTGGAATTTATTGCTCAAGCTGATCAATCGTCGGTCCAACTGGAACAAAGTGATGCTGAGCCAGCCCGGCTAGACGAGGAGACAGTGATTGAAGAAATTAAGCGTCAAGATCAATTTGATTTGATGAATCCGAATTCTCAGCCGTCGGACGAGATGACTCGAGTGAAACCGTCGGAGCCTGACGAGATCGAGCTGGCCTTGGCCGACCAGCAAATGGAAGTGCCAACAATTCTACTCCAGGACAATAACGACATTCAGCATCAGCAGGACGTTATTCCGGCGATGCAGTCGCATCTCGCCGCCATCGACTCTGGCGTCTGCGAGCTAATGGCTCAGCGAGGCAGCGACGGCGAGGGCCAGCACAGCACGGACCAGTACAGCGACGCCTACATGACGGCCGTGGACTCGATGAGCAGTTGTGACTTTGGAGACTCGCCAGAACCAGGTATAATTTGAAGAGGTGTCACTGGAGCGGAATGTCCACTCCAACGTATATATTAACCTAACCTTAGCTTTTGAAAAACAAGAACACGACGGGAGATATAACAAGCAAACAAACAAATAACATACATGTGTAAAGGGATATTTTTAAAAAATTCATTGATGACGGACACACCTGCGCTTTCGCCGAGCTTTCGCAAATGATGATTTAACAGTTTCATTAGTGCTGGGTTTAAAGAAGAAGAAAAAAAAAGTGAGACGGGAAATAGTCGCATTTTTTGTTTTGGCAGGGCACAACCGCGCGTGGCTATAGGTGTTTGCACTTGTTACGTTTTCAGACATATATACCCCCTCTATTTCTATCTATGCGTTTGTGTGTGTGTGTGTGTGCGTTCTGTGTACGGTGGCGTGCGTGTACATGGTTGGGGGCGGATGAAACAACACGAAAGCTGTGATGTATTTTTAGCCTAGCTTGTTTGGGCGTCTCCCGGCCAAAGAGAACCAAAGTCCGTTCCTTGAATCCTTTTTTCTTTCTTCCTTCTCTTTTTTTCCTATTTTCTCGTTTTCCCCCGAGGAACAGCAAAAAAATGTTAAACTTGTCGCTTTTAATGAACAAATATAGGCCTTCGTCAAGGAAAATCAACAAAAGCCACAAAACAAAAAAGAAATATCTCGAGAAAAGAACAAAACCAAATGAAAATAGCGACCAAAAAATTTTCAGTTCCTTTCTTGCCCGCGTGTGTTTAGAGAAAAATAAAGAACGTCAAGCATCCAGCCTTTTTTCTTCCAGGGTCTGGATTATTCTCTGCCGGTCTGATTTTAGAACTCAGCCCAGTGTATAACATATACCCCGTTGTTGCCCGGTCGCTGAGTTAGGGGGCGAGAGGGTTCTCTATTGCCAGTCGCTCACGAAGCTCCGTCTCGTTAGGCCGGACTTTGATTTCTTTTATACTGGTGAATGATTTCAATTTGGTGTGTTTGCATTGGCAGACGGTTTGGTGCTGGACCAACCCCTGAGAGGTGAATGCCCTTCTCCGACTACTAGTGTCAAGCGAACCATGGATATGGACGAAGAGGCCGATCTCGTCCCCGATGCGAGCGCATTCATGGGCTCGGACGGCAAACCCATCTTCTTGCGCTGCGTCACAGATCAGACGGTCAAAGTGGGATCGAGAGCCCGTTTCCTGGCCGAAATCATCAGCTCTTCGGGCCTGGTTGTCACTTGGCATTTCAATGGATTGCCCGTCTTTCAGCCGGGTGAGACGGCTCACGGACGTTTCAAGATCCTGCAGGAGGGAAATTTTTACTGCCTCGAAATTTCACCGGTGGCCATAGAGGATGAAGGAGCCTGGACCTGTCGGGCCTCTTTGGCTGACAACGCCGGTTCGGAGGAAGGTGTATCTGCCACCGCCCAGCTTCGCGTGATGGTGCCAAAGAGCTACAAACGCCCCGAATTCGTCGAAGACCTCCAAGCCATTTTGACGGAAGAAGGTACAGTATCTCTCGAGTGTAAAGTGGTCGGCATCCCGACGCCAGTCCTCCACTGGTTCAAAGACGGGAAAGAAATCAAGGCCGGCGATGTTTTCGCATTCCGCGCCCCTCAGACGGACTCGACGGCCGAAGAGACGGCCACTTCGCTGGGAATTTACTCTTGCGAGGCCATCAATTGCATCGGCAAAGCCATTTCAACTTCGCAAGTGCGAGTCAGAAATGCTGTCCAGCAGCAGCCGCTGACTCCGTCGCGAACGAATAGCCAATCCGAATCGACCGGACCGCCCGTCATCATCGAGGAGCCGTTCAATCAAAAGGTCCGAGTCGGCGAGGACGTCCGCTTCACAGTGCGAGTGATGGTACCGCCCTTGCCCTCTCAAGTTAAATGGTACAACAAAGATGTGCCCAAGGAGGCCAGCTCCAAATACGTGGTGGGCGAAGACGGCCACGGTGGCTACTCGCTCGATATCACGCCGACGGATATCGACGACGACGGCGAGTGGAAAGTGGCCATCAAAAACGAAGGCGTCGACGCCGAGTCCAGCGCTTCGGCCGTTTTGACTCTTGTCGTGCCCAAGAACTATCGACCCCCTCGGTTCCTCGAAAGCCTCAAAGCCATTCTGACGGAAGAAGGACTCGTCAGTTTCGAGTGCAAAGTTGTCGGCTTCCCGACACCGCAGCTCCAGTGGTTCAAAGATGGCCAGGAGTTGAAACCGGGCGACGTCTACCAACTGAGCGGCACCAACTCTCTGGGATCTTACTCTTGCGTCGCCCGCAACTGCATGGGCCAGGCTGTCAGTGCCGCCGAATTGACCGTCGACGACATTCAGAACCAGCTCAACGACGAGGAGCGTCGCCAACTGATGGACTCTCACCGACCGCCCATCTTCACGCAAGGATTGCGTTCTAGTGAGTCCCGGGTGGGCGATCCTCTTCGACTCACTGTCCAAGTGTCCAGCACGACCGAGAGCTTCTTGGTTACTTGGTTTCACAATGACGAGCCGATCGATCTGGACGAAACGCACAAATTCCGCAGTTTGAAAGAAGAGGCCGGCCTCTGCCATCTGGACGTGGAGCCGCTGGAATTCAGCGACGAAGGCGACTGGAAATGCATCGTCATCAACGATTTTGGTCACGCAGTCACCAGCTGCTCAGTCAAGTTATCCGTTCCGCGATTTTTCCGCAAACCGCATTTCCTGGAACCGCTCAGGGCCGTCCTGTCGGACGAAGGGACTGTCAATTTGGAATGCAAAGTCATCGGCGTTCCGCAGCCGTCTTTAAAATGGTACAAGGACGGCGTTGAGCTCAAGCCGGGTGATATTCACCGCATCATGTCCGGCCAAGACGGAACTTGCTGCCTTGGCACGTACACCTGCGAGGCGCACAACTGCATGGGCACGTCGTCCAGCTCAGCTGCTCTTCTAGGATTCGAAGATCGACCCGAAGCCGAACAAAATGTCTCTTTGGCTCAGGAGGAAACTTTATTGGACACTGAACCTCGGAGTTACATGACGGAGCACCCGCGTATCGCTCGTAATCCATCGCTGTCAACGATTCAGGAGGAGCGCTCCTCGCAAATTTCCCTGTACGAGACGGCCAATGCCGAGGACACGCTTACGGGCGAAGAGCGGGCCGAAATTAGCGTGTCTCTGGACGGACGAGAAGTTTCAGTTTCGTTGTACGAAACGCCTGATCTGACTGAAGAGGAAGCTCAACAGATTGTAGAACTCTTCGCTGAGGAATTATCTGAGCGAATTTCGTACAAGAACACAACCGAATTGCCACCCTTGCGATTTACTCGCGAGACAGCCACGTCTGGCTCTCTATTAATGGAAGCTGTCGTCATTGACGTACCCATGGAAATAAATGGAAACTCTTCTTACGAGAGGACTCTCAGCGATTTATCGTTTGAGGAGGCGCCAACTGAGGCGGACATTGAAGAACTGTCTGCCATGGAAGCCTTGATCATAGAAGAAGCAGACATGCGCAATGATCCTTATTTCTTGGACGATTTGACCATTCCTGATCTACCCTATGAGGTCAACGATGTCCGTCAATCCATCACTGGTTTGCAAGAAGCCTTCCTCATTCAGGAAGCCAGTCCGACAGAGGAAGAACGACAACTTCATTTGGAATCACACAGTGGAGGGGCCACTCCGGTGGTCATGTCGCCACGGCGGTTGAGCATTGAACGTGATGCAGCTAAGGTCGAGGAAGATTTCCAGGCCATGTTAGCTGATGGTATTCAGTCACCCGTCGACGTTGACTATTATTCTCCGCTAGAGTATTCGGATAGTTGCAGCGTTCCATCTTCTTCCCCGCAGCCAGATTGGCTTGTCGAAGAACCCATCGCTGTAGCAACGCCGGTGGCCGCCCAACAGCCCGAAATAATTGAAAGACCGGTTGAAAAAACTGCGACGCCTACGGATGCAGTTGAACCCTTGCCAGCTGAAGTGACGACTGTTGACCCAGCGCTAGCTCCCCAAGTACTCGAATCAGCGTTAGTGTCAGAGAGAATACAGAACTTAATGATGTCCAATAAAAGCTCGCTGGACATACGAGAATCAGCAAGCGAGACGGAAACATCGGCGGACGAGAATTCACAGCGGTTGATGAGCGATTATCTGGGATTGGGAAGAACGGATTCGGTATCTTCGGCGAAAAGCGAATTGCAAAAAGCGAGCGAGATATCACAAGCTGAGACAAGCCAGTCTAGCAGCACTCTCATTCAATCAAAATTGTCAACCATTCGTCTAGGGTCGGATCAGACTATAACTTCCGGTGCCGATACGCCGGAATCTGGGGACCAGTCTGGGCTACTTATTGAGGGAATTCAGGTCACAAGGCGGGAAGATGTGATATGTGCACAGGAATCCTGGAATGAGGCCAGCCATCTGGCAAAGACGATGGACACGTTAATGGATGAGCCTCCTGTAGAAGATCATTCGGATGGATTGAAAGAATATCCATCCACGTCACCTACTCGCAATCTTGTATCTGAGCTGGGAATAGGCCAAGAAGAAAAAACATCTGATTTTGTCAGTGAAGAAACAAGAGCTATGGTTGCTTCGATCTCCTCAAGTGACGCTACACGTAGACTCCAAACTGAAAAAGACGCTGAACAAGAAAACAATCGAACCCAAATATCAACGGAAGCAAGTCAAGCAACTGAAACAACAACAGAAGAGTCCAAAGCTACGTCGATAGATTTCGCAGATGATATCAAACCTATCGAAAATATTTCAGGAGACAGAGATAAAGCTGAGAGAAGAAAAACAGAAGGTGAAGAAAAGAAAAGTTTCCAGAAGGAAGCCGATGAAGCAGAACAAAAGAAGAAAGAAGGCGAAGAAAACGATCGCCTCTTAGAAGCATCAGAGGAGAAACAAGGTCTCCAGAAAGAATCAGAAGAGAAAGACCGTCTCCAAAAAGAAGCCGAAGAAAAGGATCAGTTCTTAAGGGAAGAAGTGAATAGGCAACGCCTCCAGGAAGAAGCAGAAGGTAAAGATCGTATCCAAAAGGAAGCTGAAGAAAATGAACGGCTTCTAAGGGAATCAGAGGAGAAGCAACACCTCAAGATGGAAGCAGAAAAGGATCGACTCCAAAAAGAAACAGATGAAAAGGATCGGCTCCTGAAGGAAGAAGAAGAGAAGCAACGTATCCAGAAAGAATCTGAGGAGAAGGATCGTCTCCAGAAGGAAGCTGAAGAAAAGGATCGGCTCCTGAAGGAAGAAGAGGAGAAGCAACGTATCCAGAAGGAATTAGAGGAGAAGGATCGTCTCCAAAAAGAAGCTGAAGAAAAGGATCGACTCCTGAAGGAAGAAGAAGAGAAGCAACGTATCCAGAAAGAATCAGAGGAGAAGGATCGTCTCCAGAAAGAAACTGAAGAAAAGGATCGACTCCTGAAGGAAGAAGAAGAGAAACAACGTATCCAGAAAGAATCAGAGGAGAAGGATCGTCTCCAGAAAGAAGCTGAAGAAAAGGATCGACTCCTGAAGGAAGAAGAGGAGAAGCAAAGTATCCAGAAGGAATTGGAGGAGAAGGATCGTCTCCAAAAAGAAGCTGAAGAAAAGGATCGACTCCTGAAGGAAGAAGAAGAAAAGCAACGTATCCAAAAAGAATCAGAAGAGAAGAATCGTCTCCAGAAAGAAGCTGAAGAAAAGGATCGGCTCCTGAAGGAAGAAGAGGAGAAGCAAAGTATCCAGAAGGAATTGGAGGAGAAGGGTCGTCTCCAAAAAGAAGCTGAAGAAAAGGATCGACTCCTGAAGGAAGAAGAAGAGAAGCAACGTATCCAGAAAGAATCAGAGGAGAAGGATCGTCTCCAGAAAGAAACTGAAGAAAAGGATCGACTCCTGAAGGAAGAAGAAGAGAAGCAACGTATCCAGAAAGAATCAGAGGAGAAGGATCGTCTCCAGAAAGAAGCTGAAGAAAAGGATCGACTCCTGAAGGAAGAAGAAGAAAAGCAACGTATCCAGAAAGAATCAGAAGAGAAGAATCGTCTCCAGAAAGAAGCTGAAGAAAAGGATCGGCTCCTGAAGGAAGAAGAGGAGAAGCAAAGTATCCAGAAGGAATTGGAGGAGAAGGGTCGTCTCCAAAAAGAAGCTGAAGAAAAGGATCGACTCCTGAAGGAAGAAGAAGAGAAGCAACGTATCCAGAAAGAATCAGAGGAGAAGGATCGTCTCCAGAAAGAAGCTGAAGAAAAGGATCGACTCCTGAAGGAAGAAGAAGAGAAGCAACGTATCCAGAAAGAATCAGAGGAGAAGGATCGTCTCCAGAAAGAAGCTGAAGAAAAGGATCGACTCCTGAAGGAAGAAGAAGAGAAACAACGTATCGAGAAAGAATCTGAAGAGAAGAATCGTCTACAGAAAGAAGCTGAAGAAAAGGATCGGCTTCTGAAGGAAGAAGAGGAGAAGCAAAGTATCCAGAAGGAATTGGAGGAGAAGGATCGTCTCCAAAAAGAAGCTGAAGAAAATGATCGGCTCCTAAAGGAAGAAGAAGAGAAGCAACGTATCCAGAAAGAATCAGAGGAGAAGGATCGTCTCCAAAAAGAAGCTGAAGAAAATGATCGGCTCCTGAAGGAAGAAGAAGAGAAGCAACGTATCCAGAAAGAAACAGAGGAGAAGGATCGTCTCCAGAAAGAATTAGAAGAGAAAGAACGACTTCAGAAAGAAGCTCAGGAAAAAGATCTACTCTTAAAGGAAGCTGAAGAGAAGCAACTTTTCCAGGCGAAAACAGATGAAACCGAGGAAACGAAGAAATATATAGAAGCAGAAGAAAAGGATTTCATTCAGAATGAAACTCAAAAGGAAGTGGATGTAACGGAACGACTCTTAAAAGAAGAAGAAATGGTCCTACTTCCAAAGGAATCGAAAGAAAATGAGAGCAAACAAGATCTACAAAAGAAAGAAGTCGAAGGAAGTCAAATCAAAAATGAAGATAAATCTCGCATAAACGAAGTTGAAGAACGAGCAGTTTCTTACAAACAATTAGACAGCTGTAATACACGATTAAGCGATAGGCCTACTAAATTACCATCGGGAGCAGGAGTTACCGAACTTATGGAATTAGAGAAGCATTCAGTAGGTCTTCTAAGAAATGTGGATCGTTCCCGTTTGGAAAAAGTAGAATTAGAATCTAGTAATTTTGCTGAAAAGGAAGTTGTTGGACAGTTGGGTTTCAAAGAAAGATCCAAACCGTCAACTGAACGACCGCTAACTGAAGACGAACTTATTGAGAAGCAAATTGAAGAAGAAAAACGAAATCGTCGAAGAGAGGCCGCAGAAAGACTTTTACGAGAACAAGAACAAAAATGGGCATCTGAACAATCTGGGAATGAAGGTGTCAAAGAACATAGACATGATGAGAAAATTCGACTTGAACAAGCAGAAATGCAACAGGCTGTGGATGAACATATCAGAAAACATAAACAAGAAGAAGAAATCATTCAACGAGAAGCAGACGAAGAAAGGGTACAACAACAAAGACAAAAAGAAGAAGAAAGGCGAATCCGTTTAGAAGAAGCAGAAAAAATTCGGAAGGAAGTGGAAATACAGGAGCGACTCCGAAGGGAAGAAAAGGAACGAAAGCAGCTAGAAGCTGAACGAATTCGTCGCGAAGAAGAAGCAGAAGAATGGGCATTGAAAGAAAAAGAGAGAATCCGGTTAGAAGAAGAAATTCAACGACTTGAATCGGAACGCATTCGCATGAAAGAAGAACGGCGATTACGACAAGCCAAAGAAGAGGAAGAAGAACGACTCCGACTGAAGAAGGAGAGAGAAGAACGTTTACGTCGCGAACAAGAAGAAGAGGAGAGACTTCGCCAAGAAGAGGAAGAGCAGCTAAAATTGATGAAGGAAGAGAGGGAACGCAATCGAAAACTGAAGGAAGAGGAAGAAGAACGGATGTTGAGGGAAATAGAAGAACGTTCTCAAAAGAAGAAGGACGAAAATGAACGAATCAGAAAAGAAAAAGAAGAGGAAGAGAGAAAGAAAAAAGAGGAGGAGAAACTTCGGCGAGAGGAAGAAGAGAAAAAGCGTATGGAGGAAGCTGAAAAACTAAGAAAAGAAACAGAAGAGAAAAGCAAAGAGAAAGAAGAAAAACGAATGAAACAGGAAGAAGAAAAGCGAAAGCGAGACGAAGAAGAAAAGAAAATCAAAGACGAATTGAAAAGACAGAAAGAAGAAGAAACCAGAAAAATTTTGGAAGAGTTAGAGACGAATCGAAACAAAAGAGCTCTTGAAGAACCAATTCAGCCTGAAGACGAACGTATTGAGGCCGAAGTTTCTTTAGATAAAAACAAAAAAGATTTGACAGAAAATGTTAAACTAGGCAAAGCCCAGAAAAAAGACGACGAAGAACTTAATCTTTCAGACAAACACATTCGCCAAAAAGGAGACGAAAAGACCACAATGAAACAAAGGGAAGAGAACATCGAAGAACAGAATTTAAAAGGAGACGATGATAAAATCGTGAAACAAACGAAGGGAAACAATGAGGCAGTTGATTCCCTAATCAAATCGAAGGAGCAACAACAGGAAGTCGTTGAAGAAAACCAGTTGAAGGAGCAGCACAAGGAAACCGAGCATGAAAAGCAGAAGGATCAACAAGAAAAGGAGTCCAAGAGAGCTGAAGTAAAAAATCTGAAGGAAACAGAACAAGCGATCAAGGGAACCGAAGATAAGAAACTCAAGGAGCAACAAGAAAAAGAGCGCAAGGAGGCAGAAGAAAAGAAATTGAAGGAACAACAAGAGAAGGAGCGCATAGAGGCTGAAGCTAAGAAAATAAAAGAGCAACACGAAAAAGAACGTAAGGAGGCAGAAGAAAGAAAATTGAAGGAGCAACAAGAAAAGGAGCGCAAGGAGGCCGAGGAAAAGAAGCTTAAGGAAAAGCAAGAAAAGGAGCGCAAGGAGGCAGAAGATAAGAAGTTGAAGGAACAACAGGAAAAAGAGCGCGAGGAGGCAGAAGATAAAAAGTTGAAGGAACAACAAGAAAAAGAGCGCAAGGAGGCAGAAGATAAGAAGTTGAAGGAACAACAGAAAAAAGAGCGCAAGGAGGCAGAAGATAAGAAGCTGAAGGAACAACAGGAAAAAGAGCGCAAGGAGGCAGAAGATAAAAAGTTGAAGGAACAACAAGAAAAAGAGCGCAAGGAGGCAGAAGATAAGAAGTTGAAGGAACAACAGAAAAAAGAGCGCAAGGAGGCAGAAGATAAGAAGCTGAAGGAGCAACAGGAAAAAGAGCGCAAGGAGGCAGAAGATAAAAAGTTGAAGGAACAACAAGAAAAAGAGCGCAAGGAGGCCGAGGAAAAGAAGTTGAAGGAACAACAAGAAAAGGAGCGTAAGGAGGCTGAAGCTCATAAACTAAAGAAGCAAAAAGAAGAGAAGGAGCGCAAGGAGACCGAGGAAAAGAACAGGAGAGATCAACAAGAGAAAGAACGCAAGGAGGCAGAGGAAAAGAAATTGAAGGAGCAGAAAGAAAAAGAACGTAAGGAGGCAGAAGTAAAGGAAGAGAACGAACGTATAGAGGCCGAAAAGAAGAAAAAGAAACAAGACAAGGAGCGAAAAGAGGTAGAAGAAGCAAAAATAGAACAGAAAGAAAGAGAACGCAAAGAAAGAAAGAAGAAAGAAAAGCAAGAGAAAGAACGTAAAGAAGCCGAAGAAAGAAGCATCAAGGATGAAAAAGATAATGATTTGAAGAAAGGAGAAGAAAAGAAACTGAAAACTGCAAGAGAAAAAGTTGGTACTGGCGCGGAAGAAAAGAGTATTCAGGAGCAACAAGAACAGAAATACGTCGAAGTTGAGGAAAAAGATGTGAAGAGGCGATCAGAATATGAAGAACGACAAGGTGATGACGCACACCCTCGGTCGGGTGACGAATCCCCTGCGCCCAATAAGGATCGTAGGAGAAGAACAGTCTTACAATCAGACGAGGAGTCAACTGCCGAAAATTCTTCCGATTACTCGACCAGGAGACGTACCAGAGTTTGTCCCCCTGAAGAATCAAGATATGACACTGGAATTCATACAGGAATTCGACGTCGACCTGTGCCAACTGTTATGGAAGAAACTGATTCACTTAGTCCGCTATCCTCTGGCTTTGATAGCTCTCACAGACAACCGACTTCAGGTGACTTTGATGTACATTCGAGAGCAAGATTGATCAGGGAAGATATGCGTCATGGAATTCGATCTTGTTCTGCCGGTGTCGTTCTTAGCTCAATGCGATCTCGTACTAGTCAAATGGAATGGGACTCTTCGTTGAGATCACACGAGGTATCACAATATTTGTATATGGTTACATA
The DNA here is from genome assembly GCF_021134715.1 of Daphnia pulex. Lineage (NCBI taxonomy): Eukaryota > Metazoa > Arthropoda > Branchiopoda > Diplostraca > Daphniidae > Daphnia > Daphnia pulex. The sequence continues at coordinate 2,526,500 of NC_060021.1, read as the reverse complement.
GTTGCAGACGATTTATCTTTTTTTTTCTCGCAGGACAACCGAAGAGATCCTTCAAAGAAGCCCAAATTCAGTTCAAAATTACGAGACATGGAAGTGGCAAAGGGTTCCAGGGTCAAGCTGAGTTGCAGTTTGCTCTGCAGTCCCGAACCCGAAATCGAATGGTTCCGTAATGGCTTGTCGATTTTGAAGAACGTGGACAGTCATAAATACGTGATTAATTGGAACCCAATCGGCATCGCAAGTCTAGAGATACGCGACCTCTGCCGCTCCGACACTGGAGAATACATGTGCGTTGCTCGCAACCACCACGGGCAGGCCAGCACTTCGGCCGATCTTCGAGTCAGAGGTGATTACGAACCCAAAACGAGTTCACCGTCTTTCACCTCGGCCATACGTGATGTCTACTATGACACAACCGACGAGTTGGTCCTGGAGTCTATCGTCAATGGCTTCCCGACACCCAAGATCACTTGGATGAAGGACGGAATTAAGTTGCATTTGAGTAGCCGTTACAAGCAAAGCGTGGACTTGGACGGGCGTTGCCGCCTGGTTGTTCACTCGCCTTGTGCAGGCGATTCGGGTCAATACACCTGCGTCGCTCAAAATGCTTCCAGGAAGGATGAGATTTCTACCTATGTCGTCGTTCCAGGTACGTAAACCGGTTGGACCCCGATCCATCATACCATAATGACCTCACTTTTCGTTTTGTTTAGAACACGTTTGGGACACGGAAAAACGCGCGATGAAGACTCTCCCAAGTCATGCCGGATATTCTGGGGGTGGGGAATTCCATCGTCGAACAGCTGCTGATAAGCTGGCTTCTTCGGGAGACACCCACAGTTTTGATGGAGGACGTTACGATGGAATAGGTGCCCAAGATGACTCGGCTCATTTTGTTCAGCTGCCAGAAAGTACCGTGACTGTGGGTAGAGATCGCGATCTCGTCATCCAATGCCGTGTCCGAGGACATCCACGTCCCAAAGGTAAAATCAAATTACTCTTCGTATCCCGCCCATTAAAATGCCATCTAGCGGTCAGAATCTAAACTTTGAACAGTGGCCATTTTTGCAACCTAATCTAACACTAGAGTTTGTGTAGTGTTTACCATTACTTACGTAAATAATAAGATCCTTATTAAATAATGATGTAGTAACGTTTTTTTAACTTTTAATCCCACTACACAAAAAAATAATGCGTGGAAAACCCTCTAAGAAATACTTACGCAATAATTTTTTAAGCTTAAAAATATTGAAAACGTCGGAAAACGTCTTGAAAAATAATTTTTAAATGTTTTCAATTTGTAAAAGAAAGTTTAAACCTTTTTTAAGCTTAGAAAAGCTCTAGAGTAGAATTAGCTTCAGATACCTAATATTTTACGCAGTGTTCAACTGTCTATCGATTGCCACCGTAAAAGTTAATTTTCCGTATTAAATATTTCAAAATTAAGTCAATTAAAATAGGGTTTTATTTGTTCGTTTGGTAAAAAATTTCATAGTGTTTCCAGTTTCAAAAGCAGCCAGAGATGTGCAAGTTTTGAAACTCCAACAGATTTATGGATCGAGAATTGTGAGGCTGCGCATATAGTTGCGTATATACTCTTTGAATGCCATTTCGTTGGTTCATCGAAGCAGAGTAGACTTTCTTTTGTAAGCGACTGAAAAGATTTTATTTTTCTATTCAAGTTTCATTTTCTCTCTTTTGGAATGAGTCACTCGCAAAAATCTTCAATAGAACAGAAAAACTTTTTTTTTCTCTTGGGATAGGATTTTGATTTACGGGTTTGATGTATCAGAATCCACTTGAAGTCGAGACAAATGGCCGTGTTTTTTTTTCTTAGTAATAATGACTGTTATTCTTTGGCGTTCCCCGCAATTAATGCATCTTCTTCTTCTTCTGCCGACCACCAAACGTTTTTCAATGGTTGCGTGTGTCTTCCACGTCCAACAGTGACATGGTTGAAGGGCATACGGGACGTGGTCGAATCTGGACGGCCATGCGTGGAGATGGACGGCGACTCGTACCGTTTCATCCTGAAGAAAGCCAATTACGGCGATGGTGGGACGTACATCGTCAAAGCCAGCAACTGCCACGGCAGCCAGAAAGCCTACTGCACCGTGCGCGTAAGTTATCGAGTCGATCACGAGCGCCTTATCTCCCGGCCGCAAGCCTGTCATCCTTTGCTGTATATATCCTTTTGGGCTTTTGTAACAGGTCAAGGAAACGGCCAACTCTTCCGACTGGGATTTCAAGGACTCGCCGGCCATGCAGCAGCCCGCCGATTTGGCCGAGTGTCGAGTCAGACGATTCAACAAAGGTAACAAATAAAAATAAAAGACCATTTTGTCACGCCCGTGGGGGGAGAGCAGCTATATAGCTAGAAAGACGGGGACCGGCCAAAAAAGGGTCGTACGCCACGCGTATTGTGTCGTTTTATTGCAAACAGTGCGCGAGCAAATTGCTGCTGATGGGGCCGGACGGCCCCAGCCATTCGTCATCTTTCAAATGGAAACTTATTATAACACAAACACAGCACTATGTCCTTTTCATGGGTGTCCTCTCTTTGCTTGGGCGATGCGCAATTGTATTCCGTTTGGGGCTTCTCCCGCTCGACGGCCGGCAGCAGGTGGGCAAAAGATCAAGATAGAGAGAGGGAGAGAGAGAGAGAGAGAGAGAGCTGGCCCACGTCAATATATCCTATATAGCGGGAGAGCGTTTCTTGCCTTTGATAATGGCTTTTCGGAAGCTAAGAGTAATTATAGACAGGCCGCGCTCAACTTTTTTTTTTCTTTTTGGTGGTGTTGGATATGTATAGCTCCTAGCGCACCGCCTAAGGCTCTTATTCCTTTTTAAATATTTCCAGTTAAAGAAAGAAAGAAAGAAAGAAAAAACAAGAAAAAGAACTATTTTTTTTTCGCTCCTGCTTACAAGTGTACCATTACAAAACGTAGGAGCATATCAGCATATATCCAAGTCTTTGGGGGTGTTATAAGTCATTGCCGAGTATGGGTATCCATCCGAATTCGATAGCCCACAGCACCTTCATTTCACGCCTCTCTCTCTCTCTCGTTCCTTTTTGCTGCCCCGGCTGTTCAAGGAATGCCGATTTGAAAGAGATCAGCGGTGTAGACAAATGAGCCCAACAATGACTCGCTCATTTTGGGTTTTTTTTTTCTTTGACTTAAAATATACGTTGCCCCCACCATTTTGGGTTGGTGTTTGAACAGATGTGCCGGGTCCGGTTCCAGCTCCTCCGACGGCCACCGTCACGGGCAAAAACGTCGTGTCCCTTAGCTGGGCCAAACCGAATTACATTGGCGGAGCGCCTATTTTGGCGTACAAAGTCGAAGCCTGGCTCCTGGGCGAAGGAGCCATCTGGATAGAGGTAAGAACTTGATTCAACTCAATGCAAATCCAATTTTACAAATAGAAATTAAAATTGAAAATAATCAACTATTTACGCACAGGTGGCTACGACGGTTATTACCAGCTCGGACGTGTACAACCTGAAGCCGGACCGTGAGTATCTGTTCCGGATCACGCCGAAGAACAAGTACGGGTGGGGCGAGTCGCTGGTGTCGTCGACGCCCATCCGTACGGTGAGCAAGACGGGCCTTCCGCACTTCCACCGCCAGTTGCACCCGCAGATCAAGGCCATGGAGCACACGGACATCGAGCTGCTGACGGAGGTGACGGGCGAGCCGACGCCGCAGGTCGAGTGGTACCGCGACGGCAGCAAAGTGGACGGCGTCAAGAATCCGCGCTACGAGCTGCGCTCCATCCGGGCCGACTGCCGCCACGCCCTCACCATCCACGACGTCCAGATGGAGACGGACGACGACAGCAAGTTCTCCTGCGAGGCCGTCAATCCGGCCGGACGAGTCGCCACTTTCAGTCGCGTCCTCGTCGTGACGGACGAACGCGTAGCCGAGGCCGACGCCCAATTCAGACAGTAAAATAAAAAGAATATCAAAAGAATTTCATTTCATTCAATTTTATTTTTATTTCAAATTCGTCTCGGAATTTGCATTTTTCACGGACATCATTTTGATTTTATATTTATTTTTTCGGGAAATCTTTCAGGCAGTTGGATTGCCTGAGTTGCGGCAATGACAAGACGCCGATGGCGCCTCAATTCACGATGAGGCCGCGCGACCGTCGGGTCCAAGTCGCTTTCCCCGTCCGGCTGACTTGCCAAGTGATTGGTTTCCCCAAGCCGGACGTCACCTGGTACCACAATCACAATCCCATCATCATCGGTGACGACGGTAAAATTCAATTTTCTTCTTTTGAAAATATAAGAAAACCCAAAAAAACCAATTTTGATTTATCCTTTTTTTGTGTATTTTTTGTTTGTTTTTTTGGGTTCCGTCGCAGATCGTCACAGCTACAGCGTGGACGGCAATTTCTACACGCTGGAGATCGCCACTACCAAATTCGACGACGCCGGCGTCTACAGCGTCCAAGGCCGTAATTCTTCGGTATACACAAGTCGTCCATTATATTATCTCTCTCAGAGATTTTTGTTCTGAGATGATGGGGGGCCGGTCTCTCTCTCTCTCTCTCTCTATGTTCATCGTTTGATTTAAAGACGGGCATAACTCTGCCAATGATCCAAAATGATGATATTGAAAGCAGCGCTATTACGCCGGCCCGGATTACCCCTGTCCGACTTTAACGGTTGATTTTGACCATATCGGTTCGGTAAATACGTTGGACTATCGTCGGCGGCGGATTTTTCTTCAGAGCCGTTCAGAGCCTGGCCGATGCTGGTATTCCCGTCATTACGATCACGAATTTGTTTAGGAGGGCCATTGATGATTTGGTTATGCTAATTAGAAGTTAGTCATCGACGGTTCGCTTTTTTCTTCTTCTTCTTTTTTGTTGAAATCTTTTCGGGACCGTTCGGGACAGACGGACATTGGATAGAAGGGAGAGATAGCGCCCGAACGGGTCGTGAAGAATTTCACTTTACGATCTATCCTTCTTCTTCTTCTTCTTCTTCTTCTTCTTCTTTTTCGCTCTTTCGATATCATTTTCTTGGATCTCTATAAACATTTGTATTTTGTGTGATGCCGTGCGTCTGATTTTTTCTTCTTCTTCTTATTCTTTCTATCTTTTTTTTGTTTATTATATATTTTTCGCTGCTGCTGCGATTGCAACTCTCTCGTCGGTGGGGAAAACAAAAAATCTAAAAAATCAAAAGGGCGCGGTGGGCTGCCAGTGCTGCCTGGTGGTGGACGGAGGCATTCGGGCGTACGTCATGCCCTTTTTCACGCACGAACTGGAGGAGCGCAACGTGTCGGAGGGCGGCACCGTCTCGCTGATCGCCCGCGTCGAAGCCTACCCGGCCGTCGGGGTCCTCTGGTATGGACACACACAAAAACATCATGCATGCAGACTACCTTACCTACCTACTTTACCTACCTACCTACCTACCTATCTACCTTACTTATATAATCTCCAGCCAACCAGCCAGCCAAACAAACAAACAAACACGGGCCATTGTTTACGACATTTGAATGAGAGGAGGAGGAGCGGGAATTTGAATGGGACAAATCCTTTTTCTTCAATTGTGATCCCCACCCAAAAATGAAAAGAAAAGAAAAGAAAACAAGACTCTGCATCAGCAATGCTAGATGATAACCATCTCCACCATTTTTCCCTTTTTCCATTTGTTTTTCCCTTTTTCCTTTTTTATACATTTTTAAAATAATAAAAACTGATTGATTGATTAAATTGTACCCCCCTGAAGGCACCGGGACGGGATCCGCCTACGTCCTTGCCGCCAGTACGACATGCGACTGGAGTCTGACGGCTCGGTGGCGTTGGTCGTGTCGGGCGTGCTGGCCAGGCGCCACGCTGGCGTCTACACCTGCACCGTCACCAACGAGATGGGCCAGGTTTCGTCCAGCGCCCGCGTCACCGTCAAACCGCAGCGGCCGTCAGCATCTTCGTCGGCCGACGGGGCCGGCGTCGCCACCGATCACGACGCCATCGCTCTCGGGTAAATTATACAATTTACACATCTACCCATTTGAATTTTTTCCCACTTTTCGTAATTGGCGCCATTAGCAGACAGCAATCTATCAACGTTCCGACACTATGCGCGGCGGGGAAATTTGAAAAAATTTTGAATTTTTTGATGGGGAGTTGTTTATTTTTTCAAAAAACGGTGCAGGTTCACGGCTGGCGGGTCATTCACGACCAACGCAAATGCCGCCGGGCTTGCCGGCCTGATGGGATGCGCGCGCATTCCGAAAGAGAAAAAAATTGCGCATCACGAAAGAGAAAAAAATCGACACAATACGGCACAAAGCGTTATTTTTTCTTTCTTTCTTTCTTTCATTTTGATTTATTTATTCGCTTTCGGGAGAGAATAGAAGAAAAAAGGCAAAATTCATTTCACACTCGTTGAAGCGCCGCGTCACGACTTCACGAGTTGGGTCCATCACGCGGGAACGTGTACAACAGCCACAACAACAACGGCGTAGTTGGTTTGCACCTATTATCGGGATGGATGACTTGATCTTTAGGGTCCTGCGCTATCCAACATGACGGGAAAACGAAAGAAAAAAAACCCCAACATTTTCAAACCCCGAAAAAAGGAGGGAAATTTGAAAAAAATAAATAAATAAATTGCTCGGAGGCTTTTACCTTGACAAATGGGATGTCGTCTTTTTGATTGTATTACGCGGTGGTGCTGGATGCGCAACAACACCACTCCCGAACGGCGCGCGGGTGTTTCTTTTATTGGATGGGATTAAAACGGGTGGATGGGGGGAAAGGACGTCTCTCTCTCTCTCACTCTCTCTACCTCGTAGATGTTGACACGACCTCCTTTTTTACGACGCAACCGAGAGACACGATCCCTTTATGTACTCACGAGCCTTGACAACAATAACAACAAACGCGCCAAACTTCGTGCCGTTTGGATTATTTTTTCTTCTTCTTCTTCTTCTTCTTGGGGAATGAAAAAAAAAAACGAAAAAAACCAACCGAAGATTTCGCTTTTGGCTATTTATCGTTTATGCGCATGTAGATATCTCTATATAAATAAATAGCCCTTTGCTGCCAGCCAACTGGCGCGCGGTGCTCTATGGCGCTCGCCCGGTGCGCGGGCTCCGCCATCATCTATTCAGCGCAAAGATTTGCACAACAAACGGAACAGCAACAACAAAAAACCGCCTCCTCAGACAGTCCCGCCGACGTTTTTTCTTAAATTGCATTTTCTATTATTCACGAGAAATTTTGTTTTTCTTGAAAATCAACAGAAAGGTCGTAAGAATAATTGCCGTCGGCGTATCGTTCCATAAATCCATCGAATTCATTTTTATTTGTAAAAAAAAAAAAAAATGAAGTATGAAGTACATTTTTTTCAAAGAAATAAATTACGATCGAGAAGTCAATATTTACCGCGAAAGAGAAACAAAAATTCCTTTTCTTATCTAATTGATTTTTTATTGGATCCATCATTTTGAAAATTTCTCTCTTTTTCTTTTTTAAACGAAAATAAAATAAAATAAAAACCCCTTTTTCCATAAAGATCTCCTAGTTAAAGTTGCGTAGTTAGCGACGGACACTGTGTCTAAATTTCCGTTCAACTTTTAACGAGCGCTAAACCGCTAAAACGTTTCTCATTGGCGTTTCACACGTTCGACTCGAAAAGTTTTCCCCCCTTTTTTTCAAGTTTCAAATAAAAATAAAGCTAAACAAAACAAAACCCGTCCAATTATGCGATAGCGTGTGATTTAAGGAGGCCAAAGTCATCATCGTCGTCGGTCGTGAGAGTGGGAAACAATGTACCTTATGCTCAATTCCTCTCTCAGTCTATAGTCTCCGCTCTTCTCTTATATTATTTCTCAACTGATGTTGTGGCGATGCTTATCTGTGCAGGGAGACGACGTCGTCGCCGGCCATGGCGCCCAAGTTCGTCCGAAAGCCGAGATCGACCGAAGTTGTTGAAGGCGATTCTCTGGTCGTTGTCTGCGAGGTCATTGGCGATCCGAAACCCGAGGTAAGAAAAAAGAAAAGAAACAATAAAAATAGACAATATCCTCCTCCTCTTTTTGAAATATAACTAATGCATTTTTGGGTTCTTTTTTGTTTTTCACGAACGTGCAGGTCATCTGGCTGCGTGACTGGCTAAATGTGAGTCTCTTTTGTCTTTCCTGGCTCTTTCGTGTCAGTTTTTTTTTTTTTTTTTTTTTTTACAATTTATTTTCGCGTGAGAAAATGAGATGATGAACATATTTTTTTTAAATTAAGAAAAAAGAAGCGGGAAGGCATATGGGCGCTCACGCCGGACCTGCCGGCTATAAAAACCGCCCACCTCACACACACAGAGAAAATTTTATTTTCCGATCGAGCGAAAAAATAAAATACTAGTTAAAGTCCGCCTTCATTTTTTTTTAACCAAGGCGCTCTTCGCGCGGTATCGTTCCATCGTCGTTGCGTTCATCTATATTTAGATATGCCCGCGATGAATACGTAATGATGGAGCGGAATATTACGTATATATATATATTCCATGACTTGGCACTTGAAACAACTTGAGAAAAAAATATCCACAGCAGATGATATTTTTTTTTCCGTCTTGCCTCTCTCTCTCTCGTCCGATATCAACGGCCCTATTGCTGTCCGTCTGCTGGCCAGTCGCAAATCTAGGAGTGAAAGCGGGCGGCCAACACACAGCATAGTCGCCTCTTCTCCTACATAGAAAAAGCAAATGGCTTTCTGATTGTCCGAAAATCCGCTTAGACAAGAAGAAGAAGAAGAAGAGAGGACCGTGTTGTGCGTTGAGCTGCTGCCGGCCAGGGCCCGATGATGATGGTAATGATGATTGACTGCGTAACGCACTATCAGTTCCTTCCATCTTTCTTTTTTTTCCCCTCTGCGTCCGGCCCGCAAACAACAGACGCGTGAGCTAGCCGGTCGTAAATTTTCACAATTCGCCCGTGTCTTACAGATATATAGAAAATACTAAACAGAAATACCGAAAATCTTCTCTCTTTCTCCACTATAGTTTGATTCTTTTGGCCGAGTGTGTAGTACGTACTGAGACCTGAATTATTATTATTAGTTGCCTTCACTGCACATTATTACGCAATTTTTTACTTCAATGGGATTAGTTTTGTTGAGCTCTTTCTGGCGGGCTGGCCGGCCGGGAAATCCTTTTTTTTTTTTATAAGTGCAGTCGTCCAGGTCATTTGTCATCATAGCGGACTCAAAAATAAAATTTAAAAATAATGAAGATAAAAATAAACTTTTGATCGTTATTGCGCAATGGGGCACACGCCGACGTTTCAGTTTGTTGGGTCCGAAAGGTTTGTTTGTTTTTTTCTCTTCGAAATATACAAGACGGACAAGCTGGGCCAGATGGTTTTACATGATGTGACGTGATTCGTTCTCATGTTTATTACTTTAGACTCTCTGAGCTGAACTAACGCTGTGGCTGCTCGCATGGGCGTCGTGTCTATGTAAATGTGAAAATTCCAGCGGGAAATTTGATATCAAGGCCCGTCAGTCGGCATTCGACTTTTCTATTTCTCTGCTGGGCAGATAGCTGGATCTGCGCAGTTTTTCTTCTTTCCATCGTCCAACGCCGTGGTGGGTATAATTCCCCGCTGCGGCGATCGGGTTACCACCGAAAACTAAATCTAGACAAATCTAATAAGAAAGAGAATCTCCCATTTTCCCGAAAATGAAAATGGCGCTCGTGTAATAATACATGTCTCGGATGTATAGACAGCGTCGTGCGTCTGCTGTTCAAAGGAAAAATAGAGCCGGGACGACGGAGCCGATCAAGTTTCTATCTAATTTTTCCTCCTGTCCAGTCGAGCAGGAGCTCGTCGGACGTTGGTTAATGACGTTCGGCGTTAACTTTAAACCCAAAACAAAAAGTTCAAGTTACGCAAAAATGAATAAATAAATAACGCATGGGATTTATTTTTTATTTTGAAAAATTCCATAATCAAATCATTTGATTAACGACGTTTCCAAAAAAAAAATGTGGAAATACACAGACCGTGTTAGCGCAAACTAACACGGTTCCCTTAACTTTTTCTCTCTTATCGCCCAGTTTTTTCCCGGCTGCTCTAGCTGCTGCTGCTGGCGCCCTTTGCGTGTTCGATTTGGCCGTCTTGTATATATCATTTAATTATTCATCTCGTTCTGTCAGGATCGACGAAAAAGAAAAGGAAAAAAAAAAGAAAAACTGGTTGGCTTTTTATTCAAGCGTCTATGGAGACGGATGACGGAATTCATTTTCCAAACGATGATCGGCGCGCCGGTTTTTTTTTTTTCTTTTTCGAATTTTGGTTGATAATCGCACGACAATGACGGGCCAACGCCGCACTATCATCATCTCTTCAATTTTTTATTTTATTTTTTTATCTCTCCAAATTTTTTAAAAAAATTTCTTTTGATTCGCGGTTTTTTTTTTCTTCTTTTACTTCTCTCACCGTCGGATCCATGACCAAAGATGGCCAGCGTTTGTTGACGCTGTGTGCTGGCCCGTGTGGTATATACACACACACAGTGTCACACGAAATGTTTGTGTGTAACACAGAAAAAAGAAAAAAAAAAGACCCTGAAGAGTTGTTAGAAAGTGTCCGGGTGGTTTGTCTGCGTAGAAAAAAAAACTAACTCCCATGTCCGCTTTGGAAAAAGAAACAGAAGAAGAACGCAATTTCGGGGCTAAATAGTATTATTTTTTTCTTTCTTTCCCATGATAGCGATTGCTGCACAGTTTTGTTTATTTATTTGAAATTGTTGAAGGCAAATGACTGCACGAAACTTGTAGCGAGAGAGAGAGGAGTTGTTTCTCAAAGCAAAGTTCAATCTAAGCGAAAATCAGTAAAAGGAGAGAAGCAGAAGAAAAAAAATTAGAAAACACTTTTGGTCCTTATACGGGCGGGACGATTCAAAATGTCTCTTCTTTTTTAAAGACGAGAGTCTCTATTTTTTTTTCTTTTTCTTCTTCTTCTCTCTGGCCCCCGTCTCTTCATTTGATTTTTTGTGTGTCAAGTGAAGACGGGAATAACGCGCAGTTCAAATATTGGCAACGATGGAAAAAGGCCTGTACACTTTTGAAATGGAATTTTATTTGACTTGAAGAAAAAAAAAGAACAAAATTTATTTTGTTGAAATGCCATCGGTGCTGGGCTATTACGATTATTGTCGTTGCTATTTCTAGAATGAAATAAAAATATTTCTTCTTCTTTTTTTCTCGACTTGGGTGGGTTGGTCGGTTTAATGACAAATCGTCAAAATAAAATTTGTTTTTTTTTTGCCTTCCTCTGTCGTGTGTGTGTGTGCATAGTAGTCGTTGTAGTAGTCCCGTAATAATGGCGTCCGTGCAGAGACATGTTCATCATCCGCCGCGCTCGGGCCACGAAAGTTTGGATGAAAAAAAAAAGATTCAAACCCCCCGCCGAGAACGGCGGCAAGCGACGCCGACGGTAAAGCGAAAAAAAAAAAAATATTTTATGGTAAAAGAAAAATACTTTTTTTTCCCTAGCGGAAAAATTAAGATAAGAACTTAAAAATAATTATATATTCATTGGATGATGAACTTGTCTCGACGAAATATTTTTTTTTCCCACATTTTTTTATTTTTTGTTGTTGGTTGGTTGGTCCGGCGAGTGAAAGAAGAGAAAGAACGGGCACACGTCTGACCGTACGAGCGTGCGTAACGAACGCCCCGACACTGTAGACGATGCGTAACGATGCTATTGTTTTCGCGCATGAAGAATTGCAGCAGCTCCGTCCACAGCAAGGAGAAGAAGATTCTTAAAAAGACTCTTTTTTTTCTGGCCGGTAACGAATCTACCGCCCTCAATCTACCGAAAAAGGGAAAAGAAATAATAAAAAAATAACGAAAATATAGTCACGAGCCCCTCTCTATATTTTATCCCTATAGCAACAGCGCGTAATTTATTGCGCAATCAGGTTTTACTTCGATCAAACTCAAGAGTCTTTAATCAGGGAGAGATTGATTCACTCTCTGAGATTTTGGGTAGGTAAATTTAGTTGATTCAACTAAACAAATATTTTCTTTATTTTAAATATTCAAATATTCAAAAAAGAGAAAAAAAAATCTTGTAATATATTTTTTAATAAAAAGACGGGAGGATAAAAAAAGTGGCGGAATTTATTTATTTATTTTTTTGTTCCGATTCAATCAACGCCCGTGTCCAATCCAGTCAAATCATCCATCTTGCTCCTTTTTGTGTTTCATTTTTTCCCCTCGTGTGCCCCCCTTGCTTGTTACTACGTGTGGCGCCAGTGGGGGGGTTGATGGGGGCCAGGCCAGCAGCAGCAGGAACCAAAGAAAAAGATGTGACTCGTCATATTTTTTGACTGGCAAAGCTTTCACTAAGTGTCTTCTCGCTGCACTACTGGAATAAAATGATAAACAAATAAAAATCAGAGAGAGAAAAAAACAAAAAACAGAAAAATTGATTCAAATCAAAAGAAAAAGAAAAAAAACCGGGAGCGCCCGGTTTGTGTCCGTCATCTGGGCCGTCCGACCCAAATCACGCTCATCTTTTCTCTCTTTTTTTTTTTCTTTCTCGTGATGTTTTGTTTTTCTTCTTTAATTCGTTGTCATTTTTAATCTCTCGCGCGGTATGAACCAGCAGAAAAAGAAAAAAACGAAAAAAAGAAATGAATAAAATAATATTTAAATTGTTAATAGCAAACAAATAAATAAACAAACATCATTTCCTCATTTGGAATTCAATGCTGCGCGTTTGCTGCCCGCGTGTATAATATTTGAAGAGCTTTTTATTTATTTTTTTACTTGTTTGCCGACCGAAAACACACATCCATCATCCAACTGCTACGTATATACTTAGATTCGCGTGTGTGTGTGTGTGTGTGTTCGCAGTGAGCAGCAGAGGCCAGTCATTATTTATTCAAACCTTTAATGATTGGCCTGTTTGAGTGTTTTTGAATATCTGCGCCTTTTGATTTCGTTCCAGGAATTTTTTTCATTCGCCGTGTATCAGCTCCAGTTCTCTTATTATTACCGCCGTGATTATTATTATTTAGATGTGTGTGTGTGTACTCTACACACTCTCATATAACTCGCCAAAAAAAAATGGCTCCAGTCCCTTTTGTCTATCCATCTTTCATTCTTTTCTTTTTTTTTTTTTTTTTTTGATATAATTTAAAAATGTCCATAAGGAGAGAGACAAATCAATCAGACTCTTGTGTGTATATTCCCCTTTTGTGTATTATTATCACGGCGACGGGATCTCTCTCTCTCTCTCTCTAACTCTCTATAGCTCTCCGCTTTCTGATTATTTTCCACGAACAGAAAAAAACAAAATTCATTGCGTTTCTTTTTTTTTCTTTTTCTTTTTTAAATCTAAAAGGTAAAACGCCAATCAATTTCATCCGTTTGCACTCGACCGTGTTAATCTGTGTAGACATTTCCACGTGTTTCTCTTGCTTCGTATCTATTCGCGAATTGATCAAACGCGAAACCTTTTTGTTTCTTTTGTTGTTTTTTTTGGGGGGGTTATTTAAGTCGCCGCTCCCGCGCGTCCCGTTTTATATTTCTTTTTATTTGTTTATTTGATTTTTCGACTTGGCAAAAAGAAAAATCCCGCGTAGGTGAGAGAAAAATTTGTTTGGCTTGTATCAACAAAAATCAGAGACTTGTTTTGTTTGTTTGTTTTTTTCAAGCAATTTTTTTTTATTTTTCCTCATGGTCGATTAGATTAATCGAATGAAACAAATTTAATCCGTGGATGAAAAAAAAATCCTCCTTTTCATTCATTTGAATGAAATTCTTTTTTTCTTTTGTTGGAATTTTTTTATAAATTTTTTTTTAAGGGAAGAAAAAAGAAGACGGGGGTTAATAGGGCGCGTCTGATATATTTTTTTCTTCTTATTTCTTTTCTTCAATGGCCAATTCAGCTGGGCTTCTCTTCTCTGCTCCTATCAAAGAAAAATATGTGTGAATGAAAATTTTATTTTTCCTCTTTTATTTCTCGACTTTTTATGGTAATTGATCACGATCTCGGCCGTGTTCAGTTGAGCGGAATGCCATTATGAAACGCTTCTTGACTCGTTCCCCGCCTGCAAAGGTTACGTATTTGGTGGCCAACACAAACGGTTATTCACCAGGAATTTTTTTTCATAAGGTCACATTTATTTGACGTCAGATTTTATCATTGGAAGGAAATCGGAACGAAATTTGGCTGGCCGAAGAATAAACAAAAATATGGCCAGGCTTTTCTTCTGGCTATCAGTTTCCTCATTTTCGGTGGTTGCGCAATAAGGAAAATATAGCGGCCGTCTCTTCAAAACGATTACCCCACCAACTTTTCTTTTTTAAAAAAGAAAAAAAATCATCTTTATGTAGTAATGCTTTTCATTCATTCCCTTATTTTTCCTGGGTCGTAATAAATGAAAAAAAAAAAAAAGAGCGGGACTGCCGCTGATGACGGCCGGCCAGCTCACATCACGCCGGGTTTACGTTATTCGTGCCCCTAGAGGCGCATTAACTCCAAAACATAATAAGAGAAGACGGACGTCGAGAAATTCAAACGAAAAAAAAAAACTCAAATAAAAATTCGTTGTTGGCAATCAATCAGCTAGCCTTTTGTGTATAGGATATATATAAGAGAGAGAAGCCTGTTTAGTTGTTGTTTTTCCCCCTGCTGGCCCTGATTGCGATTCAAAAAAAAGGAAGGAAAAAAAAACAACAACAACAACTCGGGACTGCCCTTTTGATATTCTAATTTTTAATGTTTGTGGTTCGCTCGGGATTTTTGAATTGTTGCCCCCGTTGTTTGCATATTGCTGGCCGCCGCCGGGCCAGCAGCAGCAGCAGCGTCCCAATGTATATAAACATAACACTCTGCTGGTTCACAGAGAGAGAGAAAAACTAATGGCTGCCAGTGAGATAGATCAAGCGAAATTTTTTACAAAAAGCTGTCCAGACGTCGATAAATATAATAAATAAACATTTCCAGATCGCGCCGAGATGCGTGCGTGTCGACACCTCCTCCTCCAAACTCTCAGATTTTTTTTTTGTCCGATGGAAAACTTAAAAAACAGAACAAAAAAAAAAATCACCAGACGTGAAATCAAAACAAGAAATCAGTGGGACACATTCCTCTTTTATATTCACAACCCGCCCGGTCAAATTTTTGAATAATTTCAAAATTATTAATAAAAAAATGTTCATTTTTTTTCGGGGTCTAGAATTTCTGGCGAGAAAGAAAGAATAAAAGAAAAAAATAATTCAAATTGATTAGCCAAGAAGAAGAGGATGAAGATGTTTTTTCCACGTTAAATTTCACGCGTGTCAAATGATGAGATGGGATCGGGAGAAAAAAAAAAGAACAACAAAAAATCTATTTTTTTCTTCTTCCTTTTTTTTTGCGGGAGTCCCGCCACGAATATTTTGGCGCTGCGGAGAGAGATGAACGAAGAATTTATATTTTTTCTTTTTTTTTTCCCGAAGAAGAAGAAGAAGCGTGACCGTGGAGGAATGAGAATAGAATGAGAAAAAAAAGCGGAGGAGAGAGAACTTGAGAGACTTGAGTAGGGCGACCCGAGTGAAACTTGTTTCAGTCGACGTCGCACCGTCAACCGGCGAACAACACGCTCGGCACCCGCGCGTTTTTTTGCCCCCCTTCTTATCTGGACAACAACAAATTTATTATTATTATTTTTTTTTTGGTTGTTGGTTGACTATATCCTTTCCCTTCTGTTCGGCTTATTAGTTTGCAACAAGCGAAAGAAAAAAACAGGGAGGAGGACGCCAGGGAGGAAAAGAAAAAAGATAACTGAGATTTGATCAAAGTGTTTTTAATTGAAAGAAAAAGTTTGTCGTTTTTTTTGTTAAATTGTCATTTGAATTTGCCGCCAGTGCGTGTTTCAGTGATTCGACAAAAATAACAAATTGACAACATTTTTCACGACCAGCAAAGAGGTAAGACGCAATCTAGAACTTGTATTTATTTTTTCGTGTCGTTCCAGAATGTTTGTTTCGGCCCAGTGGGGGAAAAAAAAATATCAAATCATAAAAAAAGATTGTCGTGTGTGTGGAGAGTGTCAGGTACGAGGTGGTAGCCCGTTGTGTTTTAGGTTAAGGCAGGCCAGCAGCAGCAGCAGCTAGCACACACAATTTTTATGACAACTGGATTCTTCTCTCTCTCTGTGTATAGCTCTGCTCTCTGTCTTTCTCTTTTCTCTTTTTTTTTTGTCTTGTTGTAAATCTTTTGGCGTCCCTTAAAAAAACTTCCACCGTCCCTTTTTTGACAACTGGTTCTATCTCGTTCTCTTTCGATTATTCTTTTTGGCGTTTGAAATCTCACTCTTTTTTCCATCTCTCTTGGGAGAGAGAGAGAAAAAAAATTAAATTTTCAAATATATTTATTTTTTTCGTCTTGTGCCTGTGCTGGTCTGACTCCCACGTCCAGCAGTGTTTGGAATGTCCAATAGGCGCGTTTTGTTGTTTCTTCTTTCCAAAGAATTTTGCTGCCTGGTTCGTTTTTTGTTGTTTTTTTGTTTTGTTTCTTATATTCGCTGCGTTGGCGACGATTGATAGAAACGCGGTTCTCGGCTGCTATATAGTAGAGGGGAGGCCATCAACGAGAAAGAATCAAAATGGGCATAGAAGACAAGAAGAGAAAGGAAAAAGGAACGAAGAAAAACAAAAAAGATATTGGCCATCAAATAAGAGGGCGACCGGTTTCTATGCACAATCTATCCTCCGGGTCTGAGCAATAATATACCAGATAGATATATACCTAGTATATGTATAATGTCCAGCGGGCGAAGATATTTAATTATTTCTTTTTTTGAAAAAATCACCGCCATTTTAGGATTTAAGATTTTTCAAAAAATAAAATAAAATAAAATCATTTGGTGTTTTTTAGCGACAGCAGCGCGGACGGAATAACAAAATTTCGGTCGGCCCATATTCTGCAGGTTGCCTTTTGTTTTGTCCTCTCTTGGAAGGAATATAATATAGTATATATAAGAACGCGGCGCTCGCAGTGATACCTCGGCGGGTTTTATCTGGAAAAACCGACAACAATTTTTCAAGTCGTGATGAGCGCGGCGATTGTCGAACGCCGGCGATTCGTAGAAAAGAAAAAAGAAAAAAAAAAAAAAAAAATCAGAAGGGCAACATTAGATAATAATAAGAACATCGTCAAGAGTAAAAAACTTTCTAACGCGCTTTTTTCTTCTTCCTTAATGAGCTCCCCGTAAAAAGATCACGACCGATGCTAGGGAAAAGAGAAGAAAAAATACTCGCGAAATGAGCTATTGCGTAACACAGAAATCATTTTTGTTTTTTTCAAACGAAGAAGAAGAAGAAGTTAAGAATTTTTCCGACATTTTTTTTTCTATTTCAACTTTCAAATTTTGTTCATTGACGTCATACTCGAAATGTTTCAGTGACGTCCGACACACATTTATTTTATTTTTGAATCAAATGAAAAATTTATTTTTTTCTTTAAAAAAATTATAAAAAAAAATGGCCGGACGTTTTGGTCACACTTGAGTCTGATAACAAATGCGTGGCAATTTTTCAATGAATGTGTGATGCCACCGTGGTGTGTATGTAGTATATACAACAGTACACACACATACTATCGACGAGAGAATCAAGTCAAGTGTGTGTGTGCTGGCCCGGCAAATGCGCCTATTCACGCAGCCGGAGGGCATTTCTGCGCTCTTCTATGTCCTAACATTTTTCAAAAAAAAAAAAAGATACAATCTCTTTGGCGTTTCTTCTTCTGCCTTTTCATTTCTAATCACTTCTTCTTCTTTTGAAAGAATAAAGGGGAGCCCGTGTGTGTGTGTGTGTGTGAAGAAAAGACGAAGGGGGGAATTGGGTGGGACAAAAAGGCCGTCCCGCAGCGTCTATTTATTTAATTGTTCAATTAGGCCATTCATCATCAGCGGCCGAGGCAGTTTGCGACGAGGCACTTGTGTTACTATTATTATGATTATATTACAACACGCATTCCTTAGCCGATTTGTTTATTTATTTCTTTTTTTGAAAAATAAAATATTAAAATAGATTCAAAAATTCTGAAACTGATGGAATGACTTATTCGCTCTCTCTGGTATATTTATTTATATACTATTGAGAAATACAAAATAGTTTGCGTGTTTGTTTTGAAGAAAATAATTCCGTCGTCTAATGCGCAAAGGGGAATATAGCATAAATGAATTCGAATAAATATAAAGTCTGGTGGAGAAATGTTTGACCAATTTCACCTTGGCAACGCCATTTAGCGAAAATTTGCTCTACACACACACAGCAGCAGAGCCAGTGACCGAATAACGGGCGGGCCAAATGACAGAGTCAATCAATCTGCATATGTATCTATATCGCGGAATGAAATTCAAATTTCTTGACTCGTAGTAGTACCCGGTTTATACACACACAGCCAGTTCTTATATATTTAGATACACACATTCGTTGGAAATGAACTTCTGTCGTTCTCTGCGCACATAAGAGACTATCACCTTTCTGTGTTTAGTTGATGTTTCCAAGCAGCAGCCCAGGATAGTCAAGTGGGAAACCCGATCGAAATAATATAGCAACAAGTTTTCTGATTATGTATGTTGTTTTTCTTTTATCTTTCCCTTTTTATGGGTAATTCTTTTGCGTCGATTCCATAAACGGCCATGTTGTGCGTTGGAAGGAAAAGCTGTCCATCATCCACAGCTCAGAAAACTGACCGACCGGCCGTCCGATTTCTATTCCGCGTAATAATAGACACCACAATATAACAAGAGGCCGGCCATTCTCTCTCTCTCTCGCTCTCGCAGTTTTCTGAGCTGTGGACTGACTGACTGACTTACTGTGTGTTTGTTGCTGGGCGTGTTGTATTTGGTTTGATAATATCCCTCACGTCAAACCTCTGGACAAAACAGTCAAACAGCAACGCGCAACACACACAACGTTTCTTTTTTTCCCCATTCATTTTTCGAAGCGCCCAGGGCGGGAATATCAAATGAATTTAAATGAATTTAAATGAATTGGACACATTCGTCCTTGCAAGGACGTCCCAAATTTTAAATGTCATATTTTTTTTTTCAACCGGTTTTTTTATTATTTTATTTCATTTTAGGAACGAATTTATACCAAAGTTATGTTTGCGGTTTTTTTTTGTGCGGGTTACTTTGGAGATCCGTTTCGCAGTGACACACTCGCAGATATGAAAAGTGGAGATATTATCCATGTCCCGTTATGGCCGGAATTTTATTTTTATTTTTTTCTCCATTTTATACGATCAAGTTTTTTTCTTTTTTTCTTGTCGGGAGAGATGGATGAAAAATTTCAAGGGAATAATGACAAGCGAATTACAAAATCAGAAAAAAATTCCCCGAAAAAAAAAAAAATGGAAATATTTTGACTCTTTTTTTGGGAGAATGTATCGATTTGACCTTTTGCGGTTCCCTCCGGTGCCAAAGTTAATCTTCGGCCGTCTCGGTGGTGTGTGTGTGTTAGAGATTTCTTCGCTTCTTCTTTGTTGGCCAACGGGAGATTAAACGCTCGAGTCGAATCGAAAAGAAATTGACTCTAGAGAGAAATGGAGAATAATTTAATTCGCAGCTGTCGGGGGGGGTTAATGGGATCGGATAAAAGGAGAAATGATGACACGCGTCAAAGTCGAGAGAAAAGAAACGAGCTTCATCATCACGCGCAAGAGACCATCGTCATTGCGAAATAAATATGTTCTCGATTATTTTTTTTTTTCTAATAATAATAAAAATGAAAATTCTTTTCAAGTCCGTTGAAATGTTGTTGTTGTCATTCGGCCCCGGCCATTTCATTAGAAAACGTCAAACATTTTTTTTTCTCTTCTTTCCTTTTGATCCAAATTTCAATTGAATTCTTACATTTCAAACGAGAAAAGATATTTTTCAGCAGCTCGTTATTTAGCGATTGAAATGTCGCTATTCTGGAAGAGAAGGCGGTGACGTGGCAATCTCTTCTAAAAGACATTCGAGCACAATTAAGAGTCAGAAAAAGAATAAAATACAAAAAAAAAAATTCTCGAGTTACTGGGAAAAAAAAAGAAAAAAACCTCTCGGCGTTCGATGCGCGTGATACTTTTTTCTTATTTTTATTTTTTTTTGTGTGCCCGAGACGACGATAGGCTTTGATGACTTCATTGTGACATGTTTTCATTGTCGTGTATTGTGCGTTTAGATTTCCCGGTGACATTGCACAACATTCGTACTCACAGGAGAGAGATGGTAATAGACAGAGAGAGTTCATCACATGTTAGAAAAAAACGAACAATGAAGATGAAGGTTTCACTCCCGTCTCCGCCCATTTCTTCTTTTTTTTTCTTTTTCTTAGGAGTAGATTTGAATACAATCCACGAAAGAAAAAGGTCATATATATGTTACGTAATCTTTTTTCATTTTATTTTATTTTTTTGAAACGACGATAGCTATAGTCTCTCGTTCTCGAGTGTTTTCTGGCAGTCGTAAAAAAATAAATGTAGAACCAGATCAGTTTCGGCGCTAGCTGCATTATCTATTTTTGTCTTGTCGGCGCGCCGATATCATTCCACATGTCTATACTACACAGCAGTCCGGCCCGCTTGAAAGTTGTAAAAAAAAAAGAAATGAACTGAAAAAAATATATATATAATAAGAGATCGTCTAAATGCATTGGAAAAAATAAGCAGAAACGACAATGAATATCGATGGCTACACAAAACAGAGACGAACAACACAGACAGAAAGTTCTGTTTTTTTTTTCTTCTTCTTTGTGTGTTGTTGTGTGAGTGTGTGATGCGGATACCCAATCAGCCGCCCATCATTTGGAAATGGGAGTTGGCAGGTTATATCATATCCTCCCTGGTATATTGTAGAAGAGTGGAGTTTTTTGGGGCCGGCGCGGGATGGATCGACGGGGATTTTCGATCGGAATAAATAGGATGCAAATGGTGATGGGAAAACTTTTTCTCTTAAACGGATAGAAATTTTTCCGTTTCACCTCCAAAACGATTCTGGTTTTTTCTTCTATCTTCTTGTATTCACGCGTTATTCATTTGTCTTATCTCGAGATATTATTGAACATAACGCAATTTGGCAGATGGAACAAAAATGTATTTTTTTTTTTTTTTTCATTTCGGAATTGCCGATTTTTCTTGAAAAAAGGGGCGGAGTTGCAAATGTACAAACTAAAATTTTCTTCTCGCTTCTTTTCCGAAGAAAAAATAAAAATAACGTTGAAATAATGATAATAAAAAAACAAACGAAAAAAAGCGAACCTCGCGCGCCAACAACGCTGTTGCGGGTAACTAGATACCCATCTAGGCAGGCGCCTCCATCTCTCCTCCTCCTCCCCTTCCTCTTCGCAGCAAATAGTCATTTGCATATTGTGTTGCGCGTTGGAAGAAAAAAGTGACGCCGCGCTATACACAACCTAGCTACACGGACAGCCAAAAAACCCGAAAAACACCGAAAAACATGAGCGGAAGGTTTCTCTCTCGAATTTCAATTAATCACATTTCATTTATATTTTTGATTTTCCCGCAAAAAAAAAAAAAAAAAAAAATGTTTTCTGGAAATTATTTAATTTTTTCCGCGATGAAGGAAAATATTTTCTGACCGAGATATTTTTTTTTCCACGACCAGAATCATGTGTGCTGCTGCTGTGTGTACATGTGTTTTGTGGACATACCTTAAAAGGTTGTCTGGCGCCACACGGTTTAGATTTCTCGTCAAACCGGATCGTTTTTTTCTTCTTATTTTTCTCTTATTCAAAAAAAGATAAATTTATTTATTTTTTTGAAATATTAAAATCATTCTTTTTTAAAATTTCATTCGAGCGCGGGCGAAAAAAGGGAAATTAAAAAAAAAAAAAGAAATAGACACACACACACACACACACAAAGGAGGCGGGTAGATGTGACGAGAAGAGAACCACTGGAGCGAATTTGTAACACATAACGAAATGCACCGCCAAAAAACATGGGCAACGCAACCGCACACAAAAAACAGATTGAGACTCAAAATTGAAAGCATTTCAAAAGTATGTGTGTAGATTATATGTATATATATACTACCCGCGCCAGGTAACCCAGCAGTGACTCACACGCTTCTCTTATACGTAGATACATATAAAAATAATAAGATCCAAACGCCCTTGTGTTACTATTTGCGCGTGAATAACTGAATGCCTAATCCGACAAACGTGCCCGTCTGTTATTGACACGATTTTTGATGAGAATTGAAAAACGCTGACAACAAAATAATTGGGTCCCAATTTGATCTGGACCCTATACTAGGTATATTAACTAGCTCAGCCATTTTCTTAAACTGGTTTGATTATTTCCATCTGTCTGGCTAAATAGATTTTGTCTACTTTTTGATTTGAAATTTCCGACCAAAAATAATTCGCCGGTTTGCCCATTCACGGGCATTATTGGCCATGGCCAAAGTGTTGGAAAAGTCTTTCGGGGAAAGAAAAAAAGCCATTAGACTAAATAACATACAACCGCGTACTAGACAAGCGGCGGTGGGGTGTGGCCACCTACTATACCACCTATAATATACCCACGATGATTATACGACCGGATTTGTTAATTGGAACCCGATTACGGTCTCTTATAGACATACTTCAACTCTTATCGAAAAATAAAACGCATTCAACGAATTGATTGACTGGCTTATCTATCTAGCTCCCAGACAGACTCTCTCGGCAATCCCACAAGAATGCACTCAACAATTTGATTTGATTTTTTCTGTCTGTGATTCATTCACTGTATCAACTTGTGTATTATGTATGCCGCCGTATAGCTCATTTATCTCGTAGACATATTTTGAGAGAATAGCATATTATCTACGTTGACGGGTTCACTGGAGACTTTTTCGAGGGGGTTCGTATACGGGACTGGGACTGGGTAGACCCGTCATCATCATCGATAACCGCGTCTGACAAGTATATACGTTAGTCGGACGCGTGAGCAATTTTATTTTATTTTTTGAAAGTTGTTATTCTCTTTCTTTCTTTCTTTCTCTCTCTGCTGCTGCTGCTGCTGCGTGAAAAAAAAACCTTTGGAATAATGATGATGATGATGGTTCTTTTTGGCCGAAGCTGGGCGCCCGCGTCCGGGTCAATATTGACCCTGTGGGGAGGAAGACCTAAAGAGGGAGGAGTCTTTAGAGAAAAAAAAATCAAAATGATAGGCCTTTTTTTCTTACTTCAGCTGCTAAGAAGAAGCTGCCAAACTGACAAACGACCGATGCAAATAGATCGATTAGTCTCTTATGATAATTCTCCCCCCCCTTTACCTGGCACCGCCTCTCGCCGTCCAGCATTTTTTCTTTTGCGTTAAAAAAAATGTGTTTTTTTTTTTTACGAAGAACCAAACAGGTTGAATTGATTTATCTTTGGATTTCGTGATGTCATTTCTCCAAAATATCGAAATCGATTCGATTAAAAAAATATACTGATTTTTTTTTTATTCGAATGGCCAGCACATACACACAAGTCCGGCTGAAGAAAAAAAAAGAGAAAGACAAACTAGTGGACGACTGATTCCATATTGGTCGATAGGAAAAACAGACGAGAGAAAGAGAGAGCCTTTTATTTTATTTTATTTTTTTGCGCTATAGGTTTCCCCTTTTTTTCTTTTCTTTCTACTTTTTCCCGTTTTGATGGTCATTTCCATAGACCCCCGCGCGCCGGACCATTTAAGGTGCCGAGTTGGCTTTTTGGCTGTAGCAGCCAGAGCGGCCGGGGCCGCTAGTCGCTCCACTGGTCCCAAGGTCCGTCGTCCCCCCAGCCACACAGCCAAAACCAAGCAAAGGCAAAGCGGCCAAGGCGTCTCTTTTTTTTTTTTGATTTCTTCGGGATTTCGCCGGGATCCATTGAGAGCCACTAGGGGCAAAAAGAAGAAGAAGAAGATTCAGGCCGCGTGCATAAATCAGCGGGTAGCAAATTGCCCGCCGCCGTCGCCGCCGCCGCCACTATATTTTTTAAAAAACTTTAAATTTTTTTCAAAAGGGTCACGAACCGAGCGTGCGCGCTCTTTTGATTTATTTAAAAATATATAAGCTACTGTTGCTGATTGTGTAACTCGTTTGAGTTTCAGACTTTCCCTCCGACACAATAACGAAAATAAAGAAGGGAATTCGGCGTTCAAAAAATTGTGTTTGCGGGGCCCCGTTCTGCTGAGATATTCCCAACTTCCTGTCGTGTGCCACGCCCTGTAACATCCTCCTTCTAGTGCGCACACACACAACCCCGAATATGCTAGAGTATGTAATCATCATCTTGCGCTGGAGGCGTTTTGACACAGAGTCACCTCCGACGACCTCACCTATTTGATTTCTTTTCTCTCTCTTTTACTAGCGAGTGGGGGAGTCTGAAAAATAAAACAAATTCAGATCCCCCGCTTTTTTTTTAAAACAAAAAAGGCGGGAATAAAATATTTTTTTCAAATCGAATTATCTATCGACAAATCAACCCGCCCTTTTGGCATCATTCCTTCGACTTTCAGACAGACAGAAGACAGACAGACAGACAGATGTTAAGTAAATAGGAACAGGAGACCATGAGACATGAGCAGATCTCATTTGAGACTTTGGAAAGAAAAAAAGAAAAAAAGTCCTTCTCCTTTTCTTTTCTTATTTTTTTTTTTCCTTAAAAAATAAAATTACAAACAGAAAAGGAAAGACGTTTTTAGGAAAGAATCCCATATAAGTGATGCCGGTGTCGAGTCCCCCACAAGGTCGTTCAATATAAAAAAGGCAAATTCGTTTTGAACGTTCGTTCGTTTCGTTCCTTTTGGTTTTTGTTTTCTTCTTCTTCTTCAGCAGTTAAGTTTCTGATTTAGGTCAGCCCGTTAGACAATCTACACTCAAAGGAAATAAATAAATCAAAAGGGAATTATAGAGAGAGATGAGATGTCTACCACCATGGATTCAAATTAATTTATAGGCTTCCCGCGCGTGAAATTTTCAATCGACCAACCGGTTATTGGATGAAAATGTTATTCATACAAGTATATATTCCAGATCTGTTATTGGCCAATCATTCATTATGCCACGACACAGTGAAAGGCAAGGCTGTATTTATATATTTCAAATGGATGTATGTGAAATAACAATTTTTGTACACTCGGCGACGACTGAAATGGACGTCGAACTTGGTGGGGAAAATCGGTTGAAAATCGCTCGAGGGATAGTTGAGAGCAAGGATCTTTTTCTGAACATGTTCGACTCTCCATGTGGTCCCGCAGGCGGCCCTGTCAATGCCGCACACAACAACAACGTGTTGCATAATTGAACGAAAGGAGAAAAAAGAAAAAGAATTTCAACCTTCGAAATTTGAATGTTTGGCGCCATTTTCTTTCCTATTTGCCATCGAAGAGAGAAATGCTCGTTGAACGGCGCCGAGGATGTGATAACTGGCAGATGATGACGTTCTGTCGGTGCTGTTCCTCGCCCGCTGTTACGCTAACGCTCTCTTCTCCCCCCCCCCAAACGTGATCCGTTCATCACGACTCACGAACCTGCCATTTATCCGTCCATCTGTAATACACCCAAGCGCGTTACATAATGCCGACGATTCCCATTCGCCCGCCCCGACCGCCTCAGAGAGAGAGAGAGAGAGAGATAACCCGACGTGATAAAGTCACTCTGAAAAAATGGTTCAATACTATTAAATGCCTTCTTCTGGGTTTCTCGAGTCAATCAGTTTATTTATTTTTTCCAAATAGGGCGTGGCCCTTCCAAACAAAATCAAAAAATTCGTGAAAAATTGGCCGTGAAAATAAGAAAACAAGACCAAAAATTAGAGATGATGTCTGATATCATCAGATGCGTCTTATTACAACCTGATGCGGCTAAGAAGAAGAAGAATACATTAAAAAAAATAAATAAAAATGAAGGCAACGCCCCGGCAGTTCTCGTCACCTCCCCAAAACGAGGTCTGCGCTCTTATGCGTGTGCTGCTGCTGGGAATCGAACGAGAAGAAGGACGGGCCACTGTTGTTGTTGTTCGTGATCGAATCGATTCGACCAGCATCCAGTAGCTAAATTCCCTTTTTTTCTTTTTTCTTTTTTCTTTTCATTGTGAAGTTTAGTTATCAATTTTTATATGATTGGTGAAAAAATTCAGGTGTTTTTCTCCTCTTGTTGTTCCGCCACGTCTCGAGAGAATATAATGACGGGCACACGCTGGGCAGATTGCAGTGCGTGATCGCTCACATTTCCCGACCGGATCGGCCCATTTCTTTTCTTCATTCGATACGGATGTGCACAGTTGCACTGGAGGGCTCAAAAAGGCTCTATCAGCTGCGCTGGGTCGATTATAAATCTATTTTCCAAACCGAAAAATTCCCTTTTTTTTCTTTTGGGTTTTTTGGTTGTTTCTTTTGTTTTATCTCCGGGGCGAAAGTGCGTGCGTTTATATGCGCAATTCATCACGGCGCCGTCAACCATTCATCAACTCCCGCTGTATTATTTCTTCGACTTTAATTCTTTTTCTGTCTGATGTATATAGAAATATTTTAGTTAGATATTAGACTTCTTCTATACGTTGTTATTATTATTATTATTATATTTTTTCCTTGGCGCCGCTATTTTTTTATTATCATTTAAAATCACGGGGCGCGAACGAATTGAAATGGACCGCGGTCGCCATTTTCGTCTGGTTGTTGTTACATCACAGCCACCAGCAGAAATTTATAACAACATTTTTCTGATCAATTCGTGTTTTTCTTTTTTCTACCCACTTTGATTTCGTCACCTGCTACCGCGACATTTTTTTTTTATTTAACGACAACCAGCATCTTTTTTGGCGGTTCATTTGAATCTATTTTTTTTTTATTTATTTATTTTTCGCGGGGCCACTTTAAAAAGGGAATTTGTGTGAGCGCAGTTATCTCTCTCTCTCTCCAGCAGCTCCTTTTGATGATACAAATGGTTATTTGGCCTCTTTGCCAACGTGCGCTTTCTCCTTTCCAAAGTTCTTCTTCTTCTTTGCCTTTGCCTTTGCCTTTGCCTTTTCGCCTTTTGATTTAATGCCCGGCCAGGTGGAACAGGCCGCCAAACCATTTTCACTCGTAAATTCAAAACTCTTCTCTTCTCTATTTGCTGCTGCTGCTCCCGCTGATGCCATAAATGTCGAGCGCTAGCACACACAACACACAACACATTCCCAACACAGAGCACCGCTAGCAGCAGACTCTCGTCTACTTCTTCTTCTTCTTCTTCTTTCGGTTGGACTGTGGCGCGGATGATTTAATGACGAAGAAAAGAAAAAGAAAAAGAAGCGATTTCAATTGGCGCGGGCGACAACAGGTGCGACGATCTAGTCGTCGCTGTGGCCGCCAGGAAAGATTTTTGTATTTTTATTTATTTTTTTGTTATATGCGCAATAGAATCATTTGAATAGAAAGGTTGGTGGGTTGGTTGGTTGGGGGGAAGATACGGGACATTTGCGTGAGAGTTATGCGCTTCAAAAAAAAAAGTTATTTCTTTTTTTCTTTTCTTCTTCATCACTTTCATGTCGTGCGCTGCCACGAACTCACGCACGCTTCCACCTCCCCCCCCCCCCTTCTTCTTCTTCTTCTTCTTCTTCTTTTCTTGTTGCGTCGCGCGTTTGGGGCAGTCGGCAAAAATGGTGATGCCATCGCCGTTTTACAAGAATACAAGAAGAAGAGGAAAGTTGCCAATCACGATCTATTGTTTCCTGCCGTCGTCATGGAGTCGGAGAGAGAGGTACAACTGGGAGGTGGTGGGACGGGACGGGTATACTATACAACATAACCAACACCACACCGAGACCAGAAGATTGGCTCTCTTCGATGGACTCACGACACGAGAGAGATATAGACGCGCGCACTTGTGCCACATCATCATCATCTTCTCTCCAATGCAGATGGGGGGGAATTGTGTAGAGAGAAATAATGCCCGGCGGGGGCCAACTGCCGAAAGTTTAAAAAAAAGAAAAAATCTATTATTATTATTTTTTTTTAAAATCCCGCTCGTCCTACTTTTGATTGACGAAACGACGGCGCATATTCCCGCCCGCTCAAATCAATGCGTTCGACTCATACAGAAAAATATTAAAAAAAAAAAAGATTTGATTTATTTCTATCCACTTGAAAACGGGCGGTCGACAAAAAAAAAGAGATTGGAAATAACATTCCCGACATTCTTCCCGGCAACTAAATCAATTTCTATCCGATTTTTCAAGTGAAACCACTTTTTTTTTGTAGGAAAAAGTTTTTTTTTTGGGTGTTGTTGTTGTTGGGCGCGCCCGTTCTCTTTTTTTTTATTCGGCGGGAATTTTGAAAAGGAAAAAAAAAATTCCAACGTGTCGATTCTTTTGGTTGTTTTGTTGTTTTTATTTTGAAGGGTGGGCTTTTGAGATGCAAATAAGCCCACCGACGTCGTTGTCATGTCGTAGACGGATGACGGAAAAATCAAGTCGGGACAAGAGAGAGGATCCGCCGCGGTGGTCGTTTTAATGAAAACGATGGGAAATGGAAAATGGGAAGAGATGCAAATATTATCTCCCTCTTCTCGCTAGCTCCTCTCGATGGATCCCAACACAATAGCCGAGCCATCGTCAGAGAGCGAGAGATAGTCAAAAGAGAGAGAGAGAACAATAGAACATGTTAAAAACAACAACCCCAAAAACAAAAAAAAAAAAAGATATGCATATAAGAAAAACGGCGTCGGGAGTTGCTGGAGAGTTGGAAAAGAAACCAAAAACAAAAATATATAAAGTGACGACGACGGTTTCTCTCCTTCCCCCACAGCACGACCGAGCTCCAGGGCTCCCGGGGTCCCCGTACGTGCGCAATTACAACATGTAACGGGGCCCCCTTTTTCTTTATTAAATAATTTCTCAGCAGCAGAATTTAAATTTCGAAATTCAATTGAAAAATCAAAATTCGATGAATTAATCATTTTTGTTTTTCGTTTTTTGTTTTTTTGATTTTCACCAGCCGGATTATTACGACGACGCCGATCACTTTGTCCGGGAAGGAGACGGACCCGTTTACAAGTTGACGATCCCCTGCGTGAAATTGGATTTCACCGGCGCCTATTCCGTCATCGCACGCAACGTTCACGGCGAAGCCAAAGCCGTCATCTCTCTCCAGGTCTACGTTCACGGTAAGAATAATATGAGAGACTCTCCTCCATCCATCCATTCATCCATCCATGCATCCATCCGCCAATTTTGTATTGGCCGTCTCCAATGTGGTTGCGTCACAAACAAGCGCGGGGCGGGTGGAACCCGGAAAATCCGCGACTTTCAAAATCGATCAATCGTCCAACGATTGTGGGAGTTGAAAACAAATTTCTCAAACGTTTCGGCGGGAAGGAACGCCAACTGTGAATATTTCACGGTCGATTATTATCATATCTTCCATGGTGACGGACTGACGGCGATATATAAGATTCCATCCGGTTGAAAATACATGTAAGATTCGAAAGAATTCAACAAACAAAAAGTCAAAATGTAATAACATCCGTGAGCGAATATAATCAATCGGTTGATATCGGTGATTTATCGAAACGGGCCCGGCATCCCCTGCGGCCTTGTCTATCCCCCCCAAAATAATCATTTCAATGTGGGATTCAATATGTAATAACGGCTGCCAAATATTCGGTCGAGCGCCCACTGGCGCTTTTTTGAGCTGTTGCGTTCAATTAGATGATTCATTTCTTGGCGTTTTCATTTGTGCTGTGACCGATGAAGCGCTGCATCTACTGGCCGGCCAGATGGTGTGGCTGATGCTCTTCTCTGTTCCTCAATGACCCGCTGCTGGCGGGCACACACAGCACACGTAGTGATGAAAATGGGATGAAAGACTCATTATAATCTAACAGCCAGCCCCACAACGAAATGAGGATTCAATTGGGGGGCCTCGCTCTTCTCTTTTTCTCGACTCTTATTCAAATAAGATGAAATGAATTAACGAGTTAGAAAGCAGATGTAGAGCTAAGCAGATGTAGAGCTTATATTCTTTTCCCTCTCATTTTTTAATCGCCTCCAGGTAATGTTCTTCTCTCGTCTTATATATATTTTCTATCTGTCGTGTTGTTGTTTTTTTTTTTTGGTTTCTTTCATGTGTGTGACTTTGTGCGTGCGTGAAACATCGCGTGGGGTCCCTGGGGGGCCCCAACAACCACCGAAACAACAACAACAACACGATGAAATGAGCCGTTACGGTCCACTTTTTTTTTTCTTTTCATCTTCTTTTGAAAGATCATCATCGTGAGAATCGGTCACGGACGATTTTCTTGTTCCTTCTATCCTGTCCCTTTCGGCTCTCTTGTCACACAAAAAAACAAAACCGCGGCGAAACCATTCCGCGTCATCTATATAGCCTAACACCCGCCGCAATGGCGTGCTGCGAGCAATAGATCTCAGATTGTGATCGACTAGCTGCGCTTTTTATTTTTAAATTTTTTATTTTAAATTTTCCCAGGCAAAACGCCCACAAAATGGCGACTGCGTATTTGAGACGGCGTCTGGCGTCGTCAAGGCGGACGGCGACGACGACGCCAGGACCCAGGATAGACAAATTTCAAAGGAATTTTGAAAAGAAAGTTGTTTAGATTTTTTGGGTGTCGAGGTGAAGGTGAAACGAGCCAGAGATATGCGCGGAATAATGTCGCATAAAAAGATGGGGGGTTCAGCGTATAGCTCGAGTGTGTATGCAATTTTTTCGCGATCCTCCCGGGCTGCGCCGAGGAGTTAACGTGAGAGAGGTACGCAGGCGAGCGGGTGTGTGACTCATAGGTACTGCTGGGCTATCTGTCGGACCTTGATGCCTGGACGAGAGAGTCAAAGAGCGGAATGCGGACAGCGCAATCCAATTCGGAAAATACAAAAAGCTCGGGCGACGTGCGTATACGCGTATATACAAAAGTCCGGTGGATGAATCACACACATACACACGGTGCGGGAGTCCTTGACACGATGATAGAGGAGACTCTCTGATTTCTCTTGTCCGTCTCCTTATACCAATGATGATGATGGCCTCCCCCTTTTCAGCAGGAGGAAGAACGAATTGATATAACGAGCCAGTCCACATTTCTATTATCCTCTTGTTATCTGTACATATATCTATTCATTCTCTCATTTTCTAAAATTTTTATTTGGATTGCTTTTTTTATTAATCTCGAATTCTCGATTAATCTGCGGCGGATATTTTTGGTTCATTAGCTTCTGTTCCCCATCGTAGGTGATAATAATGTGGATGAAATCTGGCTACAAAACAAAATATAAAGGCAAAAATTCATCACTGATTGTAGAAATTTTATAAAATGACTTTTTAAAACAAAACGTTTTAAAACGCGAAAAACTCATTTGGCACTTCAGTCTCGATGAAAATTAGATTATTTAATATTTCCATAATAATTATTGCATTAAATCACCGTTTGATTAATTACAATTCGTCTTAAGACAAAACACTCGCGAGCTTTGTGTTCAAAAAAGTTGTTGCTACGATCATCTGATAATCAGCTGCTAGGAGTTCTCGTGTAGGCAATGATAACAAATAGGGTAATCCCTAGTTATTTTAATTTACTGAATTTCGTAATAAAAGAATCAGTAAACTTATATTCTGTTAAATGAGCTTTATGTCTATCAAAATAAACTTTGAAATTAAAGTTGAAAAAAAAAATAATTGATCAACAATATAATAACCGCGATTAAAGATCCCCTAAACATTATCGTCGATTACGGAAGTAAAGAATAGTATAAATAGCTACCTTAACAAATAATACATGGTCGGTGGTGTTTTTTGGCAACTGTATGTCCATGTTGGGTACACAGTTACCGGCGAACGAATATACTGTCATTTCATGTCACATCTCTAGTGAATCCAGTTCTCGCTTCCAGAGTGGCTTCCTCCGGGGAGTCCTCGTTGAACTTAGATTCCCAGTTGGTAATTAGGCGCTTCAGAAATTGAGTAGAAGAGATGCTTAGTCTAAATAAAATCAAGTTAGGGTGATATTCGTTTTTACTAAATTTGTTAGTATTTTTTTCTTAAATTCTTTCTTTTACGATATTTAAAATTTGATTGTATTTACCTTTTTCGTTCCAATTTGAATCTAACATTTGAGCCAATTCTATTTTGTAATTCGAATTTCAAAATTAAAAAAATAACGTGAAAATGGCCAAGATTATTAACCTTTGTGGCTATTCTATATCCGTAACTGTGTCCCAAAATGACTCCTTCAATTCTTTTTCCCTTGCTCCAAAAAGAAAATCCAAAATTTTCATATGACCACAGTTTTGCAGGAGTCGTAGCTCGATGATAAAATTTGTATGTGTATAATCCAGACTGTGAACGTTTGGCTCGGTTTGGCTGGCCTCCGCTTCAGTAGGAGGAAGCAAACGAATTGATAATGAGCCAGTCTAACAACCATCTTGTTACATATCTATTCATTCTAATTTTCTAAAATTGTTATTTTTCTTTAGGGGTTTTCAAATCTACCACGTATATTTTTGGTTCATTAGCTGCTGTCCCCCCTCGTATGTAATAATGTGAATCATTTCTGGCTAGGCAAAAAAAAAAGAAAAAAAAATTCCATCGCTGATTGTAGACATTTGACAAATGACGACCTACTTGATAATTAGCCAGGGCTCACTATACAGTCTATTTTTTGTTTTGTTTTTTAATTTTTTACTTTCCCTGTTTAATATACATATATCCGCCTAATGACGCAATGCAGGTATAGCTAGATGCGTCTCGCTGATGTTCATTATCGCGCCCAGTGTTTTAAATCACTTCTCGATGCTGCGCGCAACCCCCCGCCGCGTAGCATAATGATTAGCCGAGCCACATTTCTTTTGTGTGTCATCATCTTAATTGACGTTCGAACGCAATCTAGACTGTGTAGACCTCCTCGTCCAAAATAGCCCAGATGAGGTCATAGCAGTATATTCGGGGCTCTTGTTTTTTTAACTCACAAAAAAGAAGAAGGAAAAGAAGAACAATGGGACCTGTTGTTGTTGTTAACCGAAAAAAAAGGAACAACAACAACAACAAAAACCCCCTGACGTCTTTTGGGGGCTTGTTTAGCAACGGGCCACCGATTCATCACTGTCTTCTTTTTAAATATTTTTCTCTCGGAGATTTTTTCGCTTGAATTCGATTTCAAATTTCCCGCCGAATTTGAATTTTTTTTTTCTCCCTCCGATCCGCCGGAACGAGATGCAAATTTGTTTCAAAAATTCCGTTTATATTTGACCGATATAAATAAGAGGGATGGGCTGGCAAAATGAGACGTACAAGGAGGAGTCGAACATTTCCCTAAAAAAATGTGCATTGATTCTTATATTATTTCTGTATTTTTTTTTCCAGGACAAGGCCGCCAAGGTAGACAACAAGAAACCGCTGGATCTTCGACTGGACACTCGACGACACTCGGGTACGTGTTGGTCTATACAGGCGACAGCTCCTATCATTGCCTCATTTGAAACTGTGGGAGAAAAAGAAAACCTTGGAAGTGTCTCTCGTGTTTCGTTCTCGGAAAAAATAAATCCAGCGAAAAGAGTCTCACAAAACAGCCGGGGCCAATTGTGGAGATGCCGAGAAAAAAGAAAAAAAAATGTGGCCAACTCTAAGCTAAAACTCTCTACGAAACATTGTTGTGTGTTTCTGAGAGAGAGAGATAGTTCTCTATATAACAGGCTCTAGTCAATTTATACTCCAGAAAAGGGAAAGTTGAAGAAAAAAAACAACCTTTCTCTCGCGTCTCTTTCATTCTCTTGGCATTCGCAGCGGCGAAGGGAAATAGAAACTCGGCTCTGTGGCCCGTTAACTATATGTATACACGCGTGAGTCGCGCTCTCATTTGCATAGACAGTGTGTCAGAGAGAGAGAGAAAATATAGACTATGGCCATATTCGCGGGATATCTGTTACGTTCGCGCAAAGGGTCGTGAATGTGTTGTCATTAAAGAAAAGAAAAAGGAAAAAAAAGAGATGGTCTTATTCATCGATCTAATTGGCTCTCTGCGCTCTCTGAATCACGCGGCAGCTCAACCCCTAAAGGCTTGTACCTGTCGTCTATGGGGGGTTAATGAGGACGACGGGTTTTCCCAGCCGATCCAATTTTGGGCATTTTTTTAAATTTTGATTTTGATTTGCTTTAACTAGTGGCGTCCTAACGGCGCCTAAGGTCGTCCAGCCGCTGAGACACTTGCGCTGCTGTGACGGCGACACGGTCACCTTCGAATGTCGCTTCAACGGCCAGCCTGAAGCGGCCGGTACACTTCAAGTCCACTGGCAAAGAGGCGGCAAGGTATTTTCATCGAATCCCATTTATATTAATTCAATTGGAAATTGAATTCCGGGTGCTATATGTTGATTATTATTTCGCAGCTCCTGCGGTTGTGCAAAGACTTTTCGACGGAGGTGAACGCCAACGAGGGCGTGGCCCGGCTCTCCATCGGCCGAGTCTACCCGGAAGACGAAGGCGAGTACACCTGCGTGGCCTACAACGAGCTGGGCAGCGACTCCACATCCGCCTGCCTCATCGTCGATGGTAATCTTATTTTTACGCCGGCCGTCAATAAAAATAAAAAAACTGGACAAAAACGGCCTTTTGTTTTATTTTCCCTTCAATCCGTTCAATTGTTTCAACATTTTTATTATCGTTGCAACCCCCTCTTGGAAATAACAACAGTGGCTGACGATAAGGAGAACGACCTGATGGTTCAGCTGGACTCGAGACCGGCCGGCACTGTGTCGGCACGCGCCACTCCGCGCACCACGCCCTCACGCACGATCCGCTCCCTCTCGCCCATCAATTCCAGTAAGAAAAATTTGATTTTGATTTCAAACAAATTTGAAACAAAGACAATCGTTTCATTCCTCGGTTGAATTGATTTGTTATTTATTTCCCAGAAACTGCGACGCAACAACAACAGCAGCAACAACAACAACAGACGAAGAGCGGGCGCGTGCGCAAAGTGCCGCCGAAATTCTATTCGGTGCCGCACAATAAAATCGCCGAGACGGGCGAGACGGTGCGATTCCAGTGCAACGTCGGCGGCAACCCATCGCCCCGCGTCACCTGGGACCGCGACAACATCGCCATCAAACCCGAGTCCATCACGCCGGCCGGACGGGTCCGCATCGAGGAGCGAGATGACGTCCGCGTCCTCGAGATCCGCAACGTGACCAGCGAGGTAGAATTTCTTTTTTCATTTTTTCATTTTTTTCTATTTCAAATTTCCCGCAGCTTTTCCAAAAACAAACAAATACATTTCGTGATTTATTTTTAATTGGCCTTTTAACCTTGTCCTACTTTATCGTCGTTTTTTGTTTGTGATTTGTAATGATGACGTCACATTATTGCGTGATTACTACACCGAGAGAGAAAGCCACGAGCTTTTTCTACATGTTGTTAAAAAAGGATTTTTTTTTTCTATGGCGGAATTTCCGGACTCAATTGATCAATGTTGCGGTTGAAATGAAATTCAATGTGACACTCGGTTTCCGTTCTGGATTTCTCATTCACGCGTGTGTTCTCTTTTTTCATTTTTTTTCTTTTTTCTTTGAATTTGAATTTGCGAAGGATGCCGGTTTGTACAGGATCACGGTGGAGAACGAATTAGGAAGGATCCAGGCCAACGCCCGTCTGGATATCCTGAGTCGATCCAGCGGCAGTCGCTCGGCCGGATT
Organism: Daphnia pulex; assembly: GCF_021134715.1. Taxonomy (NCBI): domain Eukaryota; kingdom Metazoa; phylum Arthropoda; class Branchiopoda; order Diplostraca; family Daphniidae; genus Daphnia; species Daphnia pulex. The sequence goes on along the minus strand of NC_060021.1, from coordinate 2,490,823 downwards.
CATCCGCTCCGGATCGGCGGCCACCGCCGGCAGAGGCACTTACTACTCGGCTCTGAGCGGATCCAGCGCTTCCAGATTGGCCGGCCGCACTCTGGGTCTCTCGGGAGCCGGTTACCTCCGCGGCACGTCCACTCCGCGTTCGGGTGGCCGGTAATAAAAAAAATCAATAAAATTTTTTATTTCAATTCAATTTTTTCGCCATTTTTCGAAATCGTAAAAAAAACCTCCAAAAAATAATTATTTCAAAAATTACAATCAATTCCCAATCAAATAAAAACGTAATCATCCCAGAACGACGACTTCTATTTTCGTCTCTCTCTCTCCGTTTGTGGTCGCAGGTTGCAATTAGAAAAAAAAAACTCAAACTCGTCAATTATCTTCCAACTGGAAATCGTAAAAAATCCTATTCAGCTTCTTCTCTCTTCTCTCACTCGTGGGTGAAATGTTAACGCCATTTTCTTTTATTCGTTTCTGCGCGGATAATTTGGGCTCCGGTGTATATAGGAAAAGGTTAGAGAGAGAGACGAGACGAGACTCTCTTTGGTTATACGAGCGCCCGCTACGGGCGAGGTCATTTACCTTGCGCAATTAAAAACCAAAGACAAAAAAACAAAATCTTTTTTTTTTCTTTTAATCACTTTGCCAATGATTACCAAACTGAAAAGAAGAAAACAAAAATTTCTCTCTGTCTCTCTTAGTTTTCATCATCCATTTCTGATTTCTTCCCAAGTGCTATTGAGTTACGTAGTCCCACCCCCACTCAACGATAATTGGGGTCTCTTTTGTCGTCATCGATGGCGGGAATGAAACAAATGACGTACGAATTAACACCCGACACTTTTTGGGTTCTTTTTGTTCTCTTTGTCGTCTGGTGCGTCCCAGATATCACGCCACGTCGGACATGGACGGATCGGGTGCCAGTGACGCCGCCGCCGCCGCTACCGATCGACCGGTGTCGTTCGTCACCAAATTGCCCAGTCGCATGCGAGTCAACGAAGGCGACGCAGTCGAATTGCAGGTCCTTCTCACAGGTGAGCCAATCGAATCTGACAGACCAACAAAGTGCAAAGTGGCTGAGTGTGAGTGAGTGAGTGATTGGCAATTTGTTGTGGATTGTTTGTGTGATCAGGAACGCCGCCATTGAAAGTCGTCTGGGTCCACAACGACTCGCCTCTGGTGGACTGCCCGGAATTCCGGCACTTGGACTACGGCGACGGCCGCTACGCCCTCCGTCTGGCCGACCCGTTCACTCACGACAGCGGCGTCTACTTTTGCGAGGCTTACAACCTCTACGGCGACGCCGAGTCGTGGTGTCGGCTCATCGTCACCGATCCCGCCGACAAACATTTCAAGTGAGTCTCGCCCGCCATTTTTAAATGAAAGAAAAAAAAAACCGCCAAAATTCAAAAACAATGGGCGCCACTTTTATCCCAACAAATTTTTAACTCTTTTGTTCTCTTCTCATTTGATCAATTAGCGAGACGTCGGCAGAGGCGTCGGTGACCTTGGCCTACTCGAGCGCCAACACGGCCTCGATTCGAACGCGCAACGATGACGAAACCGAAGAAGAAGAAGAAGAAAATAAGACCGGAGAGGAGGAGGACTTCAGCTGCAGCAAAGAGGATCTGACGTACGAGTCTGACAAGTTGAACGACGAGCTGGACAACCCGTTCCAAGTGGCGGCCCAGATCGTCAAAGGACCCGTCAGCGTCTCCACCCTGATCGGCTCGACCGTTTTACTCGAAGCGCTCATCATCGGCCGGCCAGAACCCACCGTTCGCTGGCTAAAAGGGGTAACACAACAACAACAGCCAACAACTCTCGCTAATTCTTAAATAATAGACTCTCTGTGTGTAGCCTGCTGGCCCTTTTATTTTCTTGGCCTCTGTGCACATGTAATTACCATCGTTCACTCTCTCCTCCTTGCCTTTTTTTTTTTAATTTTTGTTTTTCTTCGTTTGGTTGGCGCCGCCGCCGGCGCACACGCCATATAATATAACGTCGTCGGCTTTTGTTTTCTTTGATTTTTTTTCTCACGCTCGTCATCAAGATGAGCCCCCCCCCCCCTCTCTTCTCTTCTCTCTCGTTGTGTTTATTTGCTGGGGTAATTATATTAGAGACACGCAAGGAGAAAGTCGACCTGGATAATTTCATTCAATTCATCAACAGACCAGAAAACATTTTTTTTTCTATTTTCGCTTGGAATTCTGATTGATTTTTAACATTTTTTTGTTTTGTTTATTTATTTGATTTTGAATGCGTCAGGGCAAGGAACTTGTGGAAAGCGACCGAGTGGAGATGAGACAGGCGGACGGGATGGCGTCGCTCAGTTTGCACGGCATAACAGCCGACGACAGCGGCAAGTACATCGTCATGGCTGAGAACACGTTCGGCATGGACTGCCACTACGCCTCGCTGGCTGTCGAAGGTATGAGACCCCCCTCCTCCAAAAAAAAAAATTCATCAAATATCCGGCTATACATTGTGTGTGGCCGTCTGTGGGTGGCTGGAACAAATAATAAAAAAATAATGTTGACTCATGTCCGAAATATTTTTTTATTATTTGAAAAGCTTTTTTGTCTGCTGTGTTGTATAATATCCAAAACGGAATTTCATTTTGTGTTTCGTTACATTTGTGTGTTTTTTGTTAATTTTTTGTTGTTGTTTAGGGCCGCCGGATCCTGGTGGTAAGCCGACGATCTGCGAAGTGAAAGCCGACAGCCTGACGCTGACCTGGTACGGGTCCGTCTACGACGGCGGCTCGGTCATCACCGGCTACCTGGTGGAAATCTGCGAAACGGGCCAGTCGTGGAGGGTCCTCACCTCCGAGTAATTAAAAAAACCCATCACTTTTTTTTTCAATCGTAAAAGAAGAAGAAGAACATTGTTTCCATAAATGAATATGTAAAATCGAGTCTGCACACGGACATGCACCTACACAAAAAAACAAAAATAACCAATCCCATCTAACTTGACGTAATAGACACACAAAAAAGGCGCCAAAATCGAATTGCCTTCGACTCTCTGCCCGTTTGGGGCGCGTTGATGGCGCCCCGACGGCCGCTGCTGCTGTCGAAGAGCATCGCGTGTCTGAAAGATTTGCATAGTTGTAATGTAATGTCGTCGCGTCCTTTTTTGTTCTCTGAAAATGAAAGAAAAGAAACGACGAGAAAATCCAATTTGTAGTTTTTTTTTTTTTTTCTGATTTTTCTGTTTCTCTTGTCAAGGTGCAACTCGACCTCGTACGTGATTCACGGGCTGGCGCCTCTGAGGACTTACCAGTTTCGCGTCCGGGCCAAGAACATTCACGGCAGCAGCGAGCCGAGCTGCCCGTCTGACCCGCTCTTCTACCAGCCACCACTGGTGGCTGAGAGGCGAGACAAGGCCGTCGTCGTCGACCATCACCATCACCGCGAGGAGAAGGACCTCCATAGGCAGGTCAGCAGCCGAGACAGGCGGCCAGAGGACGAGCTCGACTACGACCAAGACAACGATGATTCTGACGAGTCTCACGCCCCCCAATTCGAACACTGTCACGTCACCGTTCAACCGGGTGAACCCCACTTTCTGGTAATTTTCTAAAAGAAAACAATTATGTAACAATTAAATCTGCATTCTAAATTTCGTTGTTGAACGAAATTAAACAATTCAAACCAATTCAGGAAAAGTACTCGGTTCACGAAGAGTTGGGTAAAGGCCGTTTCGGAGTCGTTTACCGGCTGGTGGACCGGGCCAGCGGCGCTCTAAGGGCCGCTAAATACGTGAGATGCATCAAGGCGGCCGACCGCGAGAAAGTCTACCAGGAGGTGGCCATCATGAACAAGTTGCAACACCCGAAACTCTTGCAGCTGGCAGCCGCTTACGACTGTCCCAAAGAAATCGTCCTCGTCACCGAATAGTAAATAATTCTACGCTAATATAATCTATAAATATTTAGACACATATCCGGTTTGTTACATCACTTCCGTTTCTAATAAAAAAAAACAACAAACCATTACAGCATTTCCGGCGGGGAACTGTTCGAGCGCGTCGTGGCCGATGATTTCACCCTGACGGAACGCGATTGCATCCTTTTCATGCGACAAATCTGCCAGGGAGTCGGTTACATGCACTCGAAGAGTATCGTCCACCTGGATCTGAAGGTATTTCCGCTCTCACTTCCGTTAATTTAATATCTTTTTAAAATTAATTCTTGCTGATTGATTTAGCCGGAAAATATCCTTTGTCAAAGCCCGAACTCGCATCGCATCAAGTTGATCGATTTCGGTCTGGCCCGGCAGTTGGACCCGGACACTCCGGTGCGGGTCCTTTTCGGCACTCCCGAATTTATCGCCCCCGAAATCGTCAGCTATGAGCCCATTGGTTGCGCAACCGACATGTGGTCGCTCGGAGTCGTCTGTTACGTCTTGTAAGAATATTTGAAAACAATTATTTTTCATCGCTTAATTTATATTAAAATTTTTGATTTATTCAGATTATCGGGATTATCTCCGTTTATGGGCGACAACGACGCCGACACGTTTGCCAACATCACTTCGAGCGATTACGATTTCGACGACGACGCCTTCGCCGCCATCTCGTCCGACGCCAAGGATTTCATTTCGTCGCTGCTCGTCAAACGGCCAGAGTAAAAATTTAAAAAAAATTTCAATTCTTTTTCCTTCATTTGAAATTTGAAAATTTCCCGCCCGAATTTTAAAACAGACTGCGGTTGTCGGCTGAGACTTGCCTCCAGCACAAGTGGCTGGCCCAGGCCAAACAGACCATGAATTCCGTCAAACTGCCCACGGACCGGCTCAAGAAATTCATCATCCGTCGCAAGTGGCAGGTGCGATTGGCAATTTTCCTTTTTACGTGTGTCCAGTGTGTTGGAAGCATGAAACAATTTGCATGTTAAACCTCCATTTGCATCCGGCATGCGTTTGATTTCTTAAAAAAATTAGAAAACGGGAACGGCTATCCGAGCCCTGGGTCGAATGGCCAGCCTGTCGTCCGCCTCTCGACGCAACTCGTCGTCGTCGTCGACCGGCCGCCGTTCGTCGCGAATGGACTCGCTGTGCGAGGAGGAACACGGCTCGGTCTTTAGCGGCTCGTCCGGCGGCAGCGGCTCGCGGCTGGCGACTTCGTCGCTGACGGCGCCAACCAACGGAGCCGACCCGGCCACTAGCCCCCGCATCCGTAGTCCCAGTCTGCCCGTCGTGACCCACCCCTGCCAGTCGTCTGGCTCGTCGACTCCCGGCATCGCTCGCAGCCGGAGTCCCAGTCTGCCCGTTACGGACTTGATGTCGGACAGGAGCAGCGGCCCGGTCAGCGCCAGCTCGTCTCGGCGGGTCTACTACGCCGACCGCAGCGACAGTGGCATCAGCGATTGCTCCAACCACTCGTCGACGCTCCTGTCCGGCACCCACATGCCCACCCTGATCCAGGAGGAGGAGGACGACGAGTTCTATAACAGCCCCGCCCTAATAACCAACGGCTGTTCTTCTTCTTCTTCTCCCGCAGGTGGAACCTCCTTGGCGCCGAAGAGCGGCGGCCGTAGCAGCCAGTGCGCTCCTAAGAGCAAGAGCGTAGTCACCAGCCGCTACTCGGTCGATTCGGCCATTGATGGAGAATGAACGTAACAATAAAAAAAAAAGATTTAAAGGATCCTGGCCTTTTTTTCAAATAAAATGAGGAGCCCCAAATCGCTACATCAACTATTGAACAACTTCAAAAAAATTCAAAACAAAAAACAAAATTTCGTCTCGGTGGGATTTTCGCTTCGTTTCTTGCTGTAGATTATTTGACCGTATGTAGCTAAGCAGCAGCAAATTATGTACAATGTGTCATAGGTGTGTTTTGTTCTTTTCTTTTTTTTCCCTTGTTTTTTTTTTTAAATTAGCTCTCTCTCTCCCCCAGCTCTATATAAGGTTACATGTTTATTATTATTATTATTCAAAATATTTTCTTCCTTTGAGTATCCTCCGTGTACGCCGCCGCTTTCAATTTGCACTGATTTCTTGATTAGACACCGATGCTCTACAACAACCACCACCTTCTTTCATTCAATTTATTATTACCTCTCTCTTCAATTGTGATTGAGCCGTGAGTCGCTTCGTGTCAAAGATGGAAGCTCTCGTATTCAATCCGATGCACAGATTTAAAAAAATCCGCATGTCATATAATCCCCCCTCCTCTTCATTATACCAAACTCTCCTCCTCCCTCCAAAAAACAAAAGACTCCTGGCAACCCTCCCCCCCCCCATTATATCTTATATAAGAATGCTGTTATGATATGATTGAAAAACATTTGTATGATGGAAAAGCACGTCTATTATAATACAAATATGATTATCGCCGCCTTGTCCAACTGTCGATCGATATTTAAACACATCAATTGATTGGCGCAAGATTTGAACGACTTTTGTCGGTATCATAAAAGAATTAGCGAGTTACAAGCCACAAGAACGTTTTTTTTTAAATTTCATTATTTTATATATTTAAATATTTCAAATTAATGCAGTTATTTGTTGCATAAATCACCGTTTGATTCATGTTAAGACAAACAAAACATGGTAAGCGCTGGGTAAGCGTTGTGTTAAAAAAAGTTGTCGCCATTAGCCGCTAGGAGTTGCTGTGTAACAATTGAGTAATCCTTAGTCATTTTTATTTACTGAATTTCGAAATAAAAGAATAAATAAACTTTAATTCTTTTAAATGAGCCTTACGTCTATTACAATAAAATAAAAAATTTAAGTTGAAAAACAATCTAATCAATTTATCCACATGTTTATAAACGCGATTAAAGAATCCCCCAAACACCATCGTTAATACCGGAAGTAAAGAATAGTATATATAGCATCTATCCCTAATATAATGTAGTCGGTCGTGTCTTTTGGCAACTGTATCCATTATGTGTTGGTGCAGTTACTGGCGAATGAATATGTAGTCGTGACACGTCAAGCTCTAGTGAATCCAGGCATTAAATACCCATGACCCATTTCGCGAGGTATTCATTGAACCGAGATTCCCAGTTGGTAATTAGGCGCTTCAGAAATTGAGTACCTGAAGAGATGCTTGATCTAAAGTCAAGCTAGAGTGATATTCGTTTTGGCTAAAAATGTTAGCATTTCTTCCTCAAATTCTACTTACTCTTTTATGATCTTTGCGACCTTTGATTGGAAATTACCTCTTTCCTTCTAATTTGAAGTTTCCACTATTCTTAGTCAACATTTAAGTACGTTTAAGTTCTAAGTTAACATTTCGTAGTTAGAATTTAAAAATAAAAAATCATATCGCGAAAACGGCCATGATTATTAACCTTTGTGGGTATGCCGTAATTGTGTCCTAAAATTCTTCTCCTGTCCCTTTCGGCTCTGGCGCAAAAGCAGGGCAAAACAATTCATCTATAACCCCACCATGGCCTGCCGTCATATACCGCTATAGATGTTATTCCAACCAAAAAGTAGTAGTCGAGTAAAAAGTCGTGCGCAGTTTACGCCGATGCGCACCACTGCAACCGAGCGTGAGCGAGAGTGTTGATTTATTTGCTTTAATGTACTTGCTAATTTTCTGCATTTAGCTAATCTATAAACATTTCTCACGCAAAAAAACGAATTATATATATTTTTTTTATTTAATACTGTTCAAATAATCGCAAAAATTTAAATAATAGAGGTTAAGATTTAAATAAGATATACATATTGCTAGATTAGATCCACTTCCGTTCGATGATGGTCTGATGTAATGTCCATGGTACAAGTTAGTGATTCACTTCTGTCTTGTTCCGATGCGTTATCCATTCTGCCATTGAGTTCCTAGTGAATACCAATTTCAAAAACTTAACTTTCCTTCCGATTGATTAAAATTTATAACACTTCTTGACACTAAATTTTTTTCACCCATTGATTTTCTGGCTTTTCCCTGATACATCACAGGGGAGAGCGGGGTTGGATGGGACAGGGGTTGGCTTGCACAGAGGGGTTTTATGTAAGTTCCTCTAATGACACGAAAAATTCCTTTTAGCCCCGTATTAATAATATGTGTGTGATGCATAAGCTCATTTTTTTTTTAATTTCCAACTATTACTTCTATGGGATAACCCCTCTGTCCCATCCAACCCCGCTTTCCCCTACATGATACATAATAACATATTCTGCCTATGAGATACTTACATGATTATTTTTTTAAAATTTATGTTGACCGATGTTTTCATTGTTGTTCCTCTTTTAACTTATAATAAGACTATAAGAAACTAAAAAGAAAAAAACAAACAAAATTAGTAAAAAAAGAGTGTTGATTTATTTGCTTTAATGTACTTGCTAATTTTCTAAATTTAGCTAATCTATAAACATTTCTCACGCAAAAAAACATATTATATGTATTTTTCTTATTAAATACTGTTCAAATAATCGCAAAAATTTATATAATAGAGATAAAGACTTAAAGAAGATATACATATTAAGAAGATATACATATTCCTAGATTAGATCCACTTCCGTTCGATGATGGTCTGATGAAATGTCCATGGTACAAGTTAGTGATTCACTTCTGTCTTGTTCCGATGCGTTATCCATTCTGCCATTGAGTTCCTAGTGAATACCAATTTCAAAAACTTAACTTTCCTTCCGATTGATTAAAATTTATAACACTTCTTGACACTAAATTTTTTTCACCCATTGATTTTCTGGCTTTTCCCTGATACATCACAGAAGAGAGCGGGGTTGGATGGGACAGGGGTTGGATGGCACAGAGGGCTTTTATGTAAGTTCCTCTAATGACACGAAAAATTCCTTTTAGCCCCGTATTAATATGTGTGTGATGCATAAGCTCAAAATTTGTATTAAATTTGCAACTATTACTTCTATGGGATAACCCCTCTGTCCCATCCAACCCCTGTCCCATCCAACCCCGCTTTCCCCTACATGATACATAATAACATATTCTGCCTATGAGATACTTACATGATTATTTTTTTTAAATTTATGTTGACCGATGTTTTCATTGTTGTTCCTCTTTTAACTTATAATCCATATATAATAAAACAGCAAGCTTTTGGGGGAGGAGCCTGTGTCTGTCACGGATAATGTCACGGATAATGTCACGAACATTTTGGGGGAGGAGCTTATTCATGCCCAGACATGCTTAAACATGAAAATCACCACCAGATGTCTATAGCATCGTAGTGATGACGAAATCTTCAAGTAAGTTAGTCACTGGGCAGATTTCCCACGATAAAATCTATTACGGGCAGATGATTAATAGCAAAAGAGTTCGAATTTACGCTAGACCAAAGTTCCCCGGATTTGAACGGGGCTCAGGTTGCTCGTAAGAATATAAGAAACTAAAAAGAAAAACAAACAAAATTAGTAAAAAAAGAGTGTTGATTTATTTGCTTTAATGTACTTGCTAATTTTCTGCATTTAGCTAATCTATAAACATTTCTCATGCAAAAAAAAACGAATTATATATATTTTTCTTATTTAATAATGTTCAAATAATCGCAAAAATTTAAATAATAGAGATTAAGATTTAAAGAAGATATACATATTGCTAGATTAGATCCACTTCCGTTCGATGATGGTCTGATGAAATGTCCATGGTACAAGTTAGTGATTCACTTCTGTCTTGTTCCGATGCGTTATCCATTCTGCCATTGAGTTCCTAGTGAATACCAATTTCAAAAACTTAACTTTCCTTCCGATTGATTAAAATTTATAACAGTCGGGGACACTAACTTTTTTCCACCCATTGATTTTCTGGCTTTTCCCTGATACATCACAGGGGAGAGCGGGGTTGGATGGGACAGGGGTTGGATGGCACAGAGGGGTTTTATGTAAGTTCCTCTAATGACAGGAAAAATTCCTTTTAGCCCCTTATTAATATGTGTATGATGCATACGCTCACAATTTTTTTAAAATTTCAATCTATTACTTCTATGGGATAACCCCTCTGTCCCATCCAACCCCTGTCCCATCCAACCCCGCTTTCCCCTACATGATACATAATAACATATTCTGCCTATGAGATACTTACATGATTATTTTTTTAAAATTTATGTTGACCGATGTTTTCATTGTTGTTCCTCTTTTAACTTATAATAAGAATATAAGAAACTAAAAAGAAAAAACAAACAAAATTAGTAAAAAAGAGTGTTGATTTATTTGCTTTAATGTACTTGCTAATTTTCTGCATTTAGCTAATCTATAAACATTTCTCATGCAAAAAAACGAATTATATATATTTTTCTTATTTAATACTGTTCAAATAATCGCAAAAATTTAAATAATAGAGATTAAGATTTAAAGAAGATATACATATTGCTAGATTAGATCCACTTCCGTTCGATGATGGTCTGATGAAATGTCCATGGTACAAGTTAGTGATTCACTTCTGTCTTGTTCCGATGCGTTATCCATTCTGCCATTGAGTTCCTAGTGAATACCAATTTCAAAAACTTAACTTTCCTTCCGATTGATTAAAATTTATAACAGTCAGGGACACTAAATTTTTTTCACCCATTGGTTTTCTGGCTTTTCCCTGATACATCACAGGGGAGAGCGGGGTTGAATGGCACAGAGGGGTTTTATGTAAGTTCCTCTAATGACAGGAAAAATTCCTTTTAGCCCCGTATTAATATGTGTATGATGCATACGCTCACAATTTTTTTAAAATTTCCAACTATTACTTCTATGGGATAACCCCTCTGTCCCATCCAACCCCTGTCCCATCCAACCCCTGTCCCATCCAACCCCGCTTTTCCCTACATGATACATAATAACATATTCTGCCTATGAGATACTTACATGATTATTTTTTTAAAATTTATGTTGACCGATGTTTTCATTGTTGTTCCTCTTTTAACTTATAATAAGAATATAAGAAACTAAAAAGAAAAAACAAACAAAATTAGTAAAAAAAGAGTGTTGATTTATTTGCTTTAATGTACTTGCTAATTTTCTGCATTTAGCTAATCTATAAACATTTCTCATGCAAAAAAAACGAATTATATATATTTTTCTTATTTAATACTGTTCAAATAATCGCAAAAATTTAAATAATAGAGATTAAGATTTAAAGAAGATATACATATTGCTAGATTAGATCCACTTCCGTTCGATGATGGTCTGATGAAATGTCCATGGTACAAGTTAGTGATTCACTTCTGTCTTGTTCCGATGCGTTATCCATTCTGCCATTGAGTTCCTAGTGAATACCAATTTCAAAAACTTAACTTTCCTTCCGATTGATTAAAATTTATAACAGTCGGGGACACTAAATTTTTTTCACCCATTGATTTTCTGGCTTTTCCCTGATACATCACAGGGGAGAGCGGGGTTGGATGGGACAGGGGTTGGATGGCACAGAGGGGTTTTATGTAAGTTCCTCTAATGACAGGAAAAATTCCTTTTAGCCCCGTATTAATATGTGTATGATGCATACGCTCACAATTTTTTTAAAATTTCCAACTATTACTTCTATGGGATAACCCCTCTGTCCCATCCAACCCCTGTCCCATCCAACCCCTGTCCCATCCAACCCCGCTTTTCCCTACATGATACATAATAACATATTCTGCCTATGAGATACTTACATGATTATTTTTTTAAAATTTATGTTGACCGATGTTTTCATTGTTGTTCCTCTTTTAACTTATAATAAGAATATAAGAAACTAAAAAGAAAAAACAAACAAAATTAGTAAAAAAAGAGTGTTGATTTATTTGCTTTAATGTACTTGCTAATTTTCTGCATTTAGCTAATCTATAAACATTTCTCATGCAAAAAAAACGAATTATATATATTTTTCTTATTTAATACTGTTCAAATAATCGCAAAAATTTAAATAATAGAGATTAAGATTTAAAGAAGATATACATATTGCTAGATTAGATCCACTTCCGTTCGATGATGGTCTGATGAAATGTCCATGGTACAAGTTAGTGATTCACTTCTGTCTTGTTCCGATGCGTTATCCATTCTGCCATTGAGTTCCTAGTGAATACCAATTTCAAAAACTTAACTTTCCTTCCGATTGATTGAAATTTATAACAGTCGGGGACACTAAATTTTTTTCACCCATTGATTTTCTGGCTTTTCCCTGATACATCACAGGGGAGAGCGGGGTTGGATGGGACAGGGGTTGGATAGGACAGAGGGGTTTTATGTAAGTTCCTCTAATGACAGGAAAAATTCCTTTTAGCCCCGTATTAATAATATGTGTGTGATACATAAGCTCAATTTTTTTTTTAAATTTCCAACTATTACTTCTATGGGATAACCCCTCTGTCCCATCCAACCCCTGTCCCATCCAACCCCTGTCCCATCCAACCCCGCTTTCCCCTACATGATACATAATAACATATTCTGCCTTTGAGATACTTACATGATTATTTTTTTTAAATTTATGTTGACCGATGTTTTCATTGTTGTTCCTCTTTTAACTTATAATAAGAATAAAAGAAACTAAAAAGAAAAAAACAAACAAAATTAGTAAAAAAAGAGTGTTGATTTATTTGCTTTAATGTTCTTGCTAATTTTCTGCATTTAGCTAATCTATAAACATTTCTCACGCAAAAAAACGAATTATATATATTTTTCTTATTTAATACTGTTCAAATAATCGCAAAAATTTAAATAATAGAGATTAAGATTTAAAGAAGATATACATATTGCTAGATTAGATCCACTTCCGTTCGATGATGGTCTGATGAAATGTCCATGGTACAAGTTAGTGATTCACTTCTGTCTTGTTCCGATGCGTTATCCATTCTGCCATTGAGTTCCTAGTGAATACCAATTTCAAAAACTTAACTTTCCTTCCGATTGATTAAAATTTATAACAGTCAGGGACACTAAATTTTTTTCACCCATTGGTTTTCTGGCTTTTCCCTGATACATCACAGGGGAGAGCGGGGTTGGATGGGACAGGGGTTTGCTTGCACAGAGGGGTTTTATGTAAGTTCCTCTAATGACAGGAAAAATTCCTTTTAGCCCCGTATTAATATGTGTATGATGCATACGCTCACAATTTTTTTAAAATTTCCAACTATTACTTCTATGGGATAACCCCTCTGTCCCATCCAATTCCTGTCCCATCCAACCCCGCTTTTCCCTACATGATACATAATAACATATTCTGCCTATGAGATACTTACATGATTATTTTTTTAAAATTTATGTTGACCGATGTTTTCATTGTTGTTCCTCTTTTAACTTATAATAAGAATATAAGAAACTAAAAAGAAAAAACAAACAAAATTAGTAAAAAAAGAGTGTTGATTTATTTGCTTTAATGTACTTGCTAATTTTCTGCATTTAGCTAATCTATAAACATTTCTCATGCAAAAAAAACGAATTATATATATTTTTCTTATTTAATACTGTTCAAATAATCGCAAAAATTTAAATAATAGAGATTAAGATTTAAAGAAGATATACATATTGCTGGATTAGATCCACTTCCGTTTGATGATGGTCTGATGAAATGTCCATGGTACAAGTTAGTGATTCACTTCTGTTTTGTTCCGATGCGTTATCCATTCTGCCATTGAGTTCCTAGTGAATACCAATTTCAAAAACTTAACTTTCCTTCCGATTGATTAAAATTTATAACAGTCGGGGACACTAAATTTTTTTCACCCATTGATTTTCTGGCTTTTCCCTGATACATCACAGGGGAGAGCGGGGTTGGATGGGACAGGGGTTGGATGGCACAGAGGGGTTTTATGTAAGTTCCTCTAATGACAGGAAAAATTCCTTTTAGCCCCGTATTAATATGTGTATGATGCATACGCTCACAATTTTTTTAAAATTTCCAACTATTACTTCTATGGGATAACCCCTCTGTCCCATCCAACCCCTGTCCCATCCAACCCCTGTCCCATCCAACCCCGCTTTTCCCTACATGATACATAATAACATATTCTGCCTATGAGATACTTACATGATTATTTTTTTAAAATTTATGTTGACCGATGTTTTCATTGTTGTTCCTCTTTTAACTTATAATAAGAATATAAGAAACTAAAAAGAAAAAACAAACAAAATTAGTAAAAAAAGAGTGTTGATTTATTTGCTTTAATGTACTTGCTAATTTTCTGCATTTAGCTAATCTATAAACATTTCTCATGCAAAAAAAACGAATTTATATATATTTTTCTTATTTAATACTGTTCAAATAATCGCAAAAATTTAAATAATAGAGATTAAGATTTAAAGAAGATATACATATTGCTAGATTAGATCCACTTCCGTTCGATGATGGTCTGATGAAATGTCCATGGTACAAGTTAGTGATTCACTTCTGTCTTGTTCCGATGCGTTATCCATTCTGCCATTGAGTTCCTAGTGAATACCAATTTCAAAAACTTAACTTTCCTTCCGATTGATTGAAATTTATAACAGTCGGGGACACTAAATTTTTTTCACCCATTGATTTTCTGGCTTTTCCCTGATACATCACAGGGGAGAGCGGGGTTGGATGGGACAGGGGTTGGATAGGACAGAGGGGTTTTATGTAAGTTCCTCTAATGACAGGAAAAATTCCTTTTAGCCCCGTATTAATAATATGTGTGTGATACATAAGCTCAATTTTTTTTTTTAAATTTCCAACTATTACTTCTATGGGATAACCCCTCTGTCCCATCCAACCCCTGTCCCAACCAACCCCTGTCCCATCCAACCCCGCTTTCCCCTACATGATACATAATAACATATTCTGCCTTTGAGATACTTACATGATTATTTTTTTAAAATTTATGTTGACCGATGTTTTCATTGTTGTTCCTCTTTTAACTTATAATAAGAATAAAAGAAACTAAAAAGAAAAAAACCAACAAAATTAGTAAAAAAAGAGTGTTGATTTATTTGCTTTAATGTTCTTGCTAATTTTCTGCATTTAGCTAATCTATAAACATTTCTCACGCAAAAAAACGAATTATATATATTTTTCTTATTTAATACTGTTCAAATAATCGCAAAAATTTAAATAATAGAGATTAAGATTTAAAGAAGATATACATATTGCTAGATTAGATCCACTTCCGTTCGATGATGGTCTGATGAAATGTCCATGGTACAAGTTAGTGATTCACTTCTGTCTTGTTCCGATGCGTTATCCATTCTGCCATTGAGTTCCTAGTGAATACCAATTTCAAAAACTTAACTTTCCTTCCGATTGATTAAAATTTATAACAGTCAGGGACACTAAATTTTTTTCACCCATTGGTTTTCTGGCTTTTCCCTGATACATCACAGGGGAGAGCGGGGTTGGATGGGACAGGGGTTGGCTTGCACAGAGGGGTTTTATGTAAGTTCCTCTAATGACAGGAAAAATTCCTTTTAGCCCCGTATTAATATGTGTATGATGCATACGCTCACAATTTTTTTTAAATTTCCAACTATTACTTCTATGGGATAACCCCTCTGTCCCATCCAATTCCTGTCCCATCCAACCCCGCTTTTCCCTACATGATACATAATAACATATTCTGCCTATGAGATACTTACATGATTATTTTTTTAAAATTTATGTTGACCGATGTTTTCATTGTTGTACTCTTTTAACTTATAATAAGAATATAAGAAACTAAAAAGAAAAAACAAACAAAATTAGTAAAAAAAGAGTGTTGATTTATTTGCTTTAATGTACTTGCTAATTTTCTGCATTTAGCTAATCTATAAACATTTCTCATGCAAAAAAAACGAATTATATATATTTTTCTTATTTAATACTGTTCAAATAATCGCAAAAATTTAAATAATAGAGATTAAGATTTAAAGAAGATATACATATTGCTGGATTAGATCCACTTCCGTTTGATGATGGTCTGATGAAATGTCCATGGTACAAGTTAGTGATTCACTTCTGTCTTGTTCCGATGCGTTATCCATTCTGCCATTGAGTTCCTAGTGAATACCAATTTCAAAAACTTAACTTTCCTTCCGATTGATTAAAATTTATAACAGTCGGGGACACTAAATTTTTTTCACCCATTGATTTTCTGGCTTTTCCCTGATACATCACAGGGGAGAGCGGGGTTGGATGGGACAGGGGTTGGATGGCACAGAGGGGTTTTATGTAAGTTCCTCTAATGACAGGAAAAATTCCTTTTAGCCCCGTATTAATATGTGTATGATGCATACGCTCACAATTTTTTTAAAATTTCCAACTATTACTTCTATGGGATAACCCCTCTGTCCCATCCAACCCCTGTCCCATCCAACCCCGCTTTTCCCTACATGATACATAATAACATATTCTGCCTATGAGATACTTACATGATTATTTTTTTAAAATTTATGTTGACCGATGTTTTCATTGTTGTTCCTCTTTTAACTTATAATAAGAATATAAGAAACTAAAAAGAAAAAACAAACAAAATTAGTAAAAAAAGAGTGTTGATTTATTTGCTTTAATGTACTTGCTAATTTTCTGCATTTAGCTAATCTATAAACATTTCTCATGCAAAAAAAACGAATTATATATATTTTTCTTATTTAATACTGTTCAAATAATCGCAAAAATTTAAATAATAGAGATTAAGATTTAAAGAAGATATACATATTGCTAGATTAGATCCACTTCCGTTCGATGATGGTCTGATGAAATGTCCATGGTACAAGTTAGTGATTCACTTCTGTCTTGTTCCGATGCGTTATCCATTCTGCCATTGAGTTCCTAGTGAATACCAATTTCAAAAACTTAACTTTCCTTCCGATTGATTAAAATTTATAACAGTCGGGGACACTAAATTTTTTTCACCCATTGATTTTCTGGCTTTTCCCTGATACATCACAGGGGAGAGCGGGGTTGGATGGGACAGGGGGTGGATGGGACAGAGGGGTTTTATGTAAGTTCCTCTAATGACAGGAAAAATTCCTTTTAGCCCCGTATTAATAATATGTGTGTGATGCATAATTTCAATTTTTTTTTTAAATTTCCAACTATTACTTCTATGGGATAACCCCTCTGTCCCATCCAACCCCTGTCCCATCCAACCCCGCTTTCCCCTACATGATACATAATAACATATTCTGCCTATGAGATACTTACATGATTATTTTTTTTTAAATTTATGTTGACCGATGTTTTCATTGTTGTTCCTCTTTTAACTTATAATACGAATATAAGAAACTAAAAAGAAAAACAAACAAAATTAGTAAAAAAAGAGTGTTGATTTATTTGCTTTAATGTACTTGCTAATTTTCTGCATTTAGCTAATCTATAAACATTTCTCACTCAAAAAAAGAATTATAAATATTTTTCTTATTAAATAGTGTTCAAATAATCGCAAAAATTTAAATAATAGAGATTAAGATTTAAAGAAGATATACATATTGCTAGATTAGATCCACTTCCGTTCGATGATGGTCTGATGAAATGTCCATGGTACAAGTTAGTGATTCACTTCTGTCTTGTTCCGATGCGTTATCCATTCTGCCATTGAGTTCCTAGTGAATACCAATTTCAAAAACTTAACTTTCCTTCCGATTGATTAAAATTTATAACAGTCGGGGACACTAAATTTTTTTCACCCATTGATTTTCTGGCTTTTCCCTGATACATCACAGGGGAGAGCGGGGTTGGATGGGACAGGGGTTGGATGGCACAGAGGGGTTTTATGTAAGTTCCTCTAATGACAGGAAAAATTCCTTTTAGCCCCGTATTAATATGTGTATGATGCATACGCTCACAATTTTTTTAAAATTTCCAACTATTACTTCTATGGGATAACCCCTCTGTCCCATCCAACCCCTGTCCCATCCAACCCGCTTTTCCCTACATGATACATAATAACATATTCTGCCTATGAGATACTTACATGATTATTTTTTTTAAATTTATGTTGACCGATGTTTTCATTGTTGTTCCTCTTTTAACTTATAATAAGAATATAAGAAACTAAAAAGAAAAAACAAACAAAATTAGTAAAAAAAGAGTGTTGATTTATTTGCTTTAATGTACTTGCTAATTTTCTGCATTTAGCTAATCTATAAACATTTCTCATGCAAAAAAAAACGAATTATATATATTTTTCTTATTTAATACTGTTCAAATAATCGCAAAAATTTAAATAATAGAGATTAAGATTTAAAGAAGATATACATATTGCTAGATTAGATCCACTTCCGTTCGATGATGGTCTGATGAAATGTCCATGGTACAAGTTAGTGATTCACTTCTGTCTTGTTCCGATGCGTTATCCATTCTGCCATTGAGTTCCTAGTGAATACCAATTTCAAAAACTTAACTTTCCTTCCGATTGATTAAAATTTATAACAGTCGGGGACTCTAAATTTTTTTCACCCATTGATTTTCTGGCTTTTCCCTGATACATCACAGGGGAGAGCGGGGTTGGATGGGACAGGGGGTGGATGGGACAGAGGGGTTTTATGTAAGTTCCTCTAATGACAGGAAAAATTCCTTTTAGCCCCGTATTAATAATATGTGTGTGATGCATAATTTCAATTTTTTTTTTAATTTCCAACTATTACTTCTATGGGATAACCCCTCTGTCCCATCCAACCCCTGTCCCATCCAACCCCGCTTTCCCCTACATGATACATAATAACATATTCTGCCTATGAGATACTTACATGATTATTTTTTTTTAAATTTATGTTGACCGATGTTTTCATTGTTGTTCCTCTTTTAACTTATAATAAGAATATAAGAAACTAAAAAGAAAAAACAAACAAAATTAGTAAAAAAAGAGTGTTGATTTATTTGCTTTAATGTACTTGCTAATTTTCTGCATTTAGCTAATCTATAAACATTTCTCATGCAAAAAAAACGAATTATATATATTTTTCTTATTTAATACTGTTCAAATAATCGCAAAAATTTAAATAATAGAGATTAAGATTTAAAGAAGATATACATATTGCTAGATTAGATCCACTTCCGTTCGATGATGGTCTGATGAAATGTCCATGGTACAAGTTAGTGATTCACTTCTGTCTTGTTCCGATGCGTTATCCATTCTGCCATTGAGTTCCTAGTGAATACCAATTTCAAAAACTTAACTTTCCTTCCGATTGATTAAAATTTATAACAGTCGGGGACTCTAAATTTTTTTCACCCATTGATTTTCTGGCTTTTCCCTGATACATCACAGGGGAGAGCGGGGTTGGATGGGACAGTGGTTGGATGGCACAGAGGGGTTTTATGTAAGTTCCTCTAATGACAGGAAAAATTCCTTTTAGCCCCGTATTAATATGTGTTGAGTATAAAAGATAAACAAACTGGACAGTGCGGCAACGCAGGATAGCCAGGAAAGAAGAGAGGGGGAGAAGGACCTACCCAGACAAAGGAATAAGAGAGGGGGACTCAGTGCTGTTGACGATTGTGGCTAGGCGAGTAGCAATACAAAGCGTTCTTTGCAGCAAACAGGTTCACGTGTTAATTTCTATATCAACAGGTTATGGGCCCAGCTGTACGCACAGCTAACAGCTACTCTGTCTGAACAATTATTTTTTTTTGTGTGTGTCCCCGGCTAACTGTTCCCAAGAAATTAGAAATTCTTTTCTGGAGTGATGGAGAAAGATGGCCGCCGCCATGTTGTATGGTGTCTGAATGGGAAAAACTACGCGTCTTGGAAATTTGGAATGAAGCTGGCGTTACAAAGTGTTGAGCTTTGGGAAGTCGTGAACGGGACTCAACGGCAACCTGCTGAAGTAAGTTTATTGATGATTTATTGTTTTCTTTATGTGTGTGATCCGTGCCTGACAACAACGCGATATGAGATGCCTATCTGTGGCGTGGTACCAACTATTAAATTGACAAACTTAGATCCCGGCGTGAGTGCTTAATCTCTGCCACTTGATTTTGTTTTTTGTGTGTTTGTGTTTGCTGGACATTTCTCTTTTTTGTGTTTCTTTCTCAATCTGTTTGGTCACTCTGGCTAAATTCCATCATATGATGGTGGACAAGTGTGTGCTAGAGTTGCAAGCATCTAGGAGACAGCTGAGTGTTTTTCCACATCGAGATGATGTGAGGGAGATTCCACATTGAGATAATGTGAGAGGTATTCCACATCGAGATGATGTGAGGGAGATTCCACATTGAGATAATGTGAGAGGTATTCCACATCGAGATGATGTGAGGGAGATTCCACATTGAGATAATGTGAGGCTGCCATGGATATCACAAACCTAACCATCTTCTCGTTTTGTTACCACAATCAGAGACGCAATGCTGACCAGGTGATTGAAAATGCAGCTGATATAACCAACTGGAACAAGAGAAATACCACGGCAATGCAGAACATATTTGGCGCCATCAAAGAAGACCAATCAAGGATCCTGATGTCTTGTAGCACAGCCCAAGAGATGTGGATGAAATTGGAGACTGAGTATGAAGAAGATGCCGCAGACAATGCACCTCTATTGTGGACAAAGTTCTATGGATGCACATTTCGACCAAGCCAAAGTGTATCAAGCTTCCTGACTGAGTTGGAACAGATAGCATTCCGTCTGAAGAGCCTCAACATAGCTATTGATGATAATCAAATAATGGCAAAGATACTCATGTCGCTTCCTCCAGAGTTCCGTGTTTTTGCCTTTGCATGGGACAGCACGCCTGTTGCAGAGAAAACTCTCAAGAAACTGACTACTCGCCTTATAGCATTGGACAAGAGCCTGCGCAACGACGAAGAAGCAAAATCGACATCTGATACTGCCTATCTCAGTAAGCCGAACAGAGATGAATCACAGCACAAAGAGCAAGCACTTCCTGCCCAGTACGGTCAGAACAAAGGAAAAAGCCACCCTTCCAGTCAACATGCTGGTATACCGAGAACATGCTGGGAGTGCAACTCCACTACGCATGTTAGAGCTCAATGCCGTCAATACAAACGCCGGCGTGAGAGAGAAGGAGAAGAAGCGGACAGAAAAAGGAAGCGTTACGATCGACATGACAGAAGAGATGATAAACTATGTAAGCTCCCAGGAGCAACTGGCCGATGCACTCACGAAACCCCTGGCTGCTCCACGCTTCAAGTATCTCCGTGACAAGATTGGCGTTCGGGGTGTAGGGGAGGTGTAACTGAAGAGTTAAAGGAGGCTGATATTTCTTTTCTTATTATTTGTCTTGTGACACTGAACCTAGTATTTATGTCTGATTCAAATATGCTGTGTATTCTGTGCTCATGTTTATTTTTGGGGGTCCAGTTTGAGGGGAGGTGTTGAGTATAAAAGATAAACAAACTGGACAGTGCGGCAACGCAGGATAGCCAGGAAAGAAGAGAGGGGGAGAAGGACCTACCCAGACAAAGGAATAAGAGAGGGGGACTCAGTGCTGTTGACGATTGTGGCTAGGCGAGTAGCAATACAAAGCGTTCTTTGCAGCAAACAGGTTCACGTGTTAATTTCTATATCAACAATATGTGTATGATGCATACGCTCACAATTTTTTTTAAATTTCAAACTATTACTTCTATGGGATAACCCCTCTGTCCCATCCAACCCCTGTCCCATCCAACCCCTGTCCCATCCAACCCCGCTTTTCCCTACATGATACATAATAACATATTCTGCCTATGAGATACTTACATGATTATTTTTTTAAAATTTATGTTGACCGATGTTTTCATTGTTGTTCCTCTTTTAACTTATAATAAGAATATAAGAAACTAAAAAGAAAAAACAAACAAAATTAGTAAAAAAGAGTGTTGATTTATTTGCTTTAATGTACTTGCTAATTTTCTGCATTTAGCTAATCTATAAACATTTCTCATGCGAAAAAAACGAATTATATATATTTTTCTTATTTAATACTGTTCAAATAATCGCAAAAATTTAAATAATAGAGATTTAGATTTAAAGAAGATATACATATTGCTAGATTAGATCCACTTCCGTTCGATGATGGTCTGATGAAATGTCCATGGTACAAGTTAGTGATTCACTTCTGTCTTGTTCCGATGCGTTATCCATTCTGCCATTGAGTTCCTAGTGAATACCAATTTCAAAAACTTAACTTTCCTTCCGATTGATTAAAATTTATAACAGTCGGGGACACTAAATTTTTTTCACCCATTGATTTTCTGGCTTTTCCCTGATACATCACAGGGGAGAGCGGGGTTGGATGGGACAGGGGGTGGATGGGACAGAGGGGTTTTATGTAAGTTCCTCTAATGACAGGAAAAATTCCTTTTAGCCCCGTATTAATAATATGTGTGTGATGCATAATTTCAATTTTTTTTTTAATTTCCAACTATTACTTCTATGGGATAACCCCTCTGTCCCATCCAACCCCTGTCCCATCCAACCCCGCTTTCCCCTACATGATACATAATAACATATTCTGCCTATGAGATACTTACATGATTATTTTTTTTTAAATTTATGTTGACCGATGTTTTCATTGTTGTTCCTCTTTTAACTTATAATACGAATATAAGAAACTAAAAAGAAAAACAAACAAAATTAGTAAAAAAAGAGTGTTGATTTATTTGCTTTAATGTACTTGCTAATTTTCTGCATTTAGCTAATCTATAAACATTTCTCACTCAAAAAAAGAATTATAAATATTTTTCTTATTAAATAGTGTTCAAATAATCGCAAAAATTTAAATAATAGAGATTAAGATTTAAAGAAGATATACATATTGCTAGATTAGATCCACTTCCGTTCGATGATGGTCTGATGAAATGTCCATGGTACAAGTTAGTGATTCACTTCTGTCTTGTTCCGATGCGTTATCCATTCTGCCATTGAGTTCCTAGTGAATACCAATTTCAAAAACTTAACTTTCCTTCCGATTGATTAAAATTTATAACAGTCAGGGACACTAAATTTTTTTCACCCATTGATTTTCTGGCTTTTCCCTGATACATCACAGAGGAGAGCGGGGTTGGATGGGACAGGGGTTGGATGGCACAGAGGGGTTTTATGTAAGTTCCTCTAATGACAGGAAAAATTCCTTTTAGCCCCGTATTAATATGTGTATGATGCATACGCTCACAATTTTTTAAAAATTTCCAACTATTACTTCCATGGGATAACCCCTCTGCCCCATCCAACCCCTGTCCCATCCAACCCCGCTTTCCCCTACATGATACATAATAACATATTCTGCCTATGAGATACTTACATGATTATTTTTTTAAAATTTATGTTGACCGATGTTTTCATTGTTGTTACTCTTTTAACTTATAATAAGAATATAAGAAACTAAAAAGAAAAACAAACAAAATTAGTAAAAAAAGAGTGTTGATTAATTTGCTTTAATGTACTTGCTAATTTTCTGCATTTAGCTAATCTATAAACATTTCTCATGCAAAAAAAACGAATTATATATATTTTTCTTATTTAATACTGTTCAAATAATCGCAAAAATTTAAATAATAGAGATTAAGATTTAAAGAAGATATACATATTGCTAGATTAGATCCACTTCCGTTCGATGATGGTCTGATGAAATGTCCATGGTACAAGTTAGTGATTCACTTCTGTCTTGTTCCGATGCGTTATCCATTCTGCCATTGAGTTCCTAGTGAATACCAATTTCAAAAACTTAACTTTCCTTCCGATTGATTAAAATTTATAACAGTCGGGGACACTAAATTTTTTTCACCCATTGATTTTCTGGCTTTTCCCTGATACATCACAGGGGAGAGCGGGGTTGGATGGGACAGGGGTTGGATGGCACAGAGGGGTTTTATGTAAGTTCCTCTAATGACAGGAAAAATTCCTTTTAGCCCCTTATTAATATGTGTGTGATGCATAAGCTCACAATTTTTTTAAAATTTCCAACTATTACTTCTATGGGATAACCCCTCTGTCCCATCCAACCCCTGTCCCATCCAACCCCTGTCCCATCCAACCCCTGTCCCATCCAACCCCGCTTTCCCCTACATGATACATAATAACATATTCTGCCTATGAGATACTTACATGATTATTTTTTTTAAATTTATGTTGACCGATGTTTTCATTAATGTTCCTCTTTTAACTTATAATAAGAATATAAGAAACTAAAAAGAAAAAACAAACAAAATTTGTAAAAAAAGAGTGTTGATTTATTTGCTTTAATGTTCTTGCTAATTTTCTGCATTTAGCTAATCTATAAACATTTCTCATGCAAAAAAAAACGAAATTTATATATTTTTCTTATTTAATACTGTTCAAATAATCGCAAAAATTTAAATAATAGAGATTAAGATTTAAAGAAGATATACATATTTCTAGATTAGATCCACTTCCGTTCGATGATGGTCTGATGAAATGTCCATGGTACAAGTTAGTGATTCACTTCTGTCTTGTTCCGATGCGTTATCCATTCTGCCATTGAGTTCCTAGTGAATACCAATTTCAAAAACTTAACTTTCCTTCCGATTGATTAAAATTTATAACAGTCGGGGACACTAAATTTTTTTCACCCATTTATTTTCTGGCTTTTCCCTGATACATCACAGGGGAGAGCGGGGTTGGATGGGACAGGGGTTGGATGGCACAGAGGGGTTTTATGTAAGTTCCTCTAATGACAGGAAAAATTCCTTTTAGCCCCTTATTAATATGTGTGTGATGCATAAGCTCACAATTTTTTTAAATTTCCAACTATTACTTCTATGGGATAACCCCTCTGTCCCATCCAACCCCTGTCCCATCCAACCCCGCTTTCCCCTACATGATACATAATAACATATTCTGCCTATGAGATACTTACATGAATTTTTTTTTTAAATTTATGTTGACCGATGTTTTCATTAATGTTCCTCTTTTAACTTATAATAAGAATATAAGAAACTAAAAAGAAAAAACAAACAAAATTTGTAAAAAAAGAGTGTTGATTTATTTGCTTTAATGCACTTGTTAATTTTCTGCATTTAGCTAATCTATAAACATTTCTCACGCAAAAAAAACGAATTATAAATATTTTTCTCATTAAATACTGTTCAAATAATAGCAAAAATTTAAATAATAGAGGTTAAGATTTAAAGAAGATATACATATTGCTAGATTAGATCCACTTCCGTTCGATGATGGTCTGATGAAATGTCCATGGTACAAGTTAGTGATTCACTTCTGTCTTGTTCCGATGCGTTATCCATTCTGCCATTGAGTTCCTAGTGAATACCAATTTCAAAAACTTAACTTTCCTTCCGATTGATTAAAATTTATAACACTTCTTGACACTAAATTTTTTTCACCCATTGATTTTCTGGCTTTTCCCTGATACATCACAGAAGAGAGCGGGGTTGTATGGGACAGGATTTGGCTGGCACAGAGGGCTTTTATGTAAGTTCCTCTAATGACAGGAAAAATTCCTTTTAGCCCCTTATTAATATGTGTGTGATGCATAAGCTCACAATTTGTTTTAAATTTGCAACTATTACTTCTATGGGATAACCCCTCTGTCCCATCCAACCCCTGTCCCATCCAACCCCTGTCACATCCAACCCCGCTTTCCCCTACATGATACATAATAACATATTCTGCCTATGAGATACTTACATGATTATTTTTTTAAAATTTCTGTTGACCAATGTTTTCATTGTTGTTCCTCTTTTAACTTATAATAAGACTATAAGAAACTAAAAAGAAAAAAACAAACAAAATTAGTAAAAAAAGAGTGTTGATTTATTTGCTTTAATGTACTTGCTAATTTTCTAAATTTAGCTAATCTATAAACATTTCTCACTCAAAAAAACGAATAATATATATTTTTCTTATTAAATACTGTTCAAATAATCGCAAAAATTTATATAATAGAGATAAAGACTTAAAGAAGATATACATATTAAGAAGATATACATATTCCTAGATTAGATCCACTTCCGTTCGATGATGGTCTGATGAAATGTCCATGGTACAAGTTAGTGATTCACTTCTGTCTTGTTCCGATGCGTTATCCATTCTGCCATTGAGTTCCTAGTGAATACCAATTTCAAAAACTTAACTTTCCTTCCGATTGATTAAAATTTATAACAGTCGGGGACACTTAATTTTTTCACCCATTGATTTTCTGGCTTTTCCCTGATACATCACAGGGGAGAGCGGGGTTGGATGGGACAGGGGTTGGATAGGACAGAGGGGTTTTATGTAATTTCCTCTAATGACAGGAAAAATTCCTTTTAGCCCCGTATTAATAATATGTGTGTGATACATAAGCTCAATTTTTTTTTAAATTTCCAACTATTACTTCTATGGGATAACCCCTCTGTCCCATCCAACCCCTGTCCCATCCAACCCCGCTTTCCCCTACATGATACATAATAACATATTCTGCCTATGAGATACTTACATGATTATTTTTTTTTAATTTATGTTGACCGATGTTTTCATTGTTGTTCCTCTTTTAACTTATAATCCATATATAATAAAACAGCAAGCTTTTGGGGGAGGAGCCTGTGTCTGTCACGGATAATGTCACGGATAATGTCACGAACATTTTGGGGGAGGAGCTTATTCATGCCCAGACATGCTTAAACATGAAAATCACCACCAGATGTCTATAGCATCGTAGTGTTGACGAAATCTTCAAGTAAGTTAGTCACTGGGCAGATTTCCGACGATAAAATCTATTACGGGCAGATGATTAATAGCAAAAGAGTTCGAATTTACGCTAGACCAAAGTTCCCCGGATTTGAACGGGGCTCAGGTTGCTCGTAAGAATATAAGAAACTAAAAAGAAAAACAAACAAAATTAGTAAAAAAAGAGTGTTGATTTATTTGCTTTAATGTACTTGCTAATTTTCTGCATTTAGCTAATCTATAAACATTTCTCATGCAAAAAAAACGAATTATATATATTTTTCTTATTTAATAATGTTCAAATAATCGTAAAAATTTAAATAATAGAGATTAAGATTTAAAGAAGATATACATATTGCTAGATTAGATCCACTTCCGTTCGATGATGGTCTGATGAAATGTCCATGGTACAAGTTAGTGATTCACTTCTGTCTTGTCCCGATGCGTTATCCATTCTGCCATTGAGTTCCTAGTGAATACCAATTTCAAAAACTTAACTTTCCTTCCGATTGATTAAAATTTATAACAGTCGGGGACACTAAATTTTTTTTACCCATTGATTTTCTGGCTTTTCCCTGATACATCACAGGGGAGAGCGGGGTTGGATGGGACAGGGGTTGGATGGCACAGAGGGGTTTTATGTAAGTTCCTCTAATGACAGGAAAATTCCTTTTAGCCCCGTATTAATACGTGTGTGATGCATAAGCTCACATTTTTTTAAAATTTCCAACTATTACTTCTATGGGATAACCCCTCTGTCCCATCCAACCCCTGTCCCATCCAACCCCGCTTTCCCCTACATGATACATAATAACATATTCTGCCTATGAGATACTTACATGATTATTTTTTTTAAATTTATGTTGACCGATGTTTTCATTGTTGTTCCTCTTTTAACTTATAATAAGAATATAAGAAACTAAAAAGAAAAAACAAACAAAATTAGTAAAAAAAGAGTGTTGATTTATTTGCTTTAATGTACTTGCTAATTTTCTGCATTTAGCTAATCTATAAACATTTCTCATGCAAAAAAAAAACGAATTATATATATTTTTCTTATTTAATACTGTTCAAATAATCGCAAAAATTTAAATAATAGAGATTAAGATTTAAAAAAGATATACATATTGCTAGATTAGATCCACTTCCGTTCGATGATGGTCTGATGAAATGTCCATGGTACAAGTTAGTGATTCACTTCTATTATTATTATTATTATTATTACAGGATTTATATAGCGCTTTTTCATGAAATGGTCAAAGCGCTTACATTGGGCAGAGACAAACTTGCGTAACTACATGTATGCTATCTTAAAGAGATGCGTCTTGAGACGAGATCTAAACAACGACATAGAATTGATCGCCCTAATATCCTCCGGTAGTTTGTTCCAGAGCGTCGGAGCGGCATGACTGAAAGAGTGAGCACCGTACGTCTCAAGACGAATCCTAGGGATACATAGAAGGTTAGGAGACGTTGCCGATCGGGACTGCGATGCTGGGCGATAGGGCTTGATGAGTTCAGATAAGTAAGCTGGAGCGGATCCATGAAGGCAGTGAAACGTTTAAACGAGGATCTTAAACACTATACGGCTCTTAATCGGGAGCCAGTGCAGGGCCATCAGATGCGGAGTAATGTGATCATGCTTCTTCACTCTTCTCACCATCCTCGCCGCCTTGTTTTGGACAAGTTGAAGTCTGTCCAGGAGCTTGTCGGGGAGTCCATACAAAAGAGAGTTGCAGCTGTCGATGGTGGAGAAAACAAAAGCATGCATAAGCTTCTCAGTGGTAGCGTCGTCCAGGAATCTGCGAATTCGGCCGATGCTCCAGATGTGGAAATTAGCTTTCTTGCACAGGCTCTGAACTTGCTCCTCCATTGAGAGATGCTTATCAATGATGACGCCCAGGTTCTTGACTGAGGCACGAGGGGTCAAGCTGCTCTCGCCAACTTGAAGAGGCAACGGAGAAGGTTGACAGCGCTTTCTTGATGAGTAGACCAGCAGGAGCTCAGACTTGTCGTCGTTAAACTTAAGCTTGTTCCTCTTCATCCAAGCCCTCGTCTCGTCCACACAGCCCGCCAGTCGGCCGTTGTTATGTCCTTGTTAAATACGGATGTATTGAGTCGCACATGAGACGTAGATCTTACACACACGAAAGCGTAGGCGAGACTGCCCGCACACGGCTCCCATGTCGAGCGCCTCGGACGCACTCTGCGCCACCTGGCGGGCAGCTTGACAACACTGATACGAATACACAACAACTCTTCCCAAGACGTTACATCATTGACAAAATGCACGTAACGGCTTAACACACTTAACACAGGGGATGGTAATGAGGCGGGAAGGGTACTTGGGCGAGGCAGGCATTGCAACTAGATATCGAACATGATTCGGCGCTTCGGAATCCGGCCGCTTCGCCGAGGCACGGGCTGGCCGCTGTCGGTGATCTCCCCGGGACGGCTGTGCTCGATGGATACGCTGTCGCTCTCCTTTCCATCGGGATCCGCGGTGCTGGCGCCTGTCCCCCGATTGCCTCCATCTTCGGTTCCGTCTTCGTCGGCTGGCGTGGCGGCGATCATTGGGCGTAGGAAACGGCGGTTTCGCCATAAGACGCTCCCACTTGCGAATTTGACACGGTAGGAGCGATAGCGCCCGACGCTGACAATGACTCCCATCCTGTCCCATAATTTGGATTTGGGGTTCCAAATCCGTACGTGGGTCCCCAAGGGAAGTGGGGCCAGAGGCCGTGGCCGTTGACCCCGGCGTCTATTTCTGCCTGGCGGTCCCTTCCCTCCATGACAGTCCTCCAGCGTGCGGCGTACGACGACCGGTGAGCCGGAATGATGGACCGCAGCGGGTGGCCAAAAACCATTTCTGCTGGCGACACACCGTTCTCTCTTGGGGTATTCCTGAATTCCAGCATCCCGCGAGAAAATTCGTCGGAAGAGATATCGCCGGTAGGCGAAATTTTTGTCACGAGCTCTTTCATGGCGGCAACCGCCGCCTCCGCGTGTCCGTTGCTTTGTGGATATTCGGGCGTCGAATTTCCCCATTGAACGCCCCACTGCCGTAGCTTCGTCTGGAAGAGATTAGAGTCGAATTGTGGGCCGTTATCTGACCGCAGGCGGACCGGAACACCTAGAT
Organism: Daphnia pulex; assembly: GCF_021134715.1. Taxonomy (NCBI): domain Eukaryota; kingdom Metazoa; phylum Arthropoda; class Branchiopoda; order Diplostraca; family Daphniidae; genus Daphnia; species Daphnia pulex. The sequence goes on along the minus strand of NC_060021.1, from coordinate 2,461,225 downwards.
CCACGAAGCTCTCGACTATCGCCTGGGTTACTTCGCGAGCGGACGGATCGTGGCGCCACTGGTGCACGATTGGCCATCCAGATAGGCGGTCGGCATAGACGAGAAAATGAAGCGAACCAGACTGGAAAAGGTCGACCGAGACATCTTCGAAAACACGAGAGGGCAGGGGATCACGCATCAGAGGCTCCTGTTGTTGAGCTGGGAGTCGCTGTTGGCACGAACCACAACTCTCCACTAACATGGTTATGTCGTTTGAAATCCCGGGCCAAAATACAGTTTGTCGGGCGCGCCGCTTCATGCGCACTATCCCTTGATGAGCCGAATGCAATTTCCGTAGTAAGTCGCGGCGGGCTGGCTTGGGGATGACAATCCGTCGACCGAACAAGACGAGGCCATCCTCCACGGACAGTTCCGTCCGGATGTTCCAATATTGCCGAACGCATTGGGCTGTGCGCTCCCTGTTGGTGGTGAAACCGTCCGAGATCGCGGTGATGAGCGCTGAGTAATCGGCGTCTGTTGAGGCTACAGCCCTGAGGTCCTCCAGTAAAGGATCTGGTAAATGCGGGGGGTCCTCAACGGGCTCCAGATCCTCGTCCTCCCGCTGCATAATGTTGACTTGACGTACGATTATCCTTTGTGCGAATGACTGGACGTCGGTGTTGACGGCTTCGTCGTCTGGACCGGGATCGTGCACGGGCGCACGGGATAGCGCGTCTGAGATGGCATGATCGCGGCCCTTGCGCCACTCCGTCGTGAACACGAAGGGCGAAAGGCGTTCCTTTAGGCGCTGCAGCTTTGGGTTTTCCACGGCATCTAGGGTATACTTGTCTAGGATGGTGACAAGGGCCTGATGATCGACGATCAGGCGAAACATAGGCAGGCCGAGTAGGTATAGCTTGCATTTCCTCATGGCCCACTCGACGGCAGCCAGTTCCAGCTCCACAATGGCGTAGCGGGACTCTGTGTCGGTACACCATCTGGAGTTGGCGTCGACCAGTTTCCATGTAGACCCGTGCAGCTGCAGGAGGGCATATCCCATGCCGTGTTTCCGCGATGCATCCACCTGGAGGGACGTTTCCAGCGATGGATCAAACTGTGCCAGGACGGGCGGCGCTAACAGCGCCTGCTTGACGGCGGAAAAGGCTGTGTCGTGATCAGCGGTCCATTCAAAAGGTGTTCTGACACTCAACAGGGGGCGGAGAGGCGCCTTGGCTGCGGCAACTGACGTAGAAAATCCGGCGAGCTGCTCAACTAGGCCCATGAAGGAACGGAGTTCCGTGATATTAGTTGGTCGGGGAAAGTCAGAAATAGCCCTTAGCTTACCAGGATCGACCGTGACGCCACCTGGCTGTATTTGGTATCCAACCCACTGGAGCTGTTGCTGGGCAAAGCAGAATTTTTTTCGGCTGAAGGTGATGCCGGCCTTCCTAGCGGCTGACAAGACGGCACAGACTCCGGCGACGTGTTCCGGAAACGTGGAGTCGAAGCGGAGAAGGTCGTCGACGACCCTGACGGTATGGGGGACGCCCTGGAAGGCGACGTCGGCGCGCCGGTTGTATTCATCACTGGAGCTGCAAAGCCCCATGGATGCCCTGAGGAATTTATACCTGCCCCACGGCGTCATGAATATAGTTAGATGTTGCGACGACGGGTGGAGGGGAATTTGAAAATACCCATTGGCTGCATCGAAGGATGTAAAAAATTTGGCGTCTCCAGCGATTTCGGCGACGGCGTCCCGCGGAGTGGGGGTTGGATGTGTCGGCCGGCGGACATGGCGATTCAGCTTGGTGTGATCTATGCGTAGACGCAAAGACCCGTCCGCTTTACGAGTGACTACTAAGGGGGCCGCCCATTCTGAGGCCTCCGTTACGGGTGTAATAATACCTTTAGCCACGTATTCATCCAGCAATCGTTTCACTTCGGGCCGATCGGCGAAGGGTATTGGTCGGGCCCCGTTGACATGGTATGGCTCGGCATCATCCTTGAGCTCGATTGTCATTTCCGGGCCTTCCATGCACTTTAGAACACCCGATTGGTCGAACACATCGGCATATCCGTCTGCAATGGCCTCCTCGATCCGCTTGACATCGTCCACGGTGGGGTGCGACGGGATAGGGCCTATAACGTCGCAAATGCTTTTTGGTTTAACGGTTGACGCGAGGGATTGAATTGAAATACCCGTAGCTGGCTTCCGGACTGGTTTTGGGTAGTCGTCATGAAGGATTCCTAGAGCCTTGCAATCATGCCAGGCGATGAGGAGTCCCTCTACGTCCGGGCTGAATAGAATGGTTATGGTTGCCGTCCCTCCTTCGTACTTGACGCAAAATTCCTTCTCTCCCACTGCGAGAAGAGGAGTCGATTTGTCCGCCATCACAAGCTCGAACGGGCAGTGCGAAAGGTCCTGCTCCGATAGCCCCAACTGGCGCAGCACCTCCATGCCGGCAACGGTAGCTTCTGCTCCACTATCTGGCGTCGCTTCCGGTATGGTCGCTATTACATTTCCGGTTGGGCCGCAAATTTGCATTGGAATGGTGGGTGCCGGTTGCCGTCGTCGGGATGTGCTCACGTTGCCGACCACCACGCGCTTCATGTTGACGCGGGAACGATTACTAGCGCCACCGCTGCTGCCGCCAGCGCCGCCGCTGCTGCCACTTCCGCCAGCGCCACCGCTGCTGCCACTTCCGCCAGCCTGGTGACCAGCGCCCGATCTTGACCTCGTTGGGCAGCATGGGGCGAAATGGTTCTCCTGTCCGCAACTATGACACTGCCTCCCGATTGCCGGGCACTGTTCATCCGAATGATGGGCCGGGCGGCCGCACGATCGACACTTGTTGCCTTCTGACTGCCGGAACTGCCGTTGGTGCTTGAGTTGCATTTTGGCTACTGACACTGGGCTATTCAAAGATCTCTCGTTTGCCCGTGCCGACTCTTCACTACGGCATATGTTGATGGTCTGCTGGGACGTGGGGAACGGACTGATGGCCAACAGACGTCGCTTTGTTTCCACGTCCCGGATGCCTGCCATTATGCGCGTCGCCATTCTTTCGTCCACGCAGGCGATACAGAGGTTGGCAGCTTCCGCGAGATTCTTGAGCCGAATATAAAATTCATCAAAAGTTTCCGTCGTACCTTGTTTGCATTCTTCAAAGGCGACTCTGTCCAAAGCTATGTTGCGTTTTGACCGGATGTAGTCCCTTATCTGGCCGAGGACGTCGGCCGGGGTCGCCATTGACGACGGAGATATGCCGAGCGCCACCTCGACGACCTGGTGCATAGCAGGGTCCAGGACCATCCGAAAGGCGGCCATCTGCTCGTTGATCGGATACGCGCTGAGCTGGTTCAATTGGCTGAAATCGTTCCATCGATTGGTCCAAGCGCGGAGCTGGGAGAGAGACGCGTCGCCAGGCAATTTGTCCAGACAGGACGGGTCGATACGGCGTCGCTGAGGCGTGATCGCAGGGGCTGGGGGCGGAACGATACCCGCGCTGCCACTTCCGCCAGCGCCACCGCTGCTGCCGCCTCCACCAGCGCCACCGCTGCTGCCGCCTCCGCCAGCGCCACCGCCGCTGCCGCCTCCGCCAGCGCCACCGCTGCTGCCGCCTCCGCCAGCGCCACCGCTTCCGCCGGCGCCGCCGAGCAACGCCTGGAGCTGTTGAGCGATGCCAGCCAGCTGGGTGGTCATCGCGATTTGATTTTGCTCCATGGTGTCCATGCGGGAATTTGCGGCCGTTGCAGCTGCTGCCGCAGCGGTCGCGGCGTCCATTGCATCAGCCGCCGTAGCCATGCTGACCGGTTGTACAGAACGGGACGCCTGTTGTGGGACGGGGGGTGACCGTTGACGACTGGATGAGCGTAAGTTGTGCTGGTGGCTGGTCATATAGGTATTCACTCGAGTCGAAGCCCACTATTGGAGAGAGTCGACGCTGCACGTGGTCCCCAATGAAACACAGTCAACCACGGCAATGGCGAACGCTTGGACGTTGCGAGAACGACGGGCATAAAAATGTCCCGCTCAAGTTGGGGAGGAGAGCCACCAAATATGCGACGCCGGGCACTAAGATACACTGAATGTCGAAAAAAAGTAAATGGATCCGATATTCACCACTGTCGATGTTGAGAACAAAGACCGCCAAGATGGCCGCCACCACGCTACGGACGAGGGGTAGGAAATGGGCGAGCGATCACTGACGATATGGGTACACAAATATGCACAGAAAAGCCACAAAATTTACCACAAAAAAGGCAAAGGGCGTTACGATAAGTCCAACTGCGCCATGTTATGTCCTTGTTAAATACGGATGTATTGAGTCGCACATGAGACGTAGATCTTACACACACGAAAGCGTAGGCGAGACTGCCCGCACACGGCTCCCATGTCGAGCGCCTCGGACGCACTCTGCGCCACCTGGCGGGCAGCTTGACAACACTGATACGAATACACAACACCCGTATGTTTCTTTCTGGTTCAAATGCTCAGGGTCAAGCTCGAACTTTGCATAGAAGTCCGTGTCATCCGCGTAGAGCTGCGAGTTGATCCCGTGACGCACTGAGATGTGATATATTGGGCCAGAATAGGTAGAAAACAGAGTCGGACCCAGAACTGAGCCTTGTGCACACCCATTACGACGGCACTAGAGTCAGACGCAACATAACCAACAGTCACCGATTGACTCCGACCACTCAAATACGACTCGAACCAATTCAGAGCCCTACCCGAGACACCATAACGATCACAGAGCCTCTGAATGAGAGTTGCATGGTCTACAGTGTCGAAGGCAGCACTCAAGTCCAGCAGAAGAAGAACAGACCCCATACCCTCGTCAACAGAGATAAGAAAGTCGTTTAAAACACGTATAAGAGAAGTTTCACAAGAATGAAACGCCCTATAGGCAGATTGAACAGGGACATACAAATCATTTCTGTTTAGGTGAGATACAAACTGATCAGCTACCACACGCTCCGTAAGCTTAGATAAGTAAGACAGATTAGAGACAGGTCTGTAGTTGGAAAGTTGTTCTGGGCACAAAGAGGGCTTTTTCAAGAGTGGAGTGACATTAGCCATCTTAGAGGTATCAGGAAATATACCACTCATCAATGACTCATTCACAATACAAGTTATTGCTGGGGCGAGTACAGATACAACACTTTTCAAAACATGAGTTAGAATTGGGTCGAGGGAGCATGATTTGTTGGAAGAAGAAAGAATTCTCTCTGTAATGTCAGAGACACCAACAGGAACAAACGAGTCGAACAGCGGAACAGGAGACGTTGTTTCCGGACTAGATTCGGCTTCAACCGGAGCAAGATCAAGTTGACTTCTGATTTCCATGGTCTTGTTGAGAAAGAACGATGAGAACTGATTCAGCAGATCCCGTTTTGAACTGTGCTGAGGTAGCCTAAGTGCCTTCGATCTTGACAGGAAGCCATTCACCAGCCGAAAAAACGCCCTCTGATCAGAACCGCAGTCAGCGATTAGTCCCTTCAGGTGAGAACTTTTGGCGCTCTCCATCAGGTCACCGAGCCGATTCCTCGCAGAGCTCAGTATTTGGCGATGCACAACAATCGGATTCTTCCTCCATCGTCGCTCCGCCATACGACGAGTGCGCCTGGCGACCTTGATGTCTTCGTTCAGCCAAGGAGATGACGGACGTATGACGAAAACCTTCGTTTGAAGAGGTGCGTGTTTGTTCAGAGTAGACCGAACCCCATCATTATACTGTTTCAATAAGCCCTCCGATGTAGATGCTGGACACGTAAGAAGTGGCAGAGACGCCAGATCCTTCGCGAAATCATCGATCACGATGGACTTGAAAGGCCGAAAGGTCACCTTCTTAGTCGGCTGCTAAGGTCTGGCAAGTCGTAGTGAGCAGTGAACCACGAAATGGTCACTGAAAATGTCGGAGACCCACGTCGAAGTAACAATTTGTTTCGTCGCTCTTGAGATCACCAGGTCAAGAAGATGACCACTCACATGCGTTGGGGCAGAGACGTGCTGAACCAAATGAAAGGAGTCCATGAGACACAAGAACTCTAGCTCTACAGAATCTGGCCTGTCGACATGGAGATTGAAGTCGCCAGCAATCAGGAGATTGCCCGAAGACGAAGAGCCGATTGATTCAAGAAGCGCTGAGAATTCATGCAGAAACTGGATCTTATTCCGAGCCGGAGGCCTGTAGATGATCACAAGGCGGGTGGCAACCGATTTAACCGTGACGGTGATGTCCAGTAGTTCGAATGTTGAGAAAGAACCAGCCGGATGCGGGTGAATCTGTATGGTGTCCTTGTAAATAAGCGCCACACCCCCACCTCGCCTACCCATCCTTGGAACATGAGTCGAGGAGTAACCCTCGGGGGAACAAGCTTCGAGACAGGTGACTCCGTTCAGCGAAGAGAGCCAGGTTTCCGTAATTGCGAGCAAGTCAAGTTGTGAAGAGACAATAAGATCATGGACCATCGCACACTTGTTAACGACTGAGCGAGCATTCACAAGCCCAAACTGTGGCCAGCATTTGAACAGCCGTGATCTCTTTGCATCAGCCTCTCCTCTACAGCCCCGCCACCTACGATGGCCAGCGAGGCCGAGGCCGCTTACGGTGATAAGATCACGATAATGAAGTCTTGCCGCCACAAGTGGCGACGCCAAGAGGGAGATGAGCTTGTCACGACCGTACACACAAGCCCTAACTGACTTGATTGAACACATAATCGGAGGAAAAAATACACAGTAAGGACGTTAAACTGTAGCACTCGAGTTGATTGATTGAAATCGCCAAAAGTAGCAACGACAAGAATCACACAGACACGCTAATTACACAAGAAAACGGGAGCCCAGATTGCATGCAGCCTCCAGGGCGCAAACGCAGACGGCACTTCTGTCTTGTTCCGATGCGTTATCCATTCTGCCATTGAGTTCCTAGTGAATACCAATTTCAAAAACTTAACTTTCCTTCCGATTGATTAAAATTTATAACAGTCGGGGACACTAAATTTTTTTCACCCATTGATTTTCTGGCTTTTTCCTGATACATCAAAGGGGAGAGCGGGGTTGGATGGGACAGGGGTTGGATGGCACAGAGGGGTTTTATGTAAGTTCCTCTAATGACAGGGAAAATTCCTTTTAGCCCCGTATTAATAATATGTGTGTGATGCATAATTTCAATTTTTTTAAATTTGCAACTATTACTTTTATGGGATAACCCCTCTGTCCCATCCAACCCCTGTCCCATCCAACCCCTGTCCCATCCAACCCCGCTTTCCCCTACATGATACATAATAACATATTCTGCCTATGAGATACTTACATGATTATTTTTTAAAAATTTATGTTGACCGATGTTTTCATTGTTGTTCCTCTTTTAACTTATAATAAGAATAAAAGAAACTAAAAAGAAAAAACAAACAAAATTAGTAAAAAAAAGAGTGTTGATTTATTTGCTTTAATGTACTTGTTAATTTTCTGCATTTAGCTAATCTATAAACATTTCTCACTCAAAAAAAGAATTATAAATATTTTTCTTATTAAATACTGTTCAAATAATCGCAAAAATTTAAATAATAGAGGTTAAGATTTAAAGAAGATATACATATTGCTAGATTAGATCCACTTCCGTTCGATGATGGTCTGATGAAATGTCCATGGTACAAGTTAGTGATTCACTTCTGTCTTGTTCCGATGCGTTATCCATTCTGCCATTGAGTTCCTAGTGAATACCAATTTCAAAAACTTAACTTTCCTTCCGATTGATTAAAATTTATAACACTTCTTGACACTAAATTTTTTTCACCCATTGATTTTCTGGCTTTTCTCTTTCCCTGATACATCACAGGGGAGAGCGGTGTTGGATGGGACAGGGGTTGGATGGTACAGAGGGGTTTTATGTAAGTTCCTCTAATGACAGGAAAAACTCCTTTTAGCCCCGTATTAATATGTGTGCGATGCATAATTTCATTTTTTTTTAAATTTCCAACTATTACTTCTATGGGATAACCACTCTGACCCATCCAACCCCTGTCCCATCCAACCCCGCTTTCCCCTACATGATACATAATAACATATTCTGCCTATGAGATACTTACATGATTATTTTTTTTAAATTTATGTTGACCGATGTTTTCATTGTTGTTCCTCTTTTAACTTATAATAAGAATATAAGAAACTAAAAAGAAAAAAAACAAACAAAATTTGTAAAAAAAGAGTGTTGATTTATTTGCTTTAATGTACTTGCTAATTTTCTGCATTTAGCTAATCTATAAACATTTCTCATGCAAAAAAAACGAATTATATATATTTTTCTTATTTAATACTGTTCAAATAATCGCAAAAATTTAAATAATAGAGATTAAGATTTAAAGAAGATATACTTATTGCTAGATTAGATCCACTTCCGTTCGATGATGGTCTGATGAAATGTCCATGGTACAAGTTAGTGATTCACTTCTGTCTTGTTCCGATGCGTTATCCATTCTGCCATTGAGTTCCTAGTGAATACCAATTTCAAAAACTTAACTTTCCTTCCGATTGATTAAAATTTATAACAGTCGGTGACACTAAATTTTTTCACCCATTGATTTTCTGGCTTTTCCCTGATACATCACAGGGGAGAGCGGGGTTGGATGGGACAGGGGTTGGATGGCACAGAGGGGTTTTATGTAAGTTCCTCTAATGACACGAAAAATTCTTTTTAGCCCTTTATTAATATGTGTGTGATGCATAAGCTCACAATTTTTTTTAAATTTCCAACTATTACTTCTATTGGATAACCCCTCTGTCCCATCCAACCCCTGTCCCATCCAACCCCTGTCCCATCCAACCCCGCTTTCCCCTACATGATACATAATAACATATTCTGCCTATGAGATACTTACATGATTATTTTTTTTAAATTTATGTTGACCGATGTTTTCATTAATGTTCCTCTTTTAACTTATAATAAGAATATAAGAAACTAAAAAGAAAAAACAAACAAAATTAGTAAAAAAAGAGTGTTGATTTATTTGCTTTAATGTACTTGCTAATTTTCTGCATTTAGCTAATCTATAAACATTTCTCACTCAAAAAAAGAATTATAAATATTTTTCTTATTAAATACTGTTCAAATAATCGCAAAAATTTAAATAATAGAGATTAAGATTTAAAGAAGATATACATATTGCTAGATTAGATCCACTTCCGTTCGATGATGGTCTGATGAAATGTCCATGGTACAAGTTAGTGATTCACTTCTGTCTTGTTCCGATGCGTTATCCATTCTGCCATTGAGTTCCTAGTGAATACCAATTTCAAAAACTTAACTTTCCTTCCGATTGATTAAAATTTATAACAGTCGGGGACACTAAATTTTTTTCACCCATTGATTTTCTGGCTTTTCCCTGATACATCACAGGGGAGAGCGGGGTTGGATGGGACAGGGGTTGGATGGCACAGAGGGGTTTTATGTAAGTTCCTCTAATGACAGGAAAAATTCCTTTTAGCCCCTTATTAATATGTGTGTGATGCATAAGCTCACAATTTTTTTTTAATTTCCAACTATTACTTCTATGGGATAACCCCTCTGTCCCATCCAACCCCTGTCCCATCCAACCCCTGTCCCATCCAACCCCGCTTTCCCCTACATGATACATAATAACATATTCTGCCTATGAGATACTTACATAATTATTTTTTTTAAATTTATGTTGACCGATGTTTTCATTAATGTTCCTCTTTTAACTTATAATAAGAATATAAGAAACTAAAAAGAAAAAACAAACAAAATTAGTAAAAAAAAGAGTGTTGATTTATTTGCTTTAATGTACTTGTTAATTTTCTGCATTTAGCTAATCTATAAACATTTCTCACTCAAAAAAAGAATTATAAATATTTTTCTTATTAAATACTGTTCAAATAATCGCAAAAATTTAAATAATAGAGGTTAAGATTTAAAGAAGATATACATATTGCTAGATTAGATCCACTTCCGTTCGATGATGGTCTGATGAAATGTTCATGGTACAAGTTAGTGATTCACTTCTGTCTTGTTCCGATGCGTTATCCATTCTGCCATTGAGTTCCTAGTGAATACCAATTTCAAAAACTTAACTTTCCTTCCGATTGATTAAAATTTATAACAGTCGGGGACACTAAATTTTTTTCACCCATTGACTTTCTGGCTTTTCCCTGATACATCACAGGGGAGAGCGGGGTTGCATGGGACAGGGGTTGGATGGCACAGAGGGGTTTTATGTAAGTTCCTCTAATGACAGGAAAAATTCCTTTTAGCCCCTTATTAATATGTGTGTGATGCATAAGCTCACAATTTTTTTTAAATTTCCAACTATAACTTCTATTGGATAACCCCTCTGTCCCATCCAACCCCTGTCCCATCCAAACCCTGTCCCATCCAACCCCGCTTTCCCCTACATGATACATAATAACATATTCTGCCTATGAGATACTTACATGATTATTTTTTTTAAATTTATGTTGACCGATGTTTTCATTGTTGTTCCTCTTTTAACTTATAATAAGAATATAAGAAACTAAAAAGAAAAAAACAAACAAAATTTGTAAAAAAAGAGTGTTGATTTATTTGCTTTAATGTACTTGCTAATTTTCTGCATTTAGCTAATCTATAAACATTTCTCATGCAAAAAAAACGAATTATATATATTTTTCTTATTTAATACTGTTCAAATAATCGCAAAAATTTAAATAATAGAGATTAAGATTTAAAGAAGATATACTTATTGCTAGATTAGATCCACTTCCGTTCGATGATGGTCTGATGAAATGTCCATGGTACAAGTTAGTGATTCACTTCTGTCTTGTTCCGATGCGTTATCCATTCTGCCATTGAGTTCCTAGTGAATACCAATTTCAAAAAACTTAACTTTCCTTCCGATTGATTAAAATTTATAACAGTCGGGGACACTAAATTTTTTTCACCCATTGATTTTCTGGCTTTTCCCTGATACATCACAGGGGAGAGCGGGGTTGGATGGGACAGGGGTTGGATGGCACAGAGGGGTTTTATGTAAGTTCCTCTAATGACAGGAAAAATTCCTTTTAGCCCCTTATTAATATGTGTGTGATGCATAAGCTCACAATTTTTTTTAAATTTCCAACTATTACTTCTATGGGATAACCCCTCTGTCCCATCCAACCCCTGTCCCATCCAACCCCTGTCCCATCCAACCCCGCTTTCCCCTACATGATACATAATAACATATTCTGCCTATGAGATACTTACATAATTATTTTTTTTAAATTTATGTTGACCGATGTTTTCATTGTTGTTCCTCTTTTAACTTATAATAAGAATATAAGAAACTAAAAAGAAAAAACAAACAAAATTAGTAAAAAAAAGAGTGTTGATTTATTTGCTTTAATGTACTTGTTAATTTTCTGCATTTAGCTAATCTATAAACATTTCTCACTCAAAAAAAGAATTATAAATATTTTTCTTATTAAATACTGTTCAAATAATCGCAAAAATTTAAATAATAGAGGTTAAGATTTAAAGAAGATATACTTATTGCTATATTAGATCCACTTCCGTTCGATGATGGTCTGATGAAATGTCCATGGTACAAGTTAGTGATTCACTTCTGTCTTGTTCCGATGCGTTATCCATTCTGCCATTGAGTTCCTAGTGAATACCAATTTCAAAAACTTAACTTTCCTTTCGATTGATTAAAATTTATAACAGTCGGGGACACTAAATTTTTTTCACCCATTGATTTTCTGGCTTTTCCCTGATACATCACAGGGGAGAGCGGGGTTGGATGGGACAGGGGTTGGATGGCACAGAGGGGTTTTATGTAAGTTCCTCTAATGACAGGAAAAATTCCTTTAAGCCCCTTATTAATATGTGTGTGATGCATAAGCTCACAATTTTTTTTTAATTTCCAACTATTACTTCTATGGGATAACCCCTCTGTCCCATCCAACCCCTGTCCCATCCAACCCCGCTTTCCCCTACATGATACATAATAACATATTCTGCCTATGAGATACTTACATAATTATTTTTTTTAAATTTATGTTGACCGATGTTTTCATTAATGTTCCTCTTTTAACTTATAATAAGAATATAAGAAACTAAAAAGAAAAAACAAACAAAATTAGTAAAAAAAAGAGTGTTGATTTATTTGCTTTAATGTACTTGTTAATTTTCTGCATTTAGCTAACCTATAAACATTTCTCACTCAAAAAAAGAATTATAAATATTTTTCTTATTAAATACTGTTCAAATAATCGCAAAAATTTAAATAATAGAGGTTAAGATTTAAAGAAGATATACATATTGCTAGATTAGATCCACTTCCGTTCGATGATGGTCTGATGAAATGTTCATGGTACAAGTTAGTGATTCACTTCTGTCTTGTTCCGATGCGTTATCCATTCTGCCATTGAGTTCCTAGTGAATACCAATTTCAAAAACTTAACTTTCCTTCCGATTGATTAAAATTTATAACAGTCGGGGACACTAAATTTTTTTCACCCATTGACTTTCTGGCTTTTCCCTGATACATCACAGGGGAGAGCGGGGTTGGATGGGACAGGGGTTGGATGGCACAGAGGGGTTTTATGTAAGTTCCTCTAATGACAGGAAAAATTCCTTTTAGCCCCTTATTAATATGTGTGTGATGCATAAGCTCACAATTTTTTTTAAATTTCCAACTATTACTTCTATTGGATAACCCCTCTGTCCCATCCAACCCCTGTCCCATCCAACCCCTGTCCCATCCAACCCCGCTTTCCCCTACATGATACATAATAACATTTTCTGCCTATGAGATACTTACATGATTATTTTTTTTTAATTTATGTTGACCGATGTTTTCATTGTTGTTCCTCTTTTAACTTATAATAAGAATATAAGAAACTAAAAAGAAAAAACAAACAAAATTAGTAAAAAAAAGAGTGTTGATTTATTTGCTTTAATGTACTTGTTAATTTTCTGCATTTAGCTAATCTATAAACATTTCTCACTCAAAAAAAGAATTATAAATATTTTTCTTATTAAATACTGTTCAAATAATCGCAAAAATTTAAATAATAGAGGTTAAGATTTAAAGAAGATATACATATTGCTAGATTAGATCCACTTCCGTTCGATGATGGTCTGATGAAATGTTCATGGTACAAGTTAGTGATTCACTTCTGTCTTGTTCCGATGCGTTATCCATTCTGCCATTGAGTTCCTAGTGAATACCAATTTCAAAAACTTAACTTTCCTTCCGATTGATTAAAATTTATAACAGTCGGGGACACTAAATTTTTTTCACCCATTGACTTTCTGGCTTTTCCCTGATACATCACAGGGGAGAGCGGGGTTGCATGGGACAGGGGTTGGATGGCACAGAGGGGTTTTATGTAAGTTCCTCTAATGACAGGAAAAATTCCTTTTAGCCCCTTATTAATATGTGTGTGATGCATAAGCTCACAATTTTTTTTAAATTTCCAACTATAACTTCTATTGGATAACCCCTCTGTCCCATCCAACCCCTGTCCCATCCAACCCCTTTCCCATCCAACCCCGCTTTCCTCTACATGATACATAATAACATATTCTGCCTATGAGATACTTACATGATTATTTTTTTTAAATTTATGTTGACCGATGTTTTCATTGTTGTTCCTCTTTTAACTTATAATAAGAATATAAGAAACTAAAAAGAAAAAAACAAACAAAATTTGTAAAAAAAGAGTGTTGATTTATTTGCTTTAATGTACTTGCTAATTTTCTGCATTTAGCTAATCTATAAACATTTCTCATGCAAAAAAAACGAATTATATATATTTTTCTTATTTAATACTGTTCAAATAATCGCAAAAATTTAAATAATAGAGATTAAGATTTAAAGAAGATATACTTATTGCTAGATTAGATCCACTTCCGTTCGATGATGGTCTGATGAAATGTCCATGGTACAAGTTAGTGATTCACTTCTGTCTTGTTCCGATGCGTTATCCATTCTGCCATTGAGTTCCTAGTGAATACCAATTTCAAAAACTTAACTTTCCTTCCGATTGATTAAAATTTATAACAGTCGGGGACACTAAATTTTTTTCACCCATTGATTTTCTGGCTTTTCCCTGATACATCACAGGGGAGAGCGGGGTTGGATGGGACAGGGGTTGGATGGCACAGAGGGGTTTTATGTAAGTTCCTCTAATGACAGGAAAAATTCCTTTTAGCCCCTTATTAATATGTGTGTGATGCATAAGCTCACAATTTTTTTTTAATTTCCAACTATTACTTCTATGGGATAACCCCTCTGTCCCATCCAACCCCTGTCCCATCCAACCCCTGTCCCATCCAACCCCGCTTTCCCCTACATGATACATAATAACATATTCTGCCTATTATTTTTTTTTAATTTATGTTGACCGATGTTTTCATTGTTGTTCCTCTTTTAACTTATAATAAGAATATAAGAAACTAAAAAGAAAAAACAAACAAAATTAGTAAAAAAAAGAGTGTTGATTTATTTGCTTTAATGTACTTGTTAATTTTCTGCATTTAGCTAATCTATAAACATTTCTCACTCAAAAAAAGAATTATAAATATTTTTCTTATTAAATACTGTTCAAATAATCGCAAAAATTTAAATAATAGAGGTTAAGATTTAAAGAAGATATACTTATTGCTAGATTAGATCCACTTCCGTTCGATGATGGTCTGATGAAATGTCCATGGTACAAGTTAGTGATTCACTTCTGTCTTGTTCCGATGCGTTATCCATTCTGCCATTGAGTTCCTAGTGAATACCAATTTCAAAAACTTAACTTTCCTTCCGATTGATTAAAATTTATAACAGTCGGGGACACTAAATTTTTTTCACCCATTGATTTTCTGGCTTTTCCCTGATACATCACAGGGGAGAGCGGGGTTGGATGGGACAGGGGTTGGATGGCACAGAGGGGTTTTATGTAAGTTCCTCTAATGACAGGAAAAATTCCTTTTAGCCCCTTATTAATATGTGTGTGATGCATAAGCTCACAATTTTTTTTTAATTTCCAACTATTACTTCTATGGGATAACCCCTCTGTCCCATCCAACCCCTGTCCCATCCAACCCCTGTCCCATCCAACCCAGCTTTCCCCTACATGATACATAATAACATATTCTGCCTATGAGATACTTACATAATTATTTTTTTTAAATTTATGTTGACCGATGTTTTCATTTATGTTCCTCTTTTAACTTATAATAAGACTATAAGAAACTAAAAAGAAAAAACAAACAAAATTAGTAAAAAAAAGAGTGTTGATTTATTTGCTTTAATGTACTTGTTAATTTTCTGCATTTAGCTAATCTATAAACATTTCTCACTCAAAAAAAGAATTATAAATATTTTTCTTATTAAATACTGTTCAAATAATCGCAAAAATTTAAATAATAGAGGTTAAGATTTAAAGAAGATATACATATTGCTAGATTAGATCCACTTCCGTTCGATGATGGTCTGATGAAATGTTCATGGTACAAGTTAGTGATTCACTTCTGTCTTGTTCCGATGCGTTATCCATTCTGCCATTGAGTTCCTAGTGAATACCAATTTCAAAAACTTAACTTTCCTTCCGATTGATTAAAATTTATAACAGTCGGGGACACTAAATTTTTTTCACCCATTGACTTTCTGGCTTTTCCCTGATACATCACAGGGGAGAGCGGGGTTGGATGGGACAGGGGTTGGATGGCACAGAGGGGTTTTATGTAAGTTCCTCTAATGACAGGAAAAATTCCTTTTAGCCCCTTATTAATATGTGTGTGATGCATAAGCTCAAATTTTTTTTTAAATTTCCAACTATTACTTCTATTGGATAACCCCTCTGTCCCATCCAACCCCTGTCCCATCCAACCCCTGTCCCATCCAACCCCGCTTTCCCCTACATGATACATAATAACATATTCTGCCTATGAGATACTTACATGATTATTTTTTTTAAATTTATGTTGACCGATGTTTCCATTGTTGTTCCTCTTTTAACTTATAATAAGAATATAAGAAACTAAAAAGAAAAAAACAAACAAAATTTGTAAAAAAAGAGTGTTGATTTATTTGCTTTAATGTACTTGCTAATTTTCTGCATTTAGCTAATCTATAAACATTTCTCATGCAAAAAAAACGAATTATATATATTTTTCTTATTTAATACTGTTCAAATAATCGCAAAAATTTAAATAATAGAGATTAAGATTTAAAGAAGATATACTTATTGCTAGATTAGATCCACTTCCGTTCGATGATGGTCTGATGAAATGTCCATGGTACAAGTTAGTGATTCACTTCTGTCTTGTTCCGATGCGTTATCCATTCTGCCATTGAGTTCCTAGTGAATACCAATTTCAAAAACTTAACTTTCCTTCCGATTGATTAAAATTTATAACAGTCGGTGACACTAAATTTTTTCACCCATTGATTTTCTGGCTTTTCCCTGATACATCACAGGGGAGAGCGGGATTGGATGGGACAGGGGTTGGATGGCACAGAGGGGTTTTATGTAAGTTCCTCTAATGACACGAAAAATTCCTTTTAGCCCCTTATTAATATGTGTGTGATGCATAAGCTCACAATTTTTTTTAAATTTCCAACTATTACTTCTATTGGATAACCCCTCTGTCCCATCCAACCCCTGTCCCATCCAACCCCTGTCCCATCCAACCCCGCTTTCCCCTACATGATACATAATAACATATTCTGCCTATGAGATACTTACATGATTATTTTTTTTAAATTTATGTTGACCGATGTTTTCATTAATGTTCCTCTTTTAACTTATAATAAGAATATAAGAAACTAAAAAGAAAAAACAAACAAAATTAGTAAAAAAAGAGTGTTGATTTATTTGCTTTAATGTACTTGCTAATTTTCTGCATTTAGCTAATCTATAAACATTTCTTACTCAAAAAAAGAATTATAAATATTTTTCTTATTAAATACTGTTCAAATAATCGCAAAAATTTAAATAATAGAGATTAAGATTTAAAGAAGATATACATATTGCTAGATTAGATCCACTTCCGTTCGATGATGGTCTGATGAAAGGTCCATGGTACAAGTTAGTGATTCACTTCTGTCTTGTTCCGATGCGTTATCCATTCTGCCATTGAGTTCCTAGTGAATACCAATTTCAAAAACTTAACTTTCCTTCCGATTTATTAAAATTTATAACAGTCGGAGACACTAAATTTTTTTCACCCATTTATTTTCTGGCTTTTCCCTGATACATCACAGGGGAGAGCGGGGTTGGATGGGACAGGGGTTGGATGGCACAGAGGGGTTTTATGTAAGTTCCTCTAATGACAGGAAAAATTCCTTTTAGCCCCTTATTAATATGTGTGTGATGCATAAGCTCACAATTTTTTTTTAATTTCCAACTATTACTTCTATTGGATAACCCCTCTGTCCCATCCAACCCCTGTCCCATCCAACCCCTGTCCCATCCAACCCCGCTTTCCCCTACATGATACATAATAACATATTCTGCCTATGAGATACTTACATGATTATTTTTTTTAAATTTATGTTGACCGATGTTTTCATTGTTGTTCCTCTTTTAACTTATAATAAGAATATAAGAAACTAAAAAGAAAAAACAAACAAAATTAGTAAAAAAAGAGTGTTGATTTATTTGCTTTAATGTACTTGCTAATTTTCTGCATTTAGCTAATCTATAAACATTTCTCATGCAAAAAAAAACGAATTATATATATTTTTCTTATTTAATACTGTTCAAATAATCGCAAAAATTTAAATAATAGAGATTAAGATTTAAAAAAGATATACATATTGCTAGATTAGATCCACTTCCGTTCGATGATGGTCTGATGAAATGTCCATGGTACAAGTTAGTGATTCACTTCTATTATTATTATTATTATTATTACAGGATTTATATAGCGCTTTTTCATGAAATGGTCAAAGCGCTTACATTGGGCAGAGACAAACTTGCGTAACTACATGTATGCTATCTTAAAGAGATGCGTCTTGAGACGAGATCTAAACAACGACATAGAATTGATCGCCCTAATATCCTCCGGTAGTTTGTTCCAGAGCGTCGGAGCGGCATGACTGAAAGAGCGAGCACCGTACGTCTCAAGACGAATCCTAGGGATACATAGAAGGTTAGGAGACGTTGCCGATCGGGACTGCGATGCTGGGCGATAGGGCTTGATGAGTTCAGATAAGTAAGCTGGAGCGGATCTATGAAGGCAGTGAAACGTTTAAACGAGGATCTTAAACACTATACGGCTCTTAATCGGGAGCCAGTGCAGGGCCATCAGATGCGGAGTAATGTGATCATGCTTCTTCACTCTTCTCACCATCCTCGCCGCCTTGTTTTGGACAAGTTGAAGTCTGTCCAGGAGCTTGTCGGGGAGTCCATACAAAAGAGAGTTGCAGCTGTCGATGGTGGAGAAAACAAAAGCATGCATAAGCTTCTCAGTGGTAGCGTCGTCCAGGAATCTGCGAATTCGGCCGATGCTCCAGATGTGGAAATTAGCTTTCTTGCACAGGCTCTGAACTTGCTCCTCCATTGAGAGATGCTTATCAATGATGACGCCCAGGTTCTTGACTGAGGCACGAGGGTTCAAGCTGCTCTCGCCAACTTGAAGAGGCAACGGAGAAGGTTGACAGCGCTTTCTTGATGAGTAGACCAGCAGGAGCTCAGACTTGTCGTCGTTAAACTTAAGCTTGTTCCTCTTCATCCAAGCCCTCGTCTCGTCCACACAGCCCGCCAGTCGCCCGTATGTTTCTTTCTGGTTCAAATGCTCAGGGTCAAGCTCGAACTTTGCATAGAAGTCCGTGTCATCCGCGTAGAGCTGCGAGTTGATCCCGTGACGCACTGAGATGTGATATATTGGGCCAGAATAGGTAGAAAACAGAGTCGGACCCAGAACTGAGCCTTGTGGCACACCCATTACGACGGCACTAGAGTCAGACGCAACATCACCAACAGTCACCGATTGACTCCGACCACTCAAATACGACTCGAACCAATTCAGAGCCCTACCCGAGACACCATAACGATCACAGAGCCTCTGAATGAGAGTTGCATGGTCTACAGTGTCGAAGGCAGCACTCAAGTCCAGCAGAAGAAGAACAGACCCCATACCCTCGTCAACAGAGATAAGAACGTCGTTTAAAACACGTATGTATGTATGTATGTAAAATTTATTTATATAGCGCACTTATCATGCAAGCATGCTACAAATGACGCTGAAGTACAATCGTCGGTTTTTGGAACAACAAATTTCATTGGGAAAAAGCGATACTGAGGAGGTGGGTCTTAAGTTTCGATTTGAAAGAGAAGAGTGTTGTCGAGCTAGTGATGGTGGGTGGGAGAGAATTGAGAAGTGTAGGACCAAGAAAAGAGAAGGATCTTTCGCCGTATGTTGAAAGACGGGCGCGGGGGACCAGGAGGGAGGTAGTGCTAGAGGACCTTAAGGATCGTGCTGGGGTGTAAGCGGAAAGAAGAGAAGAGAGATAGACGGGTGCGAGTGGGGGAGAGAGACGACAGCGGAAGGCGAGAGTTGTGGCTTTGAAATTGATGCGAAACTTGACGGGTAGCCATTTTAGTTCCTTTAGGAGTGGAGTGGCACCGTCACGCTTGCGTCTGCGCAGGATGAGCCGGGCGGCAGCATTTTGGACCCTCTGTAGGCAAATGATGGTTTTGTCAGGTAAGCCGGCGTACAGGGAGTTGCAGTAGTCGAGGCGCGACATCACGAATGCGTGAACGAGAGCTTTTGTGGCTGACTGGTCAAGGAAGCGACGAATGCGGGCAATGAGCCTGAGGTGGTAGAAGGCTGATTTCGCTGCACTTTTTACTTGGCGCTCCATTGTGAGCCCAGCGTCGAATAGGACTCCGAGGTTGCGACACTTGGTTACCGGGGAAATTTCCAAAGAGCCAACTGTTAACGGGGTGTCGGGGAGGAGGTGAAGTTTGTTTTTAGGCGCGGCAAGGAAATAGACGGTCTTGTCGATGTTGAGTTTGACACGATTCTCAAGGTAGAAACGCTCGCAGTTGAGGCACCATTTGGAGAGAAAAGAGATAGAGGTGGTGGGCTGGGATGAAGGAGAGGGATTTTTAGCAAGAGGTAGTCTAATTCGGGCTTGAGTGTCGTCAGAAAAACCGTCGATGGTGACGCCGTCCGTAGCTGTCACTGAAGGAAGCTGGCAGATATAGATGGTGAACAGAGTCCCGCCGAGAACTGAGCCTTGGGGAACTCCGAAACGAATGTTGATCGTCTGTGACGAGACGCTGCCGATCCTGACAACTTGAGTTCGGCCACGGAGGTAGGACGTGAACCAGCTAAGTGCTGGGCCGGTGAGGCCGCAGTGTCGGTTCAGGCGATCGAGGAGGACGTCATGGTCGATAGTGTCAAACGCGGCCGACAAGTCGAGGAGGACTATTGCGGTTCCGATTCCATCGTCGGCGGCCCGTAGCAAGTCGTCTCGTAGGCTTAGAAGAGCTGTTTCCGTGGAATAGTTCTGCCGGTAAGCGGATTGTCGGTCTGGCAGTAAGTCGTGGCGGGCGAGATGGTCACTAAGCTGAAAAAAGATGGCCCTCTCGATAAGTTTTGAGAGAAAAGGGAGGTTAGAAACTGGTCTGTAGCTGTTGGGGTCGTCGGTATCAAGGTTAGGTTTTTTAAGTAGGGGAGAGATGGAAGCGTGTTTCAGTGCACTGGGAAAAGTACCAGAGGAGAGAGATAAATTGAGAATGGGTGTTATCGGATAGACGAGAAAATCTAAAAAACGCTTCAGTAGCACGGTGGGAATTGGATCGAGGCAACAAGACTTATTTGGTGAAGAGGAAATTAGTTCGCGGACATCATCGGTGGTGAGCTGGCGAAAATCGGCTAGGCGGGTAGATGGATCAGCGACTGGAGAAGGTACGTGGGGCCGGATGGGTGAAAGACCGGCGTCGTCTGCTGCGGTGTCGAGGCCAAAACGGATTTGAGACACCTTGGCTTCGAAGAAATTTGCTAGCTCGGCAGCGGCGACGGCGTCGGAATCTCTATTTGGTACGGCCCGGGTGGTCTGAGTGCCCATCAGAGAGTTGACGAGAGAAAAAAGCTTCTTGCTGTCACCCCGACAGTCCGCCACCTTTGATGAGACGTACGACGTGCGCTCGGAGGCAAGCAGGTAGTTGTGCTGACGTCGCTTGTCGCGGTAAAGTTCAAGATGAACGGTGAGTCTGCGTTTCAGCCAGGTCCTCTCTGCGCGACGCTTCGCTCGTTTTGTCTGCCGTGTTGCTTCCGTGATCCATGGGGCGGATGGGCGGAGAACGACGTTTTTTGTGACGACTGGTGCGTGTTTGTCGATGAGGGAACGAAGACCATCGTTGTATTGGGCGACGAGGCAGTCAAGGTTGTCGGACGGATCGGTGATGAGATTCAAACGTTCGATGTCGTGGACTAAAGCTTCAGGATCGATGTCGCGGAGCCGACGGAAAGAGATCGGCATAGATGGAAAACGTGGTGACCGGCAGGACAATGAGACAAGCACTGGTCGGTGGTCACTGAAGAAACCAAGAACACTTGTGCCACGTACGAGGTCGTCGGACGACCTAGTGAAAACAAGGTCAAGAATTGAGCCGCCTTCGTGGGTCGCCGATGTGACGAGCTGTGAGAGACCGAAAGCTTCGGTGCTGTCGAGTACTCGTTGTGCCGCATCGTCAGGCTGGTCTCGGATGCTCAGGTTGAAATCACCAACAATGAGAAGCTTCTCATTAGTAAGGGCAATTTGTTCGAGGAGGGATGAGAATTCATCGCGAAACACAGAATGCGATGACGCTGGTGGTCTGTAGACGACGAGAAGGCGGATCGCGATTGGGCGGAGAGAGAGTGAGCAGTCGATCAGTTCGAACGAATTGAACGTTGGGTGGGAATGTCGACGGACACTGATGGTCGATTTGAAGATGACTGCTACTCCCCCTCCCCTTCTGGACGCTCGAGGTTGGTGAACAGCCGAGAATCCGGACGGACAGCATGCTGCAAGTTCGTGGTCACCGTTTGTCGGTGTGAGCCAAGTTTCTGTAATGGCTAGGATGTCGGGTCGGGCGTCTGAGACGAGTTCGTTTAGAGCCTCAATTTTGTTGACAATTGATCGGGCGTTCAAAAGACAGAGTTTGGCCGTCAGCGATGGTTGGTATTGCTTCTGATCGGTACGGTGTCTTCTCTTCTTGGGGCGCTTTGTTGGTCGAAACAGGCACAGGCCGGAGAGGCGTAAGCGAATGAAACGACTTTGAGGGATGGACGGTGGCGCCGGCCGGTTGAACGACATCAGCTCCTCCCGTGAGTACTGGCGCAACATTGCACGTAAACAGTAGATAATGGGCCACTCAAAACTTGGAAAAAAGATGGGGAAAAACTAGCAGAAAAAAGGAGAAAAAGACACTGGGAGATGCACGACACTCTTATGCGTGGGAAACTGCACGAAAAAAAACTCAGCAAACACAAAAAACCAATGAAATATTGAGAAAAACCGAGACTGATATGTGGGTGCAGCCTGTTAGGGCGCTACCTGGCGGATCGATTTAAAACACGTATAAGAGAAGTTTCACAAGAATGAAACGCCCTATAGGCAGATTGAACAGGGACATACAAATCATTTCTGTTTAGGTGAGATACAAACTGATCAGCTACCACACGCTCCGTAAGCTTAGATAAGTAAGACAGATTAGAGACAGGTCTGTAGTTGGAAAGTTGTTCTGGGCACAAAGAGGGCTTTTTCAAGAGTGGAGTGACATTAGCCATCTTAAAGGTATCAGGAAATATACCACTCATCAATGACTCATTCACAATACAAGTTATTGCTGGGGCGAGTACAGATACAACACTTTTCAAAACATGAGTTAGAATTGGGTCGAGGGAGCATGATTTGTTGGAAGAAGAAAGAATTCTCTCTGTAATGTCAGAGACACCAACAGGAACAAACGAGTCGAACAGCGGAACAGGAGACGTTGTTTCCGGACTAGATTCGGCTTCAACCGGAGCAAGATCAAGTTGACTTCTGATTTCCATGGTCTTGTTGAGAAAGAACGATGAGAACTGATTCAGCAGATCCCGTTTTGAACTGTGCTGAGGTAGCCTAAGTGCCTTCGATCTTGACAGGAAGCCATTCACCAGCCGAAAAAGCGCCCTCTGATCAGAACCGCAGTCAGCGATTAGTCCCTTCAGGTGAGAACTTTTGGCGCTCTCCATCAGGTCACCGAGCCGATTCCTCGCAGAGCTCAGTATTTGGCGATGCACAACAATCGGATTCTTCCTCCATCGTCGCTCCGCCATACGACGAGTGCGCCTGGCGACCTTGATGTCTTCGTTCAGCCAAGGAGATGACGGACGTATGACGAAAACCTTCGTTTGAAGAGGTGCGTGTTTGTTCAGAGTAGACCGAACCCCATCATTATACTGTTTCAATAAGCCCTCCGATGTAGATGCTGGACACGTAAGAAGTGGCAGAGACGCCAGATCCTTCGCGAAATCATCGATCACGATGGACTTGAAAGGCCGAAAGGTCACCTTCTTAGTCGTCTGCTAAGGTCTGGCAAGTCGTAGTGAGCAGTGAACCACGAAATGGTCACTGAAAATGTCGGAGACCCACGTCGAAGTAACAATTTGTTTCGTCGCTCTTGAGATCACCAGGTCAAGAAGATGACCACTCACATGCGTTGGGGCAGAGACGTGCTGAACCAAATGAAAGGAGTCCATGAGACACAAGAACTCTAGCTCTACAGAATCTGGCCTGTCGACATGGAGATTGAAGTCGCCAGCAATCAGGAGATTGCCCGAAGACGAAGAGCCGATTGATTCAAGAAGCGCTGAGAATTCATGCAGAAACTGGATCTTATTCCGAGCCGGAGGCCTGTAGATGATCACAAGGCGGGTGGCAACCGATTTAACCGTGACGGTGATGTCCAGTAGTTCGAATGTTGAGAAAGAACCAGCCGGATGCGGGTGAATCTGTATGGTGTCCTTGTAAATAAGCGCCACACCCCCACCTCGCCTACCCATCCTTGGAACATGAGTCGAGGAGTAACCCTCGGGGGAACAAGCTTCGAGACAGGTGACTCCGTTCAGCGAAGAGAGCCAGGTTTCCGTAATTGCGAGCAAGTCAAGTTGTGAAGAGACAATAAGATCATGGACCATCGCACACTTGTTAACGACTGAGCGAGCATTCACAAGCCCAAACTGTGGCCAGCATTTGAACAGCCGTGATCTCTTTGCATCAGCCTCTCCTCTACAGCCCCGCCACCTACGATGGCCAGCGAGGCCGAGGCCGCTTACGGTGATAAGATCACGATAATGAAGTCTTGCCGCCACAAGTGGCGACGCCAAGAGGGAGATGAGCTTGTCACGACCGTACACACAAGCCCTAACTGACTTGATTGAACACATAATCGGAGGAAAAAATACACAGTAAGGACGTTAAACTGTAGCACTCGAGTTGATTGATTGAAATCGCCAAAAGTAGCAACGACAAGAATCACACAGACACGCTAATTACACAAGAAAACGGGAGCCCAGATTGCATGCAGCCTCCAGGGCGCAAACGCAGACGGCACTTCTGTCTTGTTCCGATGCGTTATCCATTCTGCCATTGAGTTCCTAGTGAATACCAATTTCAAAAACTTAACTTTCCTTCCGATTGATTAAAATTTATAACAGTCGGGGACACTAAATTTTTTTCACCCATTGATTTTCTGGCTTTTTCCTGATACATCAAAGGGGAGAGCGGGGTTGGATGGGACAGGGGTTGGATGGCACAGAGGGGTTTTATGTAAGTTCCTCTAATGACAGGGAAAATTCCTTTTAGCCCCGTATTAATAATATGTGTGTGATGCATAAGCTCATTTTTTTTTTAATTTCCAACTATTACTTTTATGGGATAACCCCTCTGTCCCATCCAACCCCTGTCCCATCCAACCCCTGTCCCATCCAACCCCTGTCCCATCCAACCCCGCTTTCCCCTACATGATACATAATAACATATTCTGCCTATGAGATACTTACATGATTATTTTTTAAAAATTTATGTTGACCGATGTTTTCATTGTTGTTCCTCTTTTAACTTATAATAAGAATAAAAGAAACTAAAAAGAAAAAACAAACAAAATTAGTAAAAAAAAGAGTGTTGATTTATTTGCTTTAATGTACTTGTTAATTTTCTGCATTTAGCTAATCTATAAACATTTCTCACTCAAAAAAAGAATTATAAATATTTTTCTTATTAAATACTGTTCAAATAATCGCAAAAATTTAAATAATAGAGGTTAAGATTTAAAGAAGATATACATATTGCTAGATTAGATCCACTTCCGTTCGATGATGGTCTGATGAAATGTCCATGGTACAAGTTAGTGATTCACTTCTGTCTTGTTCCGATGCGTTATCCATTCTGCCATTGAGTTCCTAGTGAATACCAATTTCAAAAACTTAACTTTCCTTCTGATTGATTAAAACTTATAACAGTCGGGGACACTAAATTTTTTTCACCCATTGATTTTCTGGCTTTTCTCTTTCCCTGATACATCACAGGGGAGAGCGGTGTTGGATGGGACAGGGGTTGGATGGTACAGAGGGGTTTTATGTAAGTTCCTCTAATGACAGGAAAAATTCGTTTTAGCCCCGTATTAATATGTGTGCGATGCATAATTTAATTTTTTTTTTTAATTTCCAACTATTACTTCTATGGGATAACCACTCTGACCCATCCAACCCCTGTCCCATCCAACCCCGCTTTCCCCTACATGATACATAATAACATATTCTGCCTATGAGATACTTACATGATTATTTTTTTTAAATTTATGTTGACCGATGTTTTCATTGTTGTTCCTCTTTTAACTTATAATAAGAATTAAATAAACTAAAAAGAAAAAACAAACAAAATTAGTAAAAAAAAGAGTGTTGATTTATTTGCTTTAATGTACTTGTTAATTTTCTGCATTTAGCTAATCTATAAACATTTCTCACTCAAAAAAAGAATTATAAATATTTTTCTTATTAAATACTGTTCAAATAATCGCAAAAATTTAAATAATAGAGGTTAAGATTTAAAGAAGATATACATATTGCTAGATTAGATCCACTTCCGTTCGATGATGGTCTGATGAAATGTCCATGGTACAAGTTAGTGATTCACTTCTGTCTTGTTCCGATGCGTTATCCATTCTGCCATTGAGTTCCTAGTGAATACCAATTTCAAAAACTTAACTTTCCTTCCGATTGATTAAAATTTATAACAGTCGGGGACATTAAAATTTTTTTCACCCATTGACTTTCTGGCTTTTCCCTGATACATCACAGGGGAGAGCGGGGTTGGATGGGACAGGGGTTGGATGGCACAGAGGGGTTTTATGTAAGTTCCTCTAATGACAGGAAAAATTCCTTTTAGCCCCTTATTAATATGTGTGTGATGCATAAGCTCACATTTTTTTTTTTAAATTTCCAACTATTACTTCTATTGGATAACCCCTCTGTCCCATCCAACCCCTGTCCCATCCAACCCCTGTCCCATCCAACCCCGCTTTCCCCTACATGATACATAATAACATATTCTGCCTATGAGATACTTACATGATTATTTTTTTTAAATTTATGTTGACCGATGTTTTCATTGTTGTTCCTCTTTTAACTTATAATAAGAATATAAGAAACTAAAAAGAAAAAAACAAACAAAATTTGTAAAAAAAGAGTGTTGATTTATTTGCTTTAATGTACTTGCTAATTTTCTGCATTTAGCTAATCTATAAACATTTCTCATGCAAAAAAAACGAATTATATATATTTTTCTTATTTAATACTGTTCAAATAATCGCAAAAATTTAAATAATAGAGATTAAGATTTAAAGAAGATATACTTATTGCTAGATTAGATCCACTTCCGTTCGATGATGGTCTGATGAAATGTCCATGGTACAAGTTAGTGATTCACTTCTGTCTTGTTCCGATGCGTTATCCATTCTGCCATTGAGTTCCTAGTGAATACCAATTTCAAAAACTTAACTTTCCTTCCGATTGATTAAAATTTATAACAGTCGGTGACACTAAATTTTTTCACCCATTGATTTTCTGGCTTTTCCCTGATACATCACAGGGGAGAGCGGGGTTGGATGGGACAGGGGTTGGATGGCACAGAGGGGTTTCATGTAAGTTCCTCTAATGACAGGAAAAATTCCTTTTAGCCCCGTATTAATAATATGTGTGTTATTAATAATTTCAATTTTTTTAAAATTTGCAACTATTACTTTTATGGGATAACCCCTCTGTCCCATCCAACCCCTGTCCCATCCAACCCCTGTCCCATCCAACCCCGCTTTCCCCTACATGATACATAATAACATATTCTGCCTTTGAGATACTTACATGATTATTTTTTAAAAATTTATGTTGACCGATGTTTTTCATTGTTGTTCCTCTTTTAACTTATAATAAGAATATAAGAAACTAAAAAGAAAAAACAAACAAAATTAGTAAAAAAAAGAGTGTTGATTTATTTGCTTTAATGTACTTGCTAATTTTCTGCATTTAACTAATCTATAAACATTTCTCACGCAAAAAATACGAATTATATATATTTTTCTTATTTAATACTGTTCAAATAATCGCAAAAATTTAAATAATAGAGGTTAAGATTTAAAGAAGATATACATATTGCTAGATTAGATCCACTTCCGTTCGATGATGGTCTGATGAAATGTCCATGGTACAAGTTAGTGATTCACTTCTGTCTTGTTCCGATGCGTTATCCATTCTGCCATTGAGTTCCTAGTGAATACCAATTTCAAAAACTTAACTTTCCTTCCGATTGATTAAAATTTATAACAGTCGGGGACACTAAATTTTTTTCACCCATTGATTTTATGGCTTTTCACTGATACATCACAGGGGAGAGCAGTGTTGGATGGGACAGGGGTTGGATGGCACAGAGGGGTTTTATGTTAGTTCCTCTAATGACAGGAAAAATTCCTTTTAGCCCCGTATTAATATATGTATGATGCATACGCTCACAATTTTTTTTAAATTTCCAACCATTACTTCTATGGGTTAACCCCTCTGTCCCATCCAACCCCTGTCCCATCCAATCCCGCTCTCCCCTACATGATACATAATAACATATTCTGCCTATGAGATACTTACATGTTTATTTTTTTTTAAATTTATGTAGACCAATGTTTTCATTGTTGTTCCTCTTATAACTTATAATAAGAATATAAGAAACTAAAAAGAAAAAACCAACAAAATTAGTAATAATAATAAGAATATAAGAAACTAAAAAGAAAAAACCAACAAAATTAGTAGAAAACGAGTGTTGATTTATTTGATTTAATGTACTTGCTAATTTTTTGCATTTAGCTAATCTATAAACATTTCTCACGCAAAAAAACGAATTATATATATATTTTTTCAAATTTAATACTGTTGATACACATATTGATAGATTTGATCCACTTCCGCTCGATAATGGTCTGATGAAATGTCCATGGTACAAGTTAGTGATTCACATCTGTCTTGCTCCAATGCGTTATCCATTCTGCCATTGAGGTCCTAGTGAATAACAATTTTAAAAAAATAAACTTTCCTTCCGATTGGTTAGAATTTATAACAGTCGGTGAGACTAAATTTTTGTCACCCATTGATTTTCTGGCTTTTCCCTGATACATAATACATGATATACAATAACATATTCTGCCTATGAGATCAACTATAGTTGATCTATTTTTAAGTTTATCCACGCTGAGGAGTCGTGACGGCTTTTCACGGATATTTTGGGTGAAACGAGATTTTAAAATATTCAGATATGATAATCGCCTACACTACTGACACCCTTTTCGACAACACATATGGATTACACAATTAGACTAAGCGATAAAGAGACAGTATGTTCAACATATTAAGTACTAGGAACACTTCACCTTCATATATTTAGCTTCCGTAAAACAACTCAGTTTGTAGACTGAGAGAATGCCGACATAGGCCTACCTATACAACAGAATAGAATAGGTATAGAATTAGAACTGGCTTTGAAAAATAAAATAAAATAATTTTAAAATATTCGATTATTGTGTCAAAGATATGT
This sequence comes from Daphnia pulex, assembly GCF_021134715.1. NCBI lineage: Eukaryota > Metazoa > Arthropoda > Branchiopoda > Diplostraca > Daphniidae > Daphnia > Daphnia pulex. The sequence continues at coordinate 2,432,152 of NC_060021.1, read as the reverse complement.
TTGATAGAATATTGCTACAATCTGGGATTCGAAGCTTTAAAAATGAAGGGTACTGAGCTGTATCCCAGATTTCATCTTGTTGCTGGATATGCATCGACAAAAAAATAATAAATGTTCTTACCACTGTTGCAATCTTTTTTCTGTATAATTAAATTTACTTTTATAAAAATACAAAGGGGTAGCGGTAGCCATAGTTGGTTTGTTAGAGATGGCAGATGGCAACCCCAATAGAAAAATTTACCACAGTTCTTTAACATACAGTGAACAATAACTCTCCGTTCATGAACAATGTTCACTCACAGAGAGTGTATATGTCCTCCCTATTGCTGCCCTCAGTGCGTGAAGAGTTCACGAACAAGAGTGAACATAAAATTCCTTTCCAGTTTGTGAAAGGGGTCAATTTATTTCATTTGTAGTGAACTAAATCAATATTTAAAAAATTAAAATGCAGTATTGTCCTTTGCTGCTTACCGTTACAATTTTCGAATAAATAATCCGTAAAGTGCATAAATTTTTCATGATTATATTGTTCTACTAAAACATATCGCATATTAATTTTTTTAAGATTACACAAAGGCAGAAGTTAACATCACAGCGGCTTATTGAGATAACAATTTCTTGGTTTCACGAAGGGGAATGAAATATGTTTAATGAGTAACCTTCACACTAAAGCAGTAATGTCGACGTTCTACTGTTGAAAAACCTACCAGTAGTGGAAGCAATTCTAGTAAAGGTAATTTTTAAAGCTACGACCGTCGTCAATTCTAATCCACATGCTCCAAGTGAACAATTGTCTGCAGGTTAAAAGTGGGACTAGCAACACTAGAAAAGTTTACGTCAATCCAGCCCTACCTCGTTGCAATCCTGGTGTTCTTATTACTGTCAAACAACCTAATTCAAGAGGAAGCTGAGCTAAGGAAAGTGGAAGAAATAAGCTCTACTGGTTGGCAAATCTCTGCGACGTCCTTCTGTTGAACAAACTATTGCTAGTGGTAGTCGACGTACTTCAGTTGCACACACCATTACGGACTTATTCTTACGACTTAGAACTTATTATTCTTAGGACTTATTCTTTAAAAAAAAGCGAACACCGCTATTGCTGTCATACACACACCACATACGAATCCAATAGTACAGATTTATATTTCGAACATTCTGTAGTTTTTCTGAAATTATAATCCTGATTGTTTGCTGCCATGTGGTTTTGCTGTGGCTTATCGATGTGGGCCAATGTAAAGAACAAGCTATCCCAAAAAGTAGCGTTTTCTTATCTAAAAAGAGAATCTTAAATATCTTTAAATATTCCTTACAACAGCTCAAATATTTCTTGTAAATGAAAAAACAAACTTTTTAAAATGATTTTTAAATAAAAGCTTTGGATTTACAAGCTTAGATTGCAAAGTGGAAATTCCCGTAGGTCTCGTATAGGGAATAAAACCGATTGAGAAAAAAACTTCTAGGACCCAGTTTCCAAACGTCAAATTATTTGAAAAACATTTGCAAAAGTTTTAAATTCTTAATTAAAATGAAATATTTGAGTTAGTTATAAGAAACCCTCCCAAACTATTTACAGAAAAAGCTTCTTATGGCGTGTCGTGGGTATACGCGGAACGCAGCACACAATTTGTTTTGACAAGCAGACTACTGCAAAGGGGAAGATGGTACGCTTACTCAACATTTATGGGAACATCACTGGGACAAGGTTCAAGGTAGAATTATCTATAGAATCAAATGCAGTTCAGCTATTTGACATTTATTTTTATCAGGAAAAAGGATGAAACTTTGTAAAAAAAAAGGGAGTGTGGCTCGCAAGGAAAAGTAAAAAGAACAAAATAATTACATGACAATAATTTATTTCTTTTGATTCTGTCTTCGGTTCCAACACTAAATATTTCAACTGTTTTGTTTAGAAAATATGTGAAAAAGAAATACGGACAAAGTTTTGAGAAAAAAAGACCTACAGGTGAAACAGAAGAATACTGGAATCTAGAAGAGAATGACGGGCGATCATACGAAAACGATGTTGATAAAAAAGTATTCAAATTATTTTTCTCTCGCTGACGATGATACCGAAACTAACGATTGGTTTTAATTCATAGAAATCAAAAGGAAGAAAGAAAAAAAAAGTTATCTCGAGAAAGGCAAGGAAAGGAAAAGAAAAAAAGGTGAAAGAAAAGGGACAGGAAATATAGAGAGGCAAGAGAGGAAGGCTCCTTAGTAGATCATCCAGGATCCCCTTCTGCTCCTTCTCCGCCATTGTCTCCGCCCCCATTCAATCATCCCTTATCTCTCATGGCCAAACCGTCTACTTCGTTATCACCTGCTGCTTCGACAAATTTTCAGCTTGTCTTTCCATATGACAGTGAATCATCTGGCTATTTTAGATTCAACCTGCATCATCATCAAAAGACAAAAAACTATCAATGGAATGCAAAGTAATGCTTAAAAAGTTGCCACCTACAAATGCAACAGTATTCAAAATACAGGAGTATGAATTATTTGACATATCATCATCATCCACATCATCCAAATACGGGAGACAAACAAAAATGTTCCATTTCGCCCAGGTCTCCCCTATTTTTTCAATTGATTTTTTTTAGTATCAGTGCTCATAGAAAATTTTAATTGACTTAATTTTGAAATTCTAGAAAAAGGAGCTCATTGCAAATTGTTATCGGCCGTTTGATCTGAGTAACGCCAACATTTGGAAAATGATACTGAATACTACCTGATACTACTATTTCTTCCAGATATCTCAACTTATGTGATGCGATAATAGGTAAGTTTAATTTAACTCAATTATATATTTCTATTACGCTAAAAATTAAACATTTTTCTTTACAGTACAAAAGTGGAAAATGTCTTTAAAAAGTGGCTGGCCAAGAAATCCAAATAAGAACTGTATCGACAATTATTAGCATCTCCCGTGATATGATTAAAATGAGTAATATTTTTCAACAGAATCTCCAATACAGAAAGTAAATAAAAGAGGGCAATATAACATAAACAAAACAATTTTGCTAGATTTTACGTACTGATTTATGTCTTATTTATGAGCTACGTTATAACGACTTATAATGAATATCTGATACTTAAGCGTGGAGGTGGGAAAATATTATGAAAACAAAGTAACAAACAAATGATGAAAATAAAAAAATGATGGAAACAGCTGGGCAACACAATTTCTTGGATTTTTTTGGTATTTATTCATTTTAAACTGTAGTAGCGATTATCATTTATGCACGTCGCACTACTTCATTAATGTGTTTTTATGAATACGGCCAAATTCAAACTATCGATGCAACGTTATGATATAAAATAAAATTTATTTTTTATTTTGTATCAAGAATGCGATTAAAATAGAAATAAAAAACTGAAGCAAGACGACAGAAGTTCTTAAACTTTACAATAAAAATTCATCGCAATTTGTCAAATAACTCTGTGGGTCAGAAATTGTTTCTATTTGATTCAAATGTTCAAGTTTCATATTGCTATCTTCAACTTAGTCTGCTGTTTACAAACTGTTTAAAATATATAGTTAACAAGTTGCTGGACAACAAATAAGTTTGAGAAGCAAATTTCGTAACATTACTCTCAGAAATGTTTTGTAATAGCAGATCAATTAATCTCCACCTTTCTTAAGGATGCACATTTTGGACAACTTTTGTTCCCTTTGATACATCAGATTCATCAAAATAGATGTCACAGCCTAAATATTTCCTAGAGTTCCGGTATAATCAATTTCCAGATAGGAAATAAAATTTTTGACTGTGTGGTTTTCGTCTTATACAGAACTGTAAACGAAAACATCAAATTTTTCACTGATTTTGATTTCACAGGACTGAAATGGGACTTTCCAACCAATCTTGGGAAATTACCAAAAAAACCACCAGTAAACAAATTAACGGTAATGAAATCCAAAACGCCTCTTCTTCTTGCCTAGTTCTGGGACGATGCGTTTTGTGATGGCAGCGGCAGCACCATAATTGTCCGTAATTGTTCAACAATAACTGTGTTTCGACTTTTGTATTTCAGCTGTTTTTAAGCAAAAAAAAATGGGGAGCAGACACTTGTTGTGAACGTCCTTTTTATATAATCAGATTCTTTTATCTATCGTATGTATCCATCCTCTAATGCTCTTTCTATATCCGAGATCTCCTGAGTATTGAGCGTGTCTGTCCATAAAAATCACAAAAGGGAAAATTAGACAAAATACAATTCATTGCTAATTGGGCGGATGGGATATAAGGTAATACATTTATTTTGTGTCAGTTAATTTAGTTTCTCTGCTATTAGCATCTTTCATATCTGACGAATGCGGATTTTTCTATCGTCGTAACAGAAGTTGTTTCGAAGAAAAAAGTTCAAGACCGAAGTGGGAGAAAAATTTTCCCTGTTTGGGCATGGATTGCTGCCAGCGGTACCACTGATTTCTTCCGTATTAAAGGAAAGCTGAACGCTGATAAATATATCAAATTTCGCATTAAATTTATACAGGATAAATCCTCCATCCACGAAGCCAATGTTATTAAACATTGGTTTGTGTAATAAGGAGAAATTGAGTTACTTCCCTGGCCAGCAAAAGGGGCGGATTGGAATCCGATAGAGAATGTATTGGGGGATATAATTATTAATATTATTATTAAAATCCGAATCTTTAATAATTTATTAAAGATTTGGATTTTTTTCGACCTCCAACTTCGGAAGAGGTTTTCGAAAGGGCGCACTCAATTTAGAATGGGTATATCGGCAATCCAAATTACTGGAGAAAACTGGCCCATTCCATGGATACTAGACTTCGATATGTTATAGATAGTAACGGAGGGTGGACTAAATATCAATACACATTTATTCCAGTCTTTATTCTAAAATTCGTTTCTTCGAGACAGCTTTTCATAGTTGACTGGGTAGTAACTAGGACTCCCACTCGATTGCCTGATAATCGATTCAATATAATCGATAATTAATCAATCTATTGTAATAAGAGGAAAAATTATCCAATCGACGCATAATCGATTAGCTTTTTTTAATATTATCCATTCGTTTGGAAGAAATAAAAATCGATTAATCGACCAATTTTCTATAAAAAATTTCAGATATCCTCCAGTTCAGATTCAAAAATCATCAGGTACCAAAAGCAAGATTGCTGAATGAAACTTTGAATGTAAAGGAAATTTATGATGAAGAAGTAGAAAGGTATCCGATACAGCAGAAGAACCTTTTCTCTCTTAATTTTGTCTATAAATGTGATTATTTCCTATGATGAATATAAGAGATGTCCCATATATGAAAATTCGTTCATGCCTACAGTTCATTCGCAGATCTCGTAAACCTCCAAACCCCTTTTAGTGGCTGACGCGGGGTACTTGATTATCGAATGCCCTCAAAACAGGTAATTAATATAGTCTTTTCTTTATTTTCAGGGTTAATTTTTTTATTCGGGCATTGGTTGTCAGGAAACGCGTTGTTTTTTCCGAGGCACAGTATCAACTAGAGAATAAAAGTGCGCTAATATTCATCAGCTCGGGTATTTTACCTTCTTTGATGACTTAGAGGAATTGGCATTGATGCCACTTTTCAAATAACTCCAGATTTATTTTATAAACTCATGACCCTCCACGTTATTGCTTTTGACAACTTGTAAGTCTTATTGCTTATAACTCATTAGTCATTAACCTTTTGATGCTATAATAATTTTTTATTTTAGACACCAAGTGTTTCCATGTTGGATATGCACTAATCAATGCAAAGACCACCGCCCTTTATGAACAAGTCCCTGTGCAAATTAATATTGTGGATCTAGAAATCAATAGTCCCCTTGAGCCAGAAATTATGATTTCCAACTATGAGGTAGCCTTTCTGAATGCCGTGGCCGAGAGGTTGCTCACTTTTTTTGCAAGTGCAATTTTCGAAAAATGGGAAAATTGAGAAACAAATTTTCCTGACATTTCCGGTATTTCCTCATGTTCGCTAATTTTCTTTGATTTCTTTTTTTTTGCTGGTGTTTTTTAAGATTTAAACAATATCAACAAATCATATAATTGGAATTATTTTCACTTTTGACAAAAAGGAGACAGGAAAAGGAAAAAAAGGATCACACACAACATTGTCTGGATATGAAATCATTTGACAGGACGGGATGATTGGCAGAGGTAAACTGCAAATATAAGTTTTCAGGGATGAAATCCATGAAAAAACTGCCAATTTTTATCTCCAATCGTAGAAATGTTATTATTAGATCCTTTTACTTGTCCCTCAAATGTGTTATGTATGCAGTTCACTCCTATTTTGTCATTTTTTTCTCATTTGAGCTTCGCCATTCGTAAATTGACTATTTTTTGCTATCCATACAAGAATGGAACTGACGAACGCATCCTAGAAGGAATAAATATTCCTGTTTGGGTAACAGGAAGAGTTTTAAATAGACCCCAATCTCCGATTCGCACAATCGGTCTTTTTTCAACTGATTCCACTATCAGTTATTTTCGAGAGTCAGGAAATTACATCAATTGGCGGACTCGCAAATTACGGTGACTAATAATCTTTGGTTTGCTCCTCTAAAAACCAACAGAATGTTCTTTTTTTAACAACGTGCATTTACCTTCATCATCTACTAATTGTACAAAGGAAAATAAATTTTAAGATGGATCTTTAAAATGGTTAGTGATATCATGAAGATTAGCTTGTTGAAGGGACTTAAGCATCACAGGGATCTTGGTCAGATGTAGTTTCTTCAAAAGAATGGTCGATGTCAGGCTGTCCGTCTTCCTCATTGTCGTCTTGATCATCACCGTGTCCACTTAGTTTTGTTTCCCATATTTAGAACTAAAAGAAAAGTTTTCAATATCTCCCCTAGTTAACTTAATGCCAAGAGAGTTCATCTTCTTTTTCGCTATCTGCCTGAACTTTTGTAACTTATTTGCGAGTTACAAAAGAGTTACAGATACTAATCGTCGAATAGGATCTCCACTTATTTAAGAGAATCGAGTACAGGATCACTACATCGGTTTCTCTTTTGTTCAAACCGGCAGTAAATTAAGACAGCACCATAGTTGACAAACTGTGCCTCTCTAGAATAACATGTTGAAATTTAAAAATCCACGACAAAAAGTGTGAATTTTGAGGAAAATAACAACAGCAAGCCTTATCGTAATTTTATAGATAAGGCGACATCTGCCAATTTGAATGGTAACAATTTATTTTGGGTGCTTTAAAATTTTAAAAGGAATTTTAAAAAGCGAAAGAATTGAACAAAATTCTATTCACGATTAAGTTATTAGCGAAAAATATCTCGGTGGCTTAATAATGATTTATTGACACATCAGCTACCCCTGATTTTGTTTTCAAAAGTCTTGCAAATTGCATTCTTTTCCTGAGCACGACAAACAGCTTGTTCCATGTCTATTCTTCCATTATGTACAGAGTTCTTAACTACTTGAATTTTATTTTCAAACGGATACGCACTTGTTTCTTCAAGAATTTCGGTTACAGCTCTTGCCAAATGACATAGACTGTGTACATTAAAAGAAACAAATTGCGGGACAAAAATAATTCTAGTGGAGTATTAGTTGGCCTTTACTTTGACAAGAATCATTCTCTAATAAAAGTGGCATAGCAACATATGTAGCAACATCATGTTTTGATAACTAGTTCTACTTAAAAAACTCTTAAATATTTAAAAAGAGAAGGTCAAAACGAAGTTCGTTTGCTTTCCAACCATCAGTTACACTCAGTTAGGTGCTGAACTTCTCTATAGGAATCCTAGCAAAGTCACAAGGAATATCCTTTTGCAAAGCAACAAAAAAATCAAATTGCAACCAAACTTGCAGGACTTAGTCTAATGTTATCGAAAGGACAGTAGAAGTAGCAAATCAATAATTTTTTGTATGTTCCAATAAACACTAAATGCATGTAATCAATATGAACGTTATCAACTGAGTCTTAAAAAACGTCCTCTACAATAGATCTTACGCCTTTTTGTGATTATGATTACAATTACGTCGTTGACGAAAAAAAAATCACTTTCAAGCATTTAAATCGAGAAATGTTACTCGCCCCTAAGAGCACCTTTGTTGTCATATTAACGGTATCCATAGAATGTATTATGGTTCTTTATGTTCAAAATAAATGAATTCGTCATTCTCATAACTAAAACAATTATTTCGTTACCCTCAACAGAGGGATTGCTCTGCGTCTGCGATCCCGAAAGGTAATTTGAAATATAGTAGAAATAACGGATTGAGACCCTCAATCCCACCCAACCCGCCCGTATTGTCCGTTTGTTACTATTTATTTCATTTACGTATTTAGACGAGGAAAGAGCAATGTTCCAGAATAAAGCAGCTCTCGCCACAACGCCATTAACATAGTCCGTGTTCGGAACCTCTTTGCCGGAATGCCAGTCCCGTTTTTTGTTTCCTTTACCAAGCAGAACATTGTTTATTTGCAAAACTTTGTTATATTCGTGTTTGGAGCCGTTTTTTCGGAATACCGTTTTTTTTTTCCAAACAGCAGCTATCATAATCCTATGTTGTGTCTAATTTTTTCGTTTCTACTGTTGGTATTTATCACAAATTTCTATATTTTTTGGGGGGTTGGGCTCTTTCGCTTCAGTTGTTGTATTTGGCGCGTTATCTTATGCTCTTAAATCACCTTGGCAAAAGTCCGAGGAAAAGGGGGCGTTATATGTAGCGACAAAAAAGAGCTTCAAAGAGCTTAATCTATTGTCTACACCCTTATTAGGGTCTTGATCGCAGAGTGATCCCTCTGTTAATTTACAATTTTCCTTGAAATACAATACCCTTTTTCTTTCTTACATACGTGCATCCTGCACTAAAGTGACCTCGGAATTCTGAAAGTTAAATAACTGACACTTCAAAATTTTTTCCTACTGAAACTTCAATAATGAATTACTTATCAACTAAACAGCCATTAGCTCCATGAGCCATGAAACTAAGAACATGTTGACAATTTTTTATTTAAGTCTCTTGAGAATCTCATGACCTGAGCTCTAATAGACGTTCTACTATTGAAAAATCTACCAATAGTGGAAGCAAGTCTAGTATAGGTCATCAAGCTACATTCGTCGTCATTTCTAATCGACATGCTCCGAGTGAACAATCTACTAGCCGAACTATAGCCACACTAGAAAGGGTTACGTCAATCAAGTCCTACCTCGTTGCATTCCTGTTGTTCTTTCTCCTGTGTCAAAAAACCTGTTTCAAGTGGTAGCTGTGCTAAGGAAGGCGGAAGAAAGGAAGCTCTACCGGTTGGCAAATCTCTTCGACGGCCTTCTGTTGAACAACTTATTGCTAGCGGTAGTCAACGTGGTTCAATTGCAAATGTCATTACTACTGTACGACGTGTCCCCGAAGGATTAATTAATCAACGCCCGTCTGGTGTAAAAAATTGTCGCTGTGAGGTACCTGCTGACGCTGTACTATGGGTTGTTTAGGAAATAAATGAGAACGTTGACAATATTCAACGACAAGTTTCTCGAATTTCTTGCCGGATTTATCCATATCACCCTGAAGCAAGAGAGGAATTGGATCCTTTGAAAGAGTTGCCTCTTAGCACCTCAGAAGATTTAGTGGCATTCGAAAATGCGCTCTTTGTCAAAAAAAAAGTGTGAAGCGTTGGTAAACAGCCATAATTATCCATTTTGTCGTCCGAATTATCCGTTTGTCAAAGTCTACTTCTGCGTTTTATTGTTTATTTCATTTAGGCTCGTTTCGTTCGAAACAATTTTAAAAAATAAACTTTCCTTCCGATTGGTTAGAATTTATAACAGTCGGTGAGACTAAATTTTTGTCACCCATTGATTTTCTGGCTTTTCCCTGATACATAATACATGATATACAATAACATATTCTGCCTATGAGATCAACTATAGTTGATCTATTTTTAAGTTTATCCACGATGAGGAGTCGTGACGGCTTTTCACGGATATTTTGGGTGAAACGAGATTTTAAAATATTCAGATATGATAATCGCCTACACTACTGACACCCTTTTCGACAACACATATGGATTACACAATAAGACTAAGCGATAAAGAGACAGTATGTTCAACATATTAAGTACTAGGAACACTTCACCTTCATATATTTAGCTTCCGTAAAACAACTCAGTTTGTAGACTGAGAGAATGCCGACATAGGCCTACCTATACAACAGAATAGAATAGGTATAGAATAGAACTGGCTTTGAAAAATAAAATAAAATAATTTTAAAATATTCGATTATTGTGTCAAAGATATGTTTGATAGAATATTGCTACAACCTGGGATTCGAAGCTTTAAAAATGAAGGGTACTGAGCTGTATCCCAGATTTCATCTTGTTGCTGGATATGCATCGACAAAAAAATAATAAATGTTCTTACCACTGTTACAATCGTTTTTCTGTATAATTAAATTTACTTTTATAAAAATACAAAGGGGTAGCGGTAGCCATAGTTGGTTTGTTAGAGATGGCAGATGGCAACCCCAATAGAAAAATTTACCACAGTTCTTTAACATACAGTGAACAATAACTCTCCGTTCATGAACAATGTTCACTCACAGAGAGTGTATATGTCATCCCTATTGCTGCCCTCAGTGCGTGAAGAGTTCACGAACAAGAGTGAACATAAAATTCCTTTCCAGTTTGTGAAAGGGGTCAATTTATTTCATTTGTAGTGAACTAAATCAATATTTAAAAAATTAAAATGCAGTATTGTCCTTTGCTGCTTACCGTTACAATTTTCGAATAAATAATCCGTAAAGTGCATAAATTTTTCATGATTATATTGTTCCACTAAAACATATCGCATATTAATTTTTTTAAGATTACACAAAGGCAGAAGTTAACATCACAGCGGCTTATTGAGATAACAATTTCTTGGTTTCACGAAGGGGAATGAAATATGTTTAATGAGTAACCTTCACACTAAAGCAGTAATGTCGACGTTCTACTCTTGAAAAACCTACCAGTAGTGGAAGCAATTCTAGTAAAGGTAATTTTTAAAGCTACGACCGTCGTCAATTCTAATCCACATGCTCCAAGTGAACAATTGTCTGCAGGTTAAAAGTGGGACTAGCAACACTAGAAAAGTTTACGTCAATCCAGCCCTACCTCGTTGCAATCCTGGTGTTCTTATAACTGTCAAACAACCTAATTCAAGAGGAAGCTGAGCTAAGGAAAGTGGAAGAAATAAGCTCTACTGGTTGGCAAATCTCTGCGACGTCCTTCTGTTGAACAAACTATTGCTAGTGGTAGTCGACGTACTTCAGTTGCACACACCATTACGGACTTATTCTTACGACTTAGAACTTATTATTCTTAGGACTTATTCTTTAAAAAAAAGCGAACACCGCTATTGCTGTCATACACACACCACATACGAATCCAATAGTACAGATTTATATTTCGAACATTCTGTAGTTTTTCTGAAATTATAATCCTGATTGTTTGCTGCCATGTGGTTTTGCTGTGGCTTATCGATGTGGGCCAATGTAAAGAACAAGCTATCCCAAAAAGTAGCGTTTTCTTATCTAAAAAGAGAATCTTAAATATCTTTAAATATTCCTTACAACAGCTCAAATATTTCTTGTAAATGAAAAAACAAACTTTTTAAAATGATTTTTAAATAAAAGCTTTGGATTTACAAGCTTAGATTGCAAAGTGGAAATTCCCGTAGGTCTCGTATAGGGAATAAAACCGATTGAGAAAAAAACTTCTAGGACCCAGTTTCCAAACGCCAAATTATTTGAAAAACATTTGCAAAAGTTTTAAATTCTTAATTAAAATGAAATATTTGAGTTAGTTATAAGAAACCCTCCCAAACTATTTACAGAAAAAGCTTCTTATGGCGTGTCGTGGGTATACGCGGAACGCAGCACACAATTTGTTTTGACAAGCAGACTACTGCAAAGGGGAAGATGGTACGCTTACTCAACATTTATGGGAACATCACTGGGACAAGGTTCAAGGTAGAATTATCTATAGAATCAAATGCAGTTCAGCTATTTGACATTTATTTTTATCAGGAAAAAGGATGAAACTTTGTAAAAAAAAAGGGAGTGTGGCTCGCAAGGAAAAGTAAAAAGAACAAAATAATTACATGACAATAATTTATTTCTTTTGATTCTGTCTTCGGTTCCAACACTAAATATTTCAACTGTTTTGTTTAGAAAATATGTGAAAAAGAAATACGGACAAAGTTTTGAGAAAAAAAGACCTACAGGTGAAACAGAAGAATACTGGAATCTAGAAGAGAATGACGGGCGATCATACGAAAACGATGTTGATAAAAAAGTATTCAAATTATTTTTCTCTCGCTGACGATGATACCGAAACTAACGATTGGTTTTAATTCATAGAAATCAAAAGGAAGAAAGAAAAAAAAAGTTATCTCGAGAAAGGCAAGGAAAGGAAAAGAAAAAAAGGTGAAAGAAAAGGGACAGGAAATATAGAGAGGCAAGAGAGGAAGGCTCCTTAGTAGATCATCCAGGATCCCCTTCTGCTCGTTCTCCGCCATTGTCTCCGCCCCTATTCAATCATCCCTTACCTCTCATGGCCAAACCGTCTACTTCGTTATCACCTGCTGCTTCGACAAATTTTCAGCTTGTCTTTCCATATGACAGTGAATCATCTGGCTATTTTAGATTCAACCTGCATCATCATCAAAAGACAAAAAACTATCAATGGAATGCAAAGTAATGCTTAAAAAGTTGCCACCTACAAATGCAACAGTATTCAAAATACAGGAGGAGGATTTTTTTGACATATCATCATCATCCACATCATCCAAATACGGGAGACAAACAAAAATGTTCCATTTCGCCCAGGTCTCCCCTATTTTTTCAATTGATTTTTTTTAGTATCAGTGCTCATAGAAAATTTTAATTGGCTTAATTTTGAAATTCTAGAAAAAGGAGCTCATTGCAAATTGTTATCGGCCGTTTGATCTGAGTAACGCCAACATTTGGAAAATGATACTGAATACTACCTGATACTACTATTTCTTCCAGATATCTCAACTTATGTGATGCGATAATAGGTAAGTTTAATTTAACTCAATTATATATTTCTATTACGCTAAAAATTAAACATTTTTCTTTACAGTACAAAAGTGGAAAATGTCTTTAAAAAGTGGCTGGCCAAGAAATCCAAATAAGAACTGTATCGACAATTATTAGCATCTCCCGTGATATGATTAAAATGAGTAATATTTTTCAACAGAATCTCCAATACAGAAAGTAAATAAAAGAGGGCAATATAACATAAACAAAACAATTTTGCTAGATTTTACGTACTGATTTATGTCTTATTTATGAGCTACGTTATAACGACTTATAATGAATATCTGATACTTAAGCGTGGAGGTGGGAAAATATTATGAAAACAAAGTAACAAACAAATGATGAAAATAAAAAAATGATGGAAACAGCTGGGCAACACAATTTCTTGGATTTTTTTGGTATTTATTCATTTTAAACTGTAGTAGCGATTATCATTTATGCACGTCGCACTACTTCATTAATGTGTTTTTATGAATACGGCCAAATTCAAACTATCGATGCAACGTTATGATATAAAATAAAATTTATTTTTTATTTTGTATCAAGAATGCGATTAAAATAGAAATAAAAAACTGAAGCAAGACGACAGAAGTTCTTAAACTTTACAATAAAAATTCATCGCAATTTGTCAAATAACTCTGTGGGTCAGAAATTGTTTCTATTTGATTCAAATGTTCAAGTTTCATATTGCTATCTTCAACTTAGTCTGCTGTTTACAAACTGTTTAAAATATATAGTTAACAAGTTGCTGGACAACAAATAAGTTTGAGAAGCAAATTTCGTAACATTACTCTCAGAAATGTTTTGTAATAGCAGATCAATTAATCTCCACCTTTCTTAAGGATGCACATTTTGGACAACTTTTGTTCCCTTTGATACATCAGATTCATCAAAATAGATGTCACAGCCTAAATATTTCCTAGAGTTCCGGTATAATCAATTTCCAGATAGGAAATAAAATTTTTGACTGTGTGGTTTTCGTCTTATACAGAACTGTAAACGAAAACATCAAATTTTTCACTGATTTTGATTTCACAGGACTGAAATGGGACTTTCCAACCAATCTTGGGAAATTACCAAAAAAACCACCAGTAAACAAATTAACGGTAATGAAATCCAAAACGCCTCTTCTTCTTGCCTAGTTCTGGGACGATGCGTTTTGTGATGGCAGCGGCAGCACCATAATTGTCCGTAATTGTTCAACAATAACTGTGTTTCGACTTTTGTATTTCAGCTGTTTTTAAGCAAAAAAAAATGGGGAGCAGACACTTGTTGTGAACGTCCTTTTTATATAATCAGATTCTTTTATCTATCGTATGTATCCATCCTCTAATGCTCTTTCTATATCCGAGATCTCCTGAGTATTGAGCGTGTCTGTCCATAAAAATCACAAAAGGGAAAATTAGACAAAATACAATTCATTGCTAATTGGGCGGATGGGATATAAGGTAATACATTTATTTTGTGTCAGTTAATTTAGTTTCTCTGCTATTAGCATCTTTCATATCTGACGAATGCGGATTTTTCTATCGTCGTAACAGAAGTTGTTTCGAAGAAAAAAGTTCAAGACCGAAGTGGGAGAAAAATTTTCCCTGTTTGGGCATGGATTGCTGCCAGCGGTACCACTGATTTCTTCCGTATTAAAGGAAAGCTGAACGCTGATAAATATATCAAATTTCGCATTAAATTTATACAGGATAAATCCTCCATCCACGAAGCCAATGTTATTAAACATTGGTTTGTGTAATAAGGAGAAATTGAGTTACTTCCCTGGCCAGCAAAAGGGGCGGATTGGAATCCGATAGAGAATGTATTGGGGGATATAATTATTAATATTATTATTAAAATCCGAATCTTTAATAATTTATTAAAGATTTGGATTTTTTTCGACCTCCAACTTCGGAAGAGGTTTTCGAAAGGGCGCACTCAATTTAGAATGGGTATATCGGCAATCCAAATTACTGGAGAAAACTGGCCCATTCCATGGATACTAGACTTCGATATGTTATAGATAGTAACGGAGGGTGGACTAAATATCAATACACATTTATTCCAGTCTTTATTCTAAAATTCGTTTCTTCGAGACAGCTTTTCATAGTTGACTGGGTAGTAACTAGGACTCCCACTCGATTGCCTGATAATCGATTCAATATAATCGATAATTAATCAATCTATTGTAATAAGAGGAAAAATTATCCAATCGACGCATAATCGATTAGCTTTTTTTAATATTATCCATTCGTTTGGAAGAAATAAAAATCGATTAATCGACCAATTTTCTATAAAAAATTTCAGATATCCTCCAGTTCAGATTCAAAAATCATCAGGTACCAAAAGCAAGATTGCTGAATGAAACTTTGAATGTAAAGGAAATTTATGATGAAGAAGTAGAAAGGTATCCGATACAGCAGAAGAACCTTTTCTCTCTTAATTTTGTCTATAAATGTGATTATTTCCTATGATGAATATAAGAGATGTCCCATATATGAAAATTCGTTCATGCCTACAGTTCATTCGCAGATCTCGTAAACCTCCAAACCCCTTTTAGTGGCTGACGCGGGGTACTTGATTATCGAATACCCTCAAAACAGGTAATTAATATAGTCTTTTCTTTATTTTCAGGGTTAATTTTTTTATTCGGGCATTGGTTGTCAGGAAACGCGTTGTTTTTTCCGAGGCACAGTATCAACTAGAGAATAAAAGTGCGCTAATATTCATCAGCTCGGGTATTTTACCTTCTTTGATGACTTAGAGGAATTGGCATTGATGCCACTTTTCAAATAACTCCAGATTTATTTTATAAACTTATGACCCTCCACGTTATTGCTTTTGACAACTTATAAGTCTTATTGCTTATAACTCATTAGTCATTAACCTTTTGATGCTATAATAATTTTTTATTTTAGACCCCAAGTGTTTCCATGTTGGATATGCACTAATCAATGCAAAGACCACCGCCCTTTATGAACAAGTCCTTGTGCAAATTAATATTGTGGATCTAGAAATCAATAGTCCCCTTGAGCCAGAAATTATGATTTCCAACTATGAGGTAGCCTTTTTGAATGCCGTGGCCGAGAGGTTGCTCACTTTTTTTGCAAGTGCAATTTTCGAAAAATGGGAAAATTGAGAAACAAATTTTCCTGACATTTCCGGTGTTTCCTCATGTTCGCTAATTTTCTTTGATTTCTTTTTTTTGCTGGTGTTTCTTAAGATTTAAACAATATCAACAAATCATATAATTGGAATTATTTTCACTTTTGACAAAAAGGAGACAGGAAAAGGAAAAAAGGATCACACACAACATTGTCTGGATATGAAATCATTTGACAAGACGGGATGATTGGCAGAGGTAAACTGCAAATATAAGTTTTCAGGGATGAAATCCATGAAAAAACTGCCAATTTTTATCTCCAATCGTAGAAATGTTATTATTAGATCCTTTAACTTGTCCCTCAAATGTGTTATGTATGCAGTTCACTCCTATTTCGTCATTTTTTTCTCATTTGAGCTTCGCCATTCGTAAATTGACTATTTTTTGCTATCCATACAAGAATGGAACTGACGAACGCATCCTAGAAGGAATAAATATTCCTGTTTGGGAACCAGGAAGAGTTTTAAATAGACCCCAATCTCCGATTCGCACAATCGGTCTTTTTTCAACTGATTCCACTATCAGTTATTTTCGAGAGTCAGGAAATTACATCAATTGACAGACTCGCAAATTACGGTGACTACTAATCTTTGGTTTGCTCCTCTAAAAACCAACAGAATGTTCTTTTTTTAACAACGTGCATTTACCTTCATCATCTACTAATTGTACAAAGGAAAATAAATTTTAAGATGGATCTTTAAAATGGTTAGTGAAATCATGAAGATTAGCTTGTTGAAGGGACTTAAGCATCACAGAGATCTTGGTCAGATGTAGTTTCTTCATAAGAATGGTCGATGTCAGGCTGTCCGTCTTCCTCATTGTCGTCTTGATCATCACCGTGTCCACTTAGTTTTGTTTCCCATATTTAGAACTAAAAGAAAAGTTTTCAATATCTCCCCTAGTTAACTTAATGCCAAGAGAGTTCATCTTCTTTTTCGCTATCTGCCTGAACTTTTGTAACTTATTTGCGAGTTACAAAAGAGTTACAGATACTAATCGTCGGATGGGATCTCCACTTATTTAAGAGAATCGAGTGATCCACTACATCGGTTTCTCTTTTGTTCAAACCGGCAGTAAATTAAGACAGCACCATAGTTGACAAACTGTGCCTCTCTAGAATAACATGTTGAAATCTAAAAATCCACGACAAAAAGTGTGAATTTTGAGGAAAATAACAACAGCAAGCCTTATCGTAATTTTATAGATAAGGCGACATCTGCCAATTTGAATGGTAACAATTTATTTTGGGTGCTTTAAAATTTTAAAAGGAATTTTAAAAAGCGAAAGAATTGAACAAAATTCTATTCACGATTAAGTTATTAGCGAAAAATATCTCGGTGGCTTAATAATGATTTATTGACACATCAGCTACCCCTGATTTTGTTTTCAAAAGTCTTGCAAATTGCATTCTTTTCCTGAGCACGACAAACAGCTTGTTCCATGTCTATTCTTCCATTATGTACAGAGTTCTTAACTACTTGAATTTTATTTTCAAACGGATACGCACTTGTTTCTTCAAGAATTTCGGTTACAGCTCTTGCCAAATGACATAGACTGTGTACATTAAAAGAAACAAATTGCGGGACAAAAATAATTCTAGTGGAGTATTAGTTGGCCTTTACTTTGACAAGAATCATTCTCTAATAAAAGTGGCATAGCAACATATGTAGCAACATCATGTTTTGATAACTAGTTCTACTTAAAAAACTCTTAAATATTTAAAAAGAGAAGGTCAAAACGAAGTTCGTTTGCTTTCCAACCATCAGTTACACTCAGTTAGGTGCTGAACTTCTCTATAGGAATCCTAGCAAAGTCACAAGGAATATCCTTTTGCAAAGCAACAAAAAAATCAAATTGCAACCAAACTTGCAGGACTTAGTCTAATGTTATCGAAAGGACAGTAGAAGTAGCAAATCAATAATTTTTTGTATGTTCCAATAAACACTAAATGCATGTAATCAATATGAACGTTATCAACTGAGTCTTAAAAAACGTCCTCTACAATAGATCTTACGCCTTTTTGTGATTATGATTACAATTACGTCGTTGACGAAAAAAAATCACTTTGAAGCATTTAAATCGAGAAATGTTACTCGCCCCCAAGAGCACCTTTGTTGTCATATTAACGGTATCCATAGAATGTATTATGGTTCTTTATGTTCAAAATAAATGAATTCGTCATTCTCATAACTAAAACAATTATTTCGTTACCCTCAACAGAGGGATTGCTCTGCGTCTGCGATCCCGAAAGGTAATTTGAAATATAGTAGAAATAACGGATTGAGACCCTCAATCCCACCCAACCCGCCCGTATTGTCCGTTTGTTACTATTTATTTCATTTACGTATTTAGACGAGGAAAGAGCAATGTTCCAGAATAAAGCAGCTCTCGCCACAACGCCATTAACATAGTCCGTGTTCGGAACCTCTTTGCCGGAATGCCAGTCCCGTTTTTTGTTTCCTTTACCAAGCAGAACATTGTTTATTTGCAAAACTTTGTTATATTCGTGTTT
The DNA here is from genome assembly GCF_021134715.1 of Daphnia pulex. NCBI lineage: Eukaryota > Metazoa > Arthropoda > Branchiopoda > Diplostraca > Daphniidae > Daphnia > Daphnia pulex. Next base: position 2,413,428 of record NC_060021.1, on the reverse strand, counting down.
GGAGCCGTTTTTTCGGAATACCGTTTTTTTTTTCCAAACAGCAGCTATCATAATCCTATGTTGTGTCTAATTTTTTCGTTTCTACTGTTGGTATTTATCACAAATTTCTATATTTTTTGGGGGGTTGGGCTCTTTCGCTTCAGTTGTTGTATTTGGCGCGTTATCTTATGTTCTTAAATCACCTTGGCAAAAGTCCGAGGAAAAGGGGGCGTTATATGTAGCGACAAAAAAGAGCTTCAAAGAGCTTAATCTATTGTCTACACCCTTATTAGGGTCTTGATCGCAGAGTGATCCCTCTGTTAATTTACAATTTTCCTTGAAATACAATACCCTTTTTCTTTCTTACATACGTGCATCCTGCACTAAAGTGACCTCGGAATTCTGAAAGTTAAATAACTGACACTTCAAAATTTTTTCCTACTGAAACTTCAATAATGAATTACTTATCAACTAAACAGCCATTAGCTCCATGAGCCATGAAACTAAGAACATGTTGACAATTTTTTATTTAAGTCTCTTGAGAATCTCATGACCTGAGCTCTAATAGACGTTCTACTATTGAAAAATCTACCAATAGTGGAAGCAAGTCTAGTATAGGTCATCAAGCTACATTCGTCGTCATTTCTAATCGACATGCTCCGAGTGAACAATCTACTAGCCGAACTATAGCCACACTAGAAAGGGTTACGTCAATCAAGTCCTACCTCGTTGCATTCCTGTTGTTCTTTCTCCTGTGTCAAAAAACCTGTTTCAAGTGGTAGCTGTGCTAAGGAAGGCGGAAGAAAGGAAGCTCTACCGGTTGGCAAATCTCTTCGACGGCCTTCTGTTGAACAACTTATTGCTAGCGGTAGTCAACGTGGTTCAATTGCAAATGTCATTACTACTGTACGACGTGTCCCCGAAGGATTAATTAATCAACGCCCGTCTGGTGTAAAAAATTGTCGCTGTGAGGTACCTGCTGACGCTGTACTATGGGTTGTTTAGGAAATAAATGAGAACGTTGACAATATTCAACGACAAGTTTCTCGAATTTCTTGCCGGATTTATCCATATCACCCTGAAGCAAGAGAGGAATTGGATCCTTTGAAAGAGTTGCCTCTTAGCACCTTAGAAGATTTAGTGGCATTCGAAAATGCGCTCTTTGTCAAAAAAAAAGTGTGAAGCGTTGGTAAACAGCCATAATTATCCATTTTGTCGTCCGAATTATCCGTTTGTCAAAGTCTACTTCTGCGTTTTATTGTTTATTTCATTTAGGCTCGTTTCGTTCGAAACAATTTTAAAAAATAAACTTTCCTTCCGATTGGTTAGAATTTATAACAGTCGGTGAGACTAAATTTTTGTCACCCATTGATTTTCTGGCTTTTCCCTGATACATAATACATGATATACAATAACATATTCTGCCTATGAGATCAACTATAGTTGATCTATTTTTAAGTTTATCCACGATGAGGAGTCGTGACGGCTTTTCACGGATATTTTGGGTGAAACGAGATTTTAAAATATTCAGATATGATAATCGCCTACACTACTGACACCCTTTTCGACAACACATATGGATTACACAATAAGACTAAGCGATAAAGAGACAGTATGTTCAACATATTAAGTACTAGGAACACTTCACCTTCATATATTTAGCTTCCGTAAAACAACTCAGTTTGTAGACTGAGAGAATGCCGACATAGGCCTACCTATACAACAGAATAGAATAGGTATAGAATTAGAACTGGCTTTGAAAAATAAAATAAAATAATTTTAAAATATTCGATTATTGTGTCAAAGATATGTTTGATAGAATATTGCTACAACCTGGGATTCGAAGCTTTAAAAATGAAGGGTACTGAGCTGTATCCCAGATTTCATCTTGTTGCTGGATATGCATCGACAAAAAAATAATAAATGTTCTTACCACTGTTACAATCTTTTTTCTGTATAATTAAATTTACTTTTATAAAAATACAAAGGGGTAGCGGTAGCCATAGTTGGTTTGTTAGAGATGGCAGATGGCAACCCCAATAGAAAAATTTACCACAGTTCTTTAACATACAGTGAACAATAACTCTCCGTTCATGAACAATGTTCACTCACAGAGAGTGTATATGTCCTCCCTATTGCTGCCCTCAGTGCGTGAAGAGTTCACGAACAAGAGTGAACATAAAATTCCTTTCCAGTTTGTGAAAGAGGTCAATTTATTTCATTTGTAGTGAACTAAATCAATATTTAAAAAATTAAAATGCAGTATTGTCCTTTGCTGCTTACCGTTACAATTTTCGAATAAATAATCCGTAAAGTGCATAAATTTTTCATGATTATATTGTTCCACTAAAACATATCGCATATTAATTTTTTTAAGATTACACAAAGGCAGAAGTTAACATCACAGCGGCTTATTGAGATAACAATTTCTTGGTTTCACGAAGGGGAATGAAATATGTTTAATGAGTAACCTTCACACTAAAGCAGTAATGTCGACGTTCTACTGTTGAAAAACCTACCAGTAGTGGAAGCAATTCTAGTAAAGGTAATTTTTAAAGCTACGATCGTCGTCAATTCTAATCCACATGCTCCAAGTGAACAATTGTCTGCAGGTTAAAAGTGGGACTAGCAACACTAGAAAAGTTTACGTCAATCCAGCCCTACCTCGTTGCAATCCTGGTGTTCTTATTACTGTCAAACAACCTAATTCAAGAGGAAGCTGAGCTAAGGAAAGTGGAAGAAATAAGCTCTACTGGTTGGCAAATCTCTGCGACGTCCTTCTGTTGAACAAACTATTGCTAGTGGTAGTCGACGTACTTCAGTTGCACACACCATTACGGACTTATTCTTACGACTTAGAACTTATTATTCTTAGGACTTATTCTTTAAAAAAAAGCGAACACCGCTATTGCTGTCATACACACACCACATACGAATCCAATAGTACAGATTTATATTTCGAACATTCTGTAGTTTTTCTGAAATTATAATCCTGATTGTTTGCTGCCATGTGGTTTTGCTGTGGCTTATCGATGTGGGCCAATGTAAAGAACAAGCTATCCCAAAAAGTAGCGTTTTCTTATCTAAAAAGAGAATCTTAAATATCTTTAAATATTCCTTACAACAGCTCAAATATTTCTTGTAAATGAAAAAACAAACTTTTTAAAATGATTTTTAAATAAAAGCTTTGGATTTACAAGCTTAGATTGCAAAGTGGAAATTCCCGTAGGTCTCGTATAGGGAATAAAACCGATTGAGAAAAAAACTTCTAGGACCCAGTTTCCAAACGCCAAATTATTTGAAAAACATTTGCAAAAGTTTTAAATTCTTAATTAAAATGAAATATTTGAGTTAGTTATAAGAAACCCTCCCAAACTATTTACAGAAAAAGCTTCTTATGGCGTGTCGTGGGTATACGCGGAACGCAGCACACAATTTGTTTTGACAAGCAGACTACTGCAAAGGGGAAGATGGTACGCTTACTCAACATTTATGGGAACATCACTGGGACAAGGTTCAAGGTAGAATTATCTATAGAATCAAATGCAGTTCAGCTATTTGACATTTATTTTTATCAGGAAAAAGGATGAAACTTTGTAAAAAAAAGGGAGTGTGGCTCGCAAGGAAAAGTAAAAAGAACAAAATAATTACATGACAATAATTTATTTCTTTTGATTCTGTCTTCGGTTCCAACACTAAATATTTCAACTGTTTTGTTTAGAAAATATGTGAAAAAGAAATACGGACAAAGTTTTGAGAAAAAAGACCTACAGGTGAAACAGAAGAATACTGGAATCTAGAAGAGAATGACGGGCGATCATACGAAAACGATGTTGATAAAAAAGTATTCAAATTATTTTTCTCTCGCTGACGATGATACCGAAACTAACGATTGGTTTTAATTCATAGAAATCAAAAGGAAGAAAGAAAAAAAAAGTTATCTCGAGAAAGGCAAGGAAAGGAAAAGAAAAAAAGGTGAAAGAAAAGGGACAGGAAATATAGAGAGGCAAGAGAGGAAGGCTCCTTAGTAGATCATCCAGGATCCCCTTCTGCTCGTTCTCCGCCATTGTCTCCGCCCCCATTCAATCATCCCTTATCTCTCATGGCCAAACCGTCTACTTCGTTATCACCTGCTGCTTCGACAAATTTTCAGCTTGCCTTTCCATATGACAGTGAATCATCTGGCTATTTTAGATTCAACCTGCATCATCATCAAAAGACAAAAAACTATCAATGGAATGCAAAGTAATGCTTAAAAAGTTGCCACCTACAAATGCAACAGTATTCAAAATACAGGAGTATGAATTATTTGACATATCATCATCATCCACATCATCCAAATACGGGAGACAAACAAAAATGTTCCATTTCGCCCAGGTCTCCCCTATTTTTTCAATTGATTTTTTTTAGTATCAGTGCTCATAGAAAATTTTAATTGACTTAATTTTGAAATTCTAGAAAAAGGAGCTCATTGCAAATTGTTATCGGCCGTTTGATCTGAGTAACGCCAACATTTGGAAAATGATACTGAATACTACCTGATACTACTATTTCTTCCAGATATCTCAACTTATGTGATGCGATAATAGGTAAGTTTAATTTAACTCAATTATATATTTCTATTACGCTAAAAATTAAACATTTTTCTTTACAGTACAAAAGTGGAAAATGTCTTTAAAAAGTGGCTGGCCAAGAAATCCAAATAAGAACTGTATCGACAATTATTAGCATCTCCCGTGATATGATTAAAATGAGTAATATTTTTCAACAGAATCTCCAATACAGAAAGTAAATAAAAGAGGGCAATATAACATAAACAAAACAATTTTGCTAGATTTTACGTACTGATTTATGTCTTATTTATGAGCTACGTTATAACGACTTATAATGAATATCTGATACTTAAGCGTGGAGGTGGGAAAATATTATGAAAACAAAGTAACAAACAAATGATGAAAATAAAAAAATGATGGAAACAGCTGGGCAACACAATTTCTTGGATTTTTTTGGTATTTATTCATTTTAAACTGTAGTAGCGATTATCATTTATGCACGTCGCACTACTTCATTAATGTGTTTTTATGAATACGGCCAAATTCAAACTATCGATGCAACGTTATGATATAAAATAAAATTTATTTTTTATTTTGTATCAAGAATGCGATTAAAATAGAAATAAAAAACCGAAGCAAGACGACAGAAGTTCTTAAACTTTACAATAAAAATTCATCGCAATTTGTCAAATAACTCTGTGGGTCAGAAATTGTTTCTATTTGATTCAAATGTTCAAGTTTCATATTGCTATCTTCAACTTAGTCTGCTGTTTACAAACTGTTTAAAATATATAGTTAACAAGTTGCTGGACAACAAATAAGTTTGAGAAGCAAATTTCGTAACATTACTCTCAGAAATGTTTTGTAATAGCAGATCAATTAATCTCCACCTTTCTTAAGGATGCACATTTTGGACAACTTTTGTTCCCTTTGATACATCAGATTCATCAAAATAGATGTCACAGCCTAAATATTTCCTAGAGTTCCGGTATAATCAATTTCCAGATAGGAAATAAAATTTTTGACTGTGTGGTTTTCGTCTTATACAGAACTGTAAACGAAAACATAAAATTTTTCACTGATTTTGATTTCACAGGACTGAAATGGGACTTTCCAACCAATCTTGGGAAATTACCAAAACAACCACCAGTAAACAAATTAACGGTAATGAAATCCAAAACGCCTCTTCTTCTTGCCTAGTTCTGGGACGATGCGTTTTGTGACGGCAGCGGCAGCACCATAATTGTCCGTAATTGTTCAACAATAACTGTGTTTCGACTTTTGTATTTCAGCTGTTTTTAAGCAACAAAAAATGGGGAGCAGACACTTGTTGTGAACGTCCTTTTTATATAATCAGATTCTTTTATCTATCGTATGTATCCATCCTCTAATGCTCTTTCTATATCCGAGATCTCCTGAGTATTGAGCGTGTCTGTCCGTAAAAATCACAAAAGGGAAAATTAGACAAAATACAATTCATTGCTAATTGGGCGGATGGGATATAAGGTAATACATTTATTTTGTGTCAGTTAATTTAGTTTCTCTGCTATTAGCATCTTTCATATCTGACGAATGCGGATTTTTCTATCGTCGTAACAGAAGTTGTTTCGAAGAAAAAAGTTCAAGACCGAAGTGGGAGAAAAATTTTCCCTGTTTGGGCATGGATTGCTGCCAGCGGTACCACTGATTTCGTCCGTATTAAAGGAAAGCTGAACGCTGATAAATATATCAAATTTCGCATTAAATTTATACAGGATAAATCCTCCATCCACGAAGCCAATGTTATTAAACATTGGTTTGTGTAATAAGGAGAAATTGAGTTACTTCCCTGGCCAGCAAAAGGGGCGGATTGGAATCCGATAGAGAATGTATTGGGGGATATAATTATTAATATTATTATTAAAATCCGAATCTTTAATAATTTATTAAAGATTTGGATTTTTTTCGACCTCCAACTTCGGAAGAGGTTTTCGAAAGGGCGCACTCAATTTAGAATGGGTATATCGGCAATCCAAATTACTGGAGAAAACTGGCCCATTCCATGGATACTAGACTTCGATATGTTACAGATAGTAACGGAGGGTGGACTAAATATCAATACACATTTATTCCAGTCTTTATTCTAAAATTCGTTTCTTCGAGACAGCTTTTCATAGTTGACTGGGTAGTAACTAGGACTCCCACTCGATTGCCTGATAATCGATTCAATATAATCGATAATTAATCAATCTATTGTAATAAGAGGAAAAATTATCCAATCGACGCATAATCGATTAGCTTTTTTTAATATTATCCATTCGATTGGAAGAAATAAAAATCGATTAATCGACCAATTTTCTATAAAAAAATTTCAGATATCCTCCAGTTCAGATTCAAAAATCATCGGGTACCAAAAGCAAGATTGCTGAATGAAACTTTGAATGTAAAGGAAATTTATGATGAAGAAGTAGAAAGGTATCCGATACAGCAGAAGAACCTTTTCTCTCTTAATTTTGTCTATAAATGTGATTATTTCCTATGATGAATATAAGAGATGTCCCATATATGAAAATTCGTTCATGCCTACAGTTCATTCGCAGATCTCGTAAACCTCCAAACCCCTTTTAGTGGCTGACGCGGGGTACTTGATTATCGAATACCCTCAAAACAGGTAATTAATATAGTCTTTTCTTTATTTTCAGGGTTAATTTTTTTATTCGGGCATTGGTTGTCAGGAAACGCGTTGTTTTTTCCGAGGCACAGTATCAACTAGAGAATAAAAGTGCGCTAATATTCATCAGCTCGGGTATTTTACCTTCTTTGATGACTTAGAGGAATTGGCATTGATGCCACTTTTCAAATAACTCCAGATTTATTTTATAAACTTATGACCCTCCACGTTATTGCTTTTGACAACTTATAAGTCTTATTGCTTATAACTCATTAGTCATTAACCTTTTGATGCTATAATAATTTTTTATTTTAGACCCCAAGTGTTTCCATGTTGGATATGCACTAATCAATGCAAAGACCACCGCCCTTTATGAACAAGTCCTTGTGCAAATTAATATTGTGGATCTAGAAATCAATAGTCCCCTTGAGCCAGAAATTATGATTTCCAACTATGAGGTAGCCTTTTTGAATGCCGTGGCCGAGAGGTTGCTCACTTTTTTTGCAAGTGCAATTTTCGAAAAATGGGAAAATTGAGAAACAAATTTTCCTGACATTTCCGGTGTTTCCTCATGTTCGCTAATTTTCTTTGATTTCTTTTTTTTGCTGGTGTTTCTTAAGATTTAAACAATATCAACAAATCATATAATTGGAATTATTTTCACTTTTGACAAAAAGGAGACAGGAAAAGGAAAAAAGGATCACACACAACATTGTCTGGATATGAAATCATTTGACAAGACGGGATGATTGGCAGAGGTAAACTGCAAATATAAGTTTTCAGGGATGAAATCCATGAAAAAACTGCCAATTTTTATCTCCAATCGTAGAAATGTTATTATTAGATCCTTTTACTTGTCCCTCAAATGTGTTATGTATGCAGTTCACTCCTATTTCGTCATTTTTTTCTCATTTGAGCTTCGCCATTCGTAAATTGACTATTTTTTGCTATCCATACAAGAATGGAACTGACGAACGCATCCTAGAAGGAATAAATATTCCTGTTTGGGAACCAGGAAGAGTTTTAAATAGACCCCAATCTCCGATTCGCACAATCGGTCTTTTTTCAACTGATTCCACTATCAGTTATTTTCGAGAGTCAGGAAATTACATCAATTGACAGACTCGCAAATTACGGTGACTACTAATCTTTGGTTTGCTCCTCTAAAAACCAACAGAATGTTCTTTTTTTAACAACGTGCATTTACCTTCATCATCTACTAATTGTACAAAGGAAAATAAATTTTAAGATGGATCTTTAAAATGGTTAGTGAAATCATGAAGATTAGCTTGTTGAAGGGACTTAAGCATCACAGAGATCTTGGTCAGATGTAGTTTCTTCATAAGAATGGTCGATGTCAGGCTGTCCGTCTTCCTCATTGTCGTCTTGATCATCACCGTGTCCACTTAGTTTTGTTTCCCATATTTAGAACTAAAAGAAAAGTTTTCAATATCTCCCCTAGTTAACTTAATGCCAAGAGAGTTCATCTTCTTTTTCGCTATCTGCCTGAACTTTTGTAACTTATTTGCGAGTTACAAAAGAGTTACAGATACTAATTGTCGGATGGGATCTCCACTTATTTAAGAGAATCGAGTGATCCACTACATCGGTTTCTCTTTTGTTCAAACCGGCAGCAAATTAAGACAGCACCATAGTTGACAAACTGTGCCTCTCTAGAATAACATGTTGAAATTTAAAAATCCACGACAAAAAGTGTGAATTTTGAGGAAAATAACAACAGCAAGCCTTATCGTAAATTTATAGATAAGGCGACATCTGCCAATTTGAATGGTAACAATTTATTTTGGGTGCTTTAAAATTTTAAAAGGAATTTTAAAAAGCGAAAGAATTGAACAAAATTCTATTCACGATTAAGTTATTAGCGAAAAATATCTCGGTGGCTTAATAATGATTTATTGTCACATCAGCTACCCCTGATTTTGTTTTCAAAAGTCTTGCAAATTGCATTCTTTTCCTGAGCACGACAAACAGCTTGTTCCATGTCTATTCTTCCATTATGTACAGAGTTCTTAACTACTTGAATTTTATTTTCAAACGGATACGCACTTGTTTCTTCAAGAATTTCGGTTACAGCTCTTGCCAAATGACATAGACTGTGTACATTAAAAGAAACAAATTGCGGGACAAAAATAATTCTAGTGGAGTATTAGTTGGCCTTTACTTTGACAAGAATCATTCTCTAATAAAAGTGGCATAGCAACATATGTAGCAACATCATGTTTTGATAACTAGTTCTACTTAAAAAACTCTTAAATATTTAAAAAGAGAAGGTCAAAACGAAGTTCGTTTGCTTTCCAACCATCATCAGTTACACTCAGTTAGGTGCTGAACTTCTCTATAGGAATCCTAGCAAAGTCACAAGGAATATCCTTTTGCAAAGCAACAAAAAAATCAAATTGCAACCAAACTTGCAGGACTTAGTCTAATGTTATCGAAAGGACAGTAGAAGTAGCAAATCAATAATTTTTTGTATGTTCCAATAAACACTAAATGCATGTAATCAATATGAACGTTATCAACTGAGTCTTAAAAAACGTCCTCTACAATAGATCTTACGCCTTTTTGTGATTATGATTACAATTACGTCGTTGACGAAAAAAATCACTTTGAAGCATTTAAATCGAGAAATGTTACTCGCCCCCAAGAGCACCTTTGTTGTCATATTAACGGTATCCATAGAATGTATTATGGTTCTTTATGTTCAAAATAAATGAATTCGTCATTCTCATAACTAAAACAATTATTTCGTTACCCTCAACAGAGGGATTGCTCTGCGTCTGCGATGCCGAAAGGTAATTTGAAATATAGTAGAAATAACGGATTGAGACCCTCAATCCCACCCAACCCGCCCGTATTGTCCGTTTGTTACTATTTATTTCATTTACGTATTTAGACGAGGAAAGAGCAATGTTCCAGAATAAAGCAGCTCTCGCCACAACGCCATTAACATAGTCCGTGTTCGGAACCTCTTTGCCGGAATGCCAGTCCCGTTTTTTGTTTCCTTTACCAAGCAGAACATTGTTTATTTGCAAAACTTTGTTATATTCGTGTTTGGAGCCGTTTTTTCGGAATACCGTTTTTTTCCAAACAGCAGCTATCATAATCCTATGTTGTGTCTAATTTTTTCGTTTCTACTGTTGGTATTTATCACAAATTTCTATATTTTTTGGGGGGTTGGGCTCTTTCGCTTCAGTTGTTGTATTTGGCGCGTTATCTTATGTTCTTAAATCACCTTGGCAAAAGTCCGAGGAAAAGGGGGCGTTATATGTAGCGACAAAAAAGAGCTTCAAAGAGCTTAATCTATTGTCTACACCCTTATTAGGGTCTTGATCGCAGAGTGATCCCTCTGTTAATTTACAATTTTCCTTGAAATACAATACCCTTTTTCTTTCTTACATACGTGCATCCTGCACTAAAGTGACCTCGGAATTCTGAAAGTTAAATAACTGACACTTCAAAATTTTTTCCTACTGAAACTTCAATAATGAATTACTTATCAACTAAACAGCCATTAGCTCCATGAGCCATGAAACTAAGAACATGTTGACAATTTTTTATTTAAGTCTCTTGAGAATCTCATGACCTGAGCTCTAATAGACGTTCTACTATTGAAAAATCTACCAATAGTGGAAGCAAGTCTAGTATAGGTCAGGGTCATTCCGCCGAGTTTCGAATTTTTTCGTCGCAAAAAAAATCGATTTGCTTCATTTTTTTATCGCGTGTTCTTCATAACATTAAGAAACATTGTACAAAAGGATTTTTTTTATCGTGAACGGGAAGCCTTCAATTAAATGTTAAAGTTTTGCGCTTTTTCACAAATTTTATGCGCGTTTTTTCATTTAAATGACTGCGCAGGTCATTTAAGTTAATTTTGAAATTTAAAAAAATAACGATAAAAAAGAAAATTTTTTTCTCTTTCTAATGATGTATTTGGAACTTTAAAATTTTTTTGTCTTCATGGAGCAATCTCAGTTCAAAGATTTTTTTTTAAATAGTCAGCTGATCAAATCTCTTCTTTCGGATCGAACCCAAATTTGTACCAGTTATAGGTGGTAGTATGAAGAACATCTGGTAAAAGAATGAAACTTGTTCCGCAATCCGTTCAAGAGTTATGAATTTTTTAATTTCGTTTTTATTCCCTATGCCTTTGATGCACGCGCTCCCTTTCCCCGCGGAGGGAGGGAGGGAGAGGGAGAGGGAGGGATGGTGCGCGCGTACTAAAGGCATAGGGAAAAAAACGAAATGATGCACGCGCTCCCTTTCCCCGCGGAGGGAGGGAGGGAGAGGGAGAGGGAGGGATGGTGCGCGCGTACTAAAGGCATAGGGAAAAAAACGAAATTAAAAAATTCATAACTCTTGAACGGATTGCGGAACAAGTTTCATTCTTTTACCAGATGTTCTTCATACTACCACCTATAACTGGTACAAATTTGGGTTCGATCCGAAAGAAGAGATTTAATCAGCTGACTATTTTAAAAAAAATCTTTGAACTGAGATTGCTCCATGAAGACAAAAAAATTTTAAAGTTCCAAATACATCATTAGAAAGAGAAAAAAATTCTCTTTTTTATCGTTATTTTTTCAAAATTTCAAAATTATTTTAAAGGACCTGCGCAGTGATTTAAATGAAAAAACGCGCATAAAATTTGTGAAAAAGCGCAAAACTTTAACATTTAATTGAAGGCTTCCCGTTCACGATAAAAAAAAATCCTTTGGTAAAATGTTTTTTAATGTTATGAAGAACACGCGATAAAAAAATGAAGCAAATCGATTTTTTTTTGCGACGAAAAAATTCGAAACTCGGCGGAATGACCCGTCATCAAGCTACATTCGTCGTCATTTCTAATCGACATGCTCCGAGTGAACAATCTACTAGCCGAACTATAGCCACACTAGAAAGGGTTACGTCAATCAAGTCCTACCTCGTTGCATTCCTGTTGTTCTTTCTCCTGTGTCAAAAAACCTGTTTCAAGTGGTAGCTGTGCTAAGGAAGGCGGAAGAAAGGAAGCTCTACCGGTTGGCAAATCTCTTCGACGGCCTTCTGTTGAACACCTTATTGCTAGCGGTAGTCAACGTGGTTCAATTGCAAATGTCATTACTAATGTACGACGTGTTCCCGAAGGATTAATTAATCAACGCCCGTCTGGTGTAAAAAATTGTCGCTGTGAGGTACCTGCTGACGCTGTACTATGGGTTGTTTAGGAAATAAATGAGAACGTTGACAATATTCAACGATAAGTTTCTCGAATTTCTTGCCGGATTTATCCATATCACCCTGAAGCAAGAGAGGAATTGGATCCTTTGAAAGAGTTGCCTCTTAGCACCTTAGAAGATTTAGTGGCATTCGAAAATGCGCTCTTTGTCGAAAAAAAAAGTGTGAAGCGTTGGTAAACAGCCATAATTATCCATTTTGTCGTCCGAATTATCCGTTTGTCAAAGTCTACTTCTGCGTTTTATTGTTTATTTCATTTAGGCTCGTTTCGTTCGAAACGTTGGTGGAGTACAGAGGCTGATAGCGTAAAAGAGCATGGAAAGACATTCTTGCGTGAATTTTAGAGTGCTCTGCAACTGGAGCGAGGTAAAGTATGTAAAAAATTATATTAAAGTATTTAAATTTTTGCGATTATTTGAACAGTATTTAATTTGAAAAAAATATATATTTCGTTTTTTTGTGTGAGAAATATTTATAGATTAGCTAAATTCAAAAAATTAGCAAGTTACATAAAAGCAAATAAAGCAACACACGTTTTTCTACTAAATTTTGTTTTTTCTTTTTAGTTTCTTTTATTCTTATTTTCAAATTAAATACTGTTCAAATAATCGCAAAAAATTTAAATAATAGAGATTAAGATTTTAAAGATAAAGAATTTATAGAAAACAATTTTTTTACCGAGGAGAAGTTGGTTTTCCCATAAGACGCTGTAGGCGACAGAGACCAACTTGGACACAAATGAAATTTGCGGATTTGCGGAGAATGCGCAACGCAGGATGTATAACTGCTCCATTAGTCCATTATAATACAAATATGATTATCGCCGCTGTGCCCAAACTGTCGATCGCTTTTATACAAACAATAATAAATTTTGGGTTTGATTGATGAATGACTTTTGATACCGAAAACAATCGAATATAAATTAGTAACAATCGATTACAAATTAGGTCCTTGAGTAGAACCTGTGTATTTCTCTCCATTTTTCCCAATTTTGGGAGATGTTGGTTTTTAGGGTGAATTTCGGAATCAGTGAAATCAAACCGGTCCCTAATATGTAATTTAAGAAAACTGGTCTAGTTCTATTTCTCAAGAAATTTTCATTTCATGAGATTTTTATTCTTGGTTTTTTTAACAGGGGACAAAAAGTTCAGAGGTAGTCATATTTAAATTTCTGTATCTCAATAGCAAATGAGATACAAAGCAACCGCATCGTGCGTTGACGGCCTTTTTTTTTAAGTTGTCGCAAACTGAATCCCTTCAAACTGGGCCACCTCCAAATTCCAGCATTTCATTTCAATATGTCTTGTGAATGTAACTCCTCTATAAAAATACAAGCCTCTAGATTGTGTAGTTTTGTTTGAAGATTGAAGAGTCTATTCGACTCTTTTAAAATTGGCGCTTGCGTTGCTACGCGTTTATCTGGCAACGCTGTTTAATCCTAACAACAGACACCTGTTTATTCGTTATTCGACTATTTTTGTTTTGTTGAAATGAAAAGTCACTTGACAGCTGGTCGGGACAGAAAGAAGGAAGCATATTTATTCAAGCTGTGTTTGTTATTTTTTTTCGTGTCATTCGAAATTTCAGTTTTCCAATTATCCAAATACAAAAGAATTGAATGGAATTCGAAATGCAGGTGGCAAGTTCGGACCTAAAAACAGCAGCGAAAATCCACGACGACGAGTCCTTGGATCTCACCTTTCGTGATTTATCTTTCACGACGGGCAAAGGTAAGCCATTTTCTTGTGCTTCTTTGTGCTATTCAATCTTGAATGCGGCTAATAGTACACCGTTACTGACGATGCAAAGGAAGTGCATTTTACCGTTAGGTTTTTGCTACGTATATGCAGCGGCAACCCCCAATCGAATCAGATTCTTTGTTATGTAATTCAACCATTTAATAACGATACCTGTTTGTAGGGAAAAACGCCAAAAGAATCTTAAATCAAATGAGCGGCGCCTTCAAGTCCGGCCAGTTGACTGTCATATTGGGGCCGTCCGGAGCTGGAAAGTCTTCCCTAATGAACATTCTAGCCGGTTTGAAGTGAGTTGATGTCCAAATTTGAGTTGACAGTTACGCTAGAGTGAAAATCGTGGCATGTTTACAGGACGAGCGGAGTTGAAGGTCAGGTCTACGTGAATGGCGTCGATCGAGAGCTGAAATCCTTCCGGAAACATTCCGTCTACATCAGCCAACAGGATCACCTTTTGACGAATCTAACCGTTGACGAGTACATGATCTCCGCTGCTCATCTTAAACTGGGCAACCGTGTTCCTATCAATGACAAATTATCGATGGTATGCCTCTCATCTTCATTTCGTCAGGAACTTGACAGTGAAATTGGATTTTTTTTTTTTTTTCTAGATTGAACATGTAATGAAAACGCTGGGGTTAACGGAAAGCAGACGGACGCAAATCGGCTGCTTGTCGGGTGGCGAATGCAAAAGGCTTTCGATCGGACTGGAGTTGCTGGACAATCCAGACATCCTCTTTCTTGACGAACCAACCAGGTAAACATGCAACTTTATCTCATGACCGATGATAAAAATCTGTGACTGGAGAACACACAAGACAGAGTTTATTTACTTTTTCGGTATCTTTCGATCGATATCAACCAGTATAACCTTTAATTTACGTATACGAGTTACCAGCACTCTGCTGGTATAGTACAAGATCTAAAAAAAAAGAATGGTGATATGCTATATGTTGTGTTAGACCGTGTTAGACTTTGATACTATTTGTTTACCTTTCTGGCCTACTCTAACCTTAAAAATAGTGTGCGTCAGTCAAATGTTGACTTATTAGTGGGTAAAGTCAATAAGACCCGGACGAATGTTGAGGTCTAATTTTAACAACTGAATTTTCCTGATAGCGGATTGGACAGTTCGGCGAGTTTACAATGCGTTGGATTATTGAGGGAAATTGCCAGGAGCGGCCGAACGGTAATGAGAATTCTAAAAATAAATCTCGAAATTAAACTTCTTTTTTTAATTGTTCTTTTTTTGTTTTGTGATTGAAAAAGGTTGTTGCGACCATTCATCAGCCGAGCTCTCGATTGCTGGATTACTTTGACCACCTATACATTGTAGCTTGTGGTTCGTGCATCTACCAAGGGCCGATCGGGTCGTTAGTGCCTTATTTACAGAGAGCCAATTTGAATTGTCCCAGTTACCACAATCCGGCCGATTTTGGTGACTATTTTCCTTGACAGCCCCTTTCATTTACCTTGAAATGACTAATTTATTAAAAATAATAATTCTTGCGTAGTAATGGACGTGGCTTGTGGAGAATACGGCGACGTACTACCCGGCTTGGTGTCCGGTATCGAGAACGGCCGTCTCGTTTACCAGGAAAATTCCGCGTCAGAGATGGCGATGCAATCTCCTGTTCCTGGTATAATAATCGAAGAATTACTTTGTCAATTTCTCAGTTCTGACACTTCAGAGAATGTTCTTTCGCACAGCTCCCATATTTGAAAGTCAAATGGATGACACCAAGGATGTCACCGTCACTTTGATGGGCGGTGGTGGCTCGAGGAAGAAAGAGAAACCAACTTACTCTGCGCCATTCCACACGCAAGTTGCCGTTCTACTCGAACGAACCTGGAGAATTATTTGGAGAGACAAGGTATACTTAATATCTGCTACTTTGAATTCAATTTTCATATTTTACCGATATTTTATTACCTTATTAAAAAACAGATGCTGACCAAAGTCCGTTTCTTCACTCACGTTTTTCTGGGGCTCCTGGTGGGAACGATGTACTGGCTGGGCGGAAACGACGCGGCAGTGATCCTTAACAACGCCTCGATGCTTTTTTTCAATCTCCTCGTCATTTTATTCGCCTCGACGATGCCCACTGTCGTCACCTGTAAGTTTAGCCAAAACAATCAACATTTGCCCAGTTCTAACAATCTCTTTGTTCTCCGTTCGACAAAACAGTTCCGCTGGAGAGAAAAGTGCTGGTTCGAGAGCACTTGAATCACTGGTACAGTCTCAAGGCGTATTATATCGCAAAAACGATCGCCGACATTCCGTTTCAAGTCCTCTTCCCGGGCATTTACGTGTCGATCGTCTACTTGATGTCCGGTCAGCCGATGAGCGCCGACCGTTTCGCTATGCTCATGGGCATCACCATCTCCCTGGCGCTGTGCGGCCAGGGAATCGGACTGCTGCTGGGCGCTTGTTTCGACATTCAAGTCGCCGTTTTCCTCGCTCCGACGGGCTGCATTCCGTTCGTTTTATTCGCCGGCTTCCTGGTCAATCTCAACTCGGTCCCTTACTACATGTCGTGGATGACTTATTTCAGTTTTATGCGCTACGCTTTCGAAGGATCCATGCTGTCCATTTACAGTTTCGACCGGCCGCTTCTCGCCTGCTCGAAAATGTACTGCCATTTACGCTATCCCCACAAGCTGCTGGAGCAGTTCGACATGGCGGAGAGCTCCTACTTTTTGTCCGTCGTTGGTATGCTGACGTTTTTCCTTGTCGTGCGCGTTATCGGTTATTTCGCCTTGAGTTTCAAGCTGAAATATATGCGTTGAATGTTTGTTTTTTTAACAGGGCGAATCCCTGGTTTGTTAGAGATTTAAAGAACTATAAATACTCAATTTTGACATGACAGTATTTATCTAATTATTCCGTACCCATAGTTACGACTTGTGATCAAATATACGCAATTTCCACATTTTATTTTATTGTTATAAAATAGTCGTTACAAAACTGAATCAAAATCTGATATAATAATAACCAAAATAGATCCCTAGAAATATTTAATAGCTACCGGTATATTGTTGCTTGCTGTTTGGCAGGACAAATATTGAACAGCACTCAAATGCGGCAGTGTTTTAAGTCATGGAAGGCACGAATGATCTATAAAGTCATGGAACATCTCTTAAATGGGTTCAAACTGGGAATTTGAGTTGCAATTTAAATGCTCAGAGAACAAAAAATGTGAAAGCGATTCAACGGACGTGCCTCAGTTTGAAACGCAAGGCCAAGTAACCAGCCGTTCTGATCAGAATGTAATTAACCAACAAACCGACCACAGACCAACTGTAGGAGCTCCTGGTGAGGTCAAATTGCTCTAGAAACTTTTCGGGGAAGCGGAAATGGCAGTAAGATTCCGAACAGCTGAGAGGCGACCGGTCGTAGCCGTAAACGGATAGCATGGATCCTTCGAACCCGTAGCGGGCAAAACTGAAATAAGTCAACCAGCTGATGTACCTCGGGATGGAATCGAAAGTGACGAAGAATCCCGACAGGAGGAAGATGGGGACGATGCTCGTCGGGGCAAAGAACGAAGCCACCTGGATGTCGAAGGCGGCGCCGAAAAAGAGACCAAAACCTTGTCCCACCAACGACAACCAGATCATCATTGCCAGCAGGAGGCCGAAGCGTTCAAGGCTCATCGGTTGGTCGGTCATCAGGTAAACGGGTACTAAATAAACAACCGGGTAGAAAATCTGGAACGGAATGTCGGCCAACGTCCTGGCCAGGTAGTAGGCTTTGAGACTGTACCATTGATTCAAATGCTCTCGAATCAGTACCTCCGTGTCCAAGGCAACTGTAATAAAGAAAAGAATTGATTAGGAAATTTTTTTCTGGTTTAATTTTATGTGGATTTTTTTTTTTTTTACTAACAAGTGAGGACGGTTGGCATCATGGCCGCGGCCATGATGAAGAGCATGTTGAAGAAGATCATCCCGACGTTGTTGAAGATGGAGGCGGCGTCATCTCCGATCTGCCAGTAAAGAAATCCCACCAGGATGGCCACGACCACATGAACACCCAGACGCATCGTCGTCAGGATCTGATTACTCGAAATAATACAATTAAAAACGGTTTAAAATAATAAATAAGAGAAATATACTTTAATAATGAGGTATATACTTTGTCTCTCCATATCGTTCGCCATGTCCGCCCAAGTAAAACAGCCACTTGCGTATGAAATGGCGTGGCGTACATCAGTCGATTTCCAGTCGCCAACTTCTTCTTGGGAAGGCCGCTCAACATGGAAACTTCTTCGTCAGCGTCAATATCTCCGGTATCTGTCGCAATTACAAATTTCCATCGATTGCATGTGTTACAGACCGAATTAAATAAGATGAAATAAATAATCAAATTGACACTTACTATTCTGGCTACTGCTTACCACAGCTGATGTCGTCGTCTCCATTGAAGTATCTTGGTAAACCTTGCGCCCGTTTTCCACACCGGAGACCAGCCTTTCCAGCACGTCGCCATATTCTCCAGAGGCAACATCCAGTGCTGAAAAAGAGATCACAAAAGTTATATTCAACATTTTTTTTTTAATTGAATAACACTGTTCTTAAATAAATACCAAAATCAGCTGGATTGTGAAAACTCGGACAATTCAAATTCATGGATTTGAAGTAAGAAATCAGAGACCCAACAGGTCCTTGGTAGATGCATGATCCACTGGCTACAATGTAGAGATGATCAAAGTGGTTCAGCATCCGAAAACTTGGCTGATGGATAGTAGCGATCACCTAACGAAACAAAATATTAATTTTCTGCAATCAACAAGATTATTTTAGGCTCGTAAATAAAATGTTTACCGTTCTGCCACTCCTGGCAATTTCACGTAACAGGGCAACGCACTGCAAACTAGACGAGCTGTCCAATCCACTAGCCAGGTATAAAAATGAATGATTAACATCACTTACTTAAAACTTAATTTTAGTATAATATTTCACCTGGTTGGTTCGTCCAAAAACAAGACGGATGGATTGTCAATTAGTTCTAGTGCGATAGACAGCCGCTTGCATTCACCGCCGGATAAGCGCGAAATTCGTGTGTGTTGGCTATTTGTCAATCCCAGCGTCTTCATAACGAGTTCTATCTACAAACAAAAAAATTTCACACTTAATTACGGTGGGCTTTATTACGACAAGTTTAGCACCTACTGTCGAAATCTTTTCTTTGTTGGAAACGGCGTTGCCCAGTTTGAGATGGGCGGCGGAGATCATGTACTCGTCAACAGTTAGGTTCCTCAAAAGGTGATCCTTTTGAGTGATGTAGGCAGACTTTTTGCGGAAGGTTTTGAAATCTCGTTCCGCCCCATTGACATAAACTTTGCCCTGTGTTCCACTTTTCCTGTTTCAAAAAATTATTTTGATTAATTTAATAAAGTTGGAAACTATAAAACTCACTTCAAGCCGGCTAGAATGTTCATTAGCGATGTTTTCCCTGCTCCAGACGGCCCTAAAATAGCGGTGAGCTGGCCCGACTTGAAGGAGCCGCTGATTTGGTGTAAAATTGTTTTTAATTTCTTGCCTAAAAAAACAATAAATTTGGGTCAGTTTTTTCACCCAGCCATAAAGATTAAACAAGGGATATACATTTGACACTGTCAAAACAGCACAACAACTTGAGTGAGTTTCCAGTTATAAAAAATATAAAATGCTTTTTTATGATTATTGCTGGACAATTTATTATTGTGAAGTGACAAAATTTACCTTTTCCCACACAATAGCTCAGATCACAGAATGTGAGATCCAGTGAACCTCCCTCTTGGAGTTTGGTTTTGCCTGCCATCAGTGCTGGGCTCCATCCACTTAGTTTAATTTCGGTGTCCATTTTCTAATTTGATATGTAATTTTCGACCCTATTGGCGTTACAAAACATTTTCTTTAAACGAAAGCAATCAGAAGTGTTTAATTGCTGTTTACCTTTTTTTAAAATTATTACAGGTAATAAAAAAACGATAATTTTACAACGACGCTAATTGCACAGAAGTCAGAAAGAAATTTCAAAAAGGACCAAAACAAACAGTAGGCCTAGTTCGAAAACCAAAACACTGGGGCACCTGTTGCTTTGTTTTACAATGTCAATATTGCATCTATTAGACCAAGCTATTGAGTCTCAGGCTCTTAGCTGACAACTGTCAACCACTGAGCGGACACAAACGGTATATTCCACTTCCACCCCAATCTAATCCAACTGGAAATGACTACTCAAGTGGCGCTTGTAGCGGGAAAAAACGATAACGACCTGTTGAAGGTCGTATAATAGATAAACATAGAGACTTTAGAGAGTACAGGAAAAGGAAAGCGCAGGTTATTTTTCAAAGAAAAAAATTAATCGGCTATTTATTCATAAATTATCGTGGCATTTGCCACGATAATATTATTATTATTTTTTTTTATTATTTATTAATTTTTTTGCTTTAGTTGGGTTGACGGAGTTCAATGCCCAATATGG
Organism: Daphnia pulex; assembly: GCF_021134715.1. Lineage (NCBI taxonomy): Eukaryota > Metazoa > Arthropoda > Branchiopoda > Diplostraca > Daphniidae > Daphnia > Daphnia pulex. The sequence continues at coordinate 2,392,788 of NC_060021.1, read as the reverse complement.
CGTTCATAGGCTGTAAAGCTGGCTGGAATCCAACATCAAAACGGAGTTTTTCCTGTCGAGTGAAAAATAACGTCATCAGTGCTCATTTATTTCACAGCGCTGAAATATCTGAAAATTCGTACCGGAGTTTCTTCAACTGGAAAGAACCGAAATTGCTTGACCAGTGCGGTGATAGCAAATTTGAGCTCTTCCATGGCAAAGCGCATCCCAATGCAGTTGCGCGGACCCGCCCCGAACGCCATGAAACTGTACGGGTTGCGCTTGGCTTTGTTCTCGGGGCTCCACCTGGAAATACGCGTAAAAACATTTTTTCATGATATTTACGACGACGTAATATAAATCCGTTGCGTATTCAATTGAATTACCTTTCTGGATCAAACGTTTCTGGGTCAGGGTAGTATTCCTCTGAGTGGTGAACGGCATAGATTGGAACGGTAACTAAAACTCCTTTTTTTATGTGAACACGACCACCGCCATGATCGTAAGAGATATCTTTCGTACACAGGCGCTCAGTTCTTAATACGAGAGCCAATAAATTATTGATTCAACAGAAACCATTATTTAAAGGCAACTAAGTATTTTTTGTATTATTAATTTTAAATGCTATTAAATTACGCACCGTAGAGCTGCAGGATAAAAGCGCAAAACCTCTTGGATAATCTGTTCGAGATAGGGCATATCTTGGACCATTTCGTGACATACATCTTCCTGAAAAAGGGAAATATACTCCATTAACGAATGCGAAATGATAAGTGCTGAACCTTATAAATAGACGACAGACATAATCTTCCAGTTTCTGCAAGATGGTTTCGTGCAGCTTTTCCTGAATATCCGGATTCCTGGCCAGTTGGAAGCAGGTGTTGGTCAAGGTGGTGGCCGTCTGATCGAACCCGGCTAACAAGAACAGCGTCGACTTTTGAAACGTAACAACATTTATTACAGGCAACACAAAGATAGAAAATTTATTATTCATTACCTGGCCTATCACAATTTCTTTTATCTCCTCGGGTGACCACATCGGCACCGTTTTGCCATCGACTACCTTCGTGAATTCGGAGATGGCCTCTTGGGCCATTTCAATAAAGTCGTGGTATTTCTATAGGCGTGCAAAAATAAATACAAAAGGGACTAAAACCAAGAATTAATTTATGAAAATCTAAATATGTAATACCTGTTCCGATTGCGCTCGCTCTCGGAGAATATTCTCCAATAGTTCGAAAAAGAATTTCAACTGTTTGGTAACAAACATACTTTCGCCAACCAAGGAAAACAACTTGGGGTACATGACTGCCGGAAAATAAACAAGAATGAGTAAATCATAATAAATGAACACTTGAGACTTACAGGGTAGTAAGATGAGTGGTGTTTTATTAGTTGGAGGGTTGAAAATGAACTGAGCATTTTTAATAAACGGGTCGTCTTTGTTACCAAGACTGTCGATTTTAAGGCCAAAAGCGCACCTAGCAATTACGTCCATCGTGAAAGCGCCATAAATCCTGCCATAAATCAATAAAGGAAAAAGGACCGTGAAAGCCCAGGAATTAGTTAAACGAGTTACAAAATGGACATGCGTGTTTTTTTTTTTTAAATTTACAGTTTGGCGTTCATCTTTCCTTCACTTTGGGCGACAGCGCTAATTCTATTACTCAATATTTCAACGCATTCTTTAATCAGCAGCGACATCTGTTAAAAATTAATTCGACAATCTTCAAAACAGCATTTTGGTTGTAAATGTTTTAAATTTACGCGCTTGATTTTCCCAGTAGTGAACGCTGGAGTAACTGACGACCTGATATCCTTCCACTCTTTGCCCTTCACGACTGTCAACCATTTCCGGACAATTTTCGTTTTGAAGTTAAGAGTCTAATCAATAAGATTGAAAAAAAGAAAATGTCTCCTTTACAGCTGTGAGGCAACATTAACTTATTATCCAAACATTAATAATTACTCTGCGGTCAACAAAATGATCAAAATCTTTGACAAAGATGGCCTTGATCAATTCCAAGTCTGTTATCCACAGGTTCGGTTGCGGTCCGTCATAATAACCGAACACTTTGCCGTGCTTTTTCACCAATGACATGTCGTACTCTGAAATACTCTGTAATCATAATAATAATTGTAATGTGAAAAGAGTTGATAATATTCCACGGGGGTCACCTTACCAATTTCCAGATGCCCCACATATTGCCGAAAAAGGGCATTGGTTTGGGGCCAGGAATTCCTTGATCAGAAAAGTAATTGAAGGTAGACGTGACATACCTGTGAATTACGAATTAGTACGAACATACATGTCAGTGTAATGAAAATTAAACGATGAAATTAACGGGGAAAAAAACATGCCTGTAAAAGATGTACAGAGTGCCGACTGTTACCGCCCAAGTGATGGGCGAAGAGAGAATTTCCAACGCATCCATTCAAGGACGAAAGGCAAACCAAACTGAAAGGATGGCGGGGGAAAATAATTTTGTTGCAAACGTGACGGCCATCTGTTGCGTGGATCAAGGACGGACGGCACACAACTTTACTAAATTTGCTCGTTTTCGTTCCAAAAATCGTTGTTTCTGTATTATTTTAAATAAATATACAGTTTCTGTATTTTAAAAAGATAAGAACTTTCAGATTTGAGCGATAGCTGTTGGCCTGTTGCCGCTTTGGGAACTTTTTATCTAAAATTTGATAGTTACTAGGCTATATGAGATACGATAAGAAAAATAAATGAATCCAGCCAGAAATGTGGAAAAAGCAAAAATCAAATAGATTTTATTTCCCTGAATTAAAATAAATTATTGCCCTCTAATTTTTTTTCCAGGTCAGATGCACAGTCATATCCTTGAGACCGAGCCTTTAAAAAATACCTTAACGCATTACAATACAGTACAACAAAAATGTGAAGACTGCTGTGCCATCCACCACAGTGTAGAATAGATATAGTCACAACACATTCGCTAGATCTCTGCTGTGATGAAAAACTCGGAGAGAAAGTGGGACACAGCGGAGGAACGACGCAGCTTCAAACGGATGTATCAAGTGGGATCATGATTCATGACATCGAGCCTTTTAAAGGAAGGAAGCACTCGGAATTGAAGGACAAGTTGATGATTTGTAAATTGTGTGAAGGCGGCATGGCTATCATGGTTTATCATACAGTGATGGTAAAATAATTTTCATTGCATAGAAGACAGTCCTAAACAGTATGAAAAGAGAACTCAACAGATGATCTCGTGTGATATTAACGGGTGATCAGTATTTGAGCCATCTGTTTTGATTGAATAAAATCCTACTCTTTAAAGTTTACCATAACCATAAACAAAAGTATTTTTTTACCAGTTTCATCGATCCTGCCAGGGATCGAACCTGGAATCTCTTGCTCCGTAGGCAAGCGCCTTATCCATTGGGCCACAGGACCATATTATTATAAGTACAATTAAATTTTATAAAATTTCAGGAAATTTGTTGGGGTGGGGTTGATTAAAAACCACTCCTCTTCTTTCTAGTTTATTTAGATAAGAAAAACTTTACTTATAACTGGGATATGAGTTCATTAATTTTAGAAAAAGAAACCTAGAGAAAATTACACAACAATTATTAATCACAACTATTCCTTAATCCAAAGTCATCCTGAATTTTAAAAAAACGCAACCCCTCAAAATTGGGTTTTCATATGTAGGCAACTAGGCATTCATTTTCATTACGCTATAGCATAAAAGAATATTTTAACTAACAACTTCTATTTCTTATTTGAAAATTTTGCTGCGACTAATGAGTTATTTTTTATTTCAAGTGTTTGAAAAAACCGCGTTTACAACTTGTCACCCTAGAGGCGCCATTCGTTGGTATTGAATGAAATCTTGCAGACGAATTCCGCAGTTTTATTCGTAGCTGGTTGTCCCGCTATTTGTATCTTGTGTAGTGTAACTCGGCACATTTACGTTTGTCTTTCGAGTCGCTATTCAAACGCCAAGAAGATTAATAGCTTTAAACCTCCCTTTTTTATTTATTCATTGAGTAATTGTCATTAACAAACCCCGGGTAATTATTGTTTATAATTTATTATTCCTTTCCCTTCTCATATCCAATTTTTTAGTAGAAATGGATGAATTAGCTACCAAGCTGTTTGACATCCAGGCCGTCAAATTTGGTTCCTTCACATTGAAAGGTGGACAAGTATCACCTATCTATTTCGACTTTCGACTGATTATTTCTTATCCCGCTATTTTGGTAGGCAACAATTTCAAGTTAAAAAACTATAACCTACTAATATGTTTTTGCATGTGTCAATTTGATTAGGAAAAAGTGGCAGGGTTACTGTGGAAAAAATGTGCATACAATGCAAATGTTGATCTTATATGTGGTGTTCCATATACTGCTCTGCCGATAGCCACTCTCATCTCGGTTACCAATCGAGTACCAATGCTTCTGAGGCGAAAAGAAGCCAAAGATTACGGCACAAAGAAATTGATTGAAGGTGATTTCAGACCGGGAATGAATTGCATCATTGTGGAAGACGTTGTTACTACAGGAACCAGTGTCCTTGAAACAGCAGTTGAGTTGAGAAAACTTGGCATTTTAGTTACACATGCAATTGTGTTGCTTGACCGTAGACAAGGTGGGAAGGAAAATTTGGCAAAGCATGGCATTGAATTGAGTGCTGTGTTTCATGTAGAAGAGGTAACATCATGTTATTGATCATTAGGCTAAGAATTCATGTGACATTCTCTCTTTTTGTTTCAGATCATGGCATCCTTGGAAAAACAAAGCAAAGTGGATCACAAAGTTGCTGAAGAAGTTATGGACTTCATTAGAGGCCACCAGCAGTCTATAGTGTCTCGAAATCCTCGCCTGCATGAGTCGCTTGAGGAACGTAGATCCAGTTCTAAACATCCTGTAGCAACGCGTCTGTTCGAATTGATGATGGCAAAGAAGTCAAATCTATGCGTTGCTGCTGATTTGACAAGTTTGGATGAAGTTATCAAGTTGGCAGAATCCATTGGCCCAAAGATTGTTGTTCTCAAGATTCATGTCGACATTCTAGAAGATTTTTCTTTGGCTAAAATGAAGCAACTAAGAAAGGTCGCCAAAGCTCACGAATTTCTCATCATGGAAGATCGGTAGATGAAATTGTTGTAACTTACTTTGTTCACGTTAACTGATTTATCGTTTTCATTTCAGAAAATTTGCTGATATTGCTAACACAGTGCAGCAGCAGTTTCACGGAGGCGTTTACAAAATTAGTGAATGGGCCGATCTGATTACTGCTCATCCACTTGCAGGACCAGAGATGATTACTCACTTGTTTGGTGATTCTTCATCCGATAGCCGTCGAACTTGTGGTTGTGTTCTCATTCTAGAAATGAGCACCAAAAATGCTCTCACCAGCCAAGACTACTCGAAAGGTTTAGACAATAACCTCCATTTCATTAATTTTTACACCATTTATCAATCTTAATGTGTCAATTACAGAAGCCGCTAAGTGGGGCTTGATTGCTTCCGATATTGTTGCTGGTTTCGTTGGACAGTCTCCACCAGATGCTGACTTCTCTGGCTGGATCCAATTTACACCCGGTGTCAATTCCGCATCCAAGTCTGGCGATTCCAAAGGGCAGCAGTACTGTTCACCGGCTGAAGCGGTGCTGGAACGTGGCGCCGATATCATCATCGTCGGCAGGGGGCTGATCAAGAGCTCCGACGTGGTGGCTACCGCGGAGAACTATCGCTCTGAAGGCTGGACCGCTCTCACTAAACGAATCACTAATCCTTAATAGATCTACTTATTTGCCACTTTTGAATGAGTGATGGGAACACAAAACTGTGATTGCTGATGGCCGTACAAGGCGTTATCTGCTTTAATACAATATTTTGTTTGTTTTCAAATCATCGTCTGTAGTTTAGGCAACAACTTATGCTCTTCCCACGCATTGTTCACCGCTATTACCCGTTACCCGAGAGATTAGTATTTAATTATTTTATGTTTAGAATTTTAGACAAAGATTTCTTAGATGTCAAACCAAGATTTTCTTTCTATTAAGTCTACCTCCATGTCGTTAAAGGCGAGCAAGACATCATAATTGCCGTGTATTTTCGATCGAATTTACCCTGCTGCTGGTTGTGGACTTGTGGTTATAGTCTTTCATTAAGCACAAATTTCCCGCGCTTACGCCTGTGATGTCTTTATTGAAACGCTGGCACAACTTTCCAAGTACTCCATTGCTCCATTTATACCCGCCTCGAACGAAGACATCTTTTCTTTTGCGGTTTACAGATGAAGGTATTTCCCTATCGTAAATTTACTCAACTGATGGTTTACAAATTTCACACTTTTTGGTTATGCTCGTAGTTATACAGTAAGAAGGTGAACAAATAGTCGGGAGTTGTTATGGTATACCACATTTATTTGTTTGTACTGTTAATAGCTGATGGCTGTTACGATTGCTACGCTTCTACCCCTGATACTTGTAAAAATTGTTCTAGAAAAAACAGTACACAGTAGGAGAGGTGGTGTCCTACTTAAAATGTCGTCGATACCCTGCCAACTGAAACTTTGTTACGGCCGAGCACCGACATGTGCGCACAATAAATTGAGTGTTGTCCAACAGCCAAATTGCTCCAAAATCAAGTGATGCTTGTTACTGGCTTTTAAAAAAGGTTTTTAAAAACCAAAAGAAAAAGAATAACCGTCACCGCATTAACCACGCGTACTCATTTATGGCTCGTTTGGCAGTATTTGAGTAACTCGAAAGTAGCCAAAAGCTGACTGGACCAGGGCGGGGAGTGGAGAGAGTGAGGGAGGCCAAAAATAAAATGGAACATTTAGAATACGGACGTTTGATTGATAGTGGAAGGTGTGTTGAGAAATGATCACATTTTTGCTCACTTTTACGAGATCGGCTTCTTTCTTTAAAAACCACACGTTCCACATGAAACGATTTAATACGTAACCGTCTAACCGAGAGGGATCACAATTTGAGTGTCTGAATGCGGTCGAATTAATTGTTACCGCAAACACTGATTTTCTTTTTCCTACGAAAAACAAAAAGAAGAAAAACAATTTCCCATGTCGCTTTGCGGTTTTCCAGGGCACATAGATTGCTTGTTGATTTGTCGATTCACACTTCTTTTTCTTTGCCCGCCCCAAAAACAAACGAGGATAATACGACGGAAGGGAGCAACCGAAATTATGCGCTTGAAAGGACGAACTATTAAAGTAAACGACTGTAATGTTCATATGGTTTCTCGTAAAGCAGAAAATATCATTGATTCACATATCAGTTTTGAAAGACGCCAACAGCCATTCAACTAACAACAGCAGATGTATGGGAATCTTTATTTTTATTTTTTATTTTTTTTTGTTTAACGGATATCATATATAGTTCTCGTCGCAGGAAGCAGGAGGTGATGCTGGACTCTCGAGATGTAGAAGTAGAGATATGACCAAATCCATCATGAAGAAAAGGAATCGGATTGGCGATCAAAAGAAATGCGACTCGGCAGTGAAACCAGTCTCAGAGATTTGAAAAAGGAACTGCTGCCGTGTCGCAATTAATTTAAAAACGAGCATGACATTGCATTAAATGCTCTTCCATCAGATCTTGACTCCTCATATCAATTTATCTGCATCAGTCCAAGGTACCGAATTGGCAAAATGATTCATCCTTTTTTTTTTGGACAACAACCCAAGACTTAAGCGAAGTCAACCCTGATTGGAAAAATTAGAACTCCAAACCTGACGTAATAGAGAAAAAGGGAAACACATCCATGGACTAACAATGATTTGCAAAGGGATGTCGGTTGCTATGGAAAGGGAAAACAAACAGTTGCGGGGGAGCCGGTTGACTGTTACGGTTTCTGCGCGAAGAGCGGGACAATTTGCTGGAGAGTAGGTTACAGCACAATCACCAAACGAGACTCCGTATAGCTCTGACCACAATCGAAGAATCAGCTAAACGAGGCGAAGAAGCGAACACCGAGACGAAAATAAGCTAGACCATCGAAGAATATACGGAATATACCGCCGTTGTCAATGAAGAATCAGACGTATCCTGACATCATCGCGACTAATACCTTGAAAATAAGTGTGATGGCTCATAAAAGGAATAAAAACCCCAAACCGTGATGTCCCCACCAACCTCTTGGTTAGCGTAAAATTCTTGGTGGAGGAAAGCGTCAACGAGTTGGAAAAGACAAAGTGCAAATCTGAAAGCCAAGAAGTGTAAAAAGGTTTGCAAAAGAAGGCAATGTCCGAACAAACCATCTGCTGTCATCTGTTGTTCCATGTTTTTTATTTTATTAAATTTTCTTTTTTAAATAAATCTTTCTTTTTGGAAGTGAATTTTATTAATGAAATTAATAAAAAATCCCGTCGTCTCGAGAGACGATAAAAGCACAAATAATTAACGATTACATCTGCCGGATGCATGTGCTGTTGTCGCTCTGAGCGGTTACTTTTATTAAATAAATTTCGTTTGTTTATCTAATTAAGGTTTGAGTTGGTTGTCGCTCTATAAAGTATTTCTTAAGTTGATTTTCAAAATTTACTACTCGCTGGTGCTTTGTTTTCGAATTTGTTCTGGGTATTGTTTCAAATTTGTATTCAGCACATTGTGCCGTATCATGTTATATACCCAAAAGCGGAAACGGGCAATTGAATTTCACCTTATTACAGCAAGCAAGCGGTCAAAGAGTCCACAGTGAGGAGCCGTTAGTCTCCGGAACATGTTCAAATCAAACGGTAAAATCTAATATCGCAATGTCACTTAAATACAAAACGCTGTAATATCGAATTGACGCCAAGTAGTTTTTATTTGGTTCTCTAATGTTCCAAATAAGGAAATGCAGAACTTAAAGGTTAAAGATGCTGACTTATGAGGAGAAATGGAGAATTCAATTCAACTAGTGATGACACTCCCCGTTGCGCTTATGGGCCGAAATACCTGGGTGGGCCGGTCGCGTTGAATAGTCGAGTAAGTCACAATCCATTTCATTTGCAATCAGGGCCGTCCTAACTATGTGGTTGTTTCAAATGCATAGTAACAATAGCGGTATTTATATCTAACGTATATACCCACGTGGGATAATAGCAATATCAACGACCGTACAATATGGTAAATATTCTTCAAAAAAACTCGTGCAATGATCGTCGACTTTGTATAGCGAGACGAGAGCCGAAAATGGTTAAGGAAATCGGAAAAGTGTCGTAGTTTCAAGCGCGTTTTGAGCTTCAGTTGTATTGCAATCCGATTCCTTCAAGGATAACTTGGAGCAATAAATAACAAGAATCCGCTGTATTATATCGCAGAAATGAATAACGCCAAATCATGATTTTGTATCGTCTTATTGTGGGGACCGCTGTGGAATGGCGAGTGTGTTTACCGCGTAGATCAAAGAATATATAGCATGATACCGTTTCTACGATTGTGTTATTACTTATCGGTATAATTACAAACCGTGAAAACGGCTATTGAATAATTATCAAATTCCCTGGTGAATCTTTTATTCAATTTTTTTTTTATTGTACGGTATTAGAAGCTCCCACCTACTGGTTTGCACAACTCCCGCTAATACTACGCGATCTAGTTGGACAGCATCCCGATTCCAGGAAATGAAGCACTTTGGAATTTCAGCAAGAATCTACGAAACCTTAGCAGTAGCTATATAGCCCTATAATTTACAAGGACCAGCTAAGGGTGCTGGGGAAGGAGGAGCCGGGACTGAAAATATTTTGTCCTTCTTACCAAATCCACACGAAAATGAAATCAGAAGTTATAGCGAAGAATAATTCAATTATTTTTAAGGTGTTCCGCTTATTGTTTATTGTTAAGTGAAATGAGAAATGTATGGCAAAAATAAAAAATAAAATTGAAGGAAAATAATATTGTCCCTCTTTAAAACGACGACAGACAGCAATTGCCTTCACAAAAGTGTTCCAAATTGTTTTCTGTTTTGTCGACTACATAGTCCCATGCTGACTGCAAATTCCGCCCCATAAAAAAGCCAATGTACACAACAAACTTTTGGTGTCCCTTTTACGATACACAAGGATGTGGTAAGGTCCGAATTCACGGAAGAGCAGCAGTAGCAATTCAACACAGCTTTCGGCACCAACAAATGAATTGTACAGGGCAGTTTAATTTTCGGAGGTAAAAAAAAACGGCCCCCAACAATGACCAAGTTGGTTTTTATTATTGTTCCATATTTCGTCAATCAGCAGTTTGCCAATAATAAAAAAAAAATACAAATTACAAATTAAAGCTAAAAACTAAGTCAATTAAAATGTTTAGTAGCATAATTAAACTATGTTTGAATGGTAACGAAGCTTAATTCCGTTACTACTATGTAGACGACGCTTATTACTTTATTAGCTATCGAGCAGGACGTTCACACATTAAGACACTAATATGCCGAGTATAATGTACAATAAAGCCGACTAATATAATTCACTGTTCTATTTGTATGTTCAACTGTTAGGAATTATATCATTATCAGACATCTAGGCCTTACAGCGCATCATCGTGATCACCGAGGAAAAAAGTAGAAATTGCGAATGGAAATAAGAAGGAAGTAAACTGCACTGGAACGAAAAAAAAGGAGCAATAAAATACATAGATTGGAAAGTATTTAACCAGATATATACGCAGCAGCAGGTGTCAGCTAAAGGATGGAGCACTCTGCTATATAAGGCTATACACAGCACATATACTACACCGCTAGTCGGTTATTGTCGTAAATCCAAAATTAAGGTGGCGTTACACAGTACGTACTCGACTACCTCTGCGATACGATCAGGTGCCGCCCTTACCTTCTGCTATAAACGTATTGTGTGGGATATACGAGAAATAGAAGGAGAACATATTTGCACGTATAAACTACAAAGTCTCCAACTCGCACTACATATAGTGATGGGGGAAATAGCGATAGAGATAAATGTGCGTTATTGAACATATGCTCCAGACAAAAAAAAAAAAAAAAAAAAAATGCGGCTTAGATCTCCGTGACCGTCGCAGCATTAAGTTTCGTCTCATTACACACTCTTATACTTCCATAAGGAGCGCGATATTGGTCCATACATAAGCGGTCTGGTGAGATGGCGAGGTCGCATTTGAATCAGTCTCTCTTCACCACTTCGTCTGTCAACAAGCCTAGAAATAAGAGTTGACTACCCCAAGATTTCTGTCATTATAGCTTGCAAGCTGACTAGACTAGTAAATTATATAAAGTTTGTGCGCCTGTTTCTTTTTTTTTTTGTTTTTTTTTTTCAATCATTACTCACAAGTATTAGGCCTATAGCGCAGTGCTCAAAGTTGGATGATACATATGCAAACTTCATTACGTCGGCCTCTCTGATCATCGCCATGCTAAACTTCATCACAGAGAACCGTGTTTTATTTGTTATCACTTCATTGGTATTTGATTTTTCCTTCTGGTTCCACAGAATATGTTTGAAAGAAAATCACATTCATTAATGATTGGAATTTTAATTTCTATTGAAGTTTATCCTGCCCACTCTTCTCTGCGCGTGGAAACCAATAAAAGAGCCGGCAGAGAAAAATGTCCAGCAGAAGATCAAAAACGACGTCTTCAGCTTGACGGACGCCTACGAGCTGGGAGAGCAGCAGGTTGTTTACCTTGACAGTTTTGCAAGCAAACTGAGTCGAGAGGAAACTAAAGTTTCGAACATGAGACCCAATCGATACGGAACGGCATACTCGGATCAGCAGCACGTCGACAAACCGGCGGCCAATTCCGAATATTTCTACGACGTCGAATTGTCGTACAACGAGAATGAAGTTGATCCGTACTACCCGGAAGAGTCGCCAGCTGACTGTAAGAATAACTTCATTTCCAATTGCTGATATATTTTCAATATTTCTAGGCGCGAAATATTTTCACATTTGTGGTTTTTAATGTTTCCCTCTCATTTTGTCTTGAATGAAGGTAATAATAAGAAGCCGACAAGGTGGAAGGATTTCTCGAAGAAGACCAAGGCTAGTATCATTTTGGGATCGATCGGCCTGGCTCTGGGCAAGTTAAACCTACTTTCGTCTTTGACATCTCTCCTGATTGCGGAAGACACGACAACGACATCGACTACATCCTCGACGTCGACATCGACATCGACCAGCACTTCTACGACATCGACGACATCGACGACATCGACAACCTCGACGACATCGACAACATCGACGACATCGACGACAACGACTCCGAGTACGACGACAACGTCGACAACCACAACGACAATAAAGCCAGGTAATGATCGCGCTGTGTGTATATTTGACTACGTCAGCTGATTGGCTGTTAAGGCAACAGGTTACCACACTGCTTCGAAGTAAGACAATTGGATATCGACCAAATAATATTTTACATTTTTTAATAATATGGTGCTTTTATCAAGTTTAATTTGTTCTCGGCTTGATCGCCACAGTGGCGTGCACTACTGACACATCGACAGCGCTAACTGGAACGTTCAAAACAATCCGGAATCCTGGCACTCAGGTGGAACAGTGTCTGGCCATCACCGTACCTACCGGGAGCAAAATCCAAATTACTTGCACGTCCGTCTATTCCACATCCGGAACTTACGCTATGGTAATTAACGCGAATTAATATTTGAGCTATAATTTAGAAATAACGCATTGCACAATATAGCTAATTGCTGTTTATATCTATCACAGTTTTACAGTTTGAGTGGAACTGCGTTAATCGTGGACGGGCCGGTCACAGCCGTAACGTACACTTCGATTGACAACACGCTGACTATTATATCACTCGCTAGTAGTGCTAATGCTGATCAACTTTGCTGCAATTGGGTTACAATTTAGATTAGTCTACAAACTATTTTTTACGCCTTTTGGTGTATAGAAAAATTTATAATTAAAAGGAAATAAAAAATCTATATTATCGCCATATCAAACCACATGAATATACATAAAGTACTCTACAGCACAAAAATGGAAGGGAAAATTTTAAAACATTTGTACATCTATAGCGATGCAGTTACCGCTGGCAATCAATGCAATCGCCGCCTTCGTGGTAGCTGCGGTCAGTTTATTTCCTAATACGGAGGATGATAGATCAGTAATAGTAGGCAAATATTTATATATAGCTTTATTCTATTTTCCTTTTCCCAAGTTTAGTTCTCCCGTTTATGACAGGGAAATCTATTTCCAACAATATAGCTCCTGCTGGTTGCTACACTAAACCATGAGAGTTCAGATAAACCCTAAACCGCACACTCCCCATTCAAGACTATAGCAATCACAACATCACGGACTAAGCTGTAATAAACCAGCACCTCTCCGAATGTAGGGCAACGACCAGGCAACGACTTTGCTCTGTATACTCTAGAAAATTCTGTATAGGGACACGGCCAATCTAAAATGACGAATATATAGCCTAATATCACAAAGACTTATTTAAGGATCTCGTTCGTCCAGCCAACCATAATCAGCCGCCTCAATCTTGAAGATGGCACTTTTTGGCAATTTCTTGATAACAGTAAACAAAATGTTTCCTGTTATATTGCTATGGCTACCGTACACTTTGCGCTCAATACTAATACGGTCCAACTAGGACGCCTTGTGTATATACAGTACTGAAGATGCGGATTTTGATCGTCTGGGCAGAGCAGACTCGGGCGCTGGACTGTGGTGACGCCGGGCCACGCCGTATAAAAACAAGCGAGCGAATGAATAGCCGAACCACCGCAAAGTGGGGGAAAGCGTTTCATTTCATTAAGAAACGTATTATACCCAACGTACCCTATGGTCGCCAGCTGTGGTTGCTGGACGAGGAGGCTTCGTCGAATAGTAGAGTTTCTTCCCAGACGGACACGGAATAATCGCCCAGCATGGAATTTACGATAATGGACACACACGTTATACGAATTGGATAGTGTGTGTGTGTGCTGTGTGTGTTCTATTGGCCCCGTGGGCTTTTTATAAAGTGTTTGACGTTGATTGTTTGATTCCAAAATATCTCTGCGCTATTGAGATGAGAAACGAAACATTTCCCATGCTGATGGCCTTCCCCATTTCAACGCTGGGCATCAGCACGCACTGTGAGACTCTCTACCTATACGCGCTGTTAAATACGTGGTATAGATACAGGCGTGAGCGAATTGGTTGTTTACCACATACGTTCACGAATGCATAGGCCTATAATCATATGCTGTACAGGCGGCCTTTTAGTTATCACGCTTGGCATTCATTATGAAGGGGAATATAGGAAAATGTTGGGAATATACACATGCCGTTACGCTGCACGAAAGTGGGAATTTCGTAATAACCAAAACCATTGCAATGATGCCAGTATACAAAGAGCGACAATGAGTTCCGTCTCATAACGTCCTATCTTCTTACATAATATACGGAAGAACCATCTGCTGTGTTCTGTTCCCCGGGACTGATCTCCTCTGATGTAAGGCGACGAGACCATATTTGGATTCAGTCACGTTCTTCGACGTCGCCGGTAAGCACTCCTAAAGGGACAGGCAACAATAACAACAAGGGCCTGGTTATACTGCGTGATGGTTTTTATAATACCGTGCTGATTTTACAGTCAACATTTTGCAAGGCGACATATTATGCATAGCTTTTCTGTTCAACACTACGTACGGACGTGTTTATTTTGTTTCACGTGAAAAGTGGCGATGGAAAAATTTATGAACAGGAACCGTCGCATTCTTGTCATCACTGCCATGGTACGAATCCATTCCCTCTCCTTGTTTTTCCGTCTCATTTATATCACATTTCAGATCATTTACGGAATATTTTATAGTACTAATAGGCCTACCACTCTGACGTAATTTTGTTGATTCATAATTATAAGGTTCTGTTGCCTAGTTTACTGGTGTCGTCGCTGTGGATGACCAATAAGCGAATGAAAAATGTTCAGAGGATAAATGATGTCAACGGAGTGGGGCTGGACGACAAAATCAAGCCCGGAAATCAAATCGTTTACACAAATCGCCTACGTGAAAAGGTAGCAAACAGCCGCGTCCCCAGCCAAAAGAGTCGATACGGAAGCTCCTCATATTCGCAACTGCAAGTCATTAATAAAGACCCAGTTTACCAGATTAGTTCTTACGATGCCGATTATTATTCCAACCAAGCCGATCCTTATCTCTACCCGGAGGATATGCCTTATCTGGAATGCAATAAAGGTTTGATTTAATAAAAATATAGCCTGTAGAAAAGGCAACCATTTTTTACATTTAGGCCTTTCTTTTTTACTCGGTAGCTTTAATGATGGGCTTGCATCTTTTGTATACAGGCAAGAAGAAGAAGAAGGTTTTGAAGGCCAGTCTCATTTTGGGGTCGGTCGGGTTAGCTCTCGGCAAATTAGGCCTAATCTCTATCTCATCCCTTCTGGTGGTCGAGGACACGACTACAACCTCAACATCGACATCCACGTCAACGTCGACGTCAACATCAACATCTACATCCACATCGACGTCAACTTCAACATCAACAACTTCAACGACATCTACCACTTCAACAACGTCGACGACGTCGACGACGACATCGACGACAACGACGACAATGATGCCTAGTAATAACCTAAAAACAACTAAATAAGCCAGCAGGATTTTTTAGTGTATATGTAGCAAGTATAATTGTTGATTTTTTTCCCTTTATCTTTGATCGCCACAGTGACTTGTAGTACTACAACAACGACTGCAACGGGAAGCTACAAAACAGTCCGCAATCCTGGCATCCAGGTGGAACAGTGTCTGTCCATCACTGTAACTGCCGGTAGCCACGTCACAATGATTTGCACGTCCGTCTACACGGCAGGTGGAACTTACGTTACGGTAAATAGATATCATTTATACTTTTAGCCTACCCGCTATAGGCTATTTTATATATACTAGTTTACAGGATCGAATTGAACTGTAATTACAACTTTGACTATCGCAGATCCTCGATTCGAGCGGAACTTCGATCATCGCCAACCCGCCCACCGTCAATGTGGCGTACACTTCGGTGGACAACACGTTG
Organism: Daphnia pulex; assembly: GCF_021134715.1. Lineage (NCBI taxonomy): Eukaryota > Metazoa > Arthropoda > Branchiopoda > Diplostraca > Daphniidae > Daphnia > Daphnia pulex. The sequence goes on along the minus strand of NC_060021.1, from coordinate 2,376,793 downwards.
CTGATCAAATCACTCGCCAGTAGTGCTAATTCTGACGTACTCTGCTGCACTTGGTCGACAACGTAGAAATGCTAAAAATATTTTTCCCAGACGACAGTTCTTTTTTTTTCGAGCGAAAGTAACAAAGTGCTGTTTAGTAATTTTCGCCAATAATATTATTTACAAATTTTTTGTTGTAAAATATAACGGTTATGTTATATAATAATTCTTAATGGCCATATATTACGTAATGAGTTTGTAGAGTACAACGGAAATAAAAAAACGTTGCATTTGTGCTTACAAATAAAATCTTATTCTATGTAGGCCTACAGCCTTTCTACTACATGTTTTTAAATCCCCTCCTCCCCCCCCCATTAAAAAGCTGGAATTAAGCATTTATGAATATATAAATATCTTGCGGCCACATTTGCTGGAACAATAAATTACACAAAACGAAATTTTTATTACAGCAGCCGTATATCTGTTTCTTTTTGCAACACAAAAAAGGGCTATAATTCCAACAAATGTCCTCACAACATTCAAGATGATGATTACATAACACGCACGTCTTCCCCCCCCCCCCCCCCAAAAAAAAAAAATAATGGCCTTTATCAAGCCGTCTTTATCCCTTTTATTAGTACGTTACACTGGACAACAAATAACGGCTGCTGCGCATTTTGTTACTTAGATGCGCCTAAAAAAAATAGTCTGGTGCGTGTACTATGTTACCAGACATTACTGGAATTTTACGACATCGGTTGGGTTGCTTGGGTACGACGACGTAATATAAAAAGCGAAATAACGACTGAAAAAACCAGTCGTGTGAAACGTTACATGTTATTAAGAAAACCTATTATGTGTGTGAGTAATACCCTGCTGAGTTTGTTTTTCCTATATCGCATGCTGCTTCTCTTTTGTTGCATGGCGGATGCTATGGACACGGGCTATTGGGTGGTAATGGAAATTTCGACGAACGGAATTACCGCAAAATGAATAGGAAACATTTCATTCTATTAAGAAAGCCAGTGATGTGTTTACTTACATTGAACGTCCAGTTTACATCCCCCCCGTCCCTCCCTCACACCTTGTCAAATGTTTTCACTTGAGTTGGTGCAAATGATTATACATTTGTGTCGTTAAATCCAACGTCATATATACATAAATACGCCACAACATATTAAATATTTACATATAGAGGTTTCTTCGTGTAAGATTAATAGCAAAAATAATATCCAAATCGTAAACGGGTTATTTGTTATAGATTTCATTGCATTCGCCGCATCGTTATTCTATTAGTGCGTGGGAAGATGTAAAAGCCACGGCATGCCGTCCGGTATTTTATATGAGGCACGGATTCAAATGGTGGCGGGAGGAGATCTTGATTAGGCCTATACCAATCCCGTTCGAGAAATTTGATTTACCGAGGTTCATGAAGCCACAGCAAAATCTTCGGGCACAAAGTCCACAGTTCAAAAATAGCAGATTTCAAATTTACCAAAGAAAATGATTCTCTGGGTGGGAAATAATACTAATGTAATGTTAATTCACAGCATATGGCAAAGCCATTGACAAGTTCTCACACTTGTTGATGCGTTTACCATACGCACCTTCTTAATTACTTTAACAGGCATGGCTACCATCAGACAAGCCATCGCTCATCATCCCGTATATAAATCGGACATTCGATCTATTTGAGGTCTCGTTGTATACGGTCACTAGCTTATGCTTGTAATCGTGTTACAGTTGTCTTGGTTGTTTCTCAATACACCTTTAACCGCACCTCTCGTGTTTTGACTCTTGTGACTCATCATCACAAATTGGTGAACGTGCCAGTTTGGACTTCAAGACCTGCCGTGAGTCAACGAGAAGGAACATCGCCCCTATCTGCCACACCACCTAGGACCAGACGACCAGACAACCCACAACGAGATCATCTACATCGAGGAAGGAAACATCAATTTTCTCAAAACTGTAAGTGAATGACGAATCCTCAAACAACAATTAGCGACACTTCGTTTACAGCTATTAATGAGTCTTTAATTGATGAGATAGACCTAGAAGAAGACGCGTACGTAAATTCCTTAGCTGATAGTGTACTAAAAGTTAGAAACAATTTTGTTACCCATTGGTCAAATTTAATAAGTCTTTGTAAAAGTAATATAGATGAAACCTCAGATAAACGCTTAACACGAAGTAGTTATATTGCAAAAAGAAAGGAAGTCACAGGTCAAGTTTATCATTTTTTGAAACAGTATACATTTGAATTGCATAAGAAGGAGTTTGGAAGTTCAGTCTATCTTACCGGTGAGGCTAAAGAAAAAGTTTTAGAAAAATTAGGGACATATTTCGTAGAATTAAAAGCAGACCCCAATAAATTTAACCCTTTGTTACAAAATGTTAGAGAAGCTCATAGTCGAGAAGTAGATTTTCGGAATAAAGCATTTAAAATATTTAAGAGGGAACTTCTTTTCAAACAATTAGCATTAGATGAGTATGCAAAGAATCTTGAACAAGACGTAGCGAACGAAACGAAAAAGACTGAAAAAGAGGTAGATAAAGTAAGGAGAGAATTTTCAAAGAAAGTAGCCGATTCTTATCTAGAAAACACCCGTTTAACAGCAGAAGTAGAAACATTAACCCGAACAAATTTTAAACAAGCAACTTTAATAGCAGATTTTAATAATAGACCCAAAGAAAGTCAGGCAAGCGATGAGAGTAAAACATTTTTGACAGAATACGAGACAGCTAAAACCGATCTAGAAAAAGCTAAGAGCGAAATCATAGGACAGAACGACTGCATAAATGATTTAAGGAATTCTCTATCACAACTTAAAGAAGATACTGAAGATAAAATAAAACAACTAAACCATAGCTACAATCTATTAGACAACGCACACGAAGCTTTGAAGAACGCAAGTAAATTAACAGAAGACGACGTAACAACACTTACAAATAAAAACCAAGAACTATCTCAGAAGCTAGACACATTGCAAATTGAAGCCAACTCCAAAGAAGCAAGCGTAAAAATTTTGAAAACAACCAAACGAGACTTATCCAATAAAATCTCTGACCTCGAACAAGAAATTAAAGCTAAAGATTTATACATTCAAAAACATTTGAAATCGACTTTAGTAGCAGATACGCAAACCCATTCAAAGCCCACTCAAACAACTAATATTATAACCATGACGTTAGGCAATAGTAATGAAGATGCACCAATAACTAAGAGCCATTTACGTGAATTATATTCACAGGACGAACGGAAATCTATTCCGATTTTTAAAGGCAAAAGAGGAGAGCAGTTAGTTAATAATTGGTTAAAAGATGCGGAAAGAGTCGCACAAAGCGCAGGGTGGGAGAAGAAAGATAAAATAAAATATTTTTCAGATAGACTAAGAGGAGATGCTGCGGATTGGCATAGTGATTATATGGAAAGAGCACAAGATGAGGAAGATTACGATGCATGGGAAAAAGCTTTAATAAATAGATTTCTTACAGAAACAGAGTTAGAAAATTTAAGAAAACAATTAAACGAGCTTCGGCAGACCCCCGATCAAAGCACACAAACTTTCGTTAGTAGAATTAATCAGTTATATGACATCATTCATGGAAAAGAAATTACATTAGGTGACAAAGCGACGAACGAAGCTAAGGCATTAGCAATATCTCTGAGTCAAATGAGAGGCGAAGCTAAACAAAAAATTCTTTTAAAGGGTCTCTTGCCTAAAATATTGAAAATAGTTTGGAGCCGCATGGATGTTGATAGTGCTTACGAAGACGTATGCGAAAACGCCTACGCCGCAGAAACTTTAGTTAATAGAATGGAACAGAATGAAGATAAGAGTTTAAAGGCCACTATAGCAGGTATCTCTGCACACGATAACGAGCAAGATATAGAGATCTTGCGGCAGAAAACAAAGATTGTTCATTTAGAGAAACAGTTAGCCGGTCTAACTATCGGTAAAAATGCTCCACAGGAAAACAACGAGATTGATTTTCCCTCAATAGCAGTTGCCGACGCCTTTAACAGACACAGATCACCTTCCGGCGATCGTAGACGGTCCAATTCGGAAAATCGGATCCGTTTTCAGCACCCCCCAAGCCGCCAACACAGCGCGGATAGAAATATTCCTCGATCTAGAGGTACGAATAATCAACACCATAGATCACGTAGTTCTAGTGGTAACAGATATAATGATACACTAGATAACCGTCCGAGAAGAGAGCCAACTCCACCACCACAAAATTATTCAAACAGATCACAAGGACAATTTCAGCGTCCCCAAAATTTTAATCCTATGTTTAATCCTCGTCGTAGATTTCAGAATTTAAGTGAATATCCCCAGCATTTTCGAAACCAAACGTTTCGTGCCCATCAGGTACCGCGCCAGAATAACTTCGTTACCTCAGGTCCCCCTGGAGCTAGGCCACAGCATAACGCTTGGTATAACCCAGCCCAAGGATTTAGAAATAAGAGACATATAGAGTGTTATGCTTGTGGAAAGCGAGGCCACTACGCGCGAGAATGTCGCAGCGTGCCCCCGCCCCCGTCAACAGAACAGCAGTAGGTTTATCGAGTAACAGTGTTGTAAATATAAATATACCCGTAATATGTAGCGTTACGCAGTTAATGCGTATACCTGTGAGTTTTTCTGGTCTAAAGACACAAGCTTTAGTAGATACAGGTGCCTCAGCTAGTTTCCTTGCACATCGACTACTTATAAATGTACCCTATGGAGAAGTTAAAGAAATAAATACCGCCAACGATAGCACACAGCTTTTTAGAACAGTATCAGGAGAGTTAGTCAAACCACGAGGATGCTACGAGCTAAATATTAGACTAGCTCGTAGACACTCGTTTAAACATCCATTTTATGTAATGTCAGAGTTAGAAGAAGGATGTATTTTAGGTTACGATTTCTTGGCAACTAACGAAATAATAATAAATCCTAGCGAACGATCGATTAGCTATAAACAAGACAACGAGTTAAAGAAACTTATAATACCGCCATTACAGATTAACTCAATTAGCATAGTTGATCCACCCCAATTTAATTTAGAAGGCATACCAACAACACACAGGGAAAATTTAAAGAACCTTTTAATTTCAAATTTTTCGCTTTTTACTGAGAATTTAAATGAGCTAGGAAAAGCAAAATCAGTCAAGCACCTTATACGTACAACCAAGCTTCCGAACGTTATGCCTATGAGGAGAACGCCTGAAAGGCTACGACTTGTTGTAAAAAAACAAATAGAAGACATGTTAAAACATAATATAATTAGGCCCAGTACAAGCCCTTTTGCATCACCTATTCTTTTAGTAGCTAAAAAAGAAGAAGGACAGATGAGATTTTGCGTGGATTATCGTGAGTTAAACAGTGTAACCATAAAAGACAGGTACCCCATACCAAACATTCAGCTAATTATTGATAGTCTACACGGTGCCAGGTATTTCTCGACTCTGGATTTGCTCAGTGGATACTGGCAAATCGAGATCGAAGAAAAACATAAATATAAAACAGCTTTTATTTGTGAGTATGGCTTGTATGAATTTAACTGTATGCCATTTGGTTTGTGCAACGCACCAGGCACATTCCAAAGAGAAATGAACAATGTATTAAAGGACGTGCTGTACGAATTTACACTTGTTTACCTTGACGACATCATCGTTTTCAGTAAAACGCTTGATGACCACATAAAACATTTGAAAATTATTTTTAAGCTTCTGGCAAATGAAGGATTAAAATTAAAATTAAGTAAGTGCGATTTTTTCAAAACAAAAATTAAATACTTAGGTCACGTGATTACAGTAAATGGTTTTCATCCAGACAATAAGAAAATTACATCAATTCTAAACTACCCCGAACCACAAAACGTAAAGCAACTACTCTCGTTTTTAGGATTAGTTAATTATTATCGAAAATTCGTTCGAAGTTACGCAGAGATAGCGCATTATTTAACAGAACTGACAAAGAAGTCATCGACTTGGATTTGGGAAGAAAACGAAAGGGACGCCTTTCGACGTATCAAGAATTCGCTAACCAACAATCCACTCTTAAGGTATCCAGATTTCACCAGGGAATTTTTAGTATACACAGATGCCTCAGGATACGGGATTGGAGCTGTGTTAGCACAGATACAGAACATACCCCCCTCAGAATCAGATCCAACACAGGCCCACGGAGAACAGGAAGTAGTTATAGCTTATGCGTCAAGACATTTAAATGAAAGAGAACGAAATTGGAATGTATCAGAAAAAGAATGTTTAGCGATTGTTTATGCATTAGAGCAGTTTAGACCATACTTATACGGAAGAAGTTTTAAAGTATACACAGATCACAAACCATTGGAGACATTAATGAAGAAAAAAGATCCGCATGGCAGATTAGCTCGTTGGTCGTATGAAATGCAATCATACGATATGATAGTCCTACATCGTCCTGGCCAGGAAAATCAAAATGCCGATGCATTAAGTAGGACTCCATTACCATCAATAGGATCGATAATATTAGTAAAAGAAGAAAAGGTTCAAAATGATATAATATTAGCACAGAGAAATGATAATTATTGTAAAGAAATAATACAGAAACTAGAAGAAAGCAATAAGAAAGAATATAATGAATTCCGTTTCAATAATGAAGGCATTTTAATAACAAATGAAGGAAAAATAGTTGTGCCAAAAGAGAAAATTAATGAAATTTTAGAATTGAATCATGATCATATTTTAGCAGGGCATTTAGGGATAGCAAAGACGCTAGCGAGAGTAAAACGCCAATTCGTTTGGCCCGGACTAGGCAAAGACGTTACTGAATATGTAAACAATTGTATTGCATGTGCAAAACGTAAGGCCTATGGGTCGACTAAAGCCCCACTTAAGCCATTGCCTTTAGTAGCAAACATTTGGGAACAAGTCGCAATGGACATAGTAGGGCCGGTTACGGAAAGTAGTGAAGGAAACAAATATATTTTAGTTTTGTCTGATTACGCAAGTAGATATGTAATGACCATACCAATGAAAGACCAGAAAGCGCATACGATAGCAGAACATTTAGTCAAAAAAGTCTATACAAAATTCGGTCCTCCAGCAAGAGTATTGACAGATAAAGGAACTAATTTTCTTTCAAAACTCATTTCAAAAATATGCATTCTTTTTAAAATTAAGCAAATTAAAACTACAAGTTACCACCCGCAGACGGATGGACTAGTGGAAAGATTCAACAGGACTCTGTGCGATATGCTCGCATGTTATGTGAACGATGAACCAGAGTCATGGGATAAATATCTCGACTTTGTAACTTTCGCATATAACACTGCAAAGCAAACTAGTACAGACTGTTGCCCTTTCTATCTATTTTTTAAACGCGAAGCAGTAGTGCCAAGCGATATTTCTATCAATGATGACATAGACGTTTTTGAAGATGATGCAGATGAATACGATAAACAATGGAAAAGAGCTCTAAAACGTTCGAAAGAACGATTAGAGAAAGTTCAATCAAAGCAAAAACGACTATATGACAAAGGTAGTAAATTAGTTAAGTATAACGTAAACGATCACGTACTCTTAAAAGCCCATTCTACCCCAGGAAAATTTAATAATAGATGGTTAGGACCGTATAAAATAAATAGAAAAATATCGGACCTTAACTATGAAATTATCAAAATAACAGATGAAATAAATAACACTGAGGACGAAGGGAAATATATAGTACATGTAAATAGGTTAAAATTAGTGACCAGCACTCCCAATAATATAACTAGCCCTAACCCAATAATTATTAAGAAAAGACGTAAAACCATTAAGAAGATACAAATTAAAGTAGGAAAGAAAAGAGGTAGGCCTCCAAAAGTAAAAGAAGTCGTAACAGCGACAAAAAGAAGAGGTAGACCTCCGAAGATAACAGGGGTTGTAATTCCCCCACAACCAAAACGTGGAGGTAGACCCCCAAACCAACCAAGAGTTACAGATCAGGAATTACCTAATAACAACCCCGTAATTCCACCGACACAAATACGTGTGTCACATAGATACCCCCTTAGAAATAGAAATTAAAGCTTAACAAACAGTAATCGTATTTTGTTTTTCCAAATTAGATGGGAAACAACGCTGTTCTTATCACAGCATGCTACTTGTCGATTGTCTTTACGCCTATTTTGACGCTTAATATACAAATTTGCGACTGCTCGAAACCAGTCACGAGAGGTCTGCTTGACCTTACAGACCCAGATTATTGTTTCAAAAATCACACTGATAAAGAGGATGAACAGAAAGTTATGAGCAAATTAGTAACCTATTATGTGGCTACTAAAATACAAACAGACCTGCGAGTAGAAGGACTCGTATGCTCGCAATGGATAGAAACGAAAAAGATCACAGGATCATTTTGGGTAGGATCATATGACACAGAGCATTTTCACACGACGAAAGAAGTCAGTCCCCAAGAATGTTGGGAAATGAAATCGCTATTAAACTGCGCAGGAAATAAGAATATAGTTAACGGCAAAACATATAGTTATAGACAAAACCAGTAGGTGAGGGAAAATGGATGTCAATAAAAGAATATTCAGTAGTGAATTGTTTAGCCCAAGACATTGAGATTAGACAAGAGTCCACCGATGGACCACTTCTATCACCATTTGGATCGCATAACGTATCGTTGAAAAACGAACACCTTATCGTTAACCACAATACTATTGTGTGGCGCATACCAAACGTTCCTACAACAGTCGAGGTAAAATGTCAAGAAAAGAAACAATTTAAGGGAACAGGTAAAATATCTCTCATTAAAATAGACAGAAACCCAAGATTAAAACAGATAAAGACAGGTAGAATATTAGATACCGAAAAACAAGTTGAAATTTTATTTGGTCCCGAAAAAGTCAACCTTTGCGCCGGTATGTCTAATTCTTACAAAATAATTGGCATACCGGATACCCACATAGTTTTTGAAGACGAGATCGAAAAATTCTTCTTAACAAACCCAACATCAAAAACTCGACACACAAGACAGCTTAAACAAATTAACAACGAAAATAGCCACGTGTTTGCATGGGGACACCTCAATCCCCTTGCATCATTTCCACCCACCGAGTTCGACGAGAAATATGAAGACAAAAGATACGTGGTAACAACTTCCGACATCGAAAATCATCTGTTCCTGATGCCTCGAGTTCCGATCAACAAAACTACATGGAGCGAGCTAGGAATTTGGCCGAAAACACAGCAGCTTTTCGAATTTTCCACGGACTATTCAATTCGTTTTACAACAAATGGAACCAGTTACTGTCTGACAGTAAACAACCCAAACCACCTGCTCTTCAAAGATTGCTCGATTCCCCACTCGACTTGGATTTATGATGACTACCGAATGTACATCATGGAAACACAATCGAAAGGATGTCTTACAGCAGTCAAGGACCAGGTGTCACTTGAACCTTGTGAAATGGAGCCCCATTCAATCAAGCAGATGTGGAGATTTGATCAACGTAATACGGACTACAACCTACGTCAAGCATATCCAAACATCACAATAGAAGAATGGGAATTCGTCCACGAAGAATTCAGAAGCAGCCCTGCGGAAAACCTATTAAATATAGACCATATATTTAATTGGGGACAACTTATGAACAAAAACAAAAATGGAAAAACGCCGATGTGTATGAACAATATACAAGGAAAATTAAACATCTCTATGGAGCCATGTCAATCACCAGGAGACCCGATGCAGTTTCCAGATCAGCTGTTTGAATACGACATCGACTATACCATCAGGAAGTTCGACACCAATCATTGTTTAAGAATAAACGAAAAGAACGCAGTTCTCGAGCAATGCAACCCAGATAGTATGAGATGGGGAGCCAACGAGATAACTGGACAATTAATGGATGTAAACTCAATCAAATGCATTGAATTTCACCAAGGAAAGTTAAGATTAGGATTATGCAACGATGACCAGAAACCCAGACATCAGAAATGGAAATTCGAAGCATACAACCCTAATCTAATAAATTCCGAAGAGCATCCCACCTTAATACCTTCCAGGATTCTCGAGTGGCATAAAAACTTTTCCATTCATGATATGCCATTCCCGACGATGCCGCCAATCTTCCAGAATCGAAATAACATGAGCCTCATTGAAGATGAAACGTTACCAGAAACAACGCCAGTTCCAGATACAACAACGGAGACCAACAAAGAAGAAACAACGCCAGTCCCAGATACAAAAACAGAGACCAACAAAGAAGAGTACCCTGAAATATTGGAGATAAAAGCCGTAGAAACACCGATCATAAATGAAACTAAAGTTGCAGCAGCGTCACAAATCAAACAACAAAATCTAGGGAATAATCAACAGAAAAATCTAACAACAGTCTTCGCAGGCGAAATAGCGAGGCCAGATGCAGGAAGCAATTATAATTCAAGCAACCCGCCAACGATGAACCAAACAAGACCTACAGATCCTCCAGTACCTGCACCGACAAAACCTGCACCAAAAGTGACATCAACAACAACAACCACAGCAACAACCACAACAACAACGACAACGACATCGACAACAACTTCAAAACCCATATCTTTAACCGAACCAACAAAACCACCTGTACCACGCCCACGTAATTCTACACAAAGCAACACTCCACCCCAAACAAAAACAACAAGTCCCAACCAAAAAGTTACAAAACAACCCTTACCCTTACCTCATCCCACCAGAACCATCATACCTCACCAGAACGATTCCAAAACTATACCTATACCAACAAAAGCCACATTACCTTACCTGAACGACTCAACCGACAAAAGCAAAAACACCACACAAAATAAACCAACAACAGCAAACAAAGAAGAAATCAGCGAGATCATCAAACCCATTATCCAATCCTTCCACGAGCAATATAAGCAGAGCATCGAGATTCAACACGAAAATGAGCTGGCAAGAGAGATACGACAAATATACTGCCAGGTGTCTGTGCTGAGAAGATTGCAAGCCATGACACTGTCTCAAACAAATGGAATTCTAGCCGCAGCAGCATTGGAATTACCAACTTGTTCACGACTTCAAGGACTCGGACAATCTTTACTTCTACAGGAATGCGAGAAGAAACAAGTTACAGTCGGAGCAATAGAAACGAAATGTGGATTCCAGCCATACACGGTTTACAAAAATAACAACTATACAATTGGAACAGATGGATGGTCAATCCACCCATTTTCCAATTGTTTTTGGAAAACAAACCTTGTCAATCTAAACGGAAAAACATTTCACTGGGAACACAATACAACCCACGCCGATTGGACGGAGCAAACGCCGAATATACACACACCAAATTTAAATCTTGTATCGCAGTTTGAAGAGCTCTCCCTTAACGATTTTAACTACGCTTTAAAAGGACACCCAGCTCATTCAGTAACAGACTTAGAACGACTCAATGTTTTAAACGAATTGATAGGTAGGATAGAGGAAACGCACGACAATTCGTTAGCTGGAATGATAATGTCAGAGAAACAGGATACGAAAATTGGAGACATGTACTCTTGGACAGATTATCTAAAAATAATCGTTTTTACTACGATAGGATTTATAATGTTTATCCTAGTCGCGTATATTTTTGCACGAGTCAACCCTATACCAGCCATGATAGATTCGTTTCAACAACGCCGAAATCGCCGTGCAGCAGTAGAAATACCAATAGAGCAGAGTCATCACATGGCATATGCCACAAACCATCCAGTTATAATGCCAGGAAATATGTATCCATATGTTATGCCACCAAGTGCGCCTGTCGAATCAATAAGCCGAGCAAATAGTTTCCTTAATCAAATTCATCTGTAACTGCTGACAATTGACAACATACTTATCGCAGCATGGAGTAGAGTAGAAATGTTTTGAATAACTATATACAAAAATATGTTTAAAAAAAAAAAAAAACCACCTTCTAATATCCAAAAAACCATATCATCATAGAAAAGAAAAGAAAAAAATGAACCAAGAGGATTTTGCAACGACCCCCTCGGAACGTCAACGGATTTGGACCTTTAGCACTACCCACATGAGTAGGAGAAATGCTTTTCCTCCCAACCGGAAACATGGAATTGAAAAAACCACCCCGAAAATTCACGAACTGGTTTTGATGGACAGTCACACCGAGCTGAAGTATTGGCTTACGCGACACCCAGAGGACATTGAGAACAGCTATCGACAAAAAACGCCTCTTCTGGTAGCTATCAAACATAATTCGTACAAATGTTTCAAGATTCTCCTAGAACACGATGCAGACGTCGAAAAAAGTAACTCAAAGAATGAAACGGCGTTAGTGACCGCGGTACGATTACACCGAATTAACATGATTGAAGACTTGATCTACAAGGGCGCCACAATCTACAGCGGAGATCGATTGGCTAGAACAATCACAGAAATACTCATCTCACGGGATGACGTAAATAGTATACGGTTCGTCCATATTTACAAGAAAAACCTTTTAGAGCACGATCTGGTTAATCAGGAATTTCCTTTGACTTTGGCAATAAGCCATCAGGCTAGGAATTGTATCGATTACATCCTCAGCCAAAACCCAAAAGTCGAGTCATTTCTAATCAACAGAAAATTCAGCTGCCCCATTTCAGTGGCTATAAGAAGAAACGACATCGAAACCATAAGGGCTCTAGTAGAGCTAGACAGATTCCAGCACATTGTCAACACAAAAGTGCATAAATCTCTTTCTTATATCCATCTAGCAGTGGAAAAAAACCGCCATGAAATTGCCGACATCCTACTATACCACGGAGCACACGTAAATCTACAGGACAATAATGGAAACACGCCCGCACACTTCGTGAATGATATACCTACGTTAAGGGTATTGATTTCTCACGGAGCCCGCCTGGAACTTGGAAATCGTAACCACGAAACTCCAATCATGGCCGCAGAAAAAGATGGCAGGAATGCCGTCTATCAATATTTACGCCTCTACAACCATGAAAATAGGAAAAAGGCCTATAAAACACTCGACACTAGATTTTATTACAATAATTCTGACAGAATCGAGAAAGCGATAGCAGCCATGAACATAATGTCGGACGAGACCTCCCAAAAAGGAAACTACGAGGATATGCCAGACTTGGAAGAAGGACCGCCAATTAAGCACATCCCTATTCCGCCACGAAAAATCAACGAGAACATCTACCCTACAAGAACCGAAATGTCACGCCTAGACGACGGTGCACCAAGTCTCAAATTACGAAATTTTAAACGCCTAATAGACAAAGCGAAATCAAAACTACCCCCACCACCTGGATACCGACGGGACTATTCTTTGATAACAAGCGAATCAGACAGCGACGTCGAGAAAAACATTATTGCCGACAACAAAATAACGCCTTCCGAGAATGAAGATGACGACGATCTAAACGAATTAGAATAAAGGAATTAAAAATAATAATAATAATAATAAAAAGATACAATGGTAGCAAAGCGTTGTAGTAATCACCAGTAGCAGCTAATAGTTGTTTACAAACAACAAAAAGAAAAACCTAAAAAAAAAAAGCCAATAACATTTAATGCTAAAAAAAAAAAAAAAAAAAAGAAAGATGCTAATTAGCCAATAAATCGTAGTTACCGCCTTTTTAGTCATTGCCTTGACATAGCATCACTAATGAATCGATTTTACCCAAGCAGCTTACATGGACGCCAACGCAAAAGTGCTAAAGAGAACGTTCGCGTTAGTAGCTGATAGAAAAGAAAAGACCGTGGTACTCCTGGACGTAGAAGCAAGAGTAAGGAAAATACCAGCGGAAGTAATTAGCAGCAGCAGCGAAACTGTAGTGTTTCAAACAGAAAGGAGATTTATTAACAACAAAGAACAAATCGACCTTGAAGCAGATTCACTAATAACACTTCACGAAGCGGATCCGGAAGACGAAGATCCACTACACAGCGACGATCTTTACTACGACGACGTAAGTTCAATCGATAGCGGATCGACGGAGCCGAACCCTGATCTACCACTAAACTTCGCCTCGGACGAAAAAGCAGTTTCCCCCCTTCCACCAGGACTCCCCAACAACGACTGCAGCGGAGAAGCTGAGCAGATGTACGCTCCCCCAATTCTTCTCCGAAGCGAGGAGGAGTATCAGCAAAACAGGAAGGACCTCATTAACCAATACAACCGCGACAGCCGTGAACTATATCGACGTTTTTACTCCCAGGCCCAGCAACTGAAGCAAGCACGAAAAAGAATTTATTCATCTTAGCTACTTTACTCTTCGACTTAGCTACTGTCTTTGACAGTGATTAATGACTTTGACGTCATTAAAAAAAAAAAAAAAAAAAAAAAAAAAAAAAAATAATAATAATATATAGATTCATCTTGTCTGCACCTTCTTTAAGTTAGTTACCACCCCAACTTCTCTCTTGCGATCTTTTTCGACTATCTACTATAAATATCGCTGTAAAATCTTTTCTTTCTTCACTTCGCTACCACATATTTTATCCTGTTCATCATGGCCGGACGTGGTCGACTTCTTCTTGGACCTGACTTCATCCACGACGAAGTGGAACTCACTACGCCACCAGTAGTTGGCCGAGTAATTGAATGGCCTCTTCCTAGGACCGAATACCGGAGTTATCCGTCTGATGACTTACAAACTTCACCGTCTCCATCGAACGAGCCGGAGCCGGAACCTGGGACATCGACTTCGTACACTTCTCCTGACGACCAGAAAACACGGGGCGTTAAGCGGCCGTCTACAGCACGCTCTTCTAAAATTAAATACAACCGCGTTGTATTTTCGCCTCCCCCCTATTCATCAGACGACGACGATGAACCTTCCCCGGTTCCGATTTCGAAAAATAGGACTCGACAGGTCATAGCAGTGGTCCCCTCCATAAGACCGCAGGCTCCACGACCCGTTTCCACCACCGTCCAGACGCCGGAGCAACAGCCTGCCGCCCCTGCCGGCCCAGCAGCTCCCCAGACTAACACTCGTCCGACGCCCGAGAACAATCCGGCCCTTGCGCTGGAACAACTGAATTTAATCAAACAATTCATAATCGACCAGGAGGAACTGAAACAGCGGTATTTTTCCGCTCTCCGCAGCCTCAACCGTCGATATGGAGACGATCGTTGATTACAAACTTTTAAAAAAAAAAAAAGGGGGAGGAAAACATAACAATAATCACCAGTAGCATTGACCATTTACCTTTATGCAGATTTTTGCCACTCTTGCCTGTTTAGTGATTTTTACCATTCTTGCCTGTTTTAGTGACCTTATATGTAGCAATGTTGTGCTTTTAATCTTACATGTAGTGATGCTGTGCTTTGCCAATGTTAGAAGATCACGCCCCTTCCCAGTTTGGAACATCTCCAAGCAGGGGAGGAGTGTAATGTTAATTCACAGCATATGGCAAAGCCATTGACAAGTTCTCACACTTGTTGATGCGTTTACCATACGCACCTTCTTAATTACTTTAACAGGCATGGCTACCATCAGACAAGCCATCGCTCATCATCCCGTATATAAATCGGACATTCGATCTATTTGAGGTCTCGTTGTATACGGTCACTAGCTTATGCTTGTAATCGTGTTACAGTTGTCTTGGTTGTTTCTCAATACACCTTTAACCGCACCTCTCGTGTTTTGACTCTTGTGACTCATCATCACACTAACAACGAACGGTATTATTAAAGGATGATAACCGGATCGCAACGGAATTTTTTTCCAAAACGTACAAAGCCAAAGGGCGTCCAACAAAAACTCACTCAACAACACGAAACGCTTATTCTTGCAGTAAAAGCTAGCAATTACCGATTTTTTTCAGTTGTTATGGCATATGTGGTCCTTATTTCAAATAAGGACCAATGCATAGAATCCGACATATTCTTCTTTTCTTTTTTATTTTATATTTAATTCTATCTGTTACCGATAATGTTATGTGATGCTATCATTGTTATAGTATGCGATTCATATAGAATTGACTGATTTTTTCCTATCGTATTTTGAATAACGACACGGGAATTTCGAAAAAAATTTTAATTTGGCAAACAAAAAGGACAAACGAGGCGGCGCATAATTCCAGGGCGTAGTACTTGAAATGCGTGTCGCTTTCTGAATGTAAGAGTTGGCGACGTTCGGGTGATGAAGACTGGCCAAATCGGCTTCATCCTCTCCGTTAACCTCTGGCGTCAATCAACTGGATTCTCTTGACGGCCACCGGTTGAAGATTAAAATTCCCGCGGAAGACGATGGAGTACGTAGAACCCACGGCCTAGAATGTTATCTTCGTCGTACTGCACTTTCATAGCTGGAGGTGATGTGGGTTGATTTACAATTCAAATGAATTACCAGCTTTGTATAACTTTTAAGGAAATTGAATAATGAAGCAACGAGAACAGAGCAAAAGACGAGTCATACTGAAATTGCCCTGGATTTTTAAAGCGATAACAAAATTGTCCAGCGCCTCAAAAATGCCCAAGTTGTGATAAGCCCGCGATAAGGGTAGGCACGTCTACGTGTTACACCATACACCGTGACAGATCTTTGGTCCCCTTATCTTTTGCTACAAACACGACAATATGACTCATCTTTCTGTGCTGTATCATTATTAAGTTGAGTTCAACAAAAAAATTTGCTGAACATAAACCATTTACCAACATTTTCCAAATGGACCACAACTAGAACATGTCCTTTAAATTTGAACCTGCATGTACCCCATGTACGTCATCACAACTGTTTTGAAAAAAATGTTTGCGGCAGCTGTTTTACAGCTGCTTTATAATCCAAGGAAATAGCTTCAAAGTCAATGTGATCAGTAGTCAAGTTTTTCAAATGAAACACTTTACCGTTATTAGTCAGCTGAAAGGGTTCGTCAAGTATACTTCCATTATATCGTTCATATTAACCTGCCAGCAACATGAAATATTTGAGAGTAAGATCATTTCGATTATTTCTTTTTCATTATTTTCTCCATTTATAGGTTGACGTAGACAGATTGATGCAGATCACATTATTCTAACGGCCTTGAATAGCGTAAATGTATTCCCGTTGATCAATGTCAAGTTGGCGAGCTACGTTGATTGTTAATTTCGATTTTCAATGGACCACTAGACTGATCATTCCAACGAGTAAAGCGCAACTTTGATCTAATAGTTTATTCATCTTGAAGAACTCCATCGCGGCGGATTAAATCTGCTTATCTTGCTCACATCTTTCACTTTTTAAAGCTTCCAATAAGTATTGAAACTTGACGAATTCTTAGTCATTTATTATCATTCTTAGGCAAACTGGCGGCCACTATTGGGCAATCGAAAGTAAAAACTGGTCCGACGAGTT
This sequence comes from Daphnia pulex, assembly GCF_021134715.1. Taxonomy (NCBI): domain Eukaryota; kingdom Metazoa; phylum Arthropoda; class Branchiopoda; order Diplostraca; family Daphniidae; genus Daphnia; species Daphnia pulex. The sequence continues at coordinate 2,359,491 of NC_060021.1, read as the reverse complement.
TCATAAAAAAAGCATTAAAATTTGAATAAAAGCCCAAGCGTGTTTGTAGCATGTAGGCCTAGTGGGAAATTCCTTTTCAGTATTTTTAAAAAAGCTGCTCTGCAACTCTGCTTTAACAGCATTGCCCGAAAAAACAATGACTCAGCCGTAGAAAGAGGTAAAGCATCCGCAATTATATAATCAACGAGTAACCTGTGAGCACTGGTCAAATCCGGGAAACTTTGGTCTAGCGTAAAGTCAGAATCTTTTGCTATTCGCTTGTAGCTTAATACCACGTGGATCAGCTGCCCATAATAAATTTTATCGTGGGAAATCTGCCCAGTCAGTAGGGGAGAGTGGGGTGACTGGCTCACTTTTTTTTTCTCTTAGCTCCCATTCCCTTATTTTCCAACGTATTTAGATCCACCAAATCTTAAAAGAAAATGAATCCTTCCTACTTTAAATGGTGATTTTTTCAATCCGATCTAAATAAATTAAGACTAGGTTATTACCGATAAAAAAAAAGAGAGCAAACCCGCCCCAGATACGGGGTCACTTGCTCACACCGCCGGGGTGTCTCGGCCCCTGTATTTCTTACGGAAAAACCGTTGACTGACAGTAGAAACTCAAAATTAAAAAAAATAACCAAATAATGCAACCCACCAACGGAATATCAATAAAAAAGCTTAAATAAGTATGGTAGTTGACTAAAAACACGAAAAAAGTTGACCAAAAATAATTTTACTGCTATCATATGCAATTTTATGTAAGCCAAAAAGCCCCGACGCTGTGTGGCCGATGCGCCCCCAACAAAGGGGTCTTGGTATATTATTGAATATATCTTATTTAAACTATTGTAAATAAAAAAAAATAAACAGGATTAAAGAGAAGATAAGGTAGAATATTTTCCATATTTTTTTTATAATTTTAAAGTAATCGGGAAAGCCGATATTTCATTCAAAAGTCAAGGTAGGACGACCCAATTTTAAGACGAAATTTTTTTCCATTTTTCATTCCTCAACCGTTCGTCGTACTACCATGAAATTTGGTTTTAAGATGCGCATTACTAACATCTACATCTCCTGATTTTTTCAATATCTTATTGCAATTCTAACCCATCAAGAAATCAATTGAGCCATCTGACCCGAACGCCAGATCGCCCCACTCTCCCCTGCCTTACTTGAAGATTGCGTCATCACGGCGATGCTATAGACATCTGGTGGTGATTTGCGACTGACCAATCACAGCGTGTTCGCAATGTGACATGAATAAGCTCCTCCCCCAAATGCCCGTGACATGAATAAGCTCCTCCCCCAAAATGTTCGTGACAGACACAGGCTCCTCCCCCAAAAGCTTGTTCTCTTATTATATATGGATGATAGGGGGAGAGGGGGGCTAGTTGGCAGGTGGGGTAAGTTTGCATATTGCTAATTAGACCCCTTACAGACCAAAACCAATCAAGCCTTTTACACGAAATATGAAAGACAACACCCAGATTGCTCATACAAAATTTCAAAAGTATACGACTTCCCCAACAGGAGTTATAGCAAGAAGAAAAGAAAACGGCAAAAAGTTTTATTGGGCCTCTCAGCACTTTTTATTTTTCTCATAGTATAAAACTCTAAGAGTGTCAGAAAACCCATTAGCCAAATAGAATTAATATTTGTCTTATTTTTAAAAGAAACCCGACATTTATACATTTAAAAGTTATTTAGTTGTCAATTTATTTGTTCGAAAAGCACCCTGTGGGGTTAGTTGTCAGAAATTTTGAGGGGCATGTTGCCATACGGATTTCTCACCAGGTGCTGAGTTGCAAGTTTTCAAAATTCGAACTAGAAATGTTGGAGCAATGGAGAATCGTCAGCAGCCAACTTACCCCGTAGGTGGGGCAAGTTGGCAGACTTTTTTTTTGCAGTTTTTCTCAATTTCACAATTTCGTGTAATTGAACATTGTAAACAAATACGATCAATTCATAGAGAATTTAAATCTGAATCTGATTCATTCATTCATTTTACCAGTAGTATTCAAAATATTCAAAAAAATTCAGGAAAAATGCACCTGACAACTAACCCCCCCTCCCCTAGATTGGTGTAAACAGTCTTGTACAGTTTTTGGTAATTTGGTTGATTTTCGTGCGAAGAATTCTTCTTTTTTTTAATCTTAAGAGCTTGTTTCTGCTCATCACACAATCGCGTCTTGGATGGTGTCTCAACTCTCTTGCTCTTCTGAGCTTTGGCTTGATTTAAGATGGCTAGTTCTTCTAAATACTTAATATATTCCTTTTTATGGATCTAATTTAATGACAGATGTAACATTAATGCGTGACTTAAATATTAATAAGTTTAGTTTTATAACTATAAACCTTAAAGTGGCGCTGCCAATTTGAAGTAGCTGCTTGAAGCTGCTTGCTTAATATCCCTATCTGAAACCACTGAACAACCGTAGCTTGATTAACAGTAGCATCACTATCTGAATCTGACACACGGATATGACAGAATTGACAAGACAGTAACAGAAGTGACAGGATTTATAAGTAGCCGATGTTTAATATGGAAAAAAATTATTGTGCAATATTGCCAATTTGACAAAATCTTTGTTATCTGTCACCTGTCGCAGAGTTATAGATGTCAACTATAGCTCTGCCTGTCGGCAGAAATCTAAAAAATGATTTTAATTTGTGAAAATGTGATTTAAAATCATAAAATCACACAAAAAAATTAAAAAAAGTGACTTAGATCAAAATCAAAATCACAGACCAGTTGATTTAAATCGCGATTTAAATCATTTTCGATTTAAATCGCAATTGATCTTTCGAACGCTGCCCCTACCATAGTGGAATTCCACGGAATTTTAAAAGCCTAAAAAACATATTGATGTTGCGGTCGCTATTGTTGTTACGTCAATATATCTCTTAATTAGGTCTTTATTATCTTGGTGGTTACCATGGAAATTTATTTCTTACCGTTATCGTATCGGAGTCCAAGTGTAGTCACCTTAGTCACCTGTTTTGCATCATTTTTGTCGACGTCAAGTTTTTTGTACTATTTTTTATACAGTAGGCACCGAAAGTGTCCGGACATCCAAGAGAACCTTATAGGAAACCAATGTTTTCGCAAGGCGAAAAGTGGTCAAATTTTCATTCGATTTGAATGAACATTTTTTCGTAGGTTCTCTCTGTTGATGTAAAATGACTGTCAGATTGTGGTCAGAAATAAATGCATTGTATTTAACACATGGATGGAAGGACAAGTTACCTTTATCAAGTGTGTGGAATAATGCACTAATTCAGTTAACGAAACAGAGATAGTCTTCTCTTGAACAAGTCAGGAAAGTAAGAGAGTCTTGGAACATGAAAACGAGGCTTTCAGCTGACAGACAAGGGGATTAGGGTTAAACAGCAACCTTTCAGGAATCATGCCTTCGCTGGGGTTCGGCAACTTAGTTGGCAGCGGAGATTTCTTTGAGGCACGACTTGTTTGAATTACTTCAACACTCTCGGGTGCCAGGAACAACCATAATTTTTTGTTGAATTTTAAAATAATGCAAAGGGTAGGTTTTTGTCCGAGGCAAAAGTGTCCGGACAGTAGAGAGGCCCATATGTAAATGGGCTTACTTTAGGTTCAAATTGTGACTCACTGGGAAATGCTAGAGAAACGCAAACGGTCTTTAAAAAATATCTGCGTTTCTTCTATGGCACCCGCGAGTCACGATTTTTTAAAACAATTAGTATTCTTTCCCTACCCACCCTCAATTTCTAGTTTGCTAGTTATGGAGGCCAAGAAATGATTGGTGTGCTAGATTTGGAGGCCGATTCGCGCTAGACGTTGCTCAGTGTTTCAATTTTACCAACGGGAGGTTCGCATGAAGAATTTTTAAAGAAATCTGGCAAAAAGCGTTAGTTCTGAGCACGCCCGTAGGACTGCGACTGTCGTCCATTGAGTCTACCTGGCTTCCCCTTTCTGAGTCCAATCTCTGTTTATCTCTGCACAAACCCTTTAAATTTTTCGAGAATAAATTGAAGATACATAAAGAATACATTGAAACAAATATATAATACACAAGTTAAAAATATATAGCTTGTATTATTCGGTGTTCTTCACTGAATATATTTAGGGGAGAGTGGGGCGAAATGGCTGTGGGGAAAAATGCACTAATTTATTTTTTGTGTAACTCAATTGCACTAGCAATTTGAAAAAATTCAAGGACATTAAGAGTAAAAAGCCACTTCTTAAAAAAATTGTCGAAATACGGCAATTGGTTCTTGAATGCAAAATAAATAAATTTTCTATCCAAAAATGGTGTAGTCCGTACTCAAGTTACGAATGAATTATTGACTATATTAATCAATTTAAAAACATTAAATGCTATCTTGTCTTTTTAACCCTTATTTTTTAAATTATTCTAAAAATAAAAAGTATAGATATTTCATGATTTTTATTGACCCCCTTGTTCGGGGCGAGAATGCGTTGCAACGTAGGGGCAATTTGCCTTATTAAAAGTGGTACAGGCACTAATAATTAGTTTTTAAATATTTTCAAAACAACTGTTACTAAGACACTATTTATTGTATTTATGTCTATCTGGTCATTTATTTATCAATATCACATTAAAAATTTGAGTTTACTGATAGGTTTAGCTAGGAAGTGTATTTCCCATAAGAAATGCAGGGCCCAAAATACCCCACTAGTATGGGCAATCCGCCCCACGCCTGGGACGATTTGCCCACTTTTTTTATTTTCTAAATCTTAAATAACTTTTTCCTGTTATGTTGCATTAGTTTGAAAAAAAAGAGCAAGAAAGTTTAATTTTTGCTCTGTATTAAAATTGTGCTCTGTATTTTTTGCTTATGTATAAAAATGCATTACTGCTGTATGCTGTCAAAGCACACTGAAAAAAATAATGGATCGAAAGTAATGCACAGTGAATTGTGACTTTGCCGATTTTTCAGATTTAGCCGATCTGGGAACAATACAGTGTGTTCAGTTTGAGAAGATCCAGCTATACATAAGAGATTTAAATAATTTTCCTTGTTTTTAATCTTTTCATTTACATACGTACCCAAGTAAACTTTACATCACTCCCTAGGTTTCTGTTTTCATTAGGGATAGGAATAATTGTTGGTCTGGTCGTGTCAATTGCAAAAGCATTCTTTCCGTAATGCATTACAGAATCTGTCATACAAATTTAAACAATAATTTAGTTTTTCATCCTTACATTAATTTTTTTAGTGTATTAGTATTGTAAAAAAAATATACCAACCATTTATTTGTTGAATTTTCGCAAAACTTTTGTTTAATATAGATTTTTCGATAGAAATCCATTACAATTGTGTATTTCCGATGGGAGTATAATACCCAAAATACAATATAACCTTTGCGGCCACTATACCGCGTTTAGGAGAGAACCAGGTTATCTTGGACAAAAATGTGAATTTTTAAAATATTTCTTGTCTTTTTTATTATTTAGTTTAATCCTAACCTTTTTTTAAAAATTTATTTTCCATTTAACTGTAAGTAAGGCCCTAAGGCAACTAAGCTTCTTTCGTCATTTTATAGTTAGTGTGGTTGAAATACACCCTGGGAAACAATGTCCAGTTTTACCCAACCCTATGTCTTTTGTATTTTACACATAAATTTTAGTGTTCTTGACATTAAAATCCTAAAATAATATATTTACGTTTAACATTCAAAGGATGAATATTCTAAATATATCTGAAATTATTTTAAATAAAAAATGCAAAATTTAGCGGTAATGGAAACAACATAAAATCTTTCAAGTTTTTTAATTTTTTAGTTATACGCACAATAATGATGAACGATAAACATAAATTTACTTTATAATGTTAAAGTTTCATTTCTATATAAAAATTAGAAATAATTTTCACCCCGTAAATTTAAGAACCTAAGCATTTGTCAAATATGACCCATGTCCAGTATAACCCATTAACCCCGTTCTCCTCTACTTCAACATCCTTTTTAGGTCTTTATCACCTTGGCGGTTCACGCCTGCGGTACTGTCATATTCTATTTAAATATTAAAAATGCGATCTTAATTCTTACCGTAATCGTAGGGGAGACCGAGCGTAGTCACTTCCGAAGCAGTGGTTTTGTTGAAGTTAAATTGATGTTCTATTTTAAATTTTTCAGCATTTAAGAAAATGGAAAGTGGAATGATAAATGATAGCCTATACTTACTTAAAATAATATTGTTAAAATCTATTCTCACGAACGAGTCACGATCTGGGCGAGTGTGTTCATGGAAGAATCCAGCGGCGTGCATCAGTTCGTGGAGGACGATACCTGGATAATCTTTTGAGACGCATCCATCATCGAGACTTAAATCTTGAGCGCCTCTATTGATCATACCAATCCAGCTATTACATCTTTTTTTTCAATTACAAAGTAGACTTTTAGGAAAGAAATCATTATTATGTAATTGAATTTTCATACCCAGTTCCACTTTTAAGAATTCTTATATAATTTGTTTCGCTAGTTCGAGGAACTAACTGGATGCACGTATATTTGTGGTATTCGTTCATAGCAAATGCGATAACTGTTCGCTGGTCGGGAGCTTTTTAATGAAAAATAAATTGTCATGATTAAACAACGACCAACCAAATTGGGCAAAATCAGGAAAATGCTCTTACTGTAGGCATTTGAAATTTCATAGGGGATCTTTGCATTCGGCCAGCGATAGCTATTGCTCAAGATAGCATTTTTGTCCCCAAAATGCTTAATGTCACCTTCGTACAGTGTAGGATCCTGTTTATCCCATGGGAAAGACTGTGTGATCAATTCTACATAAAAATATTACATGAAATCCATTCATAGAATAAAAAATAGTTTAAAATCTAATAAGTGTACTCAAATGAAGTGTGCAAATACCATTTATATATGTTTTTTAATACCTTTTCCTATTTCGTTAAAATTTCCTTTCATTTCTTCAGTCAATGGCATTCCAGTTATAAAATTTGTGCTGGACTGTATTATTTAAAAAAGAAAACGGATGTTGAAAATTTATGTGTTTAAATTTTCAACTTCTTTTACCTGTATCTGAAAATCATTGTCTAAATTTTGTGGGACGGGCGTTGCTGTTACCGATACGAACCATAAACTCGAAAAGGCCACAATCATCGACAAGGGGCTTCTCATTCTTTTATTATTTAAAAAAAATAGAATTGTTGCCTGTATCAAATAAATTAAGATTTTTTAAATATTTTTGCTGTATTTCTTATCTACTTTATTACTATCGAACACTCTTGCTCTCATTTTAATACCTTGTGACCATCTATCTTTTAACAAAGAAAGACTCAGCAGACTTCGCGATAATGTGTAGCTAGCTTTTCAGCTCCTTTTTATAGGAAAATTTTTTAGCTGAGGGCTAAAGTGAAAAAAAAAACTAAATGTGAAACATCGAAAGGGATACATTTGCAAATAGCCTTGAAACATTCTTTTTTCAGAATGTTTAGACTGAAGCAATCTATTGGTCACTTTATTTTTAAGATTCTGTTTTCGAAAAGATTAGCAAAGAAACCTTCAAATTTAGATTTCATATCTGAGACCTTTCGCAACTTAAATACATTATATAAGCTAATGAACGTATTTCGCTGATGAACTTTGACTTGCGAAACGCTTCGTTAACGTGTAGTTGTTGTTTATGTAACGAAATCGTTCGCGAAGGAAATCTAAAATGATGTTACGCAAATAAATTTGTTATTCTCTAGTGGCAAAATTTTTTACCCTCAGTCTGCATTGATTGAAGCTATAAAATGGCGGCTTGTAATCGATGCAGTCATCAGTTGATTCCCAATACTGCCCGAAAACATTTTCGCTTTAAGTCGGCTCTCTTGATTTCTTGCTTCTATCGATGGGACTGTCTTCTTTGGTTGGTTACGAAAATGGATATTGTAGGCCAAATTTTTAGCTAGGGGCTAAAGTGAAAAAAAAACAACTAAATGTGAAACATCGAAAGGGATACATTTGCAAATAGCCTTGAAACATTCTTTCTTTCAGAGTGTTTAGAATGAAGCAATCTATTGGTCACTTTATTTTTAAGATTCTGTTTTCGAAAGGATTAGCAAAGAAACCTTCAAATTTAGATTTAATATCTGAGACCTTTCGCAACTTAAATACCTTATATTAGCTAATGAACGTATTTCGCTTATGAACTTTGACTTGCGAAACGTTTCGTTAACGTGTAGTTGTTGTTTATGTAACGAAATCGTTCACGAAGGAAATCTAAAATGATGTTACGCAAATAAAATTTGTAATTCTCTAGTGGCAAAATTTTTTACCCTCAGTCTGCATTGATTCAAGCTATAAAATGGCGGCTTGTAATCGATGCAGTCATCAGTTGATTCCCAATACTGTCCGAAAACCCATTTTCGCTTTAATTCGGCTCTCTTGATTTCTTGCTTCTATCGATGGGACTGTCTTCTTGGGTTAGTTACGACAATGCATACTGTAGCGCTGCATTCATATATTTAAATGTGATCACTCCTATTTTTTATTTGTTTAGGCTTTAGCCCTTTGCTTTCTTGTCGGTTTGCATTCCCATCCACTAAGTAATCGTAAGAAAAATAGTGTTCCTTCAATAGCAAACAATTTTTAAAAAATCTACAAATTTTTATCTTAAATATTATAGTGGTAAAATTCGTGGGTAATCATGAAAAATTTTTAAATGATATTCCCGCTGCATCAGGAGATTTTCCGTATTTGGTAACAAAATGATTATTTGCAAATTAATTATGCAACGAAATATCTTTCGTTAGCTATCTTTTTAGTTTGACACCGTGATTTTTCTTCAAATTTCGTTTTTTGTAATCAGCGACAATCCGAACCATTTTTTCGAATTGAAAATCATTTTTTGTGAGCTGACAAAATCCTAATATAATCGAGAGAAGTATTTTCTATTTGATCAATTTGATTAACGAGTTATTCCTAAGTCAAAATAGATGTTTTTGCTAAAACCCAAAAATGGTCTAGTTTATCATCTTAGTTCCCTAACCAAACCTGATTAAGACCTCGTTCTCCATTTTCGTAAAGTTAAAATTCTTGTCGAAAACGAGATAATTACAATTTGTATGATGTTTGATGTTACAATAACTCATAAACTATATTAGCAAGGCAGCCATGGACAGCACCATTTGATTTTCTAATAAATTCTGAGTAACAAACGTCTACATGGTAATTTTGCAAAATAAAAATCCATGTATTTGAACCAGTGGATCCTATCTTGCCTAAAATATATGATAAGATTAGACAAGATAAGATATTTATGGTATCTTTTCGGTATCTTTCTTGTGTCAAATTTAGTTAAAATGAAGTATTTCTAACTCTATGGGTATGAAAATAATGGTAACTTTTGCCCTAAAAGATACGATACTTAAGATCCCATCTATTGGTAGAAAAATTAATTACTTTTAAGGATGAAATTATAAATTAAGGCCAAGGCTGTTTAGACTGAGAGCTGACTCATCAGAACGTTGCGGACTTTCAGCGAATTAGTCGTGTTTTTTTTCGTCTGAGACTTTGAGTCTCTATTACACTCTGAGATTTCAGTTTTCTGAAAGCAAAATCTCCTTAATTTTTATTTTTCATCGAATTGCGTGTGAATTAGTGATCATATGTCGTGCAACACAATGGGTGCTTCCAGGCGGTATTCGGTCAAATTGGTTTTTAGACACGTGATCATCAAACACCAAAGGTATTGCTTGGAGTCAATCTAAAAGTAGAACCACTATTGGTGTTTGGTGATCACGTGTCAAAAACCAATCTAATCGAATACCGCCTGGACGCACCCAATGCAGAAATTCAACAATTTATCGACTCAAATTTCCTTTTTCAATTTTTTTTGCTAAACACAACTTGTACATTAACTTATCTTATCTTTAGCCCACCATAACAATTCCGAAAATATCTTATTTGATCTTAACTTGACTGTTTTTCTAGATAAAATCTTGTATCGGAGCATTTTTTTTTTGATATTACGGATATCTGTATACTAAACTTTCTTTTTTGGCTATTTTTTAAATATCTCAACCATAGGGTAAAAAAAAAGAACTGATTTTCTGATTTTAACTCTTCTTTATTTATTTTGGAATAACTCGTAAACCAATTGAGCAAATAACAAATTCTTTTTATGGTAATTTAAGCAGGATCATATATATTCATTCTCTTTAAATTGGGGTTTTGATTCCAATAATTGATTCATGAATTCGTGCCAACGATTTGTTGATGTGACATGAATTGACCCCTTTTTTCTCCATCAGTGTATTTTGAACTTGAATGGCTATTTGTGTGGAGGAACCCTAATTGGACCTTCCCATATCTTGACTGCAGCTCATTGTTTACACGGGTAACAACACAGCTTTATTCCTTTGTAAGATTAACCATTTTCAACAAGCAATCCGCCATCACCCATAAGAATATCATGTATCATAATTTTTGAAAGTTCTGAACGATCGTCAACCAATGCATTATTAAAAAATGGTTCTTAAGATGTTATTAGCTGACAAATAACCGATTAAATGATATAGAGATTTAGACCATTTCCCAATCATAAATACCAACCATTATCTACCAATCCCTCTCACAATCCTTGCGGAGGATAGCCGAAGCTGATCAGCCGAGAACGAACAAGGTGGTATTTTTTAAATTTTAGTCTCATAGTAGAAAAATAGAAAATAAGGGTTGCACAACTTCTGTCTGGTTTGGTGGCGGATTTATTGTTTAAAAAATGTAATCGATTTCTACTTAGAATATGATATAAAGTTTAGTAAACAACATTTTTAATATATTTACTTTGTGATTAGTCACGCAATCACAGAAATCAGCAAATTCAGTGCTGTGTTAAATTCACTTGCGATTGACGGAAGAAGTACAGGAGCTGTTATAAGAGGAGTAAAGGACTTTATCGTTCACGAACAATACAATCCCAGCTACAAGGTAAGCAGATTAAACTAAAATGAATCGAATCATTCATAGGTGTACTAAATATGGTTTGTTATATGCTACTCCTATGGTTTAAAAGGGTTGTCATTATATTTCACGCTTTAATTAAAATGGTTAACAGTTTTGGAGGTTTGTCTTGCAAGAAAGAGCATGACCTAAAATTGGTCTGAGTTGGATTTTTGTATTTTTAACAACTGAAAACCCATATAAAACACAACGTAGGTCGATTGGGAACAATAACGTTCATCAGGCTGAAGGCCGTTTACGGGAAGATTCTTTGCGAAGGTTCTTTTACAGCTCTTTACTTAACTTTACTTAACTTCACATTTGTAAGTAAAGTAATAGTAGTAGAAAGTAAAGTGAAAGAGAAGTAAAAGAATAGTAAGAGAGTAGTAAAATAAAGTAAATAGTAGTAAAGATTAGTAAATAGAGGTAAAAGTATAGTAAAATGGGTAGTTCTCCCACACTTTTACAGGAATTTCAAGAAGGTTTCAAGGGCGCAAAGACCGGATTTTTATGTCCAACTGTTCGGGAGTTATTCGGGCATTAAAAACGGGGAAAATGCGAAAATCACAAATTTGCCCCTTACATTACATGGTTTTTCTCAGTCACCAAGTGAAAAAAAATATATCTTATTGACACAAAATTTCTTAGATGTTCCTCAATTGGAATCCAAAAAGATTTAATTGTTGTGCAATCATTTACTGAGATATGAATGATCTCGTGATATACCTATTTGGAACGATTTCCAACTCATTTAATTCGACGTTGCCGTTAGGTTTATTTATGTCTTTCGCTCCTCCCTCCCGTATTTTTATCTATTCGCTTTCTCCGTTTTTTGTTCTTTCTATGTATCAGACGGGAGGGGGAGAAGGTTTTTCATACCCGAATATATCCCGAACAGTAGAAGGAAAAAATCTAAACTTTTATCCGTTGAAACCGCCGTAAAATTCTGAACAAGAAAATTTGTTCCCGAATTTCTACGACCATTCCCGGATTTGGTTTCAAAATCGACCTCCCCCAAAAAGCAGATTTTTTTACTACTTGAGTGGGAGATTGCTTGTTAAAAGTAATCAAAATTATGTTAAATATCATTAATTAATGTTATTTTGTTGATCTGTTTAACACAATATTATAAACAGGATAACGACATTGCCATATTCATCCTAAGTTCGCCAGTTACTAATCTATCGTTCGCTACTCTTCCTACTGATTCCATAACAAAAGCAACAACCTTAAAAGAACCTACCACGAAAACCCCTACGACAACACCTAAACCAACATCGGCAAAAGAAAAACAGACCATAACAGAAAATTTCAAATCCACTATCAATCAACAAAACATAACGACTCAAAAACCCAATCAAGAAGTATTTTTTACTTCAACATTCATACCTAAAACAACTGCATCGACGACAGCAAAAAATACGACTTCAGGCTCCGATTTAGTTCCGCTTAGTAATATTTTCAGTAGCTTACTAGCAATCAAGTCGACAACAACACAACGTCCGACAACTAAAACAACTATTACGACTACACCACATACCTCAACAAATGCCATTTCAACAATTGCAACGACGACAGCAGAAAATACCACGTCAGGCTCTGATTTAGTGCCCCTTAGTAATATTTTTAGTAGCTTGCTAGCAATTAAATCGACAACAACACAACTTCCGACAACTAAAACAACTATTACGACTACAATGCATACCACAACAAATGCAATTTTAACAATTGCAACAATATCAGAAAATACGACGCCAGGCTCTGATTTAGTGCCCCTTAGCAATATTTTCAGTAGCTTACAAGCAATTAAATCGACAACAACACAACGTCCCACAACTAAAACAACTATTACGAATTCAACGCATACCACAACAAATGCAATTTCAACAATTACAACAATATCAGGAAAAACGACGCCAGGCTCTGATTTAGTGCCCCTTAGCAATATTTTTAGTAGCTTACAAGCAATTAAATCGACAGCAACACAACGTCCAACAACTAAAACAGCTATTACGACTTCAACGCATACCACAACAAATGCAATTTCAACAATTACTATGACATCAGAAAATACGACGCCAGGCTCTGATTTAGTGCCCCTTAGCAATATTTTCAGTAGCTTACAAGAAAGTAAAATGACAACAACACAAACCCCCGCAACAGCTTATAAAACTACGGCGAAACCCAACACCAATAAAACATCAAAAACTAAAACAACAATTGCAACGACGACAGAAGGAAAACCAACTTCAGACTACAAGTTGGTGCCCCTCAGCCATTTTTTCAGTAGCACATCTGCTAAAAGTGCTTTTAGTACTTTTGCGAATATCCCGGCCGTTATAACTGGATGGAAAACAACTTCTCTAGGTTAAAATTTATAAAATTGTACGACTTGAAAATATTATTAACAAATTTATAATTAATTTTAAAAGGAAGAAGCTTTTCAAAGGTATTACTGAAAGCGGACGTCATAATAAGAGACAACTCCTTCTGCAAAAGTCAATATGATAGTTTTTTTATCGGCACTCATATGTTGTGTGCCTCCGCTTCCAGCGCACACACTTGTCAGGTACTCAATAAAACCTTTATTATAGGATATGAGTGGTCGTTTTTGAAACATTTTAAAAACAATTTTATTGCTAAACGTAGGATATGAGTGGTGGTCCCCTGTTCGTTAATGGTGTTCAAATTGGTATCTTCAGCTGGGGAAATGGCTGTGTTGATTCTAATTTTGCTGGCATATACACCAGAGTCACCAATTACCTTGGGTGGATTGCAACAACAAAAGCCCAAAATCCATAAATAGAAAAAACAATGGTACGATGTCTTTGAACCGGATCACATCAGCACGGTCTAAAAAGGGAGGTAGAGAAACGCGCGCTATCCCTGGCATCAGTCAGAATGTAAAAGGCAGCTCAGAGGGTCCCACGGCATTCCACTAGAAACACCCCAAGTAACGTGGAACCCTCTAAGCTACCTCTTACAATCTTCTCTTACGACTTTTGTCTACCTCTTCTGTAAGACCGTGACATTAGTATGCAAATTATTTTAATAGAATTGGCTTTTTAAAAATATGTCGCTCACCTATATGAGTTTATCATAACTTCGTTACATCCTTTTGTATTTATTAATTCAAAACAAGGGACAAAAATATTATTTATTGGGCAAGTAAAAAAAAATATTCCCCCAAAGTAATCTAGAGTTTGTCGTTTTTCGGCCTTTTTCATATATCCTGTCATGGCTCTACGTTTCTTTTTTAGTTTGCGGAATGGCGTTATTACGGTTTACTAACGTTTAAAAAAGCAACACACTTATTTTAAAAATATATTCCGTATGATGGCTGGCCTAGAAAAAATGCCTAGGATTGCCAAGTCTATATTAAAAGTGTGAAATCATTTAGCTACATCTACGTAATTGCTCAGACTGGGGAATTGTTACATACTTCCTGAAGTTTTGTGAAAATTTATTTGTTCAACGAGTAAAAATACTAAAAGCGAGTTTTCATTTTTTTTGTCCCATATAGCCCCGGTCTACCCCAATAGAAAAAAATATATCATTAGAAAATTTGGCATAATTTAATATTTTGAATTGCTTCAATAAATTTAAATAACTTTGGGTTTAATTTACTATCATGTTGGATTGTTAAATCGCAAAAAAGCAATTTATTAATTTAAATGTGATAGTCCCTCATTTTCTTCATGTTCTAGCCAACTGCGGATTCCAGATGAAGTATGACGCATTTTGCAGATTTTTCTTAACAACCCGTCCGCCACTCAAAGAGATAATTTTTGGGGTTTTGATTTTTCGGAAATCGTCGCTTGGGGTCCTAAAAATTAAATGGTGGACGGGTTTGTGCGGAATTTTTCGCTTAGTCGATTGGTGGAACCGCAATTGCCTAGCTTTTGCAGTTTAGGAGATCTATGAAAAAACTGAGAGGCGGTAGCCGAAATTTTGATTTTTTTTTCGGTTTTTTTGCAGCAGTTTTCTCGTCAACTGCTGCATAGAAAACTAACAAGGAGCTTTACTAAAAAAGATGGACAATTTTTACTGACCAGACAGTTTAGAATGGCCGGTTTCATAAAATGAAAAATATATGTAGTAAAACATGAAAAATACTACATTTATAAAGTGTAGTTTTTATTGCAAGGGCTTATATATTTTTCAAAAAACTTCTGAAAACTTACATTTTTAAAAAGCCGCCTATTTCAAGATGTACGGATTATTAAAATTTTAATTTTTGTATCTATAAATTTTTTTCCTATATATTTCCGATAGAAAAAAAAGGAAAAGAAAAACAGCACAAAGATGGTGAAATGAACTGGTAGATAACTGAGTAAAAACGGTGATTTA
This sequence comes from Daphnia pulex, assembly GCF_021134715.1. Taxonomy (NCBI): domain Eukaryota; kingdom Metazoa; phylum Arthropoda; class Branchiopoda; order Diplostraca; family Daphniidae; genus Daphnia; species Daphnia pulex. The sequence continues at coordinate 2,344,203 of NC_060021.1, read as the reverse complement.
AAACTTGATCTTATATTTTTAAAGAGCGTAGGTAAAACTCTTATTACCCTAAACAAAATCAAAATTTTGAAAACGGTGAAAACAAGCGGAATGAAATATTCACTGAAAACATGGAGAGGGACCTATCGGATGCTTTGTACTAAAACATGATTTTAAAATAACTGCTCTAAACAATTTGCGCATGTACTTTCTTCGTAATAGGATGTAGAAGAGGTTGAAATAAGAATAAGAAAGAACAAATAAAGACGAATTGAAAAAGAACATGCATAGACACTATATTTAAAAACATTTAGATTTATAGAAAAGAGGAATGCAATCTATTTCGATGATCGATAGTAAGAATTGCTATATTTAAACTTTTTATGAAAAGCAATGTGGTGTATGTCTTGTACAGAAATATGTATAAGGTATTGTTATACATAAAAGTTTCATATTGACGTAAAAGGACGATTTACTTGACCTCGGAACAATACAGTGCGTTCAGTTTTAGAAGATCCAGCTTCAAAAAAAAATTTAGAAAATAAATATTTCTTGTTTTAATCGTTTCTATTCTATACTTACAGAACTAAATTTTCTTCTATTCCCTATTTCTACGTTTTCATTTGGGACAGGAGTAATGGTTGGTCTGGTCTTGTCAATGGCAAAAGCATACCTTGAATAATGCATCACAGAATCTGTCATAAAATGAAATAATATTTTGGTTGGTTACACTTATGTAAGCTATTTTTTCTATAGTTTCTTATATATTAATTTTATAACCAATAAGCTGTTAAAATGGGAGATTCCCACTGTAGTGTTAATGCTTATAGACGTCATTTAGACTCTTTATCACTTTTGAGCCTTTATTACTAAAGTGGTGTACAACTGTAATATTCCATAAAAATTTTTACAATGCAAACATTTTTCTTACCGTAATCGTAGGGGAGTCCAAGAGTAGTTACCTTCGATGCATCGTTTGTGTTGAAGTTAAAGACATGCTCTATTTTAATTCCTTGTCAATTAATAAAGTGAAAATTTAAATATGTAAAAATGAAAGCCTACACTTACTTTCCAAAATATTTTCAAAATTAATTCTAACAAATGTGTCACGATCTGGGCGAGTGTGTTCATGAAAAAATCCAGCCGCGTGCATAAGTTCGTGCAGGACGATACCTGGACGAATTCTTGAGACACATCCGTCATCAAGACTTACATCTTGAGAACCAATATTGACCATACCAACGTAGCTAGAACAGCTTTTCAGTTCCCAAATATCAAATTAGTTAAAAAAAGAAAAAAAAACACACAATATAATTGAATTTTTCATACCCTGATCCTTTTTTGTAGATTCTTATGTAGTTTTTTTCGCTAGTTCGAGGAACAAATTTGATGCACGTATTTTCGTGGTACTCGTTCATACCAAATGCGATAACTTTACGCTGATCGGACGCTTTTTATTAGAAAATTAGTTGTTAAGATTAAGTGACGATCACCAAAATTCGATAGAAGTCAAATTATATAAAAAGTACGATTGGTAATAAAAGAATATTCTTCATCAACATCATATTAACGAAAATGCTCTTACTGTAGACATTTGAAATTTCATAAGGGATCGTTGCGTTCGGCCAACGATAGCTGCTGCTCAAGATAGCATTTTTGTCCCCCAAAAACATAATGTCACCTTCATAAAGTGCGGGATCCTGTTTTTCCCATTGAAAAAAATCCTCTAAAAATTCTACGTTTAAAAAAATTTCATAAAACTCATTAACGGAAATCAAATAAGGTTAATAAAAAAAGAGTACAAACATATTTTTTTAATTACCATCTTTTATATCTGAAAAATTTCCCTTCATTTCTTCTGTCAACGGCGTTCCAGATACAAAATCTTTGCTGGACTATAAAATTGTTTGAATTATTAATATAAGCATGTGCTGATGTGCAGTACTCACCAGACGATAAAGAACATCCCCAAATTTTTAAATCCCTCTCCCTTTTAACCCTCTGTTTGTGGTAAGAAAGGGGGAAGGTGTTCTAAATTTGTTAACAAGGGTGGAACGTGGGGGTTAGTCATACAACAATATCAATAAGCGTGTATGATTTGTTGATTAAGTCTTCTTCTGATCGGGGAAAAAAGATAAAGAAATCTATCCATAGCCTTTAAGAAGTTATGAGAGTTGCAATGAGACATATGGCACCATAAAAATACACGCACAACAAGAAGGTGTTCTTAATCGTTTTGTGAGTAAGGTGCAAAGTAGTAAAAAGAGGGTAAAAAAAATTTAAAAAATTGGGAGTTTCAATAAATACTTGTTTTTACCTGCATCCAAAAATGTTGGTCTAAGCTATTGAAGACGGGCGTTGCTATTGATACAAGCCATAAACTTGAAAAGACCAAAATCATCGAGAAAATGGTCATCATTCTTCTCTTATTATTTTAATAGAATAAATTTTGCCTCTATTACAAATACATTTGATTTTTTTGGTGTTTAATAGGGCTGTGTTTTTTATCTAATTTACTATCAAATAACTCTATCTACCTTTATACCTAGTGACTCTTGAGGATAACTTTTTAACACTGTGAAGACTCGATAGACCTCGTGACAGAGTTGTTAGATTTCAAGCTGCTGTTTTATAGGGAAAATCCACGCCTGAAGGCTAAAGTGAAAAAAAACGAACAAAAGAAACATGTGGGGGCAAAGATACAAATAACTTAGAGAAGTTATTTGCATCAGAATTTTTAGTATATAGCATGGAATAGATTCCTACTATTTTAAAGATTCTGTTTGTGAAATAAACCATTAATTTTGATTCTGGTTCAAAAACCTTCTGCAACTCAAATCTATTTATTAGCTAATGAACTTATTTCACCGATGACCTTTGTCTTGAAAAACGTTTCGTTGTTATGTAGTCTTTGTTCATTTGGGAAACCTGTGGCAAACCAAATCCGTCTTCATTACGTTACGCAAATAAAATTTTTAAATCTCTTATGGTGAAATTCGGCGACTGTATTTATTCAATCAATAAAAAGACAGCATACCAAGGTAAGCTATTTCAATTAAAATAGATCAAATAAATACTAGATAGGAAGAAACATGGTCATTTTTAATGTCTTTCTTGATCTTTTAAAGAATATACATTATATATCCACTTCCACTAAACTTAGATTTTGTTTTAACATTATTTGTTTTTAAGTTATCGTTTTGTTTGTTTCTATTTTTTTCGAGGGGGGGGTGGTAGATACAATTGCCTGATTATAGTGACATTACCTAATCTAAAGTGTTTTTTCCTGTTGAAACCACAGAGGCTTTCATTACCACAAATGGAAAGAAAGTTGGATGTAACACATGTTACGCATTCCTTACAAATCAACATAAATCCTAGTAAAAAAAGTACAACCTTTCTTCATTATTACAAAATCTATCGAGGCACCACAACTAAAAGCTGAGAAATAATAATAACAATTGAAAAAACAAACATTTAACATCAATCAACTAGATTTTTTAAAAAAGATACATTAGCTTTGAACTTTATGCTGAGGGTAAAACACCGCACTTGCACTTCAAATTTTCGTAATCTCATTGCCCTTCAGTTATTCAAGTCTAAATGAGTACGACAGTATAAAAAGTCACCGTATTGATAGAAGTTAATCCACAGCACTCTGGTCACTTCTCAACTACAAAGGTGCTCCTAATTTTCTATAAATAAAGTTTAGTATAGTTGTAATATACAATTTGACTCCGTTTTTTTACGTGTTATAGGATGGCGATCTGTTCATTTTTTATTTTCCTTCTCTTGTTGACATCCGTGTTCGCTCGATCCTGGAAGATTGGTGACAACGGTCTGGTACGCTGGGACAACAATTGTCATTTTCCTGGCTACGTAATGACCCAAAGAGACGTTCTTAGCGAGGATTGTGGAAAAACCTGCATTTCAATGCCCTTTTGTACTCACTTTACTCATGCAGGTAGAACCTGTTACCTCAAGAGAAATACGGACGGATGGAGGGAAATCGATGAGGATAACAACACTTGTGGTTTTATCCCTGGTCGTAGCTTACAGCCTCTACGCAAATAAACATTTTAATTTATCTGACGACTTTTTGTGGTGCTGCGTACTAAAATATCAATGATAATTGGTTTTACTGCAAGAAAATAAGGATTAAGGCTTTTTTGGTTAAGTCCCTCAAAATATTAATTTCTATTTTGTTTTGACCCTGCATTCGTTTTTATGCAGATTTGCCATAAGTTTGATTATTTATAGCATACTAATAATAATAAAGCAAAATAAACCACGTAAACGTGTACACTTGAAAGCATTCTCTACAAAAAAATGTTTGAAGTCAAGTTAGAACATTCCTCTTGAAAAAAATGGATTCATCTATATATTTAGTGAAAAGTAAATATAAAAATTTGAAAATGACAATTCCAAACATAAGAAACACTAATATTGTTTGTGTAAAAGTTGGTATCAAGTCCATGAAGTGGGCGAGGTCCCATAGTTCTCGCTTTTTCGAGGAGGGCGTTGACTTTTCCTTCCTGTGAAAGTATAAGGTTAATGAAGTGGAGTCATTTTTATTTTTGCCCCCTTTACATTATACTAATATATATGATAACAGTTTGAAAAATGATGAAATAAATTCCTCCGCCGTAGTTTGGCTAATTTATTGAATAAGAAGTATTAATATATATTGGCTAGCTTATTTAAAAGAAAGAAACATATTCCTGTATCGTTCCCGGTGGTGGCTCTTTTTGTAAATGTTTCCGATCCGGACAAACTCAAGGCGGAGCTGGAGCATCGTAATGCGCTCTTGCGCGGCCAAATTCTATCTGTAAAGGTGATTTTTACCAAACCCCAAACAACTGAAGAGCATGTCAAAATTTTTCTCAAGTCCAAAGCTGTTAGGGACGAAATCTTAGTCTCGCGTAAGGCATCAGTTTTTGGTACATACTACCGTATTGTGCCAGTTGATCTGAACAGGGAAGTGAGACGATGTTTTAAGTGTCACCATTTACGGGCACATTCAACGTGATTGCCCAGCCACCTTTGTGACCTTCGGGAAGTGCGGGAAGTGCGCGGAACGGTACCGTACTAGTGAATGCACCTCCAGTGTTCTGAAGTGTGTGAATTGTGGCGGCGCTCACCAAACTGGCCACACGAGTTGTGCTGAGCAAGTAAAGGCGGTTGATCGGTACAGAACTTTTCTCGACAAAAATGTTTGATCTTTCTCAAAACTCTCTATCCGATCCCGCCAACTTTCCCAACCGACTCAAGTGCATTCAAGTTAATTTGAGGCACTCCAGCCTTGCCTCGGCTTCTCTCGCTCAAGTTGTCCTTGACTTAGACATAGATGTTGTTCTAATTCAAGAACCTTATTCCTTATTGGCATGTCCTCCTGTTGTAAGCCAATGTACCCGCTGGTTTCTCGGCCTTTCACATGCTTTCTGAAGATCATGCCTATGGGTCCGCAATTCTGGTACGTAACACAGTTGCCATGTCGGGCAGATTATCTTGCAAACACTTTCCAATTTCGCCGCCTGTGTCGAACTAGCGACTAGCACTGGTCCTCTTCCTCTATCTTCTGTCTACGTCCGTCCGTCCACTTTGAATTTCTCGGCCACTGTTTCGACTATACTTGACGTCTTCACATCTCCTTTTGTTGTCATAGGCTCTGATGTAAATGCCAAGTCAATGCTGTGGAACTATAGAGGCAATGACAAACGTGGCGAGGAACTTGAATCGCTACATTAATGCTGATATTTTCTACTCTAATCTTTCTAAATCCCTTTCTCGTCTACCCTCACCAGCTGGTATGACTGAGGTATGAACTGAGGCCTCAATTGAGAATAACATAACTAGCCTTGTCTCTGTGCTCTTCTCGTGCGCTCTTTCAGCCAGAATCCCGAAACCTCACAGCACGCGAGTACAGAGTATGCCATGGTGGTCCCCTGAGCTCTGCGCCCTTTGAAGTAAAGTTCGTTCTCTTTATAAGGCCTTGTCTAATAACAAGTGCGTGACCACTGAACTACCGTATCGTCGCAGCAAAGCCCTATACCAGCGGTCTTTAAGAGCTGCCAAATGCAGAGCTTGGGAGAAAGTAAGAGAGTCGGCGACCAATGGCGACGTCTTTTGTGCCTTGGCCAATTTTACGGGTAAATCTAAATCTATCCCTCTTCCCAATGAAATCCGTATCAATGGCTCTCTATCATCTGACCCGGTTGTCATTGCTGAAGCTTGTGCTCAACACTTCTCTCCCAACGAGCCCCCGTCGGATCTTTCCCACTCTGCCATCGAAGCCTCAGCGCATGCTGCCCTTTGCTCTTCATCAGTAGAGGCTCCTCCTCTCATCTCTGACTGGGAATTTGAAGTGGCCGCCCGCTCAATGAACTCTAAGTCCGCTCCGGGTATCGACGCCTTGCCCGCTGATTTGTTATTGCTCAGTCTACCACTGATCAAACCCTTTCTCATGGCAATCTTAATGCCTGCCTTTGCCTCTGTTTTTTCCCCGATTCTTGGAAAATAGCTAAGGTCACGGTAATAGGGAAACCAAACAAAGAAGATTACTCCAGCTTGAGCAGTTTCAGACCAATTAGCCTGATCTCTAATCTGGCCAAGTTTCTTGAAAAGGTGATGCTGGGCCGGCTGCTTTGTCTCGCTAGTGTTAATAGCTGGTTGAGTCCCAAGCAGCACGGTTTCAGAGAGAACCGCTCTACGGAAACTGCTGCCCACTCGTTGGTTTCGTTTATTGAATCTGCTTTCTCTGAAAAGAAAGTGTGTGCCACCGCTTTTTTAGACATAAAGAGTGCTTTTGACTCCGCATGGCATCCAGCCATACTGGTGGCCCTGGCCTGCCGTGGCTGCCCTAGCTATCTTATCAAGATGATCAACTGTTTCCTATGTAACAGAATGGCTTGTTTTGTGATCAATGACCACACCCTAAAAAGACGTGTCAATCTTGGCTGCCCTCAGGGGGGAATCCTGTCCCCCTTCTTGTGGAACATTCTCATCGACGATCTGCTGAGATTGTCTTTCCCATTCCCAGTTAACATAGATGGCTACGCTGATGACATCGTCATTGCCACTACTCACAAGGTTCCAGCAGTTGCCACTCATAACCTTCAGCCGGTATGCGACTCTGTTAGTGCATGGCTATCCGAGAGGAAACTTTTTCTCAATGCAGTCAAAACCGTGTTCGTTGTATTCTCGCACAAAACACTTCCCTTGACTGATCTCTCTGTCTCTATTAATAACGTGAACATTTCTCCATCACTCTCTGCATCTTTTCTCGGCCTCATTCTGGATGCGAACTTAAAGTAGACTAATCATGATTCATGTACAGGCAAAGTGTGCCTCTGCCAAGAGAGCTATGATGGCGGTCAGTAGCTGCCTACGTTTGGCTTTCGGTTTCGACGCTACTCGCCTACGTTGTCTCTATTCTTCTACGGTAGAGCCAATCCTCCCTTATGGTTGCTCTGTTTGGGCGTCTTTCCTCAGAACCAAGGCGGGTGTAAAGAAGATCCGGTCTTTTCAGCGCTCCATCTGACGGACGATTACCTCCTGCTTTAAGACCGCACCTACGGAATCGCTCATTCTTCTCTCAAACCCACTTCCGTTAGATCTAAAAATACTTGAAATCGCAACTCTTCGTTATCTAGCCACTCTTGCGAGCGATTGTTTCTGCTGCTCCTCGCGCAAACACATTCTCAACCGAGTTCCTTTCGATCGTATTTCCCACTCTTGGATGAAAGCCCGCCTCCCCGTCCTCTCTGATCATTCCCCGTGGAGAATTTATCTCTACGGGTCTTCACTTCTCTCCGCCGTTGTCCCTTTGCAACCGAACGTTTCTGGCACTCTCCGCTGCTTTATTGGCGTCTATCACGCACGCGATAGGACTGGGTGTTGTGTGGTCCTATCTGACTCCACTACCATCCTCAAGATCTCTAATTGGTTTCTACCAACGGGAAATTCCCTCCGTTTTGGTTTTAGTCTTGCTTCGTCTGCAGCGCTGGGCATCATTTGCAGGTTCATATATACGCATTGCTCTTGTGAAATCTTTGTAGCCAACACACAGGCATATTTACAACCTGCGACTCCTCTTTTTCCTTCTGAATTAAGCAACCTTGCCACCTTGGCCTCTTTTGGGAGCTTCTGTCATGTCTTCACGACCACTAGTCCTGCTTCTCCGGGTCTTGCTCTTGCTAGCTTCTGGGCAAATTCCCTCGCTCCATTCTTGACTGCTTCGTCGTGCATGTCTACTGGCCTTATCAAACGCCTGGTCAGGTCTCATGTTTCTGGAGTTTGGAATGGCGAGTGGGTGTCTTCTCAAGGAAACTTAAGGGTCAGATCCTTTTTTCCTGATGTAAACTCTGCCAAGGTGCTCCTAACCCGTCGTACCAATGCGATCACCACCCAGCTTCTTACAGGCCACTGTTTCCTCAACATCCACCAACATCGATTCGGTTTTTTGCCCTCTGCCTCTTGCTCTTGCGGTACCCCAGTTGAGTCTTTGCCTCACTTTCTCTTCCACTGCCCAATCTATTCCGCGCATAGGACGTTACTAGTCGATGAAGTTACCTCAAGCATTATTCCTTGGCCCCCGGACTCTCTAAAATTGTTTTGTCAATCAAACCTCCTTTGGAATTCTGTAGTGAAATTCGTCCTTCGCACAAAGCGTCTTGCTCGTGTGATGCCATCACTTATTCGAGCTTGAGTTGACAGGCCTACAAAGTTTCGTTCTGTTTTATTCCGCCCGTGGTGGACATGGTCCGGAAGCGCAAGCCTCCGTCGATTAATGTACACCACGGGTGCTTTCATCTCTGATCACCGCTTGTGTGATGTGTGCTCCTCAACGCAGACTGGTGCTGCGTGTCGGGATGCCAGTATCGCACCTCTCTGCGTGTCTCAATTTTACAGTGCGTTTCGCCTACTGGCTCTGCACAACTCTAGCGTAATTTTTATTTCCCCTGCATCTGTATATGGCTCTCGATTCCCCCAATCATTTTAGTGCGTAGGGCGGGGCTTTGGTAACTGCACCTGTGGTCACCAATGGAGGCTGTAGCTATGCCGGAGACCACCGGCTGGTGGTCTTGAAGGTTCTACCAAGCCGGACAGGTACATTTTCGCCTCCATTGGCCTCTCCGCAGGCTGCCCGCATCAGAGCTGCCGTCAGGCCCAGTTTCCATTATATATGTAAATATGTGTAAATATTGCCAATTGTTTTATTCTTCCTTGTAAATACGTTCGTTTTTAACTTCGGGTGAATAAACTGGGCTACACTCGAGCTCCGAGTAATGCCCCTACTATTTAAAAAAAAAATCCAAATTTTTTCCAGGTTGGAAGTTTTGAACTACGTGTAAATAAAACAAAATATAAGAAATGTATTCAATATAATTTAATTTTATAAAAATTATGTTTAATTTAATACAAAAGGAAGCACGAGATAAACTTATTCGAAATGGATGTTGTGGTTCTATTACTTTTATAGTTTTTTATGTCTATTTTATAAATATTTGCGTATGGATATTTTTAAAGGGTGTCCATGAACAGTTTAATTATTTTCAAAATATAGAGCAAGTGACTGTCGCGTACCTCCCCCTGTTTGTGAACGCATTCATGCGGGTAGTGCCATGTTAGCTCAAGAAAACTTGCCTTGTGAGGAATTCCCATAAGAAAAAGAGGGGTGTCTCGAAAAAATATTCATGTAACTTTTTCAATTTATTGTAGGATACTGCCAATAATTTTGTGTGAAAGGTATATGAACGAGCTACATTTTAATATAAATTTCATCGGTAGTTAGTTCTAGAAAATAGCTCAATTTTAATGTTAACGGCATTTTCAATCAATTTCTTTACCAAACTGTAGAAAATCCGCCCAAAAATTTTTGGGCGGACCAAACCACACTCTCGTCCTTTTTTGGGCTACATATTTGTAGCTGGTGTACAAATTCGTCTTTGTACACCTTTTGTACACCTTTTGTATATACTGTAAAGGCCCTACTAGCACAGAGATATCCATAGGATATCCTATGGATGTCAGAGCCGATCCAGTTGGATGTCCCAGTTGGACGTCCAACTTGGGATATCCATGGACGTCCAAAAAACGGACGTCTTTGGTATCAGTTAAAAATTTGGGAAAAATTAAAAGATCTAACTTTATCGGGGATCGAACCCGGGACTCCTGAATGCCATGCCAGTATTATGCATCAATGCTATACTTGTTCTTATCAATATGAAACAAAGGGGATATTCAAGCTTCTTTACTAGCACACAATGTCCACAGGACGTTCTATGGATATCCTGTGAACGAAAACCGTCCGTCTGTTTAGCGTCAGCTACGGATATCCCATGGATGGAATGTTTGGATCAAGAAAACACGGTCCATACTGGGATGTCCTACGGATGTCCATCGGTACCAATCTGGGATGTGAAATTAATCGTTCGTTTCAGATCCTTATTCTGATATCCATACGATGTCCAATACTCATCACGAATGTACGGCTGACTTCACATCCGAGATTGCATGTAAATCGCTCGACCTTAACTTATAGTGTTGACACTTGTATTTAGCCCTTTCAACGCAAACAAAAAACAAAAGAATAACGATATGGTCCGCCTCAGGACCTCAACGCCCCCTTTATCCACAGACGCTTTTCGGCTCTTACGCAAAACGGTCATGCCGTCAGATAGTTCAACTTCGTCATCTTCGGAAAGTGATTCTTCAGCCTCTCGCCGTTCTCGTCGTTCAAGACGGGAGCGTCGTCCAGCCCAAGATCGGCCGGATCGTTCTCGCAGCCCACGTCGCGGATCTAGAGCTCCAGACGAGGCAGAACAGGAGAGGTTGGAGCGTGAACGGAGGGAACGGTCTAGAGAAAGGTTGGAGCGAATCGTGGAAGAAGATCGTTTAAGGAGAGAGCAGTCAGAAGAACGGCGAGCTCAACAAAATCAGCCAAGAGATGGACAACCGGCAGATGGGCAGCAGCCAGGAGATGAGCAGCCAGGAGATAGGCAGCCAGTTCAGCCGCCGGGTCAAGAATCGAAGCAGTTCAAATTCACGGTGGCCAGGAAGAGAATGAAGGTCTTCAGGAACTGGATGACAACCTCTTTAAGCGCGCCGGAAGCCAGAAATCTTGGTGATAGTTTCATTCCGAGTTTCCCTAACTCTGGTTTTGATTTAGTTTGTCCCCAGGTAGACTCTTCTTTTTCTCGCCGCTTCAAAGACATTAAAACTCCAGAGATGTCCAAGGCGGAGGCTACGGAAAGGTCCCTGAAAGCTGAACAGTACAAAATTTTGGATGTAGCGCGTCCGCTTTTATTCCTGAGAGAAAAAATTGCGGAATCCGCAGATTTGAGAGATTCTCCATTGGTAGAAGCAGCAGATACAGCCCTGCGTCTCTGGGGCCACACGTTTCACAATGTGACTACCAGCCGACGGGAAAATTTGCTGAAGGTTTCGGATCCGAAATTTCTCTCCTTGTTGAAGGAGCCCCACCGTTTCAAGCCGCGGGAGTGCGCTTCGCTTTTTGGTCGACACTTCATCAAGAACATGGTGAAGGAGGCAACAGACGACCAAACTCTTAGAAGCATTAGTAGCAGCCATAGCTCGTCATCAAGGCCTAGAGCGGGCAGCAGCGGTTATCGTGGCACCTCATCAAGATCTCATCGTGGAGGAAATTTCGGTCAAGGAGTCTATAGCAACGGCTATAACGGCGGCTCATCTTGCACCTTTAACAGGAGCAGAGGAAACCACTCAATCAGGTCGGAAAATTTATCTTTAGTACCTAATTATTCCTTAGATTCTCCGCCCATTGTGGGAGGTAGATTAAGACATTTTGTTGATTCCTGGAAATGTTTGTCGAGTGATCCCTGGGTCTTACAAAGCATCAGTCAGGGTGTAAAGTTAGAGTTTTTGGCGAGCCCGTTTCAAGCTCGTAACCAAAGCAACATGGAAATGGGGGAGAGTCAATGGGCGCTCTGTAATCAAGAAATTCAGGATCTTGTAAGAAAAGAAGCTATTGAGCCGGTTGAAGAATCGGAACAATGTTTTGTCAGTGGGGTGTTTATTATTCCCAAAAAATCGGGTGGGTTTAGGCCGATAGTAAACTTGAAAGCTTTAAATAAATTGTCTGTTCCCCTCATTTTAAGATGGAAGGGGTTAGTTCTTTACAAGAGATCATTCGCCCCGACGATTTTTTTACAAAAATTGATCTGAAGGACGCATATCTTACCGTGCCTCTTCACCAAGAGGACAGAAAATTTATTCAAATCAGGTGGGGGGGGGGGCAACTTTTCCAATTCAAAACGCTAGCCTTCGGTCTGACATCCGCCCCCTTTTTATTTACTAAAATTCTTAAACCTATTGTGACCTTCCTACGGTCCCAAGGTTTTCGTCTTGTCATCTATTTAGACGACATTTTGCTATTAAATTCTTGCAAAAAGGAGGCGGAGCGGGAATTTTTGGTTGCCACGGAGCTTTTAGAAAAATGTGGTTTTGTGATAAATGTAGAGAAATCTATCGGCACCCCCCACCAAGTAATCAAATTCCTGGGGTTAATTGTAGACTCGCGTAACCTGTCGCTTTCCTTACGCGCGGAAAAAGTTGACGAAATCATTCGTCTGTGTCAAAATTTGTTTTCGAAAAGTTCCGCACCTTTACGGGAGATTGCTAAAGTCCTCGGTCTTTTGCTTGGGCGATCAAGGCCGTTCCTTTTGCCCAGTCCCATTATAGAGATTTGCAGAGGCTCTATATTGATGGTTGTGTCCGGTTCGAAAATAATTTAAATTCTTTGGTTTTATTAGACAACGGCTCTAAAATTAATTTGTCCTGGTGGGTTGCTAATTTGATTAAATGTAACGGAAAGCCAATGTTGGCGGTGGATCCCGATCTGACCATCTATTCGGATGCATCAAACTCAGGGTGGGGTGGCGTGCTTAATGGGGTCCCGACAAGGGGCCCTTGGACGGAAGCAGATAGGCTGAGGCATATCAATGAATTAGAGCTTCTCGTGGCATTATACTCTCTCAAAGCCTTCACTAGTCAATTGGAGGGAATTTCTATTCGTTTAATGATGGATAACTCCACGGCCGTTTGTTATGTAAACAAAGCCGGAGGGACGCGTTCGAAAAGTCTTAACGATATAGCGGCGGACATTATGTGTTGGTGCGAGAGTAGAAAAATTTCGGTCCACGCAGTTCATCTCCCTGGAATATTGAATTCTCTCGCAGATCTGCAATCCAGATGGAAACGGGAGTCCAGCGACTGGAAGCTCAAGACGTCCATCTTTTCCCAGATGTCGGAACTGTGGGCACCGGAAGTGGATTTATTTGCATCCCATTGGAACCGGCAAGTGGCGCGGTTTATGAGCTGGAAACCCCAGCCGGAATCGGTGGCGTTGGACGCTTTCACTCAGAATTGGAAGAATCTGAAAGGATACGCGTTTCCCCCGTTCAATCTGATCCACCGATGCTTGATCAAGATCAGGAGGGACAGAGCGGACGTGCTGATGGTAACCCCAGTGTGACCGTCTCAGCCGTGGTGGCCAACGATTTTGGAGCTGTCCTGTCGGCCGGCCCGCATTTTGATACCGAGCGAGGACCTGTTGCTGGACGCGACGGGCACCAGCCACCCACTCCTAGTGCGAGGGTCCCTCCTGTTGGCCGCATGGACCTTATCAGGCGACGATATGAAAACCGAGGCCTTTCGGAGGGAGTGGTGCAATTACTCCTGGCCAGCAATCGCGAAACCACATCAGCTACTTACAAAAGTGCCTGGAACGTTTGGTTCCATTGGTGCTCTAAGAGGAGTGAAAATCCCTTGTCTCCTACTCTAAATTTGATTTTGAAATTTTTATCGGATCTTTTCGAAGAAGGTAAAGCGTACAGGTCAATAAATGTGTATCGGTCAATGTTGTCCGGTACGCTGGAAAAGATAGAGGGCTGGGATGTAGGTAAACACCCTCTGGTTGTCAAACTGATGCAAGGAATTTTTAATTCTTCCCCTCCCAAACCAAAGTATACTGGGTTTTGGAGCACAGATACAGTTTTGGATTATATCGAGTCGCTAGGCCCCGATAGCGGGTTGAGCCTAGCAGTTTTATCTAAGAAATTAGTAATTTTGTTGGCTCTCACTTCCTTGTTTAGAGTTTCGGAGATTGCATCTATTGATTTTTCGTCTATGGTTTTCTCAGGGCCGGCAGTGAAGTTCGCCTTGTCTAAGCTCAGAAAGTCGCAGACACCTAGCTCAGCAGGAGCGATCTTCTCCTTAAAAAAGCTCACGGTTTTGTCAAACGTCTGTCCAGTCTCGTGTCTTGATTATTATTGTAAAGAAACACGCAAGTTCAGGAATGATTCTAACTCTAATCTCATGTTAAGCATTAAATCCCCCCACGCCCTGATCGGCGCTTCAACGGTGGCCAGATGGATCAAAGATTTTCTGGGCGACGCAGGAATTGACACGTCAATTTATTCAGCGCATTCCACCCGTGGGGCGGCCGCATCTAAGGCGGTGGCGACGGGTTTATCAATCGAAACAATTTTGCGTTCGGGCAACTGGTCGTCCGAAAGCGTATTCGCCAAGCATTACAGTCGGCCAATCGAGAAAGAAAGCGTGGCTAGCCAAGTGCTAGGTGGTGCCAGTGGTTTGGCTGGTTAACGTGCTTTGAAGTCACTATAAGTTAAGGTCGAGCGATTTACATGCAATTAGTAAATTGCTCGAGGTCGCGAAGCAACCGAAGAGCTGTTATGATTGTATGTATAATAAAGCGAGACCTTAACTTAGGTTAAGGTACCCCCCCCCCCCAACCCGCTCCTAACTTTATTAATCGTTGTTTTTCTTCATTCCTTTCAGAGGAAGAGGATTTGGCAGTAACCAGCATAAAAGGTGAAGAGTTGGCCTACTCTTTCGGATCAGCGGCCCTGAGAAGATTTCCCGAGCCTTAAAGGTCTGAGGATAAAGGGGGCGTTGAGGTCCTGAGGCGGACCATATCGTTATTCTTTTGTTTTTTGTTTGCGTTGAAAGGGCTAAATACAAGTGTCAACACTATAAGTTAAGGTCTCGCTTTATTATACATACAATCATAACTGCTCTTCGGTCGCTTCGCGACCTCGAGCAATTTACTAATTGGTACCAGATGGACATTCATAGGACATCCCAGTATGACCATCCGCGACCAACCGTTATCTGGATCAAAATATACCATCCATAGGATAACCGTAGCTAACGCTAAACGGACAAACGGAAAATGGACCGTCGGATATCCAATGGACGTCCTATGGACAATGTGTGCTAGTAGGGGGAAAAAACGATTTGTACGCCTCCTTTACAAGTATGCAAATTAGGTTTTTTCGAGTTTTTCACTCTTTTAGCGAAAGGAAGAGACCAAAAAACCTTTTTTTCTCTCTTCGTTTCTTCGTTTCTCTCCCATCCCTAACCGCCTTAATCTCAAGTTCTTTCTTGAAAAGCCGCGCGATGGAAATCCATAATGGCGGCTAAAAACGAAAAATTGTTTTAAGTCCCAACACCGAAATTCAATGGTGCTTTTAGATGAACACTCGATAAGTTGTTGGCTTAATATATTGTTAGCAAGCTCTTTAATTCAACAATGATTGCAATCAATAGCAATCTTGAAATTAGAAGTTTCTTTCTCTGCCCTAAGAATTAATTAGTATTATAAGCTTCCCAAATGTGTATAAATAGCTAGTGGCACAGCGGATAAATACTGGCTTGTAAATCTGAAGTTCCAGGTTCGACTCCCGTTTAAAGCAAATACGTTATTCGCAGTCTGTGAAACAGTTAAAGAAAGATATTAATTACAGAATGAGTAGGAGGAAAACTTCATGTGATGATATGAAATGAAGTAAAAGTAAATAGAGATAAAATAGAAAGCAAAAAATTTTTCCTTTCATGGGTGGGGGATGGGTGAGAAAAACGATGGTCGCGCGAATTTGATAAAACAAAGACGTTATGACCTCGTGCCAGGGTATACAAAAGGTGTACAAAAAAAATATGTACACCTTATGTACACCCGGGTGTACAAGCTTGTACCCACTTTCATTTAACACCAAGTATGTACACCCTTTGTACGCCCAAAAAGGACGAGAGTGCAAAAAAACGAAATTAAACTGAAAAATCCGCCCATTTTGAGAGGATTTGGTCGAGAAATTAATTGAAAATGCCGTTATACATGTCAAAAGGTTCCCCATCAAAGGACGTCCATAAATCCTTTCCGAAATGCATGGTCCTCCTAACCTTCTTATCTCAACTCCCCGTTAGAATCAAGCTAGCAGCCATGGTCTTCAAAGTTTTGTTTACTCCTAACCGCTCAATCTGTAAAAAATGCTGGCGTCACGGCCATACTGCCACCAGGTAACTCCAATTTAAGACATTGCAAAATGTAGCCAGGCCCACCGAAAACTCCTGCGTTACCAAATGCATCAACTGCAACAGTCCGTCTCGTTCAGGAGGCTGACGGCACTAGCTGCCCAGAGTAAGCCTACGCTAACTTGAAATCCTTCATAAAATTTGCCGCTACCCAGGGCATATCGGTCCTAGAAGCCCGAGTCCAGCAATGAAAGCGGAATTTAAACCTAAGTTGAAAAAGTTGTAGTCGCAACCGCCAGATGTCACCAGTCGTTAAGCAATTATTTTACCAGCTTTTCATTAATTATATGGCACGCCGAAAGCAGGAGAACTAATTAGCCTAAGTAAATGACATTATTTTTGTTCTGGTCGCACCGCATATTTTTTTGTCGAATTTTAAGACCAAAAAGTCCGAAATCTGTCGTAAAACGCCCGAGCTATGGTGCGGGACATACATACATATACATACATACATACATACAGACAAAGTGAGATGGTTTTTATTTTTCTGTGTATGCGATTATTACACAATGCTATATTATCGATATTATTGACTTTGGTGGGGGGAGGCGAAAGGTAAAATGCGGAAATTGCAGAATTGCGCAATTGGGGTGGTGAAATTACGAACTTCGTTGCATTTCGTTTACATATTTTCGCATAGCAACAGGAATAACTCGCCATTTTTTCTCAAGTTAATGACATTCAAGATGGAAATTTCCGGCCATCATTAAATAAATCCGTAATAAAATTAACATTTTTATTGCTAATTTTACTAACAAAAAACCAAATTTTAAACCATCAAAAAATAAATTCTACCAAATGCTTACTTTTATTGTTTTTTAGGGTGGTAAATTTTCCGTATTCTATAGTTCACGAAACATATTTATTGCAGTTATTATTTATTAATACACAGTTCAAGTTTCATAATGCAACCGTTGTTAATCAACAAATGAGTTATTTCCAAAACGTTGGCAGCTTTGTACCAGCGCCGCACGTATCTGACCGCATTGCCCCCATCACTGTCCTTGCAATTGGCGTCAATTGATCGGTTTGATCAATTTCGATTCAATTGATCGGCTTGCAATGTCGACGTCGACAGACGACAACGACGCCGATTACGACGACAATGTCGACAACCACCACCAAATGGCCATCAGACTATAGCTATACCATATGCCTATAAACTAGGCGAGTTGCGGTATTGGTTTTTTCTTTGCTGGCGTAGTAGAGAAATGTTGTCGTCCCTTTTATTTTTGTTCTCTTCATGATTCCGCGCTGGATATCAACTTGGGGTTTAGGGTTACACATATGGACACAGGACATACACAGGATGGAGTTACGGGTCTTGTCGACCGAGTTATCGGAGATTCGGTACACCAGACCCCACTCGAGTACTCCTCCGGCCTATTTTGCGATGGATTAGGCAAGCGCAGCACGTGACCAGTTGGATCTCTCGAACGTATGTCGAGAAAGCGACTGACTTGATGATATTCTATAGGAGAGAAGAAGAAGAAGATGTTTTGATGGATCGACCGGAGCATCAACTAAATAATATACGGAATCATCATCGCTCACGCCGCTCATCCAGGCGTATAAGGCAGCACTCTCGAGTATGTGATGGCACATATATAAGCACTAAGTATTCGAGTCGACTGTCAATTCAATCGAATCAATCATAGATAGACTACTTTTTCATTGGAATAACATCTATACCGCAGTCTTGCACGTTTTTGGTGATTTCAAATCAATATTATTTGCGGCGAATATTGCTGCGCCGTTTGAAAAGTCAACATTCCAATGTCGACAATAGTACATAGTCAAGAATGTGCATTATCATTAAACAGTTGAATATAAAATATTGGAAATGTCGACGCTCGAAATTTTATTTTATTCCCCCCCCCTATACCCCCCCATAGTTTGTATGGGGAAGGATATGAATATAAGAAGAAGAAGAAGAGTGCTAGAGGAGACGGCCAGCTTCCTGTTTTGGCCGTCTAAGCCACTCTCGGCGGGGATTTTTTCCTCCCTCCCCCATGAAAACGATGGGGTACCTCCACAGTTTTGAATAAGACGAGTTGTATGTCAAACCACAGCACGACGAAGGGGCTCATGCCGGACGAGTATAGTAGGTAGTGCTGCAACTGTATATGGATTGAGGAGCCGGCCAGCAGCAGGAAAAGCAAAAGAGCTTTTTCCCTTTTGCTGTTTTAAGGCGTTATGCCATCAGCGCTCCTCAAAAAGTCTATTTTTTTTTCCAAACTGCTAGCGTGCGCGGTCGCCTCTGAAAGCATTATCAGCAGATGCTTGTTATTGGGAGCAGAGACTATGGGAATTGTCAAAGTTTATTCAGAAGATGCCAGGGCCACATCAGCGTCTGCACCATCCATTCAAAGTGCTGGTGGCGCTCCTGTTCTTGTCTAAACAAAAAAATCTGTTTTTGTTTAGACGACACGCTAAATGGCATAGCAAACACACACAGACCACATGCGGAGAGAAAAGTAAGAGGGCGGAATTTTTATGGATTATACGGAGAATTGTAAACGCGGTGGTAACATTTTTTTAATTTTTGTAGATTTGAAATTAACGGTGAAAAAACGGAAATAGTTGACTGATGTAGGCCTTTGATATAGTATGGTGATGGGTGCTATAATGTACTGGCGTTGTGTATAGATGCGACGATTGGTGATGACAGTCGGGGGTTGACACAATGGAGCGTGCTGGGTGTCGGGAGACAATCGGCCGCCGGATGTGTCGGATGAGGTGGAGGAATAAAGATTGTAGGGAGGGAAGGAAATCATCCATTGATTCACACACAGCAATAGTGAACGTGTGTATAGATTGAAGGGATGTATCGCGGGTGAGAGAAAGGGGTTGTACATAGGAATGAGAAGGGGGGAAGTGTGAAAATCGCAGGAGACCACAAATCTGGATGATGGCAACCGCACCAACAAGAACAAGTCAGTGGGGTGTGGATGGAAGAGGTTGGCAGCAGCAGCGACGTTATACTTTGATCACAATTTCCTAACAAAGACTCTGAACGCTCCAAAAGTCGCAGAATGAATGGCACCAGCTTTTCTAGCTCTATAAAAGATAAAGGGGCTATATATTCCTTCTTCTCACCATATGGATTTGTACAGCAACGGCCAGCAGAAGAGATGGTAGCTGGCCAGAATGGGCTGCGTAATTGAATCGACTAATGGAGGTCACCCTCCGCCTATACACACTGCGGTAGAAGAACACGGCCAGCAGGAGAGAACAGGAAAAAAGGTGAACTGTACTATAAACTTATATATCAAGTCTATATAGCTCCTATATACTCTTTTATATATACTATAGTGAAACGTATATATCCGGCGCGCTGTCCTACATGTATTATAAGACCCACAGCACAGCTGTCGAGAGATCAGCCAAGGGAGGGAGGAGGACCTATATAGCGCCGCCGTCCAATTAATGAAACGAAATACGACCTTCCTGCACCATCGTCGTCGCTTATTTCCTGCATAGGTTTGGATTTCATCTCTGGCTCCTTGATTTCTT
Source organism: Daphnia pulex (assembly GCF_021134715.1). NCBI lineage: Eukaryota > Metazoa > Arthropoda > Branchiopoda > Diplostraca > Daphniidae > Daphnia > Daphnia pulex. Next base: position 2,324,337 of record NC_060021.1, on the reverse strand, counting down.
GTCGAGCGGATCTAGATCAATTTAATTTTGATTTATATCTCTGTTTTTTCTTTTATTATTTCTTTCTAGATGTGCTGTATATATTCCCCATTGTGTTATATAGATTAATTTTGGGGGGGTTGGGGGAGGGGGTTGCTGGTATAGGACTATAAGAAGGGGCTTTTGTGCTGCTGCTGGATGAGCGAGAGAGAGAAAAAGAAAAATCTGTGATGGATGGGAGGTTGATAGATTCATCACCCGGTGCGCACGACGCGCAGTCTTTGGGTTGACGTGCAAGAATGAGGAAGTTTGACCCTCCCCTTCTCTTTTAGCTCAGCTCCGGCCATGTTGTATATGGCGTGTGGGTTTTAATAGGCCATAGCATGTACAAGGACGTCTCTCTCTCTATTTCCCAGCAGCTATAGTGCATGAACAGGGACGATATACTCTACTACAACATGTATTGGATACAAGTTGCACAAGAGCAGAACCGTCATGGAGCCGCGGGTCTGAGGACCGCGTGCTGATGCAAGAGACGTCTCATTGTCGGTAATGGGTCCATTGATGGATACCAAAACGAGAAAGAAGAAGAAGAACCAGAAGAAGAAAAAGGAAAAGGAATTGACACTGAACGCACGTGACCGTCAACAAAGTGCTAATAGGCCTAACTAGCTATGCAGCATATGTAGAGACGCCCTTCCGGAAATACATTGACGTCATTGGTGCTCTCCATATCATTTGCTATTTACGCCGAATTTGTAATTATATAGTTGACTTTTGTACTATTATATTAATTCTGGACAAGAGCAATAACACGTGAATTTTAATTACAACAGCCTCAGCCAACATTTGAAATGTCTGTAATTATTGGACAGAGTCTACTCTGTTTGCGCTGTTTTCTCTACACTCGTCCCGGCTGATGTTGAACTGCGTCTTTACCAAATTTAGACGCAACCGGGGACGCAACGAGCCGGGCCGAATAATAATCGGATGTGCACGATTCTTATTCCACTTTTGAAATGAGCGCGTGGGCCCGCGCTCTGAAATGTTTCATCTCGTCTCCTTGCGTGTTTAATTGGATTTGGACTCGCTCAGCCAAAATCCTGCACAGCAAACACAAAAAAACAACAACAGGCCTCCTATATATATAAATTCAAAATGATGAGACATAATAATAAAATGAATAATCCAAAGAGAATAAATCCAACCAAGGGCATTAGATTTTTCTTCTTTCTCTCTTTTACGTTGTTGGTTGTGTGGCGCAACTGAGACGTGAACACGCAGGAAAGGTGAAATTACAGACGGACCAGTAGCAGCAACATGGCGGGCTTCTCTCTTTTGGCTGGCTAGCAGCAATAGGGGCTACCAACTACGCGGACGCGGATGAATTGTTTGCAGCTGACCGAACGCTTTGGTTTCTTTTAATATCAAATCTACATAAAAAACATCTTCCACTATAGCAACAGCCCACAATCCAAAAGGGGTTTATATATTTACGAGGAATAATAATCATCCAACATTCTCTCTTCGCGGTGGATCATGTTTTTGTCGCTCTGATCCGCGCGACCCAGCAGCAATGCTACGGGTATATATACGTATGTCTCCCCCTCTCTTGCTTCTTTTCTTATGTAGACTGTGCACAAGAGCAGAGCAGCAGAGAGTCTATTATAAATGTATAAGGCGCGGACAGCAGCGATGCGATCATATTTCCTGGTAGAATTACTGCTGCTGCCCGCTGAGAGCAGATTGGATTGGGGGTCGTCGCATCGTCTTGGGTGCTGGGAGCGCATGTGGGAAATAAATAGACACAAAGCAGCACAACATCTAAAAAGCGTCCGATATAGAAGCAGATCTATACTATATACTATAAAGCATCAGAAAAGGATATAGAAAATAACGCTGGAGCGAATTGAAAAAATACATCTCTCAGAAACTGCTGGGCGCTGGCCATGCAGCAGGAGGGAGACCAACAACATGTATGAGGAGACGGCCAGCCGGACATACAAGTTTGTTTTTTTCTTCTTTTTTATGGATCTATATCGAATAAAAAGGGCGAATGCTTATATAGCCTATATAGGTAGAAATAGACGACGGACCTCTTTCTCTCTCTAGACTGAATGGAGGGCCATCAAGGGCCACCGAGAGTGACCATCAATAGACTCTTCTTTAGCCCCGGCCGGCCGCACTGCTGTGTGTCTCTTTTTTCTCTCCCATCCCCCCGTCAATATACAACATGCACTCTCGTACACTCCTCTAGAAAATTATGAGGGGCGGAAGAGACTCCATCAAAGGCAGAGACGAATGTGCAGCACTGTCCCTTTTTTTACTTATTCCTTTCCTTGCTGGATGCACTGGACCTTCTCTCACAGGACTAGTGTGTATGTGCTGGACGTCAAAGCCGAATTGCTATAAAAGACTTATTCATTGGAGCGCAGTATAGAGACGTGCGTACACGCGTTTTTAGCGCGGCCAGCAGATGTTCATCGTTGACGGACGTGTGGGCTGTTTGGAATTCAATTCCAGCACAGCAAAAACTCCCGGCGAAAGAAAAAAAGAAAAACCGATGCATTATTACACATCTACTTCCGAGAGGAGTAGATATCAACAGCTCGATTGAGATTTGATGTGGCCGGCCTGATGCCAGCGGCGGCTTCTTCAGTCGCCACTTGTTCCCAGCAGAAACTTTATCGAAGAAAGTTGCTGCGCTGGAATCCGCTGGAATCGAATTTGAGCTGTTGCTGATTGTTAGTGCTGCGCTCCAAGCCGCACCGCTCGTCGACCGACGACTGTACCAATCAGCTAATTAAAAGAAACGTTGAAAGCTATTCGCCTCGATGGCTGTTGGTATGTCGGAGAGTCTATCGAGCAGTGGCTTGACGTCGTTTGCTGCTGATGGCTGGGAGCTAGAAAACGAGGTTGGCAAAAGAGCTCAAGGGGCCGCCGCCATCACTGCCGAGCGCCAACACTGCTATATGCTCCCACCGCTCCTGTGTGTGAAGGTGCCAAGTTATAATATTTCTTTTTCGGGTTTTGAGATTTCCCCCCTAGACGAGTTGGCTGACAGCAAAGTATAGGCAGAAAAAGAAAAGAGAAAAAGAAAAGAAAATGTTGTCTGATATTGGGCGCTCATCATCACGCGTTTGCTGGAGTAGTGCGCGTAAATCAACATCCCGCGCCAAAGTGCAGCAACACAGTCGCCGGACAAGTTTTCATCTGATACGCCCTGCTGCTGTTGACAACCGTAAGACGTTGAGAGACCTGGATGCTGTGCACACGGACGTCATCGTGTTGCTGCTGTTCGAACGCAAAAGCCCAGCGATGCTGTGGGGATATCAACTCCCACGAGAGGAACTGTCAAGAGCATAACGTTGCAGCTCTCCGCCGATCGTCGGAAATGTTGTGCTGCTCGTTGGCGGACCTCTCCCCCCTCCGCCGATGGACAGAACTGAGCGCAACTCGGAATAGACAATACCAAAGAGGATACGCTATAGTACCATATGAAAAATGAAACTCGGCCGTTAAGTGAAGAGTTACATGTCCATATCAAGATTTATAGTATAGAGCAGTTATTTGGTAGTAGGCCCTATGTAGGTCATAACTTGATGTGCCTGTATAGAACTTACGTGAAATAAATAGGTCTACATGGCTGCTTCTATTATATAATAAGAGCCAAAACAAGTCGATCTCTCTCCAGCAGCACTTTTCATTTTGAAACTTTTGCTCGTCGTCCTTATATTCCCTTTTAACATTTATAAATGCGTCTGTTGGAGCTATACATAAATGAGCAATGATTTCAAAGTACTAAATAACAAATCAGGATGAGAAATGCTACTAGAGAGAACTGTTGGCTTCTATTGCGTATAAATATAGTTCATAGTTCCTGCGCTATTTCCCGGTTGCTGCTGTTGCTGTGTATAGCCGAAGCGAGTGGATGTATATAAACTTTTCTTCAAAAATGCATCGACGCTGGCAAACTTTATATAGACGACGCGCTATCAGCCAAACTGTGTACCTACTAAGCTCAAAGTGAAAGGTTACATTTCCGACGACGAGCTTTTCAGCTATTCACGTCATGATTTCATCATGCTATGGGGATATTCATGACTTTCCAAACAAGCAAACGCGATAGGATTGACGGAGATATACCAACATGGGCGTAGGCCGTCTTCATTGCACCGACTCTTTTCTCTGCTCTCTATGTGAGGTCGCTGGATGCTGTGGAATATTATATAAAGGCATCAGCCAATCATTAATAGAGCTCTGCTGCTCCGGTGTGGGTCGCGCTATATATTCCATAGACATGGGCGGATCACAACAACAACACAGCTCGAGTTGTTTATATTCGTGAAAGAAATCATTCAAAAAGAGCACAGCGGAAAATAAATGGCTTTGTGGCTGTGATTACAAGATGTGAAATTAACAAATGGCTCGTCTAATAGCATTTATTTTTCTTTCTATACGAAATCAATCATATCGGACCGAATACTCACGGCGCAGCGCAGTCGTGATGCTTTTTATATTCTTATTCCGAAATTGCCTGGTTTTTTCTTATGTAATATATTCCTTATTCGGTTGTTGTTGTGTACAAATATTTGACAGTAAAAGAAAGGCTTACAAGTACTTGTTTGCTTCTACATACAACGGTGGGGGGAAAAACAGGTTGGTGGGCTCTCGGCACAGCGGGACTGATGCCGCCGATGTGCGTTTTGTTTCTGGGTGTCAATCGCTCCACCTTTTTTCGACCCTTTTTAGACATTTTTTTGTTTTCCTGTTTTTCTTCTTTTGTTTTTTTCCTTTTTTGAGGTTCGGGCTGGGCTGCGCCATGTGTGTGGTTCTCAGACCGCACACGTCGAAAAAAAAATCCCTTTCCCTTTCACTATGTATATTATTTTTCAATTTGGGTTCGTCTGTGTTTGTGCTGTCTGTAGTTTGTGTTATTGTTGTTTCATCATTTTCCGAGGTTCCCCCATTTTCTCTTTGTTTTCCTTCTTTCGCTAGAATAACCAAAGATTTTTTTTTTTTTAATAGTTCTGGTTCTTTTTTCGTTGAAGGGAAATGAAGACTAACGAGAAGGGAATGAAGCTAGCCAGGCAATAATCTACTATACAATGATACAAGATGTGTGCGGCGGCGGCAATCACCGGCAATCACAGCAGCAGATCCTGAGTACTGCCAAGTATGACTTGGCACGGGTCCAGCCGCCACCTCGTCATTTGGCTATTTCATCGTGAATATAACCCAAAAAGAAGAAGAAAATCAAGAAAGAAAAGATGAAACGATATATTCGTCGGGGCCTCGCCGTGTATGGCTCGAATCGCACAAGCATATAGACACATTGAATCAATCACTGCTGCGACGGCCAACAAATAACCATCCCAGCACCGTCGCTATATACAGCAGCGCATTGGGTTATTTTTCTCCGGTTGTGTGTATACATAATAAGTTTCCGTATCGCAGATCACGTCCGCGTCAGCTGGATACCTACAAGAGCTTGGCGCCACCAGCCAAAGGGGAAAAAGAAATAGAGTCTAAACGGCCGCGTGCGCTCGTCTAAATAAGGGAATCGAGAACGACTACACATAACCGGCATAACCCATTCGTCTCATTCCAGTTTGTTGTTGTAATACAAGAGATGAGAGACGTGTGTGTGTGTATAGTCGGCGCTAGCTGCGCTTCTATAATAAGAATCACAAAGTATATGCACCGAAAAATCTCTTTGGGTGGTGGTGGTGGTGATGTTCTTCTTTCCTATTCTTTTTTTTGCTTCGCTTATTTTTCTTTTCTTTTCATCGTCAAAAGAATAAAATTAGAACTGGGTTGCATCAGGATCATATCGTTGGATGTCTGGTCATTTTCCTTTATCTGATGGATGTATACTACACGTTTGACTATAGGTCTATAGCTGTTTCGTATTTTATATTACAGCCATCATCACGCTGCTGCTTGGCTTTGAAGGTTATTTGTCGCGACGGCAGACCGGGAAAAATTAATAAATATCAGCGAGTTGTTTTTTTTTTCACATTTTTCGCCAAAAAATCGCAACCGTAGAAATAGATGAGTTTTAAAAAATTGTATCCCGAATCGCTGCCGTCAGTTGGCCTGGCTCGTTGCCAACGCAGAGGGAATATAGACACACAAATAAAAGCACCAGGCTCTCTCGAATACAACTGCAAGTGATTCGTCTTGTATAGACTCATTCATCAGCGTAAGAAAGAGTAGCAAGTGTATAGCTACAAGTCGAGCAGAGTATATAGTCTACTTTTACTATAGCACAGATATCTAACTTTTTGGGAAACAGATGCTTGATTGGATAGTTTCGGCGCCGACAAGTTCTTCATTCGCTCCGGCAAATGAAATATGTACGAGAAGAGAACGACGAGTTTCTCCCGACATTTCCCCCTCCAATCCCTGGCGCTATATAACTGATGCTTTCAGTAAATATATATAAATTGAGCTCCACCTACTGCAGCTCCAGGCACTCTAATACACAACAACAGCATCTCTACCGGGATGTATAATCTGATATAGATTATACAACAGGTAATACCTATAAAAAGAAGAAAAGCAACGCCGACTATGTCGACCTTTTGAAAATGTCGCCAACTATATCCAATAATATCAGCTTAATCGATATACACTCTTGGCACATAAAGATATGTTTCCGCTCCATAACTAGATCTAGGATAGAGTTCACTGCACAGATTTAGAACGTAGATAGTAGTTGCCTATGTATACGTGACTCATTTGTCCACAGACACGAGCCGGAGGGGGGAATAGCATTGTATAAACTTGTGGGTTTACAATCCAACGACGACGAGGCGCTCCTTTAATGAGTTGCCATCAAACTGTGTGCTACGTCTATAAACTACACATACAAGAGCGCCCGTGCCGTGCCGTACTGGGAGGACTATGTGTCGCCCAATCAAGTGACGCAAACACAGCACAGCACAGACTTGGATGACTTGCTGCTTTGAATAGTATTTAGCGCTGCTTATTAGTTGCTTGAAGATGAACAGGCCTCGGAGCGCAGGGGTCGATGCATAATAATAATAACATCGGCGACTCCCCAACTCGAATATGCATAGACTATAGATATGCTAATTGGATGTCAGGACATCTATAAAGGCGTTTTCCTAATGAACAGTTTCGTCAACAAGAGGAATTTCAGGATCCAATCCTGCTCTATAGCTATATACAATATAACCTACGATGTTCATTGTCCATAAGTCACGGAGACAATGTTTTTGTTTGCTGCACAGCATGTTTGAATGCCCCCGGTCGTTGTGTGTGTGTGTTCAACTGCTGATATGTGTTTCTCTCTCGTCTGACTCTATAGCTATAGACTGTGTGTTCAAATAGCACAAGTAGCGCATTTATTAGAGGCTGATATTTGTACTAGGCCTACTATACTTTTGTGCAATATAAGAGTTACTAGTTGGGAGCAAATAGACAACATTATCGGGTGATGTGTATACGAAAGAGTCGTTCAATTTTCTCTCTTGTCTCATATAAAGAGATATAGAGAGGGCCAGGTCACCGGTAGATAGAATTAGCAGGGGTGTGTAAGAGAAATCGACGTGCTGGCTCCATGACTCGAGCGATAGATCGTCTCCCTATGTGCTGTTGGATGCTGCTGTGACGAGGCGTTTTCTTCGATATCCCCCAAAGATATACTCCCGCTGCTCTTTTTCAATAGAGCCATGCTGCACAGCTCATGCATATTTCCTACATCCACGTCGATGCTGACTAGGCGATATACGTCGAAGGCCCTCGTATTTTCCCTTTTCTTTTCTCTCTCTGCTGCTGCGTTATTTCTTCTATTTTTCTGTTGCTGAGCGCGTAAATGCCTCGCCAGTTTTTCAATCTTTGTCACCGTTTTTAAATAGACATGTTGTCTTGTTCGACAGTCGCAGACTCTTGTGTGTGTACACCTACACATTCTTCGACTCCATCAGGCTCTCTTGTATATAAAGAATGAGACGGGCCTTCTGCCTTTTCTATGTCAATTGCGTGATGGAGAGACGTGAGCGTTCCAGAACGCGGCGTCTATTATACCAAGCATCTCCTCAACTAGACCTATAGTGGCGCATTAATCAACTCGAAAAATATAACTTTGATGGAATGCGCTAAATGTAGAAATCAAGATACTTTTTAATTTGTTCAAATTCAAATTTATTTTTATAATTTTATTTTGTCTCGTTGCAATATCAAAAGGACATTTTTAATGACCCTCTTTTCTACGCAACTATAGCCGTAATATACACGACTCTTTGAGTGCGAGCATATTATATCCTCCCCCTCCTCTGAACCCTATAAATATACCTTAGACCAATACGAAGCTACTTCCGTCATTTGAAAAATCTGATTAAATTGCGCGCTCAACACGCCAACCAGTTTTACAAGTACTCGAGTGGAGAAACCCCAGTGACTCTCGTTTGATTGGTTGATAGTTGCTCGGCATATCGGGTGGTTGAACTCGAAATTATAATGGCGAAATATCTATAAGAAATGTCTACGTGTATTTATAGTCTAGAACTTGCGTAATGATTTAGCTGAAAGAAATGAAATCAAAAGGGTATGAAGAACAAACTCCATTTTTATGTAAATAAGGTGAGTAGGTGTATACAAGTATTGATCCGACTCTGGCTGATGTGTTTTAATGAACTTGGACTGCACGGCACGTCTATTTGATTTGTTCAATGATGAAGAATCTGTTACGAATGAGATCTGGATTGGGCCTTGACTCGGAACTCCGTCACTATGGATGCTGTTGCTGCGCCGTGTAATTCCAATAAGTTAACCGTTTGCCAGCAGATTGGGGCTCCATCACTTTCTTAATTGGAAAGAGAACTGTTCAAATAAAGTTTTTGGCAGTTGTCGTCGTCGCTGCTGTGTATAGGAAAGCCTATTGAACCAGAATCCGGAAATTATAATAAAGGCAAGCGCATTTGTTATATTTGTTCGTGGAAATTGTAAATCAGCTTGAAAATTTAGCCGGGAAATCCTCCTTCTCTTGTATCCAGTTAATTGCCTATATATATTTATTTGACATTTTCAATTACACGTACGGTGAATGCGGGGTTTTAATTATAGTATTCAAATGATGTATTATATGTGATTCAAAGTTATACGCCTCTCGTATATTTTTGTTTACTGATGTAACCCAATATCACCTGCTTGCCGATGCACAGCCACAAATATTATTTGTTCCCTCTTGGATTCACCAGAGGGTCCTGGGGGGTCTTATTATATTGGGCCGGTTTCTTACCAAACGGTTTTGTGGACATTTTTACTTTTAGCTCAGTGCAGCAACTTGTTGAGAAAAACTATTAAATACTAAAATAATCCCAATCCGTTCAGCGGATGTCGCGAGCTAAACTGAGAAAAAAGGTTTGATCGTTTTTTATTGGTTTGTTTAATTAGAAGAGGGTCGATTTCTAATAATTGCTATCGATATCTTAAGCTAATTAGAATATTAGTGTCGTCTGCTTTCATTTTGTTGCAATTTTACCAGCAGTTTCGGTTTCGAAATAGACTAAAAGAGACAAAGTTTAAGATTTCAAAGCAAATGAAAAGTTACGTGGCTGCACGAAAAATAGCAGTACAAATCAAATTACAAAAATTTGATCGTCGTGTAAACTCTGGTGGTGTCGTGGCTCACTGGCTCTTAGAAATACAATCGCCTAATACACACTCCAATGACTTCATGCTGTTTGGCGGGAAAATAAAATGAAGTTGACAAAAAGAATGATGATGGGAGAAAAGGTAAAAGAGTTATAGCCTGTTCCAAATTTTTGAATAGTTAGTTTCTGACTAGCCTTTTACTGCATTTAACTATCATTCATGATGTAAACCTTCTGTCAATGCACGTGGCAGTTTTTCGCACTTTCTAACCTTTTTCTTTGTGCAGATTTGATTCCTGAACCAGCCGACGTAAGAAACAAGATATTCCAGTTTTGCTTCTGCTGCACCTGTCATCACAGCAACAATCTCAGCATCACCACTTGGGTAAATAATTTTCAATACTTTTATTCCTGTGACTTGCCAGTTAATTTCTCATTTTCAATTTTGCCTTACTTGTTGTTGTCTCAATATTTTTCGTGACTCAGTTTTTATTTTTCATATATATAAACAGCTTCCCTGTTGATTGGAGATTCTACCCATGGCCGAGCTACGTATCTCTTCCTTCCTCTCCCTTTCTTTAAATGTCCTCGTGTACATTTCATGTGAATGTGGGTGTATTCACGAGGACCCCTCTTTTCTCCCTATATCCCGCCTGGTGGATTCAACTTTTCAGCGGATGGATGGATGGATCACTTGTGGATGGATGCCTGGCTGAATTTCCCAGGCTCAAAGGTAGGAAAAACATTTATCTCTATCTTTCCTTTTTGATTATTGAGTGGGCGTTGATTGTAAATCGTTACCGAGTACGATTACTCCTGAACTATGCGATTATTGACTGGAACTGTTTTTTTTGCCGTTGACTCGTTCAGGGTTCATTAAATAGCTCATAGGACGACTACAGATCTGAGGCTTGTTTTGTTTTGTACCTTACAACTTTGTCTGCTTGTAACAAGTCAAATTTCAAATTATTTGAACTTGAACACTTTGATCAAAGTGGAAATTTGATGGTTAACTTTATCCTGCTGCCACACGGGCGCACCTCCTCGTCCAATACTTTAGTTCCTTTTAAAAGATGGTCCCCAACTCAAAAGCGAAGAAAATGTCACAGCTGCATTGGAATAGACATTAGACATTCGTCAATGATGGAGATAGCACGCCAAGTATTTCCCCTGTTGGCCACAGCATCAGTTTTTCAGCTCTCTCGCGAGACTCGTCGTCGTCCATCACGCATGTTTCAGTCCCGTGTATTTACGTAAGAAACAATAGGCTGTTGTGTGTGTGGGTAGAGAAAGGCAAGAGGAACCAAACAGGTTTTCTTCTTTTTCTTATTTTTGGGGTCCTTTCTCAAAGATTCATCGATCCACTGTGACATATCTTACAACTTTGTGCCTTCAATTCGTTGACAAGGGGACAAACGCTGGGGCCTTGGGATTACTGGGAATGCCTGGAACGTTATATCCGTGACCAAAACAAAACGCGCTTTCTCCTCTCTCGGTCCTCTTTTTCTCCTCCTTTTTTCGATCTTGGCAGTTGTCGACGATGAATGATACAAAGCCAAAAGACGAAGAAAAACGTGTAGATATTTGCTTGCTATACAGACACCCCCACACGTATGTATTAATATACACATATGCACTATGCCCTGGTATTAGATATACCTACGCACTTACCAACTTTTGGGAAGACATCAGCTATCGTCTATTATGTATTTGTATGTAGACGTGCGTGATGGTGAGGAGGAGGACTGATTTTCTATTTCTTCTTTTTCTTTGAGAAAGTCTCAGCCACCGAGAGATTGCGCCCAGTCACAAATCACGTCGCCGAGTTCTTGTGTGTGCTGTGTGTGCGTTGGAAATCATTATGAATCACCCGCCCTATGGCGAATCATATTTCCACATCATTTTCGATATGAACATTTGACGTCACCCCCTCCCCCTTCACCCACAACAATCAGCCATAGAAAAAAACACCTTTAACCTTTTTGAAAACAACCTTTTTGACTGCGGGATGCATTACAGATGGGGAGAGTTGACTGAACATTTTATGATGGGGAGAGAAAAATATGAATAGCCACAACACAAAAAGGAGGAAAGAATGACATGGGATTGTATAGGAGATTTATCAAACTCTCCAGCTAGAAATAAAACAATATCCCCTTTTTCTATAGAGAGAAGAATGTTTTATTCCCTTTTTCGTCTTTTTTGCCAAACATAAAAATGATTGAGTTGTCAATAATGACGTAGAGAAATCACCATCACCGGCAATCCATGTCCACCCACCCTAATGTTTCGTCTAAAAGCTGTCTACACTTTGATTTCACACTAAAAAACCAATCGCTAAATTCCTAAGCTCTTTCTTTTATAATGTCGCCCCAAACGCTCTTGTCGATACGCGATTTCAGTGTATCATAAACCTTGGCGGTTTTTTGTTTTTAAACGTGAAAGTATCAAAGCCAAATCCTTATTTATAGCCAAAAAAGGTTTCAACATGCTGATCTCGATAATCTGGAAGGAGCTAATCGACAAGCATCTCCCGGCCGCGATCGATCCATACACATCCGCACGGTACATGTCTTTTGGCATGGAACGACACTGCGTTTCTCTCTTCTCTAGCGCTGTATATCTAAGTCTTATATAATCGAAAAAAGCTTTTGGGGGGAGGAAATGCTGTACGCTCGGTATAAATGGGACCATTATTCGTGATGAGGTGATTTCTAGAGGGGCGGGGATCTAATACAGCGAAGGAAGGAAGAAGAAGAAGAAGAGCCGTTTGTTTCGACTCTGGGCTCTGCAGTTACCGAATAATCCGCTCCTCTCTTTTTCGTATGGCGATTCGGTGCGTGATAAGAGGGTAGGGAACCCTGTCGTTGATGAGGGGACACAACCAGTGAGGGTGGAGAGGGGAGGAAAAAAATATAGCTTTTTTCTCTTATGTGAAAGAGCTTCCAGTTGGCAAAACCATCAGGAAAGATAAAAAGAAACGAAAAAGGAGAGAAAAATCATAAAAATATAAGAGTCTGGTGTATAGTATTATAGAGGGTGAGGAGAGCTATTATATATACAACGCGGGGAGTATGAAAGGATATAGATATACAGCAGCAGCACACTTGCCGGGGGTAAAGTCTAAAAATGTCACGCTATATAATATCCACGTATGTTTTCGTTCCAGAAAGTCGATAGCGCTCACGCAACAGAATGATTCATCAAAGCTTATTTTACACCGAAGTCTAACAACCACTCGACGCTTGATTTCAATTTAAGAATATAAGGGTGTGCGATCTTTATACATAGTATTCCCTGTTGAATTGGGTTCCATCAAAACCTCTGTTCTAATATTCCAGTTAGATTGTTCGCGCGGAGATTCTCGAAAGGAAAAAATACAGACAAGATAAGACAACGAGGATTGGATGAGTATTTGATTCCGGCCCAAGACGACGAGAGATGCGTGAAAGCAGAGGGAAACTCTTTGGTCCTGGTTTTGGATCGCTTGATGTGCAAAGCTAAGGCTGCTGCTGGGGATTTCCCTATATAGCTTCCATTTGAAAAGCCTCTCTCTTTCCTTGTTTAGCCAAACGTGTGTGTGTTGTCTATCTCTCTCTCTCTCTCTCCAGTATCTCTCTCCCCTCATTCTTACTGTCCTTCCAATTTGAGCGTAGGAGGACTGGGCCGGAATAGACAATGAACTGGATTACATGACCTATCTCTATGTATATGCTCTTCGGCGTCTGTATGCTACTATCATGCACTACATCTCTCTCTATACCTTGATGCTCTTAGCCGCACCTCACGCCTTAGATTCTCCGCCTTACATTTATCCGAATCTCGCCTGTGCGCCAGCTTGTTTCTATAGAGAAAGAAAAAGAGTCTACAAAGCTTTTCGGATATTTCTTTTTCTTTCTCCCTCTGCTCTTTTCTTCTTCAAAGGGATCGACAGGATACGTCGTCGTCGTCGTCGTCGCAGCCAAGAATATAATACAGCGCGCCAGCGCCGGCATAATATAACTACACATACATTCTGATTTCGACGGCATGAAACATTCATGCAGCACTCGGCACACAGCGCAGCGCATACGCCGACGAATCACCAAATAGATGTGACTGGAATCGTTACAGATTTTTCAGTGGCTCAGACGAAAATTGAGGTTTATTCAGTCTGGAATATAACATGCTCGATGCGAATCATTTCCCTTTTTTTCGCTAGAAATATTCCCGCAAAAATTGGCCAACGTCATTTCTCATCTTTTCGGCGTCGTCCTAAACAGATCAATGCGCTATAACATCTTAGACATTAGACTTTATGCTTAGACATTGGAATGGTGATTTAATATTTTTGGGAAGATTGTATCTACTGTATAAATACATTTTAAGAAAAAAGAAGAATGTCGATCAATTAAGTTGCCTTGGAGAGAGAGATAGATAGACAGTGATTCAAGGGAAGCTAAAGTTGAAAATAGAGCCCAGGATATTTTTTCTCTCTAATGAAAACGGCAATCTTGCGGCAATCTTGAGTGTGTTCTAGACGATGGGAGCGCGCGTTCCTGGCTAATTTCCAAGTTTGCCGGTACTACTACCATGTAGAAAAGGGGGGACGACGGGTGTGTGTGTACAGCTCGATGGATGAGAGAACACCAAGAAGACGAGGAAGTAAAAGAAAAAGGAACTGGGCGATGGCGGAAGGAATGGAGGTGGAATAGGGAAAAAAGAAGAGCTCGTTATCTCTTATACATTTTAGGTTGCAGCTAAGGGATCGAAAATCTAAGCGAAGGGAAATTCACTGGCGCGCGCGAGTATATTTCGTCGTCGTCGTCGTCGTGAAACAAATTCTAGAGATTCTTTAAATACATCTCCCAGCGTTCAAGACGTACTATATACCCCTCGTCGCTACGGGAAAAAGTAGTAATGTTGTTAAAGGGAGAAATATAATGGGACAAGGCTAAGAGGATTCAATCAAGGCGTCAAAAATAATGGCAACTCTCTTTTGATCCGGTTTCTCTCTCAAGAGTTCATCTCTTATATACCAATTTCTATTACGTATAAGGGGGTTAAACAAGAAAACAAAAAAAGGATGAAGAACTATCGTCGCCTCTTATATTCTCGTCGGTATATAGAAGGAAACAACCGCACGGAATGAGAACTAGAAGCTTAGACGAGCTGCTAGCCTAATTGAATGAGTCGCAAGCCTACTTGTTACTGCGCTGTGGCTAACGAGAAGACAACTCTTATATAGACTACTGCTGCCTATTTCACGAGCCAAGATTCCTGCGCTTCAGCTTTCCCGAAACATTGATTCGAAATGACGTGATTAGAGTTGGGAGTCGTCGAATTTTTGTTAGCGTTTAGTTCACAAGTCTATAAATATAATCATCACCCGTGTGTGTCTATAGATTGGGTCTCCTGTCGTGCTAGAAAAGGGAATTCATTTCCGAATTTGTCTGATTATTATATAAGACGAAATATACATAACGAATAGATTTCTATAGACAGTGGTTTGATTAGTCTAGAATTTAGGGACGACTGACCGAGTTGCGCTGGACACTGCTGACATGTGGTAGACCAGCCAGTTTGATCGATCACCCAAAAAGTCTGGGAAAATAAAACAAAATAAAAATCAAGGGAACTCATTTTTTTTCCGTCAGCGCCAAGTAGCCATCACTTGGTCCATTATCAAACACGAAAGAGAAAAAGGCGAAAAATAGATGGTGGTTGCTGATTATAGACAAAACTTGTTATATACAGACAGCAGCAGTGAAGAAACAAAACAAAAGGAACTTTTCGGTTGAGAAAAAGAAAGTGAAAAATCGTGATGTGACTCTGATAAAATAATGGTCGATCTAAACCAGTCCCTCTTGTTAGGAGATTGTCACTTTTATTTTCCCCCCTCAACCTTGTTAGTACTCTGATCGTATAAGACGCTCACGAACATCTCAAACTCGGGATTTTTCTTCTTTTTCCTTTCCTTGAGCCAATTGCTGTGGAGACACAAGTACTACTAGATGAACGTGAGTTCACTGTTTGATCTGGTTTATAACTTTGATAGTTTCTTCTTTCATTTTCTAGTTTTCTGATTTTTCTTTTCTATTTGCTTGATTTTTCCTCTTCAAAATTTGAGAGTTTTATATATACTACCAGTGGCGACGGCACCAGTATGTGTGTGCCGTCCGTTGCTATCAATTATGTTAATTCTCCGATTCCCCTCTCTATACTCCCAACTAGTTCTCTGAGACTGAGTGATCCATCCTCTCTGAACTTCCTATCAGTTTCTCACTCTCTCTCCCCCGCTCCGTTTCGCTTCCAGTCTTTTGATTTTTCAAAAAGTAGATTGACTCACCCCTCTCTACTCTTTTCCCCATTGCTGCTGAGGGGGAGAGATCTGTTAGGTAAGAAAAAAATGATGATTGCTACTCCGGATGGAATCGAGTGACTATAGCCCACCCCAAACGACGACAGCATCAAACACCATTTCAATTCCTAATTGGGTTTGTCGATTTCTTTTCATTCCTCCCCCTCACTTTTTTCCTCTCTTTCCTCTCATTTCGTGTTATTTTTTATTCTGGGTCCCTGTATGCCTTCGAATTGATGGCTGAAGAACTCAAGCGTAAAAATAAGATGAGCTCGACAATAGGGCAACAACTGCGCACGCTGTGACGGTGCGGAGAGATCAGATGGCAATCAGTTGATGTAGTACGGGTCAAACATCTACTTTGACGTCCACTTCTTACGTGTGTTTATGTTTATATTCCCCATCGTGATGGAGACAAGAGTCTTTCGGAGAATGTTATATCCCCCCCCCCCTTCTCGTCTATAATAGCGCCGCTCGTTTTTAATTAAAAAGAGAGAGACGATACCTTCATCATCATCGTAGCAAAAACATCCAAAACTGCGCTGTGTCTATCGATCGGATATAGGTATGGATCGCCCAGGATATAATAGCGTTAAGAGTATTTTATTTGATGGTTATGTCATATCGTATAGAGACGATTATTTCAACAACATGAAAATAAAGTTGGTGTTTTTTAAATATTCATGGACGAAATTGAAAAAGAAAATGAACGACTCATAATATAACCGGTTATATAGTGATCCTTAAACTTTTGACGATCATCATCATCTTCTACCTAAAGTATTCCTTGGGATATTTCGTGAGAGTGAAAAAAACAAAAGAAAACGACGCTGTTCTCTTTTTGGTTGTTTTTTCAAATATTTATTTTGATCCCCCAATATCCCCCAATATCCCCCCAGATGAGATGGATGTCGTCATCCCAAAAGCAGCAGTCGGAACAACCAATAAGCGATTAAATTTGTCATAAAGCCAATCTCTGTTTGATTTGGTGTGGCAGAGTGACTCTTGAGCCACAAAAACATCAATGCATTTTCAATGAAATTCAGAGGATGTCGGAGCTTACCGAGTTTGCCTTATATATCTACGACTTCCAGCAGTATAGGATGCTTGACTTGTCTATATCTTCTTTTGCGATTCGGCGGCTTGTTTCTTATATTATATGAAATGTATATATTGCGGATATATTGTTCTTCCCCTCGTTCACCCTCAAGGGTCCGATTTGAAACATTTTATTCCTCGGCGATCTATTTCTCTCTCGCGATAAAACACCGAATTTCCCTGTGTGATGTTTTGACGAGATTAGCTGCCGAATCTTGTCGTGATTCCGGCTACCGTACATATCATATAATATAATAACACCCCTTGAAGTTATACTGCATCTGTGTTATATTTAAGGTTCTTTTTTTACAATTCTTTTTCTAGCCGCCTGCCATATACAAATTGTTTCATGCCAGCGCCTCAAAGGGTCTCGTCTATAATATAACGAAGGGAGGGTATACTTCATAGACCCAACAGAAAAAAGTTGAAGAGGGTCGAAATCATAACCGTGGAGAGAATAAGCTTTACATCTCTTTCTCTTATTTTCTGGCCATAGATTTTACAGTAAGAAATTTGGAACGCCCGACTTTCGCTGTGGGGGTTGATGGGAGATTCCATAAAACAAGGTCGAGGGGTTATTATATTTATTATTGGACGTGTATAGCGATAGGCATCGCGCAGTTGTACTCTGCTGGGCAGAGATCAGTTCGATGATGGCAATAATATAGCAGACAATAGAAAACCTTGTGTACAACAGCGCGGTTGATTATTATATGTCTAGGCCTATTGAAAGAGATGCTGTCGGCTATTATGTACACACACACACACACACACAAACGGAGAGAATTGCGCAGAGGGATATGGAGGGGAATAAGAGATCAAGGGGGAAAAATAAAGGCCTGGTTCGACTGTGGGTTCGACTGAAGGGGGAAAAATGGAACTACCAGGTGCTGTGTTCTTGTGAAACGAGCTGTGTGGCCAGGGCTGCTGCGGCTGCTGCTGGAGGGTTTTCTCATTTTCCCTTTTTGCTTGGTCATTGATGACACAGTGAGCTGGACTCTGTGCTGGGTGTGTGCTGGAGTCTCTTTTTCAATCTCTTCTTCTTTCTTTTTTTGTTTTCTTTTCCTCTGTGTGTGACGTGAACTATACACAGAGGATTTCTGCTTCCATTTTCTGCTGCGTCGACTTGGCATATAGGAAAAGGGGCGAATGGAGCTGTCGCTCGCCTCTTCTGTTGACTCTTTTCTTTCCTTTTTCCCCTCTCCAATATTTGGTAAAAGCCGGACGCGCCCGAGCGCCCGAGCCAAATGATGAGCTATAGGCCGGTCCGTGCTATGCTCACTCTCCCCCCGTGTCCACAGCATCTGAGCCACCGGAAAACTAAAAAGTGATGCCACAGTTGAAGCCGGGCGGGCAAAAGAAGAAGAGTCTATACACAAGGGTTGGTGCAATCCGATCTGGTTTTGTCTTGTTGACTTTTTCACGAGTTCATCAAAACGAAAACGGTCGTCGTCGGAGAAGAAAAGAAAAAGAAGAAGAAGAAGAAAAACATTACGGAGAAACAAACAACCCAACGATATTGACTCGGCCATAGACTTGAGAAATCAAAGGTCCTTCCAAGTGCTCTGGCCGTCGTTGCTGGAAGTTGTGTTGTCTGCTCTCTCCAACTTTCTTTTCAATAAGCCCCGGTCGTATTCTATAGCAAATCGACGACGTTTTTACCTCCACACCGATCCATCTTTCGCCCTGTTGACGAGTCAAAGAAAATAACTTGAAAGTGTACAGTATGTACATTTTAACCCCAGAAAAATTGGACAGGAAATAGAAATGCATTTTCGACGAGATTTATGCTACTGGTCTTTTGTGTCGCATCGATATAATGAACTGGAAAAGAGCGTCGAGGAGACACACACACACGGCCTCTGGCTGTTATATAATTAACAAGTCGCAAGACAAATGATGAACGCGTTCACTTTCTCCTTTTCGCCCCCGTGTTTACTCTCTCTATAATTCCCGACGCTTTTGACAAGAACATAAATAAGAACTATAGTCACCTTCATTTAAAAAAATAGGAATTCCTTTTTTTTTAGATTGGGGTTTCTTTTTTAAATACGTCCCTATTCTTTTCGATTGAGTGTCTTTCAGCAGTTCCACGTCAACTTCTGAGATGTTCCTATAACGCAATAAGGCGACCCCGCCCAACTGCATGTCTTCGCGATATCGCGCAAGGAGACGCTCGCCATCGTCCGGCTCTATGGGAATTTCTCTATAAAAATCTATGCGTCAACGCCTTTAAACCGGGTGAAGACTCTATGGACCTGTTGATGACGCGGTCGTATTATCTGAGTCTTTCCATCAGGACAAATCACACGCCCACCATTTCGGAAGCGAATAACCAAAACAAGAAGCTTCAACAGGAAAATAACCCAAGGGCCACCGGTTTGTTAATGCGCTAGAGCTGGCGCACCGCGCGTGTGTATTATAAGATCGGCTTTTCTCATCATTCACGCAACTTTATTCAGAAAATAAAAAAAAGAAGCGGTTGCTGGCGCCAATCTATATAAACCTTGTGATGCGGTGAACTCTCTCTCTCGTACGCTTTAGATATTTTCTCCCACGAAAATGTTCCGTGTGGCCTCCTCCTCCCGTATTGGGCAATTGATTGAAAGGTGTATATAGGCAGCAGATAAAGGCGTTGTCGATTTTAGACGAAGCTATAGGGGAAAACAAAATGAATCCTTGGAGAGTCGCAACATTTCGCCGCCCGCCTGAAGCACCCAAAACATCCTCAATTCTTCTTTTATAAAATTTTTCTGCGGTCAGCGTGAATATGGAATTACTATATACTACTGTAACATCATTTTTCATTTCCTGTTGTCGTATACTTCTTCCATATTTCTCTCTATGATGCGCGGGCGACGAAGCAAATAACTTAACGCCGACGTGATGGAAAAGTGGAGGAATAAATCACTATTCAATCAACTCGAATGTGCCAAAAGCCCATTATAATGATGAAAAATGTCGTTGACGTCAGAATTTCAAGAGTTAAAGCAAGGAAATCCAAATGGGAAGAAGAGATGAAAATAGGAAGGGGGGCCGTTCAAAAACAGCTGCGTTATTTACCGTCGAAAAATGACATTGGCATTTGCTTTTTCCTCCCCCCTCCATACGTACGTATAGAAGAGATGCGGTGCAATATTCTCTGTGGCTGCAAAAAAGGCCTCGCAACAGCTGCGCCATGGGTTTTTATATCCACGGCCATTGTTGCTGCTGCTGGATCCGCGGGCAAATGAAGCCGCCGCTGCCGCCGTTCAACTTGTGCGCCGACGAGCGCATCTCTCCCGGTTTTTCCACCAACAGCCTCAACAAAAGCGAAGGGGACCCAAAAAATAGTTAGCTTCTGCTGCTGCTGCGCTTGTTGCAACTTGATTGTGTGTCATAAATTGTTGGGTCGTCCCTTTACCGAGAAAGAAGAAAACGAGTTGAGCAGAACTGCGGCCGAAGGAGATGGTTTTGGGTTGAGAGTGTCGAGGGCCCGGCTCTTCTTGTTGGCGTGTCTGGCGTTGCTGTCCAAACCATCAGGACCTCTCTCATAGCAGCCGAGCTCTTTTTAAGAGAGAGATGGAGAGGTTAGAACCCTCTTGGCTTGACTTACGGTATAGAGCTGACATTTATTCTACATGGGCCTTTTTCTTCCTCTTATATGACCCCACCTTCTCTCTCTTGTTTCTGGCTTAAATGCTCTGTGCACTCTGCAATCTTCCAGCACATGAAATTGGAAACCGAAATGTAAAATAGGGGGGAGAAAATAGGGACTCATTGACAAATTGACATTCATCCAGTTTGGGAAAACGAATCTGGTTAGTTATCTATGGCAAAAGAATGAATGACAGCTACAGCAGCTCTCCTATTTTACATCCTTTTAGATCCTTACCAACTATTTCTGCATATAGTTGTAAAGTCGATTCCGATGCGTTGCTAATTGACAAGTTAAATGCCAAAGCCTTTTTGTGTCATTATTACATGTAGAAAATGAGAGTTGGATATTTTTCTATTTTTAAAAAAAGAAAAGCAGAGGATAGATATTGAACAGCATTGTGTTGCAGCCACATCAAGATCTAATCGGGGGAAAAAGCCGAGCTGTTTTGAATCAACAAGTAGACACGACGAGAGTCTCAGTTCAGAGAGAGAGAATGGAAGAGAGTGCGTGCGTAAATGTGCGGTGCGTGTTTTAAAAAAGAGAAGCGTAGAATCAACACGAGCTTAGTGCATAAACAACGTCAGTCTGTTTGTCAGCCATTCGCTTTGACTCTCGACATCATTTCAACTAGTTTGACTTTTTTTAATTTTATTTCTTATTTTTGTTGAAAACATTACATCGCCAATTAAAGACGACGCAGCTTTTCTTTTCCTATAGTTTATTTTTCGAATCAATTGAATGAGATTGCAATATTCAATGGTTGGGGTGGAAAAAAGATGACGTGATTGACGGAACTGAATTATTGACGGGAAATTCCCCTGTGAGCTGAAGCGACGTATAGTACCAAGCAACAGCCAAAAACAATCGGCAGCTGCTGCTGCCTAAATACAAACATTTACAAGAAGGGCGGGGCTGTGCAGATCCACCACCACATCCCAATCGATCGAAAACGAAAAAATAATCTCCAACCAGAGTTTATTTGAAAAGAAAAAAAGATATGAAAAACCGTTGGCCGTGAATGATCAACAAATAATGATCGTTTGCTGATTCTTTCGCTGCGATGATGGCGGTTATATTGCGGCTGAGATATTTGACGCGCATTATATTTAGTAGTTTGGTGAGTTCGTTAATACAATCAGTATAGTTCCCCGCATCTCCTTCAATCATAATTCTTTGCAAGGCCCCCCACCACGTCTATACTATATAGTTGAAGGGTTTTTAGAAATGATATAAAGGAGGAGCGCTAGCAAATTATTCCCAGTTTGTCTCTTTGAACCGGGAAAAGTTATTTGGAAAAGCCACTCATGTCTCGTATATTGCAAGTAGTTGCTAGCAGCTAGCTGCTGCTCCGCTGTTATAGAAAACGCTCCAAATTATTCCGACGACCGATTTCGTCTATATTCTATCTACCGGGAACTCTCTCTCTCTTCTTCTATATACTTGCATGGCTCTTTATTCCTTAAGGGCGCGGGAGAAACAAACTTTTTTTCTTTCCTTCTTTTTCTCTTCGTCTGATTGGTGAGAACGTGACTGTCTGCCGAAACGACCAACATCCACTCGTACAATTATGGGCTCGGAGAATGTCAAGTTTCCTCGGCGGAACACGAAGCGGCAAGGCAGCAAGGAGGAAGTCTATATCCAACAGAAGAAGAAGAAGAAAACAAAAGAAAAAGTAGAAAGAAAGAAAGAAGAATTGCGGAGCTCTGGCGCATACACAAAAAATAAAAAAGACTTGATATATTTATATTCCAAGATAGAGAGAATGAGCTGACGAAAAATAAAATAAAATAAAAAAGGATGTGCAGGGGGGTAAAAGATCAATATTGAGGCTCTTGCTTTATACATATGGAGGAACGCGCTTGAGTCCAAAAAGAAGGAAAAATAAGAAGAACTAGATAAAAAGAGGATATGGAAATGTATGGATAAATATGCGACCGAGAGAGAACTCCAATATATCACGATCTGATTTCCAGACCCCGCCGGCCGGTGGCTGCTGTTGGGGAAAAAGTTACGGACCTCCGACAGAGTGTGCGGCGGGATTTTTTTTATTTCTGTGAGAGACTAATCAATGAAACTACACACGTCGTTATACACACACACTCTGTACACTGTTATTTATCGATAGACACGATGAAATGATGATGGGACAGCGTTTGACGTTTTGATTTGAAATCGAAATGATTGATCAACACATTTAGA
This sequence comes from Daphnia pulex, assembly GCF_021134715.1. Lineage (NCBI taxonomy): Eukaryota > Metazoa > Arthropoda > Branchiopoda > Diplostraca > Daphniidae > Daphnia > Daphnia pulex. Next base: position 2,301,458 of record NC_060021.1, on the reverse strand, counting down.
CTCGCCTGTCCAGATTGGGTTATTACGTAACTGATAACACGGCGCATTTCCGCTTCTCTCTTAGTCTCTTGTCAAGCGCAATTTACCGCTCGCCACAAAACGAGCGGCAAAATTATTTTTATTCGATCGTAAATAATATTCTTTTTCGACTATGATCGAGTCAGCTCCTCCTCATCTCTGGCGATGATTGTGCTGACGCCATTACCATTGATGGGACCTTTTTTTCCCCCCTTCTTTCTTCGACAAAATTGAGTGCATACACTTCATTCGGTAAAAACTCCCGACTGCTGCGGCGGTTATTATTGCGTCATTCCCGCCGCCGCCGCCGTCATTGTAAACGTTCATTTATGGGCATATTTACTCAGAGACGCTTAACGTATTTCACCTGTTTTACGCGTGTGCTGCAGAAAAATCTTTGGGCCGGGGTTTGTATAATAATACAAACCGAGGGGGGAACATGTTTCTCTTCAGAAAAATGGAGAAATAAAATTCAAAATATTCTCCCACCCAAAAATAAAAAAAAAGTCGATAGTTGCGAAGAAAGACTCATGTATCGAAAAAGAAATTGCCGTCCAACATTTCGTGTTTTTCATGTTTATTATACGACGACGGTTTAGTCAACATCCCCTTTTGATATGCAAACAGTTTAGCGATATGTTGTTCCGGCCGAGCCCTTTTTCCGCCTCATACGTGCACGAGAGAAGAAATTTACGACCAGTGCTGTTGTTATTATATTCATATCTTTTTTGGGGCTGTTGTTGTTGTGGTTATTTGTGCTGTTGTCTGCGCCCCCAAAATGTTAACCTATTTAAATAGTTGGATGGCTCTTTTGTGCCAGCACGATGGAGGAAAATGTTCGATTGGAAAAAAAAGGTGGAAGATCTCTCCGCAGCAGCAGGCCCCAATGGCCCCATAGAAACGGTGTGTTTATGTTAAAACGCTCGGCTGCATCATTCAGCATCTCAGAGCCGACGATAGGAATAAGAAATCATAAAAACTACAGCACACAACACGTTGTGGCTTTATTGCAAGTTTGAGAATGTGCTGGGAAAGGCGCAACGAAAAGAATGAAAGAAACATTTCGGTAAATGAGAAATAAAATAAAATAAAAAAAAAAAGAGTCGACGCTGTTTTTTTTCGACCGACTGCGGGAGTTTTCTTGGGCTTCTTTTGTTCAAATCAACAGGGAATAACATCGTTTCGTCTACGGCAGCGGATTCTGATGCTGAGATGATTGTACATAGTACAGCCATCTGTAGCCATGGCGTCACGGTCGTCGTCGTCGCGTGGGAGAAATCAAAAGGGAAAGAAACGGGACGGGTGATATACTATCACGAAATGAAATCAAAAGTGCACGCGGGAATCATCCAACAGTCGCACTTTTTTTTTCTCGACTGTGCTGTTGCTGCTGGATGTAATATCGACGAATTCAATTGCCTCTCCCAACCGATTGCATTTCCTGTTTTGTATAGCGGGGCTGTCTGGGTTATTATTATTGTGTTTGTTGCCAGTTCAGTAGATTTAATCCGAGTCGTCTAATACCCTCTCACAATAAGTCACATGTTTTCTCAGCTATTTGAAATGCATACTGATTTAACAGATTACCCCTGTGCCTACATATACTGGGTCCGTCCAAAGTATGGGACCGTAAGTTTACTGAAGCCCTAATGTAGCAAAAGGGCCGCTTTTCCCTGTGTGTGCGGTTTTTCTTATTTTAACAAGACGAGGAAATACACAATGACGATCTGATATTCCGGCCACTCTTCAATGAACACGCCGCCGAAGCCACAGCACAGAGACTCGAGACTAGAGAGAAACGAGAAAAGGCAATTTTTATGACTAGACTATAGAGACCCAAGCGGCTGCAGATTATTACAGGACGTCTGTGATGCCCGCTGAACGGCCTAAAAACCCATGTAACATTGTGTCTGTTAAAAGATTTAGCATATAACTATAGAGACAAGCGTGCTGCTGCTGCCCCGGCGCAACATCACAAAGAAACACACACACATCAGGTACGGCTTATAGATTGCGCAATAACAGCATATTGATGGCCCAGCAGCGATCGCTAACGAGTCTCGACTATATTATATACAGCCGGGCCAGCTCTTTTAGCATAGCTAATGACTATAGCTTTTCATGGCTTTAGTTTTTAGAGTGCTGAGCGAGCATGGACCATCTTTTTTGACTCTCCTAGACAATCATTTTTTTCTTATTTTTCTTTCTCAAATCAAAAAGTCGAGAGAATCGTGAAAGCTGAATTGAATAGGTAACGAAGACGCTGGCAGTTGCTGGCAGTTTCTGGCAGTCGGTTCTAAGTTGGAAAACTGAGACTGACGTGGAGGGAAATGAGATTGCCATCAGCTGATAATGCCAAGATGTCACTCTCATATAAGAAATAGACTGGGTAATCGGGTCAAATTCTCACCGGTTTATCCTGCCATAATAGAAGCGAAAAAAGTAAAATGTCATTGAATGTCATGGCGCATGGCTGGCGTCTACCTTGATTATCTAATGGAAAAAACGAACTGCTGCTGTTGTGTGCCCTGCTGCCTAATCATGAAGTGCATTGCATTAGTCGGCCCGACATTTCGTAATAGAGCTTGTCTCCGCCTCTATAGCCTCTCTCTCTATGAGCTATTATAAACAAACACACAGGGAAAAAAGGGGGAAAAAAAGAAAGAGAAGCTATACGAATCTATACGAATTCCCATTTGTGAGAGTGTCTACTACTACTACTAGTATAGCTCTATACTATACAGCCGATGGTCTTTACGTGTTGGGACGTCAGTGAAATCCCGCAAGAGGTGGGTATAGACGCTATAGTATATTTCCTTTTTTCACCAGCAGCAGCATAGTGCGCCTGTTGTTTATACCTCAAGACGTGAAGCTATTCAGGTGGATGAGCATCATCACGGGCAACACGCGCGTGCGGCAGAAAGTAGGAAATAAGAAAAGAGCGAGAGAGAGCGGTGGATAAATATAACTGATCAATATTAAAGGCGCCTTTGTCGATGTGCAGCACGCAATAGACATTCAAGGGGACTACACATATCTAATACGGATGTATACGCTGTGTATGAGAGACAGAAAAAAAGCTCCAAGTTGCCGGGACGGGCAGGCCGGCCGGGAGGTGCGCTGAGAACGTCGAGAAAAGGGGAGAAAAAAAGGAACTTGAGTGGCCACTGAATAATGAATGACAAAAGCCGGTGAGGACGACGAGGCAGTAGAAGTAGAAGAAGATGCGGAACCTGCCATGAAAGCGCATCAGAGTCTATATTCGCCCCCCTCCATCTGCCGAATATTCCGTCGCAACCAGTAATAAAAGCAATAATGAAACGAGCTTTCGCCCTATAGTGTCTACCATCTTCCTTCTCCGCTGCTTCTGCCTTATATATTCCATCCATGAGAGATATATTACCGCACGGCGCGCTTTATACATGCATCGCGTATGTTGCGGGACCCCCCCCCCCCCTCCCGTATATAGACTTTAGACGACAAGATGGATATTGTAGAATGCTACATATACATCTAGAAACGCAATTCTTGAGCCTCTCGTTCTCTCCTCCTCGGCGGCGCCCATCTCATTTTGTATTGCTGCAGAACCAACGGATTTGATTACACAGTATACGGCAACTTATGCTGCTATTTTACGTTAGTTCCTTCTATAGAGATGCGAGTACACACAAATCCGGCAGCACAGTCAATAGTTACACAATTTCATTTCGACAGGCAGAATTAAAATTTTAAATCTCCTGCTGCTGTACCTATAACATATCATATTGTCGTATTTCAACCGGGATACTGGTTATTCCCTCTTGGAAGCCCTGAGAGTCGTATGAAGGGTCTTATTATATTGGGCCGGTCTTAAAGTAATTATCTCTGCACGGGTTTCGTGCAAATTTGTATTTTTTATCTCGACTATGGTAGGGGGGCTCAGTGTAACTTGTTCACGAACTATTAAATACTAAAATAATCCCAATCTGTTCAGCTGTCGAAGATGTCGAGAGCTAAACTGAGAAAAAAGGTTTGATCTTTTTTGATTGGTTTGTTTAATTGGGAAAAGGGTCGATTTTTTTAATTGCTATCGATATCTTAAGCTAATTAGAATATTAGTGTCGTCTGCTTCCATTGTGTTAAAAGTTTCATTCATGGTGTATTGGTGTGCTATGGTTTCTGTGGTTTCAGCATGGTTTCAGTTTTGGCTAATAAAGACTAAGAGACAAAGTTTAAGATTTCAAAGCAAATGAAACGTTACGTGGTTGCACGAAAAATAACAGTACAAATCAAATTACAGAAATTTGATCGTCGTGTAAACTCTGGTGTCGTGGCTGTCTAAAAGAATCGCCTAAATCACACTCCATGCTTTTTGGCGGGTAAACAAGATAAAGTGTACAAAAAGAATGATTATGGTGGGAGCTTAAGTGAAAGAGTTAAGCCTGTTCCAAAGTTATGAATAGTTTCTTACTAGCTTTTACTGCATTTAACCAGCAATAATGAAAGCCTTCTGTCAATGCATGGCAGTTTGTTCGCACTGTCTAACCTTTTTCTTTGTGCAGATTTGAGTCCTGAACCACAGCCATCGTGACAACAAGATATTCCAGTTTTGCTTCTGCTGCACCTGTCATCATAGCAACAATCTCAGCATCACCGCTTGGGTAAATAATTTTCAATACTTTCATTCCTGTGACTTGCTGGTTAATTTCTCATTTTCAACTTTGCCTTACTTTTACTTGTTGTCTAAATATTTTTCGTGACTAAATTTTTATTTTTCATGTAGATAAACAGCACCCCCTGTTGATTGGAGAATCTAACCGATGGCCGAGCTACGTATCTCTTCCTTCCTCTCCCTTTTTTAAAATGTCCTCGTGTACATTTCATGTGAGTGTGGGTGTATTCACGAGGACCTCCTTTTCTCCCTATCCCGACTGCTGGATTCAACTTTTCAGCGGATGGATGGATCACTTGTGGATGGATGCCTGGCTGAATTTCCCAGGCTCAAAGGTAGGAAAAATCTATACTCTATCTTTCCTTTTTTACTATTGAGTGGGCGTTGATTATAAATCGTTACCGAGTGCGATTAGGCCTACTCCTGAACTATATGCGGTTATTGACTGGAACTGTTTTCTCTTGCCGTTTTCGTTGACATTTAATAGCTCAGAATACGTATTATGACTAAGATCAGGACCATCAGGCTTGTTTTTTCCCAAAAATATTTCAAACTTGAATTCAATCAAAGTGCAACAAGGAGATTTTATCGACCTTGAGGGGGACCTTCCGCCACACTGCGTGCAACTCCTTGTATACAGATGCTGGTCGGTCATTGTCGGTTTACCGGTTTTGATTGCAGTTACTTTTTTTTCGGTTCTTCTTTCCGGGAAAGGAGAATAGAACAAATGAACAATGCACTGCGCACACGTTGATTGTTTGCGCTGCAATCGATCGGTCGTTAGTTTTTTTTGTTTGAACAGGAAAGAGATGAGACACAAATATCTACAGCACAATGGGACTTTTGGTGCCATTGTGGTACGGTACGGATCATCCACACTATAGACTTTTTCTTTCTTTTTCTTTCGGGAGAGAATAAAAGGGTCCCTCGTGAATTTTGATTCTTTTTTTTCCTCTCTGTCTGTACTGAAATTATTACTGAGGTTTATTTTAGCGGCGTGTTTTGTTGCTTTTGTGGCGTCCTGTTTTTCCCTGCGTTTCTTTCATTTCTCTCCTCCATTCTCGCTGTTCCATCAAAGGATATGATGATGACTTGTCGACTGATGAATGATGATCGAGTGGCTAAGCATTACAGGGTCACGAGCTCATCGGTTCGGCTTCTGGAACTCGGAACTTGATGGCCGACACAAAAAATGAGAAATAACAGCTGTTTTCTTATATTTTTTTAAAACCCGCTGGCGGTGTATATACCAATATGCACGGAGAGTATATTACGCTTTTATAAAATGTTGGCGGTATGGCATCTGTTGTTTTAGCTGCTGCCAGTGGCTCTGATAGGCTCTGATTGGATTACGTATTAGGCGGGGGTCCCTGTATATTTCACTTTTGCCTTGTATAACTTAATGAGAATAGATTGCCTTATACCACCCGACGAATACGGTACCTACTATAGAGCTGACCAGCAGCTAGCAGTCTGCCACGAAACGGCAATCATGAAAGGCCATGGCGTGATATGAAGATGCCGTTCTCATTAAAGCAGCCGGCCAGCCAGCCTCCCGGTTGCAATAACTCCCAACTCATCTTCACAACCCCACCCTAGTATAAGATCTCTATCGTCGTCATCTTGGCCGGGCATGATGTAGATTTGGGGCGAGCATTCACGCACAAGTTGATGGGCAAGCGAATAACATCGGCCTGTAAACTTGTGCGCAACGGTAATCAGCAGCCCAAGTGAATTGATTGAGGAATTTTCCCGAGAAATTCGTGGGGGGATTCCGTTCAAGTTGAACAATTTCCGCATCTCTCAAGTCATACGTCTACGATTCTTCCTGTCTAACATCCATGTCAGAAAATATGATGGCAATCACACACAAAGCTCTATGACTTTAGCCTGTAGGTAGATGCGGTGCCTTGTAAGGGCATATGAATAACTTGAAGACGACAGGCAGCGCTTTCAAATAAATAAAAGTTTCGTTTGGAAAATAAAAAAAGTCAAAAACCCTCCGCTTTGTCTTTCAACAGTTTCCGATGACGCCAGGGAAAAGAAAAATCTCCCGGAGCTTGTGGAAATAATCACATGCCGATGTGAGGAGACCATTGACACGCCACATTTTTTGGGGGTGTTTTTTAAATATTTTTTCAACCCCGAAATAAAATTCAAAAGGTTTTTATTTTAAAAGGGACGATCGTGAAACAGAGTAGAGGGTTAAAAACTGTATAAAGAAAATATTTATTGACATCTCTAGTCGTATTCGTTTTATTTTTATGGTTGACCGTTGACAGTTTACCTGTTGGCCGCGGTCCTTTTTCTCTACATTTTCGGTTGTTTTCTCTAGTCTCATTTGATTCTCTTTTAGTGGCGTTTCACGACCCGTCTAGAGTGTCAGACCGCGGTGTGAAACTTTTTTCTTCTCCCCCCTCCGCATCTCTCTTCACTTTTGTGTTTTTATTTTTATTTTTCTTTCCACCGGAAACAACCCAATACATAAAAATAACAAAAAGAAAAAGAAAAACCGCGATGGAAAATGGTAAATCGTCTGACGCCATTTCCATATTTTTATTTGTTACTGCGTGTAAATGCAAAGCCAAAAAGACACAGGAGAAAGGAGACAATGTTTCAAGTAATTCAATCGTCTAATCGTTAATTTCCATGTAGTACTTCCGTTCAAAAAAACCCGAATTGAAATGTATTATTACCACATCTTACAAAAAGCTTTTTCAAATTGCATCAGATTAGACCAGGTACACATACAAACACTCGAATCTTTGGCATGTTTACTCCCTTTCTGTAATACTTGAAAGAGTTTAGGTCTAATCCCCCGCGTGTGTCGGGATGTATTTTTCCCGAATGTGGGTCATTTGAGAGTCGCCCGGTTGTACGACGCCGGTGGTAAGGCGATACGCCTGGAGCCCCGGGAAAAAAGAAAAAAAAACGAAGGCGTAATCAAATCTACTGGCGGAAAAATGTGAAGCAACCAGGTGTGAATAATTCCAGGAGAGATGAGGAATAAGAACATAATTGAATCTCCTATACGCTGTTGTTGTTGTACACCGCAAGTAAAAAAGAAAACAGGAATCTCTTTTTTCTTTTTTTTGGAATGAATTTCTCATCGTCTTTCCGTTTCATTCGAAAGTTGTCTGTTGTGTTTGTACACGCTCACGTCCGTCAATCTGTCTTGCTTATAATCCGCGTACTAGACACATCCGAGTGTGCTGTGTATGTTTTTCAATCAATTAAGCGCAGCTCAACCGTGCGATAATGGATCGATTTGGTGGATTGTTATTTCCTTTGGCTGGATGGCTCTGCTGGATTGTTCTTTTGACTTTTATTATCTGTCTACGGTGGCCTTTCCTCATAACTTTGATGTATAAGTTGGACCGAAATGTTCACGTCTCTCATCCCCTGTCTCTTTATCAAAGGGAAAAAACCCAAATAGTTTCGGCGTCTCAAACTTTTTCTTTTTGTGGCCTCTCTCTCTTGCGCTCATCCGACTTTTGTCAGTTCAGCCAATCTTTTGTTTCCATCACGCGTTCAAACCGGCCCGTATTGTTCTCGATCTATTCTGTCGGGTCAGGGGCAATTTTTTCCCTCCCCCCTTTTTTGTGGGTGGTTGGGTGAGGATCGAAGACGTTCATCAGATAAATTTTAATCTGATTGGAGACGCTATCAGATCGGGGGGATATTTGAAATGTTCTTTCTCGGGTTATTCGATTGATGGGGGACGCGATACGACAGACAACCCGATTGTTTTCTATGGAATTTTTATCTATCGATTTCTACTGGCCCTTGGGATGCATGTTGTACAGAAATTGTTGACACAGGAAAATCGACTCAGGCCAATCAATTAGCGCAAGTGAGAAATATGGATGAATCAATAAAATTGGCAATGGAGTAGAGAGAGGTCTGGCGTCTATACTCTTTTTTGTAGCTATTCCAGACCAGACGACCATGATGAATGGATGGCAACGCGTGTTTTCACAAAGTGCTATACATATGTTAAAGTAATGGGATGATGAATGCATCGGGAAATTTGCCAATATGCAAGTTACCCCCCGTATATCCTGTCTGCTGCTTTTATATAAACAACTTGTATATTTTATACATATCTGACGACTGAATGATTTGTTGACTTTTGATATCCGATCTATCCCGTATAAAGTGGACTTGCACTTCGATTTATATAACCGCGAGAGTGGCTGGCTGGCTGGCGAGTGAGTGGGTGGTAGTTATCGCCAAATTTTACAGTTCACCCGTCTCTTGAAATTTCACGCCCTAAGCGATTCATGCCCAACGGGTAATAAAGAAGGTACACATCACCCAAAAAGCATCAGTGAATATTTCCCCAAATTCTTCTAATAACTTGATGGAGACGATAATATATGGCGCAGGTATAATATAATAGGGAAGGATAGAACGACCGGATTTCGGCCTTCCGAAATCTCCGCCAACGTTTTGTACATAGATTGAAGCGAAACGTGAATGCCCACCCCCTGTAAAATGAATGCGATGGAGAGAAAATGCCATCTGTTGCTTGGCTACCGTCGTCTTATAGATCGAGCGATTTGGACAAGTGGTTTTTGGGGTCCCCAGATTTCTTTTTAAAAGAATAATCCAACGGCAGCAGCAGCTCCCTGGCGCACATGCAACGGATGCATGTGCGTGTCACCAATCGGCCCAATAGGCAACAACGACGAGGGGACTCGGGAGAAATTCCGATTGCATTAGAGAGAGAGAAAGACTTGTTATTATTCGTTGGCTGGCCGCGGCTTGTTGGCGTGTCTGTGTGTGTTTGTCCGTTTTGTTCTTTTGATTCCTTTTACGTGCACCGGAGTTGCGGGTTTTTTTGGTGTGCCGTTGTTGGTCGGTCGGTTGGTTGGGCCCTTTTGTTTCTCTGCTGCTGCTGTCTCTTTCTGCTGTGAATAATGCGATCGAGTTGAACACATGTTGGCATATAAACAACTAGCCCTTTTTCTCTTTTCTTTCTTTCTTTTACTTTTCTTTTATTCTGGCTGTTGTGGCTGCGGTCCGTCCGCTACGGCTGCCCGCTTCTACACTGCCTCATGTTTAGATTAATGACAGGCCAGTCAAGCCACACAGCATCGGCTTGCCAGCAATCGAACTCGGTGGGGTTCAAGAGGTCGGACCTCACAGCACCAACACCCAAAAAAGAAGCTTTTCAAGTCCCGGGGCTGTGCTGAATGGAGACATTGATCAAGAGAGTTTCGGCTGTTGTGTATGGAGCAGCCCATGGATGATGCAGCAAAACGTCTTTGTCTGGCCACACATTGCCCAGTGATTTTGACTCTGCTGTGGCGTCTATCACTTATAATATTCTTTTGGCTGGCGTTTTTGGCTGTGTGTGTGTGTGTGGGAGCCTCTGATGTTTTTCCGAGGGGTCGGGAGCGCCGTTCTTATATTTAGTTAGCTCTACAAAATATGAATGTGCGGTGTATACTCCCCTCCTTGTGCTATGGGTTTTAATTTTCCAACAATCAACACGAAATGAAATGGAATCAAACATCAGGAATGGCCAGCCAAAAGAGGGAAAAAACAAATAGCTGTCGAGAGTTTGGCTGGGCAACACCTTGAGTCAATTTGGTCGTTCCTTTTTTTATTTTATAAGAACCAAGAGGCAAACATTTCAGGAGAAGAAGACAAACAATTGGGACGGACTTGACGGACATTCACGACTGACATAACCAACAAATGTGCCCGTCGTCGTTTTTATTTTTTTGTTTTTATGGTCCAAGTCCAAATTGGTGCGTTAATTTCCACACTTGATTGCCCCATTATTTCGTTGAATCGACACTGCCGTACGGTATATCTATTTAGCAATTGACAGTTTCATATATAATCAATGACAACCATATAGCGGCTGGAGTCAAATTACAAATGGGAAACCACTTGACTTTTGGCTACGGGCTTTCTGTTGGAATGTTTGGGTATAGGGCGGCCAGCAGCACTATGTGGTGGATAGGCGACGATGGCACACTTTGTTTTTTCCTTTTTTCCGTTGCTTTTTTCCAGGTGTGTGCCCGGTGCAATCTGATTGACCGACGGGCGATCCATCCATTATTATTATATATTTTCTGTATCCCCTTACACTCACTCTCTCTCTTTTCTCTTTCTTGCGCCATTGAAGTTGAGATCCACGAGTCCGATACGGCACACACAAATATGTGTGTCCATTGCGTCACATCCGACAACTGCGCACGAGTCGATGCGTTCAACTCCCAATAGTCTAATTAGAGTGACACATGTGAAGATGATGCAGATTCGATAAGAGACTCGCTCCACTCGGACCCGGTTGTATAACCAATGAGTTTGCGCTTGGAGACGATTGGCACCGAATTTGGACAATTTGATTAAGAGATTCGGTGACGTCATCGACACGCACCATCACGGTCGTCTGTGCGTAACGAATTGTCTGTAGATCTCTTCCATATCAAGAGATGCCATGCAACTAACTCGATAGGCACACACGACACGCACATGGACAAACCCGAATTTAGACCAAATAGGTAACAACACGAAATATCCTAACAGTTTAGACCATTTCCAAATGGGAATCTCTCTCGTCTCCATGGACAAACAATACGTAAATCTTTTCTTTCTTTTCCTATGCACATTCCCGGAGAAGTAGTATAAGCCACCGCCGTCCGGGTATTTAAATACCCATCGTATATAAATAGGAAGAAAAACAGCCTCCTAAAACAAAAGGAAAGTATTTCCGAGTATATCTGCTGTATTATATGGGCATTCCGTTGTGGATCTACCCTGAGCACGTCTCTGAATGCCGATCAAAAGAGAGAAAAGAGTCGAAAATGTTACAGGCACGACAACTGGGCGCAACATTAAAAACGAGAAATAAAATTAATGAGTTTTTCTCTGCTCCTGCTGGATGGAGCTCCTTTTTGTTTTAACTACAGGCTCAACAGTCTTATCGGTAGGCTTCCTCTTGTTCTTCTTCTTCTTCTTACCCTCTCTGTGAAATAGAGAGAAAAGCAAACAAAATAACAAGCTGTCGCGTGTGTGGATGTAGGAAGGACGGACATGTTGTTGCTGCGTCCTTATGATCGTTGGCGGCGTTGGCGAACTCGAGATGGTCTGTGCGCGGGTTTGTCCGTCCCCTCCTTGTTTATTCATCCGAGTGAGACAAATGACACACGGATAGCAGCAGCAGCAGCAGAGCTCACAGTCGAGAAGATGAGAATATGAAAAAAGGCCAAGTCTCCAGAGACGGGGGGAGAATAATAAGAGCCGAGGCCTTTTTAGCCACTCTCCCAAAAAGAAGAAGTTGATCATCCACAAGAGTTTTCTCTCTTAAGTAAGTCCTTCCTTGTTTTGACTGGGGAGATATGGGAGGCCGAGGTACTCGAACGAGTGACAAACCAAAAAAGGGCCAACAGACTAATTGAGAGGCGGCTGTGCGTCGGCCATCAAACGACAACCGGAAGGAAGTGACCCTGTCCAGTTAGCGCTCAAAAAGAAAAAAGAAAACCCACAATCTTTGCGATTTTTCCCTCAATCAAGTCAAAGAAAAAAGAATAGACAGCGGCGCAAACAGCGTCGAAATGTCTCGCGGGAGACATACACAGGCGCGGATGTCTTGTAGCTTCCGAAAAATGGACTTAACAGTCACGTCAGTTGTTCTACTTTTGTGTGTGTTTATAGGGCCAACACAGTCCAAAGTACGGTACTACTCTTTCTCAGACTTTTTCTCTTGTGGGGGTCGAACAAAGGCAGGATACATCATCTGGCTGCTGCTGCTGCCGCTGTGCATAACCCAAAAGCAGACGCCGATGCAAATCCCTAAAGAAAGAAAAAAGAAAGAATAAAAGACGAAGAGTATATACAGTAATATAGAGGGGAAAAAACGTGACGCATTTCGGTGGCGGTGGCGTTTCATTCTTCTCTCCCCCCCTCCGCTTCTTGTATGTTCCTTGTGCCGAGACGCCGCAACCGTCGCCACCGCCACCGCCGATCTGAAAACGGAGGGGAATAGTAGACGCCATCAAGTTCGCCGAGGTTATCTTCTTTTCTTTCGACGCCATAGATTCCCCAGCACCCTACCTCACCCCACCGCCGTGTATACCTCATCACACTACTACACCCTATACTTCTCTTAAGTTGTTGTCGTACGCTCTTTTTATCAGCTGCCATCCACTTGGCTATCGTCGTCGCCACCGCCACCGCCAACGTATCGATCAGCGTCTTGCTTCTTTTTTCGCGGGGGGGTTTTCTTCAACTGATTTTGAATTGACCGCCACCGTCGAAATACAAGGAGTTAAGGAAGGAAAGGAAAAATGCAGGATTTTTTTTTCTATTCTTTTTTTCTTGATTGAATTTATAAACGGAATAAAAAAGGATGGTCATTTTTGAAGCGCTTCAATTTCAATTTTTTTTTCGCAACCAATTTATTCCACTCGTATGTTGACAATAACAAAAATCTGTTTTTCATTTGATTGAATTAATTAAAAAGCTATTAAATATCTGTCAACTACGACTAGGTTGATTATTCCATTCGACTAACAAATCATTTTCCAAAAATATCACGCAAAAAGATTTCTGCCAGGAATTCGAGACGTAAACAGAACGCGTACAGCACATTTTTATTGACGTGGCGTTAATTTTTGATTTTTGTTAATGCGCAATATATATTCAGAAGAGGTAAAATGCCGAATTCTGTTATTATTACGACGTGATCTGAAAAAGAAACGAAGATTATATTCAGGAAGGTGATCTACTGTTATTTGAGGAGTTGCCACTTCTGGAAAGCTGGATCACATGGATATTCTGTGGAAATCATGATATCCTCAATTCCTCATGCACGATTGCAAATTTCTAGTTCTCTGACGCACATATCCCCCACATAGCCCATGCTATTTTTCCCAATAGAGGCGGTAAATTTGTTGAGCCAATTACAGAGCAACACGTTGATGAAAAACTCTGCTACCTGATCTTTTGACTCCAGCCCACACCTGTGCCATGACGCAATCTATGCGTGAATCGAATCGAATTGGGCTACAACTCACATTATTAGTTAACAGTATACTGTTGGCTTCGGTCTTGAAAGGTAAGAATCTCAATCCTATTAAAATACTGTTTGCGTTTTTGGGGGGTTACAAAACACAGTAACAAAGGGTTTTCCATTTAGAGGAATTTACATGTTAATACCTTTGGTTTTAACCTTTAGTTTTATTTCATGAATAGTCTTTCTTCTTTTTCTTTGTGCAATGAAACCTTCTCTTTTCGAATGTTTTTATTTCTGAATAAAAAGAAGAGATATGTTTTTGCAATTTAAGTAGAAATAAGCTTTTATATCAAATTAGCGAAACTACTCTTAATAACCTGTAATTTAGTCCATGATTTGCCATTCATTTTTTGCTAGTTGAAAAAATTGCATAAAATATTGTGAAAATATTATAGTAATCGCCAAAACGGGAAAATAAATTTTATTTTTCAAATCAGATTTCAGAACGTTTTATCAATAGAAGAAACATGTGCAAATTCATTTAGGCCTGACTGCAGCATTAGTACAACTGCTGTCGGCCAGCGTTTCATCTCCACGTGACCTCGGGTGCCCAAAAGCGAAAAAAAAAATTCTGATCAACTAGAAGAACTATCGATCAACTCCTTGGGAGTTATCGATACCTTCAAAAGAACCCGGCCAAAAATACTGATGCTGTAATAGCAAATGCTTTCCAGAGAAATGGAAAAAGTCGAGAGCTCAAAAAACGCAATTCTAGAATCGCGTAAAAAAAGAATATGAACTTGAACAAATTGGAAAAAATTGAAAAAATTGAGGTCATTGACAATCATCAAGTCTGCTGCCTTGTCTCTGTCTTGTTGATAATAGACAAACTATCTGAATTAAAAGATAACGGGGGCGGTAAAGTCGAATGTTTTTTTTTGGTTACATTCAACCTCGGTGACGACGTCGCAAAACATTTTGCACCTGTACAAAAAAGTTGAAACATTGGGCAACTTTACCAAATGTCTAAATCAAGAACTTTTGTGACACAAAGAAACTCTGAAATTAAAATCGTGCGAAACTGAGAGGGAGACAGAAAAACGATTTGCACATCATCAAGGATCATCAAGGACATCCAAAGTAACATGTTGAGAGTAAAATAAAATAGAATCGATCCCGTTTGAGGACGTCTTCTTAACCGGAATGTGCAAGAAAAAAACCGGCGTCAAGATGCGTGATATCCCACACAGTCACTCACAGGTTTTTATTTTATTTTATAGACATCAATCCCCAAAATGTCTATTCAATTTCTTTCTTGTATACATTATTTATTATTTGCTCAAGTGTCTTTTATTATCAGCAGGTGCCAACCGTTCCGAGACCGTGTGATTTGCGAAGTTTCGTCGGGTTGACGACCAACAATCAATTCCTCACTCACTTCTAGTTGATTGGATTTGTTTTTTCACTTTTGGGCACCAGAGGTCACGTGGAGATGAAACGCTTTTTTCCTGCACATTCCGGTTAGGAAGACGTCCTCAAACGGGATCGATTCTATTTTTCTAATCTCACTTTGGCTGTCCTTGACGATCCTTGATGATGTGCAAATCGTTTTTCTGTCTCTCAGTTTCGCATGATTTTAATTTCAGAGTTTCTTTGTGTCACAAAAGTTCTTGATTTAGACATTTGGTAAAGTTGCCCAATGTTTCAACTTTGTTGTACAGGTGCAAAATGTTTTGCGACGTCGTCACCGCCAGGTTGAACGTTACCAAAAAAAACATTTGACTTTACCACCCTCGTTATCTTTTAATTCAGATAGTTTGTCTATTATCAACAAGGCAGAGACAAGGCAGCAGACTTGATGATTTGCAATGTCTTCAATTTTTTCAATTTTTTCCAATTTGTTCAAGTTCATATTCTTTTTTACGCGATTCTAGAATTGCGTTTTTGATAACTCCAAGGAGTTGATCGATAGTTCTTCTAGTTGATCAGAATTTTTTTTTTTCGCTTTTGGGCACCCGAGGTCACGTGGAGAAACGCTGGCCGACAGCAGTTGTACTAATGCTGCAGTTAGGCCTAAATGAATTTGCACATGTTTCTTCTATTGATAAAACGTTCTGAAATCTGATTTGAAAAATAAAATTTATTTTCCCGTTTTGGCGATTACTATAATATTTTCACAATATTTTATGCAATTTTTTCAACTAGCAAAAAATGAATGGCAAATCATGGACTAAATTACAGGTTATTAAGAGTAGTTTCGCTAATTTGATATAAAAGCTTATTTCTACTTAAATTGCAAAAACATATCTCTTCTTTTTATTCAGAAATAAAAACATTCGAAAAGAGAAGGTTTAATTGCACAAAGAAAAAGAAGAAAGACTATTCATGAAATAAAACTAAAGGTTAAAACCAAAGGTATTAACATGTAAATTCCTCTAAATGGAAAACCCTTTGTTACTGTGTTTTGTAACCCCCCAAAAAGCACAAACAGTATTTTATTAGCATTGAGATTCTTACCTTTCAAGACCGAAGCCAACAGTATACTATTAACTAATAATGTGAGTTGTAGCCCAATTCGATTCGATTCATGTACAGATTGCGTCATATTATACAGATTATTCCATCAAGTTCATATTCTTTTTTTACATGTTCGAGAATTGCTTTTTTGAGCTCTTGACTTTTTTCCATTTTGCTATTTCAACATCAGTATTTTTGACCGACTTTTAAATTCTCGATAACTGTAAGGAGTTGATTGATAGTTCATTTTGTTGATTTCATTGGGTTTTTTTTTTTTCGTTTTGGGGCATCCGAGCCCATGTGGAGTTGAAATATGTGAAATATACATATTTCAAATTATTTTCTTTCTTTTTATTTTTGGCGAAACGAGCGCAATTGAATATATATACGGTGGCTCCATTCATTCCCATTGAATGGATGACATCATCTCAGGGAAGTGTGGTGTACACTATAAACTGCGGTTGTTATTATTGCTGGATAGTGCTGTGTGTACGATTTATGCGCCATGACCTAATCGAGATGAGAAAAGAAAAAAAGGGAACAAGACGGACGGACGAGATGTGAAATGCCTCATTTAGGGATAGAGCTGACAAGTCGCCATATTCCTTTTTATGGCGTTTGCTGGATGTTATACATATCTGAAAGGCATTGGCAAGTGGCAAGGAATAGCCAGCCGGCTAGCCAGACTGACTGTGCCAAAAAAGAAATAAATACAACACAGTCTATGTGGACGAGGAGAAGAAGGAGACTATACTACGCCAATAGAGCACGTTATATCCTTTTTGATATTTATACAAAAATGTTGCAATATGTTTGATAAAAGAGTCTCGCCATCCTATTGCGGGATTGTATATGGCTCCACCTGGAAATTTAAAGTGACTCTGTTTTTTTTTTAAATTTTTCTCGAGTGTCGCCGAGTGTCGCATTACAACCAGAAAATATTCTTATAAATTGTACTGCATTACGTTTTCTGTCTAGTTTTTAAATTTTGGCTGGCGCTGCCATCGCCTAAAACGGCAATGTCGAGAAACAAGTGCGCTTGAACCCCGACAGTCCAACATTCACGTTGATATTCTGGCGACCAAGGGCGAAAGAGGTTCTTCCTCCGCACGCTCCAACGAGTCGCGTGTATCAGTTGCATTTTCCTTTTTATTTTCCTTTTATTTCTTTTTCCGGCTTTTTTCATCTAAAAAGAAAAGAAAACGCGGAAAAACCATAGACACTACAGCAACACCGGACTTTAGTTTTTTAATGGTCTTTTGAGCCCAAGTCCATTCTCTTGTGGTGGGGTTATAGAGCGCGCGGGTGGTTTGAAACCAACCCAAGAGCGCCAAAAAAATAATACAGTTTGGTTTTTTTTTGGCCCCTCCTTGGCTGTTTTTCTCTATGTACGTCTGGTATTTGGATCAATTTGCGCACAGCTCTCTAAAGTCTGTGTAGAGGAACGGCCGTTTGGTGTGGCTGTTTGGCTTGGTGGGGAGGGTGAAAGTGCTGGGGAGAGAAAGAGGAAATGGAGGCTTCTAAATCGATTTCAGTTCCAAAAAAGTCACACAGCCCCTCCAAAAGAAAAGTTATAAGCGAGCAAAGTACTTGACACTAGAACGCCGACGACCAAAAGAGTCTAAGCGCAAAAAGAGACACACAGCACAGCTAGCAGCTAGAGCAGCTGACCGTTCATTCATCAACTGACCTTTTGACAGGTGCATACGAAAGGGCGCCCTGGAACTTTTTAGCCCCGGCTCCTGCTGGAACTTGTGCGCCTAAACACCCGTTCCCCCATTAAAAATGTTGCTGGACAGAAACAAAATTCCTCCTTTGATTTTTCTGCTTTGGTTGTTTAGTCACACTTGACTCTATCATCTCCTGTTGTGCAGACACACAAGAAGACCAGAAGATGTTTGCCCAAACAGAATATGTGAATTCGAGCCAGAAAATCGATGGCAAGAACAAATAGACGTGCTGTGCTAGGGTCATCCCAGCAGTTTGGCGGAGTTGACTCTCTTCAACCCTTTCTTGTCCCCCCACCAGCACCCGTCCCCCCTGATGAACTTTTCTGACGGGGGCTGCTGACCGTATGGCCTCATGACGAATGGATATAAAACGTGTCATTTTTCAAAATGTCTTCGTCATGTCCTTGTGTTTTTCTTTTGGGCCAGCAGCTCCGCTGGGCCAAATCTATACAAACGAGAATAGTCCAGCGCAGAGATAATTTCTGAGAAGGAAAAAAGAATCGACCCAAAAGGAGCTAATATACGGAAATGGATTGCATTTCGTTACGGTACAGCAATCGGGGGGTAGGATAGGATATATGCACACGGGATCAGATGATGGATCCATGACGCGATTAATGGGCGGCCATCACATCCAATTATCCGCGCTCAACCCCCTACCTCATCCGCATTTGAGATTGTGAAGAGCTGCTGCTGCTGCTGCTGGCCAGCGTCTGTTTCCCCCGTGATGTTGGCCGGATCGAATCAGACTCTTGTCTCTCTCTCTCTAGTAAAGTCAGACACGCGCCGTGCGCATTGCACACACATACGCGCAGGAGCCAAAAGCCAAAACAATTAGGTATCCGAATTCAAAAGCCTCGACGCGTTCGTCCGCCCAGCAGCAGAGACCAGCAGCAGAGAGGGGGAAGAAGAAAAGAAGAAGACGGAAAAAAGGGGGGAAGCTGCTGGTTTTTACAAAAGAATAAAAGGAAGACGTTCAAGGACTTTTTATTTTATTTTTTCTCGACATTGAAACGCCAAGAGAGAAATAAGAAATGAGAGAAACAGAAAAGAAAAGAAGAAGAAGGTAATAATCAAAAGAAGTGTGTGTGTGTGTTGTTCATCTCGTTAGTCGCCAGCGTAGTAGTTCGTGCCATCAATATTCAATTCCTTTTCGTAGATATTTTCTATGATGTACACTTTTGGGCTTTTTTTTCATTCTTTCTTTCTCCCAACCGGAATATATACGAAACAATGGATCACGTCAACAATGCAGCTAGGAGGAGTAGAGAGAGAGAGAGAAGGTGGAAGGGTGGAAGCTCGGCTTTCAGCTCTCGCACAAGATGGATGGGCATTGTGGGAAAAAGGAAGCCGACCGACCAAGAAGAAGAAGACGAAGAAGACTGGACGAACGAATAACCAGCAACCGATTCGTATATTTATGCATCTTCTTTTGTTTTGCATTTCTTTCCCGTCGACAACCGGAGGAATGAAAAGACTCGACGGCCAGCAAAAGAAGAAAAAAGAGAAAAACGATAGAAATGTTTTGCTGGATCAGCAGCAGCACGCACCTCTCTCTCCGAAAATAACACACGGCAGCTACTACACAGCAATGGATGGCCTGTTCATTTATCTCCTCGCGCAAGTGTTAACTGTGTAGAGCTAGACTCTTGCGGGACAAACTTCCCGCCCGCATAGCACATCCCGTCCGTCCGTCCATCCGTCCGCACGAAAGGAAAAATACAGAAGGAATCAAAGAAAAAAAAAGAAAAGAAAAGAATATTTAAATGGAATTTTACTATTCGTATTTTTTCCTTTCTTTTCTTTTTCATTTTTGGCCGTACAGAGACGACCCAGGGGTTTACCCATAAGCTGACGGTCAGCATCTGCTTTGAATTTCTATCCAACAATGTGCGCGTATATAGCTATGTACGAGCGAGACTGAATGAGAGAAACGCTCCCTCTCCATCATTGACCATAATAGGTCGGAGCTCTTCCTTTTGCCAATTCGATTCCAGCTGACTAGTCACGTATGCCGGCATAGATCGGCAACAAGTTTTTAACCCAAAAAATCTCCCAAGTTATTTTTATACTTTTTGAAATACTTTTACCCATTTTTCTATTTGACTGAACTGCCGCAGATGAAAGGGAAAAACTATTTTTTAAATAAAAGACGAGTTATAGTTAAACACGGGCCATCTGCTTTAATGGCAAACATAACGATAAGGAACGATCCCCTTTCACAGTCTGACCTGGAACACCCACACGCTCTAGCTGCTCGTCTAAGCGACAAACGAATCGTGACCAAATGAACACAACCATTTCATCGTCGCGTTCATATAATAAGAACAATCGTTTTAAAAGCCCAGAGGATATTTCACAGTCCTAGAAATAGATAAAAATGGTTTCTCCTTTTTTTGATTTTTCTTGGATTTAACGACGTTTTAGCACAGGACAGACTTTTTTTATTTTACTGCGGGTATTTATTATTATACACGGCCCCTTGCGCCTATTTCATTCCATTGGCTGGTGCGATCTAGTTTTTTCGGGGGCTGCCTGGTGGGTATGGTCGGTGGGTGAGGGGTGGCTTTAAAGAAGTTTGGACGAGTCGGAAGTAACTCTTATGTCTGCTCACGAACGATAAGTCTCTTTTCTCTCTCTCTTTTTTCGTCTACAGCATTGATCTTGGGCGCTTTAAAGTTTCTTTCTCTCTGCTGTTCAATGTTTCCTGATAGTTAGTTTTGCGCGCAGAGAAGAAGAAAACTTTGGGGGGAAAAGGGCTGCTGCCCGGCCCAGCAAAATGTTTACGATGGCCGCTTGCTGCCCTTTTGATTCGCCCGCCGGCCTTTTTTCCACAGCAGAGTCCATCCACATATGGCCACAGCCGGATTTTTTTCGATTTTCATTTTTATTTCGGGGGGAGATCAAAAACTTTTATTCCCAATTTATTCGCCTTTACAAAATTCTTTGCTGGGCAGAAAATCTCCCCGGTGAAATGGCGGTGCGCACCCCCCATCAATAAAAATGTAAAAAATGGCTAGAAATTCCAGTTTTGTTAGTGTCAAAAAGAAATAACTAAATATGGCGGTCAACTTTTTAATTTTTATTTTTGTGTGTGGGTCCGGTCGCCGAGGATTTTTCTCTCGGATGTTGCGGTTGTGGCCGCAAGAATCGTCGGTCCACATACGTAGGTATATGTACGTGTCGACTGGCCAGGAGAACTCCTCTCCCACATCCTTGTAAGGGTCCTAATCAAATATTCCGACATCTCTCGGTTGGAACATTCTTGTTGGATATGGCGTCCGTCCTATGACTACGTTCTAGCAACACACAAACCGAGCGGCGATTATTATTCATGGACCTTATGGTTTTCTCTAACTCTTTCCTTTTACCCTTTTTTTCTTTTCTTTTTTACGATGCGAGCTCTAGACGTGCACACTGGTAGAGAGAGTATAAAAGGGCCATATGCGAGAGTCAGAAGAGAGGGAAGAGCAGCCAGGAGCCGAAATGAGCGAGTCAGTTTACGTACCACCGCGCTCGACCCACAAAACATCACAGGTCGAATTGAGATGCTTTTTTTCCGATCGGCTCTTGCTCGTACCTCTCCATCCAGTCTAGAGCTCTTTAAAACGGCGAGGGGGGTTATATTCCAGGCTCCCAGTAAAAAAAGAAGGTTCCCTGTACCGTACTACTAACCCCCCAGTTATTATACGGAAACTTAATTTTTTTATTATTATTATCCGTGGATGGATGGGGTCGGCAGCAGCACAAGCGAAAAAATAAAAGAAGCGAGGGAGAAAAAACTGTCAGTCAGGAATCTTTTATATTGCTGCTGCATGTTGTGTATAACCCCGTCAGTCTGTTACTTTTCTTTACTTGCTAATGGTCTCTCTATCCTCTATATATATCCAGTGTATTTACTATATAGTAGCTCTCTCCGATTACAATCTTCGCCCCCCCCCTCTCTATTCCACCTCCCACTCTGTCCTTTTCATCTCTCCTTTTTTTCCAGTTGAGTTTGGTGGGGAGACTCACAAAAGTTGTTGGGTAAATGACTTGTTAGATGGGAGCACAATGTTACACCTGGTACACTATGTGTGTGCAGTTTGGTCTATTATTATGTAGAGGGGGCAAATAAAAAAGAAAATCTTTTGGAAAAAGTTTAAGACACTGACAACAATCTAACCTTTAGCGGCTATTATCATCCATATCCGCCTTTTATATTATAAGTGTGCTAGTGTGCCAATAGGAGGAGGCCCCATTAAGAGCAGCGCACCTATAGAAAATAGTGGACTATTAGTTTCGATTCGCTGTGTGCAGTCGTAGAGTTTCGCAGTTGTTAATGCAATCGGCTTTCCCTCTACTATATACGCACAGGGTCTTCTTCTCCTTCTCCTTGTGATATGTACAGATATAAAAGCCGTAGATAATGATCTGTGTTTACTGTACACTCAGACAGTAGAGTGCGCGGTCTGCTGGCACACGGGAATCCGAGATGGTTCATATAATAAAGCCAAGAATAAAGCTTTTCTTCTTTCTTTCTTTTATATCCTTTTCCCCTGGACGGGTCTCTCTTGTAGGATAGGCCAGAGGAGCAGTTCCGGTGTGTAGAGATGCTGCAAGGCAAAGATTGTTGTTATTAAGGTAACGAGCCGGCTCAGCTTCACAGTTCTAGATATATTCGCCGCTATGCTGTGTATAGTACTCCATTATTTGGATTCGTCGAATACTAGGCCTTAATGCGCCATATAAGACTTATATAGTACAGAGGGGCTAGTAGATATTTATACATACGCCGCTGCTGTATAGAGAGTTTGAGACCCATTACGTATAGTGGGTTGCTGCCGCCGTATTGTATCGTTCCACTGTGGCATCTCTATGGCCAGCCAGCCGGCCATGAGTCCCGGTGTACAAGAAAAAGGGGCCAGCTGATTGCATTGAGATTCCAGCGGACATCAATCCTCACATATTGCTTCACGTCTCTGTGTGTACGGCAGAGAATGCGGAGGGAGAGAGGGAGAGCTTGACCCAATACGAACGTGTGTGTCTAGCCCCACAATATATACCAGGCGCAGTCGGACGGGCGGGGGGATATATGAAATCAAACCAAAAGGCTCACATGTTGGAGAAAAGGAAAAAGAAAAATACACAAGTGGAGGGGAAATTGGATGTGAGAAAGAGTCGCCAAAAGACGACGAATCGATAAGACCCACCCACTAAAAAGAAAAATAATAAAAAAAGGAGTCGATAAATTTATTCCCAGGATGTTTCGTCTTGTGGTGTGCACAAACACAGTCAGTCTTTTCAGCGGCGGCTTTAAAATAAAAATAAATAGCACCGAAAAGATTTCTATAGAGTAGGTCGAATGCAATATATAACTTCATTACTCATCGGCGCGTATTACGCCCACGGGGCCAGCCAGCAGTGTAGAGTTTTCGGTGCCTTTTGTCTTGGACATGTATAGTAGTGATGAATCTAAATCAAAGACTATTTAGTAATTTAATCCGAGCGAGAAAGAGTTGTTCGATTCAATTACATCAGTGTCGTCTTCATTTCCTGCGAAAATTTATTTCTCTTTTTTTCTTATTTTTAAAAGATCAATAGTGATTGACTTATTGATTAGATCATAACCTTGTGTGTTGTATAGGCTCTGGCCGGAGAGAAGTTGCTCATTCTTACCACCACCGGTAGAGTGGCGCTAGCGTCTTGAGTGGGAGGAGCCTGTGGTTTTGAGGGGGAGAAGAAGAAGAAGAACTCTCGGTCTCGGACCTTTCAGTCGGTCGTCAGCCCCAGCCAAGGACATACGTCGTGTGTCGAGTTTAATCCAATCAACTAAGAAGAAGAAGAAGAAGAAGCAGTAGAAAGAAAAAGGCAACCAGGGACATAACAACAATTCTTCTTATTCTAATCTGCTGGACGAATTGGAAGAGAGAAAAAACATTATCGTTTGATTGTGCCAGGGGATTTGCCAAAAAAGTGTTGCGTGAGTGAACGAGTCGAAAGTATGGCTACCTGAGTGTAATAGTTTCAGTTTGGACACGGATTTGTTTTTCTCTGTTTGTCCACACACGCGGGGGTTTCTTCCATTTTTCCCATTATTTTGGGCTGTGTCTCTTTTAGTCGTTGAGCCGTTTTGTTTGAGCGGCTCATCAGCAGTGTTGTCGATTGTGAAACAACAACAACAACTTGTCACTTGTGTGTGTCTGTCGTGTGTGTCTGTGTTGCGTGTGCCGGTTGTTGGTTGAGACCTGTGCCGAGTGAAACAGGTAGTGTGTGAGTGTAGTTTACCAACTAGTTGGCCATTTTCACCACTTGTGATTGTAACTTTGAACTGGAGATTGGAATCGGCGTTCACCTGGGCTCTCGTTATTACATGACGGAACGGAGGATTTGGCACTAGACTTGAGCAGATTATATGCATTGGACTGACGTTTTTGCTGGCAACAATCGTTCAACAACCGATACGTCGAGAATGTCGCATGCACCATCATCATCCTGCCGACTCACGCCCGCCGGATTATTTAACCGTCTTGTCGTCTTGCTCCTCCTCCTCCATCAAATCCCGTCATCTGTCGCCAACGGTAAGGTCACGTCTCGTCTCGTCTTGTCTTATTTCTTCTTTTTCATTTGTCTGGGCGCGTTCGGGCAAAAGAATATTTTCGATCTGTCCCGACATGTCCAAAGCAGATGCTCTCCCTCCCTTTTATCCAATTTCAGTTAATGAAAAACAGAAATGAAAAAGAAATTTCGAATCAAAAAATGAAGAAAAGATTCAGAAATTAGGCCGCTCCAATGATGGGCATCTGATGTGGTGGTGGTGATGGGCCAGTCCTCCAATCTGACGCGAGACACATGTTCACAATAATGATGGATCGATGGCCGCTAGTCTGTTGTTGTTGTTGTTGTTGTTGTTGTGGCCATCTTTTTCTTTTCTTACCTCACCACCACCACCCAGGTCTGCTTCTCGGTCCCTTGGAAGTTTTTGAAGTTCATCTTCTTTCAGGGTTGTTGGTAATTTCAACGTTTCCTCAACACGGCTCGTTCAGATGGTTGCATAATCAATAGGTAATTACACACAGGCGCAGGTAGTTTTCTTTTTTAGATTCCGTGAGAGACGTTAGCCAGTCACACAGAGATGAGATTCTGATGGAACCTATCTAAGAAAATCCAATTTCATTTTCCAGCTCGACGTCGTATAGATAAGAGCGTCTCTTTATTTTTTAAAGCGACGGCTCTTGTATGTACCTCATGCTCTTCATTAACAGTTAATTTTGGCTGATCAGTTTTGGAGTTTGTTTGTTTTTTTCCGCTTTGGGCGATCGCCCACGTTTTTTCACGAGCAGTTTCTTTCACGTGGTATCGTGAAAAATTGTTAACTCATTTTTTGTTTTTCCCGTTCAATCGCCTCGATTGTTTTCCTCCTCCCCCACTAACTCTGCCGCCGTGTAGAGACTTAAAGCCCCGTCTCCTCTTAAATGCCTCATCACGATGTCTCGTCTGCATTCACGTGATTCTTTCCCTCCACCAACCAGAAAGGAAAGAAAAAGAAAAAAATCAAAAATCAAAACAAAAGCCATCCGCATGTTTTGTGCTCCGAGGGATTTTTCTTTTTCTTCGTGAAGGAACGTTTCCGGTCACGTCTTTTTCTTTTTTCGGGACTGGGTCGGGGACTGGGTTTCAGGGATCAGATGAGAGAAGCAACCAACAAATCAGTCCGTTTCTTCTCTCTTCCCTCTTCTTCTACTTTAGCCACTTTTGTGTGTTGAGCCTCTTGTGCGCCAGCAGAGAGTCGCTCTGCCCAACGCAAGTCGTTAGCTGACACGCGACATGCTCTTCTGCATCCGAGCCAAAGTGAAGAAGTCATTAAGAACCAAACAACCTCGAAAGAACGGTGGCGGGACCAAAAGGAAAACGTGAACGGACCAGGAGCTCGGGACTGCGTTTGGAATGTCAACAGCCCAAGTGAACGTACAGGAGGCCGCCAGCTCAGCTCACAAAAAATTCCTTTTTTTTCCAATTTTTCCTGTTTGTTTTATTTTCCCTTGTCTCTTTGACGTTCTTTCGCTCTTTGTCTAGTCTCCCCTCTCCATCTTTCCTCATTTCCACACTTCGTATATTAGTCGGTCGTCCGTTTGCACGATAGTAGGGGAGAAGGTCTACGCTGGCCGTGAGCTGCTAAGCGAGTTGGGAATATAAATATGCCCAGCAGCAGTGATATAACTCTTGTGCTATTGATGTATATATATCGGCGGTGGTGGAGCCGTGCCCAGCCCCTTCTCTGCTCCTGCCACCCTGGAAATGTGTCGTGACGCTCTGACGGAGACTCGAGGTGACAAGCGCAGAGAAACGGTCATCACTCCGTCAAACCAACTGCGACGGGTCCCCTTCTTCTTCTTCTTCCAACTCTTTTTCTTTCTTTTTTGGCATGGGACTATAGCAACAGCAGAACTCGACTCGATTTGGCTTCACCGATAAACTACCAAAACAATTGGCACGCGGATATGCCTTCTGTCTACTTCTTCTCTATAGGCCCAAATCAAGACGTTTGACTCTGGCTCGTACCTCACTCTTGGATATATCTTTCTTCGTGAGCTGTCTGCCCCCGTCTGATTGGGAACGAGCCGAGATTCCACGAACCTCCTCTTCTGTTGCTGTTGCTGCTCCTGATTTATTGCAATTGAGAATGGGTGGGGGGTGCCTTGGCGTGAAGGAAATGGGCGGGTCTCTATCTATCCATACTATCCCCCCTATAGATACACAAGGCTCTCTACAGTCGTTTCATTTCAAATGCAAATATTCGACACTCACTCCAACCTCATCTATATGGCCGAGTCTCTTTTTGTTTTTCTGCAATTTTCCTATACGAAATTGTCAAGTGTTTTGTTGGGCTGGACGAATTTTGTTGGAAGGTTGCGCTGGGCCAACGTCTATTGTAGATGTATGAATAATGTGCCGACCGGATGGGCAGCAGCAGCAGCCCGGCGTGAGTTGAACGCAACTGAATAATTCATCTGCATACGGATCACACACACACACCAGAGTGAGAGTATGTGTGAGAGAGGGAGGGAAAGAGAGAATCTACATGTCTAGTCGATACATCCATAAATAACTCTAGTTGAATAAATGTGAGCGACAGCGGTCGTCTGCTGTAAAAAAGCAGCCAGCTGTTGGTTACGGAGGCATAGCTAATCAAAGGCACACACACACACACATCGACATGGGCGCGTGTCTAATGGCAACAAAAAAATGCATTTTGGTGTTGGAACGACGAGCTGCGTTTTTCTCTTTCTTTCTCTCTTTTGTGTGGTCGTGTCAAAGGTTAGACTCTGATTGCCGTATAGCTTTTTGAGAATGTATATGTACATCGAACGACGTGCTTGTGTGGCACGCAATAATTGCCGTGCTGTGCTACAACACAAGGGGCGTGTGTGCTGTGTGTGCTTGTTGGTTGCCTTGGAATATCAATAGCTCCGTCGTCGCGATGGTGACCGGTGGCGTTGACTTTCTGTCTCACACGTACAAAAAATGGGGTAGTGGGTGGGGTTGGGATATTTTATATGAGCTCACGACTTGGTCCCCTCGTCTCAATAAAATGATATTTAAAAATAAAAAGAAACATGGGTCGTATAATTTGTCTTCCTGTTGTCGTTACATCGCCCGAACAATAGACCACCGATTGTTAAATTGTTTCATTTAGAAAAAAAAAACGAAAATTGGCTAATATAAATGGCAGTGGCTCATTTCTCCAATTGTTATGACGCCATCAAATTGTCGTCTAATTTTTTGTTTTTTTATTTATTTATTATTTTTTATTTATCTGGGCGATATCGAGGAGAGTGAGGCCATTGGGTCGCACTTGGTCTAATGTACCGTATACCGATTTTTGTCGTCCCGGATTCTTTCTCTCGAGGGAAAATTCGGCTATAAAGCACGACATGCGCATTGGTCGCATTCATCCGTCTACTACACATTCAAAGTGCATTACTGGAAATGTGTACATGCACCGATCAACTGTCGACTGTGACTAACACGACGTGAATTGAATTGATTCCATTCTCAGCTCGACGATTTCTTCGGTACATCTTCCGGTGTCGTCGTAGACCCCCTGTAACATTCTTTTCCGCCAAAAGTCAAAAAAGATATCTCTCCCTGCCTATTGATATAAATATTTGATTGTTGAAACCGACTAGATGGGTGGGTGGGTGTTGTGCGTAAGTGAGTCGAAGGAAATCGATTGCATCAGTGGGTGGATGTGGGTGGGGACAGTGACACAAAGACAAAAGTGCCAAAAGTCGAATGGGAGAGACGAGACGAGAGAGAAACGGAGCGTCTAATTGCGCTGTCATCGTCTGTGTTGTCTGTGTCTAGTCCCTCATGTCTCTGTTCATCGATTCATTTACGTGTATAGGAGCTACTGGAGCGTGTTGGCATCGTCACTCGATATTATCAATCTGCTCCTACTACTCGCTCTCTCCCCCACTCCGAAGAAAGTGCAAAAATCGATGCAGATAATATTAAGATACTGTACACAGCGGGTAGGGGGTACTGGTACTTGTATGTCGTCCGCCTCTCTCGCCGACCAGCTCTCCTTCTACTTTTGGAATTTTTTATATTTTGACACGTAAATGCAGCTGTCGGGAGGGGCGATGGTGCGAGAGATCATGGCCGTCGTCTTGTAAATGTTTCGGATCAGATCGATACACAGTAGAGCGACTGCTGGTACAGTATACAGTGCGCATTTCTTATATAGGAGCCCACCCAAGACTCTCACGATACCGTCCACAACACTGTACATGTCTCTGCCGGAGGAGCTCTGCATGTGACACGTCGAAAGATAGAGGCTACTCTCTTTCTATTATTATTGCGCAGGTGGCCGTGATCGTTTAACACCCTTGTTAACGGTTCAATGCGTTACACACATTTCGGTGTGTGTGTGTTTGGATTATACCTGGTGCTATATACACCAATGAATTGCTTCATTAAAAACTGGAGAACTGGTATACTTATTTTATTGTTAGCGAGCGCACAACCACCTTTTTAGAGAAAAAAAAGGTGTCTGGAAGTGAATGCGGACCATTTTCAGGTCGGAAAGAGGCGGGGGGCGAAAAACTAAACGAGGGAGAGAACAACCACACGACGGAAAGAAAAAGAGACGAGTTATATAACGTGGTGGAAGCCATATAGCGGTCGGTATAGACTAGAAGAGCAAATGACGATGGCAACTGACAATCCAGCCAGCCAGGACCCT
The DNA here is from genome assembly GCF_021134715.1 of Daphnia pulex. Taxonomy (NCBI): domain Eukaryota; kingdom Metazoa; phylum Arthropoda; class Branchiopoda; order Diplostraca; family Daphniidae; genus Daphnia; species Daphnia pulex. The sequence continues at coordinate 2,272,341 of NC_060021.1, read as the reverse complement.
TTCAATGGAATGCCATTCTCCAGTGCCTAGGAAAAAAGGAAAAAATCTTGAGAGTTTTTCTTTCTTTCTTTTTTGATCTTTCCTCATGTTGAACAAGAATCGGGCGCGGACAAAAGTAAAAGAAAAAGGTTCGAAAATGCGCAAGTTGTTCACTTCAGGTATAAAGGGGCCAGCAGCAGCAGCTCATTCATTCTCCTATTTCTCGTCCAGGAGTTTTTCTTTTCCCTGGAACATATCGGACACGCACACATAGACATAAAAGAAGATAATACAAGAGAGAGTCGCGACTCTCCCGCTGGCCGAATAATACACACACGCATATCTCCCAGTTGTCTGAGGTGACGGCCCTCAAACTACTTTTTTCTTCTATTCTCTCCCTAGGATCCCCCCTCTTGATATATTTTACCTCTTGTCGAGTACCTCACCTGGAAGGAATAACCCACACACTCTATATCGAACTGTTATTACTAAGCATTGTTATTATTACGATTTTTCTTCTTCTATTGGGAGACAAGTTGAAGTGGGGGGGAGAAAGTGTGTGGGGTGGAACGAACTGGGGATGAATCGGTTGGTCGGAGAAGAAGAGAGAAAAACCGTCGTCGTCGTGCATTTTTACAGCTGAGAGGTGCAGGGGTGGAGGGTCTCGTGAAATCGATGACGACAAGGGAGGAGGAGGCAGCACAACAAGAAGAAATAGGCGCCGGTGTATATTTATACACACGGACACACACGCAACATCATCGTGTATAGCCTTGGCTGGGTCCCCCCCCCCCTGTCATCGTGATGAATGAAGTCAGTTGGGACTGTTTGAGAGAAGAGAACTGGGCGATCTCTCTTGTGTGTTTGGGGTGGAGTCGACGACGACGAGGAGGGGTTCATCATCCGAGTGTATAGAGTGGGGCACAGCAGATGTTTTCAACTTGGTAATATATATCTGTACAACTACACTCGACAGAGGCCCCCCTTATAGTTCCAAACATGTTTCGACTATTGAGTATTGAGTCGCTGGATATTCCCGACTCTCTTTTGTCCGAATCTATACGGAACAAAATAAAAAAAAGAACTCGTACATGTAGTAACTTGTAGCTTTCATTCAATTCGATTATTGATTGAATGCCGACTAATGAAAAGTGCAGAGTATACTAGAAAGAGAAGTACACATCCAATCCATCGTCGTCGTCGTATTTTTTTTCTTTTTTCAATCAAGTTGATTCCGGGCTGTTGGTCCAAATAAAAAGGGGGAAAATGACCAACTTGATCATTTTGATGGATGGATGAAAAAGGAGTTTTTTGTCATTTGAAGATGGCGGCAATCCATCTCCATTTGACCGTTTCATGGGCCAGCGCGTTCGTGTTTGAATTTTTATTTTTTCTTGGGGGTTTCGTGAACGATTCAATAGTGGCATAACGGATAAATATCTAATCATCTTTTTTGTGTGTATTTTCTATATTCTATGGCATGTAGGCGTGATGCGATCACCGCGCATCACCGAACACCCGACGGACATGACGGTGGCGCGCAACGATCCCGTGACGCTCAAGTGCTCGGCCGACGGCAGTCCGTCCCCGACCATCGAATGGTACCGCGACGGCGAGCTCATCATCAGCTCCAACGGGCAGCAGCAGCACAGCAAGAGCGGAGGAGGCGGAGGTGGAGGCAATAGCCACCGGGTGATGCTGCCGGGCGGCGATCTCTTTTTCTTCCGTGTCGTCCACGGACGCAAGGAAAGCGACGCCGGCCTCTACTGGTGTTTGGCTCGCAACCCGCAAGGCTCGTCCCGATCACGCAACGCCACTCTCACCGTTGCATGTAAGTGCAGTGTCGAATCTCATTTTCAATTTATCCTTTGTTGGTTTTTCCCCTCCTTCTTTCTTGACTTTATTCCCGTGTGCTATGATCGTGAGAAATGGGCGATTGCCCATCTGCTGCTGGACAAGCTTTTCATTGTGAATAGCAGTTACATTTGGGGGGGACGTCGGGATTCGTTAGATAAAATTTTTATTTTTTCGGCTCCCGAATCAAACGCAACGGGCTGCTGACCAGTTGGGTGAACTCTGGTGGTCAATTGTTGAGCACGAGTGGAGAGTGGGACGTCATTTAATGGCTGGCCAAAATGAGGAAGAAGAGAAACGTTTGCGTGAGTAGAGATGAAGAGAAAAGATCCGGGAGCCTGATGTGAAATTTGAATGAATAAATAAATGTGTTTTGAGAGACAAGATGGAAGACAAAAGAATGTCGATGGGGGGAAATCAAAAAAACGCTTCTGTGCTGCTGCATGTTGCGTAGTCGCTTCTTCTTCTTCCAACTGGAGGAATTTAAGGACGTTGACGCCATCCGGCGGCTGTCCGGCATGAAGAAGGGAATCCCTGGGCAGCGACGAATAACCAACTTTAATGAGACGCGATAACAATCAACTTTTAGACCCATCACCTCCCCTCAACCATTTTTCGAACGTAAAAGAACCGCCGCCGATCAAGAGATTTTCCATCTTGTTTGTTCGTCTGACGTTGGTTTGTGTTGCGGATGGCCTGGCGAGAAAAGTGCCGGTATTGTTCACGTTCGAGTCGGTGGCCATAGCCTATATTTCATTGCTGGCATCTCAACCGTATAGGCAACGCTAGCAGTCAAATTTCGTTATATAGGAGAAAGTCCAGTCCGGTGTTCTTTATTTATATTTATTTTTTTGCACGCGCCCAGGGTTGCCGCTTGATTTCGTCCGTAAGGAGAGAGAGAGAAGGAGAGTCGACGGCCCATTAAGATCAGTGACCGCAGGGGACAGGTGCGCGTGTGCAACGTGTGAAATTGCCGAGCGATTTATGAGCCCAGCTCTAGCAGTGGCCAGTCGGTTAGCAATGAGAGTTCTTGATCATCCCGGCCGGCAATTAGATTTCCACGTAACATCTGAAAAGGAAAAATAAATAAAATTAAATGAAATAGTCATCCGTTAAAGAAGATAAGAAGTGAGAGGGAAAAAGAGATGCGCTCGGCCGGGTCCAGGAGAGAGAATTTTCGGGATCGGTTCCACTACGCGGACTCGGTCGTCACGCCTCTTAAATCTTCTTCTTGTACACACGCCGCCCACATCCCCCCTCCACCACCACCAGCATTTCATTTCAAAGAAGGGGGGGGGGGGATAGACTCACATTTTTCGGCCACTCCATTCAGACACATGGACGTGTGGGCTCTGTGGGAAAAAAGAACTCGGTTGGCTTTCCTTGACTTGAGCAGTTAAACAGGGAAACAAAAAATCTTTTAATAAAATCAACACTATCGTCTCCGGCGTGTTTTTCTCTCTCTCTTCTCATTTCCCTGTCCCATTTCATTTTTATTTAAAAAAGAAGTAGACAATCAAAAAGGAGGACATGTAACGATCGTTATCGGCCCCCTAAACGGTAAACTCAAAGAGAAAAAAGAGAAAAAATAGTCTTGAAGAGAAACTATGGGTCTAAATAATAGGCGGAGGGTATAGAGAGAAATGTGTATAAGGCTCGGCTGTTGATGATGACCCCGGTGCCCGTTTCGGTTGCAAATCATCGGGATCTTTTCTTTTCCCCCTTCACGAAAGGGGCAGCAATCGGTAGAGAGATAAGTTGTTATTTCCTATCTCTCTTTTTCTCTCTTTTGTGATGTCAGCGCCCCCTGGCCGCCCTTGTATATTGTGCCGTGTCCGCGTCTAATTTGAATGAGAGAGTTATGCAAGGGCCGGCCTATCGTTTCGATAACTGGGCGCGCGCGCGTCTATTCTTTCCCCCTTTTTCTTCATTGGATTCGTGACCTCATCTCGCCTTTTGATCACGACCGATCACGGCCAAAATAAAATAAGGGGGAATAGACGTGGCGACGCGGTTAACAGACAAGACATTCATCATTTGGCCCAGAGGAATGAAGAAGGAAAATATGTGAGGGGTCGGGAATGATTGGAACGGCTGAACCGCCAGCCAGGGCCCTCGCCAAAAAATGAAACTAACGGCCCCGCACAATCTCTCGTCTCTATCATCGCCCGTTTTTCCCCGTCGCGTCATCTATTATTAGAGAATATATTGACCGCGCGCGTTTGCTGTGCCGACATTCATCAAACTACCGACCTGTCCGACCCTCTGATTACTCTTCTCTTTGCAACTTTCCCATTTACCGATAAAACAACCGAAAAGGTTGAAAGGCATTTCGTTAGTCTAAAGATAATGCGATTAGATCGGTACCAACTTTTATGAGAGATTCGGCAATTGCAGTGCGCGCAACTCTCGACTCTTTTATTTACCCTCAACTTGTGCGTGTGCCGATGGCGTCCAAAATAAAATACAAACTTTTTGTATTTTCCGCTGAAGCCAAACTCAATCGAAAAAAGTTTTTTCCTGGCCGTTTAAATATGAAAGATCCTTTTGGGCAGCAGTTAGACGGGACTGTGATGTAGTTTGATGCGCCGGAGGGATTGGGCTTGTCGTGCAGCACTGCCCCTATTCCAAGCCAAACAGCAATCATCTCGTCAAGGGCAAGAAAGAAGGAAGACGAGGTGTCTGCCGAAACGTGATCAGCCCCAAACACAAGAAAGAAAGAAAGGGAAGCGAACGGAGCGAACGGGGGGCTGTCAGCCGCTTGTGACACGACCGCCCTCCTTTTCCTTTTATTTTTATTATTTTTCTATCCCGCGCGTGCGCTTGTTTTCTTCTTTTATTTTGCCGCTCCCGTCTCTTACTATACAAGGTGAATACACCTGGGCAAGTGTATGTCGCTGATGGGCGCACACGATATGTACGTATGTACACCTGAGAGTTTTATTTCGTCCGCCCTAATTGCCCGCCCATCTCTTATTCCCGCCCACCCAGCAGCGCCTTCCTCGGTCGAGATCAAAGGTTTTACAGGTTCTTCTCTCGACTCGAACAAATTTACACTTTGAAAAGACGACGGTGTCGGGTTGTCAATCACGAAAGTTTCGGGATTGACGGAACAGCTAAAGTTTGCTTCCCCGCCGCCAACTTTCAAACGTTTCAAATTACATGGCGGGCCTCTCTTTGATATTACGTCACTGTCAAAGTGCGCCCTGTGTCATTATTTATACCGTCAATCGATTATTATCAACAAGTTTGGATGCGCAATCATCTCAAAAGTTTGGCCAATGTCAGAGGTGTGTGTGTATGTATTTCCTGCTGGCAATTTATGATCGCCTGGGCACCAGAATGTGTACATGTGACACGCGCATGCCAAACAAAACAGCTGGCCGCCGCTGCTGCTGCTGTTGTTTGGTTGCACCCGTGCATGCACAGCGGCAGTCCAGCAACATGACCAGCCGGGATTTTCATTTGAAAGAAAAATATAGGGAAACACAGACAGACAGAGAGAATTATTTGGTGTGTGGGGCTCCTCCAAGTCCAGCCAAGTTGTGTCACTGGGCGTCCCTCTCTCGACTTTTACCCCCCTTGTGGGTGTCCCCCCCCCCTCACCCAGATGAATAATTGATATGACCAAGCTGGCGCTGCTGCTGTGATTGTTTGGGGTTTGCAGATTGCAATGACACTCGCTCTCTGTGTGTACACACACAAGTCTATATTTTCTGAATGCAACTAATAGACATGGACAGCAGCACACACAAAAGCCGCTTTCTCCTCTTATGTACTCTCTGTGGATGATATAAGGGGAGCAGCTCGATGATGACGATCAAGATGATATGTGTACATATAATCCATGGTATTATAATAGAAATAAGGTTGTCGTATTGGTTCAGATGGTCTCTCGTTTCTGATGTTATCGGGGGTCCATCGATTTGGACAACTGTCCACGACGAATCGATTCCGCACAGTTCGACACAATCTCGGACACAATGAATGACAATAATAAATATTAAGGCCCCCCTTTATATCTATTATCATTTAATGTAATTTAACCAACTTGCCATTTTATTGATTGAATTTGTTTCCTACTTCTTCTGCTATTCTCTTATACGCTTGAAAGAGGAAGAGAATAGAAAGTTCTGGCGCCAAGTGACGCCGGGTCGTAAAATCCATTTGAAATGGCGCAATCGTAAATCCTGTGTGTAAACAATTCAAAACATAAATAGCGCCAAGCAGCAAGTATAATTGAATTCCCTCCCTCCCCTCATCAGCAACGCGTTTGCGGTTGCATGTAGTCAAATAGCCAGCCGAAATAGCTATCAGATCACAGCGCCCAGACGCATCTACTACACGCGGACGCAAATCCTCCCACTAATTTTATCACGGACTTTCATGTGGCATGGCGTGGCGGCTACATATTTCAACGTGTGCCGGCTCTCTTCTATACAAAAAAAAACAACCAAATAGTATAACTTGTGGATGGGCCGTATAACATATAAAGCTGTAATGTATCTTATGGTGGGGGGATTTCTTTTTTCTTTTATTTTATCGTTCTCCTCTATATTCTTTCTAATCTTTCATCCTCGGTTGTGTTTCATTGCCGCCAGACGCTTAAGGACATGTATCCCGAATCACATTTCCCCGATATATAAATGCTGGGCTATAGGCCGCTTTGTCCTCCTCCTCTTATCCTCTATCCGGCGTGCTGTGTGTGTGTAATATAGTGTACATTTATTTCTTTCTTCCCCCCACGATTTATTTCGTTTTGGGTTTTTAATGGCCCTCACATCGAATGGGCCTTTTTTACTTTTTTTCTGCTGGGAACGAATGACTTTTAAAGGGCCGGCTGTGCTGTCCAGTCAAGACAAAAAATAGACCCGTTTTGCAGATGGGAAAGAAACGACAAGATGCCGATCGACTCGGGGTGATCGGAATCGCTCAAGATTTATTGGCTCGGTTTTGCCTTTTTCTAAACGACTTTGGTATCCGCCCGTAGAGACTAGAGAAACTTTTTTCCGGCCGTTTGTCGATTTTCTTTTCTTTTCCCAAATGAAGGGGGGAAATAAAACAAAAACAGCTGTACGCCTAAATAGACAGGTGCATGTCCGTCAGCGGTAAAAAGAGTAAATAGAGTCAGACTTTTAAAAATAAGTCGCCAGTTTTATTTTTTCGACCCTGTTTGTTAAACTGTGCGCAAAGGGAAAAGGGAATAGCCCAGTCGGCGATATTGTTCCAGCGGAGAAAATAACCAAGCTGGCGATGGCCTATTAACTCTTACCTCCTACAGAGACAGAGGAAGGAAGGAAGGAGAGAAAGAGGCAATAAGAAAAGAAAAATTAGTCGAAAAGATAAAGAAGAAGAAAAAAGTAGCAGCCAAGTTGAGAAGAAGAAGATTGGAGAGACACCCCAGAGTACAAGTCAATATAACGGCTGTTAATTGTCTACTAGCCAGAGAGAAAGAGAGGAGGCCCCATTTTCTTCTTGGAATATCATCACAACTTTTTTCTTCTTCTTCTTCGAAAAAAAGACCCCCTCGTCTATTTATCCCCCAACCAACGGACTCGGCCCATTAACACCCGTCATTTGTCGGGAGAAAACGAGCGAAAATGACGGCCAGAAACATCTTGGCTAGGGGAAAACTGTGGAACCCATCGACCGATCGCGAGCCCATGCCAAACGATCACCAGTTCCCCATTTCTTTTTAAATTATATCCGTGTGTATTATTATAGTCCAGCAATGCGCGTGCGCCCATCACGGCGGGACTTTGGCTGCTCTACTAAATTATATGACGTTGGCACTAATGGTCCTCTACGTCAACTCATCAGCCGCTCCTATTTCCGTCTATAGCCCTTTTTTCTTCAAAAATGGATTAGAGAGACTTAGAGCTTCGTCGTCGTCGTTAGCGGACGTTTGACGATCAAAGGCCCAAGATCTTGAACCGAAAATGTTGTTGTCGTTTTATTTGTTTATTATGTTTATCTTTTTCGCGCTCTCTTGTTAATTGCCAGTCGTGTGTGTTTCAGGAAATCTCCGATTCTCTCACGTCCAGTTTCTCGGCCCAGCCGCAAAACCCAATAATAGGAAAGATGTTTAAGGTCTATTTGGGTTTTATTTAAAAGTCATTCCCTCCTTCTTAGATATTTCGTGTGTGTCGGGCGTCGGAATGAAAAGCTCTCGCCGGCCCATCTCCGCACGTACACACATAAACATAAATACTATACGTAGATATACAAATAGACGTCGAGAGAGTAGGGACGACACAAGTATGTACACACACGCACACACACACACACACACACAGAGCTAGTGCTGGAATGGGGGCCCAGATAATGAAGGTAATCATCCCTCTAGTCCACCCTATAAATTTATTTTCTTTTCTTTGTTTCGCCCGTCCGTCCGCCCGTCTCGACTATAAAGCCAAAGTTGCCAGGCACACGATGTCACGACCGACACACAATGGCACTCGAGTTATGAATAGCAGACGGATCGATATACTTTCATGCTGTCCGGCAGTCCTTCTCTCTTCTCGCTTTGCTGTTTCGTTTTTTCATTTCATTTCACGACGACTATTGCGTAATGGATGTGAAATTCGACGGATTTAGATGACTGCTGGGGCGCCAGGTAAAAAAGAGCGCGCACGATGGATGTGTGTAATTTCTTTCTTTTCTTTCTTTTTTTAAAAATAAAATGAAAATGAAAATGAAAACGCGCTTTGATGTCGTTCCAAGTCTGGTCGTCCGGCGGCGGCGGCCAGTTGTGACGAGCGGCGGCGGCGGCGTCAGTCGAAGCGCCGGCGGATGCGATGGATGGCGCTGGCCGAGAGAGAGAGAGAGAACCTTGAAACGATGGATGACGCTGCTGCTGCTCACATGTATAAGCCGCCGGAATATGTGTGTGTGTGTGTCTAAATGTCTATACATCTTATAATATGGACAACCTCATTTGTCATTGTCTGGATGTGAGCCAGACGCGCGACGACGACGACGACGTCGCCCAGCGTCGCCCCCACCCAAATCTACCGGCACGGCGCCGTTTCTCCCAACTTGGGCGACTCAATCTCCCGAGACGGAAAGAAGAAGAGAAGAAGAAAATGAGCTAATTGGATTAAACGGGCAACTGCTGTGTGATGGATGGGTCGTCGCTGCTGAGCTCTTCATTTATTCCCGCGTTGATTGTGAAACCTTGTTCTTTGCCAAAATAACGCGCTCTGGCATATCGCTCATTGGAGAAGCGTGTCAGGTATTTATCTCGTCACACCGACCATCACACCGTTCAATTCCCTTGCAACTGTTGATGGCCTCGTCGTCTGGCGCTCAAGCGACGCCAGGAGAATTGCGCTCATCCCCCCCACGTGCCGTGGATGACGATTATTAGTCGACAAATCCTCATGAATAATAATCTCAAGGTGCCTACATGTTTAGAGTCATGAAACGTGGGTGTGTCTGTCGGGATGATCCGCCAGCAGACGAAATGAGAGCGACAAGATGCTGCGTCGTTTAGAATTGTCACAGGAAATTCCTATTTTCTTTTGAATTTCTATTTTGTGCGCAATAAGCGCGTCCCATTTTTAATAGATTTGTTGGCCGTGTACATTTTAGATACAGCCAGCTGGGGATATTTGATTTCAAATTTTGCAATTTCCATTTTTTCCCCCACCCCTAAATCTCTGACGTCCAGCTGGCCGGGTTGGACCAGTGCAGCTGGAGATCGGCACGTTGTCTTTTTTCGCAGTTTCCATATCTTATCTTTTACCGGTCAGACTCTAATGAACAGAAGCGCATTGATGGGATGAGGCGGCAATGGCTGGTGACAAACCTTTCCGTCAACGACATTTTCTTGATTTATTTTAGAGTTGAATTTTTGTCAAATTCCTTTTATCCTTTTTCTTTTTGGGTTGGTTGTGTGAGCTGTCGAATGTTTTGTCACTTTTTGTTGGTCGCTATCTCTCCTGGTTGGCCATTGAAGAGACACACCGAGTCTTTTCGGGGTTTTATCTTTTCATTCCTCTGCTCTGTTGGCTGTTATCATTCTTCCTATTTTGGGCTTCTTCTTCTTCTTCCTCGTCCCTTTGGGTTGTTGCTGCAGGTATGAAGATTCGATAAGATGGGCCATGATTTATTACCACCTCATTTGGGAGTGATGGGAATAGGAAAAAAAAACCTGGGCTTAGAGATTAGCATCCGTCCACCTTCATTGAATTTTCGACTTGAGGAAGAAAGCAGAGCAGAGCTGTTGTGTGACAAGAGGCTGTGAGATGTTGGCTCAACATGGCAACTAACTAACCCATGTTTCATTTTTGGTTTATTTCAATCCTTTTTCTTTCTTTTTTTGGTGAGCCCGTCCGTTTTTAGAACGAAGGCAGTGCCAGCAAAAGTTTGGGTTGCAGCTGCAACTGTCATATATAATAATGAGCAGCGGCAAGGGCCCCCACACAGCACAAGAAGAAGAGAAAAGGTTGTTGCCTCGATAATAGCCAATTGACAAATTTGACTGGCGCTCGACTCTTGTCGCATTTTCTCTACGGCCGTTTTCCTTCTTTTTCTTCTTTCTTTACGATCGGCAGTCATCGCCGCAGAGTCGTTACCGTTGACAATAAGTGCAGCATGGAGCGGGAGCCGAGCAACGCCACAGTGTAGAGTTTCGCCAGTCGATGGGGGAAGGACAAAACGGTTCATCGGATGGCTAATGCAGCGAACCGCGAACGGGTTGGCCGTGCCGTGCCGGGCTGCTGTGCTCCCCGGATGGCTGAACTTGACTCTTCTCCCCGCCAAGAGAAGAGAAAACAACCGGGCGCGACCCATTACTGATGTGGGGATCAAGTACACAGTCACATCCCACGTATAGACTATATACGGAGATATATCGCGCACACACACACACACACACACATAGCACTCGACGCTGTCGAAACAGCTGCCATGTTTCGATAAATATGAGACGGACCCCACAGCAGCCAGCCAGCAGCCTAGCAGCAGAGGATCCGGACGTCGTCGTAAATATCCTTCCCCCCAGCAGCCAACTGGCTGTGCTGTGCTATGCTGTGCTGGCCCATCTCTCAATCCCTTTTTCTCTCTCTCTTCTCTTCTTTATTGCTCTGCCTTTATTTTAATGGATCGCCGGAGCAGACGGGCAGCATGGCGAGTGTCGTCCCCCCGTGAGTGTGTGTGCCCGTCTACATATCAAATGCTTGTATACGTATATATATGTGACGGCTGCTGATGATGATGACGACCATCAGGGGCTGCTGGCTGGCTTAGCTTAGTACACGATGCCTTCAGCTGTGTGTGTGTATCGCTGCACAGGATCAAAGAACACACACACACAAGACAAACAGAACAAACAAAAGAGGATCGTTAAGTCACTTTTCTTCGGCAACAGAACCTCCGTTGGGGACATCTTTTTCCTGAGTGCACAACATCAGAGATCCTACTCACTCAATTTTGCGTCTTTCTCTTTTGCTTCCATCGCTCCCGGCCTATTTACCCCCCACTGGCTGCTCTCTCTCTACTTCCGGATTGACGGCGCTACTCTTCCGTATCTTTTAATGAGACTCTTATTGGCATGTTGGTTTCATCTGTTTTCTTTGGCTTTAGTTAGCCGAATTTATTTGACCTTTTTTTATTTTAGTTTGAAACAATAAATTAACCGCGCCCATTTTATTTTATTTTTTTCTTGATAATTAGATTTGCATCCGGAATTCCGAACGGTTCCTTTGGCGACACGCGGGATTCTTGGCGAGCCGACGACGTTGGAGTGCGAGCCGCCTCGCGGACATCCCGAGCCGCAGGTGCGCTGGAAAAAGAACGGCCAGCCGCTGGACAACCTCACAGTTGGACTACCTCAGCGCGATCATTCTTCCAGGTACTTCATTTATTTTTCAGTGTTATAGACGGCCAGCTTCTTAAACTACTTTACATATAACTTTTAAAAGTCTATATGACTGGCCAAAAGGATTTTTCTTTTTCCCCAGTCTGATGGGCACCAAACTGCTTCCATTAATATTTCTTTCTTTCGATATACCTTGGTTATTATTACCTCGATATCTTTCAAGTGTTTTATCTTTTTCTTTTTTTTATAAAAAAAGATGAAGGAAAAATGTTGTTGTTATGGTTTAGCCCGTCTAGTAACTGAACACCGTGCGCCGTGCTGGGTTTGGCTCGAAGTTTTGATCCGCATAGCTTTGCTGCACCGGATGTGGTCCGCGTTTGGTTATTCATTTTCTTTTTTCTCTTCTCTTTATATATGTTGGATCAGAAACGGGCCGGCTGAGCCTTTCTCGCATGTTTTAAAAAATAGTAAAATAAAATAAAAAAGGTTCCCAGTTTCCCACCGTATTCAGAAAAAAGAATAGGAAATTCTCTTCTCTCTCTCTATAGTGTTGCACCTATACACGCCGACAGTTGCAGTCTTAACCAGCCAAGTTTCCTCATTTTATTCTTTTTTCTCAGAAGAAATTGATATGCGGTCATCCGCAAACTGTCGTACGATTTCTTATTTCATGCGTTGCAACCGACACGAGACTTTTAAGAATAGAGTGAATCCCATCGTTTGCGCTGGCCATGTCCGAGCGTGAAATCGAGTCGGAAAGCAATAGAAAAAATGAAGTTTTTTCAATTAACCCAGCTTAGACAAGTCGTTCAGAAAACTGGCGAGCGTCGGCACCTTTTTGACAACATCAATTCGTTCGCCTGTTATTTTTGTTTTGTTTGTCCAAACAGGAAAGAAAAACCCAGATCTCAATGCCTGTTCTATTTTAGTGTGTGTGTGTACGGCCCAGCGATTCCCCCCCCCCCCCCATCCCTTTAGTAGTATATAGAGTACAGCACATCGAAATGACCTGGCGATCAAAAGCGACCGACCGGAATTTCTATTTCAAACGGGAGAGAAACGGGCCCCCAAATTCTTTATTTATAGAAGAAGGCCCAACGACTAGCTGTTAGGCGTCGACTGTGTGTAGTAGCACAGGTCTAGAAAAATAAAACGACATATCGAGCTTCCAGTTTCTCATTCCGGCTTGAACAACACACACACATCTGGCTAGATAAACAAATAGAACGCAGGCCAGCGTGTTGAATCTCTCTACGATGGGACTAGATGATATTTATTTCGTGTTTGTTTGTTGTTTGTGACTTTGTTACCTATAGATGTGTTTTAACTTGTTTTAACTGTTTGGTTATTGTTGTTGTCTCTGCTCTATCTTAGAATCCGGATGGACGAAAATGGAAACCTGATCTTTGCCAAACTCATGTCGTCGGACGAGGGCCGTTACCAGTGCTCGGCTCAGAACGTCGTGGCCACCAGAGAAACGGCCGCCGTTCTCCTATCGGTTCACGGTAGGTTTAAGCTGAGACTTTGCTTTTGTTCTACTGCCACCACCACCAGGGATGACACACACCAGCGTTTTGATATGATTCATCCCAATATTCTATCAATTCCTCTATTGATCTTCTATCTATCCACATACGTAGAAGAACCCAGCAACTCTTGTGTCTCCTACATGTCTGCCACCCACTGCGGATCAAGGGGAATAAAAGGAGGGTGGGGTGGATGACTTTCAGCGTTCCAGGGGGGACGGCCCTATAGTGGAGAAAAAAAGATGTAGAAAAATATTGAATGATGTGAGATGAGTCAAATTGGATTTCTCATATTTCAATAATAATAGCAGCTCTCTCTCTCTTTGTGTGTACATACTTTGATGGCGGGAGGGGGATGTATATACTGGCGACTAATGCATCCGAGCGGATTCATATGCATTCATATGCATCCAGCACAAGAGTCCACACCAATTCATATCTTTTGAACCACTCTCTCTCTAGTTCAAAATCCATTGCGCCATCCAGGCGCAATGGAATGATATTGAATCTAGGCCCCTGTACCCCTACCCCCCAATAGAAAAATGTCTGGCCGTCTCATCCAAATTGGACTTGGAATATTGCCAAGTCTTCCTTTTGTTAGATGTTAAATCAGTCCGTCATTCAACAGTTGCGTCATGTTATCAAATTATTTTTCTGAAACCCAATTTTACAGTTCGGCCTGTCATAGTTCGCCCGCCTCAAGATACGACGGCCCTGCTGGGCGGTGAAGTGAGCCTCGAGTGCGGCGTCACGGGCGATCCGCCGCCGCACGTCGAGTGGCGTCGACAGGACGGCGCCAAAATTCCAATTAACCGGATCCGGCCGGCCTCCAACGATCAAACGCGAACCAGTTTGAGGCTGGAGCGACTGGTGGCCTCCGACGCCGGCCGCTACGTTTGCGAGGTCGAGAATTCGGTCGGCTCCAGCTCGGCCTCGGCCCAGCTGGCCATCTTAATCCCAGTATGTACACATGAATATTTCATTCCACCGGCGGAATTCATGAATGTTTCGCCCGCTTAATTTTTATTAAAACAAAAAATTATGCATTTGGTTTTATGTTTTTAAATCATTCAAATGTTTTAAAATGATTTTTCTTTATATAATTTAAAGCCCACGTGGAACAGCAGCGCCGGAATCAGCAGCGGCGGGCAGGCCTTTTTGCCGCGGGAGGTGCGCGGATTCCTGGAGCAGAGCGTCTTTTTAGATTGCCCAGTTCACGGGTCGCCGGCCCCGCTGGTCTTTTGGCAGCGGGAAGGACAAGGCCGCGACGGCACTGGCTCGAACGTGGAGCTCCTGACATCCGACTCTTCCGGCCCCAGCGCCAGGTGGAACGTGTTCCGCAACGGAACGCTGGTCATCAATCGACTCCGGCGAGAGGATGCCGGCGGCCTGTGGTGCGGAGCCGTCAGCGAGGCCGGCGGCCTGGTGGCCCGCACTCGGCTGGAGATTGTCACCATCTCGGCTCCGCCACCGCCCGTCATCGAAGTCGGCCCAGCCAATAAGACCCTACCGCTGGGCTCACCTGCCTCGCTGGCCTGCAGCACCACTGAGCCCAGCAGCCAAAATCTGCCGCTGCGGTGGTGGAAGGACGGCGCCCCGCTGGCCCTGTCCGTCCGCATGACCCAATCCGGCGAGACGGGCATGCTGCGCATCGAAGATTTACAGCCTTCAGACGCCGGAATTTACACCTGCTGGATCGGATCCGGAGATCAGTCGGCGGCTTGGACGGCCTCCCTGACTGTGGCCAGCCAGAGCAACTCGAACGTCGCCTTCTCGCGCAGCCCCAGCGATCCAATGGCTCTGCCCGGCTCTCCGTCCCAGCCACGGCTCCTCCACAAGACGGCCAACTCTTTAACCGTCGGCTGGCAGAGCGGATTGAGAATGGGTGCCTCGCCTCTGCTGGGCTACACGGTCGAAATCTTCAGCAGCGGTGACCCCGATTCGAATCAAGAAAACAGCTGGACGTGGGCTGGACCGACGATACCGAACCAACGGAGCTGGCGGATCATCACCCATCGTCTCAAAGCGGATCAGCTGGTCTTGACCGACTTGCAACCCACCACGTCCTACGCGGTGCTCGTCAGAGCCGAGAACTCGCACGGCCTGTCCCTGCCCAGTCCGGTATCTCCTTGGTTCACGACTCTGCCGTCGGGTGGATCCGTCGGCAGCGGCGGCGGCATCCAGGAATTGGAGGAAGGCCGACAGCGGCTCTCTTCTTCTCTGGCGTGGCTCCGGCTGGAGCCCGTCCGCCCGCTCAATGCCACAACCGTCCGGTTGAGTTGGCGCTGGTTAGATGGCGCTGATGGCAGCGAACCCACCGAGTCGGCCTTCGAGGGACTTCACATTTGGTACCGGCCCATCCGCAGCTCCCGCTCCGGCTCAGAGGAGGATCAAATCCATCAAGAAAGATCCTCAGCCTCGACGTTGGCTTCCTTCCGGGTGGTCACAGTGTCCCAGCCGGCCGTGTCCAGCTCGACTTACACGCTGGCCAATTTGCTGCCCTCGACGCGCTATCTTTTCTTCTTGGTCCCGTTCTACCGGAATATCGACGGCCGGCCGTCCAACAGTCAAACGCTGACGACCTTGGAAGCCGGTAAGTTCCGGCATTCCTTCCAGCAATTTAAATTGACTTGATTTCATTTTCAATTTCTTGTTTGATTTTGTGCAGCTCCTGAAGGACCTCCGAGGGATCTGATTGTGCGCCAATTAAATTCGAGCAGCTGTTTGGTGAAATGGAGCGAGCCGTCGCATAACCAACGCAACGGAATCATCACCGGATATCAAGTAAATCAAATCAATCAAATCCTTTTTGTCCTTTGCCATTAATAATTAATTCATTTTTATGTTAGATTTACGTGTTTATGGACGATTCGGAAACATTATTGGCCAACATGACGTTGCCGCCGACTCCGACTTCGGTCATTATCGGAAATCTCGTGGCCGGATCGTCCTACTCCATCCGGGCAGCAGCGTGGACTCTGGCGGGAGTTGGCCCGGCTTCTGAGCCCGCCTCATTCATCATGGAGGTGTTGAGCTTCCAGCAGAATCCGCAGGTTCCGGCCCTTCACGACGATTTGGACTCCGACCTGGACGATCCGTTCACTCGTTTCGACAGCGGAAATCGTCCGCCCAGCGGCGAAGTGACCACGCAGATGGTCAAGGAGACGTGGTTCATTCTTGCCATCGGCGGAGTTCTTTTGGCCACGCTGTGTCTTCTGGTGGCCGCCATGATCGTCCGCCGCCGATGGGTCCGCAACAAGGCCATGTCCTCTGTGCAGAAAGTAGAGCTGGGCAGCGGAACGGACGGCAATTTACTCCACAGCGTCTGCAGTGGCAGCGGCGGCGCCAGAGATTTGCTCTGGTCACGCGGATGGCATTCCGGCAGCACTGGCAACCACCACCAGCATCCGTCGCGAACGGGCACGGTTTCGGCTTCACAGAAAGAGGCGGAACTGGAAGCCCAGGCCTCGCTGCTACCCCAACAGCCGCAGCAGTACGGCAGCAGCGGAATCGCTCCGCCGGAATACGCCGAGCTGCTCAACCAGCACGGCTCCCAGCAGCAGCACAGCCAGTCGGATCAGAGCCAACTGAGTCTCAGCTCGTTCCTGCCGCGTCGCAACAACACCAACAACATGATGCTGATGCAGGCCCAGATGCAGGCGCCTCCGTCCGCCTACGCCACCACAACTTTGGTCAATCCGTCGATGCGAGGGCAGCAGCAGATCCACGGCCCTTATTCCAGCAAGTCGTCGGGCGACTCGAGCAGCGGCAGCTACGTGGTCGAGCACCATGATCGAATGGGCTGCGGGAGCAACAGCCGCAACAGCAACAACAACAGTCACCACAGTCGGAAGAACAGCAGCGGATTCTTGTCTAATGGCAATGGCAACGGCCATCAGCAACAGCAGCAGAGAATCCCCAACTGGACCGAACTTTTGCCTCCGCCACCGAGACATCCGCCGCCACCTAGTCCAGCACCTAATTGCGATCGATCCACTTCCGCTTCCAAAGACGTAATGACATTTTTTAAAATAATCATCTATTAGCGCGCGAATTTTAAATTTTTAAATCTGAACGATATTTTTAGGGATCGCTTCCGCTGCCAAATTCCGTCAAACCGTCGCTGAAATTCAGTTCGGCCAATCCCAGTCCGGCCTTGTCGAAGCGTAGTGCTCCTGCAGGATCGACTGGAATTTCCAGCACGTTCAAACCTCCATCGCCTCGGTACAATGCCAGTCTCGCAGGAGAAGAGATGGCGCCGAACGTCTACCGGAATGCAATCCGAACTGGGCGGACGAAAGCCATGAGATCGATACGGTCCCAGAGATCCGGCACCTCCGGATCGCACACGGAACTCGATCAACCCGCTCTCAAGGGGTATTCGGATTCGGGATCAGAGCGAAGTTTCCCGCCGGGCAGCTGCTACACGACGTCGCCCATGAATTACCAATTGAATCCCCTGGACAACATCACAACCCACTGGGACGACGACGTCGACGACTAAAGCCGCAGCATCAGCGGCGGCCACGGAGTCGATTACAGCCATGGCGGCGGCGACGACAGCCATTCAGACGACGACGAATTTGCCTCCTCCCAAAAATATTTCTCAATTATTTTGTGCTCTTTGCCGAACTTACGAACATTCTAAATCACTTGATGCAAATCGGTACTCACGCCTTGGATATCGTTGCTTTGACGCCCTTCTTTTGGCTGTTCGAAGAGCGTGAGAAGATCATGGAATTCTACGAACGTGTATCAGGAGCGCTCGCATGCACGCTGCCTATGTTCGCCCAGGAGGAGTGGCTCTGGTAGAATCTCTTAAAAATGTCCACTGAAAACATTTCTCTTATCGCCAACGTTTTGATCTTGACAGGACCTCCCATTGGGCCTCATGGAAAATGACATCTACGAGTTTTGCAGCAAATTTGGAGAGCGTATCGATGAAATGGAAGACGTTTTGACTGCCAACCGCATTTGGAAACAGCGAACCGTCGATATTGGTATCGTTCCCGCCGAAGACGCATTTCATTACGGTTTCAGTGGTGTCATGTTGCGCGGATCTGGAATCAAGTGGGACCTGAGGAAAACTCAACCTTACGACGCCTATGATTTGGTTGAATTTGACGTTTCCGTGGGACTAAAAGGCGACTGCTGTGATAGGTAAAGTCACATCACCTCGTCGTCGCAGCACAAGACAATAGTTTCATTATTTTCTTAGATACCTGTGTCGTGTTAAAGAGATGCGGGAATCTCTCCGCATCATCGATCAATGCCTGAATAAAATGCTGGCGGGTGAGGTCCGTGTGGACGATGCCAAGATCATGGCGCCCAAGCGATCCGAAATGAAGACGTCGATGGAAGCTCTCATTCAAGTTGTTCACACAGGGCTACAACGTTCCGCCAGGAGCCACTTACACGGCTGTAGAGAATCCCAAAGGTATCTTCTTATTAAGACAATAGTGGTCTATGGGCTTAAACCAAATTTCAATCTCATTTGTTGTTGATTTCCAGGTGAATTTGGTGTGTATCTCGTTTCTGACGGTTCTTCACGCCCATATCGCTGCAAAATCAAGGCGCCAGGTTTCGCCCATCTGGCCGCGTTGGAGAAAGTCGGCCGCAACCACATGCTCGCCGATATTGTTGCCGTCATTGGTTCATTTTTAATTATATGCAGATGTCGTCCTGAAATATATATGACCGTCTAATTTCATTCAATTTCGCAGGTACACTGGATGTGGTTTTTGGAGAAATTGATCGCTGAATGCGTTCCACGCCCTCTTTATCTCCACACCGGTGACTTGAAAAACTGGAAATGGAGTTGTATATGTAAAGCCGAGTTGAATTAGGTGATTATATAATACACATACAGTGGATGAAATTTGTATGGAAAATTTCATTCAACCTCTACCATTAAACTCTTGACTTTTGTTGACGTAAAATGCTATTCATGTTCAAGTTTAAAGCAGAAATGGTTCGAAAATGTATTCATTTTCCTCCTGGTTTCGTGTTGTTATGACTTAGAAACACGATCATTGGATATTAGAGAACCCGAGTCAAAGTAATTCCTAATTCGTGGGCGGATAGGTATATTCAGCCTGTTTTTTATTTCTTCAAGGAAATAAAAGTAGATTTTCTGTTTTCTTTTAAAATTATTTTTCTTATTCACAAAATCTTTGGGTTTTCCTCCTTTTTGGGCGCTTTCTTTAAGAGGGTCGACGCGTAATCTCGGTAATGGTGCCTTTTAGCTTTTTCGTGCACGCGAGAGTCATGTGTATTTGAGCTTCATTACTTGGTTGCATGACACCATTAATGCAGTTGGCTACTGCTTATTCCATTGCAACGACGACGACGACGACGCTGTCACTGGATCGAATGTAATCTTGACATTGAGGTGTAAGCTCTTAGTTCGTCTTAGATATATATTTTTTCTCCTTCCTTTTATCTGAACCGGAGGAGGAGGAAAAGGGTGGGCTGCCGGTTCTTATTTAGCTCGGCACTGTTCAACTAGCATTCAGGAATCGATTCACAATGTTTGGATCGCTGCTGGTGTAGTAGACTCGATGGCGTGGCTCGGTGGACTCGGGAAAAAAAAGTGCTGGGATCACCAGTTTAGGCAGTAGGAGACTAGGAGTATCAGCAAGGAGGATCCTGTGATCTATCCGTAGGGGGGAAAGACGAGCGTCAGTGCCCGAGGGAACGCACTCATGTTCACGAGATCGATACTCGACGGCCGCCGCCGCCGCCAACCCACGCCCGGCACTCTCTCTCCTCCTCCTAATAATTCTACCCACCGTCTTTTGATTTAAATGCATCGAATCGCATGGAATTTGGCCTAATCTAATGCAATATCATTCATTTCTTTTGACTCGAATCAACAAATGGAACAGCCCAAGAAATAAAATTTTTTTTTAAGAATTTGTTTTTGACATGTATAATAATTACAGCATCTATTATAATGCAGAAGGTATAGGAAAGCAATTGGGATTTTGGCTTTTGGCTTTTGGGTTTGTATATCTATAAAATTGCTGGCAGTCGAGTAATATATGTCGACCGTTGCCCGCCCTTGCCGTACGTCGGTGTTGTTCTATTATTCAGTTGGTTTGCCTTGAAAAGGACCTGGTGGTAGAGTATCGATTTTTCGGCTGCAATGAAGGGGGCGGACAACACTGTACGTGGTGTATAGGTGGGAAGTTTTCGGACGTGAAGCTGCGCCACCATCTTTGATGAGATATATCGCATGTAACCCATGCATGCCCATAGACAGCAGCCGAATAGACGCGGGGGGACCTTATGGCGGGGGGGTGGGCCAGAGTAACTGTAATGACTATTACCGGGCATATGTAGAAGAGACGGCCGGTAGGGAGGGGGGACACGTCAGACCCGATATCACCGCGCACACAAGAAAGATGGTTAAAGCATATCGTCCTTCTTTCTTTCTTCTTCTACTTTTTCTTTTGTTGTGGCGCACACACGCAAGATATAATACCAGCAAGCCCCTCCTGTGAGCTTGTAAATTGTGGTGACTCTTTTCATTATCGTTTCTTCTGAGACGTGTAAGCGGTTGGACGTTTGATGGGTCGGTCGGGCGGCGGTGGCGGAGGGTTGTTTCATTTCTGGGCCCAGTTATCGCGAGGAGAAGACGGCCTGGCCGCCGCTTCTGCGTCGTGATTTAACGATATGGGGCCGCTTGCTTTTGTGCACGGCATCTAATAGTACCCGCAACACCAATTTATGCAACGACCATATAGTCTGCCAAGCATGAAATTTTCCCTTTCTTCTTCTTTTCATCACTTTTTCTTTTGGGTGGTGGTTGTTGTTGTTGTTGTTATCGTACACGCACTTGAACGTCTGCTGCACCACGTTCTATAGACAATCTATCCGCCACGTCTATGGTGTGTTGGTCGTTTTTCTTTTTTGTACAACAAAAGAAAAAACTGGGAACGTTTGCCTGGTGATTTTTCATGAAAAATTCCCGAATGTACGTACAATAAGCCAGCGGACAGAAACAATAAAAAAGTAGACATTGTCCTGAGATGGTTCTGATACAAATTTGGCCAGTCGCATTTCCTTTTAAGGTGCTGGTTCCACAAATGTTTTTAAAAATATTTCACGTCATGCCAACAAGGGTTTGCCAACTTGACGCCCAGAGCGCCAAAATCGTAATATTTAAAACACCTGTTTTGATTACATCCAACTCTTTGCTCGATTTATGTACCTCAGACACATAGAGAGGAGAAACATCCAACACCTTCATACAATAAATTTTGCGGTGCTTACGAGAGAAAAGATTGTCTGTTGTAATAATGTGGTGTCTCTGCTCTGCGGATCGAATAAAACTGTCGAGGGTTGACGATGGAATTGTGCTCAAGGTAAAATAGTATAACTATAGGGTCTGGTCTCTCAACAGCCACCATATCTTCCGTCTGTGCTCCTCTTCTTCTTCTTCGGCGAAACAAATAAAGAAGAAGGGGAGCATATCCAATAATATTAGATATATAACTCTATATTCTATCCCGCTGTAGACGTGTACACGTCTATGCTCTCTCTCTCTCCCATCTTGCGCCGAGTTAATTCGATTGCCCTGCCATCTCTCCGTCTTGTCTCTTGTATTCCCGTTTCTAAATAATAATAAAAGGACAGCGACACGGACGTTCCTGTAATTGTTTATCGCCCCGATTGTATCAAACGAAGCGTTGCGTTTATTGCGGAAGCGTGCTCCGTTTTCATCCATCTGATGGTTGTTTGGTCGTCAATTGTTTTCCCGTTGAAAGCCAGCAACAGCAGTTGATGCCATTGAATGGCTGGATCGGATTTTCCGTTTTACTTTCAATCCTTGTCGTCATGTAGATATTATATAAAATGGTACATACAGCCAGACCAGCTGACTATTAGTAGTCAGTTATTTTATTAGACGCGTGACTCACTTCACCGTTTTCCCCTTGTTTACGTATTTTTAGTTAAAGGCTTTGTAAGGCTATCGCTACATGGCGTAGGAAGATAAGACATCAAAAATAGCATTGACTAGTTGTAAAAAAGAAAACAATGGGGTTAGTAGCTAAGTCAACTTAAATCTAATTGGGCGAAGCAATGATGTTTAACGTGAACTGTGTTCATATTAATGAGGAAAATTACTGTCCAAAACATTTTCGGGAAATAGCTATTTTTCAAAAGTACCAAATCTTTTATCTATTTTACGAATTGTTTTACAAAAATTAAAACGAATGCATATTCTTCGGTTCAATTTCTCGGTAAATATTGTCGAATCAAATCCAGCTGTGATGTGGACGGAATAGAAAATTCTTAATGAATCCTGACATTTTGACCTTGACCGCTAAAGATTCATCCGCCCTATTCTACATCCGCGCGATCCTATCCTGCATGTCGCCTGTCAACACACGGAAGCTCAATAACCACCGAAACTACTCGTCCAACGTCTCTATAGCCTAATGTCCTTTTTTTAAAATAACAACTGAAGGACTCATTTCGATTACCTTGTACAACCTAAGCCGACCTAAGCTTAGCAATTGTGTCGCCGATCACCTGGAATGGTCTAACCAAACTAAATCATCATTAGGTGATTGTGTAGGTTTCGTGTGATTGCTGAACTTAGAAATCTGCAAGTCGGGATTAACATGGGCGAATTCAACAATAAAAAAAAACAACGCCTTCCCTTGGTTGAATGTAGCTGGAACTCCGGGAATACCAGGTATAATTAATTATTTCTTTTAAAATAATAATTAGCTGGAAAAATGGCAATTGCAGACTTTTTTTTTTAAATATCACGTACTGATGGGGTGAATGGCAGGATGGTGCAGCCGGACCTGTTGGACCGCAAAGGAGAACCGCCAGGAACAAAAGGAGAAGCGGGTAAATTTAATTGAATTCAGAATAATTAGTAAGTTGATGGGGTGGATAAGGATCGTAATTTTTTGTGTTGGAAGGTTTGCCTGGAAAAGATGGCCGCGATGGACTTCCCGGGCCACCTGGAATGGTCGGACCACCGGGTTTGCGAGGCATTCAAGGATTAACTGGGCCGCTAGGAGCTGCACGAGTGCCCGGTTTGCACAAATTAATTCGAATAATCAATTGGAAATTAATTCATAAAAAAAATGTATTTCAGGAGAAGAGGGGGAAGCGGGCAAAGACGGACGAGATGGATCAGACGGAATCAACGGCAAAGATGGGACAGTACTTGGTCCTGCAGGTAGGAATCCTTTTCTTTCCTTATATCTTTGGTTAATTATTTAAATCATTTTTCTTTTATGTTTTGAGGACCTAAAATTGGATCTAGCGGGAAAGATGCCAAGGACGGTAAAAACGGCCAAGCGGGCAAAGGAGGCCGAAGCCCTCCAGGTTGTTAACCTTTTTTAAATTTTTCTAAGAAACTCTATCGATTCCCGTTATTGTTCAAATCAAAGGTCTAATTAGTGTTGACGGAAAGGACGGAACAGATGGCGTCGATGACAAAGATGAAAGCGATGGGCAGCAAGGATTGGTTGGTCCCCGAGGTAAGCCATTAAAATTCTTTCCTTTGATTTCATTAGATGGAACATTCTACGTTTTTAATTATCACATGCACTCCAGGGCAAAACGAAAAAGATGGTGCTTCCGGACAATATGGGCAGCCTGGCCAATACGGAACAGATGGCAAAGATGGGCAAAGTGGTACTCCTGGCTCGGTTGCTCCTGCAGGAACGCCCGGAAGTGACGGCACTGGGGGTCAAGCAGGAACAGGTACAATTGAATTTGTTCATTGGTCAATTTTCAAACATGTGAAAAATTCTAATTTCTAAAAATAATTTTGATTGGCTTATTATAGGAGGTCCTCCTGGCATTCCTGGACTGGTTGGAATTGCAGGTGTTCATGGCACAGCAGGAGCGCCCGGAATCACAGGAGAGTAGGGTGAACCAGGCCCTGTGGCTGGTGTGGCTGGTGTGGTGGGCGCAGCTGGTGCGGTAGTGGCCGCTGGAACAGCAGGTAAAAAATCAATTGAATTGATTTTAGAATTCTTATTGAATGAAATAAAGTATTCAAATCTTCAATTGACTCACAGGTACTGCAGCGACTGAGCGATCTCTGGGATCAGACGGAGCCCAAGGTGCACACGGAGGCTAAATTTGATTTTAGAAGCCTCCCAGTTAATCATCCCTCCTCCTAGGATTAAAAGTGATGTGAAATAAGATGTTGTTCTAATCATTTTTGAAATATTATTTGCTTTTAATCGGCTTTTTCAACCTAAGATTCACATATGATATGATCGTGATGGTTCAAAATGATTTGTCTTGTTTCAACGTCGTCTAATCCTTTGTTTTCCATATTTTTTTATTCCAACAGGTTATTACTAATTAGCAAGAGCTTGACAAAGTCCATCATCTTCCCTATTTAGCCTCACATGAAGTAGGGCACGACCGTTTGAAAATAAAGTATAACGAGATTGCAAATATAAAAAGTGAACCGAGATCAAGATTGAGTTCCTTATGATACTTTTGATGTGAAGCGCACGAAAACAAAAATCTCTGCCCTAGTAACAGTTAACACCCACCATGCTTACGCCACGCCGTATTATTTCCCTATTGTTCAACTGTCTTTTAATTTGTTCCACTGTCTTTCAATTACAATTTTCAAATTACAGGGCATTAGCGCCATCCCAATCCATCCCTAGGGTTTTACATTAAACACCATCTAGCGAAGAAGGAAACAAATACGAAATGCTGCCACCTAGCAATAAATAGAAAAAACAAGACCAGACAAAGAAAAGACTTACACGGAAGTGACGGAAAAACAAACGAACAACAAGTAAACACTAGGAAGTTGCGTTTGAGACCTGGAACAGTACAGTCACCAACTAACCGCTCTCCATTAGTGCACAAGTAAAAAAAGGGGGCGTACCCCCCACATGCCCCATGGCAAGCATGGACGTCAACGAGGACTACGTAGATTCTGGGAACTTCTCTCTTGAATCTGAGAACATCGACGACCCTGAATCACCAACGGCCCCACTAAAAAGGAAAGGAGACATCGCCCACGACGTTCGACCGAATCCGAGATTCTCAGACCTTTTCAACAGCCCAGCCAGCGGTGCCCCAATCATCATCCAATTAATCAGCGAACCATGCTCGTTCCGCCCTTGGAACTTCACAGTCAAGAAAAATTTCATCGCCGGACTTATCACACTAATCGGCCAAGTGAGACCATGGACAACGTGGACGCAGCGTGGGGAACTCTACATCTACCCTACTTCAAACAAACCAAAAACCCTTCTACTCCAGCAAACACAAGTCAATGAACATGTAATATCCTGCTCACTATGCAAATCGGAGCAAGAAGTTAAAGGTGTCATGTACAATGTGCCGCCGAACAACACGGAGGAAGAACTACTAGACCTTCTGTCCAGCCAAGGTGTCTTCAAAGTAAAGAGATTCTCAAATCTCGGTCCGAACGACGCCACGAATATCTTATCGCTCTGCCGGAAGTGCTGGACGTTTGGCCACTCAGAAGAAGTATGTTCAGTACCACCAGTATGCAGAAACTGCGCCAGCACACATGAAGAAGACGCCCAGTGCAAATCCCCTAAAAAATGTCCAACATGCTCAAAAAGTGACCACGCAGCTGGAACAGCAGCCTGCCCCATCTGCGCAAACAAACAAAAAATCATCAAGTTCGCGTATGAAAACAACATGTCAGTTACGGAAGCCGGCAGACTCCACTCCGGTCCCACGACCGTGTCAAGCAGACGGCCACCGACCTACCAACACACCACAGAAGACGCGTCAATCCGACAGGAAATCGACAGCCTCAAAAAGAAAATCGAAGAAATGCAGAGAACTGCCCAGAAACCACCTACTCCACCCGAAACAGAGACGAGACTACAGAATGTTGAGAAAGAAATCTCATCAATGAAAACCCAAATTGCACCACTACTCAAACTAGAAACGCAGATGTCAACCGGATTCACCAGCCTCGACAGCCGTATGACCATTCTCCAAGACATGCTGATGAAGGACCTAAATGACCGATCTGCCCGATGGAAAGAAAAAGACCAAATGAACAGACCCGGAAAACTTAGGAAGTCATGACCCCTCCACTCAAGATACTACAATGGAACGCTAGAGGACTCTATAATCTAGATTGGAAGAATTCAAAAACAATTTACGATTCCACAACCCTCACATTGTTTTACTAAGTGAAACCCATTGGAAAAACGAATACAAAGTGAAATTCTCATCATACAACTCTTTTGTTCTCAATCGTGTCGGTCAAGGAGGAGGTGTAGCGATCCTGACCAAGAAGAATATGCAAGCTACCACACTCGTCGTCGAACCCAACGAGAATTTGAAGCGATTGGAGTCACCATCAAACTGAAAAACAAAGAAGAATTAGAAGTGCTATCCTTATACAGCCCAAATGGAAACCGGTGCAACTATGAAGAAATTGAAAACATACTCACCAACACCGGAAATAGTGTTATTGCCGGTGGCGACCTAAACGCTCATTCCGAGCTATGGGAAGACGGATACCCAACCAACACCTGCGGCAGAAATATAAAAAATTATCTACACAACGAAAGTAAATTCATCCTGGCGACACCAAAGAACCTCGGAACGAGGCCAAGTTTATCCGACAACCGTAACGCCACAATCGACCTAACACTGTGCACACCTGACATAGCCGACCTAACAACAATAGTGACTGGTCCGTACTGGGGAAGCGACCACCTGACCGTCTTCATGGAATTTAAACTAAACTTGACCCCCCAAGCACCACCAAAGTCAAAATGGAAATTCGAAGAATCTAAATGGCAGAACTGGAATGATGACATCACGACCCAGTTAAAGAATAACAACCCATCAACCAGGGACCCCGAAGCAGCATACAACACCTTCTACTCATCCCTCATGATCTCTAGTAACAAACACTTCGCCCCAAAAAATAGTGATTCCCCCCGTGAGTCGAAGAAACCCTGGTGGACGTCGGAGTGCAGAGCTGCAGCAAAGAATGCAAAAAAAGCATTCAAAACCTGGCGCTCTACTACTGCAAGAAGACAAGTCAAACCTGAACAAAATGGTAGCAATCAAGAAAAGGACAATATTGACAGCCAAGAACAATGCATGGGAGAAACACTTAGATACGATGGACGCCGGGAACTCATGAAAATTCTGGAAATTCTCCAAGGCCATGATGAACGGAAGGAAAGACTACACCAGCGCCCCCTTCAAGAAAGCCAACGGTGACCTGACTGCTGACCCCCTAGAGAAAGCTCAAATCTATCTTGACCATTTCTCCCCACCGTATGATAGTGACCAGTCCAGGATGCCCTCAAACCCTGATTACGAGGAAGAAATAAACAAGAATCTCTCCGGAACCAACCTAGATCCCATCAACTCGGATTTCAGTCTACAAGAACTAACCAGGAGCTTCTCCCACCTCCCCGACAAAGCTAAGGACATCGACAGAATACATAACAAGATGTTGAAGAACCTGAATGCAGAAAACCGCAAGACTCTCCTACAGTTGCTCAACCTAATGTTCAGAAAAGGATACGTACCGAAGGAGTGGAAATACGCAATTGTGACACCCGCTCTAAAGCCAAACAAACCAGCAGGAAGCGCCGACTCATACAGACCAATTTCCCTCACTTCATGTCTCTGTAAAGCTATGGAGAAAATGATTAACAACAGACTGAAGTGGCATCTAGATCATCTAAACTTACTCCCCGAGGTCCAAACCGGGTTCCGAAGAGGATGCACCACCACAGACAACCTGTTCCGGATAGAGTCAGCAATCAAAAGAGGCTTCAACAACAGCCACTCCACCACAGCAATCTTCCTAGACATATCCAAAGCGTATGACAATGTCTGGATAACTGGACTCCTGTTTAAATTAACAAAAGCAAAAGTTAAAGGACACACACTGTTATGGCTTAAGAACTTCCTTACTGGCGGAAGCATCAGAACCCGGGTAGATGACAACCTCTCTGATGAAAGATAGATATTCAAAGGAGTACCACAAGGAAATGTCCTCAGCCCCCTACTTTTCAACATCATGCTCGCGGACCTTCCAATGCGTACAACGGATGCGAAACATCCCTTTTCGCCGATGGCATCGCGATCTACTACACCGCTAAAACGAAGAAAGAGGCAGAGGGACCGCTCCAAGACCTACTAGATAAGATAGAAGAATGGGCCATCAGTTGGAACTTCCACTTCTCCGTGGATAAATGTGCATCGCTAACATTCACAAAGAAAAGGACAAAGGAACCAGGACACCGATTTAAACTCAGTGGAGCCGACATAAGTGAAGTGCTCCAATACAAATTCCTAGGAATCACATTGGATCCTCATGGGAACCCCACACGAAGACAATCATCAACAAGATACAGAAGAGAGCTAACTTAATCCGTACGTTGACATACGGAAAGAATACCTTGAAACTGCCACTCCTTATCCGCATCTTCAAAGCCATGATTCGGAGTGCCTAAGACTACGGTTCGTTCGTCCTTGGATCCATGCCTAAAACAAGAATAAACAAGCTTAATCAAGCCCAAAATCAAATTCTCCGCATCATACTAGGCTGCTTTAAATCTACCCCAAGAGCTTTACTAAACATACCGACACTTACTACTGAAACCGGCATCCACCCAGTTGAAAGTAGATGGGAACAACTAGCCTACAGATACCTCATCAGACTTAACGAAAAACCATGAAACCTAGCGTATGACACAGTCCAACAACTAATCAAAGCAACGGCGAAATGGAAACCCAACAGCACCCCAGCAGCCATTATCCATCTGAGGAAACTAGACCAGACAACTAAAACCCTCTTAAAATCCCCCGTCTCGCATACTCCGGAAGTTGAACCTCTCCCGCCATGGAAACACTTTCACATTCCCACCAAATACTTCCCTCTTAAGAAAAAAGAAGCACTCAACTCAACTCGAACAGCCCAAATCTTCCTGTCCCTTTCTTCATTACAAGACCCCAACCACCTAGCAATCTACACTGATGGATCAGTGTGCGAGTCTTCCAAAACATCCACATGTGCATTCTACGTTCCCCTACATGGAGAAAAAAAGGCCTGGTTCCTTCAAAAACCCACCAACAGCTTTGTCGCAGAACTATATGGCATTAGGCAAGCCCTCTACTACCTGAACGAGCATGAAATTCCCTCAGTCACCATCTACTCTGATTCCAAATCAGCTGTTCAAGCAATTTCAAATTTCAAATGGGAAGCAAGTTCAGCTGTACCTGAAATAATCAATCAAATTAGAAATCTTAATTCATCGGGGACACAAGCCACTTTAATGTGGATACCTTCATATGCTGGGATACCAGGAAACGAAATTGCTGACCAACTGGCCACCGAAATCCGAAAAAAACGGACCTGGGAAAATACAATCCAAAACAAAATTGACATTAACCAAACCATCAACAATGACAAATCTAAATACAACAACATCACCTTCAAGAAACTGAAAACACAAACAAACAACATGGCGGTGACGCAGAGAAACGAGACTGGAGTCTTACCTTGGCACATTAACAAGAAACGAAATATCCAAACAGCAATGCTTCGGTTACGCAGCGGGAACAATAAACTAAACCACTCCATGAGCAGATTGGACCCCGAAATACCAGATGAATGTCCTCATGGGTGCCCGGAACAAGAAGACGCGACACATATACTCCTCTACTGCCAAGAATATTATGAAGCGAGGGACAAACTCGAAAGGAAACTCATTCCCCTCAACATCCCGTTCGACGTACCAACTCTACTAGGACTGAATGGCTCCATCCCTAAACACACGCAAATGAAAATAGTGGTTTCCCTCATAACCTTCCTTCTCGAATCACATCTTATTGAAAGAATTTAATTTAACCGTCCAAATTCTGTGTTATTCCCCCCTCCCCTTTCTCGTGTCTCTTTTTTGCCTTCGTGCTATGTTACTACAACACAAATCCAATAAACCGAAGCGAAGGTGTGTAAGGGACGCCATGGAGACCCGTAAACTGTCACCAGTGGCAACCAGCCATGGTCAGTAGCACCTACCGTATCATATCATATCATACAAGTAAATGGCGGCGAGGTGTGAAGTGTCTGCGGGATTCTTGAGATTTGTCGTGCTACCAGACTCACTTGTGAGTTGTGACTTATTATCCTAGCACCGAACAACTCCAAAGGTGTTATTTTCTCCAGTCTTTCAGTTACAAGGCCTAGAAAAGCGTCAAGTGCAACATGTGATTAGCAGCAAGAGTTGGAATGAAGAGGAATTGGCCTACAAGTAAATACGCTTTGAAGCCATTCATTTTCTTCTCTTGGTACAGAATTGATTCATAAAATGACTTAAGAAAGGCTGTGCAAAGTCTTAGCTCTTTGTCCTTGTTCACGGTTCTTATCGTGTGGTCCGAGTTTGAGCAATCCTTTTTGTTGTGTGCTGTAGTATGAGAAAACAGGAAAGATAGATAACTGTAATTAAAATGTACCACTAATGTTCACAAATCCCTTTAAAATTTAGTTGAACAACCCTTACGACAAGGATGTTTGAGGATGGAAGGGGTTGCTGTTGATTTCTATCTCAGAATTTAAATAACTCGATACATCAGTCTTCAATGGTAAGTTTGTCAAATATATTATTTTGTGTTCCTTTAAACGAGGCTCACAAATGACATGACTTTTGGACTGAAGCATGCATTCTATTGAAAATTAGACTTTAGTGGACGTAGCTGACCGAGTGGTCAACGCGTCGAGAATTTGAGAATTAGCGGCTCCGGACTCCGGAGGAGACCACAACGAGGACAAATTGTGTCACTCGGGCGAATCCATGCCTCGATTTTCAGATTTTGTTTCATTAGTAAGTGAAAAAGAAAACAAATTTCTGCCTTACTTTGTCTAAATATTTTTTCATTAAACTTTCTTTTTGTCTAAATATTGAATGTGAAATGCATTTATAGATTGTCCCGAATAGTCCCTTATCTGTGATGATGGGTCCAAATACTAGCTGACTTAAAAACTTTTTTCGATTCCAAAAAAATCCCTCTTTAAATTGATTTGAAATCGAAAATTAGGCCTTTGTATCCTCAAAATTCATTGGGCGATCTTCAATGGAGTCAATCGAACCAAAGGGCCACTGAATCTTCCCAAAATGTCGACTGGTATCGACAACTCAACGGGAAACGCATACGATTGACGTCATACGAGGTAACATCACTTTTACGCCATCATAGCCAATATAAAAATATACTATTATACTAACCTTTAATCAAAGGACCTACCGTTTGTGATTTTGGAACGTGATTCGAACGGAACGATCGTCAGCTACCAGGGATTCATCTCCGAAATTATTCACGCTCTTCAACAGTCGTTCAGGTACGTTTACCACAATCGTCGATTTTTTTTCCACCAAATAATCAGGCGATATCTATTCATCCAGGTACGAAGTGACGCTTACGGCCAAGAGACACGGAACGGTACCTGGGATGGAATGATCGGATTGATCGTTAATCAGGTGATTCTGACCCCCAAAATTTGAATGTAGCACATGGGACGGACCATTACGTAATCGTTTGGATATTTTTGCAAGAGAGTGGAGATCGGTTTCGGTCCGTTTTCTATTTCACATTCACGGGCGAAATCGACTTTTCGGTGGTATTTTACGAGGATGCCTCCGATATTTTGATTCCTCCGCCGGCGGAAGAGAACCGCTTGCTCGCCTCCACAAAGCCATTCTGTTTGGAGGTATCTTAAACACAATGCGCTGCTGCTGCTTCATTACCATAAATGACTGATGTGGTCCTGATAGATCTGGATTATTTTAATGCTCATCATCATCGTTTTACCGCCAATCATGTGGCAACATTTAGATATTTCCGGGTTATTCGCATTCATTCCATTCATTTTTACCAAAGTAATAAGGGCGGGACTAGAGAAATATTTGTGCATAAACAGAAAAATAGAGATTCAACATGGCTTGGTAATTTTATATAAATTCAGACATCGGGAAATGGCGGACGATATTTAATAAGGCTTTTGTTTAGTAACTAATTCAAGATTGATATGCATATATTGCTTAAATAATAAATATGTAAGGCCTTTCGGCCGATTGCCAATTTCGCTCCTTTCCTTTTCGTTTTCCTTTACATCTGGTTGCTCTGGGATAGTTAGGCAAGAAGGGACTCCCCTGATTGACTGACGTTATATCCCTGCTGTGCAACAATACAATAAATTACAGAAAGTTCGACTATTATTCTCCAGTTCCTTGTTATCTTCCAGCTTTGTTGATCACACTTAGCCATAGCCTATCATAAATCAGTTCAGTCTTCTAATAGAAACAATCTTGCCTTTTTTATTTTTTATTTATAGGCGAACTAAGACGACTACATCAAGTAACACGGTTCTATTTTGTTGGCTTCTGAGGAACACTTCCTCCTTTTCCGAAATTTCCAATGCGGATGGACGCTGGACGGACGGTCGATCGCGCCATTGTCAGACTAAGAACGTCAGCACAAGAAACAAGTAAGAATTATTGATTTTTCTTATTTTCTTGATACGCTTTTGGCTAGTTGCGCCTGCTTCCTTGGCCGTAAAAAGGCTTTAAACTAGTACTTGTAAATATGCAGCGATGATATGGCCCACATTAATCCCAATAGAAACATTTTCACGGAAAAAACTAGGGGAAGGAGGGGGAGAAGTTAAACGGAGCCGCTATAAAACTCTGCCGTTGATCCGTCGTTCACTCTGAGAAAATAGAAAAAAAAAATTATTGATAATTCAAATAATTAAAGGTTTTGCAATTAAAGAATCAGCAAATATAAATTCGGTTAAATGAGCTTTAAGTCGATTAAAATATGTTTTAAGAATAAAAACCTAGGCAAATTGCATATAACTTTATATTAATAGGCAACTGTATATTTAAATATTACAATATTATTAGACCCGATTGAAGATTCCCTAAAACACCATCGATGTTGGTTATGCGGAACTCATTGGTGTAAAATGCCACCTTAACTAATTATAAATATTAATGGGGACGTGGGGGTGAGTGGTCCCGAGCGTCATAGTTGCAACCAGGAAGCAATTAGGCACTGGGTTTAAATCCGTGCGTCGTAAAAATGATTAGAAGCGCCCGCTAGCGGTGGCACAAATGATGACTCCATTGTTGGGCTCAATGGAGGGCATGTCTAACGGTGTGATCATGGTATGGGATTAGTGCTTACAGAGATAGTTTCGTATCATGGTTGAAGCATATTACTTAATATAATATACAAGAAATATGCTAAAAATTAGTAGGTTGACCAGCAAGCTCACTTGGGTCGATCTTTGGATAACTCTCTAGGAATTCTTAGTACAGTGTCCGAAGGGCCTCATCGACGGTTTAATCGTTAGGACATCAGGTACTTCGGTTGAAGTTTGATTGTAAATGTAATATTTTTAAATATTTTATAAAAATGTGTTTGGGAAGTGGAAGGAAGGATTGTTTTGAAAAATTCTTTGTTTTTAATGTTTAACATCACTCGTTAACGTTTAGAATGTCGCATCTTAAGAAATTTGACAGAAAACGCTTTAATGCCAATCAGGGGCTTTACCGTTCGTTGTCTATATCTCTCGCAAACCGGTACTCAAAAAGTGGCACTCTTGGGCACTCTTGGTCTTGCCTACATAAATGCAAGTATCAATCGATTGGAGCAAACTATCGATTGGACGTTTTGGTGCCATTATCGTTTCTTATGGTAACATGTTGAACCAAGCAGACGTTCGTAGAAATGACTAAATGAAAAACTGTTAGTTATTACGATCAACATAGGAAGGGAAGCAGAAGTAAACTGATTAAAATATGAACAATATTTAGCACATATTGTTGCTGCTGGTTAAGGTAATAGTAAGATTGAAGTTAATTATTTACATTTTTGCACTTTGCAGCCTATCGCTTGTGTCATTAAATCTTTCTGTGAGACACTTGCAAAATATCCCCTGTACCTATTATTCCTACAGTCACAAAGATAATGGTAACAGTAAAAAAAGTTCAAGTTTTTTTAATTCATTCTGACGTGGGGAAAAAACTGCCCTATAGCAGCAAATATTTGAACTATGTTCTCGATGTGTCAACTTTGGTCTCCGTCTGGCGTCTCCCTTCCCCAAAATCTAAAATATGTTTGGTTGTGTGCTCACTTTACTTTGCAACTAGTGCTGAGCTATGTCTGCTCCATCTATTATCTTTTATTTTGAAGTCAAGAAGTGGTCTATCTGAGCAGGTTTTTTTTTCATTTGGAATTAAAATTGAATGCAGCCGTAAAACAGGCAGGGCCAACACGTACACGTATACAAAATTTGGTGAAAGTATTATTGAAATTATTTTGTGAATCTTACATAATTATAACCAGCATTAATGAATTTCACGATTTGATAAATAGAGAGTGGTGTTGGCTACGTTTACCTCACATTCCAGAAGATGTTTGAGAGAAATGCTCCAATTTATTTCCCGTTTGGTTCTGTGAAGTCAAGAAATACGGAAGGGCTTTAAAGGCTTTCTGAAGGTCAAGGTAAATTTGTCTTTAGAAGAAGCTGGAGTTTTGTTTACTAATACTGATCATGTTATTCTTAAAATATATTCTTTTTCTTAGTAATCAAGATTTGATGAATGCATCGACTACAGTCAAATGAAATAAAAATTGCAATGGATACTTGACTGTCTGTGTCCATTTAAATCCTTCTTGTCCACTCACATTTGCTCGCAATGTGCTTTAAGAACTAGTTTAGGCCCTACTTTAATAAATCAATTGTTGAAGCAGAACCAAGCAGAACACAGATAGAGAGAACAAAAAAAAAATCCATTCAAGCTACTTCTTTGGTTATTGACAGATTCCAATTTTCTTTGCGAATAAGTTTCCGCCAGTCTTCCAAGTCATTTTCCGTCACTTTGGTGCAGCCTCTCAGCTTTATCGCTTTCAGAGGGTTGCTTTTTTCATGAGTGTATCGATCCCTACTTTCGTTAGCCTGGAATTCGAATTTATTTCCAAATACCTAAGATGTCGAAAACATTGACTTCTGCTATCTTCTGAAAAATATGGTCGGTTAAGCCAATACAATTGCTGAGGGTTATGTACATCAAAGCAGGGGATGATAAGAGAAAAACCAGGTTATCACAACAATCACAAGAATTCAAGTTCAAAATTTCAAGCTTAATTGGGGGTTTGGGGGTTTTCATGGACCTATCGACTTCTGGAAGATTTTCCTCGTTTAACGGATTCTTAAAACAGATGAGTACATTTCTATGGAGATCGAGACAACGAAGATTCGGGCAACATTCCGTGATTATACCTATTTGGACCTCACGAAAATGGGACAGAACAATTTCCTCGAGCGAATTTCCAATCAAAGTATGCCGAAAAAGAGAAGCCACACCTTCGTTGAATGAAAGGTTGTTCGTTATAGTTGCAGAGATTTGAAGGCGGCGGAGATGTTTAAGTTCCAACAGCTCTAGAAGGTAGTCGTCTTTGAAGGATTCTGGCGCCTTAATCTCCACTTGTGTTAGCGATGGACACAAGGCCACTGCTTTAGACAGGCTTCCCTTGTCAATCGATGAATCGTACAGGATAGTGATGGTAGATAACGAATACTCGATGATGGGAACGTCTAACGAATTTCTCTCGGAATGGTACAAGGCGTCAACAATGTCTTCGTGACGTAGTTCCTTCAACGCTGGCAGATTATTAAGGGCATCGAGAACCCCAATACGAGTTACCTTCGTTTTTAATACATTCAACATCCTGAGAGCCTTGCATTCTTCAACTAAACATTGGATATCTGTGTCTGATACCGCACTGTCATTGATGTGTAACACCCTGTAAATTTATCAAACACTTAAATTAGAATTTTACATCAAAGAGAGAATAAAGTATGTTGTGCTACCTGAGGTCTTGGCAGTATTTTGCAATGAGAGGCAAAAGTCCATGGGATGTTCGAAAACCGCCAATGTCCAAAACTTTCAAGTGTGTTAGCTTTAGAAGATGGTAATGGTTGTTAACAAAATATGCAAATCCTCCAAGTCGTAAACATTTGAGATGCTGTAGTGGAAAAAAATGAATACAAATTGTAATGCAGAGTGTTGCTGTAAAAAGTTCAAATATTAATTACCGGGCACTTCTTAAGAGTAAGACTCAGAAAATAAGGGATCGAATGACTGCCAAGAATGCTGTTGGATAAGTCCAAAGAATGAAGACTAGGCGTGATGAGCAACTCCAAAGTTTTTCCCTTCAGTTCGTTCTTCCCTGCTAGATCTTTGCAAATTTCTTCCAATACTACAGGGGCTATTAAAAAACAACATATTTGGTTAAGAATAAGATTCTTTGTCACCCTTAATAGGATATTATTACATACCAAGAAAATGAAATGGGCTTTCACTGTCGCCTAGCTCACTAACAGAATTGGCTATCGATGGCCTTTGATAAACCCTGCTTATTTCTCTAATGTGGCTTTTTACGTATTCTAAACATATTTCAAACAAACTTTTTACACTCGAACACGGCATTTTGAAAACTGGCGCGTGAAGACTCCACTAGATTCAGATTTAAACGTGTGTCAAAATGATCTTTCAAAAACCTCGACCGCTTCAACTTTCAGAATTTATTCGTCGAGAGCTGAGTGTAACCATAGTTACGATCATTGCTTCATCCGATTGCCTTTAGAGCTATTTAAAAGTCAACAGTGGATCACAGCGCCGCGTAGCGACCATCAGACGACAATTTCATGATTGAGTGGAAATGGCTTCGTTTTTTCAGAAAAGTGTTCGAAAGAAAGAAAGAAATGCTCCAGTTTATCTCCCGTTTGGTTCAGCGAAGTCGAGAAATATGAAACTCGAATTGTTTCCGAAACTCTTGGAATTGTTTATAATTTTGAAAGACTATTTATAAAGCATAAAGGCTCTCAGAATGTCTTACAGGCAAATTTGTTTTTAGAGGAAGCTGGAGTTTTCTTTTCTATTAATAATTATTCTATTCTTAAAATAGATTCTTTTTTGTCAAGATTTGAATCGGAGTTGATCAAGAATTGAAGAATTGATCAAGAAATGAACAGTCACATCAATGAACAATTGTGATGGATACTTGACTGTCCATTTAAATCTTTCTTGTCCACTCACACTTGCTCGCAATGTGCTTTTTGAGAAAGCAATGTCTGCTACAGACTTAAAGGTTAATGAAGATAAAGACATGAGATATTTGTCGGATTTGTGTTAGAATGCTGTGTGGCTAAAGTCAACCCTTAATAGATTTGGAGGAGATGCGTAAGAACTGGTTGTGACCCTGCAGTTGGGAATTTTTCTTTCTGAATCAAGAATAGCAAACCTGATAGCTAATCGTCTGATGTAGTAGCCAAAGAAAACCCCCCAAAAATTGTCGCTTTACACAGGTTTTAGGCTACTTGCTAATGCTAACTCTATTCTAAACTCTTTGGAGGAAAAACGATTCAAATGCCCTGACTGTTGGTTTTTGCTCCGCCCACTTTTGCACGACGCACCTTTTCATGTTTCTTTCTGCCAAGGGTACCTAGTTATGGAATTCCTTTCAATTGGGGGAATGCCAATCCGTGGCATGCCCACCCAGAAAGAAATCATTTGCCGGACTCTAACGACAGCCAACTTTCTCGAATAATCGATTCGATTATGGAA
Organism: Daphnia pulex; assembly: GCF_021134715.1. Taxonomy (NCBI): domain Eukaryota; kingdom Metazoa; phylum Arthropoda; class Branchiopoda; order Diplostraca; family Daphniidae; genus Daphnia; species Daphnia pulex. Next base: position 2,234,500 of record NC_060021.1, on the reverse strand, counting down.
ACCGGGGCCGTTTACCTGCCAAAGAAATCCGCCAGCAGTCTCGAAACCAACAGCCAGTTAATCTCAACAGGTATTTCTCAAATTTGACAAATGATTTAATTTTCCCCAGAATGATGATAAATGTTTACACTAACTGTGCAGGTGTGATTGCTGAACTTAGAAATCTGCAAGTCGGGATTAATATGGGCGAATTCAACAATAAAAAGAAACATGGCTCCTTCCCTTGGTTGAATGTAGCTGGAACTCCGGGAATACCAGGTATAATTAATTATTTCTTTTAAAATAATAATTAGCTGGAAAAATGGTCAATTGCAGACATTTTTTTAAAAATATCAGGTACTGATGGGGTGAATGGAGTTTATGGGAAAAACGGAAAAGGTGGCAATGATGGTGCAGCCGGACCTGTTGGACCGCAAAGGAGAACCGCCAGGAACAAAAGGAGAAGCTTTGTAGAGACATTAATGTCGGTCAATTTTCTGATGACACTCGATGCCACATCACCCTCCGCCTTCTCCTTGGTACAGCTGAGCAGGAGTCCGCCCGTCACAAACTTTCGCGATCTTTCCAGATTGCTGACGACTGGTTCACGAGCAACAGGGTGATTGCGAACGCTGGTAAAACCGGCCTTCTCTACACCTCTTCTCCTCAGCGCTGGGATCTGGTCGAGTGTGAGCCACTTCTGGTTGGCGACGTCCTGATTCAACCATCTGACACCATCCTTCACTTGGGTGTCATCATCGACCGTCATCTTCGTCTCTCCCAGCACATCTCTTCTCTTCGAAGACAGTGTTTTTTCCAACTACACCGCATCGGCCACATTAGACGTCATCTTACTGATGATTCTGCCAAGATCCTTGTTCATGCCCTGGTTCTGTCGAGACTTGACTATTGCAACTCACTTTTTGTTGGCCTTCTCAAAAAAGACATCCATCGCCTTCAAGTAATTCAAAACGCCGCCGCTCGTCTCATATTTCGCAAGAAGCCATCTGATGATGCGACGGTTATTTTGAAGAAGCTGCATTGGCTCCCCATCTCTCAACGTTGATTGATTCTCCCACGACTCCCAAATTGATTATAAATTAATTGTACTCACGTATCGTTGTCTTCATGGTCAAGCCACCCCATACTTGTCTCGTCACATTGTTCCGTATGTACCTGGTCGTTCTTTGCGGTCTGATAACCTTGGTCGCATTAGTGTCCCACCCAAACCTAAACTTGTCAACTATGGTCAGAGAGCTTTTCCTCAGACTGCACCTCGACTGTGGAATGATCTTCCTGCATCGATTCGTCTTGCCCCTTACTTTTCCGTGTTTAAGAGTCTACTGAAGACCCACTTGTATGCCATTGCTTATCTCTGATTATTTCATGTCCAACTGTGTGGTTTCGGAAGAGCGACATTTGATCTTTCACTATGGAAAATGCGCTATAAAAATGTATAGAATAGAATAGAATAGAATAGAAGCGGGTAAATTTAATTGAATTCAGAATAATTAGTAAGTTGATGGGGTGGATAAGGATCGTAATTTTTTGTGTTGGAAGGTTCGCCTGGAAAAGATTGCCGCGATGGACTTCCCGGGCCACCTGGAATGGTCGGACCACCGGGTTTGCGAGGCATTCAAGGATTAACTGGGCCGCTAGGAGCTGCACGCGAGTGCCCGGTTTGCACAAATTAATTCGAATAATCAATTGGAAATAAATTCAGAAAAAAAATGTATTTCAGGAGAAGAGGGGGAAGCGGGCAAAGACGGACGAGATGGATCAGACGGAATCAACGGCAAAGATGGGACAGTACTTGGTCCTGCAGGTTAGAATCCTTTTCTTTCCTTATATCTTTGGTTAATTATTTAATTCATTTTTCTTTTATGTTTTAAGGACCTAAAATTGGATCTAGCGGGAAAGATGCCAAGGACGGTAAAAACGGCCAAGCGGGCAAAGGAGGCCGAAGCCCTCCAGGTTGCTAACCTTTTTTAAATTTTTCTAAGAAACTCTATCGATTCCCGTTATTGTTCAAATCAAAGGTCTAATTAGTGTTGACGGAAAGGACGGAACAGATGGCGTCGATGACAAAGATGAAAGCGATGGGCAGCAAGGATTGGTTGGTCCCCGAGGTAAGCCATTAAAATTCTTTCCTTTGATTTCATTAGATGGAACATTCTACGTTTTTAATTATCACATGCACTCCAGGGCAAAACGAAAAAGATGGGGCTTCCGAACAATATGGGCAGCCTGGCCATACGGAACAGATGGCAAAGATGGGCAAAGTGGTACTCCTGGCTCGGTTGCTCCTGCAGGAACGCCCGGAAGTGACGGCACTGGGGGTCAAGCAGGAACAGGTACAATTGAATTTGTTCATTGGTCAATTTTCAAACATGTGAAAAATTCTAATTTCTAAAAATAATTTTGATTGGCTTATTATAGGAGGTCCTTCTGGCATTCCTGGACTGGTTGGAATTGCAGGTGTTCATGGCACAGCAGGAGCGCCCGGAATCACAGGAGAGTAGGGTGAACCAGGCCCTGTGGCTGGTGTGGTGGGCGCAGCCGGTGCGGTAGTGGCCGCTGGAACAGCAGGTAAAAAATCAATTGAATTGATCTTAGAATTCTTATTGAATGAAATAAAGTATTCAAATCTTCAATTGACTCACAGGTACTGCAGCGACTGAGCGATCTCTGGGATCAGACGGAGCCCAAGGTGCACACGGAGGCTAAATTTGATTTTAGAAGCCTCCCAGTTAATCATCCCTCCTCCTAGGATTAAAAGTGATGTGAAATAAGATGTTGTTCTAATCATTTTTGAAATATTATTTTCTTTTTATCGGCTTTTTCAACCTAAGATTCACATATGATCGTGATGGTTCAAAATGATTTGTCTTGTTTCAACGTCGTCTAATCCTTTGTTTTCCATATTTTTTTATTCCAACAGGTTATTACTAATTAGCAAGAGCTTGACAAAGTCCATCATCTTCCCTATTTAGCCTCACATGAAGTAGGGCACGACCGTTTGAAAATAAAGTATAACGATATTGCAAATATAAAAAGTGAACCGAGATCAAGATTGAGTTCCTTATGATACTTTTGATGTGAAGCGCACGAAAACAAAAATCTCTGCCCTAGTAACAGTTAACACCCACCATGCTTACGCCACGCCGTATTATTTCCCTATTGTTCAACTGTCTTTTAATTTGTTCAACTGTCTTTCAATTACAATTTTCAAATTACAGGGCATTAGCACCATCCCAATCCATCCCTAGGGTTTTACATTAAACACCATCTAGCGAAGAAGGAAACAAATACGAAATGCTGCCACCTAGCAATAAATAGAAAAAACAAGACCAGACAAAGAAAAGACTTACACGGAAGTGACGGAAAAACAAACGAACAACAAGTAAACACTAACATGGCGGCGAGGTGTGAAGTGTCTGCGGGATTCTTGAGATTTGTCGTGCTACCAGACTCACTTGTGAGTTGTGACTTATTATCCTAGCACCGAACAACTCCAAAGGTGTTATTTTCTCCAGTCTTTCAGTTACAAGGCCTAGAAAAGCGTCAAGTGCAACATGTGATTAGCAGCAAGAGTTGGAATGAAGAGGAATTGGCCTACAAGTAAATACGCTTTGAAGCCATTCATTTTCTTCTCTTGGTACAGAATTGATTCATAAAATGACTTAAGAAAGGCTGTGCAAAGTCTTAGCTCTTTGTCCATGTTCACGGTTCTTATCGTGTGGCCCGAGTTTGAGCAATCCTTTTTGTTGTGTGCTGTAGTATGAGAAAACAGGAAAGATAGATAACTGTAATTAAAATGTACCACTAATGTTCACAAATCCCTTTAAAATTTAGTTGAACACCCTGACGACAAGGATGTTTGAGGGGGGGAGTTTGAGGGGCTCACAAATGACATGACTTTTGCACTGAAGCATGCATCCTATTGAAAATTAGACTTTAGTGGACGTAGATGACCGAGTGGTCAACGCGTCGAGAATTTGAGAATTAGCGGCTAATTTGTTGTTGATTTCAAGGTGAATATGGCGTGTATATCGTTTCTGACGGTTCTTCACGCCCATATCGCTTCAAAATCAAGGCGCCAGGTTTCGCCCATCTGGCTGCGTTGGAGAAAGTCGGCCGCAACCATGCTCGCCGATATTGTTGCCGTCATTGGTTCGATTTAATTATATGCAGATGTCGTCCTGAAATATATATGACCGTCTAATTTCATTCAATTTCGCAGGTACACTGGATGTGGTTTTTGGAGAAATTGATCGCTGAATGTGTTCCACGCCCTCTTGATCTCCACACCGGTGACTTGAAAAACTGGAAATGGAGTTGTATATGTAAAGCCGAGTTGAATTAGGTGATTATATAATACACATACAGTGGTTGAAATGCGTTGAAATGTGTATGGAAAATTTGATTCAACCTCTACCATGAAACTCTTGACTTTTGTTGGCGTAAAATGCTAAATATTCATGTTTAAGCAGAAATAGTTCAAAAATGTATTCCTTTTTTCTCCTGGTTTCGTGTTGTGATGACTTAAGAAACACGATCATTGAATATTAGAGAACACGAGTCAAAGTAATTCATGGGCGGATAGGTATATTCATCCTTTTTATTTCTTCTTATGAAATAAAAGAAGATTTTCTGTTTTCTTTTAATTATTTTTCTTATTCACGAAATCTTTGGGTTTTCCTCCTTTGGGCGCTTTCTTTAAGAGGGTCGTCGCGAAATCTCGGTAATGGTGCCTTTTAGCTTTTTCGTACACGCGAGAGTCATGTGCATTTGAGCTCCGTTACTTGGTTGCATGTATCGGTTGCTGTTGTTGCAGACGGCCCAGTCCGTCTCCTTACTCCACCTATGAGCCCCTTTCTGTATTGTATGGGTGCCCTGAGGGCCCTTGTAATTGTGACCGCCAGTGGGCGCGACTGTCATGTGACGGCCGGCACACGAAAGGGCAGTCAGAAGATCTAGTGTAGTAGTTGAGACGAGTGCGTCTCTGTAAGACTTACTGTCGTAAGCAAGTTGAGAGAGAGCTTTGGCTTAAACACCTGGCTCACTCGCGGTATCGTGTTTCGTGTAAGTAGAATATACTCGTGTAAGCACCCCTATTTTGTGTGTCGCGTGTTTCCTTATTCGAGTAGATTACAACATTTGGTGTCAGAAGTCGGGCACGGGCCATCGAACAGTTCTCTTTTTTTTGTTGGTAAAATTTTGTTGCTTTTCTTTTTTTTGAGAACTGCCCGTGCAATATCCAAGTCATTTTCTTTTTTTTTTTTTGGTAACGCCCCTCGTCTCTTTCATTGATTTAGTTCATGGTTTTTGTGTCTTGTGTATGACACACGAGAATTTTTTTTTTAGTAATCGATTATTAGTTGAATCAGTTTTTTTTCTCGTCACGCCATCACTCCCTTACCCTTTTTTTTTGTTGAGAAAATTCGCGCCACCCTCCCACCCCCCTCTTCTTTTTCGCGCGTAAAACCTCGTGGCTAGACGAAAGTCTTTTTTTTTTCTTTTCTTTCAGTGAGGCGTATTAAATCTGCGTGATAGTCGCCATTTTCCTTTTTTTTTACTTCGTGTGAATGGTCTTTGTCTCATGGTAGTAGATAATTAGTATTACTTTATTTTATTTTTTTCCTCGTGTGTTCGACCACGTCGTTGTGTGTCGTTGATATCACCTAAATTTGATTGAAGTTTGTTTATTAATATTTTTTTTTTGTGTTCCGTAAATCTGGTTGGGCATATTGATAGTTTTTTTTTTTGTGTTGTGTGAATTATATGCCGCCTAAACGTGGGGAATCTACAGTGCCATTTCAGATTAGGACGCGTTCAAACACCCAAACCGCCGTCACACCGGTGACACGTGCAAGGGTAGTAACGCCAACCACACTCGTACCGTCACCATCCGTGCGTGGTGGCTCAAGTAGGCTAACATTTAATTTACCAGTTCCGGCAACTGCAGTTGCAAGGGTAGCAGACATGGCGGTACCACAAAATCTAATAGATGCGTTGACGAATCTTGCGACAGCAATGGCCGCAGATCGAACGGCTGCCCAAAATCAATCAACGGCGCTTTTGAATGCGCTAGACCAGCAGCGTCTTCAATCGGTTGATTTGGTACAACAACTCGCAGACAACGCCGCGGCTGCCCCAGCAGCAGCAACACCTCGTGTAGCAGCTGCAGCCGTCGAATCTATCCCGTGTTTTGAAGGTAAATTAAGGGATTTCCCGCAAGATTTTGTAGATTTTGTAGACAGAGTTGCCGTGGCCGAAGATTGGACAGACGCACAGCGTATCCAGGTAGCATCAAGGCGACTGTTGAAGACAGCATTGGATTGGCATATTCACATCGGCCATACGCATGCAACCTGGGCTGCCTGGTCTGGAGCGTTCATCACGAATTTTTCACCACGTTTACACGTAGGTGAATGGCTCAGGTTGGTAGAAGAAAGACGACAGAAAATCGATGAATCAGGTATTGAGTACGCTTTAGATAAGCATAAATTGTTACGTGTTGCCCCTATCCCCCTTAACGATGAAAAGATGGTAGCTTTTCTTATAGATGGCCTGGCAAGTTGGCAACATGTGGCCGCCATGACAGCGAACCGTCCAGCCAACGTCGCGGAATTTATCCAGCGGATTCGTGCTTTGGAGACCCTTGGTGTAGCATCACGTGTCTTCCCCCCACCAGTAGCGCCACCAGTAGCTCCACCAGCAGCTCCGACAACAACCCCACCAGTGGCGCCACCTAGCGCTCCTGATTTGAACGCCACTCTAGCAATATTTGGCAATCAGCTGGTTAACCAACTGACTGCACAGCTCAACAAGATGACGATTGGGAGTCGTGGCACCGGTGGCGGAGGAGGCGGAGGTGATCGTGGTGGAAGAAGCGGAGGTGATCGCGGAGGAGGAGGATGGATTGACCCAAGTAAGCGGAAATGTTACAGCTGCGACGCGATTGGACACATGGCCCGTCACTGCCCAACAAAGTCGGGAAAAGGACCAACCGGAAGTTAGGAGCAAGGCCTATGCTCACCGGTTATGCACACCTTCCTTGTCGTCCCCAGCTTCCACTGGTTAAGGTATTCATAGAAAGTATTGGTGAAGTAACTGGCCTGGTAGATACAGGCGCTAGTATGTCTGCTATAAGACTTAGTGTAGTAAATAATGTTTTGGATCCTAAGCGTGAAAAATCTTTTTTGAATCTAACTGGGGTGGATGATAAAAAAGTTATGGTCGATTCTTTTTGTTCTTTAAAAGTAAAATGGGAAAATAAAGTGGTTGAGTTAAATGAAGTAGCCGTAGTTAAAAATTGTCCATTTGCATTGATTCTTGGTGTAGATTGGATTGTGAAAAGTAAATTGAATTTGATTGTAGAAGATGGTAAAATTGTGTTAAAATCTCAGGATTCAAACCAACCAAAAGTTAAGAAAGTTCGTTTTGCTGGAATCGAAGAGCAAAATATTTGTAGTGAAGAGGATGATGAGAACGATTTTTTTGTGTCTGACGAGCTGATTGATTCTTTAGAGGCAGAAAATAAAACAAAGAGGTGCCCTCGTGTGATAGGCACAGAAGTAAAAGTTGTGGAATCAGCTGTTATACCAGCAGAGTCTCTTTGTTTTGTAAAAGCTAAAATTTCTAAGAAGTTCACGGGTAATGTTATCGTCAGACCAAATATGTGTGCTCATCCTGGAATGGAATGGATTATTCCATCCTGTGTATTAAAAGTGTCAGCGGGAAAACTTAAAATCCCCGTATTAAATATGAAAATGTCATCTCTTGTGTTACGTCGTAAAGATTTTATAGCGTATGTAGATACAGATTTCGACAGCAACATGGTCGTCGTCGGACAAGAAAAGCAGCCAGAAAATCCCGTCTGCTCTTTGGTCGAAAATGCTGGTGAATCCGATGAGAAGCTGAAGACCCTGATGGACGCCCGCGTAGGCAAAAATTTGTCGGAAGAAGAGAGGAGTGCCGTTTTCGAGCTCTTGAGCAAATATCTTCGATGTTTCCCCTCATCAGATGGCGAACTTGGATTTACAAACATGGCGGAGCATTTCATCGACACTAGCGACGCTCAACCAATCAGCTGCGTCCCGTATCGCGTGTCAGCTATGGAACGAAGGATCATAATCGAAAAAGTCGCCGATATGCTGAAACAAGGTATCATTCGTCCGTCATTTAGTCCGTGGGCAGCACCGGTAGTGTTGGTTAAAAAGAAATCGGGTGACTTTAGGTTCTGCATCGACTTTAGACGTTTAAACGCAGTGACAAAAAGAGACGTTTACCCTTTACCCCGATTGGATGACGTTTTTGATCGTCTTGCTGGTGCGAAATATTTTTCGAGTTTAGACTTAATGAGTGGCTATTGGCAGGTGCCCGTTGCCTCCGCTGATACGTGTAAAACAGCGTTTGTCACTCCAGATGGATTGTATGAGTTTGTTCGTTTGCCGTTTGGACTGAATAATGCACCGTCCACTTTTCAACGGTTGATGGATCGAGTGTTAGCTCGCCTGAAATGGCAAATGTGTCTTGTTTATTTAGACGATGTGTTAATTTTTGGGAGAACGTTCGACGAACATCAGAAAAGACTTGAGTGTGTGCTAATGGCTTTGGTGGAAGCCGGATTAACTTTAAACGTGTCTAAATGTATTTTTGCGACAAACAGAATTTTTCATTTAGGTCACACCATCGATGAGTACGGAATCCGGCCAGACTCTGAAAAAAATTAGTGCTCTTGTTAATTTTAAAATTAATAACGTTAAAACGTTGAGAGCCTTTTTAGGCCTCGCATCTTTTTATCGTCGTTTCGTTCCAGATTTCGCTACAATAGCACATCCGCTGCACAAGCTCCTGAAAAAGAATTCCGTATGGAGCTGGACGGAAGCCCAAGAATCGGCAAAAGCTGCGTTGACTAACCGCTTGGTGTCTTCCCCTGTGCTGGCGCACTTTGACCAAAACATCGATGTAGTTGTACAAACAGACGCCAGCCTGGTAGGCCTTGGGGCCGTTTTAATGCAAGATGCCGGTGATGGACCACGTCCAGTCGCGTTCATCAGCCGAAAACTTACAGACGCGGAAAGCAAGTATCATGCTAATGAACTAGAGTGTTTGGCAATTGTATGGGCATTAAAAAACTACGTTCGTATGTGTATGGTAGACGATTTTCTGTCTGTACAGATAGCTCAGCAGTTCGATGGCTATGGTCTAAAAAAGAGGTTACTGGCAAGTTCGCCAGATGGATTTTGGCTTTGCAAGAGTACGATTTTGAAATTCGCCACATAAAAGGAGTTAATAATTTGGTGGCTGATGCCCTATCGCGAAACCCTGATGAATCCTGTATTGGAACCAGTGGCTCCGCGATCGGACATGTAGTTTGTGTACTTGACAGTAGATGGCCTGTGGGCATGAATAATACAGAATTGGCATTCCAACAGCAGCTGGATAGCCAATTGCGTCCCATTATCACCTGTCTTAATTCAAAAGTACCGGGTAAAATTGCAGAACAGTTTAAAATTCACGGGAAAATTTTGTATAGGAAAAATCCCACCCAAGGGCGTAAATTTTTGCTTTGTGTCCCGTCAATTTTAAGGAGAAAGATAATAGAGTTTTCTCATGATGACCCCTCCTCTAGCCATATGGGAATAGACAAAACAATTGCAAGAGTGTCGGAACGTTATTGGTGGCCGAAGTTTCGGTCAAGTGTCCGTAAATATGTTATGTCTTGTAATTATTGCCAATTTCATAAATGTATCCCCGGATTACCCGCTGGTCAACTCCAGCCCATACCACCGCCAGATCGACCATTTCACACCGTCGGCATGGATCATCTCGGGCCATTTAAGGCAACGTCGGAAGGCAAGAAACACATTATTATGGCTATCGACTACCTAACGAAGTATGTCGAAGCAGCCGCAGTGGCCGACACGTCAACAGCATTGGTTGTGGACTTTGTGAGAGACCAAATCAACTTTCGCCATGGTGGAACAACGCGAATGATCAGTGATCAAGGAACTGCCTTTTCCTCCCACCTGATGGAAGAGAAAGTGAACGAGTGGAAGACCCAGCACGTTTTTGCAACCGCAGAGCATCCGCAAACATCTGGACTCGTTGAGCGAGTCAACCGGACGATGACCCTTGCGCTAGCTGCCTATGTCAATACTGACCATGATGACTGGGATCGCCATTTGCCAGCAGCAATCTTCGCCATCAACACGGCAAGGCAAAGTACAACCGAGATATCGCCGTTCCAGTTGGTGTATGGCCGCTTGCCCTTCACTGCCCTAGAGAACGAGTTTCCGTGGCCAGAAGAACGACCAGAATCATTCGACGTCTTTCTGTCTCGAGTCAAGGAGCTGAGAGAGGCGGCCCGATTGAAGATAGTGAAAAAACAAGAGAAAGTGAAGCGCCTGGTGGATCTTCGACGCAGAGTAGTGAAAGATCTCTGCCCTGGAGAGTTGGTGCTCGTTCGTAGGAAGTTGAAGAAGAAAGGCAAAACTAAGAAGTTATTACCAAAGTACGTTGGTCCTTATCAAGTCGTTAAAAAGGTGTGCCCGACTACATATTTGGTTGAAGACCTGCCGGCCCGGCGAAAAAAGAAGAAGTTACGTCGTTTCAACGCGCATGTCGTCCAAATACGTAAATTCCACCCGAGAGAAGATCCTGAATGGGACGATTGGCCAGACGAACCGGATGATCGGATGCCGGACGAGCAAGATGACAGCTTTGTCCAGCAAGCAGCTGAAAAAGAAGCGTCAGTTACATCCCAAGAATCTATTCAACCCGCTAGTTCAACAATCGATCCGCCGAATGAAGTCGTGGCGCCACCTCCTCCAACGACAACGAGAGCCGGAAGAAAAGTAGTTCGTCCGGGCTGGATGAAGAATTTCGTTGTATGATTTGTGTATATCTCCCTCCTCCCCTTGTCAACGACTATTTTTCGCTAGTTTGTTTTGAGTACGTTTTGTCCAGTTTACTTTCTTTATCTTTTATCCCTTCCCATCTTAAGTTTTTTTTTGGGTTGGATAGAATCAGGGAAAGGAAAGGATTAGTTTAAGTCCCCTCTTATTTATTTATTTTTGTTTTTTTGTCTCAAGTGTAGTTTCGATTTGACAAGTTGCAAAGTTTGCGCTCGTCATGCTAAGTTTTATTGTTTTGTTGATGTTGTTTGTTTCCCTTGTATATAGTCAAATCGAGTCAGGAAGGGCCGAATGTTGCAGACGGCCCAGTCCGTCTCCTTACTCCACCTATGAGCCCCTTTCTGTATTGTATGGGTGCCCTGAGGGCCCTTGTAATTGTGACCGCCAGTGGGCGCGACTGTCATGTGACGGCCGGCACACGAAAGGGCAGTCAGAAGATCTAGTGTAGTAGTTGAGACGAGTGCGTCTCTGTAAGACTTACTGTCGTAAGCAAGTTGAGAGAGAGCTTTGGCTTAAACACCTGGCTCACTCGCGGTATCGTGTTTCGTGTAAGTAGAATATACTCGTGTAAGCACCCCTATTTTGTGTGTCGCGTGTTTCCTTATTCGAGTAGATTACAACACTGTGCATTTTGTTACTTAAGATGCGCCTAAAAATAGTCTGTTACGTGTACTATATACCAGACATTACTGGAATTTTACGACATCGGATGGGTTGCTTGGGTACGACGATGCAATAATATAAAAAGCGAAATAAGGACTGAATAGACGAAAAACCAGTCGTGTGAAACGTTACATCCATTAAGAAAACCTATTATTGCGAGCCCGAAGGGCGAAGCTAATAACCGCATACGCAGAAAAAAAAAGCCATGTCACTTTGTATGTATGTATGTCCCGCTCCATAGCTCGGGCGTTTTACGACAGATTTCGGACTTTTTGGTCTTAAAAATTACACAAAAAATCTGCGGTGCGACAGAACAAAAATAATTCCATTTACTTAATTAGTTCCCCCGTAATTAATGAAAAACTGTTAAAATAACTGATTAACGACTAGTGACATCTGGCGGTTGCAGGTCAAAATAACTCACCACCAGATGTCCATAGCATCGTCGTGATGACGCAATCTTTGATGTCCCAACCATGACGCAACAACCAGATTTGCATTTATGTTTTACAGTTATTTGACTAAAAGATGGGTATTTTTAAATTCAATTATTGAACTTTATTTGTAAAAATTGGAAAATATGAGTTGAGCAAACTAAACGTAAATAACTTGCAAGGATATTAACTGTGACGGAAAAATCCCGTTTTAAAACAAAAAATTCTGAAGAAAAGTTTGAATTGTGAATAAGTCCGACTTAACAATAGGCCCTGAATTTGTCATTTAAGACAGTTTTCAACTGGCTTACGACTATCCCTTCGCGGCGAGCTGATAAGCTTGCTTTTCTATCTTATGTGTGTGAGTAATACCCTGCTGAGTTTGTTTTCCTCTATCGCATGCAGCTTCTCTTTTGTTGCATGGCGGACGCTATATTGCTGGACACGGGCTATTGGGTGGTAATAGAAATTTCGACGAACGGATTAACCGCAAAATGAATAGGAAACATTTCATTCTATTAAGAAAGCCAGTGATGTGTTTACTTACATAGAACGTCCACGCCCCATCCTTCCACCTTGCCAAATATTTTCCCCCTGAGTTGATGCAAATGATCACATTTGTTGAACGCGATGTGTTGAACACTTGTGTAAAGGTCGACACAACGGAATCACTGTGTCACCGATACAAAGAACTTAAATACTATGAGGCGACTTTACTCACAATGTCAAAGTGAAGTGTCTAAGACCAACGGGAATAATTAAGGCTAAACAATGTATTGATAACGGACAGATCATACAATAAGGTGAACTAATAATATTAAATAGTGGGACGATAAATAAGTGAGACAATACTACTTGTATGGATAAAATGTGGTAGCGGGCTGAGCGGTTAGGCTTGTCGAGAAACGGCAAGTTTCGAGGTACAGTTGGAAATGGCACTTATTATCTTAAATAACAGGCACTGAGCACAAGGGAAAATATAACTAATACAATACCAAAAAGGAGAGTGCGACTGGAACACAATGGTAGTGTGAATGCCGTAGGAGAATGCAGTCCAGAATAACATTTACATACAGTTTTTATACTAAATCTGGCTGCACGGTTAGCATAGGCCTAGAGAGGAAGTATAGGGAGCAGACATGTTTAGGCCTAGAGAGGATAGTAGGGGAGAGTGGGGCGATCAGGCGTTCGGGTCGGTAGGCTCAATTGATTTCTTGATATGTTAGATTTGCAATAAAATATTCAAAAAATCAGGAGATGTAGATGTTACTAATGCGCATCTTAAAACAAAATTTCATGGTAGTACGACGAACGGTTGAGGAATGAAAGGTAAAATAAATTTTTCGTCTTAAAATTGGGTCGTCCTACTTTGACTTTCGAATCAAGTATCGGCTTTCCCGATTACTTTAAAATTATAAAAAGATATGGAAAATACTCTACATTATCTCCTCTTTAAGCCTGTTTAGTTTGTTTTATATTTACAATAGTTTAAATAAGAGATATTCAATAATATACTAAGACCCCTTTGTTGGGGGCGCATCGGCCACACAGCGTCGGGGCTTTTTGGCTTACATAAAATTGCATATGAAAGCAGTAAAATTATTTGTGTTCGTCTTTTTTCGTGTTTTTAGTCAACTACCATACTTATTTAAGCTTTTTCATTGATATTGCGTTGGTGGGTTGCATTATTGGTTTATTTTTTTAATTTTAAGTTTCTACTGTCAGTCAACGGTTTTTCCGTAAGTAATATAGGGGCCGAGACACCCTGGCGGTGTGAGCAAGTTACCCCGTATCTGGGGCGGGTTTGCTTTTTTTTTTTTTTTTTAATCGGCAATAACCTAGTCTTAATTTATTTAGATCGGATTGAAAAAATCACCATTTAAAGCAGGAAGAATTCTCTATCTTTTAAGATTTGGTGGATCTAAATACGTTGGAAAATAAGGGAATGGGAGCTAAGAGAAAAAAAAAATTGAGCCAGTCGCCCCACTCTCCCCTATAGAGAAACGTGAGCAGACACGTTAAGACATGGCCAGAGCGGCGACGAACGAAAAGGGAGTTTGTTATTGAAAAGTGTTGAAGGAAAAAGGAAAAAATATTTATATAGTGTCATAAAAGATAAAAGTACGCCTAAAGTTAATATAGCGAAAAGGGAAAGGGGATAGTAAAAGGGGGAAAGGGGTGGGGCGAGTTGGCGGCAGAGATGGGGCGAGTTGGCGGCAGATTCAAATAGCAGCCTCCTCTGGTATGAGATGGAGTATAGCGGAAGCGAGATCTAGTAGTCGACGTTAGAGATTGTCTTGTAGAAAGGGAAAGTAACAGAAAAACGGGAGTCGACCGAGCGTTCTGTTAGTTACACTTGTGTACGTTTATAATTCCAACGCTTTTACGCCTAAACATTTTCCCTTTGGATGTGAAACAGTTTAAATGTTTCCATAGAGGTTTATTCGTGTAAGATTAATGGCAGAAGTAAAATCCACCGGGTCGTAAATTGGGTTATTTGTTATTGATTTCATTGCATTCGCCGCATCGCTATTCTAGTGCGCGGGAAGATGTAAAAGACCGCGACATGCCGTCTGCTGGGATTTTACTTTAAATAGCAGAAGGATCAAGATCTTGATTATACATCTCATTCGAAAAATTTTATTTGTTGAGGTGTGAAAGCCACAGAATCCATAGTTAAAAAATAACCGATTTCAAATCCAGCAGCCCGAAATAAAATGATTGCTGGACGGAAAATAATACTAATATGACGAGCAGCATTGAAAAAAAAGGACGGATGACCGGATCATTGCAACGGATTTGTTCCCAAATGTAGCTATACAACAAAAGGGCGTCCGACAACTCAATCAACTTTACGAAACGCTTAATTCTTGCACGCATCAGTATACAGTAAAAGCTAATAGCGATTACCGATTTCCTTTGATTGTTCCAACAGCACATGTGGTCCTAGTTCTTCTTCTTTTCTTTTATAAATCTCTGTTATTATGTACACATTTTTGTGATTTGATTCGTATAGATTTTCTGGCTGATTTTGTCATACCGTACCGTATATTATGAATAATAACACAGGGAAATTTCAAAAAAAAAACTTTTATTTGGCAAACAAAAAGACGAACTATATCTGTACATTTCTTAACAAGCGACGAAAGCTGGGCAAGGGTGGGCTCCACCACGTTGGCCAGCACCGACATGAGCAGGGCCGGGATGGGCACCACCAATCTGGCCGGCACCAACATGAGCAGGGCCGGGATGGGCACCGCCGATTTGATCAACACCAACATGGGCGGGGAATGGATGAGCTTGGCGTCTAGCGCGGACTGGGGCGGCCTTGGCAGCGGCGACAAGGGCAGCGTGATCGGCCTTGGCCTTGGCGACTTCGGGTGTGTCTTGGACTTGGACGGGCGCTACCGAATTATCGACGGGAGCGACGGGCAAATTGTTGGACAGGACGCGGAAGCCTCGGGAGTCGGCGGTGTAGGAGACACGGACTTCCTTGCCTTCTGGGTTGAAGTAAGCGTAGCTGCCGACCTGGTTGCCGAAACCGTCACGGAGGTTAGTGGCGGCCTGTCCGGGGTGAGCGTAGCCGAAGCTGGCCTGGCCGAGCTCGTCCTGGGCGTGGTACTGGGTGGCGGAGAAAGAAGGGTAGCCGTAGGCGACGGGATAAGCAGCAGCGGGAACGGCAGCGGGCACGGCACCGTATCCGAAATACTGAGCTTGGGCGGCAACAGCCAACACCAACAGGCAAGCAATCTGCATAAGAACAAAACCCCAAATAAATTGTTTTAAAAATGTTATGTTTATTTGAAGGGGAAAATAAAATGTTTAACTGTTATTACCGTGGACTTCATTGTAGTTCTCGTGAGGGTTGAAAGAAGAGCTCTGTGTGGATGCTAATGGTGGACTGCCAGTCAATTCTTTTATACTCGGCTATCCGATTGATAGTCACAAGGTGATCAACGCAGTCAGGTAAGTCAACAATCATTTTGCCCAGTCCTTTAGTGGACCTTGACCACACCCTAAAACATGAAAACCGGAGCAACTTTTTAGAATTGTCAAAAGACCTTGCTCCGAGCCAAGGCGTTTACCAACTGCGAAATCATTGATTTTCTTCCTGCTTTTCTTTAAAATATTTTTGCTTGACAGAAATTTAACGTAAAATACTCATTTTTTACGGCATACCAATACAAGCGAAATAGCGGTAAAAATACAAACTTTCCGCGCTAAACTACTGCATCAAGTGAATTTGCAATGAAAAAAAAAAGATTGAAAAGATATCAATACTATAAAGGCAAACAATAAAGCCTACCACCAAATGCCTACTTTAAAAGTGATAAAAATCGTTACGATGCAGTACGCAACTAAAAGAAAATAATACAAAAAGGGTTTGTTGTGGCTCTCACGTATAGCAGCAACAGATAGACCTCATTGCTGATCGTGGCTGATTATACGGGAAGCGAATAAAGCTTTTTTATCGTGTATCTTAGAATGATGGCCTTTTACTTGTCGTTCAAACTTGAAATAAATAGCACCCAGCCTACTTACAGCCAGCAGCTGCTGAAATACAAATAATCGTGTTTTATTGAAATATTTTACGGTTTCACTCAGATACAACAGATGGAAAATATAGAATTGTAAACAGTCGTCGACCATGTATACGAATCGGTACGTAGATGTTTCAAGGTTATGAGTGTTCTCAATATATACGCATACCATTACGGAAGTTGGCAACCGCGAAACCTAAACAGGTTGCCCACCGCCCAGCAGCACGAAACCAACCTGAACAGAATTCTGTCCCCACCATATGTTCCGCTGTAGTGACTCTGTTGCTGATTCTTTATCAAATGGAAACTTTGCTCTATTACATTTTAGGACTGTTGGATCTACAAGTAATGCTATTACGCGGTTAAATTGAAAATTTCACGTCCCTTATTTTATTGACATAGTATAATTTCTGCTGCATATTTAGGTAATCCTGTCAATTAAAGTGTATACAAACTTGCACAATGAGCCGTTAAATGTATAAACAGCTAAACAGTCCTTCCACGCGGATTTATTAACATCGAATTTTCAAAAATCACAGTTTCTTATTAGTGATTTCATTTCACTAAATTGATTAGTATCAAATGATTTCTGAATATTACTTGACAACTCTTATTCCTCTAAGCGCTTTTAAGTCTACATAAAACCTCTTTGAAATTTAAAATTTACAGAGTAAGACCTGCTATTGCTATTGCTATGCTATTGCTGCTATTGCAATTAATGTATTGCAGCGTTTATAGATCAATTCAAAAGCTGTGTGTTAATATATTTGAATAAAGTAAAACGTAGATAGTATGACATTTAATAATTTTGAAAAAAACTAATAGTAATTGTGGGATGAAATCCATTTATTTATATTGAGATAAGAAAAGAAATTTTAAACGACTCCAAACTTGCTCAGCTATCCCCATTGGCAACGCACCGCCAGAACTGTGATCGACTCATTTAAGGATAAAATCCCCCGTCAAAGTAAATTGAGCCACTGACATGGAGGTGGCCAGGACCATCCCCCAACAGCGACAACAACTTCTTTGACGGGTTCATCGACCAAAATCCCTTTGGATTGTCACAATGAGGGAGCATCATCACAAGTTTAGAGTTACACATGACATAGACATTCATTACCAGGCAAAAAAAAAACAAAAAAAAACTTCAATTCAATTCCTCGTACACTTTTCGACACTCTCGCAATTTTCCCGATAGGAGAAAGTTTCCTTGTCCTATGTCCTGAACTGTAACAAACGGACAAGAGTTCCGGGCTCGTATCTTCACATTTCGACTGGCTCGAAAGAAAACTGCGACATCAACGGGTAGATCTTCTATTATTTCTTCGGCAGCAGAGTTGCGATCGATGGCGCTTCCTGACGATATCACCACTCTGATCTGGTCTGGCGTATCTATAGGACTCGATACGTTGATGTTCACGCTGTACTTTTCTTTTAGCTTGTTTACATTGTGACCTCCCCTACCCAGGATGCGACCAAAATGGGCCGATTCGATGTTCGTCAGTTGGACCGTGTGTCCCAGATGAGTTTTGACAACTTCGTCGCGGATGATGAATAAGCTTTCCGGTGGATTTACATCTATTCGTTCAACAGGCGAAGGAACGACCGAAATAGGAGTAATAAAGTCGGAATCGAAAACCGATGCTTGGTAAGTAGAAAGACGAAGATGTTCAATTTGTAGCCGAAGGTCAGTAATAATTGATTGGCTCTCTTCGAGATCAATTTGTGAAGATTTTAATTCATATGAGATATTTTCATGATCCAGCCGCAGACGTCGGAATCGTTCTTGATCTTGTATACGAAGAGCGTTTTCTTCTTCGGCTTGCTTTACGGCTGTATCGGCACGCTCTGTCTCGCTCTCAAGGTAGCCGGATAGCGCTTCATATTCACTGTTCAGTTGTGATACATACTGAATGACTAACTGTGCTTTCTCTGCAACTGTATTTTCAAGGCTCTGTTTCTCTTCGATAATCCAATCCCGCTCTGTCTCAACTTGGAGAAGTCTGTTCTCTAACCAGAGTTGATTCATCATATGTTCTTTCCGTTCTTCATATCTCCCATCCGTTATTGCTTTGCGGATTGGCCCCCGGGTCACTTTTCTTCTCAATTCCGCTGGATTATTTGAAAGATCGTAGAACAAATTATCTGGAGTAAGTTGTAGACAATCAACGTCCGCTGCGACACCTTTGCTGATCACCAAGGATGACGTGGGTGAATCAGCAACGTCGTGGACGGACAGTTCTACGGAGAGCAGAGGAGCAACTGGTTCAGCAGGATGGATGTGGGTGAACTCAGTCATCGCTGTAGTGTTGTCCTCATCAGTGACTTCGGTTTGGGTTCCAACGGGCGTGGTGGCTATAGAAGACGAAACGATTCGACTCTGCTGCGCCTCAAGTTCCATTTGAGAAATTTTCATTCTGCAGTCGAGAAGTTCATTATTCAAATCGGTCATCTCCTCCTCGTGGATGTGCGTCTCCAACTCAAACGTTTCCTTCGATGTAAGATAAAGGGCGGCCAAAAGCACGAAATCTTCTTTGCTTTTGCTCAAATCGTCCTGGAGCTTCATCACTTGGTTCATCAGGTGTTTTCTTTCCAAAGTGATGTTCGCCTTTTCGGATTGATACTTGGCCAACAAGGCAGCAGCGTCGCCATCACCGGAAAGATCTTGAATGGGATGAACCGCTCTGCTGGCCTCTGCTGGAACGGCGGCTGGTCTTCGGTTTAAATCACTTTGGTCGACTTCTTGATCTTCGGTGCTTTTTTCTTCGCTAGTGTCCGACTCATCACTGTGTTGCAAAACGGGAGTCTGAAGATTTTTGCATTCTTTTGGTAATGGAACATTAACATCTTCAGTAGTCGCGGCAATTGGATCCACCGATGGAAACTCCTTACGTCGGGAAATAAATTCTTCGTCGATCATTTGCCGAGAAGATATCAAGACGATTTTGGGCGACCTCCTCTTCTCCTTCGGAATCCGACCTCCATTGAAAACTCGCTTCAAAAACTTCATAAAACCCATTGTCAAGGCGGAATCTTAAAATACTTCAAACTAATTCAAACTCTCTGAATCACTGTGGAAATAAGTTTGTTAACTTTCAGAGGGAAAAGAAACTGTGAAATTTCAATGACTTTCTACTGGCTAGTGGTCCTCTTTTATATTACATTGAGCCACTCGGTTTGGTTGGCAACAGTAGATTGGCAGATTCAATTGCGCTTTACTAATATAATTTTGAATTTTATTACATTATATTTAATGTTTTCCGGTACATTTGATATTTTCGCACATTTTACAAATATAATTAAATGTCATTTACAATTACACGATGCTACATTATCGATATTATTGACTTTGGGAGGGGGGAGAGGCGAAAGGTAAAATGCGGAAATTCAAATTGCAGAATTGCGCAATTGGGGTGGTGAAATTACGAACTTCGTTGCATTTTTTTTTTTTTTTTATTGAAAGGCCTACTCAGTTTTGAGTGTTGCCTTGGCTCAGACCATACAGTTACAGTGCTCATGTGTCGTTGTGATTAACATATAAAATTATTACAAAGCTATACAATCAGTTTAAAACTATACGGGAGCAGAATAAAACAGCACGTTGGTACAGAGGTTTTGAAGTCACAAAGAAGGAGCAAGAAATCATTTAAGAGATATCGTATAGGTTTTGCGCATTGGCGAGTGACAGGGAGAAGGTAAGACCGGCATGAAGACGGAGAAGAGAGAAGGAAGAGAGCGAGGGCAGAACGAGAGCAGACGAGCTGGAAAAGGCAATAGCTTATTTAAACTTCGTTGCATTTCGTTTGCATATTTTTGCATAGCAACAAACATTTTTTCTCAGGTTTCTCCATTTCAATTTTTCATTTTTAATTCAATTTTTTCATTCCTCAAGTCAGAACTATATTCAAGATGGAAATTTCCAGCCATCTGAAATCCATAAGAAAAACAATCTTTGATAAAATAAACATTTTTATTGCTAACAGAAAATCAAATTTTAACCAATAAAAAATAATTTCTACCAAATGCTTACTTTTATTGCTTTTTCGGGTGGTAAATTTACGCTGACGCAATTCGCAGTTATTTAAGCGTCAACGATCTAAAGGATAATTAAATGGCTGTTGGTTTATTATTAGAAGCGAAGGAAGCGAACAACCGTTTTTTTTCACGTATGTTATTAGGTCTATGTACCAAGGAAAGTACCTGTGATATTTTTTATGTCATTCAAATAACATGTGTCGTGCGAAAAAACAGAAATAAACAAAGGTTGAAATCTATATAGCCTTCCAAAAAAAGCGATAGCAAAGAGACAATTTTTTATTGCAATCATAAAATTAGATTAAAGAATAGATTTGGAAGTTTAAATTCTTGTATTGTTGCACCAGCAAAAATTCTGTTCATCAGCCAACTAAAGCAAAAGGTGAAAAACTCATGATAGTGAATTAATTCAAAATGTGTTTCCAGTAAAAAATAAAGTTAGTAGATTTCCCCACACCAATTACAGGTTAAAATTTAATAGAGAAAAGAAGAGGATGAGATAGTTCATTTTTAAATTTTTCGTAGAGATTCTAGTCGCCCAAAAATTAGATCGTAGTTTTCCTGTAGAAATTTTCTTGTTGGGATTCTAGCAAAAAAAAATAAAATAAAAACAGTTATGTAGTTTCTAGTTTCCGATCGCCGCCGCCATTAATTCAAACAAAACTAGTTGTCTGCTAGTCGCCAAAAACGGTTTTCTAGTTCCTGTCGCCACCGCTACGAATTTGAATGCACTGATTCAAACACACAATGACCCACCGGACACTTTTACAGGAAAATGTAAATGAATTTCAACAGAATTTCAATTAATTTTCCTAATTCCAATGGACAAATAGTATGGTTTATTTCCAGGCATCTTTAATTTATAGTTTTTCGTAGTACCTTCCTGCGGAGACAATTAAAAAATTGCTTAGAAGGGGGTTTTAATTAAAAAGACACATCCTTAAAACGAAAAAAGCCCACCCTTCCGTATTCTAGTTCACGAAATATATTTATTGCAATTATTAATACACAGTTCAAGTTTCGCAAATGCAACCGTTGTTAATCAACAATTGAGTTATTTCCAAAACGTTGGCACCTTTGTACCAGCGTCGCACGTATCTGACTGCATTGCCCCCATCACTGTCCTTGCAATGGGCGTCAATCCCGTGTCGGGTCAATAATTTCACGATGGCGATCAAATTATCTTTCGGGTAGTTGGCACACAAAATTAAAAGGGCGTTGGATCCGTTCAATGTTCTGCTGTTCAAATCGATGCCTTTCTCAATGAGCAACTGGACAATGTCAATCAAATGCTCATTGGCGTAATAGCGACACAGCAGCATTAAAGCGTTCCAGCCGTCCTTGTTCTTCCCGTTGACGTCGATTCCGTGCTGAATCAACAATTGGACGACGTCGACAAGATTGTCATTGAGATAATACTGACACACGGTCAAAAGAGCGTTCCAGCCTTCGTGATTTCTGATCTTCAAGTCGATCCCGTGCTCAATCAACAGTTGAATGATGGCCACCAGGTCGTCCCTGCTGTAGTACTGGCACAGGTATCTGAGAGCGTCGTTTCCGTAATTATTTCTGCAGTTGACGTCGATGCCGTTTCGTAGCAAGAGCTGGACAATGCTGACTAAATTATCTTTGGAGTAATACTGGCACAGGTAGCGCAAAGCGTTGTTGCCGTAGTTGTTGGTGCAATTCACGTTGATGCCGCGGTGAATGAGCAAATCGACAATGTCGATCAAATTTTCATTGGAATAATGTAAGGACAAGTAAAGCAGGGCGTTCCAGCCGTTGTTGTCACAGCCGTCGATTTCGATATCTTTTTCGATCAAGAGTTGGACTATATCGATCAAATTGTCGTTGGAGTAATATTGGCAGAGAAAGAGAAGGGCATTCTCCCCATCTTCGTTCTTGCAATTGACTTGGATGCCGTGCCGGATAAGCAAATCGACAATTTCAAACAGGTCTTCCCTGGGATAATGGCGGCAAAGGAATAGGAGTGCGTTCCAGCCGTTATTGTCGCGACAATTGACGTCAACCGGAGTGTACTGATGCTTTCGTTCGACCAGCAGCAGTTTTAGACAGGTGTGAAGTTGTTCGGTTTGGTTCCAGCGGCAGAGCAAGAGCAACGGCGTCATGCCCTCTTCTCCGGTGCAGTTGAGGTCGACACCTTCGTCAATCAACTGGCAAATTTGTTCGACATCCGGATCGGGGTTGGCGCATAATTCCAACAGTTCTAGTCCTCTTTGTTGAAACTAGGTACGTCAAAAGTAGAAATTTGATAAAAGGTATTTGAAGTTATATTGGTTAATTGGTTATATTCGTAAAATTATATTCATGAAGTTATTGGTTATATTCATTTTTTAATGATGAAAATAATTTTAGTAACCTGTTCGTCATCATCATCATCATAATCATTATTCATCACCTCTTGAGGCTTCATGATGACGCTCAGCTGCTGGACGACTTCTGCCGACGTCAAACGATCCTCCGGCTCCGGTTCCAGCATCATCTGAATGATGGCACGAGCAAAATGTCCGTTCAACAATTCTGTGATTTCAAAATAGTAAGTGAATTTAATCAAAAATTAATATTCAGTTGAAAATGATAAACTTAATAGTATTACTTTTGAAATTGACGGGTTTATTTTTGACGACGTTCGAGGTGATTTCCCAGTGAGGACCGAACGGATGGATCCCGCCCATTAGGAAGTAGAAGAACACGCAACCTTCGGAGAAGATGTCACTCTCCACGGTATCCGTCCGCACTAGTCGATGGATATGACGACGACTTTCGTTTTCTGCCTGATCAATCATTTCGGGTGCCACCCAGTTGGATCTCTTCCATTTTTCGCTCGTCTCTTCTGCCCGACACAGTCCGAAATCGGCCCATTTCAGGAGAACTCTCTGACGGCTGCCGGCCGTGCCCGCCGAGATCAAGACATTTTCTGGGCGGACGTCGCCGTGGACCAGATCTTTGGAATGGATGTACTCGAGGCCGGTGGCCAGTTGGAGTATGACGATGAGATCGTAGGGCGGCATCGCTCCGCGGTATTTCTTGGGATCCTGATCGCTGAGGAAGAGCTGATCCAGCGAGGCGGCGCATAATTCCAGGGCGTAGTACTTGAAATGCGTGTCGCTTTCTGAATGTAAGAGTTTGGCGACGTTCGGGTGATGAAGACTGGCCAAATCGGCTTCATCCTCTCCGTTACCTCTGGCGTCAATCAACTGGATTCTCTTGACGGCCACCGGTTGGCGATTAAAAGTCCCGCGGAAGACGATGGAGTAGCACCCACGGCCCAGAATGTTATCTTCGTCGTACTGCACTTTCATAGCTGGAGGTGATGTGGGTTGATTTACAATTCAAATGAATTACCAGCTTTGTAATTTTTAAGGAAATTGAATAATGAAGCAACGAGAACAGAGCAAAAGACGAGTCAAACTGAAATTGCCCTGGATTTTTTAAAGCGATAACAAAATTGTCCAGCGCCTCAAAAATGCCCACTTTGTGATAAGCCCGATAAGGGTAGGTGCGTCTACGTGTTACACCATACACCGTGACAGATCTTTGGTCCCCTTATCTTATGCTACAAACACGACAATATGACTCATCTTTCTGTGCTGTATCATTATTAAGTTGAGTTTAACAAAAAAAGTTAGCTGAACATAAACCATTTGCCAACATTTTCCAAATGGACCACCACTAGAACATGTCATTTAAATTTGAACCTGCATGTACCCCATGTACGTCATCACAACTGTTTTGAAAAAATGTTTGCGGCAGCTGTTTTACAGCTGCTTTATAATCGAAGGAAATAGCTTCAATGTCAATGTGATCAGTAGTCAAGTTTCTCAAATGAAACACTTTACCTTTATTAGTCAGCTGAAAGGGTTCGTCAAGTATATACTTCCATTATATCGTCCATATTAACCTGCCAGCAACATGAAATATTTGAGAGTAAGATCATTTCGATTATTTCTTTTTCATTATTTTCTCCATTTATAGGTTGACGTAGACAGATTGATGCAGATCACATTATTCTAACGGCCTTGAATAGCGTAAATGTATTCCCGTTGATCAATGTCAAGTTGGCGAGCTACGTTGATTGTTAATTTCGATGTTCAATGGACCACTAGACTGATCATTCCAACGTGTAAAGCGCAACTTTGATCTAATAGTTTATTTATCTTGTTGAACTCCATCGCGGTGGATGAAATTTGCTTATCTTATTCACATTTTTCACTTTTTAAAGGTTCTGATAAGTATTGAAACTTGACGAACTCTTAGTCATTTATTATCATTCTATAGGTTAACTGATGGCCACTATCGGGCAGCCGAAAGTACAAACTGGTCGGACGAGTTTCATAAAAAAGGCATTAAAATTTAAATAAAAGCTAAAGCGTGTTTGTAGCATGTAGTAGGAAATTCCTTTTCAGTATTTTTTTTAAAAAGCTGCTCTGTAATAATCTCCTAAGGTGGCAACCACGTCTGAACACTGCCAGAGGGGACACATATACGTCTGCATTTATAATCCAGATGCTTTATTATTAGTAGGTATAATAATAAGTTCAGTTAAATATAGCTGAAAAAAAAAGGAAAACGTTCCTATAAAGGGACACATTCTCTAGCACTTATTAGTCTTCCACCTTTATGCGCGCCATCAAACGTATTAAAGAATTTATTTTATGCGTATAGTTGCGTCAGGTTGCGTGCTGCTTAAAGCTTCGTTCACACTTTTGAGTAGTTACGGGGTACGCGACTTTGTTCCTTTTTTATTAAAACGAACACTGTCGACGAGTCGTACTCCATGACTGCGTAAATATGTTAAAAAATAAATAACAGCATTTTCCAATTAATTCCTACATTTTTGTATATTTAATATTTGTGGTTTCACTGCTGAGATACGTGTAAACAAATACAGAATGTGAGAATCTTCGTCTTCTCGACATGGGCGATTTATTTGTCCAGAAAAACATTCAGTGAGTTGTGTTTGAAACATGATGATAGCTGGCATTTTTTTTAAAATTGTGTAATGTGTTTATCTGATTTCCTTTTCAATATTGGCGCCACTTTTCTTGTTGTTGTGTTATTGTAGACCAGAGCTATAGATACCTGGTCAGTTCATGGCTGTGTTGGCTTCCCTATCCCGGTTTCAGGGTAAACGTAAGCCGATTTGGAAACTTTAAAAAGCGCCTCTAGTGAGTGTGTCAGCTACTACGTGAAGCCAGCCAATCAGGAAGGGTCTATGAAAAACTCATTGGCCAATCACAGCTTACTTTTCTACAAGAAGTGAACAATAATAAAAAGGTAGAAGTATCCAACTGTCAAACCTCTTAGTCTTATCTAAGTGTCCTATCTTTCTAAGTGTCCTTAAGAAAAAGTGATTCATTTCTTTTGGTAACGTTTGCACTTCTGTTTCGATAATCATTCTTCTTGGTTAGAACCAATGTCACCATCAATTCTCTCGAATTCCTCTTGTGGTCTTGATCACTTCTATTATTACCCTACAGTACTTTCACTCCTTTGTTTCTATTGGAAACAAAGTTGTTCGCTCGATTCGATGAAAACTAATGCTGCTGTCACCTCTACTTTTTGATTATGTTTCCTCCGTAAAGCAATCCGTTCTTACTTCGACTTGGGGGCAGAATACACTATTTTGAAAATAACCTTCGCGTTGACCAACAACTTTCTTATGAAGTTCATAGTTTTTATTATTGCAAGTTCGATGATCGCAGGTTATTCAATAAGAAAAACAATTATTGAATATTATACAACATTACACTTCACCAGTGGGCTTGATGACGATTAGCAACAGCTTCTATCAAATCAATGTGACTAGCGAAAAGATTCAATGATGATGTTATCTTTATCCATGCTTCATTTTTCGCATCACTTCCAGCTTTCAAATGGCAATGATCGACCTCTTGAAATTCAGCATGGCAATCCATGCATTGTCTGTATTTCTGGAGTCATCAACGTAACCTTGATATATCTTAAAAATCATATTACCAAATTAAACACAAATTTTAACTTGTTAGTTAAGTTTTTTTACCAATAGCCCTTGATCAAACATTCCCTTGACTAGTTTCATGATATCTTCTAGTTCGTTTTGTTCTAAATTTTCACTATCCATAGCTTCTTCTAAAAATTCTCTCTGAGCAGCATGAGCAGGATCTTCTCCAGCATCAACCAAGGATGCCCTATTTCACAATTCAGTCAGTGAAACCAAAAAATGTTATGCTCTATTATTTTAAAAAAGACTCACGCCTGGAATAGCCCATTCATCCCCCTTACGCCGTTGGATACCGACAAACTGAAGGATAGGTTTTTTGGTATCTTCATTTAAAATCTTTTGGCCATTTGCTTGGTCTCTCAACCGGCGCGTTAGAATAAAATCAGCAGCATGATTTGGACCCCTGAAAGCCTGAATACAAATAAAAACGTGAATGATGACGTAATCAGCACGAAAGACAAAAAAAATTGAATTTAATGATAATACCAGCGACCCATTTCATTTAATTTCCTGATTTAAAGTCACTTTCGTCAAAATGACGGGAGCAAATACGTGAGGTGCTCGTCAAATTACTACATGGAATTAGTTCTTGCCATTTTGATAATGAAGTTTTAGGAACTGCAAACAAAGTAACACCATTTTCTTTTAGAGTTCACTTGTAATACGTTGTTTTACAACCAGGAACTGCACACCTGCCAACCATTTTTACAGAAATTAAGGTTAGGCTTCTTTCACGTAATACACAAAAATGGTCGCCGAAATCATTCATTGAAAGTCAACGTCTTATCACTAGATGGCTCTTTTTAAAGTTTCCACTTCACAACTTCTGACAGGCTCCGCCCTAAACCCCCCTGAAAATCGGCTTACGTTTACCCTGAAACCGGGATAGGGAAGCCAACACAGCCATGAACTGACCAGGTATCTATAGCTCTGTTGTAGACTTCAAAAGAATTTGTTTTTGCATGACTGAAGCCACTTCATGAGACACGACATTGGTCACGGTCCATAAATAAATAAAAATAAAAAATGCTTTTCTAAATAAGCTTTCCCAAATCAAAAGGAAGGAAACTAAAGAGAACAATTCACCGGACAAGCGGCTCAAATTTTCTTTAGTTTTCTATTTTTCCCGGTCCTGTGGAGGGTTTGACTTTTTGAAAGCATAGTAGCTTTTCAATACTCTGCGTGTCAACGCTCCCTAGCTAACAGTACAGACGAAAAAGCTACGAGTCTACTGTGTTTCCCTTTCCTCTCAACTTCCGTCTTGTTGAGTTAGGGCGCAGAATCCGATTCGGTGAAAATGATACTCGAAGGACGTTTATTATTCTGATTCACGTCTCAGAATTACTTACTGTTTGTGAGCTTTTCCGACCTTTTATTTACGCTAAATGTCGAACCTAGACTGTGAAGGCTTTGGCTCTTTGATGTAGTAGCTCTTCAGCTTCAGAGAGAGAAACAGTTAGCCTACAACAAAAACTTTATTTTGTTCCTGCTTAAAATCATTGTTTTGGTCTGCTTGGTGGGGTAAGTGGATCTTGATTGCCGCCTTGCATGCTCATAATTCATACACACACATAGACTAGTATACAAACAGAGTCCAAGTGGACAAAATTTGGCTCTTTGTTTTACCCATTTCCTGTATCCCTTATCACTTTTGTTGTATTTCATTCCACAGATAAATCGAAAGGATGTCAGACTAAAACCAAGGATCATGGCACGTTTAATACGAAATCTCTTCTCGTTGAGGCAGTGCAAATGTTTGTTCGTTTCTGTGCTTTTGGTGTGTGCAGTGATGGTGTTGGTGGCACTCAAACTTCATCCGGATCTAGTCAAGGCTCCTTTTTACCATGATGTTTCAAGCAATGCTCTCACATCAAGAGGGAAATCAGAAACACCCTCAAGCAAAGAGACTGGTGATCTGCAATCTTCTAATGGAGACAGTGATTGGACCGATAGTGTTCAGTTCCTTCCTCACACCGAATCTTCAGTGATAAGCACAGATGGAGGTCAGCCTGTCAAGAATTATCAAGCCTTTGCAACGCAGAATTTGGAAAGTATAATTAATTCTGGGCCAATCTACTATCACCAGAAAGTCCCAAATTACATACCTGATAGTCCAGTTGCTAGAGGTATAAATAGTCAAATACGTTTTTTCTAGTCTGGTATTGATAGAACTTTTAACTAAATTTCTTTAGGTGATATATCTGCAGTGGAAACCCAAGGTTTTGTAAGACCTGTGGGTCAATTGCCATCAAATGTCTACTTATCTCAAGATTCAGCGTCAGTTACTCAAAAGGATAATCCGGTCTTCGTTCCAGATCGGCGACTCGTTCACTTTGATCTGAAAGGCGCCCCTCCTAAAATAGACTATTTGCAACAACTCATCCCCCTTATTGTGCAACTCGGAGGCACAGGACTTCTCATAGAGTATGAAGACATGTTTCCCTATGAAGGAGATTTAAAATCGATTTCGGCTTCTAATCACTATACTAGAGCAGAAGTAAGAACTAAGCAATAATTTGTATTTCTTTTATTTTGTCGCTTAATCAATACTTGCTGTCATTTTAGATTCGATCGTTGTTGAATGTAGCCGAAGCGTACAAATTAGAAGTGATACCACTCGTACAGACCTTTGGGCACTTGGAGTATGCCCTCAAGTTGCCTCAGTTTTCTCATTTGAGAGAAAATCCCGCTGTACCGCAGGCGGTGTGTCCATCACAAAATGAATCTTTTGTATTAATTCAGAATCTCGTCGATCAAGTACGTGAGCATTTGGCTCCTTTCCTAAATTTATTATTCACCCTCTTCTTTTTTTGTGTGCATTCTCTTGGAACAGATTATGTCAATGCACGAAGGAATCAAGTATCTGCATATCGGATGTGATGAAGTGTTTCACATGGCCGAGTGCGCAATCTGTTCCCTAAAGCCTAAAGATGATCTTTTCCTATCTCACGTTCACCGAGTGGCCTCCTACGTCAACAACAAGTATAAAGTCAAACCCATCATTTGGGACGATATGTTGAGACACATGACCGCTGCGACACTGGATGATGCCAAATTAGGAGATATAGTAGAACCTATGGTTTGGGTAATTGCAGAGAATAATTTGGTTAACTCATTGCAGAGAATAATTTGTAAATTCATTCAGGTCTACGCGGAAGATGTCTATCGATTTGCAGGGTCGTATGTTTTTGATCGATACGCCCAAGTTTTCCCATCGTTTTGGATATCCAGCTCATTCAAAGGCGCATTCGGAGAAACTCTGATAGTCCCCGACATTTCTCGACATTTGGAGAACAATCTCAATTGGTTAGACGTTGGACGGACGGAGAGTCCAAAGTTCCGGCAAGGACTCCGAGGCATAGCCATAACTGGATGGCAGCGTTACGACCACTTCAGTAATCTATGCGAATTATTACCGGCATCCATCCCTTCTTTAGCGGTCAACTTGTTGACTACATCCAGAGGTGATTCCATTTTATTTTTGCATCTGTTAATTGCGAATTTCAACAGCTTCTTTTTCGGTCCCATAGGATATTACAATCAATCACTGGCGCCATCACTTTATAAAGCCTTATCTTGCCAAAAGGCTCCGCGATATGAAAAGATTCCTGATCTGCGGATAAGTCGATCTGATCGTTTTCTGCACGAAAAGATGACCATGTGTTTCTTTCCAGGTGCACCTTTCTTCAAAAGCACGGCCCGAATCCTCCGGCTCGAAAAAGAGGTAAGTCCTCCCTACGATTCAGAACTGAAAGAACCTTTTAAAATAACATTCGAATTTAATTCTAGATTGAAGAATATGTCATATTGACTACCAAACGTAAGGGTTGGCTGACGGATTACAGCGTCCGGCACAACTACAGTAGCCCAGCTCGTATTGATGAGCTTTTGCGCGACTTGCCTTACCTGTCGGGCAGTCTCAACGCAGTAGCTAAGCAGACAATGGACATACTGAAGAACATCTTTGACGTTCACACGATATCCGAGTGGATGGAACAAAAACTTTTGCCCCTTTTCGAGAAATTGGATCGTATCCAAATGGACGCAGCTACATTGCGCTCCCAAAAATACTGGCCTGTTCGCCCACTCAAATTATTTGATCGATGGCAGCAGTACGGCCTCCATTTTAACCATTTTTTCAACGTGAATGAAACGCAGTCCAGCACTCACCACTAAACACTCACGAATATTCGAAATAATAATCTGCAATACCGTACACTTTTTATTTTATTTAGCGAGGTCTTATCCCAAAGGACAGATGCCTCGTGTTCAACTTTTGACAAAAATCATGGCATATACAAACATCTAAAGTTTTTCTGACTATGCTGTTATGTTCTGTTGCACGGAAAGGCTCTTCTCGCTGTGCACATCATTTATTTCCATTCCCCGCTGTTTCCCATGATATTTTCTGGCCCATTTTCTGGTTAGAATTTTTTTACATATTAGTCGACTGTTTAATGCACTGTTCATGATCGTTTATAATTTTGGTCGCTGACGGGTAGCACTCGGAACAAATTGATATTCCCCAATTTTTTTGTTTGTTTTCGTACCTAATTAAACGGTTAATGGTGGTCACAGAAAAAGATAAAATTTAATACATCAGCTAAACTCGATGATCAGGTCTTACAATTTGTATTCAGTCAGTTTTTACTATAGAGCCATTAATGCAAATAAGGGACTCTATTGAGCTGAGAGGGAAATATCCAAAACTTGCTTTCCACTTCTGAGGTGCATTTTGGGGAGGGGGAAAATAATGGGCTAAGAAAGGTTAGTCAAAAGGATTCGGAGGCATTGTCTTAACCAAAACGTAGGTAACGAACTTGAATTTTTGTTGTTATTTTAGCATTATTGGTACAACACAAGGTTTTTAGCAGAACTTCCATCGATTGCCGCAAGCGTTGCAGAGAACGAAAGTCGTCATCGGCTCATCAGCGCTTCGTGTTTGGACCTGAGAAAAATGAAAAAGTACACGAGTTGTAATTTTTACGTTACATTTTCAAAAACCAAAGGTTATCATACCTGATTGTAAGTGCAGTTGCGTTTTCCGCACTTTCCGCACTTGAGGAGATCGGTTTGTGTACCCTGAACTGTGGCCAGCTGAGCATCGTTGATGCTTTCTTTAGTAAACTTTTGGCGAATATTCTTCATTTCATCAGAAGCCATTTCCTAAAATAAGTTTAGATTATGAATACAATTTAATTTGAGTACACATTCGTCTCTAATAAAACGTAATCATCCTCAGTTACTACTCACTTCAGAAGTCATATTCGAAAGACGAGCAGGGCTAACTTGACCACAGAGAAAATTGAGGCGCAAATTGGGGTTTCGGGCGTCCTTCAGATTAGAAACTCGACTTCTAACTCGGTTCTTGTATTTCATGTCTGTATTTCTACACTCTTTGTAAATGCATTCCTCCAGCATTTGGGCCAGGTACTCAGGATCGCCTCCACCTATTTTGTAACAGTTGATGAATAAGTCAAAGTTATAAATTTAAGTGTGTGTACCATCTACAGCAACACCATCTCCTTTAATTGCAGCACACAACATCTCCCGGCATTTAAGCCTAACTGAGTCTGTGGTTGTTGATGGTAGGGCAGGAAATGAAGATTGGACACTGCTAGAGGAACCTTTTTTGTCTTTGGATGATTCTTTCGAAGGAGTCTCTTTTGGTGGTTCTTTGGTTTTTTCAGATACTTTCCCCTCCTCTTTTGTGCCTTCTTTTGGGTTAGCTGATCCTGAGTCAAAATTTCCAAACCAGGAAAGTAACGACAGTTTGGGAGTATAACAAAAAATTTAATAGTTACCAGGTAGGAGCTTCTTCCATTTCTTGATTAACGCTTTGGTGAGATTGTTGACTTCATCATTTTCACTTTTCTTGCGGATAGCATTGACAGTCATACCAATTCTAGTGCTAGTTAAAACAGCCAAATTAATTGGTAGATCTTTCAAAGCTTTCAAGTAATCCAACGCTTCATCTTGGCCCTGTAACGTCAAGTTAATATCGTACAACTTGAACCACAACGTGACGTATTAGATGAGCAAAATATGTTACCAGCTCTTCTTTCACAATCTTATCCAACTTCTTCTGAATACGTAGCACATCTTTTTCGCAATCCATAATGAATTAACGATTTCAAACGGTTGTGAAGATGAAAATTTTATCGTGATTTACGCGCGAAACGTGAGGACTTGTAGCCGCGTTGTTCTACAGCAATGGCAATAACACAACAGCTAAACAGCAGACGATCTTTCGATTTATTTTACGCGTCGTTATTTCCCATTTCTGTAGCACGGAAATTTAGACGTGGGACTTTTACGTTAGCTACTACTAAAAGTATAAGATTGCGTTCAGAAAATCTGCTAATTAACGAAATAAACGTTCATAAATCTGTATTGAATTTGTTTGAACGTCCAAAATTGTTTCATCGCGAGTAGTTCATAAATGCTTCAAATTGATTGTAATATTACCAAAATTTCTTAAAGTGTACGCTGGAGTGGACTGCAGGCGTTAAATTTCTACTAGATGTGTTGACACACATTCGAAAGAAAATGCGTAGCGAGTCTAGCGGTTGCCTTGAAAATTTTATTTTTAAAAATTACGTTTTTTAAATTTTCAACGTTAATAATTCGCATACCCTTGGTACGGCACACTTAAACTATGTTTGGTAAGCTCGGAAATTCAAGCTGAGGCTAAAATTCATTTAAGAATTAGGCTATCGAAAAACGTTCATTCAATAAAAATTGCATATTTAAAACTATTTTAGCTGGCCTTCAAGCTTGAGAACACATACAAGTGATACAACATTAACTTTGCCTTATAACGTCGTAACTATAAATATTTAAATTATGTTAAATTCTATACCAACATTGCTGAGCTCAAGCTAAACTTTGAATTGTACAATGTCTAAAATTCTAATTTGACGGTGATCAGTCGTACAATATTCCACGTTACCACGTATGTTTGAAATTTACGCACAAATATTCTAAATTAAATAAAAATAGCTGTAGTTTAGGTGATCAGAAATGAAACAAAAGTCCTCAATCCTCATCCAATTCCCGCACAATGAAACTCAACATCAAAATCTGGAATGCAAAATTTTGCTTCTATTTTTCTTTTTTTAGAACAGGCACCATTACAGCACAATTAAAAGACTTGAAATTAGGAAACCAAGAATTTCTGTAAACATTGGAAGAGTGACATTGTATTATAGCTATGGAACGATGATGATGGTATAAAACCTCAGATTGGGTTCAGGATTTGATGTCTTGAAATTTCTCAAGCAGTAATTTCTTGTAGGCAACTTGATCAGACCATAGTTGAGCTGCTTGGCCATTCAGAGGGCTGTCATTGTTGGGATCTCCAAGCAGGCTTTGAATGGACAGAAGGATTGTCCTGACATCGTAGAGAGCAGACCATTTGTCCTTGAGTATGTCCAGGCAGATGTTACCATATGTGTCCACATTAGGATGGAAGCAAGGAGTGACAAACTTGACTGTTGGGGCAGTAAAAGGGTAGCCATTTGGAAAGGTGAGGCTTAGTTTATATATTAAACCATCATAAACCTAAAACACAAAGACATTAAGGTAAGTTACAAACTACAAAAGATGGTCTGAAGACTTACCGTTCCCTTTGGGCCAATGATTGTGCCAATCCATGAAAAAAATTCGTCACCGTTTGGGAAAGCAGAGATTCCTTTATCACCAGACATCATGAGTGTAAGAAGCTCTTGCTGCAATCTGCAAAAATGTACAAAGTTATTATAACATTAACTACTGAAGCCATTTTTTTCTGTTTGGTATGTTTCTCACCGTTTGCTGGTCGACTGGTGTTTCGTGGCCGACGCAGGCCCGTCCCCATCTTTCATCGCCGTACTATTGTTGGACCCGTTGACTGGATCAATATTTTGAGCCATATTGTAATATCAATAAAATTGTCGATACAGTATTATTAAGCAGCTAGGATAAAACTAATTGAGAAACTGAGAAAGAAGGAAGCTGGGCCAGGGGCAAGAGCAGCAGAAGGGGGACGTCGTTCGACCTTAAGCTTTTTTACAACTGACTTCGTGAGAGGGAGGTGTGTGCCAAAAAAAAATTTCAAACGGAAAGCTATTGCCAGATCTGAAATTTAAGTTTTATGAGATGATTTGGAAACCATTTACATTCATTTAAGATTATAATAATTTTTAAATACACAATAAATATTTCAAATCCATAATTTTTCTTTTTTTTTAATTCGATTTACTTTACTTGCAGGGTTGTTCTACTTACGGCGCCCTCTATTATTGATTGGCTTGTTGCCTAGCAACCAAGAAAGATTCAAAACACTCGTTTTTTCATTTTCTGAAAAATTATCCGATACATTTCTGGAAAATGTTTTAAACATACTGATTCTTAAAAATGCAAATACGTCGAGCAAAGACTCTTCTACCTTATCAAGTGAGTGAGATTTAAAAATAAAACCTTTATATTATTTTATAAATTCGTTGAATG
Organism: Daphnia pulex; assembly: GCF_021134715.1. Taxonomy (NCBI): domain Eukaryota; kingdom Metazoa; phylum Arthropoda; class Branchiopoda; order Diplostraca; family Daphniidae; genus Daphnia; species Daphnia pulex. Next base: position 2,199,426 of record NC_060021.1, on the reverse strand, counting down.
AGGAAATGATTCTTCTAAAAAGGATGGCGCCGCCAAAACGTGTGGTATGTGTTGGTCGGTCAATGGCCAGAAATTAGCTGTGGCAACCGCAGAAAGAGTCGTGTTTCTTTTTGACGCCAATGGAGAGAAGAGAGACAAATTTTCGACTAAACCATCCGATTCCAAAGTTAGTAATAATATGAGAAATTGACTTGTTTAAATTGGTCAATCTGTACTCTCTTTTGTCCCTCGTTCAGTACGGCAAGAAAAGTTACAGCATCAAAGGAATAGCTTTTTCTCCCGACTCTACCAAAATCGCCATAGGACAGACGGATCAAATTGTCTTTGTCTACAAAATCGGCGATGATTGGTATTGAAATGCGGTTTTTAAATTTCGCGGCAAAATTGATATTCATTCACGCCGTTTTGGGGTTGCTGATGGCAGGGGGGATAAAAAAGTTATCTGTAATAAATTTGCTCAGGCGAGCTCTGTTACCTGCTTAATTTGGCCTAGCCAAGGGCCAATTATTCTCGGGTTGACTGACGGAAAAGTACGCGCTGCCCACATCAAAACCAACAAATCCCAGACACTCTACGCCACAGAGTCCTTTGTCGAAACACTAGTCTCCAAGTAGGGAATCTATATTTTTTAAGTTTTAATTAACTGCAAATCTAAAATTGTTTAGTTTACTATAGTCAATCGGGAACCGGTTTTATCTCTGGACACGCTGACGGAACGATTGTTCGATTTTATGTGGCAGATGATGGCACTGCTCTTCCTCAGGTACTACCCAGATTATTCGTGATAATATTAATTATAAAAATCACCGTCTCGTGTACACACAGGGAAAAGTTGTGGTTCATGGAGTGGCTCCCACTGCTCTTGTTTGGGCTGGCCCGTTAATTTTAGCATCTGGATCGGACCAGAAGCTGATTTGTTACTCGGCCGAAGGAAGGCCACTTCAACAGTTTGATTACAGTCGAGTCAAGGACGAACACGAAATTACTGTGGCCGTGTCAAGCGGATGCGGTCAGATGGTCGCTCTAGGAAGTTTCGATAAGTATGCATTCACGATATAATAAAAATATAAGAGTTCGAGAAATCAATTCAATCAAATCGGATCCTGTTTCAAAAGGATTCGCATCCTGTCGTTCAATTCGAGGAAGAGACAATGGGAAGAAAGCGCAATCAAGGAGATCAAAAACATGTACACGGTGACGTGTTTGGCATGGCGAACCGATTCGCTTTATCTGGTCTCCTCTTCTCTTTGCGGCGGAGTGGAACTCTTGGAAACCGTCGCCAAGTATTCATAATCCATTTTTCATTTTCAATCTGTTACTATTGTGTTTAATAATTTATCTACACACGCAGGAGAACTTTGTGGAATGGTCGAGTGGAGATCATTTACATTTCATCTAGTCAAGTAGTCATCAAATCCGTACCGGAAGAAGGTGTTCCTTTTTTCCATCCGGTAGTCATCCGCACGCATCCCGGCCTGGAAATCGAAACGGTATCAACAAGATTTTAATTCGAAAACGTTACGCATTATCATCATAACGTACATACTATTTCAGGTTAGAATCATGGGCAGAGAAAATTACGCCGTGGCTCGTACCGATCGGACGCTTATCGTCGCCGACTTGAAACGTGGACTCGTTAGCGAAGTGTCGTGGAAGGAACCGGAAGTCGTTCAGGTTTACGGAATTAAAATTAAGAAAAATTCCGGAAATTCCTTTGACATTCTCTTTTTTTCCCCCTCCCGATTGCAGGATGGAAATAAAACGAAATTCCATTTTGACACTCCGCACGCCTGCATGGTTTTCTCTCGGGGTGAACTCACGCTGATAGAATACGGTGTCAATGCCATTTTGGAACGTTTGAGGTTTCTCTCATTTCCAATGATTTTGTCAATAATTATTATTTACAATTGAAATTTCTTAGGATGGAATTTATGAATCCGCATCTGATCAGCGTCCGCATAAACGAGCGCCACCGTAAAGAGGGGGATAACGTGAAACGATTGGCTTATCTACTGGACTTGAAAACTATTGGCATCAGTAATTCCTGCCTCACACAAAAAACTTCTTTTTATCAATGAAATGTTAATTACATTTTTGAAGGTGATTTGGTGACCGGCCATTCGTTGGGTCACATCTCGCACGAATCGAAAATCGATTGGCTTGAAATGAACGAGACGGGCCGAAAGTTGCTGTTCCGCGATCAGAAATTGCGGCTCTACATGGTCGATCTGGCCACCTCGACTAAAACGCTTTTGCTCAGTTCGTGTCTCTTTGTGGAGTGGGTGACGGGCAGTGACGTCATCGTCGCCCAAAGTCCATCCTTGCTCCACGTTTGGTATCACGCCGAGAGCAGCGACAAGGTCCAGACCATCGACATCCGCGGCGAAGTACTGGACATTGTCAAAGAGGCGGGCGGAAGGACAGTTGTCCGCGTCCAGGACGGAACCATCATCAACGAAATCGCCCTGGACGATCAGCTGATTGAATTTGGGACGGCCATCGAGGACGGCGATCTGGTCCGGGCTCTGTCCTACCTGGAACGACTCGATTCCCATTCGCCCGGCTCTGCCAAAGGACTCTGGGCCACTTTGGCTCGCATCAGCCTCGACGCCGTCGAATTGCGCATCGCCAGCCGCTGCTTCGCCGCTCTCGGAGACATCGCCAAAGTTCGTTTTCTGATGGAAACGGTGCGAGCCTCTGAGGAAGTCGCTAAAACAATCAGTATTTAATTAATTAAGTTTTAAAAATTCACATTTCTAAATTCGTTTGAGTTGATTTAACTGATTCTATTCCAGAGGGCGATGGATTCAGCTCGCCACTGGTTCAAGCCCGAATGGCCATTTTCCAGCGAGATTTAGCCACAGCTGAGCGCATTTACATCGATCAAGGCAGTCCGGATGACGCTGTGCGGATGTACCGCCAATTACTCCAATGGGAGGACGCCCTTCGAGTAGCGGAGACTTATAATCTTTCAGACAGACATCAAATCAGGTGAAATGTAAAAGAAAAATGTTATTTGTATTACAGTTTTTCATTTAAAATTTTGACATTTAGGCAAGACTACCTGCAATGGCTGCAAACAACTTGTCAGGAATCGGCAGCTGCCGAAGTCTATGAGCGATTGGGAGACTACCCATCGGCCGTCAACATGTGCCTCAAAGCCGGCCTTCCTTCCAAGGCGGCCAAGTAAAAAATCATAATTCGGGTTATAAGAGGAACGATCAACTTAATCCAATAGCTCCTTTATTGATTATAACAGACTGATGCTGCACAGAGAGGAGCTCTTATCCGACGCGGAGGCGGTTCATCAAGTGGTGACGGCTTTGCAGCGTTGCAACATGTACGTCCAGGTGGGCGAGGTTTACCAGGCGACCGGCAAAGCGGACAGAGCCCTGGAATTCTACCGCAAAGGTCATTCCTACGCCAAAGCTATTGATTTAGCCCGCCATTCTTTCCCCGGAGAAGTGATCTTGCTGGAAGAGTTGTGGGGTGATCATCTCATGACCACCCATCGACCGGAACAAGCCATAGCTCACTACATCGAAGCCGGGAAGATGACGACGGCCCTCAGGGCGGCCATCGACGCTCGCCAATGGGAGAAAGCCGCCGATATTTTGGAAGTCGTCGGCGAATCCAACGTCGAACCGGAACACTTTCAAATGCTCGGCCGCTATTACGCCACCACTCGAGCCTACGAGAAAGCTGAAAAGTTTTTCATCAGAGGCAATCTGCCCATGGAAGTCGTCCAAATGTACATTTCTGCTGGTAAGAACAGTAGGCTATTAGCATGAATGGGAAAATAATGAAATAACTTTTGATGAATTGATTAGGTCATTGGAGCAGGGCGTATGAGGCGGCCAAACATTCGTTACCGGCGGCCGAAATGAAACGACTTTTCACGGACGAAGGTCAGGCGCTGGTGAAGGCCGGCCGTTTGCGGGATGCCGAACAACTCTACGTCGCCGCCCAGTTGATCGATTTGGCCGTCGAAATGTACCGCTCCACCAAGAACTACGATCAACTCGTCCGTCTGATTAGCAACCACCAGCCGGACCAGTTGTTTCACTACCACTTGGACATTGCTCGACAGCTGCAGGCCGATGGAAACCGGAAATCCGCCGAGAAACATTTTATCGCGGTAATTATGACATGTTCAAATGAGAAATTTGCCCTATGTTATGTCGAAATCATTTTTTTTTATTAGGCCAATCATTGGAAAGATGCTGTAACCATGTACAGAGATTGTGGCCTATGGGAGGATGCCTTCCGGGTAGCCCAAGCCAAGGGAAGTGCCAAAGAAGCTGCTGCACTGGCCCTGGAATGGGCTGTGAGCGTAGGTCCGGAAGTGGGCGGCAAATTATTATTACGCCACGGAATGGCAGAAGAATGCATCGCTTTGGCATGCGACCAAGAAATGGTATAACATGCACGTCAGCAACCTCTAAAATTCAATAAATAATAATTATTTTCCATTTGAATTCAAATGAATTAGTTTGAATTTGCCGTGAGCATGGCGCAAACTGTAGCGCCGCATAAACTGAAAGCAGTTCAACGCCAATTGGCTGTCCACTTGCAAGCTTCCGATCACTGGAAGGAAGCGGAAGAAGCTTTTGTCAAGGTTTTAATTTAAATAAATCTGTTGCTTATAGTTGGGAAATAATTGAAAATCAGATATTGAAACCAGGCGGGAGCGGTTCGGGAAGCTATTGACATGCATTTAAGTCGAGGAGATTGGTTGGCAGCCGAACAATTAGCCGAACAACACGACCCGGAAGCGCTGAATCAGATCCTGATTTCAAGGGCTCAGGCCTCACTGGAGGCTGGCGATTTCCAGCAATACGAAACTTTAATTTTACGAGCCCAGCAGCCGCTTCTCTTATTGCAGGGCTACAAGGAGAGAGGAAGGTGGCAAGATGCTCTGCGGGTGGCCAAAGAATATTTACCCAATCGTCTGGCCGCCCTGCAGGACGAATACGACCATTACGTCACCAAGACCCAGGGTGTCAACGCAGTTAGTCTGATGACCCAGGCTCGTGACTGGGAGCAACAAGGCGAATTCTCTCGCGCCGTCGATTGCTACTTCAAGGTTATTAGCTTAATTAATGAATTCTAAATTTGATTGAAATGACATCACTATTTCTGGCCACAGATTACAATAGCGATGGTCAACGAACCTGGGAAACTGATTGCTCTTTGGAACAAGGCATCAGAATTGGCTGTCAAGTTCCTGGATGAAGACAAGGCCGTCGTCCTAGTGCGTAATGCGGCCCGTCAATTGAAAGAGATTGGCCAGCCGGCAGCTGCCGCCCAACTCTATCTAAGCGTCGACAGCGTCCGCGACGCCGTCGACATTCTGATGGAGGCTCGAGACTGGACACGGGCGCGGAAAATCGCCCAGGAACTCGAGCCGGACTACTATCCTCGCGTTGAAACGGCATACCGTGAATGGCTGCGCTCGGAAGGAAAAGCCGATCAACTGGCCGATGTCGATTTGGGCGGGGCCCTGGAAATGCTGGCCAGTCAGGGACAATGGGATCAAGTTCTTCAGAAAGCCCAGAAACATGGACCTGAATTACTAAACAAGTTTGTGACGAATTGATTGATTTCCAATAGGATATTTTTTTGACAACAAATTCATCGCTCGTTTTTGTATAGGTATGTGGCCATCTATTCCACCGAACTAATCAAGCAGCAACGCAGCTCAGTCGCCCTGGAATTATTCATCAAGTACGGGGCACCGGCCAAACCCCAAAATTTGAATATCTACCGACATCTTGCAACTGAAATTTTACTCGAAGATAAAAACGACATTAAATCGCTGATTGGTTTACGAAACATTTTTCACAGTCTGGTATTTAAAAAATTTAAACAAAACCACCTACGAAATGTTGGGTTTTTTGTTTGTTTATTTAAATTTTATTTTCCAAACAGGTGAAGGAAGTGACATCACCGACCATCAACATGGAATTCGAGCGCTTCTTACGACTCTTCCATTACATGGTGATCAGCAACGTGTGTCAAAATGTCGGAGGGCTTGAAGTCGTCGCCACCAAAGCTAGCATTTCATTGCTCCGCTATGCGGATCTCATTCCGGCTGACCGAGCCTTTTACGAGGCCGGAACCAACGCCAAGGTGTCTATCAATTTACTATATATACATGAGACTTTTTGAATATCTTGACATTTCTTTTTAAAACAGGCCGTAGGCTGGGACAATTTGGCGTTTGTTCTGCTCAATCGCTATTTGGATATCGCTGATATGATTGAAGAGAACGGCGACAGTGCCGATGCTACCTTGCTGGATAATGCGGATTTCGAACAGACGGACGTCCCTTACGACACACTCTGCATACCTGTCAAGCCGTGCGTGAGCGGTCTACTTAAAGAGATAGCAAAAGAGTGGGTATTGGCCGTCTCACTTGATCAGCACATCGAACAGGTTCGTTTTGAGGTTTCTTATATTACGCGGGACGAAAATATGTCAGGAATGTTTTATAAATAATTATAGCAATTGCCAATGGATGAGCGTGGAGTTTACGAAGCCTGCCTTGTCAACTGGAAGAGGTCGTCCGATCCGCCTGCTACTCCGTGCGTTCTGACGGGCTATCCGGTGCTGAAACAGCCGGTCAAATTCCCGGCCCAAGGCAAAGAAACAAACCGAGAAGATTGGAACCGTTTTCTTGTGGCAGTTAAACGTTGGCCGGACAATCGCCAACTTCACGAAACGCTTGATTTTATCGAAAAATGGTGCAACGGCCTCCCTTCGGTTACATCTCAATTTGCTTTCTGATTTTATTGATAGATTCACGCGTTTATCTTTATGATGATGAGGGCATTGATCGATTTCAAATCATCGGCTTTTAAGTGAATTTAAATCACAGTTAACGCGTATTGTCATGGCAAGCCTATTGTAGAATAATAAACAGTAATTCTAATTGGCACGCTGTTGGTTGAATTTTAATTGATTATAGGAGAGTAAGTGCATAGTGTCAATTTAAAATTCAATCATCTTTATATAAATGACAACCGCCTAGCCTATATAGAGTCGTCTAACGTCCGAAGTTGCCAGTTCGATGAAATTGTGAAAAATCGATTTGACACGAACCAGCATGGTAGAAGAGGGGATGGTATGTTCACGCACTAGAAATTTCCCAGAAGGCTAGATCCTCGGTTTTTCAGGCTTTTTTCAAAGTCCTTTGCCACGATGTATGGTGCTGCCGCCAAGCGTAGCGTTACCGAATCGTGTTTTCTTGAATTGTGCTTCCTAATAGACCTCTTGCACATTGCGGATAGCAGGATTCTTGTAGTCCGACAACGCTGCAATCCGCCATATTGAGAAAACCACACCCTTTTTTAACACTGTCTCTTATGGAAGTATTTTTTCAAATTGCTTTTTCTCCTAACTGGATAACAACTTCGACCAAAGAAAAATATTTAAAAATACTACATCATTCAGGTAATCCGTAGCATGTAAGTTTTCCACTATTGAAGTAGTGGAAGTCATACTAATTAAATGTTTTGTACAGGGCATATGGGCATTGTTTACATATGTAGGACCCAAACACCCCCAAACATGTATATAGTTTACTTGTAATTTTTAACATGTAAACACTTGGTAATTGATTTTTCCTTATTATTTAGATTGTCATGTTTGACGAGGTATTGGTGGAAAATGCTGTAATCCATCTATTCGACCTCTCAAGAAGAACTGGTGGTGTTATTTTTAAAAAGCAATATTTTGTGGCATTCCTTGTTGGATATGTATCGTTTGGATAGTTTATTCATACATAGATTTTTTTGTGTTTCAAATGATTTGTATTTGTTAGCATTATTTAAAATAGAGAATATGGATGCATACAAAATAGACAATTAGGATGCTTCATCATCGTTGAGAAGTTGCTGTAATCCTTGGATAGTTGAAATGAGTAAGTGAAATTGTTTGCGTCTTTGTTTTAATCTAGCTTCATATTTCTGACATTCACATTCTGAGGCTTCTAGTACCTGTCGCAATAGAGATAATTTCTCTTGGGTGCTCTTTCGATCAGGCTGTGTTTGAATAATGGCAGCCAAAGCATCATATTCCATTTTATTCCTACGAATCTGTCTTGCTCTTCCAACTCCTTCTTGGTTGCTTCAATGTCTTTTTGAGCTGACACAATTCCTTCTTCGATCTGGTTGTAAAGGTCATCATATAGTGTTAATGCTCTGCAGTGTTCATTTCACAGCACCTAAAGGATTTTGTGGCAGCAAAGTCACATTGGGAAATTTGACCGATCATTCTGGCATTAGATGCTTGTCTGTAAAACATAAAAATACATCACATAAGCAAGTATAGGGGAAAATTTTACAGAAAGTATAAATTATGGTGTTTTTATTACCAACTTCGAAAGATAGCGTTCTTTTGCCTCGGTTGGCAAACTATCAGAATAGTTGGATAGGTCGAATAATTGGATTATAGCATTTTCCACCAATACCTCGTCAAACATGACAATCTAAATAATAAGGAAAAATCAATTACCAAGTGTTTACATGTTAAAAATTACAAGTAAACTATACATGTTTGGGTCCTCATATGGTCCACATATGTAAACAATGCCCATATGCCCTGTACAAAACATTTAATTATTATGACTTTCACTACTTCAATAGTGGAAAACTTACATGCTACGGATTACCTGAATGATGTAGTATTTTTTAACATTTTTCTTTGCTCGAAGTTGTAATCCAGTTTAGAGAAAAAACACTTTGAAAAAATACTTCCGTAAGAGACAGTGTTAAAAAAGGGTGTGGTTTTCTCAATATGGCGGATTGCAGCGTTGTCGGACTACAAGAATCCTGCTATCCGCATTGTGCAAGAGGTCTATAGGGGTTATGAATAGCTTTTATTGAAGATTTGTAAGCAATTGATAGCCCAGTTGGACAAGCGACGAGTTCCCATGTGAGACGGAGTTGATTCAAACCAGAACTAATATTTTTTGTTTATTTTCCCTTTTTTCTATATTTTTAAAGCGAAATTTATGGAATACCTAGATTCTGTAAAAAATCCGAGTTTTTTCACATTTTTTTAAACAAAATCTAATTTTTTTTCTTTCGCAAGGACTTAGAAAAAAAAACGTGTTCAGACATAGTTCTGGAGAAAATCCGCTTGGTGTCACTACCATTCATCGTGGCAACCTGGGATCGAGACTTGTGGAAAATTTCTAGTGCGTGAACATACTATCCCCTCTTCTACCATGGAACGAACAGTTCTTGCATGGCGGCTTATGGAATTCTGCCCGATTTAGTTTTAGTTTTTAATTTTCCCATTTCATTCGTCTTCAGTTGCTATTCCTAATTAGATAACTACATTCCTTAGTTATGAGGTAATCTTTTAAGATTTATTTCCCCTCGATGGTCGTTGTAGTTTATTTATTATGAATTTTTAAGTAAAAGGCATTTTGTTTTCAAAGACTATATCCTGCCCCGAGGAAAGATAACCCCGCGCCACCCCTTTGTCCACTCTTAGTTTCTTCCTTCGCCTCTTCTTTCCATTCTTCCCTTGGGGCAGGAAATGGCGATATTTTTTCGTAAACAAGGTAGGGACGGTTACAAAAAAATTCATTGTCCTGGTAGGCTGGTATGATTCAATTGCCAATTGCCTCCTCCCCCCGGCATCAACAGCAACACCCCCTATGATCCAGAATGATATTCACGGCTTCGCCGTGATGATCCCGAATGTTAATTTCACGGCTTCGCCGTGGATGAAACATTTAATTTCATAGCTTCGCCGTGGATAATAATAAAACTATGTTCACGGCTTCGTCGTGATTTATAGTAACTTGACGTTCACGGCTTCGCCAAGGATGTTAATAATAATGTTCACGTTCATTTTAAAATATTTAATATTAATTTTAAAATATAAAAAATTTTATAAAAATTAAATAAAAAAAGATTTGATTTTTTTGGCGCAAATTTCAAAAAGTTGTGAATTTCAATCACAAAAAAACATAAAAAATTGCCTAATCTAGATGAATTAGGTATTTAAGGATAGGGAATCACATTAAGCTTAAACTAAATCAATTTATTGACACATTGATTGGTAATTTTACAGATAACGAACGAAAAATCCCTATTTTTGCTATACCCCCGAGAGGCGATAAGCCTAAAACACTAGCGAACCTGGCGGGGAATCTTGGGACCCTTCACTGAACACCCGCCGGTCTTGGGGATAGCCGAGAGTGTACAGTCGAGTCCATTGACATGCGCGGGGGGTCCCTTACCCTACGCGGGAAAAAATTTAGCGTTTCATTGAGTGTACGCGGCGCGAAAGGTATTTTCCTACCGTGCTCGGGTTGGGTAAGAAAACGGAGATAAAAAAGGTTTTCATTAAAAAAAAGAAAAAAATGTTTTGCAATTTGGTTTAGTTTATTTCAAATGGCGGAAGGAGACAGACAGGTGGATTTCCACCGTATGAATTTATAGGACCTCTTTTACCCCATTTTGAGAGAGAAACTTATCGTTTAACACCCGCGCAGCGAATCGAAATAATTGCACTACTTTACACTGGCTTTAGTAAAAATGCTATCTCAACAAGATTGGGTATTCATCATTCATCAGTTGAAAGATGGATACGGCGTTATGAGGAAACAGGGGCGCTAGAAGAGACTATACTCCCTGGGCAGCGAAGATTGACTACCAAAGAGGAAGATTTTAACTTAGCTTGTTGCGGTATTTTATTAATTTATTTTTAGACGTTCGGGCATATTTTTTTTTTCAATTATTCTCCTAGCCACCTTAAACAATTCCGATACCACTGTCGATATTGCAGCCAAAGCCGGTGTAGATCAATTGTCACGGCAATCAATCACGCGGAGACTGAATTCTGCTGGTCTAAGATCCAGAATTGCCGCCGTTAAAGATGTGTTAACGGAAGAGCATCGTGCTGGACGTATCGATTTGCACGTCGCTATGTCAACATGCCAATTGCATTTTGGCGTCTAGTAATTTTTACAGACGAAAAGTCTTGGTCCTCGGCCGCTCACGGTAAAATTCGTGTTCGACGTCTAAATAATCAAAGATATAGTCGCGAAAACGTACTGCACATTACGAAAAGTGGCCGCTCAACAGTTTCCGTTTTGGGCGGATTGTGGCTTGGTGGCGTAACCCCATTAAGACGAGTTGTTGGAAATTTGACTGCTGTCCAATATGTCAACATCTTAGAAGGAACACTATCCCTTATTTAACTGATTATTTTCCGCCGGGAGAAACTGTAACGTTTGTCCAAGACAAGTAATAGAAATATTGTATCGCAAAAGAATATCTACTAATTTACAATCTTATTTGCAGTTCCAGCATACACAGAGTGCATAGAACGCAGGATTGGTTGAACGATCAAGCTCGTTTAATAGCCCTTGATTGGCCGACACAAGGGACCGACATGAACCCAATTGGGAACCTCTGGGGTTATTTAGTTTGTAGTTTAAATAAAGCTCATAACAGCGACGGCGCGCGATTTCATGCCAGAGATGCAAGAAACAGTGATGAACTGTTTCAATTTGTGTCTGCAAAATGGAATGACTAGAATGTTAATGCGGAATATCCAGGATTGGGACTATCGTTCCAATACTCGATGAAAACGTCATCGTAGATAGTTTTTTAAAATTTCCCGATTATCGGCCGATACATTTTAAAATTGTCATCGATCGATAACCGGAAAACTATCGATCGATGAAATAGCCGATACCGATAGTTTTTTTTTTTCAATTTACGAGTAGCAGACATAAAATTAGTTAGTATACAGTACCCACCACAGGTATTGGATCACCCCGGTCCAAAAAAGGCGTTTTAACCCGCGCCTAACGGCCTAACGGTGTCTCGCGAGAGGTTTTTTTAAATACTTAGATTGGTCGTACGACGGTTATTTTTTCTTGCAGAAAGATAAAGAAGTATTCTTCATCTTTCTGATTTTTAATTTTAAAAAAGTGTTAAGGTTATGTATTTAAATTCATCGATCATAAATATTGGATCACCCCAAAATTAATATCTGGAAAAATTGGTTGATAGCATGCCCCGGCGTCTTCAAGCTGTATTCGATAAGGAAGGAGGATGGACAGAATTTTGAAATATCTTTGAAAATTACGCCAGAAATTTCTTTTTGGTGTTTTTTATGCTTTGCGCTTAACCACGTTTTATTTTTTGCTCATCCAGAAATAATTGCGGCTCAAGAGGAAGAAACTTTTAATGAAATTAACGAGACTTTTGATTTGTCAACATTAAACGAGCAGGATGCTATTTCTATAAAAATGAATGTTGACATTCCACCTCCCTTTCCCCCACCAATAGCATTTACTCTTTCGCTTTCAGAAGAAACAATTAAAAACATGTTGTTAAAGTATTCTAACGCGGCTATTTCTTCAAACATTCAAGATCCTGTTTTGTTAGCTTTATCAAGGGGAATTAGAGATCACCTTTAGAAATGATTTTTTTATGTTTGACTTCTAAATTTATTGTTATTTTCTTATTTTAAAATGGCTATGACTTTGGTCGTAATTTTTATTTGTCATAATTTATCAGTCAATATTATCATTATTTCTATGTTGAGACAAATAAACTGTATTTAGTGTTCAATAGGGTTTTACGTATAGACAGAATCGACGGCAGATGGCGCTTGGATGAAGTGCTCGGTTATTGAACCATCCGGTTATAGAACCACGCACAGGCCGGTTCTATAAGTGGACCAGCATTGTAATGGATTTAAACGTTAATCAAATAATTCTCGCTACTTATTGAGACTCGAAAGCGTCACCATTAATATTAAATGTCCAAATACTAACTATTTTCTTACCTACGGCTAGAACAACCACTCCTCCATTTGCTATTTCCGTTCCTTCAAAAAGAAAAATCAATTACGGTATCGTCCAACTCACAGGCTGTTTCTTTAAACCCTTTGAATGTAAAAAAACAAACAAAAAACAATGAACAGTACAAATACAAATCATGAAAAATTTCAGTAGCTTAATACTTAGAAAGGCTCCCTATAACAATAACCTTGAAAAAGTATTCCTGGCTGTGTAGGAACAGTCGTTCAACGTTGTATTAATCATATTTTCTTCTAAATCATTGTTTTCTCGTGTCAGCACCGAGGTGTGTTGACATAACCGCCCAGAAGGTACTGCTTTGCTTCCTAGTAGGAATGGGACAGTGTTGGGTCTGAATTCTGAATGGAAAAGTACAAGAGAAAAAAATAATAGTAATAATCATAAAAACGACTAAAAATTTCTAGTTTCTAGAATACTAATTTAATGAATAGCATTACTCAAGCCAGGAGTGAAGCTAAAATGACACCGAAGACTGTCATACACTGATGAAAGCCCAAAAACCAATTAAGCCAGGCAAAAATGAATGCTTAGGCAAAATCAACTTACCAAAATTGTTCGAACTCAGTATCTTGGTCTTTCAAAACTATGACAGCTGCATTTTCATCAGGATAACGTCCATTCAACAAATTTATGTTAATGCACAATATTATAGAGGATTGAATACCAAGTAGTCTTCGTACATACAAACTTATCACCTCAATATTCATAGATCACATTTAAGATTCTTCTTTCTTGTCATGATTGTACGAAGTTCCACTGTTCTTAACTCAACGTTTCTCGTACTGAAATCGTATTTGATTCGCGTCTGTCAGGCAGCAACCATGTTGAAGGTCGTCTTAACATCGAGTTCATTATGCGGATGCCACCTTCAGCTAGGTATATAGTAGGGAATCTATTCCAACCAACTCGGTTTGGAACCGCGCCGTTTCTTACCGGCTTTCTTTTTTTTGTTTAGGGCAAATAAGTTTGAGAAAATAGGATGAAAAAAGTGTGGTATTACTGGCAAATCTGAATGGCATATAGGCACAAAGTCGGCAAAGCTAAAGACGTACAGTGGTCCAGAATCGAGTATTTACATCGGTCTTCAAAATTGATTGCTTCAAAACAGGTATTTAACAAAATTTTGTTTAATTTTGTTTGTTTGTTTTTGTTTTGTGGGTTTCTTTTGAAAAAGCTTAAAGAATTTAAGTTTAGAGAAAAATTAGGGGTTGATTGAAATAATGCTAGTTTCCATTTGACTAATTCAGTTTCCTTTTCTTGCATAGCTGCCCCCTTTTAGCTTGTAGGATGCTATTTCCTTTGAACTTCCATTTGGATGCAGACTAAATAACCTGTATTAAAAAATGGGATTTACAATTCTGGTTATATAGATTTATCTTATATCTTTCTTTTGACTTACTAAGTCGACATGAAGGTTATATTCTTCTGAAAACATATCAAGTTCAACTTCAACCGTTTCCTCTGATATTTTATCAACACAGTTTGTATGGATTATTTCCAGCTCAACGAACCTTGTTCGACAAGAACTGATTGTGTCCATTCTAGCTTTGTATTCGTCTTTCAGAAACGGATCGTGAAGTCTTTGTAGGTATATTTTCTTTAAAACAAAATTTGTTGGGCCAAAAAATTCATCCAATCCAGGTTCCTTTAACACCAGTCTTCTGGCATAAATCAGATTAGGTTAGGTTAGGTTGCGATTAATTATTTAATCAAGGGTTGTAACCTCCCTCTTTGTAGTTCTCAACATTATGAATGGCATTACAGCAAAAGGTGTAGGCAGGAGAGTCGCCCATTCTAAGTTCCCTGGGTATTTCTCTATCAATACTTTGTTGTTCGCACAAACCCTCTGCATCTTCTCGTATATTGTGCAATAGAAACACACGTGACCCGGTTTTTTTTACATAATCTTGAATGATAAACAATTGATCAACTGTAAAAACCATTTTGATTAGATGAGAGTGTGAAGTCTAGCTTGTAACTGTTTTAATATTAATCAGGGGGCAGAGGGGAATAGAATTTATCATATCTGCTGCGATTATTAATTAACACTTCACACAACAATTTTTGTTTTCCTTTGATTCTAATAGTAAAAATTTTGTTTTAGGTGCTGTAAATTTATAAAAAGAATGTTAAAAGACGAAAGAATTGAAAACAATTTATAAATGGAGCATTATACTTGGAGGCGAAAAATATTTCGATGGAATCAGTGGGTACCACCATATCTTCATACCAAAGCAAGTGACTTTTATTTTTTAATGTCAATCAATTTTGGAAATTAAGTTTTTTCGTAAGGCTATAAAAAAATTAATATAACGGTGACTAATGAGATCCACTTGTCTCAGCGATGGAAATCAAAAACACAATTTTAGCTAACAGCGTCAACGAGGTTTGATTGTTCATAACTTTTCTTATTCATGTCTCAACTTTTATTACGTTGTATTACAGCAAGATTTTAGGATATGGGCGGAGAACTTGGATTTACCGAAAAGCAAGAAGCTTCACACACGAACTTTGTTCATTTGAAAGGGCCAGTCAAGGTTTTTGACAGGAACAATTGGATACATGTTGCTAGCGGTATTATTAATGAAGTGTGCATAACTGCCATGTTCCAACAAAGAATTCTTCTCAATGGTAATAGTAACATCAAGAGAAATATAAGTCTTCTTTGATACAGTGACTGTTGTTATTAATATCTCTGCGCTTTTTTTCTTTGAAACTTGAAGAAGACTCTGATAAAGATAAAGAAAATAAAGATTTTTGGTTTTTAACTAGGCTAGGGTAATTTTTTACGGGGATCATTTTTTCAAGAGGTTTGTCACCTCGAAAATACCCTATCATCGTTATATGGCTTGAAAGTTTAATAGTTCTACTCATATTGTCGAAGCGATGCGATAAGTAGTTGTATAAGATATCGGTCAAAACGGCGTAGCAACTATGCACACAGCAAATTCTATTCTTATCATTAGAATATGACTGGCACAAAGAAAATAAAATCATCTCAAATCAATGAACTAGATGGTTTCATTCTCTGCACATGTCAAACTTTTTGTATGTTTATATCAATTTTCATGACATAAAATTAAGTGAAAAGAACGTTTATTAAATAACAAGCAGTTAATATTTATCTAGAAATCTGACAAATAAAAAATTGCATTCTTTTTAATTTGTCGTTTTTCAGCGCTTGTCAGTCGTTTGTTTATTCCGGCTTATCATTGTTATTTGTTGACAACAAGTTTGAATTTGCAACCCTGGGATTCTTAACAAACTTCCTCGCATTTTGTTTTATTTTCTTCTATATTTCACATAGGTGAGAACAATTACACTTTAGTTAATCGTCAATCATTGCATTTTTTTCACATTCAATCTGCACAAGAATATCAATTTTAAATGTGTTTAAGTCCTTAGTTCGTTGTTTGACAAGTTTTCCGAAGATTTACTGAAATTTTTGTTGTTGAAGTCAATGATGTCAACATCAGGCTAGTTTGATTAAAATAACACTACTTGAATTGTGCAATTTCAGCAATGGTGGATGTTGCTCCAGCCCGTGGTCGTGGTGGTTATGGTGGACATGGGGGAAGGAATGGGTTCTCTTCAACAATTCGACCGTCTGGTCCGCGATGGCAAGATTCGCAGCTTAGAGGAGATCTACCTTCTCTCTCTCCCCATCAAGACGAGCAAAATTAGTTTTGAACTTGTTTGAACTAACACCAATGGACAGTTTGTATTTACAGGGGTTGGAATCGATTGTTTTCTTGGAAGTGCCCTTGAGGTTTAGAAAATCATGCCTACCCAGAGGCAAACCAGAGTTGGTCATTGTACTTGCTTTAAACAGGCTGTTGTTGGTTAGATCACATGAAGTAAACCTGTTTGGCAAATATGTAATGTTTTGTTGTTCCATAGCTATTGGTGACTGCAAAGGCCACATTGGTCTTGCAAACAAGTGCTCTAAGGAAGTCGCCACTGCCATTCGTGGAGCAATCATCATGGCCAATCTTTCTGTTGTACCCGTTCGTCGTGGTTACTGGGGTAACAAGATCGGTAAACCCCATACCGTCCCTTGCAAAATTACTGGCAAGTGCGGCTCCGTCTTGGTACGTTTGATCCCAGGCCTTTGCGGTTCTGGTATCGTCTCAGCACCTGTCCCCAAGAAGCTTTTGCAAATTGCTGGTATTGAGGATTGCTACACTGCTGCTCGTGGTAGCACTGGCACCCTTGGCAACTTCGGTAACTTAAATATTCGATGAATTTACGTTAACTTATTGCTTTTGGTTGTTAAACGTTTCGCTTTCTCCCTTCCAGCCAAGGCAACTTACGCTGCCATCGCCAAGACGTACGCCTACTTGACACCTGATTTGTGGACCGAGACTATTTTCAACAGCTCTTCGTTCCAGGAACACAGCGACTATTTGATGAAGAATCATCGTCCCATTGGTACTCAACGTCAAAAAGCTAAAGCCTATTAAAAAAACTTAAAAATTTGAAATGTTGGCACCAAATCGCTGAACACCGAATACTCGTGACATGAAATTACTGCTCATTTTACATTCACTTAATAGTTAGTTAGTGGGCTGATAAGTTCGTGTAAACACTGTTGTTAAATGTGTACATGAAGCTGCTGAAAATTATAACTTGAATGCCGGACTAAAGAGACAACGATTTTAATAGAAGTGAGAAGATGGGATGAAATCGAGCTTCTTTGCACATAGCATTTAGTATAACGTGTTACATTTGTAGTGGCTAAGCTTTTTCCTAGAAAAGGATCGTTGTTTCGTACATAACCGATTTGTTGATTATTCTATCTCTTGTCAAAGTTGGCTATGTGGTAATGGAAATGTAAGTTTCGCTAACTATAAAATATTTTTTAAAATAATTATCTGCAGGCATATAATACTTCTTCGGATGTACCGGTGCAGAAATGACGACCAAGATTTGCAGCTTGCTTTTTCAGCAATTCTTTGACAATTTAGAAACCAAAAACAATTATTCCTTTAATTTCAAATAGAAAAATCACATCAAATTGTTGAGGAGACATTCCACGGATTGTGTGAACACGGGGTTTCTGAAACCGATGATTGTCTGCTCGACGACAGAAACGTGTGTGTGACGTTTTGATCAAGATATTGAAACTTGAGTATTCACTTCTTTCTGATCTCTCTCTGAAGTGTTTGTTTTATACGAGTGCTTAACTGAATACAAGAAAGTAAGTTATTCTCGCCCACATGTTAACTGTATTAATTCAATGGCTAACTAGATATGTGATTAATGTGGCCGCTCATACTCTAACAGGTTATGGGCCCAGAAGTGACGGTTATTTGTTATAATCATACTCTAAAATGGCTATCAATTTCTTATTAGAAGTGATTAAACACCACAAGGTTTGTTTGCCAAAAACTTTACTACTTGGAAAAACAACATGGAGATGATGTTCTATCCAAAGAATTTGAAATCTATCGTTGAGGTAAACCCCCAATTCAGAATAAATTGGAAGAGAATAAAGCATTCTAACACTACATTCTTATTCTTTGTCGATATCTGTAGGGTGAGCATCTAATGCCAGTCCAAGAATTTGAAGAGAATGTAGCAAACCCTATGCTTGCCAATGGTGACGAGAAAGAAGATTGGAAAATGAGAGATTACCATGCAAGATTCCTCATCTTTAATAGCTGCGATGAAGTTAGAAAAATTGCACTACTTAACAGCAGAACCAGGACTGTGGAAAATACTTGAGACACAGTATTTACAGCGTGCTGCTGATAATAAGCATATGTTGCATATAGATTTTCTCAATCTTCGACCAACATCCAGTCAGGACATTATGATCCACGTCACAGCAATAGAATCGATGGCTACATAATTAAACGATCTTGGTCTGAACATAACCGAACATGATAACTTTATTACCACAATCATGTGTAGTCTTCCTGCCAGATTTGGATTTCTATCTTCATGGGATAACGTACCAAACAACGAATGAACTATGGACTCTCTCCGAGCAAGAACCGTTTCTGAGCAACGACGCATTGAAGTAAGAAGAGAAAAGTCACACTCCTTCTACTCGAGAAGAAAACAATGCTCTTCAAGCATTGATTCAAAAAGGAAAATTCAATCGTGGATTTCGAGGTGGTCGAAGTCGTAATAATGGACCACCACGAGATTTGGTTAATAGAGAACTACGAATTTGAATGTCGAAAACGGATTGAAGATCAAGGTGAGAAGCAACCCTCTTTGTCAAAATGAACGTACAACGATGGAGAAGGAGGCTCTCAACGACGAGTTGATTTCTCCCTCATTTCCGTTTGCTGTTTGTCAGCAGTTGAACTTGATGCTATTGTTCTAGACCCTGGAGCAACTAGATTCTTCGTGGAACTTAGTGACATCTCACCTGGCAGTTGGCCGATTAATGACATTGGTGGTAAACTTCTTCATGCGGTGGGAATTGGAACAATCAAGTTGACCACGTGTGTAAATGGAGCCAATTTGAACGGAGAATTGAAGAACGTTTTATACGTTCCTGGACTGGAGGTGACCCTGATTTCGATTGCTTGCCTTTCCATCGGTGAATATACTGTTTCCTTCAGTGGTGTGAATGCCATTGTTGAACGAGATAAAATAATCACCATGACAGCTTCACGATCTGGTGAAATCCTCTACAAAGTCGATGCTGTAGTCATCACTCATCAAGATTCAGTTTTAGCTGCCGCCACTTGTCAAACCAATCTAAATATATGGCATTAACGCCTTGGCCATGCAAATAGAAGAATCATCAAGCGAATGGCTTCTGAAATGGGAGTCTTGGGAATGCTGATTACTCCAGGATCTCCTTCATTGAATGAGTGCTGTCATGGCTGCCAAGTAGGAAAAATGCACAAGCAACCGTTCATCAAGAGCACCACCATTTACGAAAATGTCGTAGATTGTATTGTATCGGACCTCGTTGGCCCGATGGAAGTTGACTCAGTTAGAGGTGCCCGGTATTATGTTCTGTTCAAGGACGTGTACAGAAAATACAATACTGTGTATTTTCTCAAGCATAAATCGGAGATTGCTGACTGCTTCCTCGATTTTGTGAAGACTGTGTTCACCGCCACTGGCCGCCACGTCCAACTTCTGAGAGGTGATGGTAAAACAGAACACATCAACAACTATCTGAAAAATCAACTGAGTTTGTTGGGGATACAACTACAAACCAGCGTGACGTATACCCCCGAACAAAATGGCATAGCTGAACGTGATCATCGGTTGAAAGTCGAATCAGCTAGGAGCCAAATACACGAGAAAGGTGTCCCGCTTAAATTGTGGGCTGAGGCCATTAACTACTCCGTGTATGTTTTGAACCGGACCATTTCGAAATCAGAAATTATTACTCCCTATCAACGTTGGTTTGGAAAATCACCTGACATTCCGAATCTTCACGTTTTTGGATCGGTGGCCTATTTTTTTACGCCTGATGTTCTACGTCATAAACTCGACCCTAAGGCTACAAAAGGCATCTACGTTGGAGAAAGTGAAGAACAGAAGGCGAGTCGTGTATTTGTTGAAGCGACTGGATGCACTCACATCTCATGACATAATAAAGTATATGAACCTACCATATTGGCCGGCGTCTCCTTTGCCCATTCCAACACCACTTTCAACACACAGTATACCTCTGACCAATGTTGAAACTCCTGATGCAGTTGATATCGGTACACCTAAAAATTCTCTTGTCATCCCTCCACCAGTGGTTCGTCCTGTTGCTCAACGGGTTCGAAAATCTCTTCGTGGTCTGGTCCATAAGAAGATGTTTCCAATTGAAATGACAGGTGCCTGTGCCGTTCATCTTTCTCCTTCATTATCCATTTCGGCGCTTATCTCTACGGCTTTCAAGGCCACTTCTTTATTTTACGAACCAAAGACTTTCACCGAAGCCATGAGTGGCACTGAGGGTGATTTATGGCGCCCAGCTGCTGATTATGAAATAGCAGCCCACATGGCAGCAAATTTGCAGACATCAGCTTACGATGCCCTCTCAGCCGATCTATTAGATTCGCCAATTATTCTTCCTACTCATTTAAGGTGAAATATTTTTTGGGTTTGCAAAGCTATTACTGAAAATTTGTTTTCCTTAGGTGTTCCTCACACACATTGAACTTGATTGCTAGTGTTGACATAGAACTCTCAAATTTTGATAATAAGTCTTTTCCAAAACGAAATGCCCTTCGTCAAGCTTTGTCCAAAATGACTGCTCTTTGGAACAAAATTGGCGGATCAACCCTACTAACACAGCGATGTACCATGGATATGACTGAAGCGTACTCCCAAGGATAAGGGAGATACAAACAGCATATCCATGGAATGCTTCATGTTTATCCTTATTTCCCCTTCCCCGCACGTACCATTTGTATGTCCCTTGAATATACCGGTTTGTTTATACACAGTATCCTTAAATAACATCCATCTTTGGATATGATTTCTGTCAGAAATTAAAAGATAAAAGTCTACCCCGAGACTTGAACTACTGATCTTCAATTCCGTAGCTCACCTCTCTAACCATTTGACCAACTGTTCGTACAATTTAGGAACAAACGTTTGGGAGTAATGGAAATTGAGATATTTTTTAGCTTTTTCGTCCACTGTGTACCTAATATGGTTATACTGTGATGCACATTCTGTGTATGTACCAAATGGTATCACAACAAAATCATACCCCCGAGTATATTACTTTGATGTACAATCAGTATGTTAATGAATATACGCTGGTGGATCTACGATGAATATTCTTTATTTGATCCCATCCTAGATCCGAATAAATTTATACCTACGCTATACTACCGCCCCACAATTGCGACCTGGATCTATCCATCCCATATTTATCTACATCTTACATAAAGAGGATGGGCCGTGTTAGTAGGGAATCAGTTCAGCTGAAAAGTAAAAGAAGTATTTGGTATTGCCCTACCAACACCGTGTCCTACTCGATGGAATGATGGACGCAGCAGGCACTGTATTTCGTTCACTTGGCATTCCAGTTCTTACGAAAGACGACTTGGACTTATTGATCGAGTACATGCACTGCGTTAAGCCATTAGCTGCGACTTTAGATATTTTTCAAGGAGAAAAAGGCTGCTTTCTCGGAAAAGGAGTTGTTCTGCCTTTGCTTACAAAGCTCAAGAAGCAATTGAACCAAAGAGTATTTCCAAATCTTGGGCCTCTACGTGACAAAATTTTGTCGAGAATTCAGGATAGGTATGAAAGTTGTAACATTATCAGTGTACTTTATATATGGAGCAGAATTTTCCTTTTCAGGTTTGATCATCTGTTTCTTGATAATTCCTACCCAATTGCAGCCTGCACACATCCGTTTTTTTTAACTAATTGGATTGAAGACTCGAAACAAAAAGAAGATGTCGTTACCAAGCTTAAGTTGTTATTAAGTGATGCTGATTCACCACTATCTGAAAAAAGTGCTAGTTCTACAGAGGACTTTTTAAGCTTCGCATCAAATAACCCCACTTTGAAGCCAAATGAGGTAGATTATTTTTTAGATGACAAAGATGTAAGCATGGAGATGCTTAATAGGTATCCTCAAATTAAGAACATTTTTATAAAACACAATACTGCCATTCCAACTAGTTCTCCCGTAGAGAGCCTCTTTAGTCAGGCTGCCCTCATACTTACAGTTAGACGGAACAAATTATCTGATAGCTTTCTTGAAATTCTTATTCTTTTACAAATTGCCCTTGGTGTATAATCAATGTTCGAAAATTTAAAAAATATAAATGGTGATGTATTTATGACGGAACGTCAGACGTTTGACGTTTAAAAAAGTGAGGTACGTTGACGTAATTTATTTTGACTTATTACGTATCAGTTTTAAATTACGTACACTCTAAGTTTTTATCTCCTACTTTTTCCCCTCTTTATATGGTAGAGGCGAAAAAGTAGGAAAAAGGTAGGGAATTCCTTCTACTTTAATAAAGCAGGAAATTATTTTTCATTCTACTTTTGTATAGTAGGTTTAAAGTAGACTATCTAGCATTTTAATGCTTAATGATTATTTGTTAAGCTTAATAAGAATTTTGGGAACATGCTTATGATTACTTTCTCTACTGCAACGGAAATGTGACAAGATTCCATTTTATTTACCATAACTGTTAATCATGACTTACGATTTTATGCTCAATGTAATAATCAATAAGCACAGTGGTATGCAAGCTGGAGTGCCCTTGAGGTTGAAGGTTCAAGTCTGGTTGAAGTCAGTTGGTAGAGTAGACAAAATGTAGATACTCTACAGTTTTCTTTGCCACCATGGGGAATTTTTAAATGGTAGACAAATAGTAGATACTCTACTTTTTCTGACTACCTTTTCACGACTTTATTGCAATGGTAGACGTTACGTCCACAAGGTAGAAAGCCCTACCAAAAAGTACTATGCTCATTTCGCTACCGAAAAAGTAGCCGAAAGTAGACAAAAGTTGAAAGAAAAATCTTAGAGTGTATGACTTTGACGTATTTCAATACGTCACAAAATATCAGTGACGTTCGCATCACTGCAAGAATCAGACATGGACCCTTGTGCCTCTCCCTCCTGGGCGCACCTGTATTCCGAGTGGCTGGAATTTTAAATTGAAAACGGACAAACTTGGATTGCCTTGTCGTCGGAAGGCTCGTTTTTTCGCTCAAGGCTACCGCCAGGTGAAAGGAATCGACTATCAGGAATCATTTTCTCCCGTTGTTCGATGTGATTCCCTTCGTGTCATTCTCGCCATTGCTGCTGCTCGTGATCTTGAACTCATTCAGCTCGATGTCACCACCGCCTTCCTCAACGGTCTTATTGATGAAGTGGTTTTCATTGCTCAGCCGGAAGGCTATGTTGTTCCTGGTCACGAACTAGACGTCTGCCGTTTAAATAAGGGCATCTATGGGATTTGCCAGGCGTCGCGTAAATGGAACAAGACGCTCCATGTGGCCCTTATCAACTATGGTCTCATCCAGAGCACCACTGACCCGTGTGTATATTACCACATTACGCTTACCAGATTCCTCAATATTGCTGTTTGGGTCGACGACGGCCTTGTAGCTGGGAGCTCCACTTTGCTACTAGATGCATGGTTTTTTACCTCAACCAGAAGTTCGAAATTACCGCAGTCCCAGCTGACTTATTTGTTGGCATCGTGATCACTCGCGATCGGCCCAATCGTCGAATTTATCTCTCCATTCCTCAATTTATTGACAAAATCCTGACCAAATTTCAACTCAATGCTGCTCCACCGATCTAAAGTCCGGTGCTGAAAGGATCACTGCGCCTGTCGATGTTTGCCTCTCCATCCTCTACCACGGATGTCCAGGCGATGGCTGTTCTTCCTTTCCGCGAAGTCGTGGGGTGTCTCATGTACGCGGCTCTCACTGTGCGCTTTGATATTGCATTCATGGCTGGACAATTGGCTCAACATTGTCAAAACCCCGGAATGGAACATTGGAAAGCTGCCATACAGGTTTTACGGTATCTGAAGGCAACACGCAACCATGGTCTCTGCTTCGGCGGAAACGACTCCAACAACCATGTCCTGGTCGGCTATTCAGATGCTGATTACGCGGGGACCCGGATACTAGACGTTCGACTTCGGGTTATGTTTTCATTTTCATTGGAGGTGCTGATACATGGTCTAGTGGAAGGCAACTGATTGTAGCTTTGTCTACAATGCAATCTGAGTACATTGCTGCTAGCGAGGCAACCAGAGAAGCTGTGTGGTTGCGACGTTTACTGAACAATTTGGGTACAACCCAGATTCTACCAACACTTCTTCGTTGCGATAATGAAAGTGCGATTGGACTCGCCTACAACCCTCTTGCTCACAAAAGGTGCTAAACATATTGATTTCCGTTATCACTATATCAGGGAACAGGTTGCGGACGAAACTATTGTTGTGGCTTATGTCGAGACTCGAAAACAACTCGCAGATGTATTGACGAAAGCAGAGGATGGTGAGACATTTCAGTTTTGCATTCAAGGGTGCGGTCTTGGTATAGTTCCTGAATTTGGTGTGTAAATGGCACTATGTGTTTGAATCATTGTGATCTGTTTGCTTGACGTATTAATGTCTCATCACCAATACTGTTCTAACTTGGAAATATTGTTATATCCTCGTCTTCATTTATGTTTTTGTTGTATCATGCATTCGTAACGTATAAATCTACGCGAAATGAGAAGGTGTGTTGAGGAGACATTCCACTGATTGTGTAAACACGGAATTGCTGAATAACCGATGATCGTCTGCTCGACGACAGATACGTGTGTGTGACGTTTTGATCAAGATATTGAGACTTGAGTATTCACTTCTTTCTGACCTCTCTCTGAAGTGTTTGTTTTATGCTTAAGCGAGTGCTTAACTGAATACAAGAAAGTAAGTTATTCTCACCCACATGTTAACTGAATTAATTCGATGGCTAAATAGATATGTGATTAATGTGGCCGCTCATACTCTAACAAGAATATTTCCTAGAAACGGCAGCGAACGGCACGGCTTTCGGTCCGGGAATAGCACCGACGAGCCGAACGAAGCATGTTTGACTACATGTCGACAGCGTCTGACGCCGTCGACATTCTGATGGAGGCTCGAGACTGGACAAGAGCGAGGAAAATGGCACAGGAACTTGAGCCGGACTTCTATCCTCGCGTTGAAACGGCATACCGTTAATGGCTGCGCTCGGAAGGAAAAGCCGATCAACTGGCCGATGTCGATTTGGGCGGGGCCCTGGAAATGCTGGCCAGTCAGTGACAATGGGATCAAGTTCTTCAGAAAGCCCAGAAACATGAACCTGAATTACTAAACAAGTTAACGACGAATTGATTGATTTCCAATATGATATTTTTTTGACAACAAATTCATCGCTCGTTTTTGTATAGGTATGTGGCCATCTATTGGACCGAACAAATTAAGCAGCAACGCAGCTCAGTCGCCCTGGAATTATTCATCAAGTACGGGTCGCCAGCCAAATCCCAAAATTTGAACATCTACCGACATCTTGCAACTGAAATTTTACTCGAAGATAAAAACGACATTAAATCGCTGATTGTTTTACGAAACATTTTTCACAGTCTGGTATTTAAAAAATTTAAACAAAAACACCTTCGAAATGTTGGTTTTTTTTTTGTTTATTAAAATTATTTTTTTCCACACAGGTGAAGGAAGTGACATCACCGACCATCAACATGGAATTCGAGCGCTTCCTACGACTCTTCCATTACATGGTGATCAGCAACGTGTGTCAGAATGTCGCCACCAAATCTAGCATTTTATTGCTCCGCTATGCGGATCTCATTCCGGCTGACCAATCCTTTTACGATGCCGGAACTAACGCCAAGGTGTCTATCAATTTACTATATATACATGAGGCGTTTTGAATATCTTGACATTTCTTTGAAAAACAGGCCGTAGGCTGGAACAATTTGGCGTTTGTTCTGCTCAGTCGCTATTTGGATATCGCTAATATGATTGAAGAGAACGGCGACAGTGCCGATGCTACCTTGCTGGATAATGCGGATTTCGAACAGACGGACGTCCCTTACGACACACTCTGCATACCAGTCAAGCCGTGCTGCGTGAGCGGTCTACTTAAAGAGATAGCAAAAGAGTGGGTATTGACCGTCTCACTTGATCAGCACATCGAACAGGTTCGTTTCGAGGTTTTTTATATTACGCGGGACGAAAATATGTCAGGAATGTTTTATAAATAATTATAGCAATTTCCACTGGATGAGCCTGGAGTTTACGAAGCCTGCCTTGTCAACTGGAAGAGGTCATCCGATACGCCTGCTAATCCGTGCGTTCTGACAGGCTATCCGGTGCTGAAACAGCCGGTCAAATTCCCGGCCCAAGGCAAATAAACAAACCGAGAAGATTGGAACCGTTTTCTCAGTCTTGCAACGAGCGGCTCAAAGTTTGTGCGGCGCACCTCCCAAGCTCAAACTTTTGAGCGGCGCACAGCTCAACTAAGTTTGAGCTTGGGAGGTGCGCCGCACAAAAAAGTTTGAGCTGTGAACGCTCAACATCCGCTCAAACGATATCAGCCAATCAGCGCGACCATGCCTCTGATTGCCTCTCCCCCTCTCTCACCGTGCTGCCTTCAACCCTCTTTTGCCCTAAGGGTCTAATGGGGGAACACGAAAAGGGGGATTTGGATGAAGGTCACTTCTTCCACCAAAAATGGAGGGGGGTGCGTTACTGCGTTATAAAGTGGGGGGGAGTTTATTTCAACTATGAAGAGAGATTACTCGGGGAAATAATAATTTTAAAAATAAATTAAAAATACTATGAGAATCAGCGTAAAAAACTGATTTGAATCATATTGATTTCCACCTGATCTCTTATTATATACAAAGATACTATTCTGTCATTTCACCAAGAGGTGTAATTTTTACCGCTAGATGTCATGGCGAAATGAGCGGTTCAATGAGCGTAAAACCTTGTGCGCCGCACCTCCCAAACTAGTTTGAGGGGTGCGGGCGCACAGCTTAAACTAGTTTGGGAGGTGCGGCGCACAGCTCAAAAAGTTTGAGCGAACGGCAAGACTGCGTTTTCTTGTGGCAGTTAAACGTTGGCCGGACAATCGCCAACTGCACGAAACGCTCGATTTTATCGAAAAATGGTGCAACGACCTCCCTTTGGTTACATCTCAATTTACTTTCTGATTTTATTGATAGATTCACGCGTTTATCTTTATGATGATGAGGGCATTAATCGATTTCAAATCATCGGCTTTTAAGTGAATTTAAATCACAGTTAACGCGCATTTTCATGGCAAGCCTATTATAGAATAATAAACAGTAATTCTAATTGGCACGCTATTTGTCGAATTTCAATTGATTAAAGAATAAAAAGTGCTGCCTAGTTTCAATTTAAAATTTGATCCGCCCATCTTTATATAAATTACAATGCCTAGACTATATTCTTCGAATTTCTTAGAGTAATACTATTAATAATATGACAAATCCATCCAATTAACTGTTTCGCTGCTCTCGCTACAAATGAAATGAATGAAGGAACAGTTGAATAAAATAGCTATTTTGAAGCTTTCAAATCCAAAACTCTTTTCAATATTTTTCAAAGTGCCTCAATGGATCGCTTTGAAACCACCAGCAGATTGACGCTTGTCTTTGACTTGAGCTTGGTCTGGAGCAGGAAATTGGTCATATGTGCCGCAGGATCCCGAACAGAAAACTGGAATCGATGTAACAAGTTGGCTAATACTAGTAGCTTTCAGTTCGAGTTTCGAGCATAGCGAATTTTTCCCCTAGTAAATTCTAAATTGAGCAATTTACCCGAATTTACCCATTATAGAGGAATGAAAAGACGGCAACAATTTAGTTTAACTTGCCGGTACAATTACGAGGGTCGGTAAGTATGCTGGAACAAGCTGATCGAGGCGGTGCGGCAACACGCTCCTGGCGTCAAGTTGCTGAAACCCATGCGCACACAGAGTGCTGCTTAGCATCCATTCTTTTCCACTATCTCTCGTTTTAGTTCTTTTTTTTTCTTCTTCCCTTGTCACCTCGTGTAGAAGTCAGAAGCTTAATAGCATCACTCTTTCTTTCGTATCTATCTAAGTTTTCAATATTAAACTATACCTCATCACATAATAGTAATTGTAAGTACTCGTTGAACATTCAATGTATCCCAATACAGATAGTCAATCACAACAGTATGTTCACCGTCAGTTTCCTCACTATACTCTAACAAAGTAAATGATGGAATGAAAGTTTATTTTGTTCCCCTATTATTTCTGTAGTTGATGATGTCGTCGATGCCTTTGATGTCTCTATGTACATATTAACCTCGTTGAACTTTAAAAACTATAGTGCCTACAATAACCTCAGCATCAATTTAAAAGCTAACTGTTGAATAAAATGTGAAATGTAAAATATACATTAAATAAAAATAAAATAATAATTTTGAAAAAAAACCAAAGGGAATTGTGGGATGAAATCCATTTATTTATATTGAGATAAGAAGATAAGATGAACGACTCCAAAATTGCTCAGCTATCCCCATTGCAACGCACCGCCAGAACTGTGATCGACTCATTTAAGGATAAAATCCCCCGTCAAAGTAAATTGAGCCACTGACATGGAGGTGGCCAGGACCATCCCCCAACAGCGACAGCAACTTGTTTGACGGATTCATTGACCAAAATCCCTTTGGATTGTCACAATGAGGTAGCATCATCAAAAGTTTAGAGTTATTACACATGACATACACAAACATTTTCAGGCAAACAAACACAAAATTAAACACTCCAATACCTTAAATTCTCGTACACTTTGTGACATTATCGCAATCTACCCGATAGGAGAAAGTTTCCTTGCCCTATGTCCTGAACTGTAACAAACGGACAAGAGTTCCGGGCTCGTTTCTTCACATTTTGACTGACTCGAAAGAAAACTACGACATCAACGGATAGATCTTAATTTATTTCTTCTGTGGCAGAGTTGCGATCGGTGGCGCTTCCTGATGATATCACGGGTACATTATCAATAAGTTGGTTTCTGGTGTAGTACACATAGCAGTAAAATATACTGAGACATGCTCATAGCCGCACCCTTGAATTCATAATAACACGTTTTGTTTCAAAGCTTATTATGGAGTTAGTAAGTACAAGAGTAAAAATTTCGGAAAAATAAGTACTACTTCTTTTAGGAAAGAAAAGTTGTCCACAAAATCTGGTGGAAACTTCAATGCAAGTTTTAACGGGAAAGTAGGTTGGAGGCTGGTTACGTCGGACATATAACCAGTAAAGAATACTGCACTAAGGGTACGGATGGCAGTTGTTGAGAAACATTCCGAGTGTATTTAAGAGGGCCAGGGACAAGTTTGAGTGGATGGCTTGTTAATTTGTTGTATTTTTATTCAAAAGGTAAGAAAATGGCTTGGTTAGGTATACCTGGAAAATTCTTTTTTTTGCTTCCATGTTTTTATGGATTTTTGGTTAAAAAATAGCAATTAGAGACGGAAAGGGGACGGTTGGAGATGGCTTGTCTTCAGTGGGGGTTATGAGGTGGATGAGCGAATACATTTTCAGAGGTAGCACAATTTGTTTGCTAAAGGTTTTTTTTATTTTTAAGGGAATTTTTTTTGAGAGAGTTCTTCATACTTATATTGATCAGATAACTGTCTGTTTGCTTTATCAAAATCTGCAAAATTCCAGATAACAGTGTTACGGCATTTATCAGCAGCCTTTAAGATATGGAATTGTGGGGGGTGTTAGTTTCTCCGTTTCAGAAATTATTTTATCATGGAACAGAGAAGATGGGACACTATCATGATTTTAGAGTTGGGATAAGGATCGTACAATTCTTTCATCATGAACCCAGGATAATTGGTGTTTGACGGTCTAAGTATTTTTAATGAAGTGTGAAAGCCATTCTTTCTGGTAGTGGTAAAGTTTGGGCTTAAAGAAAAGGATGGGTGTGTTAATTTTTCTAAAATTAAGCTAACACTGAGTTGAAAAGTTTGAAGATCATTGGTTTGTTAGTCAAAGAAACGGATGTAACGAAGTTGTGGCAAGGGAGTTATTGCTGATAAGTATAGTCCCTTGGGCTTGTTGTCACCCGACGGTGATTGCAATAGAGGGTTTAATTGCCGTATTTGTTGTTGGGGGAATTGTTCAAGAGTTCAACCCTCCGAGCTAGATTGGACAGTGGTTCAAGTTATCCAGGAACTGAAGTCCTCTTCTGTGAGATAAAATGGGGCACACGGATTGTATACGTTGTGGTCGGATTTGCCGAGGTCAAGTTAAAAAAACAGTTACGAAATAGGGACATATGCTATGGGATATCACGGAGTAAATCAGACAATTATTTTTAGTTTTTGGTATTTTTGAGGAAAATGAAGGATTGGTTATTATATTCCTGGTTAATCTGAATGTATCTCAAATTCACGTTGAGAATCATACAAAAAATAGAAAGAGGTTTGTTTGAGAGGGTGGGATAAAGCTTAATGGACTGGAATGTAGAAAGTTGCAATGGTTTCTGTACAAAATTTAAGAAGTGAGGACAATAAATTTAGACACAATGTCAATGATGCTATAAGTTGACAGTGGTTTTTGACAAGTTTTTGGACTCAGAGAAATTTCCCAGCAAGCACAAACTATACAGC
This sequence comes from Daphnia pulex, assembly GCF_021134715.1. Taxonomy (NCBI): domain Eukaryota; kingdom Metazoa; phylum Arthropoda; class Branchiopoda; order Diplostraca; family Daphniidae; genus Daphnia; species Daphnia pulex. The sequence continues at coordinate 2,168,436 of NC_060021.1, read as the reverse complement.
AATATTACCCTTTATCCATAGTAAAAAAATTTACAATCACGAAATTTGTGGAAGGTTTGAACGATTAATTGATGGGGAAAGGATGAGCGAAGTGAAGAAGGAGCTGAGAAGGAGAGAGAGAATTATTTGAGAACAATCCCAAGCTAGTGGAGATGGAGGTATGTATTGGAAAAATGGTGCGGTCCAAGTAAATTAACAAACAGCAAACGGAAAAAACAACATATTGGGAACGACCCAGAAGGGGCCGATCCCAACTGAAAAAAATTAAGTAATTTTTTTTTAAATAGGAGTTTTTAACTCATGGCTGAACGCTAGCAGTAGGCCAACCCAGTCCAATAATCATTTCAAGCATTTTTTTTTAAATAGCAAACACGGGAAACATTAATACCCATACGTGCTGGTCAAATGAGGCAGTTCAGCTACCTCGTATCCAAAAACGTTACGGTACGAGCGTTTCTTATCATTGCTAGGGCAATAAAGCTTAGGCAAGGAACACTAAGAAACAATTGCTAGCACTAAGTCCCCTTCTCTAGTCCTGTTCCTAAGTCCCCAAAAAAAATTTTTGAAGCAGCCTTTAATGATTGATCGTTCTTATCAATTAATAGAGTTTATATGTGGTAAATAATCTAAAGAAATCAAGAACGTTATGTCTTATGGACTCAAAGCCCGACGTGGAAACGAGCCTCAGGGTGAACAAGAAATTTTGGATCTGGCCAGACCCGATCCAACGTCACGGAAATTTTTTTTGGTTAATAATGATAATACTAAGTTTAAAAACCATAAAAAATGCACATCAATTGATTTGCCATGAACTCTGCCTCAATTGAATTACAGAAATTTTTAAATAACTCATTTTTTTTTAATTTTTTGTTCAAAAACACTTCTGCTGTTCTGAAATTCGCAGTTTTCTTCAATTTCCTGACAAAGAAATATTTCAAAAAATAATTAATATATTGAAAAAACCTTATGTTATATTGTAGAACTTTTTATTCCCTATCTTTTTGTATAACTATTTATAGCATTAATGTTCTTGCTAGCCCCTTTTCCCTATTCTTCTCGTTTCTCTCTCACACAATTCCGATGTCATCTAAAAACATTCTTGTTCCAATATGCTTATGGAAACTAAGTGTCACATGTTTTCTGTTGGGAGGAATAGCGCCTTTGATCAGTCTATGGAAAAGGCGCTATACAATATCAAATTAAATACATTATTATCATTATTATTAATCCACTTTTATTCTAGATATTCTTTACGGCGTGATTTTATCTTACAGCTAGCACAGCATCCAAATTTCATGTTCGTAGGGAAATTGTGAGATTTGCACAATTTCTCGCTTAATCCTAAGTATTAAAAGATGCCCTTTCACTCAATTATAAAAAAATATTCATCCATTTCAAACAAATAGAAGTGGCAATTTTCTTGGATATGACCAGACTCAATCCAACGTCACTGAAATAATATTTGGTTAATAATGCTTAAATTATGAAATGAAATTCATAAATACTGCACATCAATAAATTTTCTTTGAAATTCTGCGTCGATTGATATAAAGACATTGTGAAATAACTAAAATAAATTTTTTGAAATTTGTTGTTCAAAAACACATCTATAATGTTCCAGAATTCGATGTTTTCTTTTATTTCCTGGTAACGTAATAATTCAATAAATAATCAAAATATTGAGAAAACCTTATGAATAATTATACAACTTTTTATTCCCTATCGTTTGATATAATTATTTATAGCATTGGTCCACTTTTACTCTAGATATTCTTTACGGCGTGATTTTTTCTTTTAGCTAGCATAGTGTCAAAGTTTTCTGTCCGTAAAGATCCAAAATGGTGTAAGTATAAGTTTGAGGCTTAAAGACCCGATATTTGTGAGCCTCGTCAAATATTGATTTCATTTCATAAATCCGTAAAAAAAATATGAAAATTGTCACAAATCCAGTTTTTCCTGAACTATCCACGAAAATGATCGATTAAAAAAAATTTGGATTTCATTTTAGTTATATCTAATAAACGTAAAATTTCACGTAATTCACGAATATTTTGTTTATTTCGACGAGTGCTTGATGATTTCAACGCGTCACTATCTTTTCCAATTATTCCAGAAAATTTGCATTACTTTCAACACCAATCCAACCTACCATTTGTAAAACCTTATCTTGTAGTTTTACTATAGAATAGGTTATTCTACACTGACTTGCAGCGATAAAGATATTTATATATTGTAAAAAAGGCCTCCAGTACTATTATTGCACTTTTCAGGCTAGACATTCTGGCAGTATTTTGGGTTTCTTTTCAACATCAATACCTCATATAAATTTTAATCTTATATAATTACCATAAAATGGGTTTTTATTCACTAGTTAACACCGATAACGACCTCCATATGCGATTTAAAAGGTCTCTACTAGATTTCATGTAGTGTTCGTGGAATACATCGAAAAAGCTTCAAATATTGAGTTAGTATAAGTTTAAGGACAAAAAGTACCCAATATTCGTGATCCTCGCCAAAATTTTGTCTAGTTTCATATGTCGGTAGAAAATAAATGAAAATTGTCCAAATTTAAGTTTTTTTCCTGAGGCATAGAATTGTATTTTCATGGAAAATATAGCTATGTGAGTATGAAGGCAAAGATCGAACAAATACACAAGGAAATAAGAGAAACTGGTTTTCGACTAGTGAATACGAAAAAAATAGTGTGAGAGGAGGATGAGAGCATGGACAGAGGCGAACGTTATGGTGAGGGCTGAGTAGGAGGTGGGTTGTCGTCCACATCGCGGTTACCACGGATATGGCGGGAGATGATGGTTATTGAGCCTTGGCTGGCCATGAGTCGGCACTTCCCCCGAAGACGTGACCACGCATTGGGCTGGATTCCAAGGGTGGTGGCGACTGCATCATTGGACGGAAGCTAGGAACCAAGTGCTCCGATGACGAAAGGGAGCGTGAACCCCTTCCACGGTCCACCATGTCTTCCATCCGCTTCAATAGGTTTTCATACAGATGAACATTATAAATCAGATGATAATTAAGCGTGAAAGAATCGATAAGATGAAATTAAAGGTACCTTCGTGAATTATATCCTTAAAAGATGTATGAAGCTCCTTTTACCTTTCTACATGAGTTTTATGCAGTTAGAGTTCTCCTTCGGTATATAGTTCAGAATAAAATGGGGTGAAATTGCGACGAAACATAGCAGTGATCCCCCCCAACCAATCAAATCTGGTCTTCCCTATAAACCACTCGATATTTTGTCTCTTAAGTTCTTCCAAACGAGTAAGTTCACGTCCCAACTTTGAAATTAAAAACCTTGTATAAATTAAGTTTACTTAATTAAAATTTTTCTAAAACTTACTGCTGTGATGGTTGAAGGAGCAAAACCACGACCAAAACCCATTCTGCATGCGGAAAATGTCGCGAGCTTCCGGTTCGACACCAAATCTCTCCCACAAAGTTTCAATAGTACTCCATACATTAGTAACCTTTTTCTGGTTCTTTTGAGAGTGAGAAATCAAACCCTGTTTCCACTTCCTAGAATGTAATAAGATATTTACTGTTTCCATGTAGAAAGCTAACCAAAACGTACCTTGATTTTATTCAAATCAGATTCTGACAAAGTTACACTTTGAGGATCACTTGACACAAGAAGATTAATTTCAAAAGAATTACGTGCTGAAATTTGTAATTGTGCCATGGAGTTCTTAATAGAATTTCTCCTGCTTACCAAATGTGCTTGCCTACACATTCATAATTAAGAAAATTATTAGAATTGAAATACTGTTTTTTTAGCATTCTGGCTGCATTAAAATTTCTGTTTTAAGGTCAGTGATTGCCTGTTGAAACATGCTGTATTTCTCGCCAATTGAAATTCTGTCTTGATTAAGCCTTCTACATTCAATCTAGAACACAGTACATCGTCTTTATTAAACAGAGCTCTGACTGATTTCATACACTCTTCCTTTTCTCTGTTTAATGCTGTTAAGGTATACTTCCCAAATCTAAAAGGGGCATTCCCTCCCAAAATTCTCTTTAATGGGTACCCAACTATTAACCAACTCTTTATACAGCAGGTGGTGTTGTCTTTTCAGACGATCAATACTGTTCACAATCTTCTTTTTATTTTTCCGATCTTCCTCAAGCATCCCATAATTCCTGCAATTGACAAGAATATTTAGACTCTGGGAAACATTACATGACCAAAGAATTTACCTTGTGATGAGAAATTTTCGTTTTGAAATGCTCTTAACTTTTTCTAGGAGTAATGCCTAGAGTTGTTTCCAAATTTCTGCCATTTTGGGTATAACATGTTTGAAAACTTTCGAGACTCCTTTCATGAATTTGTCCTCGAACGCCCTTGAAGAACAAACAATGAAGTTAATTCGTTAATTCAACATCTTCTGGACAAATAAAATGTGGCAAAAACGCAAAACCCAATTTACTTGTCAAATGTCAACAGAGATGTTGAATTCTCGAATGAACGCGGTCGGTCAGGTAACTCAGGTACTATTGACATGATGGATGCCAGGCGGCGGTGGTGGCAGGTCCCTGTTTGCACATGCTGTGTGTTGTCACGTCATGCAGTTGTTAAATACTCAACTTATTTATTCAACTGATTCAACTTGGCCTGAATCAGAATAAAAAAAAGTGTGTAAAAGGAGAGAAAAAAGGCGAAGGAATTTGGAAAGTAGTCAAGTGAGAATCTGTCACGGCAGAAACTGCAGCGAAGTAGTTGTCACCAACTGCCTTCTTGCTTCTTCATCGTATTAAATCAGTTTTTAACGCTTTTTTTAGCGATCAAAGTCATCAAACTGTCACCATTCATAGTTTCATTTGATTCTTGCTCCCAACTCAAGTCCCGCAGGTAATATTTTTCTCTTTCCTCTTTATAAATTTTAAATTTCTTTCGCCTTTGGCTCTCATTGAGATTGCGTCTGGCACATCTTATCAGGCCAAAGCTGTAGTCAGTGCTGGGTCTGTTGCAGGTTTCATAACTTTGTTGTGTTCACCAGATCCATACGTTAATGAAGGTGGTGTCATTGCTCTTGGTATTATTGCCAAAATGGGACCAGAACTGAGAGATCAAGTTATCGACCAAGGCATCCTTGAGCCCTTGCTCAGGTTGATTAAACACGACGCCGTAACTTCATTTTAAAATTAACATTTTTGGGCATTTAATAATTGTTTTCATTAATACGTTGAATCATTGCGTGAAGTCACTTTTACTTTGACTACGTTATTTTTCAACGAGGAATTAAGTCCCCTCAGTAACCCTGCAGCCAACAGCTTTTTCCCGCCCTGGCCCACCTTACACAAATCAACGACTACGACATTTTCGCCTCCGCTTGCATGGGTCTCTTTTTTTTTATCTCACAAACGGCCCAAACAAAAAAATTCTAGAAGTGGTTTACGCTGGAGTTGTCCCTCTTCTCGTTACATTGTTGGACCACAATTAAGTGGGCTTGTCGATAATCGACACCACTTCGACAGGTAGCTGCAATATGATCAGATCAAAGCTATTGTTATGCTGATTTTTTTGTTGCATTCACCTCTTCCAGCAACGGTCGAGCCAGCCGTCACGATTCTTTGTTGTATTGCTTGTAATTCGACAAACATGGCTTCTTTGCTATCCTGCTTGTTTTTAAATAAATAAAACAATATAATGATAGAAAAGTCATGCTACTTATAGAATACCCTCCTCTACTATGAGTAGCAAATTATTGTTACGAATAGAGTACCATCCTCTACTTTTAGTAGCAAAAATCAAAACGCTACTAGTTGGAATATTCCTTGAACACCTCCAAAAGAATTAGCGTGCATACGAGATTTAACGAATATTCGATCTATTGCACAGGTTGCTTGATGCTTAAAGTGCAATTATGAGTGCGTCTGCAGTAAACTGGGTCACTACAGACAAGTAAAGAAGATTAAAACCTACTTGAAAGATCTTCATAAATGCTGCGAAGGTAGCATTCTTAAATGTTTTATTGCACAAATATTGATTATTCACGCTGTTATTGATAAAAATTGCAATGTCTTTCTTTACTGGAGAATATACCCCATTGGCAACATTTGCAACCCGACCCCGAGCAGCCGAACCCCGAAGACGAAGATAATGGAAGCGGCACGGCAGCAGCAGCTCAGGCTCCGGCTCCGGCTCAGACTCAGGCTCCAGCTCCGGCTCAGGCTCCAGCTCCGGCTCCGGCTCCAGCTCCAGCTCCGATAGGTACTGTATCCTTGAAATTAATTTACATGATTATTGATGAATTGCTTGATTATTTAAAGCATTTCACATTTCTTTCGCATTTCTTTGGTGTGGAAGCCGTAGCAGCTGAAGTTGCCCAACATCGCTGCCTGCATTCGTGCGGCTGTATCCTCCACCCCGTGGCAATAGACAGTTTTGACCGTCGCGCCACGACATATGTCGTGGCAATAGATCTAACCATTTTAAATTGGGCCCTAAGCCATTTTTGATGAGCCGTGCTTAATTTCTGATGAATTTGTAGACAGACGCTCACCAAAATCACCCTTTTAATGGTTCGCCTTTTGGCCCTAAGCGAAAGAGGGTTGTAGGCAGCCGTAGGCAGTACAAAAAGGCTGCCATAACACCTGACTAGCAGACCAATCAAAAGATTAGCCCACAGCAACAAACCAATCAGGCTATGAAACAAGAAAAACTTGCAGTAGCAACCACCACTACGGTGCGCATTAGTTGACAAGCCGCTCGACTTTTTGCTCTTCGGATACATTAAAAAGTCTTTACTATACTATGAATCAAGTACCTTCTCATGCGTTAAGATTCGTACTCTAGTTGTGTGGTACCAAAGCGCAACATCTGCTTCGGTTCAATTGAACACGCATATTGTCACAGGAGGAGCCACAAGTCCTAAAACGGGAGCAAGAAAAGAGAGCGGTCTCAGTCCATTGTTTCACGTCAAGGTTGTTTGACGGAAATTGTATGTTCTCTCGAATATACGACTGAATTTTGCGAGGACTCGTTACATGGTACAAATGCAGGATAACGAGTCGCACTTTGCGGATAATGAGCCGCTTATGACTTTCGTGTGCGGTGCCCCTCGGTTGGTGTATCCGGGAGTTAATGTCCCTTTCGAATCTCTTCCTCTGGGCAAAATTTAGTTAGTTTATTTAAAATAATATAGAAGAAGTAAAATATAGAAAATAATGTACAGGGGGAAAGCTGCAGTAGTCACTCTACAGGAGCATACAAAATTAAGGCTCCTAATTACAACTGGCTTGTTCGTTTAATCTTCAGAGGTTTTATTTGATAGACAAACGTAGTATGGCAGCATTATTAAATGTTCACAAAATATAATTTCAGAATTAATTTACTGAAGTGTTGAATTTAATCAAATTATTATTGTTGTTTATTTTAATCAAAAAGGCCTTGTTCGATTAGGTTATATCTGAGCTCTGCTTCGTCTGCTGCAATGTTAGCGGCAATAAAGGCAAAATTCACGGCCACAACTGTATATGATGTGAATCCAACAGAATAATCAACCCATGTTGAGATGAAGGCGGTTAATACACATTTAAGTGTATTTTTAAAAACAGCTTTTCTTTCATAACAGAAAACAGAAAGAAGATAAACAGAAAAAAAAACGATGCAAAAGCCGTCACCGTAGAGCTCGACTACAATAAAGTGGTCGGCATCAGAGACGCTCTGTTTGCAATCGCCAATCGGCAACATTTCCAGTGTTGAAACACCTGATTGGATCAAATCTGTGATCACTGCTGGGGCTATTCCCAGGTTGATGTTTTGTTGCTTAAGAAAAAGCAAGAAGTTGCTTAATATGATTAAACCTAACATTTCAGTAAATAAATTCTTAAATTATTTATTGTGAACATTTAATCATTGATTTAATTATTAGGTTACATTATTGCAATGATGTATTATATATTACATATGTATTATATACATTTAGTGTATTACATAAACTAAGAGATTCTTTCCCCACATTAACTTGATACCCACCATATCTGTCACCCCAAAAAAATCCTCTCTGTCCTCGTGTTCGCCCATGTGTGTGTATTCACGAGGACGTCCCTTTCCTTATCTTTCCCGGTGGATTCAACTTTTCTGCGGGTGGAGCACTTGTGGATGCCTCGCCGTATTTCCCAGGCATAAAGGTAGAACCAATTTATCTCTGTTCTTCCATTTTGGCTATTTGGTGGTGTTGATTGTGGTGATGGTGGGTTGACGCCTAAGAAACTCTTTGACCTAGAAGTTCTATAAAAATGTATCAACCATATCAAGATGGGGGGAAATCGGATGAGAAATATTATCGGATTTAGTACGACAATGGTTTTATCTTTCTTTCAACTTGAACCACTTTTTTCCACACAAGGGTTTAGTTATGGTAGCGCGACGTTCCTCGTCATCCCCCCTCCCCAACGGCCTTATCCCTCCAAATCTAAAAGAATAGAGCAAGTCAACACAACTTTACCCAAAACAATCAGAAACGAATTCTGTTCCAAACTAATTATTTCCTTTGGTATTATATTGCATATTTCCAGTTTTCTCCTCGACTCTTACTAGTAAGTTTATATCTTCCATGTAATTCTAAAGTAATTACAAAAATGACATTCAGTGATGAATGACCATAGACAACATAGACTGGAAATTAGTATTCCATCTGTTTTTTTAAGTAACTAAAAATTTGTTGACCGGAGTAGTCTCTCGGTTCGTTGCGTTGCTTGACCACAATGAGGAGGCAACGCTACGCCTCTGCTAAGCCTCCGCCAGAATGCGACCAAAATGGACCGATTCGATGTTCGTCAGTTGGACCGTGTGTCCCAGATCAGTTTTGACAACTTCGTCGCGGATGATGAATAAGCTTTCAGGTGGATTGACTTCTAGTCGTTCATCAGGCGAAGGAACGGACGTAATAGGAGTAACCAAGTCAAAAGGGACAGTAGACGAATGCTTATTGGCTTGAGCTCCCTTCTCGTATTGAGGGGAATAATGCGAATTGAGGATGACGGTGTATCCTTCGATTGGTCTGCCTTTGTATCGTACGTCTGAAAAAGTAAACACCGGTGCCGCCGTAATGGGTTCTTGTTGGATATCGTTAGACGCGTAGCAAACTGAAGACATTCCCATGACTTATCTGGGAACTCTGCCTATGTCTGACAGATTTCTACTTTGTCCCTCCCCTCTCTAAAATTACTACTCTCTTAGAAACTGCCCGACTACTTGTGTGTGTGGTTTTGAATAAGGACTCAACTGGTGGTATGAAATACAGTTTCTTTTCAAGCAGAATATATATCTCGTGTGCACTCATTTGCTTATCTAGAGTTAGGTAATTAACAGGTTATGGGCCCAGATATGCAGAAATTTAAATTGTATAATCGTTTCTGATGTTGTACCTCCTTTTACCCACATCTAGTGAAAAATGGCTGAGACACGCCAAGATGGTAGACCCTCATACACGGGAGTGCGGTTCGACGGAACCAACTTTGACTCATGGCAGTTTGGTGTTAAGTAAGCCATCCAAAGTGAAGAGCTCTGGAGGATTGTCAATGGAACTGAACACAGGCCAGAACCAATACCAGTAAGTAAATGCCAATTTAATTTGTGTTTAACATATACTTTTATCCTATAGATAGCACACACACGTGGAGTGATGTGTGTGTGGTGATATAATGATGGGAATGTGAAATGGGCGTATGCTGTACAAAACGAGGAGTGTGAGCTGGCCATGGACTGGTGCCCTCCACACGAGGTGTGAGATGAGGTATTGCGTTTCCTCACACAGGATGTTTGAAATGATTAAGTGCTTTTCCTCACACAGGATGTGTGAGATGAAGAAGTGTTTTTCCACACTTGATGTGTAAGTTGAGAAAGCGCTGTACCACACTGGGGGTGTGAGATAAGAAAAAATTTTCCACACTGTGAGTGTGATGGCAACATTACTTAAGCACCTTTTTCTTTCTTCCCCACAGGATTCAAAAGATGTAAACGTTATCCAATTGCAGCGGCCATCAGTGGCTGGGAGAAAAGAAACACTTTGGCCATGCGAATCATTTATTCGTCTATCAAGGAGGAGAAATCACGGCCTCTGATGTAATGTACTTTAGCACAGTAAATGTGGACAAAGATGGAAACAATGTGGACAGAATCAGCAGCTGACCTCGTCCCTCTGCTTGGGAGCCAGTTTTATGGCGTCAAGTTTCTACCTGGACAAACAGTCATGGAGATTATGTCAGAGATCAAACACATTGTCTCCCGCCTGAGGGCAATATACGGAATAGTTCTTCTAGACAATCAAATTATTGCCAAAATCACTATGTCCCTGCCACCGAAAATGAAGCTCATCTTCAAACCAGCATGGGAGAGTACGGCCGCTGCTGAGAGGACGTTGAGAAATCTTACGACCCGCCTTGCCCAGATGGAGAAGGAAGTCAAGCAGTGTGAGGAAGAGAAGATGGCTGAAGCGCTCCTTAGCAGCAAGAAGATAGATCCTGCTCAACAATCAACATCTGAACTTGCTCGAGATGACAAAGAAGAAGAAGGCAGAAGTGCCCGTGCGTGCTGGGAGTGTGGAGGCACAAATCATACTAGAGCCAACTGCCGGGACTACAAAAGGAAGCTAAAGAGAAAAAGAGATGATGAAGAAGAAGATCGTGACAAGAAAAGCAGAAGGTGGGAAAGAGAAGACGATGACCGTTCCAGACAAGACAAGGATAATAATCAATGGAGAAACAGACGTGGGCGCGACGATCGTGAGAGAAGTGGCCGTGATTATGGCAACAACAACGACGAGAGGAGACGGCCTGGCCAGAAGAACAGCAAGAAAGAAGACAATGGAAGGCGGAGAGGATACAGCTACTCAGCAGCTACATTAGACAGTCGATCAGGCAAGCCCACGGAATGGTTTGCTGATTCCGGAGCAACTCAACACATGACGGGCAATCGGGATCTTCTAGTCAACTTCGTACCAACCGGATCAGAGTGCTGAATGGTAAACGGGATTGGGGAATCAAAACTAGCTGTTGCTGGACAGGGAGATGTGAACGTGGTGGCAACCGCAAATGGAAAGAATGTAAAAGTAACCATGAGAGGTGTCCTGTTCGTCCCAGGTCTGAGGATCAACCTTTTTTTCAATTCAATCGTCATTTATTTATACTGTCATTTATCCAGGTCTGGGGATCAACCTCTATTCAATTGGATCAGCCACAGACGCGGTGATCGAAGTACATTTTGCCAACAACACCGTCACTTTCTCCCATAAGAAAATCATCATCATGGAGGGAAAGCGGTCAGGAAAGGAAGCCCTCTCTATCACCTAAATATCAGAGCAGAACAGTACTATCCGAGGGCCGACCAGGCGCTAAAAGGCGTCCGAGTGGAGCCACTGTCCATCTGGCACCAAAGGCTTGGACACCTCAACAACAAATCTATACTCAAGATGGCCTCCATGGGAAGTGTGAAGGGTCTCGCACTCTTCAAAGATCAACTCAATCCATCCGGTCCCTGCCGAGGATGCCTTCAAGGCAAGATGTGCAGAGCTCCGTTCATGTCTAAACGCATCAAAACTACAAGTATAGGACAAGTTATCCACTCAGACGTGTGCGGCCCTATGCAAGTGGGCACGCTAAACGGGGAACGCTATTTTGTATCCTTCAAGGATGACTTCTCTGGATGGATTGAAATCAAACTACTTAAGTACAAATCTGAAGTCCCAGACACCTTCAAGAAGTTCAAAGCAAAACTAGAGACAGAGACGGGCGAGAAGGCAAGGTCTTTTGTTTCCTAGTACCACATACCTCTTCTTATTTTTCTTTTCCAACAGGTAAAAATCTTAAGATCGGACGGAGGAGGAGAATACAGAGGAAATGGGTTCAAAGACTGGTTGGCAAGTACCGGAATCACTCATCAAGTCACCCCGCCGTACACTCCCCAACTGACTGGAGTAGCCGAGCGAGCAAACAGAACGATCGTTGAGTCGGCCAGGAGCCAAATATATGGAAGAAAAGTACCCATGGAGCTGTTGGGCCTAGCAATGCAGTGTGCGGCATACGTGAAGAACCGGACAGTATCAAGCGTCAACAACATAACTCCATTTGAGCTCTGGTTCAAGAAAAGACCGGACATATCCCACTTGAAGGTCTTCGGCATCCATGTTCCTGACGAGAAGAGAAAGAAGCTAGACCCAAAGGCAGCAGAAGCCATGATGGTTGGATACGTCGAAGGATCAACATCATGTTATCAGATATGGGATCCAAGAGCAAGAAAGTTGGTGATTAGTAGGGATGTTACGTTCAAGGAGCAGTCCATGATGGAGTTATCTGAAAGCCAAACAGCTACTGAAGAGAAGGACTATTATTCAATTCTCCCGACAGCTGACGATCACAAGCATGGAACGGGAGCTAATCGGATGGATCGCGAGGAAGTGGCGCCGCAAGCTCTTCGGCCTATAGATCAACCTCAGGAGGATGAAACTACACTAACTCAAGGAGAGGGGAACCATCATCAGGACTAGCAGAGTGATAAACCACCACATGGTGTTGATCCAGATCAAGACGAACAAATTGATGAACCGTTCTATGGCTTCGATCTAGCTCTTGGCGGGGTACGTTGATCGGAGGGAATCCGTCAAGCAAGAAGAACGCCAACACCAACCGATAAAATGAGACAACTCCGCGGATACCCAGCGAACGTAATAACAGATGAAAATGAATCTGTTGGCCCATCAACGAAGGTAAACTTCCATGTTGCATTTATCCTATATCATCTTCAATCATTCTTTTCTGTAACGAAGGTCTATGGCAAACAAGAACTTACCTACCGCCAAGCCCTTTCATCGCCAGATGCAGCAAAGTGGGAGGCGGCAATCAAAGACGAATACTTATCTCTAATCAAGAACGAAACATGGGAACTTGCCCCGCTCCCCCCCCCCAATAGTAAAGCAATAAAGTGCAAGTGGGTATTTGACATCAAACAGGGCTACGAAGGGGTTGATGAGAGATACAAGGCGCGCCTGGTAGCACTAGGATGCTCGCAAATACCTGGACTCGATTTTTAACAGACTTACGCCCCGTAGTGAGACTACCAACATTCCGTCTATTCCTAGCTTTGGCTGCCGCGGGAAACCAAGAAATACTGCAAATAGATGTGAAGACGGCCTTTCTGTATGGACGACTGCGTCAATTGCAAATGCAAATCTGGCAAGATCGCAGATAAGGTAGTTTTACAGCTAGTAAACTAGAAGAGGATATCTACATGAACCAGCTGGAAGGTTTTGCTGTACCAGGACGTGAGAAGGAAGTATGCCGCCTAATAAAAAGCCTCTATGGGCTAAAACAGGCCCCACGGGCCTGGAACACTGAATTGAACAACGCCATCCTGCAATACGAACTCATCAGATCGGAAGAGGACCAGTGTGTGTACTACCGCCTTCAAGGGGAGGAATGGGTAGCAGTAATTTTCTTCGTTGATGATGGTTTCATCTGTGGCACGTCCAAAGAAATCGCGAAGAAGTTCACTGACCACCTCAAAGGAAAATTTAAGATCCGCACTCTACCCGCAGGACGTTTTCTAGGAATGACGATCAGCCGAGACAGAGAAAATGGAAAGCTGAGCATCTCACAACCCGACTTCGTAGACGCCGTACTAAAAAAGGTCAAGATGGAAGGATGCAACCCCGTTGGAACGCCAGCCGAACCAGGCCTGCCACTCACGGCAAGCATGTCACCACAACAACAAAAAGAAAATGAAGAAATGAAAAATATTCCATACAAGGAGGCAGTAGGTGCGCTACTATACCTATCCACAACCACAAGGCCCGACATCTCCTACGCAGTGGGCCAGGTGGCTAAGTTCAGTCAGAACCATGGTATACAACACTGGAAGGCTGTAAAAAGAATCATTCGATACATAGCTGGCACTCGAACCTACGGCATCCTCTACTCCCAAGAGAAAGGCGAGATGGTGACGGGCTATACGGATGCTGACTACGGTAGGGACCTAGACGACAGGATCTCAACATCTGGATGCGAATTTCTGTGCAGCAGCGGATCAATCTCCTGGTTTAGCCGCAAAAAGGAATGCACCTCACTGTCTACAACGGAGTCGGAGTTCGTAGGGGCGAGTGAAGCAGCTAAAGAAGCCACTTGGATTTGGTCACTCTTTAAGGTGATCGAGAGAAGAGGACAGGAACCGATTCCGCTTTTGTGCGATAACCAAGGTGACATCCGGTGCGAGCACAACACTGAGCTACACAGAAAAATATAACACATTGGCATCCGATTACGGTTTGTCAAACGAGGACAGGAGAGCGGGGTGATTGATGCCCGGTATGTCAATTCACAAGACCAAATAGCCCAGATCTTCACGAAGCCTCTGCCTCTTCCAAAATTGCAATACCTCAGGAAGAAACTGGGAATAATTGAAGTGAATACTATGCAAGAGCAAAAGTGTATGGGCTGTCACCAAATTCCTTTCTCTTTTTTTGTTGGTGAGAACTCCAACAATCCCTTCCTGCATTTGAGACTGTAAAATTGTTTATTTCCCTCTCAATGTTATATGCCCCAGTATTGAATCTAATGTCTCAGTTTGAGGGGAGGTGTTGGATATCGTTAGAGGCGGGGAGAAAACTGAAGACATTCCCATGACTGATCTGGCAACTTTGCCTCTGTCTGAACGATGTATACTCTGTCCCTCCCCTCTCTAAAATGGCGACTCTTTTAGAGACTGCCCGACTACTTGTGTGTGTGGTTTTGAATAAGGACTCAACTGGTGGTATGATATACAGTTTCTTTTCAAGTATAGAATATATATCTCGTGTGCACTCATTTGCTTATCTAGAGTTAGGAAATTAACAGTTCTGACAGTACATCAGTTTCCTCGTGGAATGAATCGATATTTTGGTGGTAGGATCGAAAACCGATGCTTGGTATGTAGAAAGACGCAGATGTTCCATTTATAGCCGAAGGTCAGTAATCATTGATTGGCTTTCTTCGAGATCAATTTGTGTAGATTTTAATTCATACGCAATCTCTTCGTGATCCAGCCGCAGACGTCGGAATTGTTCTCGATCTTGTATACGAAGCGTTGTTTCTTCTTCGGCGTGCTTTTTGGCTGTGTCGGCACGCTCTGTCTCGCTCTCAAGGTAGCCGGACATCGCCTGATTTTCACTGATCAGATCTGAAATTTACTGTATGGCCATCTCTGCTTTCTCTGCAACTGTCTTTTCAAGGCTCAGTTTCTCTTCAATAATCCAATCATGCTCTGTCTCAACTTGAAGGATCCGATTCTCTAACCAGAGTCTATGATTCAACTCTTCTTTGTGCTCTTCGTATCCGCTATATGTTAATGCACGGAGGAGTTTGAGAGAGGTCGCTTTGCTTTTCAATCCCGCTGGAACACTCGAAATTTCGTTGCTCCAATCATCTTGGGTTTGTAGACAATCAACGTCCGCTGCGACACCTTTGCTGATCACCAAGGATGACGTGGGTGAATCAGCAACGTCGTAGACGGACAGTTCCACGGCGAGCAGAGGAACAACTGGTCCAGCTGGTTGGATTTGGTTGAACTCAGTCATCGCTGTTGTGCTGGTGTTGGTGTGCTCAGAAACTTCCGTTTGGGTTCCAACAGCAGCAGGCAAAGTGGAAAATCACGATGACGTGGCAAAAAAAAAAGATGAAAAATTGCTCCCGACGACAATTGTGGAAATGGTTGAGACACCGGGGGGTTGTACTGAGAAGAGAAATGACATGTGACAGGAATGAAGGTGCTTGTGGTATCTTTACTTTATTTTTAATTTTCAATTCAACAGTCATCGTGAAAAAGTTTAAAAAATACCAAAAGGGGCGATTTATTTACGACATTATCCCGGATGTTGAAGATGCGCTATCAGGTAAATTCTGAGCTTCAAGAAAAAAACGGGACAGAAATTGCGCGTTTTTGAGAGAGGGACGGTTTGTGTCGCCTGGATAATGGAAACCGAAAGATGAAAATAAAACAGGGAAAAGGGATATGACAAAAACAAGAGAGAATTCTTAGTTTTTTAAATGTGGAGCTGATTCAAAAACCATTTTACTTGACATTGGGCTAGTGCTTCTTCTTTCCTTTTCCTTGAATTTTTTGACCGACAACGTTCCTAGTCTTACGCGTTGGGGCATCTAAAATTAAATTCAATTAGAAATGAAAATTAAATGTTTGAAAAAAATTAAATTATTGAATTTACGGTTCGATGCAGAAGTTATGAATCCATCAACGTTAGCTTCTGTGGATTTAGGAATCCTGTATCCCTGTGGAGTACGGCTTTCCTCAATTCTATCAAGAATTTTTTGTCCAGAGAAAATTGTGAAATTTTCTGGAATACCCCAGAAATTATCCTCCGTTTCCTTGCTGACGTCTAATCCATATGTCATAAAGATGACGGAGGCTGGATCAATTCCAGCAATTTCAAAATTCTTTAAGTTCGCGATCTAAATTTAAAAGAAGAACAAAAAAAAAATTAAGAAATTGTCCGGATGACATGACCCCTAGAAACCGAAGGGCACCTGACAGACTGGGTGAGTGGCAGTATGATGGAAAGAGTAGCCGACAGGTAATTCTATAACAGATCCATTTATTACCTTTTTATTAAATCAGCGTTTTAAAATATATTAGACTACTGCGACTACATCCAACGCCGCGGTCTCTTCGACAGCTGAGCCAAGAAAAAGAGGACGTCCTCCTGGTACCAAAAATAAGGTAGATTTTTTTTAATTTTGGTCTTAACTTGAATATTAAAACTGTTTATTTCACAGATCAGGGAAACGGACACAGTGGCTTTTAATGAGCCTCTTGTTCCTATATTACTCGAGGATATAACAGAGCCTCAAGTTGTGGTCCCATTGGCACTACAGCCAAGAAAAATAGGACGTCCTCCTGGAATTAAAAACATGGTAGACTTTTTAAATATTGGGTATAATTAATACTATAATAAGACTATCTATATCACAGATCAGGGAAACGGACATAGTGACTGTCAATGACGGTACAACTCATCCTCATTCAGGCACGTCTTCTCATTCTTCGACGACTAACGAATCCAACGTTAATATGGCTGTACATCAAGAAACCTTGCCTTCTCTTTGTTCAACAAATGATGCATCAAACGTGGCCACACGTCTTACAACGTCTACACAAGCTCGTGGTGTTCCAGGTCTCCATTTACCTCATGTAAGTTTGTTTTTAGCGTTTAGCGTAGTGTTAAGAAAAAATTGGGTGACCAAAGAGTGGAACCAGATGAATGCAATTTCGATGATTAATTTATTTTAACTGTGTATTTGTATAAATTGTCAATAATATCTAAAAACTTATAATTAGAATACAAAAGTGATAAATAATATTTTTATATTTGGCCGAGTTGTCCGATTTATTGTACATACTAAGTTTGACGATGGCCGAGTTGACCGGAAAAATTTTATCAATATTTCGGACGACTCGGCCAGAAAAAAACAGAAAAAAAGGTCTGGCCGAGTTGGCTTGGCCGAGTTGGTTTTGGCCGAGTTGTCTGGCAATCCATCAAATCTTCTTTTCCACTGCGAATCCGTTCACTTCAATTATTTCGTCAAACAGAATAATCGGGCGAGTGGAATTTCTGATTTCTTTATGGTCCCATTATGACGAAAACAACAACTCGCATCCGGCCACTGCTGAAATAGCGTGCAGTGTGTGAGAACTACCGCCCGTGTGTGTGTAGACGCAATTATGCTAATATCGATTTTGTGATTCCATATTTTTCTCTCTTTCGTCCGCAGCGGATCAGTTTCCGGAGTGCGTCAGAAAATCGCTGTCACCATGGGATGCGGATGACAGAGAAGGAGGCAACAGGAGATGCTCGGGAGGAAGTGACGACAATAATCGCGGCGGCGGCAGTCGTCCAAAATCGAGTTGAGACATCAACACTAAAATATCCGGCGCTCATTATCATCCGGCAGGAGGAGGCGGGAGCCATGACGACGCCGTCAACAGCACAAAAGGAGGAAGATGAACTCCCGGCAATTTGCAACAGCAGCAGCAAGTCCCGTCGGCGGGCTTCTACGACATTATGAGCGATGCGGCTCCATGGCAGCAGCCGTCGGATCCGGCACCAGTCATTCGCCTCGACTCCTCCGCAATAACCAAACGGACGCCACTAGTATCAACGCATCCACATCCAGTATTCACGGTGAGTTTAACTGGCTCAAAATTGTAATAATAGGCTAGGAAAACAAGTGTAGCAATTTTGGATGGGAATTTACAATACCCAGCGTCATCGATGGTGTATATACACAATTAGAGCAAGGTGAAGCGGAATAATCAGCTTAATTAGCCAATCCCCAAAGAGATCATTAGCGCATCATCTTTCAATTACCCCCCATCAGAAATTGGCAATAGAACTATGCCAGTAAAGGCAGTCGATCAATTGAACAAAAGGAAAAATGACGATGAGGACATTTTGCGTACTTGATCAGGATCCACTTCGCTTCTTTCATAGAATTTAAGAGGATCTGGATGCGGAAATATATATAGGAGCGGCCGTCCGGCAGCGACAAAAGACACACCCAAGTCAACGTCGAACGATAAAAGTGTGCGAGCAGGACCGCACACACACATACGCTCCTGTGTATCGATAGGATAGACGTTCAGAGTGTTCCGAGTGTTCATCCAAGGCAATTAGTAAAATTCAAACTAGAATGTTGACTATTATAGACCAAATTATTGGCGGCAATCCTCCGGCCTTCTCCCTCCTTCAATATAATGGTTGCCAAATTAAAACTTTTTTTGGCCGAATCGCACAAAGTCAGTAATTTCTCATTCGGACACCACTCAATTCAAGAATAGACAGAAGTCTGATCAATTGGCCGAACGGTATATTTTTTAATTAATTACTCGCCATTTTTGGCCGAATAAAAAACATAAAAACAAGGCATTGGCCGAATTGTATATTTCAATGTATTTTTTCACTCATACGATTCGGCCTTGGCCGAATAAAAAACTCAGAAAAGCGGCCACAATTCTTTGTTTTTTATTCGGCCAGGCCGAATCGTATTTTTTTGGCCGAATCGTACGGTTACCTTGTGAGCTAGAGTACAAGAATATTCTAAACGGCAGTGTCGGAAATATTATTTCCCTCCCAAATTTATGTTGCAACGTTGTAACCCCCCTCATTTTTTGCTACCCTCTCTCACCCCCTAATTGCTAGAACCTTGCTTTGTTCTAGAAAGGCCAGTTCGCGTCCTGCTCTCTCATCGACTGGTCGTTGGCTCCGTCTCTCTCTCGCGCGTCTAATCTCTCATTTTCTTTCCCACGTTTAATTCTCCACTGTATTCTGTCTGTGCAAATACAAGACGAAACAGAGTCGTTAATTTCTCGACAGGCAGGCTCCTCTATCTATCTTTTTAGAAGAAAATATTTTATAAAATAAATAGGATATTAAGGATAAATTGGAAAATATTTACGTAGTTAGAGATTTTGCTGTTGTAATCTCCTGGGCAGTTCATCATGTACCCCACCTTCAAATTTTTGGCATAGTGATACTGGAAAACTGAGGCAGCGTATCCCAGCGGCAAATGTAACTCTTCTTCGCCATTGCCAGCACGGTCGTGGTGTAACATTGAGTCTTCGGTAGCCAGAATGGATCAGTTTGCAGCAACTTCTTCTATGATGTGAATCTTGTATTCGAGACCAGTTTGCTCCCGCAAGAATCCTCTAATTAGCCTAGAAATAATAAAAAGTCACATTTTTTTTAAATTGAATAATAAATTAACGTTTTAAAAATTACTTACTGGGAATTGTCGTTGATTGAATCCTTCAACTTATTGAAAAAAACTTGGGGAATAGCTCTTCCAGTCGATGAGCGTGTAGTACAAATTACTAAAAATGCGTTGGCAGTACATTTGATCAATTCGAGTGGGGGGCAGGTCCAGGTGGGAACAACTGATTTCATGGAAGGTCCGGTTTCGTCGCATGGGTGGCAAATGTCTATGTCCATAGTAGTGTTATAAACCTTGCCTTGATGCCCCTCATCCTGGCACCACAATCCAAAACCGTCTTGTTGAACATCTATCGGTGGAATAATGCCACCATCAGGCTTATGATAGCCACTTTCATTCTTAGGAAAACGCGGAATTGGACCAGTATTGCCTGTTACTATAAACTAATTTAGGAATTTTAGTTATTACCTTCGCATACATATTTTAAGCAATTTATGCGATAAATAACCATAATTTATTAAATTTACATAGGGGCGAGGAAACACAAAGCACACTTCATCAAATTTCTTTAACTGGCGAAGAAAAGCCTAAAAAATGCAGTCGTGAAAGGTCGTGGATCTGTCAATGAGGGTGACAGGTAAATTGAACAAAAATCCCAACATTGTCAAAAACCGGATTCATCGGGAATCAATCATGTCCGGCAAATCAGACGCCGACTTTGCCGTCTGTCATTCGCCAGCAAATGTGGCCAATTAGGTAATGAATAAACAATGAATTATTCCAACTCTTTTTATCGATTCTAACGGAATACCTTTATTCAAAAAACAGACGTCAACTTTGACCAGCACCGGACGTTTACCAGAAGCAACCGGATTGGTGAAACCCTCAGTGGGGTCGACGGAGCAGGCCACCTTGATGGATAATCTCTTCTCTCTACCCCGACATCGAGCGTCCGCACTCCGTCGCGATTCGACGGCAGCAACGCCAATCGTTTCAACAACCAAATCCGCAACCGCGTTCGTGGCGGCAATGACAGCACGACGACCACGAGGACAATAACAGCGGCTCCTGTGAAAAAGAACACATTCCGCCCAGCTAGCTCTACATTCAACCGACTCCAACGACCAACTACCCCGGCCGTTGATAGCGCCAAAACGGCGACGACCTCCGACGTCGTCGACGCTGTAAGTAGCGAGGTTTCTTTCGACCCACTGTCGAAATGCAGGAAATAGCCAATGTCTCCTTGATCAACGGATCATCCAACTGCATCCATCCCAAATCGTCGGCCTTTTTCTTTCGGCCAGTTCCCCGAGGACGGCATCTCCTTGTCGGAAGGCAGAATGAACCATTTGCGATCGCTGCAACAGGACCAGTCCCATCGCCGATGTCGAAACAAATTGTTAAGTTTAACAGTAGTTTAACAGTAAATTAAGCTGTCGATATTTGGTTAAAGAAGATGAAAATCTCCTGAAGGAAAACTTATCAGCCAATCAAAAACGAATCAGCCATTCCCAATAAACTGGGACTACCAAGATCTCATCTACCCAATTCAATTTTTGGTTGAATACAAACCGACATACATTTCCGGTTTTTTAAAAATTTGAAAGATTTGACGACATAGAATTACATTTTACACTTACTTGTTTGATGAAAAGTTTTCATCATCTCGTTCACGTCCTTGCAGTTACTAGCCTTCAATGCTGCAGCCAAGTGGTCATCACCACTCCAATCAATAGGAGATAGTTTTTTTTTAATTCACCTCTAGCTTCCAATTGTTCTTTGGTAAAAAAATTCACTGTTCAATTTAGAATTGAATGTTGAGTATCACGACGTAGTAGCAAGAGAGCACGAGACACCGATTGACCGTTGACAAGATCGTTCGTCTGTTGTCTGTCAACCAACGCCCCCAACGATCTCCAATTCATTCGCGGTTTTCGCTGCCATTTTGTTTTGGCGTGAAAAGTAGCAGTAACGCCTTGGCTACCACGTTTGGTAAAGGAAAAAATTTATTTAGATCTTGTTTTAGAAAATGTTTATGCATTTCTATAATATACCACTAGTATATTATAGAAATAGAAAACTGGCACTGTCTAAAAGAGGAGTGGAACTATGTGATCTTCACAGTGATCCACGGCCATCATTCGGTCAGGAAGTAACATGGTGTGCTCCGTGGAATTAGTTGATTTGTGCAGCAGCGACGACGTTGATGATACCGTTTCACCAACTATCAGTTATGAGGAATATTTAGGGTTTAAAAAAAATCAATCCTTTGGTGCAAAATGAGGTAAAATTTTAGTTAATTGCCAGACCAGCCGGACATTCGCTCGCTACCGCTTCGCTACATTCGCTCATTCCTAGTCTACTCTTTGACTTTGGTTGATACAACAAAGGAGAAAGACATCCACGTCAGTGATTATTTGATTGAAAGTGGATTTGCTTTGCATTGCGAAGAGGAACAAATTGCTGTTGTCTTCGCAAATTCTGTTTATGGATATTCCACGCCGTCGCCTCCAGCTGAACACACCGGTAGAGCGCCTTCACCAAATCCAACTTGCGCGTTTCCCTCATCGGCAGTGAATTCAGTTACAAGCCAGTTGCAAACAACAAGCATCTCGATTACGACACCGACCCTGATTTCAAATAACGAACATCTTGATTTCGAGAATCCATCAATAGACGAACTGGTTCGAACATCCATCCTGAAGAATATGTGATTGCCTCGGTGAAAGAACCCTTTCCGGTCTTAGCATCTGAAAGAAGGTAAAGAAGCTTATTTTTTAAATACTTTAACTTGATTTCAAACTCCATTATTTTGATTGTTTGCAGTTTGGAGGCTAATGACTCAAAATGCGTCGATGTACTAGGTAAATCACTAAATCCCCATTAAACTATTTCGCTGTTTTTGTATTTTTTGAAATTTCATAATTCTATATTGGATCTAAATGTCATCAGTTTTGAAAGACGAACGAAGGCTTTATACAGTTGAAGATAGTGGTGAATTGTATCTTCCTAAGCCTGACATCTTGATGCTCATCCCGAGTCTGGATAGTCAAATAGCCGCCTTTAAAGCAAAGATCGATGCAAAGTAGTCACTGCCCAGGCGCATCCAAATATCTTTGCCGATTGCGCAAAGTAAATATCTTGAGCCATAATTTTACATGATTTAAAAGAAATTCATCTGATTTCGTCTTTTAGCGCTGGTGCACCTTGGATGAAAGATGATTCCTTTTCCTTCCAGAACTCACTCTTTATTCACTGCAGTATGTTTCTCTACTGTTCTTCTTGTGTTCGGTGAAAGATAAGGTTGCTTCTTCAGCTATTGAGGTAATTTACTGCATCTAAGGTATCAAATAATTAATAAAGCTTATATTAACATTATTCTTTGATGTTTGTAGGCAAAGCGAAAAGAATTCAACAATAAGTAAATAAGCACATTTTTCTTTTTATGATTTTCATTGAGTGCTCAAGTTTGAGCAATTAATTACCTTCCAATTCTTTATTTTATCTTATAAACAAGTATTTAAACCAGGAAAAATCAGTTTTTATAAAATTGAATCAAAACTGTCTGAACAAAACATACTGTCCTAATTTATAATTTACTTGTATACTTTCCGTCCAACAATAATACAGAATGTATAAAATAAAAAAAAAATATCAAATTTTCTGTATAATAAAACTCTCCCCTTCAAAAAGAAGAAGAAGAAAATGGTGGTGGTGTGCTTCGAAGCCGTTTAAATAAGAAGACGAAGACTCCCTCCGTATCGTGATTAATGGTTGGAGCCATTAAGGACAGAGAACTTTATGGGTATCGATGGGGAAAAACATACGGCCACACATGGCCCCCCTCCCGCTTCACGCTCCTCCGGTTCGATTCCTCCCTCTCTGTTCTATACAAAATCCATCTTTTCTCCTTTTTTTTCCTCCGACTTGGAAGAAGAAGAAGAAGAAAAAAGGAGGAGGAGGGTATCCTGATAGTTTTTTTTTTCTTTTTCTGGAGACGTATTAACATCCCATTTGCATTTTTGTGTTTGCCACAGCGATGGTAATCTCCACTCTCTCGTCTGTTTTCTTTTTTCTTTCCAACAAACCAGACCCCCGCTCTCTTAATTAACTTTTTTTTCGGTTATTGTTGTTGTTGTTGTTTTCTCATTTCGTTCAGAGTTTCTTCATTGGTAGTTCTGGTAGTAGTTTTTTATTTTGTTTTTTTTATCCGAAAACTATCGGCGGCTTTTGTTTCTCTCCTCGTTTCTCATCATCTGACGGTTCCAATTCTCCCAATGGTTCGGGTCGTGATTGTTTTTTTTTTGTCTTTTCTCTTTTGGGTTTGCTACTCTCTTTCACCTTGACGTTAGTTGCCACTACTACAACTACTTTACCTTCGACTCCGCCCATTTCTCTTTTCAATCAATTGGGAAGAAGTTCCCAGAAGATTATCATTTTCTTTTTGCTCTTATTTTACCTTTCATTTTGGCCGAATGCGGTTAATTGCCAAGCTCTTTGAGGTTGGGCTCCCAATTAGCATAGATATTTTCTTCATTTCTCTGCACAAGTTTCGACGTTCAGTTTCGACGCTCTCTCTTCTTTCTTGTGTCGGTTCCTTTTTATTTTTCTTGGGTCCAGAAAATAAAGAAAAAGTCAACTGATGGCAATCGTGCGGGGCAGCAGAGCTAGGGTGTCGTGATTCGTCATGTTCCGCATAATATAACAACTCGGAAAACGTTTTCCTTTTCTACCTCCTATCTTTTTCTTTTTTGATTTGTTGTATCTTCTCGGCAATTGTTTTGAAGGTTTTGTTGTTTCTCTCTCTCTCTCGAGGGCCTTTTCCAATGCGTAGGAATTCCTCACGCGGACGCTCTCGGTCTGGAAAATGAGCTGCTGGCCCGTCCGTTGTAACTTTATTTTCTTAAACTCCGCCCCCGTTTTCTTTCTTTTTATTTCGGTTGTGACACACAACTGAAAGGGAACGCGGAGAGAGAAGAAGAAAAAGAAAAAAAACAACCGAGTGCTGGGATAACGAGAAGATTGAAAACCCGCACGTTTCAGCTCATATGTTTCATCTGTTTGTACGTTTCATCCTCTCCTCCTCCCCCATGAAAAAGGAAGAAAAAAGAAGAAAAAGTTGGGAGCGTGATTTATCCCGTCGGCCAGATGCGTCAACTTTTCTTCTTCATCTTTGAGCTCCTCCTTCTCCAGGATCTTCCACGTATGTGTTTTTGTATTATTTTTCTTCACCCAAGAAAAACATTCACAAATTCAATCTTTCATCTAGTTGGGCTGCCAGGCCTGTCCGCCCAGGACTCCTGGAATCTTCCAGTCGTGTAAAAAAATCCAAAGAAAGAAAGAAAGAAAGAAAGAAAGAAAGAAAGAAAGAAAGAAAGAAACTAAAGGGTCTCTTCTATATATAAATATGAAGAAATGAACTAATAGGAGCATATCCACGTACAAATCCGCCATTTTTTTAAACAGTCTGACGTGAGCTGCTGATGTCTGGTGAACCGTCGAGTGAGCACAAAGTGGCGCGGTGTACTCACGCAACAAACAAAACCTCTAACCTACACTACTCTCTCTCTCATCTCTGGGCCGGATTTCTCTTCTTTCTTTCTACACAACAAACTCTCAAGAGCAGGAAATCCTGTACTAGCGATATGTATATGTGTGTCAGTCCCTGGTACGGCCGGCTGCTGCTACTCCTCCGCCCGAGATCGACAAACGGGCGCACACACACAAAATACTCTCAGCCGCATTGAATCGCCCCCCTCTTATCCTTGTGAGCTAGAAGAGAAAGAGAGAAAAAAAAAGGGAAAAGAAAAGAGGAAATGGACTCGGTGAGGGATATATGTACGAGTGTACATATTCCCGTTTCCTGGTTATATATGTGTAAGATATTGTGGGCAACGAGGATATAGTCGCAACAATTTTCATGGAATATGCACTTCGCTTGACTTTTTGCCGAGTCAACGAAGTTGCCGAGTCGAGCGAACAGAAAATGGAGAAATGAGGAAGATCTTTCTTTCTTTCTAATAGCTTTGAAGTGGAGGAAGTAATAGTTGACAACTCTTTTCTCTCCTATTTTTTTTGTTTTTTTTTTTGCTTACACAGCCCAGCAGTTCTTCCCGGGCCCACTTTATTTGTTCATATTTTGAAAAAAACATAAAAAACAAAAATTAATGGCGTAATAATGAGGCGGCTATTTTAGGAACAAGGGCTTGGGTGTGTTCCATCGAAGCTCATCAAAGTCGACATCAACTTTGATGACTCGACGTGAATGCTTCATTACATAGAAAATCCCCTCTTCTTCTTCTTTTCTTTAGTCAAAAAGGACGTTGCAAGACTTTTGGGCGTGGCCGTTATCCCGCGGGTGAAAAGCTTCGGGTTCTGTTACGAGTATTGTGCCGTAGAGCCGATTCAGTATAGAGTGTGTCTTTTAAGCGTTGAAGTTTGTAAGTTTAGCATGATCAACATTTTACCGATTAGGCCACGAACAAAATGTTTTTTTTTAATTCCTGAAAGATCATCTTTAGTAAAACCGCAAAATTAGAATCGTCAGAATATTACGCCGATCGAGATAATCTTTCCAAGAAAATTTCTAGATGAATTTCGTAGTGTTCATTACAAATAAAAAGGCTTAAGATGGGCTCGATGTTATTACAGAAATGTCTATCAAAAGTCGTGCGTTCAGTAACAAAAAATTCCAACATGCGATGTACCATTTTTTGCTGTTTTTTCCCATCCCACTGAGAGTATTCCAAATTACAGGGAGGCAAGACCTCGGCGGACCAGATTTTTAAAAAATCAGATGAAGCGGATCTTTTGAATCATCACTGTACAAATAGCCGAGAAATCTTTCAAATAATTCGCTTTCTGTGTTGTGGAAAAAGTGTCGTTCTGTGTAAATGAAAAGTGTCTTCTATTTGCCATGAAAGAATTCATCATGGCATTTCGGATTAGTTTTTTATTAAACGTCACGTAGAGTAAATCCGAGGGGTTGTCAACTCTAATACCCCTCGGTTTTTTTTATAGTTTTGAGGGATGTTTCCAACGTTGGAAATCAAGGAAAACTGGAAAAAGGTTAAAAGGGTAGGGCCATTATTTGACTTGGGAGAAAGGGTAGGAAAGTTAGGAAAGGTAAAAAAAATAAGGAAAGGGGAGATATTTGGAAAACCCACGGAACATTTGCAATTTTTCTATTAGAAAACTGGAAAAAGGGGCGGATCAGGGGTAAAAACCAAGAAAGAGTCAGTAGCAAAACTAGCGCAAGGAGATAGACAAGTAGAGTATTTTTCTGAAAATGACTGAAATACCCAACGATGAGACTGAAGATGTCTATAAACTTCTGCGACAAAACAACATCTGCTTTAAAAGTCACGTTGAAGTGCTTTTGAAAAAACTTGGGTTTATGTGCATTACTACCATGTCAATGATTACAGATGTGTGCGTATTAGAAAAGACTGTACAGTCACATTTCGCGAGTGAGGCCCGCATCAAGTGATGTCCGCTGACGAAAAATTACGCTTGTTTGGTGACGTATGTTGTTTTGAGCCACAAAGGTTTTCTTTCATGCCCGGCGAGGTATTTTCTATAATTGCGGCCGCTGACAAATGTAAGAAGATTTTGAGTGAAAGAGAGGCTAAGCTTTCGAAAACGGCCAGTGGTCGAAAGCGACTTGCAGCATCTTCGACAATAACACAGGCTGTGGCAGAAATTCAGCAACCAACTATTCAGCCAAGTAGACGTAAAGGTCCAAATAAAATGATTGTGCATTATGTAGACAAGTGGCTGCGGAATACTACGTACAAACTAAAATACAACCTAGAAGACTGTGAAATTTCCGAAGATACCCGCAAAATTGTTTGCAAATTATACCCAACGGCAAAATCTTTTACGGTCTACACTGACTCCATGTGCTGTTGGAAGATGACGTCGTTTGTTAGCCATTTAAAAAAAGCTCATTCGTGTGGTAACGATGGCGCTTCTGCATCAAGTTCTCTTCAGCCGTCGACATCACATTGTTTAACCCCTATCAACCAAAATAGAAAGGAAAGGGAAAGTGCGGATGACTGTGAAGTGCACGAATCAGACGAGGAAATCCCAGCAGAAAAACGGCAGCGAATAGAGAATAGTTTGCTTTTGAACCCGTGTGAATCACCTTTACGGCCTTTGCACTGCACGGATTTTCAGACACCGGGGATAGGAGTTCCGAGCCTCTCACCATCTCCGGTAAGTCTGACACGGCTTTGATTAAGCTGCCTAAGAATACGAATATATTGATTGACGAGAATATCCAGACAAATCCGCAAGCAAAAAAATCGAAATCCAAAAGGCTATCGACACAAAGATGAAGTTATAGAGAATTATGCCCTGATCGCTTGGATTATCGGTGGCCGGAGACATTACGAAATTTTGTACGAAAACTTCAAGCCAGCTTTCCCTTCGCCAAGCTCTTTACACACCAAGTTGCAAAAGTATTATACAGTATTGCACGAAGGACAACGTAATTTGGCAGTATTAAAAAATCATTTGTTGGACAACAATCTGCCGCTTATCGTTTCAATCGCGGAAGACGCTACAAGCGTTGTTGGAAATCGCGAGTACAGCAAACTATTAAATTCAATTGTGGGATGTAGCCTTCCCATTCAAAGTAATGGGCTGCCAGATTTTCGCATGTCTATCGCAAAAACTGCAGCACAAATTAATTCAATATTCCAAAAATGTGAACGTGCGATTTCGGTAATGGTTGTAATGGCTCAACCAATCGCCCCGAATGCTACTCCAGTGCGAATTTGTTCATTCGGAACAGACAATAGGTTTACGAGTGACGATGTCAACAACAGACTGGTAACTCTTCGGACGGAACTCGAGGCCACGGGGATTAAGGTGCTGGCTTATTCTGCAGACGGGGACACTAGAGAAATGAAAATAATGCGTCAGTCCCTCAAACTTGGCTTTCCTAAAGGCGCTTCAACGCAAAATAGAGAAGGTATAATTTCTGAAATGCTAGTTGGCTAGATCTATCTTTTCATTCCCTAACTTTTATTTTATTATCGTTGATTTGCATGTAGATGATCCAAGCTTGGGTCTAATAATGAGATGGAAATGGTTTGCTGCTGGTGTTGTTACAGACGCGATACCAGTGCAGGATGCGATACATATGGGAGCAAAATTACGGACACGCCTTCTGAAAAGAGAACAATTTTTGGTTATAGGGGATAAAATTGCCTCCTGCACCCATCTTGATCAAATGCGCAGTTCAGCTTTAAAGAGCAGCCACTTATTAAGGGACTCAGATTTAAATCTTCAAGACAAGATGAACTATGGCGCTGTGTAGAGGCTTTGCAAACCCCATATTAATAAGCTTCTTTCAAAATATGTTGTAGGATTACTTCATAAAAATATTTCATTTTGCCATGAAAATTTAGTATTCATGTACTTAGGTTCGGAGAGCACGCGCTTTTACTTGAAATTGATGCGCTTCATTACATTGAGTTGGTTGGACACCACTATTGCTCCTCTGAAGCGCATCTATATGATGTGGTATGCGACATTTGGTCTCCGTAAATGGCGCTACCATTTATCGTCCAGTGCAACTTATAATGTAAACATAAACTTCATATCGGCGAACTCCTACCTATGTGCTGAAATTTGTGCGCATTCTCTTATATTAATTATTGTGCAGCTGGACAAAATGAAGAAACCAGAACTTTCTTTGCCTTGGCTTTTCAGCAGCCAATGCTGCGAGGAATTTTTCCGAGCCGCTCGATCTTGCAGTACCTTCCAGTCAACTCAATGCAACTTTACATGCAAGGATTTTTTGACCAGCAATTGCCGAAAACTAGATGCTTTATTGCGGCTGAATACTGACGCACAGATACGAGGATTGAAATTGCCACGGCAATCCAGGCCGTTTGACTATAATAAAGAATATCACATACCTACTGAGCTGCCATTGCTAGATGACATCGAAAAATGTGTCGCGAAGGCAAAATTGGATGTTCAGGCCGAACTTTCTTCACTCGGTATAAACTTTATTATCGATTTCTTGTTTTCTTAATGTGGGTCTAAATTTAGTTTGGGGTTTTTATTTGCTATTCTCAGGTAGTTTAGAATCGAAGTCGCATGTCGACGCCACATGTGAAGATAACTATGAAGATCGATGAAGACAGCACAAATATTTTTTTCGCACCTCGAAGAAGCGGAATTCACTGATTATTCACACTTTGTGTCGCAAAACATTGAGGACGGACCGTATGCTTATATTCCTAATAGCAATGGGGATCCAAGACTCGTAAAAAAAAGTGTGATTGTTTTGTTTGCTGAATCCGGTGTTCGTCGGCTCAGCAATGACCGGGTGTCTAGGGGGATGCAAACTGCCAACATAGCAGAGCGACAAAAATCGCTTGTTACATTTGTCGGGAAACAAGCCGTGCGTCTGGGCGATTATTGCATCTTTAAAAATACCTTGGAAGACAATTATTTGTTGGGGAATATTCTGTCTTTGGCGTCGATTGAAGAAAATTCAACACGAAGAAAAGTAGCTTGGGAGTGGGACGGACAAGATGAAAAAATCGCAGCTTTATGTTTGTGGTGGCATTTTGAACGCTTGGAGGGAGGTGAATTGACCGGAAGATTGACAGCATGTAACGATTTCTCACACGGATTTAATTTTTGTAAAAAATATTACATTTGTAGCTGCCCTCCACCCGAAATTTTGAAGTCCTCCAACTCTTCTGATATGAGATTATTTTTTCCATCGTCGGTTGTAATTCTCATCTCTCCCTTATTTGAGCACATGCCTGCCCAGAAAGCTTAACTTAAATAATTAAAATCAATTCAAAGCTTCAGGCAACGCAAAAGTAGCCATATTCTAATTCCGCGCGGACATCGATAGTGAAATCTGACAACGTTTTCGACGTAAAAAAATGAGGAGTAAGGAAAGAAAATTTGGTAAAAAGTGGGGTATTATCTTGCAATATTTCCTGTTTTTCCAATTTTTCTAATAGAAAAGGGGAGAAAAGTAAGAACAGGGGTAGAATACGAAATTGACATAGAGAAATTGGAAAAATGGCTAGAGAATTGTGGACAAAGGTTAGAGAGGGAACAGTACGGAAATTTAACAAGAATACCGCGCTTTTTGGGTTACTTCACTGTGCGTGGTAATAGCAATTTTCTAGAAAAATTAGAGTTGACAACCCCTTGAGTAAATCGCATAAAAATTTGAATATTTTGGATATATATGGCCTATTGAAAGAATTTTGTTCGATTTTGTTTTTGATTTTGATTTTGTTAATTTATAATTCAAATTGAACAGGTAACCAAGCAATGGAAGGAAATTGGCAAAACGAAATCTGTAATTGAAAAATTACTAGTGAAACATTTCATTGTCAGTTTTTGCACACCTATTGGTGCCATGGCAAAAGTTAGTGAATGGTTTTCAATTACAAAAGTCAATCAAGGTAAAATGACTGCGAAATGCCGTCTAATATTCCAGGTAAATTTTTTATCTGAAATAATCTAGTAAATTTTAAAAGTTATCTAAAATTTTTTAAATAGGGAAGCGATAGTGAAGCGAAGGGTGTAGCAGAGAGGTTGTCCGTTGCATCAGCAATGGATGCTTATTGCAGGAAAAAACTAATCATGGAAGACATAGAAAAAGAAAGAGAAAAAGTTTATCGTAGGATTGGTAAATATTTTGTTTTTGTTCCGTTTCTTTTTTCTTGGTGGGGCGGGGACGTGTCATGTGTGCAACAAACGAAAAAAGCAAAAAGATGATCTCGAGACGCGTTTGCCATCTTTTATTTACAACTCTTGTGACTAGTGAAAAGAAAAGGAGAGAAAAGTCAGGGGGAGAAGAAGAGCTTCTGAAATATTTGGATGACTATGGTTATGCGTTCCATTTGAGAATCTATCGGGGAGTAGGGGGTTATAGGCGTATTTTTTTTTCTCTCTTTTACCAAAGTTCAGCGGAACTGATGATAGGGCCAGCCCCGTTAGTGTCCCCCCCCATCAATTTCTCCGGCCATCATCATGTCTATTTTTTTTTCTCCCTGGCTTTTACTTTTGCCGATGGAAAGAAAAAGTTATAATTATGGATGACACTTTGGCCTATTCTCAATGGCCGTTTCTCTCCCTTTGGCCGATGGAAGATGGTTAGAAAGTCTTGGAAATAAAGAAGAGCCACTATTTTCCATCGAAATATTGATGGGCAATAGGTGATGATCTGCTTCTGACGACTACAATAGCCGATTATATGCGCGCGCGCGTGTGTGTGTGTGCTCGTCGCCCAGCTTTTCTATCCCCACCACCCCACTGTCGTCTAGTTCATATCCGACAACAGCAGCAGACATCAGTCGTTGTTTCACTCTTGCCCGATCGACACGGCGGAAAAACTTAATCTTGTAGACCTTCTGTACAGTCGCACGAGTTTTTAAATTTGAAATCATCAAGAAGAGAAGTTTTGGTGATGTCATTCGGTCAAGACGCGATGAACTACCGATGAAGTCAATTTCTATCCCGGTGCTGGCGACTTTTTGTGGTTCTTCTACCGGCCGCTCAATGGCCGGACGGCAGGATGCTAACCAACAGCAGTGGGTGACGAGTCGGTGTTGTGCTTTGCGAACACAACGACCTTACACAAACGTTTGTTTAGTGTAGCTTGTTTTTTTTCTGTGGGTTCTCATGCTGATTCTCGGATCCCGTAATCAGAAACTTGTTTTACATCTAAATTTTTTTTCCCCTTTTCACTTCCACCCACTTTTTCCTTTTTGATTTTGATTTTATTTCTTTTTTCGTGGTTGGTTTAAAATATTTTCTCCCGACTTCCTATGCTGAGGGGTTTTCATTTGATCTCTTCTTTCGTCTTCTACTTCTTCATCTATTGCAATATTGCCCACATGTTCAAGACAGAAATTTACGACCGACAGCACCATCTCCACAATATCTTTACCTCCTTGCAACTCTGCAACCTCCTTCGCGATTTTTGGGTCTTTTAATTCCCGGTTTTTTTCTTCTTCAGTTTTCTTCTTTTTCTTTATATTCCCGCCTTTTGTAGTTGGGTGTTTCCCCACTACCTATGGCAGTACTAAAAGTATAGAACGTAATTGCTACAATTGCTCAAGGGATCGCGAAGCGATCCCGCTGAGCAATTCGAATTATGATAAAAAAACGAAGAGAGACTTTAACAGTGTTGACACTTTTATTTACTAGCTTTTCTAAGATAATTTGCGACATCGTCGCCTCCCTAAACCTCAGACTTTTTTCAAGCTGCTGAGTGCGGGTCAAAAAAAACTAGAGGGGATAACGGGGACATCTGACCGTACATCTTTCAAACAAAAGGAAACAAATGAAAAACAGACAAACTGAACAAACAAAAAATGTTTTTGAATATTTCCATGGCCAGTAACCGGTTGGGTAAAAGGGTTGCGTGATTCTGTTGCTGCTTCTTTATTTTTTAGCTGCTTCCTTCCCGGCACCTGCCGGCCCATAACCGCCGCTCTTTCCTCCTCTGCTCCTGTTTTGACACCAAGCAAACAAGACTTTAACATCTGGGTAAGATAGGGTGGGAAGAGACTGTTAAAGTCTCTCTTCGTTTTTTATCATAATTCGAATTGCTCAGCGGGATGGCTTCGCGATCCCTCGAGCAATTGTAGCAATTATGAGACAAAAAACTTCCGCTCGACTTTAACAGTGAATTCAAAGCGATGGAGTTTGCGACAAAACGGCTTCTGTCAAAGCGATGGTATGGGGCACTTCTCGTCTATAAAAACGCGTAAATAATGATTCCGCGGCCCAATTGCCTGATCTCAGAACCGAGTCTATCGGGATACCCTGAGCTACGGCACGCGACGCGGCCGCTCCTCTGGTTGAGTGGGCGGAAAAATGGCCTCCAAACCTGCCTCTTTCAGTACTAACTTAATCCACCTGCTCACCGTGCTGGCGGATACGTTCTTAAAAGGGGAAATCAGGCCAATGAGTAGATGCTCGTTGTTGCTTTCAGTACGGCAGACGTCCGTCAGGGCTCTGTACGTGCCTAAGCAGTGGACCGGGCAAACCAGTGGGTCGCCCAGCTTTTTTATTTTTACGGACTGTAAAGCTCCAATGCGCTGGGATTTTCTCGGGCGTCCTAGAGTGAAGGTGGCGCCATCTTCTGTAAATTGAACAAAGTCGAAAGAGATTGAGCTCAACTCGGCCGTCCTTAGAAGGGTCGCCAGCGCCAATAACATGGCTAGTTTTCGCGTAAGCCGCGATAGGTCTAAACTCTCGTTAGGACCCCATGATGCGATCAAATCGACCACCTTGCTTACGTCCCATGTTCGGTCATATCTGGGCCGGGGGGGATTGCGGTTTGAAAGCCCTTTCAGAAGGCTGTAGGAGTAACCAGCAGCATGCAGTTCCGTCAGGTACTCTAAAACGGGATTTAAATCAGCCGACACGGAATCCAGACCGCGCTCGAGGCACCAACTGTGCCAATGGTTCCAGGCGGACTGGTAAGCAGATCTTGTGGTCCGGCGCGATCCTTCCAACAGTAAGTTGACCACCGGACTTGAAAGGCCTTGGCCTGTGAAACGTCTCCGCAGAGTCTCCATGCGATTAACCATAACGGCAGGGGGGGAGGTTCTCCGATACTTGACGTCAGCAACTCGACGTTCGGCTTCATGACTAGCGCCACGTCCGTCACTAGCTCCAAAACGAGTGGGAACCACGCCGCGCTGGGCCAATACGGGGTCACCAATACTAATGATGCTTGCTCCCTCCTGATTTTCGCGAGGCTCCTGGAGACCAGACCGAAGGAAGGGAAGGCGTAGGCGCTTAATTCTTTCAAGCTCACGGTGAAAGCGTCGGTCCCCATTGCTCCTGGTTGTGGCCGCCAGGAATAAAACCGCTCCAGTTGTCGGTTCCAAGCCGTCGCGAAAAGGTCTACTTCGCAATCCCATTGCGCTTTCAGCTTCCGGAAGGTTGCTCGGCTCAATAGCCAATCGCTGCAGTCTGGTTTCGCCCGCGATTCTCTGTCTGCAATCGTGTTAAGATGCCCGGGTAAATACACCGCTTGAATTGAAATGCGCCGTTTTTCGCACCAAGACGAAATCTCGCCGGCCACTCGCGTAAGTGAAAAAGAACGCGTGCCTCCTCCTTTATTTACGTAGCACACCGCCGTGCTATTATCCATCTGTAACGAAACAAAAATGTCGGACGCCTTCGCTGTGAAGCATTGGAGGGCGAAAAAGGCGGCCAAGAGCACAAGCTCGTTTATGTGACAGGCGGCTTCTGTTGGGGTCCAAGGGCCCCTCGTTGTCACGCCGTTGCAGGAGACTCCCGATCCACTCAAAGAAGCATCAGAAAAAATTATTAAATCCGGTTCGCCGGGAAACAAAACCTTTCCTTCCGATAGGTCCATGTTACTCACCCACCAATTCAGGTCGGCCTTTGAATGACGAAACCATCGAAATTCCCGTCATTTTTTCTCAACGCGCGGATGAGTTCGCCTTGCACTTTTCTATAGTGAGACTGGGCGAAACGGATGGCCGAATGGCCCAGGCGAAATTCCCCATAACTTTGGCTAAATCTCGCAGCTTAATCCCAATCCTCCCCAGAGCCTGAACGCATAACTTCCGCGTCTTCATCCTTTTTTCTTCCGGCAAAATGAAGGAGAGGGACTGGGCTTCAATGACCATGCCCAAATATTCCAATGAATGGCAAGGTTCTATGAGGGATTTATCCCAATTTATCAAAAAACCGAGCGACAGAAGGAGTTCGACGGCCATTTCTACATCCTCCAAAAGCCCTTTCCTATCTTGATTCAGAAACAACATGTCGTCCAGGTATATAACTACTCTTACCCCTTTTGAACGAAGGGCGGCCATCACCGGTTTAAAAAGCTTTTTAAAAGCCCGCGGTGCTGGCGTAAGGCCAAAGGCCAGACATGTGAATTGGAATGCGGTCCCCTTCCAGCGAAAACGTAAAAAAGGTTGGTGGGTGTGGCACAAGGGAACTGTTAAATAAGCGTCCTTGAGGTCTAGCTTTGCTAACCAATCCCCTTTTTGTAAAAGATTCCTTACTACATCAAGGCCCTCCATTTTAAAATGCTCATAACGGATGTGCCTATTTAGATTTCTTAAATTAATAATGGGCCTAAAACCTCCGTTTTTCTTTGGGATCGCGAAGATGTTGCTGAAAAATCCCGGAGTATCCGTAGCTTCAATGATGGCCCCTTTTTTTAGTAGGCTGGCCACCTCTTCAGCGCACACCGCTTCCATCTGCTGGCCCATTACGCTCTCCGGTGTTTCCGTCTTTTGCAACGGTCGGGATACGAAATCGATGAAAAAACCCCGTTCGACCACGCTCAATATCCAGGGGTCTTTAGAAATTACACGCCACGCATTGCCAAACACCTTTATTTAGCCCCAACTAAATCGGGGCTTAAACTAATAGGAAAAGATACCGGATTTGCTGCATACCTTGTCTGATAGATTATTTTTTCTCCGGTATCCTTGTGCCTTGATGTGCTAGGCTGCTGCTCGGCTCTCTTTTCGGCTGGATGCTGATGAGGTTTCTTCAAGCTCTTTCCTCTTCCTGATGCCGCAACTTTCTGTAATTTCGCGTCTTCATCTGCCGCCTGAAGTAACGCGCTCGTAAAGGAAGGCCCGAAGAGATGGCCCACTTCCGCCGGCGAAAACTTAGATGGGTCTTTCAGAAGGTTTTTAAAACGTGGGTAGACGCTGTTCATCACGTTGGACCTACGGTTCTTTGAAATGTAAAAGTGCGCTTCCGCCCAGAGACGAATGGCGGACTCGAGAATAACGGCCTCCTCCGAGTTCTCCGGGAAGCGATTCCAAAGCGACATTAAAGGTTTGGCCACATCGAGTACCTTAAGTTGAGTCAATTTCCAGATCAGCTCCCACTGATTGATGTATTTGCCGTTCCTGTCCCTCAGAAGCTGCCGTTTGACTACATCGTCCATCTTCGGGCATGTCAGGGAGAAAGTTGCGTCCTCAAAATTCGGGTTGAAAGTGTCCCTCAACTCCTTAGTCGAGGTCGCCGGCAGTCCCACCGACATCCACGAGGCCAGCTGGTCCGTCGCGAATTTTGAAACTGGCAGAATCTGTCGTGGAGCGGGAACCTCCGGATCTCCGGTTGGGGGAGGCGGGAAACGTCTTCCGTCACGCCGCGATGATCGCGATCTTGATCTGCTTCGGCGATGACAGTGTCTATCTTGAGATGAACGACGCCTTCCGCTGCGATCTCTTGAGTCGCGTCTACGATCCCTCGAGTCGCGCCTTCAATCCCTGTCGTACCTTCGGTCTCGGCGTCCTCTTCTATCAGATGATGTAGACCGCGATCGAGAACGTGGGGGCCTAGGCTGAGGTCTCGCTGGCTGTCTATTGTCCATTGCGTTTACTCTAGAGTTTATGGAAATCGTACCCTCACTTTGCACGGTGGGCGTAGGAGAGGGAGGAATTTCCATGAGAAAAAGCTAAAAAAGGTCTGAGGTTTAGGGAGGCGACGATGTTGCAAATTATCTTAGAAAAGCTAGTAAATAAAAGTGTCAACACTGTTAAAGTCGAGCGGGAGTTTTTTGTCTCATAATTCTTTTCTTCCTCCCCGACCGCCACCAATTTTTTTTTTCATTTCATCGAAAAGAAACCAGAAACTTTGCCACGTTCAATGTTGTTCAAAACTTTTTTATTATGCGCTAGTTACAAACGATAGCGGCGGCCTACCACCACCCCTCTTGTGAGACTGATTAAAATCGCAAAAAAGGTGGTGATGGAAAATTGGGGGAAACCTATTAAATTTGCAAACTTTGACCCCTCCCCCCTTCATCCACACTTAACCATTTTCTGTTTCCGTTACTTGTCCTGCTCTTCTAGTTACGTTTTATTGATTTATCGGTATTCAATAGAGAACCCACCGAAATCGGCTTTATTTTAGGGAGGAACCCATGGCCCTTGCCTATGAAATCTGTGTGTGTGTGGGTCTGTCAATGATGGCAGCACTTGTGGGCTTCCCTGGCACTTTCAATCAAAGATTTCCTTTTTGCCTTTGAGTTTTTTTTTTTGAATTGACGAATCGACCGACGACCCGTTGTGCACTAAAGGAAACAGATCTATTTTTAAATTGACGTAGTATTTCTAGGAAAAATTGAGCTTAGCGAGAGATTGGAATATTGACAGACATTTGAATACGTAGATCCGATCGTAATTATCAATCTGGTCTGAAGAAAGAGAGCTAGAAAAAAAAGCTGAGCTTTTCTTAAACGCCATCTTTGTTATCTAGGCCAGATCTATACATGCTTTTTTTTATGAAATGAGCCATCTTTATGTTTTGGCTTCTTCTTCTTTTTTTTTGCAGAGCTGGGAGAGCACTTGTTTTTTTTTAGCAGGCCGGAGAGAGTGGCAGTATTCTATGTTCTTTTACATCTCCAGCAACAGCCGCAAAAAGCTGGAGGCTTCGTGAATCGTGACTCGCAAGACAATGCTCCTAAATCGACTCATTATAGAAAAGCCCCCAACCGATGTATTTTATACGCTATACAACAAATGAAACCGCGGGGTGGGGGGTGAAAATAGTTAATGTATAATTGTTAATTAAAAATATTTATTAATTATGTGTTTTTATAAACTTTTTCACACAGAGATAATTAATCGGCTGGATCCAAGCCTTAAGATCCAAGAGATGAAAACAGTGATCCATACAATTTCGAAAATAACCAAAGCTAAAATGAAACTATACAATAATTCAATTTGTGAATATTGTACTCATCTTGAAGAATTCAAAAGTTCCCAGGCGCTGAACCATCACCAAATGACCGTACACTCAGGACATTTCAAAGACATCACCGAACAATTCTACCATTATGTCAACCTCCTTGCCGATGAACGGTTTCAAATGGCAGTAGAAGAGATTAAAGCCGAGATTGCAGGACAAGAGAAATTTGTCGTATTTCTTAATGCAAGTTTAAAGGTAATATATCTTTAGTCTATAATTTTAAAAAATACTTTATCAAATTACTTTAATTTCAATTAGGCAAAAGTCGAAAAATTAATGGGAGACATGGATGGAAAATCTGGCACCAAAAGGAAACTGCAATCAGGAAAAAAAGAGGAAAAGAAATCTGCAACCACAAGGAAGTCATCGACGGTTCCAAGCAGCAGCAGCTTCAAAAGCAAATGGGTCCCGCTTGAAGTGCCTGAAGTGCCGGTGGTTGCGAACGACTACGAACGTCAACTGTTTCGTGAATCGCAACAGCAAAAGGCTGGGCCGCTGCAGCGATACCCATCGGTTGGAATTAATAGGTCTTCTACACTAACAAACAGCTATTACGGTCATCAGGATCAATTTAATTCAGCTCCAGCTGTGCCAGCCTATCCCACGAAACCTACAACTCCATTCCAGGGCAATAATTGGGCAACATCCACTAGTACTTACAAATCTCCTACAGCAGCGACTTCGATGCCTCCAACGGCCAATACACCTGCACCACCTCCAAGTGGCCAGCCTGTACAAAAATTTTACCAAGTTCCGGGTGCCCAGCCTTTGCAACCATTTCGTCGGTTGTTGAAAAGGGCAATAACAAATAAAAAAATAATAAATGAAAATATGCAACAATGTCATCAGTCCCCGAGCATCCAGCCTTCGCAGCAATTTCATCAACCTCGTCCAAGCATCAAGCCTTCGCAGCAGTATCATCAGCCTGCTCCACCACCGCCTGCAGCAGCTACGATGGATCCTCCCACAATTACAAAGAATGTTTCGCGCTTGGGCTCACAGAATCAACGTAACAGAGTTTACGTCCAGGATACTAGCGTTTCCAGTGGTCGATCTGGTGGATATTTCAACGCTGCGTCGAATTCGCAATTCCAGCAAGTCAATTAGATGGGTTACATGTCCCAGCCACCAGAAACGAATTCGGCGATATTCCAACATACTGGTCAGTTCAACACTCCGTCATCTTACGCGCAACAGGGCGGTTTTCCTAGAAATCAGTTTAACCAGCCTTTACCACCCTCCCTTGGGTCGTTCAATATGCAAAGCGGACAGATGTCTAACGGCGGAGGAATGGATAATGTCCAACAGCCTCCATCTCTTTACAATCCAATGGAACACGCTCAAGCGCCGCAGCAAAAAAGCGCATTTATGCAACCAACATCATTTCCTCCCCCTCAGCCCGCCGGGCCCGTCGTCGTTCCTGGAACTCATCCCATCCTCCCGGCCGTCTTGGAACTGCCCGAAGACGTCGAGGATGCCTTTCTCCACTCTCTCATTCCAAATTTAGGCAAGTCCTGGGAAATTTCATGCAAATTTACGTCAGTTATTTGATTCAATTTTTCTCTTTTTCCGCAACAGACACGAGGCAAATCGTCTTCAGACTGGCCCCAACCTATTCCCTGTATCTGATGGCTCGCTACCGAGCCTCGACTCACTTCCGGGCCGGAAGTGAGTCGCTCCACTATGTCTCTCAACAAGATGGACCCGGTTCAGCAGCAACAACAACGTCGACCACCTCTGCCCCAGACACAACAACAGCAGCAGCAACAACAGGCGTTCCAGGAGCGACTGGTCGACTGGGATCGTCCGCCGTAGTCGCATCGGATGAATTCCAACAGCAGTCCCAGTCTGGCCAACATCAACGACCCCCAGCAACAACAGCAGGCGATGGGCCAAGGCCGTCCTCGCCTCAATTGCGCAACGCCAATTCCTGGTCGGTGCCGGCTCTGCACCACAACAGTGAGCCCAACGTGGGCATGAATCAGTCGCAGGACGGAAATCACCACTTTCAGACGGAGCAGCAGCAACAACAATTCTACGCCCAGCAACAGCAGCAGCAACAACAGCCAGCCATTCCCATTATTCAGCCTTTCGAGGGGTCATTCAATCAAGGAGCAATGCATGCTCCAGTTGATATGATTCAAAACCAACACCACCAGCAGGCGCCTGAGCCAGTCCAGCTCGCCCAAGCCTTGCTTCCGATTCCAAACGAACACTTAATCATTCACGATGTGACGGCCGCTTCGGTAAAACGCAACAATGGCGTCGATGAGTCGATGGATGAAGAAGAATTTTCGCCACGATTGGAGAGACAAAAAAAACCAATCATCCAAAAATCCAAGCAGGAACACACACGCAAATTCTCGAAATTATCCCTTAGTCTACGTAAGACCAATACAGGTCAAGAATATCCCCTCTGCCGCTAAAAAAACACGTAATGAATGTAAATAACGTGTCCCTGGGAAACGGACCCTGGATGAAGAAGACTCATCTTTTTATTTTTTCCCCCTTTTGATGTTTAAGAAGTTTTTTTCCACCAACCTTGTGTTAAATGAATAAGAATACATGTATTACTTTGTCGGCGAATGTTTTGGAATCATTATTATGATCATAAATTTACTAAAATAATCATTATTTTGCACCGCAATTACAAAGACCGGATGACGTTGTTGCGCATCGAACAGGACATGATCGCCCTAGTTAGAGATACCAAACGTACCTGTCAACGCTTTCCGGCCATGTCCTCCTATCACCGAATGCTCGTCCACCAAGTCGCCGCTTACTTTGGCATGGAACACAATGTCGACCAATCCGGTACAGTACCAAAAAAACAATTTTAGCTTGACTGTCAATTTTCTTTTTTCTTATTCAAAATAAGAAAATTTTGGTTCGGTTGTTGACAGATAACTGCGTGGTGGTGAGCAAATCGCGTCACACGCGGTTGCCGGAGGTCGCATTCAAAGAGTATGTTCGTGACGATGTCGTCCTTCCGGAGGAGCCCAACAGGAAATTGAATCCCAAAAGAGAAACGGTCTCGTTCGAGGAACCCGACCATCACAGCAGCAACGGCAGCAGCAGCAACGGCGGCAACAAGTTCACCCGTTCGTTGGAAATCTGAAGTCGGAGCCTGGAAGAGCGTGACTGCGTGCTGGGCATGGACAGCAAAGCAAAGAACCGTGCCTTCCAACCTCAAGTGACGCTGGTCCCAGAAGGAGTCTGCTGTCCAGCAGTCGAAGGAGCCACTACTACGGGAGCCAGAAGGAAGGAAAATCTGTCGGAATCCAACGTCTCCGCTTACGCCACTCCGACGACTTCACGCACAAACAGCGAAGACATCCAGACTCTTCGATGGCCAAAGCGGATGACACAAGGAGCACTTCGCACTAACATGCGCATTCCCAAGGAAATATTTCTTATGTAATATTAATTTTAAAAATTAATACAATTGTTTGATTTCGTCGACAGGTGGATTCGTTCGATAGTCGCGACTTACTAGGCGGCTACGGCAACACTTTAAGTCCGACCGTGGCAAAGTCGTACAGTTTTGGTGGATACACGGCCACTTGCACATCGCACGAGGCCAATGCGGCTGCCATGAGAGGAGGTGATCAAGTCAACGGAGCCTCGGGTATCTATCAACAGCAACACAACGTCAACACCCAACATCATGGCGGACAGAATTATGGCACACGATTTTTATCCAAAAGTTTACAGGCAGCGCAATACAAAAGGAATACTCGGGTAGAGCCTCATAGTTTCCTTGATGCAGCATTCCAGGTATTTGAGCTCAGTCAAGTCCTGAGCGGTAGGCCTAATACACGGCCGATCAGAATCCCCAAAAATGGCATCCACCTCTTCTTGTAACAGCTGCTGTTGTACGGATACATCAGATCGTCAAAAAGCAGAAATGATTAGAGTTTCACACTTGTAAATGAATTGGAAATTACCAGAGGGATCGCTCTGCGATCCCGATAGGTAATTATAATTATACTAGAATGAACGAAGTGAGACCCTAAGGGCGTAGACGAATTATATTTAAGCTCTTCAAAGACAAATACTTAGGTTACCTCGCCCCTTGCAACGCCCCTCTCTCATCAGACTTTTTTCTCAGGACCGACTTGGCGATTGCAATAACACCGGGGTGAATAACCAATTTGTACAAAAAACATCATTTTTTCTCATGAAAAATGTGGGTCAAACATAATAAATGGCAAATTTTCTGTTTCGAAAAGGGAAATAATATATAAACTGAACAAAAATAAAGTGTTGTTTGGGCAAAAAAACGGTTATACTGGGCAAAAAAAAGCTCAAAACTAGTTCAAAGGGAAAGAACATGACTTGACTGCTTGGTAGGGTAACAGAGAATTGTGGTTGGCATCACTCTTGCTTGTCGTTCGCACCACGCCTGGATGAAATCAAATTAAAAAAGAAAAAATCTATGAACTGACATGAAACACAAGCGCGACCCAAGAATAACGAAGTAGGGCGGAGTGGGGGGGAAATAAAGACCCTTAGGGTCTCACTTCGTTCATTCTAGTATAATTATAATTACCTATCGGGATCGCAGAGCGATCCCTCTGGTAATTTCCAATTATACTGACGAAAGTGACTACTTTCGACCCTAAGGGTGATTTTAAAGTTGGTCGCGCGAACCCCCCGCACCCGAATTGAATATTGCTGGTGTCATCGGCGCTATCGCATCTCTCTGGTAAAATCTACCGAATGTAGACGCGCTACTCCAATGCCCAGCTTTAAGAATACGATCGACTGACATGCCGAAAGCCAGTGCCTTAGAGGCCGCCGCTCCTCTTGTGGAGTGAGCTTTGAACAGGGACGTATCAATTCCGGATGAGGCTAGGGCTGAACGTATCCATCCCCTTATGGTGTTCGCCGTAACTTTCCCATGCGGTGAAATAAATGAAATGAAAAGCGAATTAATATTTGTATCGTTGCGATGGGTTGACGTCCTGTCGACGTATACCCTGACCGCTTCGACTGGACAACACGCCGAATCCGGAAGACCCGGGATAACGATTGATTGTAGTGGCCCATTGTGCTGCGCTTTTCTGGGTTTCAAAAGAGTAAACGTAACCCCGCTATTTGAAAAGATTATTGACGACAGATTAATGGAGGCCAGTTCAGAAACTCTCAGCAAAGAAGCCAGAGCCAACAACATGACAGTTTTTCGCGTTAACACCGAGATTGCGAGACTGCGATTTTCGCCGAGCGCCGATAAATAATTAATGACTGCGTTAGGGTCCCATGTACAGTCATATCTTGGTTTTGGGGGGTTAAGGTTGTAGCACCCGTCCAGGAGATTCTTCACTAGCGGGTGAATCCCCACCGGATTGCCGTTGAAAGGCGGAACTGTTTTGGAGAGCATCGACCGATTGATATTAATAGTGCTATAAGCTTTGCCTGATTGGTACAAGTGCGCTAAAAACTCCAACACTGAGTTTAAAG
This sequence comes from Daphnia pulex, assembly GCF_021134715.1. NCBI lineage: Eukaryota > Metazoa > Arthropoda > Branchiopoda > Diplostraca > Daphniidae > Daphnia > Daphnia pulex. Next base: position 2,124,498 of record NC_060021.1, on the reverse strand, counting down.
ATACCGACAAGGGATTTTCACCCCGTTGAAAACACCAATGACTCCAGCCCCTCCAGGCTGACTCGTATGTTGAAAGTGTTGAAGTTCGGTTGCTGGCCACAAGAAGCTTGACCAATGGTTCCGAAAACCCCTTCCGGCGGAACTGTCTCCGGATAATATCCAAACGGCTAATTGTAAGGCCCCGGTTTTCAGTAGAGGGTGTGGCTCGCCTTTGGGTGACACCAACAGGGTCGGGACGGATGTAGAAGGAGAGGAACGTCGCATGTGAGTTCCAACAGAATTGGAAACCAAGGCTGCGCCGGCCATACTGGACAAACCATAACGGTGTTAGCTAATTCCCTCCTAATTTTCTCGAGGCAATTTGGGATTAAATTAAATGGAGGAAACGCGTAGCCCAAAATCCCCCCCCCCCCAATTGACTGAAAAGGCGTTGACGACCGTCGACCCAGGTTGTGGCCGCCATGAAACCAATTTTGGAAGCTGGGCATTCCAGAGAGAGTTAAACAAGTCGATCTCGATGTGCCAAATGTCCCGAATTTTCCCGAACACCACCTGATCTAACTTCCAGTCGCTCGAATCGGTGTCGGATCGTGACTCTTTATCCGCTTCGATATTAAGCTCACCCGCCAAATGAGCCGCTATGATTGTGAGTTGTCGCTGCTCACAAAAATCTGCCAGTGTTTTGGCTATCTTAGTTAGCCCCGCCGACTTCGTGCCCCCTCCCTTATTAATATAGCATAGCGCCGTGGAATTATCCAAATACATTTTGACAGAAAGCCCCCGTGAATCTTTAACAAACGATTGCAGGGCATACAGGGCGCCGAGGAGTTCGAGGCTGTGAATGTGCATTTAAGTCTGATCTGCCGTCCATGGTCCCCGCGTCGTAACTCCGTTGCAAATGGCCCCCCCCCTACTAACACAGCGATGTACCATGGATATGACTGAAGCGTACTCCCAAGGATAAGGGAGATACAAACAGCATATCCATGGAATGCTTCATGTTTATCCTTATTTCCCCTTCCCCGCACGTACCATTTTTATGTCCCTTGAAAATACCGGTTTGTGTATACACAGTATCCTTAAATAACATCCATCTTTGGATATGATTTCTGTTAGAAAATAAAAGATAAAAGTCTGACCCGAGATTTGAACTACTGACCTTCAATCCCGTAGCTCACCTCTCTAACCACTTGACCAACTATTCATACAATTTAGTAACAAATGTTTGGTAGTAATGGAAATTGAGATATTTTTTAGCTTTTTCGTCCACTGTGTACCTAATATGGTTATACTGTGATGCACATTCTGTGTATGTACCAAGTGGTATCACAACAAAATCATTCCCCCGGGTATATTACTTTGACGTACAATCAGTATGTTAATGAATATACGCTGGTGGATCTACGATGAATATTCTTTATTTGATCTCATTCTGGATCCGAATAAATTTATACCTACGCTATACTACCGCCCCCCAATTGCGACCTGGATCTATTCATCCCATATTTATCTACATCTTACATAAAGAGGATTGGCCGTGTTAGTAGGGCCAGCTCGTCATCGAAGCATCCGAATAAATTTCTAAATCTGGAATCTTCGGAAAGAATTCCTTTCCGTTGACTTTCTCTAGATTAGCCACCCACCATTCCAAATCCAATCTAGATTCAGGGGAGAGGCAACACCGTACATTGAGGTTCCCGAGCGCTTTTTGCGATTCAACTATATAAAATCGCTGCATACTTCGGTAGTGCGATTGGGCGAAGGGAATAGTAGGGATGGCCCACGTGAAGTTCCCTAAAATTGACACCACGTCGCGCAAAATAACCTGCCCGCTAGACAGAGCTTTTTCACACATTCTTTTAACATCCTGAACCTTTGAGGCCGGAAGAGCGAACGATAGTTCGACGGAATTCATAGCCATCCCCAGATATTCCATAATTTTGGATGGCTCCAAAACGGACTTTTCCCAATTAATCAAGAAACCCAACTCCTGTAATAAATCCAAGGCAATCTGGAGGTCAAAATTGTTCGTTCAAAATTAGGAAATCGTCAAGGTAGACGACCAAGCGTACGCCCCTTTTTCTTAAAAAGACAACCACCACCCGTAACAACTTAGTAAAAATGCGCGGCGCAGGGGAGAGACAAAATGCCATACAAGTGAACTGGTAAATCCGCCCCCTCCATGCAAAACGGAGATATTTTTGTTGCAAGCAATGTACCGGGACCGTCAGGTATGCGTCCTTAAGGTCAAGTTTGACGAACCAGTCCCCTTCCCTTACCAAATATCGCACCGTCTCCAAGTTTTCCATTTTTAAATGTTCGTAAACAATGAACTTATTAAGTGGTTTAAGATTGACTATCGGTCTAAATCCATTCCCTTTTTTCGGAATACAAAAGAAGGAACAAACGAACCCCTCCGACCCATCAATCACTTCCGTAATGGCTTCTTTTTTTTAAAATACTAGTAACCTCGGAATCGCAAACTGTCTGCATTTCAACTGACATTGCGACTTCGTAAAGCCGTGATTGCTGGGTCGGTCGTGACGAGAAATTAATGACTAATCCCTCTGACACCGTTCTCAAAACCCAGGGATCCTCCGATACCATAACCCAATTCTTTGCAAAATCCCGCAGTCTAGCGCCAACTTTGACATTCTCTGCATTACATAAGGAGGATACAGAGAGGGAAAGGGGAGATAACTCGTACCTTCTGCTTGCCCCACCGCGACCGCGGGGTCCCCGATGATCCGACAAGGCTCTCCGGCCACGTCCTCTGCCCCGCTCGACCGGTTGATACTCGAAAAATTGGAGCTGACGGGCGGGTGGCTCTGACTGCCCCCGTCTGGTTGAACGGAACGGATTCCTCCTCTCGCGGGTCGCGGCTGCTACCGCTAAATCCCGCTTCGCCAACGTCTCGTCCGGGTTCGCTTCTTTCAGCATAAGCTCCAGGAAATTCCCGGTAAACAGGAGCTCCTCCTTCCCGGTTGTGAAGACGCTATCGTCTTTAAGCAAGTAATCGACTCTGGGATCAGTTACGCTGATAACTGCGTCCCGTCGCTTCTTGGAAACGTGCGCATAAGCTCGGACCCACTGTTGTAACGCGGCTTTGATCGCTCGGCCCGCTAGGACCGAGTCCATGATTTTAAGTTGTGTCTTTACCAGCGCCTCTTCTCTCGCACTAACGATCTTGAAAAGGCCTTTCTCCCGTGCCCGCCGACTCATAAAGCCGTCCAGTTTTGGTGGCATGAGTGAAAAACCGTGCTCTTCAAATGACAAGGGAAATTCTTTTGAGGTCTGCAATGACTGTTCCGTAGATACCCCGTTAACTAGTAAGGATGAAATTTCTTCACAAATCTCTTTTGACACTAAATGAGGGATATCGGTTGCGACTGACTCGCCCTGCGTTTTGGAACCCAAACTTTGGCCCTTCGTTACTAACAAGGGAGTCGCTTGGTTAGAAGTGCTTGGTACGGGCTCCTCAGCTCTCGAAGCTTTCGGATTAGACTTCTTCACCAATGCTTTACCTTTACTTGTCCCCGACGCTACCTGATCTGCACCCGGCGGGTTTTTTGGTAACCATTGGCGACCTGTCTCTGCCTGTCCGTCCTCCTCTTCGTCCTCCCACTCGTCGTAGCACTCGTCTTCGTACTCGTTAAACGTTGGATAGGATCGAGGATCATAGTTGTGGCGAAAAGGATCAGCGTGATCGGGATAAAACTGGACCTGCGGCCTACCACGTGCGTAATGATAAGGATCTGGAACGTCGTGTCTTCTCAAGGGGGATCTCTCTCGATACTGGTCGTAATCTTCGCCATAATGAGGATAAGGAAAATCTGGGTAGTCGTAATCGAAACGATAGTCAAAACGAGGATCACGATTAGACATTATACCCCGGCCTACGTAAACCACAAGAGAGAAATCACACTGATCGAACTTAAACTTGAGGAAATAAGAAAACTGTGTCGTGAAAATGAACTTTTTGCGAAACTAGTTTCTATGACCTACTCTGTACAAGAGCTTAAAAAAGTCTGATGAGAGAGGGGCGTTGCAAGGGGCGAGGTAACCTAAGTATTTGTCTTTGAAGAGCTTAAATATAATTCGTCTACACCCTTAGGGTCGAAAGTAGTCACTTTCGTCAGTATAATTCTAAATTGTTTCAAACGTACTTGGTGATCACGATTCTTTGCAATCATGTAGAGGAACCAGGTAAAAGCCAAAGACGTTGTTTGACTCTGAATTGTCGAGCGTAATATAAATAGTTTGATCAGAACGTCAGAGATATTATAAACACATTGAGTCTTATAATTATACCGCGCCTAAGAATGCACTGACTTCGTCTTTTATGTCACTGTCACTAAAATGATCTTTCCCCAAGTCTTTAATGAGCATATCCAGGAAGGGCTATTTCTTTTCTAATGAGATTATAAGGAAGGAATAACAGAATAATATAGGAACCATGTATGAATATATTATAAATGCTTACTTGGTTCGTCATCGTGTCCCTGCATTTCACCATCTTCAGCTTCTATTGAGTTGTTGTTATTTACCTTTTCCATATCACGTGTTGATTTATCTGCTAACTCCTCGTCTCGTTTCAATAATTCACGACGATCGTTGATAATCTTTTTCGACATAAATAAAAAAATTTCAAGAGCGTTTCATTTGTACAAGTCCAAGTATAGGCGCTAATAAAGGCATTTGAATTTTGAATTTAAAATAACCGTATTGCAGAACTCGTGAAGTCCTTTAACGCAACGCGCATTTCCGCGACCCGGCGAGGTTAATTTGAAAAACCAATTCATTCTAACCCAGGGTTTAACAATGCGTTGTTGGAAAATTCTTTCAAATCTGAGACCGGTATTTTAGTTTAATAGATGAATCAAAATAAAAAAAAAAAAACAAACAAACTAAAAAATGAAACTTTACTCGGCAAGGTTGTCAAGAAAAAGTGACTTTTCTTCGTTTTTCAATGTTTTTCTTCCCATAAATGTAGCTGATAATAGTAACCGAAACGCTTGAATATTAGTATTATGAAAAATGAATTGAATATAGAATTACATAGCTAATAATTACCACATATAATATCGAGAGTGCATCGTGACATTATAGGGAAGACGTCAATCTCCCCACCTTTGTTGGTCTCAAGAGCATCTTCAAATTCTTTTACACACTCTTTGCTTTTGTCGTTAATGGCTCCCATGAATGTGTTGAGAATCTGAAAGTGAATTGCTGGATTGATGAGTCGACGATTTTTCTTCCACCGCTCATCTGTACATAAAAAGATGCCAAATGAAAGTCATTTATGAAATGTGATATTTCAGTTCTCACTTAATGCCACAGGCAATCCTTTTCCAAAAAAAGGAGTGAAGATATCATACTCGCCCGGTTTCATAATGAATTTGTATGTTCCCAAAATGGGCTTCAGAATTCAAAAATTCTTTTAATTATGCGCAGGAAAGATTTAAGACATTGTTGGTAGCTTATATACTTCTAATAACTCGGGTGCGGTAAGGAGTATCACAGGGCGTAGGGTGAACCATATCCGGTATATGCTTCCATACTTCTTCAACCAGTGGCCACTAACAATGTTCATAATCAATACGTTTGTCTTTGGCTAGAGCGCAGTCTGGAGGAGGCAATCGATCATTAGTTCCGCGGGATCCCGCACCGAAAACTGGAATCGACGTAATAAGTTGGCTGAAACTACTTCAGCAACTTATTAACTATAGCAAATGGATGACGGCCATCGCTGTTCTCCGGAAGAAAGCGTTCCGGCTTGAAAGCTTCCGGGTCGGGGTAAACTTTGAGATTGTGGTGCATTCCATGAACCATGAACCATCATTCCTATTGTGACTCCCTTAGATAAGATATACCCACCTTGACAGAAAATTCAACTTAAAAAAATATTACAAGCCAAATAATATTCGGAGACCGGTATTTTATTTATTTTGTTTGATATACAGTAGATGAATAAAAAAAACAAAAAACAAAAAATGAAACTTTACCCGGCAAGGTTGTCAAGAAAAAGTGACACACTGTTCTGCAACCGACGCCGTTTGTCATGTTGAAAACTTATGTTGTATATTAGTAAACTTATGAATATAAGTTTTCATGAGTTTAACATGAGTTTAAAAATTTATAAATTAACCAAGGCGGGACTCGAACCCGCAATTTTCGGATGTCAACCTCAACCAACTTTTAGAAGTCCGACGCCTTATCCATTAGGCCACATGGTCTATTAATCTTAAAACGCGTCTCAATCCAATACAAACGTTAAAATTGAAATACAAATCTTTTGTATAGAACTCTACATGCGAGTTTGCAGTGTCGTTTTACTGGTTTTTGCATTAACCACCGGTATTGACCTAGAAATGAAGGTCATAACCATCACCGCTGGTCACTTGGGCCCTTCCTACTTTCCTACGGAAGCGCATCTAGAGCACAGCCACACCTTAACTATATTTAGGAAAGGAAAGTAAAATGAGGAAGACGTACGTGATTCTACTAGTTCCTCTTTCTATAATGCGGAAGACCAAGATTATGTTTAAGGGTTTCCAACCTTGCTGGAAGGCACAGAACGGCGCACCACACCAAAAGGAACGAAACTGTTTCGTATAAAAGCTCCGACATGTTGCAAACCAAATCAGTTCACTCTTCTCCCTCTTCCGCGCTCCAACAATTTTTAAAGCGAATCGACATGAAAACCTCAGTAAGTTTTAATCAACTTAACAATTTATAATCTCATAACTAATAGGGCGGATGGAATTTTTTGTCACGTTTTCCTAAGGTTGTCGTCGTCGTCTTGATGGCCTGTGCCGCCGTCTCTGCCCAGATCCCGGCCGGTTGGAACTACAATCCATTCCTTTGCTACCCATTCACCGCACAACCAGCGCCCGTCCAGGAAACAGCCGAAGTTGCCGCCGCCCGTGCCGCTCACTTGGCAGCCCACACTTCCGCCGGAGGATCCGTCATCAGGGTGGTCGCCGTTCAACCTGTTCCTGATGTTTGGGGACAACCAGCAGGTGCCGTTTTGGACACTCCCGAAGTTTGGGCCGCCAAAGTTGAACATTACCGCGCCCACTCGGCCGCCGCCGCTGCCAACGGAGTCGTTTCGACTCTTGTGCCTCTTCCGGTGGTCAGTTGGGGAGTCCCTCAACCCGTCCAAGACACTCCCGAAGTAGCAGCTGCTCGTGCCGCCCACTTGGCAGCCCACGCCGCCGCCCGCGGTAAAAGATCCGTCCAGCAGCAGGACACACCCGAAGTGATGGCCGCCACCCTCGAGCATTACCGGGCCTACAACGCCGCCGCTGCAGCCAACGGAATCATGGCCTACCTGCCCGCCAGATACGCCAACATGCCATTCGGTATGCCCCAACAGGTCCAGGAGACTCCCGAAGTGGCCGCAGCTCGTCGTGCTCATTTGGCAGCTCACGCTCACGCCGCCGCCCGAGTAGCGAAAGTGGTGGTTCCCGTTCAGCCGCTTCCATCAGCGGTGGTCGTTGATGCTCCCCCTCAACCCGTCCAGGACACCCCTGAAGTTCACGCCGCTAAAATGGCCTTTTTCCGCGCCTTTCACGAAGCTGCCGTTCGATCTGGTTAAACTCAATGCCCGTTGTGCTGTGTAGATATGAAATTGTAAATTAGGTCATTTTCAAATTGTGTTTGTCGAGAGGAGAATAATAAAATTAACTTTTCAAATATACTTCTTATTTTTAATCGTTTAAGCTAAAAAAGGCAGCCTTATCTGCTTAATAATACTCGTCGTTGACACCAGGATTGGTATGTATACAACGAGGAAGATGGACTGCCTCACTATAAATTTTCTTAGCGAGGTCGAACTTCGACCGGCTGCAGCTAACGAATTTTTACTGAAGTTCTTAGAAAAAAACATTGCGAATAATCCTTTTAGATAAAGGCGATTAAAGGAACAAACTAATGGGTGGGCGCAATACCGGTGATTTAATTGATTCAATGTAAACCAAAAGATAAGGCTATATAATTATTATTTTCGCATGATATTCTAAATTGCATTTAATCAAACATTGTTCAAAAGCAATGAATTTTCATGGATTATTTAATTAAGCTAAAAGATGGAAGAGCCTATTGCCACGATGCTATCTCGATCATGCCTTTCCGATCATCACAGCTATCGATCATTGAGTCCGACTTTCTGCTAAGTTCTAATTTTATTTTAAAAAAGAATATGCAAAATGAATTCAATTTTGATATTTCTTTTTGAAATATGATTGTAAAATGTTGAGAATATTAAAAACAATAATTATTTGGAGCTAGTTATTTTATCAAATTGAAATTTTGACGGAAATTGTGGTTACTTTACCCTTGCGCATGAGGCAGACCACTTCCTACATCTATATAAAGGAATGCAGTTGTGCGTATGATTATTCAAATATTCAGCAATTAAAACTATCGAAAAATGAATATTATTCTGACAACTATCAAACTGTTTTTCATCAGAATGATGTCTTTGGTTTTTTTCGCCTTGCCTACTGCATTTGATTACCTTTGGGAGGCATTTTCAAACTACTTTCTTGAGAATTTCGCGGTGTCACCATCACCTATCGTCACTGGATCCGAATTAACACCAGCATCAAACGCCACAACAACCGAGGTGGCCGAACTCGAATTTTGCCCTTGTTGCGAGGAAGAATACATAAATCGAATTCTCTTGAACCAGCTGGAACTTGAAGTACAAAAGGTATCTGAAGAAAACCAAAAGAATCGTCGGAATGCGACTGAGCCAAATTCGGATAGTGATGAGGAATCGAACGTCGAGCCATCAACCCAGACCCAAGACAACAACGAGGTGGAAGCGGAATCTCCTTCCATATCCGAGTCTTCTGAAGTAAAACCATCAACGGATGAGACCCATACCGAGTCAAATAGCATCATTGGGGCTCCTTTAATTCCGGACACTTTTGAAGATCCCCATGACTGTTGCGCTACTTGTTCACCCATGCCAGAAGCAACTGATGCAGACCAAGGAACAAACAACGGCCGCAATACCAAGGAGACAAGCGATTGAACAAACTTGTAATGGCCCTCATTTTCTATGTTTCTCATTTCGTCAGTCGTTAACGACTTATTACTTCTTCTGTCAATTTGATTAAATACACGTCATTTGATACAGCAATTTTACCATATCTTATTTTATTTTTTTCTTTATATTTCGCCAAAATATTTCTGCATCTTCAAATCACGCCTTATTTTAGCTATCCATATGAAGGTAATAAAGATGCGATTCAATTGAGTGTGTACAGTACTTTATTCGAAAAGAAGGGTAATTCGAATTTCGTCATTTCCTTGTGTGAAATACCCGAGCGTCACGTAATTCTATCAATTTTCACTGACGTGAAACAAGTTGCCTTTGTTTTGGATACGGTGAGCCCATCACCCATAATTTTGCAATTCACCGAAGTGCAGTCTTTGAAATGTTCTGTCACGAATCATCACTGTGTTGATTTGTCCGACCCTGCTAAATGCATGGTGGCAGTGCAGGGGAGCAAGGCTGTTCAATCACCAAGAGGCCTTGAGGTAAAATTTAAAAACCGTAATCATGGAAACTTCAGATCCAATCGAAAACAACCTTGGTGAATAGAGCTCCAAGTCGAAAAATCAAATTTGGTTTATTAAAACTAGTTTCACACTCTTACAGAACACTCTTAGGTGATCGTGTTATTTTAGTTTTCCTGCTGCAAAGCGATGAATACAATTTATACGACTAAAACTTGTTGCCGATTAAAAACCCATTATTTATTCACATGGGAGTCCAGCATTTTCGTAAGAGCCCATTCCATATTTTAGCGAAAGAGTAAAGAGAAATAAAAATGGCCGCCTTTGAGGGGGAAAGGTAGGCTTTATTTAAATTTTCGTATTTCGCGCCTTTTCTTTGTTCTCAATGAGAAGGTTGAGTCACCAAAATATTCTTTGATCTTTGTGCCTTTCTCTCCTTTCCATTGGCTGCCTTTCTGGGTTCTAGCGAAGAATTTAATTTAATTCTGAAGGTCTTGGGGGCGACGGGGCGTTAAAGTTTAGTTTGGTTCGAGATGTTGTCAGGAAAGGATGTTAGACTGACTTAGTTAGACTGTAGATTTGCAACGTGTGTAACTGTGTATACTGTTCCAGTTCCCGCCATTGCTGAAGCCCCACAACAGAATGCTAACTCTAAAGATTGTTACGTGAACACTTTGAGGAAGTTTCCAATCTTTCACGATTTGGCTGGAATTGAGGTATACTAATTTGACTCTCGTAAAATTCAAATCCAGTTTAGTTGAATGACGTAAGATTTATCTATTCATGTGACGTTGAAATGTTTCGACTAGCTCAGTATGGCAGTATATGTTCATCAGGAAAAGGGGCTTCAAAAGAATTTGTTTTTTCAGTAATTAGGTGCATGTTGGATGTCGAAAGTGGAGAAAGAGAAACATCTCATTTTGTAATAGATTTCTAGAAACGAGTTATGTATTTGTACTAGACAAGAAAGCGATCTGTGAATAGTTATTCCAAAAGGGCACATTTCTTGAATTTCATTTTACAGTATCGGGTTTCCAACTTGTGTTTGTGGGGCAGTTTGCTTGTAATGTGGGTAAATTTGCATCACTTTAACTGTAATAAATCCCTCCCAGGGAGATGGTGCTCCTTTAATTGACCTCTTTATCCACTATGATCTCCTTTTTTGTTTTAAATGTCTGTCATCGTCCGTAAATCTGAGCCCTATTGTTTCTGTCCATTCGATGGTTGCTCAAATGCTGGACGGGAGAAAACTAGAAGCAAATCAATTTAGGTTCCAACATTTCACCTTTTACTTGTGATGTTTATTTTCAGTGTGTACTGTAAACAAGCCTTGCAAGAACCTGGCAGAAACCTGGTGGCAAAAACTTGATTACTTTATTCAAATTTATTCTCCGGCGTTTTAGAAAAAATTCGAGGATCCACCAAACCAAATGGAGCCTGTGGTTTTGACTTTCAGCAGTCGAGGCGAAGATCAGCTCATCCTGGCGGACGCGTTCAGCCGACGACTTCATTCCGCTCTCCTGAATCCCGTAAACGACTATAGTCACCAGCCAACGACATCGTTCGACAAACCAGGTAGGAACCTCTTTTTTCGCTTAGGCAGGCCACTGTGTTGAATTCTGTTTGTATTCACCCGATTTTATGTTAACTGTAAGTCGAAACGATACTGTCGAAAACAAGAAGCAAATTAGACGAGCTGAAATGAACCGAGTTTGTAGCCGATCGTGAGTGGGCAAAGGGAACTAGATTCAGCTACTGTTTTTCTTAGCTTTTTTGTTGAGCCAGGTGGGTTGAGTGTGTATCCAGTAAGGCCAAGAAATTCAAGATTAGTTTATCCAAACAGCTAGACTATTTTTTCGTGTGTCATTTTTTGTTTTGTTCTAATAGTTTCTCCATTAGAGATGACTGTTGTGGTACTGACCGGATAGTTGAACTCCTGTTCTCCCCTGTTGTGCAGTCATGTCGGGCTTATAGGGACTAACAAGATGGAAGACTCATTTTTACCTTTACCGTTTCTGTGGGCCAACAAACAGACCTGTCGTGAGGAAATAAACCTAGTCCACGCTATTAAATTGTAGTAGAAAAACGTCGTTCCAAACCTTTGAATGGTCTTAGGATTTTCTTCATTTTCGATGGCAACTTTTTTTTTTTTGTTATTTCGTTCCTCAATTCCCCAAATATTTCTTGTCTCGATTATCCCTTTCAGCTCGTTTATGCCGTGTCAGAAAATGAGGAACTAGACTGTAGTTGGCATCATCGGCACGAGTAAAAACATTTTCGCTTTCCAAGGACCCTCAACCGCCCTCCACTACCAAATATTTTGTCGCGTTCGACGACATGTTTCGTAGTTACACCTAGTTTTACTTAGTCCGTATATGAAATTGTCACTTTTTCGAAGCTTTTGAAAGGTCCATTACAAATCTTATCTAATTCTGTGTGTGAAGTCTTGTCTTTTGTTTTGCTATTCCCCGGCTATTCCTAGGAAGTGACATAAAAGTTTGACGAGTAGGGCGGTAAGATCTGACAGTTGGAAGTAGTGCAAGAATAGCGCCCCTATTACAATCCTGCACTAAATGTGTATAGAGTCTTTCCGTATGTCCCAAAGATTTATTCCCGTTAGGCGCTTGTAGACAAGGCAACAATTTTTCACCATGATGTTTTTTGGTGATAATTTACTTTGCGATACATAATCTGTTCCCCCTTTATTTTTTAGATGTTAAGCCACTGGTTAACAGCCAAGTTGGATCGGATACTGACTTATCGCAGGTCAGGTCAATATTACGTCTATTTAAATTTCGAGTCTGCCATTCGCAGTCGTAATCATTTCCCTTGGCAAAAAATCCCCGCGACTTATTCAATTTGACGTCAACCTACCGACTCGATTCGGATTTCTTCGGCAAAATGTTTTACGGCTTCCAGTCTGAACGTTTAGAATCCGCCCAACCGCCAAGTGACGATTTGACTAATTAATACGGCGTCAACATTACCGCCAAGACGAAATTGGCTGCTTGATTTGTCACGAGATTTGTCAGCAATTGCCAGACTATGGTTAATCAAGAGGGGGTATTACGTCCGGGAACTTGGTCGAAACATTCCAGTCGATGTATTTGGGAAGTGTCTGGAGAATCACAAATCGTGTCTGAGAAAGAAAGATGCCAGCATTCAGCCGCTTTATTACGTTAAAAGGGAGTGCGACGAGGAGCGGGATTATTTGTTTTACCTGAGCTTTGAAAATTCTTTTTGTCCGGATTACGTCGAGGAAAAGTTTTACAGGGCTGTCGAAATGGGAACTGTTTCTGTCGTGTTTGGAGGTGTGAATTATTCCTTATTCGCTCCGCCGCATTCATACATCAACGCCCGTGATTTCCAGACGCATAAATTGCTGGCGAAATATTTAGTTAAATTAAGTCAGAATCTCGATCTTTATTCTAAATATTGTGACTGGAGAGGAGAGTTTAATTTGAAACGAGGTTATAGTTGGTGTAAACTTTGCGATATGCTCAACGATCCCGTGGCGGAAAGGAAAAGTAGTCATTGTGAAGTGGTTTTTTGATGAAAAACCTTGTGAAAATTTTCACTGGACTAACAATACAATTAATTAAATTGAATTGTTTGCGCTTGGTTCGGATTTCAGTTGATCATGTTGACTGTGTTTTATCTGTCTTTGATTGACGTACGATTGCACCATACAATTTGCGCATTTTTGGTCGAATGGGAACTTCCGCTATGTTCGCAAAGCTTCAAATTATTGCAGAAGCGTCTGGTCTCGTGTTATCTGTTGCTAAAAACGTGCCAAATCTATTAATTTAACCTCTTTATCTTTGGTTAATGCGATTGCCGATTTTACAATTCGCTATATTGCTACTGATCTTCGATTGCGACTACTTATGTTAATGTAGTTTCGTTAAAACTGTAAATATCTCTTAACCTTTTTATCAATTTCATTTTGTTGAGTTATTCCGATGCGTCTTTAATGTCCACTCACGATAGTGACAGAAATTGGGCCTCGCCTCATCTTGAGATTTCGTTTTCTGAAATCGATTTTTGGTCAATAAAAAGCAATCAGTAACCATGACACTAGTGCTGCGTGTGGGAGTCGTGCGTCGATTTAATTTCCGGTGGGTCGTGAATCATTGAGTGTTTTGGTAGATCCCAACCAATTTTCATTTCACCTTAAGACCCCCATATCGAAATAGTCCGGCGTTTTAGTGCTGTCTAGTTACATGTTCTCATCCATTCTGTGCCCAATGAAACGCCTTTTTAAGTGCAAGTTCGTGATATTTTTGTCCCGTAATGTCTCGCGTAGTACCGACTAGTGCAATACGCATTCAAGTTCGATTATTTGTTTGTCTTGTTCCACTGGATTTCATTTCTACAGCCGTAACTTTTAATTTAAGTGTATTTAGACTAGATGCTCGCATACACGATAACCCTAAATATTTGACAGATGTGAATCTTAACTAATGTCGATTACATTTTTTCAAGTAAATTTTTATTCCGCTATATCCTTTCCGTGAGTTTGCCATTAGAAAATCGAATGACGCACAAGGCAAACTACATGTTTCATAGTATTCTTAGGCTATTCATTTTCATTTTTAAATATTTTTTTTAATTCTCTCTTTAAATTCTTTTCTTAGTCAAGATTTTTCGTCAAGTGTGTTGCATTTAGCAGCCAATTGAATTGAAACCCTTCATTCAAATGTGAACCTCCTTCTCCTTCCGTTGACACGCGCGTACGGAAATTATTTTTTCGACGAGGAAAGCCAAAATTGAAAGGCTCAACCCAACCAATAAAACTAAAAATGCGCCAGTCAAATTATTCAGGGAAAGAGGGGAAAGTTTCGTTTTCTTGCTTCCCATTTTGGGTTTTCCGTTACATTGCGGAGGCATCGGGCGGAACCAGGTATCCCAGTAGTTGACCAGCCCAGCTTCTTGTAGTTCCAGTATCCTTTTTACATCGATGCAGAATTTATGAAAATAAAAATTACTTCAAGTTGTTCTTGCTTACCCTTGGCTTAGAGTTGACGTGTAGGGATTGTTTTTCGGTAGGCCGAACGTTACCATGATGCCGCCGAATGTTTCTGTTGTCATTTGCCAAATGCATTTCCCTGTCTTTATAAAATGTTTTCGAATTTCGTCCTTCAGGTAATTATTTGCCTTATAGTTTAAATGACGAATAGAAAATGCTAACATTCCGTTTTACAAACCAAACATTTTTACCTCAGCGAAGACGTTTCTCAGTCCTGGTTTGACAGATTGAATGCATTCAGACGGCAACGTGCATCGAGAATTTGGCAACGAGTCCAGTCTTTTTCGTAATGTCAAATATAGTCCCGTCTCATTAGCTGTCTGTGTCGGGTTATAATTGAGAAATTATTGTAGGTATGGTTTCAATTTCGGTTATAACATGCCTGTAGAAGGGTATTTGTGTAACCGGATTCTCTGACGTATAAATTAATGTCGTTGCTGTTAATTATGTCGTAGACCGAGTTAATTAGCGGAAAATAGATTGGCGTCACGACGTAAGTGAATAGGATCGACGTATATGCTTGGACGAAAAAGAAGGCGGCTAGAATCCAGACGCCAGCAACTAGTCGATAGGGTAATCTTTTCGATGGACAAGCTCCACCTATTTCAAAAAGTTCTGTGACCTCTCTATAAAAACAAAAATAGCGATATTATAAAAACCTTGTGAAAGTAAATTCCCGAATACGTAGAGATATTGTTTTCCGCTTCTTCCTTTCGTGATTATTTTTTCAGTCGGTTGGTTATCGGTGGTTCTTAATGACGCTTCGAGTGCGGATCGATATTCCAAGTGGCGCTGGATTAAATTTAAAACTGCGATGACGAAAACGATCGATATTCCAAGTCCCAGCCATAGCTGATGAACGATTAATAAATGTTGCTGAGTACGAAAAAATAGAAACCAATTTAATGCGTCACACCTGCCAGTGAAACGGTTTGATGATGGCGGTGATGTTGGCCGTTTCATCCGGTACGGGAATGAGGAAAGCGGACGAGTCGTAAGCCCAGGGAAGTGTCAAATCGACGACTTTATTCCGCTGGAATGTTGGTACCAGATCGTGGACCAGCAAATCGCATCGCTGTGATAGATCACATAATTCTTAATAAAATTCTTTTTTAAAATTAACCCCGCTTAACTTGATCCAGCAAATAATTAAAAAGTCCTTTTCCGTTTTCTAATGGCCCCAGCGTGTAGTCCGTCACTCGGACCATCTCGTACCTAGTCGGAGTATGAAAAATATTTGAAGTTGATCAAATGAATTTCTTTGAATTAGTTACGTGAAATTAAAACGTTTCGACATGCATTCCAATAGCACTGCTCCTTTGAGTGGTCCAATTAGTCCTTTGGGGTTTCCGCTCCAGAGTGTCTGCATCAAAAAATATTTTTTGTTATATCTATTGAATGTTGTGGAAAAACTGATGAATGATTTTTTTTTTCTTTAACCCAGATGACGCGGAGGTGTTGGCCGTTGAGCGGATTGGGCGTCGATGAGAAACCGTGAATGTAAATAGCGAACCAGGTGTACAGCAGTAAGAAAGGTAAATAGGACATTGCGAGTCGTATAGTAGAGATTGATCTTTGTCGTAGGATCTCTGAAGTGCAACTACCTGAGAACGTTGAAAATGCAAATCTATTAATCGAGTGTTATCCTAATATGTGAACAATGTCAACTGTTTGTTGTGGAAACGGGAAGGCCACTGTATGTATAAACTCTAAAAGGCGCACGTTAGGATGGCCTTTCTGTCACGTGGAGATAATGCAAATGTCGTTAAAGTGAAGTTGAAATTGCGACACAGTTGATCGAATTTTCTGCATATAGAGTGCCTTGGTTGGTAGCAAGACAATAGTATCACAGCGTGTGTAATTCAATGTACGTAATTATTCACAGACTTCAATCAGGATATTTTTTGGAGACGCGATGACGTCAATGATTTTACATGTATGTTCTAATGAACTGTAAAATCATTTAAGACTTGTTCATTGGCTGTATCGATCTATTCTTTTATAACTGTATTTATTTAAATTTTGAGTCTGCCATTCGCAGTCAAAGATCTTTCCATTGGAAAATGATTCCCCGTGACTTCTTTAATTTGACAAGTACTTACCGACTTTACTCGGATCTTTTCGGCAAAAATTAGTTAAATTCAGCCAGAATCTCGAACTTTATTCTAAATATTTGAACTGGAGAGAAGAGTTTAATTTGAAACGAGGTTGTGATTGGTGTTAACTTTGCGAAATGCTTAACAACCAACGGAGGAAAGAAAGTTGCACAGTCATTGAGGAATGATTTTTTGAAAATATCCTTGTGAAAAATTTTGACTGGACCATCAATACCATAAATTAACTTGTCAGCCTGCGTTTTGTTTCTATAGTTGTTGTTCTAGTTGTCCCTTTGTGAAAGCGTTCCGATTAATTTGGTTGATTTTACAATTCGCTTTCATTGCTATATTGTTATTTATATTGTATTGCGACCTCTAAATGTAGTTAATTTTGTTTTTGTTGAATTATCCCTATTTTCACCTTTTTTTTTTACGTCTCATCCATCCACAAGGCTGTCAAGTGTAGATATGATGACGCCGACATAAAGGAAAAAAGAGTTGTTGTCAACAACTTCAGCAGTGACTGGGACGTTGCTAGTGTTACACGCAAATCAATTTTCCCCCTCAATATCCTCACATCCAACTATGACGTTGTTTCTGCTGTTCAGTGACACGTTCAATTCCATCCCCGAATTTGAACAAATTTCCCCACCATTTGAACAATACCACCCCCTATAGAGAGATTTCCGCTGCTCGTGTCGTTCAACGGAAAAAAACATTGTCTGCATTGATTGTTGGCATTCGTTAATGGCGTCTGGCTACATTTTTTTATAATATTGTCAAAAGTTCAGAGAGTGCCAACAGTTTCTACGTATAATAAGACGGAAATGCATAGCCTACTTCTTTGTTTAGATACTTTTCTTTTCAGCCGCGACTGTCAATTAATTCTTTGTTGTAATTTCCTAGGGGACGAGGTTTATTAACATGATGTGAGGACACCTGTCACAAATGCAAAGTAGGTGATTTTACATGAAATCATAACAGATTAGTTACCTGTGTCTTGTTGCAAGTTTTACTTTGAAGGATGCCAATCTGCCACGTCGCTCAGGAAATTTTTATCTTTTTTCGTCGATAAAATGTTTATTTTTGCATTTACTACGGGGTTTCCCATCATATATTGCAAATGCTAAAATCTCTGATTCCACATTGCGTTGGAACAGTAGTCGATGAGGCCAATCTGAAACAGTTCCAAATATTCTTTTTCGATTGAAACAAATGCAATGCATTTTCCCGTCTTTTTATTGAATTCTCGTTAGAAATATTTTACAACAAAATCATTGCGAAAGTGGGTGTCATTAAACTGATGGTTTCTGAACGAGAACTTCGCGTATCTTGAAATGGCAATTGAAGTCGGGAAAAACAATGTGTCAATTTCAGCCTAATTGACGTTTGGCATCGACTTGCTTCTTGCTCCACTCTTGCCCCGCATTTGCCGACTATAACTGAATAACTTAGTACCGTGTCATTTGTAACGTGATAGTAAAATTGTCGATAATCAAAGCGGTAGACTGATTCAAGCTTAAACTTTCATATTACAGTCGTTTAATTGAAGGCCAATTTTTTTAATGACGTTAGAGTCCACGTGAAACATTTTTCCCACTATAGATTTCATACCTAATGACTCAAAATGGCTGCCTTGTAGCGTTTAAGCGGGAACGATACGCTGCTCACCTTGAAATATCGCTTTCCTGATTCTGTGAAAGGAATAAATTGGTACACCGGAATTTGTTTTTGAGGTCATCAGCGGATACAAGAGTGACAATGTATTACGAGACATTTAGATTCGACAGTGTATTAAATAGATTCCGAGATTTCCAGGGGCGAGTGGTCGGAACTATTTCTGGTGTATTGATGTATTTGAAAGCTAAATGATTGGAAACCCTCCATTCAAATATGAACCTCCTTCTAGCGTAGACGCTCGTGTACGGAAATTATTTTTTCGCCGAGTAAAGCCAAAATCGAAAGGCTCAGCCCAACCAATAAAACTAAAAATGCGCCAGTCAAATTATTCAGGGAAAGAGGGGAAAGTTTCGTTTTCTTGCTTCCCATTTGGGGTTCTCCGTTACAGGTATCGGGTGGAACCATAGGTATCCCAGTAGTTGACCAGCCCAGCTTGTTGTAGTTCCAGTATCCTTTTTACGTCGATGCAGAAATTTAAGAACATTGAAATTACTTTAGGTTGTACATGCTTACACTTGGGTTATTGTTTGCGTGTTGGGACTGTTTTTCGGTAGACCCATCGCTACCGTGATGCCGAAGAATTTTTCTTTTGCCATTTGCCCAATGCATTTCCCTGTCTTTATATAATGTTTTCGAATTTCGTCGTTCAGGTAATTAGTTGACTAATACTAATAGTTAAACAATTAATAGAAAATGCGAACATTTCTTTTTACAAACCAAACATTTTACCTCAGCGAAGACGTTTCTCAGTCCTGGTTTGACAGTTGAATGCATTCCGACGGCAATGTGCATCGAGAATTCGGCAAGGAGTCTAATCTTTTTCGTAATGTCGAATAAAGTCCCGTCTCATTAGCTGTCTGTGTCGTGTTGCAATAAGAAATGATTGTAGTTAACCCGTATGATTTCAATCTCGGTTATAACATGTTACATATATTAGAGTATTTATGAGACCGGATTCTCTGACGTAGAGATTAATATCGTTGCTGTTTATTATATCATAGACCGAGTTGATAAGTGGAGGAGAGATTGGCGTCACGACGTAAGTGAAAAGGATCGACGTGTATGCTTGGACGAAAAAGAAAGCGGCCAGGATCCAGACGCCAGCAACTAGTCGATAGGGTAATCTTTTCGATGGACAAGGTCCACCTATTTAATAAAAGACCTGTGAGCCCTCTATAAAAAGAATAATTGTGATTTTATAAATACCTTGTGAGAGTAAGTTCCCGAATACGTAGAGAAATTGTTTTCCACTTCCTCCTTTCGTGATTATTTTTTCAGTCGGTTGATTATCGTTGGTTCTAATTTTAGTTTCGAGTGACGATCGATATTCCAAGTAGTGCTGGATTGAATTTAAAATTGCAATAACGCAAACGATCGATATTCCAAGTCCCAGCCAAATCTAATAACGAATAGTTGCTGAATATACGAAAAATTAATAGAAACCAATTTTAATGCGACACCTGCCACTGAAACGGTTTGACGACGGCGTTGATGTTGGCCGTTTCAACGGGGATGGGGATGGCGAAAGCGTAATCGTCGTAAGCCCACGGTAGTGTCAAATCGACGACTGCATTCGTCTGGAGTGTCGGATATATATTGTGAACCAGCAACTCGCATCGCTGTGATTAATCAGATAATTCTTAACTTCTATTAAACCGAAATTAAAAGCGACTTAACTTGATCCAGTAGATAATTGAAAAGTCCTCTTCTGTTTTCTAATGGCCCAAGTGTGGAGTCTGTCACTCGGATCATCTCGTACCTGGCCGGCAGGATAAAATATTGTTAAGTAAAAAAAAAGGAGAGAAGTCAATAAATTAGTTGTTTTTTGTTAGGCCCTACGTGAAATTAAAACGTTTCGATATGTATTCCAAGAGCACTGCTCCTTTGAGTGGTCCAATTAGTCCTTTGGGGTTTCCACTCCAAAGTGTCTGCAGCAGAATATTTAATGTTAGATTAATTTAATTTGTTGTTAAAAATGGATGAATATTTGTTTTTCTTTACCCAGATGACGCGGAGGTGTTGGCCGTTGAGCGGATTGGGTGTCGATGAGAAACTGCGAATGAAAATGGCGAACCAGGTGTACAGCATTAAGACAGGTAAATAGGACATGGCGAGTAGGTAGAGATTGATCTTTGTCGCAGGATCTCCGAATTGCACCTGCCTGAGAAACTGCTTGCAAAATGCCAGCTGTCTCAACCGGTCTCAACCGAGTTTTATCCTAATACGTGAACAATATGTCAACTGTTTGTTGTGGAAACGGGAAGGCTGCTCTATAAGCTCTAATTGACACGTGATGGTCTTGGGGTCACGTAGTGGAAGTGCAAATGCCGTGAAATGTGTTGAAACATCTTTTCCTAGGCTCACCGAGGCTCACCTTCCTTACACATTTAAATCCACAGTGGACATCATTCTCACAAATAGTTGTAGGATTCTTAGGAGGAGGTGTGGCATTTCGTCTGGAATTTATCGAACAATGTTGAAGGTGAAATTGCGATTCAATTGATTGAATTTGCTGCGTACAGAGTGCCTAGGTTGGTAGCCACCTAATTTGGCGATTTCAAATCTTTCATGTAGATTAATTTATTATTACGTACTGTACGTCACGTACGTAATAATTCACTGACTCCAAACTGTCAGTTAGTTTTGGACAAGTTTTGGAGGTAAGAAACACGGTTTTCGATGATTTTAGACTCCGTTGTAGGTTTGCACATGCTGTTTATCGATCCATGTAAAACGTATCAACGTGAAAATATTGTTTTTGTTTTATTCACGCTGTAGTCGGGATAGGATATCAGCCTGCATCATCCGACAATTTCATCGTCAAGCAGATCCAGCTGGAAGGCAGTCCACCATTTGCTTGCTGTTCCCGTCCCGATCATTGCTGATGCCTGATGCTGGAAGCCAATTGAAAAATCTACCGGGAATAGACCGAAATTGAGGTAAGCCAACAACTTGATATCTCTTCGCGCGCATCATTAGATCCATACAATCGCTTCTAATAATTTTTGTTTTACTCGGCCATTGATAAGTTCACTAAATCCACATAGATCTCACCCCAATCCCACTACAATCACCACCCCTTGACATAGAAAGTAGTGAAATGGACTTAATGCGAATATGAAGGCTGAAATGAAATGCTGTCTAAGGTCTAATCATGATGTCATTTTGATGCGATCGTGTCATGCTCAAGGGTTATTCATGTTAAATTTAGTTTATATTCTCAATGGGAAACACACTTTACCGAGGGTGAATGTGGGCTCTGCTTCCTCTTTCATTTCAACGCCATAACAATTCTAGTTTTGCTGCGATCTGTAACCCCGTATAGAAACAATTATTTCGCCGAAAATAGTCATAAAAGATAGCGTCAGTCCAATCGACAAGAATATAAATGCACCGGTCAAATTTTTCAGGGAGAGAGGCCAAAGTTTCTTTTTCTTATCTCCACTATGGGGAATATAAAATTCGAAAATATCTCTTCTTTTTATTTTCCTTCCGTAGTGACAGCTATCTTTTTTTTTCGTGGGTTCATCATTTCCTAGACAAAATATGATTTAATTTAAATTTCCATAGTATTGTTGTGGGCCTTAATTGAAAATTGCAAGTTGCACTTTCCCGTCCTTTGAAAACCATTTCTGATTGCATCCCTTAGGTAAACACTTGCCTAGTAAAGTTGATCAATTTAAAAAGTCCTTCCGTGTCTAAATATAACAACACAAGTTTTACCTCAGCGTAAATGTTTCTTGATCTCGGTGTAATCTAATTGATGCATACTGCGATGCGCAACGAGAATTTGGAAAGGAATCGAGTCTTTTTCGTAGTGTCGTATACAGTCCCTTCTCGTTAGTGGTCTGTGTCATTACAAGAAATGTATAGCGAAGTTCCTCTTGTGGATTTAAATTTTAACTTGCTTGAAATAGAATATTTAGAAATCCGCGTATTTCTAAAAATAGTCTATAGACTATTTTATACTATTTTTAGGTTTTGTTATTAACAATTGTTTTTTTATAAAATGCCGAGTTCATGTAAAGCCTCTGTAAATTTTTCGAGAATGTGGCCCAGATATGGAATAGGTCCGAACTCCAATTATTGACCGATGTGCCAAGGGTAGCGTGGCCGAGCGGTCTAAGGCGCTGGTTTAAGGCACCAGTCTCCTCGGAGGCGCGAGTTCGAATCTCGCCGCTGCCAATACGTTTTTTCTTCTTCTATGTGTTAATATATTTCGCATTATGAGTCCCTACAAACCATAAACACACGGTTTTAACAATCTATTTGGACTGTTGCCCAAGAGAAATAACAAATGTGGTTCAACTTCCTTGCAGATTGGTACTGTATCTTGAGCGGGAACTAATTCCAGGGAATGCAGAATCTGATGACTGCAGGTGATTGAGTATGTCGATTTAGGTTTTTGCCAAATTAATTAAAAAGAGAAAAAGGTGTCGATAGGATCAAAGCATTCAATATCGCGCTGATGAATCCAAATGTTATTTACAACTTTTCCCTTTCGATTTTTTTATGGTCATTTCACCCCCTATTAGCACATTTCGAACATACTGTGCTTTTTCTTCTCCCGGTCTTCTCCTTATGTCAAATCGATATCTATTGTTTTTCAAAAAGCCAAGGTGGCATCTAAATCAACTTGTTGCAGTATCTGTTTATGCAAATAGCTTTTAGATAGTAGAATGGTGGTGATCTAAGTAATACAGCACAGCGATCTTTCTCCTGCTGCATGGCCATTTTCTCACGCCAGAGTGGGCCTAAATATTAGGGTCTCAGACATCCTTTTCAAACTGATTTTCGAGCTAACTGTTTCCTTGATTTAAAGAAGGCTTAAAACTGGGCCGCGCAACATCGATCAGATTTTTCGCGGATTTATGTAATTTTTCGTAAAATTACATGGGTTCAGCTATTGCAGTTTCTTTGTCTTTTATTGCCATCTACATTTTGATAACTTAGCAGATACTCTCTCGTCGTGCCGTCCAATTGTCTTCTCCGAGGTCCTCTCCAAATTTGCGGTTTTCAAAACCGAAATTCTTCGCAATTCTGACACATGTTGATTGAAATCTTTTTTTTATCTCTCTTTCAGATGCGTAGGGCATGAACGGCAACACCTTCTTCCTTGTCTGCAGATGCACAACTGTGGGAACACTGGGGACTGACGGAGGAGATGGGCAAGCCTCAACAGAAGTGCATACAAACGTCTACCGCTACCAATGGAATCAAGGTTAGTGCGCAAACCACACCTTGATGACGTCTTCAATAAGCTAATTTTTCTCAAGTTCAACTTCCAGTTATTAGTTGACATAAACCTAGCCTGCCCTTTTTTTTTTAATTTTGCTGTAACTTAAACACATCGTATGATACTTAATATCTACTCGGTGAGATATTGGTGTTGATTGGGGCATCGATTGCAACGATTTTGGCATGCAGTGCAACTCGAATTTTTCCTGCCAGCAAATTTGTATAACCTACTTGTGCAGTAATGAATCGGAAACAAACAATGAAAACGAAAATAGTAATGAACCTTGTTCAAAATGTTTTATTCCCAATCCAAATTTCAAAGAAACATCCACCATTCAGTTCTAAGAATAGCCTTACCTAGTTATACTTCACGGAGGTTGACAAAAAAAGTTAACTGGGTTATTATTGCAAGGGAATAATGGGTAAAAATTGGTCGTCGTTAAAAATCGAAATCAGTTTTCTTGCTTTGATCGGTAAAAAGTTAATGAGGGATGTCTTTCTCGAGTAGGTGGCCAACAAAATTAAAATAGATAATGTGTGCCTAAATCATGAATCGATCCTTCCAGCAGTGCTAGTCTGATGTGGTCGGCACTAGCCAGATCCATAGCGGATTCGAGCGGATTGCAGGGCAAATGAGTTACGCCCTTGAGTTCCGAACCCTTGTCCCACCCTTGTCCAATCCGCCGTTGGACAAGGGCGGAGACGCCAAGTCCGGAGTCGCCCCAGTTGCTCCAGTCGCTCCCACTGTCGCTCTTCCAGCCCCAGTCCAGGACACTCACGAGGTTGCCGCTACCAAGGCGGAATTATCGCCGTTAAATTCGCCGCCGCCAAGGCCGGCCGTGCTTAGCGCCAAGTCTTTGGCTACGGAGCTGCTCCTTTTTCTTACCCCGGCTATGATGCCGTTTCCCCATACGCCTACTCGGTTGCCGCTCCGGCCGTCTACGCCGCCCCTGCCATGCCCGTCCGTTAGGTCACTTTGACCAAGGTTATTCACACCCTTGGCCGCGCAGTCTCTTACCGCGTCGACTAAATTTTTGTGAAATAGCATCTCAAACTTTTTCGTATTCCTTTTCTTATATGGTATCAAAAGCCAATTCACTCTATACAGCGTTAAATAATTCAAGCAATATTTCTGGATCTTGCTTAATAATATAGAGTAACGATCTTTGTTGGTTGTCCTCGGGTTGTCCTCTATTAATGTGTTGACCAAAAAATTTTTGAAGTGTCCGATTTCACATATTCGATGGGGTTGATTAAAATAATTCTTCGATTGATTTCTTAGCTGGATTGTTTTCTCAGTTGGTTCATCCCCTTTTTCTGCCAATGTTTAACGCTGCCAGTTGCAGCCCACCTACCGACACCAACGCTTTTCATGATCGTTGGCATGAAAATGAAAGGTTTGAGCAGCCGAGGTTTGGTCGGGACGAGAAACACGACACTGACATGTAGTGGTTAACTAGTTAGGGCATACACATACGATTTTATAGCCTCATTGTTCAAACCCAACTAAGGACAAACAGCAAAACGTTGTTGCCGTGGTAAATCGTGAATGAGCAAATTGACAATGTCGATCAAATTTTCATTGGAATAATGTAAGGACAAATAAAGCAGGGCGTTCCAGCCGTTGTTGTCACGGCCGTCGATTTCGATATCTATTTCGATCAAGAGTTGGACTATATCGATCAAATTGTCGTTGGATTAATATTGACACAGAAAGAGAAGGGCATTCTCCCCATCGTCGTTCTTGCAGTTGACTTGATGGATGTCATGTCGGCTTAGCAAATCGACAATGTCCAACAGGTCTTCCCTGCTGGACGATTTCTGATCCCGATGTCATAGAAAATATAGAATTGTGAACAGTTTTCGACCGTATAATACGAATCGTTACGTATAGCTTTTTCAGGGTTATGAGTGTTCTCAATATATACTTATATCTTTACGGAAGTTGGCAACCGCGAAACCTAAACAGGTTGCACAGCACCGCCCAGCAGCACGAAACCAACCTGAACAGAATTCTGTCCCCACCACATGTTCCGCTGTAGTGACGACTCTGTTGCTGATTCTTAATCAAAAGGAAACTTTGCTCCATCATACATTTTAGGACTGTTGGAACTATACTAGTAATGCTAGTAATGCTATTACGCGTTTAAATTGACAATTTCACGTCCCTTATGTTATTGACTAATTGACATATATAATTTCGGCTGCTTATTTATGAGGTAATCCTGTCAATCAAAGTGTAAAAACTTGCACAATGAATCCGATGATCCGTTAAATATATAAACAGATAAACAGTCCTTTCACGGATTTATTAACTTGGAATTTTCAAAAATCACAGTTTCTTATTGGTGATTTCATTTCACTAATTTGATTAGTATCAAATAATTTCTGAATATTACTTGACAACTCTTATTCCTCTAAGCGCTTTTAAGTCTACATAAAACCTCTTTGAAATTTAAAATTTACAGAGTAAGACCTGCTATTGCTATTGCTATGCTATTGCTGCTATTGCAATTAATGTATTGCAGCGTTTATAGATCAATTCAAAAGCTGTGTGTTAATGTATTTGAATAAAGTAAAACGTAGATAGTATGACATTTAATAATTTTGAAAAAAACTAATAGTAATTGTGGGATGAAATCCATTTATTTATATTGAGATAAGAAAAGAAATTTTAAACGACTCCAAACTTGCTCAGCTATCCCCATTGGCAACGCACCGCCAGAACTGTGATCGACTCATTTAAGGATAAAATCCCCCGTCAAAGTAAATTGAGCCACTGACATGGAGGTGGCCAGGACCATCCCCCAACAGCGACAGCAACTTCTTTGACGGGTTCATCGACCAAAATCCCTTTGGATTGTCACAATGAGGGAGCATCATCACAAGTTTAGAGTTACACATGACATAGACATTCATTACCAGGCAAAAAAAAAAACAAAAAAAAAACTTCAATTCAATTCCTCGTACACTTTTCGACACTCTCGCAATTTTCCCGATAGGAGAAAATTTCCTTGCCCTATGTCCTGAACTGTAACAAACGGACAAGAGTTCTGGGCTCGTTTCTTCACATTTCGACTGGCTCGAAAGAAAACTGCGACATCAACGGGTAGATCTTCTATTATTTCTTCGGCAGCAGAGTTGCGATTGATGGCGCTTCCTGACGATATCACCACTCTGATCTGGTCTGGCGTATTCTGAGGACTCGAAACTTTGATGTTCACTTTGTACTTTTCTTTTAGCTTGTTTACATTTTGACCTCCCCTACCCAGGATGCGACCAAAATGGATCCCTTGGATGTTTGTCAGTTGGACCGTGTGTCCCAGATGAGTTTTGACAACTTCGTCGCGGATGATGAATAAGCTTTCCGGTGGATTTACATCTATTCGTTCAACAGGCGAAGGAACGACCGAAATAGGAGTAATAAAGTCGGAATCGAAAACCGATGCTTGGTAAGTAGAAAGACGAAGATGTTCAATTTGTAGCCGAAGGTCAGTAATAATTGATTGGCTCTCTTCGAGATCAATTTGTGTAGATTTTAATTCATATGAGATATTTTCATGATCCAGCCGCAGACGTCGGAATCGTTCTTGATCTTGTATACGAAGAGCGTTTTCTTCTTCGGCTTGCTTTACGGCTGTATCGGCACGCTCTGTCTCGCTCTCAAGGTAGCCGGATAGCGCTTCATATTCACTGTTCAGTTGTGATACATACTGAATGACTAACTGTGCTTTCTCTGCAACTGTATTTTCAAGGCTCTGTTTCTCTTCGATAATCCAATCCCGCTCTGTCTCAACTTGGAGAAGTCTGTTCTCTAACCAGAGTTGATTCATCATATGTTCTTTCCGTTCTTCATATCTCCCATCCGTTATTGCTTTGCGGATTGGCCCCCGGGTCACTTTTCTTCTCAATTCCGCTGGATTATTTGAAAGATCGTAGATCAAATAATCTTGAGTAAGTTGTAGACAATCAACGTCCGCTGCGACACCTTTGCTGATCACCAAGGATGACGTGGGTGAATCAGCAACGTCGTGGACGGACAGTTCTACGGAGAGCAGAGGAACAACTGGTTCAGCAGGATGGATGTGGGTGAACTCAGTCATCGCTGTAGTGTTGTCCTCATCAGTGACTTCGGTTTGGGTTCCAACGGGCGTGGTGGCTATAGAAGACGAAACGATTCGACTCTGCTGCGCCTCAAGTTCCATTTGAGAAATTTTCATTCTGCAGTCGAGAAGTTCATTATTCAAATCGGTCATCTCCTCCTCGTGGATGTGCGTCTCCAACTCAAACGTTTCCTTCGATGTAAGATAAAGGGCAGCCAAAAGCACGAAATCTTCTTTGCTTTTGCTCAAATCGTCCTGGAGCTTCATCACTTGGTTCATCAGGTGTTTTCTTTCCAAAGTGATGTTCGCCTTTTCGGATTGATACTTGGCCAACAAGGCAGCAGCGTCGCCATCACCGGAAAGATCTTGAATGGGATGAACCGCTCTGCTGGCCTCTGCTGGAACGGCGGCTGGTCTTCGGTTTAAATCACTTTGGTCGACTTCTTGATCTTCGGTGCTTTTTTCTTCGCTAGTGTCCGACTCATCACTGTGTTGCAAAACGGGAGTCTGAAGATGTTTGCATTCTTTTGGTAATGGAACATTAACATCTTCAGTAGTCGCGGCAATTGGATCCACCGATGGAAACTCCTTACGTCGGGAAATAAATTCTTCGTCGATCATTTGCCGAGAAGATATCAAGACGATTTTGGGCGACCTCCTCTTCTCCTTCGGAATCCGACCTCCATTGAAAACTCGCTTCAAAAACTTCATAAAACCCATTGTCAAGGCGGAATCTCAAAATACTTCAAACTAATTCAAACTCTCTGAATCACTGTGGAAATAAGTTTGTTAACTTTCAGAGGGAAAAGAAACTGTGAAATTTCAATGACTTTCTACTGGCTAGTGGTCCTCTTTTATATTACATTGAGCCACTCGGTTTGGTTGGCAACAGTAGATTGGCAGATTCAATTGCGCTTTACTAATATAATTTTGAATTTTATTACATTATATTTAATGTTTTCCGGTACATTTGATATTTTCGCACATTTTACAAATATAATTAAATGTCATTTACAATTACACGATGCTACATTATCGATATTATTGACTTTGGGAGGGGGGAGAGGCGAAAGGTAAAATGCGGAAATTCAAATTGCAGAATTGCGCAATTGGGGTGGTGAAATTACGAACTTCGTTGCATTTCGTTTGCATATTTTTGCATAGCAACAAACATTTTTTCTCAGGTTTCTCCATTTCAATTTTTCATTTTTAATTCAATTTTTTCATTCCTCAAGTCAGAACTATATTCAAGATGGAAATTTCCAGCCATCTGAAATCCATAAGAAAAACAATCTTTGATAAAATAAACATTTTTATTGCTAACAGAAAATCAAATTTAAACCAATAAAAAAGAATTTCTACCAAATGGCAAATGCTTACTTTTATTGCTTTTTCGGGTAGTAAATTTACGCTGACGCAATTCGCAGTTATTTAAGCGTCAACGATCTAAAGGATAATTAAATGGCTGATGGTTTATTATTAGAAGCGAAGGAAGCGAACAACCGTTTTTTTTTCACGTATGTTATTAGGTCTATGTACCAAGGAAAGTACCTGTGATATTTTTTATGTCATTCAAATAACATGTGTCGGGAGAAAAAACATAAATAATCAAATAAACAAAGGTTGAAATCTATATAGCCTTCCAAAAAAGCGAAAGCAAAGAGACAATTTTTTATTGCAATCATAAAATTAGATTAAAGAATAGAAATATAGATTTGGAAGTTTAAAAATCATTGTATTGTTGCACCAGCCAAAATTATGTTCATCAGCCAACTAAAGCAAAAGGTGAAAAACTCATGATGTGAATTAATTCAAAATGTGTTTCCAGTAAAAAAATAAAGTTAGTTTTCCCCACACCAATTACAGGTTAAAATTTAATAGAGAAAAGAAGAGGATGAGATAGTTCATTTTTAAATTTTTCGTAGAGATTCTAGTCGCCCAAAAATTAGACCTAATTTCCCGGAGAAATTTTCTTGTTGAGATTCTAATTCTAGTAGCCCCAAAAAACAGTTAGGCCTATGTAGTTTGACTAGTTTCTAGTTTCCGATCGCCGCCGCCATTAATTCAAACAAAACTAGTTGTCTGCTAGTCGCCAAAAACGGTTTTCTAGTTCCTGTCGCCACCGCTACGAATTTGAATGCACTGATTCAAACACACATAGAGCCACTGGAGACTTTTACAGGAAACTGTAAATGAATTTCGATTACTTTTCAATTTCGATTACTTTTCCTAATTCAAATGGTAACTATGGTTTATTTCCATGGCATCTTTAATTTCTAGTTGTTCTTTTACCTTTCTGCAAAGAAATAAAGAAATTAATATTTCTGGAGCTGAAGGGGATTGGCACAGACCCAAAAGGGGAAAGAGACAACCTAATAGCGAAAAAAGCCCACCCTTCCGTATTCTAGGTCACGAAATATATTTATTGCAATTATTAATACACAGTTCAAGTTTCGCAAATGCAACCGTTGTTAATCAACAATTGAGTTATTTCCAAAACGTTGGCACCTTTGTACCAGCGTCGCACGTATCTGACTGCATTGCCCCCATCACTGTCCTTGCAATGGGCGTCAATCCCGTGTCGGGTCAATAATTTCACGATGGCGATCAAATTATCTTTCGGGTAGTTGGCACACAAAATTAAAAGAGCGTTGGATCCGTTCAATGTTCTGCTGTTCAAATCGATGCCTTTCTCAATGAGCAACTGGACAATGTAAATCAAATGCTCATTGGCGTAATAGCGACACAGCAGCATTAAAGCGTTCCAGCCGTCCTTGTTCTTCCCGTTGACGTCGATTCCGTGCTGAATCAACAATTGGACGACGTCGACAAGATTGTCATTGAGATAATACTGACACACGGTCAAAAGAACGTTCCAGCCTTCGTGATTTCTGATCTTCAAGTCGATCCCGTGCTCAATCAACAGTTGAATGATGGCCACCAGGTCGTCCCTGCTGTAGTACCGGCACAGGTATCTGAGAGCGTCGTTCCCGTAATTATTTCTGTAGTTGACGTCGATAGAGTAACGACACCATTCAAAACATCAATCAACCTTTTTTAACCTTTTTTTTTTACCCAAGGCGCCCGATCTCCCTTTTGAAAGAAATTGTATTTTCTTTTTGAAAAAGTGGGCGTGTTTTAATCGTCATGGTGCAGCTCTAACAGTACCCCTGGAATTACTGTAACCCTTTATTTATTTTATTAAACATTTCTTGGCCAAATGCTTAGTATGTCTTATCATTCCTTTTCGGCAGACAAAGCCAAACGTCATTAAATTCCGTTCCCGCCTGTACTCGTCGATTGCGTGTTTGTGTGTCAGGCATTATATAGAGAAGCCTTTCATAATAACAAAGACGAGCCCCTGATCGTTACGCAAGAAGAGAAAGTCAGTGCGCGCGCGCGCACAGAAAAACGGAAGAAAACAAACCCCCGACAAATGAATGGAAAAGGTACAGTATGAGAAATAAATAAAAAAAGGAATTCATTGGCAGCCATTTTAAATTTTTGTCTTTATTTCAAAAGTGTCCTTTAAAAAAAAATTCCCCTTTTTCCTAAATCACATTCTCTAGAGAAATCTACCAAAATTGAGGTATGTGAGCGTGGTTCAAGAATCTGGAATATTCCATTTTCTAGGGTTAAACTTCTGTATTAACCTGTAAATTTGCAATATAGAAATAGAAATGGGGGAATTTCCCGTGACACCTTTGATCGTAACGGCAAAAGACAAAAGCTTTCTAGCTGATGCGAGTTCCACATTTTCATTCAGCACGAATGAGCACCAACCACGTTATATTACCCTCAATATTCGACTACTAGCCTCGGGCTTCCCCCCTACATTGCCTCTCCACTCTCCATCATCACGTAGGCCCAAAATGGAATGAGAACCCAAGCGGGGAGTTTCGGTACATCTGCACTTTGCACGTATAGTCGTCTACAGTTTCTAGCTAGACCGTACACACACACACACACAGTTACAGCTGGCACTGGACTGAAGAAGCACGCTGGTTTTGTTTTATCCCCCTCGAAACTTTTCTCCTAGTTTTTTTAATTCGCCCATTGGATTGTGACTTTGTGAAATTTTTCGACAGTGATTTAATTTGAATAGGCCAATTTTTGTGTGTGTTTTTAAAATCGATATTCCTTTCGTACACTTGTTTTTGGAAAATTCGACCTGAATTTTGTGTTTCTGTGAGAAGAAGATAGCTTTCTATTTCCAACGGCTTTTCACCCATTATATCACTGAATAGTGCATTCACACTTGTTGGATTATCTGCATAATTTCGGTATGTTTCCAATAGACTTGTGAAATAGTGTTCCCAAAATTTGTGCCGAAATTCGGTGTTTTTTGAACGAGTTTATTTTTCGAGATTCTAAATGTGCGGCCATTTTTTTAAAACAAAATCCTATGGGCTCATGAAAGATAGGACGAAAAGGAATTTGAAAGGAGGACGTGGTCCCCAGTTGGACTGCGGTCCCTTTTCTCCTCCCATTTCCGATGTTCTTCTCTATTTTTTCGGATTCTTAACTATAGGATGGAGGAACATTCCCATTCATATTTTTTGTTTACCATTTTCAAAGTTGCACATTACCCCCAGTTTTGCCAAGTTAAGAAATATTTTGTGATTCTACCCTAAAGATTCTTGATTCGACTTAAAATATTTCGAATTAAAATTTTTATTTTAAATGTTTTTAAAAATAATTCTATTCGAATAGAATAGAAAATGTACATTTAGTTTTGATAGGAAGTCCCAAAATAATAGCTAACAACAAAAGGGTGAACACCTCATCGATCGTTTTTCGTTCGATAAACTACGTTGTTGTCCATCGTTGTCCCACTATTGATTATTGATACTACCAACCTACTACGGTTTACGTTACGCCTTTCTATTTATAGCACTGCCATAAAAAAAATAAATTTTATTTCCAATTTAGGTTAACCTGAAAATGTCATTGCACCTACGATCCACTCTACAACGAGCTCTACTTCTAGCCAACCAAACAGGCACTGCCCAAAAAGCCGCATTGTGCAATGTTCCTCCGTCGCCCAAGTACAAACCGATGCCAGATGTATCCAAATTTGAAAACAACATCGTTACATCGCCGTACGGCGAATGCGAGTTCCATGACATGACGATGGTCCAGAAAGTTTTCGAGAGCGCCAGTCGCTGGCCGAATAAAATCGCAATGGTATCAATCTTATCTCCGCTGTCGTTTTAATGACACATTGCTCATGACACGTTTTTACTGATCAGTTGTTTACGATTTGGATTTACAGGAATGCGGAATAACTGGACGCAAGTACACCTACGAAATGATGCGCCAGTTGATCCGCCGTTTTGGAAGCGCATTGACTCGCATGGGATACAAGAAAGACGAAGTCTTTGGCATCATTTCGCCAAATATTCCGGAATTCCCCATCGTATTGTACGGAGCCTCTGGTGCTGGGATGCCCGTCTCCTTGGTCAACCCCACTTTCACTGCCGGTATTATAAACGAATGTTTCATAATAGCCTGTGACTGATGGATGCCAAAGATTAACCAACTAATTTTCTTGTGTTGTTCCACAGAGGAAATGGCTCGTCAGTTGTCTGCTGTCGGAGCCACGGCTCTATTTGGCGTCGCTCCAATGGCCGAGACCCTGAAACAAGTTGCCGGACTCTGTCCAGCTATTCGACACGTCATTCTATTGGGTCCTCCTCAGGAAGGCGCCGTTTGTTTCCAACAAATGGTGCAAGACTCTGGAGATCTTTTCAACGAAACCCCCGATGTAAGATAATAACCTAATCTAGGGTACCGGGAATTTTAATCATTAACACTTTGATTTACACAGATTAATGTCAAGGAAGATGTCTTCTTGCTTCCTCATTCTAGCGGAACATCCGGTAAGGATTGCAAAGCACCCATATGATGTGCAATCTTGAGTTTCTACTAACTAAATTAATTAATTTGAATAGGATTGCCCAAGAGTGTCATGCTGACCCACTTCAACATGACTTCAAACGTGATGCAATTTTTGCAACCGGGAGGCACCAATCACCAATTTGCTACGACCAACTACCAGGACACGTACGTTTGTTTACTTCCTTTCTTTCACACGTACGGCATCACGATTATATTGAATACGGGCATCCAAACTGGCGCCAAGTTGGTTACACTGCCACAATTTGACGTGCAGAGCTACTTTAAAGCCATTGATGATCATAAGGTATGTATATTTAAATTATTCTAACCACCAAGAGACGGGATTGAAATTAATGCTTTGATTTGATTGCACATTACAGCCAACTGCGATGCATATTGTTCCCCCTCTAGCATCTCTTCTGATCCAATATCCAGGTCTGAAACTGGAATCTTTCAGCCGGGCGCACACAGTGTTCTGTGGTGCGGCTCCTCTGAGCGCGCAAACTACAGTCGAAATGCTTGAACGTCTAAACGTTCCCAATTTGAGTTTCCAAGAAGGTACGCAATTTTAAATGGTTTGCCAAATCAAATTTATCAACGTCGTTTATTCATTACAAATTCATTCAAAGGTTATGGTCTATCGGAAACTTCTCCGGGAATTATGATGTCTCCACTCGGAAATGTCAAACTTGGATCTTGTGGTTCTCCCATTCCTTGGACAAGAGCCAAAATTGTGGACCACGAGATCGGCGATCACGCTCTAGGGCCTTATCAACAAGGCGAACTTTACGTTGCTGGTCCTCAAGTGATGAAAGGATATTTGAACAACCCCAAAGCCACCGAGGAAATGATTGACGAAGAAGGTTGGCTTCGCACCGGAGATGTCGCTTACTACGACGAAGGCGGCAACTTCTACATCGTCGATCGTCTCAAAGAACTCATCAAAGTGAAAGGATTCCAGGTAATTTTAACATTTTTTGATGGACAAAATAAAAGAATTGAACTAACGGAAAATTCTGATCTCTTTCAGGTTGCTCCGGCTGAACTTGAAGACATTCTGGCTTCCCATCCGGCTGTAGCTGAAGCTGCTGTTATCGGAATCCCTGACGAACAAGCAGGTGAACTTCCTCGAGCCTACGTCGTCAAGAAACCGGGAATGGAGTCGGTCAGCGATGCTGAAATCCGGGCATTCGTCGACTCCAAGGTCTCGTCCCACAAGCAAATTAAAGGAGGCATCGAGTTCCGCTCTGCCATTCCCAAAAATAATATGGGCAAGATTCTGCGTCGTATATTGAGAGATCAATTCGCTGAAAAGAACAAGTAAATTAGATCAATTGCTCAATAACAACAGCAGAAACAATTTTTCAAGTTTTTTAATATATGTTACGCAATATCCATTCCGTTTGATTCCAGAAAAATAACTGCAGCTCTTAATCATCACTTTCGTTTTACAAACAGGGTCTATGTTTTTTTTATCATCGTATAGATTTTTAAACGCTATTAGATCTTTAATGACGTTCAGTAATAATCTTGACTCAAATACTCGATGAGTAGTAATCTCGATGTAAATAGAAAAAAGAAATGGCTGAGCAACTAGAAATTTTCTTCTGTTAACATTTGAGAATATGCTCGAGATCAAAATCAATATTTGAACTTTGAAAGGAAAAACATGGGGTTTGTAATAACCTTTATAGATAAAATATTTTAGGATTCAATGAAGTGCTGTAACACCAAAATGGAAAATAAACTGCTGTTTACGTATTCAAGAAAATAATTTTTTAAATTATTATGAACTAGCATGGAATTGAACGTAGAAAGATGTGTCATTGAGTCTACGTGTTTAGAAATGAGATATAAAGTTTGGTAGCAAATGGAAAGGTTATCGTGTCAAATTGTCAATAATTGTAAGTTTGTAACCACACTCGATTAAAAAATCACTAACAAGAAGCAAATACCTTATATTACAAGATATCAAATTTCACCCCAATCTTTTTTCCTTACTGCAAAAATGTTAATTCATATACAGTTATAAACCGAAAGTTGACCTACATTTCAATATACACATAACACCTAGAGCTGTGTTCTTATTCCGAATATTCCGTAGTCAATAGTCAAAACATCGGAGGTCCAGTAAGTCGTCGCCGAAGTTTTGGGTCTGCCGGCCAATCGGGTCGTCTGCCGAGTCAAGCGAATGGGCGGCGGGTTTGGCGGTAAAGAGACTCGATCGGCCGTGCTGGCTGCTCCGGCCGCAGTGGCCTCCTACCGGCTTCAACGGCCCGTCCGTTGCATGCTGGACCGTGACGAGGACATGATGAGCACAGGAATCCGCCATCCGTTTCTGGCCAAATACAAAGTCGGATTCGATTCGACCGGCCGGCTGACGGCCCTCGACGTCCAACTCTTTTCCAACGGCGGCAACACCATGGACCTTTCCCGCGGCATCATGGAGAGGGCCGTCTTCCACATCGACAACGCCTACCGCATTGAGAATCTCCGCTGTCACGGAATCGTCTGCCGGACCAACTTGCCGTCCAACACGGCCTTCCGCGGTTTCGGCGGCCCTCAAGGCATGGCCGTCGTCGAAAACGTCATGGTAGACGTGGCCTCTTACCTGGGCCTGGATCCCACGGCCGTCCGATCGCTCAACCTGTATCGAGAGGGCGACAGCACCCACTACAACCAACGGCTGGACTACTGCACGCTGGATCGCTGCTGGAACGAGTGCCAAGCTCTGGCTGGCCTGAAAGACCGCCGGAAGGAAATTGAAAGTTTCAATCGACTCGACCGATTCAAGAAGCGCGGACTGGCCATCATTCCCACCAAGTTCGGCATCGCTTTCACGGCCCTGTTTCTCAACCAAGCCGGAGCTCTGGTGCACGTCTACAAAGACGGATCGGTGTTGTTGACCCATGGAGGGACCGAAATGGGCCAGGGATTGCACACGAAAATGCTCCAAGTGGCCAGCCGAGCGCTCAACATTCCCGTCGATTTGATTTTCATCTCGGAGACGTCGATTGACAAAGTGCCCAACACGTCGCCCACGGCAGCCAGCGCCGGATCTGACCTCAACGGCATGGCTGTTCTTGTACGTTGTGATGAGATTATTATTGGCCGTTATTTATAATGATAGGCTATTTCATTCATTCCTTTTTTATTCGTAGAATGCTTGTCAAATTCTGGTGGATCGACTAGCGCCCATCCGCAAATCCCATCCGGACGGAAGTTGGCAAGAGTGGATCATGCAAGCATATTTCCAGCGCATCAGTCTCTCAACAACTGGCTTCTACTATTTTTAGTTGTTTTTTTTTTTTTATTTTTAAATTGATAGTTAACTATTCATTTGATTTGAATTGTCAAGGACTCCTGGCATTGGCTACGATTTCGCCACCAACAGCGGGTCTCCTTTCCGGTATTTTAGTTTCGGCGCAGCTTATTGTTCCGTCGTTGAAGTCGATTGTCTGACGGGCAACCACAGTGTATTGAGGACGGATATAGTCATGGATCTTGGTGAAAGTTTGAATCCGGCCATCGATATCGGTATGAATAAATGAGAAACTATTTAATTAGACGTCATAAAAGTAAATATGATTGACTACGTCCAGGCCAAGTCGAGGGAGGATTCGTTCAAGGACTGGGTTTGTTCACTCTAGAAGAACCGCTCTTCTCGCCGGCCAACGGCCAAGTCATCACGCGTGGGCCGTCTAATTACAAAATTCCTTCCGCTGATGACATTCCGGAAGAGTTTAACGTCTCTCTTCTTCGAGGCTGTCCCAATCCGCATGCTGTTTACTCTTCTAAAGTATAAGATTCCATTTCTTTTATTCATTTACGATGGATTATATACATCATAATCTTTGGTTTTGACAGGCTGTTGGAGAGCCACCTTTATTCTTGGCATCCAGCGTGTTTTTCGCTATCAAAGACGCCATCCATTCGGCCAGAACTGAATCCGGATTAACCGGAAACTTCTCAATCAATTCGCCCGCCACGGCCGAACGCATTCGAATGGCCTGCAAAGACCACCTCATTCAGATGGTTTATAAATTAACATTTTCTTTTTGGATTCTGTGTTGTTTTGCTATGGCCGAGTTGCTTAATTTCAAAATTTTTTGTTTTACAATTTTATAGGTTTCGAAGCCTGAACCGGGTACATTTTTGCCGTGGGCAGCATCGGTCTAGTTTGCTTTTAATAGATAAAAAAGCTATAGAATATTCAGATCGATGCTTGTTTGATCCAGACATTTTGTTCGTGCAACCATCAGATTTTTTTTAAACTACATATTCGTTGAAAATTTATGAAATTAATATACGGAAACTTGGAAAATGTTTATTGAACTTTATTGATTCAGTAACTACTTTTAAACGAACACTTCCATCCATCCTCATTCATAAGGGGTTGAGTTCGTAAATTCAATAAAGACATTTCCATTATTAATTCCGTATTCATTCGTGTAGCTGAAATATTGAGCTTCAAAAAAAGGAGAAAAAAAAAACGGAAAAAAATTTGGTCGCGCAGGTGACACGATCTCGCCTAACTGTGTTAGACGCCGGAACCCGGTGGAAGGGGTTGGCGCTACGGCACAACCGTCCAGCACTCTACCAAATGAGCTACGGGACCTTATGATTATAACACTCTTTTTTAACTATTTGTATTATACGATAAAAAAAATTTTCTTTTCTTTAAAAAAGAGGAAAAGAGTCTCTGATTGATTTTGAAATTCAACAGCCTATTCAACGCGTGGTACTACATACACCGGGGGCCGTGTGTTGTGCTTATGTGTTAGTTATATTTCCTTGTTATTACGCGTTCTCCCACCCCATCCGTTTCCGTTCTACTCAACATCCCCCCCCCCTTTCCTCTTGTGTTTGAGTTGGAGTTTATTTTGATTTCTATTTCGGGATTGGGGGCGCCCTTAGGAGGAGAAGAGCCCCCACAAGAGCCGGAGAAAGTTTGCGCCGCGCTGGAACCCGCTGGAACCCAAGAAGAAGAAGAAAAATCTCTGCGCCTCTATGTGCATCACTGCTCGAAGACGGATGACTTTGACGCCATCCACTTGATATTTATTATCCAACAGCGTCCTCAATTTGAACTGTGTATGCGTGCTGCACATGCAGAATCAGCTTTAAACAAAACTTAATTTTATTTTTATTTTCTTCAACAGTTCGTCGTAGGTTTTTTGCGTCTGATGTCATTTATCCACCAGAAAGAAAAAAATTGGGAACCAACCACACCCAGTCCCACGCAGTCCCAGCGTGATATTTCCGTACGGCCCGGCACTCACGCATTGGCTGGGCCAAATTAAGTCGAGAGAGACACGGGGGAGTGAGGATTGAGGAGGGTGGCGACGAAAGGAAAGAAGAATAAAAAACCAACAATCAAAATCTCCCGACGTCCAGACTCCGTGACAGTCGGGGAGGATCTGGCCGCTCTCTCTCGGGCCGGCACCGCTTCTGCATGGCCGCCCCTGCTGATGCCCGCGCGCGACGCCGCAAGGAACGGAAGAAGAAGAAGAAATAAAAAGCTTGACACGATCTATTAATTAATAGTAGAGAACCGCCGAGAGAGATGCACGAGAATTTTTGACGTGCTGCATTCCCATTCTCTCTCTCGACTCTCGAGGGAAAATTCGGCTGATGCCCTGGCACGAAATGTAGTGCATTGGTCGCATTCATCCGCGTCTATACGTTCAAAGTGTGCATTACAGCAAATATACTATGTATACTTGATATATGTACGATCAACTTTCGAAGCCTGTGACTATAACACGATTATAGAACAAGATGCTGCTGGATGGGATGATTCCGCATTCCCAGCAAGATTTTTTCTGTTCATGTTCCGGTGTCGTCCAAAGACCCCCTAGTAGGCTAGTAGCCTCTACATTCTTTTCGACCACAGCAGTCAAAATTGATATCCTATTCGTGATTGATTTTTTACACTGGGAGCCTAAATGTTATGTGGAATGCAAACAAGTCAGCGTCGACGACCTTTCTTCTTTTAACACTTCTTGCGACCCCATGCAATCATCAATAACCTCATTTTCCCTTTTTTCATCTCTCTCTAAATGTACAGTATATTTTCTTGTGTGTTGCTTACTTCTTTGCCCCCTCCCTTCTTTGTGGCCGGCTCATAACCGTAGAGACAAGGGGACGAAAATTTAAAAAAATAACGGAGCTGTATAATAATTCAATTGATAAAACATTGTATCCCAGCAGCCACCACCGAAAGCAGTTAAATATCGTTAAATATATATAATACAGAATAGAGAGGACTATATATATATCTTCTTTTTTTGATTGGACTAGGGAGAAAAAGGTTTATGGGTGAAAAGAGCCAGCGCACGATGGGGACCATGGGACATGGCGGTGGGAGGAGATCGGCCGGCCGGCGCCAGGAGACGGACAAATGTGTCCGACTATATAGGCCCAACCCCGGCGGTGCCATTCACCATCAATGGAAACAACCCAGCAGTAGCATTCACCCGCAATACTACCTCAGCACAGGCTCATATTTATTTATTTTTTTTTTTGGAGGGGGGGGGGGCTTTTTGCTTATTTGTTAGCATATTTGATTCAGATAATGCGCAAATAATTAATTGCTGCGGTGAAAGAGAGCGAGCGAGCGGTATCTGCTTTATTAAACTGTTTGTACTCTTTGGTGTCAGTGTTGTGGACTTTGTCGGTGGATGTTGTTGCTGGGCCGTGCGGCGGCGACGCTCCACGACGTCACTCCATTGTCCGCCGAGTCTTCATCAGCCGCTCGGGGGAGAGGCTCTATTGTTGTGTGAAATTGGCCTTTTAATCGTGGAATAGTGACCAACTTTCTTGGGTTAGCGCACGCCGACTTCGATATTAATACGTATTATCGCGTATTATATATAGGCCTACCAGTCATGGAGCAGCGGGTCTGCATGGGCGCTGCTGGCCTATCCAAGTATACATCATAGACGCGAAGGGGGGAAGTGAGAAAGAGGAGAAAGACATATCGTATTACGGAGATATTATAAAGAGAGGTCGTAGATTTTCGCGGCTGCTCCTGCTCTTTTCGGGTTGCTGTTGTTAATGGCTTTCGATTGAGCGCACGACAGCTATAGCTTAATGCTGCCAGCCAAAAAATCTCGAAAAAAATAAATAGAGAAATAATCATGTATAATAACAAGGCTCGTGCTGCAGCAGCGCCCTTTTGGCGCCGTCGCTTATTACGACAAGTCCCGGCCGCGCTGTAGAGAGAGAGAGAGAGAGAGAGAAGAAATTGACGTCATCACGACTCAACGAATATTGAAGGCGATCATCAGTTTTGATCTATTTAAGGGCGATTATCTTTTTTCGGGTAATAGAGCTCGTCTCTCTTTGATTATTCTCTTCATGCTGCTCATTAATTCATTTTGATTGGCCCTAGCTGCTATGGCAATGAGATTCCTCCGCGGTTACGAGACGAGTTTACGGTAACAAGAAACCAAGGCTACACATGCACAGTGCGTGAATCCCGTGTTTCGAGGTCTCGCTCTCGGTAGCTATTCTATGCTAGCGCTCGTGTTGCTGCGATCTAGGGTTTCACAGTGCACCGAACGTAAACGAATAAATAAGCAAATGGTTTACTTGATTCT
The DNA here is from genome assembly GCF_021134715.1 of Daphnia pulex. Classification (NCBI taxonomy): domain Eukaryota; kingdom Metazoa; phylum Arthropoda; class Branchiopoda; order Diplostraca; family Daphniidae; genus Daphnia; species Daphnia pulex. The sequence continues at coordinate 2,083,316 of NC_060021.1, read as the reverse complement.
GGAACAAATGAAACGTAGCAGACAAGATATTGAATGGCCACGTGCTGGCCAAGCCCATCAAAGGAAAATGTCATGCATAATTATGCCAAATGCATTAAATCGCAATGATATATACTATACTAGAGCGTCTAGAGTATTTGAAATCTGAATGGGCAATGGCCAATGGGGTTGTTCTTTTACGAACAATCATGTTAGTACATGCCTATTATGATTACGAATTATTACACTCATGCTGTCACACAAAGAGGTCTATTTTACTTGAATTTGTACATCTGAATTAATACTTCTACTTCAACATCCCAAAAACATTAAGTTCTTAGCCCTATACCATATATGCCTATACGCATATATAGTCAAGTAAAAATCACATTCTCAGTTGAAGTCGTCATCAAGTATTACTGACGGTGACGGGTCGCATTATAATGCCAACTTGATCCAATTCCGTGACATTTCAGGTTTTATCTGTGAAAAAAATATTTTTGTAGGTATTGTTACATATCATTGCACAAAGTTTATATTCAAATATGGAAAATGATCTCATGCTGAATTCATTTGTGAGTGTCGTGGGTGTTCTAAACGTGCTTATAAGCACGTATAAAGAACCAATGATATCATATGGCGGCCCGGCTTATAGCCGGGAACTCCCGCCATAAGAATAGAAGCAATCAATGCGAAAAAAATCTTTGTCTGTTGGCAATGAATTTGAAATGAATTAAAACAAAAATTTTGATTTAATATTTAAATATAATGTTAGGCCTATACCATATATTATATTGAGTGTATTATATGTGTGCATCTTATTCTATTATATTTATCGTTTCGTCACATAACTATCACCGCATTGTCGCCCAGCAGACGGTGAGAGAGAGACTGTGCCCCGGTCATTGCCACTAAAATATATCGGGAATATAGCGATTATGTCTGTCTGTCGTTGGGTGAAAACTAAAGTAATAGGCCTTGTACTACTCTTTTTAATCTTTCGTCATTTTCCAAAAATGGTTGATGGGTTTTGTTTTGAAATATTCCAATTTCTAATCGAGAAATCTGTAAAGAAAAAAACTGGAATTTATATTATATCGTACGAGTTTTGATGGATTTTAATGATGACAGTTTGATGAATATAATCTCTCTTTTTGATCTTTGGCATCGGTTGGGAGTTTTCGTTTTTTTTTCAGTCGCTTGTGTGTCGTTTCGAAAAAATTAAGGGACTGGCGCGCACTGGGTGGCCGTTCTTCTTTGAACTGGAACACGCAGTCAACATCGCAGACAAATCCAAAAATGTATTGATATTTTTTAAAAAACTCGAAAATTATATGGCCATCCACTTTGGCTGCTGATATATTTATATAAGTCATCAGCTGCATGTATACTAATAATCATGCACGACCCAGAATAATTTTAATAGTCGGGATCCCCCCAAATATACTCCGACCGGTTTAGCGGCTGCTGGACATTTTTTTTTTTAATTTATTTTTCTCTTCTCGTATATATTTTTAGGAGAGATTCCCAAAATGTGTTGTGCTGGACTTCATTTTTAGACTGGCCGTGATGATTTAGACGCAATCAGACAGCCAAGCAACAGCGGAGGGCCGCACAACATCTCACAGCACAATAAGCTGACGACAATGTAGACAATGGAAATAGACGGAATTCATTCCAAAACAAAAGGAGAATAACAAGAGGGCGAGAGCAGCACATGCCGCATCCAACAGCTCTGCTGGGACCAAAAAAAAAGTGTATACACACACATACGGCATACCTTTTTGACTGCTACTGGGCCGCGAGTATATACACATCCACGCACATAAGAGAGGCGACAGCCCAAAAGAGGAGGAACTGAAAGATGAAGCCTATGCTGTAGGCTATATAGCCATTGATTTATTTTCTTCGCTGAGCTTTTGTTTCCTGTTCCTTCTAGGCTGGACCATCAGCAGCAGGGAAATAAGAAAAGAAACACACAGGAAAAACAAAAAGAAGAAGGAAACAAATAAAAACCCTATGCAGCCTCCGCTCTGCTGGCCAACAGCGTCTGCTGTTGTATGGCCGCGTGTGTGTGTATAACTGCGATTGAGTTGTCATTCCTTCATCGAGCTGGCTGGGCGCCCGTCTTGATCTTAATTGTTGTTTGAAATTACTTCCGTCAGGGCTCAACAAGATCCAGCAGGCCCAGCACCATAACGGGCGTCGAAGGACTGAAAAGAACAAAAAAGAACAGATCCATGTAAAGGTTATTATGGGGTTGTATGGGACCAAAGGAGGCCGCATCAGGATGATGTGTGCTGGAGAGACGAGAAGAGGCTTAAAAGGTTTTTCTTCTTCTTGTTTAAATGTTTAGATATAATAGAAGACTCTTCTCGATTTGTTTTCCCTCTTCATCTTTTGTTTTTTCTTCTTTTTCTTTTTCCTGGTCCTCCTCCTCCTATCAGCATCAGCGAAGGAAAAAAAGAGAAAAGTTTGTTAGCTCCGCCGCGAAGCCTTGGCCGTAAATCTGTATGGAAAACTAAACCTATATAATAAAGTCATTCTCTCTCTTTCTTTTCTCTTATGTGTTTGTTTGTGTTATTTCTCGGCCATTTTGTCTGTGATGTGAAATGCTCTTCGAACAAAAAAATGGCCATTATCAGCAACACAATGTGTTTATTCACAAGTGTTTCATATTTATAATAACCCGTTTATTTGATCGCAATGATCTGTGCTGCTGAGAGCGATGAAATTGCCATAAACGATCAGGCGACTGAGCGAGAACTTTTTTCACGCTCCTTCATCATTTCGACCAAGTATAAAATAAAAGTTTAAACATGACGACAGGGAGAAAAACCGGCCAGCGGCATCAAACACAGCACATGCACACACACATAGAGAGAGAAAGAGAGATAGGCTAACTGCGTGACTATTTAGTCACAGATCGCTGACGGAATGCTGATTTCCAGTTTCATTAACTCTTCAATGAAAAAAGAGCGAGCGGCGTACGTGATGTGTGATGGCTTGCTACACTATCGCGCCTGCGTTATTTGTTCGTGTCACATGACACTAGTGCCGCCAGCAGCTTTTCAACTCCCTTGCCTTGTGCAGAGAGAGAATATCTCTCGGCCTAAACCTAGAAAACAAAAAAGGTACAATTAAACACGATGTAGTATGGCTCAACCTCGACAATAAGTTACTGCTGGCCATGTAATCAAACGGATCGCAATCATCAATCTATCAACTTTTAGACTCGCTTGAAACGTGCCATCAAACATGCACCCAAACACATCCACACATATATAGTTATCGATCACGTATATCATCCGGAAATTTATTTTTACTTTCCCCTTTGCAATACATCAGTGAATGATCTTTTGTATCTCTACAATTTGATTGGAATATAGTAGTAGAGTGTCGAGAGCTTCATGTAATAACAGCAACGAGTCCTTGTTGTTTTTTCTGTTGTGCACATCTCCAGCGGGTCATCTGCCTTTTGCTACATTTGGCTGGGACTGGAAGAGAGTTGAACTGTTGAAGTCATTGTATAAATATACGCAACACAACGGGAGTATATAGAAAAAGAGACTGGGGGGTGGTCGGAGTCAAATGGTTGAATAACGAGAGAGCGCGGCCATTCCGTTATGAGTCTGTATATACAGTAATAAGAGAGAAAAAGTATATAGGGGGGGGGGGGTTCTATAGTTTAGAAACAAAAGGAAAGGTCGCGCTCGAGCTTTCAAGACATACAATAAGAGGGGAAAGAAAAAGAAATGGAGAGAGAGAGAGAGAGGTCACTGTGTGGGCGTCGGCGAACAACGATTCCCACATGTTAACAGCTAATAAAATGAGATAAACATGAGACAACGAAACGAGGTTGAATATTATCGTAATTTTTTGGTGTTTTCTTACCTTTATCGCGGACGCTTCTGGTGCTGCCACTGGTGGCCATATCTTCGCCATAGATCGGAATGACCGGCATAAAGCCAGGTTGGTAGTGAACCTGTTTATTATATTTAAAAAATAAAGAGAACGTTAAAATAAAGAAAGACAAGAAACAAAAAAAAAATAATTCAAATAAATAATAAACCAATAAAAATAATAAAACAAAAGAAAAACAAAAATCCGGTGGCAATAAAAAGAAAAAAAAAATTGTAGCCAACCCAAAAACAAACATTGGTACCCCTTATATACACTGCGTGCTGTAGACTAGTATAGCCGGTATTATATCGGCAATCACGAAGTCTATTAGAATTTATAATCAGTTGGTTTTGTTTGTTTTATTGTTTTTTTCACCATGAACTTGCTACTTGTATTTCCATATTTTTCGTGTTTCTTTTTTTTTTCAGACTGCGATCGCATTTATTGGCAGAAGCCACGTACCCACATAGTTACCCAACCGCAAGGTTGTTGTTGTTGCCGAGAAAATTGAGGGGGGAATTCTAACGAGGAAAAACGAATCCAACCGATGGCCACCGACAGAGTTTTTTCTTTCCTTTTTCTCTCGTCTTTGATTTATTCATTTTTGTTTTGTTTTTTAAAGTTACGTAACGAAACATTTCTGTCCCGAAAATTGAGATCGTGCGCTTTTCAAACCTGCACATGTTTGTTTTTTCTGTCTATTTGTTGTAGGGTCCTATAAATTATTTCTACACCAATGTCGATCGAGAGACCGATCGAGAGGAGGATAGAACACACCTACATCAGCCCAGCAGCAGTTACCAACAAAAATCTATCCGACAAATAAATAACTACGAGGATTATCAGTTCAATGGCCTCGTGAAAATTTACATTTTTTATTATTATTCTTCTCCCGGTGAAATAAACCCCTTCCAATCGCGTTCACGTGTTATTAACTGAGCGTTACATTTTTTTTTAATGTATGAAACATAAAAAAAAAGGATGGAGAGCGGGAAAAAAAACCCTTTCGTGACCCGTCATCTTTTAATCCCCTCTAGTCCCAAAAAATAAAATCTTAAAATAAATTTCGTGAAAGAAGAAAGACGCGGAAAGACGCTTATTGTTGCGGGGAGAAAAAGAAATGATCGACGAAACAACTGAATAAATGTGCACCTTTTTTTTCTTAGCTTAGTTTATAGCGGTTTATAGCTGAGGGCTCGGAATATTCAATTTAGCCTATAAGGTGAAGTAAATCAGACGCGCCATAGATTTTTTTTTGTTTTCGTTAGGGAAAATGAAAAAGAATAAAAATGTTTTTGCCTATTAATAGTCTCATCAGCTTATTATTTCAAAAATTAAAAAAAAAGGAATTTCATCCCGGTGAAAATAAAAAATTGAAAACGGGAGTGGAAGAATCTTTCAATGAAAAAGAGATGAGCTATGACTGTCGTCCGCTCTTGCGTGACGGAGTGAAAATGTGTGTGTGTGTGTGTCTCTCTCTTTTGTGTATAGAGTGAGTAGTAGTAGTAGTTTTTTAGTAGTAGCTTTCTAGCTGATGCTCTTTTCCCTTCTGGTTCACCAAGTTTGTCCCGCCGGTGTTGTAGGAAATATTTCAAATCAGATAACGTCAAACATTCATCAACTCGCAAAAAAGGCTTTCTGCTAGCTGCTGCCCTGTGTAGTTGTGTGCATGTCACCGTCCTCTTTTTCTCTGTCGCCTTCGCCTCTTTTCCCGTTGGCGACGTAAATGGGCAAACGTGAGACGGACGGCGCTAGATGGCAGCACGCGATCCCAGTCACGAAACGCCGAACGGAGAAAAAATCAAATAAAAAATAAAAATAATCAAAAACAACAACGAAATATCAAATTCCTTATAAAAAGGAAGAGAGAAAACGATCGACAGATTGCCGACGTGAAAAAGAAAAAAAAGGAAAAACCGGGATGGACTTCTCGTGTTGTTTTTAAAGAAGAGGCTCTTGGTTCACTCGCCGTGAATTCCAAGAAGATGAAGAAGAAGAAGAAAAAAAAGGATTCCTCCCGCGGTTATGACAACAACAGCAACAACAACCAGGGGGGCCCCCTGTCGTATACGCAGAGACGGGAGAAGAAAAATTCACATGAGCATTAACAATAAGGAGATGAGTGCACAAACTCGCAGAGTTGCACATACGTCTCTGTCTCCCGCATTATATTTTATTATGACTGTGTTAGGTAGGCCTATATCCAACTTGGTGCATATCATGTCACGATGTCCAGGACGATCCGGTGAAATCGGGTGAAATTCACTGCGCAACAGGAGGCGGGAAGCCCAAAGCAACGCAACAACAAACTCTCGGACGATTTTTTTTTTTTTTTTAAATATATACATTTCGCCGTTGATTGCAATTAAAAAACAAAAACTAACTAAAAAAAAAAAGAAGAAAAACAGATGACGCTCGACCTCATTTCGCACGACGACGAAAAAGAAGAAATAAAAACGAACTAAATAAATAAATAAATAAACCAACTGTCCCCCGGTTAACAAATCAAGAACATGAGTACGTGACCGTATTTTCTTTTTTCAGCGACAGTCATGTTATATGTCTATGCGTTTGTGTGTGTGTGCGGAGAGACCTCAATCCCAGCTATAGTACATGCTTAATGGCATAGCAGGAGAGATTACATTCAATCCAGACACATTTTCTCCTTCTAAAAAAAAAAAAAAAAAAAAAAAAAAAAAAATTATTCATTTTCATAACTCTATAATTTATTTCTTTTTTTATTCTATGTTTTATTTTTTTTTATTTTCTCGACTATTATCTCTTTTTCCTCGCATATTTTCGCTTCTTATATCATCATACCTGGCGGATAGAGGAGGGTAGTTAAACAAACGGTCTTTAACGCTCTTTATTATAACAATGGCCCAACTTTCGATTCTCTCTCCCTCCCCCAAAACAACAAAAATAAAACGAAAGAGAAGAGACACAAGAGACGGCGCTAAAAAGCGAATGATTCCTCCCGCCCAAGACAGACAAAAATACCTTCCGACGTCCGTTCTCCGGTATAATTTATTATGCACAAATCTTTAAAAAAACTGAGAGATATAATATAGCCAAAAGAGTTGATGGAAACAAAATAAGAAGAAGAGAAACGACCAATTTCTGACGTAATGTGAAATTGTCAACATAAAAAGGGTCAAGTCTGCTTGTCGAATCAAGATAAAATCCTCTTGGAAAATGTCCCCGAAAAGAGTCAAACGAAGACGACAGAGAATTAGAATACAAGGTAAGGAAAGAACAAGGAAAGAAGAAGAAGAAGAAAAGAGATTGACCGTTTTAAAAAAGTGACAAGTCAGACAGCAGAGACGGACGTCTGCGGGGCCCGTTTAGGCGGTGATTTGGGCCAATCGCAGCAAACAAGACGATGCGCACCATTGAGCACTTTTCCCGAAGGACGGACAGCACACAACTGCGCACAAACAAAACACACGTCCTGGACCGCCGCAGACACTCGGAGGAATCAAAGTTAAAGAAACTAATAAAAATTCAAAAAACGACCAACGAATATAGTAGAGTGCTTGCTGGGCCGCTAAAAGCCTGGCCGGCGAGATCCAAAATTATGACAATTTTGGTTGTTGTTGTTGTTGTTGTTTGGTTTGGTAAACCCTTAAACAAAAAAAAAAAAATCCTTATCTCTCGGGTGCGTATCTTTTTTGTGCGCATATGACAGTCTCCTCTTGTTATTTGATGTTTTATTATTTTCTATACACGAACGAAATGGTCGAAAGACACGCGCTTACCTGTTGTGACGAGGCCAAAGTGTCTTTCTTATTCTTCTTCTTGGTGCTGGACGTCGACTGCTGGCTGGGCTTGGCCAGCATCGACCAAAGGGTCAGGAAACGCGAAGGCATCTTCTTCTATTTTCTTCTTTTCTTTATCGTTTTCCGTTTCCAAAAAGATGAAAGAAAAAAAGGAACCGAAATGTCGCCGTGTGTTTTGTTGATGGATGCTCGGCTGCGTCGTGTCACGTCGCGGAAATTCCACTTGACGACAGCAGACGGAATAAAAGTTGGATAGGATTTTTCCCGTCTGTTGGCCTTTTGCGGGGACGAGGTATTGGAATATTGAGCCGTAATTTACGAGTGAAAGAGCCGCAACGCTGCGATTTGCTACGCCCTCTCTACCTGATATTTATTCAGCAGCCATTCGATTCCAGCAGAGTCTCGGAGATGAGCGTCCGACCACCGATAAATAAAGCGATGCCAGTGACACGGCCGTTAGAGACGTTCAATTTTCTTCCCAGAGATTCCGACTTACAACTTGTTGGTGCGGAGGAATTGTGCAGACGCCAACGAGGAAAAAGGAAAACGCACGTCGAATAAAAAGCGATATAATAATAATAAAAAAAGACTATACACAATCAAAACGAAATGAAACAAAGTACCTTTTTTGAGTCCCCCACTGAAAGAAAGAGGAAGGAGAAAAAGATAATCATCATAATGCCACGGCAGGCAATTTTCAAGAGGCGTCCGTCCCGTTTCGAAAAATATATTTGAAGTATTAAATATTTCGAAAGATATTTGACAAAAGGCGTCGTTGTCTCTCTCAACCGACTGTCTATAAAGGGAGAGGAGAGGCTGAGCCACCACCCCTTTTGAATACATACGGACCTGGCAGCAGCTTCACATCATCATCCCTTTGAACATTTTTAGGCAATTCAAATTCCATCGCCTTTTTTTTTTACCCGGCACCCAAAACACGAAAGAAAAACCGAAAGTGGATTAGACTATTCCGGGGTGGTAGGCCTATAGCGCCAGACGTTGTTTCGTGGACGGTGGATGCGTCGAACAGTTAGGCTGCGGTAGAGCAGATTTCACAGAGCCGTGAATTCGTGAACAAATCACCAGGGAGCAGATGAGCTCTAGGTACTCCTCATTTGCTGACCGAAAGAAAAAAAGAAAAATTCTGGAGAGTCGACTTCCGCTCGACCGCGCGGACAAACGCGGACGCTAACCATCCACCGCAAAGAGAGAAATACACACATAGCGGTGGTACACCTTGGAAATCTCCTCCCATTTTTCCCCTCAGACACCTGACAATAAAAGTCGAGTGAATCGAATTTTTGTCTAAAAAAGAAAAAGAAGTTCTGAGAAAAATAAGTTTCTTCATGGCCAGCACACGAAACACAAGAGCCGATGGGTGCGAATAGGCTAAAACCTTTTGTTAACTTGTCCTATTGGCACATTTCTTTTTTCAAATTTTATATTTCACTGTGTCTTTCGGCCGTATAATAATATCCCCCCCCCCCTTCTAAACGATTTGTCTCGGACACCAGCACCGTGACAATCAGACTCAAAAGAAAAATGACTTTTTTTTTTAAATATTCAACCCGGATGTATGTTCTTTTCTTCCCAACCGCAAGCGATAAAGCCTTTTGGGCGGAGGCAACGAAGACGACGACGACGACGACGGACCTGTACACACCTTCTAGCTCGGTCCATATAGTATTAAAATTATTAGCATTAAAAAAGAAAGAAAAAAGACTTCCGCAATTTGACCGGAAGCGGAAGAGAAGCAGCCGCGAAAATGGAAAGTGTTTCGCTTCTTTCTTCTTCCAGGACTAGAGAGAAACTTGTGCGAGGTGTACACACAGCCCAAGACATTCTGTGTGTGTGTAGAGTGTGCTGTGGCCGTCGAAGAGCTAAATTTTGGGGATGCTTTCAACAAAACCACCGGAATATTTCACGTTCCAGTGGCGGGTGTTAACCAATTTCACTTCACAGATTCATTATTTATATTTTTTGCATTAAATCTATTTGAATTCTTCCCATTTCGTTGCAATTCAGCACTGAAAATGAAAAGAGATATCTCCGGAACCAGTTCCCTCACGGTTCAGTTAAAGAAAATTGACACGGAAACTGTGTTGGCAGAAGGCCATGTCAAATCTGAGGATTGGTACGGTTGGTTTCCAGTACAGATTCAAGCAACCGTTTATTTGGAAAAACACAACGTTATTGGAGTAAAGCTAGAAGATGGTTCAATCTATCAAAGCAGTGATGAGACTCACCCTCTTACCAGTTTTGGAGGATTCCTTGTTAGTCCAGGCAATTAATTGCTTGACTTAGATAATAATAAATAGATAATAGGTAAGGGATAAATGTAGTAGGTAAGTAATACATGTCAATAAAATTAAGCAGTTCTGCTTTATTTTATTGACACATTCCTTACCTATTACATTTATTACTAACCTATTACATTTATAACTTTTAACTATTAAATTTATAACTTTTAACTACTACATTTATAACTTTTAACTACTAAATTTATTCATTTTAACTACTACATTTATTACTTTTAACTACTACATTTATTACTAGACTAGAAAGCTCTTTTGTATTGGTTTATCAATGAAATAAATCTGATTATACAGCAAAAAAATTTTTCTCGTCCTCGTGTCACATTAATAAACCGATTGAATTGATACTGACTTCTGTCGAATTTCCCGTAGGGATTCTAGTCACAGTCGAAGGAGGCTCAGTTTTGACACGCCACCGCTGCAATTCAAACTGCAAAATTCAATTGCAGTAATTAGACACTTAAATTTACGTAATTGTGACAACAATCACGCAAATTTTTGTAGGCATTTGATTAAACAAAGAAATCTCTTTAAAATGGATCACATTTTACGAAGATATAATAGATTTATTTTTTAAAACAGCGATTCTAAGTCAAACGGGGCTCAGTTTCGAAACGCCACCGCTGCAATTCAAACTGCAAAATTCAAAACGCCACTAAACATTAACACAAAATTTACGTAAATGTGTTACAAATCACGAAAATTTTTGTATGAAAGAGATTAAACAAAGAAAGGTCTTCAAAATGGATCACATGAAGATATACTAATAGCTGTATTTTTTACACAGCGATTCAAAGTCGAACGGGCTCACTTTCCCGGCTTGATGTGTGTCAACCCAAAAGCTATAGTTTGCAGGCCTAACAAGAAGCGAATTTGGTGGCAATTTTTACGACTGCCCGGCGGCCTTGTATACATGTAGATCCACACCAAACGTGAACAGAAAAGCGTCCGGTTTGTTTGTTTACGTTTTAAAGCAAAGTAAGTTTTACTACTGTACTGGTTTAGACAAACAAATTGGTTATTTACACATTTTTTGGTATGCCTCAAGTCCATAGATATATGTAGAATTTCTATTTTTGAGTGTGATCTACCACAATTGACAAACATTTCTTACTGAAATATTTTCCTTTTCCTTTTTAGATGCCTGGAGAAGTTCAAATGGAAGACGAAGCTGAGACTTTCACATCCCAGGCCAAGATTGCTCAGCTTATGAGCTTGATTATCAACACCTTCTATAGTCGATCTCCAACTCCTCAAATGCCCTAGTCAAGATCCGTTATGAATCCCTGACTGACCCAAGCAAGTTGGACAGCGGTAAGGACCTTAAAATCAAGATTGTCCCCAACAAGAATGCTGACTCACTCTCATGGATACGTAAGTTGAGAAATTTAGTTCCTCCTATTTGAACACGAATTTGACTGTTCTGTTTCTCTTTAGTGGTATCGGCATGATCAAGGCTGATTTGGTTAACAACTTGGGTACTATTGCCAAGTCTGGAACTAAAGCTTTCATGGAAGCCCTCTCTGCCGGAGCTGACATCTCCATGATTGGTCAGTTTAGTGTGGGTTCCTACTCTGCTTACCTGGTTGCCGACAAGGTGACAGTTCATTCCAAGCACAATGATGATGAGCAGTATGTTTGGGAATCGTCAGCTGGTGGTTCTTTCACCATCAAGCCTGATCACAGAGAACCCATGGGTAGAGGAACCAAGATTATCCTCCACTTGAAGGTATGTTCTTTGTCTTCATTGGCATAATTTCCAATATGCTCATGCCTGTATTTTTTTTTCATTATTGACAGGATTATCCGATGGATTACCTGGAGGAGAAGAAAGTCAAGGAGGTTGTCAAGAAGAACTCACAGTTCATTTGCTACCCAATCAAGCTATTGGTTGAGAAGTAGCGCGACAAGAAAGTGAGCGACGATGAGGCTGAGGAGGAGGAAAAGAAGCATGAGAACGACAAGAAAGTTTTACGAACAATTCAGCAAGAACCTGAAGTTGGGAGTCCATGAAGATTCTACCTACGCAAGAAGATCGCTGACCTCATCCGTTTCCACACTTCCGCCTCTGGAGAAAACCAGGTTTCCTTCAAGGAATACGTTTCCCGCATGAAGGAGAACCAGAAACACATCTACTACATCACTGGTGACAACAGAGAACAAGTCAGCAACTCCTCATTCGTCGAGCGTGGCAAGAAGCGCGGATTGGAGGTCATCTTCATGACTGAGCCCATTGATGAGTACGTCGTCCAGCAGCTCAAGGAATACGATGGCAAGCAGCTCGTCTCCGTCACCAAGGAGGGTCTGGAACTCCCCGAAGATGATGGAGAAACCAAGAAACGCGAGAGCGACAAGGCCAAATTCGAGGGTCTCTGCAAAATCATAAAGGACATCTTGGACTTCGCTCTTCAACAAACCAGCCCTACACTTGGGGGCCAGCAAGGCCAGCAAAATATTTCGATCGTAGCGTCTTCAGTCGGGAATCTTCGCAGTCACAGTTGAGCGTCCGCTTTGATCGGACAATTATTGATGGCCTGTAAGACATTGTCGTCTTGTTAGAGGCTCAACTGCATTCTTTGGTTCAAGCCAAGTCTTCCGTTATCGTCGATGTCCTTTACCGACCGGAATACCTTTTCCAGCCTGGCACGGAAGCACAGAAAAAGTGTGACAATGGCGGATTCATTCGCAGGTAAATTTGACTTGTATTTATGTTAACCATTGATCTTACTTGAAATTTATTTTTATTGAAGATTGATTAAACACACCGAACGATTGCTGGAGGACAAGGAGGAAAAACTTTGCATCCAAGTTCTCAACACCTTACGTCAGATGATGAATTTCGATGTTCACAATGGCGAAAAGGTAATCATTCTATTAAAATTTGAGGCAATAAATTTACCTTAATGAATCAATTATTACCAGGGAGACGCATTGAGAAAGAATCTTTTAGTTCGCTACTTTGCCAAACCAGCCTCTCATAGTTCTAAAAAGACCGAGCTCTATGGCGGAAGCGGAATCTCTGGTGCTGGAATTCATTCAACATTATCTGGTGGTACTGGTGTTGGAGGCGGTGTGGGACAATCGTCATCGCTGACAACCCACGGACCTGGAGGACGTCTCCTGTCGCGAGGTGAACTGTGTTTGCCCGAGGTGCAAGTGTACCTGGACCGAGAAGGCATCTCTGATTTGGTGGCCGAATTGGTCATGAAGTCGTCGTTGTTGCCCAACGTTTTCATGGAAGCGGTCCAGTTGGGCATCGCTCTGCTGGAAGGCGGCAACCCCGTCATCCAGCGGAGTCTCTACACGAAATTGCAGTCGGCCGAGACGAGCGCCATCTTCTTCAAGGTGTTCCACGACAAAGTCAGAGAGTCGCAAGCGGAAATCAAGTCCACCATGTCGGTCAACACGATCGAAATGGCCTCGGCGGGTAACAACAAGCTCAAGGACCATTCCCATGAAATGAAGGATCATTTCCCGTACGACATGAAGATGAAACATCAACGCATGATGTCCACAAGAGCTTCAAACGGTAACGTCACTGTAGGGGAGCGCATGGATCCTTACAGTGACTCGTGGAACAGCTCCAGGTTGGATGATTCGACTACCACTACAACGACGTTGAGTAGTGTCAACTTGACGCTGGAGAACTTGGTGAGACAACAACAACAACCCAAATCGGTACAACAAAACTTGAATTCGTGATTTTATTAAAATTCTTGCAAAAAATAAATTGAATTCGCCCTTATAGTTAACTACGGCAACTGATTCGGACATGGAGTCCAAGTTGTCGGCTAAGGTTCTGGTAATGCTGCCCGTCTTCCGCTTCCTGCAGTTGCTGTGTGAGAATCACAATCGAGACCTGCAGAACTTTTTGCGGGCCCAGTCCAACAAAAAAAGTTGCAATTTAGTGTCAGACGACACTCATGTTCCTCGACTGCATTTGCGGATCGACGACGGGCGAACTGGGTCTGCTCGGCCTCTACATTAATGAGCACAACGTCACCCTCATCAACCAAACCCTGGAAACATTGACGGAATAGTGCCAAGGACCTTGTCACGAAAACCAAAACTGCATCGCCACTCACGAGTCGAATGGACTGGACATCATCACGGCTCTTCTTCTTACCGACATCAATCCATTAGGTAACAATTTCCTTCATTCCATTTGATTCTAATAATTATTTGATCAATTATTTAGGACAACGGAGAATGGATCTTGTTTTGGAGTTGAAAAACAACGCCTCCAAGTTGTTGCTGGCCGTCATGGAGAGTCGTGGCGACAGCGAGAACGTGGAAAGGATCCTGTACAACATGAATCCTCGCCAATTGGTGGACGTCGCCTGCAAAGCCTATCACCAAAAGTTGGTCGGTGGAGAAGAGGCGGCCAATCCGAAAGAAGTCGCCAGTTGGCCACAACATTTACATTTTGTGACACCAGTTGGCGCAGCACAACAAAGAATTGGCCGCCCTGATGAAACCGCCGCCAGTGGACGGAGTCAGCGGTGATGCGGCCCTGCAGTACTACGCCAATCACACGGCGCAAATCGAAATAAATTGTCCGTCACGACCGGACGATGGAGCAGATTGTCTTCCCCATTCCGGAAATGTGCGAGTATTTGACCAACGACACGAAAGTGCGCGTCTTCCACACGGCGGAGCGCGACGACCAGGGATCGAAAGTGGCCGCCTTTTTCGAAGGAGTCGACGACATGTTTGACGAGATGAAATGGCAGAAGAAATTGCGCGGACAGCCGTTCCTCTTTTGGGTCAGCTCGCACATGTCCATCCTCTTCAATTTGGCCGTCATTATCAACTTGATTGTCGCCTTCTTTTACCCGTTTGACACTGACGGACCGGCTCCTGATCCTGGCACTCACCTCTCAGGTCTGCCCAACTTGGAATAGTAACTCCCATTTCCATCTTTTCAACGATCTTTTCCATTTATTAATTCAGGTCTCATCTGGGCCGTCATGCTCCTATCCGCCTCTGTGGCCATCACGTTACCCAAACCGTCGGGTATCAGGACTCTCGTCATGACAGTCATCCTCCGGCTTATTTGCTCAGCCGGCCCTCAACCCACACTGATGCTCCTTGGCACCGCCACGGTAGTGTTGAAGGGCGTCCATCTGCTGAGCATCATGGCCAACGCCGGGACATTCCAGCGGAGCGTCAGACAAATCTGCACGGACACGGAGATTGTCTACCACGTCGTTTACCTCATCTTTTGCTTCCTCGGACTCAGCACCCATCCGTTCTTCTTCTCCGTCCTTTTGTTTGACGTCGTCTACCGCGAGGAGACGCTGCTCAACGTAATCCGCTCAGTGACGCGAAACGGCAGGTCCATCGTTCTCACTGCCGTTTTGGCTCTCATCCTAGTCTACATGTTCTCCATCATCGGGTATTTCAGTTTCATGACACTTTTCTATGTTCCATATTGAAATCCTTTTATTTTTGCCACAAGAAACGGACAAGAAAGTCGGGATGGTCGTTATTTCCAACCGTTGGTCGAGTCTCCCAGATTATCGTCAGTTCGTCACCTCCCAGTACGGCTGGACAGCCAACATGGAGCGTATCATGAAGGCTCAGGCTTTGAGGGATACCTTCACCATGGATTACATGGCCGCCAAGAAGCACTTGGAAATCAACTCCGACCATCTCATCGTCGAAGCCCTGCGCGTCAAAGCAGAGGCTGACAAAAACGATAAAGCCGTCAAGGATTTCTTCATGTTGCTGTTTGAAACCTCTGCTGTCATCTGGTTTTTCCCTGGAAGAGCTAGCCGTCCATGCTTCTGATCTCGCATCTACCGCATGATCAAATTGGGTTTGTGTATCGATGAAGATGATGTCCCTGCTGGTGGTGAGGAAGCCGAAGAAGAAATGCCGCCATTGGAGAATGATGAAAATGCTTTTCGCTGGAGAAAGGCGATTAAACGTGTCAATTACTGTTATAAAACACAAACTCAGTTTCTCTCAATTGTTCTTATTTCAGCGTTTTTGCGAACTGAAATGAGGGCATTCATATGATAAAACTAGTCTTATTTTCTTAAAATCATGGCTTTACTTAATTTGCGTTGCTCCCTCATTCCTGGCATTGTATAACTACGTGTTAAGAGTTGGAATTTAATACAACCAATCGCGGTTTGATATATAAAAACTTTGTTCGATTTCTCTCCATACCCCTGCTTGTGACAGCTATCCAACGACACCGAGTTTCGAATAGAAAAGCGGTACATACAGCTTAACATTTTGGTCATGAGAAATGATTGTAGAAAAATGATGACGAATGGAATTGGTTATTCGTGGAAAAATTCACTAGGCTACTCGACTAAGTTGATCCATAAATCACACTTCGCTAATCTATAAGTGAGTTGAAGCGAGTTGAAAAAAATTCTGCCCTCTCCTCATTAAAAAACAAAATTTGTTGCCTAGATATTCCGGCTTTAAAGTTGCATTAAATGGCTTCCATTCCAACATGATAGGGATCCAAATGATACAAGTTGTTAAACTGGTCAAAAGGTAACCGAACAAAAAAAAAAGTTAGGCGTGCTCCTGGATTACAGTTACACCCCAAAATGATGTCTATAATAAGCGCCGAGCAATCACCCTACATTGCGCGAAAAAATACTTAACCTATATATATAACCTTACCCCTAACCCCCCAAAATTTATTATACACACTCCCTCATTTAAATTAAACCCCAAAGTCCCGGAGGGAAACTGGCGACGCTAGGCGCGAGGCACAATCAACCATCTAACGATCTGAGTATCTGACGCTATTCAAATTTCCCTCCGTTTTTTGGGATGATTTGTGTTTTGAGTAGGGCAATGCTGTTTGTCTCTGATTGGCGGGAATACAGACATCGGCTGCTGCAAAAGAAAAAAGAACGGTTTGCTGTTAAAAGTTTTGTGATGGATGAATGTGTCAAAAGCGTTTCTCTTTTTAATTAAACAAAGTATCTCTACTTTCTTTGGAGTGCAATTATTTTTACGTTTTACTTCCGTCAAAGTTAAACTTACCATAATGAAGCGGATGAAGTTTGCACACGGTGAAGGTCACACTGATCTTACTTATTCAGAAGATGGAGCGTAAATATTTAAATTTTCTTTGTTGACTATGTGTTTGCCCATCAAATTACATTAAAATCACTTTATTTGTTTGTTTGTTAGAAACATTATAACATGTGGTGCAGATGGAATTATCGTGTTTGGAAAGGCCACGAGGATGATGATCCTGAATGTATTTGTGTTGGTGATGAAGCCACTGTCTTTGCATTTAAGGTATTTCTAAAAGTTTTTTAAATTAATGTGAAGAAATAATCCCCTAATGATTGTCATTTGCAGAACAAAAAAGTATTTGTAGGAACCGACATGCATGTTCTGCCAATATTTTCACATCACGAAAACCAGACTGATGGTAGTGTAACACGGGCCACTTCTACAATCACCCACACATCTGTTAATAAAGATGGATCAAAAGTTGCAACTTGTCCAGGGTTTACTGATAAGATTTGATTTTGAATTTGAATATTTAATGTAACAACTAGTTTGATTTGACAGTGATATGACAATCAAGGTGAAAGGTATTAATTTTGAGCAGCAATAAGGCCAAATAAAGTGTTCTCACTGGAGAAACTGCACCCATTCTCAGTGTCAACCTGGATCCTAAATCAGAGTTTTTGGTAAGTTTATATTATCTCAACATCCCATAACATTATTTTGTAGTAGTAGTTGTGAGTACTTCTAAGCAAATTGTTTTAAATCTTTTGTATGTAAAGTTTATTTCTTGTTGTAGATTTTCATTTGTTGCTGGTCTACTTGTGGCAAGTTTCTAGCGACCGCTTCTAAGGCTGGTGATATCCTCGTTTGGGATATGCAGACTAAAACCGTGGTCAACTCGTTTCAACACGAGAAAAAGACACAAATCTGCAATATGGCATGGAACCCATCCATTACCACTCAAAAGGAGATTGCATTTTGCGACTGCAAGGGTTACCTTGGCTTGTTGGAAAATGTTACGGCTCAGGCGGAGGGCAAGGCGAATAAGCAAAGTGCAAAAGTGGCCATCTCATTGACGGCTATTGCTGGAGATGACGACGCAGAAATATAAATATCCATCAGCCAGATAAAGAAAGATACTGGATTCCCCACCAACGCAGAAGACGGCCAAGATGTTTTCACAGGAGTTCAGTCGTATTCTATGGGTAGCTCATCACTTGTCTTATTATTATTTTTAATAGTATCTTTAAAATATGCAAATATTTTGTTCTCAGATTTTGATATCTTGGACGACGGAGCCTCTAAGATTAACAGCAGACCTTCAAGTCCTTTGGCTGGCCATTCCAGGCGCCCTTATCAATCCTCCAGTAAAAAACGAGAGCCATTTCAACCAGGGTCATCACCAGTCCATCTGCATCACCGGTATATGGTCTGGAACAATGTCGGAATCGTGAAATGTTTCGGAGAGGAAGGTGACCAAAGTGCCAGCAGCATCGAAGTCGAATTCCACGATTCGTCCATCCACCATGGACTGCACATACCCAACACACTGGGCCACACTTTGGCCTCACTTTCCAGCCAGGCTCTGCTGTTGGCCTGTCCGGCACAGGAAGATAGCCCCAGTCGGATTGTTTGTGTCAACTTTGCTGCCTGAGATGGACACAAAGAGTGGGCGACCACCTTGCCACTCGGGGAAGGGGCTCTAGCCTTGGCTTGCCGGCGATGCCTGGGTGGCAGTGGCCACCTCTAGAAATTTGCTTCGACTCTTTTCAAATTCTGGGCTCCAGCGTGCCATGATTTCTCTCCCTGGTCCTATACTCTGCTTGGCCGGCCACGGTTCCAAACTCTTTATGGCTTATCATTCTTCACTGGGTTAGTGCAATTTTGGCTTGATTTTAAAAAGATAATTAATTTAATTCACAACTTAACCCCACAGGCATGTTTAGCGAACAAACTATCGGCTATGCACTGGTGGGCATGGACAGGAAATCTCCGATTGGTTACGAATGGCTGGCCAATCCGCAAACTCTTCCCCTCGGCCCGGAGTGCGACTTATCGTGGGCCGGATTCAGTGACGAAGGAACGCTGGCCACGATGGACAGCAGCGGCCTCCTGCAAGTGCAACTTCGATCCGGCATGTGGATGCCTCTGCTGGACACGAGGCAGAACGTCAAGGGTAAATCCAACCACTACTTTCTGATCGGATTGAGCGAGCTGGAGGAATGCGTCCGTTGCGAGCTGTGCAAGGGCGCCCGCTACCCTCCCACCTTGCCACGGCACAACATGTCCTTGCTGGACGTCAGACTGCCGCTGTGTGACGGCGCCAATGAGAAAACTCAGCTGGAAGAAGCCCTGATTCAGTCGACGCTGCAAATCCAGCTGACTGGCACCTTGGACCAGACGGGATTTGACGTGGATGACCCCAGGAATAAGGCCGACCGCCTGTCCAAGGAATCGTTGATGAAGATGTTCACCGTCAGTCACCCGCCCATGTTCGTGTTGTTGTTGTTCAAGCCAATGCTGATAATCTATTCTTCTACCTTTTTTGCAGCTGGCCTGTCAGGCCGAGAGGGAGGTCCGAACGGTGGAAGTGGCCGAATGGATGCCCAGCGAGCAATTGCTCCAGCTGGCCGTCAAGTACGCAACGCGAGGCAGGAAACGCCAGCTGGCCAACCGACTGACGGAGATGGCCGAGCAGCTAGTCAGAGATCGTGAAGCCGAAGAAACTTTGCTAATGGAACCGACACGAACTTCATACCTCTCATCAAATGCTTCTAACAATACTTTAGACGATGACAGGTATTTAATTAAAAACAAAATCTATTACTTAATGGGATTCGTTGGTAATTTTTTCTAATACTTGTTTTTCATCAGGGATATGTTTATTTCTACTCCACCTGTTCTCGAGATCAAAGGTAAACCAAATGAAATGACTTAAATCATTGATCATTTGATTTAATTGATTCTTTGTATTTTCAACCTACAATTCAGGTATAAATAAGAATCATTTTTACGTTTAAGGAAAGTTTCGGTTCTTCATTTTTATTCTTCTGTGATGGCTAGGTGGAAACAATATGTGTGCACGGAAAGTGTGCTCAAGAAGAGATCAAAAGTGAGAAATCAAGCCCACGCCGAAATCGTCTTCATCGATCCATCGGCAGCTCTGGAGGTGGATGGCGTCCGAGGCTTCTTCTCGGCCAAAGATATCGCATCCGGCCGGAACGTTTTCGGACCCATCGTCCACGACGAGGAAGTCTTCGCTTCGAAACGGGTCACCTGCTGCGGCCAGGTGATCGCCTGCGTGGTGGCCGACAATCTGGTGCTGGCACAGCGGGCCAGCCGGCTCGTCCGATTGACTTACAGTCCGTCTGATGGTCCAGCCATCTTCACCATTCAAGACGCCATCAAGAACAATTCCTTCTACCAAGGCCACAGCCGTGAAATCATCCAGGGAGACGTCGAGGCCGGATTCCGGAATGCCCAGCACGTCCTGGAAGGAACTTTCGAGATGGGCGGTCAGGAGCATTTCAACTTGGAGACGCAATCGGTTTTGGTCGTGCCAAAAGGTGAGGACGGAGAGATGGACATCACCAGTTCCACTCAGAATCCATCGGACTCAAAAGCTATTGTCAGTATAGCGTTCTACATGCAAATTATCGTAACAGAATTTCACTATTTAACTTCACATTCATAAACTACTGTATAAAATTTAAGTATTATATCCAAAACTTCGGAAATATTTGCCTTCTTCTGTAATTAAACATTGCCAGTTGAGAATGTACTAAAATCTACAATTATTTTTACTCTAATTTTAAAAATTAAAAGATATTTGTTAGTATTATCCGGTAAGCGGTTGAGTACGATTGCTTCATTCTTCTTCTCGGAAAAAGCTTGGGCGTTGCAAAAGGTGACACATTTGACTAAATTGGAGTCGATGAAAACATTCGATTTTGATCTTATCTTGACTCATTACCGTTATCACACAGCTGAGCCATGGAAGAAAAATCGGCGTCTCTTCAATCCGGCATTCAAAGTTCAAGTTCTCAGCTTCATGGACGCATTTAACAAGAGTGTTTACACGACGAACTTAACAGCCCACTGGCTTTCTGCTAAGTGAAAGTAAAATGAGCAATGATTTCACGTCATACGTGTATTCGGTGTTTAGCGATTTATTGGTGCCAACTCATTTTTTAGCGTAGTTTTGCTGTAACAGCTGTAACGTATTTTTGTCCAACCATATATAATCCTATTTTCATTTAATTTTGTTTTAAATAATAAAAATAAAAAGTGTCAAAGATTTTTATTCCGCAATTTTAAAAAGTCCGATTAATATTGAAGGGATGAAAGAAAACTTTAATATACTGGATTCTACTTGAAGATAGTATAATATTAGTATTATACCGGTTTAAAGGAATGGATGAGCTAAAACATTCGAAAGTTTCCCCTTAAACAATATTTAATAATCTGCTCAGACAATTTTCATGCATATTTTCCATGATAAGTTAGATATAGTATACACAACCGCCTGTTTCGTTATTTATAAAGCAAAGAGATGAAGGGAACCACAATTTACGTTTAACTTATAGGACTCATAGAAAAATGCAGAAAAGGAAACACCTTTGACACAATAGAAAGTAAAGTCTAGACTAAATCTAAGACTTTCTGACTTTCTCTTGGATTGAATTAGATAGATCGTCGCAACTCGCAAAAGTAATATATTATACGCCGGAATATAGCCAGTATAGCCTATAGAGTATAGTTCAAATTGGAAAATGGGAAAGGTGTTTAACATGTCTAATAACGACTTCAGTTTTAGCCTGGTTTTAGCAATATGGAGAGAACGCAGAGTGCAGAAGAGTAGCCAGTCATTTTTCGTTCGATAAAGATGGATTATGAAGTGAGATTGGCATGCTAGTGGTTATTTTACCGATTAACCGTGTTGTTTTTCAAAATATGTTAGATTTTATATTGATTGGATGGACTACAATGATTAGGTCATTACTTGCTAGCCATCTACCTACTACGCATGAAGTCAATCGCGCTTCGTTCGGCTCGTCGATGTTATTTCCGTACCGAAAGCCCTGCCATTTTTAGGAAGTATTCTCGAATTGAATGTTGATCACGATGAAAATATTCTATATGGTATTCTATTTGCAGTCAACGAGATAATTTTGGTTTTCTATATTGTCAAAGAATTGCTGAGAAATGCAAGCTGCAAATGGGTAAAGAGCACGGAGGCATTTATCGAGTTTGAGTCACCCTACACCCACTGGTCGTCATTGTTACACCCGAAATAATGGAGATATTACATGCCTACGGAAGATTCTCCTAAAACAAATATATTTTTTTATAGTTAACCAAATTACATGCACGTTACCACATGGCCAATTTGTTAAAGCAATAGAATAATCAAGCGGTTGTGTACGAAAGCAACGATTCTTTTCTAGGAAAAATCTTAGCCGTAGCAAATGGTAAGACGTTTTACTTAATGCTCAATGCTATCCGTTAAGACTCACGATTTCATCTCGTCTTTTCTCTTCCATTTAAATTGGCGTTTCTTCAATCTGGCACTCAGGTGATAGTTTTCAGCAGCTTCGTGGTCGCATTTAACGACAGTGTTTACACGAACTTAACAGCCCACTAACTAACTGCTAAGTGAATGTAAAATAAGCAGTGATTTCACGTCACGTGTATTCGGTGTTCAGCGATTTGGTGCCAACATGAGAAAGCTTTTAATAGGCTTTAGCTTCTTGACGTTGAGTACCAATGGGACGATGATTCTTCATCAAGTAGTCGCTGTGTTCCTGGTACGGTGAGCTGTTGAAAACAGTCTCGGTCCACAAATCGGGTGTTAAGTAGGCGTACGTCTTGGCGATGGCAGCGTAAGTTGCCTTGGCTGGAAGGGAGAAATATTGAAACGTTTTACAACAAATTAAATAATAAATAACAATAAACGAAAGTAATAAATTCATCGAATATTTAACATACCGAAGTTGCCAAGGGTGCCAGTGCTACCACGAGCAGCAGTGTAGCAATCCTCAATACCAGCCATTTGCAACAGCTTCTTGGGGACAGGTGCTGAGACGATACCGGTACCGCGAGGGCCTGGGATCAAACGCACCAAGACGGAGCCGCACTTGCCGGTAACTTTGCAAGGGACGGTATGGGGTTTACCGATCTTGTTACCCCAGTAACCACGACGAACGGGTACGACAGAAAGCTTGGCCATGATGATTGCTCCACGAATGGCAGTGGCAACTTCCTTTGAGCACTTGACTCCAAGACCGATGTGGCCATTGTAGTCACCAATAGCTATGGAAGAATTAATAATTAATACTTGTCAAACATGTTAACTCAATATGCTCTTACCAACAAAAGCCTTGAAGCGAGTACGCTGACCAGCTCTGGTTTGCTTCTGGACAGGCATGATTTTCAAAACCTCATCCTTGAGGGCGCTTCCAAGGAAGAAATCGATGATTTCAAACTCCTGTTGACACAAAGTACATATTAACATGAATTCAAACCAGACTAATATCAATTTTGCTTGCCTTGATGGGGAGAGAGAAAAGGTAGATCTCTTCGAGGGTGCGAATCTTTCCATCACGGACTAAACGGCCGAGCTTGGTGACGGGAACCCACTCCTTCTCTCCTTCCTTTCCACGTCCGCGGCCACGGCCTGGACCACCGCGTCCACGACCACGACCACCTCGTCCTCCGCGTCCACCACGTCCACGATCACCAAAACCTCCACGACCACGGGCTGGAGCTGCATCCGCCATTGCTGAAATCACCCAAGTCAAGTCGTGTTACTTACGTCAAACCAGTCTGAAGTATACATAGTTGACTTAACCAAATTATTTTAAGTATATCTTCGGGGAACTAAGCAAATATAAAACTAGGGACTTTAAAACACATCAAACTGATATTCTAATGCAAATTGAATTTAAAATTAGGCAGATGTTTAACGATGAAATAAAAGTAGATGCTCTCACCTGTGGTTAGAAATGTAGAATAATAATAAAGACTGCGCGAGGTACTTGGTTAAGAAACTCGGGGTTGCCATATTTAAACTCTTGTCAAACGCTGTTTATTAATTTATTTTAATTTGTAAATTTTTGATGACTTTTTAATTTATTGAAAAAAAAAAATTGTGCGAGATGCAACAAATAGTAAAATACTTTTTTAGAAGAAAAAATTGTGATTATTGTATCGACAATCCCCATCCAAAGTTGCCATATTTGTTTTGTTATTGTTTACTTATCGTCTGCTGCAAGGCTGCAAAACAAGTTGAACAAATGCCAACAGAGAACAGACAAATAAAAGATTTCTTAAGAATTTCCCTTAAATTAAAAATTTCAGACCAACAAAAAAGAGAGCCCCCCACTTTAAAAATACAGGCAAGAAAATCAGAACCGGGACTTTTTAGAAGGGTAATAAATTACTAGGCCGTGGATAAAAACTCGGAACCACTTTAGCGCAAGTAAAGGATGCCTTTTTTTAGTCGTAATAGATAAAATAAACCGCTTTTTTTTAACATTTTCTTTAACTGAAATATCAAGGCAGAGTAAAACAAAAAGTGCTGGGCATGAAAGAGGAGACGACGCTCTCGTCATCTTTGCATTTATACCCCGTAAAAATTGTAATTAGATTTTTTTTAAATGAGCATTGTTTCTACTTACTTTCTAAGTAAGTATTTTGATTTTTTTATTTTATGATTTCTAAAACACACGCTAGAGGTACATTTTGTTTGCCGCTGCAACTTCCCCCTTGCGAGTGTGTTGGAATTTGGAAATCATTTTGAAAAATTGGAAAAGGGTACTTTATTCTAATTGAAATAACCTTTTCTGCTGTGTTTCCCATGAGAAATCAATTTATAAAAAGTAAAAGAACTTCTGCCGGGCTTTTAAATGAGATTAAGTGAGGATTTTTTAATGGTTTTGTTCTCATAGTCATTAATTTTAAGTTTTGGGAAACCGCTATAAGCGCCGTGTGAAACACGGCTCGAAAATTTCGCGAAACTGTGAAAGGCGATTTGTCTAACTATTAAACTAATTATAAAATGATAATGTTCATCAGAGTGACAGTTTCATCTAAATTATAAACAGATGTTTATTGGTACATTAAGTATGATTGAATGTAAAATTAATAATAATCTAATATTTATAATAAGATTTACAATTTTTTTTTGCCTTCAAATTTTAATGCCCCCCCCTGACTTTGCTCCAATTGCCGTATTTATGCGGGCTCCATTCGTCGTATTTTTTCGGGGCGACAGTCGGCGGCCAATTGGAGCTAAGTCAGGGCGGGCATTTGTCGAAGGGGGCGATCGTCGCCATCGCTTCCGCGCTTTTAACACGGTGGCTTACAGGCTAAAGTATTCTCCCTATTTTCGCGAAAACTCACGTTTGAGTTATCAATATAAATTTATTTGCCTTTGTACAATTAGTAGAAGGGAACATGCGCCTTGTTAAAAAAAGAACGCTCTGTTGGTTTATAGAGAAGTAAATTAAAGATGAGTAGTGCCCGAAGATAATTTGCGTGCCCGTCAATTGATTTCATTTCCTGAGTCTCTTAAGCTGATAGTGAAATCAGTTGAAAAAAGACCGATTGTGCGAATCGGAGATTGGTATCTCTTTAAAACGGCATTCCGACGTTTCGGACCCTACCATTTCGGCCCCATACCTTTTCGGCCTTTTTTAACCATTTCAGCCCGGGGCCGAAAATGACAAAAACTGGGTCCGAAATGGCAGCTTTATTAAAATAAAAGAAGTTTAAAGAAAGAAAGAAGTTTGTATTGTTTATTTTGCATTCTATATTATTATATGGACATCATATTATTATTATGGTGACTCAATCGATTGTGCTTGTTGGGGCTCGTCATCACCACAGGAACCGCAGGAAATTGTTGCCCTAGTTCGACCATCAGTAAATCCAAAATGCGTGTGAAAACAACTCGATAATCGCAAGGATCGCAAGCCCTTTAGCGTGCCATAAGAACAAAAACAAGGGGGACTTGGGTATCTAAATTGTCATGTCAAATGAATGCAATGATAGAATAAACTTGATTACTTGATACCAAGGTGATGGCGTAATACCAAGTAGCGTTGCTGTACCATCTTTTTGCATTATTAAGACTTTGAATGACAACTGAAATCAGAATTACAGCTCCCTCCCAAATATTGAAAATAAAAACAACTAAATAATTTTTAATCTATTTCTCCTTACTTTTATTTAACTTTTCAACACAATAAATTATTTAAAAATTTCAAAAATATTAATGAAAATAGGGCCGAAAAGGTATATAGCGGGGCCGAATTGGTAAGTCGATTTAAGACTGAGCCGAAATGGTACGGGGCCGAAATGGTAGGGTTCAAAATGCCATACATCTCTTTAAAACTCTTCCTTGTCCCAAACGGGAATATTTATCCCTAGAAGGGATAAAAAAGGTTCGTCAGTTTCATTCATTTACGTATTGCAAAAAAGGTCAATTAACGAATGGCAAAGCTCAAGTGAGAAAAAAATGAAGAAATATAAGTGAACTGCACACGGTACACATTTGAGGGACAAGTAGCCTATGATACATTTGAATTATCAAGTAAAATTTCTACGATTGGAAAAAAAAATTGGGAGTTATTGTTCATGGATTTCATTCCTGTAAAACTTATATTTGCAGTTTATCTCCGCCAACCATCCCGTCCTGTCAAATGATTTCATATCCAGACAATAATTTTGTGTGTGATGTTACTCCTTTTTGGTCAAAAGTGAAATAAAACCAATAATTTGATTCGTTGATATTGTTTAAATCTTAAGATACACCAACAAAACAAAACAATAAAACCGGGAGACAAGAAAAGTAAGATAAAACGAGAAAAATAAGAAAAACGGGAAAAATAAGAAAAATTAGAGAAAAATGAGAAAACACCGGAAATGTCGGAAACATTTATTTCTTAAATTTAAAATTTTTCGAAAATTGCACTTGCCAAAAGAGTGGGCAACTTCTCGGCAACGGCATTCAGAATGTCTACCTTATAGTCTGAAATCATAAGTTCTGGCTCAAGGGGGACTCTTTGCTCATGGACTTTTTCATAAAAGACGGTGGTCTTCGCAGTTATTAGAGCAAATCCAACAGGGAAACACTAGGAGTCAAAAGTAATAAATTATTATATTATTGAAAGTTTAATGAGTTATAAGCAATAAGAGTAATACGCTGTCAAAAGCAATAACGTGAAAGGCCATGAGTTGATCAAATAAATCTGTAGTTATTTGAAAGGTGGCGCATCAATGCAAAGTCCTCAAAGAAGGTAACAACGGGCTGATATTAGAGCACTTTTATTTTTTAGCTGATATTGTGCCTCGTAAAAACAACGTGTTTCCTGACAACTAATGCCTGAATAAAAAAGAATTTTCTTGAAAATAAAGGAAAGACTATATAAATAACCTGTATAGAGGAAATCCGATAAATAAGTACCCCACGTCTGCCACTGAAAGGGGGGTTGACGATATCGGCGAATGAGCTGTTGGCTAGGGATAAACGAATTTTCAAATATCGAACATCTCTAATATTTATTCTAGAAAATAATAACATTTCATGACGAAATTAAGAAAAAATAGATTCTTCTGCTGTATCGGATACCTTTCTACTTCTTCATCATAAATTTCCTTTTGTATGCAAAGGTTCATTCAGCAATCATTGCCTGAAAAAGTATCATTTGATGAATTTTGGCCTTTTGATTGTTATGTAGGTGTGGTGTTCCGGTAGGAACGAAAGTCGCATCTTCCTCTTCTACAGAACCAGCGCCACAGCACCGCTCACCACCAGATGCCACGAAGGAATAATATCTAAATTGTTTAAATATTAGATATCGACATTTCGTTAAAAAACATTATCTGAAATGTCTATACACTATGTGTCCCTCATTTGATAAAATACCTGTAACCATTTTTGTGATAATATATCCAAGAATATAAATCAACAAGAACCAAATGTCCATTCTTGTTCCCTGACATCTTAACATAATTATTCTTGATTAAGTAAGAACTTTGATTGAAGTCCTCAAAGAAGGTAACAACGGGCTGATATTAGAGCACTTTTATTTTTTAGCTGATATTGTGCCTCGTAAAAACAACGTGTTTCCTGACAACTAATGCCTGAATAAAAAAGAATTTTCTTGAAAATAAAGGAAAGACTATATAAATAACCTGTATAGAGGAAATCCGATAAATAAGTACCCCACGTCTGCCACTGAAAGGGGGGTTGACGATATCGGCGAATGAGCTGTTGGCTAGGGATAAACGAATTTTCAAATATCGAACATCTCTAATATTTATTCTAGAAAATAATAACATTTCATGACGAAATTAAGAAAAAATAGATTCTTCTGCTGTATCGGATACCTTTCTACTTCTTCATCATAAATTTCCTTTTGTATGCAAAGGTTCATTCAGCAATCATTGCCTGAAAAAGTATCATTTGATGAATTTTGGCCTTTTGATTGTTATGTAGGTGTGGTGTTCCGGTAGGAACGAAAGTCGCATCTTCCTCTTCTACAGAACCAGCGCCACAGCACCGCTCACCACCAGATGCCACGAAGGAATAATATCTAAATTGTTTAAATATTACATATCGACATTTCGTTAAAAAACATTATCTGAAATGTCTATACACTATGTGTCCCTCATTTGATAAAATACCTGTAACCATTTTTGTGATAATATATCCAAGAATATAAATCAACAAGAACCAAATGTCCATTCTTGTTCCCTGACATCTTAACATAATTATTCTTGATTAAGTAAGAACTTTGATTGAAACCAGATGTTAAACACCTAAATATGAGAGGGACAATAGAAGCACTTAATTAAGAAACAAGCAATTATTCAAAAATAAATGAACCAAAACTTATAATAACTGATAAAAGTTGTGTAAAAGAAAAAAAGTATGAGGATCTGCAATCACGATTGAAAAGCAAAGAGAACGGCTGAATTTTCCTTTTGCTTTATTTCGTGTAATTTCCGTGCCTCACTAAATTTTCGTGTACATCTTTGGCGTTCATTGATAAACTATTATTCGTACAATTTCGTAAAATAATAGTAAATGAGTGGAATGCAGCATTGATAGGGCAAATATAACATATTGAAATTCGAAAATCCACCACATAAAATCTATGATTTTTTAGGAAAATAATAAGCTTATTTCAAGAAATATATAAAATTGGCATGCATTGATTCCATCCTTCGCTTATTCGCTAATAAAGAACTAAGAAGTTCTGATAACTAGAGCGGGTCTTATCGTCCATTTTATAGAAGGGCGACATCTGCCGATTCGAATGGCAACCTTTTACTTTGAGTGCCATTTGAACTTTAAAAATATTTTTAAACGGCGAAATAATTGAAAAAAATCTGTTCATGGTTTAATTAAAGTCGGTGGTAAAAATATCTCGATGGCTTTATCTTGCTTGTTATATGCCACCAAATCTTCATACTACAGTTTATTTTTTGATGTATTCAATCAATTAAGGAAATCACATTTGTTTTAGGCCATAAAAAACTAAATTGAAAGTTAATGAGATCCACGAGTACTGCCTGAAAGTTGGGCTGTTGGGCGAGGGCAGCAGCCCACCAAAAAAGAGTTATGAACAAAACATGAACACGTCAAAAATCTTCCTGCACATTTTTATCCTAGTTTAGTGAGTGAACATATTACTCACAGTTCACTTCCAAAATTAATTTGCTTACCACTCAAAAATCACGCCCAAATTACAAACATACAAATTTTGCAATTATTTTGAAATTTCCCACTTTTAATAAATCTGATTAATTCATTGAAGCACAAACAACAACTTTTCTTCTATGAATTGATTATTTATTGAAGTTCTTTAATGTTGTTGGCCACAAGAAGTACAAAAGCAACACAACGCTCAACTCCTTCTTTTAAGCCTCTTCAAATTTAAAAATTTTGGTACAAGAAACACTTTGTACAGTATAAATACCACTGACCGTAGTTGTAAGGTAGAAAATAGAAAATCGAGATATTTGATAGATAAAATTGAATTAGAATCACAAGGTGCCGTAAAAAAGAAATTTCTTGTTTCAAAAATATCAAATGATTAAAATAGATCCTTCACCACCACGAATAATTTTATCTGCATCAGTTGATTTGTCGTCAAGTTCCAATAGGACATCATTATTAGGAGGGCAGATTGTTATTCTCTAATTGTTGTAGATTAGAGTCTGAAAAACTGTAAAGAGTCATCCGGTCCTTCCAACAAAGGGCCACTTTCGTGAAGGCGGGATGCGATTGAAGCACGGAAAAAATAAGAGATGAATTTAAGGCGACAAGATTAATCGCTTAAACGCTTCACAAGTTGAGCTAAGGGATTTGAGAAAAACCTGATTAATTTTTTCAAACCATACAAGGAATTATTAGGGGGGAAGCAACTGAAATGGTCTAATGGGCCAAATCGAAGAACATGAACATAGATAGAGGGATTAAACAATGCAAGCTAAACGTTATAAAATGTCCATAAGTGTTCGGAACGTCACGGAGTTTTTAGTAGCGTAGAAAAAATTTGCACGCCATATGTCAATCTTAAAGCTAACGTCAAAAGTAAAAAAAGTCACATACATGTCAAAAATGTATAAGTTAATGTCATGACTGTCACAAAAGAATTCATTTATTGAAAGCCAATTTTAAGTTGTTTTACAAGTTTTGAGCAATTTTTAGAATATTAACATTTCCAACAAAAAATGTATTTCTTCTTATTGTCAAAATTAGTGCTGTTTAGCTTAAAAGACGCTCTAGCGGAGCGCTAGTTGGAATGACAGTGTTATATTTACTTTTGACTTTTTTGAAGACGCAAAATTTTTTGGTACGTCAAACGTCAACGTAAAAGTTATTTTCAGTTAAAGTCAACGTATACATCACTTTTTTACATAAGTCATGACTTGGAATAAAGTGACCGACGGATAGCAAAGTTCTTGTCTCTTCCCTAGATAATAACTCCTACGACGTCATAGCTGATTAAATGACACACTGTTTCTGATTTTGCCAGTGATGAAGGAGCTTCTTCGTCAGTCCAAGACAGCAAAAGTGCTGTCTATGTCATCTATGACTTCGCAATGGAGGAACGGGCTGGTTTATCACATGGGAATCCGATAATTTTTACGTCATGCTCTTGACGAAGCAGTCCATTTTCGACTAGGAAGTTAACATTTTTGAATGGAATGAGTTAAATTGGGACGTGACAGTGTATTAACATGCTATTTGCTCATTGTTTTATTAAACTTTTAAGTTTAATAAATGAGACACAAAAAATGTTCTAAATTACGGGAACTACTTAAAAACTCTTTAACATTTAAGAAGAGAAGGTTGCTTTTCCAACCAGTTAGGTGATGAACTTCTCTAGGAATCCTAGCAAAGTCGCTAGGATTTGGTGTTAGAAGTGTTTTTGAATTTGGGGATTAAAACAGATAGAATTAATTCATCGTCCTTTTCTGAAAAGTTAGGTCTGTTGCCACGAATTTTCTACGGAACGTCAATAGTTATCCGAAGAGTTTCTGTACGGTGGTAAATTTTCACGTAGGGATTCTGTATGTCTACAGGTTTTTTGTCATACGGTAGGATTGCTTCGAATTACACTAATTACCCGAAGTGTTTGTAATAATAATTGTTAGTACACGTAGCTTAAAATACGTTTGAAAATAAGATTTTTTTAAATTGTGGAATCAGTGATAACATGGAAATTTAATTCTGGATTGGGCCCATTTCAAAAAGGGATTTTCATTTTGAAGTATAAGGTTGCACAAATATTTGAAGGATAGATGGGATGACTCTGTCTCTGAATAAAATTTTGTGCTTTTGATTTACTCTGGCACACATACAAGCCAATGGAGAGACTACATGTTTTCAATTTCAGAAAAAAAGTCAAGTAATTCTTGATATGGATATCACTTTAGTACATTCATATTTTCTCTCTCTTCAACTTAAATCTCTCTACCTCCATTTCTTTTCGTCTCGCAAATTTCCTCTTCATTTTCGTATGTGTAAAAAAACGAGCGACAGGTATTCAGAAATAAAGATTAGGTTTACTCTATCAGTTCGGTGCAATTGGAGATGATGAACATTCATATCAGCTCTGACACTATAATATAATAACCGAAGAGGTTTGAATATGTCATCGGACAATATCCTAAAGCAGCAAGCAGTTTTCAACCAATCTTAAGGTTATTTTTCTTCCATAGTTTTACTTGCTCCATACCCTATTCAATTTTAAACATCATTGCTTAGACACCATTACAGATTTTTCATGGAGTTTTTCAATTATTATCAACAAGATTTTCATTTTAAAAATGGTTTTTTCCAAAGCCCAAGTAATCGAAAATACAGAAAATTCTAAATTTCATCAATGTGCGTATTTTTGTTCTAATTTCGTTTTAAATTTTTTAAAATTTCATTTCATCAATTTCATTTCATCAATTTAATTTTTTCCTCAAATACACAATCTACATTTTTAAATTTGCCAAAGATTTTTATTATTTGTCAAAAAGTATTAAACTGAAGAAATGGGGCTTCACAATGAAGTGATCTTACATTCAAAATTACAATATAAACTGTACTACTATACTGTACTATACTGTACTACTGTTTTGTACGGAAAAAAATTGCGCTTGATCTCTTTATGTTGAAGTTCAAACCTAAGTCGTGCCTCAGAAATCACCGCTGCCAACTAAGTTGCCGAACCCCAGCGAAGGCGCGATTCCTAAAAGGTTGCTGTTTAACCCTAATCCCCTTGTCTGTCAGCTGAAAGCCTCGTTTCAAGTTCCAAGTCTCTCTTACTTTCCTGACTTGTTCAAGAGAAGACTATCTCTGTTACGTTAACTAAATTAGTGCATTATTCCACACACTTGATAAAAGGTAACTTGTCCTTCCATGCATGTGTTAAATACAATGCATTTATTTCTGACCACAATTTGACAGTCATTTTACATTAACAGGTTATGGGCCCAGGTTCTAACGAAACCGCCATACTGTAAAACAGAAATGAACTGCTCTGGGTCAAGGGATGTAAGCCACATCATTAAATTCAATGGAACCAACTTCCCACTTTGGAAACTCGGTCTATTTGTATCACTGGAAGAACAGGAAGTGCTGTCCATAGTTGATGGAACCACTCGTATCCCAGATGAGGTAACACACTTATATAAAACTCGCATAATATGTACCAAAGTTTTTTATTGTGATGGGAAAAACCCAAGTGATGCCTATCGTCACCCAAGTGATTCCACCACAGAGACTGTCAGTATCAGGTTAAACTAACCTATACCATTTCTCTCGTGAATTCTTTCTTTCTCTCTCAGAATTATAGAATGATTCCAAATGAAAACGATCCAGAAGCTGGTGTACTTGAGTTGACGAACCCCGCTGAAATCATGGCTTGGAAAAAGAAAGATGTTCTGGCACGTCGTATCCTCCTATCGACCATCGACCCCAACTTACAGAATACTCTCCTTGGTTGCAAAACTGCAAACGAAATTTGGGTGAGATTGACCTCCCAACATCTTAAGAACGCTGCTGAGAACAAATATGTAGTTATGCAACGGTTTTATCACTACAAATTCCAAGCAGGTAACCACATAAATCATTATGGTATCTGGACATAAAACTGATTCCACTCGGTCCTCTTTCTCCTCTTACTAGGCCACGACGCAATGAGTCACATATCCGCCATTGAGAACCTGGCTGAACAGCTCAGCAACATGGGCCAGCCAGTCTCAGAAGCCCAACTCATTACCAAGATTATTTGTACTCTCCCACCAAGCTACAGAGGCTTCATCCCCGCTTGGGACAATGTCGTGGAAGAAGAGAAAACGGTTGCACTTCTAACAGCAAGAATACTGAAGGAAGAAAGCATGACAGCTATGTACAACGATGGACAAGCCGACCCACAAGACACAGCTTTCTTTGCTGCCGGCACACCCCAACAAACGAGTTCCTTCAGAGGCAACCATAGTCGTGGAACTACACAGAGAGGCTCAAGAGGAGGATTTGGCTCAAGAGGAGGCCAAACCCCAATTCAAAAGAAACCTAAAGTCGAATGCACCTACTGTATCAACCTTGGACGATCAGGACAGGGCCACATCGCCTCGGAATGCCGAAACCGGGAACGAGATGAAAGATCAAAACGTGAAACAGCCAATCCGGCAACCGTGAACAGAGACAACATTGATTTCTGCTTTCCATCCTCAACTGACGCAGAAACATCAAACAATGCAGACTGGTTCGCCGATTCAGGCGCAACCCAGCACATGACGGACCAGAAATCAAAACTAGCAAACTTCACCATGGTGGAAATCGGTACCTGGACCGTAAAAGGAATTAACGAAGCACTGGTCAACGTTCACGGGTATGGAGATGTATATTTCACATCCGCAGTCGATGGAGTCATCCGTACAGGAGCATTCAAAAATGTTCTCTTCGTGCCAAAGCTCGGTATCAACCTCATCTCCATTGGAGCCGCAACTGAGATGGGAGCTGAAGTCCACTTTGTGAACAACAAAGTTTTATTCTCCAAGAACGGCACCGTACAGATAACTGGTCAGAGGAAAGGAAAGACACTCTATCTTTTAAACCTCACAGTCAAATCTGTCCAAGAAGAGGTCGCTCTTGCAGCTAAATGTCCTATCTCACTCTCTGTCTGGCACCAGCGGATGGCCCATGTGAACGTGAAAACGATCCAACGGATGGAATCCCAACAACTGGTCGAAGGACTGAGCATCAAATCCGAAAAAGACGAAACAGTCCCTGTGTGCACAGGATGTGTCTATGGAAAGATGCACCGCCTCCCATTTCCCACCGGGCGGATCAGAGCAAAAGAAGTAGGAGAACTAATTCACTCAGATGTTTGTGGGCCAATGCAGGAAACATCCCTGAGTGGAGCTCGCTTTTACGTTCTCTTCAAAGACGACTGCAGCGGTTGGCGAGTTGTGAACTTCCTGAAAAACAAATCTGAAGTAGCCACCCATTTCAAACTATATGCTGCACGACTGGAAACTGAGACCGGTAAGACAGTAAAAACTTTAAGATCTGATAATGGTGGAGAATACAGAGGAGAAGAATTTAACAACTGGCTTCGTTCTAAAGGAATTCGCCACGAAACAAGCATCCCGTACACTCCGGAACAGAACGGAGTCGCAGAGAGGGACAATCGAACAGTGGTCGAAGCAGCCCGGAGCTCACTGCACGCAAAGAAGCTACCTCTACGCCTATGGGCGGAAGCAGTAGCCTATGCTGTCTACACGCTGAACCGAACCCTATCCAGCACCGGAAAAGTCACACCATACCAAACATGGAATGGAGGTAAACCAAATATCTCACATCTCCGAATTTTTGGTTCTAAAGCGTTCATTCACATTCCAGACTCGATCAGGCGGAAACTGGATCCAAAAGGACGTGAAGTAACATTTTTGGGATACTCAGAAACATCCAAAGGCTACCGAGTTCTCATTCCGGAAACTCAAAAGGTGCAGATAGTTCGTGATATCATTTTTGATGAAAACCACAGAGCTGAAGAGCGACATGAACCTGCTGAGCCACCAACTTTGCCTGTTCATCCATCAACTCTGCCTGTTCATCCATTAAAGCCATCTGCTCAAGATGAACCGACGAAAAATGATCTCTTGCCAGCCATCAGCATGACAATTGATCCCGTGCACACAATCGAGGAAGAAACTGGACCACCTCTCTGCAACCATGGAAACGAGTCGAACGAAAATAATATCGAAGAAAGGCCAACATGTGAAAATCGGCCATATCCGTTACGGACTCGCAAACCTAAGGTGTGGATCAGCATGAAAGCTGCCGAAACATCAGAGAATTTTGAGCCACGAACCTATCAAGAAGCAATGCAGTCTAAAAATCGCCATTCCTGGAAACCAGCAATCCTTGACGAGTACAAATCACTTATTGAAAATGACACCTGGGAAGTAGTGCCACTTCCACCAGATCGAAAAGTCATTAGGAGCAAATGGGTCTTCACAGAAAAAGCTGGCCACAACAACACCCCAACACGCTTCAAAGCCCGCCTAGTTGCCAAGGGGTATACACAAAAGCAAGGTATAGACTATGACGAAACCTACGCTCCTGTTGTCAAACATGACTCCCTGCGGATTCTTCTATCAATCGTGGCCTCACTCAACCTGGAAATGATCCAGCTGGATGTGAAGACCGCTTTCCTGTACGGAGTGGTCAAAGAAGAACTCTACCTTGAACAACCTGAAGGTTTTGTCCTGGCCGGAAGAGAAAAGGAAGTTTGCAGACTCAAGAAATGTATTTACGGACTCAAACAGGCACCCCGGGTATGGAATCAAAAGTTCAACGAATTTTTATTGTTGTTTGGTCTTTCCCGAAGCACTGCCGACCCCTGCATTTACTTCCGCCGTCGAGAGGAGGAACTCACGCTCATAGCAATTTGGGTCGACGACGGCCTTGTATGCAGTAGCAGCGCAGAAGTCATCAAAGACGTCCTCAAACACTTGAATACTTACTTTGAAATGCGCGCACTCCCCGCTGACTGTTTTGTCGGAATGGAGATCACAAGAGACCGTGCCAGACGCCAACTGTACGTGAATCAAGCAAAATTCATTGCCAAAATTCTTGACCGGTTCAATATGGACTCAGCAAATCCAAAAGCTACACCAGCCGACCCCAGTTCCCGTCTGACAATGTCCATGTCACCAACAACAGAATCCGGAACGTTTGTGATGAGAAAAGTTCCATACCGTGAGGCTGTC
Source organism: Daphnia pulex (assembly GCF_021134715.1). NCBI lineage: Eukaryota > Metazoa > Arthropoda > Branchiopoda > Diplostraca > Daphniidae > Daphnia > Daphnia pulex. The sequence continues at coordinate 2,046,556 of NC_060021.1, read as the reverse complement.
GGCTGCCTGATGTACCTAACCATCGTATCCAGACCAGACATCGCCTTTGCTGTCGGGCAGGTATCGCGCTACTGTGAAAATCCAGGTCCAGCACACTGGGAGGCCGTCAAGAGAATCTTGGCTTATATCTCAGGTACTCGCAAACACGGACTCCTTTTCAGCGGGAGCAGCCAACCACTCAATGGATTCAGTGACGCAGACTACGGAGGTGATCTCGATCACCGTCGCTCAACAACTGGCTACATTTTCACTCATAACGGAGGCCCGGTTGCCTGGTGTAGTAGACGCCAAACCTGCACAACGCTATCAACAACTGAAGCTGAATACGTCGCTGCCAGCGAGACATCTAGAGAAGCGATCTGGCTCCGGCATCTACTTCAAGACATCGACCTGGCCAATCCAAATCCAGTTAAGATCCACTGCGACAATCAGAGCGCAATTCAACTAGTCCGTAATCCGGTATTTCACGCAAGAACGAAACATATCGATATACGATATCACTTCATCCGTGACCAGCTAGAATCCAACAAAATCGACATCATCTACATTGAAACAAAAATGCAGATTGCTGATATTCTCACCAAACCATTAGCCACGCCACTGTTTGAACGCCTACGTGATCAAATTGGAATTATTCCTGTCCCAATCTAATTTCTTCAGTTACTCTGGTTTGAGCGGGAGTGTTGAAGTTCAAACCTAAGTCGTGCCTCAGAAATCACCGCTGCCAACTAAGTTGCCGAACCCCAGCGAAGGCGCGATTCCTAAAAGGTTGCTGTTTAACCCTAATCCCCTTGTCTGTCAGCTGAAAGCCTCGTTTCAAGTTCCAAGTCTCTCTTACTTTCCTGACTTGTTCAAGAGAAGACTATCTCTGTTACGTTAACTAAATTAGTGCATTATTCCACACACTTGATAAAAGGTAACTTGTCCTTCCATCCATGTGTTAAATACAATGCATTTATTTCTGACCACAATTTGACAGTCATTTTACATTAACACTTTAGGGAGACGTGATTTTTTTGAATAGCCGCTTAATTATTCCTGGGGTTTTCGGCCTGAATAAAGGAAACATTGTCTGTGGTAAATAGGCTGGGTGATTATTTGAAAAAATTGCGAAGGTATCCTTCAAAGTCCTAACAAGCATACCACTGGGTACATTACTTTGACCTACAACCGCAGTATATAAAAGTAATAAACTTATTGATTCTACAACAAATATCCTTTATTGAATTTACTTCTAGATTTGAGAATTATGTGTGCCTTTCACTAATACCACCCTCTGATTAGGACCTGGATCTATACAATCCATATTTACGCATACAAGACATCGTATCCATAACCTTGTAATCACTTTTTGATAGGAGAAAATTAACCTTGCAAGGAAAGAGCCGATGTTTGTTAGTGATCATATTTATTTGATTTATAACACATCCCTTGATTATTTGTGTCTTGATTGGACATATAATGGTTAACTGGACACCGAAAATATATTTTGCGAGAAAGAAACGTTTTGTATAGTTGAAACGAAAAAAAAATTGCAATTAGGAGTAAAACATGGGGATGGGATGGGATGACAGGAGAGTTTCTACAGCTGATTTTTCCAGCCTCAAACTCTAAGCTTAAGAACAAACTACAGAATGGCTCAAAACTTTTAACTCGGTGTGATATAAAACAGAGTTTGATGGGAATGATCTTTAGGTTGAACCCCAAAATGAAAATGATATCTTTACCCTGATAAATTTGGTACCTATTGTTGTAGTATTTCGACTTATTAACTACATTTGATGAGAACAAGTTTTATTCTCCATCACTCCATCTCACCCAACACATAATGATTCGCTTTCGAAAAAATATAGTGACCTTTCGAAACATATTCTCATGAACTTTTGAACGACGAGAATCCCGAAAATTATATTATTCGAAATGTGTATAAGTTTGCCTCAAGAGTTGTGAGTAGTGCTATAATATGACAAATGACAGTGTGTTTCACAAAGGTTTTTTTATTCGTGTTATCCTTGAATACAACCCATTTGAGTTTGACCAAGTTGAAAATCCGTTTGGTTGTTTAACTTTTCTTCAAAAATTCTGTAAATTCAAAATTTGTGTTAATTTTTTTTGTAGATGAAAAAGGAAGACCCCTCTCATTCTACTGTGGGGAAGGTTGTCCGAAAGACATCATTCATAAGACTGATATAAGAGCTCTACAACTCTCTGACATAAAAAAAATTCATGCAGTGGAACCAATTCCACAAGAGGATCAGTGGAATACCCTTGAAAAATCGTTTATGTTTGTTTTGGCTTGTCTGAGTGGTGTTGGGTACATCAAAGAGAGTGACTTAGCGGAAACCAAAGAAATTTCTGCTCATAAACTCAGGTTAATTAATTCTTCCACTATATCCATATGTTTTAAGGGCTTTTTTGCAGCACTTTTTAATTAATGATATTTTTAAGCTTGAATTACCCGTTTCTTTTTGTTAAAGCATCTTTCTCAATCCATGAATTATTTACTCTGCAAGATTAACTGCGATGGCAACAGTCATAAGCTATAGGAAAATGGTAATTGACGTGAAGAAAAACAAGACTGCAAGACTTCGCATACCATACTCTGCCCTTACCGTAATTGCGCGTACAACTGTTCGAAATTCGTTCACTAATTTTGTAATAGCAGTGAACCACCCAGATGAAATAAAAAGAGTCACAACCGTTTGTTTGTTTTGATTTCAACCCAACAGGTACGCCTTTTCACTACGGATTTGATTGGTCTGATGTTCTTGTGCTTGGGTGACGGACTGCTCTTTTGGCGTGAGCAGCCGGCTGCCACAGCAAACTTTTATCTACAAGATGAGCGTTCCAATTTACACGGCCCTTTTGGTCACAATGGCGTTGGAGGGCCGCAGCCCGCGTCCGCTTTTTGTAGGTGAATTTTTGAACGAATAACTCAATTATAGCAATCGCTCACGCAGATCGATACAAACCGGGCTTCGGCTGTGTAACCGCTCACGAATTTCTTCTTTTATTTCCCACAGGACCTGTGGACCTGGACGAAACTTTGCTCTTGCTTCGGGGATTTATTCTTCGTCATCTCGGATGCCATAATCGGATTTCACATGTTTTATTCGCCCATTTCTTACGGACAGGTAGTAATATTCCAACGTCAAAAGTGTTTTTTGAAGGTATAATAAGTTACGGGCTTACGGCGATTGATAATCCACTAAATTTCGGGCGACAGGTGCTGATCATGAAAAAAACGTACTATGCTGCTCAGCTGGGCATCGTTCTCAGCGTTGGACTCGAAAGCCAGTTACATCCGGGAGGAAAAGAGCCGGAAAATCTTGAAAAACGGCTAATTAGAATATTAGTATCGTCTGCTTTATTTTTCTTTGAAAGTTTCATGGCAGCTGCACGACAAATAGGGCAACAAACAAAATTACAAAAATGTGATCGTTTCGCAGCTCTCCATACCCTCCACTCCATGCTCATTAGCAGGTTAATAAAACTAAGAATAAAAATGGAATGATTGTGAAAACTTAAACAGAAGAGTTAACCCTGTTTTTTGAAATGTTAGTTCCTTACTCATTTATCATGTAATAAGTTCCTTGTCAATGCATGGCAGTTACTTTGCACTATGTAACCTTTTACTTTATGTACAGATTCAAGGTCTGAGCCAGTCACCATAACAGCAAGATATCCAAGTTTTGCTCGTGCTTGACCTGTCATTAGCAAGAATCTCAGTATCATCATTGGGTAATAATTTTCATTACTTTTGTTAACCTGTGACCTGCTAGACTTCGCATAAATGCAGTGTATGAAAATGCATACCCACTGTCTCATTTTCAACTTTTCCCTACTTGCTTCTTGTTTCTGTCAATATTTCTTCGTAACCCCTTTTTTATTTTTATTTAGATGAACAGCATCCCGTTTGTTTGGAGAAACTTCCGATGCTCGAGTTACAGATCTCTTCTTCCCCTTTCTTTAAAATGTCCTCGTGTACACCCATCTGAGTGAAACGCCCTTTTCCAATCCTTGTGTAACATTCAACTATTCTGTGGATGGATGTCTGGCCGTATTTCCCAGGCCTAAAGGTAGGCAAACATTTCACCTCTATTCTAATACCACCTTTATCTAACTCATAATTTCTCTTAATTTAGTGAATCTACTCTCCTAGATAGTAAAAAGGATGACACAATGGAAAAGGCTATTTTTGCCATCACTTTTGTGCACGAACTTGCTCACCAATGGTTCGGAAACCTCGTCACATCTAGTTGGTTAGAATTTTGAAATTTTTGGTTTTACTAACTAAATATTAATAATTAATTGTTGTACTACAATTGTGGTCTGACATCTGGTTAAATTAAGGATTAGCAACGCTTGTTGAGGGGATCTTCCTAATTGGGGTATAGTTAAATTCCGCTTAATATTCTTCGCGATTATTTTAAAACTTGTATTTCATTAATGGTAATGCATATAGCCTCTGAACTTGGAGTTGACGTCATTACCGTTCTCTTGTTTCACGATAACATGAACATATCTGTACCTCTGAATTATCCAGTTGAACTACTTCCTACAATCGAACATAAGTTTGACGGATTTGCCTACGCCAAAGGTTTATTTCTTACATCCGCCATCCGCCATTAGCCGGCATCCCACCAATAGCACCGACTTATGAATAATTCTATTCTAAAAAAAGGAAGTATTAACCTATGTAATAAAATAAAAAGGAATTACAAAAGGATAATAAAAATAAAGCAGTTTGATCAATTTGTTATAGAGTAATATATGAATTCCTTTCTTTTTTTTTATTCCCGACAGAATCCGGTGCACGGTTATTCCGTTTGGCGCTCAGCTCATATAATCCCATTCAGAGCGCATACAGGTAGGTAAAGATGTATGTATACGATATTTTAGGCCAACACATACTGGCTCGGTTGCGATTGAGAGGGACTTATTCTTTCTATTTTCTATATAGCCAAATGCAGACGAAACCCCCCCCCCCCCCCCCCCCCCCAACAACATCAACAACTACAAACGAAGAAAAAAAATTTCGAGCTCATAACGAACCAGAATTCCAACACAAAGTGATTGTTGTTGCAAATGCTTATTTCTGTCCATCACGGATAGAGCGACCAACAAAATCGTTTTTTTTTACTATTCCGATTCATCTCCAAGCTTTATTATACATGGTCTCTCATCCAAAATTTTTATTTCATTAAAAAATCTCGGTGGTCAACTGACAAAAAAATGAATGCGCCAGTCGCTTTTAACTTTCATCGGTGCAACGGATGTTCGAATAAATCCACCACACCAATAAAATCAAACAACATCGTCCGTGATGAGATTATATAGGTGGAGCTTCCGAATTAATTTCGGCTACTTAATAATGGCTAAGTTACGGTGGTTGTATATATTTCTACCAAACACACAGAACACGCTAGTTATATTACAGTCTATCACTCTATACGCTATGCGATCTCCCCTTCATCCATCCTTCCCTCCATCCTCTTTTTCTTTTATTCTCGTCTCGCACACCTCACCCTGTTTGGTTTTTTGGGTTTTTTACAAACCCCTTCACATAGTAATAGCCAGAGGATCATCACACACACCGCGGTCTCGGTTTACCAGCCAATTTGCTTCTCTTCTACCAGCCTCGGCAGCATATAACTATGTGTAAGCACACAATAGTAATAATAAAACAAAAAAACAGCGAAATATGACGGACGGGAAGTACACACACAGAGAAAAAGAACATGCAGGAATATGGAAAACTTACAAATGAGACGCAGGACGAGTCGCAGATGTCAACAGAATCAAATTAGTCCAGCGAAGATGGGCCAACAATGGTGGAATGGAGCAGAGTTTAAGCGCCAAGCACAAATCTCTGACCCTGGCTCACACACACACACACATACACACCGGAGTGACACAGAGACACATGCACACTCAACAGACTCACAGACACATACGCACACACACACGAAGAAGAAAGCAGGGAAGCTGTGCTGCTGCTGCTTCAACCCCCCACCCCTTTTTTGTGTTGCTGCTTCCCCCTCCACCCCTTTTCGTGAGGGGGATTGATTGTGTGGGTTTGTTAGCCACCAGCTCCTGCTGCTGCTGCTGCTGCGGGCCACGTACCTCACGTTGTTCTTCTTCTTCTTCTTCCTCCTCCTTTCAAACACGATCGATATTTATTCTCGCAGGTTGTCAAAATGGCCGATGCAACTGAGCATTCAGCCAACGGTCAATGTCATAGCAATGGGCACCTATTTTTCGGAATTTAACGGCCTCCTGAATTTCCAAATCTAGTCTCTTCTCTATGTCAGGAGCGATGTCTACTCAACTGCGATGTCAACTCACGAGGGATTCAACTCAAGTCGACGCGTCACCATAAGTCAAACGAGCGAAAACAAAAGACAAAATAAAATCTGATTTAGGAAAGACACTTTGAACGATCATTATCCTTGGCTGGCTGTATCACCACTGAGCCTCAGTAGTCTTTCAAAATGATTCTTTTGATTTCTTTGCCGTTAAGTTTTCCCTCCCTTCCTTCAGTTTTTCTCTCCCTACCCTTTTTCCACTTCTGTCCACTTCTGTCCACCCCCGCCGAAAAGATAAGGAATAAAGGGAGGTGTAGGTGAGGTGTGGGGTAAAATTTCAGTCTACCACTTTCAGTCCTACTTTTTTCCACTCCTACTATCCGTTCCTTTAGGCACCAATTTTTCCCCTTAGCATTAGAGATTAGACATTAGTATCGTCAACTACCCGTGAATTTACCTTCGACATTTTCACATCTTCTTCATCATTGCCGGTAAGCATAGCTGTATATGGTAGGCATATGCACGAAAGTTGAATTGTTAGTCGCGCCTGTAATGGCAGCACAGCACAGATTCTTGATAATAGTGTCAAGAATCATGACGTTAAATATACTATGATGTATAATACATCTCGATAAACTGAAGCGCCTTTGATCATGTTATGGAAAAGGCGCTATATAAATGTAATACATAACATAACATAACATAAAGTTGGATATTACAGAATACTTTTTCAGTAGTTTGAAATGAAAGAAAATACGCGCGTTACAAAGGTCTGCACTTTCCTTTAAAAATCTCAAGGAGAGAAAAGAGAATACGGATGCTCGCGTTCATTTATTTTTTTTTTGTTTGTGTGACTAGTCTTTTGTGTTTGCGGCTGAAATGAAGCCGGTTAAGAGCATGAATTATTTTTCACGAGGGTGGTATTAGTAATGGCATATATTTTATAAAATTCCTATTTCTCGTAGAGTGACTGTATTAGCTGATCACCGCTTTTGGAAAAGTCAACGATGGACCTTAGATGTCCACTGCACGAGACATGCCGCAAGCAGATGGCGATTGATGCTTTATTTGCTGGATTTACGCCACGTTGTAGCACCGTTTGGTGTAAACATTATGATTACCCGATACCTGTCGAAGGATTTGCTCTCTCGTCATCGGAAATTACGGACCCGTGCGGGTAAGTTATTCGAATTCATATTACTGTTCACTTAAAAAATAAATTAAGAAATGTGTTAACCGAACGTGATTTCGGCTCCATTAACATAACTAAATAAGGTAAACACGGTATGATATGTAGATGTAACATTTTTACGTTCTTTTTTAATTATTTTATGATAGACTATTTTAATTGTTTTTGATTTAAAACCAAAATTCAAGTTCCGACATTTGGAAAAATTTCTAAGTCCCAACACTGATTGTCTAATAAGATATGATTGTGAAGACCATCTACTATATCTAGATAGGCACAGTGGATGAGTATCCGACTGCGACTCGGGAGTCCCGTGTTCATTTCCAGTCACATCCATATCTTTTATTTCAAAAATAAGTATGCTAACCTAGTTATTTGCACAGCATACTTATCTGTAAATTGCAGATAAGTAGGAACAAAATTTAAGTGCTATAGAAAAATAAGTGTAACTGGCCTTCAATTAAGTATGTTGAATAAGTACTCTACTGCCGCTGTGTTGTTCTCTCTCTATCTTTCATTCGTTTCAACATTTTTACGGCTAATTTTAGGTACCGTAACATGAGAAATTGCTGCTACGTCAACTCTATTCTTAGAGCCCTTTTTTCACTGGAAGATTTTTGTTTCGACCTTGAAACAAGTCTAGTTGGTCGCAATGTCAAAGTGCCACTGCCCATTCTTTTTTACTTGTTTGTCAAATTAATGCGCGTCAGCGATGACGACGATGAGGAAGAGTTGGTGGAGGACCTCCATAGGTAAGTGTTGTCTATAGTTAAATCACCTTGAATGATTTCCGTCATCAATACTCAACTTTATATCATATCTATTATTTTTAGTCAATTCATACAAAATCTGCATCTTTTGGACGTTACTTTTGGTGAGGGCGGGTAGCAGGACGCAAGTGAATTTTGCGGCCAATTGTTGCAACATTTTGCAGAAAATGTTCCCGCTGCTTCTGCTACTGTTTTAAAAAATTACTTCGAAGGCTCCATTATGCAGAAATTAATCTGTCGGGCGTAAGTGTTGATTTTTACTTTATTTTAGATTAGTTATTAGAATTATATTGTTTATTGTATTTTTAGTCTTTATTTTATTGAATTTTTTTTCCATTATTTTAGTTTTTAATTTTAGCCCTATGTCGTGTAGCGTATTTCATTAAGTTTCTCTCTCTCCCTTTACGCAAAAAATCAAGCTGGAGTGTGTGTGTGTTTTTGGCAACCGCAAAAATGTCGTTGGTTTGTTTTCCTTCATTTTTCATTTTCAAACTCCACTTATTTTCACTCAAGTACAATTCCATCCATCCTTCCGTCTCTTCTGCAGCTTATGGAGGAAATCCATTTTTCAGACTTCCCACTAGCTGTCGATGGCTCTCATTTGTAAACGGGTTGCTTAGGGCGGTTAAAAATGTGGTGGAGAATGTGTTAAGCTAGACACACGCGCGCCATCTCGGTAGCAGAATGAAGGGAACAAGATGATGGTTCAATGGAGAAACAGCTCGGAAAGGGGATACATAGCCTACCAGCTATAGCATAGGTCTATAGTTAAGCACATACTACGTGGGAGGATGCCAATAACCAAACAGCGCATCTCTTTTCTGCCTCCTTCTTCCAAAAACTCTTCCTCCGTCTACTTCGTCTCCGGAATGCCACCGGATGGCTTTCCTTCCATCGGTTCGCACGCTTCCTTCCCCACACCAAACCATCTGCTTAATCTGATGAATTGAACGCGTGCGTTTTACTTAAATTTTATTTTTCACCCGCCCATTTGTACTCTGCGGGTGTTACACGTGCGTACATTGTGTCGAAAAATCCTACTTGCTACTTTGACGATCCTTTATGAGAGTTGTGGCCCGGAGCAGTTTGCCTCTCTCTTGATTTCCCAACCAAAAATTATAACGTCACTAGGCGTGATGAATTAGGGGAAAGGAAGTCATTGATGTATGTTTTGCAAGACGAATATGGGACTCGATTGGATTACATTTTCAGGGAAGAAAATGGCGTTTGTCAATTTAAGTGGCTGAAATTGAGTCAAATTCCGTACGCCCTCGCTTTTGCCCATCGGTTTTGATTTCCTCCTCCTCCTCGGCTCCAATCGAATGTTGAAGGAGAAAAAAGATTAAGTAGTGTGTAACTCTGTCACACACTATCCCATTGATTATTTTTTTACGGCAAATAAAGATTATTAAAATAAAATTGTTAAGAAGTAAGTCCATTTCCGTTAAGAATTTTCGTTAAAAAGACGAATTGCATTATTTTATTTATTTTTCTATGAATTCGTAGATGTGGACATTCGTCAGAAAGCCGACAAATTATTTTTATTTGGGATTTGCCTCTACCGCCAGACAACTACACAATAGGCGGATGTGTGAATTCGTTTATGGCTAAGGAGGATTGTGTCTGGGTCTGTCCGGCATGTAATGCTAAAAAAGCTTTTATGGTTAAGTCCGTAGCAAAAATCCCGCGGTAAGTAATTTATGGTTTTCTCACATTTGTTTTTCCCCTTACGAGTTAAATTTAATATGTTTATTTTCATTAGTGTTATGACTGTTTCCCTAAAACGGTTTTTAAATGGAACGAAAAATCTTTCACCAATTTGTTTCCCAAACATTTGGAAACCGTTTAAGAATTCCGACGACAATTTAACCAAATTTACACTCCAGTCACATGTGACTCATATTGGCAACACTGTTCATTCAGGTAATGTCTTATTTGGGGTAATAAAATGTTAGTGCTTTTTCGTTAACATTTTTTTTTGTCTTTGGTTGGGGATTTGTTTAGGTCATTATATCTGCCAGAGCAAAGGGAGCGATGGTGTCATCCGGCTGTTTGACGACGATCAAGTCAATCAGGAACCATGGGGAAAACACTCATCAGCCGCTTACATAATTTTTATGTGAAAATTTAACTTCCACATTTTTTTCTAATTCATGTTTCTTTTGGGTGTTGTTTTACCAATACAGAGCATCCCGAACAGTTAAGTGCGTATCACTCTCTTTCTCGCGATACATTTTTTATTTTTCGTTTTTAACAATAAAAGAAAACACATAAAAAAATAATATTCATCGGGACCACAATTCCACCACAACCACAATTCCCTTTCCGAGGACCACCTTTTCCATCTTGGATAACTCTTTAGGTGATTGATAATATTCATTGTATTAGCTTCGCTGCGCCTCCTCCTCCTGTTGCCCAGTACGATCGGACCGACTAACGATAGAAGTCCAGGTGGTCCTGGTGGTCCAACTACCGTAGTTTGTTGGGGTTGGCTGTAGCTACCACCATAACCACCGGAAGAAGCTCCAGCGGAACCAGCAGCCCCAGGAACTCCTGGAGGTCCAGGTGGGCCCCCAACTTACGTTTCACGTCATTTGATTGTAATAATATTTATTTGCCAGACAAAACAATCCAAGACAATCCAAGCCAGACAGTCCAATCTGTCCAACTGGTCCTACAGGTCCAGGATATCCAGGTTTGCCAGCTTGGCCAGGTTTGCCTTCAAGTCCAGCCGACGGGACCAATTTCTCCTTGGGGACCGATGCTGCCGGGATTTCCAGCGGGGCCTTGTTCGCCCTGGATTCCTTGAGGTCCCTGATCTCCGGGTGTTCCAGGAGCTCCAGCAGCGCCAGGATAACCGTCTTTTCCAGGTTTACCTTGCTCTCCTTGAGGACCTAAATCACAAAACCGCAATTTGAATAAAAAGTGTCAATAAATGTAGAAAATTAAATTAAATATTTACCAGTAGCGCCAGGAGTGCCGTTGAGTCCATCTTTGCCTGGAGCGCCTACTGGGCCAACGGCACCGTCTTTTCCAGGAGCGCCATGGTAGCCGGGTTTGCCGACGGGTCCTTGGTCCAACCGGGCCGGGTTGAGTGCTTGGTGCTCCCGGTAGTCCGTCTTTACCTGGTGCTCCGTTGTAGCCTGGTTTGCCTGGTTCACCTTAGGTCCAGCAATGCCCGGGCTACCAGCGTATCCAATTTTGCCGGCAGGTCCGACTGGTCCTTCACTTGTCCAGCACTAAACCTACAACATTAAGTCAACTCGGAATCATAAGGATTTACTTCAACTTCAATAGCTAGGTAATACATTTGTTATTCATTTTTATTTTCAGACTAGTAAGTTTAGGTTTTTTTAATTTATCTACATTTTTAGTAATAGAAATTCAAGATCCAATATAAATTTTCTTTTTGTAGGAGATTTGTGATGAAGAAAATTATGAAGTGAGTTTTCAGCTAAGTTCCCTAAATATATCGGATTCCTATGTTACTGTGATATCGAGAAATTCGGTGACGCCAAACAAATTGTTGTTAAAATCCTAATTACAGGAGAAAATATGTTTTGGCTATGGATGCTGGGACTGATGGAGTTACTCAAAGTTCATCACTTATTGCACGGAAAAGTATTTTAAATAGTCAAAGTTGTTGAAATTAAAAGAATCAGCAAAGGGAAGTAATATGATATGTTTGTAAAATAGTTCCAAGCAGATACAATAAGCCTCCATCAAAATGAGTCGAGGTGTCAAAACAGAGAGAGAAGGTGTTTCTAAACGGCAACCGAGGAAGACAGGTTTCCTCACCTTCACAATAAGCGCCATCTGGTGGCTGTTACAATACAACATATATCATAATTACACTTATAGGGTTCATCATTAAGAAGTCATGTACATTCAATATTTTGATTGCATATTATTCCCAACAAAAGTACCGTACAGTCAAGTTTAATTAGTATATGTATTTTTAAAGTATAAATTTTTTATATTTTAATAGGAGGAAAAGAGTTTAGAGTTGCCGCGAGCGATTGATTGATCGAGAGCGATTGAGCGATCGCTCGTTTTTTTGCGAGCGAGATCGAGCGATTGATCGCAGCAATTTATCGAGAGCGAGATCAAGAGCGAATGGTGTTGAGCGATATCGATCGTAACTTCAGCGCCATCTAGCGGTCGCAATTGAAAGATCTATAAAAACGTTGAACGGTTGCCTTTTTCCGTTGTAAGAAGTGGTCTGCCATTGAAGACGCCACGAGAACATCACGAGTCTAACGATTTAGAAAATTGTTACACTTTTCTCTTTAATTGACAGTTTGTCTAGCAAACGAACAATTATGAGATGGATCCCACAACTTCCACATCAAAAGATGACACTGTTATTTATTTGTAAGTTATTTTATTGCCATATCTATGATACCAAGTTTCACTTTCGTTTCTTTTTTGAATTATCTCCATTACTAATTTACTAGAACTGAAACTGAAAGTCAAGATAAAAACTCAAACTCTTCAGGGAAGTCAGGAACGAAAAGGAAATATGTTGTCACCGTCCCAGAAAAATTCTTTTCGAAGGTTAGCAGTGGAGAGAGATCCAATGTGTACAAATGCTTAATGGGTTGTGTGAATAAGACCATTAATGTAAACCACACAAGTCTTTATAATGCTCGCAGACATATTGAGGTGGGTCTGTTGTACTTCATTGGTGCTTTGTAAAATTTAATCTGTTTTTTACACGCTGCTAATTTTAACTCATAATATTGATTTTACAGACTTTCCACAAACCAAGATTAGTCGAGTTCAATTCTTCATTTGGAGACCAAAGACTTCAGGACAAGACACATAATGAAGTTAAAAATGATCAGGCTCCGATTGACAAACATTTGGTCAGTACAAAAGATCCTCCAACCTCAAAGCAAATTTTAACTCAAGACGAGCTAGATGACAGAATAATGGTAATAATCATGGTTCACAATCAGTCTCTAAGAGTAAGAAGTAAACTAATTAGTATTTATTTCCTTAGAAATTCATTGTAAAGGACATGAACGCTTTAAGAGTTGTTGAAAAGGAAGGTTTTTTGGGGCTCATGCAGGGTGTTGTCGGAAAGTTAAGGGTTAAGAAAAGGACTTTCTTTACTGAAAAACTGAAGAAAGAGTATTCTAACTCAAAAACTGCTCTGTGTTTGGCCCTTGAAAAGGCAACTCATCTGTACTACGGCCGACATGTGGACAGCGCATAAAAGAAGCTACTTAGGAATGACAGCCCACTGGAAAGGAGAAGATTTGAAGAGAAGCAGTGCTTGCCTAGCAGTCCGTCGAGTGAAAGGCCGACATACTTTCGATGTAATTGCGAGTACAATCAACGAAATCCACAAAGAATTCAAGATTCAAGGGAAGGTAAATGTTATGATAACTGACAGTGGGTCAAACTTCCTGAAGGCTTTTAAAATATTTGGAGAGAATGAATTGACTGAAGATCAAGAAAATTTGCAATATGAAGAAGACGAAGATTACGAGGAGGACGCAGATGGCGTTGTCTATTTGGATTTAGATAACATTTTCCAAGAACATTATGGACAATTATCATTGGCACAAGAAGAAATAGTTGAAAACGAAAATGAGGATTCTGACACGGAGATTACTGACGAACCGCAAGAACAGATTATTGCCTTACCACGTTAAGTGCCCATCTCACTTATTGAACCTTATAGCAACAACTGATATTTCTAAAATAACGAATCCATCCTTTAAGAAATTGAAAAAAAAGTGGATCGAAAACTCCAAAAAATTTGGAACAAGCAATCTCGAAGTTCCTTGGCTTGTGATTTCATCAAAGAGAAATTGGGATTGCTTTTCATTTTACACAATCAAACGAGGTGGAATTCATTTTATGACGCCCTGAACTGTGTTCAAAAATTTTCTAAGACGAAAACTACGGAGCTGGATGAAACATTCTGCCACTTTGCAGTCAATCCCTTAACACAATCGGAAAAAGAATTTATAGCGGAATACGTACGCATAATGGAGCCATTTACCGAAGCACTTGATGTTCTACAGAATGAAGAAAACATGAGTATTGGATGTGTTATACCCACCATAAAGCTACTCATAGAAAAAGTGGAAGAATTCCGGACTGATCCTACAATAATTTATTGTGGGCCTCTTGTTTCTGCTGTTCTCCGTGGATTGCAGACAAGATTTGAACGCTTACTGACCGAGCATCATTTTATCATTGCCTCAATTAGTGACCCAATGTTTAAAATGATATGGGTAGATGATATTCTCAAAGCTGAGTATACTTCATTACTAAAAGGAGCAGTCAGACGTTTCAAGGATAGTCAGCCACAGTAAGTCCAATATGTGATTCAGACATTCAGTAATCAGTACACCTTAATTTTTTTTACATAACTCTTCCACTGTTTTACATAGCCTAAACGTAATCGTAACATTGAATTAAGTTAAGGTTTTTTTTCAGTTCGTGTTCGTCTACAGTTGACATCCCAAATTGTCTATCACCGAAAAAGAAGCGTTTCCTTGACGGATTAAATCGGCGTGCGTCAACGGAAGTCGATGAGGTGGAGAAATATTTGACAGATGAGGCAATTGACATCGATGCATTAGATCGCTTTCCCAACATTAAAATGGTTTACAGGTACGACACTGGGAAGTTCGAGAATTGTAAAATCTAACGCAATATTATATTATTAATCATGAAAAAAAATTATTATATTATAGAGAGTACAACAGTGGCATCCCTTCTTCTGCAGCATGTGAAAGATTGTTCAGCACAGCAGGTCTTATATTCACTGCAAAAAGATGCAATCTTTCTGATAAAAATTTTGAAATGTTAGTATTTCTCAAGTTGAATGAGTCGTGTTGTCGTGAGTGGGCCTATAATCCATCAAAAACGAGCACTAGAAGTAACAGGAAATAACTGTGTAACAAGATTTGTAATTGTTTTGATGGACAGTGGAGTCATTCCAGAAATGCAATGTTTTGGTGAGCGATTTGAGCAATATCGATCAGCGATTGATCACTTCATAAACGATCGAGCGATTGGAGCGAATTGACCATAAATTTCAAGTGATCAAGATCGAGAGCGTTGATCACCAAATAATGAGCGAACAGCAACTCTGAGTTTTAGTTATGAATATTGATGATTAATGCACTATTCAGATCTATCAATAACCAGTAGACACTAAGTGCTGGAAGTGGATAAGAAATCAGAAATTTTTTAAACTTATAAAGCCACATTTGGTTATTAAAATAAATCAAAGTTTATTATTTTTCTAATGAAGTTAGAGCATTTATATTTGGGATATCAATCTCAATACTACCGATATTATTGATGTGTCCTTTCAAATGGAACCATTAGAAATTACAAACTTACCATTCAAAAACTCACAAAATTCCAATTTCCGCTCCTGATGACATCTCCTTGTTTTTTTCCTAGCGATCTTCAAACCATTTTTGATTGGCATGCTGTTGGTGGCTTCTGCTCTTTATCGTCTGCGTTTCAACGCTTATACCGGTTTTATACGGGACCGAGACCGAAACTAACCTATTCTTCTTGTTTCTTTACAGTGGGAAGAAGCATCGACTGCACGTGTGATAACCCGGCTGCTGAGTGGGCCCAAGCCCTCCAGAAAATCAAGGAAGCATCGAAGGTCCTAGTTGATACACGCGATTCACGTGGTGGCTGGGATCTCCTGGCGAATCTTTTTGAGCTCCCGTTCTTTGAACTGTTGGGGAATCATGCCCCGCACTCGCTGTTAGCCTACTGTGCAACAGGTGAGGCAAGAGACCCAACTTCAAGGCAGCGTAGGAGCTTAGAGCCTTCCTCTACACTTATTGGAGAAAGACTTAGAAGAGGTACGTGGAGGTGGCATAACGCTGAAATCATCTTCAGTATGAAAAATGATACAGAAAATATGTCACCTGAAAGAAAATGTAAGCTAGAAGACATAAGACTAAAGGTAGAGGAATAAAAAAGATGCAACTCAGCGGAAACGAAATCACCGATTTAATTTCAAACGAGTGGCTAGGAAAAGGAATAGATCTGCTGGCAGACGGACCATCGTTGGAGAAATTTCTCTACGTTTTTGATTACGCAGTTCAGAAAACCTTTCAGAAGGAAGGACTGAAAGTGCCATTTCAGCTCCGCGACACCCAAAAGAGTTGCCATTATGACATTGCTGACTGACTACACCGAAATAAAATTCACTGAATCACCAAAGGGCACGTTAGTTCTGGTAGCCACTGGAGAAAGCAAATCGCTTATTGTAGCCGGAGTTGCTATCGCATTCGCTCTTTCTCGTCTACCGAGCGCAGACAAGAACAAACAGAGAAACAAAGTTGACGTCATAACAAGTAACAATATCCTATCGTGACTCGCACTATTCGGTGGATGAAGGTGGGTTGCGAAACCTCTACACGTTTTTCGAAGTTAATGTGGCCAACAACTGCAGCTGAACCGAGTACGACCGCGTCAAAGCTTACGATTCCAACGTCGTTTATCGAGAACTGAGTAATTTTCAGCGCGATTACTTGTTGGATAAATTCTACCACCGCAACATTCGCGGTGACCGCACGTTCAATTTTGTCATCGTCCACGAGGTCGACTGCATGCTGTTGGACATAGGTAACAACACCCTTTACCTATCGCACGACATTTCTGGAATAGAGATGCTGGAATCCTTTGACGTCTTCATCTGGGAAAAAATCCATCAGCCGATGGAACGTGAAGCCATCAAATCTGCCGTTTTCTTTGATATGTATGGTGCTATTACAAGGAACAATTTGAATTCTATTCACGGACCACTTGAAGATCACCCGTCCGAGAAAAACGCGCTATGAATCGAAATGAAAGTTATAGACTCGCAAGGACGAATTTTGATCCAAGATGCCGACAAAATCACAAACAACACCTTCAACTACCAAAGTAAATATGTCCAATCAGGACTCAATCATCATCTGGCCTTCTTTTTCCGCAATGTGGTCAGACGGGAGTGACGCATTCGTATCCCAGAGGATCTTCTGTCCTTTGTTGACAGACATATGGACACTTTGCTGGACAATGCCTATCGCGCACTTCAGCTCAGACCAGACGAGGATTACGTCGTCGATCAAGACCGAGCCAGATCGAATATTACCACGGATCTTGAACCGCAAGTTATTATTAACGACCAGGACACGGGGACGGACCAAACGTCTTCACAATGGGACGGAGGAATACATAAATTTCCCCAGCTAAAAGAATGTTGCAAGGTAACGCTACAAAGTCTCAAAGCTGTCTTCGTCTCAAACGCAGCATTCATCAAATCCAAACGTAAAATAGCTGGCGTTTCGGGAACGCTGGGCTCAGAGAGAGAGTGCAAGTTCATGTCGGGTAAATTCAAATGCAATTTCTTTGAAATTCCAACAGCTTTGCCCAAATGTTTTACGTTAAAGCCGACTGCAGTCTACAAAACAAAAGAAAGCTGGCTTGTGGCCGTCAATCAAGAGACACGATTAACTGATCTCTCTGGTGATAAAATTCGTTCCATTATTATTTTCTGCCGCTCAATTAAGGGAGTCAACACTGTTTATCAACACTTGAAAAATAATTTAGCTTCTCGTTCAGAGAGGAAAAAATGTAAAATTCATCGTTACACGCGGACTATGAAAAATTGGTATTCGAAAGCGCTGAACTCGATGTGAGAAATATAACCGTGGCTTCTAACTTGACTGGCTGAGGAACGGATATTAAAATAAGTAACCTGTTACGCAAGAATGGTGGATTGCATGTCTGTTTGACTTACCTTCCAGATAGCGAACGAGTGGAAGAACATGCGTTTGGTCATTCAGGAAGAAACGGAGCACCCAGAAGCGGAATTATATTCTTGTACGAGGCAATGGTCGACGACAAAGAAGGGCACCCTACAAAAGAGGAATCAGAATGGCAAGGTAGTAAGTTGTTCAGCATGAAAGATGAACGTAACTTCCAAGATTTACAGCGAATTTCTCGACTGGAAGAAGATTTCGATAGCATCAGTCGACAAGAACAATTGTTCGATGAATTTTCCAATCCAGTGGATTTTGGTTTGGTAGGATTAGGTGCGTCTGCTATGCCAGCAGACATCTGATCTTCAACTAGATGACCTTCTTGCACCGACGAGATATTTTTTCTATTGATTTTGGGGTTCGCGTGAGCAGTGTTAATGTTGCATTGTGTTATTGTGTGGAAGAGGTTGATAGAAGTACCATCATTTTGATTTCTGTGCTTTTTTGACGATTTATAAGTTTCTAGAAAGGAAGAGGTGTGAACTGTTTGTGTAGTGGTGCGTGCCCAGGTGTGGGAGCAACTATGCTTACCAGAAAAGTCGAACTCGGAAACCCAAAGTGCCCCGATCACTAAGCGGCGCCTTATTCGACTCACTCACCTGCCCTCCCAATCCAATGGATGATTTGATAGAAACACAAGAGAGGAAACGAGTGACAGACGAAATAAAACAAGTAGTGTTTCCATATCACAATCTCGTTTGTTTCTAATTATTAGTTTTTACCATATTTATAAATACAAAATTTTCTTGGTGACTTAAATAACTAGTTTTTATTGATTATTATTTTATTTTGTTTATCAACATCATTTGACAGAGAAATAAGTATTAAGTTAATTATAATGAAATGACATATGGTGGTAGTCGTAGGCTTGCCATTTAGCGGTTCAATGTCGTGCTGCCGTCATCGGCTTCCGTGGAAAGGCTTTTTGCCCAGGGAGGCTTGATCTATGTTCCGAAAAGGACTAATCTAACTGACCAACATTTTGAGATGCTTTTATTTTTAAACTTAATGATCCAGCGTTTACCGTGTGGTAATCTTAATAAAATCTTTTCACAACACGATTCGTTGTATTTTCATTCTAAATTCATATATACTTTTCTCTTTGTAAATTTAAGCGTCGATGGTTAATTTGCGTGAAACTATTCATTGATTCATTGAGGATAAGGAATTTCACTTACAAAGATTTTTCATTTTGGTGCTTCAATTAACGGGGATTGATAAAATTCTCATAACTTCGATGAACAGTATGTGTTAGAAAAGGGACAACACCTGTCTAAAAACTTAAATTCTTACCGCTAGATGGCACAAACCGTAATCTGAAAAAAATTATTTTAGATTAATCGAAAATTAAATCTTTCGCTCAAAGATTTGATTTTTGATCACTTTCAAACCGATCATCCTAGCGGAAATTATCGGCAAAAAAATGATGGCGTGGCAAGACTGATTTAGCCCAACCTTCTTTTTTGTCTTTGTCTATACCAAGTTCTAACGTGGCTTCTTAGACACCATTGTAATATTTGCGATTTTTTAATTTAGAAAAATCTTTTTGGCTAAGTGTACAAGCTGTACGTCTCACAACCTTGATATTGAAGCCACGCAATTGATAATTGAAGGTCATTGATAAATTCAAAATGGTAGTTGATTTCTGTGACTACTTCTGGGTGAGTAACGAAGTCTCTTAATGTATTGTTTAAGGCGTGCTTCTTTGCGACTTACGCACTACAGTAACGCAACAATTCAAATTAGGGAATGTCCTGTTGACGCTCTGTCGTGGCATAACCCTAGGCTTAAAAATTTCGGTCAATTTCTACCGAATCAAAAACAATACTTTATTGTTTAAAGGGAAAGAGGAACAGTGGATTTGACGTGTTCTATCAAAAAACATGCATGGCCCTTTCTTGTATCATGAAGAATGGCTTCGTTGCAAGCAACGAGGAATCCACAACGCCAATCTTTTAGAGGCTTACCAGCTTGGGCCACGGTGAAGAGGAAAGCGTTGGTTTATGAGGAAGTTTCTCTCGTTGAAGTGGAGTTTCAGGTTGAAAGCAGACGCAAAAAAAAGCGATTGCGGAACGACGCCGGATTAGTCATCCATTGCAATACAGTGTCCGTGAGCGCACTACCAACCACACACACCAGTGAGGTGATAACCTGAGGATAGGAAGTGCAAAAGTTGCCAAGAGCTTGTCCAAACAGACTTCCGCAAGGCACTGCAGCCAACGCAACTGGCACAGCAGTAATCTACTGTTCCAGCCACCATCAGCCCGCTACTAACAGCGATCAAACGAGTTGCCCGTACAGCCGGTCCACCACCCTCTCCAGCAAATTCGTCGCAGGGTAACTTCCTTAAGTTTAACAACAAGAATTGTTGCTAAACCCGATCAAAAAAATTTAGAGATAGCCGCACCGGCGTATACGGATTACGGATTACTCGGAGTCCCCTCCCGGAGGTTCCACGCCAAATTGGACACTGAACAAAATAGTGCCACCCGCACCAGCTTACATCGAGCAATTGTGGAAAGACGGTAAAGGGTTGATCCAACCAAGGAGTGCACCAAGCGCACCACCCAACCCACTTGGTCTATTGTTCGTAAAGGACGGAAAGGCCCTTCGCCCGTTGGTGGATTGAGTCGCCAAACCTACCAGTCTGATCATAACCGGAAAAGGTAACATTCTTAACCATCCATTAGAACTAGAGTATCAATCGCTCTCATATATAGGCAAAAATTTTCGGCCCAGAACCGTGTCAGCGCCCAACACAAGCTCTCCAGTGAGAGCCAGTGGGTCCGAACTGGTATACGCAGTAAGAGAGGCTTTTTTGGGGAACTACGGAAAAACGTTCCCAAGAAGAAAGAGCCAAAGACAAAAAGAGTTGCTCGGGTCATATCGGTGAAAGCTACCAAACTGAACGAAAGGAAGCGGGCCATACCCCTTCCACTGACGCCTCCATCAGCATTACAAAACGAAGACATGGTGGGCGACTTATTTGGCTCCATTACTGACAAGGACCAATTTCTGGCAGACTCACCGTGCCTGCCCCTCCAATCAAGGTAGACGAATTCAAAGTTGCACAGACAGAGCAGTCTGTTAAACCGGCAGAGGACGTAGAGCTGGAGCTCCATCCTTCCCCGGGCGAAGATGTCATCTCCCTGGCCAACCGGTTGGTACTTAACCTGCCCTAAGAACAAACTGTTACTTGTGAAATTCAGAAAAGGCTCTTCGCCGCCCATTCTTGTGTTATCTTGTGCCGCCCAGACTAGCTCTGAGGCTGGAAAAACTCAGAAAGGCCCCGGCCGAAAAATACTTGTTTTTCTTTGTATCTTTGTTGTACCGGGACTCGCCCATAAGTGTTTCAATCCCCCCAGAAAGTTACTTGAAAGCACCGGTAACGTTAGTCTGTAGGAGGAGTAAAACGAATGAATTATTGGATTATGGTTGCCATTTTTATAGACATACTTCTTGGCAAAGAAAGACTCGACGTTAATTTTAAACCAATTAAACTTTTATATAATTAACTATTAATTTTGATGACTGAAGACTTGACGGATAGTCAGTGATAACACTGCCTCATAACAGCCATCTTATCGGCTACCGAGCAGGTATTGATTACTGATACCTTAGTAGAATTACCGGCTTTCATGCACATATTTCATGATATTTTTCAGGTGGCAGTATTTGGTAAGGAATTTCAAGAAAACTTGGATCGCAACGCTTCTTCATATTAAGAGCCGGAGCTGTTGGATGTGTTGGAATTATAACATATTCATATCTTTTTCTTATTACGGGCTAATGTACAAAATCTTTCATCAAAATCCGAATTCTTCCGTAATTTTTTTTATTTTTAAAAAATATTTTGGTATTTTATGCTTAATTTTAAAACATGAACTTTGTAAAGTAATCAATTCTACACATTATGTTAAATTTTGGAAGTTAAAAAATAATAAACATTTAATTAAGCTTAATTGTAGAACTTGCCATGATTGGAGTTAGTGCTGGTGAGAGTATGTTTATGTAACAGATGAGAAATCAATTGGAGAACCAAATTTGCACGGGCAATTCCTATTCCGGTCGGATGACTTGCTGAAACCAAAATCTAGATGGCACCCGCCGCCATCAAGAAGATGAATATTCTTGCTAACGTGATGGCTTTCAAGTATCGCGTAGGTGAAGACGCATTGAAGATTTTCAACAGATTTTACAGTTCTCAATTGAATGGTGTTGCTTCTACAATTAATGACGTCGATTATTCCTCTATGGGACTGACGATTCTTGTACTACTGTAAGCCATTGCTTGATTATAGAACTGTGGGTACACAAGGTAGTGTCCAAGTTGCTATCCCAATCCTAACGGAATCGTACGGTTCGTATCCGCTGAATCAACAATTTATAAAGGAAATGTGAAAAAAAGTAAAAAAAATTTATTTTTTAACAGTCACAGAAAAACTTTGTTGGCTGCAATGGAAGTAACCAGGTCTCAGAAAAAATCCCTTGCGATTCTCCTATTGCTTCTGTGACTTCAGGCTTCATCTGTATAGAGTTTCTAGAGTTGGTACAGGGTCATTCCTATCGTGGGGTTTTCAAAAACCTTTTTGTTGATTTAGCGCAATAGGTCAACCATAGAAGACAAAAGCGAGGTATTGAATTAAATTATTTTGCAAAGAAAGTATCTTTTCTTACAATTTTTTATTTTCAGTTTTCAAAAGCTATTGATGGCTCACTTTTGACACGATAGTGAGATGCTGTAAAACACATTTTGAAGTACTTTTGCAAGAACCCGGAAAATTTTGATTATTGCACAAGTTTGCTTTAAGAGATGAGGTTGTCAGGAGCTGACTGATGCTATTCTTTTTCAAACTGGTTTGTATATCCTTGCACTCCTCAAAAGCAATCCCTTATGATTCAACCCCGTATGGAATTAGGTCAACGTTTTAAAGTTTCTTCGAAAATCCTTGAAAACGTGTTGGCAATTCTCTTTGAAACGTCATTCATTGAGCAAGCGTTTGAAATGGAAAACAAATGGACGTTTAATAGTGGATTGATTTTTATTATGCGATTTACTTTTTCTCATAAGTAGTACCGTTATTGTAATGGTTTGGACTATTTTTTTATCCTTTTTATGTTAACGATCATCTTAACGAAGTAATTATCTTTTTGATGAATATGAAGACATTTTCCAAGGATCGAGGTTCGATTCTCGGTCAAAGCGAGATAAATGAAAGTTTAATTTTGAGAATTTTAAATAACAACAGCTTCAGGTACTGTAATATCAATCGATCACATGTTGCATTATATAAGTCAATATCTATGGTAATGGATAGCAAATTACCATTTGCACACTTTATTTCCTTCCTCTCAAATCAGCAATGGTGTATTGTTAATCAATTTGAGTTTCGAATTTTTGAAAAATAAAAATCGCCCAAAAGCTTCCGGCAACCACGCAATCACGCAACAATCACACACATAGCGGCAGTTTTTAAAATTTAAAAATAGTTTACTTATGGAAAGCGGAATTTTAACAAGATTAGTTACGGCAAATACTCCAAGGAAATATGTCTAACCAACTTAGTCTCTCACTGGAAGAAATCTCTATGTTTTTTTACGATGTACCTGCTGCAGCTTCGACGCCATTGGAGCCTTTTGCAGGAGTAGTAAACTCCATTTTAGGTAAGTCAATTTGAGTTTCTTTTTCTATGAGATTATTTTTTCCTACTTTTTTATATTTTTTCATTTCCCCCTTTAATTTGCACATGTTAAGTGGAACAAAGAAAAAGGAAGAGGGACGAGGAGGAGTCCACGATCAACAAGAGTTTATGCAACGAAGGGGGCGGCCCAGTGAACGTACTTGCGGATGAAACAAAAAAAGGTATACATTTTTAAATTTCATTTTTTAAAAATTAAAACATAGCAATATTGGCGTTAATCTTTATTAATTTTTATTTTTATTTAGAAGAACGAATTGACGGTGAAGAAAAAGGAAAAGACAAAGAAGGAGTAGATGAATAAGAGTAAGGCGAAGAATTAGATGTGAATGAGGAAGAAAGGGGGATGTAAATGAAAAATACATTGTTTCTAAACCAATCTATGTGAAGTTTGTTGAAAAAAATGTTGACACAGCAAAAATAATTTTTATCTGGTCTATTCCTTTCAAACAATCTTATGAAGAACAACATAATTTAGAAGAAAGACTTTAAGCAGGTTGAAATCCCAATGCGACTAGTCTTCATTCTTCTCGGCGACATGAAACAGGAAGCTTTTCGTCAGATGCTCCGCTGGGACGGAAGGGAAATAAGAAGCGGAAAGAAAAAAAGGGAATGTTTCTCACCACAAAAAATGTTGGCCCCTCCCATTGGCTACATCACCTTATATAATTCACCTGTTTCTCTGATTGAATTTCAACAGTCTGTTCTTGTTTTTGCACTAGTTTATTCGATTACCATGGCTCATCTCTCGTCTTCTCTGTGTTCTTTTTGTGGTTTTGACATCGGACGGACGCATTTCTGCTGCTGTCTAAGTTGTAAGTCATCAATTCATCGTACCTGTTGTGGAAGTAAGTATTTTAAAGTTTAAAATGTTGTTGCCGTTACTTTCTATTAACTGTATCATTAATTGTTATATAACTTTTGTTGATTACTTTATTTAATCTGAAACTTACCATACATTCCAGTTTCGTTTCCTAAAGGTGGTTTGCTTACTTGGGATGAATTCCGCATCAGTTGGCGTTGTGTAAAGTGTGATGCGGGTGATCCGACCAATGTGGCGTGTGTTAATGAGGGTGTTGTTAGTGATGTGTTGTTGGTGACGGTGTTGTTAGTGATGATGTTGTTAGTGATGGTGTTGTTAGTGATGGTGGCGGTGGTGTGGCAGTCGGAGATGACAATGCTGTTGCTGGTGGTTCAGGTGACGAAGATGATGTTGAAGCAATCCGTGCTCGGAGTGAATCTCGTCCAAAACGGGCTGTGAAGCGTCGAGAAATTCTTGGTCTCACATGTTAGCAAAAGACGAAAGGTTCACAAAGCGCCGGAAAAGCAGAAATCTCCATCTCCTTGCCGTGAATCATCACCTCAGCATTCGTCATCTCCCCAAACACCTCAACGAAATGCCAATCTCAATCTCCAATCGGCCAATTAGTAATTTCTCCTATTCTTATGTCTCCAATGCCTAGTTCTCCAGAAATTCCACCAGTTCCTCCACCACGCAGAAATAGACGCGCCCTACAAATTCAAAATATTTCTGTATCACTTGGAGATCCACCCGTAAGTCACAATTTTGACTGAATTACCGTTTATCTTAACTTCTGCTAATTATTGGAATTTTACCGTAATTGATTCCTCCATAGGTGATTGGTGATCTTCCATTTGAAGCTGTAACTCCAGTCGTTGCTGTTCAGAGAAGACCGTATGACAGTGATGGATATCGAGATGAAGCTCCTGCAGATCCTATCGAGTATACAATGGAAGAATCGTCATTTGAAGAGCCTACGGAGCCCAACTTCCAGGTGCACCACGACGGGTCAAACAAAGGAAAAGTAAAGCTTACAAACGGATTAGGTAAAAATTTAATATTTCGTTGTTTAACAAGTAAATAATTAAGTGTTTCTTCTCTAGGCTATTGCTTCACAAAGAAGGCCGAGAGCAACGCCACCTACACTTGGCGGTGCTCTTAACGTCCAGCTAAAAATGCCTGTAAAGCCATTGTCAGCAGAAGAAGCACAAGAGCCGTGACTTCTTCGTTGACTTCGACAAGGAAGATTTTACTGAAATCCCACATGACTCAAACACCAAACAGAACCATGCTCTTGACCATGGAAATCATATACGGGTAACAAAACAGCAAAACCTATAATTATTGTCGTGAGATTTATTTTTAATCATCCAATTTAAAAAAAAGGTACCTATCTTCAGGGAAGCGAAGCAAGTTGCAGCTAAGGAGAAGTTCACTGCTCCCCGAGAGATTCTTTACGGAGAAATACAGAAAAGGAAGTCCATCAAAGGAAGAGATATGCAGCATATTGACAATGCAACTCGCCGCTTGAGGTAATATTGCATCTATTATTCAACTTTAGAGACCTTTATTAAAGAAATGAATATTTGTTTTATATTTGTGTCTAGATACCTAAGATCGCAATTTATGCCTGTGAACCCGTCAAAAAAACGAACCGTTTTTCGATGTGAAGGTAGATTTCTTCCCAGAAAACTTCTATCAGGGACCAATTTACGCTGGATCAGCTACAGACCGTGCCCGACATCTCCTGTTGTTCACTCCTGTTATGAAGAGGCAATGAGAGGATTGCAGGACATGGTTTATCGACGCTACCTTCTACATCGTCAATGAGCCTATCAAACAGGTATAATGCAATTTATCATTTTTTATCCAAAATAATTTCAAAACTAAAAATTTCCTACTTGCAGTTATTATCGATCAACGGGTTCATAAAAAGGACACCTTAAACAAATTCCATTGTTGTTTTGCTGCATGACCAGAAGGAGAGCAATCGAGTACGCAGCTTTGTTCCGGAAGATAAAGCCAGGTACTAAAAAAACATCGATGAATCCATTAACTAATTAAATATTTTTTTAGCAAATCATGCCTTTTCGTAGAGTCCAGAGGATTGTCACCGACTTCGAAAGGGCAATTTTCGTTGCTGTTCGGCAACATTTTGAAAATTGCACTCACTTTGGGTGCAATGCTCACTGATGCCATGCCATCATCAAGAAGATTCGTGACCTCAAACTTTCTGCAGCGTACAACAAAAAAGGGCCCAATCCAATTCGCGATTTTGTGTTCCGTCTTCTTTGCTTGGCCTATCTTCCTGGTAAATATTAAACAATTTTTAATATGCATATAAGTTTTATTGATTATAAATTGTTGTTATCTGTAGCCGGAAAGATCGCTTCTGTTTTTGACTCTTTGAGAGCCGAGGCGCCGGTTGAGCTAGCAGAACTCTTGGACTACATGGACTGCAATTGGATTAGGGGCAAGTTTTGGACTCCGGAGAACTAGTCGTGCTTCAATTTACTTTCCCGAACCAACAATGAAGGTGAGGGGTTACACAACGAGTGGAACAAGGTTTTGTGTGTTTCTGTTTTGCATGTTCTAAATTAATGTATACTAGTTTTCTATATTTTTAGTTGGCAGGAGGCCCTAACTTACCATTTTACAAAATGACTATGGTGTAAGAGAAACTTTGTGACGAAGTAGAACTGACTTCTGAACTTCTTTGTCACGATAAACTAAAACAGCATCGGAAGAAAGATGTTCAACAAAAGGACTCTATCCTCTTTTCGCTCTGGGCGCGCTACATGGAACACGAGGTAACGGAAAACAGAATAAAACACCTAATTTCCTTTACTTAAAATAGTTTTTTTCTTTACATTCAGTTATCTACTATGGAGCTGTTGGACGAAATCGTGCAAGAACTGAAATATACTTTTCCCGCACATGTCGCCGATCACCCTTTTAATAATGATGTTGATGATTTTAACATGTCAATTTCTAAAGAATGTTGAATGTCAGCTCAACATTCTTCTTGTTCCATTTGTGTCTACTTTCTTAATAAATTTAGTACTACTACTCCAAAGATGTTCTATTTGTACACATTACAATTTAAAAGCCTTAGTAGTCAGAAAGGAAAAATCAAACAGGTGTCACATTAATTCATCAACATCCCTGCCATCAACCACCGACATGGAAGGATGGACCGACACCTAAAATTCTACCACCTCGCCTCATATTCACTTCACCTCATCTACTAACCAAAGCGGGAACACTGTTGATTTGTGCAGCCCTGCCGGACCATCGACAATTGATTTGTGCAGCCCTTCATTAATTGATTTATGCAGCAGCACTGTTGAAGTATGTTCTACATATGAAGAAGACGACAAGTCAACAACAAAAGATTAAATTGTTTCTAAATATTAATATCTGTATGTAATTGGAATTTGAAATTAAAATTTCGAATAAAAGATGCGTAACCTCAAAAGTACTTTTTTTTATAATTTTGCGTATTATGGGAACGCCACAGAACCGAGGCCGAAGCAGTTCAGTTTAACTTGGCCAATATCCCACGAGCTCACGCGGGGGCAAGTGGTTTAGCCCGGCAGATCTCCTCGGTTCCGGTAGCCACAAGCAGGCAGGGGGTATAGCATATAATTGGGTATAGCATATAATATCCCTTTTCTTTTCTTTTGCACCTGCGTCACAGTCAGCTGTGGCAGTCACACCAGGCTACGTTGTATCCACTCAGGCGAGCATCCAAGGTAAAGAGAAACTTCCATCCAACGGGAGAAATACCTAATATCTCTCGCTTTATAGGCTTGGCGGAGCAATCAGACATTGCATCACCGGCATTCGACACATCAGGCTACACCCTCTCGGGAAAAAGCTAAAGGTACTAGACTTAGAAATCTTCTACCGGTAAAATACTGATTTTTCTTTCTTTAGGGAAAGCTCTAGGTCCAAAGCCTTCCATTGAACTGCCACCCTAAGTTGGGGCAGACGAGAACTCGGACGAGATCATAATCTGTGAGATCCTAATTTCATTACTCCGAACAAGACAAAAATAAAAAAGGAGAAGAAAGACAAGAAGTCCAAAAAGAGCACAAGGGTGCGTACGTCAAGTGCCCCTCGTACTCCGATAGCTCTGAGAAACCCAAATGTGGAAGACGATCTTCACCTTGGAAGTCTGTTTGGGTCCATGAGCGAGGACGAGGCGGATCTTCTGTCTTCTCCTCAACCCGGACCAGTCAATTCACAAACCCCGGAACCCATAGAGATAGAGGAAGTGGAGCTTGAGATCCACCCGTCGCAGGACGAGCAGCTAATTGCTGACGTGGACCGTATTAAATTCAATAAAAATTAAAAACTCTTTTTTCATTAATCTAGTAGTCAAACCAAATATTTGTTTGTGTTTAGCCGCCCAGCTTCATCTGAGTACGGAGTAATTAAGTTCTGTTCGTTGTTGATTTTCTGTTGGGCCTTGCTTTTGTCCTAACCGGCTGGAGAAGCATTCAGTCCAGTAAAATAAACAAGCTATTGTTTACCAAAAAATCTGTGTTCGTATAAATTCTCTAAAAAAAAAAATGGTAGTCAGTAGGAGACAAGCTAACGCGGCAGGCAGAGGGAGAGGATCAGAGCCTGTCACACCGTCTCTCACAGGACGTGGCTGAGGTGCACCAGATGAAGGATCAGAAAGATTAAGAACTGAGTTGCTACAAGCCAGTAGGGCCGAGCTACCACCAAGCTTGAGCTCGTGGTCGAGCGATAGCTCTAGTTCCATAAGTCCGGCAAGCCGGCCAACCACGCCAATTGATGCGGACGGTGCAACGTTTGTACCACCGGAACAAAACCCACAGAACTTAGGGTCGCCAGACCTACCAGAACCGAACTTAGACGGTATCACGGCAGATCTGACACAGCCGCTGATGGGTAAGGTATAACAGAAAGTTCAGTTGTGTAACCGGAGGATTGCCGACTTAACGGAGCACGTCAATAACACTGACGCTCAGATAACTGAGATAAATGCAATTCTAAGGGAGCAATCCCAGTCAATCACGATGTTGACAGGCGCTATGCCAGCTATTCAAGAAGGCGTAGCGAACCTTAGGACGACTATACAGAATGATGTCGCCTCAAAGCTGAGAACAACAGAAGAAACCATCGGGAGAAGATTGCCTGTGTTAAGGAGAGAGTCCAACACAGCCTTAACTGTTACGGCTTTTTTCATATCAACCATCAATCGATTTCTCTTGTTAACTCAATTGTCCTTACAAATCAATCTTATTTTTCAATTTACTTAAATTATTGTAAATGTTTTGAATTTACAATGTGCGATGAAGTGAAGTACGCTTAAACTAAGCGAAAGGCAATCTGCATAATAGGTACGGAGAGAGATGCGACGTGACCGTCACTCTAAGAGGGGCAAAGCTGGACTGAGGAGGTGCGAGCCTCTCTGTTGGGCACATCCATGTTGGAGGGATGGGTGCTGCGTTGCCAGATGCCATGAGATGCCAGATCATCACACAATATGCGGCAGACAGTCATTTTTCATAATTTCTTGCCACTACCACTTTAAATTCTTACATGCGGCGCCGTGAACGAATTGATTGTGCACCGGGCGCCGGCCAATATCTTACTGCAGTGGAGCCCGGGGCTGCCTCCCTAGTCTTGAAGTTAATAGGTGTTCCTCAACTTTTCCGCTCTAAGAATTATGGCACGGATGAGAAACAGATCAACGCTAGAGACATATTGTAGCTGAAATGATTAAAGTTTAATCTTCACGTTTTTTTCCTCTTCCAGATGAAGAACTATGTGAAACGTGACTGGGCATGCACAGAAGTAATTCCGCTAATGCCAGTCGAGTTATCTGTGTGGAGTCTGATCTCATGATCTGTCATTTATTCATGCCAGAATAAAAAAAAACTACAGATCGAAAATCAGCTGGAAGATTGTGTCTGCCACTGAATCCATTCAGCATCCGTTTGTGGAAATCAGCATCGTCAAATTAGTTGGACAGCAAACTGACGTTAAACAATACGAGTACTTCAAATTGCTGGTGCAATAATGCAATTTGTGCGCCGATATGTCGCTTATTAATGGAGTGGGGTCATTGTTGGCGAATGAAAATCATCTCGAGTCTGAAATGGAATACAAAAATAACGTTGAATTTGATATTCTATCTGCCAAACGAGGTATAAAAAATAAAAGGATGGTCTTTGTTTTGTTGTTATCATAATTTGTTATTTTTTCCTTTCTAGGATTGTACGAGTGGACTCTTTTTCTCAACGTCAAAGCGCCCTGAAAACTTTTTTTAGATGCTGCACCTGTCTCCATTAAAGATTCAATCAGCTTCTCCAATACTGGGACTGATGGCGCTGTTAGTTCTTCAACAACAAAGCAGTAATAATACCACTAATTTGCTGCTCAATTTTTTTTCCACCACCAATTTTCGAATAATATCGAAAAAGAAAGAAGCGGAAGTCTTGACGGTGAATAATGAAAAACGCTATCAAAAATATTTTTTGGGCTTTTGAATGGACCAGTTGATGAAGATTGGTGAAATGATTCTGGAAGGGGAGAATAATTAAATAGATGTGCTGCGCGAAATTCGTCTGATCCAACTTGAAGCATATGCGCATTTCCGTTCGTGATATATTCAGAGTCGAATGGAATGACAACGTCTCGACATTTTATAGAGACATTTTACATCGTTTCCTGGCGATGGCCTGGCGATCTTTATACGTCTGGAACATTTAAACTATCGAGGGCACACCAGATTTTTTATTTTTCGCTTTTCGTATCAATGACGAGATCATTGATCGCAGCAACCAGGGATAGGTGATCAGCCGACAGGGCCGGGATGTTGACGTGGAAAACAGAAGAATTGGACCAAAAGGGTTTACTTTACTGGATTATGCAGGAACGATAGGTCGCGTATATTCATTCGTTCCGGCCGACGGACTGGCCCTCTTGGACCCGGCTATATACCTTAGAATAGTCTTGGAACAGCGGCGGTTGTTTCGTTCAAATGGCATTTTTCTTTTGTTTCGAATTGTGCCGAATGTTTTTGTCACAAAAAGAGAGAAGCGGCAGCCAAAACAAAAGATGGTTGAAATTGAAGCCTTTTGTTGGTGCGTGACACATTCCTCGAGTTCTGAGGAAACGATTTATTGTTATTTTTCTTTCTGTGTACCTGTACTGCTGCCTACTGTATATCTTCTAGTCAAAAATAAAAATTTTTGCTAATGCAAACAAAACAGTTTGACATTTACTCTTTGGCAATTTCACCTCAATTCAATAAATTTTCTGTCGGTTTTGAAGTTTTTTTATTGAATGCCGATAACGGATCTGGGTGACGGGGTGGAAATGATCAAAGAAAACGTCATAAATATCGCTAGCCACCCCCCTCCCATAACTGACGACAGATAGTGACGAATGAATGGAGGATAACAAAATAATTTTATTTTTTTCCAATTCAATGTAATTTTAACGGCCCGAAAAAAACGAACTAACGGCCTTAAGAACGACCTTACGACCTTCGACTTTCATTTTCGTTTCCATTGCTACCTTTTTTTGTCTCTGCTAAGGCATTGACCTTTGAACAGATATTTTTAACAGAAATTTGTCAAAAAAGTTTGTTCTGAGTACCCTCGTGGCCTGCGCCTGCCGTCCAGTGTGTTTCTGGGTTGTGTTTTAATTTCAGTTGAAGTTTGGAGTTATTCATAACTGGATGTTCCGTGAATATGTAAAGGGTTCATATGAGATTTGCGTCTTAAATTCTTGCTATGATAAGCTAGAAGAAAGATAGTCAAAGCGTAAAATGAAAAAAAATAAAATAAAATGTCTCTTTTGAAAAACAGATGTGGACTGTTTAAGACTGTCCGTGGTCTAAAAAATTCAGGAAATGAGCACACTTTAAGTTAAATGAAAAAACCTCGAGAAAGTTTCCTCCTTCCGTAATAAGTAGATTGGTACAAAATGTGTTGACTCCTGATCAATATCATATCATACTTATTTTTTAAAAAATTCAATATCAATAATCATACGTCAATCAATATCATAACATACGTTTTTTCTTATTCTTTCTAAGCGTACATGTTTTTCTCATTCTTTCTAAAAGTGCTTAATAATTCGAATGGTTTGAAGTTAAGCAGACGTTGAATTGATTCGGTGTCAACTGTAGAAAATCCGGTTTTCCTATTCTTGGTTGTTATTGCGTTGGTTTTCATATTCAATACGTCCCTATTCATATGATGCCAGCCGAACATCAAATGAAATTGAAGCACATTATTGAGCAAGGATGATAATTACCAATTAATTCTTACATGAATATCTACATGATTAAGGAATTCCAATCAATTCTGATTGGAATTCAATCGCCATCGCTCAACAAGGTCCCTTACATAATCAACATGTTGACCGCCATTTAAAGTAGCGAATTTGTTGGCTATATGATCATTAAAATGACTCCCGGGGAAAAATGGGTCGTTAGGTCTCATTTTAAATTTAACAGTACATTATTAAAACAAGCGAAAAACATCATGAAGATCCGAAATAATGGAAAAGGAATTCCTGTTACGAAATACAGAAGGAAAAGATGTTTGTTCCCTCGCTGGTATTTGACCACTTGCTTCCTTCATTCAACTACAATTATGAAAATTAAATAGTAATTGGTGGATGCAAATGTTATGATTAGAAACAATATGTTCCACACTCCATTTGAAGTGGAAACAGCATCTATAAAGAATCCAGAAAAAAGAAGCAGACCTGGACAGCCAACATGACTAAGGCTGGAACTCACGAGAGTGTATCCTACTCTGGACCAAATTATACTAAAATTACTGTCTCACTGATCTGTCAAAGTTCAAAGTAAACATCTTCAAGAAATTTTATTTCTAAAAAAATTTTTGGTAGCTGGATTCCTTGAATAAGGAAAACAAAGTACAAGTTGACAACTGACAAATTATACGAATTAAATTTTTTTTATTGGTCAGATTTCTAGATAAATATCAACAGCTTGCTTTTCATGCAATACAATTTCTTTAACTTAAAAGTCAAGAGAGAAAAGTAGTATGCTAGTGGCGGACTGGCAATAGTTGCATTGGTTTAAAGGGAACAGCTAGATGTGGATCCATCATCCATGTTTGACAACAGTAGTTGTGTAATTTATTTCGGGAAATTCATTTTTTTATATTTAATGTAAAAATTAGATGTCAAGTTAAATAAGTCGTATGCTAGTGGTGGTAGTGGTAGTGGTGACTGCCTAACTGGTGAGATACAAAGTTCATAAAGGACCCAGCTGGGTGTGGGCCGATCGATGTTAGATAGCAGCAGTTAAGTTGTAATAATAAAGAAGAATCTTCACTAGCTTCATGACCGAGGAAGTGACATTGTGTGTGGGAAGGTGTTATCCCTATACATTCTCTTGTATATTTTTTATGATGTTATCTGCAATGTTTTGTTTGGCACAACGGACAAGCAACCAATAGCTGAAGTAAATACAAAGTATGGTTGATGAAGAGACGAAAATTGTGCATGGAGTGAAATATATTTATTAACAAAATGTATATAATGTGCTATTTCTATGGGATTAAGGATGAAAAGACAGGGCGGACCTTTTCTAACATCTATAAACTTAAGGTTGCAGCCTTGAAAAAGTCAAGGTTATAACGTTTGTTTTATATACTTTATATCTTCGATGTACACTTATGGCAGAACGAGATTATAACTTTTATAAGTATTTCATTCAAAAAACGCTATTTTCTAGAAACTCTTGGACTTTTTTCTTGCTCTGGAAAGCGCATAATTTTCTTCAACCTTCAGCCTTTTTCGAAAAACAAAGACTTGAGTTTTTCTATCCAGCTGCTAAGTGGTTTTGAACAGTAAAATCGCTGTCCTAGTTTCTACGCAGGACATTGTACGAGATTTATACATTTTTTACACAACCCGTATGTTATATGTTCATGTGTATCGTACTTTCGTACCAGTAAAGGTTGTTTTAAGCTTCATTCATATAAAGATAAGGCATTATATTGCCAAGGAACATACTATCAAATCCCCAAAAAATATTTCAGGAGAGGCAACACATGGCAATAAATTAAATTGGGACGCGACAAGGTATTGAACCTAATAGATGCACATTATATTAGTTAACTCTTAAGTTTAATGAACAATACACCAAAAATGTTCCAGATTCACGGGCGTAATTCCAACTTAGATAATGTAGAAACGACAGATTCGAAGAGCATTATTGACGAAAGAGGGAATTTAAAAGTAGATTCTACTTTAAGTTACCTTTTTCCAGCAATAAAGGGCACGCCCGCAATATTACAAAAATTGCGATTTTGAAATTTTGTAACGTTACATCTTTGATGATAACACATCTGACTTGCAAGCCATTTGAAAAAATTAACAGCATTGTTCTCGAAATTTTAACGCTTTTGGGCATTACCAATTGCTAGTAGTGTTAGCCCATTTTTGTGAATACCTATTAGAAATGTAGTAGTCTTTGACACATCTGCTACCCTTGACAGTGTTATTGCATCCTTTTCTCGAACACGACAAACATCTTGTTCCAAGTCTCTTCCTCGATTATGTACAGAGTTCTTAACTAAACTTGCATTTTATTTTCAAACGGAAACGCACTTGTTTCTTCAAGACTCCGGTTTTTTCACAGCTTTTTCCAAATGACATAGACCATGTTACATTGAAAGAAACAAATTGCGAGCCAAAAAGTTTAGCGTACGATTTAATAAAGAATCGTAAAATTTTTTCTGAATAATCAGATTCGCTTTGACAAGAATCATTCCCTAATAAAAGTGGCATAGCAACAGAAAAATCATTTTTTGATAACTAGTTCTACTTAAAAACTCTTATATATTACGGGACACAGGTAGACAAGGTCAAGACGAAGTTTGGTTGCTTTCCAACGAGTTAGGTGTTGAACTTCTTTAGGAATCCTAGTAAAATCGCTAGGAATATATTTTTAAACAGAAACAGAAACAATTGTAAAATTGCAACCAAACTTTCTGGACTTAGTCTAATATTATTGAAAGGAGGGTAGCAGTAGCAAATCAATAATTTTTTGTATGTTCCAATACACACTAAATGCATGGAATCAATATGAATATTATCAAGTAAGGAATGACAACGTCCTGTACAATAGATCTTACGCCGTTTTTGTGATAATGATTACGATTGGGTCGTTGACGAAAAGAAAAATCAATTAGAAGAGAAACATATAAATCAGAAAATGTTACTTGACCTTACTTAGATCTTAATTTTTCCATTTCGTAACACAAACGGACCACTTCACCTTTGTACATTTACGCCATTCATAAAAAACATTATGTTTCTCAATGTTCAAAATAAATGAAGTTGTTGGGGCGTCGCATCTCATTCCAATAACAAAAAATTATTTTGTTACCCTCAAACAAAATTCCAGAGAACTTTAATGTAATAGCTTCTTCTTGAAAATCTCATAGAAAAATGTTGACGTCTTTGGGTTTTCCAGGGCCATGGTATCCTGCCATGGATTCCTGCCAAAAATACATGATACCAACCAAAAAATAAAATAGGTAAATAAATATGTGTGGTGATTCACAAAAAACCACTTGAATATAATGGGGAAACTCGAAATCTGGTATTTGTCATAAGCAGGTTATTTGTCATGGCGCCTTGTGGTAGAGGTTTTAGGGTACTTCCTGGTATAGTTAATCTGACTTGCGCAACTTTTTTCTAAATAACAGATACCACAAGGCGTTCGCGTTCTACTCACACAACTTATGCTTGGCATAAAACACGATAAATCATGAAAAACTTACCAAAAGTTCCACAAAACTGGGGCCAAAATTCGCAAAACTACTTTTTAATGTTGAACTTACATCAATATTAAAGATCAACTTTAACATGGTCGGTGTTTGGATTCCCAATGCTTTCAATGCAAAAGAGATTTTCACCAGTGCAACTTCTATTCCACAATGAAAATCTTCCAGTGCGCATATTATGTCTCAAAATTAATTTTCCCCCGAGTTGATCCAAGGGGAGTGGAAGTTGTCCTTGGTAGATAACTTAGCCCAGCAAAATCATTTAGAATGAGCAGTAAACTTGTAGCTTGTGTGTGTGCGATACCACTTTCCACAACCCACTCTCGTAATTTGTGTGTTGTATATTCTTCCAATTCCACAAGTGTAAGATCACTACGAATCTCTAAAAGAAAATGGAGGCATAAAACAGTTAATACAGCAGTTTCTGAAGTAAAAAGGAATGTACCTTACGAGATTCACTTTTTTGTTTATATAAGTTTCTTCGTCTAGAGACTATAAACATCATTCACTATCATCAATATAACATTTCATAACGTAACACTTCACTAACATCAAACTCATCTTCGCTATCTGGTTCACATGCACATATGGACACAATTTTTATTAAAGGATCACTAAACCGTAGGACAAAATAAATGTAAACCTTCATGAAATGCTGACGCATAAAAAGAACTCAATTATGAGTTAAAAATTACTCTTTTCATATGTAGATGGATATTTAAAAAATAGATAAAAAAAATTATTAGGAACTTGTCTTGATGACATTAATGAGATGTTTTTATATCTGACAGTATCAGTATCGTGATCAACAGTATCCTAAAAAATAGATAAAATTTAGTACCATTTTATCTATTTTTTAGGACACTGTTTAAAATGGGACAGCTACCAAAGTGGGAACGGTCTCCCCTATAGTACAAGCACTTCAAATACATTTTCATTCTTAAATTACGATTTTTATGTTTCCGTTAATTTTTCATTGGGCTTTTTGGGACAACTAATACTTTAGTAGAAACAAACCTCTTGAAAAAAACCTACTATTA
The DNA here is from genome assembly GCF_021134715.1 of Daphnia pulex. NCBI lineage: Eukaryota > Metazoa > Arthropoda > Branchiopoda > Diplostraca > Daphniidae > Daphnia > Daphnia pulex. The sequence goes on along the minus strand of NC_060021.1, from coordinate 2,009,126 downwards.
ATTTGTTTGGGGTAAAATGACGATTTTCACTGAACTACTGCTCTCATAAAGCCCTTTCGAAAAATTTTGCCGTCACTGATTCTGCCTCGGGCAGAGAATTTAGTTCCTTTTTCTGTCGCTAGATGGAAAAGTTTAGCCAGACGTATAAAATCTTTGCCTATGGTTGCCTACGTTACGGGCTTACGGCTGTCATCTGCCAAGTGTTTATAAGAGAACGTAATCGCTTTATTGTAATACCACGAAGTAAAATTCGTCTGCTTGGCTGCGTCCTGGTAAGGAGTGTTCTCCCCTATAAGCTAACCGTAAGCCTGCTGAGACCAAGAACGCAAGTACTTCTGCCCCCCCCCCCAATTCCGTTTCCACAGTATCACACAGGCCTTATGGGAATACGTGTTTCCTTTTTTTTGTTGTATGAAAGAAATTTGTGTTTATTATGAAATAAATATATGTTTATCTTTAAAAACTGCTCTTTTTGACATATTTTCATCGTCGATCGCCTTAGCGCACCTATATTTGCAGTAGTAGTGCAGCCATTGCAAGTGGCTCGCGTCGCCGCATTTACGATCGCGATTGAAATAGTAGATTGTGGAATCTTTTGTTTCCGTCAAAGTGCACAATTGTAATGGCTTGACTCTCAGGGACGCGCCAAGCGAAGAATTCGTCTCCCATAAGCTTACACGGGAAATTAAGTTCGAACGGATTGCCGGTAGAGGGTTTTTAGAAGGTTTTCATGAATCCAACCAATCAGAGAGACGAATTCTGACGAATCTGAATCCGGATTCTTCACTTGACGCGTTCCAGGTGTACTTCTCGAAATCCAAACAATACGATGACCAAAATAGGTCTTTCTTTTCTTTCTCAAAAGATAAGGAAACTATCGTTTCTGGAAAAAAGCTATTCGTCGAAACCCCAGTGACATAACGAAAAGAAGTAAGCTGTGAACATTATTATTGCGTGTTTTTCGGCCGCAATTTTTGTAAGCTTCGCAGAGGTCATACAAATCTGTCAATGCCTATAAAATCACGAAAAGTTAAAATGTGGGTGTTAAAATATTTTTTATTATCTTCTTATTTTATTTGTCTCCCAGTTTTCGAGGGCATCAAACCAATTGTTCGCCAATAAAAGAGGTGTCCACCCGTTTCGGCACTTTTATTTTGTCGTTTTCGGCACTGACTTTATCGATCTCGGCACTGTGTTTATCTTTTTCGGCACCGCCGCCAGATTTAGTTCCGGGCGTCATGTTTTTGGCAGAGTTCCCAGGCGTGTGTGTTTTTCCATTTCGGCACTATGTTTTTCCTATTCGGCACAATTGTATTTATTTATGGGATATTAATAATTTTATTGAAAAAGAGGGTTCAGTGAAAGAGGGGTTTACCTGCCACCCCTCTCCATACGTCCCCACGTTTATCCTCATCTCCTATGTCAACGGTGGTATGATGGTCAGCCGTGCTGCCAGTACTAAGGTTCAAATCTCTGTAAAGTCGAGATGAAATTTTCAGAAAAAATTAATTTTTAATATTTCGAATTACAGCAGCATCAGATCAGTTACTCCAATGTTATGCGGTTACATGTTGCATTAAATAAGTCAATGTCTCGGCTAATGGATAGCGAGCTACAATTCAGACCCATGCTTTCCCTGTTGCTCCTTTGTGGGCTGTTGTGTAGTGGACATCAACCTGGGCTTCCATTCCTAGGGATTGAGGTTCGAATCTTGATCAAATCGGAAAGGGAAACTGAGTTTAAATTTTTGGAAAAATAAATTGTAAAAAAATTTTACCAGGCGTGAAGTATCGCTTGAAGCTCTGGGTCATTTCTATCTTCTTCCCTCCACAGTCGCGGTCGTGAAGAGTTACTTCTCCATCTTCTATCAACTTCTTGAAGCTTAATAATTTAAATTTATCAAAAATCAAACTGAGTTTTCCTGATCGACTTGGCCGAGATTTGAACCTCAGTCCTTTGGCATGGCATCACGAGATGCTGATCATTAGACTACCGTTGATATCATAATATTTGTGGGTAAGACATTTAATTATGTTATGCAAAATGTGACCGCATGATATGGCAGTCACTGCCGTCAAAACTGCTATATTATGGAAATCTCTTTTTCGACTCGACTGAGATTTGACCTTAAATCCTTTATCATGTAAGCCCGTGATGCTGACCATTAGACCATTGATGACATTTCCTGCCGTTCAAGCAATGGAAACTCAAATTCCATGCTGTACCCAAACACTGTTTTTATTGTTACATTTGGCACAGAATTGGTGCCCAAAATGGCAAAAATTGGTGCCAAAACAGAAAAAAAATTTCATGTTCGAGGAATTGTGGTTTGCATGGAGTGCCGAAACGGTTGAAGTTGGTTTCATATTTGTCTCCCGCGTCTTAGTGGAAATATCCAATAGCGTCGGATGCGGATTTAGAGAGAACTTGGGCAGCGTAAAAAAACTCGCATTTTCTGGAAGCTGTGGAGGTATGTTTGGGCATTGCCAGTTCTAAGAAACGACGTTTTTGTGAAAGTCCCGTAAATTTATGTTTCAATGGCGACAGTCGTCTGCTTTGTGATGTATGTTGTGATGTGTTCTGCTGTTTTTTCTTAGAACTGGAAATGTGGGGTCTCAGTTCGAGTTACCAAAATCTGGCAACTTTTTAGAAAGGGACACTGGGTTAGTCACTTTTGTAACTAGTCGATGTTCCTCCTTCATCTCTTCTTCCGTGGATGGGCGTTCTCTGGGTATTTGTTCTTCATCCACCATCTGTTTAGCCACCACTACGTGCTCGCTGTTTTTCACATTGTTTTCACTTTTTTCTACACTGATAAATACATTAGCAGTAACCATCCATTTCTTGTCTCTTACAAATCTTTTGTTTTTTAAAACGTCTGCCAGCTCCTTCTGTTTGCTCCTGGGCTTTTTGACTTCGTAATTGAGCGCGGATGCGTGGCGAATCACCACATAACGTTTCAAACCACACCGTTTCTGACCGTTTTTCTTTCACTTTCTATGTTTAGGGAAAATAAGTTTGAGAGAATATTACATACAGCGTAATTAGTGGTATTTCTGGCAAAGCTGTATCGTCATCAACAGGTACTGTGGTCAACTTTCTTCCGATCTGGATGTTAGTTTGGCTCCACAACTGACTACCAAGAAAGTTGCAGAAAAAAGACGTTGAAATTACAGAAAATCAAGGACATACTAAAGAAATTACCGACTGATGCTTCCAAATATTCATCGATCAACAATTTATTCCAATGCCATCTCTTTCTTCCGTTGAACTCTCCCTTGAGAGATGAAGTGATTGGAGATGTAATGCCCACAAAACGTCTAGCCAAGCGAGCAGTTGCTTTAAAAGCATCCATCAAGCTCCACGAACTGAAAGAGCTCGTCGACAATCAATTTTCCCCAGTGCCACGACTGAATGTGATCGATGACGAATAGTCAACTGAAGATAAAGAAAATTCGTCAGCTCCTCAACTAAACAAGGAAAACATCGCAGTTTACAACCAACGTCTCCCTGGCTGTTTTTCCAATTGCCGCTCTCTTCCTGGACAGCAGTGCTTCGTTTATGTGATTGACTTTACGTTGATCAAGCCTTGCCTTAGAAATTTAAAAATGAAATTTGAATCCCAATTTTATTTTTTAAATTTAGGTTGTGTTGGTGGTCACCTGGTCGGGATGTGGTTCCAGTTTGATAGTGACGGATCCGGTCTGAATGTCCCAGACGCGGATGACGTCGTCGGCATCAATGGAAGCAAACAAGTCGGTGGATTGCGGATGGAAAACTAAGATGTTAGTCGGGTTGGTGTTCTGAGCCGTTGAGCTTTTTAGAAAGTGAAAATTTGCATTGGCCAAGGAGTTTAGAACCGCTGGCGTTTCATTTCCGGGGGGTTGGTTCGATTGATTTCGGTAAGATGATGTGTTCCTGACGTTGAAATAACAGCCCCACTGTCCTCGTCCTGTCCAGATTCAAAAGACGACCCCGACCGTTGCTGCATCGCTGTCCAGCTCAATCTCTGCCAAAAAAAGATAAAGAATAAAAAAAGAAAAATAAGAAAAGGTAAGTCGTTTTCGTCAGTGAGTCACATCTCAATCGCTCAAAGACTTTGCACGCAGCCACTTGCGTCGTCTGCTACTATCTCTATCTGCCGCCGTGTGTTGGTTATGGCGAGGCCGGCCATCCATCACACGTCTTCGACACTATTACCGTAGCCAATAGTGTATCCAACTCAGAAGAAAGAGGCGACTGATGGCAGTTCACCTCAACAGCAACTTCTTGCATTACTGTATAATTTATATGCATTGGTGCGACTTCTGGCTGGTCAAGTTGTTGCATTGCTTGTACCGTGTCTGGGTAACTCTGCTGGTGCTGCTGCTCGGCGTGAGTCGGCATAAAATATTTTTCGAAATGTTTCTGAAATGAAACCACAAATTATATTAAAATAATTATTGATTCATTCTTTAAGACTTACCTTTAAGTTTTCTTCTAGAAAGACAACGAACTGTTCTTTTCCAATTAGCTGGTGTTCGATTAAAAGTAAAGTTTCTCTGAAGTCATCATTAGTCATCATATCAACCATGGGCAAATATTTACTAATTGATTCCTCAAAATGATTCGAATGGTGCTTTCGTACATGTAAGGTCATATTAGCACACCTTTGATTTAAATCTGGACAGAGTTGACAAATATTAATGCAATGTTGCTTTCGTTTAGCACGCGTAGATTTTTTCAGATCATAATTTATCACACAATCAAATGGATCACCCAAATTGCCATTTAGCTTGTTAATCTTATCTAAAAAATTTTTTAAATTTAAGCAGTAAACAAAAAAAAATAAATTATTATCATTTACCAAGATATCTTAGCATTTCTCTCCTTTTTTCAATCAAAATGTTGTCAATGTTCTGTTGCCGTATATATGCATCCATCGATGATGCGACAGAAATTTTTTAAAACATTTCTTTCACATCATCATCAGTGCGCTATTCAACAAAAAATATTATTGCATATCCCTTAGGTAACGTTTAATTTATAATAAATACCAAAAAGCGAGCAAGAAAATCATAACGCATTTTTATACCGTTAACAAATTCAAGGCCTACCCATTCATAGGAACGGGCGAAACAACCAAGCGGTGTGTAATAAGTTATACTTCCATTTTTAATCAAATATGTCTCGACTTCACTCTTTAGATCTTCTATTTTCATCCATTACTTTGAAATCTAACAAATTAATAATAATTATGTTGAAATAGGCCTCAAAGCAAACCCGGATGCAGTAAAAACGCGCTCTCATTTCTCTGCAGCGTCAAAAGGACACGGCGTGCAACCAAAATCTCTCACGTGGGGGGGGGGGAGATTTAAAATAACCAAGGGAAAACACATAAAATAAAACCCCCATTCACTAAACCAGATGCGTTTTAAGTCAGACACACGTAAATTTGTCATTACTGGAAGGTAACAGCAACGCCATATGCTGTCAATTGCATCAAAAGATATTTTTAAATGTATATAAAATAAAGGGGGGGGGGATTGGGTTTCCATTTTTTTTATCTAGACACGAATTAGCGATTCTCAAAAACAAGGAACACTTGACCCCAAATCATATCGGTAGCCGCCGTAACTTGTAATAAGGGGGGGGGAATAAAAACTGTATCAGTTTAAGGCAGCAAGTTGATATTTTATAAATTCAAGGAAATGTAGGCAGTGAAACATGATAAAAAAAACGTAACTGATATTTCACTACATCTAACCGATTTAGCACGCGTTTCATTCTTTAACGCTAGATTACCCGAGTAATTAATTAAGTGAACGCTTACCTTGACTTCAATTGATCTTTCACTTTTCCGGTTTTTTAGGTAATCCTCATAACTCATACGTATTCCAGACACCTTTGTAGAATCTGTTTCCAATAACTTATGATCACCAGATGTAGAACAAGACGCCATGTTGGCAAAAACACAACTTCAGGCAAGACTTATTACAGTAATTTGGCGTAAACACTTGATGATTCACTGCAGGTACGTCACAGTGGGTGGAAGCGAACACTAAAGTGATCCAACTGGTCAGTTATTTAACACAAGTTGTGTAGCTTGTGTCAACCAGCAACATCTTTGAACGAAATGAACCACTTTCTAGAACTTTTGGGATATCATTTAGTATGAACTGGTATAAAGGAGAAAACCAGTCTGAACTGATTCAAAGCGATTTGGGAGAAAAAGGCAATAATAACAGTTGAGTGACCCATTTGGTCAAGCCGTCTAGAGCAACAAAACTACGCTTAAACACTGGGGAAAAGTTTTCACCTATAGAATTTGATGATTTCATCTGATGTAATAGTGGGTGAAAACAATTGGTAATCAAATTTCACTGTCAATAACTCAAGAAAGAACTAGACAAAAACCTCCTCTAAATTCAACACAACTTTATCGGACTTCACAATCTTCTTTTGTCTACTACGGGCAACTCAACGCACAAGCGCCCAAGGCTGACTTGGTCTTGGTCTTGGTCTGATGGGATTCTCGTTGTTTCTCCGACACTGAGATGACTAAGTGGGGCGAAGGAGATCCATGATGGATAGTTGAAGAGAGGCCAGGTTAATAACAATATATTTGTGTTTTTGTATAAAATTTGATGTATCGTTAATGCTGATTCTTGTTTTGTTTCCCCTTTTTTGTTTCATTAGATGCCACAAATGTCAATAACTGGCACTGGTAAGTATATCTACCGGAACCTGCTTGTATGAAAGCAATTTACTAATTATACCATTGTTTACAGAACAGAGAAGAATGCATCCCAGTGTTATAAAGATAAGATTGATGAACTCCTAAATGGCCTGGAAATAAATGACATAATTGGTAATATTAATTACAATATGTTAAGACTCAAAAGTTTTACATCCCACATTTCATATGTATTAGTTTATGTTTATGTTAAACTTTGGTACATACTAACAAATCACCATTTCTAATGCACCACAAGTTTTTTATTATTAACGATGAGCTACTTTGCTCTGGGTCCTACAACTGGACTTCACAAAATGTCACTGGAAACAACGCATCTGTCATAATCACTAATGATCCCTCAAGAGTGTTTAAAAAGTTTGGTTTGGAGTTTATTGGAGTAGCCAAGAAATTTGTGTGTGATTCAAGAATGACATCAAGAGTTTGATAAATAGCCATCTGCCTGAAAACGTTGAACTTTATCCCAAAAAGTGCCGTCAGTCCATCACAAATATTTGGAAGGAGTGGCATTCTTCCATTAATCCAAAGAAAACAGATAACAATATTGAAACTATGCTCTCCGAAAGGTTAATATTTTCTAAATCAGGTTAAATTTGTGTGAGATTAATTTATGCTTTTTGATGTAGGACTGCAAGAAATATGGCATGCTGGCGTTCAAGTTTCCCGAAATATTTAACAGAACTGGCTTGGAGAACGTTGTGCCAATGGACGTGGCTTTCCGTTTTTCCTCTGATTGGAGCTGCCCATCTCGATTTACACAACGAAACTCTATTTCCCATTCGCCGTCGACACGAAACTTGCCATCTTGACGTCAAAAGTCATACCTGCCATTTTCCCATTTCCTGTGGTTACCCAAGCCGGTGAATTTCAAGTCAACTTGTGCGGAGCTGATTCAGTCATCCTTGACCAGAGTCAGCTAGGAAAACTGGAACGATTTCATCAATTCGTCTTCCAAGATGTTCTCTTCTTGTGGAAGCGACAGCTGGATTTTGACGTGCTGGACTATGACTTGTAGTACCTGGTGGTCCCTCTGCAAACGGCAAACGATAAAATTGACTTTGCCCTCGTTGAAAATATGATCAACGCACCAGTAATTAATTGGGAGAAACCACCCTACGCTGGAGATCATTTTATCTTTGATTCAAGCCGGCTCATCGATTCGGTTATTGTCCCGTCTTATTATCCGTTAGGTATGGCGTTACACTGCTGTAACATTCCACTGTCAATGTTTTCGCCATCAGCTTCCAGTGTGCACATAGTTATTTATTTGTTGCCCTATTTTCAATCTGTTTCATCGTCTAAAAATCAGCCTAAATGATGGTAAAAAATAAAGTCAGCAGCTGGAATTTGTAGTCAGACACCGAGAAAAGTTTTGTTCTTTCGACCGGCAGTGCGATTTCAACTCTGTTTCTTCCTGATCACGTGGTCGATTTTTTCCATGAAAGACGGCCACTGTTTGATGCCTTCCCGCTGCTGCTGCTGTTGCCGCTCGCTCACCGGAAGGTGGGCCGTTTTTATAGCGGGAGGCGTCGGCAGAACGTGACCGATCCAGTGGCACAGCTGGGTCGGCTCAGGTTGAACATCCAATTCGTTCCTCGTCACCTGTGCTGGACCCCTACCTGTGAACGTGAGACATCATAAAACATTTTAAACTTCTCAAGTTACAAACGAATGGACTAAATGAATCATAAAAATTCAAAATAATACAGCTCCAACCAAAATTTCCAGTAAACATTTAGACGGCGACGAATAATGAACGGATATTAAAGACGGTGGTCATTCATCCTTAACAATGGATAGATGTAATGCACTCGTTTAATTTAGAGAGAATAACGATCCAAAATAGTTGGCTAAACTTATCAGGGAACGACTGGAAAGAGAAAATAAATAATAAACTTTTCCCCACAATAGGCAAATGATCACACTTGTCCTGCATCTATTCCATCAATGATGAGATTAAAGACGCGATTAAGCTTTTGGATTGTTTGCTGAATAGTAGAGAAACCAAGAATCAGTAGGCATTTGTACATAATGAAGCTTGACTAGGTTTAACTTTAAAAAAAAAGGAAACCCGCCAACAACTTCTGGCGAACGGCTAAACGGGTACATACGAATTTTGGTTAAACAAAAAAAACGAAAAATCGTCACATAGTTTGAAAAACGTTCTTTACGTTTTGTAGTACAGATCTGGACAGGTTTTTTTACGTCGGAACTGAAATAGTTAAGATCACATCCTTGTAGGCCTACTATAACATTGGATTACTTCAAACAATTATATAAAAAAAGTATTCCTAATTTTGATCTTTGTGGGTTTTGACTGAAATAGCACAAATATTTTAATGATATAGTTTAAAGCGTGAGCAGTCATAGGGTTTACATTTTTATGGTTTCAAGTTTACTTTTTAAGTTTCCTTTTCTTACACGGCTGATAAGTTTTAGCTTGTTTGACGCTGATACCTTTCAATTGCACTTTTGATGGGTCATAAAAAAAAACATTTACAATACTGATTTTAAAGTTACTTTATATCTTTAAGTCAGCCTACTAATTTGGCAAGAAGTTTATATTGTTTTGCTAAAAATGTTCATTTAAAACGTTGCCTACATGATTTCATAAACAAAGTTTGTTTGGATGTATTCGCAGGTCACAATTTTTTAGCGAGTATGCCATCCATAACTCAACTGGCAATAAAATGCAAGGTTTTAACTTTTACATTATCTAACTGATAATGTTGACTAAAAGAGATTAAGAGAAATGTTCAATGTGTTATAAGAAAAACACAGCACAGCAGTTTCTATACCTATTAGTAAAGATAGTTTGATTAGCACGTAAAACTTTGAACATAAGTAAATTTTTGAAAAAGGTAAGAAATATTGGAGAAATAATAGTTAATATTTGTTTTTTGGACTAAATTATTTCAATTCTGCAAATCCATCATTACATCCTCAATGATTTCATCAATACTGTTCCTGTTGACTACCCTTGGCTTACTTCTCTTCCCTCGTTTGGTTTTATTGGCTTTTCTTATGGGGGATTTCACGGTTTTTGCTGTATTTGTCCTCTTCCTCTCCTTGGTGTACTTCAATCGTTTGATGTACTTTTGGATGAGAATCATCCTTGATTTCACCAAATCCGACTGCCCGTCAGCTATGGGGCTTTCCTGTAGGATTATTGAAGATATTAAAAAAGAGCTGACATGAATAAATATTACTTACCCCTTTGAATTTAGTTGAGTTATGGAGAATGCAACAAAGAAGGTTGTAGGCAATTGAAGAATCTTTACAGTAGCTTGCATACTTCCAGTCTAATATGTTCAAAATTTCTCTTCATGAGGAAACTTGCGCAAATAAATTTTTTGTGGATATGTGGCTTCTGCCAAATGTTCCCGAATCAATTCGCCTTCTTCTGTAGACCCATTCATTTTTCAAGTCACCTTCTTGTTTTTGCTTAAAATAATGCTTTTTGCAATTCGACCGCCTGCAACCCATGTTATGATCACTACAGAAAATACATTTCAGTATAGCTTTTTAACTTTTCTACTTCCTTCCATACTACTTACTAGAGCTTTGTTCTTCAAATGTCTTTTCTGAAAATGATTTGAGAAAAGAACTTGGTCAAGTACCTTCTTTATCCTTGGTCTTCCAGCTCTACGTATGGCAATGGGAAGTGTGCAATCTTCCAGTTGACTTTGAAATGCTGCAGCAGGATCAGCTCGTGGTAAAGTTAGTACAAGTGGGTTGTTCTGTAGGTTCGGTAGTTTCGACGGGATCATTGATATGAAGATCAGATGATGGGATCAGATGATATGAACTCTCTCCTCCATTAAACTCCAGTTGAGAACTGTCGATATTTTCAACATAGGGATACACATATTTATTTAGAAAACTAGTAACCCAATCTTCAACAAACTTCATTTCAGTTCAACTATGCCTTTTTTCCATGAAAATGTTCAGTTAACATGGCAGAATTAGAATACAATTGGAATATGATGTTACCTTCTACTAATACTGCTGGTTCATTGGATTTCCATCTACTGTTAACATTACGTAACATGTTCACACAACCAAGCATAACAGGTAGAGGAAATCCCTGGGCAGTAGTTCTTAGAGATGCTAACACAGAGTTTAGCTCCGCAAGCGCATTGCGAGCACTGTTTTTTTGTCTGAATAGCTGCGTTAGTGATGACAGGTTCTCCTCCTGTAGCAGCTGCACTTCTGGAACGGTGTTGACTATTTCGCATCTACAATAGCGGGGTATAGATCCTCCTGTTTTGGACACAGCTTAGAGGGAATGAGAACATTGAAGACGGTAGTTAGCTGCAAAGCAGCATGTACAGGTACTTTAGTCGCCTGATACCGCAAAGGCACCAGACTTTGAAGTAATGATGTATCGTGTTGACGTTTCCATCTAAACATTTGAACAAATCGCACAAACAATCACATGGATTTTATATCTTATAACGTTACTAAATAAAATACCAGTGTGTGGCTTTAAGACGTTGTTGGTTTCTCGGACTGCTCAAGGACCTAATTGAACCCACTAGTGTTTATGTTTTCGCGTAGTAGTTGCAGCAGAGGAGTTAGGTTAGTCGTTGGGTATCTAATTTCAGCCTTTAGAGCCTTTTCGTCCATGTCCTGCCTACGCGTGACCACTACCGTCAAAGCCTCAATCACCACGTAAATTTTTTTCCAATCTTGCTGAGCACTTTTTTAAATTGTAAAGTGGTATCCGTTGAGAAAAGATATTGCTAATTTGAAAATTTACAAAATGGAATTTCTGTACCCTTCAATGCGATTGGTGGTGTTTTTATCCAATGTGCACAGTCCTCTTCTGTCCTTGATTGGCCAAGTCCTCCCCCCCCCTTGTCACTGAACCAGAATGTATCAAAGTAGTTGCCTCGATTCCCATCCTCTGTAGAAAATGTAATATTAGAAAGTGTAAACATTTATGTTAAATACTTTTTACTTAAAACTCACAGATATTCCTGACACTGAATAAAAATGTCGAGGGAGTCAGTACATAAAGCTTCACAGAAAATTTCATATATTTCCTGCTGGAAACAGGGAGATAACCTAAGCTCTTTAGGTGACGATCCAGTGCCCTCAACACGTGAAAATGGAAAAGTAATTGCGTTGAGTGCAGAAACAATAGCTAATAGAGACTAGAGAAGCCTAATTTAAATTTAAGTTGTTATTACTTGTTTCATTAAACTGCCCTTAGAGATGAAGCCGTGAAAGGACCAAACCTGGAAATGGGGCTTCCCTACAAGTTTAAAAGTACCTTTTACATACCAACGATGGCAAGATTTTAAAATTTCCAGTTGTTTGCTGGTGGCGAAAATGAGATGACGTCTGCGTTTTTCTCTTCTTCCAACAGTACAATAAATTGTGTTCCACATCTGAACTGATAACGTCTATTCTTGATTTAAATTCGGCCTTCAGCAACGGAACGAGAAGACTTTGTCGGTATATTTTTCTCAAAACTCAGTTTTGTTGGACCGAAATGGCCGTCTCATCCAGGGTCCTTTAACACCGTTCTGTAATGTAACCGTACCGTTGTAACCGTTCTGATGCCCAAAATAGGTTAGGTTAGGTTCTGATGAATTTCTTAATCGTGGGTAGTAACATACCTCTTTTTATTTCTTCACATTGTGAACGACATCACAACAAAAAGCGTAGGAAGTGGTGTCAGCCATGCCGAGTTCTTTTAGCATTTCTATATCTATCCCTTGTTGTTTGAACAAGCCATGAATATATCCTTGGATTTCTACAATTGCCATACACTGGGTTTTAATTTAGAAAGTCTTCGTCGCGATGATGATCAACTGATAAACTGTAAAAACAATTTAGAATTTACCGCCTGTAGTCACAGGGGACGGGCCCAATACGTCAATACCCAGTTTCTGAAATGGTCGTTACACTCGAATTACTTCCTTGTGTTTTTTAGGGGCGTTATTTCTGGTTTTACATAACTTAAATTCCAGCACATAGTTAATCACATGATGCACCATCCATGACCACATTAGTACCACTCTGCAATCCAATTTACGGTCCTTGTCATCCAAAGATGTACTGCCCATTTTTCTCCAAGGCACGACTCTAGTATTCCCGTTGGTTAACAAAAAAATTTTGTGCGCCCAGCCATCTTTCTTTTCCAACTGAAGATTTTGTTTTGCAATTTTCACACGGTTTCCTGACACTTCCTTGTTCTTCGACTCTTTGTTTCCAAGGTTAAAAAAAAACAGGCAATAGATCGTCCTTTATTTCCTTGGTAGTCACCGGGTACCGAGACAGCGCGTCAACGTCTTCATTCAACTCACCGCTTTTGTAAACGATTTGAGGTTTGCAGCTTGCTAGAATTCGTTAAACCAACAAAAAAGCGCGATGTTCGGTTACCACCTAAACCTCTGCTCCTCATGTGTAAATGTAAAACTTCTACTTTGTTTGTGTCAGCAGTCGACAAGCAAAAGTGATTGACCTTACCCCTCTCGCATAATTCTAGACCAATGCCACCTAATCTCATATTCTCAAGCGTCGGGATGGATCTCGAACGGCTTTGCATTGTCTGAATAGGCGAACCGAAAGATTCCCTCAAGCGCCTTCTTCAATGCCTGGAAGCACTTATCGGTATCCTCTCCTCAGCTCAGTGGTTCTTTTCCCTCCCATTAAAGGGCCGTCGTATTCGAAGAGGGTCTGCAAAATTTACTTCCTCTGGTTCGAACTTAGCATTCGAAGATTGTTTTGTCGAAATCTTGTTCTTGGCGTTTGTTTTGCTCTTCTCATCATCCCTACGATCATTACTTCCAGTGAGTCTTCAGTCGCTATTTTTCTCGTGGCACCATTCCGCTGCCTATATAACTGAGATTTTAAGTTGATAGTTTGAGACATGTGGGGACAATTTTGGAGTTCACACCAAATATGCCATCAAAGAATTTCTACAACGTTTCGAGCTTTAGAAATACCAGATGAAAGGTGCGAGAAAACACATGGTGGTGCCGCGACGATGGAAATGACATTGGAGATTTAAGGGCCATTATCATAATCGTCAATATGATACTCTGCAAAGAAACCAAGATTTTCTGACTGCTTAAAAATTAAGTAAAATTCTTCTACAATCTACGAAAGAAATGTAAATTGGACGCTCAGTTTTTTCAAAGTTATTCCGTAACAAGAAGAAACCAAGGTCAGGTCTGAAACTAAAAACTAACCTGAGCATTTTATGAAAAAGTGGACAATGAATTATTTTCAGACCTGGTCAGGTTTTACTCCAGAGAAAATTGCTCATCAGATTTCCATGGCCATAGTAGAACAGTCTGGAATACTCATTCAAAATATTAAAGTTGCCGTTTTTAATACAATGTCAATTTTATACCACCTGTACGAGAATGTAGCCTCCGTATACTACTATGGTTTTGTATTAGCCAGGTTCGTTAGATGATCTTTCTTCCAGATAACATGAAGATAGATATTCGTTATCATGGGGATTTGTTGTAAGGTAAATACACTGTTTACCATGAGAATTTCTACTTCTCAGTCGTTGGATTGACTTAAATTGGCTGTTGTAGCTATTGCTGGTATGAAAATTTTCGTATTAAAAAATCGAATATTTTGTCTATCCAAAATGTATATACTAAGTATGTAAGAGATTGAAACATTTGTTACATTCCCCGTATGTATGGAAGAGTTGTTTCTAATATGTACGTATGTGTATCGTACCAGTAAAGGTTGTTTTCAGCTGCATTCATCTAAAGACATTATTTTGACAAGGGAGATGCTATAATGACTTATAATTAAAACAGATATCATTTGACAGCAGCCATTAGCTCCATGAGCTTTGAAACTGAGAACACGCTGACAATTTTTTTTATTTTAGTCTCCTGACAATCGCTTGATCTGAGTTGTAATAGACATTCTACTGTTAAAAAACCTACCAGTAGTGTAAGCAATTCTAGTAAAGGTCATATTTATCAAGAAACACCTGTCGTAGTTCTAATCGGCATGCTCCGAGTGAACAACCTGCTAGCGGGACTAGCCACACTAGAAAAAAGTTACGTCAATTCAGTTCTACCTCGTTGCAATCCCGGTGTTCTTGCTCCTGTCAAATAACCTGTTTCAAGTGGTAGCTTTGCTATGGAAAGAGGAAGAAAGGAAGCTCTACCGGTTGGCAAATCTCTTCAATGTCCTTCTATTGAACAACCTATTGCTAGTGGTATCCGACGTACTTCAGTTGCACACGCCATTACGGATTCTTACGACATAGGAATTATTCTTAGGACTTATTCTGACAAAAAAACGAACGCCGATATGGCTGTTTTACGCAAACCACACACGAATTCAATAGTACAGAATTATGCTTCGAACTTTCTATAGTTGTTCTGAAATTATTATCCTGAATGTCTGCGGCCATGTTTTACAGTGGCTTATAGATGTGGGCCAAACTAATACTACTTGTAAATAACAAGCTATCGTAAAAAGTACCGTTTTCTTGTCTGCGAATATCTTAAATATATTTAGATTCTTTACATACAGCTTTTACATACATTTACACACAGTATTTCTTATAAATGAAAATACAGACTTTTAAAAATGTTTTCAAAAAAATATATTTAGAGTTACAAGCTTAAATTGCAAAGCGGAAATTTCCATCATAAATGATGTATCATGTATAAATCTGATTGAGAATAAAAAACATCCAGAACGACCCCAGTTTCCAAAAGCCAAATTATTTTAAACATTTTTTTAAAAAATGTTATTTTCAATTACAATTAAATATTTTAGTTAGTAATAAGAATTCCTCAAACTATTTACAGAAAAAAACTTCTTTTAGCGTGGTACGGGTATGCTACTTTGTCCCATGTCTACTTAAGTCATAATAAAAGCAAACATTTCAGAATCAGTTCTATAAAACAAACAGGAACTCAAAATGTTTGAACTTTTAATGTCTTTAACCTCGGATTTTACTTTTAGAGTCGTCGTAAGCGCTGTTTATAGAGTGTTTATGTAGCCAGTTTTTTTAAAGCAAAGTTCCCAAAACAACCAGAGACAATAGTAGGAGGAATATCACGAAGAAAAGATACCACATCAAGCAATGTTAATGAAAAACATAAAGTGAACCTGCATCCAGACTACCGCAGAAGTAGCGGAGGTGACGTCGGAAAAGAATTTTTCAAGAATTTTGAATTTTTCCGACGCCTTGAAATAAACCTGTGCACGCTTGAGTACATCCTCATCAACTTGAAAGAGATAAAAATGCTAAAGTCAAGAATGTCAGAGTCAAGAAATGTTTAATGAAATCTGGTCGGAAGCCAGAAAACTATTTATTTTATTCAAAGGCTAGAGCTGACTAATTATTCATCGTAATCACTCTATGTTTAATTTGATTTGTAGAGACTATAGCTACTAATATCTGTGTTAATATTTAACAAGCTTATTGTGATTTACCATTAAAGACTATTTCAGAAGTGCAGTAGCTAACTTGGAAAGTCTACTGGATGCAGCTAATCGAAAAAATATAGAGTAAGGGAGACCAAGGCAAAATGAAACAGGGGGTTGATTGGGACAGTAGGTTTAGGAGGTGTTTGGTAAGAAAAATTGAAGAAAAAATAGTCCCACTTTCAAATAATAATTACTCGAGCGTAATTAACTTGTTTGTCGCAAACATGGTAATATTCTTGAAGATAAATGAATTACCTATTTTCCTATTGCTTATCCAAAAAAATTTTTTTATCCGCTGCTGAGGAAAATTATGTAAAACAGAACAAACAAAAATATTAAAATTTATCTATTTTGTCTGAAATCATAAGAAATACGTCAGACAAAAGAATGTTCCATTTCGCCCCGCTCTCTCCTATTTTGTTAATTGAATTTTTAGTATCAATGCTCATAGAATATTTTGATTGACTTAATTTTGAAATTCTAGAAAAAGAAGCTCATTGAAACTTTTTATCGGCCGTTTGATCTGAGTAACGCCAACATTTTGAAAATGATACTGAATACTACCTGATACTGCTGTTTCTTCCAGATATCGACTTATGTGAAGTGATAATAGGTAAGTGTCATTTAATTTAATTACATATAAGAAGTCAAATTTGTTATTTATCCCAAAACCATCACCTTTTTGTTTTTCCATGGAAAGTACAGAAGTGGAAAATGTCTTTAAAAAGTGGCTGGCAAAGAAATCCAAATAAGAATTGTATAAAAAAGTAGCATCTCTCGTGATAAGAGGAAAAGGTTTATTTTTTTTCTACGAAATCTCTAATAAAAAAAGTAAATAAAAGTAAGTAACATAAAAAATTTGACTAGATTTTACGTCCTGAATACCGTCATAAGCTACGTTTAGACTTTTAATTAGAATCTGGATCTGGTAAAACATGATGAAAATAGCAAATAATCAAAACAGCTGGACAAAAATTTCTTGCAATTTTTTTCGGTATTAATGCACATTAAACTATATAAGCGATGTTCTTTACAAATTTTATAAGAAAAAAAAAACAGATCCTGTATAACATTTATGTGACATTTGATTGCATCTTCACTCAGTGCTTCCAGAGGTGCCCCGATAGATTGCGGAATCAAATTAAAAATTGGACGAGCGGCAGCTTCCTCTGCAAAAAAAAACATCAAATTTCGTGGTTGATAAAAATCAAGACGTCCAAGACGATTCGTGATAAGAAAATCCCGTTGTTATATTCCCTTTAGTGACTATGTGGAAATGCGAATGCGACTACGCGTTCTTTTGCGGTTCGTCATAGACGAAGCTCACTCATTGCACGTTGGGAGCAGCATTCCAGTAATGGTTAAAAATTATAATTATTTTTTTTCATTGATTATAATTTGTCTTGTAACTAGTAAGGATTACGGGCAACTTGGCATGTTACGAACCTTGTTCCCAAAAGTTCCCATCATGGCCCTGACTGGCACCACGAATCCTCTCAGGCAATCCAAAAATATTTTCTTCGCCGCTGCTAGAAAATCCACACTTGTAATATTTAGTAATCCTAAGAAATATCAATTGGTTACTTAAATTGGGATTTGTCCCAGGTTTTTTACCAGTTGCATTAGAGGGAATCTTAAACTAGAGTTGATAAAAAAGTCCACACTTGTCAAAAATATTAAAAATATTATCGAAATGATTCGAGAAAGTCACGAGACAGATAATGGAATTATTCTGGTTTACCCGATAGCGAGAGAGATTTTACTCAGCGAAATTGGATGGCGGGTCTATTCCAGGTATGGTTTTTTTTTATTACAATCACTAATTTTAAAAATTTAAACAATTTTTATATTTGCTAAGATGTAAATAACGTTTCCGGTTGTTTATTCGCAAATCATTTGTGTGACGAACGCATTTATAATGGATGTGAACAAACCTAGAAGTTATTTTTTCTATAAAATGTAATCTTCAATTTAAAAAAAAATATGTTTTGAATACGTCAGGTTCGTATTTCATCTTACTATGCCTATAGCTCAATCAGCGCACATTATCAAGAATGCGGAAGAGCCGGACGGGATTGGACCCTGGCGTCATGCGTGTTATTCTATAAATTTTCCTATCACTTTTTTTTGCAACGTTTTATTGATGGTTGTATTAGTTTACTATGATTATTTGTTGAGAATATACAAGGTAATTCGAGTCACATGAGGCATCTGTATTAACTAATACAGGGTACAAAGTCCCAATCTGTGGAACATACATAAGTTACACATTTTTACATTAAGAAAAATCACTAGAATCGAATAAAGCACAAAAAGGGGGGTGTGTGCAGTTTACAAATAGTTTATTTTGAACAAAAAGAAAAACGAAAGTTTTAGCTGGACAAGTGACTATGGCGTCGTTACCAATTGACAGGCAGAGAGAGAGAAAGAGGGATTGGCTAAACAGTAACCACAAGTGAGGAACTTTCACTAGATTCTAGGCCGGTGGGTACTGACAGATCCATCTAGCGGTGTGAGTTTGCAATCCAAAAACAACATTATTGTTTCGAATTAATTATATTCACCTCGCAGTTTCGCGAGTATATTATTTCGAAGTCTGCCATTGTTGTTGGTTGTTTTGGTTGTCTGTATTGGCTGAAAGTGTGTTTTCCCAATACAAAGTGGATTTTGTGAATCAGTGTGTTATTTTTTTTTATTTTTTTTGTGTCAGTTAATTGCTGCGTATCTTGGTTAGTCTGTGTAGCAATTTGTGTCTCCAGATCACTTTCACTTTTTTCGCGACCAAATCTTCAGAGAATTGGCCCGAGGGAAGAAAGGGGAGAAGAAGAAAGTATGGCTCTCCCCTTTTTTCATACTTTCTTTTTCTCCCTTTTCTTCCCTCGGGCTCTTTTTCACAAAAAAAACATGTTTCGAATGTTTTGGTTTTAAAAAGGGCCGTAAATTTTTCTTAAAGTGGCAAGAATTGGAAAGTTCTCAGAATAAATTAACATAGACTTTCACAATTTTTCTTCTTCGCCATAATCAACGGTTTCCAAGAAAAATCTCTTCTTGTTGCAAAATTCCAAACATTTCACGATTATAACTGGTTTGTTTCTGTTTGTGTTGAATTAATGAAGGGAATCATAGGTGTCTGGGGGGCTTTCGTTTCGAAACAGAAATTCCTTCCTAAAACTTGCTTCTGTTGCCATCTTATTTAACGTGGAATGAGCAAACGCACGGGTAATGCAATATTTTATTTCTGTTCTCATTTCCTCATCAATATCATCTGGGGCATAGTCATGACTTACTAAAATTTTCCGCAATGGTATCCAGTTTTTGGTTAGGAAGATTGGTTGGTTGAATTGCAATCCTTTGTTGGTTACTTTGGTCTTCTATACTTTTTGTCACACCACTTGAGATGATGGCGATAACTTGTTGGTACAACCATTTTGAGTACGCTCCACAATGCTAGTGCTACGGTTCGACGTGTTAATTACATGGATTTTACTAATGTGTTTTGTTAAGGCACAATAATTGTCAGGCACAAAAAATTTACAGTTGAACAAGTCCCGCTGGACTAGCCAAAATATTTTCCCACTCATAATGTCGTTCCTGAAATTCAAAGGTTGAGAGGGGCGCAGTTCTTACGCTATTAAATGCAAACCCACGATGTCGTCTTAGTTTGTATTTTAAATAGAAGCCTTTGGTAATAACAAACATCAGTAACCAAAAGGAAAATAGCAAGACTAGTGAAGCGTTAGTTGAAAATGGAAGTCGTCATTATCGCCAAATGATTTTAGGCTTTTTTTTCGTCTTAGGCAAATATCTCTTAAAAAACTTAATCCTAGTCCACGATTTTTTGTTAACAAAATTTAAATTATATCCTAGTCCACGATTTTTCTTGTTAAACAAGATCACCATACGAAAGCCGTGAATATCTACGGTATCCTTGGTGTGTTCCAACAATAGATAATATTAGCTAACATAGCAGTCTCAATGTGATCCACACAAACAATATAAACAATAAAATCTTTTAAACCTTGCAACTTGCACCTTGCGCAGAAATTATTGTGCGATTATTATCGCTTAAATTATCCTATCTTTATCGAATTTTTCGACGTTAAAGAAGACGATGATTTAAGGTAGGTCTGATTGTTAGAAATACAGTTTAGTTTTCAATTTTTTCAATTTTTTTGTTAATGGCTTTGTTTAAAACAGATATTATACGTCCTTGAATTGGCCGCCCGCCGCCAGGTAAACTCAATGACTGTTGCCAAGACAAATATAAAGGAGCAATACAAATTGATTTTGAAGGACTGTTACAGATTGACAATAATGTTTACATTACATTCAAAGTCAGAACTTTGTCCACCGTGACATAAAACCTTCGAACGTTCTCATTTCTAAGAACGAACCCATTAAGCTAACGATCGCAGCTTTCGGTTTGTGTAAGGTGACAACTAATAGGGGGAAATTTTCCATTAGATCTGGAAAAAAAGAAAACAAAGACTGGATGGTTCATTCATCAAAGTGAAAAATCCCACGAAATCCACTAATTATTCGAAAAACCAACCAACAACCAGTCCTAATAACACCTCCCATGATCCTCTCGGAAGCCAAGAGGGAATAACTGATAAAAGGTGTGGAAAAGAAAAAAAAGTATGAAGTTCTGCAACCACGACCGAAAAGAAAAGAGAAAAGCCGAATTTTTCTTTTGCTTTATTTCGTGTAATTTCCCTGCTATACTACATTTTCGTTTAAATCATAGGCGTTCATGGCTTAACTATTTTTCGCACAATTTCGTAAACTAATAGGAAATGAGTGGAATGCAGCATTAATAGGACAGAACACCAATTGTCAATGTCAGTAGATATAGTCTTTCCACAGTTGTCTACTACTTTGGTCCTCTGAAGGCTGCAGCTGTTCCCTTGTTGTTGACAAGATTGTTTTTGCTGATTTGTGTTAATGCCTTGTCTTTCATCCTTAATATTGAATGTTGGAGTTAATTCTTCCATGATGGGAGAGACAAAAATCAAATGCAGAATCAACACTAAAGAAGTATAAAATGTCTTGTTAAAAATTAGTGAAGCTTTCTCCCCAGGTGGAAATTTGAAGCGTTTTGGATTCTTCTAGGGGATGTGGGGTGTAGTGGACTAGAGCACATCAGAGCACGAGAGAACGCCAAAAGCTTCTAGATTGACTAGTTTTCTTATTTCACGGAGAAGGGGGACATAAAAAAATAAGAAAGAGTCTTATTAACCAACGTTAAATGCGCCGTAGAGGATTGGGTTCGTGACACTTTCGGCGAACATGAGCTACATGGCGAAGACGCCGAAGCCAATGTAGGCGTCCAGTTCCTCAATCCGCCAAGATAGCGGATCATTTCTAGCAGGGCCAGTATCAAAATGTGAAGGGTTTCACGTCAGCAAGAAGGCGGCCAACATCATAACAATCGTCGGCATTCCTTCAATAAATAAAACAAACAAACAACCCGGCATATGAGCATTTTTAGATATATTTTTTTTTTTGGGGGGGGGAGGGGCTAGTGTCCTTTACCGCTCCGATGGTGGCCTTTACCCCCCCCCTCCTTTGGGTGAACGAACTATGGGGGGGGCTACTACAAGTACAAGTAAACCACCCTCCAGATTTCATGGGGGGGATACAATCAAGGGGGGACTTATATCTGGGGGGACATTATCTCGGGGTGGCTACTATCCGGGGAGAGCTGAGGGATAGAGTAGGGAGGTGTCATGTCGCACTCCCCAAAATTCCTTACAGAATTGGGAAATATTGCGGCAAAAAAGTCAAATATTCCTATATTTTTCTTATTATTTCCTTACTCTCCATTTTTCCCGATTTCCTTACTTTTGTGGGATTGCAAAAGTCCTTAAATTTCTTAATTTTATAATTTTTCCGTTTTCTCGGCTTTTTCCCGACGGATGCAACTCCTCGGCAGTGGACTTAACATTTCCATACGGCAGGGCCCGTGGGTGTAATTTCATCAAATCCTGGTGAAATTTTATAGAAAAATAATTATTATGATCTGGAAATTTACATCTAATTCCCCATTTTTATTACATAGGCAATGTATCGGTTTGCAATGAATTTAGGCCTCAAAACAGTAACAATGAGCTGAACGACATTATAAAAAAATAGTACGGATGATGTCATGAACTTTGTTACACCCATTACAGGCATCGCAAGGATTAGTTATAAGTTAAGTTAAGTAACGCCGTAAAGGAGCAAGGCAGGCTTGAAATTTAATTACATGGATTCGATGTAGATATCGTTGAGGCTGTAGAGGAATTCTTGAATTATGTTCAGTGGTTTTAGTTTAATCGTATATAGAGCGTTCATTTGAAGAGGGTTCTTCATCATCTTCATCGAAGTAACTTTGAAATTAAATATAAAATAAATCGATGGGATTTCAAATGTCCATGCATATTAGCTTACTCGTTTTCTGTTTTTGGCCTATTGGTGGATGTGTGACGTTCAGGCCAGTGACGTTCAGGCCAGCGACATTCAGACCAGTTCCAGGCCACTGGCCTGAACGGGAGACATTCAGTGCCAGGGGACTTTCAGGCCAGTAAAAAAATTATGTTGAATGTGATGCATGAAAGAATGAATGAATACACAGACTATGAATACAAAAACGCATAATTTTTTGCTCCTGCGAGATGTTCAGGGCTCGTGCGAGATGTTCAAGGGTCGTGCAAGATGTTCAAGGCTCGTGCAAGATGTTCACGTGTCAAAGTCTGACAACTTAGCAACTTATTACCCGCCACAGGCAGTTTGTCTTGAAACACTGTCAAGTGCACTTCATTCAAAATTTTCGCAAGTTTTCTTCTATTTAGTCATGTCCGCCGTATCTTTGTTTTGCTCTAAGTGCAATAAAGAATTTGCTGCTGCCAGAAATCCCCAACCTGTTGCTTGTTGCGATTGCAACAGGTTGGTCAATCGTTCTTGTTTGCCTTCGAGGCTAATTCCTGTCGAATACGTTCGGATGAAAAAAAAACAATGAAGTATTTGACTTCAAGTGTCACGAACAAGCCTACCAGAAATCATCCGAAAAATACCAGAAAGCATCCAACTCCACAAATGCAAGTCTATGAAATGAGCCGAGGGAAACGATGCAGGTTATCCAACTTGCCAGTTGAAGAAAAAGAAGAAAGAAAACGGACAAAAGAAAGAAGAAGGAAAGAAAGAGAAGGGAAGAAAAGAAGAGAAGAAAGAAAAGAGAAAAGACACAGGTCAGCCAACATGATGGCTTTGACTTTTAAAAAGGAGTATTCCAGTACTGAACGGAAACACGATGAAGGTCACTTATTGGAAGAAAATGAAAGGATTCACATTTTCTTGTTGCGATTGCAACTGGTTGGTCCATCGTTCTTGTTTGCCTTCGAGGCTAACTCCTGCCGAATACGTTCGGATGAAAAAAAAACAATGAAGTATTTGACTTCAAGTGTCAAGTTTGCTTTGTGGCAACACAGGTTTGTGTTGTTGGCCGCAAACGGAAAACAAAAAAGAAAGTTGACGCACAGCTAACCGAGCCTTCGGCCAAAAGGGTTCGTCCAGAGCAAGAGCCAACCCAACAACAGCGATCTCCTCGTGAAGCATATACTAGGCCTAGCGCAATTGTACTGAGTTCACGCACGGAAACTCGTTTTGTTGTCGCCAGTTCAACGCCAATGGATCTTTCCCCTACGCTCCAACACAACTGAAAGTTTCACCGATCGATCTACCGCAGTCCAATGGCGTTTCAGTTAGGGTATCCTTCAACATCGTCATCACCCCTTCGGATCATGAACAACTTGCTGAATGGAGTTCTAGGTATGATATCCCGTATCCTATCCGGGAAGATACAGTGAAACTCCGTCAACGGGCTGTTATCCCAGTTTCCCAAACTGTACGGTTTAATTCCATACGAGACGTGGATGACGAACAGTACAACTGGCATGTTTTAGATTCAGCATTAAGGAATTATGTCAATTTTAAACATAATAATTTGAAAAAACAAAATTAACACTTTTTATGTTAATTTTTAGGAGAAAGAAGACTACTGAAGAAGGCTATGCAAGTAACAAGCAAACACAAGCTCAAAAAGAAATGAACAGCAACTTATTGCGTAAGAAGGCCATGGTCACATCACACAAAAGTAACCGTCTCTTACTCTCTTCTGACATCGTCTCATGTCAGGCTAAATTTTCATGCAAAATTCGCATCACCCAAAATGGTGCTTGATATGGTTTCTACTTTCTAGTCGGCTAAATAAACATCTTGGTCTCTATATTGAAGATTTCAATAGTTCTCAGCTAAAGCTAAGGCTAGGACTTCGTGAGATTCATTTCATACCTAAAGCACCTTTCAAACTAACTCCCCTAAACTAGACTTTGATTTCTCTTCATACTTCCATTTTCGATATAATCAATCTGTTTTTCAGTCACACCCACTCCTGCTCACTCGTTCCTGAGTAAAATTTACTGTATATTTTCCTTGCAGGTGAAGTTCCGCTGAACAGTCTCGTTCTAAAGCAGAGCACTTTAGATGAATTGGATCTGCCTATGAAAATAGTAGCTGGTCACATAGTTGCATTGTATTCTTGTTTAAAAATTTGTTTCACAATGTTCACAATTATTTTCACAATTTTAATTTAGATGAGGTGGTGTTGAAGTTTTCATGGACAAGCATTTATTCTGGACGACTACAAGTGCACACCACAGGTGTATATCTATTGACCATCCCTGGTCAGGGTGTTGCTTACGATGCTGAAAAAGAAAGGGTTGCCAGTAAGGAGGCAAAAGAAAGGCAGCTAGCCCCAGAGATAAGGAGATGGGACACATGATAGGGAATGCCACCATGATACTTTTCAGGGCGCCATCTAGCAGCTAATGCCCTCCCTTCATCATTAGCAGCCGAATTCCCAGTAATAGGGTTGGTGCATGAATAAGGGATTCGTTTTAAAAATATATGATTAGAAT
Organism: Daphnia pulex; assembly: GCF_021134715.1. Lineage (NCBI taxonomy): Eukaryota > Metazoa > Arthropoda > Branchiopoda > Diplostraca > Daphniidae > Daphnia > Daphnia pulex. Next base: position 1,984,001 of record NC_060021.1, on the reverse strand, counting down.
CAGTTTTTCAAGCTGATTCTCATGAAATTTTTCTTTAATTTTTAAAATAATAATCCCCCCCCCTAATCTCACTTCAAAGTTGAGATTAGCTCCCCCCATTTTAAAACGGACCCCACGCCATTTTTGTTGGGCGGTCCTTAAAATGTGACGAATTTTGCTCTTTTTCCTCCTTTTCACCCTTTTTCGTGCTGCCTATACCCCTCTCTTCCCTCTCCTCTCTTTCCTCTCTTTTGCCCTTAGGGCCGAAAGGCGAAAGACGAAAAGGGTGAAAAGGGGGGAAATTCGGAAGCGTCGGCCAGCGTCCAGCAGCAGCCGAAAAGTGGCCACAAGCCGGCGACACCAACCACCAGACATAGCCAGGTCGACATCGGGAGACAAGGGAGAAAGTATGACGTCGTCCTGCTATTAATACAAATAAGAAAAAACAATGTACATCATCGATATTTCATTCTATATATACAATCAATTATATCGATGGCTGTGCGGTGCTATGCCCGGTAACAGGAATTTACGGCCGACAAGGGGTGAGTATTAGAGCGGCCAATTGAGGCCAACGTGCACTATATACAATTTGATTTTGTCCTTGGTCTGAAACGAAGAAAGAAGAAGAAGAGACAATAGAGACCGTAAATTGACAAGTCTTTGAACTGTGAAGTAGGACGCACGGAAATCGCGCAGGGCTATAGCTTCTTCGTGATTGCAAAAGAGCACAAAAGATATAACCCGAAATGAAACCAAATTATGTTACACACTTCCTATGGATATAGGTAATCGAGAGAAAAAAAAAGAAATCTCTAGATCTTTGATCCTTAAGTGTATATTTACACACACCCATTTCGAATAACGCGGCAAAACCCAGTCGAGCGTATGCGGTAGATATAAATAAGTACGTCTATAAATTAGCGATCTGTACGGGTGGTGTGTGTGTGTGTGTGTCCTATACAAGCAGGATGTGGGTTAATAGGACACACTAACAAGACTATAATACAGTATGATGGTGACTAAAATATGACGATATCTCTTCTCTCGGCCGGCAGAGATAAACCAAACAGGAAAAGGCAGCGCAAAAGACCGCGCATCTCGCGGCCGGGTACATCAAGTCAACAAACCTAACCTACTTTCTCTCTTATTCTACATGCCATCCCAAACTCTCCTTACATTTTTTTTTCTTATTCCCCCCCCCCCCCCAAATTCGCCACGGTTGTTCATCACGCCGGAAAGAAATTGGTGATGTGTTCCGCGTGCTGTCCGATTATTGACTGCCAATGACTATTAAGTGGTCCAGCCAAACTACTTGTCAATGCCAAGGCCGGAAATTAGAACTTATTAGAACCGGTTCTACCCTACCGTATAATCGACCGAAAGGCAACTTTATATCTGATTCTAAAAATAAAAACTATTTACAATTTCCTTTTTTAACAGAAGAAGAAGAATCGAGGGTGGAAATGGGAGCACATTGCGCAACTTATTTTTTCTACGACAATTTCTCAAACCCCCTTCCGCCGGAGGGATTCAAGTAAAATTATCGTATATGACCGTAGGTATACGTGCATTATACGTACACGAATCAAAATTCCAATAAGATGAAGAGAAATCAAAATCAATCTTTACCTTTCGGAAGACGCGGCTATTTTTTGCGACATTTCTCGGCGTTAAGCCGTTAACTGACTGAATTGCCGCCACGGAGCCGAACAAAATTTTGGCCGTTACCTGTGTCGATCGAATGATTAACAGAATAAGTAAAATATAATTGAATTGAAAGAATTTTTTTTCTTGGTTGCAAAATTACCTGTACGCGACCGACGTCCGGATAACCGGAGGACCGCGGTCACTCGCAGCACGAGTGATTGTAGCTGGTGAACTGCTGCTGCTTGGACTGCTGCTGGTAGTTGTTGTTGGCCCTTCCGTTGTTGTTATTATTGTTGGTGGCGCTGCTACTGCCAGTTTCAAACTGAGGGGCAACTAGTCCGCGTTCGTCTTTTTTATACAAGCTGTATATTTATGGTCTTCAACTAAAATTAAGTTAAAGATTCTTTGTATTAAAACAAAGAAATTTGAACTTAATTGTAGCTCTTTTTTCAAATTTTTTAGAGGGGGGGGGGCAGCTGTTGTCATTTTCATTTTCACGTCATTTTCAAGGGGGTTCAGACATTTGTGACGAATAGTGACGAGGGGGAGGGGGGTCTAAAATGGTAAAAAAATGTTTGACGTCATTTATGGACGGCCCCATACCATGTTATTAACAAGTTAGCCACAGAAGAATTAGTTTAAGTAAGGTGTTGAATGTTGTTGAAGAAAGTGGTTTAACGAACGAAGAAAGAAATAGCAGATTTTTGTGTTTATGATGGATGCCATTTTTTAAGACATCCTTCTTTGGATGTCTTTAGTAAACCAGTGTTCTGTATTTGACGAATAAAATACAAAAAAAAAATACAAAAAAAGCTGTATTTTATTTGTATTTTTGCCTTCTTTAGTGGGCGTATTAAAGTATTTTTTTTGTATTTTATTCGTCAAATACAGAACACTGTAGTAAACCCAGACATTGGATTTACTTATTTCTAATTTTTTTCTATCTACGGAAAAAATAGACTCGACTTTAATAGCTTTTATATATAATTAATATTAATATTGATTACTGAAGACGTGACGGGGTAGTCAGTGTTAACACTGCCTCATAACAGCCCTCTCGGCTCAGCATGCACCAAGAACGCAACCCATAACATTATTAGGTTGGCCCTATTTCTCGGAAAAACCTTCAACCGTACACATAAAAAACAGAAATTAACACTGCACAATGACATCTGGGCATAAATATATAATGTTATAAAAAACAAAATAAAATGATATTTTTAAAATAGAGATTTAAAATGCTGGACAAATTAAGTTATGAAAGGAGAAAAATTCATGTAAATTCTGTACATCTGATCTCGGGGAGACCCAACTCAGTGTCGCCGTGATCCAACTCAATTTATTATTGAAATCAAAATCAAACTAAAAAAATTATCGATCGATCAAATCATTTGAAGAACATTTTAAGTGTAATCAAACTAAAAAAGTTGGTCATACTTAATTCTATAATCAAAATACCCCGTTCTACACCATCTACTTATAAAAGTAGATGTCCCCCCAAATATGAGTCATCGACATCTAATAAATTCTCAGCAGTTTTTTTACCGCTAGATGACCAAAAAATAAAACGTTTGTTTAATCGCAACGATGATTTTGATCAAACTCAAGCTCATTTTGTGAGTTGAGTCAATTGCACAATGATTAGCGAGCCCTTCTACAATTGCTAAGAATAGAGGGTCCAAACCCCGTATCTATTAATTTATTATTTATTTAAAACCGCTAACTTTGCCGATGCAAGTGGCTGCGTAGAGTGCCAGTGGGAGTGGGGGATACGGAGGGGCACTCTTGCGGTGTCGAATCACACTGAATCCTCACACGGGGCAACGTTGCCAAGTGAGAAAATCTATTTTGTCTGCGTTTTTTTATATGTTTTTGGCAACACTGTATGATGAGAGAGCCCATCAGAATGCTGGAAAACTGGCACGAACTCCTACTGCAGGGTCGGAGTCTACCGTTGAGACCAGACTGCTCGTCTCTAGGGGTGTAGTCGATTTAACCACGATGGCGTGTCAATTCGTTTTTGAGGGAAACAAATTAAATTTTGTGTGAGCGGCTTCATGGCCAACATTCGAATCAAGTAGAGGATGATGTTCAAGTAGCAAATCGATCGTAAACTGGACAGGCACGATTGGGTGGCAGTTAAATGGCGCCTGTGCTGATCTTGTCCCGTCACCCAGTCGGTCAGTTTGGTGGTGAAAAACGACACGACGGTCGGCAGGACTAATCGCTTCCAAAAAATGGATCCCTAATCCGCATCACCTTCTCCGTACAAGTGGAGCCAACGGGCCGGACGAATCCATCGATGGATTGGCCTACCTTCTATAAGGCGACCAAATTCGCATCCCGCATTGCTGACTGCAATGCCGCTCAGACTCAAGCTCTCATAACCAGCAACGTTATTCTTCCTTTGGAGGACGTTCTGCGCCAAGAAGACTTCAAACGCCAAAAGGAAACAGCTTGGGTTATCAGCAACATTACTTTGGGTAATTTATTTCAGTTTGCCTGTTGCACATCTTGGACAAAGTAGAAGTGACGCAGCGCAATAATGTGGCCTCACAAGCGTTGCTGAGAGTCTCATTGTCGTTCTTGTGTATAATACCTATATGATAAATATTCATGTAAGAAAAAAGGTTACATAAAAAAAAAACTACCGCACATATACCACTAACTATGTCCTCCATGCTCATGTTGGCTGCAGCCATAAGATTCTTCACTTCAGTTGGCATTTTGAGAGTATTTTTAAACTCCATCTGTCTAAAGTGTCAATCCAAGAGAAATATTGAGACATGGAACAAAACAACGAAGAGAAAAAAATTTCCTTGACAAGTGCAAAATTTAAAATTCAGAGAGAGAAACGTTACCTGTGGCCTGTGGGACTTGTGAGTTCCTTCTGCAGGAGGACACCGCCTCGCTAACGCTTGCATGACTCTGTGTTACCTCACCGTAACGAACGATGTCGTCCAAGAAGTTGTTGACGCCGGAGTCGTCCCTCGGCTCGTCTTTTTGTTGGACAACAATGACGAATTTGTCAACTCTTCAGCTCTGAGGACAATCGGCAACATCGTAACAGGCATTCAATGGCACCCATGGTTGCTGGCGCCTATCCTTTACGGGGTGGAGCGGACATCAGAAGTACATAAATCCAATAGGTCAAGGCAAGAGCGCCCACGTCTTCCAAGCAGGTCGCGGCTTTTTCAAATGGATCCAGTCGATGTCTGAGCCGGGCAGAGCGTATCGGACGTTCAACTGAGACTGCCGGAAGTCTTGATCTTCTTCTTCCAGCAGCACTATTCCGCGTTTCCAGAACAATCGCGTTTGATATTTTCGGATTGCAATTTTCGCCGCTTTGGCATCAGCTTGACTGTCGAAACGAATGAAAACGGTGCCAGTGAATTCCAAATTATTCTGGATGATGGTTTCCATTTTTGTCCATAGAATTTCTTCTTTTCGGTTGTAATATGTGGCAGCGTTCTTTTCTTTGTTGTTCTTGCCATCGTTCCGATGTTGTATCCACTCTGGTCCGTACATGACAATGTCGACTATCTTTTCATCACTCGACTACCGGTCCCAAAATTTCCACTTTGGACGTTGAATTGTCTCCAGCTTGGACAGATGCCGCTGGATATTTCTTATGCCATTCAATTGATCGACGACGGGCAAAAGCTTGCTGAGATCAAACGCCAAGACAATTCCATTTCGTCCAGCAATTCCCTTCAGATGGAATTGGCTTTTCAGATATTCAAAGAGAGAGTCGCTCGTGGTATTTTCTCCCAGTCCAGAAATCATCAGCCACTCGTGATTGCAGACGTTGGAGGAGCTGTTGACGGCGTGACTGGCCAGTGATCTGATCGAGCGTTCTGGTCCGTGTTGTTTCATCAGCCAAACCAAAGTGACGAGGATGGGATGGCGAAGCAAAAGGCACCGTGAGTTCCGTTCACTCCGACGTTGTTAAGTCCTGTGGATCGAAGGGTTTTATGCGGAGACTCTCCGAATTTGTCGCCGTGCATGTGCATAACAATCAAGAAGATTCCAAGGGCCATCCGGAGGACCTCGACTTGGGTCAGCAGGAACTGAAACCAGAGGAAAATGGCCTTAGCCTTTCCAACCACTTCTTCGTCGATTTTCAGACTCAACCAACCGGCCAAGCTGGTGGCAGTTCGGTTCCCGTTAATAGTCGATCCTGGATGTTGGCCAACAAAACGTGCCGAGAGAAATTTCCATTTGAAGAACCGGCGGAGGATAAGCAGGCCGGCGAAAGAATTGATTAAATGATAAACCAGTAAAGAGCGTTGAAAGCGATTCCTCCTTCCCAAACGATCCATTCTTAAACCCATTCGAGGTCGACGGAAACGTCGTTGGCGTCTGGCTGGGTTCAGTTTGATGTATCAAATTCCAGCTCGGCGGTGACAGAATTATTCGTCTGATCCTTCATTTGCGGGTATTCTGTGCTTGCAGTTTGTCCGACTCATTTTATCGTTTCATACTAATTATTTTCGCATGATATTCTAAATTGCATTTTATCAAAAATAGTACAAATAAGCAATTAATATTTTTATGGATTATTTAACTACGCTATAATAATTAGACGGAAGAGTCTATTGCCATGATGTTATCTCGATCATGCCCTTCCGATCCGATCATAACATCATCCAGATGGCGTTGTCGTGTGTTTGCATTGTTTTTGAGTCAGTCTCAGTGTTTTTGTGTGTTTTGCAGAGTTTTTGTCGAGTATTGTGGTGTGTTTTGCATATGTTTTTGTTCCACCGTGTGTTGTGCACCTGATTGGTACCTCATACTTGGGTTTTTCTGTCATCTTAATACTTTTCTGATGTGACATGTCACCAGCCGTGCTAAGGTACACTAGAGAAGAGATTCTTTCCTGTCGCCCGAGGTTTAAAGGCGAGCTGGCTGCAGAGCCCGATCCCAATCTTGTTGCTTGTGATATAGTGCGATCTTGCTTGATAAACAGTTCGAGTAAGAAGGATTTTAGCCCAACCATTACCACCGAACTTAAGCATTTCCTCTTGAACGCACAATCGCTCAAGTCGAAAAGTGAAGTTGTTACGGAGCTACTATGCAGCAGGAGACCGGATCTGCTGTGTGTAACCGAATCCTGGCTCACTCTACTGAATGGCGATCACCTTATTGCGTCCATCTGCCCACCAGGTTACTCGGGCCTTCATGAATCAAGGAGCATCAAGAGGGGAGGCGGTGTGGCGGTGATTTTCAGGTCGTATCTCGCTATTCAACGAGTGTTCGACATACCGGCGTGTGATTCTTTCGAGTTTCTGAACCTGTCCATCATGTATCGACCACGTCGCGGTCGTCTGTTGGTGGTTTATCGCCCCCCTGCGTCTTCGGCGACGGTTTTCATGACTGAGTTCCAGGTGGTACTCGAGATTTTATCCACCCTGCCGGAGAAGGTCATCATAGTGGGTGACTTCAATATCCATGTTGATGTACCCTCTGACAAGCTAGCTGTAACTTTTCTTGAACTAATTGAGACGTTTGGGTTCTCTCAGCTTATTAAAACCTCTACCCACAGCAGGAAGAAGAAAACGACTGACCAAGGCCATACTTTGGATCTCGTCCTTGCTAGGCAACTTGACGATGAGTTTGTGCGAAGCGTCCAAGTGTGCGGTTTTGTTAGCGACCATCGACTAGTTTCTTGTACTATGCAGGCCCTATATCCCGGTTGGCCGGTATGCGAGGTACAGCCTCGGCCGTTAAAGTCGATTGATCCCGACGCTTTCCTGGCTGAAATTCGTGAACTGTCTCTGCTTGTCTCTCCCTCTGACTCGTTGGATGGTCTTGTGCAGCAGTACAATGACTGCCTACGTTCAGTGCTAGATAAGCATGCACCTCTGCGCCTGAAGAAAGTTGTGCTTAGGCCTACTGTTCCTTGGTGGAGCAACGAAATCAATCGAGAAAAGAGAAAAGTGAGGAAAGCAGAACGTGTTTGGAGGAGGAGGAAACTGGCAGTTTTATTCGAGATCTACATCGCTCGGCTGGCAGACTTTTCCACTCTCTTGCAGCGCATCAAGACCGAATTTTTCTGCGGCAAGGTTGCTGAGCTGAAGGGAAATCGTCAGTCTCTTCATCAACTCATTGAAGGGTCATTAGACTGCAAGAGGCGTGAGCCTGTTCTGCCCAGCCAACTCGACAGTAAGAGCCTTAGTGCGGAGTTCAGCAACTTCTTCTCTTCAAAGGTGAACAAGATTCGCTCTGCCCTTGATTTGGCTATCGGCTCTCTTCTTCTTCCTGGCTCTCCATCTACGCCTACTTCACTACGCTCAAATCGACACCCCTCCCCTGGGGTTGTTTCAACTCCAGCTGGACGGCGTAGGCGTGTTTTGGCATGGCGTGCAACGGCTGGTGCGTCGTCGACAGTCTTGACACCCTCAGCTCGGCGTCTCTTCTCTAGTCGATCAGATTTCAATGTTCTGCGCGACTTCAAACATCTGTCTCCAGACGATGTGACCCGGCTGGCTAAATTTTCTCCGTCAAGCTCTTGTCAGCTCGACCCAATACCGACATTTCTCTTGAAGAAATACCTCCAGCCACTGGTTCCGTCAATCACCAAGATCAGCAACAATTCTCTTACTTCGGGGTCTTTTCTTGCGGCGCTTAAACATGCCTTGGTCAAACCACTCTTGAAGAAAGCAGATATGGACAAAGAAGTTTTCGCTAACTACCGCCCAGTCAGTAACACACCCTTTCTCTCAAAGTTAATTGAGAGAGCGGTGGCGTGGCAACTTCTCGATCAAGTGAATGACATTTTCCCGGAACGTCAGTCAGCCTATAGGCCTATCTTTTCAACCAAAACATCCCTGTTGTGTTTATTTGATGACCTACTTCAGGCGGATGTCAGTGACGGGACGGCTTTGCTTTTTTCTCGACGTGGCATGGGGCATCCTTGGTGCCGCTCTTGGATGGTTTGGCTCATATCTTAGTGATCGATCCAAATCTGTCATCGTCGATGGTGTAACATCCGATCCAATGGTACTGGAGTACGGTGTTCCTCAAGGGTCGGTTCTTGGCCCTCTTCTTTTTCTTGTCTACGTCGCTGCTTTGCCGGATGAGACGCATATTAACGGCGTCGTCGTCGATCAGTTCTCTGACGACACTCAAGCGAGAGCAAGATTCTCTTTCCGGATATCATCCAACCAAGCTGGTTGCTCTTCTACACCTTCATCCTTTTTGGTTCGTCGTAGGCGTGGCTCAACTCGAGGTCGGCGAAATACCGGTCATAGTCGACGCCGCAGGCGCAGTTCAAATTATTTCCCATCTCAAGCAGATGCTACTGCGGCTTTATCATCGTGGGCCGTTGTCGCCGATGAGTGGTTTTCTACGAACAGAGTGAAGTGCAACATTGGGAAAACGATCATGATGTTCGCTGCAGACCAATCAGTCGTGCGTGAAGCCAATGAGTCTCCAGGTTGGTGCGTCTTCTCTCCTTCCCTCGCCTGAGTGCCGTCATCTGGGTGTTGTCATCGACGCCCAACTTACTCTAGCGTCTCACATCCGAGCTGTTTGCAAGAGCGCTCAATATTACCTCTGGAAAATATCGAAAATGCGCCGTTATCTGGATATATACTCAGCGAAGTGCCGTGTGCATTCGCTGGTCTTGTCCCGGCTGGACTATGCGAACTCCCTCTTTTCTGGCTTACCTGAGAAGTTGCTGGATTGTCTGCAAGCTGTTCAGAATGCCGCTGCGCGACTGATTTGTGGTGGCAACAGGCGTGACAGTGCTCGTCCTCTCTTGAAGCGACTTCATTGGCTTCCAATCCGCGATAGAGTCACCTTCAAGCTTTCCACCATTGTTTTCCTATCACTATGTGGAACTGCCCCGGCATATTTGGTGCAACGCCTGAAAAAGCACATACCAGGCCGAGATGGTCTACGTAATTGCTCGGTAGCCACCCCGACGTTGGACATCCCTCGCTCCCGTAAAGCCAGCTGCGGTGATCGGGCTTTTTCCGTTGCCGCAGCCAGAACTTGGAATTCCCTACCTGAGAGTGTCAGGGCGTCCCCGACCCTCGGAGAATTTAAGACGAAGCTTAAGACCCATTTGTGCTCCCTTGTATTCGCTGTAAACTCATAATTTTTATTGTGACTTGGCTCAATCTTGTGTAACAAAGCCTCATCGCCGCGTCTGGCGCGACACTTGATCGTTGAAAAGTGCACGTAATAAATACAAATCTAAATCTAAATCTAACAGATATCGTCGATCATTGAGTTCGACTTTCCATGGCTATATACTTGGCTAAGTTATAATTCTATTTTAAAAAAGAAATACGCAAAATTATTTTTGAGGGAAACAATTAGGGCTAACAAGATGACATTTTCTTAGCGTCAATGTCCTTCTTACAGATGGCCAGGATATCAAATAGTATAGGGGGCTAGGAGTAGAAAATTTTGTCTGTTTTACTTCCGGGACCATGCCAAATTCCACATCGGAAACACCTCCAGGTGTGCCGTTTCGACACACTAACACAGAAAAGTTAGATTTTCAAACATTTGTAACTAACCACTAAGAATGGTATGTAGGTATGCCACTGCCGCAGAACGATATCCATATTTCGGCTAATTTTTCGGGATGAGTTTCACCAAGTCACTTACTTTGACAACAGTTTCCTGTTTCGACGATCGACTGTATGTGGATTTCAAACTGTGGCAATAGAAACACAGACATTGTTTGGGGATTCCACGCAAAAAAAGAGAGAGAAAAACGAAAAAATTTGTAGTAACAACATAACATTTTTGATGACGAAAGCGTAACCTTGTCGTAGTTGTTTCGGACTACTTCGGTTAGCATGTACACGATGTTACAAATTGGGGAATAGATGGTTCCCTTTTCGTCTTTCAATGCATTGGTCATGTCACGGTAGCTGGCTAGACCACTGCCCACTGATCCAATTGGTGGCATCACGAATTGAACATGGTCATTCAAATGAGGCATTGCTCTACATTCGATATTTTCACATTTTTATTCAAATTTCAACTACCTAACCATTAATAAAAAATTTTGAAAAATGTAAAATTCCAATTTTCCTTACTGATTAGATAAAAGTAAATCACGAAGTAATTGTAGAGCGTCTGCCCCAATTTCATTTTTTCGAGATTGCCGCTCTATGGTGAGGATAAAGTTGATGAGATATTACGTAAACGGCAGCAAAAGTTAAAAAGTTGATGGGATTCAGGTGCACAACTAAAGCATACCCTTTTCCCTTGATTTTTCTTTGTAGTGTAGTTATTGAGTGTTGATAGGAAAGAGTGTTGATATGGATATTATTACCAGCTCTGAGCAAAACGACTTGGTCATCAAAGGGCAATTCCGTGAAATGTGGGATGTGTTTAGCCCACTCAACCAGTTGGAAAAGTTGCTTATCTGTAGCAGCGCATATATTGCCTAGAGCGGCAGTGGCTGAATTCACCTGGGTCTCGTCCTTGCACTCGACACGTTTTTCGGCATCCAAAACTCGATCGATTGGCATGTCACCTTGTCCACCTATAAATTCTCCAATTATGTTGTTTTATTTGTCTTTTTTATTAATCATCATATTGATTTTTCACTTACCACTGGTGGCATACATATCCATTTCTCCCTTTTCCTGGTTGCGTTGCCTCTCTTCTTGAATGGTTTCTCGCTTCATGGCCATTTGAAGGCATTTCTGATAGCGGCAATACTGACGCCGACTTCTCTGACGCTTGTCAATCAAGCTCTGGCGATCTTCACGGCATGCATAAGTCAAATCTTTCCTAACTATTGTCTTGAAAAACCCCTTACAGCCTGTGAATAATAAAACGAAAGGTGTCGAGTGATGAATCATGTAGAAAAAGCACTGGTTATGTTGTTGCACCTTCGCAGCTGTACACGCCGTAGTGTTTCCAACTGGCTCTGTCGCCACAGATGTTGCACAGGTGTTTGGAGATGCTGAGCGGATGATTTGGCGGATAGTGTCCGGACTTGGAGCCATTGGAATTGTTCAAGTAACACGAGTTACCTATGGTGAAGGACGGTTGTGGCATACTGAAACCCAATCCAGACCTATTATCATGAGATGATCTTTAGTGGTGATTCAATATCAGGAGTGAATGTCAGTAGAACCGTTCATCGTCGTATTTGGAATTGGCGAAAGTTTGCAATTGGACCTAAAAAAATGGTTGGTTATAACATCCGCATGGATGTGGCAGACAGGTTATCACCTGATTATCTTCCATAGTTGCGATGAGCTCATCTGATGCTTTCAGCAAAGTCAATCCCGTTCGAGCGTGTTCTTCTTTGCCCAACTCCTTAATGGCCCAAGTAGCTCCAACTCTTGCAGTGTTTTCTCCATTGACACTTCACACACGGCCCGGTCAACTAACGATCTGAATTCATCTTCGTAATGGTGAAGATCCAAGGCCAGCAAATCTGCCAGTGTAGTATAGATGTCAGTAACCAGGCTAACTGTAAAGTTGTCTCTAAAAGAAAAAGGAAAGTCCATAAAATATCTGATAGTATTACTATGATTTATAGCCAAACTCACCTGGGTATATTTTGTGAATTTTTTTTTCGTCTTCTTTCTGAAAAATTATTGGCCACACCCGACATCGACTCTAGCTTTGTCAATAAATTCTTGAGATATCATGGCTTTTACATTGATGCCTAATTTCTCCAACTCAGAATAATATCTTGAAGAATTCACTATCTAAAGAGAGAAAAAAGATCAAATTTAACTATGCTTAGTGGGAAGTTGTAGTAAAGATGTTTACCTCGTCATTGAACCTGTGTTCAGATAAACCATGTGAAGCAAGTCTTGTGAATTTTAGCACAGTTTTATCTTCGAGCTCGTTAATAGCTAAAACTTTTGCAAAATTAGACATAGCTTTGTTAATGGAAGCTCCATGAATGAGATCGACAAAAATCCACCTCGGATTTGTTGTGACGCCACTAACTTGATCAGACTTTGTACAACTTGTTGAAGCACGTTTTCTAGATCAGCAGAGTCTGCAGGAACAGTTAAGTCATAAGAATTTTAAATTTCCACGGATTCTACAAAAGTAACTTACCAACTGCTCGACGAGTATGAGTCCAATGAGCAAGCAAATTAAGGCCAAATCTGGCGGCGCTGGGGTGCCGACCTACACGAACGGATGCAGTCAAAGCAGCGCAACCCATACGGTTTACTCACTCTTGGAAGGTAGTTTGATTGGTGCGGAAGAAGACACGAATAGCCTGAAACGGGGAAGAATGAAACTAGTTATTATTTTTACATATTATGGATATTTATTTCGAACAAATACCTTCGGTGCTAGCGGTAGAGCAATACTTCAAACAGTCCAATAGCATACGCAATTGACGTATGCATATCATGGCTACTTGGGCAGCCAATTCCATCAACAATGGAAAAGAAAAATTTTAAGAAAATCCATCGGATTTAAAAATAAATAAAGTTATCTACCTTGAGAGTGATCTCCGGTAAATCCAATACAGAGGACATCAACAATTCCACGGCAAACGGATGATGAGCGGATGTTGATTCGCAAAATCCAACAATGGATGAAAGAAACCGTTGAAACAGTTCCGATTGATTGAGCTGAGACGTACAAAGTTTGCAAGTATCCAGTAGCTGTCCGGACCATTGCAGAAGGTGGATCTTGCTGGCTTCGCAAGTAGAAATGCGAATAAACTCCAAACACAGATCCGTCAATAATTTCCAAATGAGCGAAAGATTTCCACTCGTTAAAGATTTGCAGCCGTGCAGGTTTTTGCTGCCAGAAGCGGCATTCACCAATAAACAACTGTCGGCTACGAAATGACTATTGCTCTTGGCATGGCAGTGCAGCACTTTCAGGATTTCCTATGAATACACAATATATAGTAGAGTAATGTGGATAATTTAATAACATTAAATAAGATAATATTATCATACATAAGGCAGGGTGATTATGGTAAAGAGATTGAATTCGATCGGCCGGTTGTAACTTACCGACCAATAGCTCTAACAAGCTAGGTTCTATAGTGCCCACATTCCCACAAGACTTCTTCCATAAGAACGACAAGTGTTTTAACTCTGAGTGTTTATGATTTTTCACACATCATAAAGCTTACAGCATCCATGAAATTCGACTTTCCTAAAACGTAATATAGTATTGGTTTTCAACACATTTATCGTACTACATTATAGCTAGACAAAATGTAATTTCTGTAATACCTGAGTAATTTGGACAAATGACAGCCGAGAAGTTATTAAAAGGTCCAATACGTTGAAAGTCTTTATAAGACTTAAAATTATCTACTTCTATGTAGTATATTCTGTGAAAATTAGAAAATTAGAAAAATATAGACGTAAACTAACAAAGTGCAAGCTGTACCTGCGTAATTGATTTGATGTTTCGTCGATAACATGACTTTAAACTCTACTTTTTAATTAAATTTACCTCTATTTTGTGGTAAAACTTGTCAAAGTGGTCATTGAATGCAGGCGCACGGAATCAAAACGAATAAGGGCCCTCAACAAAGACCTTTCTCACCCCTCTTATGATTTAAAAAAAAACGGAATAAACGGATTTAAATCCTAATTATTTCCACATTAAATTATCATTGTTTATCAAAGTTTTTCGATCACCAGCGATTAGATGCGAGGAGACGCCTAATGTAGGATTCTCGCTAGGATCAGTCCCACGTTACAGATGCAAGTTGGAAATCTTCCCACCTAACTCATGTAAGTTATATATTAAAATTTAATTAATTTAAAGACTTTACTAATTAATGTATTTTTATTTTTAGTTGATCGTTACGTAGAGATTGCAGAAGCTACACAAAAACAGGAAGCCAAGGTAGAGGCATACACAAAAATGGCCGTCAAGCTATTTAAATCTGGAGTACTTGAACCATACCGCCCACTGTTATCAGAGGAAAAAGAATGTTGATCAATTTGATCAAGACGACTGAAGAAACAACAATGATCGAGACATCGCTGAATAGTCTTCAAGAGATCATCAATGAGGCCGGCGACAAACTTCGGTACTCAATCTTCAAGTACATATTGACAACTGTGAAATCACTGTTTTCAAAACAAGAACGCAGTACGCGTTTGGAAGCCGGTAGGTGCATGGACAGCCTTGTCCGTCACTTGCAGGCCGAAGATCTGCAAGCTCTACTTCGGGAAGCAAGTGTCTACTCCATATCAATTGGCTTCATGCATGAAGCCCAACACTTTTGGCACCTAATGCTTGCAGTGAGGTAATTTCTCTCGCAGTGTTTTTCTATTACTATCTTGTTTTCCAGATGATTTTTTTAAGGCAAAGAATGTCGGAGCGTAGCGTCTAAAATTGTCGATGAATAGACGTGTGATGGTTTTGCATTGTTTTCGTGGAAACTCTTGCCCCAGCTGTTCTTTTGCTTGAATTTTATATTCATAAAGAAAAATTTAATTATTATAACTTCTAGTTGTTTTAGGTTTTATCATTTAAACCTACATTATCTGTGATTCGATTTTCCACGGTAAAAAACTTTAGAGGGTCATGGTACTTCTGCAAAAACTGGTGGGCTTTTTTTGTTTTATCATCCACCACGGATTTTCCCTTCTTTTCCCTTGATTTTTCTTTGTAATGCAGCATGAAGAAATCGCTTTCCAAAAAGGTTTTCATAGAATTTTTTAAGCTACACCAGTGTGAAGGTTATCTGGCTTTGGATGACGATCAAAGGGTGCTAATTCATCAAAAAAAAGATGTAATTTATATGAGAAAAACAAATTCTATTTGTAAGTGTAATTCTATTGTTTAAATATATGTAATTGAACATTCAAACAATTGTCGATTTCCTCCTGAATAAAAAAACCATTTTTCTTTGGCGATATTGAGAAATTCGTTGTATTTTGAAGCATCTTGAAGGTCATCCAACACAGTGATGCCTTTTTCTGTGTGGTAGCACTTGACTTTTCCATTTTCTGAAACAACTTTCGTCTACGGACAATGTTGTCTTACTGAACTTTAACGCTGTTAGAATTTACCCATTCTTAACGATATAACAAAGGATAACACATTTTCCGATTGATATATTTATCCCCCGGGTGTTTAACACATCAGTGGAAGGAGTTTCATATTATGGAGAAGTTCTAGCATACCAAATATTGTGGTAGTCTATATTTTGAGTGTGTACACCTCGAAATGGATTCCATTTATCCCAGTACTTGTAACGGTAGTTTACTTTTTACGTTACAATATCGCGATTTTTTTTATGTCTATCGTGCGTAGATTTCAAATTGAAGACTTTGTTTAATCCGATGACTGTACACTCGAATTTCGCGCCCTCATTAATTTTTTTTATTGCATCGAAGACTATTTCTATTTTTCTGCAGAATTGTTTGGGCATTTATAACACTTTCCCTAGACTTTGATAGTGCTCTAACTAGGTATTCTGACGATCTGAATTTAATTCAAATCTCACAACTAAAATAGTGTTGAAGTTAGAGAATTAACAAAGAGTTAATAGTGTTTAAAGTTGTATGAAGTATTCGAGGAGATACAAAAACACGTCCATTGTAAATCAGAACTGTCAAGTCAGAGTGAAGGTGTTACTAAACAGCAACCGAAGAAGACTATAGATAGGTTGCCTCACCTTCACAACCAGCGCCATCTGGTGGCTGTTACAATACAACATATATGATTACAGATTACACTTAAAGGGTTCATCATTAAGAAGTCATGTACATTCAATATCTGGATTGAATATGATTTCCAACAAATAGTTCATTGTAAAACAGCGACCATATCACAGACTTGTCTGCCTGTCTGTGAGAGGCAGACAGGTATTTTAACATAGGTGGACCTTTCGATATTTGTTTTGGAGACATTTTTGCTGCATCTATTGGTTGCTGAGGCTCAGCACTCACGATAATTCCTCCAATACATTTCACGTACTTGAAATTGGACACCTCCTTGTACTTCTTCATTCGGACAAATTCAATGCTGGACAAGGGCATCGGCATGCTGACGATGCATAAATCCCCGGCATGAAACGCACTCGATAATTTGGGGTTTACGACCACTGATAGCAATTTCGCAAATGCAGCAATCCATTATGAGATGTAAATTGACGTAGTCGTAAAGACAATCACCATTCAAAAACGAATAACATTCAATTGTGATAGTTGTGTTGACAAAGACTAACTTGCTTGTTGTTAGTTTGTCTAAATTGTAATTGGACGCAATTTACTGTTATCTAAAAGAGATTGAGAAACAATTACAAAAATTTTTTTCTATCATGTTAATCTCATTCTTCTTCCCTTAGCGTTTCCAATTCTTCTTATAATCATGATTCTTCAATTAACCATGAAGATTAATCACGAAGATCAATCAACTACTAGAAAGGCTGGAAGATTACTGAAAATATATTATTTTGAGCATAACCATGAAAACATAACACACAAAAATTGAATCTTGGTTCCACTAAGAATTGAACTTTAGTCTACAGTTTAGATTACGAATACTATAAACACTAGGCCACCATTTAAATTTCAAGACTATTACCTTTTGTTAACCTTAAAAAATCCGTCTTTCGTGGTTTTTTTACAAATGAATTATGATACAGACATATTAACATTTAACCATCATTTTTTTTAACAGGGGACTGAATGTCGCCAAAATTGGGCCTGAAAGGCACATAAAAAAAGGTAGGCCTGAAAGACGCGGGCCTGAATAATGACTGGGCCTGAATGTCACATTCTTTTTCTTTTCCATTATTGTTTTTAACTTTGTTTCATTATGAGACTTAGTTTTTTCATAAGGTGAATCTTCCCCAACTATTACGGTCCCTGGAGTTGGTCTCTTTTCTATTGCTCTTTAAGGTGGACTGGTAATTCCTTAAACCAATTATGTTTAAATTTAAAAATGCTATCCTTAATTAAAATTTCTACTGTTAGGTTCTCTTTTCAGCCTTCTTGCTTCCTGCTTACATCCATTTTTATAGTAAAAGCCATTGTGATGTGACTGGATGGAGATAAGAGACGTTAAATTATAGTATCGGAGAATTTTCTTCCCAATTTGTTTCTGTGCATTTCTGTATTATAACGCTATAATAAAATTAAAATTTTTCTCTACAGCATACCTTTATTTCATTCGTTCTCTTTTTTACAGTAAGGTTTCATGAAGAATACCCAAATATGGAAAAATATAATATAGATTTTGATTGTAAAGTTCCTTTAATTTATGGAATCACAATTTCTATTTAATGCCAGTTGTGATAACTGTTAGTATAATACCTCGATGTGTGATTGTACGTGCTGTTTTACATTGATAGTTAGTTTCGTCTTTCCCGAAAGAATCGGAAAAATTGATAAACAAAGAAATGTGGATTTAGGAAACTAAACTTTTTGGAACGAAATTTCGTGCAAGTTTTATCAATTGGATTCATTGTGATAACTGTTAATCTAGTGATTTCCAAATAGCTTACTATAGTTCTTCCATACGAACATGGACATGGCTAATCTGAATAACTTTTAGAAAACTGCATTTAAATTAATAAATAAAGTTTAAATAAAATATTTATTTTTACCAGTTTCACACGCTTTGAATGTATTTGCAAACAATAGTTCGTGTACTTTGTACAAACGAAACCTTATCCATTTTCCCAAGTTTTGTTCATTTGATGAAATTTCGTTAATCAGAATCAAATATCTATAATCCAGTGACAGTTTTTTCGAGAGCTCCAATCTTTAAATTGTTAATATATGAACTTTTTCACAATATATATTTGTTTGTGTAAGTAATATTCTTTACCTTCAATACAAGTGCGATAATTGAAATGAATTTCTCGGTTGTTGTGTTATGAATTGTATCACTGATTTGTTTGCGGATCATGCACGTTGCAGTTGTCTTGAAAGACTGTTGGAACTCTTGGTTTTTGTCTGAATAAAAATTAACTGCAGTAGTTGGTGTAGGTTCCTCAATTTTCAAAAAGTGTTTGCTAAAAATTAAAATTGTTTAATATTGCATAAGTTTCGCTTATTTCTTACAAAAAGTTTGGTGGCACATTCTTTGTGTAACTTTTTTGTTGAATTTTGGGTGATGTGATTTCTATTATAGCACCGTTGTAACATCCATCAACTTTTAAAATATAGCATTTTTAATCAAAAATCGAAAGATTCAGGAAATCACCATAAATGTCAGAAAAAGTTACGACATATTCGTAGTTGTCTATAGGTAACATGAATATATGAAATAAATACACACAGTTAATTTTCATAGCACAAAAAGGAATACAATCTTCGCAAATTTTCCTTAAGCTCGTCGATCAAACAACGCCCCTGAGTCAAAATCCTCTAGAAGATTGCAAATCAAGTGAAATGAATGATATGGGAAAGTAAATTTTGTATCAGTTTCGACTGACTAACTGTGAGAATTGAAAAATTTCATTTCATTGACTATTCCTTACCTTTCATGTTCTTTGTGTTGGAAAGCTATGGAACATCGCGGGGAAAAACATTGCCATTGATTATTTTTTAATTCTAAATTCTGAAATTTATGCATTGAAAAAAAATATTTACATTGTCAATTAAAAATTAAAATTTATTATTTACTTACTTATTATTTACGTTTTTAAGTAATCGTCATAAAATCTGGATATCAAATTACTTAAATTATTTGTTTTTTAAAGGCTTTGGCTTTTTTAAAGTTTGTTTGCTATATTCTTCATTCATTGTTAGTGCCTCAATTCTGATGAAGCTATATCTTAATATCATATAAATATGTTGCCAAAGTCTTTCAAATGTATAGGGACTTCTTCATTGAGAAGAAATGTCACACCCCCTAAAATTGTCTGGTATAGCCTATATTCTCCATTCATTGTTAGTGCATAAATGCTGCTGATGCTATATCCTATAATACCATATGCATCTGTTGACAGTGTCTGTCAAATGTCTAATGGACTTCTTCATTGAGAAGAAAAGTCACATCCCCTAAAATTGTCTGCTTTATTCTTTATTCATTGTAAGTGCCTTAATTCAGCTGAAGCTATTTCCCCAATATCATATACATCTGATGTCAAAGTCTTTTATTCGTGCAGGTGGAAAGCATTACGATTTTTAAGATGTTGAAAAAAGGTTTGTACCAACACCTTATTTGAAATATTGAGAAATGGTTCAATTGGTGATTATTTCAAGGTAATTTTTCATCTTTATTCAGAACTTCACTATGCTGACTTTTCCTCCTTTGGTTTTCAGATCAAAGTTTGTACATGGGCCTGAGAGCTAGTTACTGATGTATTTCAACTGTCTTTAAGTAACCTATTTTGTAAAAAAATTTCTAAAGATTACATTATTTTATTATTTATTATTTTGTTGACATTTTTTAAATCAGAGAACTTAAGTGTGTTTGCCGAAAAAAAGGATGGTCGAATCATATAAATTTTTATGTGTAATTTGGCCACTGGCGGAAACATACAAATGTTTTTGTTATACATTCGGAGAGCGGCCGAAACATAAAAATATTTTTTGTTGCATTCGGTCAAATATTTTCTGGCCGAATCGTACTGTATTCCATATTTCTACATACTTAGCAGTGTTGTCTTTTTCGTGTTGTCTCTTTCAGGTATGTACTTCGTCCAGTTCTTCGTCGTGCAGTTCGTTACAGGACCGAGAAACAAAATTCCAAACCATAATTCTTTGCGAGCCTAGATCCAACAGTTTGTCAAGTTCTGGGCATAACATTCCCTGAGGTACTGTCTTGTACTAATCTTTTAATTATTAGACTTTGTTGAAATTTTGGATAACGGTAATTTATTTGTGATTTTCTTTGATGTATCAATTTCATCATTACCACTAAACTTTGTTCTGCCAGTTGACGTTGTTTCTTCTCGAAAGTGTGCTGCTATGGCCAGCCGTGAATATAGTTAGCACCAAGTCTCCAGCTCCAGCTTTGCAGATATCTTTATTTCACGACAACATTTTTCTGTGCTTGGCTGACCAACGAATACTTTGAAAAAGGTAAGAATCCTTTAAAATATAGATCAAAACTAGACGGACACAATAATTTCCAAATTTTAATGGGGGTGTAATAACAGTAAAGGTTGTGTTGTCAATTACCACTTGACAAACGTGAACCAGATGCCTCAAAGATTAGTAAAACAAACAACCCAGGTTGTTTTTTTACCTCACTTTTTATGCAGACACTCATAGCATTCTTCCTTTATATATTTTTTTTTTTTCGTTTTTATGTATATTTGTTCTACTCAAGTCGTGAAGCGTCTACTCTTGGCGGATAGCCTAAGGTTAGCCTAATTGGTTAGCCTATAATCAATAATGGCTGCTAAATACTTGAATGAATGTTGTGAAGAAAACAAGGATAAACTGTGGACAGTTCCAATAAGTGTAATTATTCCGAGCAAATCTTGTGTTCTTTAATACTTTTTTTTATTTACGTGATTTGATTATTTTTTAGACATTTATTAATGTGCCCAAAGAAATCTTTGAAATAGATTTCAAAATTTTCTTTTGTGCTGGAAAACATTTGTTTGCAGTTCACCATTTAAGACCATTTTTGTGTATTTGTACAAGAATTAAATGTCTCTGGTGAAAGTGATGCAAGTGAAAATGATTTTGACAACTGGATATTTTTCGATTATATAGTGGTAAGTAATTATGGTAGTAGTAAGGTCTTTTTGGATAGAGGGTATTTATAGGCATAATGAGGTCCATATTTTTGTTAATATGAAAAAACGTCAATTAATACGATCATCGAGTGTATAAGTAATCGTCATTTTTTAGAGAAAACAACATCTTTTTTTCTTTTTATGTAACAGATAAAGGTATTTGTCATTTGTTGACAAATATAAAAAAACAATCAAAACAGCTGGACAAAACAATTTATTGCGGTTCTTACAAATTTTTTGAGGAAAAAAAAACAGATCCTGTATAACATTTATTTTACATTTGATTGCACCTTCACTCAGTGCTTCCGCAGGTGCCCTTACTGATTGCGAGAGCAAATTCAAACTTGGACGAGCGGCATCTTCCTCTGCAAAAAAAACATCAAATTTCGTGGGTGATAAAAATCAAGTCCAAGACGTTTCGTGATAAGAAAAACCCGTTGCTATATTCTTTAGTGACTATGTGGAAATGCGAATGCGACTAAGCGTTCTTTTGCGGTTCGTCATAGATGAAGCTCATTGCATATGTACGTGGGGAGCAGCATTCCGGTAATGGTTAAAAATTATAATTATTTTTTCCATTAATTTTATTTTGTCTTGTAACTAGTAAGGATTACGGGCAACTTGGCATGTTACGAACCTTGTTCCCAAAAGTTCCCATCATGGTCTTGACTGGCACCACGAATCTTCTCAGGCAATCCAAACAATTTTCTTCTCTGCTGCTAGAAAATCCACACTTGTAATATTTAGTAATCTTAAGAAATATCAATTTGTTATTTAAATTGGGATTTGTTCCAGCTTTCTTACCAATTGCATTAGGGGTAATCTTATACTACAGTTGATAGCAAAGTCCACACTTGTCAAAAATCTTAAAAATATTGTCGAAATGATTCAAGAAATTCACGAGACTCTTCTCGCTCTTCTCGCAATGTATACGAATCACTTGCTGTTCATCTTGAAAAATTTTGTTTCTCGGCAACAGCATATCATTCTGGTTTCCCCGATAGCGAGAGAGATTCTACTCAACGAAATTGAATGGCGGGTCTATTCCAGGTATGGTTTTTTTTAAATTAAAATCGCTAATTTTAAAAATAAAAACAATTTGTAAATTTGCTAAAATGTAAGTAACGTTTCCGGTTGTTTATTCACAAATCATTTGTGCAACGAACGCATTTAGAATGGATGAGAACATGTAGAATGTGAAAATGTAATCTTCAATTCTGAAAAAAAAATCTGTTTTCAAGACGTCAGGTTCGTGTTTCATCTTACTATGCCTAGCTCAATCAGTGCATATTATCAAGAATGCGGAAGAGCCGGACGGGATTGGACCCTGTCGTCATGCATTTTATTCTATCAATTTTCTATCACTTGTTTTTGCAACGTTTCATTGATGGTTGTATTAGTTTACTATGAATTTTTGTTGAGAATATACAAGGTAATTCGAGTCACATAAGGCATCTGTATTAACTAATACAGGGTAAAAAGTCCCAATCTGTGGAACATACATAAGTTACACATTTTTACATGAAGAAAAATCACTAGAATGGAATAAGCACAATATGGGTGTTTGCAGTTTCCAAATAGTTTATTTGGAACAAAAAGAAAAACGATAGTTTTAGTTTGACAAGTGACTACGGCGTCGTTACCAATTGACAGGCAGAGAGAGAGAAAGAGGGGTTGGCTAAACAGCAACCAAAAAAGAGGAACTTTCACTAGATTCTAGGCCAGTGGGTACTGACAGATCCATCTAGCGGTGTGAGTTTGCAGCCCCAAAACAACATTATTGTTTCCAAGTAATTATAGTAATTGCTTATTATTATATTTTTATTGGGAAAAAGATGTAAGAGTCTAGAGATGTTCAGTCGAAAGCCCTGGTGGATATGCTCTCATTTTGCGAGAACATCTTCGATTGTCGCAATGCTATGCTGTTTCATTTTCTTGGAAAGAGAACAAAAAAATGTGAAGAAGACGGAGTCGTTTTCTGTGACAACTGCACTGCCAAAGTATTACTGTTACTAAATATGTGTTGTGTTACATTACAATTTCTTAAATTCATTTGTAATGTGGAAAGTTTCAGTCAGACTGTTGGTTTTTGAACTGGTCGAGTGGGTCAGGGAAACCATCAGTACGTGTCCAAACTATACCTTTACCTTTTCGAAACTGGTAAACATCTTCACTTTACAAGAAAATAGTACGACATTTCCTATTGGTAAATTGACTGATTTTCATAATGTCAGACACAATTAAATTTATGTATTTGTGTTTTAGAAGTGAACAATTCTTCACTCTTGTCAATAGGATCGCACTAGAATCGACGCAATGCCAAGCGATTTATTCAAAGGCTGCTAATTGATGGAGTTTTAGCTGAAGAAATTATAACGATAGATTTGCCAAAAAAAATCAGGAAAATTCATATTGGTGTCAATTTGCCAATCGCTGGGGTGGGTTGTATTTTTTAACTAAAAATAATAGCTATTTTTAATTATTACTAACTTTTTTTCTAGTACTCTGTGTCTCTGGTTGAGGAATCATCTACAAACAAGAATAAAAAAAGACGTCTCGAACAGAACAGTGACACTTGAATATTCACAATATTCAAATATTGAATCTTTTTCACGTGTGAAAAGAAATTTTTTTTTTTATGTTTAAGACAATAATGGCCAAAGGGATAATTTTATCATTCCTTTTTGGTTTGTTTTCCCTACTTTTTTTTATTCCCCCCTTTTGTTCTGAATCGGCCAAGGTTATCGCCTTAGGGGATGACTTCATTCTTCCATTTTTTAATTTTTTTTTCTCTTTGTATTGTTTTCCAAAATCGTAATCCATAGTCGTGGTCCTTTTTTAAATATTTTACCATCCTCTTGGGAGTCACGATTCTGATTCTAATTTTCCTGGTCAATTTATCACAAAATATTGAAATATGTTTTATGTGAGGAAAATAATAAAAATTCGAGGTCAAGTGAAAGCCATTTATGCTCCTTAGTCTTTCCTATAAACTACCTAATTTCTTCCTGATTTTTGGTTGCCTGAAAGCTGCCTTACATCCTCCCCAGTCACTCTCATATTCTCTCAGGAAATACCTAGTACCTCCACAATATAAAAAAAATGTTTGCATAGCCACCACGTAATATATTCTTAAAAATTGGTATTTTAAATCACTATTATTGTTTGTTTATCAAATTAGATGTAATATCTTTGTAGAACGAAACACATCGGTTGAAAATTGTGTTTATAATATTTAACAGATTTTATTCAGGAGTCTTCATCATTCATCTCATTAACTTATTTAATATTTCCTGACAAAAGCTAAGCCATTCAGATACTCGAAAAACTGTTTTTCTACAGTTGTTTTTTAGTCGGCACTATGTCGTTGTTTGCGAGAATGGCACCTACGAAATATAGAAAATGTTTTTATATGAGTAAAGTCGGATAATAATAACTTTTTCCACCGCAAATTGCTGAATATATATTTTTAAATTCTCCAAATTTGTTTTTAGTAATCCCCTATGTTGATTTTCCCGTTAAAGTGAATTGAATCCCGTCTCATTCATTTGCCTCGATTATTTGTATGGCAATGTGGCAATGGCAATGTGCATATGCAAGGTTTTGGACGGGAACTAAGGAAATCATAAATTTTGTCATACAGTCTGAATTTTAATAAATTCCAAACTTCTTTTCACATAATCCTGAAAAGCAACAACAAATATTAAAGTTAACCACCAGTAAATATTTTTGAATTATCGTTAACCTGCATTCGGAATTTCAGTAAGATTAGATTGCCGTGGAGACTGAAACAAATAGCTTTCTTTGTTTGAATGATGATTGCGATTGCCTTCGAGGTTGTGGTTAATTCATTTTCAAACTTTTTCCTTTCGATGGTTCTGAACGTTGAATCATATATTTTCCTCTGTTGGGTTTCCAATAGCTGAGATTTACGGCTTCTCCAGCAGACGGGCCAGATGTATAAACAATGTATAACACGCCCCAATGTTGGGGCTAGACAATGATAACTCCCCAATGTTGTTATCCCTTCGCCCCAATGTATACCGCGTTATTAGTAATGACGAAATTGATTAGAGTTCAAGGGAACGAGTGGCGTGAAATTGAGCTCGATCCGAATCCATCACGCACCATCCAATTTCAGGCACTCAACCGGGCCCAACTTTATCCGCATCTCGTTTGTTTCTCTTGGAACTTTTTTTTTATTATTTCCTTTTTGGGAGCTTCCCTTGGCTCATTTAAATGGCGATTAAACTCATCTACACGCCGTTTAACTCGCAAATGATATTCACCACACCTACAATATTTCTCTTTTCTTTTCGTGAAACACAAATGTTGAAACCAACTGGGACAAAAATGTCGTCCAGTTGATGTGATATTTGGCATAATCGTGGTGCATCCATCACCTCCAGTTCATTTATCCCCTGCCTTGTACAGACGTTAGGGATGATAACAACAGAATGGAAATCAAATGAAAGCTAACGCTGGTATATCATCTCATATCGAAATTGAAGTTGAATAAATAAAATATCCATAAATAACAAATGATGAGATCCCGGGAGCAAGCAGCAGCGCCACGACAACAACATAACGAAACTAAGCAACGAAATAATGTAAAGAGTTTATAGGTACAGTATTCAAATGAGGCTGTGCTAAATGGATATTTCTCGTTTCTTGCAAGTTTTGTGCTCGTTTTTTTGCAATGTTAACAAGTTTCTCGTCACCAAAATCACCAAAATCACCCTTTTCGTACTGACTACAACCCTTTTTCGCCCTTAGGGCCTTAAGGCGAAATACGAAAAGGGTGATTTTGGTGAGCGTCGTCTACAAATTGATCAGAAATTAAGCTCCGCCCCTAAAAAATGGCTGAGGGCCCGTTTTGAAATGGGAGGCGTTTATTTTAACTTTAAATTAGAAATACACATAGTTAGGTTTATTTTTAAAAAATGAAAAATACAATGAGAATCAGCGTAACAAACTAATTCTAACCAGGTATGTTTAAAACAAATCGAAATTTCATGCACCGGCCCTATTGTCAGGTCGATCAAAAAGAGGCATCAGTAGATTCAGTACATCTAAAGAGAAAAATAGCACGACAACTCTGAAAGCAATCATTCTTAACTTCAGTGGTAATGTACCTGTACTGTATATAACATTTATGTAAAGGTCTAACTCAATATGACTTGTTGCAGATGATAAGAAAGTCATTGAGAATATACAAACTCAATCAACAAGAAAGAGCAGGAGCTAATTCAGCTGTGAACAATAAGGAAAGCCAAGGCTAAGGTAAGACCCAAGCTGAGGCAACAAAAGTTTTATCGAGCAAAGCTATTGATTGTTGTAGTCTCAAGTGTGAGATCTGAACTGAGCTTGTATTGTCTCCGTGTTCGTATGTCTCACCACCGGAGGTGTCCCTCTAGCGGTCGACATACAAGTACATACAACATCTTCCCCTCTCCATACACAACATAACAAACACAAGACGATGATTACGTTTATACCAACTGAAGAACAACACACTTCTGAATTAACACTTTTGCCCCCCCCCCCTCCAACAATGCCCCATTAACCAACACACATCAACAAACAGCACAGACGAGGACAATATTGAGACACGAATAACGGGCACACGGGGGGGAAAAAGACAGACAAACATACAATCGGGATAAACAACCGCTGTCGACGCGATCAGTCCCACTGACGCTCTGGGATGAACTAAGCGTGACCAATACCAAATTTAACACCCGATCGTGTTGTGCCAAACGGTTCGGACGAACTCGACGACGTTGGGACGGGATCCGAACTGCCGGGCTGCTCCTCTGTTGTGGCCGGCCGCCCGGACGGAAAGAGGCGGACCGGGACTGCTCGTGAAGGGCCTTCGTCCTGCCAACTCGAACTTCGACGACCGCCACTGTACTGTTGCGCCCCCTGTTGGCTGACGTGGCTCGAGACCGGCGTTGGCGGAGCCGGGGTATCGACTCTCGGGACGGCCGCGCGGGCTGGAGACGGACAGGCGGGTGGTATCTCCGCCGCTCTCGAATGGCTTGGCTGAAACGGGCGACGCACAGTGACCGACGAGGGGGCTATTGGCTGCTGGCCTGACGATGGAACCGGGGTAGTTTCGTTTGTTCCAACCGAAGCCCAAAGGCCCGTATCCACGGCGTTTGCGACACCCTTGTCGACGTTGACGGCCCATCGAGTCCGACGAAATAAGCGGCCGTCTGACAGACGGATGAAATACGAATGAGGCTCCTTGCAGACGGACTGGACCGCACCGGGACGCCACTTCTTGCCGACCAGGGTCCTCACTCGCTGTCCCACATGAAGGACGGACGACCGCGCGTCTGTCCGCCGGGGCGTGTCGAATACAGCTTTAGCTTGCCTGCGACATAGTTCGGACGTCACTGCCGATGCAGGCACGAGCCGGGGTGTCAACTCAGACGGCAGAAAAGGGAGAGTTCCTCGAAAGTTCCGTCCTTGAAGAAGCACCGACGGTGATGGAAGAACACTAGAGATTGGTGTCGAGCGGATTGCCGACAGCGCTTCCCACAAAGATTTGCCATCCGCGAACATCTTCAAGATTGTTTTCTTCACGGTCTGGATGTGCCGTTCCACCAGCCCGTTCGATTGAGCAAACTCAGGACTCGACGTCACTTGCGCGATGCCCAAAGTGCGACAGAACTCACGAAACTCGGCGGATGCAAACTGTGTTCCGTTGTCGGACTCTAACGTTTCTGGACGGCCGAAATCACAGAAGAAACGTGTCATTTCGTTGATGACGGCTGACGACGTAACGGACCGCAACGGCACCACACACGGCCACTTGCTGTAGGAATCGACGACTAAGATGTAGTTCACGTTATTGAACTCAAAGAGGTCCGCCGAAACCAACTGAAACGCGTATTCCGGAATCCGGACCGGAAACAGGGGCAGCTTGGGATTTTTCGGTCTGTTTTCTTGGCACACGGGACAACTGGCTACCACATTTCTGATGTGGTCCTCCCAACCCGGCCAATAGACAGAAGACTTGGCCCGCAGTACACTTTTGGTCTCTCCGAAGTGGCCATCATGGACGCCATCCATCGCTTCGCGGCGCAGCGCCACTGGTACCACTAACCGGGATCCTAACAGAACCACGCCGCCGACTACTGCCAAGTCGTGTCGAACCGGCCAAAACGGTTTGATTGCTGCTGGACACTGGCTTCTATGTTCCGGCCAACCCGCCAGCATGACTGACTGCAATAGTTGGAGCGTAGGGTCTTCGGCAGTAGCTCTCGCGTACCGCTGACGGGTCGATTCCATTGGTGCCACACTGTTGATGACATGGTGTACTTGTTCCTCGCACTCGGTGGTGACGTCGTCACTATACACGCGGGGGGATGGCGCTCGACTGAGGGTGTCGGCAATAAAAAGTTCTTTGCCTGGCTTGTACACCAACTGAAAATCGAATCGTTGCAGCTGCAACCTCATTCGTTGAATTCTGGGAGAACACGACGCTATGGGCTTGTCTAACAAGCCGACTAGTGGCTTGTGATCGGACTCTACAGTCACGCGCTGACCGTACACGTACTGTCGAAAACGGGTGAGGCCGAACTGGACGGCCAACAACTCCTTTTCGATTTGGCAATATCTCTTTTGGGTGGCCGTGAGCGTCGTGGATGAAAACGCCACCGGCTGTCCTTCTTGCATTAACACTGCACCTATCCCGATTGGCGAAGCGTCGACGGAGACAACGACGGGGCGGTTGACGTCGAACAGGCGGAGAATCGGCAGGGACGACATAGCGTTTTTGAGCTCCGACAGGGCTTTCCGTTGTTGACTGTCCCATAACCAGGCCACATCCTTCTTTAACATGTCGCGAAGGGGCCGCGTTAGCGCTGCGAGATTTTTACAGAATTTGTCAAGGTAAGTTACCATTCCCAATAGGCGAGTTAGACCAGTCTTGTCGGTGGGATCGGGCATATTGACAATAGCCTCCACTTTTTCCGGGTCCGGGCTGAGAGTGCCTTGTCCGATTATGTGTCCCAACCACGGCAACTGGTTTAGGAAGAAACGACACTTCTTAAGCTGTAATTTGAGATTGTTTTCGCGGCACCTCACAAATACCTGCCGTAAGTTGGCCTCCAATTCTTCCATCGTCTCTCCAGTCACCAGGAAGTCGTCGAAATACACGATCACTCCAGCAAGGTCGCCAAACAGGTCGGACATCACTTGTAGGTATACTTCCGGGGCGGACTTAATGCCAAAGGGTAGACGAAGATATCTGTAGCGCCCTCTGGGAGTGGCCATGGTGCACAAATACGACGCACGATCGGAGAGCGGAATCTGATAAAACCCAGAGGCGGCATCCAGGCTGCAAAAGTATTTTGCCTTCCCGATTTTTCCGAACAGCTGTTCGATTGTCGGGACGGCGAAATGTTGACGTAGAATTGCTTTGTTGAGCTCCGACGGATCTAGGCAGATTCTTACGTCTCCATCCGGCTTGCCAACTACCAGCATCCTGCTCACCCACTCCGTTGGCTCTACTACCGGAACGATTATTTCGTCTTTCACCATTTGATCTAGCTTTTTAAACACTTTCTCCTCCAACCGGAATGGCAATCGACTGGCGGCACATACTACCGGGTCGACGTAATTCACACCAGTCGCCAAGCGAATGTCGTGTTCCACGGGGAGTTTGCCGATCCCAGTGAAGATGTCTCTGAACTCTGACACAATCGGCGGGACGTCTTTGAGTGGGTCTTGCGTTATGGAGTGAACTCTCTGGATGAGCTGCATGCGCTGGCACGTCGGTAGACCCAAGATCGGCGGTTGGCCGGGCTCATCGACGACCACGAAGTTTATGGTGTACACCACTCCACGACGGACGACTGCACTCGTCAGCACACCGAGAACGTTAAGATAACCTCCTCTCGCGCCATAATTACGTATACGTGGTCCAGGGGTCAGCACTGTATTAGACTTGTGGATGCGCTTGTATGATTCCAATGGAAGGACGTTGCAGGTGGCACCGGAGTCCAACTTAAAGCGAATGGGAATGCTGCCATCTACCGATAACTCCTCGTGCCACTCTTCTCCACCGCTAGAGCACTTGAGCTCATGCAGAACATATTCTTCGTCCATGAATCGCGCTTCCTCTTGGCCGACCGCCCCTGCGCCCTCAAGGGAGTGTAGCTGATGTTGCATAAACGTGCCGCGCTGTGCTGGTCGGTGGGGATGTCGGTTTAATATAAAGACAGGTCGAGTAACAGACTAACAGGATTTCGTTTTATTTTGTTTGGTTCTCTATTTTCTGTCATTTCATTGATTGAAAGAATTAGCTAAGTTATAGTAATTAATGGTAGTACCTAAGAATATAGCTAGGAAATTGCAATTGTATGGATGCCTAGGTTTATAAATAGTAGCTAGTAGAAACCTATCCCCTACAGTAGCTGTTGTTAGCTGCTTTTTCTTAGCTACAGCTAGATCATAAAAACGGAGCTCCGTATTTTAAGTTTCTATGCTAGATTTTTAACAGCTAAAAGCATCCTAAAGGGGTAGCAAAAGTTAGTAATTTTTTAGCTGGACTTTTCGTACGGACTTCGATCTCAGAGGACTTAAAATTAATTAAAATTCTAATTCTAATTCAACTTTTTATGCTGAATCGAAATTCGAAGTCAGAATAAGCGTAATATGAACATACGCATGTGAATTCAACTGCGAACGAATTTTTATTTTCACGCGGCTACTATGCGGCTGAACCAAGAAAATTAATTAAAATTACAACTGTAATTCAACTTTTTACTACTTCAACTTCCCCCCTTTTATTTTCTCGTTTCAAAGAACGTAAACGACAAAAGAGTATATGCGCGCTTGGAACTCTTGATGAATTGCTGGATCGTTCATCTATGTACATGTTTCGCCCCCCCTGTCATTCTTTTGGGCTGCGTGGTTATATATATTAAGGTACCCATACCCGTTATATGTTTCCTCCTTAACGGCCGGAATGAACTTAAAATTGTTGTTTCGATTCTTTAAATAAATAAGAAGTGAGATCAAGTGAGATAGACACTTTTGTATTTCAATTTGCCTTATACAAGCCTTTATAGTTACGATAAGAGATGCGAAATAATAAAAGTTTGAAGTAAAATATCTTACAAGTCCTGCATCTCGAGAAGTACTAGCTAATGCATTTGAAAACTGGGTTAACGATGTCCTGGGAGATAGAAGGTTAACATTTATGAATTCAGTCGGTAATAAAGATTATGATTTAATCCATCTTTCAGAGTCTTTGCAGTGAAGAGTACGATGGCAAAAAGGGTTGGCTGAATGTTGTTTCTCATCACATTCAGAGCAAAAGGCCACTTGACAGTCTGTGCACTTCACAATAATTTTTGGCTTGGAAAAGCAAACTTGACAGCAGCTCCACTTGCAGCTATAAACTTCAACAGCAGCTTTATAGGCTGCTTCTGTCATTGTTTCATCCCATCCACTTTCCACTTCATCATCAAGGATTTTCTTTTCTTTTGTTTTGATTGTTTTTACAGGTTCTGTCGGATAGTCTTTTTCTGTAAATTTCAGAAAAAATGTGCATTCCTCCTGGTTATCTGTTTTCAAAATGATGGTTCATAAAATATATTTCATATGTTACTACAACTGAAACAAACCTATGAATTCTTTTGTGTAATCTGCAGGAAAAATGTGGGAAGTTTCTAGTATTTTGTTCGAAATAGTTTCACTTCCAGTGTCTAGAATAAAAAATATATTTTTATTAATTATCTATAGAAAGGATAAAAGTATTTAAATTACTCACCGCATTCCATGTCATGGGGTTGTTCATTATTTAAAACCAGGCCTGCTGCTGTTGTTGAGGAAACTTCAACTGGAAAGCGAGCTCTAAATTTTGACTTTTCATGCCTACTAGACAATGGTTTACCTTTAATTTTACTTTCCGTACGATTGTATGGTTTTCTTTCTTGACATTGCCCATAGCCCTTGTTTTCCATTTTTCTCTTTTCTGCCCTTTATCTTTTGGCTTTTTCCTGAGCCATTTCCCTATCAGCTCTCTGTTGTTCTAACTCTTCGTTGGATAAACCGAATTTTTTGGGACGACCCCGGAAAATCATTTCACAGCAGTCTGGTGTATTTAGAGTCAAGCAATGCAATATACTTCACCAGTAAAAACTAAAAGTTTAAAACAATCAAATTCACTAACTGGTGGTGAAATCAAACCTACACGGGTTGAGGTGAGCATGCTCAGCCAGCCTGCTCAGCTGGTGTTTTTATTTTTGAGTGAGTTGCGACCTTCTGCCTCAGGAACGCACCGATTCGTGCACAAAATATGCACAGGGTGGCAGAGTATAGACGGTTGAGCAGGCTGGCTGAGCATGATCACCTCAACCCGTGTTTAAGTATTATACTTCTCTTGCAGTTCCTACTAAACCGTTTCTACTTGCTTTTTCATAAAAAAACATGTTTCGAATGTTTTGGTTTTAAAAAAGGGCCGTAAATGTTTCTTTTAGTGGGAAGAATTGGAAAGTTCTCGGAATAAATTAACATAGACTGTCACAATTTTCTTCTTCGCCATAATCGACGGTTTCCAATTAAAATCCCTTCTTGTTGCAAAATTCCAAACATTTCACGGTTATAACTGGTTTGTTTCTGTTTGTGTTTAATTAATGAAGGGAATCTTAGGTGTCTGGGGGGCTTTCGTTTCGAAACAGATATTCTTTCCTAAAAACTTTCTCGTGGTCTTTTGCTATCTTATTTAACGTGGAATGAGCAAACGCACGGGTAATGCAAAATCTGATTTCTGTTCTCATTTCCTCATCAAAATCATCTGGGGCATTTACTAAAATCTATTCACTTACTAAAATTGTGCGCAATGGTATCCAGTTTTTGGTGAGGAAGATTGGTTGGTTGAATTACAAACCTTTGTTGGTTACTTTGGTCAACATCTCCTATACTTTTTGTCACACCACTTCAGATGCTGGCGATTACTTTTTGGTACAACCATTTTGACTACACTCCACAATGCTAGTGCTGCGGTTCGACGTGTTAATTACATGGTTTTACTAATGTGTTTTGTTAAGGCACAATAATGGCCAGGCACAATAATGGCCAGGCACAATAATGACCAGGCACAACAAATTTACAGTTGAACAAGTCCCGCTGGAACTCTACGGGTTCCGCCCGTTTTTACCGCATTCTTCTACCATGGACTAGCCAAAATATTGTCCCACTCATTATGTCGTTCCAGAAATTGAAAGGTTGAGAGGGGTGCAGTTCTTACGTTACTAAATGCAAACCCACGAGGTCGTCTTAGTTTGTATTTTAAATGGAAGCCTTTGGTGATGATAAACATCAGTAGGCAAAAGACAATAGCCAGGCTTGTGAAGCGTTAATAGTTGAAAATGGAAGTCGTTATCATCACCAAATGATATTCGGCTTTTTTTTATAAATTTCGTCTTAGGCAAATATCTCTTGAAAAACTTTATCCTAGTCAACGATTTTCTTGTTAAACAAGATCACCATACGAAAGCCGTGAATATCTACGGTATCCTTGGTGTGTTCCAACAATAGATAAAACTAGCTAACATAGCAGTCTCAATGTGATCTACAGAAATAATATAAATAATAAAATGTTTTATACCTTGCATTTTGCACCTTGCGCAGAAATTATTGTGCGATTATTATCACTTAAATTATCCTATCGTTATCGAACTTTTGGACGTTAAAGGAGACGATGATTAAAGGTAGGTCTAATTGTTAGAAAAACAGTTTAGTTTTCAATTTTTAACAATTTTTTGTTAATGGCTTTGTCTGAAACATATATTATACGTCTTTGAATTGGCCGCCGGGTAAACTCAATGACAGTTGCCAAGACAAATATAAAAGAGGAATACAAATTGATTATGAAGGACCTTTACAGATGGCCAACAATGTTTACATTACATTTTAAGTCAGAACTGTGTCCACCGTGACATAAAACCTTCGAACGTTCTCATTTCTAAGAACGAACCCATTAGGCTAATGATCGCAGCTTTCGGTTTGTGTAAGTCGACAACTAATAGGGAGACATTTTCCATTAGATCTGGAAATAAAGAAACAAAGGCTGGATGGTTTATTCATCAAAGTGAAAAATGCCACGAAACCCGCTAATTATCCGAAAAACCAACCAAAAACCAGTCTTCATAACACCCCTTCATGATCCTCTTGGAAGCCAAGACGGAATAACATCACTGATAAAAGTTGTGTAAAAGAAACAAAAGTATGACGTTCTGCAACCACAACCAAAAAGAAAAGAGAATGGCCGAATTTTTCTTTTGCTTTTTTTCGTGTAATTTCCCTGCCATACTACATTTTCGTTTACATCATAGCCGTTCATGTCTAAACTATGATTTGCAAAATTTCGTAAACTAATAGTAAATGAGTGGAATGCAGCATTAATAGGACAGAACACCAATTGTCAATGTCAGTAGAAATAGTCTTTCCACAGTTGTCTACTACTTTGGTCCTCTGAAGGCTGCAGCTGTTCTCTTGTTGTTGACAAGATTGTTGTTACTTATTTGTGTAAATACCTTGTCTTCCAGCCTTGACAATGAATGTTGGAGTTAATTCTTCCATGATGGGAGAAACAAAAACAAATTGCAGAATCCCCACTAAAGAAGTATACAATGTCTTATTAAAAATTAGTGAAGATTTCTCGCCAGGTAGAAATTTGAAACGTGTTGGATTCTTCCAATACACTGAGTCCAGTAATGCTTTCTTTTCTTCTGGTTTCAACGCTTCATATTCAGTACAGTTCCATTATATATCAGTGATGGAATGTTTAAGGGACTCAAGAGTTACTAATTGCATGAAATGGTGGATATCGAAGTATTCAAGTTCTTTTAAAAGGTTTAACATATGAAGTGGCAGAAAAACAGTCAATTTTTTCAAGCATCTAAAAAACGAGCTTAAGCGAGCGTGTAGACAGGCGACTCATTTTCCTGAAATAGCAATTGATTGCAGTCAAACCTTTTCAACACTCATTTCATGTTTTTAAATCATAAATTAAGATACCCAAATAATTATGAGAATTCAGAAAACGCGTAAAATGCGTGACATGTTGGTTGGCGATATAAGGGTTTCGATTGTTCGCAAAATTCCTTGCAGAATAGGGAAATATTGTGGTAAAAAAGTCCAATATTCCCAGTTTTTTCTTATTATTTCCTTACTTACCTATTTTTCATGATTTCATTACTTTTCTGGGATTTCCCAAAATTTTCTTAGTTTCCCAAAAATCCTTAAATTTCTTAATTTTATAATTTGTCCGTTTCCTCGGCTTTTTCCCGAGGGATGCAACTCCTCGGCAGTGGTCTTAACATTTCCAAACGGCAGGGCCTGTGGGTGTTATTTCATCAAATCCAGGTGAAATTTTGTAGAAAGAGAATTATTATGATCTGGAAATTTAGATCTAATTCCCCATTATAATTACATAGGCAATGTATCGGTTTGCAATGAAGCTAGGCCTCAAAACAGTTACAATGAGCTGAACGACATTATAAAAAAATTGTACAGATGATGTCATGAACTTTGTTACACCCATTACAGGCATCGCAAGGATTAGCTGTAAGTTAAGTTAAGTAAGGCTGTAAAGAAGCAAGGCATGCTTGAAATTTTATTACATGGATTCGATGTTGGCATCGTTGAGGGTGTAGAGAAATTCTTGAATTATGTTCAGCGGTTTTAGTTTAATCGTATCGGCCAATTGAGATCTTGTGTTCAAGGCGACCCGAGAAGAACGTATAACCATATCGAATCGTTTTACCGTAATAAACTACATAGAAAAATTATCGGCACCCCCTTAAACCTTTCATAACGACTTGAAAGAAAATTATGGCAATTATAAATTTCACGTCACATTTTTCAAATCATTATTGAACATAGAAAGTAAACGTTGTGAGAAAAAAATATGGATAGTCAGAAATATTGCTTCTGTTGAAGGTTTGCGTTGCACTTTGCTCGGGGACTTATACAAAGTAAACACATATTAAGCCCCGAGATCCAAGTTTGATTCATGGCAGTGATGGTTAGAAATTCTGCATTCAAATAACCTTTCCTGCTTTCCTGTGATGAGTCCTCTAATTAAAATCCGATAAGCAAATTAAAAAATACGCAAATATAAAGATTACGTGTTTAGATTTTTTAAAAAAGAGAATTAAAGGAAAGAAACCTGAGGATTTGTGGGCTTAAAAATGCCAAGAGATCTTGAATAATTTTCAGTTAAGCTCCTAGAAGCGACTCTGGTGCAAAAGTTTTGCATAGGGCAGGAAAAATCGAACCAATCTTTTTAGACGATGTATATGGTTTGAAAGAAACAACATTGTTCTCTGCTCCATAAGTTGCTTTGGGTTCACTTGGCTCTCTTAAGTTTTGAGAGCCGAACCGGAATAAGTACCGTGATTAATAAGTATTTTCTTACAAACAAACAATTTGTGACGTAGGGGTGGATTTGGGAAGAAGTAAGGTGAAAAAGTTTTACCCAAAATTGTCCATAAAACATCTTTGCAGCATAGAAAACATTACAGTGTTCGAATTAATAATTAAGATAGATAAAGAATATTTCATGTCTTACTTTGCTTGTTTACTGAGGGACTTTAACCAATGTTTTTTCAAACCAAGGGACAACTTATTTGGATTTATCTCGATTTTTCAAGTCCCACAGGTCCAGAGATAAGGAGATGGGACACCTGATAGGGAATGCCGCCATGACACTTTTTGTCGCGCCATCTAGCGGCTAATGCCCTCCCTTCATCATTAGCAGCCGAATTCCCAGCAATTCTGGCCCCGGCTGATTTGGAATTTCAAGGGAAACCCTCAACCCATTGGAGGACATGAATAGAGCAAGTTGCCAATCCCCCTCCAGCATAAAAAATAAAGCCCGTCACCATAACAAATATTAACTACTGTTTCTTGCTCATAGATATTGATATTTTTGTAAGGTAATAATGATCAAGAAGGAAAATGTGTATGTTATGGGATTATGTTATGGGGGTCAATGGGAACGGTCCAAGTCAAACCTTTTTCATCAAATCAAATTGAAAAGACTCAGAAGAAGGGAACGGTCCAACTAAATTTCTCATTCCAGTCCCTTTTACAATTGTGAAGTCAGGCTGTTTAGGAGAATTTCAGTTGGACCGTTCCCTAATAATAATTTAACTTGTTGAAGTAAGGGAAACCTTAACTCAGAAGAAGGGAACGGTCCAACTAAATTCTTCATTTACAGTCCATGACTTCATTACTATAAAAGTACTGCGAATGAGAAATTTATTTGGACTGTTCCCTTATATTGAGTCACTTCAAACATATTCCTGATGCAAAGGGTTGAAGTGGGACCGTTCCCAAAGTTACAGTCAATGTCTTCTTCAAAAAGAAGATATAATTACTTCAACAAGTTAAATTATTATTAGGGAACGGTCCAACTGAAATTCTCCTAAACAGCCTGACTTCACAATTGTAAAGGGACTGGAATGAGAAATTTAGTTGGACCATTCCCTTCTGCTGAGTCTTTTCAATTTGATTTGATGACAAAGGTTTGACTTGGACCGTTCCCATTGATCAGCTATAAAACACACATTTTCCTCCTCCATCCTTATTACCTTACAAAAATATCAATATCTATGAACAAAAAACAGTAGTTAATATTTGTTATGGTTACAGGCTATATTTTTTATGCTGGAGGGGGATTGGCAACTTACTCTATTCAAGTCCTCCACTGGTTTCCCTTGAAACTTCAAATCAGCCGGGGCCAGAATTGCTGGGAATTCGGCTGCTAATGATGAAGGGAGGGCATTAGCCGCTAGATGGCGCGACAAAAAGTGTCATGGCCGCTTTAACACGGCAGTGTCCCATCTCCTTATCTCTGCACAGGTCTTCCGTCTGAAGAGTTTTCCAATACCCTTTCTAGACCAATGTGTCCAACCAGGAGTATGTTAGGAGGAGAAGATCATATGTAATCAAATGTTGAAATAAAAAGGGAAGAAAACCAAGCAAATTACCTCGGATCCATGTACGTATACTTCCATGTGTACAAAGGTTCCTCAAAGGTTTTCAATTTTTAATATTGTTTTTCAATGGCTTTGTTTACCAGAAATTGGTGGTTCTTCTGATACTGATGATTATGATTATGACAATCACTAAAAATATTTAGCCTCACGAGTCACATATGGGCACGCGGACGTCTTTAATTCTATTTATGATAAATGGAATTCTAAGGAAAGTTTGGAAAATTCGAAGGAACATTTTAGTGGACGGAAAACCGATCGAGGTTCATGGTAACTTCGCAAGGAGAAATGTGATTTGATCGTAATATTCCTTTTTCAGTCTCTCTGACTTCTTATCATATCTCTGATCATCTTTCATTATTAAAAATTCTTACAGTCTTCAATCGGGAGAATGGTCGAAATATACGCGATGATCCACTGATAATACGTGGCATGATCGACAAAGAGCCACAAGAAAGAATTTCACTTGAAGAGGATATTATAGCAGCCTAACGAAAACGCTAACTCATTCCGTGAGGTGGATTCAGATCCAATCGAATTCAATCATTAACTACGGCACAGACCTTAAATCAAGCAAAGTGAAGGATGCCTATCAAATAACCATTTAAGAAGTTTAAAACTGCACAATTTTCTCCAAAGCAGAGTCTAAATCACAGGAAAACTCCTTAAATAATGGAAATCGACTAGGAATAATATTTTCAAACTCTGTGGGGTAAAGAATTGGCGACAGAGTCAAGTATTAAAGAAATCGATGATAAATTAAAACTGGAAGAGGAAGAACTAAAACTACCGGATTCTACCTAACCGGAACTGACGAAAATTTCAATGGAAAAAATTTAAACTAAAACTGAAACTGGCGAAACTCCGTAAGCCGCCATGAAAAAACTGTTACTAGTTCACGTTCAATTTTTTTTCACAATTTCAGTGAACTGGCAACTTCGGACATTAGCCTACTCTATAACTAAACAACCTCTACGGTTAAACAAATTTTTATTGTTGAATAAAATACTTTATTTAAATTAAATTAAAATTTTACTTTAGTTAAATATACTGTGATGTGTTTAATCACATCTAAATTGGAAACTGAAGACGCTTTGAGCATAATGGAAAGGCGCCATACAAATACATACATTACAATACATTACATTACATTTATTCTGTTTTCATGTCGTGTAAAAAATTTATTGTTACGGTTAATCTTTTAAGAATAATAATGATTTAGAAAAATGTCTTTACTGCGGGTAATACTGGACATCTTTTTGGGAATAATATAATAATGGACTGTAAGAGCAGTAGGCTATAAAAATATTCAACATTTTTTTGGTAAAAAAACAACATAATTTTGTAAAAAAAACACCATCTTTACTTTTATTTCTGATTCAATACTTAAAACTTTCTAAGCCCCTCCTCTTTTTACATTTTCAGCGCTGCGTTGTGCATTCCACCCCCCCCCCCAAGCATTAAATTCCAAAGTTTGATAACATATTATCATTATTATTATTTTTTTACATATTATATTACCTTATTGACCAAAATAACTATTAAGAATTTCATTTTCAATAGTTTTGCAATAGCATTAGAGTTATAACCATGTCTTTTATCACCCCCCCCCTCTCTGTCCAGTTTTCCCCCCTGAAATTGTTTTTTTCCCATTTCTTTTTTTTTTTCAAAGCTTGATTACAGCTAGAATAATGATCTGATCTTGATGAAAAAATTAGGGGACATAGATATCGGGGCGTTTAACAATGTTTTTATTTGTTTTCACAAATTATGTATAGTTCAAGAGATATTGGGGAAATAATGTTTTGTCCTGAGTGACCCCACTCTCCCCTAATACAGAAGCATCATCCTCCGACTTGTGTATATAATATTTACTTAAGTTAAGTAATGCACGAAGCGAGCCTTATATTAATATATGGTCTGCTATTGATTCTTTGAGATCTCCTTTTTCACTTCAAAACTATTTCTGATGTAGAAGCATGGCACCCCGCCATCCTAGCCGCACTCATAAAAAAGAACTGCCCGCTATACCTTGTTCGCATCATCGGAGACTATCTAGCAAATCGGAAAGCTCAGATCGACATCGACGGCCACCTTCTTGAAACGGACATTTCCACTGGTTGCCCCCAAGGTGGAATCCTCTCAACATTTCTATGGATTACTCTAATTTATGATGTTTTCAACATCCTTCTTCCTTTCCCAGTTTTTATATCTGCCTATGCCAATGATTTAAATATCGCCTGCAGCCACCCTGATCCAGCCACAACGACGTCCAGACTAAACATCGCATGCAAAGCAGTCATAGACTGGCTTTTCTCCATTAAACTCCTGATCAATCCCCCTAAAACCATCTTTATGATCTTCGATATTCGTCGGTGTAGTCGTCTGCTCCCTGATAATCTATCTTTAACTCTTCATGGTACAACTGTCTTCCCTTCCACCAGCACTACCTTTCTCGGCTTTCATATTGATTATCTCCTCAGTTGCAAAAAGCACATTGTTATCCCTCCCTCACCGGGCCTAAACCGTGTCCGGCTACAAACCTTTTATAAACTTATAGTTGAACCCACTATTCTATACGGCTGCTCAATATGGGCTAAAAGAGCAACCTTAAAGTCTTAAAAAAATCCTACGAAGTACCCAAAGGAGATATGCAATTCAAATGCTTCGCGCCTTTCGCACATCTCAAACTGAATCCTTGATAATCATGTCTGGACTCATGCCACTTGATTACAGAGTCCTGGAGCTAACCCCCATCAGATATCTAGAATCATTCAATGACAAAAATAAGTTCTTTAAATCAGCCTCTATAATAGCTACCAAAGCTATTTCTGCAACTAATCTGAACATCTCTTACGACCGAGCTAAATTTATCCGTCTACCGGATATACCACCTTGGTATAGAAACCACCCGCAAGAAATGCAATCTCCGTCATCGACAACACTCACCTCTTCCGATCCTACGACAACTAATATTTTCACAGATGGCCTCATATGGAAATACGGGGCTGGCTTTTCTGCCCTGATCTGCTTTTCACCCGAACTAAAGCATTCGCTCTTTGGATCCCTACCTCGCCACACTACTATCTTTCAAGCTGAAGGACATGCAATTCTCGCCGACCTGAAAAGGATTGTCTCAACAAACCCACACCCCTCTCAAAGGTACGAAATTTACCCCGACTCCAAATCCGCGCTAGCTGCATGTACTCTGACTGCGACCACTAAATCCTCCCAACCTTTCTTTTCTATAGTAAAAATCTGCCTGCGGCTCAAATATAAAACTTGTTTGGATACCGAGCAACTCTGTCCACCCTGGCAACTAAATGGCAGACTCTATTGCTAAAAGGGCCTCCCAACTGGTCCTCTCATCACCCATCCTTGCCGATGACCAAATCATATGCAAAAGATGTGATTCTCAACTATGTCAACACTCTATGGGGACATGAGTGGAAGTCCAAAAAAGCAGGAAAGTCAGCGCGAGTCTTTTTTTCCCTCAGCGGCCAGTGCAAAAATTCTCAACACCAATAGCCTTTCCTACCAGACTATAATCAAATCCTTACTTGGCACTGTCAGTTAAACGCCTATCAATATCGCTTCAAGTATGTTTCCTCGCCAATTTACTCTTGTCTTTCCGAAGATGAAACCGTAGAACATTTTATACTCAGATGCCCCAATTTTTCCTTACATCGTGAGCCTCTAATCCGTAGTGCGCCGTAGTGTCCTCCATCTAAAGTTTACTTGGCCCCATAAACTCTATGTCTTCTATCCCACCCCGCGGTGTTGTCACGATTTCTCCTTTGTTTCATTATCGTAGAAAGGGTAAATATCGCCTACTAGAGCAAAGGCGAAAATTTCCCACCTCTGAAAATGAAACCAAGGGGAACACGTGCCAACACCGCGGGGTGGGACCGTGGGATAGAAGGGTGGAAATGGGAAAAAATGACAAATCTCATTTTCAATTCGAAATTCATTATATAAAATGAAACTCAAAAAATTTGAAAATGACAATTGTCGTAGAGCTAACGAAGCTCTTTATTTTGCATTTTTTGCGTCTTTTTAGGGTTATTTGTTCCCTATTTAGAGAGCAGCAAAGTAGCCACTAATACACCTCTACAGCGTGTTTCCAAACTTCTGGATCAATTTGTAGCTGCCCTCCCCTTACATATAGTACATAGTAAATCTGAAAACAATTCAGGAAGTAGCCAACCACTATAGCTACTTCCAAAAAAAATTTCAATACCCTCCGTCAAAAACCTGATTTTTGGGAACGCGGCGAAAATCGGCTTTTTACATAAGCTTCTCTCGCGCGTTTCCAAACTTCTGGTAGGTACTGTACAATACATTCAGCAACACAACATTTAAAGATTGTAGATCATTTGACAGGTTTAATTTATCAACAAATAATCTAATTTCATTCCTTACCAAAGTGATGTTTAACGTAACGTAATTAGTTGGCCATCCACAGCAAAACGATCACCTCTGCCAACTTTTTGTCACTGTTTTGACGATCGCAATCGTTCAATCGCGCGATCACAACCGCGGTCACTTTTTCGTTATCATGACCGTGTTTGCGATCTAAACTGAAAATCGCGACTGGGATTGGGATATCAGGGGGGCCAGAAATCGTGCGATCAAATTTGCGATTGACGCCATCTTTAGATTCTAAAATTAGTATAAACCTAGAAGCGGGGGGCGCCAAAAAGCAACTTAAATAATTAAAAAAAAAAAAACTGAGTGTTAAAAATGTGGGGTCAAAACGGCTCTCTGCGCCCCTTATGACTGAGGAAGTGACATTGTGTGTCGCGTCATCCCCATACATTTCTCTTATAGCTATTTTTGTGATATAGTTTAAATATAAAGTATGGTTGATGAAGAGACGAGAACTGTATGTGGAATATTATATGTTAGTTAACAAAAAGTATATAAAGTACAAAATCCAAATTGAAAAATCGTAGTTGGAATCGTTGTCCTGTACATCGTACGATTTCCCCCACAAATATCCTTTGACACAAAGCTGGACAAGTAGTAAATAGTATAAAATTAAATAAATATTCATAGCGTTGCAACAAAAAAAGGAAATCAAACAAAGGCGAATATTGTGTCCGACCTAAAGCCTGCTGACCATCGTAGTGGAAAAGGCGACGGTCAATAGATCAAATATTTACGACGTATTTTTTAAACAGATAATAGCTATGCGATAGGGCGTTTTAAATACATTCTTTGTTAGACAGCAACTTGACACGAATTATTAAAAAAAAAAACACCGCAGCACTATGTATAAAACCATCAACGATAAAAAAATATCTGTAGAGTTTAGGTTAGATATCCTGCAGGTCCAGGTTGGTTGATTACTCATTATCCTCTTTCTCCTCCGCTTTAATTAGTGTTCGAGTCAATGACATCGGGATAGGTCGAGGCAGTTCCTCCACCCAGTCGTCCTCAGGCTGCAGGAGGGGCATAGATCCCGATCCTTTTCCTTTGGACGGCGATCCCGCTTCACTTTCGTAGTCGTCCGTGTGTTGGTAAACGAGGTTGTTGCTGGCTTTGAGGGAATTTGT
The DNA here is from genome assembly GCF_021134715.1 of Daphnia pulex. Classification (NCBI taxonomy): domain Eukaryota; kingdom Metazoa; phylum Arthropoda; class Branchiopoda; order Diplostraca; family Daphniidae; genus Daphnia; species Daphnia pulex. Next base: position 1,940,154 of record NC_060021.1, on the reverse strand, counting down.
AGAAAATTCGCCTTCAGGTGAAAGGTTCGAGTGGAAAGAGGTCGCCTTCGCCTCCGTTTCCTTCCAAGCCCTCAAATCCATCTGGAGAATGAGTCCTCCACGACACGAAACTCGGGGATTTCTATTCAATTACAAAATAAGCAAGTGGGTCCCGTCTGTTATTATTATTTCAAAGAAGAAGAAAGAAAAGAAAAACAATAAAAATTCTAATGGTGGTTCTTTACGTGTCAGAATCTGGTTGGAGCATGACCCAAGGTTGAACCGTTTCCGCATCGTCCAAATTGTCGCAAATGATACGGGCCAAACTGGATCGGCGCAGTTCTCTCAATTGGCTCTCGGTGAAAGCGTTGGGCACGTCCCCGTTCTCGTACCAAAATCGATCTCCTGTTTTCCGATGCAAAACAGAAGAATTTGAGTTGAGTTGCATGCTACTCGGCGGTTGTTAACTTTGAAATCGGCCCATACCAAGACGGAGATTGGAAAACTGCTGGGCTATTATGCAGGCAAATACCGGGCCAACCATGCCGCCAATAACAGGTTTCTCGGCCATAGCGCCAGGAAAGAGGTCGATATCTTCGAGGTTCTTGTAGGCGATGCGAAGTCGGCCGACAGTGTCGTCATCCATGATGGAAAGAAGTTGGCCCCAGTTGTGAATCGGAGTCAAACCGCAGGCTTCACGCCAAACGACGTACGGCGGGATGCCGTGGTCGCGTGCTCGTTGGATGTTGAGTGCCATTAAATCCATCCCGAACGGCTTTTCTATATACAAGAGAAAAGAACGCGCCGTCAATATTTTATTATTCTTTTTTCTAAATCTCTGAGAAGAGGATATGGCGTTTTATCTTACTGCTAGTCTGGAACAGATGGTTGGTCAACTCGTCGACAATGTACTCGTCCCGCCTCATTGCCGGTTGAGAGCACATGCCCAGCAAAATGCGGTCAACGGCGCCAATGTTATGGATGGGCGTCGGATCCATCAATTCCTTCCGCAGTGGCGTTCCTTCAATTTTTTTCATTAATACCGGGTTATAAATTAGATTATTATTATTTTTAAATGACTTACTGTACGGCAGTAGCTGGTGGAAACGGTTGCATCGGTTCAGGTTTTTCGGGATGAGGGAATGACCGAAGCGGAAAGCGGCCGTCCCGAACGAATTGGCGGCCATTGGATTGATGCTGTTGTTGTAGCCGTAAAAGAATCCACGACGTTTGAGCCTCAGATCAAAAACTTCAATGACCCGCTCGCCTAATATAATCAAATTGAAATTTTCCAATTAAATTATTCCCTCTCAATGAAATTATTTCGTGTGAGCTTATACCGAGAACGATCGGGAGAAACTCGTTATAAGAGATGTGCTGCATCTGGGCTCCGACAATCTTGCGAGCCTCTATTTTATTTAATGAATTTAATTAGGTTACCATTTTCGTGAATTAAAAAAAAAATAGCCGTTTTCTACATACCGTGAAAGAGACGCTCGTCGTTCCAGTGGGGATTCAACTCGGCCAGTTTCCTGACCAGCCGATTGTGTTCGCGCATCCAGGCCGTGTGCATGGAAGACAAACCTGCGCAATTAAATGGTGACGGACTTTTAACCACTAGCGGTTTTGTTGGCTATTTTGTTTCGTTGCTGTGGTTAATTTAACTCTTTGTTAAAATAGACCATCTGTCGACCACACAAATCACTTGTCGAAATCATCATGCAAATTACTATACCTGGTTGTTCGTTGGTCCGGCTGTCCCCTCCTTTAAAGCAATGCATGTTTGGAGAGTGGGAGCGGCATTCATCGTTTAAAGGCTGTTCCATGACGGGCAGCAAAGCTTTACGGAACATCATCTCACGGCACTTCATCATACCTGTTTATTTAATGGATTTTTAATTTTGAGTTAAACTTGAAAGAATTAAAAAAAAAAAGAGATATTGTTGTTGTATACCTCTGCTGTAAAGGCGAAGGGAACTGAGGTACTTGTCGGTGCTGCCGTAAACGTTGGAAGCGTCAAGGTACGAAGTGATTTGGTTAATTTGTTCACGGGGGCCCAAGAGGCAGCCCTCCGACGGCGACGGACTGGAGCGAACGAAATTCAAACAAGTCACGTTGTACTTGCTGTAGAAGGCGTCGTCGGATGACACCTCAATCGGCATACAATCCGGATGCTATTAGAAATAGTCAAATTATACAATTCGTCCTCTACCAAATGATATGCTGACAACTCTCGTACCCGGTTTTCTTTATCGACTTGACCCTGTCCGTCCTTCTGGCAACACTCGGGGATGCTGCCGTTGAATCCTCTGGTCTGCGAAGAAGCTGAAATATTTCAAAAATAAAATGAATATCAAATGAATGGGAATGTTTGAATTTTAAATTCAAATTTTTACATGTGAGGTCGTGATCGAGGAATTGTCCCCACTGCATGACCATGGTGGTGAACTGGCTGGTGGTGATGTTGCGGTGGCGGTGGACTAAAGCGCTGACGGTGCGGGCCGTCGGCAGAGCTCCGCCTTGGACGGACCGGCGGAAGGCTTCGACTCCGTCACCGTATTCGGCCGGCAGGAAGCGCTGGAACGGGCGGAAAGAAGCGCCCCACTCTGGGTGCTCGGCGTTGTTGCACGTCCCGTCGCCCGTCCGGTACAGGGCGCTAAAGGGCGGGCACACGATGGTCTCGGCTCTCAGCGGGCACTCGGCGTAGAAATCCGTGTTGCGCAAAGAGATCCGCCCTTCTTCGCCGAAACGGTTTCGTTGACTGATTGTAAATCTGTCCCAAAGAAAATGCCATCAAAAATATTTTCAAAAAGAAATTTGTTTGAGGTTGTGTATACTTTTCACGGAGCAAAGCGTAAGCCTTGATGGTAGCGAAACCGTAGCGGGCATATTCTTTCGTGATCGAGTCTTGATAGTTGAAAGCGGCAACACCGGCAGCCGGATCATCCTTCTTAATGATGTGCCCTGTTTTATATAATTCCACGAATTTCATTTTAATGATCAAATCAAAGTGTTAGATTATCCTGATTGAACCTTCTTTGTAGAGTCGGGGTTCCAGGTCGTTGATCAGGTAATCGGAGGCGTTGAGTCCGGCGCCGAATATGTGTTCAATCAGCTGGATCTGTTCGGGACTGAGGTCGTTGGGATCGCGCTCGCTTTTCTGGTGTTCGCGGATGAGGGTGAGCATAGCAGTTAGCGGTGGTTGTTGTTGTTGCTGCTGCAACAAAGTTGCGGCAGCGAGTCGTTGGGCAGGCGGGGGGTCCAGTTCCTGGTGATTGGAAGCGTCGGCCAGCGTCCAGCAGCAGCCGAAAAGTGGCCACAAGCCGGCGAGACCAACCACCAGACAAAGCCAGGTCGACATCGGGAGACAAGGGAGAAAGTACGACGTCGTCCTGCTATTAATATAAATAAGAAAAAACAATGTCCATCATCGATATTTCATTCTATATCTACAATCAATTATATCAATGGCTGTGCGGGTGCTATGCCCGATAACAAGAATTTACGGCCGACAAGGGGGGAGAATTAGAGCGGCCAATTGAGGCCAACGTGCACTATATACAATTCGATTTTGTCCTTGGTCTGTGAAACGAAGAAAGAAGAAGAAGAAGAAGAAGAGACAATAGAGACCGTAAATTGACAAGTCTTTGAACTGCGAAGTAGGACGCACGGAAATCGCGCAGGGCTATAGCTTCTTCGTGATTGCAAAGAGCACAAAAGATATAACCCGAAATGAAACCAAATTATGTTGCACAGTTCCTATGGATATATAGGTAATCGAGAGAGAAAAAAAAGAAATCTCTGGATCTTTGATCCTTAAGTGTATATTTACACACACCCATTTCAAATGACGCGGCAAAACCCAGTCGAGCGTACGCGGTAGATATATAAATAAGTACGTCTATAAATTAGCGATCTGTACGGGTGGTGTGTGTGTGTGTGTCCTATACAAGCAGGATGTGGGTTAATTTGACACACTAACAAGACTATAATACAGTATGATTGTGACTAAAATATGACGATATCTCTTCTCTCGGCCGGCAGAGATAAACCAAACAGGAAAAGGCAGCGCAAAAGACCGCGCATCTTCGCGGCAGGGTACATCAAGTCAACAAACCTAACCTACTTTCTCTCTAATTCTACATGCCATCCCAAACTCTCCTTATATCTTTTTTTTTTTTCGTATTTTTCCCCCCAGAATTCACCTCGGTTGTTCATCACGCCGGAAAGAAATTGGTGATGTGTCCCGTGTGCTGTCCGATTATTGACTGCCAATGACTATTAAGTGGTCCAGCCAAACAACTTGTCAATGCCAAGGCCGGAAATTAGAACTTATTAGAACCGGTTATACCGCGTATAATCGACCGAAAGGCAACTTTATATCTGATTCTAAAAATAAAAACTATGTACAATTTCCTTTTTTAACAGAAGAAGAAGAATCGAGGGTGGAAATGGGAGCACATTGCGCAACTTATTTTTCTTACCGACAATTTCTCAAACCCCCTTCCGCCGGAGGGATTCAAGCATAATTATCGTATATGACCGTATGTACAAGTGCATTATAAAGAATCAAAATTCCAATAAGATGAAGAGAAATCAAAATCAATCTTTGTTACCTTTGGGAAGACGCGGCTATTTTTTGCGACATTTCTCGGCGTTAACTGACTGAATGGCCGCCACGGAGCCGAACAAAATTTTGGCCGTTACCTGTGTCGATCGAATGATTAAAATGAATAAGTAAAATAGAATTGAATTGAAAGAATTTTGTTTCTTGGTGGTAAAATTATACCTGTACGCGACCGACGTCCGGATAACCGGAGGATGAGCAGCACGAGTGATTGTAGCTGGTGAACTGCTGCTGCTTGGACTGCTGCTGGTAGTTGTTGTTGGCGCTTCCGTTGTTGTTATTATTGTTGGCGGCGCTGCTACTGCCAGTTCCAAACTGAGAGGCACCTAGTCCGCGTTCGCCGCTCATATTTCCCTCTTGTCGCTTCCGTCTCTTCGGGGGTGGAAAAAGAGAAAAAAAAAGGGGGTGGGTGGGTGGGAGGGGGTAGGAGATTGGAAAACGGTTTTTCGTCACACCTTCTTCCACCAGGCTGGAGGAAAAGAAAATAATATGGAAGAAGCTGAGGTGGGCAAAAAAGTAGGAGGACCAAAAAAGAAAACGAGAGAGAGTCAGGGTGGTTGGGGGGAGGAAAAAAAAGAAAGAAAAAGCAAATTGGGTAGGAGGGGGGTAGAGAGAAAGGTATGATACCAAGGAGAGAGAGAGAGAGAGAGTCACGAAACGACGTCAGCGGCGCCCGGCGTCGAAATAGCCACTAATAGGAGTCGAATGAGCTCGATCTTCTTCTTCTCTCTCGGCAGTTGTGTATAGCAGTGCGACGACAGCCCAGTGTAGTTGGAGTCTAGATGACGACGTTGTATTTTCTCTTCTTCCAGGTGTTCTAATAACCTCCTTTTTCTTTTCTTTTCTTCTCGGCTTGTATTGAACACACGACGATGATACGATTGAAAAATGATACTCTTTTCCTGGTTGTTGGTTTCTCTCTTCTGAATTTCTATTTTTTCTTTTCTTTCCCCCGGAGTGTTGAGGAAGATGACGATGAGGATCAAAGTGCAGCTCGGGACGGAGATGAGCTACTGGCTGGACGAAACTGGCACGGCTGACTGGTAGCTCGACACTAGTGATCACGAGCTTTTTAGCAGCAAAACAACGAGAGAGAAAGAGAGAGAAGCTGCTCGCTTGTGTAGTGTGTGTGCCGCGGCCAGTGATGTGTGTCTGTGTGCGCTGGATCCGTCCAGCTGCCTCCCCCTTCTGTTTTTCTCCTTCTCCTTCATTTCACAGGGAATTTGATAAAGGAATAACTCTTTTTTTGTCTTCTTTTAGAAGAGAGAGAGAGAGGCGAGCAGTGTGTGTGTGCTATAAGATAAGGGTTAAAGGGAGTGTCCATCTGGGCTGGCCCAGGTCTAGAGTGTGTGTGTGTGTGTGCTGCTGGCCCTTATTCAGGACGACCTGACCCACCACCACCACCATTCAATCTCTTCTATATTTCCCATCTCTCTCTCTCTCTCTCTACATAACAGGTTCCTCCCTCCCAACCTGTCCCCTAGGCTTGTTTTATGCACAACGTGCCATCTACGGGACCGGACAGGTTATCACAGCTCATCATCATCAGTACACACACAGAGACGGACCCGTAGGACCCGTATCGGGATCGTCAGTACCCTATAGAAAATGAGACACGTACGCACGCACACACACACCTGACGAAAAAAAGGGCTCCCCCCAAAAAAGGATATCAAAACCGCATTGATAGCGATTGAATTATTAATTGAATTGAATTTGAGGTTTTTTATTTTATTTTATTTTTTCATTTTCTCATGGGATGATCCAATCGGAAACGGATGATGAGAGGGGAAAAACCTGAGGACAAGAAAGAAAAGAAATAATAAGAAAAGATAAAAAAATAAAAGACCAGGTGCTTTTTTCTTGTTGTTGCTGACGTTGAACGCGTTGAGAATGGGGGCAAGATTGGGCGTGGTTTGGGGTAGATGTGGGCGGAGTTGACCCACGATGCTCATGGACGCTTTTGGTCAACCTTGACCGCTCGTATATACAGTCAGTGCTCTGTGTGTGTGTGTAACACACACAGAGAGAGAGAGAGAACAATTAAGGAGGGAGACTGGCTCCCGCTTTATCCAACACGCAGACTCACGACACGCGCATACTGACAACAAAATCATTTGATTTCTATTTTTTTTTCTTTTTGAGCAAAAATAAGGAAAAAAAATGGCCTGAAAATAAGAAAACAGTTTTTTTTTCGGGTGTCTAGCGTATAATATTCTCGCGGGGTCGTGGTGGCAACGGCTCCTCCTCAGCACGCAAGGAAGCGGGCCGGCGCCCCCTACCTACCCAAAGAGAGTTGGGAGCGCACGTCTCTAGAGAGGTGCATACGTCTATTTTACACATAGCAGCAGGAGCAGCCTGATTCAACGTCCATAAAAGGGCAGTTGAAAGGCCAAGAGGACTGAGTCAGTCGGTCACCGACCAACAAGAAACCCACAGAGAACTGGGTCACGACAAGCTCGAAAAAAAACCTCATCTTTATTATTTTCTTTCTTTTCTTTCTCTTTAAAACTCTCGGCTACGTGCGTAGACGCATTCGTAATCATAGGCATGAACTTCCCAGGAAAAAAAATTGAGCGCCAAATCTCTATTCAAACTGCGGTTGGATGGAGAAACAATGACAGATTGAGACAAGAGTTTTTTGTTTTTGTTTTATTTCGACGAATCGACGCTCCACAGGTTGTGCAGCTGCTACTGCCACCTCTTTGGGGTTAAGAGAACAAAGCGGCTGCCAAGAAAATAAAAACAAATTTAATTTGTCTTTTTTTTTTTAAAGGGGGAAAATCAAGTCAAATCAGATGAAACCGGTTTGCGATGTTATATGGCCGGCGACAGGTCGAGTCTCTCTCGCAGACATCCACCAGCGCAATTTGTCCGCAATTTTTTTTATTTTCTTACTTTTTTATATATACTGCACTTATCATCTATTATGTATTCAATCATCGGTTGCCACATTCGCCCTACATGGACCTCATTATTTTATCTGATGTTACGGATTCTTATTTCTTTCCTCCTCCTTTTGGGTGCATGTTTCTTTTTCAACTTTGCTGTGTGTTGCTAGAAAAACCCACGGGGCCGTGATGATGACAAATGCACGTCCGGATGAGAACCCGGAAGAAACCTCAAAGCTACGCGCACCACTTACTCCGGATGATGGAATTAGCCCAATAATATAAATATAACAAGAAAAACCATGAAATATAATAAAATGATATTTCCAAGAAATTCTGAATATAAAACCTGTTTAAAACTTTATGGTTCGATGATATTTTCAATTGACAAAAAAAAAGGAATAAAAAGGGACAACCAGGTATTGGTCAGTCACGGCTCTTCTTTTCAATCGACTATTGCCATATTTGTCATCATCACGAGGACGCTCTTGTCGTCCGTGTCCGAGTTCTATGATGTTTTGAATACATAACGGATATTTGGCTCCCGAACGACGAATAATAAACAATGATATGCACAAGGTAAAAGAAAGAAACAACACAAAAAATCTGCTCGATGGAATAAACTCTACATTTTTATTAACAAATAAATAAAACAACAATCAACGGCTACAGCATTCCCAGAACAAACGGTTATTGCGCACCTTTCAAGTGCTTATGCTAAAAAAAAGGATAAAAATAAATAATTCCATCACATTCACAGATTTAAAAAAAAATACAAATTAATTCACGGCTATTCTTCTATCGTGCATACAAGTAGCTAGTACTACGGTATATAACCATCGGATTGAGCGGCCTTCACCTTGCCCTACATCCTCCCACCGAAAAGTCATCCAGCAAAGTGTTGCTGCTGCCGTAGTATAGAGACGGCCACGGGCTAACACATCTTTTGATAACAATAGAAAAAATTGATGGTAAAAAAACCCCTAGCCCAGTCACATTTTTTGAATTGTTCTGGCTCACGGCTGGAGCAAGAGCAAGATCCTATTTGGAAGAGTTTCTTTATTCCCTATACCGCAGTATTTTTTTATTAGATCTTGCTTCTTCTTCTTCTTCTCTATAATATCAGCCATAAAATAAAAGAAAACTCGATTGGTCAAGAGCGATCCCGTTAACATCGTTTCCTGCCCAAAGAAGCGTCCGTTTATACGTATACGTTGTAGTACGCTCAATGTTTGTTGTCTTTCTCTCCCCACCGACTTAAAAAGCTGATGGATTCAAAATGTCCAAGAACCAACAACACAAAAAAGAAGAAGAAGAAGAGAAGCAGCACGCACCACCTGGAGGCGGTGCCAGTTGAACCCTATTTCACGAAACGGTTGTCCTGATGCACTCCAAACCGCGCGTCTCACATCCTCATTTGCATGCGCAGACGGTTGGGGGAGGGGGGGGGGAGCGGGAAGAGAGGTTTCGTAACAGCCATCAACCTGCTATAGTTATTTCCATCATGGCCCGTAGGCCTATGAAGTCATACGCTCGTTCGCTGTTGACCAGGTCACGCGGGAATAAAAAAAAAGGGGGTGAAAAGGAGGAGGAGGAACGACGACGAGCAACAACAGCTCAGACGAAGAAAGAAGAAAGAAAAAGACTTGAGTCATCCTCGGGGCTTGTCAATATTAACACACACACCCTGTTGACCGCCATCCGTATAACTGTATCTGTATATATACACTATACAGTATCAAAATCTTTCGTGATGTTTTTTTTTTCTTTCTTCGCTCTTCTCTCTCTCTACTTTTTCGAACGATAATATTCAGGCCAACACTTTTAAAATTGTAGAGTTAAAAACATGATGGTCATGTATTTTTTTCTCTTGGCAACAAAGAATGAGGTCCGTACGAAATATGGTCGTCATTATTTAATGCACTTTATTTTCTTCGATCGTGGGAATTGTAGAGTGTACAAGAATTTTCTCCCTTTTTCTTTTGTTTGCTCAAGTAAGCGCTTTGTGTATTAGCGTTTGTATGGGCCGCTATTTGACACAATCGCCAAAATAAAAATTCAATTATTAAATCTCAATTGTTTTTTTTTCTTCTGTGGAATTTTTAGGCTCATAATATTTAATTTCGTACAAATTGAAAAGAGAAACTTGGTTGTTTAATGGAACAATAAGACGACGAGAGATCCTAATTGAACACGACGGAGGAAAGCGACATTTTACAGGCGTGCCAATTCTTTTTTTTAACACCCATTTTGTTATCGATTCACGTTTGTGATAATTGAGCGGGGAATGACGTCACACGACCGCAGTTATTATTATTATTTTTTATATTTTGTTCGACCACAAACCACCGAGGCGCATGTAACGTGCGGGTTAAGCTCGATAGTTTTCACAACTTGATCCGACGTTTTCACCAGTCCATGGGATGTAGTGCACCAGCCAAACAGGCAGGCGAGTGGGTTTTTTTTCTTTCTTCATTCCCCATTGTTGTATAACATCTAGCTTTAAGCAACTCATCGTCATTTCGAGTTTGAGCGCACCATATAACTATCCAGCGTCCCTTCTACTATATACACGAGAATCTAATATAACGCCGTCATCTATATTAAAGTACAGAGCGGAGAGAGATGCAATTGCTTTTGTGGTAGGTTGTTATCAACAGCGAGCCAACCAGCTCGGGTTTTCCTTGTTTTCTTTTTTCTCCTAACGTTCCCAATGACTTGGTCTCTGTTATATTTATAAGTCGGACCCCTCCAGCAGGTTCTTCGTGTGTACAAGCGTTGATTGAATATCAATGTCAGCTGTCAGTGAGTCCGGTATATATCTTTTGGTAATCATAATAATATCAAACGGAGTTAGATTTCCACTCCGCCTTTACCGTTAACCCCAAATGCAACCAGCAACCCGCAGTCAACGGTCGTTGATGTAATAGGCGCGATTCAAATTCAATTACCTATGTCTGATACCATTTATTATGCATTTTTGTTAAAATAAATAACGCTGAATTAGATCGCCAAGACACTCAGGGGAAATAACAGAGCTATTCGGTTACGAAACAAATGCGTCCCACTTGAGTCGGACTTCCTCGGGTTAATATCTTAGACTTGCGACGGAATTACGATTTATACTCAGGTCTGTTTTGAAATGGTGCTATAGCTCAATTGAACATTATTAAATAAGTTGCGACACGAGTAGAGAGAGAGGAGAGAAAATAATTACATACCAAACATGAAAATGAGGCCACTGACTAGTAATACTGACAGCTTGTTTTTTTTTGCGACATATTTTCAATGGATACGAGGACGACAAAAAAATTGAATTCACATGAAACATAGCTAATTTTAAAAAATCTAAATGGAAGAATATAAACAGCGATTTAAAGGACACACGGAATGCTAGTCTGATTTTAAGGATCGAGTCACTGATTTTTGTTGAAACTGGAGGAGATGCAGCATCTCCACCGCCATGCGGATTTTGAAGTTGGTAGAAACTGGTCAGCTGCTCTGCGGGTTGAAATGGCCAAGATATCGGTAGTAGAGGGTGCGGGCCTGGCTGAGGACGCGCTCCAGGTTGTGTTTGCGAACCAGCCGGTCGAAATGCATGGCCATTTCGTTGCTGTCCAAGGATCGGTTGATGATGGAATCGCGGTGTTGAAGCAGCACGGTGAGGCAGAGGAATATAAGAAAGGGATTGCCACATCCCAGCACGTCTGGCGAAGGAAGACTTGGTCTGACACCACTTCTCACGTAGTTGAGATGGGTCGTGGGCTGGCTGGATGTGCCAACAGCAGCGGCAATGGCAGCAGCAGCCTCTGTGGCTTCTTCACAAGAACCAATGACTTCGAAATCCTGCAGGGAACTGTCCTCGAGCGGGCAAGAAGGGGACACACTCGACTGTGCTTCAGGATCCTTTGAATTCATTAACGACGAAAGGGCACTAGATAAATGCTCGACACTGGAAGCGGCCAATGGACTATGCTGCACTTCTTCTTTGACAGACTCGCCATTCGCTTGAGCAGGATCACGGGGAGATTCGGTAAACTCTTTGGGTTTGAAAGGATCGGCGGCAGGAGATTCTAAATGATTGGGACTCATTTTACCATAGGGAGCAAAGACATCGTCCAATTCCGGTTCCATTTTGGCCCGGTCCCAGCTGGGCGAACATAAATACTGACTATCACGACTATTCTTCAAAGTGGAATGCAGGCCGGCTAGACCATCACTGGAGTTAAACGAAAAAGAAGAAGCTGGGGATGAGCTTTGACGACGAAGGCTGCAGACTTTTGTGTAAGGAGACTCTTTTATCCTAGTGGGAAGAGGAATCGGAGCCGAGGCCGTCGGCGCAAGATCGGGAATGCGCTCAAAAAGAGCTAATTTTTATTTAATAAAAAAAAAATAATAATTTCAGTTAACGATCCAGTCGAGAAGAATCGAATGTCCCAGTTACCTAATTCGTCTTGACGAGGGGATTTTGGTAAGGAGCTCCAAGTCACCTCCAACATGCGCAGAGCTTCGTCAAAAGCGAATTCCCGTTTCATCTCGAGCAACAACCAGCGGTAGCAAAACAACAAATCGATAGCCTGGTGGGAGAAAAAAGTTAGCGTTCATCAGCAAAAGATTCTAAAGAAAAATTAATTTTACATTATGTCGCTGAAGGTAGGCGAAGAAAACTGGGTCATGATAGGCGATTGCACAGCACAAGTGGTCGAATCTATTCGAAATCGTTTCTCCCATTACAAAATGTGACTGGGAAATGACGTGCACTTTGAATGATATTACTTTAAAGTCATAGTGGTCCCGGTGATGGAAAAATTCTCTTTGAGTCGTTCCATCAAGGCGGTAAATGCAATGTACGAATGTGCCTCGTTATCCATGACAAAGAGAATGGGACTGGCCACTGCAAGAAAAGTAAAAAGAAGGGACAATCAACGGAAAGGGAAAAAAAAGTTACAATTTCGACTTACTGTCACTCATTCCTTGGCAGTAGCCGGTTGTTGGATGCATGATAGCATAGCTACGATTTCCAAAAAATCCAAAAGATAAGGTGTGCGTTTAAAAAAAAGGTGTGCAAGGATGTGCATTTAAAAAAAAAGATATTTTGATCAAGCTCTTACGTGGTCAAAATGTTAAAGAGTTTTTCGACATTTGGGTTATCGTCTCCTCCACTATAAAACGGGTGTTGTCGATCAGTTCTAAGGACATCTTTTCTAACCATTGAAGTTATGTGTTGCAGCTCCTCCGTCATCTACAAAAGGGAAACAAAAAAATAAAATTTGATTTCGAATTGGATTCAACAAAGAAAATTTTGCCACCTTTTTATTCTTGTAGTAGATCATCCATTCACTTTTCAGCCGCTGGTATTCTTCAGACTTTCTGCACATGTACTTCATCCTTTCACTCCCGTTAAGCCCGTCGGGGTAGACATTTAAAAGGTGTTTCCATACCACGCGCCTAGAACAGACAACGACAAGACCAAATGTCAGTTTTATAGCGACGCTATCAATCAATGCTATTTAATCAACCTGAGACTAGGTTCAAGACCGCCTTGGAAAATTCGTTGTTTGCACTCATCAGCCTTGACCAAAGTTCCCACTCCGTCACGGAAATCAGTAAATTCGGCATCAGTCAGAGGGGAAGTTGTTGCACCGACAGCAAATTCACCCGAGCTACCATTTAGATTTAAAGCTTGCTGCATAAGATTAATCGTTTTCCCTACCTGCAAAATCAATACAACCCAATAATAAACTCCGCTCAAAATTAAATTGAATAGAGATTTACTTTGGTCATAATCTTTGTTTGTATCGAAGGATCACTGCGGACTTCTTTGGGTTGAACGACTTTACAATCCGTCAATGGAATGTTAACAAGATCCCATTCTTCAACATGTTCCAAAGGTATGGGGTCAATTCTCAGACATAAACAGGGGTCGGCAGCCCTAAAAACAAAACATGTAAGAAAGTTTTAAATGGGAACGGAGCAAATATTTCGATAGAAAATTCAGGCAAACCTTTCGAACGCGGCTTCCAAGTCCCAGTCCGAGAGCAACTGAAGGAATATCTCTTGCCCACTGGGATCCTCGAAGCGATATTGAATTAGAAAATCAGATTTGATGTCAAACGCTCTGGAAATTAAGCTGTGAAGTGTTTCGAAATTAGTCAATTGCGGATCCAGACTGAATCGTCGATATTCAGGAACAACATGTCCGTCCACCCTCTGAAAAAATTAAATGAAACTATTGTTAAACAGATTCTTATCAGATAATGTAGATAAATAGTTTACAAACTTTTGAGTGTGAGCTGAATGAGGCCTTGACTCTCACAGGATCCCCCCATTTTCGTTGATTAAATAGAGGATACATCCCAGCTCTTGGTAGTGGATCAAGCCATGATCAATTATTCCTTCACGTGTGCATTTAGGTTGTTGGTCAAAAATCTTTTTTTGTTCTTTCACCAAAAGCCAGCAAGCATCTACATAGAACACAACAGGTAAGACTGTGTACTGAATGTAGCCATTATGCAATTCAACGGTTATAAATATTTCAAGGAAAAATGGTGTGGTTTCCTGTTAGTACAAGCAATTCAAATTAAAACCACAAGGTATTCACCCCACACAATAGAAGTAAACAAGATAGGACACAATAAAATAAAACAGGTTTCTAGTGATTAATAGACTGAAGTAAATACATTTGTGTTCAAGGTATTCTTAAAATTTAAAGTAATCAGATTCATACTCTTGGTCTCATTTGTGTCTCTCCCCAATGAATCATAACAACCACAGTGGCTTGTACATTAGAACACTTTTTGGAAAGCGGTAATCATTGGACTATACTCACAAAAGGTATTGTGTGATATTTACCCGAAATTTAAAGAACACAAGCAACCAAAATCATCGTAGAAAAAATGATTTGTAACAAACATTTCGTTGGCTGTTGATAGAATTACCGTTTCAGTTCCCTGGTAGGACTTACATGAAAAATCACGAGAAAACGGATGATCACGAGAAAAAAAGCTTATGACGTGTTTTAAGTCTACAACATGTTACGATTTTATGAGTAGATAGGAGTCGCAGGAGTCGGTAACTTCGTGAATTTAGTGAGAGGATGAGGAACAGCTGTGTACTAACTCTGAAGCCACCTGTCGGGCAACATACACACTGCAACACGTTCGAATTTCTGATTCTGAGTACGGAATTTGAAAATTGTCTTTTTTTCTAATGTTTAACAACAAATTGAAAGATTTTATTTTTTACTGATCCTTCAGTTTGCGTGATTTTATATTTTTTTTAAAACTTTTTTAAAATTCTTTTCATCTTTTACTTCCCATTTTTTCCGTAGCCAAAGGATAAAGCTAGTGATGTTTCGTTATAACGATGACGGATAACGTGAAAAGTCCGTTAACGGACCTTTTTGGGTGTTCGTTAACTTAACGGATAACGCTAACGTCTGGAAAAAACACTAACAAAACATCACTAGATAAAGCCATGGATAAAGCTGGTAAATCAGGAGCCTTAAATCGAAGCGAACGCAACGGAGCAGTTTCACATCTGACGTTGCCAGATCTGGAAATCTCATTTGTGTCCAAAATGGCCAATCAGCGTACAGCCAGAGCTATAGGGCTCTTTCGGATCTGTTTTCTTTTGCCGTTTTATCTGGCAACACAGCATGGCTCCGTTCCTTGGTAGCGCGAGAACGGGGAGAAGAGGGAGAATGGGACGGAAAAAAGGGGTTTTTTCGGTGCGGTTGAGTGGGATATTGCTTATTAAGGATGCTCAGGGTTCTGAAAAACTGAATTTTAAGTACTATTGCGCCACTGTGTAGTTTTTGCGTCCGTTTAGACAAGGCCTTTGCCGTGACTGGCATAGACTTCGCCGGGTCATTTACCATCCGTGGTCTACCTGGCCAGTCGGAATCAAAAGCCTACATTTGCCTCTTCACCTGTACCACTTCCGGTGCCATTATCTCGAGCTCGTAGAGGACCTCTCCACAGCTAATTTCATTTTAGCATTCCGCAATTTCATCTCTCATCACTTTAAGCCCAAGATAGTGATTTCGGACAACGCCACTACCTTCGAGAGTGCCACCCGCGTCCTCAAGAAGCTCTACGACAATCCAGAAGTAACAACATATTTTTCTGATTGTCAAATTGAATGGCCCTTCATACCAAAGCGTGCACCGTGGTACGGTGGGTTTTGGGAACGTCAAGTTGGACTCACAAAAGACGCCCTCAACAAGATGCTAGGACGAACGAAGCTCAAGTTCAACGTATTCCGGACCGTCATTGCTGAGATTGAGGCCATTTTAAACGACTGACCCTTAACGTACGTATCATCGTATCTTAAGGAGCTTCAAGCGCTCACACCCTCTCATCTTCTCTATGGGGATCGTTTGACGTCTCTTCCGTACGACCCGTCTATGGAAGACTTCTTTTGGATCCTACTTTTAGCGAGAAACCCTCTCACCTCCTGGATATCTTTTCTCGTCTTAAAAAGATCCTGAATTCATTTGGGAAACGCTGGCAAAAGGAATACTTGACTAGTCTTCGTGAAAGACACAATGTGTCTAACAAACGATTCGAATTCACCGTCAAAATTGGCGATGTAGTTTTCGTCCACAACGAGGGCCCAAGACTGGAATGGAAATTAGGTGTAATCGAAAAGCTAATCATCAGCCCAGATGGGGAATTCAGAGCTGCCGAGATCCGCACAGCTGGAGGGAAAACCACCCGCCCGATCTCAAAACTCTACCCCTTGGAATTTTCTGAAACCATCGAGATTTCAAGCCCTTCAACCCAGCCTGATTCAAATGTTCCTGTTCCAGCAGTAAAGCTGTTCCATTGCAGCAAAGGAGCGGATTCGGAACATGGCAGAAGAGTTTAAAGCTTCCGGGCCGGGAGTATGTCGGAAACATTATTTCCCTCCCAAATTCATGTTGCAACGTTGCACCCCCCCCCTCCAATTTTTTGCTACCCATTCTCATCCCCTAATTGCTAGAGCCCCCCTTACTTTGTTCTAGAAAGACAGAACACGTCCCGCTCTCTCACAAACTGAACGTTGGCTCTTTCACTCTCTTGCGTCTAATCTCTCATTCCTTTTCTAAGTTTAATTCCCCAATGTATTCTGTCTTTGCAATACAAGATCGAAACAGAGTCGTAATTTTCTCGATATTTTGCTTTAAAATAATTTTCTTGCGTATTCTCGCCTAAAATTAAAGATCAATCATGAAACCTACAAATTCATAAATTCTTTGGTAGGAAATGTCTTGCCTGCTTTTTCACCAGCCTTTTTTCTCAATTAAGGCTAACTGCCTTTTTTGGCCTCCTTTCCTTTTTCAAGATCGTAATCTTGATCAGGGATGGGCAATGGATAAATTATTTTATGCGCATTTTGTATTTTGTCAACAAGCCAACTATGCAAATTTTGCATGACAATTTCAACTAGCAGGCCTATGAAATAAGACAATATGTGAGAAGAGACGGTTACATGTGTGATGTGACTAACCAAACTTTGTTGAGAAATGAACTCGAAAAATGACACTCAGCAGCAGACGACCATATGAGCCATCACACACAGCGCAGCAGCTCTCCGTCGTCCTATAATTTTGGCCAAGCAGTTGGTGTTCTCCATCAGGTCCCTTTAACTACGAGCCTTAATTTTCGTAAATAAGGGCTAACTGCCTTTTTTTGGCCTCCTTTTCTTTGACAGGATTGTAACCCTGATCAGGGATGACCAATATAGTCCTTTGATGTGCACTTGTAGTCGTCCAGAATAAATGCTTTTCCACGATATTTTCAACACCAGCTCATCTAAATTAAAATTGTGAACATAATGAAATAACCTCGGAAACAACTTATTCGAACACGAAAACAATGAAACTTTCCTTTGTGACCAGCTACTGTTCCATTCAAGAAGGATTATTGTAAGAGGAGGAAGAAGACAATCTTAATGAATTAAAACAAGAAAAACAATCAACTGGTTGTGATGGAAATTACATTCCCCCAGACAACGAAGAGGTTGTCCCTATTGAGGAATAAATAAAAGCCATCGATCAACTTCCTAAGGAAGCAGTTAAACGAAGTTGCCTTAAGTGGAGAACTAATTGTTGGAAGAACTTATCACTATGATGAGAAATTTTATCACAACCATACAGATTCTTTTTCTAATTTAATCTTATATAATAGAAGATTCCACGAAAAATAATAAACTGCTGGATATCGCAAATATTGAGCGTGCGTTTAGCACAGCAATTGACATTTTGTGTTTGAAAAATGTAATGTTCATATCTTGGGTATGGTTTCCGAGTCCAACAAGGGAAAAAAAATTATTTTTTTTTATTTCATTTGAATTTTTAAAAATATTTACTGTTTCATTTGGATTTCCCGATTATTATTATGATTTATTGATTTGATTTTAAATTAATTTGATGGGTTACCATTTGGGTGGATTTTATTTTAAAAGTACCAAATCCAATACACGGTCTAATTAATGACATTAAAAATTATTTTAATCCACCAACGCCAAAGATTGGTTAATAATTCTTGTATTGTGTGTGTAGTGCGTGTTGAATGGTTAAAAAATATTCAAGTAGGCAA
This sequence comes from Daphnia pulex, assembly GCF_021134715.1. NCBI lineage: Eukaryota > Metazoa > Arthropoda > Branchiopoda > Diplostraca > Daphniidae > Daphnia > Daphnia pulex. Next base: position 1,922,074 of record NC_060021.1, on the reverse strand, counting down.
CTGGAGAAACCAAAAACTTTGACAACCATGCCATTTCAACAAAGATATAAAATGAGTCGTTATTGGTATAGCAGGTTTACATGATGCTTGAATGTTTTTAGTGAAGCTACTGGACCTTTATTATAATTTTTCTTTTTTTTTTGTTGTTAGGTCCATTAAAGAGACATTTTCAACTTCGGATATTATTCTAAAAATTTGAACGAGCGTGCCTAGCACTTCTTCTTCTGGCCTTAGAAGGTTTCAAATCAAAAAACAGAAGTTGAACAAATGGGCCATGAATCCCACTGTCGTTCATCAACTAGGGAAATAAGTTCAAGAACACTGAAAATGAACAAAGAGAAATGATATTGCCATTAACCTTTCCAAACTGATAAAACACAGTGAAAGTAGTTTTGGACAGTGTTGCCGAGCAGAGAATTTGAATAGCCAAAAGTAGGACAAAAAGTGAATGTACTTAAACTAGGTTTTTATTAATTTATTTTTGGGGGTATTTTAAATTTAAGATTTTGTTCATCTGATCGTTTTCTTCGATTGATTGGTAACATTTCCATGTATGTTAAATGTTACTTAAAGTATCTTTATTAATTATTCCATTGCAATTTTTATTACTTTGTTTACTTCTGGGATCCCCCACTCCAAAAGTGAATTTTGTTGCCCATTCATTATATGTTTTCAATAAGTAGGATAGAAGAATGGCTGAAAAGAATATATTTTTGTGAAAAACATTTGACGAAATATAGCAGAGTATGCAGTTAACATTTGGTTTCAGGTAACTTGCGTTATTTTAATTACCCATTGATATGATAAGTAACAACCATATTTTTTATTATTTCCCCTTAAAGGTAAACTACTATTTATATGTTTTTAACTAAAGATGTGGACTGGAGACCAACACGTAACCTTGTTAAAAATTTCATTGGAATGGCCATAATTGCAACAAGAAAAAATCGCTCTCTAAGAAGTAAGAAAAAGGTAATTTACTACGATGAGAGAAGAGGGTAAATTATTCATGAAAATTATTTCAGTTGTGGTATGACTTGACACATTTAATCATATTTTGCAATGTGTATAATATATGTCAGTGTGTAGAACTGAATTAACTGAGATTCCTGTGCTTATTCCGTCTGTAATGTTACTCCATAATTTACTTTTATAATGGCTTGTTGTTAGGACTTTAATTTTGTCTATCTTGTGAACACTTGAATTTATCAAAAAATGATTCCATCTAAGGATTCAGTTTTATCAGTGAAGTAACACTGTTACTTCACTGAGTGTGTTACTGTTCGAACTGTTCAGGTCAAACAGGTCGGTCAATGGATGAGGGAGCTGCACTTTTTTTGTTCAGGGATTTTTCTATTTTCAATGTAGCACAAGGATTTGACTCCAATTTAGGAGTAAAGAGTTTTCCTGTGGTTATTGGTTTATTTCGACACTATACAACAATAGTCCAACATTTGAACACCTAAAGTCATAAAGCATAATCTAAATGAAAACACTCAAAATTAATAATTAACATTAACGATTACCCATTTGGAAAATAACTAAAATTTATTCTTTTCAGCCATTTTTGTAATCTACATTTTGAAACCCCAAATAACAGATGCGCAACAAAATTATATCTCAACAACATTAAATCACATCATTTACAAACATATTTTAAATATCTGTTACCACAGCCAAGCACAAGACATGTCAGATTTGAAATTCTAGAATCAAAACAACCCAATTAAAGTTAAAATAAAACAATGAATAGATACTAACAGAAACATTTACCATACATGAAAATGTTGCCAATTAATCGATGAATTCGATCAATGAAACATACTAAATTTGAGAGTTTAAAAAATTATAAAAAATAGAGGGACAAAGATTTTAAATGGGAATTAACATGGGAGAAAATAGTTAGAACACAAGATGTCCGATTTCTGCGATGGCCGGATTGAAAAATCCAGACTTTACGCATTGTGCAAAAAGGTTTTTTCATTGGAAATTTTATTTTTGAAATTTTTCCAAGGCTATTTTTTGGTCAAAGTTCTGAAATTCGTCCATGCGACGAAGACGGGTGAGTTTTCTTGGAGTTTGTTGTCGCAAGTAGCTGGGGAGACACAGGTATGAATTTATAGGTTCGTTACTGATTATATGCTTTATTTTTCATTTTTGGTCTTTACCGTCTATACATGAAAAGAAAGATGGGGTCCCATCCTTTTGTCAATAAATTACAGATAAGTACTTGGTGTTGATTTGGTTCTGTGATCTTTGTATACCCAATTCAGGAAACGAGAATTTTTATTAAGTTTGTAAGAAATTTCTTAGTATTAACAAATATTATTCAATATTTCGTTTTTGAAGTTTTGTCAGTATTTCTTATCGATAATTTCAAAAGGGACATTGATGAAGCAAATACATGGAATTTGGAGCCGTTCGATTCTTATCAGGTCATAAAAACTCATACGGACGGTTCAGCCCAAAATATGTTGCAAGAAATGATGGTAAAAATTCTTCGCCACCTTCGACAACTTTACATCCAAAGACCTGAAAAACGATTTCAGGCTTCTACTTAGATTAGCAATTATGCTTTTCCCATTGAATATCAGTTGTTTGATTAGTTGAACTTCATAAGTGATAGAGCTATATGGATCGATTGATCATATATTTCGACATTATCGAGATTGAATACAGCATTGATCACGAAATGGCAATTGAACGGCAACTCTATCCTGAATTGCTGTTTGATTTGTGGAAAATAGTAATTGGTTATTCTGGTTTAAAAAGAAATGATTAAGCTTTGCAATGCAAATGCAATCCCATTAGTTATATACCTCTGTGAATCACAAAAGCTTTCCATAGGATTCAAACATTCACATGCTCTTTATTCTCAACTTGTGATAAATCTGATGCAGGTCATCTTCACTCAGTTGATTGACAGAAATATTAACTTGGGTATATTAAAAAGAAAAGAAATTATTTTGCAATACACATTTAGTCACATTTCTCAAATTACTCTGTGAATCAGAATTTTTTCTATTTGATTCAAATGTGCATGTTCCGTATTGCTAAAATCAACTCGGACTGCCAAATCCGACTGCAGTACAGAAATTATTTAAAACCGGGCCAAAGTTGGCTAACATTCAAATAAAAAGATTTCAGAGCAGAAGAAACATTTTTCGCGCCATATTTATAGAAATTTATTGAGCAGCGCTAATGAAATTACTTTATAATCAGTTTAAATTCATAAATTGGCTGTGTATTTGACGTTAATCTTGCAACTTCATTCTGTCAACAAACGTCTGTCTTAAAAAGTAAAGTTGACAAAAAAAGAAGGAAATCCTCAATTTATGGTTGATTGATGGAAATAACAATTGTGCGTGTCCAGATCATGCCTTTTCTAGTATCACAGCTATTAATCATCCTGAATGGCTGAATCTTTTGCCAAAAAAGAGTTCCCCTTCCTATTCCCTTCCCCATTGTGTTGCCGAAGGTCGCGACTAGCAGATTTTTCTCCACATTTCCACAGCTTATTTTCACGCTTTCCAATATTCTTGAGTTTTGTGATGGTTTAGAAATGTTTCACAGTCTTTTTATTATGTTTTCTGAAGTGGCGTAGATGGCTTATTCAAATTTCTTGAAAATTACTTCCCAAAGATTCCTGCGTAACTTCGCTTGAGAGAAACGTTTATCTACAGCTGCTAACACATGAAAGAGACACAATCTCAGAAATACAGAAGTGAAAATCTCCTGAACTTTTTATTCATCTCTTTACAGTCTTCTGTAAGGACTACTTTCGTGTGGATGATGTCATTGTGCTAGATTTTAAATTGCGGTTAAATTTTTAATCGTTTCTTTCTATTTTAATGTCTATATTCTAATTTTTAATGTCTCTTGTCTTGATGCTTATTTTCGTTTCTTCTCGCAAACACATGTATTAGCATATAGGTTTGCCAATGACAAAATCGTCTTCGACTAAAATGGTGTTTACTGGCATGCCTGTTTTGGTCACCTTGTAAGTCCCATCGATCTCTACCAAATCACCGAATTTTGGAATAACTCGCGCTGTATCTTCGTTCAGGATGACAATTTGAGCTACTTCGTTGTTTTCGTCATGAACAACTTTAACGACACTGCCAGGTGTATCACGGTTCACAGACAACGTTTAGTATATCCACGGCGTTCTTCCATTCGTCTCGTGGAAGTATTGAATTCACAAAGGTAAGTGAACTTGCTGATCAGCATAAATACATATTGTGAACTTACCAATGACTTTCCGCTTGATATTTTGCACTGATTTAGGCTTCAGAACTACGTGATATTCGTCGTATACACGCTAACGAACTTTTGACGGAATTCTTCCGTCCCGCGTTGCATCTGTTATATACTGTAGAGCAGCAGGATCCCAAATTCTAGGAGATAACAATTTGGTAGCTTACCGAACAACTGTTGGTAAACAAAAAAGATTGTTATTTCATACTTCTTTTCCCCGCAGGTAGGATCAAGCTCCTCAGAGACTTGATAATTGGCATGTTTTAGATTGAACGACGGTACTTCGTACTTCTTTTCCCTCACATTCAAAGACACGTACCACGTATATATGGACAGTTACACACATATGCTTTTTGGTCAGGGTGCAAGCCTTTTGAGTGGTTTAGATAGACCCCATGATGTGAACAAAGATTTTTTACAGATTGATATTTCCACAGTTAACTACTAATCTTCTGTGACCCTGACTAGTTAGCATATTTAGTTTTCGTCAAATAAAATTATGATTGGATTATATTTACTTCGTGTCGACCACTAGAGGGATACCTCTGGTGGTAAGACCTACGAACACAGAGACAATATAAGGCAGTTCTTACCTCACGCTTGAGACTACAACAGTAATACTTTCTTCTTCTTTTTTCTTCTTACTTCGTCGACCGGATTTGACTTTTACGTTGGTTCACGTCACAGAACATGCAAGATGTTGCTTCTATAGGAAAATGAGAATTATTTTTTTATTTGTTAAAATTTCATATAAATTACCTTCACACATGCCGGTAAGATAGCATTTGGCTCCCTCAAATTCCGGTGGAGGTCTAATCAATGCTGGCGAAGATGCACGCAAAATCTGGGGCAGTGCAGCGCCAATTAATGCAGGAGCTGGAGCTGGAGCAGTAGGACCAGGGGGGCGGATATTTTTCGGTCTGGCTCCCCCAAATTCCGGCGGAGGTCTAATCAATGCTGGAAAAGATGCACGCCAAATCTGGGGCAGTGCAGTGCCAATTGATGCAGGAGCTGGAGCTGGAGCAGCATGACCAGGGGGACGGATTATTTTTGGCCGTGTTTCGCCGTCCGTCTCTTCAACGATATAGAAGAGTTGTTACGTTCCTTCCACGCATCAATGGTTGGCTGCGAATGCGATGGAAAGGTTTTTAAACATACAGTTCCCCTTTCTTCAACATTTCGTCACCAGAGAACATGGTGAAATTCAGTAGGTACACCCGTATTTGTAAATATCCGCTATCCTTTCCTGTTACGATCCGTATTTACTCCATCTTCCATTTTTGTAACGATTTCGACGTCAGAGGACATGCATATTACACGGCTTGGGTCGATACCAACTCTTCGTAGATGGCACAGATTGCGAACCTACATAACATAAAGGGACATGTGTGAGTTGTAGTTGTAATAAATGTTAATTAAATAAAAATTTAATTGACAGTGTTTTGCAGTACTTACATTATTGGAAAGTTTTCCAGTTAAGTCCCCAGGAGTGGATAAGTATACAAACATGGATGACTTGTAAGAGTTGTAAAAAAAATATTGGCGTTGTTTGCTCGAAGTCACATAGAGTTCTGTTTCTCCGTTGTTTAAAGTGTTGTAACAATCTGAAACATTTGCTAAAATTGAGACGTTATGCCCAATTTCCTGCACGATGTGGATTTCGTAATCCAATTTGGTTTTTTTCCTTTAGATAATCTAGGATTTTTCTAAAAAGAAAAGTTTGGTTAAAATTTGATGAAATATTAACTTTACAATTTGTTTACTGTTGATTTTCGCGTACTGTGTCTCTTAGCTTTTCGAACACAGATTGTGGAATTGTGCATACCCAGTCTCCATGAAATAAATGAGGGAAAGTTTTCATTTCGTTTTAATGTGTTCCAGAGGACCAAATTCCCCGAAGATAACCTCTAAATCGTGCTTAGAAACAGATGGTTCCAAATCCTGAAGGAGCAATTTCGAATGAAAGAAACAATTTAAATCAGCAACGTGAAAAAAACAAAACAAAATTACTTACTTTTTTTCAAATCGTTTCTCTCAATTTCATCCTCCAAGTTTGGTTTAGCCATCGCCAAATCCTCTTTCATGACCCAGTCTTGCCGTGCGATCAATTTTTTTGAGTTTGATCAAAATCAAACTCATCGACGATGAGTTGATCGCGCGATCAACAATGAATTAAGTATAAAGACAATAGGGCTACACAAAAAATAGCAACGGGAAACTTACTTATACATCTTCATGATGGTTGGAAACTGTTTAAGATCATCTAGATTTACGCACATCTTAAGGAACGTATCAACTTCGTCAATTACGTTTGATTTTGAATTCCGTTTGGTAATTGAGGCAAAAAAATCCTTCGCGCGTCTCTGTCTCTTCTCCGGACTTGGATCTGTTATGGAAGAGGAGGTCCCGTCATTTGAATCGTCGGAACTATAAAGAACAAACATATTTTATTAAATATAATTTACGTCAGATTATAACTCTTTATAGAACTTACGATTCAGACACGTTTTGTCCTTGAAACCGGGCAAATTTCCCTTTGAGCAAAGTTTTTGCGCGAGGAATATCTTCTTCATTATCTAACCAAGAAAATTTGAAAAAAGGATTGGTAATGGTGAAGAAACGCAGTTCATTGTCTGAGAACATGTGTTGAAATCTAGAATTACTGTAAAAATATATTATTAATCTATTCAACTGTTTTAATCTCTTCAACAAATATTACCTAGCAGAGATAGCGTCAAGCAGTCCGGTGATTAGGGAATAATTGACGCATCGTCTTGAAGTAAAACCAGTTTTTTTAAAGAGAAATTGTAGGAAGTAGATAGCCCAAGCCGATATTGTTCTCGCCTTGCAACACGTCTAAGGCATCAGTGATGTATCGCATTATTCTTGTGTATTCCTTCATGAATTGCTCCTCGTTAGGGGTGAAAGGAGTGATACGTAGCTCATAAAACACTCTCTTCATGCCACGATTCTTCTTTCTCAGTTATCGTTCAATGCAGCGTATAGCGTAATATTCAGAGTTCCATCTAGTTTTGTTCTTTTGAATGAAAAGTTGTCTAATGTGTTGCTTTATAATGTCAGAATTTAGAGAGCTTGATGTTTGTTTATTCAGCAACAGCTGAACTTTATGTAAAGTCGAACTTCTCAATTCTTGAAATGTGGGATCTGGAATCTTTAGTATGTCAGCCTGGGCTATTAGACTCAACAGATGACAGGCACATTTGCGGTGCATAGGTAGAGTAGGATTCACAGCGTTAAAGACATTTTCTTGTCTGATTCTTGCGTCCAGAATTTCCCCAAGATCCAAATATAACATGTCTTCTAGATTGTTCCAAGGCATCTTCTTCTTCTTCATAATTTGGGACATGAGATGCATCCCCTCTCGCCCATAACGCCTTTAAAAAATTAGAACCACTATCCGTTGTTGCCCCACGCAGTTTGTCGACAACTTCAAATTCCTTGTGTAGATCTGCAATCATGGTGGTCAAAACATCATAAGTATGACGCCCTTTTATCCGTCGTATGGCGAGACAGGCACTTATTCGTGTTAAGGATTCGCGGTCAAACCAATGAATAGTCTCCCCGAGATACGATTTTCTTCTACTAGTCCAGGCATCAATGATCGATGCTTCATTTGTACATTCGCTAAGGCAATCAATTAGCTGTAACCTTCTTTCATTGCATAAAGTCTCCAGTCTCTTTTTTTAAAAAAACTTCGTCCGTGTAAAACTAGATTCGGGGCTAGATTATGAACTAGTTGCTGGAAACCAGGCTTCTCGACGGTATATATAGTGTTACGGAACGGAGAGAAATAACTAAAAGGGGGAATTATCCGACACAACTATCTCGACGGTATATATAGGTAACACGTCAACAATGAGGAAATTCTAAAAAGAAATATTTACATTAATGAAAGAAATACATTACAGTCTATATTCAATGAATTAATTACCAAGACCCAACTATCAAGGTCTTCTTGTGAAATCATGACACGTCTATTTACTGAAGTGGCTGTGTTGTTGAGAGTTGTCGAATTATCTAGTAGTTTTACAGCATCTTCCCAAAGTTTTGTATGTACAAGCTGGTTACCAGGATCATGATTCTGGAAGGTTGTTAGGAAAAGTTATTGTGCGAGTCTGATAGGAAAATATGTAAATAAAATATGTAAGAAAATAACACCCACCAAGAAATGCAATGTTCGCTTTGCATTGTGTCGCGAATTATGATACACCGCAAGTGGTTTATCAGAACAATCCTTTTTCTTTTTTGAGACGCAGCCTGGATGTAGACACCGATATACACTGGTATTTTTGCCAGGCACGTCTTCTACACATGTAAAGAATTCAGCAGGTATAGCTAATTTATTTACAGGATTAGAATTGGTGCTACAAATACAAATAAAAAGTAAATCAAACACAATTAATTTGATGGTTAGATGAGAAATTTTTACCTAGTATTGCTTTGCGAAACATGACTCGTGTTTGGATCTGCATTCTCATCAAAATCGCCATCATCATCCCCCTCTGACATAGTAATTCTTAGACTGCTTCACTTACGAAAATTATAATTTAATGATAACAATAACTAAACTTATGAAACTAATTTGAATTACTTTTCAAAAAACCTTGATCGGGTGACACTCGAATGACTTGACAGTTGACACTATCACTAGTTGTCCGGATTTAAGAAGATTTAAGAAATGGGAAGAGGATACATGACCGTAAAAAAATTTCGTCGTTGACAAGTTGGGATAATTTTAGAATCATGTCTCGGGGGAGGGGTTTTTTCTTCACGTTCAGAAATTAATTATTTTTTTATTATTTTTATACCGTTTCATAATCACCCCCTCACATAGGGTGATTTATCCATCCTATGTCCGTACAATCAGACAGACACACGCACCCGATTTCCCCTCATCGATAAAGTCAAATGAAAATATAAATGAATATTGAGGACAAAATGGGGAACACACAGTTATAAATATCCAGTTACGTTATTTTTTTTAATGTTGCAGTTAATGATAAGTGTAAATCACTCCCCCGAAAGCTTCATTTCTTTGCACATAAATTCACTTGGCTGACGAACTGGCTGACATTAACATCATTTGCGTTGGTATCATTTTTGAATGTTAGCAAATCGCACGACATTTTAACGGGGGTGTGACAACATCTTCAGTGTCTCATGCTGAAATTCTTTTTCGTACAATTCGGACTTCTTTTTTAATTTTTTTAGATCTGGGCCGAGATGGGCCGAGATGGGGGAAATGAATGTGGGCTGTGGGGGAAATGAATGTGGGCCGAGATCTGGGCCGAGATGGGCCGAGATCTTGGACGAAATGGGGAAAGATGATTTTGGGCAAAGAAAGGAGGAGATGGCAAAAATGAATTTGGGCCGAATTCTTGGACGAGAATGACAAATTGTGAAAATTGAACACTCCGAATAGCGAGGCCCTCGCAAAATGTCCAAAACTCAGCGCAGTCAAACTGGGAGCCGTTGTCCGACATTTTTACTTACGGAACGCCGAAGTCACTAAAAATTCTCTCGATCTCGGCGATCACGGACGAAGACGACAAAATGCGAAATGGAACGCAAGCTGGCCACTTCCTATAGGCGTCGACCACCAGATGTAGTTGGCAGTACTTGTTGGCAATTCAATACCTTTTGCATGAGAAGAAATTCTCGATAATTGTTTAGTTGTTTTTCATTGGGAGAGTCAATGATGAAAATATTAATGAATTGTTCATAAGAGGATAGAAGGAAATTTTTTTGTGTTTTTGGAGGGTCTTGTCGGAAAGGTAAAGTACAAAATATGACATTTTTTACCAAAAAACTGAAAAAAGGCTAAATTAAAAACTGCAGTCAGTGTCAGAATCTGCAGAGTGTTTAAAAATTTAAGAAATTGTTAAGCTGTACAATACAAATGCATTACAATTTGTCAAATAACTTCGTGGATCAGAAATTGTTTCTCATTTGATTCAAATGGGTTTCATGTTGCTGTTTTCAACTCAGTCTGCGACTTACTAGTTGTTGAACAGCAAATAATTTTAAGAAGGAAATTTCGTAACATTACTCAAGAATGTTTTTGAATAGCAGATGAATTTAATGTTCCACCTTTCTTGGGGATAGAAATTTTGGACAAGTGTTATTACCTTTAATACATCAGCTTCATCACATTATATAGATACAACAGCCTAAATATTTTTTTTGTTCCGGTATAATCAATTTAAATATATTTTTTTTTCGACTGAAAAACTTTGCTGTTTTCGTCTTCTTATATGGATGAAGTAAAAATGAAACATTGATTTGTCACTTAGTTCAGTTTTACTAGCTGGAATTGGACATTTACAATCAAAATCTTGAGAAATTCCAGTTATGAAATCCAAAACCCCTCTTCTTCTTTCCTAATTATTGCACGATATTATTAAACCTTGGTTTGCGGGATAACGACGAGAAATTGAGTTACTTCTCCGGCCAGCAAAAGGGGCAGATTAGAACCTGATAGAGAATGCATGGAGGAATGTTGTTAAAGATTCGGATTTTTTTTTGCACCCAACTTCGGATGAAGTTTTCGAAAGGGCTTGTTCAATTTAAAAAACGTATAGTGACCATCCAAATTACTGGAGAAAACTAGCCAATTCCATGGTTACTAGACTTCGACATGTTTAGATAATAACGGAGTTTTGACAACTATTAATATACATTTACTCCTGTCTTAATTTAAAAATGTGTTCCTTCAATACAGGTATTTAAAGTTGATTGAAGACCGTTGAAGACAAACCATTTGAACAAAAAAACCGCGATCGAAAAGCTTGAGGAAATTGAGCTCCAAGCGTGCATTTGTGGATGTTTTGAGGTTAATTTTCTGTGATTTTAAAACTTTTGTTCTAAGATTTAACATATAATACCTGAAGAGAAACTTTGTGTGTTCAAGCGCACTTACTAATTATATTTTTTGTGTATCATACATTTTCTGAAATTGCAGTGAATTCAGATTAAGTGTGTGTTTTACTAGTTTTGTGTCTTGGACGAACGAAAATTGTAATTCTCTTGTGATTCCCAATTTTTTGTCAAAAGGTGTGGTTGCTAATTCTTTTCTAGAACAAAACTTTTCGTTACCTGAAAATCAAACCAAGAAAACATTACCCGAACTATTTGAACCCAAAATTAATTTGGATTTACTATAACGTTATGGTTTTTTTTACTCTTTTCAGTATGTTTTGCATATTGTAAAAAAAATTTAGTAATAAATTCACTGTTGGTATTAATGTAATTCGAAAATATATTGCCAAATCAAAAAAGACCACTTCAACAATAACATCGATCCATGACTGTTATCCCACACGAATATTTGTTCGTCGTTGGGAGGCACACTGGGAGGCACACAAAGACTATTCGGTCAATTTTCCAGTTTCGTCATACGTCACCGTCGGTCCATCAAAGTTGACCACGTACTCGCTTAACGGTAAATCGCTGTATCATAACGGATGTCTCTAAATGAAAAATTCATTTCCGGTTTTTTAGTGGCAGGGATAGGTGATTTGGCTCGTTCACGGGCCGGGGTATAAGAAACCGTAGACGTTTCATAAACTACTCTAGTATTTCCAAATCCAGTTAAAATCCACACGATCCACCTTTGTTCACCTGATGTTACGTAGTTCGAATTCAAGCTGGATGTGAATGCAATTCTTTCGTTTCGCACCCAATGTCTTTTGTCATCAATTCCGTCTGTGTGGAAACTGCTCCCTCCAAATCCGATTCACATCTAACATCTTTGGAAATTGGGTTTTTGGCGGCCACTAGCTCTTTTCGCAGTTTTGTCTTCCGGTTTTCGAAGAATCAATCAAAAGTTCAATGGCTACACTAGCCGCAGTTTAATCCTTCGTAAGTTGTTAGCAAAATTTAAAAATATCCCATCTAATGTTGTTGCACGATGTTGTACCAAACTGCAACAGTTGCTTCGGTCCCAGCACTATTGATACCATAAAAAAATAAAAATTGTCTTTATCTTACGTTCAATGGTGCTAAGGTGCCATTCTTGTTTTTACTGAACGCAGGTCTTGTCAATTCATTATTTTTAACGAGCTATTAAATACCTGATAATCAATAATGTCAAGTGTCACATTAAAAAACAAATTTATGAAACCACAAGTTTTTGCAAAAACATTATTAAAACAATTTTTTGTCAGCTCGGGTGCTATTAATATAATTTTCTTTTTCGTTGAATGTATTTGAAAGTAAAATGCACGAAATACCAAACGTTTCTCACAGAATAAAAACAAATTAATTGAAATAACCTAGGATACGACTCGTGTTATTTCCGACAACTTGTTTCCACCATGCAAATTTTTTGAAACCTTTCAATACTTTTGAAACGGAATGTCGTCTTTACAGCTTTGGATAGTTTCAAAAAGTCTTTGTCAAATCTGTTTCGCTTCAGGAAGTGACTACATTGCAAAAATCAATTTTTACTTACAAAAATTTCAAGAACATTTAAAATTCTTGATATATCGTTACTGATTTTGACTAAAAATTGAGAAATGTCAACCAGATTATCAAGACTGTCTCTCTTTTATTGTTTATGAAAAAGTTGTGTTGTTACATAAGAATCTAAATGCTTAAAGAATGACAAAATAATTGCCACTTAATGCCTCACGTCCAACGTTGACGCAAATAAAGTAAGGAGAGTGAGATTAAAGTAAGTAAGAGTAAAATTTCTGACCTTCTTGTTTGCTCTCTGACAGTGCAGTTAAGGCCTAACATTTGCAACTGGATGAACGCAAGGTACAACTGAATTATTCAATTCTGTGTAATTCGATGTCTCTCTTGAATCAATTCTTCGCTGCATTCTTCTTCATATTCGTCGCTGATGAAAAAAACAAACAAACAGAATAGATTTGCATGTTATCCCTTAGTTTAGTAAGTGTTTCAAGACTGTTACTTAGTGCACGATTCTTTTCTGCATGAATTCTGATATTCTGGTTTGTTCTTGGATTTGTAGTGCAGTCGACGAAGGCATCATTAGTCAATGGGAAAGGATTATGTTCAGCAGACTTAATACCTCTTGAACTTGTCTTTCGCTATTCAACAAATACGATAATTTGGGTTTGTAGTTTTACATTGTAATTCCTGTCCTTTTTCAGCATTTCTTGATTTTTTTCTCACTTGCAATATTCATTTACACATGCGGAGACGAGTGATGCAAAGGAAAAGAGAGAAATAGGAAGTCAGGAAGCCGATCAAAACAATTTTGTTTAGGGGGAGGGAGGCACTGGTAAGGTGAAAGAGGAGTCACGTTGGGCATTTCCCTTTTGCTGCGATTCAAGAAAGTTAAAGGTCAGTGAAATCGAAAATCGATTGCTAAAGCATCTTTCGTGCTCTTGTCGTCATGAATACGGTAAGGCTCTGAATTATTTCACAACTACGCCCTAGGTTCAAGATTTCAAATTTTTACTTAAACTGTCGCTACTTATTTTACCAATTCGGAATTCGAAAAACATTTGGTTCGACAATCAATTTAAAAAAAATAAATTGCACAAAAGATGACTTACCTTATGGCTTTTGCCATAATTAATATGTTTCAAGAGGGAAACTATGTCAAGGATAATAGCGACGCAGCCCACAGCAGTGTGAGCGATGCGGATTTCTACCACCCATGAATGAAGTCGTAGAAATTAAAATACTCTTCCTGCCACCTAAAGAATGCACAGGGTAATCTATTGCAGAAAATGAAGACGTCGTTCAAAATAACGGGTACTAATCAGACCTAAAATGTCGAGCTAGCTATCTTGAAAGTCTAAGCGAAATTTAAAAGCCAAAATAACGGTTCTAAAGTTTTTTCAAGAAAAATATTTTGATTTAGTGAAAATGAAATCATTCAGTAGTAAAGAATGGGAATCGCTATTAATGTATTTAAAATATTTGAAAAATTTTTTGAATTTGAAATCCTGAAAAATAAAATTTAAATAAACGATTGAAATATATGGTCAGTTTTCAGATCATTCCTGAGGGTGTCGGTGTCTAGGCTACTGAAAATTGGAGGAAGACTGGGACAGTGTGGAGGGCCATCTCGACAGTATTTATGAAGTGATAGGTGTGATCAAGTGACTATCTCTTTCGTGTGTGCATCGTAACAATCTTTGTCCTGCCTGCAGCGAAGCTTTGTTTAGCGTCCTTTCTCTGTTGGCTCCGTGTTTATACCCTGTTAGCTCTATCCACATGCGTCCGTGTTTATATGCCAAAACTGGCAGTGAATGTGAATTCCAGTTTTGAGTCGTGGTTGGATAACAATTCAATTGTGCTTCCAATTCTAATATCAAGAGGTGAGGTAGCGACTTCCCTTAGTGAACAACACCATTCCCTACCTGAACATCAATTCAAGAAAACTTTACTTGAAATAGTGGAATCCAAGAATGGCTTTGATTTGCTGTACCCGCCTTCTGTAATGTAATGTGCGGTATGTCTTGCAAATTCCATGAACAAGTCTTCGTCGAACAAGTGACGAAACACACACACTCTACATTCTCGCACGTATACACTCGTTTCTTTTTCTTTTTTCTTTCACGGGAGGAAAATAAAATTTCGAAAAAGAAGTCTGGAAGGTTCCATAAATTCACTGCTGCTGCCACAAAGTATGATCGTCAAATTTTGGCTATTTAAAATCAGACGAAAATGTAATGTATTGGGCGTTCGTTTGGTTGCTTAACGTTTCATCATGGGAAAGTTAGAAGAAGAAGAGCAGATTATAATCAACTAACCTCCCACCTGGACGTTAAAATAGACGACCGAAATCTAAACCAGCAAAAAATGTTTTTTTTTTTTTTTTTTTTTTTTTTATTTATTTTTCCAAAGTCAATTGGTTCATTGTTCTCTCGTCTTTCTGATTGCCCGTCCCGCTTCTTCTCTTCTATGTGGGGTCCCACCATCTTTCGGCTATGAATTCACGTTTTTTCCCTTCCCGATGAACGGGCAGGGGCCGTCATATGAGCGACTTTTTCTCTACGGCCAAAAAGGGAATTGTTGCAATGATAAAAGCGCTGGTTGGGCCAAAAAAGATTGCGGCGCGTGATTCAAAAATGCTTAGGCAGCATAAATTACAACAGCACCCAGGCGGCATAAATTACAACAGCACCCAGGCAACTCAAGAAACAAATAAAAAAAAATCCCATCTAGGTAAGTGTGAGAAAAAAGTCCGTCCTCTTTTTACACGCGTCTATAACATTTGATGAAGAGACGAAAGGCTATATCTATCAATCTATATCAGGGCGATGGGCGTTCCTAACCTTTGATCGAAAATTTCAAAAGAACCGACGGCAAAATTTGAAGAGTCGTTCAAGAAACATTGGAAAAAACTTAGCCCTTGAATGCAAAGACCTCTTTATGGGCGTCGTGGAAGTTGTGGCAAGTGTCCTTTATGTGGTGCGGGAATCATTCGAAGACATTTGACCAAACCAAAAGAAAAATTAAGTTCAACTTGGATCCCGACACTTTCAGTTTGATCCCACACGAATATTTATTCGTGGTTGGGAGGAACACTGGCGGAAAAACAATGGATACTTCTCATCGCTTAAGATTTGAACTACTACAAATAGTAAGTTTATTGCTCTTTCATAGCTAATTCTTGTCTTTATAGAATTTGTAGTCAATTGTTTTCTCGTATTTTTGTAAGTTCTCTCCCTTTATTTTACTTTCTTCTTCTACTTTTGGATTTCTTTCTTCTTCTTGGCGATCACGTATGCCAAACCCAAAAATATTCAAATATAAATAAATAACGATGGTTTTGTAGTTTGGACAAAACGGGCCATGCCAATTTGGAATTTCGACAAAAATTTGTCGATTCCTTTGACGCTCATGCCGATGCAAGGTGTGTCATTTCTGAAATGACAAATTGTTGCATGAGGTCACCGAATCAACCGATTAGCAACCTTCTTGATGTGATATTTGCAAAATACTATCCAAGATGTCGACTAAAAATTTTAATAATGATTCATCCGGCTAATTTCATCATCAATCCATTTCATTTTGTATATAATTTATTTATTATAATTTATACATCTTACTGTTATATTGTTATTACTTAATTAGGCGGATTTCATTCTAAACGCAATCAAATTGGGAATTCCTGCAAAATCTCTAAATTTTTTTTGTTTTGGACTAGAGGTACAGACGAAAGGTTATGGTTATGCAACGAAACAATGTTAAACTTTTTTTCCGGAGAAGAATTTTTAATGGCAATAGATGAATTTATTAGAAGATAATTAATTCCACTACAGACTGTGAGTCCAATCTTACATGGCTATTTCCCCGCAATGCATAACGGTTTATTACAATCAATTATTTTATTGATTGGTCAAATTTTTTTATGATATAATTTTTTTATTTCTATAATAGAATATTAGAATTTCAATAACTCATAGAAGAATTTATCCAGCTCCCAAAGGAGGACGCTCCTCTACATTGGAAGAATTCGACATTACCAGCTGTCTATTTGAAGAATTTTTTTCTTCATCTAATTATTTTAATTTTGATGTGACCACTGTTAGATTACTAGTCTGTGTAGTTAATTAGATAATTAACTCGATGTATTCGACGAGACAAAATGAGCTCCTTCTTCATTCTTGCGTTTACATTAGGAGAGAGTAGAGACGCCATTGTCCAAGTGTTCCACATCTTTCGTTGTCTACCTGAAAAGTCAATTACGCTAGAGACGCACATCGATTGTCAGAGTGTCAAGAAACCTATAACGACGTCCAATCATATTTACCATGATGAATAGGAAACAAAGAGGAATGAGAAGTAGAGACTGCAGTCATGACAGATCCGTCATGACTGTAGGTAAATCCTCCATTGGATTTATTGGAGGGGATGTCGAGAGATCGCCGGATCGTAGCAGAAAGCGAGACAATAGCGTTGCTGATAACATTGAACGTTCCGCTAGCAGAAAGCGAGACAATAGCGTTGCTGATAACACTGAACGTTCCGCTAGCAGAAAGTGAGACAATAGCGTTGCAGATACTCGTCTTACCGGAGCCATACCGAAAGTTAAACCTAAAGTTCGCAGCAATGGGCTTGAACTGGCTGCATCCGCTCAATTATGTGAAGACGAAGGACTACTTTCCGACAATCGCGCCGCTGGACAACAACCGCCACCAGGAGCTGCTGCTTCTTCTCCACCAGCTGGCTGTGGAAATCAACAACAGACACCAGGATCTGCTGCTTTTGCTCCGCCAGCTGGCCGTGGAAATCAACAACCGCCACCAGGATCTGCTGCTTTTGCTCCACCAGCTGGCCGTGGAAATCAACAACCGCCACCAGGAGCTGCTGCTTTTGCTCCGCCAGCTGGCTGTGGAAATCAACAACCGCCACCAGGAGCTGCTGCTTTTGCTCCGCCAGCTGGCCGTGGAAATCAACAACCGCCACCAGGATCTGCTGCTTCTGCTCCGCCAGCTGGCCGTGGAAATCAACAACAGCCACCAGGATCTGCTGCTTCTGCTCCGTCAGCTGGCCGTGGAAATCAACAACCGCCACCATTCATATCTAGCATATTTATAGCAAGCCTGACTTGAAGTATGGCAACAGTGCCATACTAGAGAAAGAAAAGGGGGTGTGGGTGCGTGAAACTGATTTTCCAAAATGGTGTTTGCTGAAGCATTGGTTTATCGGCTAAACAAATTTCTCGGTGTCTCAATAGAATCTCAATAGTTCTCAGATAAAGCTAGGACTTCGTGGAGGTGAGATTTCTTATCAAGCATTGATTAATTTCCCTCCATACTTCAATTTTCGATATAAATTAATCTGTGGTAATATTTTGCTTGTAGTTGATTTGGTGCTGAACAGGCTCATTCTGAAGCAGAGCGCTTTAGATGAATGGTGTGATGGATTGAATCTGCCTGTGAAAACAGTAGCTGGTCACATAGGTAAGTCATTGTTTTTGTGTTTTAAAAAATTTGTTTCCGAGGTTGTTAAACTAATATTCAAAA
Organism: Daphnia pulex; assembly: GCF_021134715.1. NCBI lineage: Eukaryota > Metazoa > Arthropoda > Branchiopoda > Diplostraca > Daphniidae > Daphnia > Daphnia pulex. Next base: position 1,903,841 of record NC_060021.1, on the reverse strand, counting down.
TTATTTAGATGAACTGGTGTGGAAGCTGCCGTGGACAACATTTTTGTTTGCTGCACGAACACAAGTTTGCATCAAAGGGCTGTATTTTCAAATTTCTTTGCATGCTTTTGTAACTTTTAGTATTAATACACGTAAATGAGGACTTGGAAAATCATCGAAGAATTTAAAAAAGGAGTCTGAAGATGACAAAGCCTGTTCAGCACCAAATCAACTACAAGCAAAATATTCTCAGATAAAGCTAGGACTTCGTGGAGGTGAGATTTCTTATCAAGCATTGATTAATTTCCCTCCATACTTCAATTTTCGATATAAATTAATCTGTGGTAATATTTTGCTTGTAGTTGATTTGGTGCTGAACAGGCTCATTCTGAAGCAGAGCGCTTTAGATGAATGGTGTGATGGATTGAATCTGCCTGTGAAAACAGTAGCTGGTCACATAGGTAAGTCATTGTTTTTGTGTTTTAAAAAATTTGTTTCCGAGGTTGTTAAACTAATATTCAAAATTATTTAGATGAACTGGTGTGGAAGCTGCCGTGGACAACATTTTTGTTTGCTGCACGAACACCAGTTTGTATCAAAGGGCTGTATTTTCATATTTCTTTGCATGCTTTTGTAACTTTTAGTATTAATACACGTAAATGAGGACTTAGAAAATCATAGAAGAATTTAAAAAAGAAGTCTGAAGATGACAAAAAAACCCTGGATTTGTCCAGGTCTATATGATTATAAAAAGTATACTGTTTTAGCATAGATTTAATAAATTTAAATATTTTTTATCGCAGGAACTTATAAATTCCGGATAATTGTGAGCAATCACTTTATAGAAACTCAAAGATTGAGGAATTCCATCATTGCATTTCCCTTTTGCATACCCAAACTTAATCTAATTATTTTTTTAAACCTTTCCATAAAAGATTCTGAACCTCATAAAATTTGGTCCTTTCTGTGCATATTTCCTCGCTTGGAAAATGCTTGAAATGAAGTAAGATTGGACTCTATTAAGAACGACATAAATTGTGTACTTGCTGTACCAAAGATTCAAGACCAACTGCACTACTACTGCATCTCTAAGAGGAAAGGGGCGAAGTTGCCAAGTTATAATAATGCTTAAATAAAATTGAAGAGAGTTTATATTTGGCTTGAGCTTTGTTTATGCGACGTTGCCTTTTATTCAAATATACAAATTCCCTCTTTTTCTCTGTCGTTCTCTTTTCTTGTGTTCGTCGCTATTTCTGTTTAGACAATTAATAATCATTAATTTAAAGTCAAATAGAGAGCAGGATCTTTACTACAACAAAACCTAGACGAAGCTCAGGTGAAGAAAACTTTTTCGTGTAAAAATCCTCAACGTCATTGATCTTGACTCATTCGCCATCTACCCGCCAAACATCCCAAGTTCTTACTACTGCTCTGTTTACAAGTGCATACAAGGCTGCACGTGTTGTTTGTTGCCGATATCAACAGCTGATGACTAAATCTTCTTACTTGCAGACACAGCTTACAAGAGCTTAGGCTGTTTGGTGGGTAGATGGCGAATGAGTCAAATCGCCGAACTTCCCCTTCTTCAGCCTTTTCCTGCAAGTAAAATATAATATGTTTTACATGCTTGATTTTAATTATAGGGATATTTAATAAGACGATAGCTGTTTTTTAATGCTTTTTTCTGATATCGACGTAAAAAAAATTACACGGCTGACATAGTAATCATCAAAGAGTCCAGTCCTTTAGTATAGAGTAGTCCATGATTGAACACGTGAAACCTGTGAAAGCACAAATCATTTCGCCAGTGAATGGTGGGCTGTCCTGCCAGCTCGGAAAAATTTAAAATGTTAGAATTTTAGCTACAGATTTAATGCAAGTAAAATTCGAAATTAACTTTTTTATTGAATTGAAAGGCATAATTTGATAGAAATTTCAAAATAGATAAGATGAAATCAAAAAACATCTTCAGGGACCTTCATATTTGCGTAGGTGTGGCCTGCGGGGACATTCTTAGTTCCACATTATCAAATCTATGGATTGAATCACCACTGGGGGAAAAGTCAAGACGACGACGAGCTGATGAATTTGAATTAGTTAAACTCCTGAATGATGTCTGTATTAAAGTCCTTCGATTGAAGGGATTGAGAGAGCGACTAGTAGAGATGGCAGACAAATAAACTGTAAATGTTGCGTCTGACAGGGTAGGGGTATGAAAGTCAACTGTATGTGTAGGGGTTGACGGGGCAGGGGTAACTGTCAGTCCTATAAAACAAAACAAAAGTTAGTTGAGAAAATGAAAACTGCAGTTGATACACTTATGGCTAAACCTGTTAGAGGAGCGGTTGGAGTTGATATTTCCCTTAATGTCCCAGGTTAGATGTGTGTCACCTTTCTTGTCACAGGTTTCTTAGCGTATTTTGCGTTTGAGACAAAACAATATAGATGCGTTTCGTTGTACGTTATTTTACCGGGTAAAATAAATTGTTTTTTTTTCCGGCTCAGCCATGATCTAAGTATATTCAAATGAACAAATTTAGTACTTTCTTTTCAGACTGCAAAGACTACTTATCTGCAAATCTCTGCATCTCTCTACTACTTACTGCAAATTGCAGTAAGTAGTAGAGAAATGCTACTCACGGAAATGCCGAACGGAAACGGAACGGAAATTGCGGCAGGTTTAGGGATTAATTTTCCTGGCAGTTCTTGGTACGCAGATACCTATCTTTTGATGAAGGGTGAGGATTTACCATTGGAAAAAAGAAGTCAGTCAACTGAGACGGATTTTAAAAGAGTGCGCCCTCCTTGAGGGCTTTGGGTGAGGCGGTACGACAAAAGGAAAGAGAGCAATGGCACTTTTCTTAAATCTTTTTCCCTTCTGTGGCCTTCTTTTAAGCATTGCCCTTCTTCTCGTTTGGGCTCCAAGAATCCGGATTAAATATCATGACATTATTTTTTTGGGATGGTCTTCTGCTGCCTTTGTCCCCGAATGTTTTCGATGGCCTTCAGCTTGAAAAGCCACAGATATCAGCTTGGGGACACCCGTTCTTTCGGAATTTTTTCCTTTTTTCTCCTCATTAGCTCTTTATATATTGTGACAGGGGGGGGGGGGGTTAACGATTCATATCGAGTTTCGTGGAACTCCCTGGGTGAATACAATCTTTCTGTTTTTCTTTAGCCTGATGGCGAGTCTTGTGGGCACGACAGGCGCTGGAATGTTGGGGATTCATCCTTGTCTGGAGATAAATCATGCCCGTAGATATCGTGCGCACTCTTTCTTCTTTTTTTCTGATTTGAAACGTGGGAGGCTGTTTATCGGCTGTCGGAGATCCACCCTTTTTCATGGAATTCTTAAAAGAACTCCTTTTTTCTGTCCCCCCAAAACGCCTTTTTCCTTCTTTCTTTTGGTTGGTGGACTTTTTCTCCTCTTCTATCTTCTTCTAGACCTCTTTCTTTGGACAACTGCTAAGATTGTCTCCCCAGAAGAAACAATATCATCAAAAAATACTATACGCTTTCCTTAATTTTTTTTGCCTGGTCCGTGTTCATAATTCAGATAAAGCAATTTTACTTGGCTTGTCGTGGAATTTATAATTAATGGATTGAAAAACTGTTTTAATCGTTTTTTTATTGTTCAAAAGAATCCACCGAATTTTACCCAATAAAAGACTCCAAGATATTCGCTTCATCAACTAAACTTACAATAAGATCTAATCCCTCAGACAGACGATCTTTAAACCCCTCGACAATAGCTAAAATAGCTTCTTTGTCATAACGAAAATCGAAGAAAACAATTTTTTCTCCCCCAGGAGTTTTGAGAATTTCATAAATTTTCTTTAAATTCTTGGATAAGCGTACGCGATAAATATCATTTCAAGCTACTCCCGCTTCCACAAAAAAATAAATAAAAAACAACCATAAAATTTTTTTGCGTTAATTTTTCCTCAATTTCTTGAAAATAACATTTTAAAAGGTTCCCTGCGATTTTTAGAAACCTCCCCCCCTCAAGAGAGGCTAACTTTGAGGGAGAAATCCATTCTTGCCATTGTTTCCCTATCAATACCTCACAGAGGGCAAGATTCAAGTCTTCCTGAAAACGCAAACCCATCAAAAGACATTCTACAAAAACCACTCTGGGATGCAAAACAAGTTTTTTCTTCCATGCGGCATATTTTTAGGGTGATCAATAAAAAAATGAAGTTGCACAAAAGATGACTTACCTTATGGCTTTTGCCATAATTAATGTGTTTCACGAGGAAAACTATGGTAAGGAGAATAGCGAAGCAGCCCACAGTAGTGTGAGCGATGTCGAGTAAAGGATTTCTACCACCCATGAATGAAGTCGTAGAAATTAAAATACTCTTCCTGCTGCCTAAAGAATGCACAGGGTAATCTATTGCAGAAAATGAAGACATCGTTCACAATAACGGGTTCTAATCAGACCTAAAATGTCGAGCTAGCTTTCTTGAAAGTCTAAGCAAAATTTAAAAGCCAAAATAACGGTTCTAAAGTTTTTTCAAGAAATATATTTGGATTCAGTGAAAATGAAATCATTCAGTAGTAAAGAATGGGAACCACTATTAATTTATTTGAAATCTTTGAAAAATGTTTTGAATTTGAAATCCTGAAAAATAAAATTTAAATAAACGATTGAAATATATGGTCAGTTTTCAGATCATTCCTGAGGGTGTCGGTGTCTAGGCTACTGAAAATTGGAGGAACACCAGAACAGTGTGGAGGGCCATCTCGTCAGTAGTTATGAAGTGATAGGTGTGATCAAGTGACCATCTCTTTCGTGTGTACATCGTAACAATCTTTGTCGTGCCTGCAGCGAAGCTTTGTTTAGCGTCCTTTCTCTGTTGTCTCCGTGTTCATACCCTGTTAGCTCTATCCACATGCGTCCCTGTTTATATGCCAAAACTGGCAGTGAATTTGAATTCCAGTTTTGAGTCGTAGTTGGATAACAATTCAATTGTGCTTCCAATTCTAATATCAAGAGGTGAGGTAGCGACTTCCCTTATTGAACACCATTCCCTACCTGAACATCAATTCAAGAAAACATTATTTGAAATAGTGGAATCCAAGAATGGCTTCAATTTGCTGTACCCGCCTTCTGTAATGGAATGTGCGGTATGTCTTGCAAATTCCATGAACAAGTCTTGTGGCAAGTGTCCTTTATGTGGTGCGGGAATCATTCGAAGACATTTGACCAAACCAAAAGAAAAAATTAAGTTCAATTTGGGTCCCGACACTTTCAGTTTGATCCCGTACGCATATTAATTCGTGGTTGGGAGGCACACTGGCGGAAAAACAATGGATACTTCTCATCGCTTAAGATGTGAAGCCTCCTACTACAAATAATAAGTTTATTGCTCTTTCATAACTAATTTGTGTCTTTATAGAATTTGTAGTCAATTGTTTTCTCGTATTTTTTGTAAGTTTTCTCCCTTTATTTTACTTTCTTCTTCTACTTTCTTCCCGTTGGGTTTCTTGCTTCTTCGCGACGATCACTTATGCAAATCCCCAAAAATTCAAAAATAAATAAATTACGATGGTTTTGTAGTTTGGACAAAACGGGCCATATCAATTTGGAATTTCGACAAAAATTTGTCGATTCCTTTGACGCTCATGCCGATGCTTATGTGTCATTTCTGAAATGACAACTTGTTGCATGAGGTCACCGAATCAACCGATTAGCAACCTTCTTGATGTGATATTTGCAAAATACTATCCAAGATGTCGACTGACAATTTTAATAATGATTCATCCGGCTAATTTCATCATCAGTCCATTTCATTTTGTATATAATTTATTTATTTTAATTTATACATCTTACTGTAATATTGTTATTACTTAATTAGGCGGATTTCATTCTAAACGCTATCAAATTGGGAATTCCTGCTAAATCTCTAAATTCTTTTTGTTATGGACTAGAGGTACAGACGACAGGTTATGGTTATGCAACGAAACCATGTCAAACTATTTTTCCGGAGAAGAATTTTTAATGGCAATAGATGAATTTATTAGAAGAGAATTAATTCCACTACAGACTATGAGTCCAATCTTACATGGCTATTTCCCCGCAATGCATAACGGTTTATTCAATCAATTATTTTATTGATTGGTCAAATTTTTTTACGATATAATTTTTTTATTTCTATAATAGAATATTAGAATTTCAATAACTCATAGAAGAATTTATCCAGCTCCCAAAGGAGGACGCTCCTCTACATTGGAAGAATTCGACATTACCAGCTGTCTATTTGAAGAATTTGTTTCTTCATCTAATTCTTTTAATTTTGATGTGACCACTGTTAGATTACTAGTCTGTGTAGTTAATTTGATAATTAACTCAATGTATTCGACGATACAAAATGAGCTCCTTCTACAAACCCAAGCAGAAACAAGACTGCCCCTCTCTCGGCCCGCTGCTTCTCACGGCTCGAGCGCGCGACACCTAGCGGTCACGAGAAGAAGGGAACACTGACACAACAACTCTCCCTAAGATGTCACGTCGTAACAAAGAATGCCCAAATAGGTCGTGACAGCTTCAAAATAGAAAAAAAACGGAACCGCATGATAATCTGCAATGGTGGACGAGAAAAAATACCCCGCACACATTTTCCAAAGGGGAACATTGAAACGAAGCATATACTGAGAAAAATGAGAATAATATTAAACGGAGACAATTAATTTAGGAGTTTGACGGCGCCCGCTACGTCACGGAGTCGGAAGATTGGCGCGGGGTGCGGCTCTCATTTTGCCGGCGCGCGCGCTCGGGCTTTCTTTACCGGAATCTTCCGTGTCGGAGGGCGTGCCGTCCTTTCCGTCGCTTCCGTCGGCGAGCGCGTGATCCGCGTCTCTGCCTTCCCTTTGTTCGGCGTTTACCAGTCGGCGTAGGAAACGCCTGTTCCTCCACACCACGCTGCCGCTCGCAAATTTCACACGGTATGCGCGATAGCGTCCGATCGCCACGACCACGCCCACATGGCTCCACAACTTCGATTTGGGATCCTGCAAGCGTACGTTGGTGCCGATTGGCAGTGGTTCGAGGTCACGGGAGCGAAATTCGTAGTGTGTCTTGGAGTCCGCTTTGATTTCCGCCTTCCCATCCCTCACCTCCATGACGGATTTCCAACACGTCGCGTGGGCTGGGATGATCGAACGAAGCTGGTGCCCGAACACCATTTGCGCGGGTGACAGTCCGTTCTCCCGGGGGGTTTTCCGGAATTCTAGGAGCCCCCCTAGGAGCCCTCCGCGTCTAGGTCACCGGATGGGGAGATTTCTCGACCAATTCTTTACTGCCTTGACGGCCGCTTCCGCGTGGCCGTTACTTTGACTGTAGTTTGGCGTGGAATTGCTAACGGCGACGCCTTATCGGTCCAAGGCTGTTCGGAAAACTCCAGTTTCGAATTGAGGTCCGTTGTCGGAGCGGAAACGCATTGGGACACCGAGTTCGACAAAATTGTCGATGACGACGTGCAACACTTCCCGCGCGGTTGGGTCCCGCTTCCATCTGTGGACGACCGGCCATCCGGACAAGCGGTCGGCGTAAACCAGCACATGGAGCTGACCCGACTGGAACAGATCGGCCGAGACGTCCTCGAACACGTGCGTCGGCAAGGGGTCGGACATCATAGGCTCCTGCTGGTTTCTTGACAAATGTTCCTGGCATGTAGAGCAGGTAGAAAGGATCGTCGTGATTTCGTTCGTAATGCCCGGCCAGTATACGGTCTGTCGGGCCCCTCTGTTTGCACGCACGATCCCCTGATGAGTTAGCAAGTAGCTGACTGACAGTTAGCCTTAATTGAGAAAACAAAGGCTGGTGAAAAAGCAGGTAAGACATTTCCTGTAATGTGTGACCCGCTTGTTTTATCATAAGTAGCTGTCTGCTGTTGTTAAGGTAACTTCGTGAGTTTAGTGAGAGGATGAGAAACAGCTGTGTACCAACTCCGAAGCCACCTGTCGGGCAACATACACACTGCAACAAGTTCGAATTTTTCAGCACGAAATTTGAAAATTGTCGAATTTTTCTACTTATGTTTCCCAGCATATTAGAAGATTTTCTTGGTTTTACTTCTCCTTCATTTTGCGTGATTTTATTTCATTTTTGATCTTTTTTTATTCTTTATTGTTTCTTTTCATCGTTTACTTTCCATTTTTTTTTGTAGCCAAAGAATAAAGCCGGTAAATCAGAATGGTAAATCGAAGCGAGCGTAATAGAGGCTATTCACCTCGTGGGTTCGCGAGTCAATTGTTTCTATATCCGCCATGTTTGTTTTATTTTTTGGTTTTCTGTATTGGCTGAAAGTGTTTTTTCCCAATACAAAGTGGATTTTGAGAATCAGTGTGTTATTTTTTTTATATTTTGTGTGTGTCAGTTAATTGCTACATATCTTGTTTAGTATGTGTAGCAGTTTCTGTCTCCCGATCACATTCCTTGTATTTTTAAAAAATGTTTTTCCATGTTGTTTACTTTTTTCACGACCGAACCTACAGAGAATTGTCCCGTGGGAAGAAAGGTGAGAAGAGGAAAGTATGGGTCCCCCCTTTTTTCCTAGATTTGGTCGCAAAAAAGGAAACAACAGGGAAAATAATAAAATCCTCCTAATCTGATCACGTGGGAGAAAGCTGTCCATTTTGCCGAAATGTCTTCTATTATTACCCTGTACGAGTTGGCTGCAAGATGCTTCCCATGCAAATACTTCAGAGTAATTACAGTAAATTGTTGACTATATCCCTGCAATAATGCAATTGTTTTTATTAGTTATGTTCAAGTACGAAATCCTTATGCTCATTTATAAAAGAATTTTAGAACACTGCAAAGCCTTGACTTTGTGCAGCCAGCAGTTGGAATGGGATTTTAAGTTGGATGGAATGGACTACTAAAACATGGACTTTCACCAGAAACTATGGACTCCGTTAGATGGCGCAGCCTGTCCGAAAGTCTAAAGTTTGGCATCTACTCCGCTAGATGGCACAGTCTGTCCGAAAGTATGAACTTAAATATGGACAAATTATTTCATGATATAATTATTTTTTTTATTTTTATATTCAGTCAACAAAAGAAATTTTTGAAAGAACCATTGAATTATATTTCAAAGTTTTTTATTAATAGTTTACATATTGTAGAACCATTTTGAAAATTAAAGGTATCAATCAGAATCAGAACGCAACATCTTTTTAAGAACACGAACAAATAGAACAAAACCAAGGCACTTTGTTGCACTCGATTGCCGACTTTGGTACATTTTCACATTCTTGGTGGAAATATTTTTTTGCAAATTTTCCATTGCACCATGATGTGGATTTTTTTTGGAAGAAGTTTTGGGTCTCCAAAGTGGTGCATGCGGAAAATGCAAGAGACGGGCACGGACAAAGTTTTCTGGGTCTCCAGTTAGAGCGGACTCTCTTTCCAATAGTTGGAAACAGATCCAGTGTCCCCTTGCTCACACAATGTATAAGGTGAGGGCGCAATTGTGACATGTCAAATCGCAACTCGCATGGGTTCAAGCCATAGGCGAGTGCGGTCGCAAATGTGATCGTATTAAGTCCACAGCTCCCTTCCTCCTTTTGTTTTTCAAGCCATGAGGCCAATTTTTAAGGTTTTCTGAACTGTTTTTTTTTTCAATTTTAGCAATAATGTTGATCGGGAAGATGTTCACTCCAGAGACTGGAAAACATTAAAACGGTGTCAGACCCGGTCGAATCAAAACCTTTAGAACCACCCAGTGATCTCTGTTGTTGTGGAGGATTTGTATCCACTTACGGCAGTTCACTGGGTTATACTGCAGCAACCCCCCCCCCCACTGGCAGTTGTACAGCCCTCCAATGTTGAGGGAACTTAATTCGAATAAGTTCCATTGCTGCATTTATAGTCTTTGTTGACAGCCAGCGGCCAGCCCTTCGAAATTTCTTGAATTTCAACTTGATCCAAAATTTCACCGTGCCTCTGGTCAATAACGATTGGTTGATCAAATTGAGATTATATTTTGGCGACTTCCAATTCCATTTCGCAGTCATCAGTATCGTCTGTGATCGAAGTTACGTGCTAGATAAAAAATAAAATTTAAAGAAAATGTTGTTGGATTTCACTTCATAATACATACCGAACGGGACTGTGACGGCAATGGAGAGCGGGAAAGTGAAGAAGAGTGCGAACGTTTAGGAGAGCGCGATCGGGAACGCGATAGTGACCGGAAGCACGAATAACCCGGCAACGGAAGTCGTGATCCGGCTCGCTGTGGCGATGGACACAATGCTCCAGTTCATGATGGTGACTGAGCGAACGATGAGGTCACTAACGGTAAATGACAGCGCGATCCAGTTGGCGATCCGGATAGCGATCCGTTTTGAGTCATCGATGGAAAGTATTGCGATTTAGTTGGTGATCCTCCCTGTGGCGGTGACGGACAGTGCTGCGATCTGGTTGAACAGTGCAGCGATGGGCAGTAAAATCTTGCCGGCAATGGTGATCAAGAACGTGAACTGGATCGTGGCAGTATTGGAGAGCACGAACGGTTACGGGTACGAGACCAAGACGGAGAGCGCAAAAGGGTTCGCGACCACGATGAAGAGCTCGAACGGGTCCGCGACCGTGACGGAGAGAGTCCAGAACGTTTTTTCTTTTTTTTCGGTGAGATCATGATTTCCTTTCATTTCCACTGAACCACTTCCGGTCGACGTCGAGTAAATCAGGGTGTTCAGGTGTGCAAATGACTGGATCGTCAGAATTTTTTTTCCGTTTCGACCCCTTCGAAACATGCTTTCGTTGTCTGGTTGATTCTTTCTAAAGTCGAGACGACTTTTTCGTCCCGCTACGGAGGTAACGATGGCAGGTTCTTGCTTTCCGCTAGGTCAGTGTTATATTACCTTTTTTTGAAATCATTTCGCAGTCGATGCTGTACATCGCTGCTAACATGTGTAAACAAAGTGCACATGCGGAACACATACAAGTCATGTTACGCACTAGCTTTGAACAACGTCACGAAATAAACATCGCCGCAGGAGCCTATAACTGAACAATGTTGATGAGATTGGACCAGCGGAATTCTATTTTCTCTTAGAATTTCCATAGCCCGCTGTCTAACACTATCACTACCAGGGCACTACCAGGGGTTTCTCATATTTGTCGACTGGATTCAATATGTGATCATCCTAAAACAAATGAAATAAACAAAAAGTAAATACGTTTCTATTTATGTATTTTATTTTATTAGAAATTTACCTTTTTCAATAGTCGAGACGACTTAATTTTGTCATATAAGTCGTCAGAAGACTGGAATTTTTGTCGTTCAACGGCATTCTTCACAATTGTTGATGGAAGGTGAGGTAGTAAGGTATAATTGCGACATCCAATTCTTCCCCTTTGGATTTTCATGGAATAAAACCCAGCAACTATTCTCAAGGAATTCGCCATGTGATCTACCGAAAGTCTTTTCCAATTCATTAGCCGCTTCATTGTGGCATTAAATGTTCGGATTGATTGTTCGACAAAATTTTGACTCCATACGGTCTCAATATCCAAGATCCCATTTTATTCATGTCCTTGTCGATGTTTTTGTCGAAGTAAACTGATAAATCCAATTTCCAACAAATTGATTAGTTAAGTTTCAAAATTATAAACAAAATTGCGGATTTTTTTTAGTCTACCTTGTTCCATTTTAAATAACATCTAGCAATAACGGAATTGTAAGATCTTTCTGATTTTTGTAAGAGAAGATTAATAAAGTAAGTCTTGTAGTTTGAAACAAATTTTTTTCTCTGGTGTTGCATAATTTTCCCAATTTAAATTTCATATTTCTCCATGCATATATCCAGCATTGAAACATTGGGATGTTGAGCCATGTTTTGGATATAGCATTGGTAATTGCCTTCTCACCATCGCTGACAATTATTACTTTCTTAGACCCCGTTATTTCCGGAACGAGTTCCGCAACCCGTGAAAATAGAAAACTGGATAAATTCAATCCTTTTCATGTGAATCATGAATATGAGAGGAATCACGGGAGCTTCTTCAAATTCCGTGTGTCGGAAAATTACAACCTTCACATAATAATCTCCCATTTCAAAGGTTGTGTCGCAGAATATTCGATTTTTATTAGATGCAAATCATCGCGATCGATCAGTAGTTGAAGTTCCGAGATAAGTAAAATTTCAACGGTTTTTTGTCTTTTTCCTTCTTTACGTTTTGCAACTCCGAATCTTTAGTTCGGGTAAATATCTTAGTAGTACTCTTCGAATTACCAGGGGGAAATTTTTTGCACTTGTGTGGTCTCCAAAGTATCGGACTAACACACGATGCGGATAAGCAGGGCACACAATTGCTCTTTTTTGAAAGCCATTAGTCGTGACACCTCCTTTTTCCACTTGAGATTTAAAGTAATATTAAGTGCACTTCACTCCACTTTTGTTGTTAACAGTTTTCTTTGCAGTTTGAACCCATCTGTATCCATCACTTCTCCAATCTTTTTAATTGCGTTTTTCTGGTGTCCATTGAAATATTTTCACGGACGGAATGTTGACGTTGGTAATCGGACGTTAATGTGGTATCTTAGTTGAAGGTCTTTCACCAGAAGTGATTATGATCGACCTTGTTGTTGATCTAGTCAACGTTGGTTACGTTGACTAGGAACTAAGATAGTTGTGTATGATTGTCACCGCTTCTAGGAATTGTTTGCTACTTGCTTGCCTGGAATTGTTGTTCGTGGTTTGTCATCCTCGTTAAGCTGGACTCTCTTAGACGGCAGATTGGTCCCAGACTCTCTAGAACGCACACGCTCTTTTTGTTGTCCCCTTTAGTTATCTTTTAATTTTTTTGTGAATTGCCTGTATCGATCTACTGGTTAGTGTGCCAGTAGTGGCGATTCCGCTCCCTCTCTGTGTCTATTGTACCACCATCGAGTTGTTTTCCCTCCTATTTTGTACTGATTTCGCCGAGTAGTGTAATCGGAATAAAACGACCGTGACAATATGTACAAAAACCAGCTTCTGATAAAAGTGGTACTTCCGTTAGATTAGGTATATCAGAGTCCGATTCAAAAAGCTGTAATAAGTCTTCTAACGACTCATTTGTCGGTATATTTGTATCAACAATTTTCGCACATTGCAAATCAACCACACTTAAGTTTATGCAAACCTAAAATTCAACAACACTTGAGTTTATGCTAACCTAAAAATCAACAACACTTAAGCTTGTGAACACGTAGTAAAGAACCACGTTACACGAGGTAAACCACGACTGATCAGAAAAGGGGAATTTGCTGCTCCCCCTTAATTACCCCTTACCCCTAATAGTCCCTTAAATTGCGAGTTTCGTGCAGGTGTGGTAGTTAAAAAAAACGAAGCTGTCCAAAAAGTTGGAAATACTTGGATTTTAATACAAGTGCACTGAAGAACAGCAATTGCCCAGACCTAGATTCGTTCCTTATCAACTTTGACTACCATAGTAAGTTAAAAGTGAAGTTATAGTTACAGTTTTTTAAGTTTCCATGTAAAGAGAGCACATAACAGATATCTGTCGTTGAAATGAATCTTGACTTTAATTTATTTTTGTGTAGTGGAGGGCAAACAAGAAAAAACTATGCAAAAAAAGAAAAGCGGCTATTCCTAAATGCCCGATGGTGTTCTTCCAAAAATTGACTATTATAGCGAACCACACGGAATTCATTGTCAGAATACCGAGCATTTAGGATCGTCAGCTCACATCGAAATTGAAAAGAAATTTTGCAACAGATGCTTTGCAAGCGGAGGATATTTAACTAACTGGACTATCTATTGGACACTTCCGACATTGATTGCCATACCATCTACATGTCCCATTTTTTTGTGGTTTTAGTTAGTCGGATTTCGAATCATAGAACCATTGGGAATTCCATTTTCGCAGATTTGAATGACACCATCGTAGAAAACCATAGGTAATATTACATTAAATATTTCTTTCTTTTTAAAAACTAAGTAACTTTTTATTTTACAGCAAGATTTCTAGCGTTTTGAAACATGATACTGGGTTGGACTACGAAGTACATGTGATTGCAGAAATTGGTCAGCAAGGATCCATTTTGTCACTGTTGTCGGATTCAACCGGGCATGTTGGCAACGATGAAAATCAATTACATCTACCCGCAGCAGACATTTCGAACCTATTTTTCTATTACAATTCCAACCGCTTAGCCAAGTTTGGCTATATGACAAACTCTCCAGGAGAGATAACAGGAAAACTCTCGAACCACGTCAGTGTAATCTACAATAAGCTCATTGATAATCGCTTACATTCTTTCTCGACACTTAGATTCAAATCAAGTCTTGAGCCCATCCAACTCAGCAAAGCTTCTTGGAGTGACTCTAGTCAGCGATTTATCTATGGACAGTCAGATTTCTGCCGTGGTAAAATCATCCTACTACCAACTGTATCGTCTTGGGAAGATTCGAAATCAGCTTACAACATCTGCTACAAAAACGATGGTTCACTCCCTGGTCATCTCTCGTCTGGATTATGCAAATTCTCTTCTCGCGGGTCTGCCGGCCTACAAACTCAAGTCTCTTCAAGCAGTCCAGGATTCAGCAGCTCGCCTTATCTACCGCGGCCGGTCAATCTCGACCGAGGACGCAAGGTACCGCTTGCACTGGCTCCCGGTTCAGCAAAGGATCGATTTTAAGATCCTCTTGATGGTATTTGACTGTCTTACGGCCTCAGCACCACTCTACCTCCAAGAGACAATCAACTTGCACGTCCCAGGCCACACAGGACTTCGATCATCTGCTCGGACACTCACTGTTGATGTTCGTAAGGCTTCTAGCAGAAGATTGTCGAGGAGGGCGATTCCCAGAGAGGGGAGACGAGGAGCTTACGTGAAACCATTCGCCACAAAGGAAAAGCTGCTGATGAGGTCTTTCTCCAACTATGCCCCGCACACTTGGAATCGTCTTCCAGCTCTGATTCGCTCCACAACCAACCGCCCAGTTTTCAAGAAACTTATTAAGACTCATCTATTCTCCTTAGCGTTCCCTTCATTTTGTAAATAATGTAAATCGTAGCACACTCTGCCGTCATTTGATCTTTTTTGCGAAAGTGCGGGATAAAAATTCAATACATACATACATACATACATACATTAGATTCATAATCTACGGCTTTTGAGGAGAGGAGGCATCGAACCTTCAAATGTATACTTCATGTCTCATGGTGTCCACATTACCAAAGGCAAAAACAAAAAAAGAGGCGTTGAGGACAACTTTACAATGTTCGGTGGAGACAAACTGTTGGAGCGGGGCGAGGAAATTCAAAATTCGCAAGATTATCAGAAAAGCAATGAACCGAATGTTGATGGGTATTTGACCGGGATGGCTATAGGTATTTCAGTTTTATTTATTCCTAACAAATTTTAGTGTAATAATTCTAACTTTGGGTATTAAGTGAGTGAAGAAAAACATGAAAATAGCCCTAAAGGGGCCTATAAACGATATCAGTGGGATTACGTAGGAATCCGTTAGAACTCTAAATGCCTAGAGTTGGAAGTCTTGAAGTCTTCAGTTGTTTACCAAAAATATGATTTCAATTAAAAGAATTGAATTATCTTTTAATCGTGTATGTTGGTGCGACATCACAGATGCTTGTATCCGTGGCGTCTGAGTGTAACAAAAAACAATCTGTGCTACATTTCGTCAATGCTAATCCTAAGGTTGCCCAATCGATTTCTTCTACCCTACCATCGGCAGATATAGCATTTTTGCCCAAGGTAATGTCAAGTTGGTTTAACGAACAGCCTTATAGAAAACCGCATATACATCCTATGATTGGAATCCCTTTAATTCTGTCAAAGGTGGATAAAGATGATGTAACAAAAGAAATCCAGATGGATAAAATTGCCGGTAAAGGTACTTGGGTATCTAAAAAAAAGCTGATCAAATTTTGCAAAACAACGTGGTTTACTTATCGATCAAAGATACGTACACCTTTCTCAGTCTATAAACAGTTATACTGTAGAAGGTAACACCCGTGGATTGAGATACAAGAGTGACGGGAAAATTATAGTTCTTGATGAGGAGAAAACCTGGAGAAATACGCGAGTTCTTTTAAGCGCAATTATAAACAAAAAACAGGGTTGAGAGAAATTGTTTCTTAATTTCACTTGATGTATTGAAGTTCGTTTGATTGACCTAAATATCGGTTAGTTATTGCGTCCGTTAGTTATATTACACTGTAGGCAAATTGGCTTAAAAGGATGAATTACACAGCTTTGTATTTCTTTGTGTTTCTATTTCTCCTCTAGTTTCTCAGGTGAAAAAGTCGAGACAAGGTAATTTCGTTATTTTATTGGCTTCCAAGTTGGAAGTTCCAACTTCCAAGAGGCATGAATGACGAAATGAGGAGGCGCTGCTCCCATAAGGCCATGTAGAAAAAGTGTGCCGATGCTGATTATGCCTCGGGTAGAGAATTTAGTTCTTTTTCGTCCACTAGATGGAGAATGGTAGCTCGTCTAGTTAAAAAGCTGCGTTGTGAAATTGCTGGAATCCTATGACGCGCCGTTTGGCTCACTACCCCTGGCTGACTTGGAAATACCGTTGTGCCACCTAGTGAGCGTATGTGTAACTACCATAGAGGATGCTCCGACACCAGCCACCGTGTAGTGTAGTGGTAGTGGATGGCGTAGTGTAGTGTGGTGTAGTATGGTAAAATCCCGATTAAACTTGCCTGGTTTCCCATATAGTGTAGTATATGGCGTAGTGTAGTGTTGCATAGTGTAGTGAAACCGGGTTTTTTTTAATTTTCTGACTCCTGATATAGTATAGTGTAGTGTGTGCTGTTATTCTTTTACTACTCGGCGCACGCCACATCCATTGAACAGCACCTCATCATCCTCCTCCCTCATCTGATGTGTTTATCTAAACTGGTAAATAATGCAACAACAACAACTGATGTTGAGATATAGGAAACGGCCCACGCCATAACCTTTTATAGTAGTAGTAGCCGGTAGTCCGCCGTACTCCCCCTGGCATCCTTGTAGGCTATCTATTCTGTTTGAAGTGGCAGCTGTTCAAAGTTTCCCTTGTTACTTCTCTACACGGCCCCAAATCGATACAAATTACTCAATATAGTAAAATTAATGTTTAAGGGATTCGCACAGTCAGCAGGATCGGGATCAGTCAAACGGGTTTCTTTTTTGGCCATTTACACCGTTGCACAGCAGCAGCAGCATCTCGGCTGCGCTGATGGTCATCGCACGTAACACGATCGAAGCATCACAGTAAAAAGCCACGTTTACCCATCCCCTTATTTTAAGCAAAAGATTTTTTTTACCTGTAGTTATCTATTACGCTTTGGCGCAATTTTTGGAAAAAAATGAGGCGGAATAACCCGCCCACTTGAGGAACGGGTAACCAAGACGATCAAAAAGCAGTTCGCCAAAGACTGAATTGGCACTAAAGGTGGCATTGTCCAAAATGTGTTGCTGCCATCTTGAAATGGGGGACAGGTGAAGGGGTCTTGCAATTTTGGCAATTTAACTGCAAAGTGTCGACGTTATGAAACGATTCTAAATGGCCATCATTTTGACACCACACACCGTGTCCCTCTGTGTGGTACTGAATTGCCGGAATTGTACCATTTACCGGTATCTTGAAACCACTGGCTTTTTTTTGGTAAAGGTTTCACTGCTTGAGTGCCGCTTTTGCCCGTCACTATGGAAAAAAAGGAATGTAAGTAAGGAAAACAAAAGGAAATTGAAAATTTAATTACATGCATGATAAACACATTTAAAAAGATGATTGATGTTGTCACAGTTTGCTTCGCGTACGGCAGCATCCATGAATTAGGTGCTGTACATGTCTTACGAGATTGGGATTTTCGTCATCGGTTTCTTTTCTCCAGGAAGTGTTTAGTGATTACTGTCTTCATTTCTACCTGTAATCAATAGAAATTTAAAAAAAAAACATCAAACATCATCTTCATTAAACATCATAATTATAAATTATATATCATATCATGATTATTAACATAATCATTAATGCATCATACTGCGAACGACGAGCGAGCTACGTCATCCCAATGTGACGTGACGTCGTTAGACGCAGCATCGTTTTTTAACAGCATCAAGTCCGCCCGTCCGTTCCTTAACGAGACAATGGATTGGTGAGAGTTAAAAAAAACACAGTACGAAACCCGAGAAGAAATTGAAGAAGATCCCAAACCCCATCATCAATAATGTTAATAGGGTTAGAGTATTTTCAACTCGATCAACATATTGTGAGAGAGAGAAAAAAAACCAGATGGGGAGAGAGAAAACGAAACACTCGTTTAGATAAATTTCCCCACGAAAAAAATAAATTGAAATATAGTTTGTCGATATGTATGGCGCGTGTCTAAACACATACGGTTTCCTCCTTTTTTAAAAGTGAAGAAATGAATGAATGAAACTTTCGATTGTTCCCAAAAATGACCGGCGAGACATAAACCAGTTGAAAATTGATCTAATTCAATAGATGCTATAAAGATTAAGGGTTACGAAAAAAGGGAGACTTTTACGTTTTGGAGAAGAGCAAAAGACAATGAAATAAAAACAACCGACAGCCGCAATGGTGCGAACGGAAACCGCGCGCTCTTAACCATAATCACCTTTTCTCTCATTTTCTTTTTCACTTTTCTTTGGTTAACGATCGATTACGACGAATCTGCGCAAATGTAACGTTCAGTTTCACTTGCACATCCATCCGGGCGCACCATCTCCGCCCAAAAAAAAACCAAGAAAAGCAAAGGTGACGTGTACTAAACAGTTATTTCCTTTCGGCCTTTTAGTCCTCTTCCTAATTACCACTTCGGACTTGTACAAGAAAAATAAATAACAAAAAACGAAAAGAAAAGAGGGAAATATTTCTTTCACAAAATAAGGAGCCATTAAAATAAGATGGATGAATGGCGCCAACTGGCGTGCTACCGGTAGCCGGTAGTAGTAGTGGCGCAGTTTGAGTAGATGGCTTGTAAATTATGTAATATATTTATTCAAAAGGTAAGTAATGGCCTCGTTGGGTATACGAGGAAATTCTTACTTGTTGCTTCCATGTTTTTATGGATTTTTGGTAAATAATAGAAATTAGAGCCGGCAAGGGGACGGTCGCAGATGGCTTCGTCTTCAGTGGGTTGAGGTGGAGGAGCGAATAAATTTTCAGAGGTAGCTCAATTTGTTTGCTTAAGGTTTTAAATTTTAAGTGAATTCCTTTTGAGAGAGTTCTCTATACTTATATTGATCAGATAACTGTCTGTTGGCTTTATCAAAATCTGCAACATTCCATATAACAGTGTTACGTTTTTTATCAGCTTTTAAGATATGGAATGGTGTGGAATTTGAGTTTCTCAGTTTCTCAGTTTCAGAATTTTTTTTTATCATGGAACAAACAAGATGGGACAGTATCAGGATTATAGAGTTGGGATAGGGATTGAATGATTCTTTATCATGAACCCAGGATAATTGGTGTTGGACGGTCCAAGTATTTTCAATAAAGTTTGAAAGCCATTCTCTCTGGTAATGATAAATTTCAGTTTTAAAGAAAACGATAGGTGTGTTAATTTTTTTTACAAGGCGCGTGACGTCTTCTGAAATTAAGCTGAAACTGAGTTGGAAAGTTTGAAGATCATTGGTTTGTAAGTCAAAGAAATGGATGTAACGAAGTTGCGGCATGGGAGTTCCTGTTAAGTAAAGTCCCTTGGGCTTGTTGTTACCCAACTGCGATTGCAAAGGAGGGTTGAATCGCTGTATTTGTTGTTGTGGGATTTTTTCAGGCATCAGGAGTTGAAAAAGGAGTTGTCATCTGATTGCGGATTGATCATCTGATTGGAAAATTGGTTTTTATTGATGTTTAAATTGGGTAATGTTAGTCTACGTCGTCCATTATTAGGAGAACGTGATTTTTTGACGATCTTGTCCTGTATTTCTTGCCTGATCCGGTTTATGACAATTTTTGGTAAATTGCGTTATTTAGAATTGAGTGTTTCCTTAACTTCGGTTTCCGTTCTTGAAATGTTTCCTAGGGCAAGTTGGTAAGTGATGAAGACCTGTTCGGCTTGGAGTGCATGCTGGATAGGGGCAAAAATAAATTAATTGTTTCATTCAACACCAACTTTTCTTCTGAATTGATTTTCTCATTACATCAAGTATGGGTCAATAGAAAAATATTAAGATAAATTCATTTAAAAATCCAAACATTGAGCTGTCAAAAAGCCTTTTTTCTGTCTGATAAGCTTTTAGACCATAGATCAAAACAGTTCAACAACAAAAATGATAATTTTACAATTACTCGCCAAGCACGAGATAACCTTATGATTTAATGCAGTCAGAAATTATTTTAATTTTTTATTATGATGCAGCTATTACCCATAATTGGAAACTCGAATATTTTGGGCATTGTACCAGTACATCGGTCATGATAGGGATTCATAAAATAAGTTTTTCGGGGAAAAGCATTATCCCAAACAAAGCAATGAGGCAATTTAACGTCACAATACGGCAATTTTTTGCGGGAAAATCTGTATGGAATCATTTTCCAGTTGTTTGAATATAAAAGATGAAATGAAAATAGATTTATCATCTTCCCTCATATAGGCAACTGGATCAAACATCGTAAACTTGTAGTTGGCATCACAAAGAGGCAATTGTATTATGCTCTTAAATTTTCTTCAATGTCTTATAAGGAATTTCAATTTGCTGGTTCCTGCATCCCAATGTGTTTACCATAAATTGAACCCACACAACTGGGGAAATTCATTATTCTATAAAAATAGCTATCTTTCACCATTCTTCCTCGGTGTTTGAAACAGTAAGATTTTGTGTTTTTTAAGATAGTACTTTGTAATAGAAATTCCAGTATCAACAACAATTTTTGTTTTAGTTGATTTTTCAACACAATATCCTGCAGCTATTTTTGATAAATTGTCCTCTGTTGCATAATGACGCAGAGTAATTTCCAATTGTTCAACTGTTATCACAAATTTAATACAATCTTTGAAGATTGTTATTATTTAATAATTGCTTGCCCACAAAAATGGGCCTGCGTAACGTTGAAAGTTTTTTATTCACAAGCCTACTGACAGATATCTTATCTTCCAAAATGTTTAAAACTTTGGGACTAATTTTTTTCCAGTAGTGGAACGTTTTGTAATCACTAATAGCTGTTGCCGTCAAAAACATATGAATCCAAGTCCATAACCGACTTGTTTTAAACTTAGTATGAAAAACACAGCGAAAAACTGTTTCACCCATTGGATGGCTTTGTCTTTTTTTTTCTTCGTTCAAGTAATGTCTTCAAATTGAACGTTAATGTAAAAAAGCTGAACTGAAATTAAAACATCTACATCGTTCATTTTCTATAGTCTAAATTAGCTGCAACAATATTTTATCTTTAAGGTTACCTCTTCAAAACTAAAGCATCGAACAATTTTGCAGCCTTTCTGCGTAAAGTATACTAGCATTTTCGGAAAGCATTGTTATGAAAAAAGATGCAAATAGAGAAATGGATAATTAGTTTTAGAGAAGAAATTAAAACTCGCAACGAACTTTTCAGTTTTATTCACTAACTAATTCCCAGTGCAGCTTATTAAGCATAGAAATTTTAAAATAAAACTTCAATTCTATTCGTCTAACATGTTTTGAAAGAAGACGTGACTAAATTTTATGTAATTGATGTTGTACATTGCATGTATCCCTGGCATCCAGGTCTGGGTTGTTTAAGAAAAGAGAGATGACACATTAAATCAATATTTTACAAGCATTCTCTGCAGTAATTTGTGGAAGCTTACTGCAAGTTATTGAAGCTAAAGTTTTATGATCTATTTCGTGGCCATGAATTTTTATCTGACCATGGTTTAGTATTCCATTGTCACTCACCTAAATAAATCGAGAAATGTATGATAAGTACTACAAATGTATAAAGTAATACTTATTCGATGGTGATGGAGTTATTGATGCTATTATTTTCATTCCATGAAGGGTACCGTTTACGGGTAATTTTCGCAAGTAATGGCATTGTAACTTTACGTACTGAACAACAAAAATTGGAGGAATAACCAATTCTGTGTTAGTGGTTTTTGCCACAGCTTTCAAAATAACCTATTCGTAATCAGCACAAAATCCATGTTCATGAATAATGTTTATAAGATTTTTTGAAGAGTATCAAAGATGGCAATTCCAAGCTGCATAATAATACAAAAATATTTATTAATTTTAGATCAATGCTTTTAATTAATACAAAATTACTTATAGCGGACAATGCAGATTTCTAGAAAAAGCTTGCAGAATTAATGATTTTGCAATTAAGGTATTTTCTTTTGATTTTTTCACTTGCAATGATTATGGAAAGAATATTTGCAAGTGATCTGGCACAAACCCCAACGTTTCTTCATAGGAAGTTAGGAATTCAGACTTGAGAAAACGTCATAATTTTAGTTTGATGAAACGCTAATAGTTTTTCTTCATCTCTAGAAACTGCGATACTTTTACGTTTGATTCTTTATTTTTTCAGCAGCAATTACAAATTTCCAAATTGATTTATTTCTTCTTATATGGAAGTTTATGCTGCAAACGATGTGATATTTCTGTCTTGCAGCGGTACAGTCAACTATCCCTTGGATGTTTCCTTGGACTTCTATGGCCCATGCATCATTTCTCTCATTGTAATTTTTTACGATAGTTTCTAGGAAAGCTATTGTGTTAACAACAGAAATATTTTTCTTCATGCTATTTTTGTTAAGTTTAAAACTACAAAACAGACATTTTTCACTTAAAGAACTCGTCGTTCAATCCACAGCACTTTTATCACAATCAAATTTTGTCAACTTGGGTTTTTTTTTTTTTTTTGTGAATTGATCGATATTGCGTTTGCTTACAGAATCTTTCCTATATTTCTTTGGAACCACTGTTTTTCCCGTGAAATGTAATAGTGAAACATGTTATACACTTATTCAAATCCTTTGTTTGTCAGGGACACTAACTTGTTTCACTACCCCGCAAGTTGCACAAAACACATTTAAAAATATCCCTTTCTAAATTGGCAGATGTTGATAACAATTTTAAATGCACAAGGTTGTTTATTTTACATTTTAAAATGTAGCAAAACAATTTCTAGAAGAACTCATCAGAAAAAAAAATGAAGCGCCTTTATTTGTTTCATTTTTTGTTGTAAAGTGTTTTTATGTTTTTTGTATTTTGATTGTCACTGTAATTCAAGATATCATATTGTCTGCATTGGAGTCAGAATAACCTTTAGCAGAGAAGTTATCGTATTATAAAAATTACGAAGGGTTAGTTTGAAGCAGTGCCCTTTTAAAACACAGGAGCCACAATTTTAGCAAAAAGGAAGACTTCAAGAGTCTAGTGAAAAACGCTGATATAAATGATATTTGTTTTTATTGATAAAAAGATCAAACTGAATAAATAACACCCCATATAAAGTGTTAAGAGTCTTGATTCCTAAAAGAAATATGTAAATGGATAATAAAGAGATGTGTACAATGAAAATATCAAATGGGAATAGTGTTGTCAAAGGAGTGGTATCTATCTTCATCACTCGTGCATGGTGTAATAAATAGTATTGTTAACAATGTAACAATGTTACTTAAGTAACATTACCACTCTTTGTATGCGAGAAACACCAAACTGAAAGGAAATACTCTATTGAATCCAATTGTAATTGAAATAAAAAATCTTTTAACACATGGATTTTACTGGAAGAATCTTAACACTGGATCAATTATGCACACCAAGATAATGTTTCCAATTTGTGTAGCCGATGCTCCAGCCCGAGCCATGTTGAGTAATTTTAAGCAGTTCAATGGTTCTTTCGGATGTGGGTATTGTCTGCATAAAGGTGTTATAGGCCTATTCAAATAAAGGATATGCAAGGGTTTATCCTATGAAGCACCACTTCCACGTAAAAGAACTCACGACGAAAGTTTAAATAGTGCAATTTACGTTGTGGAAAGAGAGTTCTTCCAGAAATTAATAGGGTAAAAGGACTTAGTTATCTATATTTAATTCAACTTCTTAGCATTATAGATGGTATTATTCCAAACTCTATGCATTGTGTTTACTTAGGTGTGGTGAAACAATTTCTAGCTCTTACGGAAAGTCCAGCTGGGAGTGCCTTTCACAATGATGCTCAAGCAATTGATGTAATTTTACTCACAATCAAACAAAAAAAGTCAGACAATTTACGACTAATTTGGTCATTTTATATTTTTGGGAAATATTGGAAAAACAGTGAATATCGAAACTTTGTATTGCTCTACTCTGCTGGAATTTTAAAATATTTGTTACCAAAAAAGTATTTCGAGCACTGGATGCTTCTTGTAAACGCCATGACAATTTTGCTATAAATGAAAATATATGACCGTGATCTTGAAAAATTTATTTTATGATAATGAAGTTTACTCGCTTGACTGGTACTTTGTATGGCCAAGAACAAATGATTTACAATATCCAAATCTTACAGCATGTTGTTGAAAGTGTCTGGCATTGTGGAACTCCATGGGCGAATTCTGCCTTTATTTATGAAGATGCGGGTGGGCTCGTGCAAAGACAATTTCAGGGTTCAAAAACATTACATGCAATTTTGCATTTTACATTAGCTTGCAATTTTTTGTCAAAAATTATGGCTCAGGCTAGACTAAGAAGACAGTTTGCGAGTTGATAAATTTCTACCAGTGATGAAAACATAATAGATTTCCATGAACATCTTGATGCACCAATTGAAGTACGTACACTAAAAATATGTCTTCACAGCTGATCGGATGTAGTGAAAGACTGGCTTTACCAAAAGATAGTTTTGACATAATCGAATTGTTTTTTAACAGATATCTATGACTTGCAAAAACGCCATTAAATATCCAATACTTGTGGTAAATGGAAAGCATTTTTGCACTGCCGATTACGCTGAATCATTCCAGCGAGACAATTCGTGTATTATTCCTAGCAATTTTACGCTAGAATTATCATGATTATTAGAATTTCATCCATTTGCACTATACCTTTTCTTCAAACGAAAAAAAAAAATTTCGTGACTTGTGAACCATCTGACAACAGCCGAACTATATCATTCTTGGTTACAAATTTTGCCGTTCTAATTAACCACCAGTTCATGATTTTTTCACCGATAGATAGATTAAAAGAAAGATTCTGAGGGATTAAGTGGATTAAGTGATTAAGTGGATTAACCGATTGTGAATTTTGCGTCGATTGGGCTACACTACCAGGATATATTGAGCATTCAGACTTTGACATAATTATTTGTATTTTCATCAGTTTTGCTTGATTTGAACTATTTACGCGGAAAGGATGTATGAAATTCTGGATGCCAGGATTGTCCCAACAGACTTCAGCGGTGGTGAAATTTTGCCTTTTTTGCGACCGATGTTCCTGTCAAATCAAATTGGACAGTAAAAATCGGCAGAATTTATTTGTTAAATTAAGCGGTTTTCAGACGTCCTGCAGCTGATTAAAGCTCATTCAATTTGTAGTTATATGTTTTATACCTTATCCAACTTTTTCAGAAGCTTTGCATCTCAAGACTGGATATTGCCTAATGCTTCTAAGACATTTTCATCAACAAGGATCAACACCGCACTGGTTCCGAATTTAATCGAGTCAAACAAGCTTCGCTATTTGAAAACGGAGATATTAGCAATTACACTTTTTTTAATGAAGATTGCGTAACCTTGCTAATGACTTATCAAACTAGGAACAAAACCAATGAATCGCATTTTTTCACGATTTTTCGTCCGATTTCAATTGTTAAATCCCCCGCCGTTTTATTAGTATTTTGATCAGATGAAGTTAAAATCCACTTGGAAACTATCATTGATTACTGGAGAAGTTACGGAACGTTACGTCACCCTCCAGATGAAGTTAAAATCCACTTGGAAATTATCATCGGTTACTGGAGAAGTTACGGAACGTTTAAATTCCACTATCCAGAGTTATCGTAAAAATCGGGAAAATTTAATATTGTAAGTTTTTTTGTCACTCTTTCCTTCGAGATTCCATCTGCGATTTATTTTCACAGTTGTTCGATGCAAACGGTGTGCAAAAGAGTTTGTCTGCACCATATTAATCAACTACAAAATCCCGCGCTCTTTCCAAATCTGTGTTTAGATTTTTTAAATGTATAACCTTCGAGATGAAGTTCACACCCAATTGGATTCTATAATCGGTTACTGGAGAAGCTATTGGACGTCAAAATTCCACGAGCCGGAAATATCGCAAAAATCAGGAGAATCTAAAATTGAATATTTTTTTCATCTTTCTTTCGAGATTAAAAGCATCTGCGATTTATTTTCACAGGTGGTTCGGTGCAAACGGTGTGCAAAAGAGTTTGTGTGAACAATTTTATCCAAGTATAAATTCCTTGCTCTATCGGAAAATTCTTCAAGAAACTTCACAAAGTCTGCAAAGATACATTTTCAA
This sequence comes from Daphnia pulex, assembly GCF_021134715.1. Lineage (NCBI taxonomy): Eukaryota > Metazoa > Arthropoda > Branchiopoda > Diplostraca > Daphniidae > Daphnia > Daphnia pulex. The sequence continues at coordinate 1,877,415 of NC_060021.1, read as the reverse complement.
ATATATTTGAATATATTGCCTAACCCTCCAGATCAGCAAATCCAAGAATACTTGAAACAGTGATTGGATAATATTGGGAATCCTACGTACATTCGAAATTCTATCATCCGGAGATCTCACTGAAATCCGGAAAACTAAAAATTGTAAGTTTTCATTCTATCTCTTTTTCCTCCGAAATTGAAAGAATATTTGATTTATTTACACAGGTTGTCCGATGCAGACGATGTCCCAGCGAGAACGTCTGCACCAAAGTAGCGATATACGGAGGCAGTGAGGCGATCACAAATTTCTTTAAGAATCTTTATAAAGGCTGCAAAGGTATTACATCCTCTAATATATTTGTGCATAAATATTGATGACTTACGCGATTTAATTGATAAAATTTGCATGTCTTGTTTTCAATAAAATGTTCCCTCCGTTATCAACATTTGTGCTCCAAGCCCGATCAGCCTAGTCCTGCTGTTGACGTCACTAGCGAAGAGCAGGTGACGCAAAAAAGTGATGTTCGCTGAAGTGGAAGCTGTAACTAATGCCAGCGGTGAGGAAGTTGCACAACATCGCTGCCTGCGCTGCTGCGGCTGTGCACTCCACCCCTGCTTGTATTTTAACGAAACCTATTTTATATTTCTTTGAAATTTCTCGCTGGCAATGTTTTTGCCCAAAAGGACCAGCAAGAAGGCAGCAAGAGGGATAAATGATGGCGGAGGACTTCTGAATTCTTAAACTTCTGAGTCTGGGTAGAAATTCTCTATGCTGGAATCTCAAGCTGTATCATTTGGAAGAAATCCAAAACCAATACGAATAGTTTTCGACCATTGAATGCAGAAGACAATCTATTGCTGGAAGAGGCATTCCAACGTTACACTCACAATGTGTCCCAAAACATCCAGACCAACAGCCGACAGGAATCGGACGGTGGTTGCCTTATAATCGACTTCAAACAACAAAAATTGTACAAGAAGAAGGAAGAAAATAGACTTCAGAGATGGGACCATTCCGCTTTGAAATTTCATTTATCGAACGATGGCTATAACCGACAACAGATCGACAATCAGCTTTCCTCCCCCTCGTAGCATTGCCACGAAAACAATGAATTATCCGTTTTTGGTGATCCATGTTGAATTAGCTGGCCAGCAAGTTAACATTAAGCAATACAGTCACTTCGAATTGCGGGTGTAAACACTTATTACTTTAATGTACTCTTATTTAACCTTTTCAGATGTGCTGCATCTCAAAACTGGGTACTGCCTTGAACTGTACTTTGAAGTAAATTAAAATACCCAAGTGACGGTTAACGCAAAACGATTAGAAATTTTGACACCATTTGCAATCAACCAGTTTTCCCTTTATATTACTTCGATTTTCCCTTTTATATCCCTATTATTATTTCTTAAATTGATTATATTATAAATATTTATATCTAAGCAGTGTCTAAGCAGTAGTAACAGATACGTATGAGTAGACCCAAAATGTAAAAATTGTGAAGATTGTACAAAATGATATGAGATAAAAGGGATCTTGTTGACATTAGATTTCCGTTACTTTCGTCGGCAAGAAATAAAAAACATCTGCACTACTCACACTTTAGGAGAGAAGGGCGACGTTGCCAAGTAACAACAATGCCCAAGGAAAATAGGGCTTCTAGCAATTTCACAACGCAGCTTTTTATCTAGACGAGCTACCATTCCATCTAGTGGCCGAAAAAGAACTAAATTCTCTACCCGAGGCAAAATCAGCATCGGCACACTTTTTCTACATGGCCTTATGGGAGCAGCGCCTCCTCATTTCGTCCTTCATGCGTCTTGGAAGTTGGAAACCAATAAAATCACGAAATTACCTTGTCTCGACTTTTTCACCTGAGAAACTAGAGGAGAAATAGAAACACAAAGAAATACAAAGCTGTGTAATTCATCCTTTTAATCCAATTTGGCTACAGTGTAATATAACTAACGGATTCAATAACTAACCGATATTTAGGTCCATCAAATGAACTTCAATACATAAAGTGAAATAAAGAAACAATTTATCTCTACACTGTTTTTTGTTTATAATTGCGTTTAAAAGAACTCGCGCATTTCTCCAGGTTTTCTCCTCATTAAGAACTATAATTTTCCCGTCACTCTTGTACCTCAATCCACGGGTGTTACCTTCTAAAGTAGAACTGTTTATAGAGTGAGAAAGGTGTACGTATCTTTAATCGATAATTTAACCACTTTGTTTTGCAAAATTTGATTAGCTGTTTTTTAGATACCCAAGTACCTTAAGCGGCAATTTCTTCCATCTGGATTTCTTTTGTTACGTAATCTTTATCCACCTTTGACAGAATTAAAGGGATTCCAATCATAGGATGTATATGCGGTTTTCTATAAGGCTGTTCGTTAAACCAACTTGATATTACCTTGGGCAAAAATGCTATATCTGCCGATGGTAGGGTAAAAGAAATCAATTGGAGTAGCATTGACGAAATGTAGCACAGATTGTTTTTGTGACACTGAGACGCCACGGATACAAGCATCTGTGAATTCGCACCATCATATACGATTATTACTGTCGGTTGCTATACATGTTGATTTTCTATAAATGCTGTAGTTTATTATATACTTTAAGTGCGCTGTAGTCAATTTCCGTCAAGTTGGAGAGATAAACCATAAAGCAAGAACTTCGCCCTTCAGCATCCACCTCACTGGCTTCATTGAGCGCTCGGCGAAACTTTTCAACTCCTGGGAAATACAAATTGGAGTCGGCTTTGACGGTAACTCTCTCCTCGGTAACTTCGTTTCCCTACAAAAAAGTGAAAACATATTTTTAGAATAGGACATTCCACGCCAAGACGACAAAACCTTGCCAAGGTCATAGTTCTAAATTAATTTTTTTAAATAACAATTCTTAAATATAGGTTAAAATAAGAATTTTTTGCCAAAGGGTTTTGAAAAACAAGGGGATTGGACGTGGCATCGATTCCTAATTTTGGAAAATGCTCAGGACTTGTTGTTCAAATGATAACTTGACGAAGATATTGTTGACTAGTTAAATTCGTATAAAGAAAAGACCAACCATAAAATCTAACCCGGTAATCATTAAAATGGAAAAAAAAAACTTAATAAAATGGGATTTTCAAAGGTTTTCACTTTTTAAAAATGTATGATATTATTACCGAGTTCAATTTTTCCCACTCCTCTCTTTTTTAAATTGTGTTGTCAAAGAAGTGCTAGATAAACCTTTAACCATGCGCACAGTTTCAGATTGGTTTTTGACTTTTGGGCAGCTGAATTTCTTTACAAAATGGTTACGGTGTGAAGGTAAAATGCAGATTTCTCGAAAAAACACTCCTACAATTTTTAAATACATCTTTTAGGACATACTAAGCTATATTCAATGTGATACTTTAAAGCAAGAAAAGTTATTAACAATTTTTTGTGAATTTTCAAAAAATTTCGATTTTGACACTTTTTGCAATTTGTGGAATTAATTTAATTTTTGCTACTTAAGTTAGGATTATAATCATTAGTTTACTCAAACTAGTGGAATAGATGTTATACCAATGAAAAAGTAGTAGACATACCAAAAAATCGTGCGCAGTTTACGCCGATGCGCACCACAGCGGCAGATAGCATAACTAAACTTTTTATTACGCTTGACAAAAACCGTACCGCAAGATCCTTTGTTCGAGCGGTACGGTTTTTGTCAAGCGTAATAAAAAGTTTAGTTATGCTATCTGCCGCTGTGGTGCGCATCGGCGTAAACTGCGCACGATTTTTTGGCATGTCTACTACTTTTTCATTGGTATAACATCTATAGGACTACTTAAAGATTAAATAAAAAATTCAAAAAAATTATGACCTCGTACCTAACGCATAGTTCAAACTTCAAAGTAGGGGGGTTTTAGGATTCCGAAAGATCGATGGTGCTGTCCCCTGGAGCGTCCGATAACGACGCGATTTTTTTTCTAAAAATAAGTTATCATTTCGTTTATGCGTTCTGATCAGTATTTTTTACTTTTGTTTTACTTTAAAATATTGAAATTACAAATACGGTATTAGCAGTCCACGAAAAATTAAAATCGATGCCACGCCCATCATCCATACCCTTATTTTTATAAACCTTTCGGCAAAAAGTCTTTTTTTAACCTATATTTAAGATTTGTCATAAAAAATTAATTCGGAAATATGACTGCGACAAGGTTTTGTCGTATTGTATCGTATTATATTGGCGTGGAATGTCTAAATAATGAAAACGCGCGATGATTTACACTCCTACCAAAAAAGCGATCCAAGGATGGTTCCAACACCCAGCGCAATCATTTCTTGGGTGGCGTCTGTTCTCTTGCCGTTTGCTGTGATCGTGAATCACTCAATAGCAATTATTGTATTCTGACATGTGAAATCTACTATACATTTGTCATACCAAAAGCCTTGGTTATAGCAACTTGTTCTAAAATGGCTATGAGCGGAATGAAGCCGATAGCAGCTCCGAGTTCCAAACAAATGTCGGAAAACCTCAAAACAACAGTGGTGTTTCCGGTCGTTCGATTGACAGAGAACGGTGGCAAACCAAACGGGGGAATACCCGCTTGTATATTACCTGCATGATTTCATGGTTATTCGTGACAAAATTTATAAATAAATGTTCCTAATTGACATCTGAAAGTGAAAGTGACCTGTCAGAGTGAAAGGTTTGGAGCCATTTTGTTCTAAAAAATAAGCGGCTAAACAGCCGGCGATGACGGCGATAGCGTTGCGACTTGTGGCAAAAACTAGAGACTAGAATCGACAGCGCGACTGCGCAAGAAACCAACTTTCTTCAAAGGGCCAAGATTTTTTAATGAAGTCAATTTCTATGGGGATACAAATCAGTTCCCCCCAAAATATTTAATGAACCGTTAATCTATAGAAGAAAAAAAAATTCGTAACCTACCCGCATTAGAAGAAGTATTACTATCATAGAACCGCATAGAACAACCCAGGGCGGAGTCCCAAGGATTGCATTTCGTTATGTTTTCGAAAAAACCTCGCCAAATTTCGATAAACGAGGATCCTTTGCATTTCAAGCCGAAGAGGCCCTTTACTTGAGTCGACGATACAGTCAGAGCGGCAGCTGAACAAAAGCCAGAAATGACAGGAGCCGAAATAAACTCGACCATGAATCCTGTCCATCAAAAAATATTTTTAGAAATAGATGAATAAACCATAAAATTGCATAAGACATCTAAGATATATACCTAGGTTCAAGAGTCCTGCTACTAGTTCTAGCGAACCAGCTAGGAAAGCTAACAGGGTGCTGGAATAGATCGGGCCTCCTTCATCACTGGCGTACGAGAACGTCATCAAAGATATGACGGCCGTGGGACCAATTGAACATTCCTTGGAAGTCCCCAAAATTACAAAGACGAATAATCCCAGGAAAGCCGAGAAGAGCCCTTACTACGAATATACTGTAGAAAAATGTCTTATAATTATAAAATTCATTTTTATATGAATATTATATTATTAATTATGATTTTTTTCTTTTTTACCTGTAACGGCAGTCCGGCGACAGCAGCATAGGCGATTCCCTAAGGAATGGTGGTGAGACCGACGGTAATTCCGGCAATGACATCATAGACAGCAAAATCCCAATTGTAGCTTGGTAACCACTTGAGAATGGGGAACCGCCGTCTTAGTAATTCAACGGTGCAAGCTCCCTTGACTTTTGATCTTGCCTTACGCTTCCATTCATAACAAGTTCCCATCGATTTCAAATTGACTTTGCTTTCTTCGATTGAGAAAGTGGAGTCTCTATTATTGGAGTGTGCAACAGCTCTTTTCATTTCCCTATCGCAATGGTTGTAGAGAAAATCTGCTCTTGACGAATACGGGATTTTTCCCGGAAAAGACACAAGCGCACTTGGTTGAATTAGTTTTCACGACCGAGTCCAAAGACCCGCAATTGATATGAACTGAAGAGAAAATTACGTCTCGTCAGTAAGGAATAAATTTAGTGAGTGCTGGTTTTCTCTTTTAAAATTATAGAGATGGAAGTGCCCGTGGAACGTCCGGTAGGAGTCTAGCAAACACCGAATGATTTGTGTCCGGTACGGCGCTGGATTCTTTATTTATATCATTTTCGGAATACGATAGTACGTGATTTTGAACTTAATCAAGGCATCGGGATTTTTAAATCATGCAAAGATCAGCACTTGGTTACTAATTGGTTGCATTGGCAAATTGGCATTCATCAGTTCGTCTACAGGAGGTTTACATGCTAACTCCAGTCAATCGGTACGAATCTATTATCGGAACGACGGCCGAGAGTAATTTAAAGATTCTAAAGTTATACGTCTCAATATGTATTCTGGTGACGATCTCGTCAACAGAATTTCCATTAAAAGTTGTTTAGACAGAAAAAATCTACTGTTAGCTGGCTCACTGTAACAGTCAGTCACGCTACGTGGCGAATATTTGGGGGTCATTTGGTACATTGTCAGATTTTCTCGATTAAAATGTTAAAGAAACTACTCATAATCTATACTTTGTCGTGTTATCACGGTGTTATTATTCCGGCTTTATTTTATTACGATAGTAGTAGGGTTCGTTCCAAGGCCACTATTTTCTTATTATTTACGCCGAACAACCGTTAGGCTACTGATTTTGTTTTTCTTGTTTCAATTAATTTCAATCAATTGCGTCTTTGGACTGCCGTGTGTTTTCGTAAGGAAAGCCATTTTCCAATCGAATAACCTCGCGAATAACAGTCCTTGGGAATATACACGGTAGCACGTGAGTCCTTTCCCCCAAAAAAACGAAAACATTGTGTAAAATCCCGTATTTAGGGTATAGGCTTAGAAATGACGAAGGCGGCGCTCAAGGCCAAGGAATTTAGTTAACTCAATACACGCAGTGATATGTAATGCCCCGGCGGTAGCCCCGCCCACGTCAAGATGGCCACCGCCAAGGACGTCACGACCTGACGTCACGACCGGCAACACTGACGTCACCCCTACAGCGTCACCCCCGACGTCACGCGGGAGAAGCAGCCGGTCAGCACTTGCCAACCCGGGATGACTTGCCGCGCCATCCCGAGATGACTGGCCGCGCGCACCATCCCGTTCCGGCTTTCCGCACCGTCCCGACATGACTTGGCGCGCCCGCCGCGGATCATCTCATCTTCCCCGCTCCTTAACCCCATGTATGAGCTGCACCCAAAAGATGTATATCTCTCTCACTCTCTTGCCCCGGCACTCGCTCCCTCTCTGTACACCCCGACAGTCAATACATCGGCCTCTTAGTGCATGTAATCGGTGTGTTACAGATATTCCTTGTATGTCCCGCAGTATCTTCTACTTTTTTTACGTTATCATGTAACCCCGTATCTGATGTTTTATTGATCTTCCTTGTTATATAATAAAGAAGCAGATTTCAGTCTGGACATTCCACTGTGATTGTGACTAAAAAAAAGAAAGTGTAATCCATATAGGCCTATACATACTCCCACCATCCACCATACTCCCATTCACTCTGAATTGAAAACCTCAATAGACGAATAGTCTGGAGTAGCCTATATATTTAATCAGAGGACTTCCCGACTTCCTAGAAACGCGAGTGTAGTGGCCGCGTCTATCCTCCCACACTTGAATTCAACCCCGACAATAAAGATGTGACAAGAATTAAGCCAACAGAAACGATGCCATCAAACCGACCCGTTAGCAGGACAATATAATTTGTAGAGGAAAATGTCTTTTCCGTCCTTTCGTTCTGGCATTCGTTGTAATTTAGACATTGTGAGCATCTCTTTGATTCTCTTTTCCTTTGCTTTTATTTTAGTTATCATTTTTTTTCCTAACTGTATCTTGAAAAAATCGCGCTGAGGCATTGCATAATAAGGAAAAGAAGGTAGATATTAATGAGGGCAGGATTCTCCCACAAATCTGCTTCAGGCCAAGTGAAAACTCTTCCTTTTTCAACCTAAAACAGGCAATGCTGTCACGCGGAAGAATGGCGGCGAATATGGGGAAGAGAAAGAAGCCTAGGGTGATTAAATAATTTTAAAAACAGATAGCCCTTCCTTTATAAAGAAACGTAATTCTATTGGCTTATTCGTGCCGCCATACTTTTGTTTTACGTAACGAAACAAAAAATTGGGGGCGTATAAAAGGCAGACCGTCTTCCATTAAATTTATCAGTCCAATACTGTTCAATCACGTACTGTACCAAGATATCTGTTTTGATTTACTCTGTTCCAATTCATTCCGTCATCAATATGAGTAAGTTAGTTTACTTTTTCGTTGCTAGTGATGTTAAATATTTCAATTTTAATCAAGTATTGTTTGTTTGAAAAGTTGTTCTGTTCTGAAATTTTAAATCGTATGCATTTATGTTTTACAGGTCTGTCTGGTTCGATCAAAAACGTGAATAAGATCTTGCTGATTCAATGTCTATTGTGGGCATCCAATGGCGTTTTGGGTGGTATGATGCCTAAAGGTCACATGGGCAGGATGGAGCATAAAGCCAATGAAGCCGGCGAATACTACTACACTCAACCTCAAAGCTACTACCCAACTCCGGCGCCAGAGTACTACACCGAGGCTCCAAAATACTATTCCACTCCGAGCTACTACACTCAGCCGACCCCTTACTACACCACTCCCAGCTACTACACCGAGACTGAGAAATACTACGCTACAAAGGCGCCAGAGTACTACACCACAGCAAGTTACTACACCGAAGCTCACAAGTACTATTCCGCTCCGTCATACTACACTACTACTGTGTCGTATCCCGCCAGCTATCAGAGGGCAGCGCCGTCGTATTGATTTCATATTTTCTTGAGAAACCTTTAAATGTTTAGTCATATTTTCTCGTTTCTCTTCACACATTCATTAATTGCCATCGTGAGGCAATTTTTTATTTTTGGTTTTACTGAAATGGATTCCCGGTTCCCGGGCGTACATAACTCGATGGGGTAAAGTGGGGAATTCAAATTTGGATTTAGGAGTCGTACCACAAGACAAAGATGCCATCGGTTTCACTCTCACAACTTTATTGCCGAATGTGAGAATTGGCGTGACTTGCCGGGAGTGTTGCTCAGAGTCGTCTCCGACGGGACGATGTGACGTGGTCGAAAAAAGATGCTGAGCCAGCTGCATATTCGTTTCTGAACGAGATGGAATCAACCTGTACATCACGCCAGACCCCAACACAAAAACACAAAAGAAGAAGCAAATTACTTTAGATCGACCTTGTTACGTTCAGTTCTACTAACACAAATTGATATCAACTAACGAACCTGTCTAGAATGTTACGGGGAGACGAATTTGAACTGCTGCGATGTTGGCGGAACAGAAACGATGGCACCCGAGTTGAATTGCGATCGACACTTTGAATGTTTTCACTCGACGAATGAGCCGTCGTCTCACCGTCTACAGAATTTTGACAGGTCGTGAAACGACGAAATATTTCATGCCAACCTTGCGTGGCGTGACACGTGCATTTTTCAACACAATCAATGATACCTTTTGTAGTAGTAGTAGTAGTAGCACTGGAAGTAATCGACATGTTGAGATTTGGTTGGCTGTCGGAAGTCGGACGCGTGGTGGACATGGCTGTACCGATGGCTGTAGAAGATAAAATGAGAATGAGCAAACAATAAAACAGCTGCTTCTGCCGACGCACGAAAAGAAAAAACCAGTGAAAATCGATTATTCATTTGTTTTTACTTAAGCAATGGCGGGAAATGGGATCACATTCAAACCACAGATAAAAAGACTACTGTCAAAATTACCTACTGTGAATCTACGCTTTTAAATAATACAAATTTCGATTGTGATATTAAAAATTTACCGTAAAGTCGTAAACATATCTGGAGGTTTTTTTATAATCAGCAGAGTGTGTAAGACTGAGGTTTGTATTAAGATCTAGCTAAAGGCTAGACAACTTTCTTGACGGAAGACCGACAGGTTTAAATGTTTTTTTAATATAGTTACAAAGGGACTGCATATCGCAAAAAGGAATCGTGCAAAACTTTAGACATATTTATATCATAAGTACATACAAACATACTTGATCTCACTATATTATGCATAGAAAGAAACTGAATGCTTTGAAATGTGTGACTGTGCAAATTTGCGAGGGAATTAACATTGTAATAACGGCATCTATTTCTGGTTATTTCTGAATTTTCGTACGGTGTCTATAGCTTGTCACTTGCATTTGATTAACAAAAAATAATATTTCTTCATTAATATTATTATTCTTTTAGATGATCTTGTTCATTTCAGTTTTTCCCTTCAAAAATTCAACTCAGAGACGGAAATAATTCTTCAAATCCCTGTATCCTTTCATTGATCTAATTTCCAGGGTTTTCTCCAATAAGGAAACTGGATAGGGCGGGTAATGATGGACCGTTCAATAAATCTTCCTGGCGAGAGTCTAATGCGATCGCAGTAGTGTCGGACATCAAATAATCTGTACAGTATCCGCCTTGCGTGATGAGCGGAGAATTTTCGTTGAGTGTGTGATCCCCCTTGATGAATAAAACAAAAATTCATAATTAATCATTGACCATCAATTGAAAAATAAAATTTCATTCAAAACTCACTGAACCAATTGCTTCTTCTCCGTTGGAAAAGATCAAGACGTGCTCCAAATTGCTGTCACAGTCTGATATCCGCTTGGTTGCGTCACCGCGCTGCGTTCTTTCGAGTACAGTGGCACTACAAGCTGCTTGGTAGAGTATCCGACTGAGGCAGAAATAGACGACGTCAGTGATGGCACGCACCGTGTAGTCGGTGACGAACGTTTGCCCACGCGCTGCGCTGCCAACTCCGCCGTCGGGCGAGACGGCCATCCGCACCGATTGAACGCTGCGTGAAAGTTGAGTAGAAGACGCCGACTCTGTTTCCGTTGGCATGAAATGAATGTTGAAGTAATTGAGGCGAAAATAGAATCGGTAAATTAGTTCTATCTACTGACCCATTGCCGACGAGTAGGACGTTAGGGCCTGTGAACCGTAATGACTGAATGGCCCACTCTCAAAAACTAAATTTTCTTTCCCAACTGTCACTTCCACACGTCCTTCAAGGATCAGCACGAAATAGTCGGCTGGTTTTCCCTGAGTAAATGAATTAAAATTAAAAAATAAATAAAAAACGAATAAAAGATCTTTCCCAATAATTTACCTGCTGAAAGATGAGCGTCTCTGCCGGGTGAAACTCTGATTTTTCTTTGTTAACGCGGATAAAGCGAATGATTTGACTCTGTTGCATCAATCGCCGGAGAACGTTGTTTGAGATCAATTCGGTCTTGAAGAGATCAATTGATGAACTAAGAAATTGAAACGCTGCTAGAGCCAATTGCGGGGAGATCTTGCGAGCAGTTTGCTCGTGGTACTGCAGGGCGAAGCCACTGAGATCCTGGAATAGTCTTCCTTTCTCTCGTCGACGTTTGCTGCGGTTGTCCACTGAAAGTGACAGCAACATGAACAATTATTATCATAAGACTATAGATAAGAGGGTAATCGATAAAATGTCTTACTCCACACGTCCGTTTCGTCGACGATTTCAGCTATAAATATAGACGGAATCAATTACTAAACTTCTCGTACAAAATATTCTAAGACTTGATACCTTGAATTAACTCTTCGATAATGTCTTCAAGCGTGACCAATCCAACAGTTTCGTAAAAAGGATCTCCATCTCCTTGGCAGTTGACTCGTTGAACAAATGCCATGTGGCCTTTATGGCCTTCTTTGAATTCTTTAAACATTATGTCCTGAATGTGAATAAAACTGTTAGTTTTTGAGAGATATAACACATTTCCGTTCATACGAGTGTGGTATCTTCGAAGATGAAATTGCACTGATTCTTGTAAAATCTGCACAGCGTTTTCAATGGAATGGCATCCTGCGGATCTACCAGAGCGAGCTCTTTGATAAAAAGTAATCCGATAATGTTATTCCGTTCTACGTCGTAGATGGGTACACGCGAAAATCCTGTTTAGAAAACAAACTTAATATTTTACTTTTTTGGCTTTTAAATCGCATCAGCGAAAAAACAAAACAAAAATGTTTGCACTGCAACGCGAGAGATGTAAAATAAATGGAATCAATTACCTTGATCAATTCTTTTAGCCTTTCTCGGTTGTAATAAGCGCCGAGTTCTTCGCCCAGTATCCGATCCAGTATCAAAGAGATGGGATACGACATTGGGAAGGTGATGAGCATAAAGAACTTTGTTATCCAAACTGTTTGGGCTCCGATGGCAAGTCCGTGACGTGAACAAATGGCCTGCATGTTCCCAAAATTGCAGGCCTCACATCCGCCATTTGCTTGGCACTCGCAAATTGCATTGCTTGGCTCTGAAAATCTGACTGAAAAGTCGCGGCAGGGTATTAATATTTCGGGGCGTCGGTGTAGTAGCTCGGGGCAGCGTTAGTCATGGTATAAAACTCCGGTGCCTTAGTGGTGTAGCACTTGGGGGCCTTCGGTCGCAACTGGTCGTTGCAGTAGTAACCAACTCGTAAATTGTGTAGTAAGGTGGCGGCACTGCGGTTTGGTATCCGCCATATCCAGGAGACGTCGGTACAGCAGTGTTCGACCCAGCCAACAACGATACAACACCCAGCAGCAGCACGGCGCTATAGTTGACTAAACAATTAATAAATTTTAACATTAATTTTCAATAATAATTAAGGCATATTAGTAAACAGAAAATATAGGATTGACAAAACTCAATGTGAAAGAGAGAATATTTACCCATAATTACGAACTGGTTACACGATGAGGAATGTAATTGATGACAGATAGTGCACTGCAATTGTTTCCGTGTCGGAGATCGTCACTCGATTGTTTTCGACCACCTTTTCTCACTCACCTTCACGCAGCTCTAAGCAGAGTTATACTTCGGGACTTAAGGCGGCGGCGTTGCGGTTTGGTATCCACCATATCCTGGAAACATCGTCGACCCCGCCATCAACGATATACAACACCCAACAGCACCACGACGCCATAGCAAACTAAGTAATTCATAAATTTAAACATTAAAATTCATTAACAACTAGCATATTAACAAATAGAAACAAGTAGAATTGACATAAAACTAAATATAAACAACAGAATATTTACCCATGATGGCGAAGTGGTAATGCGATGAAGGAAGTTGGTGACAAATACTGTACATCAGTTTTTGCCGTGTCGGAGATTATGCTTCCTCGACTAATTTTCCTTCGCCTTTTTTCTCTCCTTTTGTGCGATTTTTTTCTCACCCTCACCTCCTAAGCCTTGCGGCTATTTTACCTGCTTGATAGTACGTCCGTTCTCACCCAACCTGTACACCACTGCATGACACGTTTTACGTAATGATCTCCGTGACCTTCGAGCGTCGAGGCCATGCAAACTGGCCTTTCCTTTTGCAGGTTGACGTTTGAGTTTGAGTCATATTCACCAATATATCATAAATTTGAGTAATATTCAGACCTTCAAAAAGACAATTTTAGCTCTGCAGTATGCCAGTATGGTAATGATAATGAAAGGGTATAATGACAATAAATGCAGTAAAATTGTGTTACCTCTTGAGATATAATAAAACTTGTTGAGTTGGCTTGGGTTGAGTGTCCTGTTTTTTTTTAATATTTGCGTACATGGTGATGTAACAATGAACAACATGTGATGTGTTCTACATTTATTGGTCCTTGCTAACCTGTTAATTAACAAATGAAAAATGATGTAAAAGTTAAGAGAAACAGAAAATAGAAATAATTACGATAAACACATTTTTTGAAGCAGCGGATGTGAATAGAATTAAATTGATTCTGTCAGTTATTGGGCATTCGAGGTAATAGTTGCAATTATAAGCCATCACTTTCCTCATTGACATCCAAGATCCAACACAAAAACTTGCTGGTTTCTCAAAAATGTGTTGATGCACTTTTGCCCCAATCCCAACCCAACAGAATTCTATCTTAAGTAATGGCAGTTTGTTTGTGTCCTCTCTACTTAACATAGTCTAAGTAACAAACATAAATCTCATACGACATTCATAAGAAGAGCAAAGCGGTCTTAAGTTTCTCTTTTCTTAACAACCTAAACAGGAAAATATCGCTAGAAGTGGCAGCCAGCAGCCAGCAGCCATGACTGAAAGGAAATCACCGCCATCCCCTTAGTTTTAAAAAGAAAATATTGGGAATATGCCGCCATCTAGCGGAAGATATGTACTAGGCAGCAGACGTCCTACTAATCCGTGGAAAAAGAAAGCAGATGCCCAAGACGCCTGCGAGTTCGCATCCGGATTCCGGAATGAGTCGCTCCTCATATTTATCAGTTTCTATAACCTCGACTTTTCTTCCCTAGTATAAACTTTTAAAACATAATTTTTTTTTTAAATAACTACCACAGTGTTTTTGTTTATTTATTTACAATACATTAATACAATATCTTTTTAAAAAATGACCCAGTAAGACGATTGCAATTCATTAAAATATTTTTGGGGAAATTTAAAATCTAGGGACTAGCGGATAAGGTTGAATGCATCCAACTGACTACGAGTGGTCTGGAATCCCGCCTCACTGTTCGCATTTAAATGAGGGACTGTTTTGTTCTTCCAGTTCCATAAACAGGCAAACTTTGAAGGAATTCTGAAGTCTTGAAAAAATCTTAAGTGCTAACTCTGACCAGTCAAGCAAGTATTCCACATTGCCCAAGTCCCTTACCAACAGAAAAACAGTCTGGGTACAACAGCTCATCATGAAGCATAACCCAACGCAGCTGAGAAGACCCGATTGTCAACAGTGTTGGAAGATTCTCTAGAAAATGACGAATCTGGCGAAACTGTCGATACGTTCTCAGAGCTTACTTTTACGGTTGAAAGTAAACCGACCGAAAAAGACGCTCTTCAAGAAAACCAAGCTAGTTTAAACTAGCTTGCCTTTCTTGAACGGAGACAGCTTATGATTCATAAGCTGTCGTTAACGCAGTTAACGCAGGTTATCAAAGGTGGTGTCCCTGAATCGCTGATTCCTTCCTTCAGGTGTGTCCGCAGTACAATTTATCGTTACCGTCAAAACCGTAAACTACTTGAGACATCAAGAAATTTGGATTTCAACAAAGAAAACAGAGGTACCCTATTTTGAATTATTTTTGTGAGACTTTGTTTGACTCGATCTGTTTTTCCATTTTAGAAGAAAATAATTTAGTTTCAATGGAAGAATTATCTACTAGTCTTGACTCTCCGCATCCAGAATCTTTGAGCTTATCGTGTGAAGAGTCAGTTTATTGGTCGGATCCTGAACAGACGGAGCCTTTGTGTTTGGTGACAAGGAAAAATGATAATATCCCTTCAGATTTACCACAATCGTCAGCACGAAAATTTTGCACAGCAAACATGTGACCACTTCTTTTAAAGCCCTTCGGATAAGTTTTAAGTTCATTTGGTCCAGTGTTTATCCCTCATAATCTAATTGTTTGTTCCAGTAATTTACCACCGAATTATTTGCTTACTAACCTGATGTTAAGCCAGTCATATGTTTTACAGTTCTGTGCGGCAATATGGATGCCAAGTACCTGCGTTTAGTCGATTTACCCATTTTGCTCTTGGCTGTTCTTATTAGCCGAATTTCTCCTTACGTTAATACATTCATGATTCGTGTGTTCAAGAGAAATAACACAGCGGTGATAATCTTGTTTAGTTCTGAATTAACAGGGATCAATAAAAACGATTTAAAATTAGCCGCGTCATGAAAATATTGATAAATAAGAAGTGGATCGATTTTTGGTTTTTAATATTTTTACGAATCATAATTAAATTTCAAACATTACATATCGTTGTCTTATTCTTTAATAGAAAGTAATATTTATTTTGTAAATTTTAATTGCGGAAATATTTAATTCTTATCTATAACAGGATTCTTACAATTAAAAATAATCAACTTTATTAATTGTGTGGCATGAAAAAGGGGAGGAGTTAGAATCTTGATTCTTTCATCATTACAAAGCAAATCACGCCAGCGGCGCGAATTTTGGGGTAATGGTGGAATATAAAAGACGGGAGTAGAGGCTACTGAAATCAGTCGAGTTCGCCTTTTCGACACGTCAACAGGAGCACTAGTCCATCTGCCATTTACTGTGCCATCAAATTTCATCCTGTTTCCATGGGTATGAATTCTTCATTTATTTTGTTTTACAACTTTTACTTAATTTGAAATGTATTTTTTTCTTAACTTTCAGCAATGTTTTTTTAACTCTTTTAAACATAGTATAGTTTTTGATGTACTAAAATGATTGAAGTGATAACTTTGAAATAATTCTTTTGACACTTTGATTAACTTTACAATTTTTATCATTAGCTAACTTTGCCATCACGCTGCTGCTAGCTGTTGTCTCGATGCTGGCTGGATCTACTACGGGTGGACCGATGGGCTCATCTTCTGCATCAAGTAGCTATTACCAGACCACAACAACGAAAGAGTACTACACCACCAAGAAAGCTGAATACTACACGACGACTTACGCTGCTCCCAGCTACTACACTGAGGCCCCAAAGTACTACACCACTAAAGCGCCGGAGTACTACACCACGACGTATGCAGCTCCTACCTATTACACCGAGGCCCCAAAGTACTACACCACTAAGGCTCCCGAGTACTACACCACGGCTTCTTACTATACCACAAAGGCGCCTGAGTACTATACCACAAAGGCTCCGGAGTATTACACCACAAAGAAGATCGAGTACTACACAACAACCTACGCTGCCCCTAGCTACTACACCGAGGCTCCGAAGTATTACACCACTGAGGCTCCAAAGTACTACACCACGACGTATGCGGCCCCTAGTTATTACACCGAAGCCCCAAAGTACTACACCACCACGGCCCCCGAGTACTACACTACCAAGAAAGCTGAGTACTACACAACACCGGAGACGTACTACACCACGACCTACGCAGCTCCTAGCTACTACACCGAAGCTCCTAAGTACTACACCACCAAGGCACCTGAATACTACACTGAGGCTCCAAAGTACTACTCGGCTCCAAGTTACAGCACCACAGCGGCTCCTTACTACACCACTGAAGCTGCTAAGTATTACGTAGCCCCAACTTACTACTCCACTGCTGCTCCGTCTTACTATGTTGAGCCGTCTTACTATGTTGAGCCAACTTACTACACCGAGGGTCCGCAATATTACTCAGCTCCTAGCTACTACGAGACCGAAGCACCAAAGTACTACACAACTGCTGCCCCAAGCTACTACACCGAAGCCTCTAAGTATTATGCTGCCCCGAGCTATTACCAGACTGAAGCGCCCGTTTATTATACTAAAGCTCCCGAGTACTACACCACTACCTCCTACTACACCACAAAAGCCGCCGAGTACTACACAACTGCCCCCTACTACACCACCAAGGCTCCAGAGTACTATTCTACAACCTACGCAGCCCCTAGCTACTACACAGAGGCCCCAAAGTACTACACCACCAAGGCACCCGAATACTACGTAGAGGCCCAGAAGTATTATTCGGCTCCAACCTACACCACTACAGCTGCTCCTTACTACACCACTGAAGCCGCCAAGTATTACATAGCTCCAACTTACTACACCGCTGCTGCCCCATCTTACTATGTTGAGCCAACTTACTACACCGAAGCACCTCAGTACTACGTTGCTCCCAGCTACTACACCGAGGCTCCTAAGTACTACACCACAAAGGCTCCAGAATACTACACTACTGCTGCTTACTACACCACCAAGGCACCCGAGTACTACACAACCCAGGCACCTTACTACACTACGACTTATGCAGCTCCTGCCTACTACACTGAGGCCCCAAAGTACTACACCACCAAAGCAGCTGAGTATTATACAACTGCCTACTACTACACCACTAAGGCGCCAGAATACTACACCACCAAGAAAGCTGAATACTACACTACTCCAGCACCTTACTACAGCACTACGACCTACGCTGCTCCCAGCTACTACACCGAGGCTCCTAAGTATTACACCACTGCTGCTTACTACACCAAGGTTCCCGAGTACTACACCACCAAGGCTCCCGAATATTACACAACCACTTCCTACTACAACACAAAGGCTCCTGAGTACTACACAACCAAGAAAACCGAGTACTACACTGAGGCTCCCAAATATTATTCTGCGCCAGCATACTAGATGTTGTTAATATTTCATGTAAAGAGAATCTATTTATTTATTATTCGTTTCGCTTTAAAAATCAGCGTATTGAAATGACTCAGCTCATTGCATTGTTCACTCAAATGTCATGTGTTGCATTAGTTTTTATTGGTGTTCAATGTTTACGGCATCTTGAGAAATTATTGGAATAGTTTAAAAGCACAATATAAAAGAAATAAAAACTTACGTTTTCTAATACTGTGTTGGAATCTCAATTAGAATTTTCTACTCAAGATTATATCCTCCATTCTTTTCTATAAAGTGTCCAGAACGATTTTGTTCGATTAAGTTAAGACTGAAAAGTTTCGATGTTGCAACTCGCGGAACAGCCTATAGGTTATAAACTTGTAATGTAACTTATCTACTGGAGTAACGTAATATAGCGCCAGAAAGATTTGCACGCGCCGTTAGCAGGGGCACGCGTAAGTAAGATAGTGATATGATACGACCGATCAAACTGGCGCAGCAAGACGACGATGCAGTCCAATTCTTTATTTATGCGCCCTCCTTTTGTGCGGTAGTCGTTTTAAGAAAGAAATTTACTGCTTTTGTGACGTAATTTTTCTCAATTCAACATAAGACTTGCTTTGGCTTAGCAATGCCAGCTATTAAACGAAGCATTGCAACAAATTTAATTTATAAGATTTTTTATATAAAACATTAGCACGAAGACAATATTCCAGCAGTTACTTTCTCGTCGATTGTTATTGAAAAAGGTAAGTTTTGTTTTCTTTTATTATTCAAATTTCAATCTCAATACATGTAAACCTTCTTTTATAAATTTGAAAAAGACATTTGAACAGTATAATAAAACCAATTTTGGAAATGAGAATTGATTTAGCTTGGGGTTACCTCTTGGTTGCATTTATTGTCAGCTGTTCCGCTCTTCCGCAACTTGACAGAAATATGGGACATCCAGCGGAGGCGCCAGCCATTGCCAACTCCCGTCGGAACATGTCCAGAATATAGTTACAACTTACAATACAGTTTTCCTGTCTGACGCCTATTACTGTGGGTATGTATAGAGAAAATAAACTTTATAACAATTATTTTTCTTCATAATCAACATAACAAGTGAATTTTTTTAAATCTTAGATATTATCATCAATGCTCCGATGGTGTTCCGATTCGTATGAAATGTCCTGACGGATTGTACTGGACTGTTGGCACCGACAGCTGTTTTTATCCAACGTGCTATTTCCCAAACCAATCCAATTCAAACTGTCGCAAGGACACACCCTATTAAACAAAAGATTCAAATAGTCTAGTCTGAGTTAGTGTCAAGCTGAACTTTGTTTTTTAAATACTGGAAAACATTTAGATAGAAATAGAATCTAGAAGTCTATTCCATATTTCAGCGGTAATTGATCTGTCAATCCCCGCCCAAAAATGTGTCTTTAATCATTAGATTTTTCTTGCTTATCTCACAAATACACATATACTTCAGCAATCTAACAAGCATACACATTTTTCCGCTTTCTGTATAATCCATAAATCTAGTTAAAAATAACGCGTTGATCGTGTTAAGCCTGTGGCCATCTTACAAAATCTTATCGCATATACAATAAAACAATTTGACCAGATGATTCGACAAGCGAAACAGACCAGTTATTATGTCATTAGATTTAATTTCATAAAGTTCTCCACCGTAAGCCACAATGCCAGATGTAAATTTCCGATACATCAAAAGGTCAATGAGAACGAACCAACGGTGACGCCCACAGCCAATTACGTCAGTTGCTGCCGCCGCCGAGTTGCTTCTCCAGTTGGCGGATCCTCTTCCGCGTTACATCCAGCTGGAGATTCAGTCTTCGCAAATGCAAGCGACAGATGGCGTCGCGGCAACGATGCGATTTCAATCTGTCCTGCGTTTCGAAAACGGCGTCCCGGAATGTCAGCGACTTGCCCATGTTCTATCCAAAAAATAAATCAGAAGAATTCGCAATGAAGGATGAAGAAGAAAGTACGGGCTATATAATCCGGGCAACAACGATGGTGGACTCACAATCGAAATGAGAGATCAGCAAGCGCCGGTCGTCGGTGATGTCAGATGGGGGCGGATGGAGTGAAAGTAAATGTGCTCGAGACAGAGGAGGAGAAAGGCCAGTCCGATGCTCGAGAGGAGCAACAAGAAGGCGGACAGAAATTGCTCGGTTGACAGCGGCTCGGAAAACTGGCACTCCTCCTTGTATGGCTACAGACGCCGGTTAACCAGAAGCGACGCAAACGATCGACGTCGCCTTTTTTCAACGCGGTTAGATTCACTTCAACGTCAATGGACTATCCGCCGGGCGGATTAAGCTTTTTTCCAATTATATTTACCGTTTTCAATGTATTCCAGCAGCTTTTCGTTGAAAGGTGCCACATACTGTATTTGGAGCCGCAAGGGAAGGCGACACCGTAACCTGTCATGGCGTACTACTCCGCCCGGAAATGGAAATGCCCCAAAATTGGCCGACGTTTATAAAGATCTCTAGCATATATATATCACTTTGACCTTTTCGAAACCTAATTGTGCGACTTACCCACGAGCCGACGGTTAACAGACGACCTCTTCGTCCTGGGCCACCAAATAGTCTAGCACTGCGCCGTCGTAAAGAAAAGCGTCCAATTCACTGCGCAAATTCGAATTGGGATGAGAAAAAAAAAATTTCGGAAACACTCCCGATGACACTATAATTTTCCATTTCTGTCAAGCCATTTATTCCTAGCCAAACTGGATTTGTGGGTCAAACCAGAAAACGAGATTTCCACATTGAATTGATTTGTTCTTTTTACGATTATTGCGTCAAAAGAAACTTAGCTAGCTGTTGTGTCCGAGTACCCATTGTCCATCACACAATGTGTCCTTTTCTTCAGACAACTATTTTATCTATCGAGTCAACATAACTTTCGACGGCAGTATTTTTTTCTCCACCCAGAATGCTCTTACAAAACTATATTATCTGTTAATAAGTATACTGTACAACGCAATTTTCTCCTAATAGAGTAATTGAAAGCCATTTTGATTTTTCCTTCCATTGTTGAAAATAACACTACCACCCCAAGGAGAACACAAATGGTTGCGTTCAATAAAACCAAAAATGGAGTTTCGATCAAAGATCTATTTAGTATACATTTACCCTCGTTTGACAGCTTCGATTCCGGCTCGAATTTCATTGAGATTGTAGTTTCGCATGTGGTAGTGCATCTCCTTGTAGTGCCGGAGAATGGTCGCCTCCGTGTGAGTGTTGGACACGGTGCCAAAGCGGAACGGCGGCTCGTGACTCTTGGGGCTCATCAGCTGTCGGCGCAGACACATACACACAATAGGGGAGCCGATGCAGAAAAAAACCTCTCTCTGAAATTTCCATTCAGAAATTCAAAAATACTAATACCCATGGGTCTTCGACGCAACTCAGGTCGTAGAACTCTTCGCGAGTGATCATAAAGGCCGCCAGACTGGCAGTGTAAATGGCCAGAAACACGACGGCGAATGTGGCCCAGACGTTGGAAATGAATCTGCGTTCCAAGAGATAATAATCCAATATTTGCAAAGTCTTAAGCACACTGTATAAGTGTATATAGTGTGTATATGGGGCGCATGCAAATCAGCTTTCAGGTCTCTTTTCAGACCTGAAATAATATAGAAATAATATAGGATTATTTTCTATTTATATGTCTATCAAACCTCGATGTGAACCCCTTTGGACAGTCGATGTTGACAGAAGCCTGGAAAAGGATGGCCCAGACGAGCCAGTAGGTCCGGAAAAGCGAGAAACGCTGATTGGTCGGAACGCATAACTGTGTATAATAGATGTATAGCCGTGTATAGCATCAGCATCACAAGAAATGTCAATATTTTCCAAACTGGGTAAGAGAGTCTGACTATACAACGTATAGCGGTATATAATACACGTAACTTTATCCAGAACTAGACACTCACCTGCATGTTATATCCGGACGGAGAGAGCCACTCGAAGAGGAAGATGGCCAGGGCGGCTACTTAAAAGGCAACGACGCCGACGAGAAGCCAAGACGCCGTATCGAACGGCTCTGTGTGGCCCAACCGAAAAAATAACACCAAACTGTATAAGCATAAAATATATACTCTGACATTTAGGCCCTCTTTTGTTTGGCGACGATGCACACAGCAGTTATTGTGACCTTTTGGGTTACTGTATATGTTATTATATTAGGCCTACCTAGAAATGCAGTTGGCGAAATGATGCCGGTCCTCTTGGCCACCAAAATAGCGATGCCCGTCTCCATGAAAGGAATTGAGAAATCAGCGACGTGCTCCCGCTCGGCGTTGACTGTCAGAGATGTCATGACCATATCCACTCTGCGATTGGCCAGCGCTCCCATCAGCCCGTTCCACCTTCCATTCTGAGTTTTTGATTTATAGACACGAAGTTATTTTCGGGTTTATACTTCACTCTAAACACAGTGCGCGGTGTAATAGGAAATATCGACTGTACAGGCATCTATAAAGCGCTAGTTATTATACGTGTATATATAAGCTAGAATATCAGCAATATAACCATTGAATGGAACTTTATGTTACTCGATGTTACCACATGAGTGCCGAACTTTGGGTCGTCCCCTCTGATGAGTTCGTAAGTAAACCCGAGATCGTCGCTGAACTTCTCAAGCAGATCGATGCAGAAGCCGGAACAACATTGCGTCACGTTTCGTGCTGGAAACAGCCCCGGACCAGTTTCCCTGGAATTCACCATGAAATTTAGATGTTAGATGGGCGGACAACAGATAACGCCCGCCTTCGTTAACAGAAAACCCGACAAAGAAAATGACTCTCGGCCTATATCTCGTTTAGGCAAACTTTCTTTACTATTTGATAGTTTGTCCGCCGAATAATATAAGCAGCATTGCTGGATTACGTCAAAGCCAGCAGCAACTTTGTCTAACGTCCGATCTGCCAGTCTAAACTTTTTTTTTACTTAAACAAATCTAATAAGATCAGATTCTGTGAAGGGTTTGTATGTTCTTTTCTGTTATCGCGGGGTTTTTTTTTTCCCGTCTTGAGACTTATTCCGCCAAACATATGTATACGTGATCCGCAAAATCCAAGACGAAAGCATCTAATAAATGGTTTACGTGGATATCTTTCATTTCCTTTTCCCCCTCGTGAATAGGAGGAAGAATTTTGGAAACTAGCAATTTACTCTGTATATATTCAGGATATATTTTTTTAAATTATTATTCGTCTCTTTGAAGAGCAAAATCTATACGGAGAAGAGGCGGAAATAAAGAATATGAAAGCTGAGAAATCATACGGTACTATGGTTGAGGCATAATGCAACTTGTATTCTATGATACACACACCTTTTGAATATAATAATAGCTAGGTTCTTTCCATTCGAATGTAATCGCTGAAACGTCTCCTAGCATTATTCTAGCGTCAGCTCTTATATTATTATTTCCTTTGTTTACCTTTTCCGTTGAAAGAGAGAAATCGAGTTATCAACTTATCACCTACGCGCGTTCTGCCAGGCGAGTGAACTTATATATAGGGCAGCCTCTGGTTAATCTACTGTACTTATAGTACACAAACGGTTTTTGAAGTCAACATTGACCAGACAGTTGACAAAGTAAAGGGGACAAGAGTCTGACCCGTTCAGCGGAACATGGTTGCCCACGCGACAAGGTACTCCATGGCTGACAGGATAGCGACCGCTAACCGGATCAGGCGGCACGATGCTGATGAACGGCGGCTCCTCCAAAAAGGCAACTTTCAAGTGGAACTTGTCAGGACCGTCTTCAGGTGATGGTACGTGACTGTGACCGGGCCACACGATATCTTGGATATCGAGTCCATCCTTCTTCCACGACTGCCAATGGCCAATCTTTTATTTTTTTTTTTTTTACAATTAAACACCAAACAACAAAAAAGCAAATAATTAATTTGCCATAAATCTGATTAAGCAAAAAAGCCGACGGATTACTTGTCTCCACAGAAGTTCTCTACCGGATCCACCGCTATTACTCGGTTGTGAATTGACAATCGTCAGCTCGACTGAACTGCGGGTACCGTCAGCGTCGAATTCCAGCGACGGCCTGCCAGGATCGACATCAATCCGCACATTTTGAAGATATCTTTGAAAAAAATGAATGAAAAAGGGGGAAAATAAGGTTATCGAGAAAATACTACCCACGCTCCTGAAGTCAAATAACAAACCATCCTAAGGTTATGTAATAATAATAGCTACAGCCGGTCCCCTTTTTTCTACATTCCATTGCGTTTTGCCGCTCGCTTTCCCGAAAGGAATTCCGCGCAATAACATAATACTATAGGCGAATCCCTGACTGGCACGGCAGGAAAGCAAAGTTGCTCTTTCCCAAGTATTTTGTTTTTCCTTTTTCTCTCAATGGTCTAAAAAGTAAAGCCTTATGTCTGGCCGCCCCCTAGCTCTCTGCTTGCTGGGGTATTTTTAAATGCAATTTTATTTCCAAGTTAAATCATTGATGCTTCTATATAACGGTTAAAAAACTTGCCCATCTCAAAGGCTCAGAGATAATCGCATTGTGTGTATCGGCCTCTGTATCGGCCACTGGCAAGGCATTGTGTGTTTGCCGCCACACTTTCCGTTGTGTTTGCTCTCCGCGCTGGAACCGAGAAAAGGTGAGATATCCATATGCACACACTATATCCAGTACTAAGGCGCGCGGTTCGGGTGACCGTCAATGCGCGTCAAAGTGGGGTTCCTTTTTTTATTCTCCGTCAATGAAATTTGAAACGCTGTCGGACAGCTTTTAGGCTCGAGTACTCGGCTTAGACATTATATAGGGATCTATAGCGCACCTGATAACAAAGTTAAAGTTTATTATTCGAGCATTTCTCATCCATTTCGGGAAATTTGACTCTTTCTTTTTCTATGGCCCAGTACAATAGTAATGAGCCTGCAGGCTCATACGACGAAAACAGCGCCATCGCTGTTGTCGGAGCAAAAGAAAGACAGGGAATAATCCGATAAACTTTTATTAGACTCGTTTGATTATCTTCGGTGTTTATGGCACTGAAAATTAAAAACAACTAGATATCTGAAATAAATTTTGCGCTGATAGCGAAAAATCTACAACGACACGGAAACGGATGGAACTCACTTGAAGAGCTGCTCGCCTTGAGCCCAACGAGATGACGTGGATGTCGAGTCTTCACAGGAAACCTTGGGGCTGAGCAGGGTCGATGCATTCGACTCGCGGTGAAAGCCCTCCACTCCATTGACAAAAACTTTGAGAACAGTTGATATGCTCTTGGTCAGCTGGTTGTCCGTCGTCTCGAAATGAACACCTGCACAAATCAAATGTATAGTGTCCCTAACTGTTCTCATTATGCACACGCAGCCGGCCGGGGGGCAGACACCGTATAGATATCCCTTATAAGGTCCCAATCCCGGATGACATTTTGAACGAAAGGAGAGATGACAATGAATGAAACAAAGGGAAACAGAATAAATTGGACGCTGCTGCTGCCGTCTTACAAAAAATTGTATCGAATTCCACCGAGAATTCAATTAATGGGAGCGTTTTGAAAGACGCGTTTTACCTACTGATCCTCTCAGCCGTACGGATACTTTCGGTACCCACTGTATATATCCAGTCTATTACAGTCTGCATATAATCACAATACGTTATTATGCTTAACGAAAACAGTGCCTTAGCATTATATTATATGTACCAGCTCTATGGCTTTCTATACGCGAACGATACGACTTTATCATAAACCTTGACGCGACCTTAGTCTAAGCTTAATGGCATCACGCTGGATGGACGACGACGACGACGATGGTTCAAAGGGAATCGGATGTGTGTCGGAAGAATTAATTCGATCGAAAATAATCCGAAATAATCGCGATGCCATACAATCCAGCAGCATTGATTGTACCTTTTCTAATCCGGAGTTGTCGGCATTCCAGGCGACGACAGGAATTCGCAAGTAGTTGGTCAACTGCTGGAAGTACTGGGCGGCCGCAATGTTACGTCCGTACAGTTCCGTGTTGGACAGGAACAGGATGGCCGAGACGTTGCGCTTCAGGAACGTTTCGTATACCATATCCAGAATATTTAGCTGCATGGAGCAACTTTTTTACGGCTAATAATTTTTAAAAATCCTTTGAGGGTTGTGATTGCACAGTAGTTCTTGATCTACTGTGTAAATTTGAATAAAATCGGAGGTTTCATCGCGCCACCGATTTGTGGAGTTGGCGCGGATTGACCCTGATAAGCTTTGAAACAAAACACTTTTTTATCAATTCAAGGGTACGGCTATGAGAGGCTGTTTCTCAGTATATTTTACTGCTATGTGTACTAAACCAGACGCAAACTTTTTGATAATCCACCCAAAAATATATTTTTCATCAGTGATACCAGTACACACTACAGTGTCCTACTGAAATAAATTTGAAATCGCCGCGTACGATTACGGCGTTGCCGTATGGGAAATCTATGGCGTCTCTGTCAAACTGAACAACAAAATATCGTCTGGTTTGATTAAAACGACTTTTAACAAGCGATCCACGATTCAAGTAGACCGGTCTTATAGCAGAAGGTCTTATATATCGGCCTTCACATTAGACCCATTGCATTTATACAGGCCTTCATATATAGTGAACCCAGATTTCTTATTGGCCGATGTATAAGACCTTCTGCTGGCTTCCACCAGGAGCGCAGCGGACCGTACGAAAAAATGGCTGCAAGCCAGGGAGGGAAACAAGCTAAATTATCCTTTCACTAAATCAGTCATATCTCACCCAATAAAAAACGGAAAGAAAATTCCTTTTGGATTTCAATGGTTGAGTATGCAATAAACCTTTTTAAAAAATTAGTTTTTTCCCTAGCTCCCCCGCTTTTCCCAAAATGGATGTCAAAGCCCCCCTACTTTCTGACAAAATTCAAAAAACCCATACTTTAGAGCTAAATAACTCCTAAACGGGTAGGAATTTTGTCATTCTGCAAACGCAGGTAAATCCGGCGTGCAAAGACAAACATGCCTATATTTTGTTTATATTTTTAAGGCCTTTTCCGGATTTAGATCTGGAAAGCCGCTCCGGGATTTCGGTCTACTTGAATCGTGGATCGCTTGTTAATGATGTCTGGTCTTACGACATTGTGTTGTATATGATTTGAACTATTTTTTGGTATGTTTATGACACTGCCAACAAATATGTGAAATTTCACCAAAACCCCCTATCTTTAACTTTGTCTGGTTTTATGTTTGCGACGTGTAAAACGTCTGGTTTTGTAGTAATAGACTTATCATTATTATTTCTATCAAATGGCATAAGTTTTTTTCTTGCCAAAGAAAGTGTTTTTTTTTGCATTTCACGCCGACTTTGGCAACCTGTCACGCTTAGACGCGGCCACTCTGGTGGACCAGACGTGACTACCCCACCCCCATCTTTCATATTCCAGCTTCAAACCTTTTGCCAATGAAAATTTGCATCATTGTAGGCTGGCTCCTGTACTAGTATTGTATGCAGTGGTTGCAGAGTTTCGAAATTTATGGTGACGTTTTTCTATGACACAATTTAGTTAACTTGAACAAAGTGACAGGAAAGCTATAAAATATTTACCAATTTTTACGTCTAATTGACGTTGAACCCATTCTTTCAGCTCTATGAGAAAAATTTCCAGATTTGTTTCATTAGGGAAAGAGGGTAATGCAATTAAAGCTTCCACATGCAATTTGGCTTTCATATGCTGCTGGTTATTCTATTTTTCAAGACAGGTAAATAAGTCTTGTAAACTTTCAATTCGTTGTTAAGGAGATCTATCTTTGTGCAGGTTATGAATTGTGGTTGGCGGTGGAAAGGTTGAAAAGTCGTAACTAAAAAAACTGAGAGTTGCTCGTGGAAGGGAATATAATCAATTTATGATAGCAACAGAAAAGATAACACAAGTAAAAGAACAATCAAACATGCACAGAGGCAGAAAGACAAGAAAAGCAAAAGCTTCCGAAGTAGAATCTTAATACTTTTGCTTTCGTGCCTGGAATAGATTTGGGGGCCTATATTTTTGGCCAGTTCCCGTATATAAAACCTGCATTAATTAGGTTATCACTCAACGGAGAACAGAAGGTTTTATGAGATACTTTTCAGGGTTAATAGGCTTCTTTGCATCAATTATGTTTCCGGGAGTCTCCTCATCATCACTTTTAAAACCTGGCAGCGGAAATGAATCAAACTTACAACTGGTTCTAATTTGTGTGATAGGCCTAATAGTTATAAGTTAATCTTGGAAATACGGGTGGGTTATTGAGGTTGTAAGCCTTATACAAGGGTTGGCGATCCTTCAATTCTGGTGATTGGAACCCTGGTGATTCATATGGGTGCACAGTAATAAAAATTTTGCAGTACCTGCGTTTGATTATTTGCATAACTTGGATGTAAAACATGAAATTTAGCATCAACATTTAAAACTTAAAATTCAGTAAAAAAAAGGAAGCCTACTTGACATTTTGTATTTTGAATGGTTAATGCATAGACTCAACCATGGCCTACTCTATGGTTAAGGCCTGTAGACTTGTATCTACTGCCATGAAGGCGAGAGGTGTTGCCAAATTCCCTATCCTTGCCCGGGCAAGAGCCATCAGAAGAAACAACGCAGAACGCGATGCAACGGAGGACGGGTGCTGATTCTCCTACCACTATTAACTTGGAGAAAATGGGTAAACCCAAATAGCTGGCCACGAGCCAACCATTGTATTGAGCGGTAGATATCGCTGCGTAGTGGTTAGCTTTCCGTTGCTCGCATTGTAAGTTACGAATTTCTTTAGCTATATAGATGGTTGGAAACTTCAATTGCCAGGTCCCGGGTGTATTGGGTGTGGTTTGCGAACTCGATCTCAGCCCGTGTTATGGTAACCATGAGTGCGTCGTTGGAGGTTGAAAGGTTAGACGTAAGACCAGGAGGCATTCTGATCAGTGCGTTTTCACCTTCAGGAATTTCACTTTGAAGTAACTCCACGGTGATAACTACCTTGTCCATCCCTTCCACGACTCGGAAAGGGGAAGATTCTTTGGCCAATGTACAGACGGACACGTTTTTGGGGCGGTATATGAAGTCGAGTTGTTTGAGAGGGTCCCTAACTGCAAAGGTGGTGAAATTGTTTTCGGTGTAGCGTACTCCCGTACCTCTTTCTAGTACTCGTAGCTGGCATGGTTTAGTTTCCTTCCATGTATCATCCCATACCAAGGTGACTAAGTTGTGTTGAAACGAGCCCATCGCCTATCCAGGGACGTTACCGAAAGGAGAACTAAGGATGCAGTTCGGGCATTCAGATTGGAGAGTTACTTCCTCAAGGCGTCCTACGAACCTCTTACTCCTCCTACTAACCTAACCTAACCCATCGCTACTTTTGTGCAGACAAATTCTTTATGGCAAGCCAGGCCAGGCAACCTGAGAAAATAAATTGAATATTGATTAAATCTCGTTAGAAACATAGACAAAATGAAAACTTTCAATTTTAACTTTTCCGGATTGGAATGAAATCTCCGTTTTGGAGAATCTAAGATGGCCATACTTACTCACCATCTCGGTGATGGTATGTAGGTCTCCCATTTTATCTAGGGGGTAAGAAAATTCATTAGAAACAAAAAACAGATTTGGGACTTACCACTATATGGCAGCAAAAACAACAAAATTCCTTTCTTTCCTTTTTTTTTGGGTGATTTTGGGGATGTTCAACTGGGTACCACGTAACAGATTCTTGTTCCCTGGCAGGTTGAATGTTAGAAGAACGGTGATAAATTTCAAAATATGGTCGAGTGAGACGGAATAAACGGCGACGGTCAGAAAGGTGACCGGAAAGACGGGGACCGGAAAGCCGGCAACGGAGAGCAATTTGATGGGACAACCACAGAGGAGGACGACTAAAATTTGGAGTCACTAATAATGGCAGGAAATGTGAAATCTTTGGGATTTAATTTCACTTTGAAGTTCAATACAAGGCAATGACCATTCTTGAGATGCAGCACTTCTGATGAGGTTGGATAAAAGTACTTCAAAATAATTAGTTAACATTCGCCCATTGGGAAAATACACCCAGTTAAAGAATATCCCCCATTCCCTCTTGGCCCTGTGCAATGAATGCCTTCAAACTTCCTTAGAAAACAATCAATTCCTATTGAATTTGAATCTGACGTATTAAAGGACGCTTCAATAATGGCAACTAAGTAATTGCAGGTTAACCAATCCGTTTTCTGCAGGTTCTTGATCACCTGGACAGACGGAATAAGAAATGTTAAATCCAATGAAGGTGAAAGGGAACATTCATCCAATTTTACCACCCAATGTTTAAATTGGGGTGTCTAAATTTGTAAAGTACCTTGCTGGTAGCACATGCCATAATGTGTGGTAAAACATTTTGAAAAAACAAAATTATTCTCATTTTGATTGACTGGGAGGTTGAAAGATGAAGCTTGGAAGAAATTTTTTTTTGTTTTATTGAAGGTTGTGTTTAGAATAATGGGAGGTTTCTCTTTTTCCTAAGTTCCAATTTAATGGGTTTTGAAAGAAGTAAGTCCTCTATTTCTTTTTTTTTTCAAAGATCTGGTTCACTGTAATGTAAAAGGATATTAGAGTGTAGGGTGTTCAATATTTTTTTCAGGGCAGGCTAGCAGGCTGCATTTTTGAAGTTGGTTATAAATTTGAAAGAAGTTCTGGAATTTTTTGTTTGTTGCAGAAATGCTTGTTCAAATTTGAAGATTATTAGGAGTTGACTGTTGTTGACCATATTGCGGAAATTATTGAGCATTCTCCTAGCTTGGCGCTTGAAAATGAATTTAGTGAATGAAATTCGTCGGCTTCGAAGTGATTTTGAGTAAAGGGTTGCATTAATGCGTTGTAGTGGATTTTTGGGAGCTGGGTTTAAGTAAGCTTACTTTTTAGTATGGTTCCAAAAGGATGATGTTTTTAGAAGTGATGGAAACCGTGTATCGAAGAAATTTTGAGATTTTGATGGTGTGCTTACTTCATAAAGGATATTAGTATCACTAATGAGAAGGATAATTTTATGAATTTCTTATGGGTCAGAAACTATGAAAAAAGATCATCAATGAAACGTATAGAAAGATAATCAAATATAAGGGTGGATTATCAATAAGTTGGCGTCTGGTTTTGTACACATAGCTGTAAAATATACTGAGATAGGGGAGACCGAGGTCATTTGGTATACGAGGTAAGATGCTCTTTCCTGATTTATTTAAATACAATTCCAATTGAGCTGATTTTTAGATAGCCAAATCGAGTAGTTTTACAAAAAATCATGTTTTCATCTAGTTACTGATGGTTTGTTGCTAAAAATGTAGATTTGCAGGATAAACTAATTTTTTACTTACAAAGTAACTTTTTCCAGCGATAGTAATTTTTCTCCCACGTATTTCGTTATCAACTAATATTTTGTAAAAAGAAAACTTATTATCTTGGCTAAAATTTGTGTATTTTGGTTTTTAAAATAAAGTTTATTTACTATTTCATTTTAAATTTAGAATCTGGATACCTACCCATGGGGTAGATCGGACATTTATTTTCTGGGCAAGTTGTCCCATAACATTGTCTTCTAGCTGGGGTAAGTTGGCCCATTATTATCGTCGTTCAAAAGTTCGCATTTTTCTCTTGGCGGCCAACTTTCCCCTAGTAGCGGTGGCGATTTGTTCCTTAAAGCAAAGTGATAAATCACTCATTATCACTGTTTATGAGTCATTTTATCGTATTTTTTCGACGCTATATTTCAGATAAGATAATAAGCTTTCATATTTTAAAATATTTTACCATTCTGGTAAAAATTACGGGCTGCAGGGCCGGGTGTGTAAAAAGTGAGCCAAAAAACCCCGGTCTCCCCCTACAGCCTCTCATAGCCGTATCCTTTAATTGATAAAACATAGTTTTGTTTCAAAGCTTATCATGGAGTTAGTAAATACAAGAGTGAGAATTTCAGAAAATACGTACTACTTATTTTAGGAAAGAAAAGTTATCCGTAAAATCTGGTAGAAACTTCAATGCAAGTTTTCACGGGAAAGTAGGATGGGTTACGTCGGCAATATAACCAGTAAAGAATACTGCAGTAAGGGTACGGATAGCAGCTGTTGAAAAATATTTCGATTGTCTTTAAGAGGGCCATGGACGAGTTTGAGTAGATGGCTTGTTAATTATGTTATATATTTATTCAAAAGGTAAGTAATGGCCTCGTTGGGTATACCAGGAAATTCTTACTTGTTGCTTTCATGTTTTATGGATTTTTGGTAAATAATAGAAATTAGAGTCGGTAAGGGGACGGTCGCAGATGGCTTCGTCTTCAGTGGGTTGAGGTGGAGGAGCGAATAGATTTTCAGAGGTAGCACAATTTGTTTGCTTAAGGTTTTTAAATTTTTAAGTGAATTCCTTTTGAGAGAGTTCTCTATACTTATATTGATCAGATATGTATGTTATATTGTCATGTCTGTTGGCTTTATCATAATCTGCAACATTCCATATAACAGTGTTATTACGTCTTTTATTAACTTTTAAGATATGGAATTGTGTGGAATTTGAGTTTCTCAGTTTCAGAATTTTTTTGTCATGGAACAAAGAAGATGGGACAGTATCAGGATTATAGAGTTGGGATAGGGATTTAATGATTCTTTTATCATGAACCCAGGATAATTGGTGTTGGACGGTTCAAGTATTTTCAATAAAGTTTGAAAGCCATTCTCTCTGGTAATGATAAATTTCGGTTTTAAAGAAAACGATAGGTGTGTTAATTTTTTTATAAGGTGCGTGACGGCTTCTGAAATTAAGCTAAAACTGAGTTGGAAAGTTTGAAGATCATTGGTTTGTAAGTCAAAGAAATGGATGTAACGAAGTTGCGGCATGAGAGTTCCTGTTAAGTAAAGTCCCTTGGGCTTGTTGTTACCCAACTGCGATTGCAAAGGAGGGTTAAATCGCTGTATTTGTTGTTGTGGGATTTGTTCAGGCATCAGGAGTTGAAAAAAGGAGTTTTCATCTGATTGCAGATTTATCATCTGATTGGAAAATTGGTTTTTATTGATGGTTAAATTAGGTAATGTTAGTCTACGTCGTCCATTATTAGGAGAACGTGATTTTTTGACGATCTTGTCCTGTATTTCTTGCCTGATCCGGTTTATGACAATTTATGGTTAATTGCGTTATTGAGAATTGAGTGTTTCCTTAACTTCGGTTTCCATTCTTGAAATGTTTCCTAGGGGTAGTTGGTAAGTGATGAAGACTTGTTCGGCTGGGAGTGCATGTTGGATATGGGCTGAAATTCCAGTCTTAAATGGTTTGTTATTATAAATTCTAGTTGGATCAATTTTTAATTGTTACATTCTGATTCCATTACCCTCTGGGTTAGATTTGACAGCGGTCTTAGTTATTCAGGAATTGAAGTCATCTCCTGTGAGATAAAATTGGGCTCACGGATTGTATATGTTGCGGCTGGATTTGCTAAGTTCAAGTAAAAAAAAAACAGTTAAGGAAAAGGGACATAATTTTACCATGGGATATTACTGAGAAAAATGAAGGATTGGTTATTATATTCCTGGTAAATCTGAGTGTATCCCTAATCCACGTTGATGATCATACTAAAAAATAGAAATAAGTTTGTTTGGGAGGGTGGAATAAAGTTTAAAGGATTGGAATGTATAAAGTTACTATGGTTTCTGTACATAATGTAAGAAAAGAGGACAATAAACGTAGACACAATGCCAATGATGCCATAAGTTGACAATGGTTTTTTACAAGTTTTTGGACGAATAGAACCTTCCCAGCAAGCAAAAAATATACAGCGAATAACTTTTTCCATAGTTTAAAATTTACAATCAAGAAATTTGTGGAGGTCTTGAACGATTAATTCATGGAGTAAGGATGAGCGAAGAGGAGAAGGGGCGAAGAAAGAGAGAGCATTTATTAAAATAGCAAACCAGGGATACATTAATACCCATACGTGCTGGTCGAATGAGGCAGTCCAGCTACCTCATATCCCAAAACGTTACGGTACGAGCGTTTCTTATCATTACTAGGCAATTAAGCTTAGGCAAGGAACACTAGGGAACAATTTCTAGCACTAAGTCCCCTTCTCAAGTCCCCTTTCCAAGTCCCATAAAAACATTTATTGAAACAGCTTTGATGATCTATAGTTCTACTACCTACATACCTAATGAATAAAATTTTGATATGGTAAATAATTTAAACAAATCATGGCAGTTATGTCTTAAGGACTCAAAGCCCGGCGTGGAAACGGGCCTCAGGGTGAACAAGAAATTTTGGATCTGGCCAGACTCGATCCAACTTCACTGAAATAATGATTGGTTAATAATGCTTAATCTAAGCAATAAAACCCATAAATAATGCACATTAATGGATTTGCTTTGAAATTCTTCATCGATTGATGTACAGTTATTGTTAAATAACGAAAAAATATTTGGTTTCCAAAACTTTTATAAAAACGCGTCTGCTGTTCCAAGATTCACAGTTTTCTTCCAATTCCTTGTAACGGAATATTAAAAAAAATCAAAATATTGAGAAAATCTTATTTATTATTGTAAAACTTTTCATTTCCTATCTTTTGGTATAATTATATAGCATTAGTCCACTTCTACTCTAGATATTCTTTAAGGCGTGATTTTTTCTTACAGCTAGCATAGGGTCTTAATTTCTTGTCCGTAAGGGACATTGTGATATTTGATAAGTTTTTTCGTTTAATCCCAAGTATTACAAGGTTCCCCTTTCAGTCAATTATAAAAAAATATTCATCAAGTAAACAAATAGCTAAGTGGCAATTTTCTTGGATTTTTCTAGACTCGATCCAACGTCATTGAAATAATATTTGGTTAATAATGCTTTAACTAAGCAATAAAATGAAATAACTATTTTTTTTTTTCGAAATTGGATGTTCAAAACACGTCTGCTGTTCCAGAATTCGAAGTTTTTTCCATTTCCTGGTAACGAAATATTTCAAAAAATACTCAAAATATTGAGAAAACCTTATATATTATTGTAGAGCTTTTTATTCCCTATATTTTGTATAATTATTTATAGTATTAGTCCTTTTTTAGTCTAGATAATCTTTACGGCGTGATCTTTTCTTACAGCTTGCACAGGGTAAACATTTTTGGTCCGTAAAGGAAATTGTGAGAATTGTAAAAATTTATTGCCTAATTCTAAGTCTAACAAGATGCCCTTTCGCTCATTTATAAAAAAAAATTCATTAATTTCAAACAAATAGAAGTAGCAATTTTCTTGGATCTGGCCAGATTCGATCAAACGTCACTGAAATAATGTTTTGCTTATTATGCTTAAACTAAGCAATAAAACGCATAAATAATGCACATCAATAAATTTGTCTTGAAATTCTCCATCGATTGATAAACAGACATTGTGAAATATCGAAAAAAAAAATTTATTTTTTTCAAAAACGCGTCTGCTGTTCAAGAATTGGAAGTTTTTTTCTATTTCCTGGTAACAAAATATTTCAAAAAATACTCAAAATATTGAGAAAACCATATGTATTATTGTAGAACTTTTTAATCCGTATATTTCGTATAATTATTTATAGCATTAGTCCACTTTTACTCTAGATATTCTTTGCGACGTGATTTTTTCTGACAGCTA
This sequence comes from Daphnia pulex, assembly GCF_021134715.1. Lineage (NCBI taxonomy): Eukaryota > Metazoa > Arthropoda > Branchiopoda > Diplostraca > Daphniidae > Daphnia > Daphnia pulex. Next base: position 1,841,648 of record NC_060021.1, on the reverse strand, counting down.
GCATAGGGTCTATATTTCTTGTCTTTAAGGGATATTGTGAGATTTGAAACAATTTTTCGCTTAATCCCAAGTATTTCAAGATGCTTTTTTGGTTAATTATAATAAAATATTCATCAATTTCAAACAAATAGAAGTGGCAATTTTCTTGGATCTAGCCAGAATCGATCCAACGTCACTGAAATAATGTTTTGTTAATAATGATTTGACTTAGCAATAAAACACATAAATAATGCACATCAATGGATTAGCCTTGCAATTCTGCGTCGATTGATCTATAGACATTATGAAAAACGAAAAATGTGTTTTCTTTTTAAATTTGTTGTCCCAATACGCTGTTCCAAAGTTCGTTTTTTTCCACTTCCTGGTAACGAAATATTTCGAAAAATACTCAAAGTATCGAGATAATCTAATGTCTTATTGTAGAACGCTTTATTCTCTATCTTTTGGTATAATTATTTATAACATTAGTCAATTTTTGGTCTAGATAATCCTTTCTGCGTGAATTTTTCTTACAGCCAAAAACTTCCTCAAATTTCCTCCCCGAAACGGAAATTGTGATATTTCAATTAACGATTTCTCGTTTCATCCTAAGTATTAAAACATGCCCTTTCACTCAGTAGTGTATTCCGCCTAATAGTTCAAATTTAGTTTGATTGGATTTCACATTTAACCTCTTATTTTTTTGTCCCAATTCGTATTATCGTTGGCCGTGTCCCATATAGTTTTTTCTTACCTTATATCAATTAACGGTGTGAATATCTGCCATAAGATACCGTGTCAACAATGGTGGTTGCAACCGATAGATTTATTACATGGGGGGTTATGCTATATTTATTTACTTGAATATGGTTGGTCGAAATACATTGATATGTGTTGATATGGTGTAAGATTTAACAAGTTAATGCAATAAAAAGAGTGTGAGAGGAGTTTGAGAGCATGGACAGAGGTGAACGTTATGGTGATGGCTGAGTAGAAGGAGGGTCTTCGTCCATTTCATGGTTACCACGGATATGGCGGGAGATAATGCCTATTGAACCCTGGATGGCCATGAGTCGGCACTTCCACCGTAGGCGCATCCACGCGGAGGGCTGGATTATAATGGTGGTGGTGACTGCATCATTGAACGGAAGCCAGGAACCAAGTGCTCCGATGACGAAAGAGAGCGTGAGTCCAAAACAACTGTATTTCCCTTCCTTATTGGCAAATCCAGCGTAGAGCGATTCAGGAGCGTCGAAGGTGATGGTGAGGTCGATGATGATGTTAGGAGTAGTAACGACTATGTCTGGCCTGAGGGTGCAGTTCTCAAAAACTCTGTTGACGTGGGACGTGTGACCAGATCTGGTGATGGTCTTGACTATTTCGGCCAGTACCAAGTCATGACGGCGGCCGATAGCTGGCAGGTTGTTGCGGCAGTGGCTGGTAACGTGGGAAGTGGACTCCACAACTTCCTTGCATCTGCGACATTTTGTTTTGGGAGCGGCCAGGCCAATAGTGCCGAAAAGCGGTAGAATGCCAAGACGGCTCTTGTGGAGGAGGTTTCATTCGCCAAAGGAGAGGCTGGTGTTGCACGAAGTGAGCCGGGCGATGTCATGGAGTTTCCACAGTGTGAGCCCTTTTGCCACACGACCCTGGTGCTGGGTGTTGGTGAGAGAGACGGTCTAAAGCTTCCTGATATCGGTGCGGAGGCCCCTGACGGCTTTGGCAGAAACACAGGAGATGCCATCAGCGATCACGTTTGAATGCGATTCATCGATCCTTGCTTCCAGTCGGCATGCCGCTTTTCTAGTCCGCGACCAAAAAATACTGAAATACACCCCCCCCCCCCCAAAAAAAAAAATTTCTCCACTAGCACAAGTTTTCCATAGAACGTCCGGCAATCCAAACTAGGTCCGTCCATTTTCCGGCAGCTGCGGACATCCTTCTGACGGTCGATTATGATCTGATCATCTTCTGTTTTTTGGTTTCCTAGCTGGAATATCCATCGGATAATCAGTTTATACCGTTCATTTAAAGACAAAAACTTACGTCCAGTGGACATCCACGAGAAACACCTTGCCAGAAACACGAATCAGTTGATCGAAATAACAATTGTAAGCCTATCAAAATGTAAATTTCTATAGTTTTTATTTAGTTTTAAGAGAATATAAACAATTGAATAATTGATTTAAGTAAAAAAATATTATAAAATTTAGTTATTTTATATTGTTCTGTCCGGTTCTTTCATAATATTCCATACGCATTATGGAGTCGTACGAAAATTTTATTCTGATTAGTGTGTAGGATTTGTAAAATTAATACATAAAATTTTAATTGTTATATCAAGTCAAATGGTGTAATAATAAGAGCGTTTAGTTAGTATGCGTGAAGGCCAAGGTTTGGCACTCGTAGAGGGAAATTCTTTTTCCCAATTCTTTTATTTCTTTGTTTGACATCCATTTGACGTTCATTTACGGACACCAAATCGATTACCAGTTTGGACGTTAATTGGAGAGGACATTTTTACTTACAAAACAATGAAAAATGACGTCCGGCTTGGATGTCCAGCTCAAACAAAGCGGACGACTTTGAAACGTCATATTGACGTACGTATGCTAGTAGGGTTGTAGCCAAAATACTGAGACCTTTAATATGCTAGAAATATATCTATGTATCCTGTTTATCGGTTGCAAACCTATTTCATATTCATTTTAATGCCCAAATTTTTGTAGAAAAAATGATATACTTCAGTGTTAGAGCATTTACACAAATTTTTTATATATATTCCTTCATAACGAAACGTGTGCTGTAAGATCACCGATTTTTGAAACTTGCATTTCCCGCAGCTTCTATATTTCCCATCGTGTGTTCATATTTTACTCCTAGATGTCACAGTGCATTGTCTCTATTTAACGTCTGTTTACCTATTTAACGCTAGAGGGCTTACTTGGAGAAATGGGGCCCAAAAAGGCAATAAGTCAGTTGTCGTCTACCACTTCCTTGGGGTAAACCGAGCAAAGAGGGTTGTTCTACAGTAATCATATAGACCACAAATACGATCAAAGTCGATCTATTTTTTCTGTATGTTAAATTCAAGATAAATAAAGTAAAATTAAAATAATTTATGAAGCTTCCCATGAAAGTGTTCTCTAAATTCTAGATATTCAATGCAATTATAAGCAAGTCCAACAAAAAATTCAATTTTCTTTCTTTTGGTTAAATCTCTTTCTTTTACAACGAATTTACCATTTTTAAATAAATTCTTCTTTTTTGTATTTAACTTCTCTTGACATCCTTGCCTGCTTATGGTCCAAGTCCTTTTTCTAAACTTGACACCTCATTACCGTATACCCTGTTTGGAAAACAAAGATACTAGTTTATAGACCAATACAATTCATAAGTGATTAAATAGATCTTTTTGTTACCTTACGCCATCATCTTCCTCATTTTTTACGGTGATATTGGGGATATTCAACTGGCGAAAAATATAGAGATTCTTGTTCATTGGGAGATTCAATGGCAGAATAACGATGGGTAATTTCATTATATAGAAGAGCTGAACGCTGTCATAATTGACAAAATTATGCCCACGGTGTTTAATCTCTATTAAAAACCAGACATTGAAAATTTAATTAAAACCATCGCGTAAGTTATCAATATTTACGCAAATTTTTTTTTAGAATGTAGTATTTTTACAGCCTTTATGCAGATTCTGAAAGAATTTTTGGGTTTTGACTGCGTCTTTATAAGATCCCTACTTTGGTGCAGATGTAGTCTTTTGAGCACCCCAAGCATCGAGCAACCTGTGGAAATAAATCGAAAATTCGTTAAATCTCATGGGGAACATTTTTTTGCACCGTAAAACCTGTGATTGATAATCTGAAGTAACTACCCCTGAGTAAAGTTTCCCAGCATATTTCATAAACAATTTGAATCCATCCAAATTCTTCCATTTGCAATGTAGCATGAATTTTGCCAAATATCCTGCAAACATCTTCTTATTTCTGTTAGTGGCGGGGAGGCTTTTCTTGGCTAAATTCCATAAACCTGGAATTAAAATAGTAAAGTAAAGTAAAGTAAACTCATTCATAGTAAAATATCACAGTATAATATAGTAAAGTATAATAATCAAATCTGTACTACCTTCAATTTGATTTGTATGGGCTTCAGTTTCCGGATCCTTAAAATGGATACTGTGATTAACCTTTAGATGTTTATAATCGTTATGTTCCATATTTTCAAATTAAATTAAAAATTTATACTTATAATAAATATTTATATAACAAAAACTAACTAAATCTTTTCATATGCTTTCCAGCAATCTGAAATGATAGTAGTTTCAGGTAAAATCCATTCCTTAATTACTTCTAGTAGAGTGGATGGTGTTCGATTTTGAACTACTACTAAAAAACATTTGCCAGTACCTCGTTCTACACCACCAAAAACCCAAACTCCGTCAACTCTTTTACCACGATTATATTTTCCTATGAATGAGTTACTTTTACTTTACTTTACTTTAATAAATCTTCAAATTATGAAAAAAAATTTCTTTTTCAAAATTTGGATTCATCGATCTAAACTATAACCCCAGGACCACCAATTTTTTCAGAATTATTTATCGTTATATCTTCAGCCACTTCTCTGCAAAAGTTTGCCCAGTCATTCGGTGTACTGTGAGCTATAAAGTAAAGTAAAGTAATATACATATTATTCCTGTTGTTTAGCAACTTTATCAAACCAACCCACCTAAATCCAAATATTTTTCAATAAACTTTAGTGGAAGTTCGTTCCACCAAAAATAAGTTAAAGTTAAAACTTCGAATATTGTAAGATGGGAGCATGGAACCATGAATTCTTCCGGATTGTGAATTTTTTTCCACAAATCTTAGTTTTTTTTCTTACTTCCAACTACACCTATTTTGTTGTTGCACTTGAACAAGCAACCATCAATAACCGTTGAAGATGGAGCCTTTAAAAATTTTCTATACCAACTTATTCAATGAATAAGCATCAGCATTTCGTATAGTTACCAATGTTTATAACCCAGAGCAATGGACACAAATGGAAGACACAGTATGCACGATAAATCCAATTTCAACTAGGTACTCGTATAACTCTATTGAAGTTAACACAGAACATATCATAGTAATTGTAAAAGAAGTCCAGAATGCATCATCAAAAGGAATAAGTTATTTTGCCACCGATTTATGTTTCTTGCATTTAGAATAAAATTTTTCAAGTGAATCACAATTACTTTTAATATGATCACTACACGAGCTATTAAAGAAGGAATCACTTTTAGCCATGATTATAGTACAACTGATATGTAAAAAAACGCCCACAATGAAAGCTAATAACTAATAAGTAAAATTTATTATCTAGAGCTAATAATCTCTCTTTCATATGATGCGCTCTTCTTTTTAACTGAATCACATTATGACGTTATTTGCTTCTGCTTATTTTACTCATTCGGTTTATGTTTTATTTCTCTATCGTGTGTGGGCGGGTGTAGAGCGTTTCGGAACTGTTGTCTTCGTTTGTTGTCAGTAGTTCACTGCCAATGTTGCTCCCGCCTTCGCCTTCATCCGAATTCGCCCTGTTCGCTCGTGTTCGCCTCATCGTACAGTAGTGGCGGACCAAATGTCGCCAACGCATCACCCGGTGCTGGAACGGCCAGCAGCGGGGTAGTCGTTTTACCTACCGAATTGCACATGTCCTCGCCTTCAGGGCCATAAACCGAATCGTCGTCCCTTCAGCTGGTCGGATGTTATGGCAACAATTCTGCCAATCATTCATCGTGAGTTCATTAAGTCATCTTGTCTGTTTTCCCCGCCTTTATTGAAATGGAATTTTTGTACCAGGGATGACAGTCTGAGGCAGTTGGTGACAATCGGCGGTGTAGTAGGGGACATCAGCCGGTGTAGCAACACCGGGAGTAATAACAATTGGCTGGCCAATTTGAGCGTTGAAGTATGTAAAGTGGAAACAATCGGAGAGGACAGAAGCGAGAACAGCGGCGGAGGTGGTGGTGGGGAAGGCGATTGCGGCAGTGACGACTGGGGAGAGTCCGTCTTTTTCGAAGTTGCAGCTGCCGCCGCCGCCAGTTGCTGCGCCACCAGACAGTCCAATCATTACCACCACCATCAGCACGACATCACCAACAATCTGGACGTCCTCCTGGGCAACCGCAATCTTCACCATTCAAGTACGTTCGTGTTAACATGATACAACATCCCTAAAAATATTTCCAATCAAAATCGGACATTTAATTATTGCAGTCGGGAGGTGCAGCCGATCTGCTGGAACCGGATGTCCAAAGCTGCTGCACAGTAAATTTCCCATTGTCACCCAAACAGCTGCTACTGGGCGGCGGAGGTTCGTCCAACAGCCGGAGTCGGCCGGAGTAGTTGTTCCCGAAATTTTATTGATTGATTTCCCATTGAATTCTTCGCTCCCGTGTTGTTTCCTGCTGGAACGGAATATCTTCCGTACTTCATTAAATACCTTTTGTCTTGTTGGGGCGAGAGAAAAAATGGGTCGAGTTTTTCCTTTTTTTCGGTTTCCAGAATTCTTCCCAGACATTTTCTTTCTCTATTTTATTTCCTCGTGTTAAATATACGTATAGGGGATGCTTCCAGAATTTGTAATTTTTTTTTCAAACTATTTTGTAGACGGATTGGTCTCCCCCTCCCTCTCACTCACATTTATAGAAAATCTATCGCTATTATGTGTAATAGAAGGTATCAACCATAATTTTACCAATAATTAAACCATTGACAGATTTGTAGTAAAAGTGTTTACTAGCACGTCGGCTCTTACCAAACACAAACTGACGCACAGCGACGAACGAAGATTTTCCTGTCAATTGTGTGGCAAAACTTTCAAACTGCAGGATTGGCAGTCTGAGTAAGTTGTTGTTGATTTAAGTTATTTCTTTCTGATTTCGTGAGATTATAATTGTTAAAAAAAAAATAGGAATGGAAATTTGGTTAACTCACCGCGAGAAGAAGCCGTTTAAATGCCGGGCTGATGGATGTGGTGAATCGTATTGTGATGCCTGATCACTAAGTCGCCATCAAGATAACCATTACGCACTGCCCGGAAGTTTGGCTCTAACCGGAATGACCCAGGAGCCGCTATGGACTGGGCTCTTTGCCGTCGAGGTTTACATCGTCGGCCTTTTCCAACGCCGGATTGTTTATCAGCAAATTGAGTGGCGCATCGCCGGATCTCGTCCTGCCTTCTCATTCCGTCGGCTCGTCGCAGCATTATTCGTCGCCCAACAGCAACAGCAATTCGACGACATCCAACGGAGACAGTGGCCATTTCCAGTCAACTGAGAACGGCCAACAGCAACCATTCAGCGGATGGGCCTTGACGACCACGAACGGCACCTCGTCAAGTGGTCACGAGTCTGTCATTTGGCTGGATTCGTGCAGCATCCAATATGGTTCTTCCGGTACCACCAATGGCGGCAACTACCAGGCAGTTTCTTCGTGCCCAGCTGAGAACAAAGAAGCTCACCAGCAGGTCCCCTGGTCACCTGGACTCTAGCAGAAAGCGTGTCGCCGTCGAAAGGCGGTGGCAAGAAGCCAGCGAGTTCCGCCGGAATTAAAATGGCCGACAGACCGAAAAAGGTCGATTCAACTGGTAACAACAACAAAATTCCGTCTACCTCCACGCCAGCCACCAGCCGCCAGTCGCTGCCATTGTCAAAGCGACGAAAAAAGCCAAAGGATCCAGTCTCAGCAAAGTCCAGCACGCCCAGAATGGCAAGGTCGGCGTAGTGGCAAAGAATAATAATTTCCAAGCAAATCGCGGAATATTCCAGCATTGGTACCAATGCTGGAATCTTTTTCTTATAGTTATTGGCTTATACATATATATATATATATGTATATTAGCTTATAGTTATTGGCACGTGCCAATAACGACGACCTGACGACCCAGCAATTGGAATTGATCCAGAAAATTATTGCGAATTCTCTGCACTGAGTGACGGCCCCGTTACTGGATGATTCCGCATTTTCCACCAGACTGTAGGAATCCATTGTAAATCTAATCCATTGACGTCCTTACTCATCGATCCGTTTCATCTTGGGTTTCGGCAGCCGCAGCTTCCGCGCTGCTTTCCGACATCAGCAGCCTGGACCTACAGTCGTACGTGGACACGGACAACTGCAGCGGAAGTCACCACCAGCAACAGCACGCGACCAGAACGGCGTGGGCCAGTACTCTGATTTTTTGCAAAATCTGGCCAGCACCGCTGGAGATACCGTCGTCAATAAATCGGTCGTTGTGGCCTCTGTGGGCATTTACGAACATGATCCGGTGGGCCTGAATGGCAGCTTATTCCAGCACCAACACGACGGCGGCTACGTGTCGTATCACCAACAGCACGAGACGAGCGTCGTTGCCGGATTAGTGGGCGCCGGATTCGGTGTCGAGCCATCGCCTTCGACGCCGCCGTCGGTCTCTCCGCAGCATTACATCCAGCATCAGCAACGCGCCCACCAGCCGGATTACACGCACAACATCAACAGCGTCGACACTTGTTCCGGCGGAGGAGGAGGATCCCAAGCAATGTTGATGCAGGGTATTGAAGCGTCCCCTTATACCTCGTCTCCGTCTCCGGTTAGTCCGTCGGTCTCCTCTCTTCTGCACTTGCAGCGCTTCCAGCCGCAACAGCAGTATAGCAGGACGCTGTGGAAATCTATTCCACTTCGAGTTTCTCGAGCGGTTCGGGCCACAACCAGAAAACTACGAAAAAAAATCGACAAGGATTTTTTAATTTGACGGAAATTATAGTACCTTTGTTTTAAATTCAAACGCGTTTGCAACATCTGCGGAATGGATGAAAATACATAATCACGGTAATGTATGTAATAATACATAAAGACTAAAGAGTATTAGCATCAGTTTATCCTATCTTTTTTTTACCCAATAGTTACGATACTAAAAGTAACTGCCCCCCCCCCAAAAAAAAGGTTAAGTTAACAGTATCCGAAATACCGAAAAAATGCTTCGATACAAGATAGTATCTGGAAAAAAACAGTCGAGATACGATACAAATAAGATATTTCCGAATTTTTATGGTGGGCTAAAGATAAGATAAGTTAAGATAAGATAAAAGTTTTTTTAAGCAAAAAAAGCGAAAAAAAGGAAAAAGAACATTTGAGTCGATAAATTGTTGAATTTTTGCATTGTATTGCACGACAAGCCTTACTTTTAATTTAAACTGTTGAATTTATGCATTGTATTGCACGACAAACCAGTCATACAGTTACTCATACCTGACTAACCTGAGATAAAACTGATAATTCGCTATTCCAATAGCAGTCAGCAACTCAGCAACAGGGAGATAACAAAAAACACTGCTGCTGTATATAGATTATACAGAAGGAACTACTTAAAGAAAAGAAAAGTGTGGTCCCCTCAATTTTTCATTCTTTCCTTTCCTCCCTTTTCTTCCCTCGGGCCGATTCTCTGACGATTTCTCCGTAAAGCCCTGCGAGCAACCACATGGGGCGAGCAAAATCAAAATCGGCTGTTCACGGCACCCCTTCATACTGCAACGCGCCGCTAAGGGGACGGCTTGACCCATACCTTTGGATACTAATAAGGTCTATAAAGGCATACAGTTGATTACTTCTTTTTTCTTTATATCATACAAGATACAAGACCAATTTACCAATTTGTTTGGGTGTAGAGTACATATGCACATAACACGTTCCACGTATAGTCACATAAGGTGACAGTAATATTACTACCTTTGCCAGTGACTGTAACGACAGCAGATTGTCTTGCAAGTCTCGTACCAAGCATAATATACAAGTCTGCTGGTCTACCATGCGTAGTTTACACTCGCTATAACTATAAGGATAATATCTTCAATTGTTATAGAGACAAAAAAAACACAAATTTTTTTTTTGTTTTAGCCTGCCAAATATTGTCTGGATTTTCTTTCTCAAGCATATTGCTTGCGTCATTCTGTATGAGCAGGTGTATATTTTACTTTCTTTCATTTGCGGACAACGACCGATTCGTGGACGTAAATAACTTCCCTGCTATAATTTAATGAAATCATGCGAAACTTTTGATAATTGTTGTTCTCCATCAGACGAGTTAAAGCAGGCTCCCCCTCTTGAATGTGATTCCAATCCACCGTTATCGTCTGTAAAATATTTTTAGGCCAATTGAACATAATGATGAAATGAAACTCTTAATATAGTAGGCTGTATGTCTATATACACCTTGATGTTAACTTTATGCCAAGGAATGGTTTCCAGGATTTTGTACTCGGATCCTTCGACGTCCAGTCCAAAATAGTCGACGTAAGTCCTGCCAACGGCCAGTAGGATGGAATAGAACGGGAAACACTGAACAGTGTAGACGCTCTCGTTATTATCTTCTCTTCTTTAAGCCTTTTAGTCGTATTATTATTATTTGCTTCTAATGTTTCAACGATTAAACCCCCAGCATTGTTAGGACCGTTGAATAGAATCTATATAGAATAAATCCGAATAAACCACACAGAGAGAGCGGAGCACTCAATTGTAGACCTTTACAATCTAAAAGTTATTTGACTAGGCTATATAATGTTAAAAGCTTTTTTTAATATACTTTGATCGGGTAAGGTTTGGTGCTGATGCAGTTTGGCAAACTGAAAGCCTTTCAATTGCGAGAAAGCAGCTTACTAAAAGATTTTTGATCGGCTTCTATGAGCAATCCATTCCAATCGAGATAGCACTCCATGAAAAAGGTGTTGGAGAGGAATTTGCCGTTGAATCCACCACTCTCAACGAAAAAGCCCTTGGTCTGCAAGATTCAAATGGCAACATATGGCAAAAGACATGCAGTATAACAAAAATCAAATGCTGCTATATTTATACTTTATTTTTCAATATTTCCCTAATGTCCTTGGCTTGGCCATTGGAAGGATCGATTGTTATTCGGGATGATCCAGCACGCAAGGAAGTTCTTTAGATGCTCGCTGGAGCAGGTATTTGTCTGGGATGAGTTGGATCAAACACGAGTGGTCTTGTTGCAGTTTCTTTTCGTTGGCGTATTCTATTTAAATTCCAAAATGAATCAAAAATGAGTTTCAATTTGACTTACAGTATTACAAAATTTGACATAACGGATGTCATTGTTAGGCCCTATGTTATACCTATATTGTGCAAAAAGACGAATCCAAATATTTATCTGCTGGTTTCTTGGCCCAGTTGTCTCCATAAGTGTCCTCCATCAAGTTGTATTTTGTCATCGTCAACGGCTATAGTGTTCGAAAACTCAACGTTTAAATTCAGAACTATTACCATGGCATACGCGCATAGATATAAATTGACCATAAGCCGCTAATTACTTGTGCCAAATTCTGATGCATTTCGCCAGAATTTGGTTGGTGTTTGCTGTTTTGAATCGAATTCTCCATTTGAATAACATTCATTTTCACCTCTGCTGGATTAGATTTGTAGAAAAACAGATATACGACGAGTAACGCCAAAATAAAGATTAAGGGAAAGCGAACTCCGTGAAGAAATCCTGGTCCCATTGTGTTCTCTCTTCTCTTAACTTCTCCTAGGAAATCAATAGATTTATAGGCCATTAGTATCAATGAATTTCGTAAATGAAATTCCAAATAAGTAAACTTTTCAAATTCATTTATTCGTAGGCCTATAATATTATGGTAAACATTTGGATGACCAAAATGAAGTAGCCTATTTTAACTATATAGCTGACACTGCCTGGGCGGCGGTACAACTTAAGAAACCTTAAAAAAGAATCAGTAGCCATCCAAACAATAAAATCTTCGTTTTGCAGTCCGTTGTTGTTAGGATGGGTGAAAAAAAATGTTGAAGATACAGCCAGGCTTGAAATGATTGTTTTCTGCACTTAGATCGGTTTGCCTTTTTAGTGGGTTTCTAAATTTTATTTGCTTGTGATATGGCCTAGCTATCCCAGTGTTAAGAACAGGAACAGTTTTCCCATCTTCCGTTTTTAGTGTCGTGGTATCTAATAAGGTACTGAACATAAGATCCATGTTTTCTTAGGTACAGAATAAACAGGAAATACCATTTTAAATGTTTATGTACTGTACATATACGCTACATAAGTGCTAAATTACTGTCGGCTATGGCACCAGAGAGCACAACTTGTTTGGTGATAGACGTGCACGTGTTGTTTGGGTCAGGATACTGGGAAAAGGGCACACAGTCATTTGAGACGGGATGCGAGACGAGATGTGTCGCTTACCCCCCCTGGTCTGTGAACGAACTCCTGCGGAACCCGCCATGTTTTTCCCCAATTTCGTGTTTCTCTCGAGATTCGCATAGGGAAAAGAGGGTGTCGCGAAAAAATACTCGTGAAACGTCGTCAGTCAGAAGACTTTCTATGTGTCAAGGTATGAAAAAAAAATTTCCAATATTACTTTTTCGTGCAACGGGAAAATTATAGTAAAATTTTTTTATATAGAATTTCGCCAAAAAATGAAAACTTTTTTTTAAAGTGATCCATCTACGTTAAACAGTCGGACAGCTATCACAGCAATTACCTTTGCCACCAACTCCCTCGAGAATCCCAACGATCAAACTGGCCCTCCTGCTAATTAAGCGTTTCTAGAAATCGCCGCCGAACTTACAAACTTCATGCTGAAACAAGACAAAATAACAGTTCTAACGTTTTTTCAAGAAACATATTTGGATTCAGTGAAAATGAAATCATTCAGTAGTAAAGAATGGGAACCGCTATTAATATGTATTTAAAATCTTTGAAAAATGTTTTGAATTTGAAATCCTGAAAAAAAAATCCAAAATAAACGATTGAAATATATGGTCAGTTTTCAGATCATTCCTGAGGGTGTCGGTGTCTAGGCTACTGAAAATTTGAGGAACACTGGAACAGTGTGGAGGGCCATCTCGACAGTAGTTATGAAGTGATAGGTGTGATCAAGTGACCATCGCTTTCGTGTGTGCATCGTAACAATCTTTGTTGTGCCTGCAGCTAAGCTCTGTTTAGCGTCCTTTCTCTGTTAGCGACCTGTTTCCAGATTTTTTACCTTGATCGACATAAAATTTGTAATCTAGTGACCATCTCTTTCGTGTGTGCATCGTAACAATCTTTGTCGTGCCTGCAGCGAAGCTCTGTTTAGCGTCCTTTCTCTGTTGGTTCCGTGTTTATACCCTGTTAGCTCTATTCACATGCGTCCGTGTTTATATGCCAAAACTGGCAGTGAATGTGAATTCCAGTTTTGAGTCGTGGTTGGATAACAATTCAATTGTGCTTCCAATTCTAATATCAAGAGGTAAGGTAGCGACTTCCCTTAGTGAACAACACCATTCCCTACCTGAACATCAATTCAAGAAAATTTTACTTGAAATAGTGGAATCCAAGAATGGCTTTGATTTGCTGTACCCGCCTTCTGTAATGTAATGTGCGGTATGTCTTGCAAATTCCATTAACAAGTCTTCGTCGAACAAGTGACGAAACACACACACTCTACATTCTCGCACGTACGCTCGTTTCTTTTTCTTTTTTCTTTCACGGAAGGAAAATAAAATTTCGAAAAAGAAGTCTGGAAGGTTCCATAAATTCACTGCTGCTGCCACAAAGTATGATTGTCGAATTTTGGCTATTTAAAAACAGACGAAAATGTAATGGAATGGGCGTTCGTTTGGTTGCTTAACGTTTCATCATGGGAAAGTTGCGGAAAGTTGTTTTCAGAAGAAGAAGAAGAAGAGCAGATTATAATCAACTCACCTCCAACCTGGACGTTAAAATAGACGACCGAAATCTAAACCAGCGAAAAATGTGTTTTTTATTTATTTTTTTTATTAATTTTTCTAAAGTCAATTGGCTCACTATTCTCTCGTCTTTCTAATTGCCCGTCCCGCTTCCATGGCAGGCGGATCCACATTTTCATTGGAGGAGATTCCGGCAATCCAGGTAATGATGGTGTGGTGGGCAGACGCTTTGACATCTGAATTGGCTGCTTCATCATCGGGGCCAGGGTCGTTTATTGGCGCTCGTGAAGCAGCGTCCGGAATGGTTGCTTTCTTCCTTAGCGCCACACAGTGGTGAAGATATAAGGGGCAAGGCGTTCTTTTAGGCGCTAGATTTTTGGATTTTCCACGGCGTCGAGTGTGTAATTGTTGAAAATTGGCACGAGCGCTTGGTGGTCCACCACTAGCGTGAAAACGGGGAGGCCCTTCAAATACAACTTGCATTTTCGAATGACCCATTCGGCCGCTGCCAGTTCAAGTTCCACAATCGCATAGCGGAATTCCGTGTCTGTGCACCAGCGGGAATTGGCTTCGATGAGCCGTCAGTGCGCGTCGTGTTTTTGTAGGAGGGCGTACCCCATCCCATTCTTCCGGGAAGCGTCTACCTGTAAATATATCTCTCGCACCAGGTCGAAACTGGCCAAAATCGGGGGCGCCAGTAACGCTGACTTTACCGCCTCGAACGCGATCTCATGATCGGCGGTCCAGATAGAGGGGTTCCGGGAACTGAGTAGTGGGCGAAGCGGTCCTTTTGCGGCGGCAACGTCCGCCGAGAATCCAGCTAGTTGTTCCACGAGTCCCATGAAAGATCGGAGTTCCGTGATGTTGTTTGGGCGTGAACTCTTCGTGTTGAATTTCGTAAACCACCCACGCTGCTTTGGGCTCCTCGAATTTGAACTTCTCCAGGCTCAGTGTGATGCCGGCCATCCGGGCCGCTTGTAGGAGGTCACACAAACCTTTCACGTGCGCTGGGAAATCTTGGTCGAAGCGGAGTAAATCGTCCACGACGCGAACGGTGTTGACTCGGTCGACGAATGCCATATCCACACGGCGGTTGAATTCATCACCTGAACAACTAAGCCCCATAGACGCCCGTAGGAATTTGAATCGGCCCCACGGCGTCATGAAGGTTGTTAGAATTTGGCTGGACGGGAACAGCGGGATCTGGTAATAACCATTTGCAGCGTCAAAACACGAGAAAAAATTTGCTTCGCTGTCGATTTCTGCGACCGCAATCCGAGGCGTTCAAGTGGATGGGTGGAACGACGGACAAATCTATTGAGGCGGGTATGATCCACGACGATTCTCAGCTTTTCTTTGGAGCGGCGAAGGACCACTAGCAGTGCTGCCCAGTCAGTGGCTTCCTCTACTGGGGATATCAGACCCTGTTCCAAGTAGTCGTTCAGCAATTGTTTCACTTCCGGTCTATCAGCGAAGAGAAGGGGTCGGGCTCCGTTGACGTAGTGTGGGATGGCGTCTTCTTGTAGCTGCATGATCATTTCCGGACCAATCATGCACCGGAGGCCCGTAGACTGATAAAAAACGTCGGAGAAGTGATTGGCGACAGCTGCTTTAATCTCCTTTTTTTGCTTCGCAGATGGGGACAACGGGATGTTCAAATTTTTCGAGGAAAATGGATGTGACATCAGTCACATTCCCAAAAGTTTGTTGTCGATACCAGCTGCTATCTCATCAGCTACGATTTGCTTCACTGGAGATGCTACAACGATGTCTTCTTTATCACTATTCTAACCGTCTACTGCGTCGTATTTTATGTTTATCAGCCCCACATTAATTGGTGCTTTAATTTCATGTACAACAGCATCTATTCGAACTTTTAGTTCCAGAAACCGTCACAACGTCTACGTTCAAAATTTGAGATCAAGTGACCATCTCTTTCGTGTGTGCATCGTAACAAATCTTGGTCGTGCGTGCATCTACTCTATGTTTAACGTCCTTTCTATGTTAGCTCCGTGTTTGTATTGGCTCCATTGTTAAGGCTCCTTGTTTGTAAGCTCCATGTTTATCCCCTGTTAGCTCCGTCAACAACAATCGTCACAACGTTTGCCCCAATAACGTCACAACTTCTACGTCCACGCCATTTTTCATCATAACTATAGCACCTGCTCCCACCGTTTTTGGATTACCTAATGCGCCAATGGCTTTCATTCCATCGACTGTGACAACTTCCTATCCTTGGTTCGCAAACAGTAACAACCGCCGCTCAAACGACATTTGCAATAACGGCTGCTCCTCCCAATATTCTTTTTTTTTTTTTTTTCCCGTTTACTGTTTGTTGATTTACTTGGACCGCACCATTTTTCCAACATACACCTCCATCCCCACTAACTTGGGATTGTTCTCAAATACTTCTCTCTCTCTCCTTCTCAGCTCCTTCTCCGCTTCGCTCATCGTTTCTCCTTCAATTAATCGTTCAATACCTCCACAAATTTCTTTATTGGAAATTTTTAATTATGGATAAAGTTTTACATCGCTGTATATTTTATGCTTACTGGGAATTTGCTGTGTCCAAAAACTGGTCAAAAACCACTGTCAACTTATGGCATCATTGGCATAGTGTCTACTCTCCTATTTCAACTCCTGATGCCTAAACAAATCCCCCAACAACAAATACATTGATTCAACCTTCCTTTGCAATCGCCGTCGGGTAACAACAAGCCCATTGGACTTTACTTATCAGCAACTCCCATGCAGCAAATTAGTTACATCCGTTTGACTTAAAAAACAATGATCTTCATTAAACTTTCCAACTCAGTTTTAGCTTAATTTCAGAAGCTGTCACACGCCTTACTAAAAAAAATTAGCACACCTATCTTTTCTTTAAATCAAAACTTTACCATCACCAGAGATAATGGCTTTCACTCTTCATTAAAAATACTTGGACCGTCAAACTCCAATTGTCCTGGGTTCATGATGAAAGAATAATCCAATCCCTATCCCAACTCTATAATCCTGATACAGTCCCAATTTCTCTGTTCAATGATAAAAAATATAATTGAGTAAAATTGGAAATAATTATGAGAAATTATTGTTACGATAGATTTTACTTATTATTACATGACTTGCAGCTCGTTACCCATCATTTTGTTTTTCTTGTTGCTACTTTTACTAATGAAATTTATTTGCTTCAATTCTTGTTTCAAATCATCCATCTTTTTATTCAATTCTTGGATTGTAGTGTACAATAAACCATTTTCAATCTCTAATTTGTTGTTCCGTTTGTAAATTACTCAATCTAATGGTATAGAAATACTTTTTCACACATCGATACTTGTTATTTTGGTTTAAAAAATTTACATGATGATTATTAACATCTTGGTTCTGGTATGATGATGAATCACTTTCTGGTTGGCCTCTTGCAGCTATTAGAAAGTGGATCGACTTCACACTGATGTTCAACATTGCCCTCGTCTTATGTAAAGATAAAATTTTAGGCAATTTTAGATTTAAATAACCATAATTATAACTTGATTTTCTTTGAATTACCTGCTTCCTGAAACATGTCAGGTGACATTTGAACCACATATCCATCTCCAACTTTACTGGGCACTAATGTAATTCTTGTATTGTGTTGTCTTTCACAGCCGTCTTTTATTGCTATCTCAACTATTGCCATTTTTGATTTGTGAGTGCAATTGTTGGATTGATTTGTTTAAATTGCTTATAAATTGAAACGTCTGATTTCTCACGAGTTAAATTACATCGGGAAATGTTACGGAATTCAATTCAGAATGAAAAATCGAAAGACGATGTCTGCGGAAAATGACAAACAATGTTGCCTAACTGCTAAGTAATTTGCTGTCTTCGGTAAATAATTTGAAAAACAATTATGACTTAACTCTAAATATAATAAATTTTACGTCAGTCGATAGCTCGTGGTGAAAACAATCTATTTATAAGAAATTTAAATCACTAACACTCAACACAATATGAAATATAAAAGCGTATTGGGTAGACGCTAGCTAGCTAGTAATTTACTGATATTCTTCAAAATTATATATTAATTCGCGATTGAACAATAACTCTGAATTAATCAAACTTTACGGCAATCGCTAGCACTTGGTGACAGCTATGCATTTCCGTATATTTCAAATAGAAAAAGAAAAAAGGAAAAAAGTCGCTGATCCCAGATTTCAGATTTTGCTATCCGGATCCGTAGTCGACCCAATCAACAAAGCAAACCAAAAACTTTTGCTGTCGATTTTTTTCCTTTTAGTGGTTTTCATTTGAATTTTACAGAAATAGGTAGCTTTCATCGAGATCTAGCGACTGCCATAAATTTTTATTTATTCAGAGATAAAGTCTAGTCGCCAATTAATATTACATTTTGAAATGGGACAGTAAATTACTAACTAGTTCGCTGCTTCATCTTTTTCTCATTTGTCTGAAAGGGGAACACTGTTTTTCGAAAGGGGTTTCAAAATTAAAGCTGGACGAAATCTTTCCGAAAAATCAAATGGTATACCGACACGAATCATGTTCTTGATGTGTTTGCTCTTGGACTCTGAGTAGAAAAAACCTGCTCTTGTTCCTCACTAGGAAATCAGGTGCACCGTAACCAGTAACCGTAACAGCGGTAATTTAGATAAAAGACAGAAATACCAAAAACTCATTGTATTTTCATCCCTTTACGACAAGCAAGAACCAGTGTTGCTTTGTGACGGCATCAGTAAACTCAGGCCTTTACGTAAACTTTTTTGCCATGTTCAAAGCGAACGGCCAGTATTTAAAAATAACGTCAAAGAAAAAAAACAAAAAAATAGTCCCAGTCTTAGGAATTCAAGGTGTCGCACTACATGACCGTGAGTGCAGCTCATTATTTCCAACCCTGTTGTGTCTAATTTTTTGTTACTTTATGCATCGG
This sequence comes from Daphnia pulex, assembly GCF_021134715.1. Lineage (NCBI taxonomy): Eukaryota > Metazoa > Arthropoda > Branchiopoda > Diplostraca > Daphniidae > Daphnia > Daphnia pulex. The sequence goes on along the minus strand of NC_060021.1, from coordinate 1,823,006 downwards.
TCCGTCCATCTTTAAATGTCAATCCTCCGCAGACATCATGTCCCTTAGCCTGAAAGAAATTTCTTTAACGTTACAAAGAAAGATATTGTGGATTGAGTGGAGGAGACGTGCCACAAGCTTTACACCCAGCAGAGAATCGAAGAAGTAATTTTGTGTTGACTCTGTTACGATTGAACTCAAATTATTTGCGGGCTCTGTCAAACAAAACCCGGCTAATTGTACGTATCTAGTTAAAAAAAGAAAATGAAAACAAATAAGATTATAGCAAAAATAACCCTTTTATCATTTTGAGACATCTCTTTCGATACCATCGACAATTTTTTTATTAGACGTACCGCTGTTATTGTGGCGAATGTGGCGAATGTGGGAATACAGGAGAACCCACTGTTCTTCAAAAAAGTTGTTTTCGTTTGTAACAGATCCAGGTCAGTAGCCCGGTATACATACATATTCAGTTATTGTTGGACTTTGAGACGCATCGCATCTTAAGCATTGAAAAACTGTAAAAAAACAATCAAAACGGCCTAGAAATAAACAAATTTATATGTTATTATTCAATAAGTTCTCACAAATCATTTCATTACTTAGATGGTTAATTAGAGCATTCTCCTGTTAGACTAGTTCTACTGTTAGAACTGCTAGAATGCACCCAATTCCTAAATAATTATTGTCACATTGGTTGGGAATTAAGAAAGGTATATCTGAAATGTAACAAAAGACGGGATTGGCACAATAGAATTAATATTATTATACATGGGAATAAAAATAATACTCAGAGTTATCAAGTTCCCCTCATTTGTCAGACATTCAGAGCACTGAAGCAAATGGAGGCAGTTATTGACTTTATATTTACATCGATGAGTTACTTGCTTGGAATGAATAGATGTCACATGTAGGACAAAGGTATTGTCGGCAAAAAGTTTGACACCTAACAGATATCTGGTTTTCGCACAGAGATAAAATGGAAGCCTTGTTTGTGATAAAGTTCTTCATGCTCTTTGCATGTATGTAATCTCTTTTCTCCTTCCACTTCAGATCTGGATCTTTCATGCGACTTTTCAACTCAGTCTGAGATGTTTGATGAGAGGCTCTTGATTCTCTATGTCTATCTATGAGAAGATCACAACCTGTCAAGTCATCAATATTTTCTGTAAAGAGACAACACATTGAAATACATTCAGAGATAGACTTGCTTTATGTAGTAAAGAAAACAATAAAATTTTGAATTCTAAGAAAACTAAAAAGAATTTAATTTATTTTTTAATTTTATTTTTCTAATAAGAATAAATTTTAAGAAAACCCGGAATATTCATGAGTAGAAATATATTGCAACGGAGAGAATGTCGTTCAAAAGGTGTGGAATGACAATTAGGTCATCCGTCTTTACTGGGCCGTCGGTGGTGTGGGGGTTCTCTTTCGGTTGTTTCAAGACGGGCAGCTCCACATTTTCTTTAGTCCGAAGTCTTATCAGTTTTAAGAGCATCCAAAGACTGTTCGGTCAATTTTCAAGTTTCGTCATACGTCACCGTCGGTCCATCCGAGTTGACCAAGTAAAAGCTTATCGCTAAATCGCTGTAACGGATGTCTCTAAATGAAAAATTCATTTCCAGTTTTGTAGTGGCAGGGATAAGTGATTTGGCTCGTTCACGGGCCGGGGTATAAAAACCACAGACGTTTCGTAAACCGCTCTAGTATTTACAAATCCAGTTAAAATACACACGATCCACTTTTGTTCACCTGCTGTTACGTAGTTCAGATTTAAGCTGATGGGAAGAAAATCCTTTCGTTTCGCACCCAACGTCTTTGGTCATCAATTCCGTCTGTGTGGAGCAAACTGCCCCCTCCAAATCCGATCCGCATCTAACCTCTTTCTTAATTGGCTTTATGGTTTTTTTTTGGCGGCCACAAGCTCTTTTCGCAGTTTTGTCATCCGGTTTTCGAAGAGTCAATCAAAAGTTCAATGGCTAAACTAGCCGCAGTCCAATCCTTCGCAAATTGTTAGCACAATTTTAAAATATACCCTCTGATTTTGTTGCACGATACTGTACCAAACCGCAACAGTCGCTTCGGTCCCAGCACTATTGATACCATAAAATAAAAAATGCCTATAGCTTACGTTCAATAGTGCTTAGGTGCAAGTCTTGTTTTTACTTGACGCAGTTCTTGTCAATGTCATTATTTTTAACGATACTTAGTATAAAGCTATTAAATACCTGATAATCAATAATGTCAAGCGTCACATTTAAAAAAACAAATTTATGAAACCCGCAAGTTTTTGCAAAAAAATTATTTTAAAAACTTTTGGTCAGCACAGGTGGTATTAATAGAATTTTGTTTTTTGTTGAATGTATTTTTAAAGTAATATGCACGAAATACCAAACGTCTCTCGCAGAATAAAAAAAATTTAAATGAAATAGCCTAGGATACGACTCGTGTTATTTCCGACAACTTTGTTCCACCATGCAAGTTCTTTGAAACCTTTAAGTACTTTTGAAACGGAACGTCGTCTTTACAGCTTTGGATAGTTTCAAAAAGTATGTGTCAAATCTGTTTTGCTCCAGGAAGAAACGACATTGCAAAAATTAATTTTTACTTCAAAAAATTTGAAGAACATTTTAAATTCTTGATATATCGTTTCTGATTTTGATTATCAATTGAGCACCATCAAGACTGCCTCTCATCCATTGTTTCTGAAAAATTTGTGTTGTTACATCAGAATTTCAATGCTTACAGAATGACAAAAAAATTACGACTTAATGTCTCACATTCCATGTCCAACGTTGATGCAAATTCAGTAAGGAGAGTAAGAGTAAAGTAAGTAAGATTACTATTTCTGGCCTTCTTGTTTGCTCTCTGACAAGGCCTGAAATTTGTAACTGGATGAACGAAGGTACACCTGAATTATTCAATTCTGTGTAAATCGATATCTCTCTTGAATCAATTCTTCGCTGCATTCTTTTTCATATTCAGCACTGATAAAAAAAAACAGAATAAAGATTTGCATGTTATCCCCTACTTTATTAAGTACTTCAAGACTGTTACTTAGTGCACGATTATTTTCTGCATGAATTGTGATATTTTGGTTTGTTCTTGAATTTTTAGTACAGTTGACGAATGCATCATCAATCAATGGGAAAGGATTATGTTCAGCAGACTTAATACCTCTTGAACTTTTCAATTTCACATTGTAATTCCTGTCCTTTTCAGCATTTCTTGGTTTTTTTTTCTCACTTGCAATATTCATTTACACATGCGAAGACGAGTAATGGAAAGGAAAAGAGAGACTCAGAGAGAGAATTCAGAAAGACGATAAAAACAATTTTGTTTAGGGGGAGGGATGCACTGGTATTGAAATAGGAGTCATGTTGGGCATTTCCCTTTTGTTGCGATTCAAGAAAGTTAAAGGTAAGTGAAATCGAAAATCGATTACTAAAGCACATTTTGTGCTCGTGTCGTCATGGATACGGTAAGGCTCTGAATTATTTCACAACTACGCTCTGGGTTCAAGAACCCAACTTTTTACTAAAAACTGTCGCAACTCATTTTACCAATTCGGAATTCAAAAAACATTTCGTTCGACAATCAATAAAAAAAAATTTAATTGCACAAAAGATGACTCACCTAATGGCTTTTGCCATATTTAATATGTCTCACGAGGAAAACTTTGTCAAGGAGAATAGCGACGCATCCCACAGCAGTGTGAGCGATGCCGAATAAAGGATTTCTACCACCCACGAATGAAGTCGTAGAAATTTTAATACTCTTCCTGCCGCATAAAGAATACACAGGGTAATCTCTTGCAGAAAAAAAAAGACGCAATTCAAAATAGCGGGGACTAATCAGACCTAAAATGGCGAGCTAGCTATCTTGAAAGTCTATTTGAAATTTAAACTATTGTGCTTACTTTATTCCACGCGAAGAGTATAATTTACGGTTTTCAGTCCCGAATTTCAACCTTCGGCAGTACGGTTTGGGCGGTTGTACAACTTGGGAAACCTTGATTTAGCATCATTAGCCTTCAGACCAATAAAATCTTCGTTTTGCAGACCGTTGTTGTTAGGATTAGAAGGGTCGAGATCCCGAATGTGCTTCCTCCAATTTTTGGGTTTTTATATAATCCTTGTACACTATTGTAAAAAATGGGTGAAAAAAAATTGGAAGATACAGCCAGTCCTGAAATGATTGTTATCTTCACTTAGACTGGTTTGCCTGTTTGGTGGGTTTCTAAATTTCATTTGCTTGTGAGATGTCCTAGCTATCCCAGTGTTAAGAACAGGAACAGTTTTCCCATCTTCCGTTTTTAGTGTCGGGGTATCTAATAAGGAACTGGACATTAGATCCATGTTTTCTTAGGTACAGAATAAACAGGAAATACCATTGTAAATGTATATGTACTGTACATATACGCTATATAACTGCTATATTACTGTCGGCTATGGCACCACAGAGCACAACTTGTTTGGTGATAGACGTGCGCGTGTTGTTCGGGTCAGGATACTGGGCAAAGGGCTCACAGTCATTTGAGACGGGACATAGTGCTTCCAGCAACTGGTGATCATCTTTTGATTTGACGTATCGACGATGTTGGTAAATATTGCTCAGGTGTGCAATCAGCATCGTTTTCTCTCGATTGCAAGACATATGCACTTGAAAAGGGAGGTTCTTCTTGGCTGGCACAGTCAAAGTAATAATAGACAAACTCTTTCACCTATTGACGACAGCAAAATGTAAAATTTTTCAGTTCACTAAAGAAACACCAGATCAAAATAACTTACACTGTTTGAAACGTGTAGTAAATATATTTCAATTGCAATTAAAATTAGTCCAGTAAGAAAGAAACGGAAACATTATTCACTACAAAGCTGGTAATTGATTACTGAAAGCGCTATCTGTGGATGGATATAATTAGAAGCCAATATTTTAATTGAATTATGAATTTTTGTCAAAATTTACAAAAAACATGGTATAGAGGAGTTAATTCATTATAGAGGTTAATTACAATAACACCATGCAAAAAGGATGAAGAAAAACTTACTTTGCATAGCTTTATTTTTCTGTTCATCTATAGTCAGAGGCTTAGTCATTTTATTCAAAATCGATCCAAGTAAATCCATTTTAATGTTTAAATTGAAATTAGATCTTCGAAAATTAGAATTTTCTGATAGAAATTAACAGAAGATTAGACGAAACTGGTGTGTTGCTAAATACTACTTCTTCTGCAAGAATTGTTTAAGCTTGTTCACTTTTTTAAAAAATAAAACGTCTTGTTAGTCAGAAAGGCCAATTAAAAAAAGGTGAATCCAGAAAGGCATTTGCCTTTTTGGTCAGGCCAGTTGCCTTTCTGGCCGATGCCTTTCTCTTTTTTTTTGGCTCTTAAAAGAACCGAGTGGGCCGAGATCCATGTCGGCCGAGATCCAAGTGGGTCGAGATCCAAGTGGGCCGAAATCCAGATGGGCCGAGATACGAGTGGGCCGAGATCCAGGTGGGCCGAGATCCGAGTGGGCCGAGATCCAGGTGGGCCGAGATTCGAGTGGGCCGAAACTCAGGTGGGTCGAGACTCAAATGGGCCGAGATTCTAGTGGGCCGAGATCCGAGTGGGCCGAGATTCAAGTGGGCCGAGATTCAGTTGGGCCGAGATTCAGGTGGGCCGAGATCCGAGTGGGCCGAGGTGGGAAAAATAAGCCACAACGCCATCTTGCAAATTATTTTAATGGGTCGTTCACATACTACATAGTAGGCTTAGGAGGGGGGGGAGGGGGTCAGGCAAATAACTTCAAAATACTACGGGGGGAGGGGGGAGCCCGAGGATTTGATACGTAGTAGAAACAAATTTTCAAAAATTTAAAATTTTTTTTAGTTTGTGTTTCCTAAGCTGGCAACGCTGTCGTTGTTTATTTTTGGCGAAAGCTCCTCATGAGCAGTCAGTTATGGTATTATTTATTTTTTTATTTGCATCGTTAATTTTCAATTGGTCACTATAAAAAATGATACAAAGAATGCTTATTTTTTAATACAGAAATAATTGAGTTTCGAAATATATATACGCCTATATTTTTAAGGGGGGTCGAGCAAACTACTACGTAACTTCAAGGGGGGAGTCAGCTCGAATACTTCAATCTACTACAAAGGGGAGGGAGGGGGTAAAAATCCGCCAAAATCCCACTACGTAGTATGTGAACGGCCCCTTAAAGGACGCAGTCACACTTCGTTTACTGAACTCTTTTATCTATTTGTTTGGTGGCCCTAAAAAGGGCCGTTGTCTTATAAGAACCTGGAAAACTGCAAAACAAATTTATCATCTTCTTCGGAATCAATGAATGCAATGTTGGCCGGAAAGTAGTTTAAATTGCACCGTACTATATCCGCAATTTCTTTCTAAAAGTTAAAAAGGCGTAATTTTATGCATTTTATGAACCCTCCATTTCTCGTATTCTCCCCACTCTGCACTCAATCTCTCATCTTTCAATTTCTGCTTCACACACTGATTTTTATCCAAATAATTATAACTCCATAAATCTTTGGTAAGCAAAAACTGTTTCTGTTCCTTAAACAAAAATTCAAAAAGGTTGCATACCGTCATTTTATGTACCTCTCTTCGAATTCTCCATCGGTTGTGCGTACCCTCCGGCTAGTTGTTGGTCCTCTTCAATCGGGTGTAGACTGACCATTTCATAGTTTGCCAGTAAGTGCTTTCCCCAATCCAATTTTTTTCTAAATATGACAAATAACCAGATAGAGCAGGTGGAGCCATTGAATCGATTTCAAAAAATACTTGCCGGATTTAAGAATGGTGTAAGTAGCAAAGACAAAGAGAGAGTTGAACGATGCGTCGAATATCTGGATCCGTATGGTATGCGATCGACAAATGCTCTTTGTCTTTCAATCTTCTCGTTTTCGCTTGGATTTGATGAAAAGAACAGCCCCAATGTTGCACCTCAGGAAAGACTCGTGCAACAGCCTTCCAAAGCGCTTTTTCGTGATCTGAAGTAAACTGTTTAATAGCAGATGCATTTAATTTTGATTTGATAAGTTCTAAAACTGTCACATAGTCAGCCTCCTTTCTTCTAGTCATGGCAACATGCAAAAGAGGGACTAACTTGCTTTCCCCACCCTCCCCAAAAATAGTACCATGAATTGACCATAACTGTTTAAAAGGAAGAGCTATAATGTCAAAAGTCCCATCCTCCATCCAAAGCTTAATATTTGCAAGATGTCTAAGTCGAAGTTGAGTAGCAAAAAGTAAATGTTGCCATAAACCCCATCAAGTACTACTTCTACGGCAACCAAGTAAAAATCTGGCGGAAAGCATGAGAAATCAATAGTAAATAATGAATTATCCTTATCTGGAGCTGGTGGTCTGACGCTTTCCCGGCATCGGTTGACATGACGTACGCAGTTCAGAAGATTCGGGAGACTATCCGCGGGAACCGAACCTTTATAATAAGAAAGAAAAAATTATTAAAAGTTAAATCTTGTATAAAAATCTTCAGTTAACTTGAAGTTTGAGGATCCTTTCCTCACATATTTTTTTTGCAGGTTTGAACTTGTGAAGCATTCCTTCCTTCTTGGCTTCGTTCCGGACATCAATCACTTCAGCAGTCATGATATTTGGTAGATGGTTGTATGGATTTTCTTCTGCATGGGCAAGAAGGTGAAATCACTCGGTTCTGCTGGCCCATCTCTCTTTAATTGCATAACTTTAATAAGGAAGTTGGAAATAAAAAATTATTACATCTTCTAAAATGGTCCAGTTTAATGAATAAATTACCTTTGCAAGACAACCTATCTTCTTTGACCACGACGTTCATCTCCACATTAAAGATTTCGGTCCTTTGCTGAACCTAAAACCAAGCCCGTCAAAAAGAATATCACTTTTTTTTTGTTAGAACATTTGTCATGACAGGTGTATTTGAGTTCTCATAGAGGCCGATCGGGAGTCCTATTGATGGAAACCTCTACAGCATCATATGTTGGACGATCTCTTTGTGGCGAAACAGTTGGAGAATGATGTCATTCAATTGCTGCTGCGCCTGGAGAAAAAACAGCAACAGCATTATCAACACTAGTGCTCGAATTACAATTTGGATTGAACAAAATCATTTCACTTTAACCGGGCGAAAAAACATTGAATTTGGGTGGGGGGATAAGCAAAGATACATCATTTAAAATTTCGTTATAAGAAGGATGTAGAAGGTGGCGGCAGCGTAAGATCCAACTCGAACCCTAAATCAAAAACTAAATGGCTTAGTGACAACGGGGGAGGTGGTGGGGGGAGAGGAAGAAATATCATCAGAATCTGGCAAAAAACAATTCGTACAGGTATGAACAGCCAGAGAAAGATTAAAGAAAAACAATTGTTGCATTAATTGGCATCACGGCTTCTAAAAAAGAATCATTAATTACATTTGTCGATATTTTGTTCCACGATGAAAGATCATCCAGATATTCCTGTAAATTAAAATCAAAATTAGTAGCAGGAACAGGAGATTCCTCAGTCTTACTCACCTGTTAATCATTAATATGGTTAGTCACATCAATAGCTAAATTAGAAAAATCATTAAACACAGAAGTCGAATGTGACGTTTAAAAAAAGAATCGTTGAAAGCATTGAAAGACGGAACATCGTAAACAAGAGTAGGAAAACCATGAAAATGAGAAGCAGCAGAAGAACTTTTGATTAAATGTGAAAAAGAACCGCCCGTTTGTGGAACTGGAATACAATCGAAGCAAACGAAAGCAGCCTTCAACAAAATAGAATTTTCATTCCAGTCCTCTGTAGAAATTCCGCTACGCAAAACACGGTGGAATCTATTCTTAAAAGAACTACATTCCACTTTTTTTCTAATTGACACGGATTTCTAAGCGACACTTGAAGCAAGTAAGTAGTGAAGCCATTGCAAAAACTGTAAGAAATTAGCAATTATGAGAGAGAGTATAGAACTTGGTAGGGTACTCCCGTACCTCTTTCTAGTACTCGTAGCTGGCATGGTTTAGTTTCCTTCCATGTATCATCCCATACCAAGGTGACTAAAGTTGTGTTGAAACGAGCCCCTCGCCCATCCAGGGACGTTACCGAAAGGAGAACTAAGGATGCAGTTCGGGCATTCAGATTGGAGAGTTACTTCCTCAAGGCGTCCTTCTAATCTCCTACTCCTCCTACTTACCTACCCTAACCTAACCTAACCCATCGCTACTTTTGTGCAGACAAATTCTTTATGGCACGCCAGGCATCGAGCAACCTGTGAAAATAAATTGAATATTGATTAAATCTCGTTAGAAACATAGACAAAATGAAAACTTTCAATTTAACTTTTCCGGATTGGAATGAAATCTCCGGTTGGGAGAATTTAAGATGGCCATACTTACTCCACATCTCGGTGATGGTATGTAGGTCTCCCATTTTATCTGGGGGGTAAGCAAATTCATTAGAAACAAAAAACATATTTGGGACTAACCGCTATATGGCAGCAAAAACAACAAAATTCCTCATTTTTTACGGTGATTTTGGGGATGTTCAACTGGGTAACACATAAGAGATTCTTGTTCCCTGGCAGGTTAAATGTTAGAAGAACGGTGGTAAATTTCAAAATGTGGTCGAGTGAGACGGAAGACAGGTCAGGACGTCGGCGACGGTCAGAAAGGTGACCGGAAAGACGGGGACCGGAAAGCCGGCAACAGAGAGCAATTTGACGGGACAACCACAGAGGAGGAGGACTAAAATTTGGAGTCACTAATAATGCCAAGAAATGTGAAATCTTTGGGATTTAATTTCACTTTGAAGTTCAATACAAGGCAATGACCATTCTTGAGATGCAGCACTTCTGAAAAGGTTGGATAAAAATACTTCAAAATAATTAGTTAACATTCGCCCATTGGGAAAATACACCCAGTTAAAGAATATCCCCCATTCCCCAGTAATTTTTCTCCCACGTATTTCGTTATTAACTAATATTTTGAGAAAAGAAAACTTATTTTCTTGGCTAAAATTTGTGTATTTTGGTTTCTAAAATAAAGTTTATTTGCTATTTCATTTTAAATTTAGAATCTGGATACCTACTCATGGGGTAGATCGGACATTTTATTTTCTGGGCAAGTTGTCCCATAACATTGTTTGCTAGCTGGGGTAAGTTGGCCCATTAATTTCGTCGTTCAAAAGTTCGCACTTTTCTCTTGGCGGCCAACTTTCCCCTAGTAGCGGTGGCGATTTGTTCCTAAAATCAAAAAGATAAATCACTCATTATCACTGTTTATGAGTCATTTTATCGTTTTCTTTCGACGCTATATTTCAGCTAAGATAATAAGCTTTCATATTTTAAAATATTTTACCATTCTGGTAAAAATTACGGGGTGCAGGGCCGGGTGTGTAAAAAGTGAGCCAACAAACCCCGGTCTCCCCCTACAGCCTCTCATAGCCGTATACTTTAATTGATAAAAAATAGTGTTGTTTCATAGCTTATCATGGAGTTAGTAAATACAAGAGTGAGAATTTAAGAAAATACGTACTACTTATTTTAGGAAAGAAAAGTAATCCGTAAAATCTGGTGGAAACTTCAATGCAAGTTTTCACGGGAAAGTAGGATGGGTTACGTCGGCAATATAACCAGTAAAGAATACTGCAGTAAGGGTACGGATGGCAGTTGTTGAAAAATATTTCGATTGTCTTTTAGAGGGCCAGGGACGAGTTTGAGTAGATGGCTTGTTAATTATGTTATATATTTATTCAAAAGGTAAGTAATGGCCTCGTTGGGTATACCAAGAAATTCTTACTTGTTGCTTCCATGTTTTTATGGATTTTTGGTAAATAATAGAAATTAGAGCCGGTAAGGGGACGGTCGCAGATGGCTTCGTCTTCAGTGGGTTGAGGTGGAGGAGCGAATAAATTTTCAGAGGTAGCACAATTTGTTTCTTAAGGTTTTTTTAAATTTTTAAGTGAATTCCTTTTGAGAGAGTTCTCTATACTTTTATTGATCAGATAACTGTCTATTGGCTTTATCATAATCTGCAACATTCCATATAACAGTGTTACGTCTTTTATCAGCTTTTAAGATATGGAATTGTGTGGAATTTGAGTTTCTCAGTTTCAGAATTTTTTTGTCATGGAACAAAGAAGATGGGACAGTATCAGGATTATAGAGTTGGGATAGGGATTTAATGATTCTTTAATCATGAACCCAGGATAATTGGTGTTGGACGGTTGAAGTATTTTCAATAAAGTTTGAAAGCCATTCTCTCTGGTAATGATAAATTTTTGTTTTAAAGAAAACGATAGGTGTGTTAATTTTTTTTATAAGGCGCGTGACGGCTTCTGAAATTAAGCTAAAACTGAGTTGGAAAGTTTGAAGATCATTGGTTTGTAAGTCAAAGAAATGGATGTAACGAAGTTGCGGCATGAGAGTTCCTGTTAAGTAAAGTCCCTTGGGCTTGTTGTTACCCAACTGCGATTGCAAAGGAGGGTTGAATCGCTGTATTTGTTGTTGTGGGATTGGTTCAGGCATCAGGACTTGAAAAAGGAGTTGTCATCTGATTGCAGATTTATCATCTGATTGGAAAATTGGTTTTTATTGATGGTTAAATTAGGTAATGTTAGTCTACGTCGTCCATTATTAGGAGAACGTGATTTTTTGACGATTTTGTCCTGTATTTCCTGCCTGATCCGGTTTATGACAATTTTTGGTTAATTGCGTTATTGAGAATTGAGTTTTTCCTTAACTTCGGTTTCCATTCTTGAAATGTTTCCTAGGGCTAGTTGGTAAGTGATGAAGACCTGTTCGGCTCGGAGTGCATTTTGGATATAAGCTGAAATTCCAGTCTTGAATGGTTTGTTATTATAAATTCTACTTGGGTCAATTTTTAATTGTTACATTCTGATTCTATTACCCTCTGGGTTAGATTTGACAGCGGTCCAAGTTATTCAGGAACTGAAGTCATCTCTTGTGAGATAAAATTGGGCTCACGGATTGTATATGTTGCGGCTGGATTTGCTAAGTTCAAGTAAAAAAAAAACAGTTAAGGAAAAGGGACATCATTTTACCATGGGATATTACTGAGAAAAATGAAGGATTGGTTATTATATTCCTGGTAAATCTGAGTGTATCTCTAATCCACGTTGATAATCATACTAAAAAATATAAATAAGTTTGTTTGGGAGGGTGGAATAAAGTTTAATGGATTGGAATGTATAAAGTTACAATGTTTTCTGTACATAATGTAAGAAGATGACAATAAACTTAGACACAATGCCAATGATGCCATAAGTTGACAGTGGTTTTTGACAAGTTTTTGGACAAATAGAACCTTCCCAGCAAGCAAAAAATATACAGCGAATAACTTTTTCCATAGTTTAAAATTTACAATCAAGAAATGTGTGGAGGTCTTGAACGATTAATTGATGGAGTAAGGATGAGCGAAGAGGAGAAGGGGCGGAGAAAGAGAGAGCATTTATTAAAATAGAAAACCAGGGATACATTAATACCCATACGTTCTGGCCAAATGAGGCAGTCCAGCTACCTCATATCCCAAAACGTTTCGGTACGAGCGTTTCTTATCATTACTAGGCAATTAAGCTTAGACAAGGAACACTAGGGAACAATTTCTAGCACTAATTCCTATTCTGAAGTCCCCTTTCCAAGTCCCATAAAAACGTTTATTGAATCAGCCGTTGATGATCTATAGTTCTACTACCTACATACCTAATGAATAAAATTTTGATATGGTAAAAAATTTCAACAAATCATGGCAGTTAGGTCTTAAGGACTCAACACCCGGCTTAGAAACGGGCATCACGGCGGAAAAGAAGTTTCTCGTTTAATTCTAAGTATTACAAGATGCCCTTTCGCACAATTAAGAAAAATAATATTCATCAATTTCAAACAAATAGAAGTGACAATTTTCATGAAAAAGACGTTGTGCCATAAGGACTCAAAGCCCAGTGTGGAAACGGGCCTCAGGGTGAACAAGAAATTTTGGATCTGGCCAGACTCGATCCAACGTCACTGAAATATTTTTTGGTTAATAATGCTTAAACTAAGCAATTAAAACCATAAATAATGCACATCAATGGATTTTATTTGAAATTCTTCGTCGATTGATGTACAGTTATTGTTAAATAACGAAAAAATATTTGGTTTCCAAAACTTTTTCAAAAACGCGTCTGCTTTTCCAAAATTCACAGTTTTTTTCCATTTCCTGGTAACGGAATATTACAAAAAAAAAATTAAAATATTGAGAAAACCTTATTTATTATTGTAAAACTTTTCATTTACTATCTTTTGGCACAATTATATAGCATTAGTCCACTTCTACTCTAGATATTCTTTAAGGCGTGATTTTTTCTTACAGCTAGCATAGGGTCTAAAGTTTTTGTCCGTAAGGGACATTGTGATATTTGTTACAATTTCTCGTTTAATCCCAAATATTACAAGATGCCCTTTCGGTCAATTATAAAAAAATATTCATCAAGTAAACAAATAGAAGTGGCAATTTTCTTGGATCTTTCTAGACTCGATCCAACGTCATTGAAATAATGTTTGGTTAATAATGCTTTAACTAAGTAATAAAACCCTTAAATAATACTCATCAATGGATTTGCCATGAAATTCTGTGTCGATTGATAATTAGACATTGTGAAATATCAAAAAAAAATTATTTTTTCAAAAACGCGTCTGCTGTTCAAGAATTCGAAGTTTTCTTCCATTTCCTGGTAACGAAATATTTCAAATAATACTCAAAAAATTTAGAAAACGTTATGTATTATTGTAAAACTTTTTATCCGTATATTTCGTATAATTATTTATAGCATTAGTCCACTTTTACTCTAGATATTCTTTGCGACGTGATTTTTTCTGACAGCTAGCATAGGGTCTATATTTCTTGTCCTTAAGAGAAATTGTGAGATTTGAAACAATGTATCGCTTAATCCCAAGTATTACAAGATGCCCTTTCGGTTGATTATAATTAAATATTCATCAATTTCAAACAAATAGAAGTGCCAATTTTCTTGGATCTGGCCAGAATCGATCAAACGAAACTGAAATAATGTTTTGTTAATAATGCTTTGACTTAGCAATAAAACCCATAAATAATGAACATCAATGGATTAGCCTTGAAATTCTGCGTCGATTGATCTATAGACATTATGAAAAACGAAAAATGTGTTTTTTTTAATTTGTTGTCGCAATACGCTGTTCAAAAATTCACAGTTTTCTTCCATTTCCTGGTAACGAAATATTTCAAAAAATACTCAAAGTATCGAGATAACCTTATGTCTTATTGTAGAACGCTTTATTCTCTATCTTTTGGTATAATTATTTATAACATTAGTCAATTTTTGGTCTAGATAATCCTTACTGCGTGATTTTTTCTTACAGCCAAAAATTTCCTCAAATTTCCTCCCCGAAAGGGAAATTGTGATATTTCAATTAACGATTTCTCGTTTCATCCTAAGTATTAAAATATGGCCTTTCACTCAGTAGTGTATTCCGCCTAATAGTTCAAATTTAGTTTGATTGGATTTCACATTTAACCTCTTATTTTTTTATCCCAATTCGTATTATCGTTGGCCGTGTCCCATATAGTTTTTTTACCTTATATCAATTAACGGTGTGAATATTTGCCATAAGATACCGTGTAAACAATGGTGGTTGCAAGCAACCGATAGATTTATTACAAGGGGAGTTAAGCTACATGTATTTACTCGAATATGGTTGGTCGAAATACATTGATATGTGTTTATATGGTGTAAGATTTAACAAGTTAATGCAATAAAAAGAGTGTGAGAGGAGTGTGAGAGCATGAACAGAGGTGAACGTTATGGTGATGGATGAGTAGAAGAAAGGTCTTCGTCCATTTCGCGGTTACCACGGATATTGCGGGAGATAATGCCTATTGAACCCTGGATGGCCATGAGTCGGCACTTCCTCCGTAGGCGCATCCACGCGGAGAGCTGGATTCTAATGGTGGAGGTGACTGCATTATTGGACGGAAGCCAGGAACCAAGTGCTCCGATGACGAAAGAGAGCGTGAGTCCAAGACAACTGTATTTCTCTTCCTTATTGGCAAATCCAGCGTAGAGCGATTCAGGAGCGTCGAAGGTGGTGGTGAGGTCGATGATGATGTTAGGAGTAGTAACGACTATGTCTGGCCTGAGGGTGGAGTTCTCAAAAACTCTGTTGACGTGGGACGTGTGACCAGATCTGGTGATGGTCTTGACTATTTCGGCCAGTACCAAGTCATGACGGCGGCCGATAGCTGGCAGGTTGTTGCGGCAGTGGCTTGTAACGTGGGAAGTGGACTCCACAACTTCCTTGCATCTTCGGCATTTTGTTTTGGGAGCGGCCAGGCCAATAGTGCCGAAAAGCGAAAGAATGCCAAGACGGCTATTGTGGAGGAGGCTTCATTCGCCAAAGGAGAGGCTGGTTTTGCACGAAGTGAGCCGGGAGATGTCATGGAGTTGCCCAGTGTGAGTCCTCTCGCCACATGGCCCTGGTGCTGGGCGTTGGTGAGAGAGACGGTCTAATGCTTCCTGATAACGGTGCGGAGGTCCCTGACGGCTTTGGCAGAAACACAGGAGATGTCATCAGCAATCACGTTTGAATGCGATTCATCGCTGGATACATTGATCCTTGCTTCCAGTCGGCATGCCGCCTTTCTAGTCCGCGAACAAAAAATACTGAAATACCCCCCCCCCCCAAAAAAAAAAAAAAAAATCCCCAATAGCACAAGTCTTCCATAGAACGTTCATAGAACGTCCGGCAATCCAAACTAGGTCCGTCCATTTTCCGGCAGCTGCGGACATCCTTTTGACGGTCGATTATGATATGATCATCTTCTGTTTTTTGTTTCCTAGCTGGAATATCCATCGAATAATCAGTTTAATACCGTTCATTTAAAGACGAAAACTGACGTCCAGTGGACATCCACGAGACGCACTTTGCCAGAAACACGAATCATTTGATCGAAATAACAATTGTAAGCCTATCAAAATGTAAATTTCTATAGTTTTTATTTAGTTTTAAGAGAATATAAACAATTGAATAATTGATTTAAGTAAAAAAATATTATAAAATTTAGTTATTTTATATTGTTCTGTCCGGTTCTTTCATAATATTCCATACGCATTATGGAGTCGTACGAAAATTTTATTCTGATTAGTGTGTGGATTTGTAAAATTAATACATAAAATTTTAATTGTTATATCAAGTCAAATGGTGTAATAATAAGAGCGTTTAGTTAGTATGCGTGAAGGCCAAGGTTTGGCACTCGTAGAGGGAAATTCTTTTTTCCAATTCTTTTATTTCTTTGTTTGACATCCATTCGACGTTCATTTTCGGACACCAAATCGATTACCAGTTAGGACGTTCATTGGAGAGGACATTTTGACGTACAAAACAATGAAAAATGACGTCTGGCTTGGATGTCCAGCTCAAACAAAGCGGACGACTTTGAAACGTCCTATTGACGTACGTATGCTAGTAGGGTTGTAGCCAAAATACTGAGACCTTTAATATGCTAGAAATATATCTATGTATCCTGTTTATCGGTTGCAAACCTATTTCATATTCATTTTAATGCCCAAATTTTTGTAGAAAAAATGATATACTTCAGTGTTAGAGCATTTACACAAATTTTTTATATATATTCCTTCATAACGAAACGTGTGCTGTAAGATCACCGATTTTTGAAACTTGCATTTCCCGCAGCTTCTATATTTCCCATCGTGTGTTCATATTTTACTCCTAGATGTCACAGTGCATTGTCTCTATTTAACGTCTGTTTACCTATTTAACGCTAGAGGGCTTACTTGGAGAAATGGGGCCCAAAAAGGCAATAAGTCAGTTGTCGTCTAACACTTCCTTGGGGTAAACCGAGCAAAGAGGGTTGTTCTACAGTAATCATATAGACCACAAATACGATCAAAGTCGATCTATTTTTTCTGTATGTTAAATTCAAGATAAATAAAGTAAAATTAAAATAATTTATGAAGCTTCCCATGAAAGTGTTCTCTAAATTCTAGATATTCAATGCAATTATAAGCAAGTCCAACAAAAAATTATATTTTCTTTCTTTTGGTTAAATGTCTTTCTTTCACAACGAATTTACCATTTTTAAATAAAATTATTCTTTTTTGTATTTAACTTCTCTTGACATCCTTGCCTGCTGATGGTCCAAGTCCTTTTTCTAAACTTGACACCTCATTACCGTATACTCTGTTTGGAAAACAAAGATACCAGTTTATAGACCAATACAATTCATAAGTGATTAAATAGATCTATTTGTTACCTTACGCCTTCATCTTCCTCATTTTTTACGGTGATATTGGGGATATTCAACTGGCGAAAAATATAGAGATTCTTCTTCATTGGGAGATTCAATGGCAGAAGAACGGTGGGTAATTTCATTATATGGAAGAGCTGAACGCTGACATAATTGACAAAATTATGCCCACGGTGTTTAATCTCTATTAAAGACCAGACATTGAAAATTTAATTAAAACCAAGTAAGTCATCAACATTTTTTTTATAATGTAGTACCTTTACAGCCTTTATGCAGATTCTGAAAGAATTTTTGGGTTTTACTGCGTCTTTATAAGATCCCTACTTTGGTGCAGATGTAGTCTTTTGAGCACCCCAAATATCGAGCAACCTGATAAAACAAACCTGAAGGGGGAGGAGATGAATTGTCCAACATCAGTGAATTCTCCTTTACATGTCATGCTGTTTAACCTACATAAATAAAAAATTATTTGTATAGAAAACACTTTCAAGAGCCACAAGTATGAGCAAGTTCAAAATGAGACAGTGGGTAATCATATTTATAAACGATAAATGTAACCTTGTCATGGAACACAATGCAATTGCAAAAATGTGTCACGCAAAGGAATAAATTACATAATAGACAATAAATGAGTAAGAGTGTGGCAAAATGAATACCGAATTGATGAAGCTGACTCTGCTACTGATGAGATTGAATGATGGCAAGACAACCTTCACTTGTAGTTGAAGATGATGACTGGCCCAACACATCTCTGTAGGGAGAAGAAAAATGTTCATATTGAAACAAAGACACTGCTAAATGCATGCCATGCTGCATTGTCTCATTACTGATGCTCATAAGAAACAGAATTTTTTACAAATTTGAAGCCAAGTTTGAAGCGTGATGATGCTTTTATTAAAGCCCCACGAATCATATAATTTTATTATAAGGTATTTACCTGCTATCACAATGTATTTAACTGTGGCAAAGATATGAAGCTAGCACGACCAACTCGACACGACGTCACGACGATCACATTTTTGTAATTTTGTGGAATTTTTCACA
The DNA here is from genome assembly GCF_021134715.1 of Daphnia pulex. NCBI lineage: Eukaryota > Metazoa > Arthropoda > Branchiopoda > Diplostraca > Daphniidae > Daphnia > Daphnia pulex. The sequence continues at coordinate 1,804,691 of NC_060021.1, read as the reverse complement.
CAGCCATTAACGCCGTTGCCAAACATTCTTCCTCCCGGCCTCCCCACCAAGTTGAAACAAAAGCCGAGTTAGGCAACTAAAAACGAAAAAAGATGAAAGTCATCAACAAGAATTTAGTTAACTTAGTTTTATTTCATATTATTGTGAAATTTCTCAAATGAACATTCAATATTAGTTAATGATTAAATAATGAAATAAAGTGGAAATAAATCGAAAATTCGTTAAATCTCATGGGAAACATTTTTTGCACCGTAAAACTGGTGCATATAATGGTACTTTGATTAGAAAAAAACGTACCAGTTAGACAAATATGATTCATTTGCGATTGAATAGATCAATTTGATACCTTCAAGTTCAATCCCCCTTAATTTCTACGGTGATATTGTGGTCTTCCCACTGGGGATATATGAAGAGATTCTAGTGCAGGGGCAGATTCATTGGCGTTGGAACGGTAGTTAAAAGCATATGGTCTATAAGGACCGAATAACCGACGGAGGACAGAATTAGTATAGGTGAAATATCGACGAGTTGAAAACCGACGGTCGATGTCACGGGTCAGCCACAGAGAGTCTGGAATAAAATTTGAAGTCACTAAAAATGGCAAGAAATGTGAAACGCTTTAAATAAATCAAGCAATTCATCAATAATTATGTAAAATAATTTCAAAGATCCAGTACCTATCGGATCAAAAAGTGAGTTGAATGATGCGTCGAATATATATCCGTCTGGTATGCGATCGACAAATGCTCTTTGTCTTTCAATCTTCTCATTTCCGCTTGGATTTGATGGAAAGAACAGCCCTAATGTAGCACCTCAAGAAAACTCGTGCAACAGCCTTCCAAAGCGCCTTTTCGTGATCTGAAGTAAACTGTTTAATAGCAGGTGCATGTAATTTTGATTTGATAAGTTCTAAAACTGCCACATAGTCAGCCTCCTTTCTTCTAGTCATGGCAACATGTAAAAGAGGGACTGACTTGCTTTCCCCACCCTCCCCCAAAATAGTACCATGAATTGACCATAACTGTTTAAAAGGAAGAGCTATAATTTCAAAAATCCCATCCTCCATCCAAAGCTTAATATTTGCAAGATTTCTAAGTTGAAGTGGAGTAGCAAAAAGTAAATGTCGCCATAAAACCCCATCAAGTACTACTTCTACGGCAACCAAGTAAAATCTGGGCGAAAGCCTGACAAATCAATAGTAAATAATGGATTATCCTTAGATGGAGCTGGTGGTCTGACGCTTTCCCGGCATCGGTTGACATGACGTACGCAGTTCAGAAGATTCGGGAGACTATCCGCGGGAACGGAACCTTTATAATAAGAAAGAAAAAATTATTAAAAGTTAAATCTTGTATAAAAATCTTCAGTTAACTTGAAGTTTTCGGATCCTTTTCTCACATATTTTTTTTGCAGGTTTGAATTGTGAACCAGTCCTTCCTTCTTGGCTTCGTTCCGGACATCAATCAATTCAGCGGTCATTATATTTGGTGGATGGTTGTATGGATTTTCTTCTGCATGGGCAAGAAGGTGAAATCACTCGGTTCTGCTGGCTCATATCTCTTTAATTGCATAACCTTGATATGAAAGTTGGAAATAAAAAATTATTACATCTTCTAAAATGGTCAAGTTTAACGAATAAATTACCTTTGCAAGACAACCTATCTTCTTTGACCACGACGTTCATCTCCAGGTTAAAGATTTTGGTCCTTTTCTGTACCTAAAACCAATCCCGCCAAAAAGAATATCACTTTTTTTTTGTTAGAACATTTGTCACGAAAGGTGTATGTGAGTTCTCATAGAGGGGAGTCCTATTGATGGAAACCTCTACAGCATCATATGTTGGTAGATCTCTTTGTGGCGAAACAGTTGGAGAATGATGTCATTCAATTGCTGCTCCACCTGGAGAAAAAAACAGCAACAACACCATCAACGTGCTTGAATTACAATTTGGATTGAACAAAATCATTTCACTATAACCGGGCGAAAAAACATTGAGGGTGGGGGGATAAGCAAAGATACATCATTTAAAATTTCGTTATAAGAAGGATATAGAAGGTGGTGGCAGCGTAATATCCAACTCGAACCCTAAATCAAAAGCTAAATGGCTTGGTGACAACGGGGGAGGTGGTGGGGGGAGGGGAAGAAATATCATCAGAATCTGTCAAAAAACCATTAGTACAGGTATGAATAGCCAAAGAAAGATTAGGAAAAACAATTACTGCATTAATTGGCATCACGGCTTCTGAAAAAGAATCATTAGTTTTATTTGTCGATATTTTGTTCCACGATGAAAGATCATCCATGTATTCCTGTAAATTAAAATCAAAATTAGTAGCAGGAACGGGAGATTCCTCAGTCTTACTCACCTGTTAATCATTAATATAGTTAGTCACATCAATAGCTAAATTAGAAAAAATCATTAAACACAGAAGTCGAATGTGACGTTTTCAAAAAAGAATCGTTGAAAGCATTGAAAGACGGAACATCGTAAACAAGAGTAGGAAAACCATGAAAATGAGAAGCAGTAGAAGAACTTTTGATTAAATGTGAAAAAGAACCGCCCGTTTGTGGAACTGGAATACAATCGAAGCACACGAAAGCAGCCTTCAATAAAGTAGAAATTCCTTCCAGTCCTCTGTAGAAATTCCGCTACGCAAAACACGGTGGAATCTATTCTTAAAAGAACTACATTCCACTTTTTGCTAATTGACACGGATTTCTAAGCGACACTTGAAGCAAGTAAGTAGTGAAGCCATTGCAAAAACTGTAAGAAATTAGCGATTATGAGAGAGAGAGTATAGAACTTGGCAGTTGAACTGTCAGAGATCGACTGACTTGCTGGAGGAAAGGAACAGAATATATATAGTTCCTCCTTCCAACTGGACTCGCTCTTCTGGCCGGACTCGCTCTTCCTCCTACAATGGAGGACACACCAATGTATTCCATCTTGTGTATACTTCCAGTTGTAAAATGTGTCGCATGTAACGTTGTCGTAATCCTCTAATGTGGTCATCAGTGGCTGCGAGTGTTTCCAAGGTCGCAACGAAAATCAAGAAGGAAGACCACGCCCTCGGCCTAGGCTTATTCAAACTGTATAAACAGAACAATTTCACTGCACACCAAACACTTTTCGTACATCATTTAACTGACATGGATTGTCTAAGCTGCAGTAGCAAATTCAAACCCAGAGAGCAGAAGTTGGAGTGCATTACATGAAAAAATGACAGCACCGACGCTGCGTTACTTGTAAGTTTTTAATTTCTTTTTTTTTCTCCTTCTTTAAATGTGTTAAATTGTTTGTTAAATTGTGTGGAATTGTGTTAAATATGTATTACCTTTATAGGGAAGGATACAGCAGACTACAGACGCATCAAGCGTTTCTACATTTTCAAATGTTCCAATTGCACTTTGAAAAAAAATTGAAAATGTGCTTCCTTCAGAGGCTGGTGCCACAAATTTAATCCCCTCTGAAAATACCGTTGGTAGAGAAGAGACAATTATGGAGAAAGTGAATTATTCTCCTTCTCATCGGCCATCAATCTTGTTTCCTCAGTCTACGCCATTAATTTTCGTCCCTCCAGCAATGATATCACCTATTTCATCACCCATTTTTGTCCCCCTCGCATGATTTCACCTTTTTCTTCGCCATTTTTTTTGTTTTCTACCATGAGAAAAGCAATGTTTTCCGTCTTCAGAAACTGGAGAAGAAAGGTAGATGTTTGACTCTATTTGGTTGATACCATGATAAACATTTTTTTTGTATAGGTCAAACATGGATCCAGGATCTTCTCAAACAGTTGACGATCTGCAGATTGAGCCATCAGGTTCTTCGTCTTCGGAAACTGGAGAAGAAAGGTAGATCATTTTATTTGACTATATTTTGTTGATAACATGATAAACCAATTTTTTTTTGTATAGGTCAAACATGGATCCTCAACCTGCTGCTTCCCAGCTGTTGTCAAACAAATTTCAGATTGTTGAGGGTGGCTCTACCAAGAAATCGAATATTTTGATAGATGGGTCGGGGTTCATTTACGGAGTTAAACGAAAAAATCAAGCAGGGGTCACTTGGCGATGTAATTTTCGTGAGCTTAAAGGGGAAGAAAGCATGCACTGCGTCTGTAAAATAAGTAAATGGACGATTTACCGTAGGGCCAGCTGCGCATTGCCATTAGGATGATTGCAATATTGATGATGTATCCCATAATTGTTCTAATGTCTAAATTACACTGTGTGTTTAACCTCGACTTATACTCTGACTTATATTTAAAATTGCAGGTGTTAAAACCAGTGTTGCCAATTAATATTTGGCTTTCTCCCGCTATTGCATTAAAAAACCCGGAATGATTCCAGTTATTTTATTTTTCTCCAAAATCTCGCATAATTGGAAACGCTGTGTTTAACAATGAACAAGAACTGAGACAAAACAGAATCTTATTAGTGATATAAAATCAACCAGACAAAAGAAAAAGAAACAAGGTCCATTTAAAAAAGCAAAGGCCTTAAAAATTACTTATTGCAATGGAAAAAGAACTTTTGCGGCTAGAACTTTTTCCGCAATGCTATTTTTCGCCATAGGCAGTGCCGTCCGGCAATCGAGAATTCACTTTCAGATGAAGCCGAAGAAATTTGCCTGTAAAGAGCCCAGTCTGTTTTTTTGAGAACCATATGGGCCAACTTCATATACATCCGATTTAATTAATTTGGAATGACACGACTATCACCTCTATATACAACCCGTGCAACATCCCGACCTCTTTGGTAGTTAAAGTATGACAGGTATTTCAAAGAAAAAATAATTCATCATTCGCATGCAAAAAATGCCAAGACGTCCTGAAAATTTACCAGTAATTACATTTCAATTCCGTTTTTTAAATATACATGATAAGAGCTTGAATTTTTTTAGGGCTTACATTGAAACGAACTGGATGCTCCGTCATCCCTAATGAAGACTCCGTCGAAGATTCCCCCCTTTAAAGGAGTAGAAGATTTTGTGGAAAGAAAGATTTCAAGGAGTAAAATTTTTGTTTTAATTAATTTCAAATTCATTGCCAACAGGAAAAGCTTTACTTTGGATTGATTGCGTTTATTTTATTGACGGAAGTGTTAGGACAGGACAGGTAGAAAACACTTTTTCTTCAACAGGTACACTTTTATTTATTATTTTTAAAAAATCTTAATTTTTTATTGAAAAATTACAGCTCTTGATATGATTAATAAGTTGGAGAAAAGGATGAACGAGAGGATGAACGAAATACCAAAATCGAACAGAAAGGAATAAAATTAAGCATAAGCTAAGCAATTAATTGCCTGGAGTAATAAGGAATCCTTAATAGAATCGAACGAAGTACTCCTTCGTAGCATTGCGTTTTATGCGCAACGTACTACAGGCTACGATACATAGGGTTCCATTATCCCTTACGAAAAAAAAGCGCTAAACTTGGGCAAGGCTTTTGATGTAACCACGGGCTTATTTCACGTTCCAGTGGCGGGTGTCTACCACTTTTACTTCGCAGGAATTAATATTGTTTATTGATATTTTTTTTTAAAAAATGTATTTTAATTTTCCCATTTCATTGCAATTCAGCACTGAAAATGAACAGAGAAATCTCCCGAACCAGTTCCCTCACGGTTCACTTGACGAAAGTTAACACGGAAACTGTGTTGGCAGAAAGCCATGTCAATTCTTATGATTGATACGGTTGGTTTCCACTACAGATGCAAGTAACCGTTTATTTGGAAAAACACAACGTTATTGGAGTAAAGTTAGCGGAAGGTTCAATTTACCAAGGCAGTAATGCTCTTACCAGTTTTGGAGGATTCCTTATTACTCCAGGCAATTAATTGCTTGACTTCTGCTTAATTTTATTCATTTTTCGTTCGATTTTTGTATTTCGTTCATCCTCTCGTTCATCCTTTTCTCCAACTTATTAATCATATCAAGAGCTGTAAGCAAATTTTTCAATATTTTCTTTGTTTGCCCATTAAATTTCAGTTAAACTTATCACCTTATCTGTTTGTTTGTTAGAAACTTTATAACATGGGGTGGCAGATGGAATTATCGTGATTGGGAAGGCCATGAGGATGATGATCCTACTGCGCCACTTGATATTCCCAAGTGGCAACCGGTAAGACAATTTTCAGTGGATTTAATTTTCGGTATAATTTAACTCGGAACTCTTTTAGGATACCTCTATCCTCCATACGGTGCAGCCACCTCGACTCCGTTGGAGGAGACCACCTTTGCGTAAGTGCAAGACTCAATTTTAGATAGATTTAATGGAATTTTTATATTTAATTATTTATATATTGCTATTTTTTTAATTCATAATGCATCGTCAAATAGAGGAAATGAAAAGTGCAGACACAAATTTGGGTTATGACGGCGATGCAAACGAGACGGAGTCGGAGGAAGAACAAATAGAAGAGGAGGCGGCCGGTGAATGGAATGGGATCGAATTATCTCATAAATATGATGGGGACTCAGATGGCACTACGGTACTTTTGGAGATTTCAGATGAAGATGCTGTTGATGAATAAACTGTTGATGAAGAAGTTGAGGCTCTAAATATAAATATTGCAAACAATTCTCGAAATACTTAATGCAGTTCCTCAACTAAGAAAACCCAAATAATTACGTTTAAGCAACTTTACCATTACGTTTCAAAACAAATTCTGTTTGCTAAAAAACGGAAAAATGTGTTTACACAGCAGGAAGCAGCCATTGGCACGAAGATATATTTTACTGTATAAATTATATTTAAAAAAGTCGACGCGTATTAAAAACCATTTCCTTCATCTAGATATCACACTGTATCCAACGTCATGGTATGGTGTTAATGAAATGCTATGGAATATGCATGCAATGCCTGTGTCTACCATCAAAGAAGAAATCTATCAAATCTTCTAGCAGCAAATGGTTCATGGCTCCACTGCTTCAGACACTTCATTAAAGAATAAGCTAAAAAATTTAGTTTTCAGTTACTGAAATCATCCTTCAAAGTATCGAAATTAACTCATAGAGCATCAATAGCCTTCCTTCCGTCTTCCTTCAGTCCTTCACTCTAGCCGTTAGCTGCAAGCACAAATGACGTTGCCAGATTAGGGCAAATGCCACTATGGCGGGAATTTGAAAGAAGGGGATAGTAGAATGAAGATATTAACAAGCGATTCGCCACTCAAAGAGACCGTTTTGGGGGTTTTTGATTTACCGGAAATCGTCGCTGGGGGTTCTACTGCTGCACAAAAACCGAAAAATGTCCAAATTTCGGCTACCCCCTCTCAGTTTTTTGGGAATATCTCTCAAACTACAAAAGCTAGGCGATTGCGGTTTTTACCAATCCACTTAGCGAAAAGTTTGCACAAAACCCATCTACTTCTTAATTTTTAGAACCCCCAGCGACGATTTCCGCTAAATCAAAAAACCTCCAAACGGTCTCTTTGAGTGGGGAATCGCTTGTTAAAAATAAACAACATGCTAGCGTATACAGCTCTTCAAGTTTGTTTTTTTCATTTCACGGATATTTGGCAACGCAGCAGCCAATGTCACAGGCTCACAGCGCGAAAGCTGCCAGACAATTAAAAGTGCGCATAAGGACGGTTAGCTAGGAGAGCGTCAAAATTCAGCTTAAGCTTTGCTTATGCGGGGTTGCCTTTTACACGAAATCGTCAATTGCGGAGTTTAAAATAATTTTTAAGTTGACACTTGACGAACTGCAAGCATTGTTTACCAGCTTTCTAGATGTGAAAAAAGAAAGGAATACCGATTGAGAAATGAACTTGTCTAAAGAGCAATTACAACGAACCCATTCCATCAGATCGACAGAGAAAGCAACAATACACAGACTTTCGTATAACAGGCAACGTCGCATAAGCAAAGCTTAAGCTGAAATTTGACGCCTCCTAGGGTTGCAAAATTCACCCACGATGGGGGGAAGGACTTCGCGCACTTTTCCCTCTGTTTCGTGTTGTGAAATTCACTGCTGCGTCGCCAAGTTATCGCAAATGAAAAGGCAACCCCAAAGAGCTCTATACGAAAATCTGGCTCGTTTTCTGATGATTGTTTTGTAATATTAAGTTATTTACCCTAGAAATTATGGTCTTTGCCAGATATTTCATTTTAGTTTCTAGTAACAACCGCTGAAAACGTTGTCATTGTTGTGTTTATAAACTGTTTAAAAAAAATTAAACGTGAATAAACATAGCATCGCCAAGTAGATAAACAAATAGTACTAAAAACCATTTATTAAAAAGAACAAGGTCGCATGATACAGCAAAACTATGATGCTTTTTGTGTGGGTTCAACCTAGTCAACACCATAATTTACAAAAAGGATATTCACTGTCTAATGAACTCACAAACTTTAGAAACTTTTAAGGAGGTGTGTGAAATTAGAGAGGATGCATGGGCAAGCTAGGTTAGTCCAGTCAAAATCCATAGCATAAAAATCACTCCTGATTTATCAATCGTTTTTATGAAGAAATGGTTTAACATTCTATTGATTCCTCAAGGGAATTGTGAGAAGGTACTAAAACTAAACTTCTTCAACAGAAAAGAATCCACGATCTTGAAGAGGGATTTTTCCCAGTGTTTTCAGCAGTTTGGGTGTTCAAGAAAGTTAGTTTCGCAACAGAAATCACCTGCCTACAGATGGAGCTGCCCTATAGCGACTGCCCTAACTTTTTTCAATCGTTAACGAAGTAGATCTCCTTCTCCTCTCAAACCGCCCACCTTCCGCCTGGCATATATATTCAGAATCTCTTCCGTCATCCAGACTCCGTCCGTCCGTCTTCTTAGACGGAGAGTGTAGGTCTTCAAAATTGTCGGAGCATGAACATCAAGTACGCCAGCAACTCATGGGTTTTAGTGCTACAGGAAAATGTTCACATCTTCAGCAGGGGCAGCAACAAATGGCAGCGTAAGAAGATCAGAGAAAAGCAAGCCGCGATCCATCGTTTTAGTCTTCTCAGTGTTACAGTCTTCATTGGTCGCACACGGGCCGATTACCCTTTACAACATAATAAACAACCGACTGATCAGTCAGTTGATCAGATACGAAGCGGTTAGCTACGAAGCGACAAAGCTATAGAATACTGGGTAGCGCCACTGCCATGTTAACTCCTCCTCTCGGAAATTTTCACTGGGGCTGAAGCCAACTTTACGAATCGATAGTGAAAATCGGAGCTAAGATATCGATCTCGACCACTTCGACCACTCCTCCACTTTTCCCTCCATTCCTATACCATTCCTATACCCTATTTTCCCACACACCCGCCGTGGCGCTTATAGCAACGGGACAGGGCAGGCAAGCAGGTCTCTCTTCCAGAGAAAAAAGCAATGGAAGGGCTCGCCATCAGTGGCATTACCAGTATTCCATAGCTCTGGCATAGATAAAGACGACTGGTTGATTATGTGCTGTCCTTTTAGCCCTATCCCTACTGACCCCAAGTTCTTGGAGTGCTTGTAGTGCCTCTAGTGGATAAAGTACTGTACTGCACCGAGGCTACGAAGGGTTTTGCAGACGAAGATTGTTTTCCTTCTGTCTTGGTAAAATTCTTTGATGTTGTTTAAAAGTCCTAGGTAATTTTTTTCACAACAATTTTTATTTATAATTCATATTGTATTTAATTTTGACGTTTGCCAATTGAAAAAGCAGAGAAATCAATTGAATCATTGCAATTGAATAGAATCAAGCAGAGTGTAGAGATGAAAACGTACACTAGAGGGGGGGGCAAGAAGTCCAAGATTGGAGAAATCGTAGGAAGGTAGCAAGAATGTTGGTGACAGTTGGCCATGTTAATTATTCTCTTATGGAGAGTATTAACCAGTGGTCTTTATCTGTGTTCATGGTCGACAGTAAAATGTTTATTTTTTTAATTTTAAGGAGCTCATCGACGCATCAGGTAAATTGTATTATTGAGTCATTTTATGCTTTATGTAAATGAAATTTAATTGAATCCAGGAATGAGCTGGAAACGAGACTGTATCGTTAATATGGTGGCCAAGTTACCATCTTGTGGAAGATTTTTAAACATGCCAATTCAATTGGACTTGCTGGAAGGGCTCTTAGACAACAAAGAGGACTCAAAACTTACATGGAAGTTTGTGAAAAGCAATTTCACCAAGGGAACCCAACGTAGGGGAGACTCATCTAGGACACTGTACCACATTAGACAGTGACGGGAAAAATTGTTATACTAATTTTAAAAATCTAATTTTCTACGGTTTATTCTTTTTAGTGTTTTACTTAACTGTAATAAGTTTCACGAAAATCCCATGGTTTTTGCCTGAGATATTCAAGAAATAAAAAATCCCTAAACAAATCGCAAATTTGTTCCCCACTAACGGTGACATTGTGCCGAAGTGTGACGGGTGAAATGAAAATTGTTCACATAAAAACATAGGCCAGTCATTTGCCTACATTATTCAACCAAATTTTATTTTTAAGTTTGATAGTTTAGACGCTATTCACCTGTTAGTGGAGGACGGTCTGTGGGGCAATTTTGGACAGAAAAATTGTCTTATCTTGACGAGAGGCTTCAGCGCCACCTTTATTTTAACCCTATCTCGTCCCATATAAAAGTTGTAATTCTTTCCCTATCAGAAAACTTTTTGAGTTTTAAAGGTAATATCATTTCCAAAATTGGTTTGGGGTTTAACTACATTACCATCTACATTTCCTGATTTTTCATAATTTTTTATTTATCCTATCCCTCTTTTAATAACCTTTCTAACATGGCACAGGCATCTGTCCAATATTACCCCGGTCTGGTAAAAAAACGCAAAAAATTGAAAACTCTATAACTTTTACAATTTTAAAGGTGCATCATGTGTGTGGAAAACATTTCCGCATGTTTTTGCAAAAAAATTCGCCCAAGGGGATGAGAGATATGGGGCAAAAACCGGAACTGTCCAAGATGGGTCCGGTCTCCCCTAGACCGATAACGAGTTGAGTAAGTAGTAGAGGAGAGAAGTAAGGGTTGGCACCAATTTTTTTATTTTCTCTCCCATTTCCCTCCATCAATACCTTTCTGATATCTTTTGGTCTTAAAAATAAAAGCAAAAATTCTTTTATCTTCCGTATTTTTTGAAAATTTCATTAGTTACAATTTTAGCGTTATATTAAAGTTATAACAAAAAGAAAAATGACGCAACATGCCCCTTCAACGGGGCTAGTTGGCTTCCCCTGTAATTCTAATGGGATAACAACCGATACGGGGGTTGATTTGAAACCTCGATTTTGATCAAATAAACCATAATAAAAACGATTTATTTTTTCAGGGTGGTTTTTATATAATTTCCTTGGTTATTTTTGAATATCCACAAGTAATTTGAGCTAATTCAAAAATTCAGTTATTATCAGCAATGGCAGTTTTCCATAAGCCGAGTAGCCCTACTGTGAAAGGCAGAAATAGCCCCAACAAAAGTGTTTTTACTTTATATCTTCAGAACGGCTAGTCATATATTCTTGAAATTTCCAATATTAGTGCGCATGATAATGATGCACACATGGTTAAAAGCTAAATTTTTAAAATTAAAAACAGAGCTAAATAATTAGAAAAGAGCGACCTGCCCCCTGGCCTTTTAGCCCCACTCTCCCCTATATTTAATTTTCAATTTATATTCTTCTACTAGTAACTTCAGCCCGTTCGAGACCGGGGAACTTGGGTCTAGCAAAGTTTGAATCATTGTTTTCACTTTTTTTAAAAGCAAATGAACGTAAGTGAAAGTCAGTTTCGAATGTAAAGAACTAAAATGATAGATGATAATATATTGAATATATTCCCATACTAAGATAGGAAAATGCGCGCTAATTACTGCATGGTAACCTATCCTAACCTAACCTAACCTATTTTTTGAGCAACCTTTGTTGTACGATACTAATTATTTCACAGTTTAGCGCAATTGGGAACTGCCCCCAAGGCCTATTGGTCCGAAGACCGAGGCGGAAGTTAGTTCCTCTTTTTTCTACGTTTTTCCTATCACTTGGGCAGTGATTTCTTTAATTTGATGAAAGAACTTCTTTATACACAATATTATGTGTGAAAACCTTTTCCCGGTCTTGTACTGTTGTAGATTTGTTGAGCATTTTGCCTTGTTTTGCACCTCTATGCAAACGACTTTGACTCCTTCTCTTGAAGTCACTCTGGAAAAGGCGACGTACAATTGTCCATGGCTGAAAACAGGTTCTTGAGAAAGAATGCCAACCCGATCGAACGTCTGACCTTGTGATTTGTTTATGGTTACGGCAAAGGCGAGAAGCACTGGGAATTGCAGTCTATTTAAGGTTAACGGCAGATCTGAATCTGTTGGAGACATGTTCATTCTTGGAATAAACACACAAAGTCCTTTATTTTTTCCAGAAGAAATTGCTGCAGCGATAACGTTTTGACGGAGCTGTTTGATGACCAATCTTGTTCCGTTGCATAGTCCTCGTCTTGAGTCTATATTCTTCAGAAGCATTATTATGGCACCAACTTTCAGTTTTAACGTATGAGGTGGAATTCCAGATATTTTCAGCGTGTTGAGGAATTCTGTTGGGAAATTAGCAACTTCTTCCTCATCACCTGTGATTGTGTCTATTCTCTTATATACACACTGTTCACCAGGCATTTTTTTGATTATTGCATTGTTTATCTTCAAACAATTATCATTCTTGGGGCATAATATCGCACGGGAATTAACTTCTTCAGAGATATCTTGATCCAATAGATGCTTCGAATCACCAAACACGTGATGAATTAAAGCATTGATTCTTGGATCTTGGTCATCTCCGGTGATATTCAAAGACTTGGCATTTTCTTCGGTAATCAGGAAGTCAGGAAGGATTTCAACGACATCTGAACTCAAATTTGCTGTTGTTGGTAACGTCCCATTTCCCAGTTCAATCAGCCAATTTGCGTACTCTTGACTTCCCGCCGTGGTGCGCATGTTTTCTGTTACCGAAGGTGACGAAAGGTGGACCAACTCTCGCAGTTTTTAATGGTAGCTTCGACTACCTTAACTCGATTCCCATGTTTGACTACTGGCAAACATTGTCTAAAGTCTCCCCCGAGGAGAAGGACTTTATTTCCATAAGGCTTGTTATTCTTAGTCACTTTTTCAGTGACGTGCTTAATCGCATTGAGAGCGTGGTTGGTCATCACAGTAGCTTCGTCCTCGATGATTAGTGCGGCATCCCTTATAAATTTCGCCGAGAAGTGGTGTTCTTCTATTTTCGATCTGGTTGTTTCTGTGATGGGCGGATAAATTTTAAACTGAGAGTGATAAGTGGCTCCATCAATCAACAGTGTTGAAGCGATTCCAGTTGAAGCGACAGCAATAATCTTTTTTCCTTCACCCTGTAGAACGTTGATTGGAGTATTGTAGATAAATGTTTTCCCTGTTCCACCAGGACCATCTAAGAAGAATTGACGTGATTGAAGAGAGTTTTCATCATTGATTGCGGCCATTATTTGATCAAATGTCGCTCGTTGACCAACATTTAATTTAGCCATCATCATTTCCCCTCTCAATTTCTTTCGTCTTTGGGCATTCTCATCATTTTCTTCAATTTCAGCGGAAATAAGTCTATCAATCAGTTGGAAATCAGGTATGGGTAGTTCAAAATCTTCATATTTTTCACCATTCTGCACTATCTTACCTTGAATCCATTTTAACGCTAGATTTTTTGCCACTTCTTCTCCATGCCCGTTTCTTTGGTAGTCTTAGTGAGATGCTATAGGTTGTTATTAAAAAGAGGTTGAGCGTTCGTCGGACTACAGTGGCAACATACAGTACCTACACAAAGTTTGGAAACACGGCGAGTATTTCCGCGCTTCTAACACGGCGGCTTACGGGCCAAGGTGTCTCCCTTTTTTATGCGATAACTCAACAAATTTTAAAAAATCATCTTGGTGAGGAAAGAATTTCCTTTCACCATGATTTTTTGCAGATTTTAGTGAATTGAAGTTTATCCCCTACGTGCTAGATATAAAGTTTGGAAACATCGGCGCGCTCGCCATATGCTTCCATGCTAAAGTGTATGTTACTTAAAAAATTCTAAAAAATTGAAAATATGTCAATTATTACTTGAAACTTGCACAAACGGTAGACGACATAGTCGTCTACATTTGGACAAAGTTTCAAATTTGTTTAATGAAACGCTGATTTTTGCCGATTTTTTAATAAATATTGATTTTTCTTCTCACGTCGCGTGGTGCGTATCCTGCCCCGAGGGAAGAATAGAAGATGGAAAACCGTCGAATCCCTTTGTTCTCTCCTTTTTCTCTGGCATTTTTTCTTTAAAAAATCGGCAAAAATTCTTAAAATCAACTCAGAGAACCCTTCCCTATACCCTAAAGTTTTTCACTTCAAAATTTGTACTTTTTACTACACACTTGCACTGATAGGCATTAGAAATTTCGACAAATTTTGAAGTGGAAAACTTTGGGGTATAGGGAAGGGTTCTCTGAGTTGATTTTTTTGTTAATCATTCTGTATATTTGTAAAGAATGAAGAATTCTGCATCTTTTGGCACAAAGAAAAAAATTTTAGCTTGATTTTTAGTATTTTTTGTAAATTTTTGAAAACGCCGTATTTAACACGGCGCATATGGGGGAAAACGGGTGTACCTAATAAAGTGAACGATACCGTAGCGCCATGGGGGTTAATCCTACAACAATTTTGTGTGTGTAAAAAATGTAGATCATCATTAGATCTACTCAGGAAAAAAAGAAAAAAAATCTAACCCAAGCCAAGGGTAGTATTTGCACTTTTTCTAAGACACGTAGTGCCATAAGAATGCACTGAAACAAGAGGGGTGTACCTAATAGTTTGGTGGGTACTGTATAAGCAATACTGTTTTTAAATATCCCATTTCTCCATAAGCGCTGTGTTAAATATGGAAACACTTTTTCGCGCGGAAAAAATGGGTTTTAAGTTTAATTTTTTTACTCATTTAATCTCTTCGTAATTGTACCAAAATTGGAACTTTTAAAGAATGAAAGATTTCCTGCACTTTCACATTTTTTAAAATTATTTATTGTTTCAAGAAAGTATAATTACTCGGATCTTAAAAACATTGAAATTTTTAAATCGAGATTTTAACATGTTTCCATGAATATTTTTCAATGGGAGTTTTTACAAAAAAGGTTTATTGCAATAGTATAAACAATGCTTAAGAAAAAAAAACTAACTAATAATTTACTTGGGGTTAACCCCCTTTTTTGCCCAATTTGACTATACTATGTTAATTGTTTTAACTGGCAACCCTGGTAAGAGATGGTAGAGATTCTTCAAACTGGCAACTTTTTAGGTAGTCGGTAATCGTTTTTTTTAATACGGCGATGTCTCTTCTTCATCTCTTCCACTACTTTTGAGGAAACACATTTCAAGGGTTGAACACCCTTCAGGGCTTCATTACAGAACTTTATATATGGAATACCACAAAATCCACCAGACCCAGGCTTTCGTCGAAAGCAAAAAAGCAACTCAATGCCATATATCAGCAAACATCACTTGATGTTCAAACATCACTTGATGTTTGCGCAATCTTCCATAACAAAAAATAGACGAACAACTTCAGAAAAATTCTTTGCACGAGTCAGATAGATAGGACTACGCCACAAAAACCAAAAACCCCACCACTTGCGTTCAACGGTTCAAACGGTTCAACAGCCGTTGTTGTCCTTCGCGTTGGGATTTCCCCAAGTTTTCAACGGTAGTTTGATCAATTTGAAGTTAATTAATTCGCCTAGATGATCTCGCGATCTGGTATTTTAAGTGACTGTTTCTCTTTTTTCGTTTCGGAAAGTCGTATCAGTTGGTTTAGAATGGGAAATATTAGTAACTCGTAAATGTCATCTAATACTTTTTGTTTGTTTTCTAACATAGAAAGCCATTCAGAAATGAAGAACAGCTATAAGAATGTCAAAATTGACCACAGGGTGGGGTTTTCTCACCAACCATTCTTCGTCTTGAAATAGGATTTGAGCAATTCCCATCACTGTCCATACAACAACATCGCTTCTATCGATCTCGAGGGTATTCTGGACTAAATCTTCTAAGATCAAAGTGTTCTCCAAAGAACTCCAAAAGGTAGAGCGAGATAGAAAATAAACGTGAACGATCCAAGCGACGTTCTTCCAATCCATCAAGGGGACGTTTGTTTACATTGTAGACAAAAATTACATTACCCAAGTCGTACTTTCCTACTATCCGTCGACTAGTAAAGAGGGCTTGAATAATCCAGTTTGTTATTTTCTGTTTCAACAACAATTTTAGTTGTTTTGCGTTCTCGACTTCTTTTATCCCTTCGAAAACTTCTTTTTCCAATTGCGTTTGATGCAGGACTGGCTTCGGGATTAGGTTGCCTCTACGAACGCGCACCTTCATTGCTTTTGCTTTTGCGCACCTTCATTGCGAGTCAAATAGGTTAGAGAACTACTCTCAACAAGAGATCTGAGGTCGGTTTTGCACATTTACTTCGTGGATATTGAAATATACTGCTATCAAGACTCTTGGGCAGTTTTGGAAATTTCGATCAGTAGTTTTAAGGTGGTATGATTAAGAAATAAAAAAATGTTATCTAATACTTCTTGTTTGTTTTCTTTCGTCCAGAAGTCACGAATTTTTACTTGGAAAGTCATGCAAAAATGAAGAACAATCATGATTTGTCAAAACTAACCATGGGATGTGGGTTTTTTTAACCATTCTCTGTCTTGAAATAATATTGCCGATTGCAACATCATTTCCGTCAGTCTCAGCTATTCTTCTCACATTCCATGCGTGTTCTGAAGTTTGGTGTTGCAATTGTAATTAGGCAGGCATTGGGGAATTTGAAGACAGTTTCGAGGACGGATGACATTCTATCTAAGTAATTTTATAAATTGAAAGACAAATCGAATCAAGAAGAAAAAGACAAGACAAGAAAAGAAAAAAAAATTATTTTTACAATATTTTTGACTTTTGCGGTGTAGTGCCCGGGTTTTTTACACTGAAAAAAAAAACACGAAGATTTAAATTGAAAAAATTGTTTGTTTTGCTCGCAGTCCCGCCTAGGTATCAGGCTGATTCACCTCCATTTTTTCCTGTCTTTTTTAATCTAATTAGGATTATTAATCCGAACCCTCTTCACAACCCCAGTTGTGGTTCGGGTAATAACAATCACTTTCTCCAACACTTCTTTCTTACCCAAGGCAAACTGCACTGTGGCATCCCGGACCGCTACAATGTGAGGGTGTTCCGCTGCTGGAGGAATTCAAAGCTGTGACTCAGAATCCTCACCTCCTCTTCCTCACGATTCTATCTCTCTTGCTTGTTTCTCGTCCTCGTCTCTTATCTCTCGTCTCTTGCTTTTTGAAAAAATAAGCATTTGGATTGGGTAATTCCTTTTTAGTATATGATCATCGACGAATTTAGCTACATGGACACCCACACAAAGAAAGAGATTTATTCCTTTTCAACCGTCACGTTAACCTTTCTATTAAGGTCACCTTGAAGGGTCGGTTAACTGAGCCCCCTCCAGAACACAAATCATTGCAGGTCGCGGTCCTTGTTTTTTTATGGCAAAGATTGTTTCATTGGTTCTCATTCATTGGGATCCATCCTTTCGGGGTGGAAATAAAGATGGGAGGGATTAAAGCCATAGCAGTGTAATCTAGTATATAGTCTTCTGAACAGTTTTAATTTTATTCTCTAAAAAACCGTTGACCAAGTTGAACATTTTATTTAACGTTCAGTGCGATTAAAAAGAATGTTGAAAATTAACACAATAGTGTTTTATTTTATAATCTATTTTGGATATACATGGTCATCGCGTTAGTTATCAATGAAGAATGGGAAACTTTGGATAATTCAACGCATACGTTTCAAAAGTTCAACAATTTGAAATATAAATCTTTAATTAAAGGAATAACAGCCGTTCTTTAACAAATTTGAATGAAACAGTGATTCAATATTAATTGTGTTTAATAAATCATATGAAAATTTTAATTTTGCTAACATTTTGTTTTAGTTGCATCATGTATGAACAATTTTTCAGTGAATGATGAATTTGTCTACGATTTCAATTAGTTTTTTTGTATATATGATTTAATATGAATTAAATAAAGATGTGAACAAATTATTTTTTATTTGTGTTTATTTATTAAAAATCAATGATATTGCACCGACATAAGTATCGCAATACAAAAACGAATAAATCACTAACTATTTTTGTTAAACGTTTGTTTGTGATTTTGGTTGAACATCATCTTCACCTCTTTGCTTCGGCCAACGATAATGATTTGAGAAAATTTGCTGAAGCCGACAAATTATTATGTTTCACCGGATTTATGTCTGAGATTAGAGATTTTTCATAATATCTCTTGACAAGAGTCAATTGGGCATAAATGTTATGATGGACCGCCTTTTGCGGAAGCTGAAATAGTGCTACCCCTAGGTCTGGAATTGTTTATACGCGATTAAATATCCGTAAAAATAATTTCAGTTTTCCTACTGCAAATCAATTGCACCTACGGAATCTTTTATAACATATGGAATCTTTTATAGCTCTCCCCCAACCCAGTTCGATGTTTTATTGTGATTGACGTCGTAGTCCTCATTTTTTGTGTAAAAAAAGTCGTTGAGACTCGGCCAGCGAAACGCTGGTTGCCAAAGACTCGCAGATCCGAGTCCACCGATTTCAGCTCGAATAACCTGCTGTTGTGTTTTTGCAGGAGCTGGACTTTGAATTTCTTAAAAAATGGCCATTCAAGATTCGTCTTTCTCAGACTCAATTCGACATGTCCTGGATGTATCGTTGCAGCTGCTCTGAAGCATATAATTTCAAATGCGGAGTACTACGGACCATCTCTTTTCCCTTTGGGAACTGATGTGGGGACTATGTCTTCCCATAGCCTTCTCTTCTTTCATTATTGCAGGATTCTGGTTTAACAGATGTAGTGCTCCATGCTTTACTCGTTATAGATGTGCTTGCTACAAGAGAGGTCTTAGGATTGATACCAAATGTTTTTAGTGCCCTTTTCTTGAAAGCTCGAGGTTTGGCCTCGTTCGCGCCTGCAAACTTTACAGTGACTATTTAAAGTTCTGCTTCCTCCCAAATACTTGCCGGCAAGCGACGCCGTCGGAGCTCGGATGCTATGGTAGATAATGGAACGCACCATTTATAACAAAAGAAATCTTTTATAGCTCTCCCCAACCCAGTCCGGTGTTTTATTTTGTGATTGACGGTGCAGTCGTCATTTTTCTGTGTGCACTTTGATACATTATAACTATTCACCACAATTATTATTTCTAATATTTTCTATTTTTTGTTAATCAGGGAAAGAAAAGATGGAGTTCACTTTTTGTTGAAATGGAAGGATTTTGTAGAACCTATTTTGTAGAAACTACGTGGGAGCATCACTCTAACATGGACAGACCTTTTCTTTCTCTCATGCTTTTCCTTAAAAGGTGAAAAAGGGATTAAAATATGGGGGAGTAGTTTGATTCTTAGTATACCTTCCGTCAATTTGAAATAAAAACACATAGAGCAATTTGCCTGCTCAAGAAATTAACAAGCGTGACTGTATAGTTTTCAACAGAATGTCCATTCATCGTTTCAATTATAAGCATTCCCATGGACTTGCGTTACGGTTATTAGCGCGCCGCTGCAACACCGGTAGCAATATTCCGCAAGAGGTAGGGTTCACCTTCAAACGGCAAACCTGATTTCATGTAATTTACGATAACCTTAGTGTCTTCTTGATCTCTTTTATATCGACTTTAACCTAGTACTTTGTGTTGTTCGCTCGTTTTACAATGTATTCCAGCAAATTCTTGAGTGAGCTTGTTGATTACACCACTTTTTCGTATAGAATTAACCCACGTAATTTGCTGTATTTTTGCTATTCCTTGTCTAGATGTTAGTCCTCCTATATATGGGAATAAATGTTGTATAAAACTGAATAGGTAATGAAAATATCGTTATGCATAGGAAATCTCACTTCTACTTTTGCAACTAGCCACTAAATCTTGTTCTATTGCGCGATCAGGTGAATCCGCAGCGAAATAGTGATTAGTTCTTTCTATAACATGGTTTCCTTTTTTAAACTGATGAAGAAAATCAAGATGTTTTTCTTTTTGTTGAGACATTTCTTAAAGATATAGGTGTAGAGACTTAGTGTAATTATTGTGCCCAGCAGCTGCTAGATAAGGCAACATCTCATAAGCTGACTGCAAATGAAGAAACCAATTTCCAGTTCGTTCTGCACGCAAAAAACTACGGTAAACTGATACCATACTCATAAATTGTATCCACAGCCTTGCAGTCCTACAGAAATGTTATTAATATTTAAAAAAATGTGTGTTATGTATGCGTAATAGTTCGATAACGAAATAAAAACCATAATTCCTTAAATCTTTCAACTGTGTTAATTCACTGAGAAGAGAGTTGTGTACCTCAATGAGAACACTTGCCTTTGCTACACAATCAATTGTTGTAGAGGAGTGATTGATTTTTTCAAAAATTTCTGTAAGCATACCCTATAGTAAATTCTTGAAAGTTCCAATATTAATTAATAAAATTACAAAATTTGAATAGGTTGTTAGATTCAATGAACAATAAATTTTCTGAAATTGATGATCCAAACCTTGTTGTCCCCACGATAGGAAATGATTGGGATTTTTCCAGTATTTAATATGTCTTCATTTGTAATTTTTCGGTTCCAAGGAATAGCTTTCTTTCTCACAAATGGAGCTGGGCACATTGCGGCCATAATTTCCATTCCGTGGAATGTTTCTTTCTCATCAATGGTTGATGTATTGTGATCTGCGTTATCTGCAATATGTTGGCCGGAAAGTTGAGGAGAATATCCCTCTAAATCAGTGTTAATTTCAAACGCAAAAATAAGTTCAAAGTCAACTACATCGCCATAAGATGAGCAAAAACCCAGTGGATGAGGTAAATCGATATGTTGTCGTGAACCAAGTGAATGTTGAAGGGTTATTGCTAATCCAAGTAGAAGTGGCGCAGCGATTGATTTAGGGAGAACAATGGCTTGACCAATTCCAACAATGTTTCTTTCTTGTCTTTTCTGGTAAAAAGATTTCCCATAAATTCCAGATTCCGTTTAGAATGGAGGTGTGACCTCCTTTTATATTCATAATTACTTACCCTACTTTAACAACATTCTTTTAACAAGCAATCCACCACTCAAGCGCACCAAATCTATGGACCCCCTTTTTCCCATTCCGCTATGGGACCTAAAAATCTGTAATAATTCAGACATATCCAGTTTTCTACTCTGAATTCACCGCATTTTGCAGAATTGAAATATGCCTTGCCGTTCGGGAGGTATTTAATGTTAAAGTTTGGGTTTTTCAAATTTTAACAATTTTGGGGGTCTTTGGTTTCGCTTTTTGAGTAAATGCTAACCATAAAAAAAAATTATCGCAAAAGTTTGCTCGGCCATCCCTCAATACCAATCCAAAAGGAATTTACATTCCGGATTAGATTGGGCGAGTTATTCCCAATCTAGTAAAGTGCAATTTTGACCAGTTTCCCACCCAGCCTAGTCGCCATTTTTATCACTCTCCCTCGCGTTTCTGGCGGATGAAAAAGCATTGAAGAAAATAACACAAGGAATTTTCAAGGTTGTACGAGAACATATCCCAGTGGCCTGAACGGTTGCTTCAGAATCTCTTCTGCAATTTCAAGTTTCCAAGAACGAAACTGATAAGCTAAGTATGAAAATTATTAGTAAACCAAAAACTTTTGACGTAAATGATCTAAAATTGAAAGTTGGTCAATATATGATGAATCCATTAGATAAAAACCTTTAAATTGACATCTTTTTAATCAAGATAACTGTAATACATTTGATTATGGAATACACTGATTGTTTTGAACAAAATTAATTAATTCAATTAATTCAAGAATTTCAATAATAATGACAGCTGGCACGAAGTTATAATAAAAAAGTTATTACTGGTTTTACAATAATAGTAATTGTGTACACGTATTCCCAAAGCATTGGGGTTTGGTATATGATGAAGATTTTCTGTACAACAGGCTGTAATGTAGTAGGCGTCACAGTCACTGACTCCGTCGTCGTCGTCGTCATTCATTATAGAATTTGTTTTTATGCATTTGTTGACAAAATCCATAAATTTAATCATTTGAGCCAAATCATTGCCTGTTTCTACCATAGCTTCAAATTCTTGATAAATACTTGCATAACGTCAATCTTTGAAAAATAAAAATATAATAAATAATAATAAAAGAAAAATATGTATTTTTGTAAAGAATTCGAGACTTACATTTTAGACAAGTTGAAACTGGTCTTCTCAGAACGGACTGGGGTATCCCCCTCTAGTTTTTACCGATTTTCTAATCCTCTAAAAGGGACACATACATAAATGACCCTCACAAAAGGACCAATGCCGAGTACTCAACATGACAAAATCTTTCATGTTCCTTCTTTTTTATTGGATGTTATTCATACACATACTTTTATATGGCAAATGGAATATTTATATTTTAGCAAAATTTTAAAAATATTTAGACGTTAAACATTTTTTGTAGTATAATTTCGTTGTTTATAAACAACGAAAATGGATTATTTCAGTAAATTATCAAATTTATTTGTTCAAAGAAATAGTTTATGTGAAATTTACGAAGAATTTCAACGAGATGTCTTGGAGCTAACATCAAATCAGAAGACAGAGGCAGAGCTGATTCCAGTGTTATTTGCCAAAAAACTTGCAAGAAATTTGAAAAGATCAAGATTTCTGAATAACCATTTAATCGACGAAGGAGTTGGACATCTGAGTGGCTATATTCTAATTGCAGTTGTCTTGTTAAGTTTAGTAATTGACGAGGTAACAAAACGTTTCTGTAATGTTTACAACAATTTTATGTTTAATGACACGTATAAATTTATCTTGTCTTATGAACTAACTGTTGATGACATTCATTTTTTGCAGCAACGGATTATTCAATGTCTTGGCGGAAAAGGTTGTCCATTTGCAAAAAATATTCAAGTGCTATAATTTTCCTGTTAGCTATAGATCAAAAAGAGAAAAGTAGCTAACCAGAAATTATTTGTCTTCAATGGTTCCCATTTCTTTACAATATCACCAATTCTTTGTTCTTTTCCATTCAATGTGTATTATAATTTCCATAATTCGTGAATGTATCTGTGATTTATTCTTGTTTGTATTGCGATACTTATGTCAGTGCAATATCATTGATTTTTAATACATAAACAAAAATAACAAATAATTTGTCCACATTTTTATTTAATTCATATTAAATCATATACACAAAAACCGTAGACAAATTAATCATTCACTGAAAAATTGTTCATACCTGATGCAACTAAAACAAAATGTTAGTGAAATTAAAATTTTCATATAATTAACAAAAAAAATGAATATTGAATCACTATTTTATTCAAATTTGTTAAAAAACGGCTGTTATTCCTTGGATTAAAGATTTATATTTCAAATGGTTGAACTTTTGAAACGTATGTTGCATTATCCAAAGGTTCCCATTCTTCAGCGATAACTAACTCGATGACCATGTATATCCAAAATAGAGTATAAAATAAAACACTTGTGTTAATTTTTAACATTCTCTCTATTTGCACTGAACGTTAAATAAAATGTCCAACTTCGTCAACGGTTTTTCAGAGAATAAAATAAAAACTGTTCAGAAAACTATATACTAGATTACAACTGCTATGGTTTTAATCCCTCCCATCTTTATTTCCACCCCGAAGGGATCCCAATGAATGAGAACCAATGAAACAATCTTTGCCATAAAAAAAACAAGGACCGCGACCTTGCAAAGATTTGTTTTCTGGAGGGGGCTCAGTTAACCGACCCTTCAAGGTGACCTTAATAGAAAGGTTAACGTGACGGTTGAAAAGTGTTAAGTCTGCGTTAGGCACTGTATTCTAAGTCCACAAGGCATATGAAATACACAAGACGGGAACGGTAAGACCTTCCTCCACTCTACTCTCGACTCGAATGCCGTTCACTCCGTGGCCCTCTGGCGTAAGCCTTTCGTGCGCCATCTGTGATCGCATTCGATACATCACAACTCCTCCCGAGCCCTCGCTCGGTACAAACAAACAGAACAAACATATAGAATGATGATTCCATGAATACATCCAATGGGAAGCGAATGTCGGCGACACTTTGGGGTGGATAGGGGACACTTGCATATTAAACGAGCACAAATGATCAAACGGGAATGGTTGTACGACATGGAATAAATTACACAGATGTGATGACCCTCTGCTTCCGGATGCGAGTTCCACGGCGTGGGCCGTCCGGCGCCGGAACGATGGGAGGCTGTTGGGTTGATGCGGGGGGAACGATGACATCCGCTACCGTGGGCGCGCTGCCGTCTGCCGATGGGTTGATTCGGACGATCGTCGCCGTCGTCTCTTCTTCCGCCGGGACCAAGGGGCGGAGGAACCGCCGATTGCGCCACAGGACGCTGCCACTAGCAAATTTGATTCGGTAGGATCGGTAGCGGCCGACCGCCACAATGACGCCCACATGAGTCCAAAGCTTGGAATCCGGGTCTTGGATCCGTACCGGCGTGCCGATCCGAAGTGGTGACAATGGGCGGGTATGAGCGTCGTACCGAAGTTTAGTTTCAGCAGCCGCCGCCGCCTGTCGCTCCCGTGCTATCATGGCGTCCTTCCATTTGGGAGC
Organism: Daphnia pulex; assembly: GCF_021134715.1. Classification (NCBI taxonomy): domain Eukaryota; kingdom Metazoa; phylum Arthropoda; class Branchiopoda; order Diplostraca; family Daphniidae; genus Daphnia; species Daphnia pulex. The sequence goes on along the minus strand of NC_060021.1, from coordinate 1,780,001 downwards.
GTAGGATGATCGATGCGCCGGCACGATGGAGCGGAGTTGGTGGCCGAATAAAATTTGTGCCGGTGATGCACCGCTCTCGTGGGGGGTGTTCCGAAACTCCAGGAGCCCCGCTAGAAATTCTTCCGATGATAAATCTCCGGTCTTCGCCACTAATTCTTTTATCGCCTTCACTGCTGCCTCCGCATGGCCGTTGCTCTGGGGGTAATGAGGGGAAGAGTTACCCCATGCCACGCCCCAACGTTTCAGTGTCTCTTGGAAAACTCCGGCATCGAATTGAGGTCCATTATCCGAGCGGAATCGCATGGGCACGCCCAGCTCGACGAAATTGTGCACGACTGCCTGGACTACTTCTCGCGCGGTGGGATCGCGTCGCCACTGGTGGACTACCGGCCAACCCGATAATCTGTCCGCGTATACCAGCACATGGTGGTTTCCGTGCTGGAATAAGTCGGCCGACACGTCTTCAAATACGAATGTCGGTAGCGGGTCTGACATCAGTGGCTCCTGGCACTGGCTCGGTCGCCTCTCCTGGCACTTGGAGCAGCGTTCGACGAGCATCGTGACGTCGTTCGATATTCCCGGCCAATATACCGTCTGCTGGGCCCGTCGTTTTGTCCGGACGATGCCCTGGTGGGCGGCGTGAAGTTTTTGGAGAATGTTACGGCGAGATGAGAACGGCACCACGATACGGGATCCAAAGAGGACAAGGCCGTCTTCCGTAGACAGTTGGTGACGAATGGACCAAAACTGACGTATGTAGTTCGTCACGCGGGCACGGTCCGTGCCGAAACCTGATTCGACTGCCGCCACTAGGGCCGTGTAGTCCGCGTCTGCCACGGCGGTGGATCGCAGATCGGCCAGCAAAGCGTCCGGCAAATGATCCGACGGGGCCGATTCGTCTTCAGAGTTGCACACAGCCGCGATCGACTGAATCACCACATTCCGAACGGAAAAATCAAGGTCGGAACCCACACGTTCATCTTCCGGCGCTGGGTCGTTGACTGGGGCCCGTGATAAGGCGTCTGGAATGGCGTGCTCCTTCCCCTTTCTCCAAACGGTTGTGAAAGAATAGGGCGACAGTCGCTCTTTCAGACGCTGTATTTTAGGATTGTCTATAGCATCCAGGGTATGCTTGTCTAAGATTGCTACGAGGGCCTGATGATCCACCATCAGGGTGAAATTTGGAAGACCAGATAGGTATAAGCGGCACTTTCGGATCGCCCACTCGACTGCAGCCAGCTCCAGCTCCACGATGGCGTATCGTGATTCGACATCGGAGCACCAACGGGAATTGGCATCCACTAGACGCCAGCCTCCGTCGTGTCGCTGCATTAGCGCATACCCCATTCCGTTCTTACGCGAGGCGTCGACTTGGATGACTGTTTCACGGTCTGGTTCGAAATGGACCACCACGGGCGGGGAGATTAAAGCCAACTTAACGGCGGCGAATGCTCGGTCATGGTCCGGCGTCCACACGTATGGGTTGCGTGTGCTAAGAAGAGGTCGGAGGGGTTCCTTCGCCGCTGCCACCTCCGTCGAAAATCCGGCGAGTTGCTCCACCAAGCCCATGAATGACCGTAATTCTGAAATATTAGTCGGCCGGGGAAATTGAGACAGGGCCTTTAATTTGGCCTCCTCGATGGTGACTCCGCCGTGCTTGATCTCGTATCCAACCCACGACACACGATTTTGGGCGAAACGAAACTTTTCTTTGCTGAAGGTAATCCCGGCGTCGCGTGCCGCTTGAAGAACTTCACACACTCCCCTCACGTGCTCGGGGAAGGTACGATCGAAGCGAAGCAGATCGTCGACCACACGCACCGTATTTGACACTGCGGCGAACGCAACATCCGCCCTCCTGTTGTATTCGTCACCCGAGCAACTGAGGCCCATGGACGCGCGGAGGAACTTAAAACGGCCCCACGGCGTCATAAAGGTGGTTAAATGTTGACAGGAGGGATGGAGGGGAATTTGATAGTACCCGTTGGCGGCGTCGAAACTGGTGTAGAATCGGCACTCGCTGTCTATTTCGGCGACCGCATCACGTGGAGTACGCGTAGGGTGAGTTGGCCGCAGGACGAACTTATTTAATCGGGTATGGTCGACACAGATGCGGATCTTGCCGGTCTTGGCATTCCTAATCACCACCAGGGGGGCGGCCCATTCCGTCGCTTCGGTCACTGGCACGATCACTCCCTGCGACACCAATTGGTCCAGCTTGGACTTCACTTCCGGACGATCACTAAATGGGATTGGTCGGGCGCCGTTCACATAATATGGCACTGCATCGTCCCGCAATTGAATCATCATATCTGGCCCCACCATTGTCCGTAAACCATCTTCCTGGTCAAACACAGAATCGAATTCTGCTGCGATAGTCGCCTCGATTTCTGCGATCTGTTCCGCTGATGGGTCCAAGGGTAAGTGAATGCCCCGTAGAAATTCCCACTCTGATGGTTGAGACGGCTGATCTGCATCCTCTGTCGGCGAAATCTGCACGGACTGAATTGGTGTCAGTGGCTGTGGGTAATCCGCATGGATGATTGCAAGATTCACGCAATCCAAACGGCAGATGAGCATTCCGCGTATTTCCGGGCAAAACACCACCGTCATACGGGTACACCGACCGCCATAACGAACGGAAATTTCGTGCTGCCCGATGGATAGGAGTGGAGTGGACCGGTCAGTCATGACCAGTTCGAAAGGGGAATGCAATAGGTCCGCTTCGGTCATACCTAAAGCCGCCATGACATCGCGCCCGGCCACGCTCACCTCTGCTCCAGGGTCGGGGATTGCGTCATCAATTGTCGCGACCGACGAGCCGCTCTCGTCCAACAACACCTCCAATGCGATGGTGGGGGATCTGCGTTGCCGATGGTTGGCTTGCACGTTGCCAATAGTAATGTGACCGACTTTTGATTTCGATCCGCCGCTGCCGCCACCGCCGCCGCTGCCGCCACTGCTGCCACCGCTGCTGCCACCACTGCTTCCGTTGCCGCCACCCCCGCCGCTCTTTCCTCTGTCGCGATTGGGGCACTTTGGGGCAAAATGGTCCGGTTGACCGCATGAATGGCACGTGCGTCCTATGGCCGGGCACGTAATCCCAGTGGAGTGCGCTGCGTGACCGCATGATTTGCATTCGTTTGCATATGGGCGCTCCGTGCGATTGCGTTTGTTCTGGATCAATGATATGCCGGAATGGCCACTTAAAGATCGTTCATTGGCCCGTGCGGATTCTTCACTCCTGCAGATGTTGACTGTCGATTGCAGGGCGGGAAATGGGCTCATTGCCAGCAGCTTTTTCTTGGTTTCAGCATCTCTCGTGCCGGCAATGATGCGCGTGACTAGACGGGTGTCGAAACAGGTTGCACATAAATCTGCCGCTTCAGCTAAGCGGCGGAGTGCGATATAAAAATCGTCGAACGTTTCCGATGGACCTTGTCGCCGTTCTTCAAAGGCGACTCTGTCGAGGGCGATGTTACGTTTCGCGCGGACGTAATCGGCGATGCGATCCAGTACCAAATCCGGAGTGGTGATCGTGGTGGGCAGTATACCCAGCGCCACCTCGACAATTTGTTGCATGGCAGGGTCCAGGGCCATACGGAAAGCCGCCATCTGCTCCGACCCAGGATATGTTGCCAGTTGGCTTAGTTCGGCGAAGTCGTTCCAACGGTTCCTCCAGGACCGCAGGAGGGGAATGGTGACATCGCCGTGAAGTTTTTCCACGCTAGAGGTGTCCAGCCGCCGTCGTTGAGGCGTTGCCGGAGTAACAAGACCGCCGCCGCCGCCACCGCCGCCACCAGCGCCACCGCCACCACCAGCGCCTCCACCGGCCGCCGTGATCAATGTTTGCAGTTGACCAGAAATGGCCAGTAATTGAGCCTCCAGGGTGTCGATCCGGTTTCCGGCCGCCGCCGCCGCCGCTAACGCATCCGCCGCCGTTGGTGCCGCCGGTGGTGCTGCCATTGCGTGTGTGGCTCGCAGACGAGCACGGGTGATGATGGGTGAAGTAGCGATATGTTGCTTCCTTTTGGACATAAACGGAGCGCGAGTAGAATCACAGCCGCTCACTGGCCACTATGTTCAACGATGCTGTGTCACGCAGAATATACGATGCAGGGATGGTACAAAAGGCACATCGACGATTTTGCACCGTGTGTTGCGCCACCTGTTGGTCGAAAGCGAACTTCGTGGGAATACGGAACAAACAGGCACAAATAAGGCACTAATAACACTCGTCGCACAGAAAAAGAAAAAGTCGGGTTGAGAAATTAACTCAGCGAGAAAAGTAGTTGGGGCCGCCTGATATGCCGTGACTCTGATCTGCCGACATAAACGAGGGGCTGCAAAAACCAAGATGGCGGCGCCCATAAGCCGCGTGCGTTGGTCGGGTTCGCACCACAAAAAAAATGTCGATAAATCGAGAAAATTCAAAGCAATCTGAAATGCCGCACAACTAACAGTACGAGGACCGGCACATGTGTGACGCCTCCGACAGAGTGGCCTCCTGCACTATCAGGAGTGGGGATTCGATCGTCAAGGCAAGATGGCGGCGTACATGGGCCGCATGGACGAAAGTCGAACACTGAGGGCGAGGAACACAGGGAAACGCAGGGTTCACTAGAGTCACGAAAAAAGTACACCACTGTGTTTAGCAATCGTAGGTGCGTGAGACCAACTGCGCCATGTTAAGTCTGCGTTAGGCACTGTATTCTAAGTCCACAAGGCATATGAAATACACAAGACGGGAACGGTAAGACCTTCCTCCACTCTACTCTCGACTCGAATGCCGTTCACTCCGTGGCCCTCTGGCGTAAGCCTTTCGTGCGCCATCTGTGATCGCATTCGATACATCACAAAAAGGAATAAATCTCTTTCTTTGTGTGGGTGTCCATGTAGCTAAATTCGTCGATGATCTTATACTAAAAAGGAATTACCCAGCCCAAAGGCTTATTTTGTCAAAAACAAGAGACGAGAGACAAGCAAGTGAGACGAAATCTTGAGGAAGAGATTCTGAGCCAGAGCCTTGAATTCCTCCAGCAGCGGAACACCCTCACATTGTAGTGGTCCGGGATGCCGCAGTTGTTCTTTTTTTTTGCATGACTTTCCAAGTAAAGATTAATGACTTCTGGACGAAAGAAAACAAACAAGAAGTATTAGATAACATTTTCGATTTATTGATCATACCCCAAAAACTACTGATCGAAATGTCCAAAACTGCACAAGAGAAGAAGTCTTCAATGATAGCAGTAAATTTCAATATCCACGAAAGAAACGGGCAAAACCGACCTCAGATCTCTTGTTGAGAGTAGTTCTCTAACCTATTTGACTCGCGATGAATGAAGGTGCGCGGTCGTAGAGGCAACCTGATCCCGAAGCCAGTCCTGCATCAAACGCAATTGGAAAAAGAAGTTTTCGAAGGGATAAAAGAAGTCGAGAACGCAAAACAACTAAAATTGTTGTTGAAACAGAAACTAACAAACTGGATTATTCAAGCCCTCTTTACTAGTCAACGTATGGTAGAAAAGTACGACTTGGGTAATGGAATTTTTGTCTACAATGTAAATAAACGTCTCCTTGATGGATTGGAAGAACATCGCTTGGATCGTTCACGTTTATTTTCCATTTCACTCTGTCTTTTGGAGGTCATTGGAACACTTCGATCTTAGAAGATTTAGTCAAGAATACCCTCGAGATCGATAGAAGCGATGTTGTTGTATGGACAGTGATGAGAATTGCTCAAATCCTATTTCAAGACGAAGAATGGTTGGTGAGAAAACCCCACCCTGTGGTCAATTTTGACATTCTTATAGCTGTTCTTCATTTCTGCATGGCTTTCCAAGTTAAGATTCATAACTACTTGACGACAGAAAAAAAAACAAAAAGTATTAGATGACATTTCCGATAATAATTCCCATTCTATCCCAATAACTGATCGTACTTTCCGAAACAAAAAAGAGAAAAAGTCACTAAAAATACAACTTGCTGTATACTTGAACATTTACGAAGTGAAACGAGCTAAAGAATCCACCAGTCTATTGATGAGAACATGCGCAGATCATCGAGGCAAATTAATCGACTTTAAATTGATCAAACTACTGTTGAAAACTGGGGGAAATCCCAACGCGAAGGACACCAACGGCTCAACCCCTCTTCACCTGCTGGCGTTGAATGACTGCAAATGGTGGTTTAAACCACCTTATCGCACCATACGTCAAGTCTCTGGCCCAGCCCAAAATTGCTGCCCATTGCCAATTTTCCTTTTTTTTAAATGGACCAATTTTTGAATGACATTAACGAAATGCTGACATGCATTGTGTGCATGGAAAAGTACGTTAGACCGAAAGTGCTTCCATTCCAGCACACATTTTGCATGGATTGCATTTTGAGCTGCGTTGAACAACTTTATTTTAATGATCAGGTATTAAGTAAATTAAGTATTTTTGCCATTTTCAATTCAATTTCTTTGATCTTTTTTTTAGCTACCATGTCCTTTATGCCGAAAGGAGTGTGTAGTGCCTATAGGGAGGGCTTCCCAACTAATGTTACATTTCAACGACTTCTCGATCTGCCCGCCATTGCTGCACCGGATTTGGATCAGAATATACAACATTTACCCATTTACGGTGTGGTTGAAACAGCATCGGCCACAGCTCCTGATCAACAAGTGATGCCTGATCCTCCTCCACAACAAGTGATGCAACCGCGCACTACTGGAGTAAGCGACAACATCAGGGAGAATTTATTTGCGTTTCTCTACTCCTACCTAAAAATGGGACCCCAGTACACAGCGACACACAGCCGGAGAAACCAGACTTCATCGTGTGTCGCTTACAATACCAGGTAAGCTGTTTTTCATTTCATCGCGTATTTCATGTCTTACAAATCTTTGCTGCCTCATAAAATGTATTAATTTTTTCTTCTCTTTTAAGGTTTTGAAGAGCTAGATGTTTCTTGCGAAAGCCGTGTCAAAGATGATGCGAAAAATGTTTGTGCGTCAAGAATAGTCAACAAACTGATTTAACGTGGCTACATGACACGCGAGTGGGGGTAATTTTTTAAAAATTAATTTTTCTCCAAATTATTAATCTACGTGTTTTTTTTTTAATTCAGTTGTGGGCCAAACTTCCATTTGGCACAAAACTCCGTGGATTTTGAGCGTAATGCTGTTCCTGGCGGCTTCAATTACGGGTCAGCGAAATCGACAATGATTCAAGAACTGAGAAAAAAAATATTGTTCCTTCCATAACAGAACATAATTGGAAATACAATAACACATGCTTTTTCAAGTGTGTTATTTCTATTACTCGTGGTGAGTAATTTTTTAAATATTGTGTTTGAATGTAAAAGTTAAAATTTATTTTATTTCAGTTTGTTGTGTTGAATCAATCAGCACAACATCAAAATGGGATGCCAACCAAATGGCCAATTTTAAGTTGGCGCAAGCTCTGTTCCGAAGAGGCATTGTGGAACACTATTCATACTACATGGAACAGGCGGCAATTAAAAGGAACACGAACCCGAGGAACCCCATCATAGCTCCGACGACGTCTAGTTGGTTCTAGTGTGGTAGTTATTTTTGTTGTGCAAGTAATTTTGTTTTGGGTTGCATTGTGGTTCGTTTCAAGTGTAGAGAAAATGTTAAACTTTATGTAAACTAATTGGTAATTTAATTTTTAATTTTTTTTATTTGGCAACCAATTATAAAAAGTGGGCTATACAATGTCGTTGATTTGTCCCCTGCACACGGTCTGCGAGTCACAGAGAAAGGCTGATGCGATGTATGTACCTTTTAAGCCGCGATGCCACACGATTTGGTGCAAATTCTTTTATTATCAATTTGATGTTGAGGAAACGTCGTGGTCACCGCTGGAGGAGACGGACGAGCCACTCGGGTAAGCCTTTTTAACAAAAAAAAAGTTATTTGTTATTGGCATGCCGAGATATCATGTTTGTGGTATGCTAATTTATATTGTTTTGAGTTGTACTGGTCGAAACGGGCTGCTTTATTTTTAAAGTTCCGCAATGTTGGTAATTGCTGCTACGTCAACGCGGTATTGCGGGCTCTCTTTTCATTGAAGGACGTATGTTTGGAGCTGCAAGCAGTTCTCGCAACTGTTACCGAGCGGCCGCTGCTCCCCGTCATTGATTTGTTTCAGCAATTGATGTTGAAGAGCGCCAATAACGCTATGGAGGGAAAGCTGGTGGATATGCTACATAGGTATTTTGTTTTATTGTTGTTGTTTTTTATATTTTTACTTGCCATTTTCGAGGTTTTTTTTTGTTTCAATATTTTATTTTTTCGTTTGCTAATTTGTGTCATTGCTGCAGACTGCATTGTCTAGTAGTTGTTGTTGTTGGTAGCCTTTAAAAAAAATTTCCTTTTCTCTTTATTTATGTTGTCGGCGGCAGTCATTTTATAGGTCATCTTTATCTTGTGAATGGGAGATTTGTTGGTGAAGAGCAGCAGGACGCTGGTGATTTTTTTCTCGAACTTTACAATTACTTTGCCGAAGCTCTGCCAAACGAAGTCAAGCCCGGTTTGTCACAATATTTTGAGGGCGTCATACGTCAAAACGTCGTTTTCTAAAGGACGTCGTTCTTATTCATTCTCCGTTTTGACTTATTTTGGTTAGTTTTTCGATTGTTTAGAGTTCCATTTGTTAACGTAAAGATGTGCCTCGCTTTTAAAACTTTGAATGGTCTAGAGTTTTGTTACAAGTTTTTGTCAACGCTGATTTGTGTTGCAGGTGCGGATATGAAGACTGTGACTCTACAAACTATGGTTATATGGCCTCTACCAATGACTTTGAGAGGCTATACCCTCGGTGACTTTTTGGCAGAGTATTTGGCGGACGAGAACATTAAAGACTGGGAGTGTTTTAAATATGCTCATGGAGAAGCCGTCATGAAGAAGACTGTTGTGTCGTGGCCTCGGTTTGTTTACCCTTTTTAATTGAAGGCGATTTTTTTTAAATGTTTATTTCTGTTGTTTTTTTTGTTTGTTTTTGTTTTTTACAAATTAGTGTCTTTGTGATTTGTCTCCAACGCTTTTCCAACGGCGAGAAAAATGAGGCGCCCCTTTGCTTTACGGAAGTTTGGCAGTCCGCTGAGAAGGAAATTGAGCCGGACCACGAATACCTTTTGCAAGCTGTCGTGACTCATCTTGGCGAATACAAGTGTAGCAGCAACTGCTGCACTTGGAGACGAACAGTGAAGTAATGAAAGAGTGGCCAAGAATAACATTTTTTCTAAACATGTCCCTCTTGCGTCAAAAAATCCTTGATTCAGAAGATATAATATGCTCTTATTTTTTTAAATGTCCCTTTCTACTTCCTAGACTTGAGCAAGAAGTACCCATCACAATTTATGTTTATTTCATTTCCCTTGAATGTGAGCGATGTTGATCTGCTACTAGTGGAGTCAAGATAATTTTTGACCGGGAACAAATTGCAACACGAAATTTTTTCATGAGCTTTTTTATTACTATAATTTTATATTTGTTGTAAAAACCCTTCTCAGAAATAATAATTTTTGCTATAAAAAAAATAGAAAAAAAAATTTAAAAATGAGAAAATGTATTAGAATTGTGATAAGAAATAAAAATAATTTAGTTTTGACAGCTAATAGAGTTGGCTAACGTCCGAAGTTGCCAGTTTGCTGAAATTGTGAAAAATCGATTGGACACGTAAAAGTAAAATGTCTTGCATGGCGGCTTATGGAGTTTCGCCCGTTTTAGTTTTAGTTTTTAATTTTCCCATTTAAGTTGTCTTCAGTTGCTATTCTTAATTAGATAGCTACATTCCTTAGTTATCAGGTAATCTTTTAAGACTTATTTCCCCTCGATAATCATTGTAGTTTTTTTATTATGAATTTTTTTGTAACCGTCCCTACCGTGTTTACGAAAAAATATCGCCATTTCCTGCCCCAAGGGAAGAATGGAAAGAAGAGACGAAGGAAGAAACTAAGGGGGGGACAAAGGGGTGGCGCGGGGTTCTCTTTCCTCGGGGCAGGATATTGTCCTTGAAAACCAAATGCCTTTCACTTAAAAATTAATAATTGCATTGATGTATTTGCGCTTAAAGCAACTTTTTACATACCACATACATACGCTTGATTTTGCCTGTAGTGAATGCTGGTGTAATCGAGGAACGAACGTCCTTCCAATCCTGATCTCTCATCAAAGTGAGGAATTTCCGTACCACTTTGCTTTTGAAGGTGAAATTCTAAAGAAACAAAATATTGTAACTTGTAAACTGACAAATATATTATTGAAATTTTAAACGTCCATAATTGCGTCTATAGGTTACGTACTCTGCGATTGACAAAGTGGCCAAAATCCTTCACAAAGACGGACTTGATTACGTCAGCGTCTGTTATCCACAAGTTCGGAAGAGATCCATCAAAGTAACCGAAACATCATCAGCCATATTTTGTTACTATCTCTTGATCATATTTCGGTAAATTCTTGATTTTAAAAATTTTAAACAGTATACTATATAAGTTCAAGAGTTGCATTTACAAGAAAATATTTTAAAATTAAACAGAATTATATGAATTAAATTTATTTTACCGCTTTCCAGATTCCCCACATATTACCAACAAGGGGAAAAGGCTTGGGGCCGGGAATGCCTTGATCGGAGAAATACGTAAAGGACGACGTCACATACCTTGCCGATAATTTGAAAAACAAATGTTTATTATCAGAAAACTGAGACAACAAGTTCGTTGAGAACGAAGCCCACCTGAAGAAGATATATGCAGTTGACACGGTAACAAGAGCCCATGCCACGGGCGAATTCAGGAGAAGCGCAGTAGCGTCCATCTCGAATGAAAGAACAGACGTGACTGTTGTTTTGTTGTAGAAAATGAGAGGATGCCGAAAATACAAGGCCATCTTGTGGATGACTCCGTTGCATTCATCTCCTCCAACAAAGGCTAACAACAACAACAAAATTATTGCGATCCGTGGTCGCTTACTTTCTCTTTTCCTTTTTCCGGTAACCTTTATACACAACAAACGACTGACAGAACTCGCATCTATGCAAAACGTGCTTTCATACACCACAAAAGCTCGCTTTCTATTTTAAGGTTTTACATGGAATTCAACTTATAAGAGTTTATTATAAAAAAATAATAACATCTGTCGGCTATAAACGCAGTTCAATGCACTCCCTACAGTACACACATGCACAGGATGAAGATAAGTGAAAATAATCCAGCTGTATGCTACGAAAACAATATTCTTACTTATATTGCCAATTTAAACCAATTTTACCTCGACACCACAACAGAACGGGGGCAATACATGGTTAGGTTCATTACCTTCCAAGAAGGATGTTGATGCTATCATCTATAACTCGATTAAGTGCTCCCGATAACCGAACGATCTGGTCAGTATTATATCAAGTCAAAGTCAAAACTTTGATCAATTAAAGCGAATTAAAATAACAACCGCAACCAGCACTGTCATGGTGTTAAGCGGTGTTGAGTGTTTGGTTTTGTGAAAAGATAGAAACGAGTAGAACTGTAATCAATTGTATTTAAACCAAAACACAAAACCAGAACACAAATTTTAGGGAAAAAGCAAACAATTCTGAATGGCAAATGCCTGGCAGTAGCAGGTGCCTCAACATTTAAACAGAGTAGAAAAATGGGATTTTTGGGGTTTCTTTGAAGTTAAATCAAACTCGTGGAAGTTACAAACTTTTGCAGACAGCTTTGTGTTTTGGCCAGTCAGCACGTTGACAGTCGGCGTTGCAATAAGAAGCAGAACGGCAGCGAGCGCAAACCTTCAAGTTTTCAGATGTTTTCTTGCAGGCGGCACAGCATTTCCGGTCATCCGCATGCGGTTCATCACAAGGGAATCCACAGGAAGAAGCATGATCGCCAAAATATCTCGCCAAGGGAGGATCAGTCAGGTAGAGTGGCGAAAGGAACGTGATAATCCACGGGCTGAAGGGCACCATAGGAATATTGTTCTTCTGCCAGGTGTTGGGTTCAATATTGGAGTTAAGACGCAGGAGCAAACGAAATAACTGGAATTCTTCACTACCGACAGAGAAACTGAATCCTTTTTTTCCAACATGTTTAATATACGAATCGGGAAACACTCGTAGAAAAGAACCCTTCACCAGACCTGCAATATAACCTAGTCCAGCCTCTGTCGGATCCATACTCATTAAGGAGGTCACAGCCTGATCAACGACCATGTCGTCATAAGCTGATACAAGCAAAATTGGTTGGCCATCCGGGGAGGTGACAATGGGTCGGTGGAGTCGAAGATGGTACCATTGTTGATTAAAACCAACGGAAACGAATTCTTTGGGACTCGAATACAATTCGCGAATTAGACGCCGAACACGTGACAAAGCGGAATCGTATGGCAGAGAAGGATGAATGTCGCACCAACATGAGGGAAACTGACTGTCGAGATGGCGCTTTAAAGATTTCACAGGTAGGGCGGTTGAGGAGCGTTCAACTGATTTCTCTACCCAGGGCTTCCAATTTCTAACATCCATTTTGCAACGACCGGAGAAATCGATGGGCCACGGCTCAAACATGGCTTTCATCAACACCAAATCGAGGTAACGATATTCGCGAACGACAGCATGGGGCTCTTCCATAAGAATGACCGGAAATGGAAAGAACAGCTTCAACGGTTCCTTTCTTGAGGGGTTTATCAGGGATAGAGTGATTTCGTGGAAAGACTCGCAGGGAGGATTTTCACTAGGATCCACCAGCAATGCTGCATAATCAAAAATATTTAACAGATTAGCAACAAATACACAAATAAGAAAATCAAATGTATACACAAATTAACTTACTCGAAATATCGCTACCGACTTCAAGCTCAATATCGAGTGCGTACTGATCCTCAGTCTCAATGCAGCTAAGAACCTTCATTTGCGTGTTGGACGACGGAAGTTGAGCTTTACTTATTTCGAATGGATAAGGTAGATTCAATTCCTCTTCTTGCATGGATTCCATAGATCCTAACGTAAAATAATGCTTCAAAAACTGTGGATCCACGACGATAGCAGTGTGAGTCTTTTTCAGTCCGTGATTCGGGATCAAGAAAAATGAAACGCAAATTTCCTTTATTCCAATTGCGGGTCGGTTTACTTGAAGCTGAAAGTTGTCGATGAAATGCACAAGTGGTGTAGAAACATCTACCCAGCCTTTCTTCATTTTGTTCAAAAACTCGGAAACGAAAGTTTTTGGAAGCAGGATCAATCGAAGCATATTGGCTCCGGTCAGTTTGGTATGGGCTGCAGTTTTGTCCAAGGGATTCAACTTGAAGCGAGATAGGTACTTGGTGATCTTCTTTCCTTGCATCCAATCAGTTAGAGTTCGTTTTGTTAGGTCAAAACAGAAAGAATGTTTCAGGTTGAAAACATCTTGTAACCAAGGTCCATTCCCAAGACGATGGAACATTGAACTGCAGACATACACCAATGTTAGCGGCGTATAGACCAACAGCTCCCAACCTTCAGCTTCTTCCATGTCTTCATGATAAGGAAACGAGACACAATAACACTTCTCAGCTAGCTTTTCCAAGCATTTCTTTATTACAGGTGAAGAACCCATAGTGATATTCTGGAATGGGGCTACTTTTTGCCAGCAGAGATGGTGTGAAGCGTCTCCTAGTTCGACGTGATTTACCAGTCGCAATCCGTAAATGGTAGGAATGAGGCTCAACGGAGCGCAAAGCGATTTTTCGATCAATTCTTTTACAGCTGAAGCACACTCGAAGCTATCTGTCACAATTTCTGTTAAAAACATCGATCCAGGTTTATCCGACATTCTTTGGCTACATGCCATGATTAAATTTCCCAATCCGGTGCCTTCGACAAAAATAGTGCTGTCGATGACGTCAAACTTGTTGGTATCAGTGTAGCAAAATTCCAGAGCATCCCCCAAATGGAAAAACATTTTAATGAATCCGGCACGACTTCGGTAAGAATGGACAAGGGTCTTGAGTATTTTTTGGCAGGAGCGAAGCAGGATTCCGTTTTCATGTGACGTGTTTAGCTCTTCTTCGGTTAGCGGTAGGTAGCCATCAAAAGGAAGCGATCGGCATAACGTTGGTCCCCAATTGAGGGTTGTCGAGTCTAGCAATGTTGGATTGACACAAACAATCGAAACATCTTTTTGAAGACGGCAACTGCCTTTGTTAAAACAACTTCGAGCTTCTTCGTGAATTGTTTCCCAAACGGAATTTTCTAAGTCAACACTTCCTACTTGAAGTCCTTCGACTAATTTCTTAAGCGCAACAGCTTTCGTTTCGGCCAGGTCTTCCGGGTTACTGTTGCAAGACGTCTGAAACAGTAGCTCCTTTCTAAATATTACAAAGAATGAGAAACCAATCTAAATAATAGTTTAACAGTACTGTTTACCTTTGTTTCTTGACTTTCTTTAAAAGAATTTTAGATTCAAAAACTGTAGTTGAAGAAACAGACTGCCAGGTCTCCCACAATGCCATAAACATTTCAATGTCCGTTCTTTTAGGAATAACAACCTCATCTGGCAATTTGTTATCCAACAGGTCCTTTATGACTGAAAGAAACCTCTTCCGTGTCACTTCAGGCCAATCCATGTTGTACCAGACATCCCACAGGAAAGAAATATCTTCAATGTCATTCGGATTGAAATCAGGGGCTGAAATAATTTTCAAAATGATGATATTGCGAGCAAGAACTGCTGGATGGACATCATTCACATGAATGTCCAAGACTTGTAGGTGTTTTGCAGTTGTTGCTTGGAATGCATTCCTGAGGTCACCACATCCTAAGAAGAGTACCTAATAATATCAAAGCAAGAAGATAACAAAATTATCTGAAAGTCAAGAGGTCAAGATGGAGATAAACACAATACAATTAGGCACATAATTAGGCACCTATGCTGTGAATTAATACACATTATCAAATAATGTTACCTTTGTTGCTTCAGTAGAATCCCCACTCATTTTACAGTTGAAATCTTTCAACACATTTCGAATTCTTGTGTTACCAAAGGGATAATAATGTTCACTAATATTACGTTGGTGAATCTTACATCTTACTGCAGTGATCATTTTGACCTCATTGATAACTCCAACTCAACGGAAATAAACATATAATATGAATACGACAAAGAAAACAGCTTAATCTTGGCTGGAGAGCTTGGGCCAGCTCTTGCTTTTACTGTTTCAACGTTTAGTGAACGTCTTACAAACGTTGACGGAAGCTTAGGTCAGCTTCACGTCTCTCCCATCAATTCTTTAAATTTGAATCTCCCTTGTCCCTTCCTCCTTTCTTCGAAGGTCAAATATGGAGGTCAGCGTCACCTAGTGATTGCGAGGAACAACTTTTTAAAAATGTTGGCAGTTCAAAAATCCGCCAAGTTAGTTAGTTTACTTTTATTTTATTTCTAAAAGCTTTACTGTAAGACGAAGACACTATTTTTTTTATTTGTTATTTTTTTATCCTGTGATTCACGAGCAGCAATATTCCGCTTGAATTCCGGTTAATTCATTTAATTTCAAGACCCCCTTTTTTCACGCAGCAATTGATTGAAAAGATATCTTCTTTCGATTATTTTAATACGAAAACAGAGTGTCAAGATATATTTATTATTTTATTATAGCCTACATATTTTCAGTTTTTCACGTACAGAACTGCATAAGCGTTATAAATATACCAATCATTCTAGAAAATCGGCGAAAGCTCTGCGGTAAAAGCTCTGCTGGTAAAAGGATCACCTTCAATCCTGCATAAATGTTACCCTTTGAATCCATGTGTGTCAGTCTCGTGACGACAGTGCATGTATTAAGAAGGAAAAGCCAGCTCCTCAAAACTTCACCACTGATCAGCCGCAGGAACGTGAAAGTGTGAAACTCCCGCAAAACTCGCCCGTGACATTTTTAAAGGGCCTAAATAAAAGCAGAACATTCCCTAAATTTTTTTATTAAATTGGAAAATTATGGCAGAAAATTATTTATTCAGACAGAAGACAACCTTGAAACAGAGACAGATCGACTGAATGAAAATAGAACCAGCCAATCTATAATTTAGACAATCAAAGGTCTTGTTAATAAGTTCGAAAAGGACGAGAGCCACGTTGGGAAAATTTGGATGAACAAAGTGCGATACCTAATATAAAATATTGACATTATCCGGTTTTCCCAGTGCACTATGCACTACTGCATGCTGATAGTATAGTAAACAAAGCAATTGTATCAATACAAAATCACTCTGGTTTTACCCCCTATCTCATGACGTTATTGATCTCTATACACTTTGTTCATTTACCTATACGCATCGTATTAGTTGTAGATTGTACTAATGCACTATATACACTTTACGTTTATTTTACTTATCGCTCGATAATTGATCGTGTGCTTATTCAATTTTTGAAAGTATAATCGCGTGAGTTTATACAAACTATCCTTGAAGTGACCTTTAAACAAAAAAATGAAACAAATCCTGATCATTATTTTAATTAAATTAAACTGTCCCTTATCAATGTCGACTTTCCTGAAAATCTGAGACTGTTACTATAAGCCAGTTTGTAGGATTCAAAATTTTTACAAATTTGGGATTGCATAATAAAAAACTAATGTGAACTACATTTTCTGCTATCTAGCCAGAGTCGTTTTGATTGAATTGAAGGCGGCTATTTAAATTTTGTTTTGAGCTTCACTGTTGGCGTGAATTGTCGTTTAGCGTTCACCTAAACGGAACCAATACACACCGGCTGATTCCATTCATCCACTAATTTTTGGCACCAGTTGACTTCAAAGGCCATTTTGTAACTGAAACAATATACAAGTGCTGGCCATCACGTCAAATCGGTTACAGTAGGGTCTATAGACCAAATTTAAGTGACGTATTTAAAAAGAAAATGGGCCCGTCTATTGACATACTGGTTCCCTCCTCCAACTGACCTCTATGACATCAGCATCACATAATTTATGAAACTTCTACTAGTGCCTAGCTGTGACTTGGATTCATTTAATCTACTTCGATAAGCTATGTAAAGTTTAATGCGACTTGCAGTGTATACAATGCGATCTTATAAAATCCCAAAGTATTATTCCCGCCTTCGCCCCACCCAAAAATGGAGAAAACATAACAAGATTAAACTATTTCAGCTAAGTATAGAATCCTCCATTGCCTCAAGAGACTCTGCTTCCCTGATAACAAAAGGCTCGTGTCTCTAGCGCTATCTTTTAAGTCAATACATTTAAGTTAACCTACAAGCTCCCATCAAGGACACTAAATACAAAAATAATACGTCCCACTATAGTCGTCAGAGCAGATAAAAACATTTTTAAGGTTTTACCCCGCGTGTACACAGACACCGGTGAGAGATAGTGCGACTCGTAAGACAAAACGTTGGATTTTCCCAGTTGGTGTCTACATCAACGTCCCTGTATAAATAGCCAGCCAACCATTACCTTCATTCAGTGCAACTGTGCAACCGAGTCGAACCAACAAGAACAAGGTAAGTCAAAAGAATTTCACCTAAATTGGAATTCAAAATTATTATTAACGAAAAATTCAATTCTTTTAGCCCAACAAAATGTCGATGCATCTAAGATCTTCACTGCGGCGAGCCCTGCTGCTGGCCAACCAGACAAATATCTGCCCGGCTGCTTCCATCAGCAGCCAGAATTCCGCACTGGGATCCGCCATCGCCTCTTCATCGCCAAAGGTCAAACCGGAGATCAAAACCTACGAGAACAACATTGTTACATCGCCGTACGCCGACTGCGCATTCCACGACATGACACTAACCCAAAAATTCTTTGAAAGCGCTGCCCGTTGGCCGGACAAAGTCGCATTGGTACGTCATAGTTTTTGCCTTAAATCGTTTTAATGTTTAATAATTAATTATTTGGAATAGGAATGCGGTGTTTCCGGACGTCGATACACTTACAACACGATGAGTCAAGCTGTCCGTCGCTTCGGTAGCGCATTGACCCGTATGGGATTCAAAAAGGGCGACGTTATGGGCATTGTTTCTCCTAATGTTCCTGAATTTCCTATCGCCGTGTTCGGATCCGCTGGTGCTGGCATGCCCGTCGCTCTCGTCAACCCTGCCTACACTCCAGGTAAGATCAAAAATAAAAAAAAAAATAATCATTTTAGTTTGAATGAAATTTAATTGGTTCAATTTTTCTTCATTTGTTTATAAAGATGAAATCGCTAGACAGATGACTCTGGTTGGAGCCACGGCTCTTTTCGGAGTTGCTGAGATGACCGAAACGCTGAAAGCAGTTGCCCAGCTTTGTCCGACCATCCAGCGCGTCATTTTGTTGGGTCCGACCCAGGAGGGCTGCGTTTCCTATCAAGATATGATGCAGGATTCTGCCGACATGTTTAACGACACTATCGACGTTAGTCTTATCTGCTTCCATTTAAGCTTGCACCTAAAAATAACATTTGAATTTTTCAATCAAAATAGATCGACATCAACAAAGATATTTTCATTC
The DNA here is from genome assembly GCF_021134715.1 of Daphnia pulex. Taxonomy (NCBI): domain Eukaryota; kingdom Metazoa; phylum Arthropoda; class Branchiopoda; order Diplostraca; family Daphniidae; genus Daphnia; species Daphnia pulex. The sequence continues at coordinate 1,761,523 of NC_060021.1, read as the reverse complement.
TTCCCCACTCTAGCGGCACTTCTGGTATGTTTGACATTCTGAATAATATATAACAACACGACCAATTTTTTTCTAAAATATCAATTCAAAATGAATTACAGGATTGCCGAAAAATGTTATGCTGACTCACTCGACTGTTGGCAAAAACGTGCAGCAGTACCTGCACCCCGAGGGCACAAACAACCGACCTGCCACAGGTAATGTCAATCGCATGATAAAAATGTTATCAAAAGTTCAAGCAAATATTTACATGTTTTGTTTGATGTTAACAGCAACCCATCAGGAGACTTACATCGGTTTGCTGCCGTTCTTCCATTCTTACGGCATGGTCGGATTGCTGCTCTCCGCAGTTGAGAGCGGATCCAAACTGGTGACTCTACCCCGTTTCGACGTGCCAACTTTCCTGAAAGCCATCGACGACCACCAGGTAGAAAATTCACTTAATAAATTAATCGCTCTTGTTTTTACTAACAACTGTGTCGATTTCTAGCCGACTTACTTGCACTTGGTGCCGCCTTTGGTGTCACTTTTGACAAACCTTCCCGCATTGAAGGCCGAATCCTACAGCCGAGTCCACACCATTTTCTGTGGTGCGGCGCCTCTCGGTGCTCCAGCGGCTATGAAACTCCTGGAACGATTTAAAAATCCAATCAGCTTCCAAGAAGGTAAATAGAAATGGCAAAGATTAATTTAGTTTGCAAGGTGCTTACGAATTTTTTTTAAATCTTATAGCATACGGACTGACTGAAATGTCGCCCGGAGTGATGATGAGTCCACTGGGCAACAAGAAATTGGGCTCTTGCGGCGCGCTGTTTTCCAGAACTCAGGCCAAGGTGATGGACCTGGAAACTGGCCAGAGGGCCTTGGGTCCTTACGAGGATGGAGAACTTTTCGTCACTGGCCCGCAAGTCATGAAGGGCTACTACAAAAACCAGAAAGCCACCGACGAGATGATCGGAGCTGACGGATGGCTCCGCACTGGCGATGTCGGCCACTACGACGAAGACGGCCACTTTTTCATCGTTGACCGGCTCAAGGAGCTCATCAAAGTGAAAGCCTTCCAGGTACATTCACAACGACGTTACCTATAGAATGTCCTATTCAATTGGTATTTACAATTCATATTTAAATTAGGTCGCTCCTGCTGAACTGGAAGAAATCCTTACCACACATCCGGCTATCAAGGAGGCAGCTGTCATTGGTATCCCTGATGAACGAGCCGGAGAACTGCCCAGGGCTTACGTCGTCAAGAAGCCCGGAATGGAATCGGTCAGCGATTTCGACATCCACGCCTTCATCGACGCCAAGGTGTCGGCCCACAAGCAAATCAAGGGCGGCATCGAGTTTTGCTCGTCAATCCCCAGGAACAACATGGGCAAGATTCTCCGACGAGAATTGAGAGTCCAGTATGCCAATAACTCTGGCAAGTAAACGAGTTGCAGCATTTTGATTGCACAACTTTGCTCACGCTACATATTACCTATTGCGAGGTTTATGGCGGGCCTCATCAAATGACACCTGTAAAAAACCTCCGTTTAAAACTATTATTATTCTCATCAAAACATTTCGTACACCTAAATAACTATGCGAGGGATTTAAAAAAAAACTGTATAAAAATTACATATGTGATACTTACCTGTAAATACAAATGGTTAAATTTAACAAAGGCTATCCGAGTAAAAACCTGAATCTTACACACACTAACAAATAGCTGAAATAAATTAGAATAATGTTTTTTCGATAATGATGACTAAAGCCAAGCCAAGCCAAGTAAGAAGTGAAAGAAAAAATAAGTGCATCGACGTCTTCCATCATCAAAGGCTGCCTAACTAAAAATATTTCCATCTGAATTTTTGATTTTCTAATTTTGCACTTGTACATTTCTAAAATACCAATAAATCTAAAACCACATTTAGACAAGTCATAAAGACTTCAACATGTTTACCAAGTCGTCAAATAGGAATGGCTAATTGACGATGGCTTTTTTGTTGTAAAGATGATTGCAACAAAAGAGACAGGCGTGTGTCAATTACACACACATATGGGAAAGCGCGTGACCCTAAAAATAGCAACAAGGAGCTACGTGACGAAAAGAAAGTGGTAAAAATCGTCTAGGGGATCGTCCGTGCGCCGTATTTATAAAACAACAGATGATGTACACGCATGAGCGCGCTTTCCGAGTACACGCTGAAAAATAAAAATATAAAGAAAGCCCTGAACCAACACATTGGCAAACAAAGTGATCATGTGACATTGTTTGAGCAAAAATCTTGACGCATAGCTCTACTAAAGACACGGGAGGGAAAGTTGAAAACAGTTAGACCTTGCTGTGCCGTCATGAAATCAACAGTTGGGCAGTTGTAGTCCGTGAATCAGCACCGCAAATAACCCGTGAACGTGAATTCATATTTACATTTAAGAGTTAAAAGTGCATCTACATCATGAATCGGCCTGCAGTTGTTACCCAAATGGTCGACGCAATCAAAGAGGAATTTGAAACACTCGGACCCACTGATAACGATAAGTAATGATTAGTAAATTCGTCTAGTAAAATGCAGCTCCTTTTCACCTGGATTATCGCATTGAATTTTACAGATTCTTTGGCCAATACGTCGCCCTACTTCATGCCAATCATTCACTATTTATGAGCGAGACTGGGCTAAGTCAATCATACGACATCGGAGAGGAATGTTTCTTACTCAACATTTTGGCGACGGAACAGCTGGAACGAAAAGTGTCCGTCTGTCGCCAATTACTCGCTGTGGCCAATATTATTGAGCCAGGTCTAACTCGAATCAGAGGCGAGTTAAATCATCTAGCTACAGTTTTGATACAAACGCCCTGATTCATTAAACCCACTAAATTTCCTTAAAATATCAGGAGTAACATTGTACGAAATGCACGCCTCGATGTTGCTGCTAGCAGAACGGACTTTCAAGGCCGGCCATTGCACATTTACTAATTTCAAAAAAAGGGTTGAAGCAGTTCGGACCATTTTGACTGAAGCAACAGAAATCTTTGCCCAGGTGGAAAATCATACTGTGACGGAGGAAGCCATGAGTGTGGCAGCAGATCAAGCTCTAGTGCAAATTCAGGGCTGGATTGCCTACGTATTTGATAACACCTGAATGCCAGGTGTCATGGCTGTTGAGCATGCTGTACTTCAAAATGAGCTTATAATGAGATTGCCTTATGTTTTGTATGTCAAATATACTTGGCATTTGATTTTAAGGGCCTGTCTTTTGAAATTATATTTCCGTTAAATCAAATTGGATTTACCTTTAACTTTAAAGCACTGGTGGTGTACATGCTGAGTTCATCCATCTGCTAATAGCGCCCTGGCAAGAAACAAATCAAAAATAAGAAAAACTGAGGTTTACAACAGAGAAAAACAAATAATTATATGAACAGCATGGGGAAAAGATGACATAAACTAGAACGGAACAAGGTTGGGAAAACCCCTTCACTCCAGCGACTGCGTTGCTAAGCATTTAGGAGATTTGCATATTTAATCATCTAATTATGTTATAAACATAATAATTCAAAATAATGCGCGATATATTCATTATTACCAATGGGGTATTACCGAATTGTTTTGTTTACTTTTTTACTTTGTTTTCAACGGAGAGTTTTTGTTTGCCAAATAGACTGAAATTGAGTTTCACAGGAAAGAAATTTTATCCCTATAACGTAACGTTTTGCATATCGATAGATATTAGCATTTTAGCAATTAAAATAATAATAAAATAATAATCTCATCAACTTCAATGACTTTAATTCCCGATATTTAATTATATTATTTTCTCAAACCCCCCTGTTTCTTCCTGCCCTTGGCATTAGTGGCTATCAGCCAATCATAATCAAGACATTCTGAAACGTCCGCAGTCCCCCTACATTAACGAACCCCCACGTGCAAAACACGTTTAAGTGTATTCAATTGATCAGAATGGTTCGTGTAAAGCAGACTGCTCGTAAATCGACTGGCGGTGCGGCGGCGGCTGCGGCCCAAATTGCAGCTGCCCAGCAGCAGGCCCATCTAGCCCGGAAGAGACTTGGAGGAAAAGGATCGAAGATTACTGCCCGGAAGACAATGAAAGAAGGTGGTGCGAAGAAGAAGAAGGAGCGTTATCGTCCAGGTGCCCTTGCGTTGAAGGAGATACGTCGCTACCAAAATTCGACCCATCTTCTCATTCCAAAAGTTCGGTTTCAACGACTTGTTCGCGAAATCTCCAATGAATTCAAGTTGAACTTGCAATTTCAGAGCGGTGCCATTGGCACCTTGCAAGAGGCTGGTGAGGCTTATTTGGTGGGCTTATTCGAAGACACCAATTTGTGTGCTCTTCATGCAAGTCGTGTCACCATCATGCCGAAAGACATCCAGTTAGCACGACGTATACGAGGATAGAAGATCAAAAACCCCTTTACCAATCTTAAGACTATTACCAAACAAAAACAACGGCCCTTTTCAGGGCCACCAGTTAATTCAGAAAGGAATTGCTCCCTCTTGGTCTATTATAATTAATGTTCTGAAATATCCCAAGGGACTTAAAGAAAAAAGACTGCTGGTCGTTGACAAGAGTTCGCCGGAGATTTTAGTTTCATGTTGTAGAGGCACTAATACGATAAAACGGCAAATACACAATCTTGTTTCTGATCCATGCAGTTAATAATCCAAAAACTGATTTTGTCTGTAAGCACTCACCCTGAGGCCTTAGGCCCTCCACATTACTGTTAGAGCAGATAAAAATCTATAAAAAATTTTATTATGCATTAAATGAATGCCACTATAAAGGTGTTTTTGTTTTATTTCAATAATCCCCAACGTGCTATTATTATTATTAGTTTCAGCATGAAGGAGGAATGGTTTCAGCATAGTTTCAGGTTTGCTGAGTTTTTTTTTAAAAAGCTTGCTTTTTTAGCCTGTTTACTTTTTAGTCGTCTGCAGCTGCAGTAATGTTTCATTAGTACGTTTCTAGAACGATTTTCGGAGGCAAATTTTATGCAGTTAACGCTTATTAACCCGACAGGCCGAAGGCTGTTATGGGTTATGGGTATAGAGACTATAGACAGCATTGATTGTTTTAGTACGTGTGTTACGTTAATCAACAATTAGTTAGACTGATTCAGTGGAGATTATCAAATCAACCATGAGTGTCGTAGACAGAAAACGACTTATTAATGCTCTTGAACTTCGAAGGAAAGATGTATGTGAGAAATTCTCGTGGGGATTCCAACTGTGTTTCCCAGGACCATCACTTACGATCAAATCATTTTATGTTAATGAAATTGGTGCTGATGTCTCAGTTCCTGTTTCATATCAGGTAGCAAGCAGATATAATTTTACCCATTTTCAATTACCCTATATTTGTTTTTCATTTACTGAAATTAGAACCTCAAAACTCTAAAAAGAATTGCGGAACATGCTGAAAGAACACAAGGTTTGGACATCATGAATCACTCGTCAGGAAGTACACTGCATATCAATGAAACAAAAATCAAGACGATGTCAGGCAACTTTATGCATTCTGCTGCTCCTTACCTTGTTTCAATTGTTACTGAAAATTTACTGGGATTCAAGATTGACGGCCCTACAAAAATGGTTGATATCCATCTACGCAAACTGGTGATTGTTGACCGTGGTCAGCATGCTAAACTCCATTGTGAATCTGAGAAACAACCAGGTCATATTTTAGTATTTTACCAATACTCTTTTCCTTTAAAATTGTGTTTCAATCTTTTTTTTTTTTTTTTTCGTGCATGCAGGTACATTTGGTGTATTAGTGTTAAAAATTCCTGTGGTAGGTGGTTATTCAGGAGGGAAAATTAATGTTGAACATGAAGGCCAAAAACAGAGCTTTCAGTTTGAACGAGACAACGATCGTTACTTCTCGTGTGTTGCCTTTTTTGAAGATTGTTACAATGAATTAGAGGCTATCTCTGATGGGTGGTGGTTAGCCATGGTTTTTCATCTTATCTGGAAAGACGCCGTGGAAATCGATACTGCTCCGCTTGAATTCCCCGCTTTCATCAAAGCTTTCAACGAGATAAACGAGGAACTCGTTTCATGGTCATCTCCTTCCTCGTATTCCAAAAAGCCCGTCAAAGTGGAAGCAACAGAAGGTTTTGAATCAGATACTAATGAAATATCCTGCCATTTCGATACCCCGAGCCAAAGTGAAAACTTCAGCCTTTCTGCTCCTAACAACATTTCCAATGATTCAGGTATTTCTGTTTTAGTGCGTTTTGTATTTCATTCTCTAAAATTTGACTTCTCAGAACGTATAGACGATACCACATTACCTCATTCGGACAACTGCAATCTACAAGCAAATAATTTGATTAATCCAGAAGAAGAGGAACACTTCCTCCTCTTTCCATTGCAAGAAAAATACGACAATGGACTTTCCTTCGCACAACTCAGAGGACGCGATCGCCTAATGTCTCACGTATTCCGGTCCATAAGTTATTTGGACGTTCATCTTGCTGTTGTTTCTCAACTGGCCGACGATAATCTCCATCATTGCATCGATTGGGAGCAAACTACCGATTGGAGCGAACGGGTTTTTCAAATCAATGAGTGGATTAGGTCCGACGAGAGCTTACCACTTACTAAACAACTTCAACTGGATGCGCGAACTCAACTTGTTGGCAACATAGATCACATCACGTGTGTTGCAAGTGAACCGAACGTCGAAGTCAATAAGAAAATGTACTTCCATTCCCTGCTGATCATTCAACCTCGAATTCAGTCAATCCGACATGCCTGCCGCTACCAACTAGACGCCGTTCTTGACTACATGGAACAAAAACTACCTCGAATACTGGAAGTTTCGAATGATTCCTTTTCCCGAGATGGGCTAGTCTTTACCTTGAAGCACGTCATCTCTTTCTCTGTGAAGGAGCCCTTGCTAGTTTGGATGGATCCTTGTCCTTCTCCGACAACAAATCAGCGGACTAGCCGACTTTTAGAACTGTGCGTTGAACTGAAAGCCAAGCAAGAGGGGCTTGATCTGCTGGAGTCGATGGGTACTGCTATCCCCCTTCATTCAACGAATACAGAATCTCTCCCGAGTGGAATTCCTAATTTATTCTTAGAAGGGATCCGTGATGAAAAGGTTGCCAAGGCGATTGCTGACTTCGAGTCCAGAGTCAGTGGTAAGCGATTATCGATACTAATCGACTTAAGAATATTTCTAATTCTCTTTGGTTTTCACAGGTTGGAACACCTGTGGCGATTTGATAATGGAGCTCATCACTCCTCTTCACATTTTTCGGCGACTCGTCTACTTTTCCTACCTTGGCCTGTACTTTTTTGACAGTAATTGTTTGGAAGGGGCCCGAATGGTAGCTGATCGTATTTCCGGCATCATAACTAAGCTCCATCAGACTAACATGCTTAGTGACTGCTACATCAGCTCTTTCTTCTACTTGATCGTCACCATGGAGAGGGACCCTACAACAGCTGATCAGGAGAGGATTGAATCATTTGTCATTCTATTCAGAAGATTAGAAGTTTACCGGCAATGCCTTTTAATCATCGATTTTCAAACAAATCATTTCCACTTCTACCTCATGTTGAAAGCTATTCCGTCCTGCCAGCAACTCTTCCGGCAACTTTATGAAATTGTCGCCACTGGCGATCTTCATTCTTGCAGTTCCATGTGGAACCTGACCGCCCCCCTCTTCAAGATTTTCGTCGAATTCGATGACCCGAACATACTTCAGATGCTGACCGATAAGATAACTCTTCCTCCGGTGTATGACATAATCCATAGAAATAATCTTTTAGACTCAATTTTATTATCGCCAAACATCCTGGACGACCTTACCACCTTCTCTGAACTAGGAAAAAGTTCAATCTGCACTTTACTGGATGCTAGAATCGCACAGCTGCTGGAGGTTAAATTTTTACCTGAAATCGACTCGCCAGCGGATGAAAATGTGGAACTTCAAGCCGACGACAGAATCTTTCGCCATAATTCCGCATTGCAATCATCGTTGGCTTCGTATATGTACCTCGTATTGCGAATGGAGACGATAAAGGATCTGGCCAATTCACAACGTGTCTTGTTAATGGGGTTGATTGTCTTCAATTTGACATTTGAGCGGCTCTGCGATCTTATTCTTGATGTTGGAAAACTAATTGGATTCGAACATGACCTACATCCGAGAGCGAATGAACTCTTCGTGGAACTTTGCCGTATGCTGATTCAGTTCGACAGAGAATTCGTTGCAAAAGTTTGCTGTCAGAAAATCCTCAATGTTTTGAAATGTTTTGTTTGGCTCAAAAATCGCGATTTAGTGCACTCGCTCGTCCATCAAACGTCATTGGGAGAATCGACCGAAAGCAAGAACATCTTCGCTGAAATCATTTTGCGCTCTCCTGATCTCATCAGTCGTCTGATACCAGAATTTTCCTCCTTTGCCACCATCACACTGGATGTGCTTTTCGAAGTGTGGGTGAAAGACATTCATCATTCCCTGTTGGATTCAGCACCCGATTCTTCGCAAGAGAAAATTTATGCTGATTTCGGCAATTGCGTTGAACTTTACATCAGTAAGGAAACAAAATGCCCAAGTTCTTCTCAAAAGGGTCCGGACCTGTTTTCTCCACTTTTTGCCAAATTGTCTCCCATTAAATCTGTCGAACTGTCCTTGCTATTGGCTCGTCTTTTAGTGAATATCCATCAAGCAAATGTCAACCAAGAGTCGGTCCTTAAAGAATCCGCCACATGTTTGTACCTGCTCCGCCAAATCGCTCTACAGGTTGTAACCCGAAACCTTAGTGGACTTGTCAAATCTGCAAAGGAAGAAATCCGCAATTGTTTGGTTGATGTCATGATTTTTCTACTTTGGCTGGGTGATCAACAGTTCTTGTTGCCTTTTGTACGTTGCATTTGCTCTGCTTCTCAAAAATGGCAGGAGAATCATTTGGTTTCAAAAATTGTATCGTCTCCCAAAGCGCGCCAAATGGCCGCTTCATGCCGTTATAGTCGAGAAGCTTTCTGTCTTTTACTGGAACAACGCATCAATCGACTGAAGATGATTAAAGCCAAAGAATCAACTTTGCATTCGTCGTCAAACTCGTCCAGTTCAGAACAAGAAAATTGTGCTAGTTTGTGCAGCTCTCAAATTCAATTGGAGGAAATAAGAAGTCTCCATCGCTGCCTAATCGAACGGTCAAGATCAGAACTCGACGAAAACAATTAATGATTCCAGTAGAACTCTTATAACGTGATTTGTTTTTATTTTATTGTTGTCACCGTGTTGATTACTTTTTGATCCGGAAGCCGACTTTTCACGTAAAAGTAATGGCAAATAATATACCAGACATGATATTCAATTAGTCAAGGAATTTTTTTTATTTAATTTTTATAACAAACAAAGTAAAAACGGAACCAACAAATTTTTAGTTCAGCCCTTGAGGTAACTTTTCTTCTTCCTTCTTTTCCGCAGTTTTGAATGTACTTTGCGTCATATGATTGTCTGGAAAATTTAAAGGACATTAGGACATATAAAGACAACTTGCGGTCGCTGATGGTTTCTCTTGAATTTCAAAATCAATCTAAGACTCGCTTTTCCATTCCGTAGATAATAAAGAGAGAAATAATTTGTATTGTGAAATATAAATAGTTCAAAAAACTAATCCTAATAAGTAGCTCATTCAGTAGAGTGCTGGACGGTTATGCCCTGGAGCGCTATAGCCCTTCCGAGGACCAGGAACCGGGAACCAGCGCTTGGCATAACCCCTTCCACCGGGAACCGGCGTCTAACCCTGTTAGACGTGCTCGTGTTACCTGCGCGGCCAATTTATTTTAATTTTTGTTTTTGAGGCTGAATTTTTCAACTACTCGAATTACTAAAAATTTTAAATGTACTTTTCGTCATAGGATTTTCTAGAAAAATTAAAGGACATTGGGACAGATAAAGACCAGAACTGGCGGTCGCTGATGGTGACAGCTGATATGGTCTTTCTTGAATTTTGAAATCAATCTGAGGCTCGCTTTTCCTATTTCTGTTAGACATAAATATACTTTTTATTGCGAAATACAAATAGTTTCAAAAAGTAATCCTAATAAGAGGTCTCGTAGCTCATTCAGTAGAGTGCTGGACGGTTATGCCGGATAACCCTTTTCACCGGGAACCATTCAAAGGTGATGCTAATATGAAATAAAATAAGGTGCTGTCCCAGTTTGAATTTCTGTACGTACCACATTCCCAGTTTGAAGGAATCCAGTTTGCGACATGATTAAAAGAAAGGCCGTCAACGCTCGATGAGGTTGTTGTTGTTGTATCTCATTAGCTATTTACACACGTATTTAGAAACAGTAATTTAAATACGACTACCTCTGGACTTGTTGTCCCCTGCCCGAAAGACCAAGATTAAAAATGGAAATTTCTTTAGAAAATCTGGACTAGTTTTCTTATTACATATTTGATGGGAACGGTTTTATTTCACTGATTCCGAAATTCATCCAAAAGCCAACATCTCCCAAAATTAGAAAAATGAAGAGAAAGGGCTCCAACAAGTTCTACTCAAGGTTCTAATTTATACTGGACCGATTCTTTTTGGTATCAAAAGTCGTTCATCGATCATACCCCAATTTAATTGATGTCTAGGCTAGTCTATTTAGCGATCGACAGTTGGACACGGCGGCGATAATCATATTTGTATTATAATGTGCTTTGTATATTTCGTATATATTACTACATTAATATTACTATATTACTACAGTTTCAAAATTCTATAGACTAGTACAGACCTATCCAACTCTCTCGGCCGATTTCAAAAATAAAATATATCAATTTTGACTTTTGGCGGAAAAGAATGGTTTGGAAGATGTACCGAATAAGAAATTGTGAGCTAGGAATGGAATCAATTCAATTCACGTCGTGTTAGTCACAGTCGACAGTTGATCGGTGCATAAATAGTACATTTCCGTTAATGCACTTTGAATGTGTAGTAGACGGATGAATGCGACCAATGCGCATGTCGTACCATAGCCGCCCTCGAGAGAGAGAGAGAGAGAGAGAGAGAATCCGGCACGACCAAAAATCGGTACACGGTACATTAGACCAAGTGCGAATGGCCTCTCATCTCGCGATATCGCCCAGAAATAAAAAGACAAAATCAGACGACAATTCGATGGCGTCATTACCCCTCTGAAACCGAATTGGAGAAACGAGCCCTTTATATCCACATCAGCCAATTTTCTTTTTTCCTAAATGAAAATATTTAACCATCGGTGATGGTCTATTGTTCGCGCGACGTAACGACAACAGGAAGACTTGACTAAAAAAAAAATTGACGACCTTTTTTAAAGATTTCTTTTTTTTAGACGAGGGGGCCAAGTCGTGAGCTCATATAAAATATCCCAACCCCACCCACTATTCCATTTCGTGTACGTGTGAATGCATTTTTGGTTGTCATTTGACACGCGCCCATGTCGATGTGTGTGTGTGTGCTGTGTGTGCCTTTGATACGAATACATACTCGCAGGAGTCGCAGTTTTCTAAAAATCTTAAAGTTTTAAAAAACAAATCATTCTTTTTTATTTCCTATATTAAGTTCAAAGGCTTGCTCAGCTTATTTTGTAGCGCATTGTTGGATTACGAAAGGGCATCAATTTGTAGCCTGTATACCAGAGTCATTGAACGGCCTTAGAACCGTTTTTGTGATACGTAGGCCTGCTGTACTTCCCCAGATAAGGTAGGCCTATATCCAAGCCTATATCACGAAGGTGATGTGTTCAGTTTTTTACCAATGTTAAGAAGACATTCAACTAAATAGAATTATCGCAATTTATCTCCTCACTCCGTTAGCTACAAGAATTAACAACGATATTACGATACTGAGATTTGATTAATTTGAAAAACGTTCTCGTATCCTACCTTTCCCTTCATTTTTTTCTATTCACGCAAAACAAGACGTGTTGTGGGCGCTCTTTTTTATCTCATTATAAAGAGATTATTCAGAATAATGGCATGAATGAGACCACGACGGGACATTTGGAATATAGGGGAATCAAGCAAAATTAAAATTAAATTAAGTTCAACTACTTAAAAAAAAAGAATCTAATGAACATTCTTGTCCTAAAATAAAAAGAGATGAACTAGATGGAACTAGCTACAACGCTACATTTTAGGTTGACGTTGTGAATTTTGTCTCCATGAATTTGAAAGAATGTTACTTACATCTCAATAAAATATTAAATGAATGATCTTATTTGCAGTATTATAACAGGTTTAAATCCAATAAAGTATTACATTTCTAAAAGCATTAAAAAGCAGAGTCATCCGCTAAAAAAAAGCTAAAAAGCAAAGCATTTAAAAGATTTAAAAAAAAAATCATTTTAATCAGTGGTTGTTTGGCAACAGCGTTTTCTCATGCTTGCTGTTCTACTCATTACGTTTTTTAGATCCTGCCTGAAAGTGAAATTTGAGTTCATGCTGTTTGCTGGCGTTACCTTATTGTAGTTAACTAGTTTTTTTTCCAGTTGTAAAAAAGTATAAAAAGATAAAAAATTGTACTGTCATCCCCCGAAAGATTGCAATACTTTAAATGGCTGATAGAAGAGGATATAGTCGGGATGGGTCTAGAGACTCTCGCCCGAGTAGTTCGTTTACTCAAAATTCTCACAGTCACAGAAGCTCATATGAGTCTAGCCACAACAGCAACAGGGGTAATAATGCAAATAACTCTAGAGATCATTACCATCAGTCTAGTAGTCATACAAATAATGATCATAGCCATCGTAGTGAGAACTCAACCATCATTCGGGTTTCATACGATATTGTCAATTGTCTGTCAGCCAAAAGTAATGCCAAAGTTGGAGAAATTCAGGATAAATCTGGAGCCAAAATAAAGGTAGTTGTTTTAAAATATTTCTTAGTTAAAAAAAAAATATACATATAAATTTTTTTTTTGTGTACAGGTCCTTCATGAAGATGACAATTGGGTTGATGTTGGTGTTCAGTTATCTGGTGATCCAGAAAAAATTAGATTAGCTGAAAGATTGATCAAAGAACTGAGTATTCCAAATTCTGGCAACACTACACATGTCTCGACCACATTCCAACAAAGCAACCAAAGTGGTGGCAATTCTTTAGCTGAATGGTCATCAAAGGAAACTGACTCAGGGATGAAAAAACCCAAATGGGAAAATGAGAGACCAACAGATTCAGACAGATGGCAGCAATCATCTTCATTTGAGCCATCAAGACGTCAAAATAATTTTGAGTCAGAAAATAGGCAATCCCAGCCATCTGGTAATGCATTGATTGTTAAAGTGCCTTCTGCATTAGTTGGAAGAATCATTGGCCGTGGTGGATCCAAAATTAATGAATTGCAGGATCAAAGTGGGGCAAGAATCAAAGTATAAATTAAAATTTTCAAAAGATTTGATGAATGAAATATAATGTTATCTTTATTCTTTCAGGTGCTCAAGGATGATGATAATGGAACAGAGGCTAGCATTCAAATTTCTGGCGATCCTGAAAAGCAAAAAGAAGCGGAACGTTTAATAAAAGAGCTTGTTGACGATACTAGCTTTCCAAGTTCCAGATACCCGAGTAACACTGCTCAACCTGCCGTCGTAGCTGATGAAATGGATGCAGGAGTTGTGGATTGGGGTGCCGTCATCAGGGATTCAGTACGTTCAAATTTACATTGCTTGAGGGAAATCTCTTATCATTTTCCACGATACAGAAAGAAGCCTCAAGACGTCGTTGGGCAAACAGTCCACAAATTTTGAAGAACTTCTACATAGAAGACCCTGAAGTGGCAGTGATGTCTCGTGAAGAGGTCGACAAATTTCGGTGAGAATTTCTTTAAAGCAATTTAATCTGCCAGTACAATCAAAAGTCTATTTTTTCAGGTTGACCCACAACAACATCACAATATCCCACTATAAAGCAGATGATGATCGGCCAATCCCCAATCCTGTGTTGACTTTCGCCCAAGCATTTGCACACTATCCCGAACTTTTAGAAGCAGTGCAAAACCAACAGTTTAAAGATCCTTCTCCTATTCAATCTCAAGCATGGCCCGTACTTCTCAAAGGTCACGATCTTATTGGTATTGCTCAAACGGGCACAGGAAAAACGTTGGCGTTCCTCCTTCCAGCTATGATTCACATCGAAGGACAGCCCATCACACGCGCTGAGCGTAGTGGACCAAGTGTTCTTATTATGGCACCTACGCGTGAGCTCGCTCAGCAGATCGAACGAGAAGTAGCGAAATTTCCTTGGAAAGGGATCAAATGGTAATGTTGGTTTTCGGAACTATTCATTGAATGATATTTTATAAATTTTTTATTATTATTTTTTCCCTAACACAGCTTATGCGTTTATGGTGGCGGTGACAGACGTCAACAAATTGGTGCTGTTGCTAAAGGTGTTGAAATTGTTGTTGCAACTCCAGGCCGTCTCTACGATCTGATGCAAGCTGGTGCGCTCAAGACGAGCTCTGTGTCATATGTTGTATTAGATGAGGCTGATCGGATGCTTGATTTGGGATTTGAACCACAAATCAAGAAAATTCTCATTGATGTCCGACCTGATCGACAGATCATAATGACCAGGTAAAATTTTTCTCATTTCATCGGCATACACATTTTTATCGTCAGTCATTGATCAATATATCTCTATATTCAGTGCAACGTGGCCTGAAGGTATTCGTCGGATCGCCAATGAGTACATGGATAATCCTCTCCAGGTGTGCGTTGGAACTTTGGATTTGGCTGCATGCCACTCCGTTACTCAGCACGTCGAAATATTGGACGAGGAGGAAAAGCGCCCACGGGTATAACTAACTGACTTAGATTATAGTTGATTAATCAATTAAGCTTTATTATTTTCTTTTTTGTGTTTAGCTCATTGATTTCATTCGCGCTCTTGATCCGAATGACAAAGCCATCGTCTTCGTCGGTCGTAAATTAGTTGCTGACCAAGTAGCCAGTGAACTGAGTTTAATCGGAATCAGTTGCCAGTGCATTCATGGGGATCGTGAGCAAATCGATCGTGAGCAGGTACATAATAATATTTAACCAATTTCTACGTTTTTAGTCCCTTTTTTATCATAAATTTTTTTCTTATTTAGGCGTTAGCTGACCTGCGAAGTGGTGACGTAAAATTGCTAATTGCCACAGATGTCGCTTCACGAGGCATTGATATCAAAGATATTACGTGAGCTCCGTTTTATTGTCAAGTTTTTAATGAATTCTTTTGTAATTTTTTATTTTTGTTTGAAGGCACATCCTCAACTATGATTTCCCTCGTCACGCGGAAGAATACGTCCATCGCATTGGCAGAACCGGTAGAGCTGGAAGAACTGGCATTGCAATTTCATTCATGACCAGGGAAGATTGGTCTAAGGCCAGTGATCTTATTGACATATTGAAGGAAGCTAATCAGGTATGTGGCGCGTGGTTTTTCTCTTACTTGAATGATAATTACGTATGAATCTGTGTTATTTTAGGAGATACCTCCCGAGCTGATTAAAATGTCAGAAAGGTTCGGTGCCTGGAAAGTGCGCAAAGACGAGGAACGCCAGAGGAATTTGGCCGACTGTGGTGGTGGTGGTGGATTTCGTGGTCGAGGAGGAGGTGGCGGTGGCCGCGGTGGTCGTCGTGGAGACCGAGACGACGGATTTGGATTCGGAGGTGGTGGAGGTTTCGGAGGTGGTGGAGGTTCCAGAGGTGGTGGAGGTTCCAGACGAGGCGGATTCGGTCGGGATTTCATGTGATTCATTGGAATATAAAACTATTCTCTTGTTAGCATTTTAAGTTTATTAAATGTTTGACACAGAAATTTCCAATTCAATATTATTGTTGCAACTCAGCCATTTGCTAAAGAAGCAGTGTCGTTACTCAAAGTCTCATCCAATTTTCTTTTTTGTTTTGCCCTTGAAGAAAGGGTTTGACGTGGTTTTGAGGAATTATTTTTCTGCATTGGAGTTCTCCTTGTTGATTTTTTTTGTTCAGTCACTGGTTGACTTGCTGCTCCAGTATTCAATATCATGTCTTCTAATCAAGAGAAATACACAGGTTTAAATTTTCCACATCTTTTGTACAGTATTTTTGTTCCCTTACCTCCAATGAAATTGTTTCCTTGAGTTGCTGTATATTTTTTCCACAAAAACTTTCTCTCTTCTTGAGCCACAAGAATTTGGTGTTGCATTTCTGAAGCCCTATCACATAGAGCAGCATTTTCCTGGTTGAATCGCGAAATGATTAGAAATTCAAGGAAAACAATTGACGGACATTACCAGGACAATTTCTTTGATGCAGCGTTTAAGAAGTTTATATTTCAGTTTGTAGTTCGCTTTCGGAGGATCATTAGCAGCGCCGATAGAGTTTGACATCTTCTCTCTACCACCAGACGGGTAAGTCTTTTAACTACAAGAAACACGTGAAATACGTTCAGAAAAAACTTTAATTATAGAAATCTAGATGCAAATGTAAAGTTAAAATTTCAGATTACTGCTCAAAAAGGAAAAAACAGTATTGAAATTCGAAGTCAAATAAACATTGCTAGCAGACGATTTTTAAAAACGCTTGAAAGACGCCATCTTTCGGACATGTTTAACACCTTAACGAAAACATTAATATTTCATAGATGGCGTTCGCAGTGGCAGCTGTCAAAGTTCATTTAAATTTACTAACAAAACATAATGGCTTGTGAACTAAACAAACACCTAAAATGTAACAAAACTAGAGTTTGACTTATGGTTTTTCTTCTTAACTACCTTCCAGAAATGCGTGTGAACTTCAAACGAAAATTTTTCAAAATTACTCGCTTGGTTTTCCATAAAAAATGCTTCTTTGTGGTCTTAATTGTCTGCAGTCTTTCGATGATTTCTCTGTTCTACCTCTTACAATGGAATATAATATGCTTGAATATCGATATTGAAAATCGTTTAAACATTCTGGTAATCAAAAAATTAATGCACTAATTAAAATTTATCCCATATAAATGAAGTCTATAAATTTTTTTGTTTAATCTAGTGCAATGAGTACAGTCAAGGAAAGGCCTTTGGCAGACTATGTGAGCCGCTATGCAACAATGGAGAAATCTCTGCACTATCCTGTGAATCAATGCACAAAGGAAAATTTGCTGTTTTCACTGCCCTGTGGAATAACTCGCTTATTGTTATCAAATCACACAGGATAAAGTCAGAGTACATACCACTTCAATGGACAAATTCAAACTCCAGTGAAGTCTATCCCAACTACCAGGAGCTTGTTGAGATGGTAACACAGTCTATGCTGATGAACTTTGGAATCCAGAAGGAAAACCTCATGGACCATCTTTATCCATTCCTTGGTGACTACAAACATGAAGTTAATAGAGAACTTATGATAAACTTATGGCAACTGTCACAGGACAATGAATATGTCACCCTTATGATCAATCAGCATTCCCATTTATTCCCTAAAATCCTATCTAGTTGCGGTACTTTTTATGCCGTTGAATATGCCAAACCGATCTCTAGATTAAATATTTATTCCGACCGCCCAGAGGATTTTTATGCCAGGATTCATCAGGCAAAATTGATGCTTGAGCTACTTGATGACCTTCACACAACATTTCCTGATCCTATTCATGTCTGTGACGTCAAATTGGAGCACTTTGGTCTTTTAAACGGTCGGCAGGTGCTGTTGGATGCTGATACGGTTTTCCCAAAGACCGTAGTCGACCGATCCGTTGGAGATGGTCGTGAATGCCGTAAACATTCCGATTGCGATCTCTTTGATTGTCGCTCCCTATGCAACAAAGTGCTCCATGTTTGCGATACGCCGACTGTCAATAATAACTTGCAGATAGTGTGCCAGAAAGTCTTTTTAGATTCTGGCTTGCTCATCTCCCGACATCTTCCGTCAGATATGAATCGGCTATTAAAAGAATGCGCTAATCCCTACCTTTCCCAGGGAAGACAGGCTGCTCCCGTCCAATTCCATTACGAACTGGCAAATTTTTTCAACGAGTTCCTTAGAATGGTGGCACATCCGGAAAATACGGTTGTGTAGATCCATAATTTCAGTCATTTTTTTCCGTTCTCGTACTGTTTTGTGATCGTTAATATAATGTTAATTTACTTAGTCTTATTTAAATCAACGAATAGTGCAATACACTTCATTCATCACCGTCATTTACACTTTTTCAACTTGTAAATATATTTGACAACGGTGCTCAGGTTGCAGACATTGGTTGGTGGACGATGTTTGTTTTTTTAAATATTGAGAAATGTCAAAGTTTAGCTCGGATGAAAGGAAACGTAAACTAGCTCTTGCTCTAGCTATTTTAGAATCATCAGAATCAGATGATTCTTCAGATGAAGAGATTTTGAAGATGCTCTTAAAGGAAAAAGTGCTGCGCCCGAAACACAAAAAACGACGAAGTTTGATACACTCCTACGCTGAAGATGACGTAATTAAGACATTCGACACGTAATAGGGAGAGGATGATTTTACCCTAAATTCACTAATATTTCTTTATCTCAGTTTCGTAGAGAATTTCGTATGAGACGAGAAACATGTTCTCAGATTATATCAGACTTTGAGAAATCACAGTATTATCCCAAAAATGATTCACATGGTGGAACTCCAAAGTCATCAGCAGAAAACCATGTACTATCTTTTTTAAAGTAAAACCTTGATTAGTTAGGGTATACTTGTATTATATATCTCTATTAATAAATGACTTTTTTTAGATTTGCAGGAAATAAAACTTGTATAAGAGATGTTGCAGCAAAATTTTCCATTGGAGAATCAACTTTTCACAGGCAGTGTGCACGTGTGATGGACTACCTTAATGACATTGCTCCAACCATCATAAAATTTCCTGATAGTAAAGAGAAAAAGGCAGCAATAGCACAACAGTTTGAACAAGTATATATTTACATTTTGTGTTTAAATTGGTGATCATTTCTATTCATAACTACACATAAAAATTACTCTTTCATTTTCAGATTGCTGGATTCCCTGGAATATTGGGTTGTATTCATAGCACTTACATTCCCATTAGAGCTCCAGCCAACAAAAATAAGTTCATTTACCTCAACCATCAACAGCAAATTTCTATTACTCTTCAAGGTATTTCCGACCCTAATGGAGCATTTCTGGATGTTTTTACCGGTCCACCAAGTAGAATTCACGATGCGCGTGTCTACAAGTTGTCATTCGTCTACAAAAGGCTTCCCGACCTTTGTTCTGGTGATCTCCATTTAGTTGGAGGCGAAGCCTTTCCATTATCAAATCATTTATTGCTGATACCATACCGAAAACAGAATGGCCAGTCAGTTATCAACTATAATAATAGTTTGCATTTATCTCGACAACCGGTTGAAAAAGCAATACGTCTTCTAAAACAACGATTCAGACAACTGAGCCGCCTCGATTTTCATCAAGTTGATACTACCGCAAAATTTATGATCTCGTGTTGCGTCTTGCACAATCTTTGCACTTCCGCTGATGACACTTTGATTGATGATGGCGATCTCCAGACGGAACCATTTGAAAGTGAAACGGCAAATCATAATAACGCTCATCTACATTCCGAATTCTCCGAGCCCATTGAGCAAAGTCCAGAAGAATTGCAATCTCAGCAAATGGGTGAGTTAAAGCGTAATCGGATTTCAACGTACTTGTGGACAAAGCTGAATTTGTAACCATCCTAACTGAAATATAAATTTAAAAATCACTCAATAATTGTACTTTTCTGTCCTCATAATTTAAAGTCTCTTATTTCTCTGAAAGCAAGTCAAGAACGCCTTGGTCGAAAATGTTTTCTCTGCTGTCATTAATGTACAATAATAAGCTTCTTAATTTAAATTGATGGAATAAAAGGGGAGGGGCATAAAATATTTGTGTGCGCAGTTCTAGTCCCTTCCTCTGGTGTTTTATTCCGGTTTTCTCTGTGTTTTTTGTTTCTTTCTTCTTAGCTTTTTGCTTTACTGTATTCTATCAGCTTCCCACTTCTCTCTCTTTTTCGTCCGGGTTATCTACAAACATCTGTCCAGCACAGACGTGACTTGGTTTTTGACGAGCTTTATTTTTATTTTCAAATAGCCTAAAAGGCTAAAACGAGCATTTTTGTTTTTTACATGGATAGAAAATAGTAAGGGAAAGTTTGTTACTGAACGGGTTTCGTTACTTTCGTGTCATACGATATATGCGCTACCCGATAGTCGTAAAATCGTGTAGAGAAAAGGCGTTGGTTTCATTAAATCAGCTGCGATAGCCTCTGACCAGCTGGGACTTCTTTCAGTGCATACTTTTTTTTTGTAATTTGAGTTGAAACTGTTTGTAGACTTTAAATGAGACATAATCTAATAGAT
Organism: Daphnia pulex; assembly: GCF_021134715.1. Lineage (NCBI taxonomy): Eukaryota > Metazoa > Arthropoda > Branchiopoda > Diplostraca > Daphniidae > Daphnia > Daphnia pulex. The sequence continues at coordinate 1,741,185 of NC_060021.1, read as the reverse complement.
TCATTCATTAGACATTAGTAGATGGTGCAACAAAGCGTGAAAACCAGGTTAAGTCGTTAAGTTAAGTCATTGTTTTCATTAAACCTGCTTTTAAAAAGTTCGGAGAGTTTGGACCTTTTTGGCTTTTTTCTAAAACCGGTTAAAACGCACAAAACGAATAATATAGCGACGTGGCAATGCACAAGATTATGTTTTTTCGTTGACTTTAAAATTGTTAGCAGACGAATTCTGGGAAGGCTTTTGTGACGCGTAGGACACGGGCCACGGGGCAGCGTTTTCATTTCTATTTTTATGAGGATCTTACAAGTTGTGGTCTTCGTCTCTCCGCCATAACAAAACAAAGTTTTTCTTCAATAAGGAAGCACACAAAGGAAAGCAATGACAACTTTGACAAGGAAGAATTCAAATTCCTCATTTTGAAAAAATAGCTAAAATTGTTGACTACATCAAAACTCAAAAGGTGTGTGAGACTTTATCTTACTCTGAGTAGTTCAGTTTCTGTTGTTTTGTTCACAGAAGCTTTTTTATGTCACATCAAAAGGTTTGAGTTTAATTAATTTTTGTATTTTTCAGTATTCTGTGTAACTGCAATGAAGTGTTGCTGCATTCCTTCCTGTCCAAAGCCAACTAGTTCGGCTTGTCATGACATTCCATCTGATGTTCAAAGAAGAGAACAGTGGCTGACTAGCATCAATAGTGATCACCTTGTTCTAACAATAACTGATCAAGATATTCTTTCCATTTGCTCTCTTCATTTTAAACAGAGTGATTACATATACCTTTTCTCCGATGATCAATCTAAAAGAAAAATAAGGGAAGATGCTGTGCCATCTGTCTTTCCATGGACTGGTGATTGGGACAGCAATTGCACAGCAGAGATGGAGGTTGCTGAACTGTACGGGGAATGTTCACAACAAGCTGATTGTCCCGAAACAATTGCAACCACAGGCCTACCAGAAGGGGAGGCAGTTCAGTTGGGAAATGTTGAGTCACTTGGAATTACTACTCCTCGAATTTCCACTGACGATGATGCTTGCAAGGAAAATCCATCTGCCCCCAGTGACTTGAATAACAGGTATTCCTGTTCCTTTTTCATGTTTTCTCTTACAACATATTTAATCTATTTCTTTATAGTGAGACTGATACAGGAAGACTGAAAAACTTGCGTGCGACCTCTATACCATCAGCTTCATTCAGCCACGTCATGCAGCTTTCGGCATCCACATCCAATACTACTTCACGTGTCAAGTCATCGGACGACGAGGATATCAAGATTTTCAACATCCTGCCCGAAAAATTTCAGTATAGCTGTACAGAATGTGAGTTCAAAAGCCCAAACATAATTTCTCTCAAGGATCACAGAATGAAAAGTCATCCCTATGAAAGTCGATCTGAACCCACAAGCGCGAACCCAACAGTTAATTCTTTCCTTGGGCTCAGTATGTGCGAAACTCCTACTCGAAAAAGTCGTGGCTCGCCTATTTCATCATCTTCATCTGGATCTCAATATCTAGACAAATCTGGAAGACGACGTACTATTTATTCTTGTACGCAATGTTCATATACGAGCAAAGACAATTATGAAGCTCTGAAAGCTCACATAAAGAAAAAGCACTCGCCAAGTGCCTCCAATACCGCTGATCGCTCTAAAAGTAATCGTCTGTCACCTTCATCCGCATCGTCCTCAACTTTGGATTGTCCACATCCTCCGAAGAGGGCTGTTCGAAAATGGTATCATTGCTCAGAGTGCGCATTTCGAACGCCCAATGCAAAGAAATTAAAAGCGCACCTGAGAGAAAACCATCCCAATACGCCGAATTCGTTAGACAGTGAAGCCACGAAGCCGACCACTTCAAAACAAAGCGAAACGAAGACAGATGAAGTGCGCTTGGATATTGACCGTTCTGATTTGAAAAGAGGAAAGCGAAACGGGATAAATTATTATTTGTGTCCTGGAGAAAATTGCTCCGTTCGAGCGAAGGACCCGGCTTATGTTCTACGTCATTATCAGAAGAATCATTTCACACTAAAGTCGGAGAAACGAACCGATTCTGTCAAGCCAAAAGAAGAAATGGTCGAATTATCGCCGATTGCCAGTCCTCGATTAAAGACGAAAAGTACCGATGAAACCATCAACAGCGAGGAACGTGATCGATTCTTTTGCAAATTGTGCAAATTTTCCACTCTGAAGAAACCGAATCTTAGGCTACACGAAATGAAACATGGAAATAATGCTGCATATCAATGTAAAATGTGCTCGTACTCGGTCGCCGGCAGCCGTCAGCTCGCCTTCCACATAACCAACCATCATCAAGAAGGCTTCCCTTGCAGCTTATGTGATTTCAGAGCCGAATCCTGGAATTCAAAAAAGAGACATGAGGCAACTGTTCATAAAGTATCTACAACTGTCAAGATTCGGACTAGTGCTTCAGAGGAGCCATCCGACTTGGATCATGATTTAGAATATGCGTGTTCTCATTGTTCTTATAAAACCCCTTCTCGAGAACGTTTTCTTGCTCATGAGGTATTTCACTCACTTTTAAGCCTATGCAAAATACTTGATACTAATGATCTCTATTTGTAGAAAACACACTTGCCTGACGTCGAAGAATCATCGACCGAGGAGTTATCAGTTGAGAGTGACCGCAAGGTAACGAGGGCACTAACCTCGATTAAAAAGGTTGAATTCATTGCTCTGCGTTATGATTGAAATTTGATTGCAAATAATATATGATATGTTTCTCCCTAGTTGAAAAGAAAACGTGACGAACCGGAAGAATCCATTAGCAGCGGTGGGACAGTCAAACTGATCGAACGACTCGTCTATCAGTGTCCTCTTTGCAGTTATTGGGCTCGAACCGTGACAAATTTTCACCAACACTTTATAGCACACGAGAAAACTCCAGCGTTCAAATGTTCCGAATGCGATTATAGCGATCGTTACCGCAGAAATGTGACGAGACACATTACGAATAGTCCAAAGGCAACGCACAAATCCGCTTGCTGGGTTTTGATTAAATCTGTTCCAGAAAATCAATATCCCGAGTACCTCAAGACAGCCAATGTACCTGAATGTAGTTATTCGGGAAAATCTCTGACTCCCACTAACGGAATTTCAAATGGTAAAACGTTCGAAACAAAATCTTCAGATTCCAGCGAAAATCGATCAAGGACTGCAAGCGAATCATTCCCTGAAGGCAGTTCAGATGACGAATCTCATGAATGGATTCCATCATCGCCATCTATCATGAAACACATCGACTCCTCTTCCCCGAGTTGTGTGGCTACTCCAGATGAGTCATCGGAATATGAAGAAAAGCCAACTTCACTTTGTTCGCCGACGTCCGAGTCAAAACACTCTTCCGAGAGTACTGCGTCGTCTGATGCATTCAATAGTAAAATATTTTACCTTCTATTTGTTTATTTTTTTCTCGTTTTTTAAATAATTGTTTTGATCCATATTAGGTAGAATAGTTCTCAGAAGTTCTTCGAAAAAGAATAATAGTCCTCGTCGAAAGAGATTACGAATCGACTCGAATGAGTCTGGCGAAGCCAGCAATGAACCACTGCCTAGGAATAAAATGAAAGCTCTTCCTGCTCCTCCTTTGAAAAGTAAATACAGTTGGTCAAAATGTATTAGAGATGTCATTATTAATCTTTCATTTTGACAGACGCAGAACGCAAGAATGGCATACTAAGCATCGTTGATCAAAAGCTAGAAATCAAGATGAAGTTGAAGATTCCATCTAGCTTTCCCAAGGGTCCGTTTCCTGCATTAGAAGAGGCTTTGGCGAAACGTCAAAAGGATGAACGGAAGATTTCAGAAATGCGACAGAAAATCAATAGGATGCGGGCAAAACAGGAGAAAACGAAAGAAAGGGATGAACTCAGTCAGTCGGACTTATTGAAACTGAAGGAAAGAAAGGGTGTTGTTATCAAGCTAATAACGAAACTTAACGGTAAAAAAATTGAAGCCGAGCTACAAGTTCGAACTCAACAATGCCGAGAGCTCAAATTAAGCCTTGACATGTATGATCCTGAGCAGCAAGAAACGAGTAAAAACACAGAGGAATTGGCTGAAATTAAGAAACTTGTCTCTGAATTAGAAGATAAACTTGCATTGATCAGCAAAGAAATTGCGAATCTGCAAGAAGAAAATGAAGACCTCGACCGCCAAATCAAAGATACCGAAGAATCTCATGCTGGAGCCGCTCAACTCTTTGAAATTCTACAAAGTGAACTGTCCGAAAAGGAATCAGAATTGACTTCTTTTGAACAAGAACTGACAGAGTCGGATGCTCGAATTGCGGAATTGGTGAACAAGGAACGAAAGGAAATCACAGCTCTCACTGAAATTTGCGAAGATGAATTGAAAAAGGCTTACATGAGAGGTTTATCAGAAATTCGCGATAGAGAGCAAGAGTTGCTCAATGCCTTGGAACAATTTGTCAAGGAAAAAAATAATGATTCTCTGAATATTGATGAAAGCGTTTAATATTGATACACAAAACTTGTGATTAAGAATTTCTGGGTGATTCTGAAAATTTCTGAGATAAACTCCATTTGCATTTCTTACTGATCATTCAAATTGATTCTTCTCCAAGTTTTCAGTTATATGTGTAAGTGATGTCGGTATTTAAATATTGCGCTTCGATTATTGCTATCTTTACTTTCTGACAAGGAAACGTTTAATATGTTGTCTTGTTATTATTTTGAACTGAGCGACTGTGTGGTGTTAACAAGACAGCAATTTCCAAGGGTTTTATTTGCCTCGAATGCAATAAACTGAATCAAATTCCTTTCTTCCTTTCCTTGCATATTTTTTTTTTTTTTTCACAAAGTTTTACTTGTACTCACTTCTGCGCCGTCTTCATAGTTGAGTAATCCCAAAGGATGGGCTTACGTCAAACTAATTGCAAAAGGCAATCTTTCTGGGAAATATTTATGTAAGTCCTACTTGATTAATAATATTTAAAATTGATTTTTTGGAAAACTCATAATAAAACACGTAAAACGAAAAATCCATCAATCTTTGTTTTTTCTGACCTCTAAGACTGCTAAAGAGAATTTGACCCAAAAGTCAAAACTATGCCAACTATGCCCTCATTTCATTGGGGGGACCGCTTGGGGGGCCCAGAACGTTCTAGTCGAGGATCATGTTTCCTCAAAACTGGCATCTTTATTTTACTTTCCCGCCCACAGCCGTAATGTTGTTGTTGTAGCAGTCGAAAACTTGGTAATTTAAGAAACAGGCAAACAGCATTTGAACTCAATCTCGTGGGAAACAGAGCGTATTCACGGCGCGACAAAGAACAAACGTTTGGGTGCAGCTGCAGTGAAGAGTAAAAGAGTGAAAACTCGCCTTAATTTCCTCACACCTCTTTGGTTCGTTCAACCTTATAAGTGGAATCCCTTCAACATGTTCTCTTTGAAAGTGCCAGAAATTGATTATCAAATAAGGTAATAATTTATAAATTAAGAATGAAAGTTAGATATAGAACTAATAGATCTGTCTTTTAGAAAAGATGAAATTTTTAGACTTTTTCTGAAATGACACAACATTTTTTTTCTTTCTCACACAGACGTATTTATTCTTTTTTACAAAAATTAATTGCATTAAATTTGAGAAACTGTTTAGGAAATACTTAAGTTTCTTTGAAACTATTTACTATTGTAGTAATTCAATTGTAGCCAAAATGTCATGCACAGTAGGTCTGTGTGCTTGAATGAAATAGCTTACACGAAGCATTCACTCACAGTTATTACTTAGTGTGACAATAATGGATTCTGTAATTTTATGATTTGCTACAGATGTTTGTTGCATTCTTGGTTCTTCTAAATATTCAAAAAATCTAATTGACAACTTGAAATATAGCTTACATCATGTCTGGTGCTGAACATCTAGAACTGTCAAATAATAAGGAAACAACTAAAGAAAAAACTAATCGGAATTTGTTGGCAGCGAGGCGACGCCAGCAAAGAATGAGGAATTTGAATATGACCTACACGAAAACTCGTAAAAGAAGGGTGAGTTTTTTTAAGCGTTAAAGTGTTTATTATTTTTAATTTAAATTGTATTTTAATTAATGTGTAGAAGCTATCTATGAACCCTGGGAGTAATAATGCAGTGGCCAACGCATTACCGAAAGCGGAATCATCATCTCTGTCAGTAGAATCGGTGATGGTCTATCGATGTCCATATTGTACCTTCTGGCATCGAACACTGGATGGGTTTCACGCTCACATATCGAAGAAACACGCAAATAACACTCGATTGTATCAGTGTACGTACTGTCACTTAACATCGGATTCTCGCGACGAAATTTTTGGTCACATCAACCAACTCGAGGAGGCAGACAGTGTGCACAAAAGAGCCACTTGTCTCATCCTTTCAAAAAATCTTATCGAACGATACGCTGCTTATCTCAAAACAACAGAGGTGCCCTCATCTGCTAATTATGGGAAACTTCCCAAAAATTCTGATGAAGCCAACCAAACGGATAAAAACAAGAATGTTGTTACACAGCCGAACATTACGAAACTCTCTCAAGAAGAAACCAATTCTTCATCCATCCAAGACGAAGATGATATTTTATTTTTTCCGGATAGTCCTATCTCGGCCTTTCCCGATACCTTGATTTCAACCCCCTTCTCTGACGGTAGCGTAATGAATTCGTCTAAAGCTCAATCTTTTATTAGTAAAAAGTTACTTAAATGGAATTCGTCTGTTAGTTTTAACTAATATTTATTTTTGTTTTTTCTTATATTTTCGGCTTTAGTTCGTTTGGAGAAAGAAGACCCTCTGGAATCGAATTCAAAGAAAAAACAGAAATATGAACACATGAACAATAATGTATTAATCTCGAGCAAACAAAGAGAAACGGAGAATAATTTGAGTACCCTTTTTGGGATTCAACCTATGGAAATCGAATCTAAAGTAAATCTACTTCGACCTATGAGTAGAAATAAAAGAAAACTATCAGATCAACACCCGCAAAGCGGAAATAGCTCATCGGCGAACTTTTACATGGGCGACAGTGGAACTGATGATTCAGATGCATGCATACCAACTTCGTCCTCTGAATATTCTGACTGGTTAACCGACCGAGGAACTGCTTTGGAGCCTCCCAAAAATATAAAAAGAAAGGTGTCAAAGCCTAGATCAGGTGGTTGGATGGGGGCAACCCAGAAGATATTTCGTCCTGCGCCGTGTTCAGTTGTTCCACGCCGACTGCCTTTCTATCCCCAGATGGGTGACGAAGTTGTTTACTTCAGACAAGGTGAGATTTTGTTTTGCGTGTGGTTTTATCAGATTGCGGTATAACTTAATTTTCATTTTAGGCCACGAGCTTTACTTGGATGCTGTCAAACAAAAGAAACTCTACAAAATAAATCAAAGTTCGCTTCCTTGGCACAACAAACTCATTCGTGAACAAGAATTGGTTAAAATCATTTCTATAAATTATGAAATTAAAACTCCAATAAGGCTTTATTGCTTGAAGGTATTTAATTCTATTGGTTTAAAAATGTCTATGTAATTTACTCTTTTTTTATTGACAGCTCGGACTGATGGATCCGACCACCAAATTGCTAACTGGTGAAACGTTCAGCCTGAAATATCATGATGTTGAAGGAGTGTTGGATTTCCTTGTACTTCAGCAGGATTTCGATTTGGCTATTCTACGCACCTGGCAGCCAGGTGACTGCTTCCGAAGTCTCATAAATGACGGTTATGGAGAGCAAATGTGGTGGGAAGGTCACATAGAGGCATGTGAACCATTCAGCGATCAGTACCCAAATTCTCAATTTCTCTGTTATCGAGTCAGGTTCGTCCCCAATTAATTTTAAGTAAATCATTGGTTATAATTTCGCTGTTTGTACAGATGGAGCAATAATGAAGTTGATCGTGCTAGTCCATGGGATTTGGAAAGAGTTGATTTAGAAAGAAGGCCTTCTAGGCCTTGGGCAAAGGTTCCTGCGCTTCCGACTGAGATTGCGAGCTTATTGTACAAACCGCATGCCGAAGATTGGCCTCCAGTGGGTGATCGGGACTCGGAATGTGACCGAATTTCTTCTGGTTTCAGCAAAGTCATGGATATGTACGTTGCAAAACATTTTGCGACCCCCGTTAACCTTGACCTGTACCCGACTTACGCTTCCATGGTGAAATATCCGATGGATCTCTCGACTATTAAAGCAAGATTGGAAAACCGCTTCTACCGACGTGTGACATCCGTCCAGTACGATGTGCGTCGCATCCACATTAACGCATACAAATTCAATCTCCCCACATCAGATATAGTTCGAAACGCTTCCATCATTTCGGACTTGTGCTTAGAGATTATTGGCAATCGTGATTCTGATGACGTCAAAGCAATGTGCCGTGAAATTAAAGAAAAGTACAGAATTCTGGATGAAGAGGAGGAAAAGGCTGCGGAACGCAGCAAGAAAGCAGAACCAAGTAAATCGTTAGATAACATCAATAAGGTAACTTCTACCACCTGTTTGAATAACGGACGCCCGTAATAATTATTGTACCATTACAGAATCGGATTGCTACTCCAGCCTTAACTTTCGCTACAAATTGGAGGCAGAAATGTGATGATTTAATTAAAATGTTGAATCGGTTAGAAGGTGCTGCATGGTGCCGAGCGCTTCTCAGCATTCCGGAAGTACCAACTAGTTCCCAAGTCGTCGATCTTCAAATGGATTTTCAAACAGTGCGCGAAAAGCTTCGGCTGAACAACTATTTGACACCGATGGGTTTCGCGAAAGACGTCCGTTTTATCTTGGACAATTCCAGGGATTCCTACAGCGATAAGGAATCACCCAATTTGGCTAAGATTGTGCGATTGTCAGATGTATTTGAAGAACACTATAGCAAGATTCTTTCTTCTTTGAAACCATCGAAAAACACAGCTAGTAAATAGTCTCATTGTTAATTTATCAACTTCTTGCTCATGTCGCTGTTCTTACGCAGGGAAATCCATGAATTCCAGTTCCAAAGACGATATGTCGAGGAAGGGAAAATCTCTAGCTCCGACTAGCTCAGCAAATGAATTTTCTAAAGGTCTCGAAAATTCCAAAGTAATTCCAAGCAAGAGGGAAGACCAGGTATTTATTTTTTATTATTTGTTTGCGTTGTTTTCATGTCAATTATAATTTTTTTATTTTGTTAGATTGCTAGTAAGCCAAGCTCCTCATTTGTACCTGGACATGAACAACTTTGTGTCCATATTCCCGCCCTGGATAATATCGTCAATCTCAATGTGGAAATTCCCGACACTATTCCTACCGACTCGTTTGCCATAAGTATTCTACACGATAAAGGATTCCTACAGAATACGACACCGTTACTGAATGAAAAGGAGCAATTGAATGTCGACATTGAAAATGGATTCCGTAACTTGAAGTTGATTGATGCTGAACTGAAGAAAGACATGCAGTTATTGTCGGAACAGCAGCACAAAATCGACGCACAATATGGCAAATTATTTCAACGCCGTGAAGCAACAGACAACCCTGACGGCGAATCATCCTCCCCAATACTTCAATTGACGTCCTTAACAGATCTTGGAGAAAAGATTCGTGGTCAGCTGTTGGTTTGTAAAAAAGAAAGATTAACTCAAGAGCTGAGATGGAGAGAACAGCAAGCAACTTTATTGAAACTGGAACTCCAACTGAATTCTCTTGACCCCAATGAAAACGCGCTAGAATTCAAAACTGTGGGGAAAGTCCTAGTCGAGACAAGAAATCAAGAAAAGCAATCGGAAAACAGATTGAATTCGATTAAAGCTGAAATCGAATCGTTAGAACGGGAGCAACAAAATTTGGGTTGCCAAATCTCTGATGTGAATGCCATGCATGACAAATTGGCTGGAATGAAAGCTATCAAGGCATCAATGGAAACTCAGATATTAATGAAGAAATCAAAGAAAAATGATATTATTAGCGATCTTAACAAATGGATAAGCGCATGGAAGGAGATGGAGATGAAAATAATCGATGTCCTTTATCAAGAAGCTGTTGGAGACATAGAAAAGATGGCGAATGAAAGATTCAGTAAATTAGAGCAGGTTGTCAAGTGTGCGCTGAAACCAAACGGCGCAACATCGACGCAGCTGCCAAGTTAACTCGATGAAACATTTTATACTATTCAAAGCACCATACAATTGTGATCCTACATCGAGATTAATATTCCTTTCAAATTGACTGAATGAATCTGCTTGCCTTTATACTGAAATATTCTTGTCACTCAACAGTATTTTATTTAGATTCTTTTTGACGCTTAGCTTTCATTTTCTAATGTCTAAAAATGATATGAATTGTTTTTTGGTTAACAAAGTCTTTCTTTGGAAAACATGATCCCATGTATTGATACATTAAGATACACAGCTAATACATTTAAGTTTAAAAAAAGTAGTAGAAATTTTGCACTAACAGATACTAGGTTATAACAAAAAAGTAGAAAAAAAGACGTGCTATAAACTACTTATTGTAAATGTAACCCTTCCCTGCAGAAGAAAAATCAAAGTGATTTTTCTTTTTCTTAGAGATCAAGGTCGAAAATTAAATCATTAGTAGAAGATTCACTATTGGCGCGGCGACGATTCGTTTTGGCCCGATTCTTCTTCTTGTTCTTTTTTGTAGCAAAGTTTGGACCATGCTGTTGGACCATGCCTGGATCCGAATCTTCAACATCGATACCACTGTCGCATAAAGTGGCGGATTCCATCGCATCTGATAGCTCGACATCACATGGAATTGCGTGGTCGGATTCAGCGCTTGAGCTCATTGGCGGGTTCTCAACATTACTGCTGTGTTTCTTGGCTTTGTTGCGCGACTTGCGTTGATTTTTCTTGCGCTGGCCAAGAATACTCGAATTTGATCTAAAAATATGTACAAGAGGATAGACTTCTAGCTCCCATTTCAAAAAATCAACTGTAATAATATACCTGAAAAGTTGCTTGTGCACCACATTGCTGAACCTAACAGTTTTCTTCACTTTCTGACTCTCACCTTCTCCATCATCATCCACCTCCTCCTCTTCACACCAATCATCAAGGGCTGAATTTGATTCACCATTATTTGAAAAACTGTTACTGCAGGTTTTCAAAAAGAGTGATTAACAAGTGTTGTCAGATAATCATTCAAATTTAACACAAGAAATAAATACCTGTAGTTTTCTGCACATGATTCAGAGAGGCTTCTTAGCCTATTGTTCTGATACTTCAAAATACTTTTGTAAGAGAAGTAACATGATCCAGCCTATTCAAAAAGATGAAAATCAATATTTTACAATACATGATAATGGCCACACTCACTACACAATATTTAAAAAATTAAATTACCTCTTCATCAGTAGAATCTGAGATGCTTCTAACTTTTAATTTGATTTTCTTTTTAATGCCACTGCTTTGCTGAAAGGAATTTTTTTCTTCACAGCTATCAAGGCTGTCTTCTGAGCTATGTAATGAGTCTTTGCAATAGTCCTGGCCAGAGTCTGAAATAAGCTGGGAGGTCGTTGGGATTATTTCGCCACTACCGAATTTGGGATGAGGAATTCCATTTTTAATCAATGTGCTCATTGGGTTTGTAGTAAGTTCTGGAAAAACAATTAAGGAAAAAATTAAGAAAAAAAAATTTTGAATTTTTGAAAAAAAAAAAAATTCTGTGACACTACTACAATTAAGTTACTGCCAACAATATCATTTATGAAAAGGAAAATAAATTCTAATTCTTTATCACGAGCGGGTACAAATGGCGTGTGATAACAAGTCTGACGTGTCGTTAGGCCGGTTGAAAGAAACGACGCACATTTCATTCAAATGGTTAACATGTTTTTAAAAACTGAATTTAACTTTTGAAACGTCTAATGAAATCTCCAATGCTTCCCAAAAAGAATAAACACACGAAACAGCCAAAAATCTATTTAAATACAGCAGATTTTAAATTAAACTTGAGAGAGCTAACGTACCAGTTCACAAAGGTTTCCCAGGCGTTGGTTTGATAAAGTATCGTCCGCATTGATCGTAAAACAGGCTAACGTAACTACGCAAGATTCTCTCGCCGTGGGGTTCGGTGTTACCAACCAAACCAGTAGACAAATTAAAAAGTACACAATGACACTATAATCAGAAGAAAAATTATATTTTTGTGATGTTCATGCATACATTTTGAATTAAGGAAACGAAAAATAATAAATTTGCTGAAATTCCAATATTATGTTTTGCAGTTTGGTCAAAGATCTAAAAGATGGCTCTGTGTGCAGTCGTCTGCTCTTTGTTGCCATGCTTATTCACTGTACGTAAATCAAAACAACACGAATTCAAGTTTGAAATTTCTGAAGCACTCTTTTCTTTTGTCGTTATTTACTGAGGTATATGTTGGCAAAATACCATTGAAGAGAATAATAATTGTTTAACATAAAAGTTGTTTTTGATATTTCAAATCTATGTAGCCAAAACAATAATTTATTGACTTTTTTCAGTGGAAATCGGTGCCGAGCGGTATTAAATGACAAAAACCTTGCTGGATTGTGTTTTCCCGATACGAAATCCGCAATCCCCTGCTGTGACCTACCACGATGGAGAATGTTCTATCACATTGCTGTATGGAGATTTATCAGATGATGTGCAGCAGATTTCCAAAGCGCTCCTTCCGATCTGCTATGAAAATTGTGTTGTTGTCTTTGCCATTCAACAACTTCATCACCTAATCCCTTCCTTGATATTAGGGTAAACATATCCAACAGCTAAAAAAGTGATAATTGTATTTATTTTACTTACTCGTTGTTAGGGTATTAAAATCAAAGGCTTCCTTCATGTACCTAGATCCAGATTTCCCACTTTTAAAGCAAGAAGAAGTAGTGAAAAGAAGTAAAGCTTCAGTCATTATATCTGATTCTTCAAAGGCTTTTTCTGGGTGGAAGCTCACTACCAGAGTAAGAGTGTTTGGTGCAAATGAGCTGCATATATTCCAGGAGTGCCTACCTTCAAGTTTAGTAAATTTCCCATTACCTGAGGAGTGGAATATTGCTTACTTGATTCATACATCAGGCAGCACAGGAACACCAAAAGTAGTTCGCGTTCCTCACACTTGTTTACTACCCAACATCCTTGACCTTAGGTAATTTTTTTTTAAATACTCATCACCAGAACAGAAAATATTTTCCGTGTTTATTTTTAGAAAAATTTTCAATATTCATCAAACGGACGTTATTTTTATCGCTTCACCGTTCACATTTGATCCGAGCATTGTTGATCTATTCCTAACGTTTTCAACCGGCGCTAGAATGGTCCTTGTAAAACCTTCGATCAAAGCCATTCCATCAAAACTTGCCGAAATCATTCGCAAAGAAGGTGTGACTTTTCTTCAAGCTACACCATCTTTTTTATTGCAATTTGGACCACAGCTGTCGAAAACCCATTTGCTGTATCCGTCCTCGCCTCTGCGAATCATTGTGCTTGGCGGAGAGGCATTTCCAGCACTCAAGACCCTTTCAGAATTTAGTTCGCCGGGCCATTCTACCGTCTTTTACAATATCTACGGCATTACAGAAGTTTCCTGCTGGGCCACTTTATCCAAGATAAAGTCGAATGAAATTCAAGTTGATTTGGGGCATGCTTTGGGCGAAACGGATCTCCGCGTAATAAATGAAGACGAAGAAGAGATACACCGAGATCAAGGAGGCGAAGGTTATTTATGGCTGGGAGGACGGAGAATTTGCCTTTTAGACGACGAGACACCAGATTCAATTAAGAAGCCCGTCTTCCGACCAACGGGTGATCGCGTTGAGTTTCTCAACGGGAAACTGTATTACAGGGGACGGAAGGATGAAACAGTGAAGCGAATGGGAAAGCGGTTGAACCTTCACTCCGTTGAAATATTAGCTCTATCATCCGGTCTAGTGCAGCAATGTTGCGCGTTACTTGATTCTAACCGGCTGCTAGTTCTCGTTTGCAACGGAATTTCCGTCGTCGATCACTTGCTGCAATTTTTCCAGGAGAACGCTGCGGCCGTCGAACAACCAGATGTCATTCGAATTCTTGATTCACTTCCCATGTCGAAGCATGGTAAAATAGATCGCAAAAAATTGCTCCAATTAATTCAAACTACACCAAAACATGACGGAAAATTGAACTGGGAGACCATTCTTGATAATGAATGGAGGAATGCTACTGGCCAAACTGCCACCGATGAGTCCAACTTCATCTTAAGCGGAGGAAATTCGCTGTCTGCGCTCAGACTAGTCAACCAAATTCAAGAGGAAACGTCTCGATCACTTCCGCTGCTCACCGACATTCTACTGAATCAAAACTGGAAAGAAACAGTTGATTATATTCGGAAGGAGTCGTTAAATGGCCCCATTAGCTCACTTCAAAATCAATCTAAAGTTGAAATTTTTCAACGAAGTCAAACATCGTCTAAAGTCACGGACGTGGTATCAAAAGCCTCAACACTTAGGCTGAAACAAATTTGGAAATTCAATTTAAAGAAATGTATAGACGCTTCTCCTCTTGTCATTCGAAGGTAAATAATAAATTGCCCAAATTATTTGTTAATCCTAAAATATTCTCTTTTAAAATAGGACTGAGGGTGATGCAGTATTTATCGGTTCTCACTCGCATCGTTTCTCCGCCGTTAAACTGGATAGTGGACAGGAGATTTGGACAACTGAACTACCTGAGCGGATCGAATCTTCTGCTAGCTGTGACATGAATGGTGTGAACATTTTTGTCGGTTGCTACGATGGCAACCTCTACTGCCTGGACGCATTGACTGGACGAATTTGTTGGCATTATTCCACCGGCGATGCTATTAAATCTAGTCCAGTTTGCACTGGCCCAAGTGTTATATTCGGCTCCCATGACCGGACTCTTTATTCTTTATCCGTTGCCCGTGGAGAGCTGTTGTGGAGGAAAACCATTTCTGAAGGCAGTTTGTTTGCCTCCGTGGCTTGGGATGGAAATAATCGCATTCTTTCCGCTGCTTTGGATGGAACTTGCTCTGCGCTTAGTGTCACTTCCGGTCAACTGTTATGGACGATTAAGCTGTCTACCCCCATTTTTTCTAGTCCTGTCTGGTTTTCAAAATCTGAGCGCTGCTTGTTAGCCAGTGTTGATGGATTCATAAATTGTTGCTCAGCAGATACGGGTGACATTGTTTGGCGTTACCAAGCGGCTGGACCCATCTTTTCGACCCCAACTGTTGCAGACAAGCGGATCATTTTTGGCTCACACGATCATTTTCTTTATTGTCTCGACGAAGAAAGTGGTCAACAGCTATGGCGTGCGGAATTTACTAATCCCATTTACTCTTCGCCCTTTGCAACGTCTTTAATTATCTGCAGCGACACTGCTGGCCACTTGAGAGTTATGGAACTTGATAGTGGTCGATCGCTAGCTCAAACTCGTTTAGATGGGGAAGTTTTTTCCTCACCTGTCATGGTCGATCAACTGGTGGTCGTCGGTTGTCGAGACAACAATCTCTACTGCTTTGAATTAGTTAATAATTGTATGTAAATTTAATCACCTCTCAAACCCACGATTTATTCAATAAAGCAAAAGTTAAACACTCATACAATTTCCAACTGTACTATGCATGGTAAAGCAAGACAAAATAATCCATCATATAAAGACCAATCCCCCCAATCTCGTTGTTTTGATTGAAAATGTTACACTCCCGACGCACTGCTCGGTATCGCCCTGTAGGGATTGACGCCCGGCGGCGAAGGATTTTCAGACATTTGAGGAGGCGGAGGTAATACTGCTGCCGACAATACAGGAGGGGCGGGAGCGACTCCTTGAAGAGCAGACTGAGGCAAAGAGCAGCTGACTGTTATAGGGGGCATGCCTGGGAGCGAGATGGGCGTTGTTAAAGGTGGCAGACTAGGCATGCCTGGTATATTTGGCGGGGCTGGAGCAGGCATAGTAACGCCTGTGAAAATAGGTGGGGGGAGCTCAGCCAAGTCTGTTGAAGCGTTTGTTGGAACGATGAAATCTTCATTCGTAGTAGAGGGTGGACCAAAGATAGCCTAGATTTTTATTAATAAAACATTAAACAAATCACACACAATGATTTTTAAGAATGAACTTACTTGTAAAGTGGTAGCCGATGAAGTTGGCAAAGTCGGAATAGTGGGAATAGCTCCAAGTTCCAATGGATTGGGATTCGATTGCGCAGTGGCGTTTTCCTCGCTAGCTTGCTCTGATAGGAGCGGTGTCTTCTCGGCAGTACGGGGATCGGCGTTACCCGTCCGCAGGGGAATACGATGCAAATAACCATAACCAATTCCACATCCCAGGCTATAAATAATATAATCTTGTTAGTCAAAATATGACTTTGAAATTACAGTAAACTGGTTTACAAATTTACCTGCCCTCTCCTCCCCATTGAGAGTTTGGTGTGATGGTCACTTCACGGCATGAATCACTCTCTGTGTTGTAGACATACAGCTTCAACTGTCTATTTTCATGGGCCTCCACTAATGTAAAAAGATCTTCACTTTCATGCAGCACAGAATCAGCACCAATGATGTAGTCAGAATGGGCTTGCAGGCAAGCTTGCTGGGCAGGAGAATTTGGTTGCACATCCTGTAAAAACAACACATTTTAGTTACCTCTTCTTTTTATAATAATTTGACATTTCATACCAGGATATGCCAGACATTCTCGTTGGCACCTTCAAAAGAACAAAACCGAATGGAGACACCCAAAAGGCCTGAACCACCCCACATTTGACTTGGGATGATGCCAAGCTGTCGTACAGTCTGGGTTTTTGAACTGTACACTGTTAATTTAACTTCTCGTTCAACATTTAACTTGAGAAGGTCTTTAAGCGTTTCATTGTCTTGATCCTTCAAACATTTAAGAAAAAAACACATTAATTAGGTTAGTTTGTTGGAAACAAAACAAAAAAAAAGAGGTTCATTTATACCAGCCGAGTGCTTCCAATAGCTACAATGAAATCAAAGAAAGATTCAAGTCCGGCTCGCTGTCCCGGCGATCCATCTTGCACCTATGGAATGACACATCATCGATTTGGTTTCGCCTTCATATTTAAATATTTTTAATTAATAATAATTGTTATTACCCTTAGAACGTGATATCCTTCAGTACCTCCACCCGGAATCTGTAAACTTTGAGAGCCACCCATTGCGTGCGCAACACAGAAAAAGTTATATTAAAAGTTTTGTCGTGGTTTTTTGTCTTGTCGAAAACTCGAAACAGAATAATTCTCGGACTTCAAGGGACGTGACGTGTTGTTTAGCCTGAGGTCACATCAATGAGTGCGTTCGTAAACGAGTGGCGCGCGGGCGCAATATTGGTCTGCTAAAAAACAAGAAAGTAAAGAACGAAGAAAGGAGACTCAAAGGAGGTGTCTTTCTCGTCGCTGTCTCGTTGAGTTGCGAGTTCAATGTCTTATTGTTTTCAGCGAAAAGAAAATCTGAATTAGTTTTCCGCCCCTTTCGTCTCAGTCTTTAACATTTCTCGGCAAACTGGGTTCATTCAGTACCTAATTTCGCACGAAACTATGCCTTTCAAGTGAGTGTGTAGAGGTGGGAGGTATCACATTGCGACTTTCGCCAAAATTACTGCCTGCATTAGGTTTCTTTTCACCAGTTTGAACTTGAAATTGTGCAAGAGTTAAAATGAAGAAAAGTTCAAACATATCTGTGCAGCTTTTGTCCAGTCAATACTCAGGCAGAGGCCCATGCAATATTACACAGGTAGGCCTATATCAATTCATGACCGTTAAAATCTTTGTACTCAATACCTTGTTATTTGTAGGTCCATGCTGAAGTTCTTGCACGATATCCTGGGTTAGTGTCTCAAGTAGCCCCAGTAATGAAAATTTTACAGGCGTGTATTCACAATGGTCCTCCACATCCTGAAGACCTTACCAAATTGCTTGATGTGAGTTGATTTATTTAAATGTTCCAACACAATGAAAATTTCTTTAAACTAATTTTAAAAATATTTTATTATTTTCTGGAAGAAATTCCATGGTCAACTCAAGCCTTCAGTGACTTTAGAAGCTGCCCTTAATGAAAGAACTGAAAACCAGCAAAACGATCAGCTGGCCATTGTTTTCAACAAAGAAGGAGGAATGGACCTGCTGATTACTCTGATCCTTTCTTATGTACCATATGATTCCCTTTCCAAAGCAAAATTTGGGTAATGTGTCACTCATTTAAAGTCTAAAATTTTCTGGAAGTTCATGAAATATTAACAAAAGAATTGTTATGGTTTAACCACAGGATGGAGATCATACATAGGACAAGAAGAAATGCGGACGCTATGCGAATTCAGAAGATGTGCCTAGTGATTTTGCGACAGTTGTCCATCCTCGATCCCGATTGCAGTCTCGCTCTATCTACCTGTGACCCCCTTTTAGCACATTGCTTCCGCTTACTGAAATCTACTACATTGACGGAGACGGCATGCGATCTCATTGAACACCTTCTCTTATCTAGAAACGAATTAGTCCAGTTGGACGGTTTCAGTAAGAATTCTTGATCATTGGTAACAAACTACGTTTCTGAGTTTTAATCAATTTGTTTTCCTTTTCAGAGAGACTCAGTGATGTTTTACAGCAACTGGACGATGAAACTTTGTCTCAGACATACCGTGTCCTCTCCTTAGCCGTATCTGACGTCGACGAATGTGAAAATAGGGCCTCTCGTAAGATATTTTAAATCCAACCATTTATCTAGAGGCAGTCTTTAATTTTTATCACAATAATTCTGAATAGTTTTGGCCCAGCGACGACAAAAGCTTAACACACGCATAAACGAAATGACGGTGTCCAGTTTAAATCGAGACTTTGTTGTTGCCATACCTGGTCTTTTGGGGAAAGTCCTTAATTACGCTTGCAGTCTGCCTTGTAAGAATTACTTGTTAGTGTTTGTTTTTTAACAGAATTTAATAATTAAAAACCTTTTTTTTTTTAAAGTCGTTCCACGTTATCCCCTTCCCAGCACCGAAAACGAACAATGGATGGCTTGGATTGATGAGAACCTATCACACAACAGTCACAGTTTCGATACTGTAGGTGGATTCCTTCAAGGTAGTTTAAAAGTTAAATGAACCTTAAATGCTGATGAATGTTTAAACTATCCCCTTATTTATTTAGCTGTATTGGAGGACGTGTTTAGAGATGAGCTTGAAATGAGCTCTCAAGTAAATATGGATACAGAAAGCTACGTGGCGGATGCTTTGGAACTGCCGTCCCAATTGACACGACGAGTTGATGCTCTATACTTGCTAAGTTTGCTTCTAACGGGCAGTCAGCGAGGCAAAGTGCAAGAAATTTTGGCTAAATTAGGCATTGGTCCACTTCTGTCTGCGTTATTTGAGCAATTTCTTTGGAAGTTAGTATTTTGTGACAGTTTTTTTTTTTTTTTAATATCTCAAGGTTAACCCATATTTTCTATCATTCTATCAATAGGCCGTCAACAACTAGACATACAACTGATCACGCCAATCAGTGCAATTGCAGCCCAGTAAGTTAAATCATTAATATTTTCTTTACAATTTCAAGTTATGCAATTATTTTTGTCTTCATCACAGGAAATGATTCTTAAGATCCAGTTACTTAGATTGGTACACAACTTCTGTTCACATAGCACTTACAAACATGTGCTACTCTCGTATGGCGAAATGGATGAGCTCAAACAGCTTTACGGCGAATTTGAAAGTTCGATGGTTCCCAGTTCCACGAGTAGTACCAGTTCTTCATCATCATCAGCTTCCACTTCTTCCGGAATAGGCGTTGCGTCCAGCATGGCCAGTTTACCTTATTGCACAGGAGGCTCGGGTCTACTGTCTAAAATAATCCGAGTTTTGAAAAACGTGCCCACCTCCTCGATTTTCAGGTGTGTTTTAGTATCATTGAAAGTATTACGAATTCGGCTAATGTCAGTTTTATTCCGATTAGATTTTGGCTTTGTCGGGCTGTTGAGAGCTGGTTGCGCAGCAGCAGTCAGTACGGGGTAGCTGATCAGCTGTTTGTGATTAACCGTGGTCTGTTGCAGCACATTGTCCACGTTTTGCTGGAAAGCGAGTCCGCTGTTGAACCTTCCGTTGTTGTTGGTGGTGTGGCTGGAATTGCCCGTAATAACGGATCTCTCGCTACGGGTCCACCACGTGAAGTGGCCCAGAGTAGCTTTGACCTTCTCGGAGAAATGATCCGGTTTAACATGGAAGCTTGCCGACAGCTGGATATACTGTTACCAAACGAAGCTAAAGTAAGAACCCAAATTTGGTGGTGTAGTTGGATCTTTAATTATGTATTTATTAAAATTTTAATTGTATCGTCATTAGGTGTCGAAATATCTGGAAGTTGTTCACGGCAATCTAATTGATTCGAACATGTTCTTGCGATCCGTTTTCTTGACGATGGATCACTGCATGGAGGGCGGCAGCGGCGGACGGTTTCAACAGGCTGCCGTTTTCTTCCCGACGTCCAAGTTCTTTTCTTGGTTCTTGCACTTACGCCGACGTGTATGCTACCTAGCCCTACTAGTCTCATCCATTTCGGTCGATACCCTGACGCTGGAGAACGTCAGCTGTCTCAACACGGCACTCATTATTCTAATGCTGGCCGCCCGCCAGGGTACGCTGGCCAATTGCCTGAAAATGCTTGCCACAGCTACGATCGAGCAGCTCCGACTAGGTAAGAATCAAACGTCAAGCCAGCCAAAGGATGATCTTTGGTCTGTTTTTAATTCCGGATTGTTATTATTATTATTATCGTCTGCAGGTCCGGCCGGGAGTGAAGTGGGTGCAAACAAGAAGCGTTGCTTGGAACCACGTCACATCTTATCGAGCTTGTTCCAGTTGTTGCGCTTTTGGCGCGTTCATTACCAGCCGGGTGATCAATCTTGCATCTCCCTGGAAAAAGGATCGGGCATCGCGTTCGAAGAGTGGATCCGCACTATTGACCTGTTGACCAACGTCGACACTACTTCGCCGTACTCGCTACTTCACTACTTGCCCGAGGATCAGTCGCGCATCGTTCAAACCTGGGACATTGAGATGGAATGTAGTTAGACAACTTAGATTCTTTAAACAATAACGCAGTGTGTGATGACGTGCCCACCCACCCCCTCGATCCTCGTCAATCTACACTGTGGCGCTTTGGCAGTGACACCTGGAAAGCGTTGTTACTTTCTCATGTATTTCGCCGTCGTGTGTCCGTTTGTAGGAAATTCAACGTGTTATGTACATCTTCCCGTTTTGTGAATAGCTGTTCTTTGGACCGTTTCTCCCTCTCTTGTATGCGTAAAATTTTTCGTCTCTTTTGGCCTCTACCTTTGTTTGTTTTCTGACGGAAAGAAACACAAAAATACTGTGTCTCTAGGTTATCTCCATACGCGTTGATTCTCTGTACACGACACTCATTATTACTATTATTATTATTATGATTTTCGCTGTTTTCTTAGGACCTGCTCGCTCGCGCACTTTACAATATCCCCCCCCCCCCTCCCCCACTTTAACGGTGTACATATTTTCAACTCAGGTTTCGCCTCTTTTCTCGCTCTCCTTTTCTTACATCTAACTAATCTATGATTGTTTGTTATCATTCTAACACAATACATTATGGAAATACAGAAAAGTGTCGTCTTGGGACATTTTATAACATATTTTGATTCGAGTGAGGAGTAGAAATTTTGAATAGAAAACGAGTCAAACTTGGGTTCTTGTACTCGGAGTTCCCCGAATCATCGAAGCCAAAGTTCTATTGGATCAATAGATGGAGTTAAGAGCAAAGTTGCAGTAGCGAGACCGTCTAGACGTTGAACAAAGTTGCAGGATCAGCTGTTACACGTGCCGCTCGCTATTAAATGAAATCATCATTTGCATTTGGAAGTTACAAACGAAGCGTCTAGTGAGCTAAGAAACCGTTTATCGTAGTTGGAGAGTCAACCTACTAAATTACTGGCTTTTAGAATGAAACTAGAATAATAGGGAAACCAGTTGTAGGGTTTTCTCCAGTCTATTTCCAAAATTTGACAAGACACATGTGTAAAAAAAATAATAGGTTACTTGTGCATCCGGACGACATATGCAGAGCCGACAAAGAGGCTTACGTAATATCGTAACACGCGAAGCGCAGTTTGATGGTGCTTGACATCTTGTCTGGTTTTTGCACGCAAACGTGTTATACAGATTTCATCCGACATTTTTTTTACTGTTCCTGCCAGCTGCAGTCTATATTTAAACGAACAACCATTTCCAGCAATATGAATAAATTTGTATATTTGCGCTTTCAGGGCTTTTGTATTTTAATTAAAAAATACTATGAATACTAAAAACAGAGACTGATGAACTATGTCAAACAAAATCTGCAATCGTCTTCCGAAAAATGACTTTTGATATACCCCAAGCAGATGAGACCCCCATGCCCTAATTATTACCCAGCATGATACCTGACATGATAAATAAGTCTGATGAATGATGACCGCTTTTTTTGTTGTGGGGCTATTTTCTATTGAAAGCGGTTTAGCGTGTCCTCTGTCAAGGAAAGGAATTTGAGTTTTAAAAAAATGTAGGTTAAACAAAATTTTAAAGAAAAAAAATTAATTTAACTTTCTCAACATCCAGTTCCAGTCATCCGCCAATAATAAAAAAAATGGGAGGCTAATAGTTTAGTTTTATTTAAACTAATCCAGTTGTACCGGTTAATCCGTCTAGTCATTATATCACATTTGACCGTTATTTTTTTGTCTGTTTGTACTGATGTACAAGTTTATAAATAGTTTGAATCAAGCGCAAGTTTTTGTGAGTGGTGTTTTCTTCCTTAATGTATCGTTTGAGAATGAAACCTGAATTTTAATTTCATTATAACAGTACATTAGCGTCTGCCATTTGAAGAAATAAGCACTCACCTTGGCACTCACGCATTGCGTGATAGGCCGATAGTTAACAGCTGCAACAACATGCATCCAAATCAGCCCAAGGTGGACAACATTATTGGCAATTTGCCGAACGAGAAACTGATCTTCTTTAGTCTGATTCATTAAGTGCTTTTCTATATCATAAAATTTCTGATTGCACTTTGCTTAGAATACATCCGCCGTTAAGTGTCATTTAATGAGTTCATACAGCGATACGTCAGAGTCGCATTGCAAGAGTGGGTATACTGATTGTGTTCTGATTCAGTTATTTCAGAAATTGAAGCTCATGGCTCTATATGGCAGTCGTTTTTTTTAATTAAACGCTACCTATTTATAATTTATACCGATAATGATCTTGCGCAAAGTTAAAACAGGTTACACTTTTATGATTTATTAATATTAAATTGATGGTACCACGGACCCACTTCCCACACAAGAGAGGCGACACTTAATGTAGCAAAAAAATCTGGTTTGAAAATCATTTTCAAAATACGAATGTGGGGCTGACGGTGCGTGAATTTAATCCGAATATTTATGTTCCAGTAATTAATTGCAAACATAGCCTAATTTGGACTATAGTTCGAAATCCTTACTATAGCTATATCAAAAGGTGTAGAAACGTTTGTTTTCAATATTATTATTCACCCTGGGAAATACAGTATCAGGTTTTATCCAATGCGCAGGTAGACAACGCTAACGTGAGATATTAAACTAACATCCAATTAAATTCTCCATACTAGGACTGCTTTACGGTTTATAACTCCCTCCTAACACTGCAGAAGCATTAGCCTTATTGCCATGTTGGAATGCTGAGACAGTTTGAGACAAGTCAAGGTTCTCTCGTAAAACCTGTTTGGAATTCAGGATTCAGCAGCAGAAGATTTCATTCGGCCACCGTCGGCATGCCTCACCTTTCGTCTGTTGACGATCTCAAGTCCCAGCACTAAACTGTGTCACATTATATAGTGGGTCAGACAACAGCCTACCGTCCAGACACCGACTTTTTTCTCTCGATGTGAAACACACAGGAAACACAGCAATCCATTCTCATGAACGCACGCAAGAAATTGAATAATTCCGTTTCATTGAATATTCAGTAATTCCCTCGTCTCATTATTTGGGATTATGTTGCAGCTCTTCTCGTCAGTCTTTGTCGGTGAAATTTATGATTTCATCATCAGAGACTGAAGCAGCCTGCAGCCTGTTTATAGGAAAATTAATTAGCCTTTTCAAAATGCAAGACCTGACTGGGACGAACTAATTATCCTGTAGGGCACAACCATTCTTTTAATTTTGCTACGAGTCGGCTACAGAAGTCTTCCAGGAACGGTTATGAAATAAATTGCCCTTTCTTATTAGAGTAATAAGTAGTGTACATCGAGCCGCAAAGAAGGGATGGTTGCATCCATTGCGTCATTTCCCTATACCATTTTGGATGGAGTCTATATAAGGTAGTGGGTGGGACTTATTAAATAGTGGGTGGGATAAAAAAAGGCGGTAGAACAGAAGCATTGCTTACCGCATAATAACGCAAAAGTAATGACTAGTTGTACTTGTTGTTAGTGGCTCGTTACGGCTCGTTAGACAAGTATTAGGCCTACATATGCAAACAAGAAAACACTGGTCAGCAAATTCCAGTTCAACCGGATACTACATAGATTTCTATTTTATATATAGAGGCTATCGCAACTCTATATCGTCCTGATGAAGAACAGACGACACGACTTTTTTTTGTTTGTTTGTTTGCTTGCTGAGTTCTGGTATACCGTGGTTCGGTGCCCATTATTTCTTTGCATCTGATGCCTGGCTGCTTTCCAGAATGGACAGCAGATTCACATTTTGATGGTCAGCAAATAACCTGTGTGTCATTTCGAAATCTGTCTGCTGCTGCTGGACTCTTGTTGTAACATAACAAGTTTTTAACAAATTTGAGAGTCAGTAAGCCCTGGAAGATTCCATAGTTATAGTAAAACGTTACTAAAAACAGCTATGCTATCGGTATTGGCATCTAATTCTACGATAAACGCTTCAAGCGCTATATCCAACTGAAAGCCAAGGATAAGAAAACCAATAGTATTTTTTTGTCAATTAAATATTTTACTAAGAAACAAAATTACGAAACATAAGGATTGCTCCACTGAGTGCGCTAGATTGAATGGCTTATGGAAATGGAGGAATTTAATTTTTGGAGCGTGTTTGATTGGTTGCTCCACGACGTAGAAAATGTTTGGGTATTGAGGACTGTCCTCCTTTTAAAAATCAGGTATAAGATTTATTTCATATGTTAATGAAAACAATGTGTATCGTGCTGAAATCAATTACACTTTTTTTTCTTCCCAAATCGTCCCAGTGTGATGGTGTTCTACTAACGGAGGAACTGGACGTTCGACGAATGAAAACGTAGGTTACATAATAACGTAGCGCATAATATTTACTACTTGTTTCGATGCCAAGTTCGGGTAATAATTTGAATTGTTTGCTCCTTCGTAAAATTCAGTAAACTTTTAAATTCTTTTCAATAAATTGTATTAGCATATGACGGAAAACGCCTAATTGTGTCGCCCTAAAAGAAAATAAAGGGTACTTTATCTCCAGAAAATCATTCTTGAATCACGATCACGAACACGAACACTAAATGTTTTTGCACGCGGTACTTTTAAAAATAATAATTTGCGTACAAAGTTCGGCGCTTATAAGAGATATGAAAACATTTCCCTTCGCATGTAAATTGTTCTTTTTACATTTCAAAATTTTCAACCAGGAATGTTGTTCTCATCGTGTGTGTGTGTGATTCGATTTATGCCAAAAATGAGATTCAAGGATGGTCTGGCTGGTGGAAAATTCCATAGAAGTTGTTGCCAAGACCACAAGGTAAGAAGCAGTTGATGATGCCTGTTGGGAGAGAACTGACAGCCGTTTTCATCTGACATCCACTCTTCACTGTCGTTCACTGTCTCGCTACGCCCGGCCAGCGTCAATTGAAGATCGCAACGGTTTAATTTCTACACGATTTCTTTTCAATGCGTCATAATAAAAATTGCGTTACATTATCAAAACCTTAGACGCACCATCTCGGGAATTTACCAAATTTTGGGATTGCCTTGAACGTTTCCATAAAAATTGAGGAAGGATTATTAAACCAGCGAACAACTATGGATATAGCACGTATTCACCAGAAAAATTGCCCGCGGTCCCAGTGCTGCGGGAAATTTTGCAAAGAATACGGTCGTGATGTTGCGAAACGTGAGCAACTGAATTGTAAAAAAATTGGGGCATTTTTTTAGTGCGTTGAAGCCCGTATGCTGACTTATGTAGAACGTATCTATATAGATGTATACATCAGGTTAGGATTGTAGGTTAAATAAGTGGGGAAGTGATTAGATTTTCACCGTGCAAGAGTGATGTGAATCACCCAAAATCATGGAATAATATAGACTACCTTTCCATTCAGAATTTTTCATCTTTAGTTAATTAATTCACTTTTTCTCCGTTTTTCTCTTCAATTATCTTTATTATGGATCCCCTCGTATTAGGAACTGTGCCAAACCGGACTTAGCCTACACTACATTGGGCATATTAATTTACGGATTTAGCCGAAAAAGTACGTCCAAGAATTTGACTAATTTTATACTTTCGGATTGCTATAGTAGTTTTAAAAAATGAATTGAAGAATGAATTGAGGGGTGATAAAACAAAAGTTTTGTGCCAAAAATATAAGGTTCATCACCTTCATCACCCAAAAACTCTGACTTATTTCTGACAGACTGGTTTATAGTGGATTGACAAAGTACGATAAAAATAAAATCTATTTCGTAAATCCGAAGACGTAGGATATTATTTATATACCCAAGGACCTTATTTTTTTTTACTTTGACATAACTTTTCCTGTTTTAGCAGGTATGCCAGGAACTGATTCTGGTTGATGATAAACTTCCTTTGTATTTGATGGAGACAAAAACTGCGGAGTCTGAAACATCCAGTTTTTTTAAAAGTCACATTTTGCAACAACCCAATAAACGCAACTGTGTCTAATAGCCTGATGCCGGAGTTTCTCTTGAAGTAATCAGAACAAGTTCCTCGTCCGAAATGATCTTCGTTCACGATATAATACATAGAAAAAACCAGTTTTCGTACGTGAAACAAAACTCGATAGATTCAATGTAAAAAAGGGGCGTATAGAGTCCATCGTTAAAAGAACGATGTATGGATGCTAAGATTTACATCCATCTTTGAACCTGATGGCTTAAAGTTACGCAACCATTCTTATTCCTTCGGATTCCAGATGCCCAAGGTTTCTAATGCCGTCGTCGCTGGAACGGGACAGAATCGACGAGGCAGGTAAAAGGGGTATATGAAGGAAAAACAGGTCTTCCGAATCTACACCAATAAATATAAATCTAGTGAGACACGAGTCTACGACATACAGTTTTAAGAATTTCTCGTGTAAGGTTGTGTCTTTTCAGAACTTCCAGCAGCAGTTGAAAATTCAAAGTGAATCGCCATCTCCACATTGACCGAAATTCATTGTCTAAACGAAACGTGTAAAGGCTTATTGCCTTAAGTGATGAGCCTATACTATATATAAAATTTAACTATTAATTGATAATAGTTTTCCGCACACGTAGTGATCCCAGAGTGATCCTGCCAAAGCAGTAGATTATCATGGCGAATAATAAGTTCGTCGTTTTCTCATCGCTAATGGTAGGTTAAATGTTTTGTCATATTCTTCACCAGAATTTGGCCTGTGCAATTGCGCATCGTTGAGTGAACTGCTGGAACTCTCATCTAGTCCTCCATCAGCACTCGAGTGGCCCAGCAAAAAGTTTTTCTGTGTATTAGCATAGTAGGCCGTTTGCCGTTTTGAAAAATAAATTCAGGGATGAGGAACTTACATCGCGCCGTTACATCATGTCTACTGCAGCAAAATGTTACCTAGAGATTGGGAGAATATAAATCTGGGAGAGAAAAAATGTGAAAAACGGGGGATGAATCTGAGTGCGTCCCCCATACCCCCTGCGTTTACCATTCATGGGAACTATGCGAAATGTAATAGATATTTAGTCCGATTAGACCTACGTCTGCTATATTAATTCCAAAGGTGTTTTTTTAATTGCTCGATAGTGAAAATGTTAA
Organism: Daphnia pulex; assembly: GCF_021134715.1. Taxonomy (NCBI): domain Eukaryota; kingdom Metazoa; phylum Arthropoda; class Branchiopoda; order Diplostraca; family Daphniidae; genus Daphnia; species Daphnia pulex. The sequence continues at coordinate 1,713,149 of NC_060021.1, read as the reverse complement.
ACATAACACATTTAGAATTAGCCTATTTCCAAGCCATTTCACTCATCACCAATTTCACTTCAAGCCTAAACTTCAATAAGCTCGAATAAGCTTTTAATGATAAATAAAATATTGGATTTTTTAAGGTAAGTATTTTACCTTTTTTAGTGGACAGAGGATGATTAAATGTTGAACTGTGTTAAGACGCGGGGTAAAAAATAATTGTTTAGGTCTATATTATTAAATTATTGTTCACACTAGGCCTTCAGTCTTTTTTTTAGCGTTACGTAATGTTATTTCGATTTGATCAACCATAGCTCCTAATAGTGTGGAGACTGGAGAGGGAACTGGTTTTCCGTTGTTGAAGAATGGTTGGTCAAAAATCAAATGATGTGAACGTAGCTTAATAACGGTGAGCCTGACAAATATCCTTGGCTATTCCCCATTTTGAGGTGTGAATACATTTATAAAGAAAAAATAGAAACATAAATAATTTTTCCAATTATTTGCGAAATTATTTAAGGGAAATTTGAAAACTTGGCCTAAAAAAAAATTAGTTGGCCTCAAAAAAAAAAACTCTAGCGCAGCCTAGGATTAAACCAGATCTTAAACGGTTCTATTCTTCAAGTCATCTGGCGGGAAAATTCGAAACTTTAAGTCTGAGTTTGATTTATCCCCTATTCATAATACAGAAAAAGAACAGAGAAAAAAGAAGAAGTAATTGTTATATTTTTTTAAATAATAAAAATCGTTTTTATCGCAATTCCATGAAGGTGGGCCTTGTCTTGATCTTTCAAGACACAACGATAGATGGAAAAAGGCATTTTTTTTCGCGTTGGACGTCACGAAATCCTCTTAATGGATGGTGGACATTCCCCCAATCACGTCAAGACGTCCCCGTTGTAGTGGGCGCCGTCGGTGCTGAAGTGTACAATCCTGGATTAAGTGCAGATCGATGGGTAACATCTGACGTCGTTCCAGGGCAGCACGCATTCCTCATCGACAGTTCACGAAGGCTCATCCGCAACGACGGTCTTGCAGTTGGCGGCGACGGTGGAGGCGACGGTGGAGGCAATGGTATTATGAATAATGTATATTACACCCGTATGATTTGGATAATATTATAACATGCTGTAATTAAATTTTTAAAAAAAGAAGATAAGAAAACAGAATTTTTTTAAAATGAAGCACTGCTGGGTTGCAATTTATTTCAGTCTAAAGAATAACTCAAAAAGTCAAAAGTACACAAGAAATTACAAGACTAAAAATTGGCGTGGATTACAAACTGAACGACGCAACGCTATGGCTTCAAATTAGTACCCGTTATTGTATATGCGTCACTGTTTAGCAACAACAGCATTAGAAGCTTAAAGTTTCAAACATTTTCATTTATAGCTACCTATAATTCTTATTTTGAATCAAGGTGGAGCGATAGCAGGGCCTATAGTTGCAGGGGTTGCGGCGGGAGCAGCAGGGGCAGCAGCTCTAGCAGCTACTGCAGCTGCCGCGGCAAAATCATCGCTGCTCTTGTGGTTTGCTAGTGGCATGGCAGGTCCCAAACCAACGAAAAAACCTAAACCACCGCATAAACCTAAACCAACGCATGGCCCCAAACCACCGGACGGTTCAAAACCTACTAAGGGACCCAAACCGACGAAGGGTCCCAAACCAACGAAGGGACCCAAGCCAACGAAGGGACCCAAACCAACGAAGGGACCCAAGCCAACGAAGGGACCCAAGCCAACACATCATCCCAAGCCTGTTCATGAACCAAAACCCACTAAAGGACCAAAACCGACGAAGGGACCCAAGCCAACACATCATCCCAAACCTGTTCATGAACCAAAACCGACGAAGGGACCCAAGCCACCGCATCACTTTAAACCTACCCATAGACCAAAACCAACGGACGAGGACCATAAACCAACCAAGGGACCAAAACCGACGAAGTGGCCCAAACCAATAAAGGACCCAAAGCCAACAGAAGACCACTGGAAACCAACGAAGGGACCCAAACCACCCAAAAAACAGAAGCCTACAAAGCATCCAAAGGAATCGGAACTATTAGAATACGACGAAGCTTTTGAGGAGGAACCCTTAGCAGAATTGAATACATCTCTGGAAACATATTACACACCGACCCACTTAACATGTAAGAATCTACACCGTTAGCATATATAATAACCCAAATGATTTTCAATATTTCACTTTCTTGTTCATACATTTCACCACTCCAGTCTGCCAGCCAGGAGAAGCGGGCGTGACAGACATTACTACTGCCGAAGCTAGTGGAACGTTTCAGATCAACGGGAACGTTGACAGAAATTGTTCCTTACTCATCATCGAGCCAATGGGCGAGAGAATTAAATTGTCGTGCAATATTATTTCTCTTGGAAATAATCATTCATTTATGGAGGTAAATAGAAACACTCGTATAGAGGAGAGCTGATATAGCCAAAACAGTTTTGTTAATTGTTTCGCAGTTGATGCCCAGTCAGCTCTCATCGCATACTTTTTATGTATTTGGTTTATTTTAACTGCAATCTTCTTTAATTGACGTATTACTTAGGTAACAGATGGCATCGGTGCTGGTGTTGATGCGAGTGCTCCCAGCTCTGGAGAATTTTCGTTTACTTCTTCAACAAATAATTTGGTATTAAACATTCAAGCACAGGGAATGTCAGAATATACATGTTCATGGGTGCTGGGAAATTTGGCAGAATAATTTCTTTCTGTCTCTTTTGCTGCTCCTATTCGTTCCTTAAATTTATACAGAAATGCCAAATTTTTATTTAAAAAAAATCAAATTTTTAAGTGCTGCCCATCTAATCAAAGCTCGCTTTCATTTCAAAAATTATTTAAAGCAGACAACAATGATAACAGCAACAAAATACAATATTTATTTATGATTCTAACAGCAATGTCCGTGAATTTAATTTTAAAATAATATTTATTAAATTAATAGTCTCAACTTTCAATATAGGCCTGTATTGAAAGGTGTTCAAAATTATAAAATGTTGGTATCCTGATGATGGCTAGAATTTCCCCTTGTTTGCGCAAAGCGCAAAGATGTCAACTTGTAATTTTTATGTAGCTTAGTTTTTGCAAATTTCGCTTGATCTATAGTAGGCTATTTACCGGATTCCCTCTACCTCATTATTTTCCGTGTAACGGTGACAGACGACCGCTCTTTATTATTAGTATGAGTGCAGTGAAATGGACCAACAACTACGGCAACAACGCTCTGCGGTTTGTCCGCTTTGTTGGATTTGAACCATGGGGACATAAAATCCTATTACGTAAATAAGTGCTACAATCGTTGTCGAATCGACAACAACAATCGAATGTAGCATGCTGCATTGTTCCTTGATATGTTACAGTGGCATGGTTTAGTGTCATTGTCGTGCTGTTTTTCGTCCCGAAAAAAAGGGATGAACCAACTGAGAAAAGAATCAATCAATCGAAGAGAATTATCTAATCAACCCCATCGAAAATATAAGGTGAAGTCGGATACTTAAAAAAATATGTTTTGGTCTACACATTATTATAGAGGACAACATAGATCATTAGGTTACTCTAGGCATCCAGAAATATATTGTTCGAATCATTTAACGCTGTGTCGCTGTAGAGTGAATTAGCTTTTGATATGATAGGTCTCTATGCTCTTTTTTAAAATTGGACGGCGTATTTTTATGTCGTGACGAAAAAGAAATTGATTTCGAATTTCCGAAAACATTTTATTCGATTTAATTTCGCAGAATTATAAAGGATAATAAAAAGAATAGAAAAAAAATGTGAGATGCTATTAAACGAAAATTCAGTCAACGCAGTAAGAGACTGCGTGACCAGGGGTGTGGATGACCTTGGTCAAAGTGGCCTCACGGACGGGCATGGCAGGGGCGGCGTAGATGGCCGGAGCGGCAACCGAATAGGCGTAAGCCGTAAGGGGAAACGGCATAGCCGGGGTAAGAAAATGGAGCAGCTCCGTAGCCAAAGACTGCTTGGCGCATAGCACGGACAAAAAGGCACAAATAAAAGATGCAGAAATATTTTGTGATGAAATAATGAAATAATGAAATTAGATATGGTGAATTGCTGTTTGAAAATGGTGTGTATTTGATCAAATTGACAGAAGAATAAGTCGCTAAGGACTGACGAAATGGGAAACATAGAGAATGAGGGCCATTACAAGTTTGTTAAATCGCTCGTCTCCTTGGTATTGCGACCGTTGTCTGTTCCTTGGTCTGCATCAGTTGCTTCTGGCATGGGTGAACAAGTAGCGCAACAGTCAGCATGGGGATCCTCAAAAGTGTCCGGAATTAAAGGAGCCTCAATGATGCCATTTGACTCGGTGTGGGTCTCATCCGTTGGTGGTTTAACTTGAGAAGACTCGGATATGGAAGGAGATTCCGCTTCTGCCTCGTTGTTTTCTTGCTGGGCCGATGGTTCATCTTCATAATTCGATTCCTCATCACTATCCGAATTTGGCTCAGTCGCATTCCGACGATTCTTTTGGTTTTCTTCAGAGACCTTTTGTACTTCAAGTTCCAGCTGGTTCAAGAGAATTCGATTTATGTATTCTTCCTCGCAACAAGGGCAAAATTCGAGTTCGGCCACATCGGTTGTTGTGGCGTTTGAGGCTGGCGCTAATTCGGATCCAGTGACGATTGGTGGCGACTCCGCGAAATCATCAAGAAAGTAGTTTGTAAATGCCTCCCAAAGGTAATCAAATGCAGCAGGCAAGACGAAAAAAACCAAAGACATAAGTCTGATGAAAAACGGCCTGATAATTGTCAGAATAATATTCATTTTTTGATTGTTGTAATCGCTGAATACTTGATAGTATATGCAAAACTGCACTCCTTTATATAGATGTAGGGAGAGGACTGCCTCATGCGCAAGCATAAAATAACCACCATTTTCATCATAATTTCAATTTCATAAAATTACTAGCTCACAATAATTATTGGTTTCTATATTCTCAACATTTTACAATCATATTTCAAAACGAAATATTACATTTCAATAATTTGGAATATTTCTTTTTTTAAATAGAATTATAACTTAGCCAAGTATCCATGGAAAGTCGACTCAATTATCGATAGCTATGATGATCGGATCGGAAAGACATGATCGAGATCGAGATAACATAATGGCAATAGGCTCTTATTCAATCTATCGTTAGCTTAATTAAATTATCCATAAAAATATTCATTGCTTTTGAACAATCTTTGATTAAATGCAAATTAGAATATCATGCGGAAATAAATCTGAATAAACATTATAAAATAAATAATGACGATTGAACACACAAATAGATTAGTTTGTTCCTTCAATCGCCTTTATCTAAAAGGATTATTCGCAATTTTTTTTTCTAAGAACTGCAATTGAAATTCATAAGCTAGGTCGACGTTCGACCTCGATAAGAAAAAATTTATATTGAGGCAGTCCATCTTCCTCGTTGTATATACAAATCCTGATATCAACGACGATCAATAAGCATCAGGTAGCCTAAGTCTGCCCTTTTTAGCTAAAATGATTTAAAAAAAAAGAAATCAATTTAAAAACTTAATTTTTATATTATCCTCCAAAAGCACAATTTGAAAATAACCTAATTTACAATTTGATATCTACACACGATGGACATTCATTTTAACCAGATCGAACGGCAGCTTCGTGAAAGGCGCGGAAAAAGGCCATTTTAGCGGCGTGAACTTCAGGGGTGTCCTGGACGGGTTGAGGGGGAGCAACGACCACCGCTGATGGAAGCGGCTGAACGGGAACCACCACTTTCGCTACTCGGGCGGTGGCGTGAGCGTGAGCTGCCAAATGAGCACGACGAGCTGCGGCCACTTCGGGAGTCTCCTGGACCTGTTGGGGCATACCGAATGGCATGTTGGCGTATCTGGCGGGCAGGAAGGCCATGATTCCGTTGGCTGCAGCGGCGGCGTTGTAGGCCCGGTAATGCTCGAGGGTGGCGGCCATCACTTCGGGTGTGTCCAAAACGGCACCTGCTGGTTGTCCCCAAACAACAGGAACAGGTTGTACGGCGACCACCCTGCTGGATCCTCCGGCGGAAGTGTGGGGCTGTGGGCTGCCAAGTGAGCGGCACGGGCGGCGGCAACTTTGGCCGTTTCCTGGACGGGCGCTGGTTGTGCGGTGAACGGGTAGTAAAGGAATGGATTGTAGTTCCAACCGGCCGGGATCTGGGCAGAGACGGCGGCACAGGCCATCAAGATTCAAGACGACGACGACAACCTTTGGAAAATGTGACAAACACGGACAAACAATTCCATCCGTCCTATTAGTTATGAGATTATAAATTGTTTAGTTGATTGTAATAATTTACTGAGGTCTTCATGTCGATTCACTTAAAAATTGTTTGAGCGCGGAAGAGGGAGAAGAGTGAACTGATTTGGTTCGCAACATGTCGGAGCTTTTATACGAAACAGTTTCGTTCCTTTTGGTGTGGTGCGCCGTTCTGTGCCTTCCAGCAAGGTTGAAAACCCTTAAACATAATCTTGGTCTTCCGCATTATAGAAAGAGGAACTAGGTAGAATCACGTACGTCTTCCTCATTTTACTTTTTCTCTCCAGTTAAGGTGTGGCTGTGCTCTAGATGCTTCCACAGGAAAGTAGGAAGGGCTCAAGTGACCAACGGTGACGGTTATGTCCTTCATTTCTAGGTCAATATCGGTGCCTAATACAAAAACCCCGCAAAAACCAGTAACACGGTACTGCAAACTCGCATTTAGAGTTCTACAGAAAAGTTGCATTTGGTTCAGTAACATATTATTTGCTTTTTAAAATTTTACGTCTGTTGTATTACATAGATGCTTAATTAGTATTCAGTACTATGTAGCTAAATGCTGGATAAAGCGCCGATTTAATAAAGATTTCAGTATTGACGTCTGAAAATTACACGTTCGAGTCTCGTCTGAGGAAGTTAATTGGATGCGTTCATTGTAATCCTAATAACATAAATGCTCGGTTCATGAAATGATATAGAAAAAAAACGGAAGTTCAATATTAGCTCTACGTAGCAATCTACTCTGTCATCATAACCAACATCACGACCTTTGGGACTCCAGTCCAGAGCATCAGGTATAACTTTTCATGCCAGCAACAAACGCGGTGTCGACCGACGATGATTGGAGACAGTGTAGCCTATATCAGTCTCTTTTTGGCCAGCAGCCGTTCAATTTTATTTTATTAGTCCAGAAATTATTTCGCATAAAGAGGCTCCCATATTAACGAACGCCATAGAACTCCAATATTCCGTCATGATTCCGTTATCGTTTGGGCAGAATAGGAAAGATGAATTTATCACCGTCATGCTGAGGGACGGTGATTTTTCCTCCATTTCTAATCTAACTTATACAACTTATCAACATAACAATGCAACATCTATAGCCCCGGACTGTTTTTATCTGGTTTTTATTAAATGTTATCACACCTTAAATCAATTGAAAAGAGAACATGTTCTATAAGGAAATGAATTTTTATCTATACACATTATCAGACGACAGAACAATTGTTAGCCTACTAGCAATAGTCAGTACTTCAGCAGCATCCGGAAATTGTGTAAATGTTTTCACGCTAAAGACGAGTGAACTGATGCGATATGGTTGGGCTCTTTTAAGACAGTGTACATGATTCTTATGCCGGCAAAGGTGACGTCATGTCGCGCGCTTACACAATTCTTCGAATTTTTCATTAATCATAACCGCGGGAAAAATGTTAGTCCACAATTAATTATTTTCTTCAGCCTCCGTTTCATTTCGATTTCATTTCGATTTCATTTCGGTGTTACGTGTTAATATGTTAATATAGGCGGCCATGCCAACCTACATAAATTCAAACAAGAATTATCGATTTTTTTTTTCAATTCAATAGTTTTATTATTTTTCAGTATTCATGAATCACAGAAATAAGTCTAAATATTTGTTACAAATTAATTTAATGTCATTCAATTGTTTATTCCCCTAAACGTTTGTTAGTCCACGACAAATCAATTTAGGAATTTGAATTAATTTTCTATCTAATTTCAATTTCTTGAATTAAAATTGTCAAAATTCCGCAAATTGCCATCGATTTGCTTCGCGAGTCGCCAAAATTAAAAGAGCTTATTTTCTTTAATCGCTGACGGAGTATGAGTCGACCAACCAAACAACAAGTTCATTCTGTCCCCGAAAATCGTAATTTTTTTTTCTCTCGGTTTTTCCCACTGCTGTTTGTAAACGCTCCAACGCCAGCCAACAGCAGAGCCAACTGACTTCTTGTTTTATAGAAAAGCAAACATGCGATAAATTGTGTAAGAAAAATAATAATAATAATATTCGTCTCGAGAGTCGAGAGGAGATAATTTCACGGCGGTTATTTCTTTAAAATTATTTCTTATTGTCATTTCATTTAAAAAAAATGAATTGGTCTACACATCATTATTACGATATTCAAATCATTTAACGCTGTATAGTGAACTGGCTTTAATTTTCATGCGATATGTTGATATGGATAAAAAGAAATTGATTTCGATGTTGCGTAAACATTTTATTGCGCAAAATTATGAAGAATAAGAAGAAGAATAGAAAAACAATTTGAGATTCTATTTAACAAAATTTTAGTCCACGCGGTAAGAGACTGCGTGACCAGGGGTGTGAATGACCTTGGTCAAAGTGGTCTCAATGATGGGCATAGCTGGGGTGGCGTAGACGGCGGGAGCGGCAACTGAGTAGGCGTAAGGGGAAACGGCATATCCGGGGTAAGAAAATGGAGCAGCTCCGAAGCCAAAGACTTGGCGCTTAGCACGGCTGGCCTTGGCGGCGGCGAATTTAACGGCGAATTCCGCCTTGGCAGCGGCCACCTCGGGGGTGTCCTGGACCGGGAGGGGTGCTACCGAATTGTCGACGGGAGCGACGGGCAAGTTGTTGGATTTGACGCGGAAGCCTCGGGAGTCGGCGGTGTAGGAGACACGTACTTCCTTGCCTTTTGGGTTGACGTAAGCGTAGCTGCCGATCTGGTTGCCGAAACCGTCACGGAGGTTGCTGGCGGCCTGTCCGGGGTGAGCGTAGCCGAAGCTGGCCTGGCCGAGCTCGTCTTGGGCGTGGTACTGGGTGGCGGAGAAAGAAGGGTAGCCGTAAGCGACGGGGTAGGCGGCGGGGACGGCGGCAGTTGCGGGGATTCCAGTGTAGGCCGTGGTGGCGCGGACGCCAGCGAATGGATAGACACCGTAATTTCCGTAGGTATCCACCATATCCACCGTATCCGAAGAATTGAGCTTGGGCGGCCACAGCCAACACCAACAGACAGGCAATCTGCGTATGGAAAATTCAAAATGTTAATTTTAAAGAATTAAGATTAAAGAAATTTAAATTAATTTTTACCGTGGACCTCATTGTCGTTCTCGTGAAGACTGAAGGAAGAGCTCGAGGAGGATGCTGTTAATGGACTGACACCAGACTTTTTTATACTCATCCACCTAACACCCCCCTCCCACCTTCTTGATCCCCCAAGGTAGCCGAGAAAAGCATTTGAAACCAACCACACCCTGATGGACAAGGGTGTGTCGTAAATTGTATAGCGGAATTCATTCCGCTCTACCCTAAGGGTGTAGACTCATTTATTTTAGCTTTTCAAAGATTTTGAAGGCAAACTTGCCTTCTTCCCCCGTACAACGCCCCCTTTGTCTCAGACTCATTTTTGCTTTCGCGCAAGTAACAACGCTCTAGACAGTCAAGGATCAGTAGGAACCGACCACTGCCGAGTGAAATGTTTGACTGTCGGGCTTTCGATCCACGCGCTGAGGGCTTCGAGCCGGACGCCGATCGAGAGAGAATCCGTGAGCGTAATTTTCGCATCGAGTCGCAGCGTCAACATCCTAGTTTCCACGAGAGAGATAGGTCATCGCTAATTCGTTCCCCGCGTTATCTGCCGCAGTGGCCAAACAGAGATCGGGCATATTTTGAACACGATGGCTTCGCTTCGGTGTTTAATGTGGACATCCACAACAACCGCTCTTACGATCGGTTCGGCCATTTTGACGAACGTGACGGCCGCCCCGGCGGTCGGGAAAGGCAGTGCGACGACTTGAACGTTTGCAGGCAGCCCTGGCACGAGATGCGCGACAACCGGAACGAACCACGTGAGTACCGTTGTGGCGAAGACGGTTTTTATCTGTTCAGGGAAGACGGGCTGTGCTATGATGACGAAGGCTTTTGTTATAGCTTCAGTAAGGACGGTTTTTATTACGATGTCGAAGAGGGCCGTCGATATGATTCAGGTGGGTTCGCGTGCGATGAATACGGTGTGCGTTTCGACTATGCCGATGGGCCCCGAGAGGACAATGGTGGTAATTTAGACGCCCGCCTGATCGATCCTGGATCGCCTCGTGTCGTGTGGGCCAGGAAAACTCCACCTCGAAAGCGCGTGAGTATCGTGGAACCAGACGCCGAACCGGAAGACAGACGACGCCCATGGCGCCCTCAACCATCAACTAGCCCGAGAGCAGAGGACGAGGTAGTAGATTTAGGTGAAGAGACAACACCGATACCACATTTAGAAAACTTAAGTTTGCCAGGTAGTTCGGTGGCGCAGCCATTGTCCGTCTCAAAAGTAATCTCCGATGAGATTTCAGGCTGGATGACGAGCGGGATTAAAACAGAGGCCTCCAAGGCAATTTCGAAGGAATTCCCGATCGAGTTCATAGACACGGACTTTGCGATCAAGCCGCCCAAGCTTGACGGTTGGATCGGCCGGCGTGCGCAGTCGAGACCTGACAAAGGTCTTCTTAAAACAATTAACGCGACGGAAGATTCCCTTACTAAAGCGCAGCTGAAAATAATGGACATCGCACCACCACCATTGATCGATCTCTACTCCCGGTTGAGTTCTTTTCCGGGCAGCGACGCAGCCAAAAGATCGGTTCAAGCCGCGCTTCAGCAGTGGGGACTGGAACCGTGCTTTCTTTCACATCACGCGGAAACGTCGCAGTGCCGTAATAGCGCTCGCTGAACCGGCTTCAGAATATTTATTGCGTGAGCCTGGTGCTTTTGAGAGTGGAAAGGAGGCGCGCTCCTTCCTCTTAACAGAGAAATTTCTTCAGGCGATGCTGACGGACGCTAGTCAGGACAACACGCTAGCTCAGGACGCTAGAGTAGCGGCAGCAGCCGCAGCCGCTATCGCACCCAAGGCCCAGAATCTAAGGCGGTACCGTTTCCCTCTGGAGCAGGCGGCCGCTCCCTTCCAGAAAACCACGCGCTATGACGGCATTCAAGGCAGCCGAGGCGGGAGAGGTGGCCGCGGAAGAAAAGTCAGTAGAGGCAGGGGTCAACGCCACAACGCCGGGCTACAAGGAGGCCGAAGGTATGTTTATTTAAATCCTGATCCTTTGGCCTCTAGTCAAGATGACCCTAAACCCCCTCTCATTCACTCAGTAACCAAGCACGCACGTTTAATCCCACTTTTCACGAAGGAGGTACGGCTCCGATGGGCGTCGCCTCAAGATTGAAAAGTTTCGCTTCCCACTGGGCGTCGATTACGGACGACATTTGGGTCCTTAAAACAGTTAGCGAGGGCCTGCGCTTAGAATTCACTGCCAAGCCAGTTCAAAAGTTCTTCCCTCCCGAAATTTCTATGTCAGATGAGATGACGGCCATCTGCGACCAAGAAGTGGACGATCTTCTTTTCAAACAAGCGATAACAGAGATCACGGAAGGCTCCGACGGCTTTGTTTGCTCGTTTTTTTGTATTAAGAAAAAACAGGCGGGGAAATTTAGACCGATAGTTAATTTAAACCTCTTAACCATTTTATTAAATATTAGCATTTTAAAATGGAAAACCTCGAATCGGTCCGTTTTTTAATCAGGGAAGGCGACTGGATGGTCAAAGTGGACCTGCAGGATGCCTACTTCACTGTAGCGATCCTACATTCCCATAAAAAATATTTACGCTTCCGCTGGAAGAAGCGCATTTTTGAATTCAAATGTATGCCATTTGGTCTCTCTTCGGCGCCAAGGGCCTTTACAAAAATCCTGAAAGTAGTTATGGCCTTTCTTAGCAAAAAAGGCATCCGGATAATTATTTATCTGGACGATATTTTGATCCTAAACGGCTCAAGAGAAGGGCTCTTAGCGGATCTTGAGCAGGTGGTGGAGCTCCGTCAGGCGCTTGGGTTCATAATCAACCAGGAGAAATCCGTTCTTTCCCCCTCTCAAATCATAGAATATTTGGGACTCGTCGTCAGCTCGATAGACTTATCATTCGCGCTACCCGCGAAAAAGGCAGAAGCAGTGAAAAGAATGTGCGAGTCGGCCCTAGCCGAGGGAATGGTATCACTGCGGGCTTTAGCCTCAATCCAGGGAAATTTTTCCTGGGCTATTCTGGCAATCCCCTTCGCGCAATCGCACTATCGTAGTCTGCAGCGATTTTACATATCGAATGCGTAACGGGCCAATTCAGATTTAAACACTAAGGTTCGGCTATCCCCCTGCGCCCAAGTCGATCTTAAGTGGTGGGTAGCAAACATCGAGAAATGTAGCGGAAAAACGGTTTTTTCCGCGGGATCCGGACATGGAAATTTTTTCAGACGCGTCATTATCAATTCAACGAAAGCAAGACGGATGCGCTCCTCGTATATGGAAACCATACGCCCCATGAACATCCTCTGATGGTTGATGATGTGCCAATTATTCCGTCTAAAAATGTCCGTAACCTTGGTGTAATTTTTGACTCTCGCTTGACTATGGAGCCCCAAATTAATTCAATGTGTCGCAGGGCATATTATCATTTGCATCGTATTTCGCGAATTAGGAAATTTTTTTCTGATTCTGCGGCTGCTCAACTTGTACATGCTTTTGTTACATCTACTTTGGATTATGGGAACTCCCTTCTTGTTGGTCTCTCTTCGAAACGACTTGGTAAACTACAAGCTGTGAGAAATATGGCGGCGCGGTTGATCGCTAGACGGAGGAAGTACGATCATATCTCTGATGTTCTTATAAATTTACACTGGCTCCCGGTCTCTTCTCGAATAACTTTTAAGATTGCTACCCAAACTTATCGATGTATTACAAATTGTACCCCCGTGTATCTGTCTGAGCTGATATCTCGGAGGAAATTTCGCTCTTTTCTCGATTTGATTCTGCCCAAAACCAAACTAGTTAATTATGGTGATCGCTCATTTGCAAAGATGGCCCCCAAGATCTGGAACAGTATTCCTTTGCCCATCGGAACAGCTAATTCCTTATCTCAGTTTCGATCAATGTTGAAAACATATTTGTTTAAACTTGAATATCCCAATGCAAAATGATATGTCTACTTTGTTCTACTCTTTCGATGGAGTTATAGCGCCTTTGATCATGCTTGTAAAAGGCGCTCTATAAATTAATACATTACATTACATTACATTACATTACATTACATTATCAGGATGGGGGGCCTTGTGTAGCCGTGTCATTACCCGGGGTCCCTGGACACTAAACGACAAGGAAAAACACATCAACGAGCTAGAGTTACTAGGAGCTTTATACGCAATTCAAGCATTCGGGGCGGATTCCAGCAACGTAGCGATCCGGATTTACCTAGACAATTCGACCGCAGTTAGCTACGTAAACAAATGCGGCGGCACCAGATCAAGCGTTCTCACAGCAACGGCTAAAACACTAGCGGCCTGGTGCGAAATCCGCAACATTTCAATAGAGGCCGTTTATCTAGCAGGAGAGCTAAACGTGGTCGCCGATCGGGAATCATGGGCGGAAGCAGACGCCAGCGATTGGCAGCAGTTTTTTCCGAAATGATGGAAATTTGGGAAATGGACACGGATTTATTTGCCGCACCGTGGAACGCTCAATTGCCAAGTTTCGTATCGTGGAATCCACAACCCAACCCGGGGCAATGGCCATCAATGCGTTCTCAATCAGCTGAGATCGAGTTAAAGGATACGCTTTCCCCCCCCCCCCCTTCTCGTTAACCTTTAGATTTATTGAAAAATTGAGACGCGAAAAAGCGACAATCGTTTTAATTTGCCCCATTTGGCCAGGCCAGCCGTGGTTTCCGGTGATACTGGAACACGCATGCGATATCCCCCGCCTACTCGTACCAGCGGCAAGCCTCGTTACTTCGGCACAAGGCGTGTATCACCCGCTACTCCAGTCAGGAGCGCTAAAGCTGGCCGCTTGGAGACTCTCCGGAGATCTTACAGTCTGCAAGGGTTTTCGGTGCCAGCTATCGAGCTTCTCCTGGAAGGGTGCCGCGCTAACACCAACGCGGCATACGAATCAGCGTGGAACACCTGGTGTGATTGGTGTTTGTTGCGGGATAAAAATCCCCTTTCTTACAATGTAAAATTCATTTCGGATTATCTGGCGCATTTGCAAACGACCGGCAAATCGTACAGTTTAATTAATATCCACCGTTCCATGCTTTCCGTTACACTAAAACCCGCCGACGGGTGCCCAATCGGACAGCACCCACTTATTGTCAAGTTATTGAAAGGATGCTACAACCGTAACCCCTTTCGTTTTCACCCTTCTCGAATTTAGTCACACCCCAACATACCGAATTCCCCGTGACTTATTACCATAATAAGGCTGTGGTATGAATGGAAGATACGGAAATAGTTTGTATTTTAATTTAACGAAATAATGAAATAAGATTTCATGGTTAACAATCAAATGAATAATAAAAAATATTAAAAGAATAATAAAAATTTTGTCCGAAATTATTTGTATTTAAGGAATTGAGAGAAGAGATACAATTTCGTTAATGGCTGACAAAATTAGAAACAAGTTTGTGGAATCGCTCATTGTCTCCTTGGTCTCCGGTTGCTTCTGACATCAACCCAACAGGTTCGGGAATGGGCGAATAAGTATAGCGTAATTAACAGTCACATAGGAGTCCTTAAATGTGTCCGGATTTAAGCCTCAACAATGCCAGTTGACTCGGTGTGGGTCTCATCCGCGTTAGTATCGAATAAACGGAAATCGACTTTGCGACTTTTGAGCGCTTTTGGCTGAGATCGACGATGGGATCCGACAAATCGCCACTTAATATTAAATTTCGACCACTACTTAGAAAATAGCAGATCGCTATCATAAGCCTTTTCCATTTAGTATGAAACGGTTAAGCGTGGACATATTAGAATAATTCGGTGTGATACATTTAGTTAAAAAGTGAGCAAATGATAGGTTAGATCTTTGATGAAATAGCGCATAATTTTTTAACCAGATCCAACGGTGTCGTAGTCGTATGCGCGGAAAAAGGTTATAACCAGATTCCGCCAAATTCTATAGGCATGCGCTGTGGTGTGATGAGGTGTGTTTACTTAAAGAGTTTCTGCCTGAGTTTATACGAAAGACGCATCTTCAATTCATCACAAAACAACAGAAAAATGTCTATATATAATTCAAAATTATTTATTGCGCAACATGGGAGAATGCAAGCTACAGCATTTAAAAAAATAACAGTCGATTGTTTTATGTCTTCACGTTATTTCCTTATAATCTCAAACTTGTACAATTCTGGTTTGCATACCAAGGTATTAATTGTAACAGCATTAATATCTTATTTGGTTGCATGCAGCACTTAGCATCGCTGCCGATGCGACAACGACGGAGGGACCAAATGAATTCCCAGAATGTCATTTATTGTAATAATTATTCTAACAAATTAGAACACACACAATTTGTCTCAACACAACACAATATATTTGCTGATAATTTCCACACATATATATAACTGAACAAAAGACTAGAGTTCTTACCCTCTTGAGAAATAAAGAGAAATAGAAAGAGGAGTACTGATGGATCTAAAGAGGCAGACGACATTATAGAGAAGAGGGTAGGAATGGGGTTCAGCAACTCTATGGTTTGGCAACTATAGTTGGGCACGCTTGAGTTGGATTTCATACAACACGTCCCTCAAGTCGAGCGTGCTCAAAAATAAACATCTGAATTTCTAGAGTGACATTTCGTAGCGTGTCCAAAAAAGAAGCGTGAGCGTCCCTTACATTAGATTGTCTAGTTCATGAACTCCCGAATGTTCAGGTTCTGACGCAGCATCTCGAATCTTGGGACCGGTAGGGCCTTTGTAAAGATGTCAGCGAGTTGGGATTCGGTTTCGATGTAGTTGATGTCTATTTTTCCTTCTTGTTGAGCGTCGCGCACGAAGAAGAAGCGCACATTCATGTGCTTGGTGAGCTGATGGAACATTGGGTTGTGAATCAGGGCAATGGCGCCTTGATTGTCACATCGCAGTGGCATGGCGACGTCCGGGCCACCCAACTCTGAGTACAAGCGCCTCAACCATATCGCTTCTTTGGTCCCGTCAGCTGCTGCGATGAATTCGGACTCTGTGGTAGACAAGGCTACACAGGTTTGGCGACGGCTGTGCCATGAAATGGGACCACTATTGAGTATAAATACGGGTCCGGATGTTGATCGCCGGTTTTCAAGATCTCCAGCGTACCCTGCATCAACATACCCGTGAAGTTCATTGCTCCCACCGCCGTATAGAATTCCATGATTGATAGTTTTTCGCAGGTAAGCCAGGATCCTTTTTAGTCCCTTCCAGTGTTCCGGTCCAGGATTTTGAGAGAAGCGTGATACTTGGCCAATGGCATAGGCGAGGTCAGGTCGTGTCAGATTGGCTAGGTGCATCAGTGAGCCGATTCCTTCCATGAAGGGAATTTTGGCCATCATTGTCTTTTCTTCTTCCGTTCGGGGAAACATGGATGGTGAAATTTTGACGCATGGATCGGCTGAGACAGCAACGGAGTGACAGTTGGCCATGTCGAATCTTTGTAGGATGGTTTTGACGTAATTTGGCTGGGAAAGATGAATGGCTCGTTGACTGCGGTTGCGGTCAATGTCGTCGCCGATGAATCTGTCTGCGGGTAGTGAACGTATTTCAAATTCCTTGCAAGGAATACCATCATGTCCAGTAGAACTTGATTGACGTTGCTCAGGATTAGACCGTCGTCTACGTAAAGAATAAAGAAGGTTATTTCCTCATCTTTCTCCCCCTGACGGAGATGGTGGTAATAGATGCATGAGTAACATTGGGATCTTTTAAGGCCGAAAGATATGATGAACTCGTTGAATTTGACGTTCCATACACGAGAGGCTTGTTTCAGCCCATATATACTTTTAATGAGGCGACACACTTCTTCTTCTCGTCCGGGAATGACAAAGCCTTCAGGTTGGTGAATGTAGACTTCTTCTTCTAGTATCCCATAGAGGAAGGCGGTTTTGACGTCTAGTGTGATCATTTCCAGGTCTCTTGCAGCTGCGATTGCCATAACTATCCGGAAGGAGTAGGTCTTGGCTACTGGGGCGTAGGTTTCGTTGTAGTCAACACCGTGTACTTGAGAAAAGCCTTTAATGACAAACCGAGCCTTGTATCGTGGTGCAGTTCTTTTGAATCCGGGTTTGTGTTTCAGTATCCATTTGCCTTCGATTGCTTGTCGTCCAACAGAAGTCCAACAAAAAATCCTTCTTGGCAGTTTTGATGAGACGATTGGATTTCTAACGAATACTTTCGATCCAAAGATTCGAAAGTTTGTCATGTCGGGTTTTCTCTCGTTCCAATATTCGTAAGGAGTGAGTTGGCCAGTCCTTGAGAGGACTCGGTTTTTTATGTATGCTGTGTAAGATGTGGCCTCTGCCCAAAGATAAGCTGGCATACCACTCTCAATGATCATGCAACGAACAGATTCTAGTAGCGTCCGGTTGAGGCGTTCGGCGGAGCCGTTTTGTTCTGGCGTGTGTGGTGCGCTGGTTTCATGACGGATTCCTTGTTGAGAAAACCACTCGGCATTTTCTTTGTTGACATACTCTCCTTTGCCGTTGTCCGATCGAAGCGTGAGCATGTAGTAGCCAGTTTCATTCAGGAGCATGGCGTGGTAGAGGCGGATTAATGCGGGCATTTCGTTTTTCTTTTTCATGAAGTAGATGGTGATATATCCGCTAAAGTCGTCCTTGAAGGTGACGAAGTAACGGGCGCCTCCAAGACTGGTGGTAGAGATGGGTCCCCAGACGTCTGAATGTGTCAATTCGCCAATTCTGGATTCTCTGTGTCTGCCTGTTTTCAGAGGTTGCCTTGAGAATTTTCCAAACTCACAGTTAGAGCAGAGGGATGCTGGGACCTTACATTCACCGTTGATGTTCAAGTCAATCGTTTGGTCTTCCTTAACCATTTTCGAGAGAGTCTGGTAGCCGAGATGACCTAGGCGCTGATGCCAAGTGGTCATTGATGCCCGAAGGTTTGCACCGAGTGCGACGAGAGTGCATGTTTGGTTTGTGTCACTCTGGATTGACTGAATGTCGGGTTTCATGTGAAGCTGAAATAGGGTTTCATTTTGCTTCTCCCCAGTGAGGACAGTCTCCCCATTTCTCTTGAATAGTACCTTAAGAGAGAGAGAAAAAAATGATGCTTTGAGTAATTTGATTAAGAAAGCAGCGTGAAAGATTATTACCTTATTGTCATCAAATGTTGCTACTAGGCCGTTGGCAGTTGCTGCTCCGACCGAGAAAAGGTTTGAGCCAAGTCCAGGCACATAGAGAACCTCTGTCAGTGTCTTGGACGTCGTTACTTTGTCTACTTCAACCAAAACGTCAATGTTTCCGGTCCCTAGAGCATCCAATTCGGAATCTCCAATGCCTGGAAGATCAGGGTGAGAAAAAAAATTAGTTTCGAAAATAATGCTTGATGAGAAAAAAAAGATGTTACCTTTTACGGACCAAGTGCCTGCATTCATGGGTCTGAAGGTTGAGAAGAAGCTTCTTTGGTCACTCATGTGCTTGGAGGCCCCTGAGTCAACGAGGAAAGTGAGAATGCTTCTGGGATCAATAACCTTCTGTGGGTCCATGATGATATTCTTTTCCATGGCCAGAGTGGCTGCCACGACCATGGTTGAACTTTCTTTTCGGATTTCCATTTGCGGCGAACGCAGTTTCTTCCGGATGTTCTTCCTTTTGATAGGACTTGAGCACACTTTCCTCAGTGATGAGTCGTTGAAGTAAATGATCAAGGGTTCGGTCAGCTGCTGGAACACTGGTCCAAACGGATCTGACAACCCGGAAGGATTCTGGAAGTGTGGCTAGGGCCTTTGAGATAAGTTGGACTTCAGGGAGAGCCTGTTCTCTTTCTCTCAGTTGGTCAGCGATGTTCGAGAGCTTTTGTATCATGGTCCTCATGTTATCACCTATTGAGTGAAGCAGGGTAATGTAAGCGTTTGCATTATTATATTTAAAAAAAAATTAAGTTAGCATACCAGCTGTATGTTTGAAATCATAGTATTGTTGCCATAGAAGATGCAACTGTTCTTCAGTTTGAAGTTGGTACTGCAGGTTCAACTTTGTCCATATTTGTGCAGCGTTAAGACCTGGAGTGTACAAATTCTCCTTCATTTTCTTTGTGATTGAGGCAAAGATAAAGTTAAGGGCCGTTATGTTCTTCCTTGTCCAAAGTCTTATGGCTGCATCATTTAGCAGTTCACCAGCTTCGTTTCGTTCCTATAAAAAGAAAGACAAGGATAAGTAGGAGATATGGACAACATTTTAGTAGAATGTGTTTCTCTAAATCTCAACTGTATAGTAATTAATAAAACCAAATGTACACAGCGTTAAGGCTGATAAAGTTTCTCTCAGTATCAACTGTAGAGAAAAAAAGAATCAAATGTACACAGCGTTAGGGCTGATAAGGTTTCTCTCAGTCTTAACTGTAGAGAAAAGAAAATTGAATGTACACAGCGTTAAGGCTGATAAAGTTTCTCTCAGTCTAAGCTGTAGAGAAAGAAAGAATCAAATGTACGCAGCGTTAAGGCTGATAAAGTTTCTCTCATTTTGACTGTAGGGTGACATTGTTAAGGAATGTGGCATTTGGTTGAAGTAACATGTGCATGCGACATAGTGTGTAGAAGATATGAACATTCCAGTCCCTAATATGGATTCTTGATTCTGAGTGACAGTATGCATGCCCTGAACGTCACTAGTTTTTGAGTTTTCCTTTTTTAAATTAAATGGATCAAGAGTCTAATTCTGAGAATATAACAGGATCTTATTTTAAGCAACAATGTTCAATAAAAGTTCTAAGAGGGATATATTTTTTTTAAAGCTGTGTAGAGTCTAATTCAAGCAACAATGTTCAGTCAAAAGAATTACCCCTTATTTTTTGCATCGGGCTTCTTATTCTCAGTGGTGATGCAAGTAATGAGCCATATTGGCAGAGCAGTTCAAGCAAAGAAAACGCCCAGCATGCAAGCAAAGAATTTGAAATGTTTTACCTCTTCTGGACGTAGTTCGGTTCCCGAGACTAGGTCCTTTAATTCATGATGTTGAAAGACTAGGTCGATTTCGAAGTTCCACTCTCGGTGGTTGGAGCCGTCGAATTTCGGCAAATGGGCTACTGCCCGAAAAGGTTGGTGGTCTTGGATCTTGTGTTCGGCCATTGTTAGTTACCAGGCAGCAACGTGTTTCTGGGCCCATAATCTATTGTAATAATTATTCTAACAAATTAGAACACACACAATTGGTCTCAACACAACACAATATATTTGCTGATAACTTCCACACATATATATAACTGAACAAAAGACTTGAGTTCTTACCCTCTTGAGAACTAAAGAGAAATAGAAAGAGTAGTACTGATCAGTGGCGTGTACCGAACTTAAAAATGCCGAGTCGAAGTCGACCGACTTTTGTAAAATGGAAAGTCGAGTCGAGTCGAAAAAAGTCGACTTTAATCGACTTTTACCGAACTTTTCCGAACTTTTTATGTAGAGTCGAAAAGTCGACTTTTAGTCGATTAAAAGTCGAAAAGTCGAAAATGCGACTAAAAGTTGACTATCATACCATAATT
Source organism: Daphnia pulex (assembly GCF_021134715.1). Classification (NCBI taxonomy): domain Eukaryota; kingdom Metazoa; phylum Arthropoda; class Branchiopoda; order Diplostraca; family Daphniidae; genus Daphnia; species Daphnia pulex. The sequence goes on along the minus strand of NC_060021.1, from coordinate 1,692,318 downwards.
TACTCTCAACAGGGAGACCCTCTTTAAATCACGTTTCAAGATCGTAATTTCTAGTTTATACTAAAAGAGAAAAAGTGTAAAAAAACATGCAACTTTCAACCGTTATTACATGAATGAATGTGTTGTATTTTCTCGATTTTAGTTGTCTTTATTCCTTCCTTTTTTTCCCTTCTATTTTGTAAGAGCATCAGCCAATTTGGGTGCATACATTTCGGGAGGGGTATTATAAAACAAAAACAAACTCATATCCACATTTTGAGGGGCCAAACAAGACCTATCTGCAGTCAATGTTCTGCCAGCAGTGCTATTGAGCCTCTCATTCATCGCAGCCGACGGCATAACGCTGAAAACTTTCCTGGCAACTTTGGAAAGTTTCGGAAACATTGACTGGCGATCCTTCCGCCATAAAAGAAGGTTACAATCTGCCGTTTGATGCTCTGCTATATCTGGGATGGCAAGATAAGTGGACACTTCCATTCTCAGCATTTTGATATCTTCCAGCGGAGGGTTGCGTTTGCGCATCTTGCTCATTAGTATAGATAGCTGAGACTGAGAGACTGGCCTTTTCGAACCAGATTGATGGGAATCAGGGGATGCCGCGGTTGATGATGATTGAGTCTCAGTAGTGGGGAGCACCTCAGCTGAAACTCGGCCGATGGATGTCTCGAATACATCTATCCCGCGGATGAAATCATCCTCAAACTTGAATCCGAAGGAGGCCTTCCAGCGAGGGTCCAATGTAGACGCCAATTTGTACTGCGGATCTTCTTCAAATTCAGCGAAACGTTTCTGGAGAGCATCGAACATCTTCTTCTTCAGTGCAATTAAAATTGGATGCTGCACTGGCGGGTCATAATCTTCTTCGCCATCATCACAATGTTGGTTCTCCTCCTCCATCCTAGTAGGAAGTTCGTCCATATTTGCGAATTCCATGTCCATGTCCATCTCTCCCCTCACGTAGCATGCCATCAGCTTCATGCAGGCGATGGTGGGCAGAACGTTTGAAATCTCTGGAGTGAGGTCCCGTTGCATGAGCTCAGAGCTTTCTTGAAAAGTTGTCAGGAACTCTAGGAGCTGCTGAAGAAGTTTTCGTTCGGAGTGGGTGATCTTCAGGTCGGACTTGTGGTAGTCAAGCATCTCGTTGATGACCCGGAAGTTGTCGAGAATGGACTGTATCTGTAGACATTTGCTATTCCATCTAGTCTTGCAGTCCGTCTTAAGCGTGGTAATCTTTTGAGGATTACTGGTATCAGCTGCCGCGTAGCAATGGTCTTGAAGATTATGATTGCTTTCGTCCACGTTTTCCGGTATGGCATCCAACAGAGCCTTAAGCTCCTTTTGTTTCTTGGTCACCTCTGCTGCTTTATACCGAAAGAATGTGAGAATATTTGCAAATTTTAAGAAGATGGCTACGATTTCTGGAATCTGGGAGAGGGTGTCAACCGAGATGGCCGAATCGATTTTGTGCGCAACACATGGTGAGCGAGGAAATTTCAAAATGTGTCCAGCGCACTTCATGTTTGCCCCCTCATCGGTCACATAAGTCGGCTTGGCCGATGCGAGGCCGAATTCCTGCATGGTCTTGTTGATTGCATCGGCAATATTCTTGCCAGTATGATGGTCGTCAAGGTGCCTGTTGGACAGAACAAACCGGACGAATTTCCAGTCTGACGTGATAAATGAGACGATGACTGAAAGGTAGCCCAATCTGCGATGATCATCGGTCCACATGTCCGATCCAAGAGAGAGGTGGATGGAATCTTGTAGCTTATCAATGACGACCTTCTTTGCGTTGTGGTAGTGGTCGACAAGATGCGTCCTCATCAAAGTCGTACGATCTGGTATGATGTAGCGAGGCTCAAGAACGTGGAGTAGCCAACGAATGCCACGGCCCTCCACAAACGAAGCTGGACGGAGATCCAAATAGATGAATCCGGCTAGAGCTGCAGTGATCGCCTTTACTCTTTCGCTGGGACGCGGCACTATCTTCTTCCCGAATCGGCCTTCAACCATGTAGTCATGGACGGATGGGCTTGAACCACTCGATTCCGGAGGGAAGTCACGAACATCAATGACGTTTCCATGCTGCCGTCTTAAATGAGTGATGTGCGTAGTTGTTGTCCCGTGATACGCAAAAACATTTTTAGGCTTGCCGTTAAGGAGTCGCTCAGTCGGGCATAGATTTCAAATGATCTGATTATCACTATCTTCAACCATCGTCATATGTTTCCATATAGCCGACCTGGAAATCTTGCCAGTTGGAGTGACATGCTCTTCTTGTTCCTCTCCATTGTCCCTCTCCCTCCTCTTTGGTGGGGGTACAGATTGGGGCCTTTGATTTGAACTGCTTCTCGAACTCGAAACTCTTTTGGCTGATACTGAACTTCAACGTCGTCCTCGGAGGTTTGATCTTCCGCGAGCCGAGGATGCAGCCGGACCGATAAAAGAAATTTCATCGTGATCGAAGGTAGGAGCGGGTGTGTTAGCCAATGAATTTGAAGAGCCAGAGGTACTTGAGCTCCAAGAAGGAGAGTTGGGGCTGTTGATATCCAAAAGGATGTCATCAGAATGATTTCCGGAATTGCGACGAGCCATTTGCGGTTTTGGGCTTGTCATCTGTATTTAAATGAATTTAATCAATAAATAAGTATTAATCGATGAAAAACTGCCAGATAATCAACGTACCAGGTGAAATAACGAAACACGAGGAGTAAATCATAAGGCCAATACAATCAGGCTATGTAAACTAGGTTCAAATAATTTTCGGCGTATTGAATCGTAGCCAAAAAAGGTTTACAGGAAACTGCCAATAAAAAGAAAGTTTGTTATTGAATATAAATTCTGTAATGGTTTGAAGCGTCAGATGTTTATCACCTTTGCCTAAAAAAAGATACAGCAGCTCGTTTGTGTAAATCCAAATAACGTGGTACCAAATATAAGATAAGAGTAATATAAGAGGTAAATACCAAAGAGAAGAGGGTAGGAATGGGGTTCAGCAACTCTATGGTTTGGCAACCATAGTTGGGCACGCTTGAGTTGGATTTCATACAACATCATTCATTCATTTTTCATTATTTGCGGTGTCCCCATTTATATTCGATGGTTTAGCAAAAAAAAATTTAAATATTGAGTAATAATAGAGCGAGAGATTATGCGCATTTTCCCTACTCTATGTAGGCTACGTAAGTATGAAACAAACAAAACAAAACCCCCCCAAAAACCAAAACAGTTGGCTGTACATATAATAAGGCGAAGGGCAATGAACTTTGTGTAATAGAACGGTGCGTCATATTAAACTAGGCTATATTGTCACAGCACAGCACCTGCACAGCTTTTATACTTTATATACAACTTATACCACTTATAGGTTGACGACCGAACTGCCAACTATACTAAATAGATTGGTATTCAACACCTATTATAGACACACCTGGCGCATTGCACATTTTCTCTGTTCGGTCTGTTCTTTTCATACACATTCGTTTATAAAGGGGAACGATTTTATTATACACTTCAATCTCTATTTTCACCCTTGTGTGACACGGTATACTCCCATTGACCAAATCTATTAACTGCTGGTGTTCTCAATTTCTCTCTATACACAGTAAAAAGGCGTATTTTTGAGCTACACGTATAGAAACTTTCAGCCGCGACTGTACTCTTACATAACCAATTTTCTCTCCTTTTATTTTTCTGTAAATTCCCCATCAGACAATATACTTTCAATCTGAGAGACAATTTGTTGTGATCCTTCAAAGTTTATTCGCAATGCCTGAACACATGCTCGCATATGCTGACATTTTATTGCAATACTGTATGTTAAGACTGCTATATATATATAGCCTATGTATGTTATAGTAGGCCTATACTCTGTACAACTCGGTACCGTAATATTAATACGATGTTGTATAATTTATGTCTGATGCACGTATACGAGGCTGGAAACAACTGCAATTCCGCTAAAAGTCTATATTCTCCGGCTGATTTTGCGCTCGCCTTCATATAGTTTAGTTTGTTCTTATAGACCTTATTAAGATCCAAAGGTATGGGTCAAGCCGACCCCTTAGCGGCGCGTTGCATTGTGAAGGGGTGCCGTTAACAGCAGATTTTTATTTGGCTCACCCGATGTGGTTTGCGCATAGGCTTTTCGGGTAAATCGTGCCCGAGGGAAGAAAAGGTAGAAAAAGAAAGTCTGGTCCCCTCTTTTTTTCATTCTTTCCTTTCCTCCAAGTATTTGAACCTAAATGCTCTTTTTTAAATCGACAACATTTATACGAATTGAATTTGTTGTTTAACAGGGCACTTGTGTGACTGGATTCTTTTCGTATCTCTGCGATTTCATCGACTCAAAAGCAGTTTGTGCCAATGGGGGCAAATGTTGCATCAGTCGTCGTGAGGGAAGCGGAGGAATAAGCGAACAGAAAACCAATAACGTGACTGCACCGACTTCAGGAGCTCGTCCTTCTCCTAGCAGTTCAAAGCCATCTGCATCAGTAACATAGACCACTGCTCGACCTACCACCGTTAACTTAAACTAAAGCAACAACTACTACCACTACAGCCACTCCTTCGACGACAACCACCGCACAACCTAAACGTTGTCCAGGTGTCTGCTTGCCAGGATTGATGTCGGCTTTCTGTTCCAAACCGTCCGTCGTCGTCAACAACCCTCCTAATCTCTGCGAGCGTGGCTCCATTTGCTGCGACTCCAAGACCCGTGATTCAGCTCCTCAATTGGGTGGGTCCAGATCCAGTTCAGGATCTGGCGGATCGACGAACAACAGACCATCCCGACCACCCACCAAAGCACCTGCTTCCGCCATGTCTGATCTGTTGAAGAATCCGTTGACCACTTTGTTGGCTGGACCACCGCTGAGCAGCCTGGCCGGCGCTGCTATGACCGTCATCTGGTAGATATAGAATTAAAACCATCAATTTTTACCAGAATTTGTGAATTGTTACGTGAATTCTTTAGGTGGAGATAAGTTGGACGCGGCACCGCAAAGACCCCAGTCGACTGGAACTCGTACGCCGTCAACGACCACGACGACCACAACGACACCAACCAGCGCTCCCCAAGTGGTCGACACCCGACCTTATTGTCCAGGCACTTGCATGGCTCCCATTCTCTCCTTCTCTTGCTTCAGTAAGTTTCCAGGATTTACAATTGGGGATACACGTAAAACGCGATTGTTTAATTATTCAATTTATTTTTCTTCCAGGCAATGCCAAAATTACCGACTTGTTCCGCTGTCCGAGTTCCAAAGTCGTTTGCTGCGCTCAAAAATCAGCCATTCGCGAATTGAAACCGTCGTCCGGCGTTTCCGTGGAAGTGCCTCAATCCGAATTCTCACGGTATGGCAAGCAAACAAGCAATCAACCTTAATTTACTTCGCATTCGAAGGTCCGTTTGGACATTTAACGATCGATATTGTTTTCGAAAAACAACAGACCGGGAGAAACACAACGCCAATGGTTCGTCCAGGCACTGATGTTGCAACACCTCCTCAACAGCTGCCACCTCATCTGGGCCCCGTCCGTCTGTTCACAGGCCGCTCCCCAACAGCAAATTCGTTTGCGGTGTCAAGGGTAACCATCGAGAACTCCGTGAATTGTCCGTCATTGAGGGTTATACCTTATACAGAGAATTTTCCTACTATTGGATTGATTTGTCGGTATCCGTACGATTGATTTGTCTAAAGAAAGTCTAAATAATCATTTGTATGTAACTTTTGACTTTTTGTTCCACAGACGACAACACCACTACTACGCTGAGCTCAGGCTTCCGCCAGGCTCGTGTTGTTGGAGGAAACGATGCTCTACCCGGTGAATATTGTTGGCAAGTTGCTTTGATAAACTCGTTGAATCAGTACCTGTGCGGAGGTGCTTTGATTGAAACCCAATGGGTCCTGACAGCCGCTCATTGCGTCACCAAGTAAGGTTTTCCCCATTCATTGTTGCCAATTGAAATGTTATTAAAATTGAGTTATTACTTTTAAATAACAGTATCGTCCGTTCAGGTGATGCAATCTACGTTCGCGTAGGAGACCACGACTTGACAAGCCGATGGGTTTAATTGTTCGGTTATCTACGTAATTGTGGTATCGATGAATTCAAGATGAAAATGTCTGAATTTGAATAGTTATGGAAGTCCTGGTGCTCAGACATTACGCGTAGCCACAACTTACATTCACCACAATCACAACAGCCAGACCCTGGACAACGATATCGCCCTGCTCAAACTGCAAGGCCATGCTGAACTCAAACCAGGTATATGCATCATTTGCTTGCCATCAAGAGGCTCTGTCCCAGAGACGGGTCGTTGATGCACGGTCACTGGTTACGGATACATGGGAGAAATTAAGTCGCTTTTCATTTAGGCGGTTAAAAAGTTAAAGAATCATCATTAACTGATTGGCGTTCTTTTCTATAACTGGGCCCATTCCATTGCGGGTCAGAGAGGCCGATGTTCCTATCGTCAGCGAAAGTGAATGCGTTAGACAAATCAACGCTGTGACTGAAAAGATTTTCATCATGACAGCGTCTAGTTTCTGCGCCGGTGGAGAGGCCGGCAACGACACCTGTCAGGTAAAACTCAGCCAAAATGAAATCAAAGGAAGAACAGAATTAATTTTTTGGGAAATTTTCATATTTACAGGGTGATGGTGGAGGTCCTTTGGTCTGTGAAGATGAAGGCTATTATGAATTGAGTGGTTTGGTTAGCTGGGGTTTCGGCTGTGGTCGTGCTCAGGTTCCCGGCGTTTACGTCAATTAAGTGTCTTCCTTCATCAGCTGGATCAATCAGATTATTAGTGTCAACAATGTGTAGCTGATAGATTTGCTGGTTTCATCGCTCTTCTTTCTGTCAAGACAAAAGAAGTAGCAAAACGCACGTTCACTTTTCCGCATCGTTACTCTAGTTAAGTTTATTCATGTAAACTTTAAATGAAGAACGAGACATGCCATCAGAGGATTGATGAGGTTCACTTGATCACCTAGTTATTTCGTTATTTCGTTTCTGGGATTCAAGCTCTTTGCATTGGTTATGGGCTACCACCATCTATGTCTACATATCTTTATTAAGCACATCATTATTTTTGGTTTGACGAGGACCCCCGTTTTTCCCTTTATTTATTTTTTTTTCGTCGAAAACGTTTGTGGTTAATCTACATGTTTATTTAAAATAATTTTCGATGGCTGTAACCGCGGTGACGTTGTGTCTTGTTAATCTGGAGGGATTTCGAAAGAAATAATGTTTTAATAGTAAATTTTAAAGTTCTACAGCATCAAGCACAATTCATTTTCTTATCCATCCCCCCTTCCCAGTGATTATTTCGTGTCTCACTTTATTTATGAAAATACTCCTTGCAAAGTATCATGTTAATGTCATAAATACAACAGTTGAATGAAAGATTTTTTAAATAAATATTCAATCCTTTATCTAAATAAGTCCTACATGTCGACTCAAATTTAGAGGAAATTTTTTAAAATTAAGACCAAGACACAACCAAGACACAAAAAAAAAATATGATTGTTTTCTTTTGCAGGTTAAAAAACAAGACACAGACAAATTTGGCGCTGTGCCCGAAACGGCTAGTCCGATCTATTCTTTTTCGAAAATAGATGGCGTGTTTATTGTTTAGTCGTCTGCATGTCTTTGTTTGGAGTTGTGGACATGAAAAAAACTGTTATGACAATATGAGTATATGACATACGCTATTGCTTCTTTCAATTTATTGACTATTTAGCAGTGATTTAGTGGTTTTCCATACTGTTGATACCAAAATATCACAGCCTGTGGTGACTAATGCAGGGTCTATAAAAAAAGATCTCTGCCTGCCGTCATTGGTATTGGTATTGGTAATTTTTAAGGTGCACGACTGCGATCAAGGATTTCGCAGTCATGGCTCTCTGAACATAGGGCCTCACGCACCGGCAGGTTTGGTTCCATTATTTTCTGGGGTGGTCAGTGCGCCATGCAGTGGTGTTCCCACGGCCTGTACACTTCTCACTTAAGATTTTGGGAAAGGTGGTGGGAGACATCTGGCGCATCGTTTGACTTCTTTCTATTTTCGATCTTCATTCCCTTAGTCACCTCATCTGTTCAGCTCCCCGGCCTTCCTGTCCGTTGAGGCCCGTCCGTGACAGTGTATCCATCATGGTTCTTAGTGAGGCTGCTGTGATTGTAGAGATGGGCTGAGGTTCGAGTTAAGGCCTAGTAGATTGTTTACGTTGAACTCCAGGTTGTTGTCACTGAACAAGTACCTCAGCTTATTTCAATGAGGTTCGTTTGCCTGGCAATCCACTAGTACATGTTTGGCATTTTCAATCTCTTCGCACCCTTTACGACAGCTTGGGTCCGCCCCCTGGTCAATTCTATTTGAGAAGGCTTTAAGGTAGTTATGTCCCGATCTTAGTCTTTTCAGGCAAACCGTGACACATCTCTCCTTGTGATAGAGCCATCTGACTAATCCTGTGGTCTTCCTCGATTGGATACAGGGCTTGTGGCAGTTCTTCAGATTAAGTAGGACCTTCTCCTTCCAGTCCGTCTTGACGATGGAAATTTTTTCTGATGGCGACAGGTTGATCTTGATCCGTGTACCTGTTGGGGATGAACATTCCCGTGTAGCCAGTCTGTCGGCCTCCTCATTTCCCCTTATTCCTACATGGCTGGGGATCCATAGTATGGTAGTGAGGGTTCCACTTGATTTAAGGCTAGCCATTGTCTCCCTTACTCCGTGGAGTGATTCATTGTTCCCTGGTGCTGACGAGGCAATCGAGCTTACCACTGATTTAGAGTCACAGTAGATGGCCACTGCCGGCACGTGTTCGTCCAGTTTAAAGGTGTAGTCTAGGGCCTGGTAGATGGCTTGCAGCTCTGCTGTGAAGATACTGGCGTGCTCCATAAGAGTCCAAGCTCTGGATACCTCTAATGATGGGATGTGTATAGCGCATGTGGTACGGTTTGTTGTCTGCTGTTTAGCTCCGTCTGTCAAGATACGTAGCGTTTCTTCCGGGACCTGGTTATTCAGGGAACTGAATAGTTCCGCCAGCGCTCTGTGATCTGCTACTGCTGATTTTTTTCGAAAGGGGGAACCAGAGGGTCCTGAAGGGTGGCGGTCTGGATGGAGGGGGTAGCTGTACGTGGAGAAATGTGCTGGCGTTCCCTCGAACGTGGCTATGCTAAGCTGGTCAATATACCTCATTTCGTGTATCAGCGCGGGAGAGCTCCTTTTCGGGTAGTCTTTTTTGATGGAGTATAGCAGTTTTGCGGTCTCGTACATTGGGTTTTGGGGCTTGATGCTAAGCTGTATCAGGTACTTCCTTGTCAGCCAAGATCTCCTGAGAGAGGTAGGGACCGTGTCGGCGTATAGAATCTCCTTTGGAGTTGAGACTTTAGCCCCCAGTATGATCCTGAGTATAGATCGATGCATCCTGTCTATGGAATCCAAGTTGTTCTTGCTGGAGTGCCCGTAGGCAATCAGGCCATAATCGATCCCAATCTGCAATAGGCTTTTAAAGAGGCGTATTAGAATTAGTACTGTCGGCCCCGACTTTGTTTTGGCTAGGACTTTGAACATATTTTTTACCGACATTCAGCTCTTTATGATCTGTTCGATGTGTGGCCTCCATAGCAGCTTGTAGTCAAACAGGACTCACAGGAACTTGGCCTTGGTCTTCGGTTGGATCCTGTGGCCGTATAGGAACAGGAGCGGGTCATCCCCTGGTTTATAGGCTCGAGTGAACGTGATTGCTCCAGACTTGTCTCATGCATGGGCAGCTTGGTGGTTTGGAGCCAAATGGCCACGTTACGAAGATGAAAAGAGGGTGGGATGGGGGGAAAATTTCCCACGTGATTGACAGAAAAATTGTTGGATTGCGTGACACGGAAAATTCTGAGCTGTCGGAGCTCAGAAATTGATAGGGAACACAACAGACACGAAAGAGTTTTCAAATGAAGTTCGATGTCGAAGATAGGGTCAGATACGGCACACACCACCTTCTTAAGCGCAGTTACTTGGGAGGAGGGGTTCAATTTCTAACTTTAAATTTCCGATTTTTTGCAGGAGGCGGGGCGGGATTCCAGGTTCGCGCCGGCTGGATGAAAGCACTATTGTATCAGGAGCGAGAGAAAGTACAGTATCCTGCACAGAAATTGGGACAGCGAATTTTCTGTCCAAAACCACCTAGTGGCTGGTCAGAAAAATTCAAGTCTTTGTTTTTAGAAAAAGGCTGTAGGCTAAAGAAAATGATTTATTTTCCAGACCAAGAAAAAGTAAAACTTGGTGAAAATAGGAAAAAACACCTTTTTTAGCATTCCAGACTGCCTCGTTTCAAAGTGAGACGTAGCCTAAAGTGCTTAAAAGTGCGTATTTTTCCGATTTTCAGCAAATTCCTTTTTTTCTTGCTCTGGAAAGTGCATCATTTTCCTCAACCTTCAGCCTTTTTCCGAAAACAATTTTTCCGACTTCAATTGTTCTAGCTTCAATAATTATGTAACCTAATAAACATCTATTAATTAGCTATTTCTTTTTTATTCGCTCGAATTCTTAAGCAACATGCTATACATTACAATAACATTACAAATCGTTAAAAGAACGTTCTCTCCCTAAAATGTAAATCCTAAAAAAGCATTATAAAAACAAGATGATTCAAAATATTCGAAGCGGTTTGGTTTCGCGTGAGCATCAAGTAGCCTAAGCGAATTTTCACAAGGAACTTTTGATTCAGTAATAATAGCGCTAGCGTTGATATACATAGAATAGAACAGATTCAAACTACACCTCGCAAGGATCCACATTGCACCTCTTCTCGTGCTGATTTTACAAAAAATTGGCAAGTGTCATAACTCAGAGGAAAGAAAAAACTAATTTAATGTTTAGTTGATTACGATTGAGTATGACCACAGTAAATTAGGCCAAAAAGGGAAGTCAACCACGGTCAACCCCAAAAATACTGTAAGTAGATTTTTTTGGAAATTTAGGCTACATTGTTTATTCTCATATTACTCTTTCCGTGTTTCGTTTTGCTGTGTAAAACCCACCGAAGAAAACTGAATTGATCATTAAAGAAAAATAAGGGTTTAAAATTTTTGGTTTTTAAAAATATTGGAGGGTTGGCGAACCGCGAGATGTCGCGTCTTATGAGCAGACGTCGCTCCCGAAGTCAGCTTGATTTGACCTAGTTAATTTTGATTGACTGAACTCGATGAAAATTTCTTCCACGACCTTAAAAAGATAAAATATCATTTGTATTAACGAGTACCAAAATCTTGCAATTTCTCACCTCAACCACCAATTTAAACGAATTTAATTTTTATTGAAAAAAGTTTGGCATATGCATCGCACTGAACCATTGAAGACTTGGGGTTGACGCTAGGTGCAATAATTCTTTTCAGAACCATTGCGTGTATAGTATATAACGGAAATGACATTAATATACTACGCACAGATAGGATCAATATACTTAAGTATGACTACAGTATACGTTTCAAGTCGGGGAGGCTAGCTCCCGTGTATTGTTAAATCCCGTGTGCATGGACACTTCCTTGATGTCCATTTCAAGAGCGTCGTGCTATCCGGTGCATTCATACGTACAGATCTAAGACTAAAACCATAAGACCATGACTGCAACATTGGATATTGAAATTTTACAGGTACAATTTTTGGTGTAGCTATTTTTGAAAGAAAATCAATAGATAAATGCTTAATTTAACATGAACTATTTCACTATGACGTTAAATGACTAATTGTAAACTTTTTTAAAATCTAAATCCTATGAACGCTAAAAATGTAACCCTTAACTACTAGCGAACCTAGCGGTATGATTGCAGTTAATGGTTTCAAAATGTTGTGCTAGTGAGTAGTGACTAGGCGGGACTTATCCGTAAAGGCGAGATAGCCCGCGGCCCGCCGTGTAGCCGTGATCTGGCCGTGATACGTGATTAGTGTAGGGTAGGTTTTTGGAATTGGGAATAGAATTTCGAAAATCTTCTTCGAAATTAAATTTTCCTCTATGTAGTCATGTAAAATTATCTACAATATATTTGAAAGAAAGTTGTGCAACACATTTTTTCATTTTGAAAAGTAATTCTTTGTAAACTAGTTTAATCCAGTTTAATCAATGTGTCATTAGATAATGTGGTTGAAAAGATGAAGCCGCTTGTAATAAGTTTTTCTTTTCATAAATTCTTCTTCTTTTCAGAATGTTTCAGTTGGAGTGGTGGAGTATAAAGAGAGAGAAATGAAGGGAAGAAGACTAATTTTCTAGTCTAGAGACTATAAAGGGAGGGAGAGAAAGACTATTCAACTACGATTAAAAGTAAACATGCTTTTTTAAAATCTAAATTATAAAAATGGTCGTTGTCGAAATTGGAATTCAATACGACCTGGTTCCAGCTGCTTACACATCTGATGCATGTCCTTTCGTGACGTTTTATGAATAATGTTACAATGGAAAATTGGTGGTAGTGCTTGTATTGACTAGAAACAGATCTGAATAAATAAAATAAGTGAAATAGCGGTTTGTTCTTAAAAAGGTGTTCGATAAAATTTACCCACCCAGATCCCGTAACAATATTGCAAATTTCGTGGAAAGGCCAGGGAAAAAAATTTAGGTAAAACATTGCACAGGATAATAAAAATCTAAAAATTTTGTTAAAAAATTTCATTGCAATGCCAGAGGAAAACATAAATTTCAAAAATGCACTAAAATCATGGAAGGGGGAGAAAAACATAACAATTTCATAAAACACGAGACTTAGACTTATTTTAGTTTCCAAATTTTTTTTACATAATCCTTAAGTGTCACGGGTATATCACCGTAGGGGATTTGATGCCTTCGAACATTTTTTGCAGCGATGAAATACAGCGGGCGAAGTTTCTTTACCAGTTTTTCAAGTAAATTAGAGAAGTTCGTATCCGGATATTGCAGTATGGAAGAGGTGAAACATTCTAACACCTGCATTTACTTGATCGATGTCGAATCCTCCATCAATGAATGACTGAACAACTGATGTAAATTGCTGAGAACGTTCGGAATAGTCATGGTTGAGCCACTCATGGGAAGATTCGATTTCTTCCATCACGAGCAGGTGTAGCGGGCTGTTGTGTCGGAAACCGACAACATTGGGATTTTCTCCTACTTTCAGCAACGTTGTTTTTTTTTTGCCGGGACGTTGCCAGAAACAAAAAACCGTTTGAATTTTTACCATGATTTTTTACAGTAGTGGTGACACCGGACAGTGGCATGAGCTCACCAAATCGTAACTGAATAAGGAGATCAATCTTGGAATTTCATAAAAGTTTAGGTTATTTCATCTAAAGATCTTTTTTTATCGTACATCAACACTGTAAGCTTAAGCTGTTGTTTACTTTTTGTTAGCAAAGTAACTAACCTTGATTTTGTAACAGTTGGTAGAAAAATCAAGTCCATCTCCCACACATTTTGATGACAGCAAGGAAAAGTAACTGACCTTCCACGTAGCTGGGATTTGTTTTCACTTCACTACGGGACTGCAGTAAGCTTTTATTTACTCCTTTTTTAAACTATAGTTACTAATATAGTTTTCATAAAAATATGAAGGAATACCTAGCATCCTTTTTCCGAAGATTTGGTTGGGAAATGATTTACCAGAACTTCCACCTAGTTTATGTTTGTGCAACTGGTACATTTCTAAATCAGCAGGTATTATTTTTCCATAAAGTTCTTGATTTTATTTTTAACAACTACATACATCTCACAACAGAACGGAAAACTGAGCCAGTTAACATCAACACAGAAGAAGATAAATTCAGCCATGAGAGCTCAAGAAGGAACCACATCTAAGCAAGAGCAGAGGTTAGAGAGGTAAATTTTTAATTACTCCTTGTTTAATAAAATAACTAACATCAGTTTTGTAACAGCTGGTAGAAAAATTGAGTTCACAATTCTTAAAATTTTCAAGACAGCTATTAGTTACTGACCTTCCACCTAGCTGAGTTCTGCTGATTCTGCTAAAGATCTGTTTTATTCTTTCATCAACACTGTAAGCTTTTATTTACTTCTTTGTTTTAGTATAGTAACTAATATAGTTTGAATTATAATAATTTGAAGGAAGACAAATGGCCACCATTGTCCAAGAATCTGAAGATTTGGTTGGCCTATCGCTTCACTAGATCTTTCACCCTAGTTGGAGCTTGTGCAATTTTTCCATTTCTAAATCAGCAGGTATTAGTTTTCCTTAAAGTTTTTGATTGTATTTTTAAAACAACCACATACATCTCACAACAGAACGGAAAGCTGAAGCAGTTAACAACACAGAAGATGGATTCTACCATGAAAGCTCAAGAAGGAACCATCACATCTCAGCAAGAGCAAGGAACTCCCGCAAAAAAAATTAAGATGGATTCGCTATTATTAGAGATTGGAAACAAAAATCATGCAAAGATGAAGGAATTGCTCGATCATGGAGCAGATGTTACAGAGACTGGCGATTTCACATTGAATGCACATCAGACCTTTGTTGGAGTTCCGCTGATGTTCGCCGCCATTCTTTCGGACCATGATGGTATTATTAATTCACTCATTCGCAAACACCCTCACTTCCGTGTCGAAGAAAAACTGATGGAAGAAACAGAAGATACTTTCATTCTATCTACTAACACCAATGTAGAGCTCCTCATTGATGTATGTGACCTTGTTGGAGCTGCTTGCATCTTACGAGGGAGTAAACGCCATGTGTGGGCCTGTTGGCGTGAAGCGGACAGGTTACGCTCTCTTCATGCCATTCCGAAGACTACTTTAAACCAAACGAACTTAGAAAATCTCATTTTCGGAAACCAAAAAGAATTTCTTAACACTCAAGAAATGAACGTGTTGAGGTGGAAGAAGTCTGTGTACTGGAAAATTCAAGCACTCTTCGTAACTCGACGAATTTTAGAAAAAAAACAGCTGTTTCCCAAACAGGTTTTTCCTGCGCAATTTTTAAAAATGCCTACTAGACGGCTGGGAAACACGGGAGTTAGACCTGTCTCGCGTTTTTTATGTATCGCTCTATCTTATCGACCTCATCGATTCGAAAAAGACACTTCTTCATGGGCTTGTCCTCCATCCAACAACATCACCTGACGTCTGTCACTGTAGCTTCGCCACCTTGTACAGTATGTTACACAATCGATTATGGATTCAACTAGAGTAAAACAAAGAAGACACTATTCTAACTTTCGACCATCTGATGACAGCCCTGGTCTTCTGTTGCGATTACCAGAGAGCAATTCGCAATTACAGTCAAAACGCAGTAATGAAAGAGAAAACTCGTGATATTTCGGACCTCATCATTACCATTCTGAAACATCTTCTGTCAATTCCAAACACAAAGACCCAAAGAAGCAAATTGAAGAGAAATCTTTCAATCTACATTCATGAACATAACCTTCCAGAAGAAGAAAGAAGGCCTAATCTTTTGATGGAGGTTTCTTCATCCTATGAAGGGAATACGTTAGACTTGAAGCTGATCAAGTTGTTGCTGAAAGTAGGAGAAAATCCCAATGTTGTCGGTTTCCGACACAACAGCCCGCTACACCTGCTCGTGATGGAAGAAATCGAATCTTCCCATGAGTGGCTCAACCATGACTATTCCGAACGTTCTCAGCAATTTACATCAGTTGTTCAGTCATTCATTGATGGAGGATTCGACATCGATCAAGTAAATGCAGGTGGTAGATCGGAGTTAGAATGTTTCACCTCTTCCATACTGCAATATCCGGATACGAACTTCTCTAATTTACTTGAAAAACTGGTAAAGAAACTTCGCCCGCTGTATTTCATCGCTGCAAAAAATGTTCGAAGGCATCAAATCCCCTACGGTGATATACCCGTGACACTTAAGGATTATGTAAAAAAAATTTGGAAACTAAAATAAGTCTAAGTCTCGTGTTTTATGAAATTGTTATGTTTTTCTCCCCCTTCCATGATTTTAGTGCATTTTTGAAATTTATGTTTTCCTCTGGCATTGCAATGAAATTTTTTAACAAAATTTTTAGATTTTTATTATCCTGTGCAATGTTTTACCTAAATTTTTTTCCCTGGCCTTTCCACGAAATTTGCAATATTGTTACGGGATCTGGGTGGGTAAATTTTATCGAACACCTTTTTAAGAACAAACCGCTATTTCACTTATTTTATTTATTCAGATCTGTTTCTAGTCAATACAAGCACTACCACCAATTTTCCATTGTAACATTATTCATAAAACGTCACGAAAGGACATGCATCAGATGTGTAAGCAGCTGGAACCAGGTCGTATTGAATTCCAATTTCGACAACGACCATTTTTATAATTTAGATTTTAAAAAAGCATGTTTACTTTTAATCGTAGTTGAATAGTCTTTCTCTCCCTCCCTTTATAGTCTCTAGACTAGAAAATTAGTCTTCTTCCCTTCATTTCTCTCTCTTTATACTCCACCACTCCAACTGAAACATTCTGAAAAGAAGAAGAATTTATGAAAAGAAAAACTTATTACAAGCGGCTTCATCTTTTCAACCACATTATCTAATGACACATTGATTAAACTGGATTAAACTAGTTTACAAAGAATTACTTTTCAAAATGAAAAAATGTGTTGCACAACTTTCTTTCAAATATATTGTAGATAATTTTACATGACTACATAGAGGAAAATTTAATTTCGAAGAAGATTTTCGAAATTCTATTCCCAATTCCAAAAACCTACCCTACACTAATCACGTATCACGGCCAGATCACGGCTACACGGCGGGCCGCGGGCTATCTCGCCTTTACGGATAAGTCCCGCCTAGTCACTACTCACTAGCACAACATTTTGAAACCATTAACTGCAATCATACCGCTAGGTTCGCTAGTAGTTAAGGGTTACATTTTTAGCGTTCATACGATTTAGATTTTAAAAAAGTTTACAATTAGTCATTTAACGTCATAGTGAAATAGTTCATGTTAAATTAAGCATTTATCTATTGATTTTCTTTCAAAAATAGCTACACCAAAAATTGTACCTGTAAAATTTCATTATCCAATGTTGCAGTCATGGTCTAATGGTTTTAGTCTTAGATCTGTACGTATGAATGCACCGGATAGCACGACGCTCTTGAAATGGACATCAAGGAAGTGTCCATGCACACGGGATTTAACAATACACGGGAGCTAGCCTCCCCGACTTGAAACGTATACTGTAGTCATACTTAAGTATATTGATCCTATCTGTGCGTAGTATATTAATGTCATTTCCGTTATATACTATACACGCAATGGTTCTGAAAAGAATTATTGCACCTAGCGTCAACCCCAAGTCTTCAATGGTTCAGTGCGATGCATATGCCAAACTTTTTTCAATAAAAATTAAATTCGTTTAAATTGGTGGTTGAGGTGAGAAATTGCAAGATTTTGGTAGTCGTTAATACAAATGATATTTCATCTTTTTAAGGCTTTTTGTGTTCCCACCAAATTGGATATTTTTAATTATTTTTGGTTTGTTTTGTTCAGAAGTCTTTGATTTAACTCATTTGTGAGTGTTTCAGGGCTCTGTAGAACACCTTTTTTCGAGAAATCATATCTTTTTCATATCGCCTTTCTCATAGCCATTTTCACTCATAGTTCCCCTCCCACTATCATCTGTCAAACCGAGCTGTCAGTGGCCCGACTTCCCTTTACTTTTCACTTTTCTTGCCTCTCTTATTTCTATATATCTTGATCCTCTCAACCACCCCTCTCGTTTCACATTATTGTATCAAATTGTCGATTTATTTATTTATTGTCTTATTCCAAAAATTTAGGTTCTCTCTCTCCGACTTGTTCTGTCGTTTGGATCAGTATAGGAAAATAAAAACAGTGATTTTACCCTGTTAATTGTAAATTGCGGAGTACTTTTTCAAGTTTTTTTTAAGCAGGAAGTGCTTGGTATAGATTCCACCCCGTCCGATCTGGTTATAAGCAATAACCGAAAACGGCTTGGTCCCCTTGGGTTTCTAGCTCTTTGAGCTTATCCTTGGTGATCTCTCTCGTCCTCCCTGAGCGATTAGCACGACCGGTGCTCAATCCGTCCTTGTGTCGTGGGCTTCTGAGGAAGTGCCAGAAACCTTTTGGTGGAGACCTTGGGGGGTTTTAGGCGCTGGTCACTCTGCTCATGCTCTGTGTAAGGGGGGGGGGGGGAACTGAGGGTAGTCGTAGTCTTCTTCTGACGCCCTGTCCGTCATTGCACTCCTCCCAGTACCAAAGAGGATCTCCTGCACTTCTTCCTTCCTTTCCTTTTCGGTTCTGTATCTATTCGTCGTCTGCCACAGTCTCACAGTCGTAGTTTAGCCTCCGGAATCCCATATGAGCCAGACTCAGTCCATGGACGAGTCTGATAGTGGGGCCTCTGAGCCCCCAGGCAGTAACAGGCAATGTAAACATTGCAATAAAGTGTTTAAAATCGTACACAATGGTCATCGCTGTTGCTCTGAGGATTGCAGGAAGGCTTGTCATGCGCAAAAGAGACAGTCGGCCAATACGTCATCGGACTCCACTAAAAATCGAAAGAAAAGGAAGAATGATAGTCGTTCCCCCGGCGTCTCTGATGCCAGCAACGTAAAGAAAGCCAAGGCCGATTCTGTCCTTGCCTTTCTAGCCGATCTTTCTGTAGACACTATTAACTCACTAAATAAGGCTGACTTGATTTCTCGCCTGTGTTCTGCTGTAGATCTACTAGCGACCCAACTTCTTTTGATTAGCGAACTTGAATCCAAGGTCTCTCGTCTTGACGAAGTCCATGTTTCTGATCTTGAGTCCAAATCTTGCTCCTTAATGATGATCTGGGAAATCGTGATGACCAAATTAAGATCCTCGAGGAAAATGCTGTCCAAATCAAGGTTTGTTTTGCTGAGCATGTATTGAGCCTCCAACAAGCCCGCCCACCGGGTTTTGCCGGGCCATCTTTTTCTGGTCCGTCCGCTCCTGGCCCGTCCTATGCCTCGGTTGCCTGTGGCAACCTTTCTGGTTCTGTTTTGGGGGCCAAGTGTGCTGACGATTCGGCACCGCCCTTGAATGTGCAAGCAGTTGAGGACTTATTGGACACCAAAAACAGTGGTCTTATTCCCACCCACGTTCGGTACAAGAACAACAAATTGTTTGTCACTCTTGACAACGAGGTTGCCGTTGCCAAAGACGCGGATATTCTCAACAAGAAGCCTGAGTTCCATGCTCGTTTTGATACTGCTTCAAAACTCAACGTTCTTTTGTCAACGTTTCTGACACGGTCAGTTTGCACAGAGTGTTGCAACACCGCAACCAACTGCTGAGAAATCAGATCCAGTCGGTTAAAGTCATTTATACCAAACCCCACACATCAGAAGGGCATGTTAAGATCTTTCTTCGCACCAGGGCAGCCAGAGACAGCATTTTGCTCAGGGGAAAAGCTTCGATTCTTGGCACGAATCATAGAATTATTCCTGTAGACCTTGACCGAGAAGTTAGACGCTGTTTCAAGTGTCAGGGGTATGGCCACACGCAAAAATTCTACCCAGCTGCCACACCCGCCTGTGGCAGATGTGCTATGCCCCACCAAACCTCAGATTGCGTTAACCCCTCCGCGTTGAAATGTGTAAACTGCGGTGGCTCTCACCGCTCTGGAGACAAACTTTGTCAGGAGCAGATCAAAGCGGTGGCACGGTACAGAGCTTTTTTTCCCCTAGACTCTCATGTGTAACGATTCTGCTTCGTCTCTACCCAAGAACGTTCTCCCTCCCAACCGTATTAGATGCATCCAGATTAACCTCCATCATTCCAAGTTAGCGTCGGCCACTCTGGCTCAGACGGTGCTGGACCTTGATATCGATGTAGTCTTAATCCAAGAGCCATATGCCTACTCAGCCGAAATCCCAGTCGTTGCTAACATCCCACCCGGTTTCTCGGCATTCCACCATCTCTCAAATGACCACGCGTATGGCTCAGTTATCCTAATCAAGGATTCCATTTCAACAGCAGACAACCTAAGTGTTATGCATCTCTCAAATTTCGCATCCTGTGTTGAACTTCATACAAAATCGGGTCCGCTGCGTTTCGCTTCTATCTACCTTCGTCCCTCCATCTCCGACTTCGCCAGCACCGTTCAATCCATCTTTGATGCTCTTTCCTCGCCCTACTCGGTTTTCGGCCTGGAATCCAACACTAAAAACTGAGTTTGGAACAGCTCGGTTAATGGCAGACGGGGTGAAGATCTGGAAACTGTTATTTTTGGCTCTGGCCTTAACATCGCTAATAGGCTTTGCGATGAGCTGGATTTTGTCCCTGGAGGCACAGCGTTTGTTGACCTCACCCTGACCGGACCACGCCTGTTCATCTCTCGGTGGGCTTTTCTGGCGATGCCATCCCTCTCGGACCATTCGTATATCTACTTTCAGGTCGACTCGCCTGTTTTTACTCCCAAACCTAAAGCTCATCCAAACAAACCTATACCTTCCCTGTCCAAAATGAATCTGAATCTGTACCGTTCCAAACTGCTTGCTGCCTCGACGACCTGGCCTCGCTTTCTTACGTGTAGTTTCGAATCAGAAGTCGAGGAAAACATTAACGTTCCTGTCACTTCGATTCACTCGTGCGCTCAGGCGGCTAAAACTTTTCGGCCAGTGTTGTCGAGAGCGAAATCCATGCCCTGGTGGTCCAGGGAACTAAGTGCACTCCGCTCCAAAACTCGCTCTCTATACAGAGCCTAGTCTGCCCAAAAGTCTCATCTCCCAAATAAACTGCTCTATTGCCAGAGCAAAGCCAGCTACCAGAAAGCCCTGCGCTCTGCAAAGCGAGCAGAATGGGCCAAACTCAGACTATCCGCCTCATCCAGCGACACGTTCCGTGCTCTATCTCCTTTCATGGGCAAATCTAGGTCTATTCCCCTCCCAAGCAAACTGCTTGTCGACGGCAAGCTTTCGTCTGACCCTTGCGAAAGGTTGTGCCAGTCACTTTTTCCGAATTGAGCCTCCTTCTAACTCTTACCACCTAGAACTAGAGGCCTCCGTCGTCCGCCCACTCTCACTCCCCGTCTATGTCCACCCGCCTGTCATCTCCGACTGGGAGCTAGAGGCGGCGCTGTGATCTCTGAACCCAAAAGCAACCCCCGGATCTGATGGCATCTCTGCTGAGATACTTATTCTCAGTCTGCCGGAAATTAAGTTCTATCTATCAGCGATTCTTAACGCTTGCTTGCAGCTGCGCATCTTTCCTTCCACCTGGAAGCGATCAAAGGTAGTGGTAATTGGCAAACCCAACAAGCTGGACTATACCAGCTTAAACAGCTTCAGGCCTATCAGTCTGGTGTCTAATCTTGCGAAGATTTTCGAGAAAGTCGTGCTCGGGCGCCTGCTCTGGTTCGCAAACGCCCACGAATGGTTAAACGACTGTCAACATGGATTCAGAGAAAATAGATCTACGCACTCAGCAGCTCACTCTTTTATTTCCTTCATTGAATCAGCTTTCTCAGAGAAAAAGGTCGCAACCGCTGCTTTCCTAGACATTAAGAGTGCGTTTGACTCGGCCTGGCACCCAGCTATTATTGCAGCGTTTTCCAGCCGTGGCTGCCCAACCTATCTTGTCAACATAATCTCCAGTTTCCTTAAGAACAGGTCGGCGGTTCTCTCCATCGACGATGTTACCTCTGTGCACCCCATGAGCCTTGGCTGTCCTCAGGGAGGAGTGCTATCTCCTTTCCTATGGAACGTACTAATTGACGATATTTTTAAACTCTCCTTCCCTCATTTTCCAGTCAAAATGGCCGGTTTCGCTGACGACCTCTCGATCGCCACGACTCACAAAGACCCTTTCGTGGCGACCAAAAATTTGCAGACCGCCTGCGATCACATTGGGGCTTGGTTGGAATCAAGGAAACTCCAGTTCAATGCGGACAAAACAGTGGTCAAGATTTTTGCCCGTAAGTGTTCGCCCGGGTCGAGCGAGCCCCTTGTTTTATCCATAAAGGGGGTTCAGATTTCCCCTTCACTTGATGCCTCGTCTTTTCTTGGTCTTACTTTGGATCCCAACCTGAAATGGCACATACATCTGCAAGGAAAAATCGTGTGGGCCAAGCGGGCCATGTTTGCTGCCAATAGCTGTATTCGCCAAACCTTCGGCTCCGATGGCCATCGCCTGCGTTTTTTATATTCCACAGTTGTTGAGCCTATTTTCTCCTATGGGGCCTCGGTCTCGATCTCTGCGATGAGAACTAAAGCAGTTGTAAAAAAACTCAGGTCCTTTCACCTCTCGCTCTGTCGAATGATTACTGGTACGTTCAGATCAGCCCCCTATTCATCCCTAGTTCTTCTTTCCAACCTCCTTCCTATTGAACTCAGACTACTGGAAATTGCGGCGTGTCGTTTTATCTCAGTCCCAGCTAACGCCCCTTTCGCTAGCTCGGCCAAAGAGATCATCCTTAAGCATCTACCCTTCCTGGCTGTCTCTCCAAAAACTGAAGTCTCTAGCTTGCCACACTCGGCAAATCATCCCCCATGGAAGCTAAAAATTCGCAGCACCACCATCCCCTCTGTAATGGTTCCGTTGCTTCCAAGTGTCCCCGGCACTCTCCAACTTTTTGTCGCTACCTTGTGCTCAAGTTCCAACCCCAGTTTTGCGTCGTGGCCACTTACAGCATAGGTATCAAGTCTGTGTATGAGGCGTCCCTTCCAAGCTCAATCTCTCATCGCTAGGCTAGCTGTATCTCACTTCTAAAAGCTTTGAAAGTCATACAGGCCTCCCAACCTACCTACTCATCCTGCAACCTATTCCTGTCTGCCAGCTCATCCATTCTTCTCCCTGCGACTCCTCTCTACCCAGAAGAAGTTACGGCGCTGGTTTCTCTCTCAGCCCTAGGCCCTTTCTGCCATCTGTTTCTTGCGGCCAATCCGTCGTCGGCCGGTTTCCTCCTCGCTGTAAGCCGGGCGAAATCTCCGTCTAATTGTTTGATGGTTCACCCCACCTTCTCCCCCAAGTTCTGCAAAAATTCCGTCAAAGATCACCTTCTCGCTGTGTGGAACAATGAGTGGATGACCGCGAAAACCGGGTCTTCAACTCGCAGCTTTTTTCCCGAGGTACTTGCCGCCCGCTCCCTCCTCATGCTGAGGTAAAACGTATTGGCCAATCAACTTATTACAGGCCACTGTCGCCTCAATCACCACCTTTTTCGCCTAGGCTACGCTCCAACCCCCGCTTGTGACTGTGGTTGGCCTGATGAAAACACCTTTCACTTTTTATTTGATTGCCCGAGGTTCTCATCTCTCAGAGGAAAGCTGATCTCGGCGTGCGCGACCTCCAAGGTCGCTTGGCCCCCTCAACTACTGGCTCTCTCCCAGTCTAGCCTCATCTGGAACACCTTCATTCGCTACCTGTCCAAGACGAAGCGGCTGTGCAGTAACGCGAGCCCCGGTTTCAGAACCATCCAGGAGCATACCGCCATGCCCAACGCAGGGCTCGGAAGGCTTCCTTCCGCCATGCCTCTGTCTCCCGCTGGGGTCTAGGCACCCTCGGCAGTTGCCGCGCTGGCTCCTGATTCGCAGACCGGAGCTGCTCATCTAGGTTGCCGTCGCCCAGCCTCTTGCCGAACTTCTCTGTTTCTTTAATCTGACCATTTCGCCAATCTCTCAGCCCCACAGTCTTGTTTAACCACAGGCTCTGGTTGTTCCGCGTTTGTGTGCTCCTCCCTAATTCGTAGCTCCTCGCAACTTTACCGCCTCACTCCTATAAACGGAGGCGCTGGGCGGCAAATAGTGTCGAGTTGTGCGCCTTCCCCCAGCTTACGGGGTGGTGCCGGCATCCGACCTAGGTCTCGGCTACACCCGGTGCCCACATCTATAAACGGTGGCGTCTGGCGCCGGGACTGATCAGGCTAGGGAGAGGGGGGCCAAGCGGGTCCTCTTTCTCTCTCTGCCCGTTTTTCAGCAGTAGCTTGCGACCGTTGCTTTCCCCTTCAGTTTTGTGCCCCAGGTCTGTTTTTCATTTTTTTTTTACAAGCTTTTACTGCCCTCCTTTCCTTCTCTCTCTGTACCCCCTAACTGTGATATCCCTCCGTCTCGCTAATACAGCGGGCCATACTCGGTCTCCGAGTCCATGCCCTTTTATATAAAAAAAAGGTCGTGGAAGAAATTTGCATCGAGTTCAGTCAATCACAATTAACTAGGTCAAATCACGCTGACTTCGGGAGCGACGTCTGCTCATAAGACGCGCCTTATTGCGGTTCGCAAACCCACCAATATTTTTAAAAACCAAAAATTTTAAACCCTTATTTTTCTTTATTGATCAATTCAGTTTTCCTCGGTGGATTTTACACAGCAAAACGAAACACGGAAACAGTTAATATGAGAATAAACAATGTAGCCTAAATTTCAAAAAAAAATATGCCATACCCTACTAAGACATGGACGTCCATGGTATATCCATGGGATGTAAATTTTGGGATCTGGTACATCCCATTTTACATACAATGGATGTACGGGGAATATCCTAATTACCTTCCCCTCGACGTACTGTGGGGTATATCCGAAGTACGTCCAAAATTGTCTGCAGTTGGGATGATCATTCCAATTGAAATAAATAAATTAGGGATATTCCAGTTGTTATTCTTTCCATACTTTTCTCTTTGATTTACCATTCGGAATTCATTTTACTTGGAAAGAAGCTTTGACTATTTCGGTAATCGAACCCGGACCATTGGAGTGGAAGGCCAGTGCTGTACAGCTACGCCACAATAGTTATATGAAAATTAGCATAGTTTTATTAACGTAGTTTGTTACTTAATCGACTGTTTAGAAAGGGCATAGCATAACACACATTAGTAAGGTTTTATCTTAACATACATATAAAAGTTCTTCTTCTACTTTTATGGGGTGATTTACGCCTTTACAGTTGGATTTTTATATAAGATATTAGGGGACCATTTTAAAATATATATTTATTTAAACTAATAACTGTCATACACATTAACAGTTGTAGCACATTTTTTTTTTATTTACGTACAGAAGTCCGTAGCGTGTTTACTAATAAATAAACTTAGGAATAAGTAAATTATAATAATAAAAATAAGTTTATTTTTTCATTTATCATGTTTATTTAGAAAGTTAAGTTCTTAACGGATAAATAATGCTGCTTGTAAAAGAAGAAAAGTAAAAAAATTTATATTTAATCGAAGATACGTTAAGGTGCGTCTACACTAGCAGTTTTTACAGACATACAGACACCGAATTTGACCGTAACTTGTCTGTAAAAACGGCTAGTGTAGACGCAGCATTAGATAGATATTAATACACAAGCTTTCATCTTTTTTGGATGAGAACTGTACGTACACCAAACATACTTCCGGTACATTCAGTGAATGTACTTGATGGTATGTCCATTGTATATGTTTTTCATATACTGTTGGGATCAAAGAATTTCTTAATTTTTTATCCATTTATGTACATACTGGTAGCGTACCCTGAACATCCACATGGGATGAGGGACGCCAACATCCCGTTGTACATACCTGGGATATCGCTTGGATGGCGCGTCTTAGTAGGGTACTTTTTTCAATAAAAATTAAATTCGTTTAAATTTGTGGTTGAGGTGAGAAATTGCAAGATTTTGGTACTCGTTAATACAAATGATATTTTATCTCTTTAAGGTCGTGGAAGAAATTTTCATCGAGTTCAGTCAATCAAAATTAACTAGGTCAAATCAAGCTGACTTCGGGAGCGACGTCTGCTCATAAGACGCGACATCTCGCGGTTCGCCAACCCTCCAATATTTTTAAAAACCAAAAATTTTAAACCCTTATTTTTCTTTAATGATCAATTCAGTTTTCTTCGGTGGGTTTTACACAGCAAAACGAAACACGGAAAGAGTAATATGAGAATAAACAATGTAGCCTAAATTTCCAAAAAAATCTACTTACAGTATTTTTGGGGTTGACCGTGGTTGACTTCCCTTTTTGGCCTAATTTACTGTGGTCCTACTCAATCGTAATCAACTAAACATTAAATTAGTTTTTTCTTTCCTCTGAGTGATGACACTTGCCAATTTTTTGTAAAATCAGCACGAGAAGAGGTGCAATGTGGATCCTTGCGAGGTGTAGTTTGAATCTGTTCTATTCTATGTATATCAACGCTAGCGCTATTATTAATGAATCAAAAGTTCCTTGTGAAAATTTGATTAGGCTACTTGATGCTCACGCGAAACCAAACCCCTTCGAATATTTTGAATCATCTTGTTTTTATGATGCTTTTTTTAGGATTTACATTTTAAGGGAGAGAACGTTCTTTTAACGGTTTGTAATGTAATTGTAATGTATAGCATGTTGCTTAAGAATTCGAGTGAATAAAAAAAAAATAGCTAATTAATAGATGTTTATTAGGTTACATAATTATACAATAATCTTATGCTGCATCATTATTTCATACATTATCTTTATTTCTTCATTTATACTTCTTAAAAGCCACCTAAACGTCACAAACGATGTTTCAATCAATGTATAAGCCAAAAGAACAATTCCCTGTGTATGTCTATTAGCTTAAAATCAGCACAAATCCGATGAATAAATTCGGATACTGAAGAGTCGATCTGCTACGTTCCCTCTGCAAATTATTCGGATACTGGCAAACGTAGACCATCGCACCACCGAATCGCACCACCGAATCGCTTAAAAAGTTACATCAACTGTCGAGGAACTTCTTTACCATGTTACTGCCAAATATTTTTTTCGCAGATTTTATTGTTATTTGTGTTAAATTTAATCTGTTTTAGTCGTTGTTTTAATTGTTTACATAATGACACAGGGCATAGCACAGCAGACGGGAAGGCAAATGGGAATGACGGCGGCACCACCAGCACCTGCCTTAAATTTGGTATCCGATTCAGAGCCGCCAGCAGAATATTTGGCAGAATACTTCATTTTGCCTTTGCCTCCACCTCCCATAGACATCGAATGCGATTGTTGCTAATACAGATAAATTGGAATTAAGCCAAGAAACGAAATTTCAAATCTGATTTTAAATAAGCTACAATTAGGAGTGGGGCATCAGGAGGTGTTTTCGTGAACATGTTGTTGGTTTCTGGTGAATAATAAACGGGAGGGCCGATGGTACCGTTAGTGGCAGGTCTCTTGGGTGTTTTAGCGAATAAAGGCTCCTTGGGAACCAAAGTTGTTCCATTCGTTTCGTGAATAGGAGCAGAAAATGGCGTGGGATCGGTTGCCACACGAGGCGTCGACGTGAATGGCTGAAAGTTCCAACAATTGTTGTGTATTTGTCCATTCTTAATGAACAAGATCTTTACCTGGTAGGGGCCACCGTTGAACGTATCCATTAATTCGTCCAGTTTCTTGGGAGGCGATTGGAGGCCAGGAATCCATTTATGGGCGTCTGATTGTCGGCAGAGGAGAACCACCGATTCCTCGTTGGTACATTTTAGGTTTAATGGTAGTCGGTATAGCATAAAGACTGGCAAAAGGATCCTGCAGATTTGGAATTGGTGGATTTCTCCTTGCAGCCGGGTGTCGAGGAACATTACAAATGGGCTCTGAAGGCATTTCAGCTTCAGTCATGTAACCCGGGTAGTCGGGGTGAGTTTCAATTGAACAGAGCAGTACAGGATGTGAAGGGATGAAACAATAAGGAGTGGCGTCTCGATCCTCTGGGCCAATCAATTCTGGATATTGCGGAAGCGTCTGGATGTTGCACAATCCAAAAAGATGACCGGGAACATCACAGTACGGCTCAGTTTGAGGTTCATTCAGTGACATATAATCTGGATATCCTGGATGTCCAGGTCTGAAAAATGAATAAGGTTGAAAACTTAATTGCCATTTCCTAATTCTTTTCAATCAACTTCGACAAAGGTCTTCAACGATAAAATAAAAATAATCTAAACATGAAGTGCGACATGGGGTGGCGGGGCGAAGCCTCCGTCACACCTTAGTCGCACCACTCATAATATTGACAGATTATTAGTCAATTATAGTTAATAAGAATCAATTAATTTAAGAGAATAAAGGGAATATTCCAAACATAATAGTATGTATTAATCTACTATTTAACCTTGATTTTCTGTCTCTTTAACGTTTAAAAAAATTCCCGAAGGACATTACCGAAGGAATCTTGTTTTAATATTTTTCCCATCTACGCAAAATTATTAATTATTTGAAATGCAACATATGGTGTGTAAATACGCTACCATTTATTTACAGAAACAATTAGGTGCCGTGTGGCGGAGTGGATTAAGGCGCCGCCATATCATCTCCAATCACACGCAGTGGGATTGCTAACCACTAGGTACTAAAACTAAACAAAAATGGACATCCTTCCGACTTCAGGTCGTGTCATTGTCAGCTCCTGACATACTAACAGACATTGACTAGAAACAAGCTTTTAAGCTGAAGCATAGACCGATCCTCGCTGTAAATTACGTAATCCCATTATTAGTTTGGCAGGCGAATCTGTGGTCGGATTACAACTTAGAAGTAATGCCTAGGCAACCCTGGTTATATTTTATGTGGTATGTTTTATTCTATGTTTTATTCCCCTCCCCCCCCAAAAAAAAAATTATGAAAAAGGCGACGACGTGATATCTGTAATTCTGTATATACTACCTTCGGAGACGTTTTTGTTTATTGTATCGATTCAAAAGAGACTCAGGTCCAACCTGTTAGATACACCAGCAGCCTGGCCTAGTCTGACAGTTGGAGGCGCAAGGGCAAACAGCCCCCAAATGAGAAACGACAAACGCTTCTTTATTCCATGGAACGGAAACCCACCGAAAAAATTATGAAAAAGGAACGACGTTACATTTAAAAGGCATTTCGTTTTATTTACTGGTGAAAAAAGTCAAAACATTGCCATCTAACGCTCAAAATTACAAACAACAAGAGCAGATAGATTTAGAAAAAAAGAAATGGTGCGTCTTCCCGCAATACTTTTTGAAAGAATTTAAAAAATTTAAAAAATATTTCTAAGAAACAAAACAAAGTTGATATTGTAACTAATATATGATTGCTGTTTTAGCCAAGCTGAAGCTGCCTCGTCTACCTCTTATCGTGCTTACTGCACGGTGGATGACGTGGATGGTCCATTATCGAAAGGATTGTCGGAGGCAAGACCCATCAGACCCATGCCAGTCCCAACGAATTCCCTTACCAAATTTCCCTCATAGTATGTTGCCTTAATTAAATTTCATGTAATACACCTGTTTTTCTTTAATTTTTATGGTATTTGTGGTGCTTCCATTTACAAGAGTGGCTGCATCATCACAGCTGTTCACTACATTGACGGATGATTTGCCATATTGAATTAAACGCATATAATAGAGAAACATAAATTTATGACTAATATTAGGAAAAAAATTCTGCCCAAAAACAGAATCGCTGCCGGTTTTCTGTGAATTGCTGCTGATGAACACAGCTTGTCCATCGATTCCGCATTTCGGAAATGAGTGATTCTGGAATGTTGCAGCAGCCAAACATGAGTACATATAATTATTTCTGACATTTATTTTAAGTACAAGTGTCGCTTTGATTAATTTCATTAAAAAACAATTATTGTTGATTGTTATTTCGATGATCATAATGATCCCTCCTAGATGACTCTATAATCTCTGATGCCGGTCTTGGCATGTTTGCACTTGGTGAAACAAACACAAACACAATGCATAGTTATCCCCTACGTAGCAATGTTGTCGTTGAGCAGCTTGTAACAAACTAACAATATTAAATCTCGTCGTTTCTTCAGTTGTTTCGAGAAAAACCGCTTTGGCTGGCAACAAGGAAAAGCACCATTTTATCAAATCTTAAATTTTCGCTCTATTGAAGATGGCTTCTGATGGGCCAGTAAAAGAGGTAAACAAAATTTGTTGACAGCTTAGTGGGATATACCTTTACCTACCGTACCTTCATTCTTAGTCTTTAACTGCGGAAACTGCCAACGATACAGCTGAATCGGAGGCTGGAACAATTGAAGAAGTCAAGTTGACAACAAGAGCCAATGAGGGACTCAAAAGTATTAAGAAGTATTTGAGATTCAAGGACATTCTCTGTTTGCCTAGTCTTTACATTGGACCGGTAGAACCTATTAAAGAAGTCATGTGGGTTTAAAGAGCAAGCTGGAATGATTCAAAGAGAAATAAGCTATGCTCCTGGATTACAAAAGATCTTTGATGAAATTCTTGTCAATACTGCTGATTGTCTGTTTTTTCCTGGTTATCAGGTTTTTTTCTCAATCTCTGGCTCTTGTGTAAGAAATATCTTTTGTGTTCAGTTGGTTTTGTTTTCCCATCCAACCACCCTAGAGAAATTTGTTTTGAAAATAAGTCTGAAGGAAATAGGGTGGAAAGGACAGAAGAAAGGTGCGAAAGAGGTGCGGTAACCTTCCAAACCTTGTCTTCCCTTTGTCTATGTGTCCTTGTCTTTTTTGTTCTTTAAATAAGCTGATTTGGTAGAAATAAAATATGTCTACACCCTTAGGGTCTTCTCTCATTCATCTAAGTACAATTCTAATTACCCATCGGGATCACTACGTGATCCCTCTGGTAATTCTCAATTATTGACCTGTGAGGAAATATAAAATTCTATAATAGTATAAATGACTTCAAATATTCTTGCTTGTAATACCCGAGTAAAAAAATGGTCGCTTGGTTCAAAATGTGCAAATTTGCAAATTTGATTTGTCATCTTGTTTTTTAAAGGTTCATGGAAACACATGTTGCTAATTGAGCAGTTGACGAACACCATCAGGTGCATTTTGATCATGTTAAATTCGACATCAACGTCAAATCCGTTCCTCTTTTTTATCTCTTTGAGATATTTCTGAAAGTTCTGTACTACCCTTTCGGTGACATGATGAACATGCTTCCCTCCTTTTGTAGTGGAATATTTGTTTACCATCGATACATGCATGAATCCTTTTTCAGAAGGAGCTACCGCAATCTCGCAGAAATCACTGACAGCTTCGTACACGTATTCTCCACTCTAAATTAAACCGTATGCCGGTATGGAAAATTTTTTCTTTCTTTAAATGGATGAAAAATAAATAAATACCTTCAGAAATAGATCGACGTAATCCTCAAAATTATTTATCGGAATAATTTTACCGTTGAGATAAACTTTCACTCCACGAGTTGAGGCGGCGATATCAACAACACGGCGGGAGAGAAGATCTTGTATATCTTTGTCCAAAATATCCATCTACCAATACCATGGATGTAATTTATACATAGGATCAAATAAATTTCATGAAGATGCTTACATTGAACTTCGTAAGATCAACTGAGAAGGTAATTTCAGTGAAATCTTCTCTAAAATAGGGTAAAATCTCGGGGGTTCCAGCATTAGTCATATTGTCAGTCCATGTTTGCTTGAAGCTTTTGCATTCAACTTTAGATCCTGTTTTTAATTCAAATGATCTGCTAAATATGTTGCACAGTTTTGCACCAAAACAGTTGCACCCTCCAGTGACTGTTTCTTCTTGATCACTGCAGTTAAATGAAGTAAGCGAGTGGCAAAATAAAAGTGAAGGAACATACATCTTTTCTTTATCATGATCTACAACATGAATGCCTTTCCCATTGTAGAAAACTTTGATAACGTTTTTGGCCCTGTGAAAACCAGAAACCATAATTTACCAAATCTGAGAGCACACCAGTAAATTTGTAAGCTTACGGATCAATGTCTACTTATAGAGTATCCATGCTGCTGTCTCGAAGTTTGTTATCTAAATAATAAAGCCAAAGAATTCCGAATGACATCATGTGAAAAATAAACAAACAAGGTATAATTTTTGATGCGATGGACCTCTCCTAGTCTTTAGCGAAACTCGAGCCAAACTATGATTTCTGCCCGTAACGCCTGTTAGAATCCTTAGCGTTTCTATGCGGCTGGACTCTGAATACAAAAAATTAAAAACAAAAAGAAAACCCAATTGAATGTTTTATAGGGATCCATAAAAGGGCGGGGAGAATACCCTCAGGGTCTTCTCTCATTCATCTAAGTACAATTCTAATTACCCATCGGGATCACTACGTGATCCCTCTGGTAATTCTCAATTGTACAGCGAATTTCATTCGCTTCAGACCCTAAAGGTGATTTTAAAGCTTTTGTAAATTTTAATTTTGAACTCCACCAGGCCCAATCTAATTAACTCCTGTTGTAGAATCGATTGAAATTTGATTCTCGTGCCCAATTCCCCGCTCGTAAAATTGCCTCCGTAGACCAACCAACTCTGGCTGCCTGAGAAGCTGCCACGCTTCTCGTCGAATGAGCCGAAAATGTATTCGTGTCGATTCCCGACTCCTTCAAAACATTCTTTATCCATCTCGCTATTGTGTTTGCAGTTACTGGACCCTGTGGTGGCCTAACACTCACCCACAATCTTATTTCGTCTTCTGTGCCTGAACGAAAAGCCACTGTGGCTTTCATAAAGGTTTTAATGGTTTCCACTGGATTAGAAAATTTTTTAATAGAAAAAGAGCCCAACGGGCCCACACGCTGAGTTTTACGAAGCGTTTTTAATGAAAAATGAACAGCCTCGTTCGAAAATTTAACTGATTGCAACCCAATTGCCGCTATTTCGGCTACTCTTAATAATGTGGCCAGCGCGATTAACGTAACAGCTTTCCCTGCTAATTGTGATAAGGACAACGAACTGTTTTCTCCCAATGATGCTATATATGATAAAACTTTCTCCGGCTCCCACATAGCTGGGTACCTAGGCTGTGGGGGGTTATCATTGTAACACGCTTTGAGGAGTTTGACCACCAATGGATTCTCCCCAATTGGCAATCCCTCAATCAAGTCTAGAGTCTGGGATAACATTGAACGATGCACATTAATCACATTAATTGTGCTATAGGCCTTGCCTGCGTCTTTCAGACTCGACAAAAAATCCAGAATAACAGCTAAATCTGCTGAAAAGGGATCTTTACCCCCTTTCATGCACCAACGCAACCAATTACGCCAGGCTGATTCGTATGATGAGAGGGTATTCTTTCTCGATACTGCCAAGAGAAGCTCGACCACTCTTTCCGAAAAACCTCGCAAGCGGAAACGACTCCTGAGAGCCTCCAAGCGGCTAGCTGCAAGCCTCTCGTTAGAAGTAGTGGATGTGACTCCCCCATCGGAGAGGTCAGCAGAGTCCGTCTGGGCAGAAAAAGTCGCGGCACATCGCAGCACAGCTCTAACAATAGCGGGTACCAGGGCTGACCTGTCCAAACTGGGCAAACAAAAATAACTGTTGCTCTTTCTTTTCTGATTTTTTGCAGGCATCTAAAGATAAGAGAAAAGGGTGTAAAAATTAAATGCCTTCCACAATCCCCAGTTGAGCGTGAAATCGTTCGACGCAAATGCGCCCGGTTGAGGCTTCCAAGACACGAGTAAGTCTAGCTGGGCATTCCATGGCGACGCGAAAAGGTCTATATCGACTGGCAAAAGACGAAAAATATTGTCAAATGCCCAGGGATCCAGCTTCCAATCACTTGCATCTGGGCCAGCTCTGGACTCCGCATCTGCTTCCGTATTCAACTTTCCCGCGATATGTTTCGCTTCTACCGAAACTTCGTGCTCCTCACACCAATTCACAAGCTCTTTTGTTAGCGATGTGAGAGACTGCGATCTTGTCCCTCCCCCGTGATTGATATACGCCACCGCCATGGCATTATCCAATATCAACCGAACCGATATACCACATGAATGGCCTACAAAGGCCTGAATAGCGAACATGGCACCTAACAACTCCAGTTCGTTGATGTGCCTATGACTACCTGACAAAGTCCAGGACCCGTTTGTGGTCACTCCATTACATACAGCTCCCCACCCCGATAGCGAAGCATCTGAATAAATTTCCAAATCCGGATTTTTAGGAAAAACATTTGTATCTCCCATTAACGATAGGTTTTCAATCCACCACAAAAGATCCGCCTTCGCCTCCTGTGTCAGTTTACATTTTACCGTTAAATCAAATCCCACCTTCTGCGCCTGAGTTATGTAAAAATTTTGCATGCTGCGATAGTGCGCCTGCTCAAATGGTATTGTAGGAATAGCCCAGGTAAAATTGCCCATAACTGACGCATCTTCTCTCAATGTCTTCCTGTTCCAAGATCTTTCGACACAAGTCATAAATTAAGTTTTGCCGGGGTGAAGCGCAAACGACAACCAAGTCGAATTAATTAATATGCCCAGAAACTCAATTTTCTGCGCGGGATCCAGAATTGATTTTTCGATATTAATAATAAAACCTAAATCTTGAAGAAGTCGCATAACCATCTCTAAGTCTGCGCTCGCTCCTTCCCTAGATTTGTTCATGATCAATATATCGTCCAAATTTATTATCAATCGAACTCCCTGCTTACGCACAAAGGCCATAACGGCTTTAAGGATTTTAGTGAAAATCCTAGGGGCTGGGGCAAGGCCAAAGGCCAGACATAAGAACTGGTAAATACGCCCCTTCCAACCCAGCCTTACAAATTTTGGGTGAGAGGGATTGATTGGAACTATAAGATAGGCATCCTTGAGATCTAATTTTACCATCCAGTCCCCCTCCCTCAGCAGAAAACGGACCGACTGCAAATTCTCCATCTTAAAATGTTCATATCTGATAAATTTGTTTAAAGGTTTGAGGTTTAAAATGGGCCTGAAACCCCCCATCTTTTTAGGGATAAAAAAAAGAGAACAGATAAAACCCTCCGAATCATCTGTTATTTCCCTGATGGCCCCTTTCAAAACCAAATCTTTCACTTCCTGATCGCATACTGCTTCCATTTCTT
Organism: Daphnia pulex; assembly: GCF_021134715.1. NCBI lineage: Eukaryota > Metazoa > Arthropoda > Branchiopoda > Diplostraca > Daphniidae > Daphnia > Daphnia pulex. Next base: position 1,657,571 of record NC_060021.1, on the reverse strand, counting down.
TGGACATAGGAATCGGACAAGGCATGGAATCCTGCCGCGGTTGTTTAAGAAAATCTAAGGTCACCCCTGCAGCCACCGAATTCAAAACCCACTTATCGTCCGTAATTACTTCCCAATTTCTTGCAAATTTTAACAACCTAGCCCCCACATTGATACTAGAAGCAATAAATTGGCCGGGAAAAGAATTTAACACTAAATCATACCTTTGACCGATGCGTGACCAGCTATCACCTGCTCCTCTCGCTCCTCTGAACCGACCTCGTCTGCCGCCATTGCTGCTTGCTGGTTCTCTTTGGCGATGATAGGGCTGCTGGAATGGGGCTGGCTCTCTTACAACTCGTCTTCGACCAGTTGGCCTATGAGACGGTAATGCACCACCTGCTGATCGCTCTGCCGCATCCTTCTGTGCCAACGTCGCGTCCTGAGTGGCCTCCTTCAACATGGCCTCAAGAAATTTTCCAGTGAACAGTTTCTACCGAGCCTCTGGACCTACTGCGAATGCTTCCGGTCCAGCCAGAAGAAACTGAAAAGACGGCTCCACGAGGCTCACCACCGACTTTCTTCTTTCTTTCGTCACATACAACCATGCTCTCGCCCATTGGCGCAGTGCTGACCTGAATGAATCTTTTGCTGCTTCAACCGCGATCTCTCCCTCTTCTAGAGCCGATACACGCGCATACAAGTCAATAAGTGGCGGAACCACGTCACAAATCTTATGCTGCAACGCCACTAAAACTTCTTCCGCACAATTCACATTCCTTAGCACCTCCTTGTCCTTCGCTCGCCGCTGCATGAAATTATCTAACTTGGGGGGCCGAATCTCAAATGATTCCTCCGCAAATTTCAAGGGAAAACGCTTCGAGATTGCTTTCGACTCCTCTCCTTACATATCTTTTGTCAACCATGCAGTAAGTTCGTCGCAAATCTGGGTTTAAACTGTATACGGCGCATCCTGGGAGGGAGAGGTCGGACGTGGCTGCTGCTTCGGCGGCGGATGACGCGGACTCGGTTGAGGAGGAGGAGTTTCACGCTGTATTGGCTGCTGTTGGGGAAGAGCTTCACCCAATACCTCTTCACGACGAGGTGGCCTCCATGGCCGATTATTTTCTCTCTGATCGTTCTCCAAGCCTCCTTCATCTTTCGATCTATACTCATAGAAATCCTCCTCTCTCTCCTGATAAAACTGAGGTTCTACTTCTGGACGGTACTGCTCTTCTGGACGGTACTGCTCTTCTCTTGGAACGAACTGCTCTTCCTGGTGGAAGTCAGGCCCAAAATACTCACGCCTCAACTCCCGCTCCCTAAAGTACCCTTCCTGATAATCACCAAAATCGTACTGATACCTGGGGTCCCGGCGGATCGGCGATCTTTCCCTAAAAGCTGGGAATCTATCGACTGGTCCGTACTGATACTCAAGAAAATTCTGTTCTTGAAAACCACGAAAATCGTTAGGGCGGCCACGTGGCCCGAAAAACCCCCTATTTCTAGACATCTTTACTTGGTGGTAGCTAAAATAAGTCTGAAGGAAATAGGGTGGAAAGGACAGAAGAAAGGTGCGAAAGAGGTGCGGTAACCTTCCAGACCTTGTCATCCCTTTGTCTATGTGTCCTTGTCTTTTTTGTTCTTTAAATAAGCTGATTTGGTAGAAATAAAATATGTCTACACCCTTAGGGTCTGAAGCGAATGAAATTCGCTGTACAATTACTCTGGCGTAGCTGAACTTGTCATGTCTGTCTTGACGCTTATCCAACAGGAGAGTGATCAATGTGAAACCATGTGAAATCATAATTTACGTTCGATTATATTGCTACTTTTAACAGCGTCAATAAAATTAGTTTTTTTACTTTTGACACGTCCGCCGGTGGCTCTAGTTGTAGTTTCGCTTTTCTCTGAACCTGATGAGTGATGATCTTGTTCGTCGGGATGAACCCTACAGACTTTCAAATGAGTACCTCGATGAGCAATTTACAACACGAGTAGCCTACGACCCTGTAGCCAAAATTAGAGCAGCCGAACTGATAAAGAGGTATAATAGGAAAAACAAGAACTTAAATTTGGAATAATAAAATTTCGCTTCGCTTTTCGCATTTGCATTATCGAGAATAAATAAATCATGAAAAATAATATCTTCTGTTTACTAGTTCTCTTATTTATAAATTTAAAAATAAACAAATGATAAATAATAAATAATAATACCATTGAAGATGGTGTGGCCTATTGGATAAGGAGTTGGACTTCTTTGAAGTGCATCCGAAAATTGCGGGTTCTTAAATCCCGCCACGATTAAATATTTAATGGTCACAGCTTAAGTTATTATATAAAGAAACATGCAACACAATGCCTTTCAAGTATATAGAACCGAGAAGAAAAAGAATTTCGTATGATCCAAAATTTTTTACAATTCTGATTTGCTTTTATAGAACGGTGCAATTCCAACAGCCTTATCTTGTTGGTTTACATTGAATCAATTTAATCACCGGTGTTGCGCCCACCCATAGATTAGTTTGTTCCTTCAATCGCCTTTATCTAAAAGGATTATTCGCAATTTTTTTTTCTAAGAACTGCAATTGAAATTCATAAGCTAGGTCGACGTTCGACCTCGATAAGAAAAAATTTATATTGAGGCAGTCCATCTTCCTCGTTGTATATACCAATCCTGATATCAACGACGATTAATAAGCATCAGGTAAGTCTGCCCTTTTTAGCTAAAACGATTTTTAAAAAAGAAGTCAATTTGAAAACTGAATTTTTATTATTATCCTCAATAAACACGGCACCTGCCGGTTGTCCCCCAACAACAGGAACAGGTTGAACGGCGACCACTCTGCTGGATCCTCCGGCGGAAGTGTGGGCTGCCAAGTGAGCGGCACGGGCTGCGGCAACTTCGGCCGTTTCCTGTACGGGCGCTGGTTGTGCGGTGAACGGGTAGTAAAGGAATGGATTGTAGTTCCAACCGGCCGGGATCTGGGCAGAGACGGCGGCACAGGCCATCAAGACGACGACGACAACCTTTGGAAAATGTGACAAACACGGACAAACAATTCTATCCGCCCTATTAGTTATGAGATTATAAATTGTTTAGTTGATTAAAACTTACTGAGGTCTTCATGTCGATTCGCTTAAAAATTGTTGGAGTGCAGAAGAGGGAGAAGAGTAAACTGATTTGGTTCGCAACATGTCGAAGCTTTTATACGAAAGAGTTTCGTTCCTTTTGGTGTGGTGCGCGGTGCCTTCCAGCAAGGTTGGAAACCCAAGTAACATAATCTTGGTCTTCCGCATTACAGAAAGAGGAACTAGTAGAATAGTGCAAACACGTTTGTCTTCCTCATTTTACTTTTCTTTCCTAAATTCAGTTAATGTGTGGCTGTGCTCTACATGCTTCCGCAGGAAAGTAGGAAGGGCCCAAGTGAACAACGGTGAACGGTTATGTCCATCATTTCTAGGTCAATACCGATGCCTCATACAAAAACCAGTAAAACAATTTTGCAAATTTGCATGTAGAGTTCTATACAAAAGATTTGTATTTCAATTTTAACGTTTAGATTGCGTTCAGACGCTTTAAATTCGTCAACATAGTAACAGACCATGTGGCCTAATGGATAAGGCGTCGGACTTCTATAATGAGTTGACATCCGAAAATTGCGGGTTCGAGTCCCGCCTTGGTTAATTGATTGGTATAAATGATTTTAATAAGTGTAATTGATATATTTTTCGAACCACGAAAACATTTTCATAAGTTTTCTATATTATACAACATAAGTTTTCAACACGACAAACGGCGTCGGTTGTAGAACAGTGTGCCACGAATAAAGTTCTAGGATCAGGATAAGGGACGGTCTTTTTCCCTCCATTTCAGGTCAAATTAATACAACTTAAAATTTAACAAATAAGCCTAACTTAGCAGCAGCACAAAAACAATACAACATCTGTAGATCCGGGCCGTTTTTATATTCAATGTCATCACATCTTAAATCAATCGAACGGAACATATTCCATAATTAAATGCTATTTTTAATTATTTTTATTGATCTACACATTATCAGAGGACAATGGTTATATCAGTCAGTGTATATGGTTCTTATGGTTCTTATGGCTCTTATATCCTTGCAAAAGTGAGAGAGGCTCCCATAGAACGAACGCTATGAAATCCAGTATTCTGTTATATCGTTAGGCAGAATATAGGAATTGTAATAATATTATGAATCGGGTGAATCTATCACCGGCATGATCTAACTTAAATATTAAAATACAAATTATCAACAAAACAATGGAATATCTATATAGTCCCGAATTGTTTTTATTCTATGTTATCACACCTTAAATCAATTGAAAAGAGAACATGTTCCATAAGAAAATGAATTTGTATCTACACATAATCAGAGGACAACACAAATTGTTACTGGCTATATTATCAGGAAATTGTGTTCATGTTTTTACGCTGTAAAGACGAGTGAACTGATTCGATATTGTTGGGCTCTTTTAAAACAGTGCATAGGGTTCTTATGTCTGCAAAGGTGACGCTATGTCGCTTACACAATTCTTCATTAGTCATAACCGCGGAAAGTACGTTAGTTCATACTTAATTATTTTCTTCAGCTTCGGTCCTTATCCACTATATTCTCGGACGGATATATTAAATAGGTTAACTTTCGACTTACTCAATATTGACTCAGAGCAAGAACATGAACGTTGCAGGCAACTTATTATATAGGGACAACTTGTATGGCGGCCTCTTGTAATCTTATATCTCCGCCTTTTTATACCGCGCAACTCTACATCAATAGGTAGGGTGTAGTTCGAATACAAAAGAATTACCTGAAATTTGAAATACGATAACCAGCAGCTAATACGAGCAGAATACCGCAGACAACTACGGTTTATACTTTGTTGGATTTGAACCATGAGGACATAAAATCCTAAGTGCTACGATCACTACATCATTCCTTGATATAGTCGAGGATATATAGTATTAAAGTGGCATATGTCGGTGTCATTGTCGTGCTGTTTTTCGTCCCAACCAAACCTCGGCGGCTCAAACCTTTATTTATTTTCATGCCAACGATCATCATAAACGTTGGTGCCGGTAGGTGGGTTGCAATTGGCAGCGTTAAACAATGGCAAAAAAGGGGATAAACCATCAACTGAGAAAATATAAGAATAAATCAATCGCAGAATTATTTAATCAACCCCATCGAAAATAAGGCGAAATCGAACACTTCAAAAATATGTATTGGTCTACACATACAGTCGCATACAGTAGCTATGGAGATTATGAAATGAATACAAATTCCTTCTTCTCCAATTTAGCCAACACTCAATATAGAAATCCCTGAATGTTTTATTTGGTTATTTCCTTAATGGAGAGCTCGAAAGGATAGCACTTAACGGAAAATTCGGGAAACCGTGAAATTATTTTGTTAAAAAAAGAAATAAGATATCGCGGAAAAAAGTATTGTCTGAATAAGTATTTGTATTTGATGTATTTATGACGGGAGTAATAAAGTCGTTAATCGGTGACAAAATGAAAACATAAAAATGAGCGCCATTATTGCAAATTTGTCAGAGTCAATTTTCATTTTGGCGCTTCTCGCAGCCACAGCCAACGGTTTTTGACAATCATTAGAAATTTGATTGCTTATAAAGACGTCAAATTATCTTCCACGGATTTTTGGTAACAGCACGCGCAAACTTGTTCTTGAATTAATTTCCGGCCTTCCGGGTTCTTCTTAACGAAAGGCTGGCGAAAGGATATCAGTATGCAATAACCGCATGCAGTCAGTGAGACATATACATATGTAGCTACTGACGCCACCGATTTCAAGCGAAACAAGCATTTCGGCTTGGCAATTAAATCCACGAATCCGCATCTTGTTAAAAATTTTAAATACATGAAAAATGTTCTTTATTTGTGCTCTTTTTTTTATATTCTGATTTTCCTATTATACACACTAAAATTATCGGATGAATAAGAAAAGTATATAGAAAAAAAATGTTTCTTTTCCTTTTTAGAAAAAAAGTTTTTCTTTTTGAATAATGAAAAACGCGGTGGTGCAATTATGGAAGGGAGAGAAACGTTTGGCGCTTTTAACACTCGCGATCACAATGACAAAAAAGTTGACTTGGATTTTCCGTCAAAATTTTTATTTCGCTAAAATAAAGATCGAGCGAATATTGAATATGGTTTGAAATGCTGTTAAAACTTTTGTCGACGCGCTAAGCGGTTGCTTATTGGCCGGGAGTGCGGCTGATCCAAGAGGACCCAGCAGCAGGGGCGGGCACAATCGGGGCGACGTAGGAGGAGGGTGGGAGAGAAATGTATAGCCACCAGGGATAAAGGCATAGGGCATTTGAACATTGAATGGAATAGCGCCGAAGACTTGGCGCTTAGAACGGGAAGCGTCAGGGGCGCCGAAGTAGTTGTTGGTGGGGGCGGAGGCCCATGTGAATTTTCCGGTGTCGTAGTCGATGACGAGGTGGCCTTCTGGGGGGCTCGTGCTCGGTAAGGTACCGGCTCCTCCGTAGTATCCGGAGTCTTGACCGTATCCGTAGCATTCAACTTGGTTGGCAACAGCCAACAACCAGCAGACAAGCAATCTGCGCAAGAGAATACAGAAAGGTTAATTCCAAAAATTAAGATCGATTAAGAATTAAGATTAAATTTTAAAATAATGTTTACCGTGGACTTCATTGTCGTTCTCGTGAAAATTGAAGGAAGAGCTCGAGGGGGATGCTGTTGATGGACTGCATTTTGACTGCTCTTTTATACTCGTTCATCTAACCCATCCTCGTGAATTCGCGTTCACCCAAGGTAAAACCGAGAAAAGCATTTGCAATAACCAACCACACCCTGCATGAACAATTAAGGGTGTGTCGAGTCGAACGAGTTTGCTTCGAACCAGCAGAAACTAGCTGCTGAATAAGTTTAGTTTTCTTTCTCCCTCTACAGGTTTTGAGAAAAACAGCAAGTTTGACGACGTTATTGTTACACATAATGAAATGACGAAATTCGAATTACCCTTTTTTTCGAATAAAGTACACACTCAATTGAATCCCATCTTTATTACCTTCATATGGATAGCTAAAATAAGGCGTGAATGGAAGATGCAGAAATATTTTGCGAAAAATAACGAAATAATAAAATACAATATGGTGAAATTGCTGTATCAAATGACGTGTATTTAATCAAATTGACAGAAGAATAAGTCGCTAAGGACTGACGAAATGGGAAACATAGAGAATGATGGCCATTACAAGTTTGTTAAATCGCTCGTCTCCTTGGTATTGCGGCCGTTGTCTGTTCCTTGGTCTGCATCAGTTGCTTCTGGCATGGGTGAACAAGTAGCGCAACAGTCAGCATGGGGATCCTCAAAAGTGTCCGGAATTAAAGGAGCCTCAATGATGCCATTTGACTCGGTGTGGGTCTCATCCGTTGGTGGTTTAACTTGAGAAGACTCGGATATGGAAGGAGATTCCGCTTCTGCCTCGTTGTTTTCTTGCTGGGCCGATGGTTCATCTTCATAATTCGATTCCTCATCACTATCCGAATTTGGCTCAGTCGCATTCCGACGATTCTTTTGGTTTTCTTCAGAGACCTTTTGTACTTCAAGTTCCAGCTGGTTCAAGAGAATTCGATTTATGTATTCTTCCTCGCAACAAGGGCAAAATTCGAGTTCGGCCACATCGGTTGTTGTGGCGTTTGAGGCTGGCGCTAATTCGGATCCAGTGACGTTAGGTGGCGACTCCGCGAAATTCTCAAGAAAGTAGTTTGTAAATGCCTCCCAAAGGTAATCAAATGCAGCAGGCAAGACGAAAAAAACCAAAGACCAAAGTCTGATGAAAAATGGGCTGATAATTGTCAGAATAATATTCATTTTTTTATTGTTGTAATCGCTGAATACTTGATATGCTAGTATACGCAAAACTGCACTCCTTTTTATAGATGTAGGGAGCAGACTGCCTCATGCGCAAGCGTAAAATAACCACCATTTCCATCATAATTTCAATTTGATGAAATAACTAGCTCAAAATAATTATTGTCTTTAATATTCTCAACATTTTACAATCATATTTCAAAAAGAAATATCACATTTTAATAGTTTTGCATATTTCTTTTTTTAAATAGAATTATAACTTAGCCAAGAAGCCATGGAAAGTCGGACTCAATTATCGATAGCTGTGATGATCGGATCGGAAAGACATGATCGAGATAACATCATGCAATAGGCTCTTATTCAATTTATCGTTAGCTTAATTAAATTATCCATAAAAATATTTATTCATTGCTTTGAACAATGTTTGATTAAATGCAAATTAGAATATCAAGCGGAAATAATTATGAATAAAAATTATTATTAAATAAATAATGGCGATTGAACACACAAATATTGATTTGCCGTCCGGCTTTGTCAGTACGGCAGCAATTTCGCACTGACGAGTTTCTCGGAGTTTCTTCATCATGATCTTCCCGGTGATAAGTTTGGTGTCGGGCGTCTTTTCCATCCTGCGTTTCTTCAGCGACAGGGCCATCATGACAGACATGTACGCCATCAGCCGGGCCGGACACCATTTACATCAGGAATCGATCAACATGGCACTGAGATTTGCCGCGGCTTCACCGTTGGCTCTGCTCATCTACCGGCGAATTCAATTGGGCCCAACTACTCAGTTATTGCTGGATCCTGGCATCGCTGCTCCGCTATTTATTCTGATTTTCTACGTTATGTTTCTCCTTTATGCTCGAGTGAAATTGGATGGTTTTTTCCCGGCTTGGTTGCGCCGGTTGGGCCATTTGTTGAAACTGCGATTGAATGACATTTTAATTGAAGAAGATGAAGACGAGGAATCGGCCGACTCGATGAGTAACGAACAACACGAGTACGACCCTGTAGCCAAACAGCCGAAATGACAAAGGCTAAGGTCTAAGAAAAAAACAACAACAGGGAATTCAATTTGGAATAATAAAATTTCGCTTCGCTTTACTTTCATTTTTACGTTTCGAAAATAAATACAACCATGGATAAAAATAAAATCTCGAGTTTACTAATAGTTCTCTTATTTATAAATTTAGAAATAAACTAATGATAAATAATAAAATCATTAATGATAGTGTGGCCTATCGGATATAAGGTGTCGGACTTCTTTATAGTGCATGCTGTCATCCGATCTCATCCGAAAATTGCGGATTCGAATTCCGCCACGATTAAATATTTAAGGTTCTCAGCAAATTGTTATAATAAAAAGAAACATGCAACACAATGCCTTTCAAGTATATAGAACCGAACAAGGAACCGAGAAGAAGAAGAATTTCCATCCACATTATCTTCTTGGGTTAGCTACATTAAATCAATTTAATCACCGTTGATGCGCCCGCCCATAGATTATAGTTTGTTCCTACGTACCCAATCGCCTTTACCCGAAAGGAATAATTCATAATGTTTTTTTGATAAAAAGCCCAACGAAGTTCGACCTCGCTAAGAAAATTTATATTGAGGCAGTCCATCTTCCTCATTGTAAATACCAATCCTGATATCAACGACGATTAGTAAGCAGGTAAGGCTGCCCTTTTCAGCTAAAACGATTTAAAAAAAGAAGTCAATTTGAAAACTTAATTTTTATTATTATCCTCGACAAACACAATTTGAAAATAACCTAATTGATGACAATTTAATATCTACACACGACGCGCGGGCATTCACTTTAACCAGATCGAACGGCAGCTTCGTGAAAGGCGCGGAAAAAGGCCATTCTAGCGGCGTGAACTTCAGGGGTGTCCTGAACGGGTTGAGGGGGAGCATCAACGACCACCGCTGATGGAAGCGGCTGAACGGGAACCACCACTTTCGCTACTCGGGCGGTGGCGTGAGCGTGAGCTGCCAAATGAGCACGACGAGCTGCGGCCACTTCGGGAGTCTCCTGGACGGGTTGAGGGACTCCCCAACTGACCACCGGAAGAGGCGCAAGAGTCGAGACGACTCCGTTGGCAGCGGCGGCGGCCGAGTGGGCGCGGTAATGTTCAACTTTGGCGGCCCAAACTTCGGGAGTGTCCAAAACGGCACCTGCTGGTTGTCCCCAAACAACAGGAACAGGTTGAACGGCGACCACCCTGCTGGATCCTCCGGCGGATGTGTGGGCTGCCAAGTGAGCGGCACGGGCGGCGGCAACTTCGGCCGTTTCCTGGACGGGCGCTGGTTGTGCGGTGAACGGGTAGTAAAGGAATGGATTGTAGTTCCAACCGGCCGGGATCTGGGCAGAGACGGCGGCAAAGGCCATCAAGACGACGACGACAACCTTTGGAAAATGTTGGGAAAATGTGACAAACAATTCCATCATCAGCTATTAATCCTGAGATGATAAATTGTATAGTTGATTGTAATAACTTACTGAGGTCTTCATGTCGATTCGCTTTAAAAATTGTTTGAGCGCGGAAGAGGGAGAAGAGTGAACTGATTTGGTTTGCAACATGTCGGAGCTTTTATACGAAACAGTTTCGTTCCTTTTGGTGTGGTGTGCGGTTCTGTGCCTTCCAGCAAGGTTGAAAACTTTTCAATTATCTTGGTCTTCCGCACTATATAGGAAGACGAACTCGTGTAGCAATGAAAACACGTCATATACGTCTTCCTCATTTTACTTTTTCTCTCCATGTTAAGGTGTGGCTGTGCTCTAGATGCTTCCGCAGAAAAGTAGGAAGGGCTCAAGTGACCAACAGTGACGGTTATGTCCTTCATTTCTAGGTCAATACCGGTGCTTAACACAAAAACCAGTAACTGGAAACTCGCATTTATAGTTGTACAGAAATTTTTTATTTGTTTCAATATTAAGGTTTCGATTCATTTGAGACGGGATAAAGTGTTCAGTAAGACCGTGTGGCCTAATGGATAAGGCGTCGGACTTCTATGAGTAGTTGACATCCGAAAATTGCGAGTTCGAGTCCCGCCTCGGTTAATTGATTAGTATAAAATAACAATATATTTTAAGTATGAAAACATGACTGATTACAAATTCCGTGGAAAAGTCAATAAAAAAATTTATATGTTAACTACGATAATGAGTAAGCTATGTGCCATGTCATCAAAGCTTACAACAGGACAAACGGCGTCGGTTGTGGGCCAGTGTGCCGCGAAAAAGTTCTAAGGAAGGGTCCAAGTGACCAACGGTGATGCTGGTTATACGTCCTTCATTTCTAGGTCAATACCGGTGCCTAATACAAAATCGGTAACGCGGTACTGCAAACTCGCATTTAGAGTTCTACAAAAAAGTTGCATTTAGTTCAGTAACATATTATTTGCTTTTTAAAATTTTACGTCTGTTTTATTACATAGATACTTAATTAGTATACAATACTATGTAGCTAAATGCTGGATAAAGAGCCGATTTAATAAGGATTTCAGTATTGACGTCTGAAAATTACAAGTTCGAGTCTCGTCTGAGGAAGTTAATTGGATGCGTTCATTGTATTACGACTATTCATTGTATTACGACTCGTAGTCGTATGCGCGGAAAAAGGTTATAACCAGATTCCGCCAAATTCTATAGGCATGCGATGTGGTGTGATGAGGTGTGTTTACTTAAAGAGTTTCTGCCTGCTGAGTTTATACGAAAGACGCATCTTCAATTCATCACAAAACAACAGAAAAATTTCTATACATAATTCAAAATTATTTATTGCGCAACATGGGAGAATGCAAGCTACAGCATTTAAAAAAATAACAGTCGATTGTTTTATGTCTTCACGTTATTTCCTTATAGTCTCAAACTTGTACAATTCTGGTTTGCATACCAAGGTATTAATTGCAACAGCATTAATATCTTATTTGATGGCATGCAGCACTTAGCATCTCTGCCGATGTGACAATGACGGAGGGACCAAATGATTTCCCAGAATGTCATTCATTCATTTTTCATTATTTGCGGTGTCCCCATTTATATTCGATGGTTTAACAGAAAGAAAAATTGAAATATTGAGTATTAATAGAGCGAGAGCTTATGCGCATTTTCCCTACTCTATGTAGGCTACGTAAGTATGAAACAAACAAAACCAAACCCCCCCAAAAAACAAAAACAGTTGGGTATACATATAATAAGGCAAAGGGCAATGAACTTTGTGTAATAGAACGGTGCGTCATATTAAACTAGGCTATATTGTCACAGCACAGCACCTGCACAGCTTTTTTATACTTTATATACAACTTATACCACTTATAGGTTGACGACCGAACTGCCAACTCAACTAAATAGATTGGTATTCAACACCTATTATAGACACACCTGGCGCGTTGCACATTTTCTCTGTTCGGGGGTCGACTCTTTTCATACACATTCGTTTATAAAGGGGAACGATTTTATTATACACTTCAATCTCTATTTTCACCCTTGTGTGACACGGTATACTCCCATTGACCAAATCTATTAACTGGTGTTCTCAATTTCTCGCGGCTGTTCATTCCCTAGTATTTTAGTATTTTATAGTAGTACCTGTTGTGTTTCCCTAGGAAAAACCATCTAATAACTCTAAACATGAACAAGGTACGTAAAACAAGGCTTATTATAGACTGCTGTATACGCTACAGATTGATTGAAAACTATTACTCATTTTCTTATAGACAATTTTGCTTTTGGTGGTTGTCGCAACGGTGGGATGTGCATTCGGAAGACCCCAACATCACGTGAAGGCTGTTGGAATGGATAACGGACAAACTGTCGTAGGGAACCATTCTCTCGGAACAGGCACCGGAATCGCTAACGCCGGGCCAGGTATAATTTTTCATTTGAACATTAACAACTGCATTAAATTCAAGATAAAAAATCAATTCCAGTCAATATTTTATTTCAGGTGGTTTTGGCATTGGTTTAGGTATAGGATTAGCTGTGGGGACTCCATTGGGAAACCTAGCCTTGGGCGAAGGTAACAGTGTTTCTGTCGGCAAATAAAAATGAAACGTTTGTTGACTATATAACTCTTACTATATACTCTTATATAACCAATTTTCTCTCCTTTTATTTTTCTGTAAATTCAACAGACAATATACTTTCAATCTGAGAGACAATTTTTTGTGATCCTTCAAAGTTTATTCGCAATGCCTGAACACATGCTCGCATATGCTGACATTTTATTGTAATATATTAAGACTACCATATATGTAGCCTATGTATGTTATAATAGGCTATACTCTGTACAACTCGGTACCGTAAAATACGGTGTTGTATAGTTTATGTCTGACGCACGTATACGGAGCTGGAAACTACTGCAATTCCGCAAAAAGTCAATTTATAGTCTCCGGCTGATATTGCGCTCACCTTCACATAGTTTAGTTTGTTCCTATACGTAATAATCGCCTTTACCTGAAAGGATAATTCGCAATGTTTTTTTATAAGAACTTGAACTGCAGTTGAAATTCGTTCAAAGGTGCCGGTCGACGTTCGACCTCGCTAAGAATATATATATATTGAGGCAGTCCATATAGTACTCGTTGTATGTATACCAATCCTGATATCAAAGACGATTAGTAAGCAGGTAAGGCTGCCAATTTTAGCTAAAACGATTTAAAAAAAGAAGTCGATTTGAAAAGTTAATTTTATTATTTTCCTCAACAAACACAATTTGAAAATGACCTAATTGACAATTTAATATCAATTCCATCATCAGCTATTAATCCTGAGATATAAATTGTTTAGTTGATTAAAACCTACTGAGGTTTCAGTCGATTCGCTTAAAAATTGTTGGAGCGCGGAAGGGGGAGAAGAGTGGATTGATTTTTTCCGCAACATGTCGGGACTTTTATTATTATACGAAACAGTTTCATTCCTTTTGGTGTGGTGCGCGGTTCTGTGCCTTCCAGCAAGGTTGAAAACCCTTCCATTATCTTGGTCTTCCGCATTAGACATTAGAGGAACTAGTCTAACATTGCAAACACTCGGTCAACACCACCTCTCCGGCTCTCCCTCATACTTTTCGGTGTAACGGTGGCAGACCACCGCTCTTGATTATAAATATTCCCCGTTTAAAGGCAGAAGGGGTGAATCATGAGTACTACTATTCCATCACCCTGGTCATATCAAATTTTCCCTTGGATTCGGAAAAGAAAAGTGTTTTCAGCAACTATATTTCGAGGAAGTACAGGATAGACGTCTTGCTTTTGATGGGTACGCATTAAGACCTATAGATGGCGTTGCCGTCATCATATTGCTAAAAGTACAAGCATAGGTTATCTTAAATAATCTCGTTAAATTTATTAAACGTCTTCCGAGTCAAGATCTAGCTTAAATAACGAAACAAAACAGGTAATTGGGCTCGTTCATGTCTGGACGCAAAACTAAAATGCTACAACAGTCAGCAAGGATTGAACCCCAAATCCTAGTTACGCTCGATTGCGTTCACGAAGGAGACAAAATTCGGAAATGAGAACTACGTATGTCAATTTTTCAATCGTGAGAATTATACTTTAGTCGTAAATGAGTAAAAAAAAACTGAATTAGCACACTTTTTAACAACTTTATTTTCCTCATGGAAATGTATGCATCTGTTGTTTTCTCGAGATATTTTAATTCTCTTTCCTCTCTTCGCTCAATCAGAACTTGAACCAGCCTTGGTCTTTCGCAGACGGGGGCTGCGGCGTGGACTACCCTTTGGGCTTTTATCTATGAAAAAAGTAATTTGCCATTTTATTATTTGCGCTTATTTGCCCATTTTGTTCAAATAATCAAGTTTCCTTACTAAGTTCATTGATAGTAGACTGTGGCAACCAGTCGTAGTCAATACCATCGTCGGAAACGGAACCAGTGTTGCGCGCCGTTCCTGTCTCCAACCTAAAATGAATTTATAATTTTAATGCCGTAGGAAAAACAAGCAAAACCACATTTTCCCATACCTTGAACCACCACCGCGGCGTTTACCCATTGATGCAAGAGCTTGCTGGCCGAGCACAAGGAGCAATACTACACCGGCGGCCAAGAACAGATACAAGAAGAATGTCTCACCATCCAAACCCTCGTCAACTTCGACAATGTTGATGGTTTCGTTGAAAACGGCTTCACTGTAAGTGCGGCCCTCCTGTTGGGATACAAACAAAACAAGTTTAAGGCTACAGAAGATTTCAAAGGAGATAAAAATGTCTCAAGTTTGAGCAACTCAGTGGTTCGGACAGTTGATAATTAGAATTTTCATTTTGCTACTCAACCAAGTGGTTATTCATCAATGTTGCTTCAAATTAGTTTCATCAGAATCAAAGTGATCAACTTACAGTGTCTCTGTAGGCAAGGTTGATTGAGAGACCAAAAGGTCTTCCTGCAAATGGTTCAGCAGGGATGAAAGAGTAGGCTACAGTAGCCTGCTGCTGGGGTTTGACGACTTTGAAATATTGAATGGCTGAGAAGTTCTGAATCACGAAAGTGTGATCCATGGGGTAGTGGAAAGCGGCTTCAACAGTCTCGATGACCATATCCTGGTTTCCCTTGTTGGTAAATCCAACAAGGAATTCAGCAATCTGGCCAGCAGGGAGCTCTAAAAAAAATTTCTTGGTTAATTTATGTTCTTTAAAGTGTACTTTTAGCAGTTACCTGAACTAGCAGCGCCAGCAGGCTTCGTGAAGAGAATAGTTGTTTCAGCATCAGGTGAGGCGCTCAGTTTGCCATCATCAGTGTCATCATCATCGGTTTTACTTCCTTCTTCAGATACACTAACATCATCAGCTGTGGTGTCGGCAACGTCGTCGTCATTATCTAGTTCATCTTCTTCGGCATAGGCGAAAGGCGATCGTGCTGTAACATATTGAATTCATTAGTATGGTAAAATGTCACTTAATCCAATCAAAACTAGCAAACCTGTTGGAGCCAAAGTGGCGAGTAGAGCCAAAGAAATAAGTAGAATCCACGTCCTGGAAAGTAGGCCCAACATTTTCGTGTGATTGGTCAAGAAAACTTAACTCTTTACGACGAGAAAAACCAAAGATGTACGAGTTGGAAAGTTGGGAGACTTTGAAAGGAGACCCGTCACCGTATGTCCATGTGATGAGGCTCGCCCGGCTTGTGCTTACCTCTTGGCATATCGAGCTTCGGATTGGCCAGCGCAGCCTCGAAACCCGAATGAACATTCGTGATGTGGCACAGAGTTGTCACATCTTTTTCTCCGTCTTCTCTTCAATTCATTTTTCAATTTGTTTCGATTAAATTCAAACTATTTGGCGATTTTAATTGGAAAGGTTATTTGAAATTTATTAAAAGAGTTTAATTTAAACGCTTTTGGTTCCATTTAGAAAGATAAAACACATTTTGATTGAACCATTCTTAAGAATCGATTTTTTAAAAGTAACGGATGGCCGCTTTCTGAATTTCCCTAAATCGAGTTTAAGCTATGATTGCGCACCGCACTAGGATACTTAAATCTAGGATAAGATAGATCATTCATTCCCCCAAAAGCATAGTCTTCAACAAACAAACATCATTTGAAAATTTGTCTTAAAACTCCTGTCAAAATTCATTATGGAACTGTCCCGGATTTTATTTCAATATTGCCATTTTTAAAATTATAGATTTTAGCGGATCATTGCTCATGCAATATTTTCAAATTACGTGTGATATGTGAATATTTTTTTCTTTGTTATTCCTGCGCCTAAAATACAAATTTAAAGTTAAAGCCTTAAAGGTAAAGAAAAACGCTAAACGTCATTCACCGTGACGTCACCCAGTTCCAGTGATTTTAATATGGTATCGCCATCTAACGAAAGGAATATTCACCGTGTATTCAATTCATTTTCTCAGGATTTTTTTTTTTTTCAAATTCAACTTGGATATGTCTATGTCAGATCAAATGTAGAATAACGCGCAAGACAACGAGTACTAATGTATTCTAATTGATAGTTTTTTCGCCAGACATTTCCAAGGTAGTACTTTGACAGGAATTGTTGAGTCATTCATTTTGCCTGCACCTGCATAAACTTGTTTGAAACAAAAAAAAAAGGTTAGTCGTCAAAATGCTCGATGAATCCCCGGGAGAATTAAAAAAGGAGCGCGAATAATCTCTTACAAGCCCATGGGGTGTTTGATTTGTCCTTGAATATCCGTTCTCACCCCTTTTATGATAAAAGCTGTGCAGACGAAACATGGCAGTTCTCAGAAGTTCACGATTTACTCGCGTTCTAATGTTCCAAGTCGCATTAGTCCAGTTGTTGGCTCGCATTTCTGCGAAAAACAACGGAGAAGTGGAAGGAAGATGCCATCGTCCACGTATATAAAGGACAACGATATAGTTGACGACAATGATTCGTCAAGGAGCCGTATAGTGGAAAGGAATAGTCATCGGCAATGGCCAGCAGCTCTTCTAGCTCATCACCACAGTGGCGAATAATCGAGCGAATTCTTTGCAACGCTTGTTTTGAAATCCACGACCGTGACCGACATGTAGCCAAACTTTTGGATTGTTACCATCACATGTGTTTATCCTGTGTAGAGGTGGGTTGTTTTCTCTTCTAACCTTTTTATTCATTTGATTTGTTATACTTATTTTTTGTTTTTGTTTTTTTCTCTGGTTGTAGAACAGGATTTTGGATGGCAAGATTAAGTGTCCCTTCTGCACCAAAATCACTCTCTGTCCCAGTGGTAGTTCTGAAGAAATCTTCACTGATGAAGACAGAACGAGGTTAGTGGAGCAGCTGTTCAAAATGTGTCACATCAACGCTGTGTAAGTTGTTGTATAGATTCATGGCCAGAGTGGGAATTCAACATTCTAATCGAATGCCAATTTAATTTGCAGACCGTTGATATTCTGTGGCAACTGCAAGGAGGGAGCTGTTGAGGTGTGCAGGATTCGCAGCCACAGGGTTTACTCCATCAGTGAAGAGTTCAGGATGTACCTGTTGAAGACCGAGCTTTTGCGACGAGCTTACGAGAAGGAATCGAGGTTAGTCTTAGCCCTTCATTAGAATATCGTGTTTACATTTGTGTTGATTTGTTTGTTTGTTGTTTTTCTCAAATATCTGAAACAAGGGCGGATTCTGTCCTGTTTGAGGCGCTGGACTGAGTGAAAACGAGTGTCGAGCACACATCTAGATTGGGCGAGCTTAGAGATGACTCAGGGAGATACCGAGGATTGGCTGGCTGTACGTATATTAGCGCAGGAGTGTTTATCTGCTGCCCTTTACAGATTCAATAAAAATTTATCACCACAATCAAATTTTCCCTAATTGTTCCTTCGAGGGTAGAATATAGAAAACAATGGAAGAGAAGACTAGGAGGGGGGGCCGGTCATGTTGTCTGACCATGTTTATTTGATGAGGAAGCATTGAAGAAAACAACCCAAGAAAAAAGGGGCCTGGACAGGACTAATATGTTGACTAGTAGTTCTTCTCCCTCTTGCTGTTGTAGGGTCTCCAGGAAGATAGAGATGGTGTGGGTGCGCTCGACCTTGAGTAACTGGAGAGGGTGAGTAGCTAGCTCTACGGCCCTGGCATCCATCAGACACGACCCGTATATCTCTTTGCCCAGGTAGAAAGCGGATGCCACCGGGTGAATTATTGGTGGCCAGGTAAAATAGAAAAATAAAGTCCTGGGTGGAATGTGACCACTGGTCAACGGATATGGCAACCGAGAATAGACTTTAATTGCGCTTAAAAACTCCCCCCGCACCAAAAGAATGCGCGTTTCAAAATCTTTCCAGTTGTAATCGACCGTCGAAGTCGTTAAGAGCGTCAAGTTCCTGTTGGATATCTCTGGGCGGCTGGCCAATCGCCAAACGGCTCCTATGCGTCAACCATCGTGTCATTGGCTTGACTCCTTACCTGGATGGATGGCAGCAGCGGCGCAATCATGGCGTCATCATGACTCTAGAAAAAAGGAAATTTGCATACGGCATATCTACTACTTATAACTCTTGTTCTTTTAGGCCAGTTGTGAATGTGCCGCTAGCGAAAGTGAAACAGAGAAGACAAAAAGAATCGAGTGTCCCTCCCGGGTATTTTTATTTTATTTTATATTTTTCCACGACCATTTTTGCATGCGCGCGCGTTAATGATGTTATATGCATAACTCGGGTGATGGCATAGAGACGAGCGCGTTGGTCCGCACTGCTTGTGTCGTTCCGCTCCATTCCGGTTCTCGGGTTCCTCTCGGGGCCTTCACGGCTGTGCGCTGCCCGTTCGGGTGTTGATAATTGGCTGCTGATGTTCCCCCTCTTCCCGACATACCACAAGTGTCTCGGCTTGTCCAGCACACCCAGCGCGACAACAACTTGCTCTGGCCGGAATTCAATTAAACAAACAGTTGAAACATTTATTTTTTAATTTTATTTTACGGCAAATGACTTGATTTTCCCGGTTGAAAGAAATAGCGGGTCATTCCCGAAATGTTTTTATTTTTTCGTTATATTTTTTCAGATTGTTAAATGAAGGGGGGAAAAAGAGAAACACGGTATAATAAACTACCGTTTTTTAATTCTTTTCTTTCGTATGTACATGTAGAAAAAAGAAGTTGGTATTAACCATATGTCTGGCGTCACCTCTTCTGGTGTATAATATTCTGACTGGGCGCATTTCACTTTCTTGATTCTTTTCTTTAACTAGATTTTTAAAAATTTTTGAATTTTTATTTATTTTTTTAAGGAGCACACAGCACATCATTAGAAAAATGTTTTGGGGAGAGGAGGAAGAATTTTGTCGACTCTCGAATGTCTGTGTAAGTAGAAATCTGGTTTCTCTCGGATGAGTTGAATGGGTTTTTTAAAAAGAAAAGTCCGGGTCCGATTTTTGTTTCGGGGCCGAGAGTGTTTGGTAGTCGTCATAATCGTAAAAATTTATCGGATAGACCACTCACCATGTGTACACACACACACACACACTCGGAGGCACAACAATGGAGCACTATATACACCCCGAGAAAAAAAAATCTTTCTCGTCTAATACCCGCAAGAAATGGAAAAAAACGAATGGAAAAATGGAAGTAAAAATGTGAATCCGAATACAAGCTGCCGACCCAGAAATTAAGGGGGGTGTCTATGTCATCTTGTTGGGTAGAGAGAGGCATAGACATACACCCACCGAGAGAAGAAGAACCCCACCATTGTCTAGATTGTGGTTATATAGAAAGTCGACAAGTTATTTTTCCCTTCTTCTTCTCCCCATCGCTGACAGCTATAGGGGAGGTAGAAAAACTTCAAATTCAAATTTGAAAAAAATAAAATAAAAAAAAATTATAAAAACATTTTTATGTTTCAAAAAAGTTGACCGTTTTTTTTTTTCCTTCTTCTTTTTACCTTCCCCCATTTAAAAAAAATATTTTCGTCGTGTGTTAGTTATTCAAAAAAAAAGAAGCCCGCGGGTTTTCGAGAGAGATGCGAGATGAAAGAAAAAACAGGTTTTCTTTTTTTTGTTTTTAACATTTTTAGTGTGTGTGTGTGTATACTGCGTGTGGTGCGTCTATAGAGAGGACTCTCGCGGGAAAATAGGAAAAAAATAAAAAGGGAGAACCGAAAGGAAAACAGTGTCTCTCCCAGTTATAAAACCTCAGTCCGAGAGCGCTAGTCGTCCGGGTCGGTTGGGTTTCGTCTATTCCACTTTGGTCGTCAGGTGTGCTGCTCGTCTTGGTACCTCACAGCAGCAGCTGCTCCTCCTCGAACGCTGTCAAGGCAATTCTCTACACAAAAACCGCCTGCGTGTCATTTCATTTTTTCCGCCGAGACGAAGTTGCAAACGAGCGAAATGTCAAAGGTCAATGGATAACCCGTCAAATTGTCTCATTTACGTCATTCACACCACCACCGCCGCCAATCTCCATCAGCGACACCTTATTTTCAACTAGCTGCTTGTTTTTGTTTTCTTTAAACCGGTAAGTTCAAAACCTGCGGTTTCGCTATACTCGCCAATTTCTTTCTTCTTTCTTTATTTCGGGTTGCGTATTATGTACACCGAAAGGGGAAAAGAATAGAAAAGACTCACGAAATGAATCGACATTCCTCCGCGTGCGTTTTTTTTTGTTTTGTTTTCTTCCCCCGGCACACCTTGAACGTCAGGCGCGGTTCACGGACCGTTTCGCTCCTTCATTTTTGTCTGTAAATATAGATTTTTTCGATTTTGAATTTTTCTTATTCTGGTTTGTAATAACAACAACAACTGCAGCAGCGGGATGAGTAGTAGTATATGCCGCAGGTTTCGGTGCGAACATTTCATGAGGGTTTTTTGGTTTGGTTGTTCAAGTCGTTTCAGCCAATCAAGTCGACCGTTTCGAAATGGCCAAGTTTTTTTATTATTTTTTCCATTTCCGCCATTCGAAAGTTAAGAAGAAAATCTTCTCCGAGAGCTCTGAAAAAGAAACAAAATCGCACGAGAAATATAAAGTGAAGTGTTGCGTCTAGCGGTACTCTGACCCGGCGGCACCGATGGCGCCAAATACCTACACATATAACGTCGTGATCATCATCTCGTCATATTATTATTATTATTTTTATTATTACGAAACGGGTTTTGCATATTTTGTCTTTCTTCATTTTTTCAATGGACACAACGTCTCAACTATTTCGGCCAATCAGCGCCAATTCCTCCATCCACTTATTAAAAATTTCGATGTGGAACCAATTCACGACAATGGCGTGACATCGAGTGGTCGCGGTTAACTCTCATCGGGGTCGATCATCTGTCACATGTGAATCAAAAGGAAACGAAAAAAAGAAAAAGGATTGGAACGACTAATAAAATTCAAATCCCGATTTGGATCTTCTTTTATATACAGTCGATGTAGGAAAAAGAAACGTGTAACAAATTGACGTTGTTGTTTTGTTTTGTTTCTTTGCTCCGGGAGGCTGAGAGAATGGAATGGGGTCAGATGGCGCGCTCTTGTGTAAGAAAAAGAGAGAGAGAGAGATGACCTCTCTCTCTTTTTCTATACAATATCCCGCACAAGAGGTTTGGCCTACTTCAGTTCCGGCTTCGCCTTATACAGAAAAAAGATTTCCCCTAAAACCCCGCGTGCTCGTTCATGTTTCTGATACGCGTTGTGTAATATGCAAATTATAATACCGAAATTCAGCTTCTCTTTTTTGTGTGTCTTTGGTTGTTGCGACAATGACACAGACGGAATTTCACTTGGCCAATTTTTTGGTCTTAACGTGTGGGGTGAACTACTGAACTGTGGAAAACCATCGGCTGTCTCTCGCCCTTCCCAGCAGGAGGAGAGCTAGAGAGAATAAACAACCGTATTTAGCCCATATAGTCAACAATGTAACAACTAATCAGCCCGAAAGGAAATGAAACTCATTTATTTATTCAGAATTTAAAGCTGAGCGCTGTGAGTTTTCTAACAGGAACAACAACAACAACAAACGGTCAGCAGCAGCAGATAGTCTCAACGGTCAAGACCGGGCGGCTCTTATTTGCTTCAGGTGGCCTCAGGTGTTTTCTTTCTTTCCTCTTGGTAATAAGTTATAAGCAGAGCCACACTGCTGGAAAAAGAAAGAAGATGCGGTCCATGTACGGATGGCAGCTGTGCTGCTGAGACTGTCTATATAATATCGGAACCCCCCATTTTCCTTCTGCCCTACAGCTGTTTTCCCCTCTGCTTGGTAGAAAAGCTCATCATTCATTTTAGATATAATGCCCAGCAGTTTCTTTTCATCCCCCCATCGGGCGCTCAACGGAACCGATGGCTTCCAGCAGTTATAGAGACCCCCGCCGGAATCTTTTCTATATATCAAGATATAATTTACAATAAATCTAATCATCTCTATCATACACCTTATTCATTCCATCATTGTAGGGATATCCCTATATTATACAAATGTATAGGCCCCCCCCCTCCCTCCTATATGGCCAGTTCACTCTATTAGAGGCTAAATGCGACAACCGAGTGTTGGAAATATACATTCCCGCCCAGTCATTTCCTGGGAGAAGTTTTGAGTGTAGCTGGAAATTCCTATCAATAAATTCCCGTACGATTTTCCAGAGAGCCCGGCGCGGCGCACTGTGTCACATCAATAAATATATAAGTCGTACGTGTCCTCTATATTTTTATTATATTGCCCGTTGGAAAAAGATGAGATCCGGTCATCATAAAATGTTGAGACGTATCGATCCCTCCCTTTTATGGCGGAACTACAACTCCATGTTGTTGTTGTTGTTGTTGGATTTTATGTACCCCCCTGTCCGCAATTTCTCCTATTTTTTTTTTTTTTAGAAAAATAAAAATTAAGTCATTATAAATTCTGATTTAAACATTTTTATTTTTAAATTTATTCCACTGGAAAACAAAATAGGGTCACGGAAGAAGAATTTTGTTTTTCAAAAAGGAAATGGCGACGACGCGAGATATCGAATCGGAGTTGAAGCGGCGGGTGGCGTACCTGCCGGGCGGTCGGGATCGCTCGGGTCAGTCGTTAATTGTCGTGCCAATCGATCCGCCTCCAGCCGGATTGTGCGGAGCATCAGCCGCCGTGGGATCTTCTTCTTCACAAGCGACCGGCAGCAATAATAACAGCCGCTCACACCATCACCACCACCAGCAGCACCACCAGACCAGCAGCCGCGAATTGAACGACTCGTTCGATTCCGATTCGCGGCTCATGACCCGCGGAGAAGAGGAACGATGCCAAGATCTCGACCGAGTCCTCCGTTACTTACTACCCATCGCTCTGTAAGGAAATCATCGTCCGCGTTCTACTTTTGATTCCTTTTTTCTCTTCTTCTTCTTTCTATGTGAAATCAGTTCCAGATAAAAACAAATGAAATCAGAGACTTCCGATGGAATTCATGTCAACCCAACAAACGGGTTTTTATTATTTTGAATTTTGAAAAAAAACTAAAATGATCATTTCTCACGTTGAGCGAGAGAGCAGGTAGAGAGACCGCTGCTGCTGGTGTGGCTAGCCTTTTGTTTTATCGGTTTGGATTAGCTTCTTTTTTTTTTGGTTAATGTGTAGTGATTGATACTGGACGGGGTTTTTTTTTGTGTGTTTCAAATAACCTCAAAAACTTGTTCGTTCAATTCCATTTCTGGCAATCTGACAAATTCGAATCTAGCGCGTCCTCCTTTTTCTTTTGAGAATCGAAAAAACAAAAAAACAACTGAATCAAAGCACTGGAAGCGCTTTACAGACATTCCAACGACCTTTAGCGTTTCAGGCTATATGGCGTAATCATTTTCCAGTTTAAAATAAAATTTAAACATTTTTGAATTTGAAATTTTTTTTCAGCGGGAAAAAAAAATGTTTTTAAAAAATGTATTCCCCAATATGAAAATTGACTTATCGAATATTTTCCCACATGGGCCTAATATCTTCGTGATTGCAGGGGATCGTCGGCGAGCAAGAGTGTCGTCGTGCTCATGGACGCCCGCCAGGGCTGCTGGCGCCTGCTGAGAGCCTCGACAGAGCAGGTGCAAATCACGCTGGCCAACCACCTGGCCGCCGTCTGGGCCCTCAAGCCGGAACCTTTCTGGGAAAAGCAGCACGTCGAGTGCGTGAAAAGCCGCCAGGATTGCAAGGTAATATACAGTTGAATAGTTCGACTGAACTGAGAGAAAAAGAGCCTAAAGCGTCGTTATGACTTCATATCCTTTATCTCTCTCTACAATATAACAACAACAACAACCACACGAAATCTTTGAAATTTGTGAATTGATTGAAACATTCGACCTTTGAATAGATCCAGTACATGTCCTTGTCCAAACTCCACAAGTTTGTCGATCTGGATCAATTGCCAGAAGAGCTGGGCGGCCAGCTTCCCTACCAGCACAAGCAGTGGGTCAAGAACCGACTGGTACGTGTAACCCGAAACTCTCAGTCGAGAATAATTATTTGCCCAGTCATTTCCTGTTTGTTTGTTTAATTCAAAGAAACTGACGACCTTTTTTTATTATTTAATTTTTAATAAAATTTTGCAGAGGATGGAAACATTCGGCAAGCGGTCGCAGATGATTCTTGCCAACTTGTCGGAAGTGCGGGGCCAGTTGGAGCGCGGCTGCGAGCTGCAGAAGAGCGACGGCGGCTTCCGCATGATCGATTGGATGGTCTCGCTGGGCACGCTCTACCGCAACTGCCTCGCCAACGTCCGCAAAGTCGAACAAAACGGTGAATCACGCTCCTTTCTTTTTCTTCTCACGCATTCCTACCGCTTATGTTTTTTCTTTTCTTCCATCCGTCGTAAATCTGTCAAGAATTTAACAAAAAAAAAAAAAGGAAAAATTACGGCCCGGCCCGCGCTTTCTCCGCCCGTCTCTTCTTCATGATATCAAAGAAAAAAAATACCTTTTAGTCCTTTATTTTTTTCAATGTTAGAAAGAAAACAAAAAAATATATAATATGGAATGTTACGTATACCTATAAAAATAAAGTTGCGTCAGGGAAAAGAATGAGACCTACTTTCTCCTGGGCCGTCGCGTTCCCGGACGCGAGAGCTATTCATTGCGCTGTCATTATAGGCACGCACCCGTCAAGTGGTTGGTTGGGGGATTAGAAAAAAAAGATTTTTTTATTTTATTTTAAAATGAAAACCTTTTGACTTGTTATCTGTATATAATTATGAGTGTCCAAAACGTCCTACATAACTCGACACTCAAACCGAAAAAATATGATCCATTTGAACTTGTGTGAGTGTGTGTGGGTTATTTTCAAATTATTTCCCCCTTTTTTTTGGGTGAAAGTTTCGTCGTCCCCGTATAGACGGATACGAAAATTGGTGACCCCAATCCAGCGCGGATGGGATGATTGGTCCTTTGTTTTTTTGAATGTTTGAATTTTTTGAATTTTACCGCTAATTTCTTTTTCTAATTTTTTTTTTTTTGGGATGATGGGCATCACCGCAGGGAGGAAACTTTACAAACAACTGGAGACGGACGAGGAGTCGGGTTTCCGGCTGGCCCGAACCGACGGATCCGTGACCGAGTACACCACCCAGTGCCAGCGGCTGGTGCAGGAGGCCCTGGCCGGCATACGCGGGCGAGTGGGCGAGGCCGAGCAGCTCTACGCCGAGCTCCAGTGCGGTATCCAGCACGCCCGTGAAATCCGCCGGCTGGAGGCCGGCGTCGAGGCCGTCACCGGTTGGGTCCTCGGCCCGGGCGCCGATCTCCTACGCCAGTTGATCCTGCGCGGAATCGGCCAGGATCCCGACTCGGTCCTCGTCCTCCAGCAGGAGCTGGAACACCTCGAGCTCAAATGTCGCGTAAGTTTGCCCGGCATCCGCAACCACCCGGACGGGAAATCATTTTCATCACCGGAAGTTGTAAATCAAAAAACAACAACAACGCCCATTTAGCTGATGATGATGATTTCCCGTCCAATAAAAACAATCCTGCTGGACCAGCGCTTTTAATGATGAATTTGCGTTATTGTGCTTGTGCTGGACATGATTTAAAATTATTTTTTTTTAAATAGGACACTTATGCCAAATACGCGGAAGTGCGTCACCGATTGGGTTTCCTCTTCCGGTCGCGCTGCATCCTGCCCAGCGACATCAAGCCGAGGCGGAGCTTCATGGATTCCGTGTGCCGGACGTTCGCCGGTCTGCTGGAACGACGCCGACGCGTCCTCATCACGTCCTACAAATTCCACCGCCTTCTAGCCGAGGTACACGTTGTTTCATCCATGGCGTCATCACCACCTTAATTGATTGAAATGATTCTTTTTTAATGACTCTTCTCGTGCCGGGAATCGTTTAAATACTTAAACGGCCATGTGATTATATATACCGTGGCCTCCATTTAGACGTTGAATGATGATGGATAAATGATGAACGTTATTATGTTTTACCATACACAGTTTCACGTCAAATTGGCCGACGCTTTGCGGGCCGTTCAGTCGTCGGAAGTGGGCGAGGATCCCAGCAAAGCCGAAGGTGCCATGAACATGCTGGACGAGTTCCAGCAATCGATCGGTAATTTGAGACATTTGACTCATCGCATTTTGTCCTCTTTTTTTTTGGCTATTGAATTTTGAAACGAAAATTCGTTTGGGAATTATTTTTAGACGGCCTGTGCGGCGAAGTGGAGTCGGAAGCCCAGCGGTTGCTGGACCTGTTGGTTCTGCCGCCGCGAGACGCCGTCGGCCGGGAACTGCAGGGATACGACCACCGACGCGAGAGGCAGCACGTCCAGTTCTTCCTGCGGAGGGTACAAGACGGCCAGGGCCGTCTGCAGCACGCCTGGAGCATGGAGCGACTCCGGCTGAGGAGGATCATTGAAATTTCCACCTGCGAAAGAGACTCCCAACAGGTACGAATAAATAAATCAAATTCAATTGGATTAAATTAAATGGAATTGAATTAAAGGCTCTGGCGTGGCTTGGTGATTTGTGCAATGTCATGAAAACGTCCAGAGGTCGTGTGGGATGTAACCAGAGTGAAGTCCAAGTGCTCAAACAGCAACAATCCAAATTCCAGGAGACGGCCAGGGTGAGTTGATGACGTTGTCCAGTCATTTTTTTTAACCTGAATGAATTGATTGATTGTTAAATGGAATACAGGGAGCTTATGAGTACGGCATGGGTTTACTGATGGCCGCTCTTGTCTTGCGTCGCTCGGCCAGTTTGTCGCCGGACCGCAATCGCCAGGTATCGTTCCATATCGTTTCCCACATTCGTATGCGGCCGGCAGGCCGCCCACATTCGTATGCGGCCGGCAGGCCGCCCACATTCATGTAAGTGAACATGGGCCCGCCCACAGCCAGCCCACTTTCACTTAAACGACATGAATGTGGGCGGCCTGCCGGCCGCATACGAATGTGGGCGGCCAGATAGATTGTGTCATTAGACGAGTTGGAATACCTAATGTATGTGAATATTGATTGTAGCTGGCCGCCATGCTCGGCTCCGTCTGGAACCGACTCTTGGCCGCCATCCGGGAACAGATGACCCGCCTCAGAGTTGCTGGACTGTTTTATCGCGACATAGCACAGGTACTATACAACTGACCAAAGATCTACTCGTTTGAAATCGAGTTAAATCGATTAACTTAATTTCGGTTTCATTTCAAAATGTCCAGCACGAAGCCGATCTGAACGATCTGGTCAACTCTGAGAATCAAACAAAATGGGCGAAAGAAAACGGGACAGGCGGTGAATCTCTAGCGCCGGAAGCCGAGCAAGTCTTCCGCACTCTCGGACGGACTGTCCGTCTCGGCCGGCTGCTCCAACGCAAAATCCTCGAGCCTCTATTGCCGGGAGAAGGGTATTGAATTGAATATAATTTTAAAATACTAAAATACAAATTAAATGGAAATTAACAGGTTTGACGGCTGTCCGGAGAACCAACAGGCCGTCCAGGTCATCAGCGAGAGGATTGGCAACGTGACGGACCTGGCCCACCGTCTGGACGTGGCCCTGGGCAACAACGCCGACTCGTACGTCGACGCCTACATCATGGACGACAGCGTCTTCGACATGGAGGAGATCGACGTCGAAGTTGGATTCGAGGAGACGGAAAGCCTGTGTCACGAGTCCAGCCCCAAAGACGACGACGCCAGCAAGTTGTCGTGCTACCAGTCGGCTTCGTCCAACTGCAGCTGGAACAGCCTCAGTCCCGGCCGCACCGTCGTCTCCAAAACGCTGGAGCAGCTGGACATGAAGCCGATGGACGACTTCCGCGACTACGTCAATTTCACGCCGACGCCGTCCAAACTCTTCCTCCAAACGTGCACGCCTTCCTCCGGCGTCGGCTCCTCCACATCCGGCGGATCCATCGGCGGCCTCTCGCCCAACTCGTCCGAGGACAGCGGATTCGGCACTGGACTTCGAGTCTACAACGGCGGTGGTTCCGGTGGTGGCTCCGGCAAACTCTTCGTCAAACCGGACGAACCGGCCCCGACCACCGGGGTCGACGCCGGTGTCGGTGTCGACAAGCCCGTCAACAAGATGGACGATTTGCTGGGCGGGTCCCGGTTCCGTAGTAGCATCTGCTACGCCAGATCTGCCTCTTGCGATTCGCTCTTTTAAATTAAAATTCAAAGAATTCTACAGAGAAAAGAAAAAAACAAAAATTATTGAACACAATTCAAATGAAACAAAATCACATTTTTTCTTTTTGCATATCACCCAGAGTCTCTATTATATGATGGCCGCTTCATTCATTCTGTTCATTAATATTTTTTTTTTCGTTTTTTTTTTTATTATTTTGTCTAGTTAATTTTTTGACGTTTCATTTGTTCTTTTTTTTTTGTAACAACACACAC
The DNA here is from genome assembly GCF_021134715.1 of Daphnia pulex. Lineage (NCBI taxonomy): Eukaryota > Metazoa > Arthropoda > Branchiopoda > Diplostraca > Daphniidae > Daphnia > Daphnia pulex. The sequence goes on along the minus strand of NC_060021.1, from coordinate 1,628,442 downwards.
ACACCGCACTAACTGAATTGCCAACGTTTCATTCCTGCAGAGAATCAGAGAATAAATTATATTATTCTACGAACTGGGACAAAATGTCTCAAATCGACTTGGTTTACGGGTGAAATGATTTTAGGAAACAAAAAGGAATTGATTTATTGACACTCTATTTTCCACGACGCTAAGTTTCAGGTTTAGTACGGTTTTAACACACAACATTCCGTTGTACACACACATTTTGTTTGACGAACAGATCACGGAGAAAACCTTAAATAACGCTAACAGAAAATGAACTTGGTGGGGATTGGGTACGTACTCCCAAAATTTCGCAAAAGAAAAAAAAAATAACTGAAAAGGTTGTGAAATCGAATTGAAAATTAATCACACGATGAAAAAAAAAATATTTTTTTGGCGCCATTTTGGTTTGAATTTCTAATTCTTCTGGTTGCGCAGTGCCATGGTGAAATTTGTGGCGGCAGACTTTTCTCGTTTGATGGCCCGAATAATTTCACGCTTGACGACCGGAGCGGACTTAATAATTTTGGGCACCACGATCGGAGGAGCAGACTTTGACTGAGCAGACGAGGGAACTTTGCGCTTGACGACGACCGGCGATTCTTTGGTGGCGGTGGTTTTCTCCGCTTTTTTGCGCTTGGCGGTAGGAATTCCTTCGGCGATGGTCCTCTCAACTTGAAAAAATTGAAATATTTCAGTCAAATCAAATAAAATGGCCACAAATTTGTGAATTCACCTTTCATCTGGCGCTTGCGACTACTTGGAGGCGGAGTTGCCACCGGCTGAACGTGGACACCCACAGTCTCGCTGTTGCTCATTTTCTGTTCCAGCTGGATAAGCTTTCTGCTGTACTCGCTGAGAAGTCTGTCTTGTTCAGCAATTTTTCGGTCTTGATCAGCAATTTTCCTGCCATTCTCATTCACCTAGACGGGACAATGAAATGAGCACCGAATTTCATAATGTTTTTAAAACTCCATTCCACAATGATTACCTTAGTTTTGAGATCGACGATCTGCCTTTTCTGGCTGTTGATCAATAAGCTGTCGTCGGCATCGGCGACGCAGCGAATGAAACGAGACGAATTGTTGCGGATGGCGTTGTTGATCATCTGGATTCGCTTCATGGTGGGATCAATGTGTTCCTTGAAATGCTCCACTGCCATGGATGAAATGTCTCTGAGCTCTTGCAACAGTTCGTATGACATTGGGGGATTTTTGTTCACCACAACTTCCCTGAGCACTCTGTAGCATTCATCTAGTACCTAGTGAATTTACATATTGTTTTAATATCTAATAGTAATGGAAAGGTACAATCAAAAGACTTACTTTTCCCGGAATGAAACAGAACATTCCAGCCACCGTATATTTGTAATATGTCGTTGACAAGTGAGACAGGCGTGTTTCAATACCTAGTAAACGATAAGATTTTCATTGTTAAGAAAATTGAAATGGACAAAACAAAATTAGTTGTACCTTTTAAAATATCAATATGATTTGCAAGAGGATGAAGTCTTCTTTCTGATTCCCTTCTTGGTAACTTGGCTTTCATCTCTTTGAGACAACGACTGTGATATCGTTGAACAGATAAGAAGCCTTTATTCAAAATTTTTTGGCACACTTCATTGAAGTGACGCCCAACCTAGAAAAACAAAAACAGAATTTAAGTATTTGGAGGTAAAATTGACAAACAATCAATTTCATACCAGTCTCAACTTGGCAATTTCATCATAAGACATATATGAGAGTATTTCTAGGAAAACATCATCATTGAGTGATAACAGGGTGATCTTTTTATCATCACTAGAGGAAGCATGTCCCTGCGAATTTGTTTTACGATTGTCCAACTTGACACCAACTTTCTCTTCAAATTCTAAAGCTGAACTTGCCAAGTCTATTGCACCTTCTTTAGGCCTCTGCAACTTCGTATTATGTGTACAGAGATCAGTATTTTTTTTATATGATTTTGCCTGTTGGAAATGTTGCCTGTTGGGATGACCTGCACTTTTATTGGGGTGAGTTTCAGCTAAGTCTAACTTCTCGCATTTATTTCCTGTGAGTAACAATATTTGTTCAGGTAAAAGTCTGGCCAAGACAACAATCGGTTGAAATTCAGGACCATGAATATCAATTTCGAATTTATCCTGTTAAACAAAAAGGAAACCATAACTAAATTCTGACTAAAATCAAAAACGTTATACGATGTTATCGTTGACATACTTTCTTTCGTTGAGGTTGCTTCCTTATTAAGGTTTTACGTGGAGATTGAGTTCTAGTTTTAGTAACCAGAGCCTCTTTTCTTTGATTTCCTTTTGTTATAGGAGACATGGTTTTAGCAGAGCTGGGCCGGTGTCAGGTCAGTCTATGGCCGGTGTATATCGTGGCCCGTGGGGCGTCCCTATAAACTGCGAAAGCGAAACGCGAAACGCCTAAACTGCAAAATCGGTGGGTGCGAAACGTCGGGGTGTAAACGTCTAGGTAGCAGACGACAATGGTCGCCAACTCGGCACTCGCCATCAACAACAAACAATACAAATTTTGTTTAGAGTTTCGATTGTTCGAGACTTCAAGTTTCGCACACCTTATGGCTGGTCTATTTGAGTTTTGTGTTTTGACCATGAATACCTTGAATGCAATAGGTTTTTTTAATTAGAAGATTGAAATAAAAAATTAACGGAACTTCTCTTTTTCATTTCTTCATTCATTTTCAAAACTTTGTCGGAATTTGGTTTCCTGTCCAGATGAATCGAAGGCGGAAGCAGAAGGCGGAGACGGACAGCCTCAATTTATTAAGCGGAGTCATGATACCTGGTCTCGATGTGGGGCTATTAGCACAAGGAGTGAAACCCATCAAGAAAGTTCCCAGATGCCAAGCCAATTCCACGTCACTTCCAGCCACAATGGAATGAGAGCAAAAGTGCTAGTAAGAAACCAGCCATCTTATCCACCACATCTAGCATATGGTGTACTGTCTGATGAAGAGGATCATCATGTCCTAGGTGTTGATCCCGTTGCCTTTGGAATGGAACAGTTGGGTCGCGCATAATTGACCTTGTTCGGCCTACCGGCCAATGATCCGGAGCGGATGCAATAGTTGCTCGACACGACTCAGTCGTTACCTGTTACTCAAATTCCCACTCCCGACAGCAGTCATTATTGACGCCACGATACAAAGCCTCGGAATTTTACTGGCGATACAAAACTGATTCACTGAAAATGATTTTTATTAAAAAAACAAAACAATCCCCCATGAAACCCAAATACAAGAAAATGATTACACACACGAAAAATAACACGGCAATTTTCATTAGGAAATAAACACGACACAGAGAAACATGATTATAAGAGAACATTGTCTATGCGCCCCAGATACGATTTTTCTAATTAAAATTGGCCATCGGTTTAACAACTTACGGGAGATTTGATCGGTGGCGTCGGTTGAGTCGGTAGTCTAGTCGGGTAGCAGAACTCGGCCGAGCAAATCGACGGTTGATGAATTAGACACCTGGAGCGGCTTCGCCGATGGCGGCTGTTGCAACGGCGGCGAGATTGGCCTGGATGACGGCCAGTGCGGAGACGACGTTGGTCGAGATTTTGACAACGGAGAAAGCGTCGCCTCCGTTGATGTTGACCAGGTAGACGGCCAAGTTCATCTTTTCCGCTCTTTTGTTACACAAAGTCCATCAGCAAATTACGTCAAAAAATGAGATGCCAAATGAAATTTGCGTACCGGTACACCTTTTCGGAGATGAGCTCCGTCCTGAAGCAAAAGGTGTATGGTCGTTTATTCGGCGGGTCGCGTTACCTGTGACGTGAGAAAAATACAAAGAATTCTTATAGAACGAAGAATGAATCAATAAAATGAAAGCTTATTTTGTCTAGTTAATTTTTTTGACATTTCATTTGTTCTTTTTTTTTGTAACAACACACACCGCACTAACTGAATCGCCAACGTTTCATTCCAGCAGAGAATAAGAGAATAAATTATATTATTCTACGAACTGGGTCAAAATGTCTCAAATCTACTTGGTTTACGGGTGAAATGATTTTAGGAAACAAAAAAGGAATTGATTTTTCGACACTCTATTTCTTCCACGACGCTAAGTTTCAGGTTTAGTACGGTTTACACGTACAACATTCCGTTGTACACACACATTTTGTTTGACGAACAGATCACGGAGAAATCCTTAAATAACGCTAACAGAAAATGAACTTGGTGGGGATTAGATACGTACTCCCAAAAATTTCGCAAAAGAAAAAAAAAGAACTGAAAAGGTTGTGAAATCGAATTGAAAATTAACCACACGATGAAAAGAAAAAAAAAGTAAAATAATTTATAATTTGGTCCGTCCGGGTTTTCAAAAGACGATCTTCATTTTTTTGGCGCCATATTGGTTTGAATTTTTAATTCTTCCGGTTGCGCAGTGCCATGGTGAAATTTGTGGCGGCAGACTTTTCTCGTTTGATGGCCCGAATAATTTCACGCTTGACGACCGGAGCGGACCTAATAGTTTTGCGCACCACGATCGGAGGAGCAGACTTTGACTGAGCAGACGAGGGAACTTTGCGCTTGACGACGACCGGCGATTCTTTGGTGGCGGTGGTTTTCTCCACTTTTATGCGCTTGGCAGTAGGAATTCCTTCGGCGATGGTCCTCTCAACTTGGAAGAATTGAAATATTTCAGTCCAATCAAAAAAATTGCCACAAAAGTGTGTTAATTTACCTTTCATCTGGCGCTTGCGACTACTTGGAGGCGGAGTTGCCACCGGCTGAACGTGGACGCCCACAGCCTCACTGTTGCTGATTTTCTGTTCCAGCTGGATAAGCTTTCTGCTGTACTCGCTGAGTAGTCTGTCTTGTTCAGCAATTTTTCTGTCTTGTTCAGAAGCTTTTCTGTCTTGTTCAGCAATTTTCCTGCCATTCTCATTCACCTAGACGGGACAATGAAATGAGTACCGAATTTCATAATGTTTTTAAAACTCCAGACCACAATGATTACCTTAGTTTTGAGATCGACGATCTGCCTTTTCTGGCTGTTAATCAGTAAGCGATTTTGCTGAACTACCAATTCGATTTTGATACTGGAAGAAAGACTGGAGTTTGGGCTACTGCTGGGACTAGCGCACGAAGAACGGACAAAACTGTTCAAAGTTCTACTGGCCATGTTGACCATCGGTGGACAACTAGAAGAAGACGAGGGAGATGGCAAAGTGGACTCGGAATCGCTGTCGTCGGCATCGGCGACGCAGCGAATGAAACGAGGTGAACTGTTGCGGATGGCGGTGTTGATCATCTGGTTTCGCTTCATGGTGGGAACAATGTGTTCCTCAAAATGCTCCATGGCCATGGATGAAATGTCTCTGAGCTCTTGCAACAGTTCGTATGACTTTGGAGGATTTTTGTGCACCACAACTTCCCTGAGCACTCTGTAGCATTCATCTAGTACCTAGTGAATTTACATATTGCTTAAATATCTAATAGTAATGGAAAGGAACAATCAAAAGACTTACTTTTCCTGGAATGAAACAGAACACTCCAACCACCGTATATTTGTAATATGTCATTGACAAGAGAGACAAGCGTGTTTCAATGCCTATAAATGGTAAGATTTTTAATGTTAAGAAAATTTGAAATGGACAAAACCAAATTAGTATACCTGTTAAAACATCAATATGCCTTGCAAGAGGATGAGCTCTTCTCTCAGATTCCCTTCTCGGTAACTTGGCTTTCATCTCTTTGAGACAACGATTGTGATATCGTTGAACAGATAAGAAGCCTTTATTCAAAATTTTTTGGCACACTTCATTGAAGTGACGCCCAACCTAGAAAAACAAGAACAGAACTTTAAGTATTTGAATGTAAAATTGACAAACAATCAATTTCATACCAGTCTCAACTTTGCAATTTCATCATAAGACAAATGTGAGAGTATTTCTTGGAAAACATCATCATTGAGTGATAACAGGGTGATCTTTTTATCGTCACTAGAGGAAGCATGTCCTTGCGACTTTGTTGTTCGATTTTCCATCTTGGGAACAACTTTCTCTTCTAATTCTAAAGCTGAATCTGCCATGTCTTTTGCACCTTCTTTAGGCCTGTGCAACTTTGTATTATGTACGTAAAGCGTGTGAAGTATAAACAAAAATGTCGATAGGAAAACGTAGTCTGCTAGCAGAAGTTACTCGCTTTAACGGTGGCGTTAAAAACTTGCTCGGTTTTCGCCTTCAACATTTCAAAATCATTTGTCCAATATTTTAGAAATTTTAAAATTTTAAACTGGAAATTCATAATAAAATTTTTTTAAATTAATTCATTATAATTAGTTCAATTAATTTTCATACATCATTAAAAACAAATTCATCATTAATCGGAAATTCGGAATTATTGTTGTCCAATGAAATTTGAGGATTTCTAATCAACTTGCATCTCATCTTAGCATTTCACCAAAATGACCTATGTTGGATTTATTGTCCCTCCAGTGTTTAGATATAAACTGCATATGTCTTGTATTTCTATTATTTAACTACTCAATATCCAATTACGATCCTTTTCAATATACGATGCAATACTAAACCAGGAACCAAATACATTATATCTTACTTCTAAACTCTCCTTCCGATCTTTTAGGCCTTCTGTTATCATAAAAATCGTAACCCATTAAACCCCGCGGTGCCTCAGCTTGGTAATTCAAATCGGTCCACCTAAATCCCAGGATCCAGCGCAATCAAGTATGCGCGTAAACCCAGGTCGGATACAACTTGAAATGCCTTTCCTTATAGGTTTTTTTTTTTAAATTTCACTACTTCTAAATAACTATGGCATTCTTATCATTCCTTTTTTTTCTAAGGGAAGGTTGCATTCTTTAATTTGGGCATTCCCCATATTAGCCACTAGGAAATGATGTCAAACAATTTATTTTTTTTTTGCTTTCCCTTTTTTGTCTTTTGTTTCATACGAATGGCTCTGCTCCAGATTCTTCGCCAACCTTCAGCTAGCCTAAATGATAGGATCGGGATGAGGGCCGGTGATTTAACTACATTTCTAGGTCAATACCAGTTCCAGTACTGATGTAGTAGCAACAAATCAATGCAACATCTATAGTCTAGCCCCAGCATTTCTTATTAAGGTTTATCACATCTTAAATCAATTGAAGGGAGCAGGTTCCATTAAAAAAAAATAATTAATTGATCACTTTTACATGTTAGTCATTATTCTAATCACACAAAAGATAATTCGAATCTTTTAACGCGATAATTAACGAGTCAATTTGTTTTTGGTATGATATGGTTGGGTAATTGGGTTCATTTCAAACGTCCGGCGTCTGTTTATGTAAAGCTGACAAAGAAATTGATTTCAATTTTCCATAAAAATTTTATTTCGCAGAAGAAGGAATCAAGGAATATGAAAACAAGTTTGAAATGCTATTTCACAAAAATTTAGTCGACGCGGTAAGAGACTGCGTGGCCAGGAGTGTGGATGACTTTGGTCAAAGTGGCCTCACGGACGGGCATAGCCGGAGCGGCGTAAACGGCCGGGGCGGCAACCGAGTAAGCGTAAGGGGAAACAGCATAGCCGGGGTAAGAAAATGGAGCAGCTCCGTAGCCAAAGACTTGGCGCTTAGCACGGCCGGCCTTGGCGGCGGCGAATTTAATGGCGAATTCCGCCTTGGCAGCGGCCACCTCGGGGGTGTCCTGGACTGGGGTTGGAAGAGCGACAGTGGGAGCGACTGGAGCAACTGGGGCGACTCCGGACTTGGCAGCGGCGATAGCGGCGGCGTGATCGGCCTTGGCCTTGGACACTTCAGGTGTGTCTACAATCTGGGCGGGAGCGACGGGCAAGTTGTTGGACAGGACGCGGAAGCCTCGGGAGTCGGCGGTGTAGGAGACACGGACTTCCTTGCCTTCTGGGTTGATGTAAGCGTAGCTGCCGATCTGGTTGCCGAAACCGTCACGAAGGTTGCTGGCTGCCTGTCCGGGGTGAGCGTAGCCAAAGCTGGCCTGGCCGAGCTCGTCCTGGGCGTGGTACTGAGTGGCCGTGTGTGAGGGGTAGCCGTAAGCGACGGGATAGGCGGCGGGGACGGCGGCAGTTGCGGGGATTCCGGTGTAGGCCGTGGTGGCGCGGACGCCAGCAAATGGATAGGCACCGTAATTTCCGTAGTATCCGCCATATCCACCGTATCCGAAGAATTGGGCTTGGGCGGCAACAGCCAACACCAACAGACAGGCGATCTGCATATGGGAAAACCAAAATGTTAATTTGAAGGAATTAAGATTAAGAATACATTTTAAATAATTCATACCGTGGACTTCATTGTCGTTCTCGTGAAGACTGAAGGAAGAGCTCGAGGAGGATGCTGTTAATGGACTGTGACTTGACTCTTTTATACTCGTCCATCTAACACCCCCATCCTCGTGATCAGCCAAGGTGACCGAGAACAACATTTGCTTACCGATTCCTCATTGTTACCACACCCTGAGTCCCTGACTCAGGGCGTGTCGGGAAATCGTCAAAAGACCTTGCTTCGAGCCAGAGACTGAGTTAGCACCAACTGTTTCAAGTTCATTTTGATTTTCCTTCTTTTTCAGACTTTCGAAAAGCTGCATAGTTAGTCTTTGTCTTACACGAATGGAGATAATGAAAGGAATTCATATTTCTTCTTCTCCAAATTAGCCAACACTCAATATAGAATTCCCTGAATGTCTTACTACCTTAATTGGGAGCCGTGGGGAGCTCGAAAAATCGAAAGAACATTTAACGGAAAATTGCGGGAAACTGTGAAATTATTTGATAAAACAATGAAATAAGATATTTCGGTATCAATTATTGTTTGAATGATTTCTATTTGATGAATTGACAGTTAAAATACAATATAATCAATCGTTAACTGCTGACACAATGAGAAAGATAAAATTGAGTGACATTACGCAACCAAAAGTTTATAAAATTTTTAAATTAAAAATTTTTCTGTCTTTGCTTATAGCAGCCATTCTGCAGCCATTCCAACGGTTTTTGACAATCAAGGAAATTCGCTGATTTTTGACGTCGTTTCCTTAGATTTTTGGCATAACAGCATGCAAACCTGTTCCAGTTCCTGGCCAATTCTTGAATGGCTTCCGTCATTTTGGGTTTATCTCCGTACCAATATAGGATATCGGCAGCCAATCAACGAGAGACATATACACAGACACCACCGATTTGCATGTGGATTAAACTTTTTGGCTTGGTAATTCCACGAATCCGCATCTTGTTATAGTACCTCGAAATAAATGAACACTCTTGATTTCTGCTCTTTTCTATTTTCTTATTCAAACTATCCGTATACTCAAATTATATCCGATGCAAAACGAAAAGTAGAAACCTCGATTATTTTTCTATTGGGCGAAAAGTTTTCATTTTTTTTAGAATTTTTAAAAATGCGATGGTGCAAGGATGATACCGGGAAAAATAATGTCACAAAATAGAAATGCGCGACGACACCTGAAAGATACTTTTTAATTATCACCATAATAGTCGTAGGGAACGAATGGACGTTTTAGGCCCTTGACGCTTGACGGGGCGGCTCATAGCAGAGGGCACGTACCTATCACGTTAATAGTCGTGCAGAGGGACTGAAGTACGTGCGTAGAGTTGGCGCTTAGCACGGGCGGCCGGGGTAGCGGCTTCCTTGGCAGCGGCAAATTCAAATGCGGATTTAATGGCGAATTCCGTCTTGGCAGCGGCCACTTCGGGTGTGTCTTCAATCTGAGCGGGAGTGACGGGCAAATTGTTGGATTGGACGCGGAAGCCTCGGGAATCGGCGGTGTAGGACTTCCTTGCCTTCTGGTTGCCGTTGCGGGTTGCCGAAACCGTCACGCAGGTTGCTGGAGGCGTGTCCGGGGTGAGCATAGCCGAAGCTGGCCTGGCCAAGCTCGTCCTGAGCGCGGTACTGGGTGGCGGAGACAGAAGGATAGCCGTAAGCGACGGGAAAGGGGGCGGGGACGGCGGCAGTTGCAGGGATTTCGGTGTAGGCCGTGGTGTCGCGGACGCCGGCGTACGGATAGTATCCACCGTAATATTCTCCATATCCAAAAAATTGAGCTTGGCCTGGGCGGCAACAGCCAACACCAGCAGACAGGCAATCTGCGTATGGGAGAAATTAAAATGTTAATTTTAAAGAATTAAGATCGGATTATTGAGATTAACACAACATTGAAAATCATTATTACCAGCATGGACTTCATTGCCGTTCCCGTGAAGACTGTATAGGAAGAGGCGAAGAGCTCGAGGAGGATGCTGTTGATGGACTGCCATCCATCAGACTCTTTTATTCTCGTCCCCTCATTCGGTAAGCCAACATTTGCTTACCGTTTCTTGTTATCGTTAACAATAATATAGACCCCTTAACCAGGGCGTGTCGTGAAATTGTCAAACGACATTCTTTCGTACCCTCAAGTTATGTTTTGTTTCTCCTTCTTTTCAGATTTTTGAGACAGGCATCAAAATTCAAAAGGTTATTCTTACACATCAGGAAATGATGAAAGGAATGCGAATTTCTTCTTTTCCATTAATAAAGTCAACACTCAATTGAATTCCCTATCTATATTACCTTAATATGGATATACAGTACGGTAGCTCAAAAAGATCATGAATGGAAGATGCAGAAATATTGTGTGAAATACAGAAATAATAAAATAAAATACCATGCGGGCTAATTACTGTCTGATATGACGTGTATTTGATCAAATTGACAGAAGAATAAGTCGCTAAGGACTGACGAAATGAGAAACATAGAGAATGAGGGCCATTACAAGTTTGTTAAATCGCTCGTCTCCTTGGTATTGCGGCCGTTGTCTGTTCCTTGGTCTGCATCAGTTGCTTTCGGTTGTTGTGGCGTTTGAGGCTGGCGATAATTCGGATCCAGTGACGACTCGCGGATTGGCGCGCAGTGACGACTTCGGAGTGGCGACTCCGCGAAATCATCAAAAAAGTAGTTTGCAAATCAAATGCATCCCAAAGGTAATCAAATGCAGCAACAGGCAAGATGAGAGAAACGAAAGACACAAGTCTGATGAAAAACGGGATGATAATTGTTGGAATAATATTCATTTTTCAATAGTTGTAATCGCTGAATACTTGAATAATCATACGCACAACTGCACTCCTTTATATAGATGTAGGGAGTGGACTGCCTCATGCGCAAGCGTAAAGTAACCACCATTTCCATAAAAATTTCAATTTCATAAAATAACTAGCTCAAAATAATAATTATTTTTAATATGCTCAACATTTTACAATCATATTTCAAAAAGAAATATTACAATTCAATCATTTGGCATATTTCTTTTTTTAAATAGAATTAAGCCTAGATCTTAATCAAGTAGCCATGCCCATGGTAAGTCGGACTCAATGATCCGCCATGATCGATAGCTGTGATGATCGGATCGGAAAGGAAAAATAGACGAGATAACATCATGGCAATAGGCTCTTTCATCTAATATCGTTATGAATAAAATTTCGCTTCGCTTAATTTACTTGCATTACGTTTCGAGAATAAATAAATCATGAAAAATAATATCTTTATTTTACTAGATCTCTTTTTTTATAAATTTAGAAATAAACTAATGACAAATAATAAATAATAAAATCATTGAAGATGGTGCTGTGGCCTATCGGATAAGGCGTCGGACTTCTTTGAAGTGCATCCGAAAATAGTGGGTTCGAAAATCCCGCCACGATTAAATATTTAATGATCACAGCCGGTTGACTTGTAATAAAAAAAAAATAGCAACACAATTCCTTTCAAGTATATAGAACCGAGAAGAAGAAGAATTTCGTATAATCATAAAATTTGTAAAATTCTGATTTGCTTAGCCTATAGAACAGTGCAATTCCACCAGCATTATCTTATTTGGTTACATTTAGTAAATCTAATCGTGTTGCGCCCATCACCCATAGATTAGTTTGTTCCTTTAATCGCCTTTATCTAAAAGGATTATTCGAAATGTTTTTTTATAAGAACTGCAGCTGAAATTCATAAGCTAGGTCGACGTTCGACCTCGATAACAAATAATTTTATATTGAGGCAGTCCATCTTCCTCGTTGTATGTACTAATCCTGATATCAACGACGAGTATTAAGCAGGTAAGGCTGCCCTTTTTAGCTAAAACGATTTAAAAAAAGAAGTCAATTTGAAAACTTAATTTTTATTATTATCCTCGACAAACACAATTTGAAAATAACCTAATTGATGAAAATTTAATATCTACACACGACGGGCATTCAGTTTAACCAGATCGAACGGCAGCTTCGTGAAAGGCGCGGAAAAAGGCCATTTTAGCGGCGTGAACTTCAGGGGTGTCCTGGACGGGTTGAGGGGGAGCAACGACCACCGCTGATGGAAGCGGCTGAACGGGAACCACCACTTTCGCTACTCGGGTGGTGGCGTGAGCGTGAGCTGCCAAATGAGCACGACGAGCTGCGGCCACTTCGGGAGTCTCCTGGACCTGTTGGGGCATACCGAATGGCATGTTGGCGTATCTGGCGGGCAGGAAGGCCATGATTCCGTTGGCTGCAGCGGCGGCGTTGTAGGCCCGGTAATGCTCGAGGGTGGCGGCCATCACTTCGGGTGTGTCCTGCTGCTGGACGGATCTTTTACCGCGGGCGGCGGCGTGGGCTGCCAAGTGGGCGGCACGAGCAGCTGCTACTTCGGGAGTGTCTTGGACGGGTTGAGGGACTCCCCAACTGACCACCGGAAGAGGCGCAAGAGTCGAGACGACTCCGTTGGCAGCGGCGGCGGCCGAGTGGGCGCGGTAATGTTCAACTTTGGCGGCCCAAACTTCGGGAGTGTCCAAAACGGCACCTGCTGGTTGTCCCCAAACAACAGGAACAGGTTGAACGGCGACCACCCTGCTGGATCCTCCGGCGGAAGTGTGGGCTGCCAAGTGAGCGGCACGGGCGGCGGCAACTTCGGCTGTTTCCTGGACGGGCGCTGGTTGTGCGGTGAATGGGTAGTAAAGGAATGGATTGTAGTTCCAACCGGCCGGGATCTGGGCAGAGACGGCGGCAAAGGCCATCAAGACGACGACGACAACCTTTGGAAAATGTTGGGAAAATGTGACAAACAATTCCATCATCAGCTATTAATCCTGAGATGATAAATTGTATAGTTGATTGTAATAACTTACTGAGGTCTTCATGTCGATTCGCTTTAAAAATTGTTTGAGCGCGGAAGAGGGAGAAGAGTGGATTGATTTGGTTCGCAACATGTCGAAGCTTTTATACGAAACAGTTTCGTTCCTTTTGGTGTGGTGTGCGGTTCTGTGCCTTCCAGCAAGGTTGAAAACTTTTCAATTATCTTGGTCTTCCGCACTATATAGGAAGACGAACTCGTGTAGCAATGAAAACACGTCATACGTCTTCCTCATTTTACTTTTTCTCTCCAGTTAAGGTGTGGCTGTGCTCTATATGCTTCCGCTGAAAAGTAGGAAGGGCTCAAGTGACCAACAGTGACGGTTATGTCCTTCATTTCTAGGTCAATACCGGTGCTTAACACAAAAACCAGTAACTGGAAACTCGCATTTATAGTTGTACAGAAATTTTTTATTTGTTTCAATATTAAGGTTTCGATTGATTTGAGACGGGATATAGTTTTCAGTAAGATCGTGTGGCCTAATGGATAAGGCGTCGGACTTCTATGAGTAGTTGACATCCGAAAATTGCGGGTTCGAGTCCCGCCTCGGTTAATTGAAATGAAATTGGTTGTTATAAATTAATGATTAATTTTTAATATGAAAACATCACTGATTATTAATTTAGTGAAAAAGTCAATTGAAAACATTTGAATGTTAACAATGAATGAATGAACGACAAACGGCATCGGCACAGTGGAACAGTGTGCCACGAATAAAGTTCTAGGATCAGGATATTAACGGGCGGTGATTTTCCCTCCATTTCTATATAGGTCAAATTAATACAACTTAAAATTTTAAAAGTATAAGCGCCCTATCTTAGCAGCAACATAACAATGCAACATCTGTAGTTCCAGGCCGTTTTTATGTTAAATTTTATAACATATCAATCGAAGGGAATATGTTCCATAATGAAATGCTATTTTTATTATTATTTTTTATTGATCTAAACATTATCAGAGGACAACATGAATCCTTACTTGGTAGTCATCGGGAAATTTTGTGAATGTTAAAGACGAGTGAACTGTCTTGTGGTACATGTGGTTGGGCTCTTTTCAAACGGTGGATATATGGTTCTAATGCTTGCAAAAGTGACTCCATGTCGCCTACAGAATTAATTCTTTTTGGTGAAATTCGAAATACCTAGCAGCTAAGAGAAGAGTACCACAAGAGAAATTTGGGCTGATCTGTTTGAGAGGAGATTGAAGGGCGAGAAGTTGACTCTTTTTCAACATATGCCTTTCTGGTAACCAGATAAAATAGTGAAATATTTAACTAGATAACCGCACAAATTATTTGGTTTGATGTTGAACGTACGCATTGTTTCATTTTGAAAAACCGGTTTATGAAAAATAAGAAGGTCGCAATGACAAAGGAAATTAATTTCGATTTTCCTTACAAATTTATTTCGAAAAAATAAAGACAGAGCGAAGAATGAAAAAGGTTTGAAATGGTGTTCAAACTTTGGTCGAACGTTAAGCGGTTGCTTGGCCGGGTGTGGGGTTGGTCAAAGAGGTCTCAGGGGCGGTGTAGTGGGAGGGTGGGTAAAATATATAGCCACCAGGAAAATAGGCAATGGGCACTCTAAATTCGAATGGAGTTGCATCGTCACCATAGATTTGGCGCTTAGCACGGATGGCTGGGATAGCGGCGTCCTTAGCGGCGGCGAATTTAACGGCGAATTCCGCCTTGGCAGCGGCCACCTCGGGAGTGTCCTGGACCTGGGCCGGAAGAGCGACAGTGGTGGCAACGGGAGTGACTGGGGCGACTCCGGACTTGGCAACGGCGACAGCGGCGGCGTGATCGGCCTTGGCAGCGGCCACTTCGGGAGTGTCCTGGACCGGGAGGGGTGCTACTGAATTGTCGACGGGAGCGACGGGCAAGTTGTTGGATTGGACGCGGAAGCCTCGGGAGTCGGCGGTGTAGGAGACGCGGACTTCCTTACCTTCCGGGTTGAAGTAAGCGTAGCTGCCGATCTGGTTGCCGAAACCGTCACGGAGGTTGCTGGCGGCCTGTCCGGGGTGAGCGTAGCCGAAGCTGGCCTGGCCGAGCTCGTCCTGGGCGTGGTACTGGGTGGCGGAGATAGAAGGGTAGCCGTAAGCGACGGGATAGGCGGCGGGGACGGCGGCAGTTGCGGGGATTCCGGTGTAGGCCGTGGTGGCGCGGACGCCAGCAAATGGATAGGCACCGTAATTTCCGTAGTATCCGCCATATCCACCATATCCGAAGAATTGGGCTTGGGCGGCAACAGCCAACACCAACAGACAGGCCGCACAGGCGATCTACGTATGGAAAATTCAAAATGTTAACTTTAAAGAATTAAGATTTAAGAAATTTAAATTAATTATTACCGTGGACTTCATTGTCGTTCTCGTGAAGACTGAAGGAAGAGCTCGAGGAGGATGCTGTTAATGGACTGCCAACAGACTCTTTTATAGTCATCCACCTAACATGCACCCCCCTCCCACCCTCTTGATCCCCCAAGGTAGCCGAGAAAAGCATTTGCAACCAACCACACCCTGATGGACAAGGGTGTGTCGTGAATTGTCGAACGAGTTTGCTTCGAGCCAGAGACTGTGTTACTAACTGCTTCAACTTGTTTATTTTTAAAATTAGCAGCAAGGTCAACCTTACACACATAAGGCATTGCTGAAAGGAATTCGTTTTCACCCTTCTCGATTTTAGTCACACCCCAACAGAATTCCCCTTGACTTATATTACCATAATAATGCTGCGGCATGAATGGAAGATACCGGAAGATACGGAAATAGTTTGTAATTTAACGAAATAATGGAATAAGATTTCATGGTTAACAATCAAATGACTAATAACAAATATTAAAAGAATAATAAAAATTTTGTCCGAAATTATTTGTATTTAAGGAATTGAGAGAAGAGATACAATTTCATTCATGGCTGACAAAATGAGAAACGAGTTTGTCGAATCGCTTATTGTCTCCTTGGTCTCCGGTTGCTTCTGGCATCAACCCAACAGGTTCGGGAATGGGCGAATAAGTAGGGCCTATAGCGCAATTAACAGTCACATAGGAGTTCTTAAATGTGTCCGGATTTAAGCCTCAACGATGCCAGTTGACTCGGTGTGGGTCTCATCCGCGTTAGTATCGAATAACCGATCAATCGGAAATCGACTTTACGACTTTTGAGCGCTTTTGGCTGAGATCGACGATGGGATCCGACAAATCGCCTGGGAATCCGCGCAACTTGAGGCATCGTCGTGAATTCAGTTGTCATCTCTTTTATAGGAAACGGATTCTGAGAGAAACGTCACATTCTGAATTTTGTTCCTTTTCTTTTTTCTCGTTCCAGCAATTCGCGTTTTTCGTATTGAATCTTAATCGCATTTTGACGATTCTTTTCGTTATGTTGAGAGGCCTTTGGTATCCGAGGTTATTTATTGACTCTCTCAAGAAACTTTTATTTTGGTAATCCACGCAACAAGGGCTAATTTCTGGACACATCGCCGTCCTGTCCATGTCGTCTGTGGCTGCTGGAGTCAGCAGTGATGGCTGATATCGATGCTGGTGACTTCGTGAAACTCTCAAGAAAGTACCTGATAAACTCGGTAGCTCACTAAGTCACTTATTTTAAAATGAGCAATAAATTCAGATGCCCTTTTTTTGGTATGTCTACATTTGGCATACCTATTCCTCTGCCATCACCCTTTATCCCAGGGACGATCTGCTTGACAACGACGGACAACGATGATGGTTATGTCCTTCATTTCTAGGTCAATACCGGTGCTTAATGCAAAAACCAGTAACTGCAAACTCACATAGAAAATTTTCAATGTTAATATTTCGATTGCCTTTAGACGAGTAAAATTTAAATGTAAGACCGTGTGGCCTAATGGATAAGGCGTCGGACTTCTAATCAATGGATGACATCCGAAAATTGCGGGTTCGAGTCCCGCCTCGGTTAAATGAATATAGGCCTACTACATTAATGTAAAATTTTATACACAATTTATAAGACCGAGGAAAAGTCATCTGAAGGGAATGGTATGTTATTACTATGCCATGTCCGGCCATGTCATCAAAGTGAAGTATGTACAATGGCAAACGGCGTCGGTTGTGGAAAAGCTTTAAACCAGTTTCTTTGCGGCCATCCAAATTGAGGCCAACAATACCCCTTATTTCCTGACGATGTATGAAGCTAAAAGTTTCGCAATTCTTATAGAAAAGGGCAATATCGCGTAATCGTTTAAGTGTATAACATTAACCACTAAGCTGCTCTAACGACGAACTCTGTCGGAAAGCAGATATTTAGATAATTAAAGCACATATTTATTGAATTGGGAGAAGGAAATAAATACAATTTCGTTAATGGCTGACAAAATGAGAAACAGAAAATGAGCGCCACAACGAGTTTGTCGAATCACTTATTTCCCTATCTTTGGTCTCCTGTTGCTTCTGACTTCAACCCAACAGGTTCTGGTATCATGGGCGAATAAGTAGCGCAACACAGTCATATAGGAGTCCTTAAATGTGTTGAATTCGTTATTTTTTTTTTTTTTAGGAACGGAAAGAGCTTCAACGGTGCCAGTTGACTCGGTGTGGGTCTCATCCGTTGGTTTAACTATACAAAATTCGGATAGCGAAAAAGACTCGTTCACTACTGCCTCGTTCTTTTCTTGATGGGCATCAGCCGGCTCATCATCTTCTTTGTCAACCGATTTCTCTCTATATCAACTTTGGGCTGAGATCGACGATGCTGAGATCCGATAAATCGTCTGCGGGAATCTGCCAATCTCATCCGCGCACCAACTTGTTGAGTTGAGGCATCGACGTGAGTTTTCAGTTGCCATCTCTCTTTTCAGAAATAACGGATTCTGAGAAGCGTCACATTATGAATTCTGTTAGTTTTCTTTTTTCTCGTTCCAGCAATTTGCGTTTGCATTGAATCTTATTAATCGCATGTCGACGATTCTTTTCGTTATGTTCAAAAAGCCTTTGGTATCTGAGGTTATTATTAGCTCTCAAGAAACTTTGATTTTGCTAGGATTCAATCACAACACAAGGACAAATTTCCGGACCCATTGCCATCCTGTAGGTACATCTCTGGCTGGAGTTAAGTGATGGAGTCAAGGGTTAATGGGCTGATGCTGGTGACTTCGTGAAACTCTCAAGAAAGTAGCTGTGATAAACTCGCGCGGTACATATAGCTCACTGAGTCACTTATTCAAAATGAGTAATAATAAATTTCAGATGAATTGTTTTTGTGACTATACATTTGGTGTACCCACCTATTCCTCTGCCATCGCAATTATGCCAGGGAAAATCTGCTGGACATTGTCTTTTTGTTCAATTCGGCATGGCATCTGCAATAAGAGCGAAGATAGGAAGAATGATGCCCTTCTCTTCTCTGTCAATATTAACTCCAACGACAATTTGATCGAAGAAGATCCCCATCCCAGTTGCTTTATTTGGTTTGTTAAGAATTATTATTTAATTCCGCTTTTATATACTATCCGGGTTACCCTTTAGACATCACGTAGCTTCGCGTAGCTTTTGAATCAATGAGCTATTTTTGCTATAATAAATGTCATTAAATCTATAGAGGGCCTATAGAGCCTTTCATCAGAGCCTATAAAAAACTTATTTGACGTTATATATGATAGGGTGATATAGCTAGGGCGAAGGTATACAGCATTTGCTCAGGTTTGTTTCATGCTGGATAACCTAAATAACAGGTTAAAATCTTAAAATGTCCAGTAGATTGCGATCAATTGTTTTAATAAAAATAAGAGGAAAGCTTCAAAATTGTTGCTTAATACAAAAACCAGTAAGGCAGTAACTGCAAATTCGCATTTAGAGTTCTATACAGAAAATTTGTAGTTGTTTTAATAGGCCTAATAATGATTCGATTGCCTTGGAATGCAATAGATTTCAGACCGTGTGGCCTAATGGATAAGACGTCGGGCTTCTATGCATGTTTGACATCCGAAAATTGCGGGTTCGAGTCCCGCCTCGGTTAATTGAATGTCGGTTCGATAATGTCCTTCGGTAAATTTTCTAAACGTTAAAGAGACAGAAAATCAAGGTTATAGTAGATTAAAACATAGCCTACTATAACGTTTGGAAAATTCTGTTTCCCTTTATTCTCTTTCATTATTGATTCTTTGTAACTAATTGACTAATAATCTGTAGGGGAGAGGGGGGCTAGTTGGCAGGTGGGGTAGATTGGCATTTTGCTAGTTAGACCCCTTACAGACCAAAACAAATCAAGCCTTTTACACCAAATATGAAAGACAACACCCAGATTACTCATACAAAATTTCAAAGTATACGACTTCCCCAACAGGAGTTATAGCAAAAAGAAAAAAAAAAACCGCAAAAAGTTTTTTTTGGGCCTCTCAGCACTTTTCATTTTTCTCATAGTATAAAACTCTAAGAGTGTCAGCAAACCCAAGCAAACAAGAATTAATGTTTGTCTTATTTTTAAAATAAACCCGACATTTCTACATTAAAAAGTTATTTAGTTATCAATTTATTTGTTCGAAAAGCACCCTGTGGGGTTAGTTGGCAGAAATGTTGAGGGGCATGTTGGCATACAGATTTCTGACGAGATGCTGAGTTGCAAGTTTTCAAAATTCGACCTAGAAATTTTGGAGCAATGGAGAATCGTCACTTAACAACTTACCCCGTAGGTGGGGCAAGTTGGCAGACTTTTTTTTTTGCAGTTTTTCTCAATTTAACAATTTCGTGTATATGAACATTGTAAAAAAATACGATCAATTCATAGAGAATTGAAATCTGAATCTGATTCAATCATTCAATTTGCAAAACGTGTGGTCAAAAAATTCAAATAAATTCACAAAAAGTGACCCTGCCAACTATCCCCCTCTCCCCTACACACCAACCGGCCCACGCTTTCCCTTATATATCCATGTCAATGTTGGTCTAATGGTCAGAAATCCGGGCTGCCACTCGTATGGTTCGGGGTTCGAATTTGGTCATTCAGGGAAGAAAGGTATATGCAAAAACATAATAGACATTAAACCCTCTGAATTTCACTACTAGCTACTACTACCATACCCTCTATACCCCACACCCTAATTGTTAAGGACTTTCGTATATAACTATACCTCAGGGATAAAAAAAATAAGTTTCCTTGAGCAATCAGTCTTTAACATGAAAAACAATTTCCTTGTAACGTTGTTTCTGCTTAAGAGGTTACACTTATTAGTGCAGTACTAACGTAAGTTTTCAATGTCAATTATAAAAAAAAATGCACTCTTGTCAATAACCTACCTTGATAAAACAGTGTCTGGGGTAAAAAAATATATTCTAGCTTGGTAACGTTGCCTATGCAACAACGTATATCGATACGATACGACACAACCTAGTAAATTTTAGCCCTTCTGAGGCCGGTCCTTAGTTGGCCTAGTTCTAATTCGGACTTTTGGCTAAAGACTTTCCTTGACCATTCAATGTCATACCTGAAAAAGAAATTTTGGTTGGCAACGTTGCATCTGCTTTGTGAGTTATGCGTTACAGCTGCTTGTATCGGCATATTCTTATTTCGTAAGTGATTTGCAACTTCGGTCAAGGGCCCCCTGCGTAGGCCCGCGCCAAAAATTTCCTCCTTGTTATTCATCTGCCTTGGGCCTACAGTGTTTGGGGTAAAAAAATACAATATAACTTGGCAACGTTACCTATGCAACGCGGAAACCGCTCTTTAGCCGCGCATCCACTCCGCGGCCGCCGCATGCATCGGCAAAGTTAGGGGCAGTTATTTGTGTTATTTGTTGATGATTGGTCGTCATGGCATCATTGTATGTTGCTGCAAATTTTCTTTTTGACTTACTACAGCGATTTAATTTTTGTTGCCCGTTAACACCCTGCCCGTCATTCTCATCCTGCCCGTTACTTAATGGCTGTTGGTCTCATTTTATCGTTTAATCTCCTGTTATTGTTTCTCGAGTAATTCAGACTATACCAACAGTCTCATTGTTTATGCAAACTTTGCAAAAGTGCAATTGCCTACGGCGGTAAAATTACCAACGTGAGGTTTTAACGTATTGCCTCGTGCGGTAAATTTGCAGTATAAAGGATATTCAAACATTGCCACCGGCGATAAATTTGCATGATAGAGGATATTCACGAATTGCCTCCGGCGGAAAATTTTTTAGTGTATAGATTTTCACGCATGGCCACCTAAGGTTTTTTTCTGTAAATTCTCTGATTTTTCTCTGAAATTTTCTGAAAAAAAAATGTTCTCGCGAAATTTTGACTTGTTTCAGTCATGGTTAACAAAGGGCATAGGTCAAAACACTATTTTTATTCTTAAAAAAAGTAAATCTTTAATGAGACTTGAACCATGATAATTTTCATGCCAGCGCTATAACCAATAACCTAATTTCGTCTATTAAACCGATTCACTTTCAAATGAAATTGATTGTTGTGCGTCAGTGTCGTGTTTTTTTAATGAAAAATTTTCGTCACGATATTTCGTCAGTACCGAACCTAGACTACACATACCCTAACCCATTCACGCCAATCCATATATATAATAAAAGACCAAAGTTCCCCGGATTTGACTGGGGCTCAGGTTACTCGTCTATATATAATAAAAGAACAAGCTTTTGGGGGAGGAGCTTATTCATGTCACGGATAATGTGTCAAAACAGGCTCCTCCCCCAAAAGCCTTTGGGGGAGGAGCCTGTGTCTGTCACGGACATTTGGGGGAGGAGCTTATTCATGTCGCAATAAGAACGCTGTGATTGGTCAGTCGCAAATCACCACCAGATGTCTATAGCATCGCCGTGATGATGCAATCTTTGATGACGCAACAACCAGCAACACCACCAGATGTCTATAGCATCGCCGTGATGACGAAATCTTCAAGTAAGGTACTGGGCTGATTTCCCACGATAAAATCTATTACGGGCAGATGATTAAGCTACAGAAAAGCGAATAGCAAAACAATCCGACTTTACGCTAGACAAAAGTTCCCCAGATTTGACCGGGGCTCAGGTTACTCGTAGGTCTATAAGATAGTTAAAACAATTTTGCTTTTGTTTTGCTGACATTTTGACGATCCCTCGATGAGATATTTGCGTTTTGTTCTTTTTTCTTTTTAAAGGCGATCTGTATTCCAAAATAATAAATATACTGTATGCCGAAATAGCTCAGTTGGGAGAGCGTTAGACTGAAGATCTAAAGGTCCCTGGTTCGATCCCGGGTTTCGGCAAGAGTTAATCCCATATGGTCTAGTGGCTAGGATACTTGGCTTTCACCCAAGAGGCTCGGGTTCGATTCCCGGTATGGGAAAACATTTTGGTTTGATTTGATTGATTTTCACGTTTAATTGTAATTAAACAAAAACGTGATTTTTTATACTAGCGCCATCCGCGGCGGGATGCTCTGGTGAAACAACATCCTTTGACACATCTTTTAGTCCTATAACCACGTATCCGAACCACGCCAGTCTTATTTATGTATTTATTTTTTAATAGGGTCGTTGCATGAAATTTCGATTTGTTTTAAACATACCTGGTTAGAATCAGTTTTTTACGCTGATTCTCGTGGTATTTTTTAAATATTTTTAAAATGAACCTAACTTTGCGTATTTCTAGTTCAAAGTTCAAGTAAGCGCCTCCCATTTCAAAACTGGGTCTCAGCCATTTTTGATGGGTGGTGCTTAATTTGTGATGAATTTGTAGACGACACTCACCAAAATCACCCTTTTCGTATTTCGCCTTAAGGCCCTAAGGGCGAAAGAGGGTTGTATTCAGCCGTAGGCAGTACGAAAAGGGTGATTTTGGTGAGTTTCGTCTACAAATTCATCACAAATTAAGCACCGCCCATCAAAAATGGCTGAGACCCAGTTTTGAAATGGGAGGCGCTTATTTGAACTTTGAACTAGAAATAAACAAAGTTAGGTTCATTTTAAAATATTTAAAAAATACCACGAGAATCAGCGTAAAAAACTGATGATAACCAGGTATGTTTAAAACAAATCGAAATTTCATGCAACGACCCTATTCGCTGTTTTGATAATCAGATTCAAATAACATGTCCGTTCAGCAACATAACTAACGCTATACCATCGCGCAAATATGTTAAGATGAGCCGACGTCACATGATTTCATCAAAACAAGACAAAAACATAGATAATTTCATATTTTTTTGATTACATAAAATAGACTATTAGGATTATCAAATATAATATAATATGAAATCATCAGGGAGCACCCAGGTTTGAACTAGGGACCTCTCGATCTGCAGTCGAATGCTCTACCACTGAGCTATACTCCCGTGTTAACCGACGCGGGAGTTCCTTTTCAAATACTGAGATAATGAGATTATATGAACAACGATTTCTCGATGGTGACATTTCGCCCTCATAGCTGCAATGAATTAAAATATAATTGCAATTTAATTATCAGTTTAAAAAAACATGCTACTATATTTCATTTTTTTCTTGCGCTCAAATCTTACGTCATTATCCAGTTGAATGAGTTATATCATAGGGGGCACCCAGGTTTGAACTGGGACATTTCGATCTGCAGTCGAATGCTCTACCACTGAGCTATACCCTCCATATTATTACTAAAAAGTTAATTTCAAATTTCAGTTTTATAATTTAGTTTAAACAGCCAACCAATAAGAAAACATTGAAATTGTTGGTTTATTTTTTGAGCGCACATATTCGCATAGTTTCAATGTGAGAATCGAGTTGGTCGCAACTGAAATCAACAGATGGATGCTCTATATACTTGCTGCAGGTTTAACGGCTATATAGCCTATATGTGAACAAAGCAGGCATTGTGACGTATAATTATTCTAATACACTTCATGAGAGTGATGATGATGTTGGTGGTGTCGGCCGCCGTAATTCCTTCCGTGTCCTCCATAGCCATCGTCATAGTACTCGTGTTCACGATAAACGATGTTGGTGGGCGGTGGACTTGAACCACCCATCTTTGCCACACGATTGTAAAGCCATAGTCACTACACCGACAACTAATTTGGTTGCCCAATCTTTTTGCAAGAACGCAATGGCCTCCGGCGATATATTTGCAGGGTAGAGGGTTTTCACGCATAGCCTCCGGCGGTAAATTTGCACGACAGAGGTTTTCACGCATAGACATGTCAGGATTCTGTAAAAACACAAAACGATGGAGGCCGTATCATAATTTTTATATTATCCCACCCCTTTTTATGTTGCAAAAAAAAATCCAAATGTAGAGCGCAAACTAACCGAAGACGTGTTTCGTGCTTTAGCAACGACTTATTCTTCTTTTTTCCTGTTTGAGAGAGAAAATCCAGTCTAGTTGAGAACAGTTCGATAGCTTAAAAATGGCAACGTGATCCAATCTCTGATCGACAAAGATCATAAAATTGAGATTTAAATGCTTTCAAGTTTTTCTTATTGCAATGGCAATTAAGCCATTGTCACTTTTGAGAAAACTACCTGGTTGCATATAATTTGGTTCCACCACAAAAATATGCGGATTTTTTAAAGAAAGGGTGTTAGGATTTTTTATAATATAGGCCTAATGAATATGTCAATTTGAAAACATATGAACACAACCCTGCATTAAAAAAAAACAAAGTCGGAGTAAAAAGTTATTAAGATGCGGATATTGCGCAGTATGAAAGCCAAAAAAGGCAATAATGCGTTGTTTCGTAATGGCTTAGCAAATTTTCATATCAATTCAATACATTTTTGTTAGTGGGAGAGGGACTTTCTTCTACGATGTTCATTTTGATAAATAATTTCATTAATTCCAAATGCATTATGACTCACAAAAACTTAATTTCAAAAATATTTTTCATTTAATATTGTTCGTTGCATTTTCCTTTCATTACTTATTCACGTTTTTCAGAGTAGAGCATCAAAATTACTTCGATTGAAGCTAGTTCTTGCCGAGTGTATTGCTGTAAAACATTTGCGGTCAAGAAATCTCAAATAAATTATCCTACATGCGCCACATCGTCGAGCATGTCAATAGAAATTATGGGACATAAAAAGGTTGCCTAGTATATTTGTTTTGGTTTTAAGTAAGACCTCAATTCAATCTTTTTACCAGTTCAGATATGTTTGGAAAAACATGTTGTATCGGAACTGCATACAAGAACAACTTGTTATTCTTATTCTTCGTCAAGCGATCGAGAAAAGGATAGTAAGGCAAAAATTCGAACATAAAAATACAGAGTAATGTAACGTGTTTTCGACAGGTTTTTTTCATTTTTTGCCTGGAGGAACTTATTTTGAAATCACCTTAAAACGGTAAAAAAAAGCGCTGCACACGAAGGACGAATATAGAAGGGCTTTTGTGAAATAATGAGAAAAATCAGCCATTAGGAATCGACTCTTCCTACTCGAGTCCCGCCCATCTTACATTCATACAAGTATAAATTGTCTTCTACACACGTAGAATCACCATTGCTTCCAACGAAGGCCAACTATCCTGTTGAATAAGGTAACTCAATAAAAAGTTAAAATTCATTTCTAGCAACTTATTATTTCCACATCAAGTCAGTTAAAACTCAAAAAGTCTTTTAATAGTATTAAAAATTAATTTCTTATGAAATAAAGGAAATAATTGTTAAAAATGAATACACATTTTAAAGTAATAAAACTATGTGATAATGATAGGAAATTAGGAATCCTATCAATTGATAAACAACAGTATTTAATATAGTTGCATATATGATTTCATGCGATTTTTAAAAATGTTTTAAACTTTTGTGTAGTTTATATAGTGACAATTGCTAATGTAAATGAATCACTTTTTTATTCAAGACAAAACATAAACTAAAACTATTTACCACATATAGCTCAATAATTATTTTTTCATGTGTTGTTGTAATTTAGCATTACACATCAGGCGAAACACGATGGTGTCACACAAAATCGAGAAAGTTTTTGTCGAGTTGGTCATTCTGTCGTTATTGATTCTACAATGTCGGTAGAGGCACGCAATTGGCAAATCGGCAACGACGGCATCAAATGGACATACGATTGCGAATTCATAGATTACGACATTGGGAAGGTCGACAAAGTGACACAGGTCGAGTGCTTTAAGCAGTGTACCGACCACGGAGGCTGCAACGCTTTCAACTACCAAGTTTACCCATTTGGTGACCAAGGTACTTGCTACTTGAAAAAAATCCCGAACGATCTTGCCTCCAGCAATAAGCCTTTCTCCTTGTGTGGTTGGCTTTCTTTGAAATTCACATAAACGTCTTAATGCCACGATCTTAATTGTTATGCAATGGATCCCATTCTTTGTTTGTCTGCAAACTGTCCAAATTACATAACCCGTTAAATTTTTTAACAATACAGATTATGCATGAATAAACTGATTGCGAAGATTTAGAAAAACAATTAGGACTTCATTTCTTACGTTTATATATCTCGGGTATTAAGGAAGTCGTAAGTTCATCTACCGGTTGATGTTTTAAAATTCGGTTGTGTAGATAATTTCTGAGCTTTTCCCTTTGAAAATTTCTTACAGAAACTAAAGCATCTACTTAAACATTGCGGGAAACCACTTGAGCAGGTTGTTCGACGCTATCACGAATTTTAAAAAATCTTGCACTTTTCCATTAATTAAACAAAAAAGAATCACCTAATACTTGCTAACGTTCACGTAAACGGTCCACTTTCGTCCACCTTTCTTTCCCAGAAAGGAATAGTTACACAGTAGGGGAGAGGGGGGCTAGTTGGCAGTTGGGGTAAGTTGGAATTTTGCTAGTTAGACCCCTTACAGCCAAAAACAAATCAAGCCTTTTACACCAAATATGAAAGACAACATCCAGATTGCTCATACAAAATTTCAAAAGTATACGACTTCCCCAACAGGAGTTATAGCAAAAAGAAAAAAAAACGGCAAAAAGTTTTTTTTGGGCCTCTCAGCACTTTTCATTTTTCTCATAGTATAAAAATCTAAGAAAGTCAGAAAACCTAAGCAAACAAGAATTAATATTTGTCTTATTTTTAGAATAAACCCGACATTTCTACATTAAGAAGTTATTTAGTTATCAATTTATTTGTTCGAAAAGCACCCTGTGGGGTTAGTTGGCAGAAATGTTGAGGGGCATGTTGGCATACAGATTTCTGACGAGATGCTGAGTTGCAAGTTTTCAAAATTCGACCTAGAAATTTTGGAGCAATGGAGAATCGTCACTTAACAACTTACCCCGTAGGTGGGGCAAGTTGGCAGACTTTTTTTTTGCAGTTTTTCTCAATTTAACAATTTCGTGTAAATGAACATTGTAAAAAAATACGATCAATTCATAGAGAATTGAAATCTGAATCTGATTCAATCATTCAATTTGCAAAACGTGTGGTCAAAAAATTCAAATAAATTCACAAAAAGTGACCCTGCCAACTATCCCCCTCTCCCCTACACACCAACCGGCCCACGCTTTCCCTTATATATTCATGTCAATGTTGGTCTAATGGTCAGAAATCCGGGCTGCCACTCGTATGGTTCGGGGTTCGAATTTGGTCATTCAGGGAAGAAAGGTATATGCAAAAACATAATAGACATTAAACCCTCTGAATTTCACTACTAGCTACTACTACCCTACCCTCTATACTCCACACCCTAATTGTTAAGGACCTTCGTATATAACTATACCTCAGGGATAAAAAAAAAATAAGTTTCCTTGAGCAATCAGTCTTTAACATGAAAAACAATTTCCTTGTAACGTTGTTTCTGCTTAAGAGGTTACACTTATTAGTGCAGTACTAACGTAAGTTTTCAATGTCAATTATAAAAAAAATTCACTCTTGTCAATAACCTACCTTGATAAAACAGTGTCTGGGGTAAATAAAATATATTCTAGCTTGGTAACGTTGCCTATGCAACAACGTATATCGATACGATACGACACAACCTAGTAAATTTTAGCCCTTCTGAGGCCGGTCCTTAGTTGGCCTAGTTCTAATTCGGACTTTTGGCTAAAGACTTTCCTTGACCATTCAATGTCATACCTGAAAAAGAAATTTTGGTTGGCAACGTTGCATCTGCTTTGTGAGTTATGCGTTACAGCTGCTTGTATCGGCATATTCTTATTTCGTAAGTGATTTGCAACTTCGGTCAAGGGCCCCCTGCGTAGGCCCGCGCCAAAAATTTCCTCCTTGTTATTCATCTGCCTTGGGCCTACAGTGTTTGGGGTAAAAAAATACAATATAACTTGGCAACGTTACCTATGCAACGCGGAAACCGCTCTTCAGCCGCGCATCCACTCCGCGGCCGCCGCATGCATCGGCAAAGTTAGGGGCAGTTATTTGTGTTATTTGTTGATGATTGGTCGTCGTGGCATCATTGTGTGTTGCTGCAAATTTTCTTTTTGACTTACTACAGCGATTTAATTTTTGTTGCCCGTTAACACCCTGTCCGTCATTCTCATCCTGCCCGTTACTTAATGGCTGTTGGTCTCATTTTATCGTTTAATCTCCTGTTATTGTTTCTCGAGTAATTCAGACTATACCAACAGTCTCATTGTTTATGCAAACTTTGCAAAAGTGCAATTGCCTACGGCGGTAAAATTACCAACGTGAGGTTTTAACGTATTGCCTCGTGCGGTAAATTTGCAGTATAGAGGATATTCAAACATTGCCACTGGCGATAAATTTGCATGATAGAGGATATTCACGAATTGCCTCCGGCGGAAAAATTTTTAGTGTATAGATTTTCACGCATGGCCACCTAAGGTTTTTTTCTGTAAATTCTCTGATTTTTCTCTGAAATTTTCTAAAAAAAAAATTTTCTCGCGAAATTTTGACTTGTTTCAGTCATGGTTAACAAAGGGCATAGGTCAAAACACAATTTTTATTCTTAAAAAAAGTAAATCTTTAATGAGACTTGAAACATGATAATTTTCATGCCAGCGCTATAACCAATAACCTAATTTCGTCTATTAAACCGATTCACTTTCAAATGAAATTTATTGTTGTGCGTCAGTGTCGTGTTTTTTTAATGAAAAATTTTCGTCACGATATTTCGTCAGTACCGAACCTAGACTACACATACCCTAACCCATTCACGCCAATCCATATATATAATAAAAGACCAAAGTTCCCCGGATTTGACTGGGGCTCAGGTTACTCGTCTATATATAATAAAAGAACAAGCTTTTGGGGGAGGAGCTTATTCATGTCACGGATAATGTGTCAAAACAGGCTCCTCCCCCAAAAGCCTTTGGGGGAGGAGCCTGTGTCTGTCACGGACATTTGGGGGAGGAGCTTATTCATGTCGCAATAAGAACGCTGTGATTGGTCAGTCGAAAATCACCACCAGATGTCTATAGCATCGCCGTGATGATGCAATCTTTGATGACGCAACAACCAGCAACACCACCAGATGTCTATAGCATCGCCGTGATGACGAAATCTTCAAGTAAGGTACTGGGCAGATTTCTCACGATAAAATCTATTACGGGCAGATGATTAAGCTACAGAAAAGCGAATAGCAAAACAATCCGACTTTACGCTAGACAAAAGTTCCCCAGATTTGACCGGGGCTCAGGTTACTCGTAGGTCTATAAGATAGTTAAAGCAATTTTGCTTTTGTTTTGCTGACATTTTGACGATCCCTCGATGAGATATTTGCGTTTTGTCCTTTTTTCTTTTTAAAGGCGATCTGTATTCCAAAATAATAAATATACTGTATGCCGAAATAGCTCAGTTGGGAGAGCGTTAGACTGAAGATCTAAAGATCCCTGGTTCGATCCCGGGTTTAGGCAAGAGTTAATCCCATATGGTCTAGTGGCTAGGATACTTGGCTTTCACCCAAGAGGCTCGGGTTCGATTCCCGGTATGGGAAAACATTTTGGTTTGATTTGATTGATTTTCACGTTTAATTGTAATTAAACAAAAACGTGATTTTTTATACTAGCGCCATCCGCGGCGGGATGCTCTGGTGAAACAACATCCTTTGACACATCTTTTAGTCCTATAACCACGTATCCGAACCACGCCAGTCTTATTTATGTATTTATTTTTTAATAGGGTCGTTGCATGAAATTTCGATTTGTTTTAAACATACCTGGTTAGAATCAGTTTTTTACGCTGATTCTCGTGGTATTTTTTAAATATTTTTAAAATGAACCTAACTTTGCGTATTTCTAGTTCAAAGTTCAAGTAAGCGCCTCCCATTTCAAAACTGGGTCTCAGCCATTTTTGATGGGTGGTGCTTAATTTGTGATGAATTTGTAGACGACACTCACCAAAATCACCCTTTTCGTATTTCGCCTTAAGGCCCTAAGGGCGAAAGAGGGTTGTATTCAGCCGTAGGCAGTACGAAAAGGGTGATTTTGGTGAGTTTCGTCTACAAATTCATCACAAATTAAGCACCGCCCATCAAAAATGGCTGAGACCCAGTTTTGAAATGGGAGGCGCTTATTTGAACTTTGAACTAGAAATAAACAAAGTTAGGTTCATTTTAAAATATTTAAAAAATACCACGAGAATCAGCGTAAAAAACTGATGATAACCAGGTATGTTTAAAACAAATCGAAATTTCATGCAACGACCCTATTCGCTGTTTTGATAATCAGATTCAAATAACATGTCCGTTCAGCAACATAACTAACGCTATACCATCGCGCAAATATGTTAAGATGAGCCGACGTCACATGATTTCATCAAAACAAGACAAAAACATAGATAATTTCATATTTTTTTGATTACATAAAATAGACTATTAGGATTATCAAATATAATATAATATGAAATCATCAGGGAGCACCCAGGTTTGAACTAGGGACCTCTCGATCTGCAGTCGAATGCTCTACCACTGAGCTATACTCCCGTGTTAACCGACGCGGGAGTTCCTTTTCAAATACTGAGATAATGAGATTATATGAACAACGATTTCTCGATGGTGACATTTCGCCCTCATAGCTGCAATGAATTAAAATATAATTGCAATTTAATTATCAGTTTAAAAAAACATGCTACTATATTTCATTTTTTTCTTGCGCTCAAATCTTACGTCATTATCCAGTTGAATGAGTTATATCATAGGGGGCACCCAGGTTTGAACTGGGACATTTCGATCTGCAGTCGAATGCTCTACCACTGAGCTATACCCTCCATATTATTACTAAAAAGTTAATTTCAAATTTCAGTTTTATAATTTAGTTTAAACAGCCAACCAATAAGAAAACATTGAAATTGTTGGTTTATTTTTTGAGCGCACATATTCGCATAGTTTCAATGTGAGAATCGAGTTGGTCGCAACTGAAATCAACAGATGGATGCTCTATATACTTGCTGCAGGTTTAACGGCTATATAGCCTATATGTGAACAAAGCAGGCATTGTGACGTATAATTATTCTAATACACTTCATGAGAGTGATGATGATGTTGGTGGTGTCGGCCGCCGTAATTCCTTCCGTGTCCTCCATAGCCATCGTCATAGTACTCGTGTTCACGATAAACGATGTTGGTGGGCGGTGGACTTGAACCACCCATCTTTGCCACACGATTGTAAAGCCATAGTCACTACACCGACAACTAATTTGGTTGCCCAATCTTTTTGCAAGAACGCAATGGCCTCCGGCGATATATTTGCAGGGTAGAGGGTTTTCACGCATAGCCTCCGGCGGTAAATTTGCACGACAGAGGTTTTCACGCATAGACATGTCAGGATTCTGTAAAAACACAAAACGATGGAGGCCGTATCATAATTTTTATATTATCCCACCCCTTTTTATGTTGCAAAAAAAATCCAAATGTAGAGCGCAAACTAACCGAAGACGTGTTTCGTGCTTTAGCAACGACTTATTCTTCTTTTTTCCTGTTTGAGAGAGAAAATCCAGTCTAGTTGAGAACAGTTCGATAGCTTAAAAATGGCAACGTGATCCAATCTCTGATCGACAAAGATCATAAAATTGAGATTTAAATGCTTTCAAGTTTTTCTTATTGCAATGGCAATTAAGCCATTGTCACTTTTGAGAAAACTACCTGGTTGCATATAATTTGGTTCCACCACAAAAATATGCGGATTTTTTAAAGAAAGGGTGTTAGGATTTTTTATAATATAGGCCTAATGAATATGTCAATTTGAAAACATATGAACACAACCCTGCATTAAAAAAAAACAAAGTCGGAGTAAAAAGTTATTAAGATGCGGATATTGCGCAGTATGAAAGCCAAAAAAGGCAATAATGCGTTGTTTCGTAATGGCTTAGCAAATTTTCATATCAATTCAATACATTTTTGTTAGTGGGAGAGGGACTTTCTTCTACGATGTTCATTTTGATAAATAATTTCATTAATTCCAAATGCATTATGACTCACAAAAACTTAATTTCAAAAATATTTTTCATTTAATATTGTTCGTTGCATTTTCCTTTCATTACTTATTCACGTTTTTCAGAGTAGAGCATCAAAATTACTTCGATTGAAGCTAGTTCTTGCCGAGTGTATTGCTGTAAAACATTTGCGGTCAAGAAATCTCAAATAAATTATCCTACATGCGCCACATCGTCGAGCATGTCAATAGAAATTATGGGACATAAAAAGGTTGCCTAGTATATTTGTTTTGGTTTTAAGTAAGACCTCAATTCAATCTTTTTACCAGTTCAGATATGTTTGGAAAAACATGTTGTATCGGAACTGCATACAAGAACAACTTGTTATTCTTATTCTTCGTCAAGCGATCGAGAAAAGGATAGTAAGGCAAAAATTCGAACATAAAAATACAGAGTAATGTAACGTGTTTTCGACAGGTTTTTTTCATTTTTTGCCTGGAGGAACTTATTTTGAAATCACCTTAAAACGGTAAAAAAAGCGCTGCACACGAAGGACGAATATAGAAGGGCTTTTGTGAAATAATGAGAAAAATCAGCCATTAGGAATCGACTCTTCCTACTCGAGTCCCGCCCATCTTACATTCATACAAGTATAAATTGTCTTCTACACACGTAGAATCACCATTGCTTCCAACGAAGGCCAACTATCCTGTTGAATAAGGTAACTCAATAAAAAGTTAAAATTCATTTCTAGCAACTTATTATTTCCACATCAAGTCAGTTAAAACTCAAAAAGTCTTTTAATAGTATTAAAAATTAATTTCTTATGAAATAAAGGAAATAATTGTTAAAAATGAATACACATTTTAAAGTAATAAAACTATGTGATAATGATAGGAAATTAGGAATCCTATCAATTGATAAACAACAGTATTTAATATAGTTGCATATATGATTTCATGCGATTTTTTAAAATGTTTTAAACTTTTGTGTAGTTTATATAGTGACAATTGCTAATGTAAATGAATCACTTTTTTATTCAAGACAAAACATAAACTAAAACTATTTACCACATATAGCTCAATAATTATTTTTTCATGTGTTGTTGTAATTTAGCATTACACATCAGGCGAAACACGATGGTGTCACACAAAATCGAGAAAGTTTTTGTCGAGTTGGTCATTCTGTCGTTATTGATTCTACAATGTCGGTAGAGGCACGCAATTGGCAAATCGGCAACGACGGCATCAAATGGACATACGATTGCGAATTCATAGATTACGACATTGGGAAGGTCGACAAAGTGACACAGGTCGAGTGCTTTAAGCAGTGTACCGACCACGGAGGCTGCAACGCTTTCAACTACCAAGTTTACCCATTTGGTGACCAAGGTACTTGCTACTTGAAAAAAATCCCGAACGATCTTGCCTCCAGCAATAAGCCTTTCTCCTTGTGTGGTTGGCTTTCTTTGAAATTCACATAAACGTCTTAATGCCACGATCTTAATTGTTATGCAATGGATCCCATTCTTTGTTTGTCTGCAAACTGTCCAAATTACATAACCCGTTAAATTTTTTAACAATACAGATTATGCATGAATAAACTGATTGCGAAGATTTAGAAAAACAATTAGGACTTCATTTCTTACGTTTATATATCTCGGGTATTAAGGAAGTCGTAAGTTCATCTACCGGTTGATGTTTTAAAATTCGGTTGTGTAGATAATTTCTGAGCTTTTCCCTTTGAAAATTTCTTACAGAAACTAAAACATCTACTTAAACATTGCGGGAAACCACTTGAGCAGGTTGTTCGACGCTATCACGAATTTTAGAAAATCTTGCACTTTTCCATTAATTAAACAAAAAAGAATCACCTAATACTTGCTAACGTTCACGTAAACGGTCCACTTTCGTCCACCTTTCTTTCCCAGAAAGGAATAGTTACACAGTAGGGGAGAGGGGGGCTAGTTGGCAGTTGGGGTAAGTTGGAATTTTGCTAGTTAGACCCCTTACAGCCAAAACAAATCAAGCCTTTTACACCAAATATGAAAGACAACATCCAGATTGCTCATACAAAATTTCAAAAGTATACGACTTCCCCAACAGGAGTTATAGCAAAAAGAAAAAAAAACGGCAAAAAGTTTTTTTGGGCCTCTCAGCACTTTTCATTTTTCTCATAGTATAAAAATCTAAGAAAGTCAGAAAACCTAAGCAAACAAGAATTAATATTTGTCTTATTTTTAGAATAAACCCGACATTTCTACATTAAAAAGTTATTTAGTTATCAATTTATTTGTTCGAAAAGCACCCTGTGGGGTTAGTTGGCAGAAATGTTGAGGGGCATGTTGGCATACAGATTTCTGACGAGATGCTGAGTTGCAAGTTTTCAAAATTCGACCTAGAAATTTTGGAGCAATGGAGAATCGTCACTTAACAACTTACCCCGTAGGTGGGGCAAGTTGGCAGACTTTTTTTTTGCAGTTTTTCTCAATTTAACAATTTCGTGTAAATGAACATTGTAAAAAAATACGATCAATTCATAGAGAATTGAAATCTGAATCTGATTCAATCATTCAATTTGCAAAACGTGTGGTCAAAAAATTCAAATAAATTCACAAAAAGTGACCCTGCCAACTATCCCCCTCTCCCCTACACACCAACCGGCCCACGCTTTCCCTTATATATTCATGTCAATGTTGGTCTAATGGTCAGAAATCCGGGCTGCCACTCGTATGGTTCGGGGTTCGAATTTGGTCATTCAGGGAAGAAAGGTATATGCAAAAACATAATAGACATTAAACCCTCTGAATTTCACTACTAGCTACTACTACCCTACCCTCTATACTCCACACCCTAATTGTTAAGGACCTTCGTATATAACTATACCTCAGGGATAAAAAAAAAATAAGTTTCCTTGAGCAATCAGTCTTTAACATGAAAAACAATTTCCTTGTAACGTTGTTTCTGCTTAAGAGGTTACACTTATTAGTGCAGTACTAACGTAAGTTTTCAATGTCAATTATAAAAAAAATTCACTCTTGTCAATAACCTACCTTGATAAAACAGTGTCTGGGGTAAATAAAATATATTCTAGCTTGGTAACGTTGCCTATGCAACAACGTATATCGATACGATACGACACAACCTAGTAAATTTTAGCCCTTCTGAGGCCGGTCCTTAGTTGGCCTAGTTCTAATTCGGACTTTTGGCTAAAGACTTTCCTTGACCATTCAATGTCATACCTGAAAAAGAAATTTTGGTTGGCAACGTTGCATCTGCTTTGTGAGTTATGCGTTACAGCTGCTTGTATCGGCATATTCTTATTTCGTAAGTGATTTGCAACTTCGGTCAAGGGCCCCCTGCGTAGGCCCGCGCCAAAAATTTCCTCCTTGTTATTCATCTGCCTTGGGCCTACAGTGTTTGGGGTAAAAAAATACAATATAACTTGGCAACGTTACCTATGCAACGCGGAAACCGCTCTTCAGCCGCGCATCCACTCCGCGGCCGCCGCATGCATCGGCAAAGTTAGGGGCAGTTATTTGTGTTATTTGTTGATGATTGGTCGTCGTGGCATCATTGTGTGTTGCTGCAAATTTTCTTTTTGACTTACTACAGCGATTTAATTTTTGTTGCCCGTTAACACCCTGTCCGTCATTCTCATCCTGCCCGTTACTTAATGGCTGTTGGTCTCATTTTATCGTTTAATCTCCTGTTATTGTTTCTCGAGTAATTCAGACTATACCAACAGTCTCATTGTTTATGCAAACTTTGCAAAAGTGCAATTGCCTACGGCGGTAAAATTACCAACGTGAGGTTTTAACGTATTGCCTCGTGCGGTAAATTTGCAGTATAGAGGATATTCAAACATTGCCACTGGCGATAAATTTGCATGATAGAGGATATTCACGAATTGCCTCCGGCGGAAAAATTTTTAGTGTATAGATTTTCACGCATGGCCACCTAAGGTTTTTTTCTGTAAATTCTCTGATTTTTCTCTGAAATTTTCTAAAAAAAAAATTTTCTCGCGAAATTTTGACTTGTTTCAGTCATGGTTAACAAAGGGCATAGGTCAAAACACAATTTTTATTCTTAAAAAAAGTAAATCTTTAATGAGACTTGAACCATGATAATTTTCATGCCAGCGCTATAACCAATAACCTAATTTCGTCTATTAAACCGATTCACTTTCAAATGAAATTTATTGTTGTGCGTCAGTGTCGTGTTTTTTTAATGAAAAATTTTCGTCACGATATTTCGTCAGTACCGAACCTAGACTACACATACCCTAACCCATTCACGCCAATCCATATATATAATAAAAGACCAAAGTTCCCCGGATTTGACTGGGGCTCAGGTTACTCGTCTATATATAA
This sequence comes from Daphnia pulex, assembly GCF_021134715.1. Taxonomy (NCBI): domain Eukaryota; kingdom Metazoa; phylum Arthropoda; class Branchiopoda; order Diplostraca; family Daphniidae; genus Daphnia; species Daphnia pulex. Next base: position 1,591,663 of record NC_060021.1, on the reverse strand, counting down.
TAAAAGAACAAGCTTTTGGGGGAGGAGCTTATTCATGTCACGGATAATGTGTCAAAACAGGCTCCTCCCCCAAAAGCCTTTGGGGGAGGAGCCTGTGTCTGTCACGGACATTTGGGGGAGGAGCTTATTCATGTCGCAATAAGAACGCTGTGATTGGTCAGTCGCAAATCACCACCAGATGTCTATAGCATCGCCGTGATGATGCAATCTTTGATGACGCAACAACCAGCAACACCACCAGATGTCTATAGCATCGCCGTGATGACGAAATCTTCAAGTAAGGTACTGGGCAGATTTCTCACGATAAAATCTATTACGGGCAGATGATTAAGCTACAGAAAAGCGAATAGCAAAACAATCCGACTTTACGCTAGACAAAAGTTCCCCAGATTTGACCGGGGCTCAGGTTACTCGTAGGTCTATAAGATAGTTAAAGCAATTTTGCTTTTGTTTTGCTGACATTTTGACGATCCCTCGATGAGATATTTGCGTTTTGTCCTTTTTTCTTTTTAAAGGCGATCTGTATTCCAAAATAATAAATATACTGTATGCCGAAATAGCTCAGTTGGGAGAGCGTTAGACTGAAGATCTAAAGGTCCCTGGTTCGATCCCGGGTTTCGGCAAGAGTTAATCCCATATGGTCTAGTGGCTAGGATACTTGGCTTTCACCCAAGAGGCTCGGGTTCGATTCCCGGTATGGGAAAACATTTTGTTTTGATTTGATTGATTTTCACGTTTAATTGTAATTAAACAAAAACGTGATTTTTTATACTAGCGCCATCCGCGGCGGGATGCTCTGGTGAAACAACATCCTTTGACACATCTTTTAGTCCTATAACCACGTATCCGAACCACGCCAGTCTTATTTATGTATTTATTTTTTAATAGGGTCGTTGCATGAAATTTCGATTTGTTTTAAACATACCTGGTTAGAATCAGTTTTTTACGCTGATTCTCGTGGTATTTTTTAAATATTTTTAAAATGAACCTAACTTTGCGTATTTCTAGTTCAAAGTTCAAGTAAGCGCCTCCCATTTCAAAACTGGGTCTCAGTCATTTTTGATGGGTGGTGCTTAATTTGTGATGAATTTGTAGACGACGCTCACCAAAATCACCCTTTTCGTATTTCGCGTTAAGGCCCTAAGGGCGAAAGAGTGTTGTATTCAGCCGTAGGCAGTACGAAAAGGGTGATTTTGGTAGTTGACCCCACATACGGGGTAAGTTGATTGCTGACGATTCTGCATTGCTCAAAAATTTCTAGTTCGAATTTTGAAAACTTGCAACTCAGCATGTGGTGAGAAATCTGTATGGCAACATGCCCCTCAAAATTTTTGACAACTAACCCCACAGGGTGCTTTTCGAACAAATAAATTGATAACTAAATAACTTTTTAATGTAGAACTGTCGGGTTTCTTTTAAAAATAAGAAATATTAATTCTTTTTTGCTTGGGTTTTCTGACACTTTTAGAGTTTTATACTATGAGAAAAATAAAAAGTGCTGAGAGGCTCAAACAAAACTTTTTGCCGTTTTTTTTCTTTTTGCTATAAATCCTGTTGGGGAAGTCGTATACTTTTGAAATTTTGTATGAGCAATCTGGGTGTTGTCTTTCATATTTGGTGTAAAAGGCTTGATTTATTTTGGTTTGTAAGGGGTCTAACAAGCAAAACGCCACTTTTACCCCTTCTGCCAACTAGCCCCCCCCCCCTCATCCCTAGTTGCTTAAGAAAAAAAAATTGGCTACAGAAAACATCTGAGTCAACTTCTGAAAAAGCGGAAACCACACAAAGCCGTACAACAAGCTGTGTCGTAGTTTGAGTAACCAATCGACTTCCGCCGACTTCCGCTCTGTTTGAGAAATGAATATTTCAACTATATTTTTCTCGCAGGATCACAGGATGTTCGATTCCCTCCTTATCGCTCTTAACCGCAATTCAGATTTCCTGAAGAGCAAACAGTCAAGGCATTCACGACAATCAACGCCTTACACATTTCTCTTGACGGACTTTGGAGTTATGCACGCACTTACTAAGCAAGTCGCAACTTTTCACTTCAAATCGTTTAACTCCTACACCAAGTGGTTGAATTATTATTCATTATTGCGTCGATCCCCGTTATTGAACAAGTTCCCCGCGATGAGTAACAGCCAATTTCAGTCAAAGTTAGGGATCTGTTTGCTATTGGCAATTTGTTGGAATTGGAGGATTTCTTGCGCAGCACAAGATCAAGTTGGACTGCACCACTCGGAAGGTAAAACTAACATACAATCGTATTTTTTAAAAATTGTTTCGAAAATCCTACTGCGGTCTCAATTTTTCGACATTTAATTTTTTTTTAATAATTTCATTAATAATTTTACATTTCATTAAATAATTTTTTAAATTAAATAATTTTTTTTATTGAATTAATTTTTTTAGGGACAACTGGATCAGGGAAAGGCATGCCATCAAATGACGATTTGATCGACTATGACTTTGACAATCCGGAAGATTACCGGGAAATTGATTACGACAGCAGCCACAACCCAATCCTGGGGATGGTGCGAAGCTCTTCTTCACACCCGATATCGTTAAGCTTTTCCTGTTTGTCATCACTGATCGTCATTTTTCTTCATTACCTCTTTTAAAAAACAATTCAATGAATCATGAATGTCGGATGAATGTGACCATATTTTGCTATACTACAAATACAAGTACATAACTGAGTCAAAACTGATTCTACTTATAGTGTCTGTCAATATTGACTCTGAATGTAAATGAATTGAAAACGAAAAAAATTTATAAATAGAAAATCGTCTAGTAATTAATTACGCGTATTATTTAAATTAATTACGCAAAAAATTAATTAATTATATGAAAAATAAATTAATAACGTAAAAAATAAATTAATTAGCGAACAATAAATGAATTACGCAAAAATAATCATTTATTCGCAAAACATTTGTTCACTTTCCAATGATATGATTAAGACATTTTCGAGATTTGTACTTTTCAAATTTTTCAAATGGCTTGCCAAGTGCAGCTCAATTGTATCCCATTTACGTTGCTCAAAACGTTATTGGCTGTCATAATCAAGTAGGTTCCCTTCGAAGTCTAGTTGACGCCCAGCACTCCAGCGGTTTGAGGAGTTGCCGGAGAAAGCTAACCAACACAAAAATGGGGGAAAAAAAGAATGAATGAATTATTTGTATTTAAATAATTATTTGATTAATTTATAATTCTTTCAATTGCACATAGGGGAGAGTGGGGTGACTGGCTCTCCTTTTTTTCTTTAAGCTATATTTTTTTTATTTTGTAACGCATTAAGTTCCACCAAGTCTTAAAAAAAGAGAATAATTCACCATTACACTGGTGTTTTTTCTAAACTGATCAAATAATTTCTATGTTTGGTATTTTACGATTTAAAGAAATAAGGGACAGCTGACCCCAGATAGGGGGTCGATAGCTCAAACCGGCGGGGTCTCTTGGCCCCTGTATTTCTTACGGAAAACCATTGACTGACAGTAAAAACTCGAAATAAAAAAAGTAACCCAATAATGCAACCCACCAACGGAATATCAATAAAAAGGGTGAAATAAGTATGGTAGTAGACCAAAAAAACGAAAAAACTCGAACACAAATAATTTTACTACTGTCATATGCAACTTTATATACGCCAAATAGCCCCGACGTTGTGTGGCAAATGCGCCCCATTCAAAGGGATCAAAGTAAAAAAAAAAATAATTCAAAGTATATTATTGAATATCTCGTATTTAACAAGCAATCCACCACTCAAGCACACCAAAATCTCGAACCCCCATTTTTTCCCATTTCGCTATGGGACGTAAAAATCTGGAAAAATACGGACCTATTCAGTTTTTTACTCTGGACTCGGCTGTGTTTTCAGAAGTCAAATATTCCCTGTCGCTCAGGAGATATTTCATGTTAAAATTTGTTTTTTTTTTTCGAAATTTGACAATTTGAGGGGGAGGGGTTTTTTTTTATCCAGTTCGTATCGCTTATGGGAAAAAGCGAACCAAAAAAAAACTAATTCTCCCAAAAGATTGCTCGGCCACCCCTAAATGCAAATCCAAAAGAAATTCTTTTTCCGGATTTGATTGGCCGAGTTATTAGCAATCTATAGTAAAAGGCTCATTTGGCCAATTCCCCCCCCCCAGCCTACTTGCAATTTTTTATCACATGATTTATTTAAAATTAGAAGTTAGCCCTATCCTTTAACAGAGGATCTCCCCTTGCGCAACTCCCAAGACGCATATCCCTTGGCCACTACCTCTTCTAGAACTGTTGTCCCATGTTAAAGGATAGGGCTAACTTCTATTTTAAATAAATCATAACTAATTCACAACAATCTGGGCCCAAAATGAAATTTTTTGTCGATAGTTTACCAAAACACTATTTAGGGTGTTTTGTCGATCACTTGTGTGCGACCTTTTGTTTATTTATAAGCATCGATTGAGATTTACACAGTTTTCTTCTGTTTTAATGGGTTGCCGTGTTGTCTAAAAAAAACAATTTCTATTTTACACGCAGAGTAATAATTCCGAAGACGAAGGCGATCTCAAACAACTTTGCTTCGTCTGCTGCAATGTTTCTTCGGGTATCAATTACGGCTCTTGTCACGTGCGCAAGCTGCATATATGCTTTTTGAGACGAACCATCATATGTAAATTAACTTTAATCCAATTTTCTCTCAACCTTCTTTGATTTCCTTTAAGAAATTATGGGTTTGTAATGACTCGCCGCATCTCCCATATGTTCTTTCCAAATCTAAGCAACGTGAGGTTGCTTGACTCTTCTTCACGCTTCCACAACTAGGAAAGCTGGTGAATGTTCCCCAACACCTCGTTGGCGTTGGCTGGGACGAACCAGTGGACCGAACATCCCTCCTTTGTTATTCTCTAGTGGATCATAACTATTGTTTGTATTGCAATATGTTTCCCTGAGTTTCTCTTTGTCTTCCCCGAGTATAAAAGCCCGACGCCTGTCTTAACCCAGCAGAGTCGTCTCCGGCAGCTGTATCCCTCAACATCTCTCGGTAAATACAACACTTCTACAAGTTTATCATTTGTTATTGTGTATCATCACAATTTGATTCATTTGCCTGGCGATGTGGTGAACTATGGCCCATTGGATTAACTTCAGTTCATTCCCCTTTGAGAACAAGCTGCAAAAAATGAAGAATTTGGTCAGACGTGGTGGCAAACCATTGGAACAGATTATTCATCGAATGTGGAAAGTAGACGATCATCATACAAGGGTTAAGGAGAGCACAGTTTTGAATAAATTGACCTCTCTTAGTTTGTTATCACAATTCTGGGACTTTGATACTGGATATAGAATGGTTGATCAGTTTTAAAAAATGCATACTGAAGATGGACCATATCAATCAAGGTTCCTGACAACTGCGTTTTCACTTATGATCGCAAAGTTTTGCTTATTGAAAATATTGTAGCCGGGGCTATATAACAGCGTAAAAAAGTGTCCCATATATGGAATATATGTATATGGATAAATGTGGCAATGGAACACTTTTTTTTCGCTACCAATTTTTTAAATAGAAAAATTAATAAAATTATATAGGAGTGATTCTAATGCACTTCTCTACATTGGGTTAGTTTTTTCTTTTTTTGTAAAAGCTGGCTTTCATATGTAGGCCTAATAGTTATTATTAATTAAATATCAAGAGAAAAAAATGAAGAAAAAATTTTTTTTTTGTTAAACGGAACAGAATCAGGAGGAAAATGGTTCATCCGGGATCGATTACATTTATTAAAAGACCCACTAGTGAAAAAGAAATTCATTTCTCTTTCAGAGGTACTGTAATTTTATTCATTCTTTTGAGTATCAGTGGAGATACAATAAAAAAAATAAAAATGTCCTTTTTTGATCTTTTTTGGTCGTTTACCTGGAAACAGATGGCTTTACCATTTAACCTGGACCCAAACAACATTAAAGAAACTAAATTATCAAATACTTCATTTTTCATCTATATCAACACATTTTTTATAAAATAAAACTACCACCTTAAACTAGAAAGAAAACGCATCAAATAGCTATCTGGTTTTACAATATTTATAGAAGATTAGAAATATTTATAGAATTTTAAAATATTTATAGAAGTATAAAAAAATTGTAAACTAAAGTTCAAAAAATTTTCCGATTCGAATTTTTTTGTAGTTCCCATAAAAATCGCCGAATTAATCAGAAATTCAGGGATAAAAAAAGTTTATGGGATAAAAAAAAACATCATTTATAATACGCTGTATTTATTTCAGAAATGTTAAACAAATTGTACATATTAAAACTGCCCTGTACATTTAAGCCCCGTGTCCCACGTTATATTTTTTAAATTTTTTACTATAGAAAATCCCATCGAACTTTTAATTTTCACCATATCACAGAAAAACTGTTATAACTCAATAACAAAAATAACACACATCCAAATTTTTTGATATGTTTTTGAAGACATATTAAGCTATACAATGTGAATTTTCAAAAAAAAGTGTCAACACCTTTTCTATGAATTTTAAAAAAAGAGTGATTTTGACACTTTTTGCATTTTATGGAATTTTTTCAATTTTTCTACTTAAGTTAGGATTACCATCTTTTGTATACTTAAACTAAGTATATCGGACTATATTATGATCGAATAAAAATTAGAAAAACTTGTGACGTCATCCCAAGCGCATAGTTCAAAGTAGGGTGGTTTTAGCGTTCGGAAATATCGATGGTGCTGCCACCTGAGTCGTCCGATTTTGACGCGATTTTTTTTCTAAAATTAATTTATCATTCCCTTAAGGCGCGTTCACACTATGGTCTTTTCGGCTAGCCGAAAGACGAAAAATAAAAACCGAAAGACGGAAAAATTTCGATTTCGTCTTGGACTATTCACACTACAAATAAGAAAAGAATGACGAAAAAAATGACAGCAGACAGATTTGGCATTGCTGATGTTGCCCTAATATCAAAAATTATTTGCGCATCAAAAATGGAACGCTGTGATTGGCTGTTCAGTTTTCGGCTTTTGACTTTCGGCTTTCCGTCGATTTCGGCGCCGAAAAGTTTGGAAATTTTTTTGGGCGCCGAAAAAACATTGGAAAGACGAATTTTTTGGAAGATTCGGCTCGCATTCCCTACTAAGACGCGCTATCCAAGCGATATCCCAGGTATGTACAACAAAATGGTGGCGTCCCTCATCCCATGTGGATGTTCAGGGTACGCTACCAGTATGTACATAAATGGATAAAAAATAAAGAGATTCTTTGATCCCAACAGTATATGAAAAACATATACAATGGACATACATCAAGTACATTCACTGAATGTACCGGAAGTATGTTTGGTGTACGTACAGTTCTCATCCAAAAAAGATGAAAGCTTGTGTATTAATATCTATCTAATGCTGCGTCTACAATAGCCGTTTTTACAGACAAGTTACGGTCGTAATTCGGTGTCTGTATGTCTGTAAAAACTGCTAGTGTAGACGTACCTTAACGTATCTTCGATTAAATATACATCTTTTTACTTTTCTTCTTTTACCAGCAGCATTATTTATCCGTTAAGAACTTACCTTTCTAAATAAACATGATAAATGAAAAAATAAACTTATTTTTATTATTATAATTTACTTAAGAAAAAAAGTTTTTAGAAAAGAAAAAAAGTGTCCCACATAGCCCCGGTCTCCCCTATTATGGTGATGAAAAATGAATGTAATGGAAAGAAAAATTCGGAAAAATCAAAGATATGGAGGTTTTTTGCCACCGAAAAGAGAGTATCGAAAACAAAAAACAAACTTAAACAAGAACGCAGTATTCTTCCAGATGACATTCTCAGAAGCCTGGACTCTGGCAGAAACCAGAAACAATTAAATTGATTAAATCTAGAATTATAAAAAGCAAAACCAAAGCCAAAGGTAGTCCGGTGTCGGGAGTGGTGTGTGAGGAATCAATTGTTATTATAAATTATAAATTTTAATTGGAAACAAAATTCTTTTTGAATATTTGTATTATTTAATTACTGGTGGTGATTTGTTTGGGCATGTTTGGGCATGTTCCATTTTGGGAAAGGAGCCTGTGTTGACACATTGTTGACACAGACACAGGCCCCTCCCACAAAAGCTTGTTGTTTTATTATATATAGATACATATATCAAATTTATTTAGGCAAATTAGGTGATTTTCAAAAGGGAATGGAAAGCTTAGTCAGATTTTAAATGCTTAAGATGAAAGACTAGCTTATATAAATTTTACATAAGACTAGATCATCGGTTTTTCTGCTAATTTTTCAAAGTCCTTTGCTTCGATAAATGGTGCTGCCACCACGCGTAGCATTACTCTCGTGTTCGTCCCAAAAAGGGGTTATGATAAGCAATTTTTTTGCGTTTTATTGCGTTCAATATAATGGCCATATCTCAACCAATAAAATTCGGATAGGAAATTTCTTTTGGATTTTGGTGGTTGGGATAGCAATGAACCTTTTTATAAAATTAGTTTTTTATATAGATGCCCCGCTTTTCCAAAAAGCGTTTAAAAAGTCCCCCCCCCATTTTCTGGCAAAATAAAAAAAACCTCGAATATCTTACAGCTAAATAACTCCTAAACGGGGGAAAATTTCATATTTCTGCAAACGCAGGTAAATCCGGCATGCAGAGGCGAACATGAATATTTTTTTTTATATTTTTAACGCCTTTTCCGGATTTAGATCTGGAAAGCAGCTCCGGGAATTCGGTCTACTTGAGTCGTGGATCGCTTGTTAATAATATCACTTTCTGAGAAATGCAATTTGCAAATTTTCGATTTAGATGAAAGATGTTGACCATCCAAAAGGTGAAGGTTACTTTCCCATTCAGTGAACAGCATTGGATCTTTTGGGGTTGAGAAATATGAAACATGATTCTTAACAAAACGTCTACTTCCTTTAGACGACGAGCACGTTGGAACTGCACACTTAACGGTAATTTCGAAATCTTTTTTTTGCAGCGTGACAATAACATTAAAAATCATGTTTCGTACATCACACAGCAGATGTCGTCATGTAACCATTGTTTTACGGCGGCACTTTCACCAGAGATAAAGACCACTGGTTTTATTCTCTTCATAAGAGAATTAACATGGGCAACTGTCGCCAGCATTCTTACTACCCTTCCTCCGATTTTCCCGATTCTGTCTTTCTTCTAAGTAACCACACTCTGGTTACTTCTATTATAGCATGATTCTGTCTTTCTTGTCCTGCCCTTTAGAGTACGTTTTGTTTTCTACACTCTGCTTATTTCTAGTCAATTGCAGTGATTCAATTGATTTATCTGATTTTGCAATTGACAAACGTCATTATTAAATACAGTACGACTTCTTAATACAAATTTGTATGACAAAATTACCTAGGACTTTTAAACGTCAGCAAATAATTTTACCAAGACAGAAGAAAATAATCTTCGTCTGCAACACCCTTCGTAGCCTCGGTGCAGTACAGCAGTTTATCCGCTTAGGGCAGGACAAGCAAGACAGAAACTCGGGGTAAGTAGTGATAGGGCTAAAAGGATAGCACATGCGAAACCAGTCTTCTTTATCTATACTTTCACCAAAACGTCGTTTTTTAGAACTGGCAATGTGGAGTCTCAGGTCCAGTTCCAGAAATCTGGCAATTTTTTAGTAGGGTACACTGGTGTCTTCACTTCTTTCTGTATGGGCTTATGCTGGAGTGATGTTCCTCGTTCTTCTCATTCTCCGCGTCCAGATTTTATTTTCAGCTATTTTTAACGTTTTTTTAAGATGCCCACTGGCAAAAATTGTCAACTTAATTGGTTATTTTACCGACGCTTGAGTTGTAATGCGCAGATTTATGCGCAATTCTTTTTCCTACACATACTTTGTTTCGAGCGATTTTTTTTGCCCAACGTTACAGAGTTACTTTAAATTGCAAAGAATTATTACGCGTTTCGAATTTTTCTTTTTAAGACAAATTCTACTCTAGAGTAGCTAAATACGTTCGGAGTGGGTTTCTTTGAAATGGATTGGTCCAATTATGGAACAAAAGCTAGGGCAGCGGCATTTTCATCTGGATACCGTGAAAAATAGCCGCATAAGGGACAAAGCAGTGGCTATCAAACTTTTCAAAAAAGCCCCCCAGCTTGAATTTATTCTTTAAGTGAGGATATGCCTGGGCAGGGTCTGCGTGTACTTCAAGGCGATCTAATGACATAAATTGCTCGGTGCGGTGAAAGCAGCCAAATGCAAATGGTAGCCCCTATTATCTGCAATAAACTGGAGACACGGCGAAATGTCTCCGATAATTATCTGAATTTATTCCTTTGCTTCGTTTCTTATCGACAGCCGGGAAACGATCAACATTTTTTTGACTCGGCAATTTCTATGTGCAAGTCAGCTTATACCCGATTTAGTACCCGATACTCATTTGACTTGCCCTTATTCATTTTTGGGTATTCCAAATTGAGAATAGTCGGAGCAAGCATTCATCTTTGTTTTTGTTTTTTTGATAGAACAGGAGCAGTTTATATTGTGTTTGTTCCCAACCTTAGTCAAAAGGATGTTTACGACATTAGTACTGTAATATGTAAATGGTTAGAGCAGAAGGGAGGGAAAAAGTCTTATTCATTTGGTTCATTTCCTCGCAATGGTTTATAGTAAATTAGACTTTGAATCCGATTGGAATCTTGTCAGATTATTTATTTTGACAAATCAATGTGACTTGTATAATTAGTCACAGTATAGATTGTCGCCCTTTTAGAGATTGCAGATTGTTCAAACCTCGAACATTAAAAAAAAGTCTAACCGACAAATTTTCGTTCAATCCGTGGCTCTGCTTCAACCGTTGTGATTGCGGCCGAATGTTTTTTTTTTTTATTTTCACTCACTTTGATTTTTGCATCAGACCCATTTTTGGATCTTGATTTTATTTTTAACCCCTTATTTCTTCTTTTCGATAGCGGATATAATTATATCCACTTTCTTTTATATAATTCTTACCCAAAAAGCGTAGGAACTTTTGTCCCAGTTAGTTTGAATTTGTTTGTTCAACTGTTACAGTGTCTAAAATCTGTGATCGCTGTCGAAACAGATGACATGAAAACATATTATCGGCAATGAATGATACAACAAGTAGAGTATTTTTATTTTACGAAATTTTTTCTGTACAATCACGCAGCGTGACGCTTGAGACAAAAAAAATTGAAGAAAAAATTGAAAATAAAAGAAAAAAGCAAAAAGAAAAGAGAAAAAGGGCTACTTCGACATACTTCACCCTGGGAGCTATACTTTCATTATCCCATTTTCGAGGGACTCCAATTGGACCACTGTCCCGCTCAAAGTTAACAAATCTCCTCTCCTGTATTTCATCTGGCGGAATAGAATGATGATCACATCTATTTTGACAAGATGCGAGACCCCAGCTGGTCTAATCACAACCATTTTCAACCGAGACAGAGACACTCTTCTTACGCCAAAATAGCTTTTCTAACGCCTTGAATCCTCTACTCAAAAAATTTTAAATCTTCTTGGGTAACCGTACCGCCTTCCGCTTCTAATGTGGCGAGATGATCGATAATCTTCTAAACTTCTACTACTTCTGCTTGATGGTTCATTACGTCCAGGATGTCGTGAACGGAATCCAATTGCAGATGCCAATCAGTACTTAACCGAAGGAATGCATTATGTGAATTGTCATTTCTAGTGTCAAAAACGATTGCGAGGAGTTAGGCATCGCCTCTGGTGCCGCCCCCAGGGGCGAGGTAGTCCTGGTTGGTGTTGACCTGGTCCATGATATACTTGAGGTTAGCAAAAACATCAATAGTGATGTTTGCAAGATTTAGTTTCGACAGAGTCATAAGTACATCTGCTAGGTACTCGAGTATAACCCTGTATACAATTTGTGATAGGCCAAAGGCTTTTTCAAAATTAAACGCTGGCGTGAATGAAAAAGAGAAGGTCACCAGGCCGTCGAGGTTCCCGGCCGACATTTCGTTGATTATCCTCTGGATTTCATCTGCTACATCAGGTTGGATGACGCTGCGATTCAGAAGGACCAGTGCCGGTAGATCAGTCATCCCCGTCTGATCTATGGAATTTAGATTTAGATGGGCCGTATTGTTTCTGATGTTGATGACTTTTTGGATGTCACCATTAGACATCGCAGTGGGCAAAAATCCGATCGGGTCTTTCACGTTCTCATCCTTGATCACTCACAACAGTACTTGGTCATCGATATTCTGGGCGGTGGCGGTCGCTTTGCCTTTGGCGCATAAAAACGCGTGCCACCCCAACAGAGACAGGTGAAGGAGATGGAACTGGATGAACGCCGTCTTCTTGGTTTTGAGTGATGAAGAGAGTGGACCCAAGAGGGAAAAATAAGGAGTTTTGTATATCGCCACCAGTAGAAGATACATATATCAAATTTATTTAGGCAAATTAGGTGATTTTCAAAAGGGAATGGAAAGATCAGTCAGATTTTAAATGCTAAAGATGAAAGACTAGCTTGTATAAATTTTTCATAAGACTAGATCCTCGGTTTTTCTGCTAATTTTTCAAAGTCCTCTACTTCGATAAATGGTGCTGCCACCACGCGTAGCGTTACTCTCGTGTTCGTCCCAAAAAGGGGCTATGATAAGCAATTTTTTGCGTTTTTTGCGTTCACTAAAATGACCATATCTCAACCAATAAAATTCGGATAGGAAATTTCTTTTGGATTTTGGTGGTTGGGATAGCAATGAACCTTTTTATAAAATTAGTTTTTTATATAGATGCCCCGCTTTTCCGAAAAAGATTGAAAAGTCCCCCCCCCCCCCCATTTTATGGCAAAATAAAAAAGCCCTCGAATCTTACAGCTAAATAACTCCTAAACGGGTGAAAATTTTGATTTCTGCGACCGCAGGTAAATCCGGCATGGAGAGGCGAACATTAATATTTTTAACGCCTTTTCCGGATTTAGATCTGGAAAGCAGCTCCGGGAATTCGGTCTACTTGAGTCGTGGATCGCTTGTTAATAATATCACTTTGTGAGAAATGCTTGCAAATTTTCGATTTAGATGAAAGATGTTGACCATCCAAAAGGTGAAGGTTACTTTCCCATTCAGTGAACAGCATTGGATCTTTTGGGGTTGAGAAATATGAAACATGATTCTTAACAAAACGTCTACTTCCTTTAGACGACAGGCACGTTGGAACTGCACACTTAACGGTAATTTCGAAATATTTTTTTTGCAGCGTGACCAGAGTAATAGAGGAGATGGTGGCGTCGCCCTGTCGAAATTCTCCATAAGGCTATGTCCGAGGTTTTTCAATATTTTTTCAATTGTTTGGCGGACGTTACAGAATAGCTCTCCCTTAAACGCAGCGCCGCCACGCGTAGCCTTCAGTCAATATAAGCTAGAAAATCATTCTTCATTCCATTCCACGATTTTTTCCCCATGGCTGGTAATATTCAAGGGAATGTCTCTTTCAAATTCGTTGAAATGTAAATCTTCAAGAAAAACTTGCTTCTTTTGTGGTGTCAATTATCAGGATGAAAACAAAAGAATTGGTATTTTTGGTGTACCTAAGAACAAGTTTTCTAGTTGGCAATTAATCATTCCAGAGCTGAAGCAATCATCGTTACTGTATGAAAAGCATTTTGATGAGTCAGATGTTAAAAGGATTTACAGATGGCACAGTGTATCATCCCTATGGAAGATGGAGATTAAGTATTTCTGCTGTTCCTAAACATTTCTTGCGTATAATTAATATTATTGCGCTGTAAAACTTGTAGTAAGTTCTAACGTTACTTGAAACAGGTGTAAAGGAAGCTTCTTCCAAAGTAGTCAAACGTACTCCTCTGAAACAACTGTTTTCAGTCAACACACAACAGAAGAAACGTGATGTTATACAAGCTAAAATTTCTAGTGTTCATTCTATGTCCAACAATCACCAAAACCTACCATCACCTCTGGGTAATGGAGCAAACAGACACAAACTATTAAAAAGAACTGTTGGTACCGAGAATACACCACCTAACCAACATAACAAAAAATTGAAACTTATAAGTAAGTTGTTATATATTTCAATCGGTTTTTAGTAACTATATTTGTATTTTTCAAATTAAATGTCATTGCAGGCCACCAAGCACCTAGTCGTGTTTCTAAAAGCAATACTCCATTTCAATCGGTTGCTTTACCAACCCTACAACATCCAGAAACAGAAATCATTGGTGGCATTGATCTGATGGAGACTGATGAGCCTTTTAATTTGCCAATTGAGACTCTAACCACAGTAGAAGAAGACACTGTCAGTTGTGATAATATTACTACATCTAAATCGGTTGATTCACCCATCCTACAACATCCTGAAACAGAAATCATTGGTGGTAGTGAGGTAATGGAGACTGGTGAGCATTTTAATTTGCCAATTGAGGCTGAAACCACAGTAGAAGAAGAAACTGTCAGTTGTGATACTACTACTACATCTAAATCGGTTGCTCTACTGCCACAACAAGATCCAGAATCAGAAATAATTGCTGGCAGGGATCTAATGGAGACTGGTGAGCATTTAAATTTGCCAAACAAGAAACGGGTGAGTCTTTTGAGTTGTTCAATGACAGATAAACCACAGTAGAAGAAGACATTGCTAGTTGTGAAACTACTACTGCATTTCAATCGGTTGCTTCACCAACCCTACAACATCCAGAAACAGAAATCATTGGTGGCATTGATCTGATGGAGACTGGTGAGCCTTTTAAGTTTCTCATTGAGACTGAAACCACACGAGACACTGCTAGTTGTAATAGGCCTACTACTACTCCATTTCAATTGGTTGCTTCACCGACACAACAAGATCCGGAAACAGAAATAATTACCTACAAAACAACAAACCTTCAAGCTGTCCAAGGTTTACAAATTTTTTTTTGTATTTTTATTAAATTTTTGTTTAATGCCTGTTTTAATTTTCCATAGCATTATTTGTTAGCTTTCCTGTTCCTCATTCCAATGAATTGTTGTCTTTACCACCAGAAGCCACAGAAACTACTCACAGCTCAGATGTAACTACAGCAAATGAAACTACGGATGCAGAAATAGTTGGTGCCCCAACTGTCCGGGGGAAAAAGCCTTTAAGAGTTTATCGAATAAAGGCACCAACTTACTGCGAATGCCATAAAGAAATAAAGGGGAAGTGTGCACCATGTCAGATAAGGGAACTAAAGATGTTTGTACAGGAAAAGGACAAACAACTGATTGTGAGGAGTTATCAAGTTAAAGCGACAGGTTGACTTAGAAAAACTAAAATGTAAATTGAAGGAAAAGGACAAAAAACTGAATGCGTCATCCAAACAATTGGCGAGAATGTGTCAGTATGCGGTGGTAAATATTTATCTATTATTAAATAATGAGTACATTCAATAGCAAAATATTTACAAACCCTTTACGTCATTCATTAGGATTGCGTATAGAAACCATCTCTAAGTTAAAGGATGACGTTGCAACCCTTACCGAAAATCAACTGGACGAGAAAATTAAGCATCTAACTCACGGAGTAAGTTGCCCATTTCTATCTCTATGAAGGAACTGTTTATGAGTAAAAAATGTAAATTAATTGTAATTTAAAATCTTTTACTTTTTGTGAGTTGTTTAGATGAAACATTTTTAATTCTCTACTTTGGAACTTACGGAAATATGGAAAAGCTACAAAATGATAAAATTTTATTTTAATTTTCATAATTACTTATTGACTTCATAATAACTTTATAATATTTGACTATTATCCTTTGAAATGTATCGACTTTGATGACCAAAATATAAGACAATTTTTGAAACAGTTGCATGCGTCAAGTCTTTTAACAAGCAATTTCAATTTTTAGGAAAGATTCATCATCAACAACTTCATCATGAAGGGCAAAGCTGAGCTTAAGGCTGATACTGGAAGAGCTTACGGTACGAAATACGATGCTGGATTCTTGATGCAGTGCCTGCTTCTAAAGTTGAAAAGCAGCTCCACCTATAACCATCTGAGAAAAAACAAAATTCTGCCCCTTCCTAGTCCATCAACGATTCGTCGGCGGCTTAGTTCATCGGAATGCAAATTTGGTTTCAACGAACTAGCACTGGAAAACATCAAGAAAGCTATGGCAAATCTACCAGAATCTGAACGTTGGGGTAGTATTATGTGGGACGAGGTTTCGCTGAAGAAAGATCTCACTTGGCATTCGTCTAGATTGGAATGGCACGGTATTGTGGACTTCGGTGAAGATATTAAGGGAGCCGTGAAGAGTGGAATTGCTACACATGCCTTAGTGTTAATGTTTCGCCCATACAGAGGCAATTGGGTGCACCCCTTTGCTTGTTTCGCATCTAAAAACGCTGCCAGCTTCACAATACTTCACGAAGTTATTGTGAAAGGTATTGTTCTACTTCATAACAATAATGCCATCGTCAAGAACCTCGTGTGTGATGGGTGTTCCTTGAATAAAGCCGCCATGACTTTATTTGGTATTCATGGAAAAAAGTCAAGGGAAAAGGTTAAAAAAGACAATTCTTATTTCATGAAACATCCAATGGATCCATCTATCAAAATTTATTGGTTGTTTGACGCACCGCATCTTTTAAAGTGTACAAGATATCAAATTCTAACACATAAAGAGGTTCAGGTAAATACTTTTAATGTTAAACGTGTTCAAAAATTGCAAAATTTAACTTTTTTTCTCATTAGTATGGTGGTTCAACTGCACGTTTTATTTACTACAAACTTTTACATAAACTGGAAAAAAAAATCATTTTCGGAGGGCGTTTAAACTTACTGAGTCTCACATCAACCCAACTAATTTTGAGAAGATGAACGTTCGCAAAGCTTCCCAGCTTCTTTCCGACTCTGTTGTTCATGCAATCCGGCATTACCGAGCCCACAGAACATTCGGGTATCTTTTTAAAGAATCTGAGAGCACCGAGAAATTTACAAAATTGATGTTTTTGACATAATGAATGGACGTTGCGTGAAACAAGGGATCAATATTTCTAATTGGTGTAAGAAGAAGGAAAAGCTAGACATTTTCCTGAAATTTTTTTATATTACCGAGGAGTCTCACCGGTCAAGAGAAAAAAATGATCCCAATATTCCTCTCAACATGTTTGTATCGGAGACTACTTTGCAAGCCTGGCGAATTTCCGTGCTGAATGGCATTGCTTTAGCAGAGGAGCAATTTAATGCAAACTACATTACAGTTCTAACTGGAAAGCTGAACCAAGACCCTCTTGAGGTAACATGATTTTACTAAGATTATGTGTTCTTTTTTTGTAATTCTTTCGAAATCTTTTTTAGCGTTTTTTCGGAATCGTAAGAGGAATTGATGACACACCGACCGCTTACTCTTGGTTACAGATTTTTCGAATACTTTCACTTTATAATCCTACTAAGATGCACGTTGAACGTGGACACGTTGATAACGGAGACAATTTGCGTATTTTAGTTTCTTATGAGGAATGCCTTGTGAATAAGTTTAAGGCTTGCAAAAAAGAAGCAGCTGAAATAAGAGCATCATTCAAGCAGCTATTTCTGGAAGAGCTTTCTGTTCGCTACGTGAATGTTACGGAAGACGAAATGTCTACTGACGAAACCAAAGATGAAATGATTTATGATATGTGCGGTTATGTTCTGAAAAACTCGTGATACCGTCTGGACTAACTGTGATGATTGCAAAAAAGGTCTTATCACAAAATATGAAGACTTGCCTCCAACGTTCTTGTCCGCCGAGTACACTGCTGAAAGAAATCACGGGGGTTTAACCTTCTTAACTGTCAATTTTTTTTAAATAATTCAAAATGTTGAAAATGTGGTAACCAATTTTTTTGATAACGATGCTCATATTTATGTAACTAATTTCTATGAGGAAGTCATGTCAGAGTTATGTAAACTCAATGTTTTGAATGTTTGCTGTGATAAACACGAAGATTCCTTGCCCTATTTAATATATAATATGTACATATTCGTTTTCACACAGAGTCTAAGCGATTTCGAAACATACATCTGTCTAGTGATCGAACGCAAATGAAAACTAACAAAAAATTGTCAAGAATCCCAAAAAGTGCTGAAATTCAATGTGAAAAAGTCAAAGAAAAAGAAACAGCAAATACAACGGATAAAACTTAAAGTTTGATATTTATTTCATTTCATGAAAAAAGGAAAAATATTTATAAATCATCAACTATTTGCATTATGGTATAATTTGTAGTATAATTTAAGTGTAACTTTACATTTGAGATTTGTTGCTTTACAGACAGCATGTTGTAATCTTATTTTACGGACTCGCGGGGAAATTTCAGTTTAGTTCTTGGAAAAATACGCAAGGTGTCACCCTTTTTAAGGGAGTCGGCTCGGACATAGCCTTATGGAGAATTTCGACAGGGCGACGCCACCATCCTCTCTATTACACTGGCGTGACAATAACATTAAAAATCATGCTTCGTACATCACACAGCAGATGTCGTCATGTAACCATTGTTTTACGGCGGCACTTTCACCACAGATAAAGACCACTGGTTTATTCTCTTCATAAGAGAATTAACATGGGCAACTGTCGCCAGCATTCTTACTACCCTTCCTCCGATTTTCCCGATTCTGTCTTTCTTCTAAGTAACCACACTCTGGTTACTTCTATTATAGCATGATTCTGTCTTTCTTGTCCTGCCCTTTAGAGTACGTTTTGTTTTCTACACTCTGCTTATTTCTAGTCAATTGCAATGATTCAATTGATTTCTCTGATTTTGCAATTGACAAACGTCATTATTAAATACAATATGACTTCTCAATACAAATTTGTATGACAAAATTACCTAGGACTTTTAAACGTCAGCAAATAATTTTACCAAGACAGAAGGAAAATAATCTTCGTCTGCAACACCCTTCGTAGCCTCGGTGCAGTACAGCAGTTTATCCGCTTAGGGCAGGACAAGCAAGACAGAAACTCGGGGTAAGTAGTGATAGGGCTAAAAGGATAGCACATGCGAAACCAGTCTTCTTTATCTATGCTTTCACCAAAACATCGTTTCTTAGAACTGGCAATGTGGAGTCTCAGGTCCAGTTCCAGAAATCTGGCAACTTTTTAGTAGGGTACACTGGTGTCTTCACTTCTTTCTGTAGGGGCTTATGCTGGAGTGATGTTCCTCGTTCTTCTCATTCTCCGCGTCCAGATTTTATTTTCAGCTATTTTTAACGTTTTTTTAAGATGCCCACTGGCAAAAATTGTCAACTTAATTGGTTATTCTACCGATGCTTGAGTTGTAATGCGCAGATTTATGCACAATTCTTTTTCCTACACATACTTTGTTTCGAGCGATTTTTTTTGCCCAACGTTACAGAGTTACTTTAAATTGCAAAGAATTATTACGCGTTTCGAATTTTTCTTTTTAAGACAAATTCTACTCTAGAGTAGCTAAATACGTTCGGACTGGGTTTCTTTGAAATGGATTGGTCCAATTATGGAACTAAAGCTAGGGCAGCGGCATTTTCATCTGGATACCGTGAATAATAGCCGCATTAGGGACAAAGCAGTGGCTATCAAACTTTTCAAAAAAGCCCCCCAGCTCAAATATATTCTTTAAGTGAGGATATGCCTGGGCAGGGTCTGCGTGTACTTCAAGGCGATCTAATGACATAAGAAAAATGTTATGGAAAACAGAATGAAATTTATTGCTTTCTCATTTACCTTGAGAAACGTAAAAGCCAAAAAATCCAACAGAAGAATTTTTTACAATGATCTTGTAATACACGCCTGGTTCTCTCTTACATTCAAGGCAGGAATCTTCTTCCATTTTTCAGGAGGGATGTAATTGAAATACAAAGACACAATTACACATGGTCTACTGCGCTCGTATTCTGCTTGATGTTTGTAATTCATCGACATGCCGACGGCAAATATAACAAATTGATCTCGCTGGCGGGGTGCTCTCTAAAGAAATAAAATATTTTACTGGTCCATTAAAAAATATTCAATCTTTACTTAATTCGGCAATAGTTTCATTGTTCTCTTTCAACATTCGGTTAATGCAGTCTTTTTTAAGAGGATTTTCTAAAACATTGGATTCCTGTATTTAAAATGTTAAGATATGGTTGACCATTCATGAAACAGGTTGTCCGTGTACCTGTAGCGTCTTTATGGCATCATTGAAATCTAACCCAAGGTTCAAGCATTGCTGAGCATACTGTTTCGCATCATCAGGATCTTTTGGCGAAATTACGTGTGCCAACCTGTACAGTAGCTGTTTTTTGTTGCCATCAACGCAATCGGCAGAGTTGTGAAATGATCCTAGCATTCTCACACGAGCTGACATCTCTCGCATTACTTGCACCGCCACTTCTTGAGCACTTGAGCTTGCGATATTGACAGGAGGTTGATATTGGTTTTCAGAGACTAAGATTCCACCATCGTTTACGTTCACGAGGTATACGTCATCAAGTATCCCATGCCTTTTATATTAGAAAATTTTAGAGAAATACAAATATACTTTTGTCATATTTAATGCCTTGGAAACGGTATCCACCTGAGAAGTACTTCCCTTTGCATCAGTTAGTTCTAGGTTCACCGTACAAGATCATTTCGAAATCAATTCCGAAATTACTGGCAATCTCTTTAAATATAATAGAGACGATTATGGGCGGACCCCGTTTTCTTAGCAAGACCTACTAAAATAAAAAAAATATATTTCATCTACAAACAAAAATACTTCTTCGATTGCATAAAACTTGTCCATTTGCATTTCGACGCTCAAATGTTCGACTTTGTATCCGAGTTCCTCAAACATGACATAAGAAATCAAATTTATCAAGTCTCTAGTTCTTTCGAACTCTTCTTGTGAATCACAGATTTCAGTTCTGATTCTTGACATAAAGATGTCGCGTACTTGATAATTTATGGTTTCAATGGTGCTTTCCACGCTTCTCACACAAGGTTGCTGGGTGTGCTCCATTTTAAACCATAAGGCGAACTGCACCGCAATTTTAAGAAAATAATTTTGTGTTCTGATTTTTGGTCCAAGATAGTTTCTTACTTTAATCTTTGCTGATTGAGCTCTCATCTTGCAGAGCAGCAGACTTGCATAATATCTGGTTGTCAGACTTTCACTACTAAGAACTAATGAAAATTCAGAAATTGATTTCATCTTAAAGATATGTCATGATTCTTACTCGTTCTCTGAACTTTTCTTCAGTGTGTGGGAAATGGCTTGCTGGAACGGAAACTCTCCAACAAGCAGATCACTGACTACAGAGCAAGGAATTTGGCTGCGTGGGTAACACAGAAATGGCATGTTTCTGATCAAGCACTTTCCAAGCTGAACTCCTTGCGTCCCCATTATTCTTCAATACCAGTTCTTTTGATCCTGTCCCTTAATTTGCAAATTACAACAGGGCCACCTGTAGACATCAAAATGCTACTTATTATATACAAAGTGATTTCGATTAGAAAAGGAATTGATTACGCGTCAAACAGCTTCATTTTCCATAACTGGTTTGATCCTCTTAGCAAAAAGTATTAACGCTTACAGGTGAGCATCAGGGTAAACACATCTGAGATTGTTATTTCACTTACACAGCAGATTTTTAGTACCAGATCATTCGGTAACAGATGAAGATTCAGGTTCCGAACAAGCACAAATAGTACACATGCAAGAGAGGAAAAAGGGATTTAAAAAGAAGAACAAAACAACTATGCTTAGTCACCATAAGCTATGGACAACTCTAAACTCTGTAAAATCACTTCAACGCTAAACAATGAGGAAATAATAACAACGCAACAAATCAAATCAATCGCCAATGGCGGGGTATGTGAATAGCAAAGTATGAGAAAGCTATGAGGGTCGACCGGTTGGCACCATTACTATTTGTTTGAACAATTTTGTATCAATTAATCAAGTAAATTTTGCTAAATATCGAGCAAATTCCTTATTGACTTTGCTTTTGCACAGTTGTCATCGTTCCTCTTCCAAGTTTTTGTTTCAAAGTGATTCCTAATGACAAAGTATTCCATAACGAGATCACGAATCAATTCTAGTTTATGTTGCTCATTGCAACAAAACTCAATATTGATTTTCCCTTTGCACAACTTGGACATCACTCTTTGAAACCAATTTCCGATACTTAAATTGTTTTGATTGACTTCTTTTTTGTAAATTGTTTCAACTGCGTGAAAAAAATTAAACATTGGTGGTTTGCAGTACTTCAATCCACCTTTTGTTTTTATATCGGTCAGGCAGTGGTGGTAAAAGTCTGCTGGCAGGAGCTCTTCCGTGGTTTGCAATGTTGAAAGACATTCTTTGCATTTCAGCAACCTCCTTCGCGTGTACAGTAAGTATCCACATATTTCATATACTGTGTCCTTTGTCACTCTTTCTTCTAGCAGGATTTTGTCGATGTCCACTTCTTGTGTTGGTGATGGCATGTTTTCCAGCTCTTCCATTGTTGGGTAAGTAATGACCGAAATGTCAATACAAACTTGAGCATCTTCTGATGTTGTAGGTAGTTCTTCTGGTTTTCTTTTTAGGCATAGAGCCTCAAGTATATCATCCTTCATCGCCTCCCTCAAATCGCTTGCTTGTTGTGTCGTTGCCTTACACTTTTCACGAAGGCAGTCTTTGTAGGTCGTTAATAGGCATAGTCTCTCACCCTTATCTATATTCTCCGACCTCACCGCATCTTTAAATTGGAAAACAATGCTGAGTAGTCTGAAAAGTTGGAGAAATGTTGAAATCGATGGATGGTCATTTTCCCCACAGGCACTTCTGACAAGTCCAAAAAATCTCTACAGAAAAGGTATAACTAAAGATAAACTATATTTTGTTATTTATTACCGGTAAATTTACCTCGATGCAGTCTTGGTTAAATTTGCCTGTTAGCACAAAATTAAAATCATTGTCTAGTAGATCCTTCGTTAAATTTAAAATGCTTCTGATTGTGAGTCGTAGGGCGTCCAGGGATGTTTGCGATATAAACGACGTTCGATTTTCTGTTTTCAGGAACACTTCGTTCGAATCCATTTTTTCCAATAAATGAAATAGATGCTGCACAAGTGTATGATGAAGTAAAATTTAAATGTTTAACTGTATCTATATTGACATACAGCAGTTTTATCATCGAAATTTCCATTATTAATGCTCTCTTGAGGACATCTTTCATTTAGGACATCAAAAGCATCATTTAGAAGTTTTACCATATCCGTGATTGGTTCAGTTCCGGCAAACTGAGTAAGGTTGCATTCTTCCCTTAAATACTTGAATCCCGACCACACGCT
The DNA here is from genome assembly GCF_021134715.1 of Daphnia pulex. NCBI lineage: Eukaryota > Metazoa > Arthropoda > Branchiopoda > Diplostraca > Daphniidae > Daphnia > Daphnia pulex. Next base: position 1,568,413 of record NC_060021.1, on the reverse strand, counting down.
ATGAGAAAATAGCTAACAGAAGAAATATATTAATGTAAGTTAAAAATCATTACTTGAGTAGCTAATTTTACATTCATATTTTGCCAATTGTCAGGGTGAATGTGAGAGAGTGTAAGTTTAGGGCAAACTCTTCTTCTGTTTAAATAAACAGCTTAAAAAGATCGCAATCGATGTTATCTCCACCGAACTGTATAGAATATTGGTAATTTTCTTTTAATAATCTAACAAATTGAATTACTTTAAACTTACTTGAAAATGCTTGACTTTTATCATATTATTTCTTATGCACTTGAAAATATTGGGAATATCGAACATGAAATGCATTTTTTCGTTTGGTTCAGTAGGATGATCAATCCATGAAAATACATTGTTCATCTTGCTGCTAATCCCGAAGAGACTGCGAACACCCTATTATTTGTTTGGTGACCATCAAACGTTACGTAGAGACGATAGCGCCGACAGTTTGAAGAGCTGCAATGGCTCTAATCACAAGATTCTGAAGCATAGAAGAACTAGCAGCCCCACTCGTTGCATAGACGCCAATTGGCTGGACCCATTTGGCCCCGTATGGACGAAACATAAGCACAAGTGCATGGTCAGCAAGCTTTCCCCTCTTTTCTGGTTCCACGTCCTCTCCGTAATCAGGGAATCCATCAAATTTCATCTTTTGTCTGTTGAAATTCACTGCCTTTTTAACTGTCATTTCATCCCAGACAAGAGATCTCCTCCTAAAACATCTTGATTTTCCATGCAGGTTTTTTTCCGATCGACTCTATCGAAAATTTGTTCAGTCCAAATGTTCCAGGAATTCCCCGGATTAGTCTTCGAAGAGTATCTGGGTGTGGTAATGGTAACAAACCCTGCCGTAAATGGTCATAAGCTTTGGGGCTTTTCAGTCGTAAAATGACGAATTCAAATAACCAATTTGCTTGTTCACGTATGCCTTTCATTGATGAGCTTTCAGCCTTCGTTATAATAGCCTGAATAACTAGCTGCTCCTATATTTAATCAATTAAAGAAATGTGTCAGGAAGCATAAGTGAATCAACTACATATGTAGGTGTTTTGTAACAATATAGTTTTTTAAATTAATTCCTTTTTGTATTTCTCATAAGTCTAGTCATATAATGGAGACGCGTCATCAAGGATATAGTTTCAATTGAAGAGTAGTCATAATGTCACAGTCATCATAAGAAAAGTCCTCTCTTCATACTCATCACAAAACATAAATGTCATTTTGTAAAAATTGAAACACTTATAACGAGAAACCAGTTTGAAGTTTGGAAACAGTTTGCGATTTAAAAAGGAAGCATAGTTACCGTTTTTCGTCCAATTTTGATAAGTATTCCTCAAAAGCCTTTTTCGATTTTACCTTTGCTGATTTTTGAAGGGAAGTAATCTCAGATTTCAGTCCCTAAATAACAAAAAGCAAATATTAAAATAAATATTTTTATATTCAACTTTAAATAACCTGTTTCACTTATTCCATTTACACTGACCTGTAATTTTTTTAGTTTGCGTGCAATTATTTTTTTTGAATTTCTGATAACCCTTCTGCATTGTGCCATTTTCCCAATGCTTTGATTTTTTTCTTTCCACAGCAATTTTGACACATAAGCCTTTAACTTCACACAGTAGCAGAATCTTTCCACTGATTTTGAATTATCTTGTATTGTATAATTGAGGAGGTTTTCGCACTTGTAAGACTTCCAAATGTTTCTGCTTTTCTCTTCATTATAGCATGTATCTGACGCGAAAATTTTGCGAGGAATTTTAAAAATTATCCGCAATTCAAACACCTTTGCACATCTTGGCGTTTTCAAGTGTTTCAATTACTTGTTCCAATTCTGTAACTGTTAGGACACTGTTGGGTAAATCTTTTGGCGTACAACTTTCTCCATTGATGCAGTAGGTAAGAGCGTTTTTGTTAAGTGTTATTCCTTTTACTACATTGATTTTCCATTTCAACATTATCTGTTTTTAAAAAAAGAAAATAACTGTTCTCTCATATCCTGGTACATCAGCATCTGTGGGAGATTAATCTTTTTCAATTCCATTCCCCAGTCAGTAGTGCTTTCTTGATTTGTGGTTTTGGTTATTTCAGTATTTTCTTGAACTTCATCCTCATTTAATTTAACGAATCACTAAGAGATATTGGTACTGAAATTTTATCCAGTCTTGGCTGTTTAACTTTCTGTGGTACATCACATCGTTCTGTTGGAGATTTCCTTTTTCTTACATTCTTGGACAGATAAACAGGGCAGTCTAACAACATATCCTTGATGAAATAACAGTAAGCTATATAAAAGTAATTGTCTTTCTTACTTGGGAAAATGCAGGGAACAGCATCAGGTTTTAGTCGAAATCTTTTGTATGGTGTAAAGATTGGCTTGCCATGAACATAGTGTGTATATCCTTTCAGAACATCAGTATCTTCAAAATGTTTAATACACACCTTAGAATGCTTTGTGAAAACGTAATCTTCACGAGGAACTGCTTTAGACCACTTAGCAAGCAACTCTTTATTTGAAGTAGAAAAAAGGATAAGACATTCCTTGGCTGCATCTGCATTTTCTTTGTAGGTACTGCTATATCCAGTTTTGCAATTAGGGACACAACATTTTGCAGGCATGGTGCATAAAACGGCACAATCTAAATTACATTGGCTTGAAACGGTAGCTAATTATAGTTTTGTTAGCTAAACAATAACGTACAGCATTACAAACTTTGACAAGCCATACATGAGTAAACAGAGCAGAAAACAAACACCATGGCAATCACTTACAAAGAACAAATTCCACTTTTAATATACAATGTGGAACAGTCTTACAGAAGTGGAAAGTCCAAGAGTGTCAGAAATTCTTGGACCATTTTTATTTTTTTTTTATTATATAGACATTTTTTATTTAAAATAAAATAAATGAACTTTGTAAAAAAATTTATTCTACACACAAAAAAAAATGTTACAAGTTGAAAAAAAATTAACACAGAAATGCAGGGCTTCAAAATAGTTAGTCCCATAAGGCCCCATGTTAAAATGGGCCCTCTAGTTACGCACCCGGCCAGAGTTGCCGATTTTGAAGATTCCAGTTTTCGGTCCATTTGCACCTCTCATCTACGCGTACCATGCAATCCTATACCATGGTCAATGTTCTCCGCTGAAGCAAGAGTCTATTTGGGATATTGACGATCCAGGTCGAGCGATTGATCCTGACGAACCAGACGGTCAATAGAACCGCATGACTCTGGTGTGCCTACGGAAACTGACGATCCAGGATGGACAATGGAATCTGGCGATCCAAGACGTTCCATGAAAAATGACGATCTAGAACGGTCAGTGGAAGCTGACGACTGTGGTCGGGCAATGGAAGGTGACAATCCAGGATGGGCAAATGACGTTAAGGATCCAAGATTACCGTATTGCAACTCATCATGGTCCACAGACATAACATGTCAGTTGGTGAATTCACAGGCGGAGAAAAAAAGATAACCAAAAGAAACTGACGATCCAGTGTATCAATGTCTAAGCGACGCACTATTTTCGGTCGACAGATTCCTTGATTCACAAAAATTCCTATAAGAAGTTAACGATCCTGGTTCGCAATACGCAACAGTCAACCCATGTTCAGCCGACTTATTCTCAGATGGACTAATCTGGCTAAAACCATTCGATGATCCCGGGTGAGCATACTGAACAGACGGACCATATTCATACAAGGTATTGACAGATGAACCGATATGGCCATGAGAAGTTAGAGATCCTGTGTTGCCATAACCAAACGGTCGGCCCAGATTCAGTTGATGAATTGTTTGCAATATTGTTGTTCGAGACAAACGATCCACTAGGAAGAATATTTTGTGATCAAAAGCTTTTCAAAATAATTGTAATTATTAAAATGTGTTTGAATAATAGTGATAGCATAACTTTCAAACTTACTTGGTGACTGGCGTACTAAAAGATTTTGTGGTACTAGGGGAGTGGACAGAGTTGTTGCCTCCTCATCTGTACTTGAATTTCCTGGTGAATACGTAACTCTGGGCCTCTTGTGCGTTTTCCTCTTCCAAGATTGACCACTTCAATGATGGAATGTTAATGTCCGACACAATCTCTGCTACTGCAAGCTTCCTTATTCTTGCTTCCTTATATAAACCTGTAATGCAAAAGAGCACATTTAAAATGTTGTGAAATATCAATAAATCTGCAGCGCAATGCACAAACCAAATGTCCCTCTGCAAATTGCAGGGTAGTTTAACCAATCATCTTCTTGTTTTTCTCTGGATGTAATTGCACGAGTGCCTTTTCTACTTAGTGGTGGATAGCGACAAGAGTTGGAAGAAAACCAGAAATCTGGCACGATGACTACTCCAACTCCTGTGCTGGTTTCCAAATCAACAACCAAGAATGTCCCATCCTATGAATAAATAAAAAATATATTTTTGATGAAACAAACATTTGAAATACACAATATAAAACATAGAATTTCTGCCTCATTTATATCTTTGCACGTGTTTCACATGTAACCCAATTGCCCCGTGGTAAACTTATCTTTCGTGATGTTCCACCTGTTCAGTATGTTTACCTTGGATTGGCTAATGGGATAATTCTGCCACTTTGCTTAAAACTGATGTTGCTCATCTCCCGGATGTTATCAAAATTGTCATTAGCGTGGATGGCCTTCCAGTAGAAAAAATCCGTGGAAGTCAGTTTTGGCCTATTTTGGCCAGAACATGTGGTGAAGATGGCGGATTTCTATTCGGAATTGGGATTTATCGCGGGTACAGGAAACCTGACAATGTGAATATTTATCTTATTAATCTAATTCGTGAAGCTGAAGACATGATTTCCGATGGGATTTGCGTAGAAGGAAAGAAAATTAGAATCTCTATTGTGGGTTTGGTATGTGATGCACCGGCACGTTGCTTGCGGGGGAGAGTTACATAACCCCGTAACTTCCGCACCATTGCGTACTGATGATTCATTTAAAAAAAGGGTGTACAAAAACCATCATGACAGTAACAAAGAAAGGTCTTCTTTAAAACAAATTTTGCCTGATAATGTCAAAAATGTACCATTAAACTATATGCACCTGACTTGCCTGGGTACAATGAAAAAAATAATGTCAGCATGGGTAAAGGGAGGATCTGAACGGACTGAACTTTCTAAAGAAGTGGTAGATCATTTGTTAGCAAACTTAATTGCTATTGCTTGTGATTTCCAAAAAAAAACAAGAACGCTTAACGACCTACCCCATGAAAGCAACCGAATATAGACTCCATATGAATTATGTTGCCCTTGTCATTTTTAAAGTCTTAGACCCATAGCTGTACAACAAATTATGCTTTTCCTTGTCGCGATGAAAATTTTGGTGAATGATTAATACTGTATTAAGTATGCTCTATATGCAGAAACACACATTTGTAAAAGATGCAGTGAAACTTTACAGGCCGAAATTCATTGCTTACAATATTCATAGTTTTGTACTGACTCGCCCCATCTCCCATATGTGCTTTCCAAATCTAAGCAACCGCGAGGTTGCTTGACTCTTCTTCACGCTTCCACTAGGAAAGCTGGTGAATGTTCCCCAACACCTCGTTGGCGTTGGCCGTAACGAACCAGTGGACCGAACATCCCTCCTTCGTTATTCTTTTTTGGACTATAACTTTTGTTTGTATTGCAATATGTTTCCCTGAGTTTCTCTTTGTCTTTCCCGAGTATAAAAGCCCGACGCCTGCATATTCCCGGCAGAGTCGTCTCCGGCAGCTGTATCCCTCAACATCTCTCGGCAAATACAACACTTCTACAAGTCTTATAATTTGTTATTGTGTATCATCACAGGTTCTATAATTTCATTACAGAATACAATGACAACGTGCGAAGCCTCCAACGATTGCGATATCACGATATCAAATAACGACAAGCGACGAAAAGTTCCCAAAGAAGCCTTTGTGTCAAGGTTGCCGCTACTAGAATGCATCCAAGTGGGCAGGCTAGAAAAACTTGTCATGGAGCGGAATTCGGAAGAAGAAGTATTTTTGGAGAAGGGAAACAAGGAAGAAATTTGTTTCAAGAGTGTGACAAATGCCCATCATCATTACTCTAATAGATGTAGGCTTAATTAAAATCAACGATCAATTCATGAGGGTGCAAAATTCTAGTGCGCAGTCGCCGGATGCAACACAATCTTTAATGCGAAACGTAATCGCGATCATCATTCCAAAAATCCTGATCCAAAATTGCATGATCCAAGGAGAATCAGAAAACCAATGATATGCAATAAAAGTTGGTGATGGAAAAAAAACCATGGACAGTCGGGTTCCTCCGGGAAGTTGGGGGGGGGGCATTTGAACTGGTGATGAATTATCGCAACAAACTTCCTTATCAGTTCGCTCATAAACTGACTTTGGACGTTCTACAACTAATTTCACAAAGAAATTTTTTTTGATATCCAATGAATTCCTTAATCAGTATGCCATTACTGCGTAGTGTAAATGAGAAAAATGACCGTAAAAAGTATAAACCGAATTATAAACAAGCTGATTCAAAGAGATTTGAGAAATTTTGGAACAGCATTGATGAAAGAAAATTGAAGCAGAATGCGATATAAGTTGAAAATGTAGCACCCGATTACATGTTTGTAGTTGAAATTATTAATGACATTCACCTTTTATTTGTAGGATTGATTACATGTGCAAAAATTGAAAATTCTCTTGTTGAGCCCACAACATCAACACGCAGTAAAAGTACTGTGTGATCAGAATGTGATCCGTCGCTACTACAAAACGTTGCCTTATTTAAGCAAATTAAAAATTGCAACATAAATGGAGAAACTTTTAATGAAGATTGGCTGTGAATGTGGATCCATCATGCGTTGATTAATCCAGCGTTCTCTGTAAATAGAGAGAAATTTCCGTTACGAAAAGTAGTTGGAAATCTAAAGTGGTATTTAATTTCGAAATGATTTTTTTGTTAAATTAATCTAAATGACTTTTTTTAGGCAAGTAAGCCCAATCCATGGTATTATGGAAATATTCGTGGAAATATTCTAAAAAAGTCCGAAGTTCCTGTCACAAATAAAAAAACTGCCAGTAGTTAATGGTCCATATTGTTCCATTGCGAAATGTACGTTTCGAGAATTCATTTTGGTGATAGTATCGGCACTATAGACGTCCTAATTGTATAGGTACTACCTTGAAAACAGTCATTCCACCATCTGCAGAATTTCTTCCTTGAGGCAAGAGACACTTAGGAAACCATCAACCCTAGTTTTCCTGTGTACAAGATTATCTGGTGGCAAGGAACCAGTATCATGGGATGATATTTTTTTAACCTGAGAACCTCGATTGAACAATGTCAAGAGTAAGTTCAACTTATTTAATAAAGTCGTGTAACATTTAATAACTGTTGTTACATTACAAAATCCTGACCCATTTAATGGCTTCAACTTTCCTGGTAGTCCACAGAATATTTAATTTATGGTGATTTTCATGAATAAAGGTGTCACTGTAAACTCCTCCGTAGAAACAATGTTTGATATAACTTCAGATACAACCGTCTACGGATTGTACTTGTTGGCGGAATTCATTATTTATATATTATTACTATCCTGGTGATAACATCGTAATTGGAATGAGTCAATCAAGTAGCTTTACTACGTCACCAAAGTACCTAGTAAGATTTCATTACATTTTCAATCGTTATCACATGTCCAAATATCTTGAACATGAAGTACTCTTTTTGTATAAAACTGTAATGTTGTTACTACAAATTTTTTCGTTTTTCTCACACTCACTCTCATATTCACAGTAGCAATTCATCGAAGGACTCTTTTCGCGTGGAATCCCCAAAGACTCTTTGTCCCTGCTAGCAAAGCCCGTCCAGTTTTCATCCATCGGACGTAGATACGTCCAAACCCCGTCCATGCAGTTTAGAACCTATAATTCTATCTTTTGGATGTGTCCCGCTTGTCTAAGTTGGTTACAAAAAAGATAGCCAAAAGATGGCCCTTTTTTATCCATTACGGATGTGTCCCGCTTGTCTAAGCTAGGTACAGAAAAGACAGCCAAAAGATGGCCCTTTTTTATCCATTACGGATGTGTTTCTCTCGTCGAAGTTGGGTACAAAAAAGACAGCCAAAAGATGACCTATATTCATTCATTAAGGATGTCTAAGTTAGGTACAGAAAAGACAGCCATAAAGATGGCATTTATTATTCGGATATTTTCACCTATAATCTAAGTTTGGTCCAGAATGGATAGCCTTAAGATGGCCTTAATTAATCCGTTATGGATGTGTTCTTGTCGCCTAAGTCAGGTCCAAGCATAGATAGCCATAACATGACCTTTATTAATCTTTGATGGATGTGTTCCCATTTTCGTTATATAAATATCCTTTTGCATCAAAATCTCATGATTTTAACATCGACTAAAAAATATAATATATAGAAATTTGAATAAAAGAAATTTTTTAACCATTAACAAAGACGCGCCTTTTCATTATTTACCTCTAACAGCTTTAACACGCCAATAGAAGTTTTAATCGTTAGTCGATATTTTGTGTTGCATATGAACTGTCAGTTTTCGTCTCATATATCGCCAATGTAAATAGGGAATTTTACTATTTTTTCATTGTGTAATTTTGTGATTGTAATGATGAATATACTTAAAAGTTTTTTCCCTATCTAGATTCACATTGTTATTTATAATTACTCAAAATAACGTTATAGAAAAAAGGTAGTCAACGAAAGGCAAGTGTACTACCGTATTCAAAATATTCGAGATTCGTTAATGGACAACAACGACGGTCTCATCAATTTACAAGAAAGTATTGCTATTATAAATGGCACAGTACCAATTGCTGAATTAAATAATGATATGCCTTCGCCAGTCGTTGAATCTTCAATTAACAGTAAGCTTAGATAAAGATAATATTCATAATAAACTGACGAAAGTACAAATTAAAAAAAAATTTACAGCAGATCTGTTCGAAAATTATAGCAATGTTGACAGCAGTTCATGCCTCAAATATCCTGATAATAATACGGCTAATGGCGATAACAACTTCAATGTAATCGACACATCAAGCGAGGAGTCTCAGCAGAAATCACATGATGAGAATGAAGAACAAGAACCGTTATCTGAATGCAGCATGAATGTATTTATGAGTGTGATTGCTGATTTGCACGTTATGCCTTAAATTTAATGATGTTGTTACAAAACACACATGAGTTCATTGAAAGCATTGAAGTAGAATCATTGGACAATCAGCAAGAAGAAAACTTGAAATCTAGCATACCAGAGTGGATTATTGAAAACAGAGTTCCTGTTTCTCATGCCAGTTCTCTGCTGAAAATATTACACCATGAAGCCGGACTGAAATTTCTACCGCTAGATGCCAGGACACTACTTGGCTCTCTTCGCACCAAAGTTCAAACTACTGATATTAGACCTGGCCGTTACTACAACTTCGGTATTGCAATTTCCATCATTGCAAAATCCCTCCTGCTAAGCAATTTTCCCGAAATATTTGAATTGATCTGGAATATCGACGGAATTCCCTTGACCAAAAGTAGTTCGTCAATTTTTTGGCCTATTATAGGGAGAATATCAAATTTTAAAAATGCTGACATAATAATTGCATGGGTTGTACTCCGGATGTCAAAAACCATCTGATATAAATGATTACTTTAAATTGTTCGTAGATGAACTTATTGAGCTTAGCACTAAAGAGGTTTATTTTAATGGAAAGCTTTTTTTGTAGGAACTAAAGGATTTGTTTGTGATGCTTCAGCTAGGAGTTTTCTTACCAGCGTGGTACCCCACAACAGTTACTATGCCTGCCACAAATGTGTCGTTAGGGGGGAATACTTAAAAAATCAAAATAAAAGGGGTGGTAGAATTGTGTATCCTGATTGATTTTCTCCGATTAGAGAGGACTTTAATTTTCGAAATAGTAGTGCAGTTGAATATAAAAAATATTTTGATAACAACAAAAAAAATATATCGATAATTGAAAAAATCTTAGACTTTGCAGACTTGATATGATTGTAAACATACCCCTGGATTTACATGCATTTAACTTGCCTTGGGGTCACCAAAAAAATTATTAAAGACTGGATAAAGGGATCACATAAATTTTCAGCTGAATTCACAACCGCTATTTCTATATACCTTTCTTACATTAAACAATTCATCCCGGATGATTTTGCAAGAACAACTAGAACCATTAATGACTTTGCGTATTATTAGGCTACTGAATTCAGACTTCACATGTTGTTCATAATTCCCGTAGCATTCAAAGATTTTCTTTCCCCTCAAATTTATCAGAGCGTTTCTTGTATTTTCACGTTGCTATGAAGCTTCTGGTAAATCCAATATTGTGTAAACAATATGCTAAATAATACGCCAATCAGCTCTTAATTAAATTTGTAAGAGACTCCATAACATTGTTTGGTAAAAAAATTTTTGTTTATAATGTGCACAACTTAGTTCATCTACCGGTGGATGTTTTAAAATTTGGTTGTTTAGATAATTTCTCAGCTTTTTCCTTTGAAAATTTCTTGTTTTTTTTGTGTTGCAATTTTTTTGTGTTGTTTTGTTTAGCAAACGGCACATCGGCTATAGGTGTTGCTTTGCCCAACTTGCCAATGTCCAATCGCTATCGCCAACGTAAAACCCGAGTCGATTGCGTCTAGCCCATCAAAACGGAACAGCTCACAGAGAGAAGAGCTCGAGTGAGAACGTAAAATAAACCCCCCACTAGTCAAAAAATGAAGTTGTTGGTCATAAATTCTGGGAAAGAAACGAAAATACTAATTTCGGACGTCACTCAAACCAGCGACGATTGGCCCATAACTGGTAAGTCCCTTTTGTTCCCACTCACGTTCAATTACTGGCCAATGTTTCCAAACGAAAAATGGTCAGGCAACTCACCCACTATGGATCAGAAGGTCACCATCAGACGAGATGTCGAGTGGAATCAAAGTAAACATTATGAGGCTTAAATAAATAGATAGATAGATGGAAATTGTTAGGAAATTTGTTAGTGCTAGGAAGATATACGACGGCCATCAACCGTGATGAAGAGACTGCCGCTCGTGCCATCAACAACCAGACAGCTTTTTGGGGCTTTTGCCTTTGCCATTTTGATGAGGAAGCTTCATTTGCATCCAAAGAATCGACTAACCAACCGAAAATTTAAGAAAGGGGCTACCACTTTTTTCTTTTCTTTCCTTGTGGCCAAAGATGAAAAACGTTATTACAACCACCAATTAAAAACGGTCATTTCCACGCTACTGGAACTGATCGGCGTGTGTTGCCTGTCTCACATTTTTTTTCTTGTGGAAGAGCAGAACATTTGACTGTGGAAAATAAAGGGGGAAAATACCGACGACTGGCTTGTGTCACGATATTGAAAATGCCTATAGAATTTGCTTCCATTCACAAAGCCAAATGAGATCCGTTCGATCCCGTTGCTTCTTGTCTGTTTTCAGAAAAAAGGGAATTCAATGGTTCGATTTTGTAACGATAGAAAACAGATTGATAATAAATCTTAAATCTTTTTCACTATATCTGTGATAAATAGTGGGGGAATGGGGGCTTCAATTAAGAAGAGTAGAGTTGTCCAAATTTTTTTAGACCTTCGTTTTTGTATCTTTTCATAAATAATACCTCCTAGTATGCCTAGTATGCCTCCTAGTCTTAATGCATTCCATGTAGACATTTTCCATCAGACTTTTTGTAATGTGGCTTTCTTCTCGTCAGTGTAGCGACTCTGTAGTTGATTTTGATGCTGGCAGGGTATTACCAAAAGAAGACTTTGCTTGTTGTGTGTACCTATCTTTGCCTATGAATGAATGTGTTCAAAATTAGATTTCTTCTTCTGTATATTAGTGACCAATTTTTGTTTTTGTTTTATATAGGTGAACAGCTGATTGCAGCAGATTGAATTGAAGTCTGGCTTCTCATTTCCCTTTTTTACATTTCTTTAAACCTTATGTTCTTGTGTACATTCGTGAGAAGGCGAGTGTATTCACGAGGACGTCCTTCCTTCCTTTTTCTTGCTGAACCCATCGTCTTCGTGATCTGGAGAGAAGCATCTGGAATCCCGGGATTTCAGGTAGGAGGCAACTGACATTTATTTTTAGTTCAATTCGTCAAACCAGAGTAATTTTTGCGTAAAAGAGACGGCAACTCGATCTTATTTGATATTGTGCAATAACGTACCGGTACATCTATTACGATTGACGTCGATGGTTTTCGGCTACGTTTTCAGTTTGGATTGAAATAGCGTAGAAAAGTAAGTACACTCCGTGGATGCCGTGTGGAACACGTGCGTCTTCTTCTTTCACCCCCCACCGATGGATGCAACTTGCAACAATTTTCCAATTTTCGTGCGTGTTTCCGGACTGCGCACTGTCACATCTTTTTTTCAAAGCAAAGATTTGAATTTTTTCCTTATCCTTATTCTTGTCATTGCGACTTGGGAGGCGGAGTTTTTACAAAACGAACTGATCGGCTTACATTGTTTGGTAAAAAATTTGTTGTTTATGATGTGCACAACTAAGTTCATCTACCGGTAGATGTTTTAAAATTTGGTTGTGCAGATAATTTCTCAGCTTTTCCCTTTGAAAATTTCTTACAGAAACTAAAACATCTACTAAAACATTGCGGGAAAACACTTGAGCAGGTTGTTCGACGCTATCACGAATTTAAAAAAATCTTGCCCTTTTCCATTAAGAAAACAAAAAAGAATCACCCAATACTTGCTAACGTTCACGTAAAGGGTCTACTTTCGTCCACCTTTCTTTCCCAGAAAGGAATAATTATACAGTATGGGAAACTAAGTCTTGAAAATTGGTTCGTATCGTGCGACACTAAAAACTCTTGTGTTATGCTCAACGATAAATCTGTAACATTAATCTATAACATCATCAAAAACGAAAAGAGGAGATTTTTAAATAGGGAAAAAGTATTTGAGAACCGCAAATATATTTGCAATACCACTACAGTCCTCTGCATTAGATGAACTAGTTGTAAATGATCCGAATAAATTTTTCTGCATGGCCTTTGGCGGATGTGTTGTTTAAAATGTTACATATTCCAACTGGCCTGGCAACAACTACTGAGTTTTTTGTGGCTCCTATTATTTATTCTTCTCTTAATTCATAATAAACTCCATTCGATCTGTTGATTTTCTCCTATGTAGTAGGCATTTTCAAGAACGTCGTTTTAACCAGCAGATGATTCCAACATGGAATGAGAAACGTATAAAAACTTTCAGCCATAATTTTAAATGATTTATGAGGTTATTAACTGAATTTATTTGGCATGTGGCATGTGACATGCGGCATGTGGCAATAGAAATACATGTATTTCTATTGCCACATTTTTAAATCCATATAAAGTCGATCTTCGAAACAGAAGAAACTGTTGTCAAAGCAAGTGATTCGATGAAACTGATATCGAAAATTCGCCGATGTATGGATATCGACCTGCGGCAGTGGCATACCTACATACCATTCTTAGGGGTTACTTAACGATGTTTGAAAATCTAATTTTTCTGTGTTGGTGTGCCGAAACGACACACCATAGATATAAAATTTAGTTGAAGTGACCCAATTAAAACAAAATGCTAATTGAATTCTAAATTACTTAAAATTATATTTAGAGAGCTCGATATGCAGTATTATCTAACGAAATGCCAAGCCGGTGATGGCTGCAGCTGGTGGTTTCACGGAAGATGTGTGGGACTGCAACTTTCACACACAAGAACACGAGAGAAAACTTGAAGAGAACGGTTTGCAGTTAACCTGCAATTTTTGTTGGGATGACCCCCATTTAATGGCTTCAACTTTCCTGGTAGTCCACAGAAAGTTAAATTTATGGGGAATTTCATGAGTGCAGCCGTTGCAAACACCTCCATAGAAACATATTGTTTGAGGAAATTCCAGATACAACCGTTTACGGATTGTTCTTGTTGGCGGAACTCATCGTTTATCATTGCCAACCTGGTAACACAATATTGTAATTGGAATAAGTCAACCAAGTAGTTTTACTACGTCGCCAAAGTACCTGGTAAGATTTCATACTACATTTCCGAATAAAAGTCGTAATAAAAAGCTTTTAGATATTTTTAGACGTATTACCACTTTTGTTCGTTTTAAGCAAACTTTCATGGGACTTTGAAACCCAGACAAACGGTGTGGTTCTGGAAAATGTTTTGCAAGTTATGCATGCTGACCCCGTTGTCGAGGAATAACGGGCGACAATGGTTGATGAGAATCTTCGTCAAAAATACAGAAGCATGTGCATCGAAAGGGAAGGTATGTGTAGTTGTCCAATCAATTAGAATGATACCTCTGTGAAAATGAAAATTTTGACATAATTCTTCTCGGTGGAATATAGGAGTGTACCCCCTGCAGATTCTATGAGTAATTGGTTCCTCGAGAGTAAGGTAATTGACAACAGTGGCGTTGATCCACTTCTTCTTGGTGAAAGCAAAATGGATGGATCATCTGTGATTGTAGAGATTGTTTTTTACGCTTGACACCCTATGTAGGCCCAATTCTTTGTTCGAGAACGGTTCTCGGACAAAGGATTGGGCCTACATTGGGTGTCAAGCGTAATAACAATCTTAGTTCTGCTATCGGCCGCTGTGGTGCGCATCGGCGTAAACTGCGCACGAATTTTTGGCATGTCTACTACTTTTTCATTGGAATAACATCTATTCAGTAAAGGGTCCCAAGATTCCCCGTCAGGTTCGCTAGTATAGTAGTTCCCTCGCCTCTCGAGGGTATAGTAAAAATTGGGGGTTTTCGTTCGTTATCTGTAAAATTACCAATCAATGTGTCCAGAAATTGATTTAGTTTAAGCTTTATGTGATTCCCTAACCTTAAATACCTAATTCATCAAGATTAGGCAATTTTTTATATGTTAAATTCGTGATTAAAATTCGCAATTTTTTGAAAATTGCGCCAAAAAAAACAAATTAAATGTTTTTTTAATTACTTTTTTTTGTTTATTCTATTTTAATGAATTTTAAACATTTCATCTTTAATAATTAAAAATTCATTTTTAATATTTTAAAATCCTTTACATAATTGAGTCAACAGTCAAAACTGATTCTATTACTAATAAAATCAATATAAACTATGAATGAAAATTAATTTTGAAAACGAAATTAAAAAATCAATAAACAGCAAATCGTCTATTAATTAATTGATTAATTAACGCTTATTATTATTAAATTAATTATACGAAAAATAAATAAATTACGCAAAAATAATCATTTATAGAGTTGGCTAACGTCCGAAGTTGCCAGTTCGATGAAACTGTGATCCCTACTGGTTTTACGTCCAATTTAAAAAAAATCTACTCTAATCTACTCTATTCGCAAAAATTTTTCACTTTCCAATGATATGATGAAGACATTTCCGTGATTTGTACTATATTCAAATTTTTCAAACGGCTTGCCAAGTGCAGCTCAATTGTATTCCATTTACATTGCTTAAAAGGTTATTTGCTGTCATAATCAAGTAGGTCCCCATCGAAGTGTAGTCGACGCCTAGCACTCCAGCGGTTTGAGGAGTTGCCGGAGAAAGCTAACCCACACAAAAATGGGAAAAAAAAGAATGATTGAATTATTGGCGAATAAATAATAATTTGATTAGTTAATTATTCTGTTATATGTAGGCTGTTCATTACCCTGAATCTGGCGCCGGCAGAGATACTGCTGCATCTCACTACAATTCTAGTCGTCGGCGGATAAGCCACAAAACTGTACTGGCAATTAAAATTCGTATTGGCGGTGGGAAGATTTACCGAGATGGTCCCGTTCGGTGCAGCTGACGCATAGGCATTCAATGCGTTGTCACAAGCTGTACCCAATTATTATCGATTATTATATAAGAAATTTGAAAATTTATTGCAATAAAAAATGATGAGTCTTAGACCTGTGACGATTGGCGATGGGGGTGGCACAGGACATGCTATGCAACTGGCGCAGGTGGGACAGGTAGGGGGAGCAGCGGTGGTAGCGGTGGTAGTAGTTGGACAAGTTGTTGGGGTAGTAGTTTCAGGACACGTCAGGCAGGTGGGACAGGTGGGACAGGTAGGAGGGGCAGCGGTGGTAGTGGTGGTGGTAGTTGGGCAAGTTGTTGGGGTAGTAGTTGCAGGACATGTCGTGCAGCTGGGGCATGTCGGGCATGTGGCGGGAGCAGCGGTGGTTGTGGTAGTAGTTGTAGGAGTTGTTGTAGTTGTCTCTGCTGTGGTTGTTGTGGAAGTTGTTGGATTTGCAGTGGTTGTTTCAGGGCACGTTGGTGGCGTTGAGGGACAGTCGGGAGCAGCGGGACATAGTGGACACGGGCTGCACGGCGACGTCAACAAATTTGGGAAATATCCAAAGAACGGCCCTAATGGCTGCTGGTATTCTGCATGAATGATCACGGGTGTCGTATAGAAATAACTCACCAAATAGGAATTATCTAAAGGTAATATAGTATATCATTAAAGATTTAATAGAAACTTCAAAGCTAAGAAAAAAAAATCAATTTCAATCTAAAAGAATTTCTTTCTTAGGTGCATGAAATGGGTCATTCCACACGGGGAAAAAATGTTAAATTAATTCTATCAAGTTGGTTTCTTAAATTATTATTTAATTTTTTTGTTACTGAAAATTTAAATGATTGAAAGTTGTTTGAAATTGTTTGGCTCAGCCTAATAACCGTTGCTGGGAATTCCATTGTAGTATGACTGGAACGGTGAGAAAGAAGAAGTTGCTTTGGAGATCCTGGCAGTGCTGGCCAGAGGAAGCAAATAGGCGGCCATGACCTACATAAATTCAACAAATGAATGATCCAAATTTTGTTGATTTAAAAAGAAATGTAATTTTTAAAAATCTAGACAATAAAAAATGGGCTAATAATATAATTAACAGAAATGATTAAATTTTAAAAAAATCGATATGTCATTAATATTATACCTGCAGTGCGCAGATGGTGGAAAGGCGGTTCTTCATGGCCAATGTGTCGGTCTAAAAAAAGAATGCGTTGCGAGTGAACAAGCGTGACTGGACAACAACACGCTCGCACAAAGTGCAACGCGCCTCAATGCTGGTGGGGCGATTTCAAAAGAATGGTAAATATTTCATCTCATGCATTAGGCATTATATATATATAGTCTGGTTGATAGCCAAAGGCAATAGTTAATATGTCTGGGCTATCGCTCACAGCATAGTCGACCATCGCGGTGGAAATCGACATCGGACGAAAGTAAATTTCATCGGTTCTTATTCCATTTGAATTTTCAATTAATTAATTTTCATGTTAATGCATTACTTCTAGTATACCTTGCGTTACTTCTAGTATACCTTGCTAGTAAATTGCTGCTCCCGTAATTTAGATTAAAAGTTGAGGAAACAAAAAGAATTAACTGAGTTCAATTACGTAATTCTTTTTGTATTCATGTTAAGCCCACCAAAATTATTTTGTTTCATAAGAGATAAGACCGTCGACCTGTTGTAAAACATAATAAGATCAGGGAAACACTACAGCGTAATTTTAAACAGGTTGAAATTGTTTTAAAAATGACCAAAAACTCGTTTGTAGATTTTATTTGAAAATTCCCTATGATCAACTAACTACAGCAGGCACTCGCAAACGCTAATGTCAATTGACACAGACCTGTTGCCAAGAATTGGAATTGAAAAGATTTCATCAAGATAGTCGTTACGTGTATACTCTTTTTTATTCCCCCCATTAAACAGAACGTTGTTCTCTTTTCTCTTTAATAAGCGCTTTAACACAAAAATTCTTTCACACAATGGCACGCATGATCTGCTGTAGAGCTCTCACGAACCTTGATAACGAAACAATCTTATTTCCTGGCAGCCGCCAGATGCCAATGACCAGCAGGGACATATTTCAACGTTTGCAGCTAGCCCCTTTTCCAGCATTGCTTTATAACCTTCATCATCCGTAACATTCAAATGCGATCAAACAGGTTTTTCTCGCTTAATTATCGTCTATTTCTCAACCGAATTCCTTTTCCAAAATTCCTATCGACAAGTTTTTGAGTTTTTTTTTTTTTTCAAATTTCTTAGCGCTTCATCTTTGATTAAATCTCAATCACGAAATAATTTAAAAGGTCGAATTTAAAAAAAAAGAACGAAGTATTTTCGCGGGAACGGTTGTTACCTATATACACTTTTCTGTTTTGGGTGGTTTAATTCGAAATGACATAAGCAGTGAATGACTTATACCATTCTGATTTGTTCGATTATTCGGGTGGAGATCTCAACCGGGGCGTTGCTGTCGAAATCATTCAGACTATTATTGGACGTTACGTATCGATTTGCTCTTTTTTGGTGTTTATTTCGAACAAGAATAAAATGACTCACTTATTTTTGGGGAAATAAGACTTGAGCATTACATCTAGTTTATTCCCTAATGTCAATATTCCCTCAGGCTATCAGCCAGTAGCTATATACGGAAGGGCAAATCAAAAAGCGACGAACCTGAATCTCGTATATCTTGTTATACTCCACCAAACGTTACAAACGAAACGATTCTATTTAAATCTACACATATCCAGACGTGCTGTGAAAACAACAGGTCAGTTCCAGCTCTTGTCCGTTACTCTTTAACGGCCAACTTTGTTGCGCGTACTCGCTGCTTTTTTAATATTATATATCTATTTGAAACCAACGATTAATAGACTCTTGATCGACGAAGGCAGCTGCTGTAATATCGTGTATGTCTGGCCGGGAAAAAGTCTATAGTTTATTTCGTCTTTTCCACGTCGTCGTGTAGAAACTCGAAAGCCCAGGTGAATTGTCGAGAAAACACCACGGACGACTCGGAGAGATTTTATTGGCTATTATTCTTGTAGGGCTACTATTAGATACTTTCCTTGTGTGTGTGTGGCGGCCAAGAATAACGTCGTTTCTTTTCTTCCTGTTATTTGTCTCGTCCGGATTTACACGACCGACTTTTTTTCCCACTTTTCCTTCGGTTGATATTTAGCCAAAATCTAATTTCAAATTCAACTGTTTTTTTTCTGATTTTGCACCAGATTAATTTTTGTTGCAAATTAATTAAATTAAATTAATCTAGACGTGTTTCATTCCACGAAAAATCAATTTGGGAATTTCAATCTAATTTTTAAAATTTCTTAATTTAAAAAATTGTTGAAATTCCTCAAGAAATTGCCATCGATTTGCTGAATATTTGCGCGAGTTGTCAAACTAAATTAATAAGAGCTTATTTTATTGACTCACAGATGGCGCTGACGGAGTGAGTCGGCCAACCAACGTCCATTGGTCGTCCCCCCGAAAATCGTAATTTTTGTGTGTCTGTGTGTTGGTGGTGGTGTAGTGACAAACTCCCCCCCTACCGACGTCTGCCAGCAGCAGAAGGGCCCAACTTGACTTCTGGTTTTTAGAAAAGAAAAAAGAAAAAAAAAAGAAATAAAAATAATCTCCCGAGAGAGAGAGAGAGACAATTTCACGCCGGAACTTGTTCTCAGTTCGGTAGGAGGTGTGAAGTGATATGGCGGCTCACGGGACGAACGGACGGGCTCCCAAAAGACCCAGGACTGATCAGCAGCAGGATAATGCCCAGCGTGTAAGTTTGTGAGTGTGGTTGATTGCCTGCCTGCCCCCCTCCTTCTTCCTATAGACGACACAGACGAAAGTTTGGGGCTCGATAAGCTGCTGCTGCTGCTCTGCTGCTGCTGCTGCTGCCCACCACGAAAAAGTTTGAAATCGATCAGTTGTGACAAGTCGGCGAAACCTCGCATGACAGGCCGGGATTAGCACACGACTGACGTCCAACTAGCAGCTGTGCGGTCCATCCAGAAATGTTGCCCCATGTAACAATCCAGCTGCCCATTTCTGTCTCTCTCTTGTCTAATGTGTGCTGAGCTTTGACAAGGATTCAGCTCATGTGCTTATATTTCTAATTTTTGTTTCTGTTTCTTTTCTCTCTCTTGTTGAGCCACAGAACTGGTATGGTGGAGAGCGTGGAGGTGGCTGGGAGTTCAAGGAGGAGGACGGAGGATTCAAAAAGAAGTAAGAGCCAGTTGCTGTTTTCCATATCTGTCGTAATGTATAACTTTGAGCCACTCAGCTTGTCACCACAACCATCGACACAACCAGCACCATTACCACCACCACCGTCAGAAAGCATTTTTCCTCTCTCTGTATACATTGACACTTTCTTTTATTCGCAAAACATGGATCATTGCATTAACGGCCAGGAAGAATGAGCTTTGGCATTCTTGTGGGGGACACGCAGAAAACATTTGATTGTTTCGTCAGACATGTCACACTTGATTACGGTGTTGCAACTTGTTCTATACAATAGGGACTTTCCCGAGAACCACATCTTGCTGTTCACCATCGTGAACCCGGTCTACCCAATCACAGTGGTAAGTTGACCATCACATGTAACAAAACAAAAAACCCAAACAACAAACACAAATGTTAAAACGATAGCCAAAAAAGACTCCCCACCAACCAAACACTGTCCACTATATTCCATCTCTGCCAGAGAGAATCTAATTTCTTCAATCTAATTTAAAAATCATATACCTGTTGAGCAGAGAAATAAGTCATACTATATATATAACACGGGCCAGTGTGTTGACAGACATGAAACATGCCGACACAAATGTTATTCTTTTTTGACGAAACACGCCAATCTAAAAACAAAACTAGAAAGAAAAACCTTCGTCTACTGTCTTATATATTTTTTGTTTCCGTCTTGTCTTTCTCTTTCTCTACTAGGATGTGCTGCACACCATCACCCAGGCCTTTGGAGAAGTCCTACGCATCGTCATCTTCAAGAAACACGGCGTCCAAGCCATGGTCGAATATCCTTTTCAATCCGGAATTAATTTTTTTAGATTTTTTAATTTTTTTTAAGTTTGGAAAATGTCCTTAACTCGACTAATGAATTTGCACGTTTGCCAATGTGGATATGGCAAGGGCTGCCAAAGAAGGTCTAGATGGAGCTGACATTTATTCCGGCTGCTGCACCTTGAAAATCGAATACGCTAAGGTTAGAATTTCCACTTGCATTTTAAAATTTATTTTTTTTTTTTTTTTTGTTCTTCCTGCTAGATCCTGTGAAAGATATTCGCTTAGATATCAGGTCGTCACTCATCCACTGTCGACTATTTTTTTCCATCTTTGCTGGCCGGCAGCCAGCAAAGCATTATCGTCTCTACCTCTCCCCTCTCTCTGAAAAATTCTTTGGCGTTTATTTTTCCTTTTTTAAACTTTTCTTCTTATTATTTTCTACCCGGGCCACCTTATTGAAATGTTGACATTCTTCGTCTCTCTCTCTCTGTGCAATGGGTGTGGAGGGAGGATTGAGCGGGAGAGCATCACGAAAATGCTATGGAGACGGGCTATTTTTAGCTTATACCTGACCCCATTTACATCCGTCTCTGTCGTCTAAACTTCTTTCTTTTTTCTCTCCCCCTCACGTTATCTTGGTCGCTTCCGTCTCTCAGTCCCAGTTCACGAAACCTCCGCCGCACGTTTAGCGGATGGCGTGGATGTTTTTGAAAAAAAAAATTTAATTTTTGGAATTTTTAATATTTTTTGTTGTCTGTTTCATTAATTTTTTTCTATTTTTGGAAATTAGCCAACCAGGTTGAATGTCCACAAAAACGATTCAGAGACGTGGGATTACACGACACCTACACCGGGAGCAGGTATTTTTTTTTTTTTCAAAATGTCCGCCCACTAAAATGGTTGCCCAGTCATTTTGATTTATTTATTTATTTGGGTTTGGGTGGGAAGGTGCCACCCGATGATGATGTTTATTTATTTAGTAACGTTCTAATTACATTCGTGATGTTGCAGATTCACAAAGACAGAGGCCAGCACCGTTATTACCGGAACCTGCTGGCGGACCTCAGGGATTCCGTAAGAATGTTTTAAATCATTTAAATCCAAATAAATTCAGGGGCGTTTATTATTGATATTAATGTTAATAGGGGGATCACCCGAGTATGGACGGACGGCGGAACGACACGAGAACGGATTCGGTGTCCGGCAGGGGCGTGACGGCGCCACGCCGAGGTTCGACTACGAGGAAAGTGCCGGCGGGGCTGGCGGGCGGTTCGGTGGTGAGCCGTCACGGTCCATTGGAGGCGGCAGAGCTCCCGGCCAGAGGTTTGGCGGTCAACCCGGCGGTCCGCCCGTCCAGAGCCGGGGCTCGCGGGGTGTCGTGGACGCCACTGACGGCCCCCAAGAAGGCGCCGTCCTCATGGTCTACGGTCTCAACATGGAGAAGATGAACGCCGACCGGCTCTTTAATCTCCTCTGTCTCTACGGAAACGTCTTTAAAGTAAATTTTAAATTTAAATGGATTCTTTGTAAATATCAAATTTGATTCATTTTTGACCAAAATTTTGTAGATAAAATTTCTCAAAACCAAAGAAGGCTCGGCTATGGTTCAGATGGGCGATGCCCCTTCGGTCGACCGGGCCATTTTTTACCTCAACGGCCTGGATTTCTTCAACACGAAAATGAACGTCAAGTATGAAGTCATCCATTTATTTCTTTATTTAATCGATGACTTTGAGTTTATTTATTTATTTTTTGGGGGGTTTATTTGCAGTTATTCCAAACAGGCCTTTTTGGCGGACGTGTCGATGCCGTACGACCTGCCGGACGGGACGCCTTCCTTCAAGAGTTTCGTCAACAGCAAGAACAATCGCTTCCTCAACTCTGACATGGCCTCGAAAAATCGACTGCAGCCGCCTTGCAAAGTCCTCCACTTCTACAACACTCCGCCCGGCCTCACCGAGGAGGACCTGCGCAAAGTTTTCGAAGAGAACGGAACGGCTTTCCCCGCCGATATCCGGCTCCTGCAGAACAAGAGTACGATCATAAATTTATTCGTTGCTTGTTCGTTTTTATTAATTTTGTTTTTTAATTATTTTTTGACAGGTGAAAAAAGTTCGTCCGGCCATTTGGAGTTTAGCACGCTCCAGGAGGCCGTCGAAGCCCTCGTCATCTGCAACCACATTCCCCTTTCCGGCGCCAGTACGTAATTAATTTAAATTATATTCTTTTAATCTATTTTAATGAAATGGTTTGTTCGTTTTAGATGTCAAATGGCCCTATACGACTAAATTGTGTTTTTCGACCCCACGGCCTGGCCAAGCCGAGCAGACGCAGTGATGATGACCACACATGTACACACAAGTTTATCAAACCAAACCAGGAGCTTGACCAAAATGATTTTTCGTCAGATGATTCAGAAAACTTAACCAGAAAAAAAAAAGTTGAATTTTTTTTTTCCTTTTGTTCGAGAGATAAAAACAAATTTAGGAAGAATGTTGATAGGAGCCCACAGCTGAAGTTCATTTCAAGAGAGACGGAGAAGAAGACAACACAATTGACGAGGCATTTTGTTATAACATGTAAAACACATACACGAGTCGCGCAGAGAGAGAGTGAAGCACTACCTCCAAAAATTCAGAATGATTCAAGTCAAACACACAGATTTAATTTTTTTTTCTAATTTCTCCCCCATTTTTTCGTGTTCTTAATTTGTTTTTTTCTTTTGGGTTACATTTCCCCCTTTTTTTCGCATGCCATATCTCGGTGTAATATTTCTTTCATTTTTTTTTTCTGAAATTGTTGACAGACTTTGGGTAAAAACGTTGACTGTTGAAAAACGAGAAAATTAAGTACACGCGTGTTTTTTTTCGTGTTTTTCTTTCGAAAAAATATTTTTCGCAACTACGCCCATTTACTCAGCTGGCTAAAAAGGGGAGTATCAATATTGACTAAGACGGGCAATTTTTTTTTATTTATTTTTTTGAGACTTTGGTATCCCCTCCTGATTGTTTGTTGATGGCTGGAAAAAAAAGCCTCGAGTCTTAACTACTCGTTTTTGTGTGCCCACCTTTCACTTGGACATTTTTCAGAAGTTGTTACCGTGAATGATGGTCCGCTCTCTTTCCTGTTTGTTATGTATTTTAGCCGGCCACCCTCCCACAAGGAATGTCTTTTGACAGGGTCGTAAAACACACGCGGGGGGCATAGAATGAGAGACAAACGACAAAAGAAGAACCAACGCCCGTCTTAACTTTTTATTTATTCCCATTTTTTTCTTTATTTTATTTTTTTGGCCCGGCTTGGACAGAAATAGTTTTTTGCAGGTTGAAAAGGCCCGACGGATCCGGTGGCTGCACACCACCACCACCACTCATCATCCTGGTGACTCAGACGGACACCATCGGTTGCCAATTATCTCCGGCCCGGTCGGATCAAAAAGAATTTTCAACCCACAAATGGATGGCCGCAGTCCAGCTCTATCATTACGCCCCAGCCAGTTCGATAACAGTTGACCAGCAATTTCACAAGTTTTTGAGGCTTTTTGAAACTTTTGGGTGGCGTGTTCCAGCGGGTTTTTTTTTCTTTACAAACGGGCCAATGAGGCCGTCCAGCACATTGTGTGTAGAGACTTTTGGGAGAGACCTGCGTGACAATAACAAGGCAGACGGGCCAGCGCATCAACCCGACCTACTTTTGATTCGATTTTTCTTAGCTAGACCTGGGGACGGCCAAACTTTTCGGGTTGGGAAGGAAAAATTCAAGGCTGCCCGTCTTTTATTGGCGGAATTTAAATTTAAATTGACCGTGTCGAAACCGGACAGGAAAAAGAAGAGGTGATCCGTTGGCCATCGACAAGATATAGTACAGTTTGGCCGGCACGCAAGTTGTAGGTAATCGATGCTGGAAAAATCGATAGATGGCATTCGAAAATGCCGGGCCAAGTCGAGCAGACGACGGACTTATGGCGGTAAATTCAAATAACTAAAAATTCCGGTTCCAGATGGAAAACATTTTGGTTTATTTTTAGGAGAATAAATAACAATTTTTAAAAAATATTTTGCTGGGCCAAAAAATAAAAAATATTATTTTTATCAGTATCTCGGATCGGGGTTGTTGGTGACCAGCACGTGAGGCAGTCCGTCCTCGTTGGAACTGTCGAGATTGTTAATCTTCCACCTGTTGTAGTGACCTGCCCACCAATATGAGCACAACATCAATCGGCCGGCCCTCAGCCAAAAATATATTTATTTTAAAAAAAATATTTGATTTACCGGACGTTTTGACGAGGATGATGCCCCAGCCGAGTGCCCAGCACCAGCCGACTAAACAAAAGAGGACGGTGAAAGCTTGGAAGATGCCAATCGTCAAGTTGATGATGAAGGCCAGCAACCTGTGCTCGGTCGTCACCCGGGCCGAGAACCTCGGAGCCCCCAGACACAAGCCCAGCAACCCGCTGAGAATCGTTCCTTTTTCATTCAGCCGGCCAAAGATATTACCTTTCACGGAATTGATTTTCAAAAAATGTCATCATCATTTCACCTGTTCCAGGAAGAAGTCCGTTCAGTATTAAGCAAATCCACGCCAGACCTTGGGGAAGGACGGGCAGAGCTCCTCTGGCCAGCGAAGTCCTTTCCACCAGAGCAACTGGTATTCGCTCGAGTCTCTTAATTTTGAAAATTAAATATTTCAATCAGCCAAACGAAATAAAATAAAAAAAGAGAAAAGGTCCAGCCAATATGGTCGGGCAAACTTGATATATTTAATTAGCTGGAGGCGATGTATTGCTTAATCATCTGACGCTTGTATTTTATTTTATTTGGTTGTTTTTTCATCATCACGTCCCATTTGGGAAAGCCCAAAAGCTGCTGCTGTTCCAGCTCTTTTAATATAACCTTGAAGGGACTCTTACAAGATGTTGAGAGAGCCTTGGCCGGCCAGTCCATTCCCCCCACCCTCTTATGACTCTCTGTGCCCATTTTTAGAAAGTGCTGGTGGTGCCGGCCAGCTGATGTTGTGTACGGTTGCCCATTATCGATTTTTCTTTCTTTTTTTACCACCGCTGCAATGTAAATGTGTGACGTCAGCTGGCCAGCTCACAAAAATCCATCGCTGATGAAGTTGCTGTCCTAAATTTATTTTTTGCCCAGTCATTTTTTGGTATACCCAGGATTTCCGGCGGGTGAGTTGCTCACGTTGAGACAGGAGGAGCCGGGCGGATTTCTTCAAGACGGGCCGAGGTGAACGGACCTTGGCCGTCGGCGGTTGAATCAGCGAAATTTCGATGACGGGATCTTCCTCGTTGAATTCGTCCGTCTCTTCGCGTTCCGGCGAGCCCAGCATAATGACGTGATTGCCCGTCTCGTCTGAGATGGCCGGACCGGCACCACCGCCCGCCTCGCTGCTGTTATTGCCCGTCGGGACAAATAATTTATTCTTATTCACTTTCGATGATGACGTTGCTGTCGAACTGCTGGACGCGACCGTTGCGTCTGCCCGTCTGCCCGCCGGTTTTCGACCAGTTTGTGTTGTCCGGTAAAGACGATCGCCGCTCGTTAGCCGATCGAAAACGCTGGCACCGCCCGGCGGGGCCGTCTGTACCTGCTCGTTGTTGCTGCTGGCCGCCGATTTGCTCTGCTGGCCACCACTTTTAATCACCGGAATTTTGCCACTCGTTTTGCCCGTGACTGATTTGCCCGTTTTGCCCGTCTCCGGTTTATTAGTCACTTCATCTTTTTTGTTGGACTTTTTACTGTCGCCGTAGGCCAGCCGGTTGAAGACGCTGTTGGGTTTGGCCGTCTCTTTGGCGGACGTCGTCGACGACGTCGCATCATCGCCCGTCTCCAAGTCCGTCACTTTGAGCGGCTCGTCCTTGCGGACCATTTTTGGCTCGCCCGGCACTCACATCAGACACAAAAAACACTTTTGAAATGAAATCAGATGACTGGGCACACACACAACACAGACCAGCCGGACGTTCACCCTCTTGTGACGGGTGTAAACGCAATGCCGGACAGGTATATATCAAGTGTCAACCCCAGGGTTGGTGGCTGCTGGCCTTGGCGGCTGCGCAAAAGCCGCCAGCAGTCTGCCCGGCATCAAGACGGCCCTTATATCATTTGACAATCAAGAAAAAAAAGTATAATCCGACCACCTTGTCTAAATAAAGGGGCCGTTTTATATAATCTATTCCATATACGGGCACACAGCTGTATATACATTTATAATATATGCCGGCCCAACACCAAACTCAAATCGATAGTGATGCGTCTAACGAACCCCCCCAAAAATACAAATAAAATTTATAAAAAAAGTTATAGAATGATTTCCGGGCTCATATATAAAATGCAAGTTTCCGTCTCGTAGGGTCTCGCGTGTTGTGGCCCGTCTCCGAGACACGTATATGTATAACTTCTCTTGTTATACTTATATAGACCAGCAGGGGGGCTGGCCAGGAGAGTGATGACTGGATAGCGTGAAACGCAAACCCACGGCGTGGTGGTGGTGCTGGCCCTTATTTATTTTTTGGTTTCTTTTTTTAAAAAGCTGGACCAATCGATATATAGGACTTAAATATATGTGCGTGTCTTCCTTTTATTTTATTTCTTTATTTTCTTTCTTTAGACGGGCCGGGCCGTCCTTTATTTTATTTTTTTGTGGGGAAATGTGTCAAGAATATAATAGACGGTGGATTTCTCTCCGGATGCCTACAGGTATTACTACATCATACTGTTCGACGTAATCTGATGCATCCGGTATTGTGTACACATTTATTTATTTTATTTATAAATGGATATTCCCATTTTTCCCGTCGATTTATTTCTATTTTATAAATTGACATTTCGGATTCTCCTATTTTTTCATCCGGTCCGTCTGTTTTTTTGTTGATGAATGAGACGAGAAATTTCACTCTGGCCCGCAAGATTCCCATGGCCTGCCGCAACTGTCCAGCAGCAGCCAAGAAAAGAGAAAAAAGCCAATCCGGAATTGTTTACGACGTTTGGAAAAATAAAAATAAATAAAAAAGAGATTTTTCCAAGTTGTTTTCTTTCTGCTTTTCTTTTCCATTTCCATCACACATCTTCTTTCTCTCAATTGACAACAGCTGGGCCAAATATACTATACTATACACCACCCACTGATCCACACCCACCGGATCTCTATTTAGCCGCCCGTGCTGTGCTGTGCTGTTTCACTGGGATGATGAGGCAATCGAATGAAAACCAAAAAGGTAAAGCACAAAAAGAAAATGAAAATGTTATTCTAGCCGGATTAGAAAGCCCCCGCCCGTTTTATTTTCATTTCTTTGGTATTTTTGTGCTGGAAAAACCCCCCGTCGAAAAAGTCTTGAAATGAATTCCAGACGCGTAAATGGTTTTATCTATTGCTGGTGTGTGATGGCCGGCCCTGCCGGATGTAGTCGACACAGATGGCCGGACTTTCCATCAGAGGGCCAAGGTCGTTTCTTTGGAAATAGGCCGCCATATTGGGGGTATACATACGGATGCTAATTGATAACATCAGAAAAAAACATTGAAATGTAGCTTATCTTTAATTACATTAGACACGCCCTTGTTGAGTTTCGCGTACCCTGTGGGGGTTCAACAAACTGGAACGATTATTTCTCTCCGATTGAGCTGCTGGGCTGCTGTTTTCACTCTGAGAAAGAATCGTTCAGTCGTCATAACTTTCCCTTGCTGGACAATGCTGGGCAAAAGCCGGGCAAAAACCGGGCAAAAGCTGGGCAAGAAATAAATATCCAATGCTGTGGTCAGCCATCGATATATTTATTTGTTTCTAATTGAAATTGAAAGAAAGTTGAAATTGTTTCATTGATATACACTGGCGGCCGATTTGGACTTTCTCCGTCCGCTTTCGGCTCATCCGCCGCTGGCCCATCCCGACTGGGCCTTATTAACACGCAGGAATTCCGATCCTCTCCGCCGCGAGTGATGATGACGCAATTGAGGTTAGCACATAGCTTATAGGGGTGGTGGATGGAAAAGGGCCTACATTGAAGAAATGTAAGAAAAATAGAAATCCATTCGACACGCAGCACTAATACAGGTGTGTGTTATCAAGGAGAAAAAGGGGCGGAGTTTGAGGAAGACGGGCCAGCCCCCCACCTTTTGGGTCTGTCTGCTGGGGTATACACAGTGGTGGGTGAAAAGAATTTGACTTCAGTCCATCGAGAGCTGTCCAACCAGACGCTCCTATATCTTTTTCTCTGTGGTGTTTGAATTTTTTGGCTGGCCCGTTTTCTCTTTTTTTGGTTGCCCAGTTGTGTGTGTGGGTTTTCTTATATTTGTTGAGTTTTGACATCGCACCTTGCGCAAAAAAGACACTTTGGGTGTTCGCCCCCCTTCTCCCACCAGTGTTGAGTCATCCAGCGGATTTGCGTCCATTTCGTTCCAGGTAAAAATGAGAAAAACAAAAATGAAATTTTTATTTTTATTTTCTTGTGCTGGGTGAGTTTAATGGCCGACTAAGAGACTAAAACACTAACCTGTAATATATACGCAGCAGCAGCAACAGCACGTACTTATTACTTAGACTTGTGTAACGTGTGTTTCTTGTTCCGTCACGCCCGGCTCAACGGACAAAGAAAAGAAAAAAGAAAATGTAGGTTGAAGAAGACGGGCGTGGATCCAGCCACAGCGACGAGAAGAACCAAGTTCTTTCACAAGAGTTTTGGGTGTCGGTGTAAACGGATATCCTGGTCACGTCATTTTCTCGACATTTTCTCTTCTGTTGTTTTTTTTTCAGCCGCTTTTGCCCGTTTTTTTTTTTAAACGGACAAGAAATTTTATTTATTTGTCAATTTTTGTTTTGAAAATCATTCAGGTCGGACGAATCGCATTTGTATTGAAGAGAAAAGAGAGGATGCAGCAATCGATCGTTTTGCTGCTACTCGTCCTGGCCGGCTTGGCTTCGGCCAGCCTCAATTCCACATTCACAGGTGAATATATTCTTATTGTATTATTCAGATATACCTGCAATCGACCTCGTTTATTATCAACACACGACGGAAAAAACTAAACCCCACCACCCCCAAAAAGTGAATCAAATTCCTATTCGTTCAATCGCGACAAGTTGTTTTTTTTTTTTTTTTTTTTTTTTATCTTTGGCCCGTCTCAATTTCTCTGTGCTGGAAATAAAAATAAAAATAAGAAAAAAAGGTTCAGTGCGCTGAATCCGGGTCAAGACGAGGGAGGCGGACGAGAAGAAGAGAAAAAAGGAAAAGAAGAAGAAGAAGAGGGGCCGGCATGACCTACTTGCATCAAAATCCCCCACCACCAACACAACAAAATAAAAATCTTCCTGGGCAAAATCTTACTCCCCCCTTCTTCCTCTTGTCCAGCGGGGGCTCCACGGAATTTTTTCATTGCGCCCGGCTCCGCCCCGTTGACATGAATACCACAAAAAAATATATTAGAAGCTGAACTGCTGATGGCCAGCCAAACATCTTTTCACTTTTGTCTTTGTTTCCTATCTCTTTTTTTGTGAGCTGCTGGGCCACTGGTTGGGCACATGTGTGCACATGTCTTCCGGTTCACTCTTTCTACCATTTAAAGAAGAATAAGGTCATGACGTACTTACCTACGTGTAGATATACCGTAAAGAGTTCAAAGAGCGTGCCCGTCTTTCCAATTTCCAAGGGCCGTTTCGTACCCCGTTAACAACCGCAAGACACCGTTGGCATTTGATTTTATTTCAATCTAATCACGTGATTTTTATTTCATTTCATTTTTTTTTGCTTGTCGTATAACAGCCGGGCTGAAAGGGACGGGCAGATGTCCGAGTAAAATCCGAGACCCTGACCGATGCCCGCCTGACACGTCCGTCGAAGGTAAACGGACGGACGAGTGTTCCAGCGACGACGACTGCCACGGCCAATCGAAATGCTGCACCGACGGATGCCGACGCCTTTGCGTCATGCCGCTACTCACCTGTGAGTTTGAATTTAATTTAATTTCAAATTTTCAACCTGAATTTATTTCATTTCCGTCTTGATTTGTTATTTTAAATAACTGGAACGAACTCGGTGTGATGTGGGAGAGTTCACGCGAGTGGCGGTTAAATCTTTGAAAATAAAAAAAAGGGCCAGCAGGAGCCGGGCCAGCACAGCTCGGCAACTTTCTCTCATGAATTTTTGTATTACAAGAAAATATTTTTATTTTCTCTCTCTGCCATCAATTTTTGTGGGTTGAACATTTTCACCACCGCTGGGCAACACGACGGCCATCACCACTCCCCTCTCTTTTTTAAAACTGCCCGCCAGCGTCTATACGCAGAGCCAGAAAGAAAAAAAACAGTTTTAGTTTTTATTTTTTTCCAGCTGGAGGAGAAGATGTGGGCCAGCCAAAAAATCGAGAAAGAAAGAAAAGGCATCGCCCTACTTTCTCCTGTTTAAAAGCGGCACACGTGCGGGTTGGCACAGCGCAGCTCCTGGGCTGCTGCTGGGCTGCTGGCCATCATCATTATTACAACTTTCACGTTTTTGATTTTTTTGCCACCATTTAACCGGGCGAGAGAAAGAAAAGAAAAGATTCATTTCACCTGATGAGTTTGTACATAGAAAAATATGTCCTACCGTTATTAAGGCCGTCCCTTTTTCTCCCGTTAGACGGCCCGGGCCGAATGGGAATAAAAACAAGAAAAAGGTTAGACGCCATTGCGTGATGCGGAAGTCACATTGCGTCAGAATAAGAAGACGTCATCCGGCCGGCCCTTTATAAGTCGATCCCGTTCCGTGGGAAAAAAATAAAAATTCGTCCGTTTCATTCATTGATTCCAGCAGCACATGTCAATGTATAGTTATGGGAAATTTAATTTTTGATTTATTCGCCCAGCTTGCGAGAGGCAGCGAGTGGAGACGGTGAAACGGGCCAGAGCCCTGCAGATGACGGACAACGACATCAGTTTGCCCAGCTGCGACCCCATCGGCGACTACGAGCCGGTCCAGTGCGACCCGCTGACGGGCAACTGCTTCTGCGTCGACGAGTCCGGCTTCGAGCTGGCCGGCACCCGCGCCCGCTCACTCCAACTCGTCAACTGTACCAGTAAGTTTTATTGCTGGACATTCAAAATTCCCGCCCGTCTATAATGTCAAATTCAAATAATTTGCCTGTTAGATCCTAAACCTTGTGCTGGACTTTTATGCCGGATGCTGTGCCCGTACGAGTTCGAGCTGGACGTCGAGGGCTGCCCGTTGTGCCAGTGCCGCGACCCGTGCCGAGGCATCAAGTGTCCAGGCTCTCAGACGTGCCAACTAGAGGAAATGCCGTGCGCCAAGGAGCCGTGCCCGCCCGTGCCCACCTGTAAGTCACCACCCGCCCGTCTCCGCCATCTTGTCTCTTCTGTCCGCTCCATGGCCCAGCAGCGACGGTTCCCATTCTTATTCACGGCCCAATAATTCCCAGGCTAATGGGCAGCACCTTGCCCGTCTCTTATCTTATTGACGCAATATTTACCGTAATCGATTAGCCATTCAACTTTAATTTAACCCAATACACAATGACGTCATTTTGCCCAGTCATACCGTAAATGGGGGGAAATTCGTCCAGCAAACAAAATAATTGGCCCAGTTTTATTTTAAAATGTAAATGAATAGACAAAATTGTGATATAATTTATTTATGCTGGACAAATCAACAGGTAAGCAAGCGAGAAGTGCCGAGGATTTGTGCCCGGCCGGTGTGCCACTGACGATGCCCAGCGGCGATCGACCCTTCCTCTGCGGCTTGCAAGTCGGTCAGCCGCAGTGCCCGCAGCTCTTCGATTGTATCGTCCAGCCAGGTATGTCCTGTCCACTTTGTAAAAAAATTCCCATTTTTGGCCGGGCAGAAACAGAAAAAAAATAAAAAGAAGAGGAAAGCCACAACCGGGCCAGCCCAGCACAGCAAGAAAGAGAAAACTGGGTCATGACCTCATAAAATTAAAATAAAAATTTCCTGCCCGTCTCATCAGGTGCCGATTACGGAGTTTGCTGTATGGCCGCCGATCGAATCACCAAGCCGGGCAGCTGCCCAGCTTTGGACGGACAAGCCAACTCGACCGATTGCGGAGTGCCTTGCTCCAACGACATGGAATGCCAAGGGGCGGACAAGTGTTGTCCCAGTCTCGGTGGCTGCCCGGCTGGTACTGGCCAGCACTGCGTCCCGCCCTTCAACTTCTCCCTGTGCCTCCAGCAGCAGCAGATTGCCCAGCTGCTCAGTTTGACGGAGAGAGAAGGCAAAGGCTACGTGCCCCAGTGCGATGAAGACGGCCAGAAATTCGCCGCCCGTCAGTGCAGCCGCAACGGACTCGTCTGCTGGTGCGTCGATCCCGAGCTGGGCACCAAAGTCAAAGGATCAATGGGATCAGCCCAGGACGTCGTCTGCGACGGAGTCTGTAAGTTATTGCCCGGCAATATATTTCCCGCCGGAAATTTCAAATTTTTAATTTTATTGTTCCAGCCAATGCCATGGCCCGGTCGTCCAGGTGCAGTTCGCCCGTCTGCGGCTCGACTTGCGACTACGGATTCAAGTCAGACGGCCAAGGATGCGCCACCTGTGAATGTGACAACCCCTGCGAGCAGCTGGCCTGCCCGGCAGGTGAGCAATGCCTCATGAAACGCGATCCGTCCTGCCCGGCTAGCGCTAAAAGGTGCCCGATGAGCCCGCAGTGCCGGCCCACTTTCGTCCCACCCTGCGCCTTTGGCCGGCACCTGAGCAACGAGGCGACCGACGAGGCCGTCAGCTGTACCGTCGGCTCCAAATTCACCTGCCCGTCCGGCTTCCACTGCACCTACAGCCTGCCCAACAACGCCTCATTCTGCTGCCCGACAGCTCCGGCCGCTCCGCCCGGCTCTATTAAACAAATTCCGGCGGAAGAGGACGGCCGTCTCCCGTCCATCTGCGAAATGATGAAGGAAATTGCCGACGGGCGCAAACCGGCCGAGCCCGGCTACAATTTGATTTTGAAAAACCCGCGCTGCACCCCGCAGGTAAATTAATTAAAATTTAACCCTTTTTCGGCCGTAGGAACTTCCG
Source organism: Daphnia pulex (assembly GCF_021134715.1). Classification (NCBI taxonomy): domain Eukaryota; kingdom Metazoa; phylum Arthropoda; class Branchiopoda; order Diplostraca; family Daphniidae; genus Daphnia; species Daphnia pulex. Next base: position 1,534,527 of record NC_060021.1, on the reverse strand, counting down.
TGGCGAGATCCTCTGGATCTCCCTATTGCCTGTCGGGACAAAGTCCTATAGGGAATCCCCTTTTAACCCTTGTTTACGTGGCGTCTAGAAGTTAGAAACTTTTATTGGCTCACGTCGATAAAGGGTTAATTGAATTAAATGGAAATTGCATTCAATTAAATGTAAATTTTAATTTTTAATTTTAATTTGCCCAGGGCGAATTTGAGGAGGAGCAATGCGACAAGGACGGCCAGTGCTGGTGCGTGGACGAGTTTGGCGTCGAGTTGCCCGGCACTCGGGGTGTGGCCTCGGTCCAGCAGCGGTCGGCCTCGACCTGTTTGAAATTGCGTCACGACACGGAGAGCGAATGCCCGGGGCTGCTGTGCCGGCTGGGCTGCGACTACGGGTTCGCGACGGACAACGCCACCAACTGCCCGTTGTGCGAGTGCCGCAACCCCTGCGACGTCACCAACTGCCCGGACGGCCAGCAATGCCAGCTGGTCGTTTCCCCTTGCCCAGAGACCCCCTTCTGCCCGGCTCTACCATTCTGCACGGCCGTCCAGCAGCTCAACCGAGAAGACACCAACGTCCAGGAAGAAGAAATCGAAGAATGGACGGCCAGCTGCCCGGCTGGCGAGCCGTTCCTCAACCCTGTCGACAATCTGCCCATCCAGTGCAATCCGCGCAGCCGGGCGCTGAGCTGCCCGGCAGGATTTTCCTGCTACAGCGAAAACAACGGGCCGGACGGGAACTGCTGCCCGATCCAGCACGTCATCAAGGCCGGCCAGTGCCCTTATCTGGTGCCCATCTCGGTGGACAGCTGCGACAGCGAGTGCTCGGCCGACGAGGACTGCGACGGCCAGCTCAAGTGCTGCTCCAACGGTTGCGGAACCCAATGCGTCGAGCCGCTCATCAAGACGGCCTGCCAGCACATGCAGATGATCATGAAGTACAAGGCCAGGGAGAACGGACTGCCGGCCAATCGGCTGTTCATCCCACGTTGCCGGCCAGAGGACGGAGCCTTCGAGGCCGTCCAGTGCGATCCAGTCACCCGGGCCTGTTGTTGCGTTTCTGCCGACGGGCGGGAACTGGCCGGCACCCGGGTTCCACCCGGACTCCAACCTCAATGTCACACCCCGAGAAGCTGCCCGGCTCTGAGCGAATGTCCTGAATTGGATTGCTCGGCTCATGGCTATCAGCTGGACACGTCCGGCTGCCCAGTCTGCGCTTGCCGGGACCCTTGTGATGGTGTAGAATGCCGATCGCCTGCCGAAGAGTGTCGAGTGGTCCAGGTCAACTGCATCCGGGCCCCTTGCCCACCTCTGCCCGTCTGCCTGCCCAGGCTGGACAATCCCTGCACTCACGGCCAGCCACTGAGAGACGGCCAGTCCGGCAGCAACACGACCGTCAACTGCGGCCCCATGGGCTCCAGCTGCCCGTCGACCCACAAGTGTCACCTGTCGCCGCTGGGCGAATTTTCCGTCTGCTGCCCCAAGCCCAGGGACGTTTGTTTCCAGGAGAAGTTGCTGGGCTCGTGCAAGGCGTCCGTCCTGCGCTACAGTTTCAACGAGAAGCGCAACCGCTGCGAGGCCTTCCGCTACACGGGCTGTTCCGGCAACATGAACAACTTTGATTCCGAACGGGAGTGCAAGGCCGTCTGCCCGTCCCTGTCCACCTGCGAGGAGCTGAGGGAGAAGAATCTCAAAATGGCCGAGAAGTTCAAGAAAGTCGTTTTCACGCCCAAATGCAACAAGGCCAATGGCGACTGGGAGCCCGTCCAGTGCCTGGAAGAGGTGGGCATCTGCTGGTGTGTCGACAAGGACGGCGAACACATCAAAGGTCCGTCCAGTTGAAAAATATTTTTTATCATTTTTCTGTCCGTCCAATCAATTTTCTGCCCAGTCAAATTTTCTGCCCAGTCAATTTTCTGCCCAGTCAAATTTTCTGCCCAGTCAAATTTTCTGCCCAGTCAATTTTCCGTCCAGTCAAGAGAAAAATGTGAAATTTTAATTTTAAATTTTTGTTGTCCAGGATCTCTGACACGAGGATCGCCCACTTGTGGTGTCCGGCAGGCCCGTCAGCGCTCGATCGACCCACCCATCTGCGACGACCCCAAGGCCGTGGTCCACGTCTGCAACAAGTCGATTTGCGAGAGTAAAATCTGCCTGGCCAACCCCAAGGCCGTCTGCCGGGTCGATCCTTGCGGCGGATGCCGTCACTCCTTTTACGATCAGGCTTCCGGCCGGAAGATGGACTGTGAAGCCGGACTCAGCAAGTGCCAGAGAGAAGTGCAAGTCGTTTTGAATTCCGACACCTGGGCCAGACAGGGCGGGCCGTGGAACGCCCAGCCGCTGGTGGTTTCCACTTCGTCCAGCCCGTCCTACCACTACGACATGAACGGATATTCCGCACCGGAAGAGGACGCCGAAGTCCTGCCGGACGCTCTGCTCTCATCCGTCACCGTCTACAGCAGTCGCCTCAGGCGTCAGCTGGAAGAGAAGGAACAATCGACCGAGACGGCCTTGCTGGACACGATGATGAAGGAAGCTGGACCGTCGGAATTGATTGCGGAAATGCTCAAGGAAGTTAAACTGGAAGAGTTGGACCTGGAAATGGCCACCGAAACTTCCGATGTGGAGGATACGACTCCGCTGGATTCCAGAACCGGAAAGCTGCTGGCCCGGCGTCCGGTGGACGAAGGTTTGCTGGACGAAGTTAAGAACGGATTCCAGAGCCTGGACGACGATCAGACTGTCCAGCAACGACCTGTGCCCGCTCTGCGCGACGCCATCAAACCCGGTTTCTGCCCGCCCGTCCGCTCCCGCACTTTTCTGCGGGTGCTGGCCCAGTTCGCCGGAGGGGCGGCCTGCGCCGACCAGTGCGTCTCTGACGCCGATTGCGCCGGACCGACCCGTTGCTGCCCGGGCGAGTGCGGCTCCACCTGCACCCACCCGGTCCTCCTGCCGACGCCACTCCTGCCCAAACCGGGCGCCTGCCCAGCAGCGGCTCATCCGTTCGGCTGCCCGGAAGACACCAAGGCCGTCATTGAATGCTCTTCCGACTCAGATTGCTCCGGCCGGGCCAAGTGCTGCTCCAACGGATGCAGTTCCACCTGCACCTCCCCCGAAGGTCCGTTTAATTGGAAATTATTTAAAGTTAATCGAATTAAATTTAATCCTATTAAATGGAATTTTTTTTAAATTAACAAAACAGAAAACAGTTCCGGCCCGTTGATGATGTCCATCTCTCCGCCCGTCTGCACCCTGAAAGGTGACTATGCTCGGGAGCAGAGCCAGGGCGAGTTCAGTTGGTGCGTGGACACGACCGGGCAGCCCATCGACGACTCTTTCACCCGCGGATCGGTCCGCTGTTCGCCCAACGGGACCGTCCTGGAGCAACGGGCCCTGGGTCCCATCTGTCCCGACCCGAGCGTCCAGCCAACCGTCTGCCGGGACGAGTGCCTCCACGCCCGATGCCCGTTCCACCCGGACGCCATCTGCGTGGCCGATCCTTGCGACGACTGCAAGGTGGCCTTCATCGACGGCCAGGGCCAGCGGCTCGAGTGCACCGATCGCTGCAGCCAGCCGGCCGAGACGGGCCACTGCCGGGCACTTTTTCCCCGCTACTTTTACAACATTTCGTCCCGATCCTGCGAGGAATTCATTTACGGCGGATGCGAAGGCAACGAAAATAATTTCGAGTCCGTCCAGGAGTGCAGCCAACACTGCGAGAAACCAGGTAGAAAATTCATTTAACTTTAATTCAATTAACTTTAATTCATTTAACTTTAATTCAATTAACTTTAGTTCATTTAACTTTAATTCACAAGTTTTTTTATTTCATAAAAATTTTTGTTTTATTTTTATAGTGAACGTGTGTGAATTGCCCAAGGAGCCGGGCATGTGCCGGGCGAATTTCCCTCGCTGGGCTTACAATCCGGAGACTCAGCTGTGCGAGAAATTCTCGTTCGGCGGATGCGGAGGCAACGCCAACAACTTTCACAGTTACCAGCAGTGCGCCAGCCGCTGCCCGGACTTGGTCCTCTGCCCGCAGCAGTCGCCGATGCTGGGCGAGATCAAGTCGTGCAGCCGTAACGAGGCCTGCGCCGGACAGACGTGCGCCAACCACCCGGAAGCTGCTTGCTCCGTCGATCCCTGCACCTGTCAGGCCGTCTTTGTCGACGCAGACGGACAGGCCGTCAAGTGCCTGGCTCAAGTCGAGCCGGCCGTCCTCCAAGCCGAGCCCCGCCACGCCTTCCACGACGTCCAGCCGGAAGTCAAAGAGTCGACAACAACAACAACAACCACGACAACAACTACTACCACCAGCCCAACAACCACCACAACAACAACGACGGAAGCCCCAACAACAACGACGACAACAACCACAACGACAGTGGGTCCATCTCCTGCCCAGCAGCGCGGTAAATCGCTGGCCCATCCGCACTACACCCGGTGCCAGAAGATGCGGCAGGCGCAACTGAAGAAAGGCGGTGGCGGCCAGAGCGGCGAATTGATTCCGGAATGCGACCACCTGGGCCGGTTCCAGCCTATCCAGTGCCTGCCGGCCAAGTCCAACAACGGCCAAGTCAGCTGCTGGTGCGTCGATGAAGCCGGAAATCAGGTGGCCAACACCACCCAGTTTCTCCGCGGAGAGCAGACCTGCCGTAAGTGTCCAGCAACAACAACCAAATTATGACGAAATTTTTAAAAAAATTTTGTCCGTCCGATCAGGTCTGGTGCCAGTCATGGCCGTGGCGATGACCCTGGGATTCCCGGCCATGGACCACGCCCAGGAGCAAATGGAGAAGGAAGTGCGTCAGCAGGTGGGCGAGATCCTCAACGGCCTGTCGGCCCGCACCATGGAGTCGACCCTCCAGGTCAAATCCCGGCAGGACGGAACGGTCCTGACCTTTACGCTGGTCGGCGACAACAAGATCGACGTCGCCTCCCACCTCGAGGATATGGTACCAACTTTTCTAATTCATTTCAAAATGATTTGATTAATATGATTGGCAATAATCATTTGGGTGACAGGTGAAATCGGGCCACTTGGCGCTGGAAATGGACGGGCACACGATGCCGGCCGACAGCACGTCGTCGAAATTCTACCACAAACTCGACTCGACTCATCTCAGAGTGGCCGCCACTAAAGAGGAGAGCAGCGACCTGCAGGACCGCAGCATGGAAACGCGGGAAATTCTGGCCCAGGCCCTGGACATCGAGGCCCCTTACCTGGCCATTATTGTCGTTTTGTCGGTGCTCGCCAGTATCTTGGTCTGCGGGCTCATCATCGGACTGGTCCTCCATCGCCGCCGCACCACTGGCACCTACCCGAAAGATTCCGGCTCGACGCTGGCCTCGCCACCCAAGCCCAGCAAAGGCGGCTCCGACAAGTCGGACGTCGTGCCCAGGGGTTTCCCGCGCGTCGGAATCAATCCGTCCGACGTCGTCCAAACGCCCCAGCTCTCACCCACCGTGCCCAGGAGCAAACGACAGACCCGCAACGCTGAGGCTTGGTGAAACAATTGAATTTAATAAACCCCCGCGAAATTCAAAAAATTGAATTTAAAATTTTTTTCAAAAAATGACTCGGAAGAAAGTCGAGCTGTGCTCGAGAGTGAAAAAAACACCACCAGATATAAATTTTTGTGTACTAATCTTTGAATAAAAAACAAAACAATGTAAATAACTTTGATATCCCAATGATATAAAATACGAAACAAAACAAAAAAAGAAAATGAAAATTCTAACAAGCGCAAACGATTGGAGACTTCTTATTTTTGATACTTTTTATTTCTGATTTATGTTTCTTCTTTAAAAAATGATTTTGTCTTTTTATTCCCGGAGCGAATTCCGTTTTCCCCCCTTGGTGTATGGGTGTGATTGTATAGGGCATTATACCTATTGATGACCTATATAACAATTTTAGGCTGGCCTCTATTTATATATATACAATGGATTGAATATCTGAATTTCCTCCGGCTGCTGTTCATCTCTTTTTTTGTTTGTTTTTATTTTGTAACGAAAGAGAGAGACGTCTTATACAACTACATGCGGTGATGCATTCAAAAATTCAGCATGAAACAATACATGTGAAATAGATAATAACCTAAGAATGAATTGGCACCTCGACCGATGGGCGCACTATTTTTCATAAGATACATGCAGACACGTTTTCTTGATCGAATATTCAAACTCAGAATAGAGAATTAGCTTGTGACAAGAAGGTGAGACAAATATATTGAACCGAAATACAAATTCAAAGAATATTGTCTTGCATCAAAAAGCATAAAAATCCACTTGGTTTCTTTGGAGAAAAGAAGAAAGAGTTTAGATGCGCATTGGTTCTTAGATGTTTAGTCTTATTACAGGAGCAGTTGTATGGTATGCACAAGGTCAGTCTTATTAACGTCAAAACAGCATTTTTTTCAGAAAATTGATATGTAGGCTACAATGTTCAGGAGAAAAGTTCTGAACGCCAAAACATCTGATGTCTCATGGGCTGATGTGTGGACAACTGGCGATCACTCTTTTAAATTATTTCTTCTAATTTCTGTAGCAATATTCAAAAGAATGACAAGATAGCAGTCGCACACATGGAACGATTTAACAAGCGATCCGCCACTCAAAGAGGCCGTTTGGGGGTTTTTTGATTTAGCGGAAATCGTCGCTGGGGGTTCTAAAAATAAACGAATAGATGGGTTTTGTGCAAAATTTTTCGCTTAGTCGATTGCTGAAAACCGCAATCGCCTAGCTTTTGTAGTTTGGGAGATATTTAAAAAAAAAACCGAGAGGGGTAGCCGAAATTTTTTTGTGCAGCAGTTTCTCGTCAACTGCTGCACCTAGAAATATTCTAATTGTTTCAAAATGATGGGATAGCCCACCTCTTCAAACCATTTTCATGTTTTCGATGATCGGCTCAGAAGCCGAGATATTAACGATTGAAATTTTGGAAAAAATTCCTAAAAATTTCTTCGTTTTTCGGCCATGCCGGGCTTCATCCTATAAGCCACTTAGCACTCGCGAAAGCAAAATTTCCCCCTCTTTGCCTTTAGGGTCTGTTGGGGTGACCACCCCCTCTCGATAGGTGTAGGCCGACGTTATGAGGGAGACCACCCCAACAGACCCTAAAGTTGGGGTTGGGGTTGAATAACAGCAGCTACCCACAGCAGCGATGAGAACAGCAGGAATAGGCCTATGTCTTACGTAGAAATAGTAACAGCGATGATCATATATCCACAAATTTTCAAGTCCTTTTTATACGTCTTATCCTTACTATATATCGATACTTTTATGTATCATATATCGTATGTATCGTTACGTGCGGGGTCAATTGCACCACTTATTGCATATGCGTCAGCCACAAGTGTGTTGTGTCGTTGCCCTGAAGGCTATAATACGACATTGACATGAAACTGAATTCACCTTGAACAAGAAAGTCTGCTCGTTTCTATATTCCACTCCACTATATCCCAGTTATCTTTTCGTCGCATATGTTCCATTCTACTGAAAATGAGGATTACCGGGTCCCAAACAAATAGGAATAACATATGACACGTTTTAGGGTTTGATGATATATATTTTTAAAAAGGCTTGGTTATTATAAATACGCGACCTACGTTTGTCCGTCATACGATTTAACCGATTTAACAATTTTTTTATTTCAAGGCACAATCGTGAAATGTAGGGGTATTGTTGGATGTTGGATATGCGGATATTAGGGGATTGTAATTCCCTCATACTCCATCTAGAAAATGCTTCGCTATACAGTCCCCTCCATAAGTATGGGATCACCCCGCGCCGTTCCATAAGGTGGCGTGTATTTTTCATATGGGTTTTTCGGGTGGCAAAAATCGAAAAAATGACATAAATTCCCCAAACTTGAGATTTATGTCATTTTACGTCTTTTCTATTGTCTGAATTTTTTTCAGATTTTTTCCCCTATTTTTTAGGCCTAGAAAAGTGGCGCCCAAAGTATCGGATCACTCCGACGCCGCCCGTGTTGTCTTATGGCGCAAATGGGCTTTTCATATTGCTTTTTATATATTTTATTTTTAAGAAGGAATTTTTATATTCAAACCCTTTTTACATTTCCCTTTTATAAATTAACTGTAATATTTCCATTATGATCTGAACCATTTCCGAATTTTCCCAGATTTATTAATTTCCCCAGTTATTAAAATAAGAGACTACAGAAGAGTTCATTTAGGGTTTGCAACCTCTATCGCCTGGCGTAGGCCAGAAAATTAGTGTCGTTTCTATACGACCCTTAAGTAAAAAAGGAAGCAGAGCGCCAGTGGCGTGGCATCGTGGCGTGGCGTTGCTTCGGTCCAGCAGCGGTCGGCCTCGACCTGTTTGAAATTGCGTCACGACACGGAGAGCGAATGGCCGGGGCTGCTGTGCCGGCTGGGCTGCGACTACGGGTTTGCGACGGACAACGCCACCAACTGCCCGTTGTGCGAGTGCCGCAACCCCTGCGACGTCACCAACTGCCCGGAAGGCCAGCAATGCCAGCTGGTCGTTTCCCCATGCCCAGAGACCCCCTTCTGCCTGGCTCTACCATTCTGCACGGCCGTCCAGCAGCTTGACCGAGAAGATACCGACGTCCAGGAGGAAGAAATAGAAGAATGGACGGCCAGCTGCCCGGCTAGCGAGCCGTTCCTCAACCCTGTCGACAATCTGCCCATCCAGTGCAATCCGCGCAGCCGGGCGCTGAGCTGCCCGGCAGGGTTTTCCTGCTACAGCGAAAACAACGGGCCAGACGGGACCTGCTGCCCGATCCAGCACGTCATCAAGGCCGGCCAGTGTCCCTACCTGGTGCCCATCTCGGTGGACAGCTGCGACAGCGAGTGCTCGGCCGACGAGGACTGTGACGGCCAGCTCAAGTGCTGCTCCAACGGTTGCGGAACCCAATGCGTCGAGCCGCTCATCAAGACGGCCTGCCAGCACATGCAGATGATCATGAAGTACAAGGCCAGGGAGAACGGACTGCCGGCCAATCGGCTGTTCATCCCACGTTGCCGGCCAGAGGACGGAGCCTTCGAGGCCGTCCAGTGCGATCCAGTCACCCGGGCCTGTTGTTGCGTTTCGGCCGACGGGCGGGAGCTGGCCGGCACCCGGGTTCCACCCGGACTCCAACCTCAATGTCACACCCCGAGAAGCTGCCCGGCTCTGAGCGAATGTCCTGAATTGGATTGCTCGGCTCATGGCTATCAGCTGCACACGTCTGGCTGCCGAGTCTGCGCTTGCCGGGACCCCTGTGACGGTGTAGAGTGCCGATCACCGGCCGAAGAGTGTCGAGTGGTAAGGTCAACTGCATCCGGGCTCCTTGCCCACCTCTGCCCGTCTGCCTGCCCAGGCTGGACAATCCCTGCACTCACGGCCAGCCGCTGAGGGACGGCCAGTCCGGCAGTAACACGACCGTCAACTGCGGACCGATGGGCTCCAGCTGCCCGTCGACGCACAAGTGTCACCTGTCGCCCCTGGGCGAATTTTCCGTCTGCTGCCCCAAGCCCAGGGACGTTTGTTTCCAGGAGAAGCTGCTGGGCTCGTGCAAGGCGTCCGTCCTGCGCTACAGTTTCAACGAGAAGCGCAACCGCTGCGAGGCCTTCCGCTACACGGGCTGTTCCGGCAACATGAACAATTTTGATTCCGAACGGGAGTGCAAGGCCGTCTGCCCGTCCCTGTCCACCTGCGAGGAGCTGAGGGAGAAGAACCTCAAAATGGCCGAGAAGTTCAAGAAAGTCGTTTTCACGCCCAAGTGCAACAAAGCCAATGGTGACTGGGAACCCGTCCAGTGCCTGGAAGAGGTGGGCATCTGCTGGTGTGTCGACAAGGACGGCGAACACATCAAAGGTCCGTCCAGTTGAAAAATGTTTTTTATTATTTTTTTATCCGTCCAGTCAATTTTCTGCCCAGTTAAATTTTTTGCCCAGTCAAATTTTTGCCCATTCAAGAGAAAAATGTGAAATTTTAATTTAAAATTTTTGTTGTCCAGGATCTTTGACACGAGGATCGCCCACTTGCGGTGTCCGGCAGGCCCGTCAGCGCTCGATCGACCCGCCCATCTGCGACGACCCCAAGGCCGTGGTCCCCGTCTGCAACAAGTCGATTTGCGAGAGCAAAATCTGCCTGGCCAACCCCAAGGCCGTCTGCCGGGTCGATCCTTGCGGCGGATACCGTCACTCTTTTTACGATCCGGCTTCCGGCCGGAAGGTAGACTGTGAAGCCGGACTCAGCAAGTGCCAGAGGGAAGTGCAAGTCGTTTTGAATTCCGACACCTGGGCCAGACAGGGCGGGCCGTGGAACGCCCAGCCACTGGTGGTTTCCACTTCGTCCAGCCCGTCCTACCACTACGACATGAACGGATATTCCGCACCGGAGCCGCAGTCGCCTCAGGCGCCAGCTGGAAGAGAAGGAACAATCGACCGAAACGGCCTTGCTGGACACGATGAAAGAAGCTGGACCGTCGGAATTGATTGCGGAAATGCTCAAGAAAGTTCAACTGGAAGAGTTGGACCTGGAAATGGCCACCGAAACTTCCGACGTGGAGGATACGACTCCGCTGGATTCCAGAACCGGAAAGCTGCTGGCCCAGCGTCCGGTGGACGAAGGTTTACTGGACGAAGTCAAGAACGGATTCGAAAGCCTGGACGACGATCAGACTGTCCAGCAACGACCTGTGCCCGCTCTGCGTGACGCCATCAAACCTGGATTCTGCCCGCCAGTCCGCTCCCGCACTTTCCTGCGGGTGCTGGCCCAATTCGCCGGAGGGGCGGCCTGCGCCGACCAGTGCGTCTCTGACGCCGACTGCGCCGGACCGACCCGCTGCTGCCCGGGCGAGTGCGGCTCCACCTGCACCCACCCGGTTCTCCTACCGACGCCACTCCTGCCCAAACCGGGCGCCTGCCCAGCAGCGGCTCACCCGTTCGGCTGCCCAGCAGACACCAAGGCCATCATTGAATGCTCGTCCGACTCGGACTGTTCCGGCCGGGCCAAGTGCTGCTCCAACGGATGCAGTTCCACCTGCACCTCCCCCGAAGGTCCGTTTAATTTCAAATTAATTTAAAGTTAATTGAATTAAATTTAAAGTTAATCGAATTAAATTTTACTTTTAAAAAATCTTAAATAATTCGAAAAAAAATAAAAATTTTATCAAATTGCATTTAAAATTTAATTAAAATTTAATCAAATTAAATTAATTTTTTCTAAAATAAAATAGAAAACAGTTCCGGTCCGTTGATGATGTCCATCTCTCCGCCCGTCTGCACCCTGAAGGGCGACTATGCCCGGGAGCAGAGCCAGGGCGAGTTCAGTTGGTGCGTGGACACGACCGGCCAGCCCATCGACGACTCCTTCACCCGCGGATCGGTCCGCTGCTCGCCCAACGGGACCGTCCTGGAGCAACGGGCCCTGGGTCCCATCTGTCCCGACCCGAGCGTCCAGCCAACCGTCTGCCGGGACGAGTGCCTCCACGCCCGCTGCCCCTTCCACCCGGACGCCATCTGCGTGGCCGATCCTTGCGACGACTGCAAGGTGGCCTTCATCGACGGCCAGGGCCAGCGGCTCGAGTGCACCGATCGCTGCAGCCAGCCGGCCGAGACGGGCCACTGCCGGGCACTTTTTCCCCGCTACTTTTACAACATTTCTTCCCAATCCTGCGAGGAATTCATTTACGGCGGATGCGAAGGCAACGAAAATAATTTCGAGTCCGTCCAGGAGTGCAGCCAACACTGCGAGAAACCAGGTAGAAAATTCATTTAACTTTAATTCAATTAACTTTAATTCATTTAACTTTAATTCACAAGTTTTTTTATTTCATAAAAATTTTTGTTTTATTTTTATAGTGAACGTGTGTGAATTGCCCAAGGAGCCGGGCATGTGCCGGGCGAATTTCCCTCGCTGGGCTTACAATCCGGAGACTCAGCTGTGCGAGAAATTCTCGTTCGGCGGATGCGGAGGCAACGCCAACAACTTTCACAGTTACCAGCAGTGCGCCAGCCGCTGCCCGGACTTGGTCCTCTTCCCGCAGCAGTCGCCGATGCTGGGCGAGATCAAGTCGTGCAGCCGTAACGAGGCCTGCGCCGGACAGACGTGCGCCAACCACCCGGAAGCTGCTTGCTCCGTCGATCCCTGCACCTGTCAGGCCGTCTTTGTCGACGCAGACGGACAGGCCGTCAAGTGCCTGGCTCAAGTCGAGCCGGCCGTCCTCCAAGCCGAGCCCCGCCACGCCTTCCACGACGTCCATCCGGAAGTCAAAGAGTCGACGACAACAACAACCACGACAACAACTACCACCACCAGCCCAACAACCACCACAACAACAACGACGGAAGCCCCAACAACAACGACGACAACAACCATAACGACAGTGGGTCCATCTCCTGCCCAGCAGCGCGGTAAATCGCTGGCCCATCCGCACTACACCCGGTGCCAGAAGATGCGGCAGGCGCAACTGAAGAAAGGCGCTGGCGGCGGAAGCGGCGAATCGATTCCGGAATGCGACCACCTGGGCCGGTTCCAGCCGATCCAGTGCCTGCCGGCCAAGTCCAACAACGGCCAAGTCAGCTGCTGGTGCGTCGACGAAGCCGGAAATCAGGTGGCCAACACCACCCAGTTTCTCCGCGGAGAGCAGACCTGCCGTAAGTGTCCAGCAACAACAACCAAATTATGACGAAATTTTTAAAAAATTTGGTCCGTCCGATCAGGTCTGGTGCCAGTGATGGCCGTGGCGATGACCCTGGGATTCCCGGCCATGGACCACGCCCAGGAGCAAATGGAGAAGGAAGTGCGTCAGCAGGTGGGCGAGATCCTCAACGGCCTGTCGGCCCGCACCATGGAGTCGACCCTCCAGGTCAAATCCCGGCAGGACGGAACGGTCCTGACCTTTACGCTGGTCGGCGACAACAAGATCGACGTCGCCTCCCACCTCGAGGATATGGTACCAACTTTTCTAATTCATTTCAAAATGATTTGATTAATATGATTGGCAATAATCATTTGGGTGACAGGTGAAATCGGGCCACTTGGCGCTGGAAATGGACGGGCACACGATGCCGGCCGACAGCACGTCGTCGAAATTCTACCACAAACTCGACTCGACTCATCTCAGAGTGGCCGCCACTAAAGAGGAGAGCAGCGACCTGCTGGACCGCAGCCTGGAAACGCGAGAAATTCTGGCCCAGGCCCTGGACATCGAGGCCCTTTACCTGGCCATTATTGTCGTTCTGTCGGTGCTGGCCAGCATCTTGGTTTGCGGGCTCATCATCGGCCTGGTCCTCCATCGCCGCCGCACCACCGGCACCTACCCGAAAGATTCCGACTCGACGCTGGCCTCGCCGCCCAAGCCCAGCAAAGGTGGCTCCGACAAGTCGGACGTCGTGCCCAGGGGTTTCCCGCGCGTCGGAATCAATCCGTCCGACGTCGTTCAAACGCCCCAGCTCTCACCCACCGTGCCCAGGAGCAAACGACAGACCCGCAACGCCGAGGCTTGGTGAAACAATTGAATTTAATAAACCCCCGCGAAATTCAAAATAATTGAATTTTAAATTTTTTCAAAAAATGACTCGGAAGAAAGTCGAGCTGTGCTCGAGTGTGAAAAAAACACAACCAGATATAAATTTTTGTGTACTAATCTTTGAATAAAAAACAAAACAATGTAAATAACTTTGATATCCCAATGATATAAAATACGAGACAAAACAAAAAAAGAAAATGAAAATTCTAACAAGCGCAAACGATTGGAGACTTATTTTTGATACTTTTTATTTCTGATTTATGTTTCTTCTTTAAAAAATGATTTTGTCTTTTTATTCCTGGAGCGAATTCCGTTTTCCCCCTTGGTGTATGGGTGTGATTGTATAGGGCATTATACCTATTGATGACCTACATAACAATTTTAGGCTGGCCTCTATTTATATATATACAATGGATTGACTATCTGAATTTCCTCCGGCTGCTGTCCATCTCTTTTTTTGTTTGTTTTTATTTTGTAACGAAAGAGAGAGACGTCTTATACAACTACATGCAGTGATGCATTCAAAAATTCAGCATGAAACAATACATGTGAAATAGATAATAACCTAAGAATTAATTGGCACCTCGACTGATGGGCGCACCTTTTTTCATGAGATACATGCAGACACGTTTTCTTGATCGAATATTCAAACTCAGAATAACAGCATAGAGAATTAGCTTGTGACAAGCAGGCGAGACATATATATTGAACCGAAATACAAAAAGAATATTGTCTTGCATCAAATAGCATAAAAATCCACTTGGTTTCTTTTTGAGAAAATAAGAAGAAGAATAAAATGTTGTCATTTTAGATGCGCTTTGGTTCTTTATTTCTATAAGAGAGCAGTTGTATGGATTGCACAAGGTACCAATTACAGTCTTTATTTTTATGGTCAAATTGATGTCAAAACAGCATTTTTTTAGAAAATGGATATGTACAATGTTCAGGAGAAAAGTTCTGGACGCCAAAACATCTGATGTCTCATGGGCTGATGTGAAGACAACTGCGATCACTCTTTTCCATTATTTCTTCTAAATTCTGTAGCAATATTCAAAAGAATGACAAGATCATTTAGCAGTCGCACAGATGAAACGATGTAAAACAAAACAACAAATGTTACCTTTTCAGCTTGTCCTTTTTCTCGCTTTCACCGTTGGCTTTAACCAATTTTCTAAGTTCATTGAATTGGTCGGTTGGTAAATTGAAAAAGTTATTCTCGACTATGTAGGCAGGCGGCCTACTATCGCCAATAAGTTTATTGTCATAGTTTGATAAGCTTTTCTCCACGGCGGAGTTGAAACCATCATCTCCTTCAACCCTTTGGTTATTAGCCAAATCGGCCAAATCAATGTTTTTGACAAGCCCTTCTCCTTTTTGAAGCTGAAAAATAAAATCGAACCACAAATTGAACTCGACAATGTACACGTGAAAGGCAAGATATCAAAAATCGACTTACTTAATTTTTGATAAATTTCAGAAAGTCACCGAATTGGTCGGCTGATAAATCGAAAAAGTTATCCTCGACAATAAAGGGTCTATTATCGCCAACTTTATTGTCATAGTCTGATAAGATTTTCTCCATCCCGTAATTGGCACCAGCAGGCCAAAAAGGATGCGGGAACCAATTCAAAGGAGCTCCGTCAACTCCCAGCAGCGACAAAAATAAACAGCAGATGGCCAAAACCGAAATCCTATCATTTGTTAACATGAAATTATCAATAAAATAATTCTTCGCCTTGTACTATAAATAAGATAGAAAAGCAAGCTTATCAGCTCGCCGCGAAGGGATAGTCGTAAGCCAGTTCAAAACTGTCTTAAATGACAAATTCAGGGCCTATTGTTAAGTCGTACTTATTCACTATTCACACTTTTCTTCACAGACTTTTTGGTTTTAAAACGGGATTTTTCTGTCACAGTCAAATATCCTTGCAAGTTATTTACGTTTAGTTTGCTCAACTCATATTTTCCTATTTTTAAACATAAAGTTCAATAATTGAATTTTAAAATAACCATCTTTAAGTTTAATAACTGCAAAACTTAAATATAAATCTGGTTGTTGCGTCATGGTTGGGTCATCAAAGATTGCGTCATCACGGCGATGCTATGGATATCTGGTGGTGATTAATTTTGACCTAAATTGAAAAAGTTGTAGTCGCAACCGCCAGATGTCACTAGTCGTTAAACAATTATTTTATCAGTTTTTCATTAATTACGGAAAATCTAATTAAGTAAATGCAATTATTTTTGTTCTGGTCGCACCGCATATTTTTTGTTTAATTTTTAAGACCAAAAAGTCCGAAATCTATCGTGAAACGTCCGAGCTATAGAGCGTTACAGACAAAGTGACATGGCTTTTTTTTTCTGCGTATGCGATTATTAGCTTCGCCCTTCGGGCTCGCAAAAAACAATAAAGTAACAAAAAACCTCACCTAATGAGAATCATGTTGCAGACTGTATGTGCTGATATGTTATAAGTAAAACGTTGTGGTAGTGTTGACTGATGAGTAGTGACAACAGCAGAGTTTCGCTGCTCCTTTTATCCTAGCCAAACTCCCAGCAGCAATTGGATGCACCCATATCATCGAAGTGGGTGGGTCCCTTTTGGAGTTCTTAATTACTCTATAGTGTTTAACTAGTGCATTTAGCCTATAGTTGGCTAATATGCTTTTATTTAAACTATTGATGGCCTTCATACGGCTTTTATTGGGCAACTTTTCTCGGAAATAATTTATCTATCTACTGTATATAGCTCTTAATAATAATAGTGGCATTCATTAATAATCAATCCCTTTGGCCGTGACTTTGGTAGAACTAGTTAGAACGGTATTTTTTAAAAATGATTGTTGATTAACGCTTGTAATCATCCATTGGCGAGAAATGAATTTTCAATTTGATTCATTGAACCTTTTCAATTTCCACAGCACCTGCGTCGATCTGCGTCGACCTGCGTTTATATAGCGAAGCATTTTCTAGATGACGTATGAGGGAATTACAATCCCTTAATATCCGCATATCCAACATCCAACAATCCCATTTCTACAATCTAAATTTCACGATTGTGCCTTGAAATAAAAAAATTGTTAAATCGGTTAAATCGTACGTTTGACGGACACACGTAGGTCGCGTATTTATAATAACCTAGCCTTATTAGAAATATACATCATCAAACCAGAGTGGAATAGAAACGAGCAGACTTTCTTATTCAAACTGAATTCAGTTTACGTGCTTGTCAACGTCGTATAATAGCCTTCGGGGCAACGACACAACACACTTGTGGCTGACGCATATGCAATAAGTGGTGCAATTGACCCCGCACGTAACGATACATACGATGTACGATACATAAAAGTATCGATATATAGTAAGGATAAGACGAATATAAAGGACTTGAAAAGTTGTGGATATATGATCATCCCTGTTACTATTTGTATACGTAAGACATATTCCTGCTGTTCTCATCGCTGCTTTGAGTAGCTGCTGTTATTCAACCCCAACGAACTAATACACAAACTTCAAAAGAACTATATAAAATGAAGTCTACGGTAAAAACAACATTTTAGACGGTTATTTTAAAAAATTAATTTTTGGAGATATTTTAAATATAATTTTGCTTTTCCCATATACGCAGATCGCCTGTCTGTTGGTGTTGGCTGTTGCCGCCCAAGCTCAATTCTTCGGATACGGTGCCGTGTTCGCTGTCTATCTCGCCGCCTTACCCGTCGCTTATGGCTACCCTTCTATCTCTGCCACCCAGTACCACGCCCAGGACGAGCTCGGCCAGGCCAGCTTTGGCTACGCTCACCCCGGACAGGCCGCCAACAACCTCCGTGACGGTTTCGGCAACCAAATCGGCAGCTACGCTTACATCAACCCGGAAGGCAAGGAAGTCCGTGTCTCCTACACCGCCGACTCCCGAGGCTTCCGCGTCCAATCCAACAACTTGCCCGTCGCTCCCGTCGCCAATTTAGTAGCGCCCGTCCAAGTCCAAGACACACCCGAAGTAGCCGCTGCCAAGGCCGATCACTCCGCCGCTATCGCCGCTGCCAAGTCCGGAGTCGCCCCCGTCGCTCCAGTTGCCCCCATTGTCGCTCTTCCGGCCCCAGTCCAGGACACTCCCGAGGTGGCCGCTGCCAAGGCGAAATTCGCCATTAAATTCGCCGCCGCCAAGGACGCCGCTATCCCAGCCGTCCGTGCTAAGCGCCAAGCAGTCTATGGCTACAGAGGTGTTCCAATCCCTTACCTCGGCTATGCTGCTGTTTCCCCTTACGCCTACTCAGTTGCCGTTCCGGCTCTGGAGTTGGGGGGCGATCCCATCGAAATTGCTGGGCTTTTCGAAGGTGATATTGCTGGCGTCTCGAGTGCGGACATGGCCGGTCTGTGAAGCCACTTTGACAAAGGTCATCCACACCCCTGGTCACGCAGTCTCTTAGCGCGTCGACTAAATTTATGTTTAATAGCATCTTAAACTTTTTTCTATTCTTTTTCTTATATCCTTTATAATTCTGCGAAAAAAATTGTTTACGGAAATTCGAAATCAATTTCTTTTTCGTCACAGAGTAAACATACGCCGTCTAATTTATTAAAAGAGCACATATAGAGACTATATCATATCAAAAGCCAATTCACTCTACAGCATACACAGCAGCGTTAATTAATTCAAACAATATTTCTGGATGCCTGATAATATAGAGTAACGATCTTTGTTGTCCTCTATTAATAATGTGTAGACCAATAAATGTTTTGAAGTGTCCGATTTCACCTTAAGGAGTTGATTTAAATCAATTTAAATTTCATTAGGCCTACATTAAAAGGTTAGTTTATTATTGCGAGCCCGAAGGGCGAAGCTAATAATCGCATACGCAGAAAAAAAAAAGCCATGTCACTTTGTCTGTAACGCTCTATAGCTCGGACGTTTCACGTTAGATTTCGGACTTTTTGGTCTTAAAAAATACACAAAAAATATGCGGTGCGACCAGAACAAAAATAATTTCATTTACTTAATTAGTTTTCCCGTAATTAATGAAAAACTGATAAAATAATTGTTTTACGACTAGTGACATCTGGCGGTGGCGACTACAACTTGTTTCACTTTAGGTCAAAATAAATCACCACCAGATGTCCATAGCATCGCCGTGATGACGCAATCATTGGTGTCTCAACCATGACGCAACAACCAGATTTGCATTTATGTTTTACAGTTATTTGATTCATAAAAATTGAAATATGGAACTTTATGTATTGCGAGCCCGAAGGGCGAAGCTAATAATCGCATACGCAGAAAAAAAAAAGCCATGTCACTTTGTCTGTAACGCTCTATAGCTCGGACGTTTCACGTTAGATTTCGGACTTTTTGGTCTTAAAAAATACACAAAAAATATGCGGTGCGACCAGAACAAAAATAATTGCATTTACTTAATTAGATTTTCCGTAATTAATGAAAAACTGATAAAATAATTGTTTAACGACTAGTGACATCTGGCGGTTGCGACTACAACTTTTTTCACTTTAGGTCAAAATAAATCACCACCAGATGTCCATAGCATCGCCGTGATGACGCAATCATTGGTGTCTCAACCATGACGCAACAACCAGATTTGCATTTATGTTTTACAGTTATTTGATTCATAAAAATTGAAATATGGAACTTTATGTATAAAAATAGGAAAATATGAGTTGAATAAACTAAACGTAAATAACTTGCAAGGATATTGAACTGTGACAGAAAAATCCCGTTTTAAGACCAAAAAGTCTGTTAAGAAAAGTGTGAATTGTGAATAAGTCCGACTTAAATATAGGCCTGAATTTTTCATTTAAGACAATTTTCAACTGGCTTACGACTATCCCTTCGCGGCGAGCTGATAAGCTTGCTTTTCTATAAATGAGTTAATTAAAGTACAATCTCTTGAGTTCCTAAAAGGTTTTCCAGATTAACATCACTTGTCATCGTTATATTAGATGAACAGTTGATGAACTGGATCCTCTTGATGACGTCAGAAGACATTGTGTTAATTGACCCTTCATCTGCTATTTCAAATTTTTAATAGAAAATTAACTGAGTTATATGTGCTCACATCCACGTACATCGTTTGGCGATCTAGCATCTTCAATTTTCGTTAAATATCATGAACCAAACATCGCAACATCATTTCAAAAGTCGAAAGGAAACTGTTGCTGGCCTGTGTAGACTGCTCACATGATGAAAACAGCAAATCAACAGTCAGAAAATCCTGACGACAATTATTCAATTTTGTGAGGAAAAAATCTCACTTTCCCGGATAAGTATCGCTCCAGGCGGTCGTTGCGCAATGGGACGTTTTCATTTGAGCATTTAACATGTACGCGGTCGACTTGACAGTTTTGTCAACGATCGCTCTTTAATAGTCGAGACAGACGAAATTACGAAAATTATAGGGCAATTTTCTAAGTATTAGACCAGAATAAAGTGATAATCGACTTCTGATCAATGAACATGGTGAATGAGCCTTACTGCTACGAAAATTGACGTAATCATAAAATGAATACGTGTTAATGTCGTAACCTCTAAGAGTACGAAAATAGCCATGAACGCCAACTGACATAACATCAAACCATCGTTCTTGGCACAGTGGATTTCTATTAGTTGCAATATGATGGATGAGTATAGGCTGTAATATGTCATAACTGATGAGCAAATTAACAAAGGTTCTTTGTTGAGCTTCGTAGATATGAATATTAACCAAATACACATCTATCCCCGATAAAGTTACATTTGAAAATTAAATCACCTTAATCTGTACACTTCCAAGGAAATTGCGTTGCGAAGCAGCATCTGCAATTTTCATTAAATATCACGAACCAAACATCCCAACATAATTTCAAAAGTCGAAAGGAAACGGTTGCTGGCCTGTGTAGACTGCTCATATGATGAAAAAAACAAATCAACAGTCAGAAAATCCCGACGACAATTATTAGCTTTCGCGTGGAAAAATCTTACTTTGCTGGATGAGTATCGCTCAAGGCGGTCGTTGCGCAATGGGGGTCAGTTTTGTCTACGATCGCTCTTTAATAGTCGAGACAGGCGAAATTATGAAAATTATAGGTAAATTTTCTAAGTATTAGACCAGAATAAAGTGATAATCCACTTCCGATCAATGAACATGGTGAATGGAGTCAACTGCTATGATAAATGAACGAAATCATGAAATAATACGTGTTACTGTCTAACTTTGATGAGTTCGAAGTTGCTGTGAACGCCAACTGCCTTTTCATCAAGCTTTAGTTTTAAATATTTTGGAATTCTTTAAATTGAATAAGATGGTGAATGTGATAGGTGACAAACTGACAAACTATTAGTTCCTGGGAAGAAGAGTCAGTTTTCGAAGCCATCTTCAGAGATGTGCCTAAAAGTGGACTAAATCTTCAGCCTGGCATAAAATAGTTGGTTCCAATCGTCATCTGCTAATTCATAGCATTAAATTCAAATTAACTGAACTATATGTGCTCACTTCTACGAACATCGTATTGCGATGTAGCATCTCCAAATTTCGATTATCATCATGAACCAAACATCGCAACATCATTTCAATAGTTGAAAGTAAACGGTTGCTGGCCTGTGTAGACTGCTCATTTGATGAAAACAGCAAATCAACAGTCAGAAAATCCTGACGACAATTATTAGATTTCGCGTGGAAAAAATCCTCACTTTGCTGGATGAGTATCGCTCCAGGCGGTCGTTGCGCAGTGCACGCGAGCCGGCCGTCCTCCAAGCCGAGCCCCGCCACGCCTTCCACGACGTCCGGCCGGAAGTCAAAGAGTCGACAACAACAACAACAACCACGACAACAACTACCACCACCAGCCCAACAACCACCACAACAACAACGACGGAAGCCCCAACAACAACGACGACAACAACCACAACGACAGTGGGTCCATCTCCTGCCCAGCAGCGCGGTAAATCGCTGGCCCATCCGCACTACACCCGGTGCCAGAAGATGCGGCAGGCGCAACTGAAGAAAGGCGGTGGCGGCCAGAGCGGCGAATTGATTCCGGAATGCGACCACCTGGGCCGGTTCCAGCCGATCCAGTGCCTGCCGGCCAAGTCCAACAGCGGCCAAGTCAGCTGCTGGTGCGTCGACGAAGCCGGAAATCAGGTGGCCAACACCACCCAGTTCCTCCGCGGAGAGCAGACCTGCCGTAAGTGTCCAGCAACAACAACCAAATTATGACGAAATTTTTAAAAAAATTTTGTCCGTCCGATCAGGTCTGGTGCCAGTCATGGCCGTGGCGATGACCCTGGGATTCCCGGCCATGGACCACGCCCAGGAGCAAATGGAGAAGGAAGTGCCTCAGTAGGAGGGCGAGATCCTCAACGGCCTGTCGGCCCGCACCATGGAGTCGACCCTCCAGGTCAAATCCCGGCAGGACGGAACGGTCCTGACCTTCACGCTGGTCGGCGACAACAAGATCGACGTCGCCTCCCACCTCGAGGATATGGTACCAACTTTTCTAATTCATTTCAAAATGATTTGATTCAAATGATTGGCAATATTCATTTGGGTGACAGGTGAAATCGGGCCACTTGGCGCTGGAAATGGACGGGCACACGATGCTGGCCGACAGCACGTCGTCAAAATTCTACCACAAACTCGACTCGACTCATCTCAGAGTGGCCGCCACTAAAGAGGAGAGCAGCGACCTGCAGGACCGCAGCCTGGAAACGCGGGAAATTCTGGCCCAGGCCCTGGACATCGAGGCCCCTTACCTGGCCATTATTGTCGTTCTGTCGGTGCTGGCCAGTATCCTGGTCTGCGGGCTCATCATCGGACTGGTCCTCCATCGCCGCCGCACCACTGGCACCTACCCGAAAGATTCCGGCTCGACGCTGGCCTCGCCACCCAAGCCCAGCAAAGGCGGCTCCGACAAGTCGGACGTCGTGCCCAGGGGTTTCCCGCGCGTCGGAATCAATCCGTCCGACGTCGTTCAAACGCCCCAGCTCTCACCCACCGTGCCCAGGAGCAAACGACAGACCCGCAACGCCGAGGCTTGGTGAAACAATTGAATTTAATAAACCCCCGCGAAATTCAAAAAATTGAATTTAAAATTTTTTTCAAAAAATGACTCGGAAGAAAGTCGAGCTGTGCTCGAGTGTGAAAAAAACACCACCAGATATAAATTTTTGTGTACTAATCTTTGAATAAAAAAACAAAACAATGTAAATAACTTTGATATCCCAATGATATAAAATACGAGACAAAACAAAAAAAGAAAATGAAAATTCTAACAAGCGCAAACGATTGGAGACTTATTTTTGATACTTTTTATTTCTGATTTATGTTTCTTCTTTAAAAAATGATTTTGTCTTTTTATTCCTGGAGCGAATTCCGTTTTCCCCCTTGGTGTATGGGTGTGATTGTATAGGGCATTATACCTATTGATGACCTACATAACAATTTTAGGCTGGCCTCTATTTATATATATACAATGGATTGACTATCTGAATTTCCTCCGGCTGCTGTCCATCTCTTTTTTTGTTTGTTTTTATTTTGTAACGAAAGAGAGAGACGTCTTATACAACTACATGCGGTGATGCATTCAAAAATTCAGCATGAAACAATACATGTGAAATAGATAATAACCTAAGAATTAATTGGCACCTCGACTGATGCATCAGTCGAATGAAAAAAGGTGCGCCCATGGGCGCACCTTTTTTCATGAGATACATGCAGACACGTTTTCTTGATCGAATATTCAAACTCAGAATAACAGCATAGAGAATTAGCTTGTAACAAGAAGGCGAGAAAAATATATAGAACCGAAATACAAAAAGAATATTGTCTTGCATCAAATAGCATAAAAATCCACTTGGTTTCTTTTTGAGAAAATAAGAAGAAGAATAAAATGTTGTCATTTTAGATGCGCTTTGGTTCTTTATTTCTATAAGAGAACAGTTGTATGGAGTGCACAAGGTACCAATTACAGTCTTTTTTATGGTCAAATTGATGTCAAAACAGCATTTTTTTAGAAAATGGATATGTACAATGTTCAGGAGAAAAGTTCTGGACGCCAAAACATCTGATGTCTCATGGGCTGATGTGTAGACAAATGCAATCACTCTTTTCAATTATTTATTTTAACGTCTGTAGCAATATTCAAAAGAATGACAAGATCATTTAGCAGTCACACACAAGAAACGATGCATAAAACAAAACAACAAATGTTACCTTTTCAGCTTGTCCTTTTTCTCGCTTTCACCGTTGGCTTTAACCAATTTTCTAAGTTCATTGAATTGGTCGGTTGGCAAATTGAAAAAGTTATTCTCGACAATGTAGGCAGGCGGTCTATTATCGCCAATAAGTTTATTGTCATAGTTTGATAAGCTTTTCTCCATCACGGCGGAGTTGAAACCATCATCTCCTTCAACCCTTTGGTTATTAGCCAAATCGGCCAAATCAATGTTTTTGACAAGCCCTTCTCCTTTTTGAAGCTGTAAAATAAAATCGAACCACAAATTGAACTCGACAATGTACACGTGAAAGGCAAGATATCAAGAATAGACTTACTTGATTTTTGATAAATTTCAGAAAGTCACCGAATTGGTCGGCTGATAAATCGAAAAAGTAATCCTCGACAATAAAGGGCCTATTATCGCCAACTTTATTGTCATAGTCTGACAAGATTTTCTCCATCGCGGAATTGGCACCAGCAGGCAAATAAGGATGCGGGAACCAATTCAAAGGAGCTCCGTCAACTCCCAGCAGCGACAAAAATAAACAGCAGATGACCAAAACCGAAATCCTATCATTTGTTAACATGAAATTATCAATAAAATAATTCTTCGCCTTGTACTAAATAAAAACAATAAAGTAACAAAAAACCTCACCTAATGAGAATCATGTTGCAGACTGTATGTGCTGATATGTGATAAGTAAAACGTTATGGTAGTGTTGACTGATGAGTAGTGACTACAGCAGAGTTTCGCTGCTCCTTTTATCCTAGCCAAACTCCCAGCAGCAATTGGATGTACCCATCATCTGAGGGGGCGGGTCCCTTTTGGAGTTCTTAATTACTCTATAGGCTTTACCTAGTGCGTTTAGCCTAGTTGGCTAATATGCTTTTATTTAAGCTATTGGTGGCCTTCATACGGCTTTTATTGGGCACCTTTTCTCGGAAATAATTTATCTATCTATATAGCTCTTAATAATAATAATGGCATTCATTAATAATCAATCCCTTTGGCCGTGACTTGGTAGAACTGGTTAGAACGGTATTTTTTAAAAATGATTGTTGATTAACGCTTTGTAATCATCCATTTGCGAGAAATGAATTTTCAATTTGATTCATGAAACTTTTTCACTTTTCACATTGCACACCTGCGTTAGCGAAGCATTTTCTAGATGAGGTATAAGTGGGACTAAGGGAATTAAAAATCCCTTGTGCTACATTTTACGATTTGTTGAGGCGGGTAAAATAGTCATTTTGTGCCTTAAAATTAAGAAATTGTTAAATTTGACGGACACACGTAGGTGGCGTATTTACAATAACAAGCCTTTTTAGAAATATACATCATCAAACCCTAAAACGTGTCATATGTTATTCCTATTTGTTTGGGACCCGGTAATGCTCATTTTCAGTAAAATGGAACATATGCGACGAAAGGATAACTACGACGATATAGTAGAGTGGAATAGAAACGAGCAGACTTTCTTGTTCAAGGTGAATTCAGTCTCATGTCAATGTCGTATTATAGCCTTCGGGGAAACGACACAACACACTTGTGGCTGACGCATATGCAATAGGTGGTGCACATCAGTGTTACTATCTCTACGTTATACATAGATCGACATAGATTCTTGTTCTCATCGCTGCTGTGGGTAGCTGCTGTTATTCAACCCCAACAAATTAATACACAAACTTCAAAAGAACTTTATAAAATGAAGTCCACGGTAATAAGAACATTTTAGACGGTTATTTTTAAAAAATTAATTTTTGGAGATGTATATTTTAATATAATTTGGTTTTTCCCATATACGCAGATCGCCTGTCTGTTGGTGTTGGCTGTTGTCGCCCAAGCTCAATTCTTCGGATATGGCGGATACTACGGATACTACGGTGCCTATCCGTTCGCTGGCCTTCGCGCCACTACGGCCGGAATCCCCGCAAC
Organism: Daphnia pulex; assembly: GCF_021134715.1. Taxonomy (NCBI): domain Eukaryota; kingdom Metazoa; phylum Arthropoda; class Branchiopoda; order Diplostraca; family Daphniidae; genus Daphnia; species Daphnia pulex. The sequence continues at coordinate 1,508,888 of NC_060021.1, read as the reverse complement.
TGTCGCCGTCCCCGCCGCCTATCCCGGCTCTTACGGCACCCAGTACCACTCCCAGGACGAGTTCGGCAATTATATGATTACAGCTACAATAATATTAATTCCGGACAAGCCCCCAGCAACCTGCGTGACAGTTTCGGCAACCAGATCGGCAGCTACGCTTACATCAACCCGGAAGGCAAGGAAGTCCGTGTCTCCTACACCGCCGACTCCCGAGGCTTCCGCGTCTAATTCAACGACTTGCCCGTCGCTCCCTCCCAGACTGAAGACACACCCGAGGTGGCCGCTGCCAAGGCGGAATTCGCCGCTAAATTCGCCGCCGCCAAGGCCGGCCGTGCTAAGCGCCAAGTCTTTGGCTTCAGAGCTGCTCCATTTTCTTACCCCGGCTATGCTTTTTCCCCCTATGCCTATTTGGTTGCCGCCCCAGCTATGCCCGTCCGTGAGGCCACTTTAACCAAGGTCATCCACATCCCTGGCCACGCAGTCTCTTACGGTCTTACCGCGTCGACCAAATTTTTGTTAAATAGCATCTGAAACTTTTTCGTATTCTTTTTCTTATATCCTTTACAATTCTGCGAAATAAAATGTTTACGGAAAATCAAAATTAATTTCTTTTTCGTCACGGCATAAACATTCGCCGTTCAATTTAAAAGAGCAAGGAGACCATCATGCATGGTATCAAAAGCCAATTCACTCTGTACAGCGTTAAATAATAATTCAAACAATATTTCTGGATGCCTAATAATATAGAGTAACGATGGATCTTTGTTGTCAGGACTCTATTAATAATGTGTAGACCAATACATTTTTTGTAAGTGTCCGATTTCACTTTATATTCAATGGGGTTGATTAAAATAATTCTTCGATTGATTTCTTAGCTCGATTCTTTTCTCAGTTGGTTCATTCCTTTCGATTCCCTTTTTTGCCAATGTTTAACGCTGCCAATTGCAACCCACCTACCGGCACCAACGTTTTTTAGGATCGTTGGCATGAAAATGAAAAATTTGAAAATGAAAACTTTGATTTTGCTGCTCATCCCGGCGTCGTCTCCTCTGCTGTGCCCGTCCGAAAAGCCACCGAGACCGTCCTCAACCCCGGCCACGCCAACTAAACTTTAAACAGCATTGATTTTTTTTCCCTTAAAATATTCTTCTTAGAAGAGGAATAAATTATTCTTCTTAAATTTTCATAATTTTAGAACTAAAAAAAAACAACTAATAAGGTGAACGGCAAATCAATCTAAATTTATCCTCATTCATTGTGAAATTATGGAAACAGAATAAAAATTTAAATGCCAAAAGCACGAGAAAAAGCTTCATCACAGTAAAAATGAAATAAAGAAATGAAAACATTTAGAGAAAATATATTAAATTTGTCTCGCTGATGCGCGTCAACTGTCAGTCAACTGTGTGACGCTAAACCATATAATAGATTATAAACCGCTTTTGTTACATTTTTTTTTGAAGTCGTGTGTTGCTTGCCCGTCGCCAACTTAGTAGCGCCCGTCCATCAGGTCCAGGACACACCCGAAGTCGCTATAAGGCCAAAGCTGATCACACGGCCGTTGTCGTCGCTGACCAAGGCCTCCCCGGTCCTCGCTAGACGCTAAACCTGAGCTACTTATCCATTTCCGCCCAGATATAGGATGATCCTGGTGTTATGTATTTAATTTGCATAACGAAACAAAAAATTCTATTAAATATTAGGCATCAATTGCGATCAATTGTTTCACTTTATTCATTGGCAAGGCGCTGCAATATTACTAGCCCATAAATATAATTTGTGTTGTCCATTGCTTGAAGAAAAGCCTTTATTCAAATAAACACAACTTATTTGCTGCATGCCAATGTCGTAGCACACGGGGTAATGACACAGCACACCTGTGGCTGACGCATCATATGTGCATGGTGCACTGAACTAATGTGGAGCGGCGTGCATCTGCTTGAACCATGCAGAAACATAACAAGCGATGAAAGGCTTCAATATATAGAAATATAAGAATATAAGCATACGTTTACATCCCTTTGGAATTTGGATATCATATTTGGGTACCTACAAAGATGAAGCATCGCATTTCTAACTGCTGTGCATAGCTGGTGGTCATTCGTATCGTACTGTAATACAGTAGTTTTCCCGAAAAACGTATTTAAAATGAAGTCAACGGTATAAGAATATTTTGGTCTTGGTTTATTCTAAAAATAATTTCGGAGCAAAATATTTGCATTTTGGTTTTATTATCGCGGATGTCTGTTGGTGTTGGCTGTTGTCGCCCAAGCTCAGCTCAACGGACACGCAGGTCTCGGCGGGCGGATATGGTGGATATGTACGGTGGATACTATATCCGTTCGCGTTCGTTCGCTGGCGTCCACGCCAGCTATATGATGCCGTTATCTCTATATTAATGCCGCCCATGTCGACGTCGCCGTCCCTGCTCTGACTGACTGCGCTGCGCTGCTGACTGCACGTCAACTTCAGCCGGCTTCAGCAATGCGGCTTTAAAACACTATCTGTGTACAAGAAAATTCTTTAAAAAGTGAATAAATATCACAAAAAGGAGGGCTAATTGAATTATTACCTACAGGATATGTTTTTAAAAATTTGCCAATTATGCCAATATCTGGTGAGGTATTTTTGTTTATAAATGGTGTTCCAAAATTCTTGGCTTCAGGGTAGATCAACTGTAGTTCTGTATGAAACTAAACTCAATTACGTTATTAATTAACTTAATCACATCTGCAAATGTATCACCACACATTACCAAATCCATTTTTGGAAGTCCTTGAAGTGGGGGTATTGGATTTCATGATGATCCAAGTCAAAGTATCTTTTATTTGTTTTGACGATACCTGAAAGTTGCCATACAGTAAATTCATGAATGTCATTTCCAGACTGATGGTTCTTCATCCGTTCAACCTGGAAATAAAAAAATAAATTTAGTGATTTCCTTTGGGTTTTGAATGTGTCCCAGCCTAATTAACCAGAAAATTTGTTGAGTATTTTTATGGGCGCCTGGAACGAATGTCGGCGTCGGCCTGCCTTTCGCTTTTGAGAAAATAATAATAAGAAAAAATGCTGTCATTTTAGATGCGCTTTGAATAGTACATGTTTATTCTTATAAGAGAGCAGTTGTATGGAGTGCACAAGGTACCAATTACAGTCTTTTTTATGGTCAAATTGATGTCAAAACAGCATTTTTTTAGAAAATGGATATGTACAATGTTCAGGAGAAAAGTTCTGGACGCCAAAACATCTGATGTCTCATGGGCTGATGTGTAGACAACTGAAATCTCTCTTTTAAATGATTTCTTCTAAATTCTGTAGGTATATTAAAAAGAATGACAAGATCATTTAGCAGTCGCACACAAGAAACGATGTAAAACAAAACAACAAATGTTACCTTTTCTTGTCCTTTTTCTCGCTTTCACCGTTGGCTTTAACCAATTTTCTAAGTTCATTGAATTGGTCGGTTGGTAAATTGAAAAAGTTATTCTCGACTATGTAGGCAGGCGGCCTATTATCGCCAATAAGTTTATTGTCATAGTTTGATAAGCTTTTCTCCACGGCGGAGTTGAAACCATCATCTCCTTCAACCCTTTGGTTATTAGCCAAATCGGCCAAATCAATGTTTTTGACAAGCCCTTCTCCTTTTTGAAGCTGAAAAATAAAATCGAACCACAAATTGAACTCGACAATGTACACGTGAAAGGCAAGATATCAAGTATAGACTTACTTGATTTTTGATAAATTTCAGAAAGTCACCGAATTGGTCGGCTGATAAATCGAAAAAGTAATCCTCGACAATAAAGGGCCTATTATCGCCAACTTTATTGTCATAGTCTGACAAGATTTTCTCAATCGCGGAATTGGCACCAGCAGGCAAATAAGGATGCGGGAACCAATTCAAAGGAGCTCCGTCAACTCCCAGCAGCGACAAAAATAAACAGCAGATGACCAAAACCGAAATCCTATAATTTGTTAACATGAAATTGTCAATAAAATCCTTCGCCTTGTACTAAATAAAAACAATAAAGTAACAAAAAACCTCACCTAATGAGAATCATGTTGCAGACTGTATATGATGTGCTGATATGTTATAAGTAAAACGTTGTGGTAGTGTTGACTGATGAGTAGTGACTACAGCAGAGTTTCGCTGCTCCTTTTATCCTAGCCAAACTCCCAGCAACTGGATGTATACCCATCATCATCAGAGGGGGCGGGTCCCTTGGAGTTCTTAATTACTCTATAGGCTTTAACTATAGTTCATTTACCCTATAGTTGGTTAATATGCTTTGATTTAAACTATTGATGGCCTTATTCATCATAGCTACAGCTTTTGGGCACCTTTTCTCGGAAACAATTTATCTATCCTATGATAGATCTCAATTATAATAGTGCTGGCATTCATTTCAATTCAATAATCCCTTTGGCCGTGACTTTGGGCGAACGGTATTTTAAAAATGATTGTTGATTAACGCTTTATAATCATCCATTGGCGAGAAATGAATTTTCAATTTGATTCATGAAACCTTGTCACATTTCTCATTTCACACCTGCGTTAGCGAAGCATTTTCTAGATGAGGTAGTTTATATTATTACAATCCCTTCGATTCGAAATGTAGTCGGTCAATTATAACTTGAACCTTTAGCGTGAGATCATGCTTGTTGATAAGATCCAAACTTTGGACGACGCGCTCTCCAACTGCGCTCTCCAATTGGTTGTTGCTGCACGAGTGAATCTTCCATGGGCGTTGTCCATGCGCGTGTCGGGTAGACGATGTTCAGGAGGTTAGGAACGTCCAAATTTTGGAAAATTGCAATGCAATTTGGAATCACATCTTTCCCAAATTCCAGCCGAAACCGAATGTAACATGTTTTTACTTATTTTTCGGCATGTCCACTTTGGTGGCTGTTTGTTGATTAGCCAATGTGCCCTTCCCTACTTTCTTGTTAGTGCGTAACTTTGTCTTAGAGTTTGGCAACGATTTCGAAGATTGATTGGGGTCTTCTCTTTAAATTGAACTCGTTTTCCCATTTGACGCTTATAGTGCATGACTCAATCAGCATTATTGTAGCCCAAAATTTCAATTTCAAAAAGTTCTACATCACGTTTAGTAAGCTCACTAGATGGCCTCTTTATTTGTCTGTAACTAAATCCTGTTTACAAAACAGCTGTTTAGCTAGGCGCCAGTTGAATTTGCGGATGACAAGTTGTCGATTCTTTTGATTCTTTGAACGGTGATTGAACTTTAAAGCCTTATAAGAACCGTGAAAAATGTAGTCAGTCTGAATCTCGTAGACACGGAAAGCGCAAGACTGGCTGAGACTTTGCTTTGCTTGTGTCTGTTTGTGTGGCATCTATTTTTAAAAATGCAGAGTGCTGGTCCAGGAATATATTTCCCGTTCTACACAGTATCTATAAGTTGATTCCATGGCCTGCTCACAATCGTTTGCATGGGGGAGGCACAATTATGCTGTCATTTGTCATCACTCGTCAACAAGTGGTAAGTGTTCAATTCCATTTTCCTGAATCGAAAGTAAAGTGTGTGTGATATTTTTATTCTTGACCCTTTTACTTCATTAGTGAAGAGACAAATTCGGTTGGAAATAATTCCATCATCTGCTCGTTTTTTTTCTAGCCAGTTCATATTTCATGTTTTTGACAACTTTCTTGTAAAAATTACCCCCATTTTGACGACGAAATGGTTGGGGTAGTCAATGTTGATTGCGATTTCCTCCTCAAACTAGGATCGAAATCTCTTTCAGCACTCCACCGTTACTATTGGACCATTCGTATTTTTAATGTCAAATCTATTCGATTCAACCATTTTCTTGAATTTTTTTGTTGTGAAAATCATTTGGATTCACGAGAGGGTAGATTCCTTAACCCGATCAGCTTTCTCGACAGTTTTCGCTCCCACGGCGGAAAATAATCCGCTAAAGACGTGTCCTAAGTTTTTCAGATCCGCACAGGATCGCAGTTTTTTTAAAGTCCCTGGGGGGTCCAGGGGGATGGGAATGCCTAATCGAAGTGCCCCATTTGTTCTCGAAACATGACAACGGGTTCCAATGCACAACAGAATGAAACAAACAGCAGCAAATCTGTTGGATATCCAGTTACATGCTTAAAGTAAAATTTGACAGGTGAGTGGGTTCGATATGCTTTCATATTGATACAGACGGGATCGATTTTCTCAGCGGACAAAACATCCAAAAGTATAACCAACTTCTGATTTATTGATGCATTTGTCAACGAACTATCCATTAAGGGTATTACCTGAAGCAGAACGACTATAGCAAGTTAGCAACCAACTGTGATTTTTCGTAGACGCTCAATAATATTTATCCCATGTACGAGAAGGGATCGTGACGAATAGTTTTTATTGGCTGCTTTATTTTCGGTAACTTTTTCAAGGTTTGTGGACTTGACGCTTGCAACACAATTGGTGAAATGTCATGTCAAATCATAATGGCGCCACCACAACTTGTATAGCGACTTTTAGTAATTTAAAAAATTATGTGCCTGTTTTCTTCATCGAATATTTAATTGTATTTCAATCGACTAGTGAATTTCAACCCAGTGGCTGGTCACAACGATTTGATAGATTGAGAGATATCCTCTTCTAAAAGAAAACCATTAAACTGGGTAGCCCAGCTGAAAAACATGATTACGCCGGGTTCCAACAATGGGTAGACCTCCACCCATATGCGATCTCCTTTGACCAAATGTTGCGTCGCCACCATCGCAAAGGTTTCGAATTGAACGTCGGTGGTGCTGATGGAGTCTGCGTGAGCAGCCGCGATGACGTTCCTATAAGGATCATTCCCATTCTTCATCAGACCCACGTTGAAATTGATCCTATACATTGCCTTTGGAAATAACACGGTTCCGGTATAGGAAAAGAAATATTTGCCCGTGACGGGTGCCGTGAATATTCCTGACGATGTGTTCATGGCTCCTCCCACGTTGATTCGTTCGGTGTCGAAGGATATCGGAGTTTTTGATTGATTAAAAACGCTGAAGAGTCTCTGGACGTGGAAGTAAACAGGTTTAGACTTGACGTCCTCGTAACCAATCAACGTTTGGAAGCCTATTTGAAGTGGATGAATTGAAATTGGGGGGGGGGATCAAATTTGATATTTTTAAAAATGTTTGACTTACTCGGATCGCTTGTTGTTTTACAAAAATCGCAGAAAACAGATTCCATTGATTTAGCGCCTATGATGGAGTAGATTCCGCTAGAAGTGTGTCCGTTGGTCTTGATATCGGCACAGGATCGCGGAATTTTGGAAGTTGTTTGCCTCAGAATAGCGTCACTCGTTCCGACTGGTGTGCTGCGGTCTATTTCAGACACATCAAACCTTATTGGGTTATTTCGCTGCTGGGCAAGTAGAAGGGATTCCAGTTTGAGTTCCAGCACCCCCAATCGCCTATTCTTTTCAGCCAAAAGTCTCTTCATTTCGATATCATTGGCATTCTTGAACCCATATTTTAAAACAACAAAAAACCAATGAAAAAGTAAACAATTATTTCTAACTAGTATAACTAGCCAATATGAAATAAACTTACGTAGTTGTCTTTTAGCTGTTGAAGTTGTTCTTCCAAAGGGAGGCTGGCAGAGGCGCTAGTCGACCAACAAGTTAAAACCAACACCATACTTAATAATGCTGCGGAGGTTAATCGAACCATCATGATTAGCTACCGGTGTGTTTACGAGTCTGCCGTTTCATTAGAAATCCACCGCTTTTTTATGTCAGTCATTGTCTACATCCACACATCGATTTATTGTTTGTGCAGTTGTAACATTCGTGTTGCACATAGCAACTCGTTTGCTCAGCATTTATGTGTAAACGAGATAAGTTCTGTTGCCCAGTTGGCGATCTAATTAACAGCATCATGTGCACTTGTGCAATATTTAATTAAAAATGGCCACAGCTGTGTGTGAGGAGCTGTTGTACTGCACAGATATTAATGATTGTGGGAAGTATATGTCTACATGAATAAGTTTAACGAACTTTGCTGAAGTTCAAACCAAAGCAGTTAATTAATTTAATTTAATATCTCTTATTTAAAGTTTACGTTAACCACAAAGCATCATAGGACATTTGCGGAGATGGTGAATGGCGTCGAAGAAGTTTCCCTCGAGTCCCTCCTCTGTCGTCGACTCGTCATGTTTACATTTCGCGTGTGAGCGCGTGAACGTCATCACCGAGGACGTCCTTCTTCCATTTCGCCAGAATATCACATGGATGTAATTTTTGAAACAAATAGCAATAGACAAATAATAAAGATGGATAATTCAATCGTATTTCATTATCTGTCACCACCACCTCCTCCACCAGTCACGCTAACGTTCACATATAACCATGGTATAACGGTAGAATAGTTGCAAACGTTTAAGAGGAACGGTGTAATAATTCAAATTAAGTCTTATTCTTATTCAAATTATTATTAGTGGCATGTAAAAAAATAGATGAAGCCTTTTCCGTACGTCCAATGTTGCAAACAACTAATTTCAAATGAAGTTTCCATTTATATAATCTAGTTTTCATTGCAGAAATATCAACCTGAGACATTTCAGAGTGACAAGTCAAAATGGGAAAAATGTATTGCGCAATAGTTGGACGTCACGTGACACTATACTCCGGACTCCGGTTCTTTAAGAGCATATTTAATTAATTTAAATTAATGCCATTGACTTGAATGTACTTGAACAATATTGTTTAAAAGAAGATCTTAAGTTTCGATTGATATAATCTAGTTTTCTTTGCAGAAATATTAAAAACTGTGGGACGTTTCAGCGTAACAGCCAATAGTCAAAATGGGAAAAATGTTGCGCAAAATTTCTATACTGCGCATTAGTTTTATTGCGCAATAGTACGACGTCACGTGACATGCCCTATACTCCGGACCTTTAAGTGCATATTTAATTAATTTAAAATAATGCAATTGACTTGAATATAATTGAACAATATTCTTTAAAAGAAGATCTTTGATTTAAAAAAACTATTAATCATTTTTACGGTAAAATTTGTTTTGAAATTAAAGTTAAAAGGATCAAAAGTTGATTGCAAACGCCGCTTCAGACGTCGACTTCTATAAAGCCTCGATGATCCTGCCCAAAAAATTATTCGATAGTTTTATCAACCTACTGCTGAATTCAAATTCAAACTCTACTACGCTCTACTATACATCTGAATGATGGAATATCTTCTAGTTTGCTTTTTCGTATATGTGTGGACCATGATTCTTTTTCACGAAAGTGAAAAAGATGAGTCTAATTACCCGACCCCGGACATCAAGTCCGTTACCGAATTACCAGATGCCAAATTGGCCAACCAGGATCAAACTACCAAAATGAAACCTGGAACCCGATATCGTTCAGTACTGAAAACACCATCTGTCAGGCTGAATCGCTTCAATTGCAACACGTCTCTGCCGTCCATACCAGAGAACCAAGACGGGGAGGATTGCGCTGCCGAAGTTGCAAAATTGTCGGCCGAATTGAAGACAACAAGGTACGAGTTGGAACAACAACAGCAACTGGCCCTATCACTACAACTATTACCAGACCAGAATAAAATCGAACTCATTTCCGTGAGAAAATCGCTGTCGGAAGTGACCACAACTAACGACAAACTTCAACGCCACCTGTCTTGTCTTACGGCAGAAAAGAAACAACTCCTAGAACAACTTGAGCAGAATAAGATCACGACCGTTGATGCAATTGAAAAGGTTACAAAGTCATACGAACAGCAGATGACGCAATTGCGTAACGAATTTACGGCCACCCACCAAACCGTAAAGCCGTTAACAATGGAAGTTGGATGCGGATGTGTTGTTGAGGTAGCAAATAACTCCACACAGACCGGCCAGTCAATGACGAAAGAAGTTGGATGTGGAACTGAAGAACTTGAGCAGCACGTGACCAAAGATGATGAAGACTATGGCTTCGAACTGGACATGAAGATTATGGAAGGCAATAAGAACCGTCGTCATTCATTTTATATCCCAGCCCGGGATGAGCGAACCAAATCACCCGTCCATCAGCAAGTCGCTTTGAAACCGCAAGTCTATTTCCCAGTCAGCGACATAAGGTACAAGAACAAACCGATAAGTGGCTATGTGGTCAACCCGGATGGATCTACCGTCACGTATGGCGATGCCTTGAAATCAACGAACGAGCCCAGCACGGTGGATCTACAACCCACTCAAAAAACGGAGGACAAGGTGAGGAAACCCGCCCAGGACGACTCCCGCACCATCATCAGTGGCCCAGTAAAGACGGAACAAGAACTCGTCGTCGTGTCCAGTCCCATTGAGGAAAAATCTCTCCCTGGCAACAGACTTTTACTCAAAAACATCCAAGGTGGCGATTATGGACGGATTGTTGGAAGCGGAGGATCAAACATCCATCGCATTGAAACAGAATACCAAATCGTCGTGAGTATCAAAGGAGCAGTCGACGGCACCTATAAACTGATGATTTCCGGAAACAGTGAGGAGATGCGCAAAGCGGCCGCCGAAGACATCTTACGCGGATTAACAGTCATTACGGAATGTTCAAACTTTCAACTGTTTAAAAGAATTAAAAACTACAGGCTGTACGAAATTGGAAGAGAGCACTTCGTAAGAATCAATCGTACGTTGGCCTCTGACGGCATCAGCGGTAAGATGACCATCATCGGGAGACTGAGTAGCTGCCAATCGGCTTACGCGGAACTGTTGGCCGAAGTCAACGTCTCGTCAATTCAACAAAAAAAAGGACCTAAGTAAAGGAAAATCACGATACAATTAAAATGCCCCCCCCCTACCAAAAAAAAACAAACAAAACAAAACAAAAAAAAAAAAAAAAATTACTCTTTTTTATGTGCTCATTATGTCTTTATGTCTTTTGTCTTATTCTTCATCTTTCCCCTTAAATCTTTCCCTTCATCCTTTTTTTCTTCTTCATCTTTTTCGTCATCTTCTTCTTTCATAAATTGGGTCGGGTATTGGTAGTTTCATCCGACAAAACTTTAAATTCGACACCCATTTGATGCACCTTCGACATATGGCAACTTCTTCCACAATGGTGCGAGAATACGTCGACACAGTGTATGCTTAAGTACTTCGACAATTAGTTTTTAAGTTTAGGTTAAGGTAGTTAAGGTTAGGTTAGATTAGGTTAGGTCGAAGTATCTACGCTATATATCTGTTGTCGAAATATTTTCGCACCATTGTGGAAATATAGTTGCTAGCTGTTGAAGGCGCGTTAAATGGGTGTCGAATTTAAGTTTTGTTGGATCAACATTGTCAATATCACGACCCGATTTCTTTTCTTTTTGTTTCACCTTCTTTATTCTCATTTCCTTCTCTTCCTTAGCTTCCTTCGTGTCAATGAATGGAGTGTGAATTTGAAGAATGTGTGTCAAGTTGTGTGTGCGTGATTTGTATGAATGTCTCAATAAAATTTCTTAAACCAAAACTATACCATCATCATTTGTTTGTCTTTTTATTATTTAACATTTTTTAGCAAGTAATACTAACTCAACAGTAATTTATAAGTTATAAGGCATTTCACATTGAACATAATTAAATTCGTTTTCTACTTTGGGGGTGCCTGTTATAAATTTCAGATAAACAGAATAAACGACGATTGGGTGAGGGAATTGAAATGTTCAAACGACTTTGACAAAAAAACGAGGTTCAGATTATAAGAAGATCCATCAATTAAATAAGTAAATTCCGATAAAGATAAACTCAGAAATTAATAAACCAAATGCAACTCCCAACTTGCAAACCAACTTTCAAGTTTCATTGACTTGTTCTTCTTCATTTTAAAATTTTTCACTCTCGTGTGATTTAGCAGACGAACCAACAGGATCCAATAGGAAATTAGGAACCCTCTATCTTTTACACAACGTCCAGCCAAAAAGCGGAGGATATTAAAACAAAAATTAAATATTTCTGTAAAATAATTTATTATAAGTTTAATTGGAGGCGAAGGTTGGATAAATCACCCGGCACCACAGATCACACCAATTATGCGCAGCCAATTAATTCTGTGTTTGAAACGAAATATTTCTAGTAAATAGTAAGAAAACAATAAAAAATGACTAGGACCTTCGCTAATCGCTATTATTATTTTTTTAGTTAGGAAACGGAAAAAATTTATTTTCCCGATAGGGATTTATCGGCAAACGACCCTGTCCTCCCACCCCCACCCGACCCCACTCTACCCACCTCCCACTCAGGACGGGGGGACGACGTCTCTCTCTTTCTTCTACGGCTCGATAGCTGTTTTCGGGGTTTTTTACTCGATTTCTCTCTGGGAGGTGGCGCTGTTCCTCTCGGAGAGATAGGGAAACGATTTTCGTTTGGGGGGTTCCATTGTTCTTTTATGCGATTTGCGGGGGTTTTCGTCACGGTATTCAAATTGTGACCGTCTTGTAGAGGGGATGCTATTACATTGCAACGTCGTGATCCCGCTTTGATTGAGATAATGGGGTCGGTGTGATTTAAATGTAAAAAAGAATCGCTTATTTTTAGTTAGTTTTTCTCCCGACAGGTGGTTCTGACGCCAATCCATAATTCAAGGCCGACGAACTTCAACGCGGCCTTGGATTGGATTGAAAAACAAAACAAAAACAAAACAAGGCTGGCTGCTAATCAATCAACTGAATCAAGGCAAGTTTAAAGAAAAATGTAGTCAAATTTTAAATAATGTAGGTAGTATAATCCTTTGATTGTAAATTATTTTCCCTACTACGTAAAGCTGGTACAATAGCCGTACGGTTTTTTATATACCGAAGAGCATTCATTCATCATGGAGTCCAGGTATAATTAATTAAATTCTGTTGGTCTCTTATTGAAATAAAATTGTCCTTACTTAACGAAATTCAACTTTGGATATATCAAAGGATGATTTACGATGTGATGGTAGAACAATGCTGGATTACCACCCTATAATTCTTGAAACTACATTAGTTTCCAATGCCAGTGGATCGGCAAGGCTGAGACTTGCAAACTCAACAACATCTGGAAAATGAAATTTGCAAATTCCTACAAAGATCCTATGCTTCAGGTGATACAATTAATTTATGTCAACTTTCTTTATTGACACGACAGCAACATTGGGTCTTGTATGTTGACATATTGATATAGCTGATGTGATATTTCCACCAGTCCTGATGTATCAACACTGGTGCAGAGTCTACGACAAGCCTTGGCCCTTGAAGCTAAATTCCAACCAAAGCTTCAACTTCTGTCAACACTCAACAGCCAGCAATACAGGAGTAAGTATTCTGTAATGCTTCTTCTATTGAGAATACAAACTAATTTGTAATTTGTTGTTTGTGTTTTAGGAAAGCGGTGAAATTATGTGTGCAATGAGGGATGGAGCTGCTCATGTTCTTCGCTGCATGAAAGTCTGGTATGATCTTCCTTATGCAGTTCTTCTGGATGCTCTCAACATGATGGACTGGTTCATGAGCCGCATGAAAGCACTCCTAAACACCTCTCATGCATAGCAATCAGCTCCTTCCATCTAGCAGCTTGCCAATGGGTGGAGAGGATTAAACAGAACAACATTGAGGTATCTTCCATTCAGAGTCCATTGTAGGTATGTTGACAGTTTTAATTGGCTAGTATTCAGGTTGTCTAATAAATTTTAATTAATAGATTGTTCCTGAACCTCAATATCTGGTAACGATATCTTAATGTAAATGTACCGCCGGAGACATCAACCGGATGGAAAAAATTGTCTAAGCCAAGTTAGCTTGTCTACCCCAAGAAGAACCGGTCACGACCTTAAAATTCCTCAACCTGTATCACTCACTTCTCTCGACGACTTTACCTGCCGCTCTTCAGCAAGACCTTCTTATTCTTTCATGCAAGCAGGAGACCATTTGCTGTGACGCAAAATAATGCTGCCTTTCCCTCATCTCTTTTGGCTTTCGTCCTACTGTTTGTCGAAATGAAGTGTCACCAGCCGGCCATCGAGGTTATTATCAGAGACGTTTTACTAGAACTTCAGCGACTTGTTCAGGTATTTAGTGGTTGTGCTTGTTTGTTGATTCCAATTTTGTAATGCTGATATTTTACCTCTAGGTCAAAGATGACTAGTTGAAGGAGTGTATAAGAATGGTCACTTCGGAAATGGCACCTTACGATGGCTATGCCCAAAGCAATCCGTCTCATCGTCAACGACTTACCTGGAAGTTGTCCTTTTTCTACTATTTCTTTGCCTTCTAAACCATTTATAATAAGTTTTGCCTTTAGTAAAGCAAAATGCCTAGCTTTTTCTAGTCCTATACCACTTACTTGTTGAGCCTGTGTAAATTCGGGTCTCAGTGATATATGATTACCACTCTTAACAAGAAAACTATATATTTCTTTACTCACTACATCAGAAGTTTCTCCAAGTGTGCGGTCGAAAATTTTAGTCGAAATTCCCTTCATAGATAAGAGAAATAAAGCCGTAATTTCATCCTATAAACGTTCAATTAATCTATCAAAAATCTTATCTTGTTTAGGGTGGTTATTAACCTTATATGTTATTTATATAAATTTAAATACTATAAATAATGGTTCGAAATTAACTGAAAAAAGCAACAAGACTTCTGTATAATTTTACATAATTTCGATGTTACGTCATGACGTCATACGTCGAGTATGACTGGATAACCACCCGAATCAGTAAGTATCGGCTTTGACCTATTCATGAACTTATGTAGCCCACAATTATAAAAGCAAAATCTCCTGTCCTATTTACAATAAATGCTTGAATTGCCGCTTTATTTGCCGTTTCTTTTTTATACCAAAAGCACTTTAATTCAGACAACGGGCGATGGTAGAGAAATTATATAGTCAACCTAGGTTACGAAGAGATAAGTAAAGGTGAACTCTTGGAAGATTTATATCATCGCTTAAATGTTATTTCTCTAAAAGTTCCATCTTTAAGAATATCATAGCTGATGTCTTACAACTGTCAATTTTCCTAACTGCAGTAATCATTTTAATACCAGAAAAGCTGCAGCATTTTTCTTTTGGTGTTGGAACTACTAGGAAATGGTTTCCAATCTGAAAGTGAAAACTTAGTATTATTAGACTATTTATTTCAAATTTAAAGTTTTAACCTACAAACCTTCATCAAAGTCAGTACACAAGGAATGTTCTCTGTGTTTAGTCTCTTGGTATCATAAGGATCATCTGAGAGCTCCACATCAGGTTGATATCCGTCCATGGTTGCTATTTTAATAGATGGAATTTGTGTTGCAAAAAAAGAGCCGATTTCTCAGCCAATGACACTGCATCATAAGGGTTCCCTCCACATTCAAGAATCTATTTTAATGCCATTAAAATGTTTCATGAGAATTTGTTGATTGGTGGAAATATCACATCAGCTATACCAATATGTCAACATACATGACCCAACATTGCTGTGTCGTGTCAATAAAGAAAGTTGTCACACCCCATACTTTCGAGTCAAACTCGCGCGTGGGTTTTTAATTTTTGGGGCAGATTCATTTCGGTTAGCAATTTTTTTTTTCCGTTCCTATTGTTATGGGCTTTTTTTTATTCCCTATAAAACGATTAATCGAACAAAAACATCGAACCCAAAGCTAAAAAGACACAAACTCCGCAAAAAAAAACCCTATCGGGAAACTCGCGCGCGAAGCAAGGGATCGGCATTTTGCAAATAGTTTCTCCTTTTTATCTTCTTCTGTATTTAGTGTCATCTCTGAATCCCAGATGGTATTGTAAAGTAACTCCCAAAAGCAACACTAGATAGAGCTTTTGACAATTCTCGTCGTCGTCTGCTTTTTTTATTGTTCTCGTGGTTTGTCTTCCACATGGCCTTTTCTTCTTCGTAGTTTCAGTTTTTTACTTGTCAAGGTGCAGTTATTACAGATTTTATAAGTATTTTCAAGTGAAAAAAAGGGAGCAAGGATGGAGGATCATGTTGAGGACAAGAAAAAGGCTCACCGGGAACGCCGTGCTGGTACATAACTTTTCTGAATACAGTATTTGAAGATTAAAACATTTAACGATGGTAAAAATTTGTAGGGCGCAAAGCGGACAAGAAAAAAGTCAAGGATCCGCACGTTCAAGAAATGGATGCTCGTCAGCGCAACCCCAAAGCTTTTGCTATCCAGTCAGTAGCCAAGGCTCAGAAACGTTTTCACAGGTAAATCGCTTGGTTCATCAAAAATCAATCAAAGCTTGCATGAAGTCTCTTTCAGAGCCAACAACATTTTTGTTCCCTCGTTGTTAACAATTTCAATTTTTTTCAGGGCCCAAGATTTGGAAACGAAAAAGCAGCATATTCCATTAGTAGACAGGACTCCATTAGAACCCCCACCGATCATGGTAGCCATTGTTGGCCCACCCAAAGTTGGAAAAACCACTCTACTCCAAGCTCTAATAAAAAACTTTACACGACAGAATATCACATCCATACAGGGGCCCGTAACCATCGTCACGGGTAATGCGTTATCCGTTAATTTTTACAATATTGAATCTAAAACTTATCATTTTTCTTGAAAAATCTAGGTAAAAAACGAAGGGTGACTTTTATGGAATGCAATAACGACATCAACTCAATGATAGACATCGCGAAAGTGGCTGACCTTGTTCTGCTTTTGACTGATGCTTCGTTTGGCTTCGAAATGGAAATTTTTGAATTTCTCAACATCTGTCAGGTAAGATTTACTGAAGCATACTCCTTGTGTTCAAAATTTATGATCTCGAACGATTACCAGGTGCATGGATTCCCCCGAGTAATGGGCGTTCTGACTCATCTGGACATGTTCAAGAATAACAAACAACTGAAAAAAACTAAAAAAGTTTTGAAGCACAGATTTTGGACAGAAGTTTACCAGGGAGCGAAATTGTTTTACCTTTCTGGTCAACTCCACGGAACCTACCCTAAAAACGAGATCAAGAACCTCGGCCGCTTTATCTCTGTCATGAAATTCCGACCTCTGTTGTGGAGATCGACTCATCCTTACGTCTTGGTGGACCGATTGGAAGACATGACACCTCCCAGTCGATTACATGAGAATCCCAAATGCAATCGGGACATCTGCCTTTACGGTTTCGTGCGTGGTGTCCACTTGAGAAATCACTGCCCCATCCACATCCCAGGCTGTGGTGATTTCCGCCTTAAAGATGTTTCTTTTCTTCCTGATCCTTGCCCTTTACCGGATAAATTGAAAAAACGTTCGCTTGTCGAAAAAGAGAAGCTGATCTATGCCCCCATGTCTGGGGTGGGCGGTATCATCTACGACAAGGATTCCATCTACATTGAGCTTGGCGGCAGTCACTCGCA
Source organism: Daphnia pulex (assembly GCF_021134715.1). Taxonomy (NCBI): domain Eukaryota; kingdom Metazoa; phylum Arthropoda; class Branchiopoda; order Diplostraca; family Daphniidae; genus Daphnia; species Daphnia pulex. The sequence continues at coordinate 1,491,579 of NC_060021.1, read as the reverse complement.
CTCCAAAAAGGATGACCCTACAAATCCTAAATCAGAGATGATCTCGTCGCTGATGAAGTTGCAAAGGACGCTGGATGTACAGATGTCTGAATCAAGAGTAGAAGGACCTACTCTGACTCGGGCGGATGACGAAGACGAGGAACTACTAGACGATGAGCTACCGGACGACGAGTAAGTTGGATTGAATGGAATTTAAAAGATATTCATATAATTAACGCGTACTTTTATTTCGCAGTGAAGTGGCGGATGGTAAACCTCGCGAGGAAATCGTTCATGATGAAGTTTCTGGGAGGACGAGAAGAAGGGCTGTTTTTAATGACAATCTCGACGATGAAATTGGTGACGATGATGACGACGAGGAGGATGAAGAGGATCAACTGGACGATGAAGAAGATTTTGAGGAAATTAAATTACACCCCATCAATTCTAAGGTAATAGTGATTTCATTTTGTCGAGCTTGAAGTAGAGAAATTTATTTCATTTGTAATTCTAGGACAAAGAAGAAAAGTTGGTCTACGAAGTCTCTGAAGAAGAAGATGACGAACTGCCGTCCGTCAATCCCAACGTGACTAGCAATGACAAATTAAGCGCTACAGCCAAATTACGCCGACAGCTTGCCGACTTTCTCGACGAGGACGAGAGCGATGGAGAAAGTGACGAAGACGATGAAATGCAGACCATTATTGAAGAAAAGGTGGAAGGCGTTGAGGGACAATTTCGACGAGGCTCCGTCTTGTACGATCTCAACGACGCCACAGATGAAGTCGATGAAACTAAAGAACCTGCTCGAAAGAAAACCAAAACTGCCAAGAAGAAACCAATCGACAAGGATATGGAGGTCCACCAAAAAATCAAATCCACTTTAAAGGCTTTGGAGAAGCCGATTCCGATTAGCAAGAAATCACGCGAAGCACAAGAGTCGATGGAAGTGGATATGGAAGAGGAGGAAGACGAATCGGAAGACGACGACATCGACTTGAAATGGAAAGACAACCTGGCACAAAAGGCTTCCGAAGCTTTTTACCAACGACAGACAGGAAAGGGAAATCTGCGAAAATTAGTTTACGGTCCGGATATCACAGAAGAGAAGAGTAGCGATGAATCGGATGTTGACGACGAAGAGGAAGGTGGGCGGCTGGGCGGTTTGTTCAAGGTTGCGTCAGACAAACGACGTTCGACTCAAAACATTCTGAGCACCAAGGATCACGTGGATAGTTCCCATTTCCACGTTGACAAGATGCAGGACTGGACCAAGGCGGACGTGCTCGACAGTATCCGCGATTGCTTCGTGACGGGCAAATGGAAAGAGAATGAAGACGCTGAGGAACTGCTGGCAATGGATGATCTCGACGACATGAACTCTGAAGGCGATTTCGAAGACCTGGAAACTGGAGAGGTGTCCCAAGCGGACAAGAAAAGCGGTGCCGAGAATAAAGATGAGTCGCCAGAAGACGAACGCAAAAGGCTGATTGAAAAGAAACGGAAACTCAAGGAACAATTCAACTCCGAGTATGACGAAGGCGGGTCCAAGAAAACCAAAACTTATTACGACGATCTCAAAGAAGAGATGGATCAACAGGCCCAGCTCAACAAAAGTGAGTTTGATGGCATGGATGACGAAACCCGGATCCAGTACGAAGGCTACAGACCAGGAATGTACGTCCGGATGGAAGTTGCAGATGTTCCCTGCGAGTTGTTGACGAATTTCAACCCTATCTATCCCTTGATCGTTGGAGCTTTGCTGCCCGGCGAGGAGAACATTGGATTTGTTCAGGTAATATTTTATTTCGGTTTTATTCCGTATATGTGCTGTTGTAGAGATTTATTTTAATTTCTTATTTCTACAAACAGGCTCGTCTGAAGAAACATAGGTGGCAGCGACGTATCCTAAAAACGAGGGATCCGCTGATCCTCTCGTTGGGCTGGCGCCGATTTCAAACCATTCCGCTTTACTCGATCCACGATCACAATGGACGTCACAGACAGCTCAAATACACACCAGAGCATATGCACTGTACAGCTTCGTTTTGGGGTCCATTGACACCTCAAGGCACAGGTCTGCTGGCCGTTCAGTCCGTCTCTCAAGTTCAGGTACAAATCCCTTAATTAATTGAAATTTGTTCCAAAGTAATTTTTTAATTTTGATTTTTGTTTTTCTTGCTTTGGCATAGTCTGGATTTAGGATATCAGCGACGGGCACGATTCTCGATTTGGACAAGTCGACTCAGATTGTCAAGAAACTCAAATTAGTCGGTACGCCGTTCCAGATTTACCGCAAAACGGCCTTTATCGAGGGCATGTTCTCGTCGACCCTGGAAGTGGCCAAATTCGAGGGAGCATCGATCCGCACCGTTTCTGGCATCCGTGGTCAGATTAAAAAAGCCATCCGCAGTCCGGAAGGATCGTTCCGTGCCACTTTTGAAGACAAAATCAAACTTAGCGGTAAATATGCCGAAATTTGTATTTTAAAGTTTGACCTAACTAAATAACACACTCTGTGGATGTACGTAGACATCGTTTTTGTGAGGACTTGGTTCCGCGTGGATGTTCCGGAATTTTACACACCCGTAACCTCTCTGCTCTTACCTCTCGACGCCAAGAATACCTGGTTAGGAATGAAGACGTTGGGCCAAATCAAACGTGAACGAAACATCAAGAACGAGGTATTTCGAAACAGGATCAACAGATAATTCTTTTTTATTTCTCTCTAATTCTTTCTCGTTCTTCTTTCTAATTTCAAAGGCGAACACGGACAGCATGTACACGCCGATTGAACGGAAACCTCACGTCAAACAACCGCTGGTGATTCCACGGGCCCTTCAAAGTGCACTGCCTTACATTAATCGGCCCAAAGTCAAGAAGGCCGACCATGCACCAGGTACCATCGAAGCCGTTAGAGCTCAGCGTCCCGCTGTGGTGCTGGAGCCTCGAGAACAGAAGGTGGCCAAACTGATGGCCATGCTCAAGACCCGCTACGACGACAGGAAAGATCGACTCCACGTCGAGGCTGTGGAACGACTGGCTGCTCATCGTACTGTAGTCCAAGCCGAAGCAGAAAGAAAAGTAAGTTTCATTGCTTTCCATTTCTTTCGTTTGACGTCAACTCATTCACAACGTTTGTCATTTGCGTGCGTGTTTGTTTATTAGATGTCGAAGCAGAAGGAAGCCCGGCAGTCCGTGTCGCGACTGTTGAGTCGAGCTGAAGCTATCAAAGAAGCGAAAGCACGAAGAAGAGGAGGTGCAGGAGGTGGAGATGAAGGCGGAAGGGGAGGAAGAGGTAGGGGGCGTGGAAGGGGTCGAGGAGGTAGGAGGTAGTGATGACGTCCTGATATTTGCTATGTCAGTATGCCCCCCCCCCCCCGTCAATTGTGTGTGACTCTTGTCTACATGGAAAAGTGACAAACGGAATACACTTTCAACTTCCGACTATCTGTGGTCATATATTTTATTAACTGTCTTAATTTTAACATACCTTTCAGTAATTTATGATTTTTAACGCAACGTGAAAAGAACAGAGTCTCTACTTGTACTAATGTGTGCATCTATATTATGAAGAACCCATCATGGGCGAGAAGACACCAAGCCTGGATTACGTCCCTTCCAATGGCAATCTCATTTCTTTCCCTGTCATCGTTTTTCGTCCCTCGAGCCGCCATCACGTGTGAGACCATCAAATTCATGTAAGGAGCGATCCATTCGAATTTTTAACTCTGAATTTTTTTCCGATTTTTTCCTTGTTAGAAACATTAAAAAAAAATTTGGTGGGGGTATATATAAATTTGAGAAAAATATTATGGTGAAGTTCTTTGAAACTGTATATATTGGCGATGGTGAGAAGGTTCTACTCGTTCTACTTAAGGTCCAAATGGTAATAATTGGCATTTGATTACATTCTCGCTCTTCTGCAAACAACTGCAGTTCATTCAATTCGACATAACCAAGTATTACTCATCTTTTAGTTCTCTTTTACTGACTTAATAGAAATTCTTCGCTTCATTCAATAACAGAAATCGGCTGCGCATAATTGGTGGGCTGATTTATCAGACATCTGAATCTGAACCCACAAAAGGAAAAGACGGCTTTAAATAGTTCTTGTGAAAATAATTGATGTTAGGAACCCCCACCCGACTCTCTTGGTATAAACATTCCCTTCTGATCGAGTTTCATTAATTTATTAAACTAACAGTTGCGTCGTATTACCGCCCACCGGTCCACCCTCTTTTTTCGGTTTGGGGTAATAAGCAAGACGAAACACGAGAAAGAGAATGTTGCCAGCATGTCGGCGTTAAAGATCCAACTTGCGTAGTAGGCGAGGCCGGGACCCGGAAAACTCTCAGCGCGTTGCTTCATTCGGCCACCACCCGCCACGGAAAACGGACATCTCCTTCAATTTTGTCCGTTTTCGCTTTTGCTCTATTTTGATTTGAAACCATTTTCAGAACAAAATCGGGCAAAAGTGAAAACTAGCGAAGTTTGACAGTCATGTCCTCTTTTCTTTTTGAGGCAGAGGCGTTGTGTGTGCTCGTTCGACGCTTCGAGGGGAGGAGGGAGTTAACAAAAATGTGAATGTGTGACATGGGGGGAGGGGCGGGCTGACTAAAAAAATACGTCACTTTGACATTTTTTTATTTTATGAGGTAGTTATTTTTCGCTCGATGCCCATTTTTGAATTGACTAGTAATTATACCTCCGGAGTTTCGGCCAATCGGCGACGGAATTTCATTAAAGTCTCCACCCGTCTGCCCGGCTTGACTCGCGTGATATTCCCAACGGCCTGTGTCATTTTAAATTTGTTCCTAGAAAACATTTCAATCAACTGATTGTTTCAAAAATAATTAAACCAGAATTCAGACGAATCAGACCTGTGTTCCTCTGTAAGTCCCGTCATTCCGCACAATGCCGGAATGAGATAGATCGTATCATCTCTCATGCTGGCACCTTGCTGGTTGTCGGGTTTGTTTCGTGAGGGTCAGGACACGAGCAAAAATTGCCGATCGTCTTTGATGTTCACCTCGTAATGGTTTGTGTAATATTCCTTGTAGCTAATGTCCCGATCCTCTTTGCGACAGTGGTAGGTCGACATTGGATTCTTGCTGTCGTTTCAATGTCGTCGATCCTGTACGTTTTTTCGTTGTACAGCGTCATCACGATCTGGCCCAGTAATTCAGTTTTGACACGATTCTATAAATCAACAGTTAAAACTGATTTGAATAATTTCTTAATTACAGAGAAAAGGCTAATTCAAATACCATGAAATCTCCTCCTGATTGCCGATGAATTCGTTAATTTTGTTTCTTTTTTTACTCAGCTCACTACTATAACTTGGGATAAAAAATTTACCGTTCAATCACTTTATTGTTCTTATGTAGATAAGAGATTCTGGGTATATAGAGAATACAAATATATTTGACCTAGGGTTTTTTGTTGATTCTACTCTTGGCTGTTTTTGTTACTAGTTGACGATGAAGACGCTAGCTGACGCAACCTGTTGACAAACCATTTGGTGTGGGAATAAATAGGGTGGAAATGACATTTCCACTTTAAGAATTTTAGGATATCATCGAATTCGTGTGTGAAAGATGGACAATTGCAGTGACAATTAACACCAACTGTATCCCTAATGTCGGACAAAACTTAGAAATTGAAAAAGCAATCAAATATATTTTGAGTTAACTTTCATTTTTTTCTGTGTTTGTACTATTTTAGTCCTAGGTGGATCGGGGTCTGTAGGGATTCTTGGAGTAGTCACATCTTCCCTTTTGCTTTGTCTCTACATGTAGCCTACAATGTGTGTATTTATATTATGAAGTACTCGCCATGGGCGAGAAGACACCAAGCCTGCATGGATTACGTTACTTCCAATGGTAATCTCATTTCTTTCAATGTCATAGTTTTTCGTCCCTTAATATCATGAATTCTTAAGATTCCTACTTATTCGATAGTTTTTGAGGTGCCAACCGCCACAAATAATGATTGGAGTTTCGCAATTAAATAGTCATCGAAAAATGGAGTGCGGTCCAACTAGATCGGGTACAGTGGTGGACAACCCTGTACCTTCCGTGGTCTCCCGGAATTCTATGAACATGTATCACTTATTTTTTAATCTAGCCTCTAGGCATAAAATCCAAAACTTTTTGTTAGCAGAATCCCTTGACAACTGAAAGGCACAATAATAAAATGTGTGTAGGAAGGAGACGGTTAATAAAGTTAATGTTAATTTCTTATTGAACATTTAACATCTAAGGGACATCGCTTTAGTGGAGCCGCGCCTGATGCGGTAAGGGTAGTTGAACATTCTTATGGTTGCCGCTATTGAGATTATTGTGGAATCGAATATGGGGCACCATTTCTTCCAATCAGTATAATTTGACGATGTAAGCGGATGTAAGCGTAAGCAAATAACAGAAACCTCATATTATAGACAAAAAAGGTATAAATTTCTCAAAATAAAAAATTAGACTTAAGATTTTTGATCCTTCTTTTAGGGGGGGGGGTGGTGCTGGTCAGGTCGTGAGGATTTTTCCCGAAAAGGGGGAGTTTTATTCTTGTCTTGGTTAAAGCATGTTTTCGGTGAGATGAAAAGCGCATTAGTCGTCAAACCCAACACACCTGTTGATCGTTCAGAACCATTAATTTTTATACGATACAGGCACGCTTCAGTGAGTGTTTACATAACATGTGTTGAAAATTTCGAATTCTATACGCCGCAGAGAAAGTAGCAAAGCTTCTTCTTAATATATTCGTGATATATAACATTAAAGTCACCTCTCAGTTTTTAATCTTACACATATGTTGAGAAAAAAATGAATTTTTTAATAAATCATGAATCATGCAGTGACGTAATATTTTTGGGGAACGAGCAAACGTGATAATGTTTCTTCACAGTTTTTTTTTTGGCTAAAGCTCGAAGGGTCGAAGCAGAGTAATTTTTCCTTCTGGTTTTTTGGCCAGAAGCAATATCAGCAGGGGTTCTATTGTTGTCTGTTTGTCTCATGTAACGGAATACGCTGTTTTCTTTTTGAAATATTGAGTTTGTAAGAAACCAATTGAAACTGCTGAAGACAAAATAAAGGCCGGTAAAGGCACTGTCATCTTTTTTAAAGGAGATAGCTCGTCAGTCAACCGAGGCTATATACGTTAGCAGTACCCTAGAATAACTTGCTAAGGCAATTAAGCCATTCCAAGGTTTTGATCAATCAACCGATTCTATATCTTTTCTTGGAATCGTTTTAGAGCCTTGACTACTGAATGGATGACGAAGGCTTTATTAGCGCTGACGAACATCCATCTCTGGAACGTGCGGATCCTTGGCTTTCTTTTAACTCTTGTCCGCGTTTTGCGCCCTGTAATTATTCACGGCCACCTTCGCTAAATGCTTTTATTATCGTTAAAAGGAATTTTTTTCTCTTAAAGGTATATTTTACATCGAGAACAATGTTCTCGGTGTACCTCCTCCTTGTCCTCGACGGTGTCCTCCATCCTTCTTTTATTTTCTTTGACTTTAATAAATTCTACAAAACCCGGGAATAATGAAGAAGACGAAAAAAGGGGTAGGCTACATTAAGACATCACAACCAGATTAGTCGTTTCTTAACTAATGCGCATTATCGTGATTTCCATAACCTCGAGAATCCAAGATAGCTTAACAAACACCACAAGAAAAAAAAAAAAAAAATGTTGGACGCCCTACTGAGACTTTCTGTTTCAAGTGGTTAAAGAAGCTGAACAGTGGTTTTGCTTGATCAAATAATTTTCGATTCAAAATTTATTGAAAAAAATGTATATTTCATTTATTTATTTTTATCTTTATTTGTACTGTAATTTGGCTGTCTCGTTCCACTCGAGGCCAACTAGTTTATTTTTGTACTCCAGGTCTATTAAGTGTCATAAAAATATTTCTAGCGTGACGGCTCTAATACATATTCGCGGTCGGGTTTTTCCATCCGCCATTTCGGCAAAATTTTTGATATTCGATTCCACTGGTCTAGCGAGACATAGGAAGCGATTGAGACGGCCATGAAGGGGAAATCCCACCGTATAGAGAATTATATAATTCCACATTGTTCGTGAAATTGCTACACTTGGAAGCCTGGGAAATAACTACGGAAAGATATCTTATTTCTAAGCCTTTAAAGGGCGACAATAAAAGGTGAAAGTAATGAAGCGGACAGAATCCCCTTAGTAATCAAAGCCGAACGCGTTTAGCAATCCTACCTTGACGTAAGGTAGTATAGGGAGAGAGAAAGGCGGATGAAGATGGTGGCGCTCAACGTCGCTTGTAGTCGACAAAAACTTGAGTCCGAGTCGTCAGTCTTCTGATAGAAATCAGACGGTAAGGCAACGTTTTGTTCCGTCTCTTGGCGTTTCACTTTCACTTACTTTTTTTTTTTAAATCTTTACACTTTACTTGTATTGTTAGATGTAACACAATTCAATTATTTAGAGTCAACGCAGTAATTTGATCGAAATGGTTCATCCATCATCCAACCTCTGCTGGTTAGCATTTCCTTTGTTGTATGTGATCATCCAGTTCGCCGATGGAAATCCTGGATACCCTCATCGCAAGCCCCATTATTCTCCTCAGGGATCACAACCTTACTTGCCCGCACCCACTGGAAAACGTCCATCGTGTGCCGGACCTACTGACACTTTCTGCACCAAAGTAGACTATTACCCCACGTAAGTGTTTTACGTTATTGCAATTAATAGCGTGAAATTGTTTTGTTCCTATTTTTAATTAAGTTTTTTCTTGTGGCGAGATTTGGCACTCGATCCGAGTTTCCGAACGCTATAATCTCGATACGCCTCGATATAATAGTCGTCTCAATCGTCCATGGAAACAATTTGTTTCAAACAAACAATGAACGTACCGTATACATAATGGTTACAGAACAAGAAGAAAAAGGCCGCCGTCCGTGACAATTACTTGATTATAAAGACCCATTTATAATTCTTTAAGACAAGATGAATGAAAAGTATTCATACAAGTAGGTCGCCCAAATAATTTACAAAATAAATAAATAAAGAATTCACTCGACAGCAAAACCTATTTAATGATACATTATAGCCAATAGAAAAAAAATTATGACTGTATAAAATAGAAATAGAAAAAAAAAATTGATTATGACTGTATAGCTATAAAAACAACCTAACAGATATAGCCTTACAGTTTTTTAGCCTATAACTATATGTAAAAGCGCTGATGAAGTGATGTTAAACAGTCATCTCCAGATGCGTCAATATCTTCTGAACTGTGCACTATACTATATGTTGCGCTAAATTGTTAACAAGCGATTCTCCGACAATTCCTTTGTATAAACCACAATGTTTTTTTTTGTTTTTATCACGAAAACATTAGAAAACATATAAGAGTTACAGAAGTTCTGATTTTACATTTGTTGCATATACTAGTTGCTATTTAGATGATGTTTGCATTCAACAAGTTCACACTCAATAAGAAGGCCATAATTCCGGATGGGCATTTTGCTTACTGAATCCGGAAATGGCCTTCTCTAATTCCCTCCGAGCTAACAAGTAAACTGGACAGGGACAGCTATAGACCACCGACAACCTTGTTCTTGTTGAGTCCTATTTTTGGTCTTCAACAGTTATGGAAATATTTTTCTTCTTGCCTTGAAGCCGATTGCGTCGGGTGCGATTTAATGGATGCTGATTAGATTGAATTTCTTTCCAGCCTAACTAACCTATTTCATCCCAACATAACCACGGCCATTGCTGATTAACCCACCAAATTCGAAAAAAATGCTAGTTCTTGCAGTTCTTGCGAGATTTTGTTTTAAATTTCTTTGTAATCATTTAAGTTTTTATTTAAAGTATTTTCAATTGAATTTAAATAAGATATCTTGTACGAATTTAGGGAAGTTATTGAATATCTAGTAAAAAGCTACAGCTTCGACTTCAAAACGCTTTTACAAGATGAATCGACTGATTCTATGATGACTTCAATGATGATAAGGTATATAGATAAATACATAGTAATATTGCTCTTTTCAAACAAAAAATTTTATTCATGCACTTCAAACTATCCGACTATAGCAATGCAACGGTTTCACAACCCTCCCAACATCATGCTGTGGTAGCAAGGCCACCTTATAATGGCCCTTATGCTAACGGAAAAATTGAGCATGACCATTGGCGGTCGAGGTATGCTCCAATGCCATCTAGACGTCAACAGTCTTTGCAGAGCAATAGTCGAGTAACCCGTCAAATTGAAAACGAAGAAAAGCTATGCCCAACAACATCGTCGTTTATTACACCACGAACTGCTGTCAACACTCGTGGAAACTGGATGTACGTTGTAAATTTAGATGGAGCAGATCAGCAAAACACACAGCTTGTACGAACTGAGAGATGCGCGTAAGTTTTTTAAAAACCAACATTCCATTTCAAGAAATAAACTCAATTATCCTGTTTTGCAGAACGACAGAATGTTCGGGACTCTGTCAAGTACCGGCTGGATTTTCTGCAACCTGTTCGCAGCAATTTGTACAGAAGCGACTAGTGGCTCTGAATGGAAATGGAGAGAATCTTTACACCGACACTTTTTGGTTTCCTCATTGTTGTATCTGCCAGATAAGGTCCAGTGTTTGAAATGAATGCTCACTTGCGGAATGCGGATTTATTAATTTTGTATTTATTCCTTCCAACACTTTTGCCGTCATATAATTGTGCACAATCTCTTGGGCGATCCAATATACAACAAATGATTTTGTAATAGGCTTGTACACACAAACTTTACCACTAGCTGCGAGTCTGAATAAAAATACACTTCATGTTCACTATATTAGTCAAAGTAAGACTTTGCGATATTCTTCAAGTTCACGTATGAAGTTTCTATTTGGTGAAGAACGAGCACACATCATACGTCCACTCCAGTTTGAATCGTTGATCTGCCCTACGTGAAAAAAAGGAAATAATTGTGAAGCGGCTTAAAAACCTTTTCTCTGTGAAATAAAGGTTAAAATCGATGTTAATCAGTTCGGAATGGGAATACTTTGATCTTTAATAATAAATCAAGATTATTATTGTTTATATCTCAAAGGTTGATTTGATTTCAAAGAAAAAGCAAATATTCAAAAATTTGAAAAAAACCTTACCTAACCTAACCTTTCCTTTCCTCCATGATATATACTACCAGGTCTAAACCCTACAACCTTTCCTCTATGATATATACTACAGGTCTAAACCCTACTATCCCCGCTACCAGAGCCATTCACTAAATTTTTTAAATAAATAATTTTTTTAAAATTGATTGTTGAGAAAAGAATGGAATCGATGTATAACAGCTGGGCTTCGTTGGCAATCGATGGTTGGAGTTCGAAAAAAATTTAATGGCCAGAATAATAGTAGATCTTACTTGCTTTTTTTCAAAATCGGCCGCTAGATGGCGTGGCGAAATGACGTCTGTCAATGGCGAAAATCTTCAGAAAATGACGAAAAATGTTATAGATTTCAATTGCCAATATCTCTGCTAATAAGCGTTTAAAAAAAAACGGGGCGAGACGTCTCTAGAGGGGGGCAAAATCTTTCATTCTAAAAAATTACATTTTTTTAAAGGTCTGGTTTGCCCGAAAACTGATGTCAAAAATCCGAAAAAAACGCTGCAATTTCTGGTCGGGTCCCTTAGTTTTTATTGAATAACTTAAAAACTATGCTAGCTAGAACATTGCGGATTTTACCATTGTGTTTTCCGTAAAATTCCACACAAAATGATTTAAACGGGGACTGGCTGCGATGCCTTAATCAACCTTTTCCAAAAATGGTAAACCCCCAAAACCCCTAATTTTGGCCTCTTTGAGTGGTGGACTCAGTGTTAAAAGGATCGTCTAACATTTCAGATACAAAATACAATTTAATTATTATGGCATATATAGTATTTCGGTGCTGAAATGGAATATTTATTTTCACTTTTTGATTGCTTCGCTTTCTTGGCCTTGCTTTTCCAAGATTTATTCCCTGCCTTTTCTTGCCGTTTAGCCAGGGAAGAGTATAGAGGAGAAAGCAGTTGCTATTCCTCAACAGGGGGGGGGGGAGTCGAACCCATAGCTGTCCGGGGAGTGGAAGCCAACTGCTGCCAACTGGCGGGCGGCTTCCACTCCCCGGACAGAAATGGGTTACAGCACGGGATAGGACTGCTTTCTCCTCTATACTCCTCCCTGGTTTAGCTTTCGCAGCTGCCAAAGCTTTCAGACGACGAGCGGTCTCTCTTTCCTGCGCGCAATCCTGCATCGATCTCACTGCCTTTCTTATATTGGCACAGTTATCTGTAACAATACAGACCACTTTTCCACCAATTTTTAATTTGTCAATCTGGTCTTCAATAAGTCCAGATATAAGATCATGCGTGTGGCTTCCTGTTTTGTAAAATGTTAGTTCTGTTCATTTGTCAATTATAACATTTAGTTTCTGACCTTTCATTCTTTTGCAACACAGCGCCCCCGATTTCCTCACGAGAATTTTTTCATCTAACCAATGGGCTGTCATTCCAATCCAGCTACGATGAGTCGTTGACCACATATCAGCAGTAAGACAAACGTTGGCAACCGAAAAACTCATGGCCGCTGTTACTTCTTCTTCAAAGACATTGCGCTCATTTTCAATCATTTTTCTCAACTTCTTTGCGCCCATTGCACTGGCTTTGGGATTCAAAGTAGTAATGATTGCCCTAAAAGCTGTGTCGTCGATGGTACTCACCAGTCTGCCCAGGTATCAAAACCCAAGAACCCATCTTGTCGATATCTTTATCAATGTTTTTTATCAAAATATTTTGCAAAATCCTAGAAAAAAATAAATTCTACTATACTTGCATAATCAAAAATCTTTATTTCTTAATTACCTTGTCCCATCCATGTAAAAATAAAATCTAGCAAGCACCGACTTGTAAGAGTTTTCGCGATTTTTCGGGTCTTTGGAGTAGAAGTTTGATAAAATCACTCTTGTAGTGAGAAACCGAAACCTTGTCTCGAATATTGCATTTTCGTAATTGGTTTTTAATATTTTGCCACGCATGGATCCAGCAACGGAACAACGGAATTTTTGGCCATGTCTTGAAAACAGCGTTCGTCATGGCTTTCTCATCGTCTGTTACAATAATAATTCACTTATATTCTGCAATTTCAGGAACGAGTTCCGCCACCCGTGAAAACATGCACATATTCTATCCTCTTCATGTGGATCATGAACACGGAATAACGGGAGTTTCCTCAAATTTAGTGTGTCGGTATGAAAGACCCGACACATAGAAATCAACCATTTCAAAAGTTGTGTCGTACGACAGACACATCGTTGACAACTCCTCCCGTTCAATAAGCAAAAGAAAATCCGATACAGTTTCTAATGTAGTTAAGAAATAATATAACGAATATATTGAATAAGAAACAGTATATTACAATTCTTACCCTCACTGAAGCAAGTGACTATATTGGGAATGGCGAAATGACGATAGCATTATGGATAAAATCCGTTTCTTCCTTGAGTTCAATAAGATGATAAATTTCATCATCACCCAAACGTGCTTTCGTTCTCGGTGCATCGTGTTTTGCAATGGTTTTAAGTCTCGAACAACATCTACGTTTTGTCTTTCATCCGTTACATTCTTCAACAATGCCTCCACCAACTTTTCGCTGTACACTTTCAACGGATATTTTTCCTTACCATTTTTAATTTTTGCAACTCCAAATCCTTTGTTCGGGTAAAATTCTTGTTGGGATTTTTCGAGTTGCCATGGGCCAACCATTTAGCACTTTTTTCGTCTCCTAAATATCTTATTAACACTCAGTTTGGATACAATTTGGGACACACAATTACACGTTTTTGAAAACTATCATCTGTTACCGATCTTTTCGCCACCTGGGTCTTAAAATAATACTTTGTGCACTTCGCTCCGCTTTTGCTGGTAACAGTTTTTGTTGCTCCCTGAACCCACCTATACGTAGTAGTTTGAACACAGTTAGTACACAAATTACAAGAAACTCCAGTTCTTAGATTGAAAGTCCATAGTTTTCGATGGAAGTCCATATTTTAGTAGTCCATTCTGGACTGTCCAAGTCTATAGTTTAGTAACACCTAAATTTTGCAACCGTTTCGAATTACCTTTGCATCTATACATAACAAACTGAGAGCCTTCTTTGGGGAGTCCCCGGTATGCCCTGTAAAATCAAAATATTAATAATGGTTATATCACCTGAATGATTATCGGTTACTTATTACTTTCTGATGGCACATGCTGTTTCAATTCCATTCAAATTCAAAGACAGTTTGATTTCTCTGCTATCTGTATTGCACAATTTACGAATGGCTAAATTCTCTGCATCAATTGGTTTTGTTTCAAAACAGTTGGGTCCTCCCAACAAGAATAACTCCACTGTGATAGATGAAACAGGGACACTTACTGGAAAATAAATATTTAAATAATTAAAAAAAATACAAAGTTTAAACAATTAGTCGTAGGTGTTGTGCTTGCCATTCGGACATTTCGCAAAGATTTGTCACAGAATCCTACACTTGAATACAGATTTGCTGGCAAGCCGTTGCTGAAGGAACAACTTGGTGCCCCAATAAGATTACTCATATTAATTGGGGAACTTGTATGTGGTGCAACTTTGGAAAAACGGGATGAAGTACATGGCTGTACATGGGAAACACAGGATGAAGTAGATGGCAGTACAAAATCTCTGTGGTTCTTAACGAAGGCTGCAAACGTGATTGGATCACCCTTGCTCTGTAAAAAGGTAGATCAACAATATAAATTTGGACTAAGAAGAATAAAAATTGAAAAAAAACTTACGAAGACAAGCAGCTTTATACTTTGTATAAACGACACTGAGATTGACAAAATCATGGTCAGACATTTAAATAAAAATAAACCAGAATTAACGTCACCTTAAACCTTGCACAGGCATTCTACAATGTCCTGCCATCGACTACGAAGTAAAGACGGCAATCGGCTCCATAAGCCCATAAGTCCATCTTCGGATCACAGAAAAAGGTATCAAATAGACGGTCCATAGGATGTCTGCAGCTGACCGAAAACGGACATACCTATCTTTAATTCCCGAACGTCTCATGGATCTCATATGGATATCCTAATTTGTAATCTATATATTTAAGATAAATAAGCTAGTTCTTTTCATTATTTATTTTATTGATTATGCAAAATTAAAAGTCAGAAAATTTTAAGTTGTCAGACCAATCAGTTTTTATTGAAAAAGACAGTGATTTTCAAGTGGGCATGTAAAGAATGATCCGTTTTGAGGTATCGTAATTGGAATGCAAAATGCTTTACACATATTACAGAAGTTAGGGGAACAGATTCGAGATGAGGAGACAATTTTGATACCAATAGTTTGTCTAAAATAGAAGACCGTAAGGGGTAAAATATATATGTCTTCCTTGTTCAAAAATCTTCTCCCAACTAAAAAACCCCGTTCATGATGTTTGACGATATTTTCTATCATAAAAACGTTCTTATTCTAAAGGAAAACACAACTTTCAGATAATGACGTTGACGGCACAGCATTTTTGAATCGCAAAGACTTGTAATGTTCGACCCCAGCAAACTCAGGTTATAAAACTTGGCCTGCATAATGGATCCCCTTAAGTTTATACAGCCCAATAGATGAGCTAGAATTCCCTGAAATTATTTTTTGGTTGCTTTTAGCTCTGTCGATTTCTTGTAATCGCCAAACTATTTGTTGTAGTGGTTTTCCATTTTTTTGCAACAAATTCTTCATTTTTTAAAGTTTGTTTTCAAAGGGTAAGGCGCTGAATTCATCCAGGTTGCCATGCTTCCGAACATCATTCGCCAAATGTATTAAGTTATGGACATTTAAAGTGACATATTTAGCGCCGTACAACTGCGCACCCCAAGTGACGTACAGTTTCAACAGAGACTCAGCGTAAGTCACGTAAGTTTTGCACATTTCCCCGTTTACAAGAATTTTTATAGCGACATGTAGTAACAACATATGATTTTACCTATCGGAACTCAAAAATGGTTTATGCGCAACTGGGCAAAACATAAAGCAAATCTAGTCGCGTTTGAGATGTATTTCCTGATTTCAACTAAATAAGCAGATGTGTTCTATAGTTTCAACAGAAAACCAAAAATATAATCTATAGTTTCACCAGAAAATGTTTATCAGACTTTCCCGTATTCATCGTATATCGTTCGTATCAGACCCACGTATTCAAATCTTTTTTTTGGACTCCGATGCACACTAGATGCATGTAGTCCAACACGGCAAGTTCAATAAGATCATCTAGTACGTCTTCGATTATTGACTTACAGCCATCCTTGAGGTGATTTTTTAGTTGTAGGCGTTTTCGGAAGGAGTCATTGGTTCTCAAAGATGGAACGATTTCAGGAAAGGTTACGCGGCCACCAGTTGTTCGTTGACTATGATGAGTTACAATGTTTCCCACCCATACGCCTCTTGTTGTATATTTCCTACAGCCATAGTATGCGTTGTGGGTGGCGATATTAATCACAAACGTCGTGGCAGGGGCATCGCAACAGAGGCCACTAAGCACCACATAAATTTTGTTCCCACGAAATTGTAATCCTTGAGTTCACAGTCTTACGATATCGCCACGGAAAGAAGACAAAACATCGTTGACGTTGGTGGGCTTTTTGGCGCCGTGGTATATACCACCTACCAATATATCGTCCCAACCTATACGAAAAAAATACAATTCAATTTTACTATTGTTTCGTGAACTAATTTATTATCATTCCAGCCAAATATTCAATTAATTATTTCTGATACATAAACAAAACAACTAACCTAGATCTTTGAAAATAATTGCCAACAAATCACTCGAACTACTTTTCGACAACGGGATACCGTCAATATTCACAAGAATGTAAAGCACATTGGGGATTTCCTTCCCAGCAGCTGCCATTGCCTCAAGAACATTTAAAAGGGCTGCTGCAACATCAAAATGCTGGTATTATTTCCCTGGTGGCTTATCCGTTAATTGAAGTTTTCCTCGTTTGGAGGACAACAGTGTTCTTGAATTCAGTGGTAAAAATGTCAGATTTGCATCACGATGAAGTATGTTAAGTAAATTGCTAACGTGACACCGGGGGATATTGCAATCGACCACCCATTGGATTAAACTTTGTTTGACAATTGATTCAAATTCGTTCTCATCTTCAATACTCTCTGAAATCATTTCTTCTTTGTCATAAACTGACCAATCAAATGCATCATTTTCGAATTCATCAAATGAAGAATCACTTGTGGAGTCAAAATCATCTTCAATTTACTGTGTGTCCTCAGCATACCCATCATCAGAGCTGTCTGGCTCGTTGGTGTACATGTCTAAATAATTAAAATTTATAAATAAACTCAGTATATTGAAAGCTAATCAATAAATAAAAAAGCTATGGACAAAAGTTACATACCATTATCAAGTACACCATTATTGTCATCATCCAAATTTAAAGATGTAGGTTGTTACATTGTATTAACTGAATTGTCAACTGGTAAGTGTACATTTGACAATAAGGTCAATCGAAGTAGTACCGTGGTTTTCTTGCGCCTTTTAGCTGAAATTAGTAAGTTGCATTTCTTGTTTTGTATTCAAGCTTTAGAGTCGAAACATTTCTATAATTTTATTGGTAATTTGTTCTATTCCTTGTTTCTTCATGTTTGACATTCAGTTGTTGACCACGCGATGATTAAAAATTAACATTGATTTATCTGACAACTAATCACTAATGGTTACCTTACTTTGCAGGCATAGATTCTGATTTTTTCTACAACAAGAAAGAAGTATTCATTTACATACCAGCATTTCAATGCCGTCTTCAGTTGTAAGTTTTATTTTAACAGAGCTGCACATCGTCATTATCAGATACTACAATTCATCTCTGTTAGCGCAGGTTCAATCTGGAAAATATTTTCTGGTTGATTTAACTACTGCAACTTGAAACACGTTATTTACGTTGTTAACGTTTCTTTACCCTTATGTTGCCACTGTCCCTGATTTTGGGGTTAACAACGGGACACGGTGGTAGTATCCCAAGACTCTTGGGGAGAGGGCTTCAGTGAATAAGCGTAAAACTCGACAACCAGATTGGTTTCTTTATCAGTGCAAGATCAGGGAAACATTTGGTATGTTTTATTTTTATTTTTGTATTGCAGTTCATATTCAAAACATATTTATTTTCTAGATTCGTATGAGGCCTCTCGTGCCAAAGAGAATCTAACTGATGTCCAATCGGATATCAACTCTGCATCTGAAAGCCAAACAAAACAAAATAGGGGGTAAAGGCTATAGGAATAAGAGGACAGGACAACGATTCACCGTTGATGAATCACAAGATTCCAGCAGTGATGCAAGTACTGTCGGAATGTACGGGCCCACTCAATTTGACACTCCTTCTATTCCTCCAGGATTGTCTGAAAATGCTGTTCGAACAACCAGACAAGTGGTTAATGTACCCACGCAGTTCTTTCAGCAAAACGCAGAATACAGTCAGTCGTATTGTGTCGATTCTGTCTTGGCTGTAATGCCGTCCATTTCTGACAACACACGATCTACAGTAGAACGTCCCAATGCTAATTCTCTGAAAGCCATCAATCGACTTCATTGTTTAATGTTAACTCTCCATCGCCAACTGCTGATGGTTCATCGTCTGTAGTTAGAAGAGAAATGGGTGAGCGTGATCAAGTTGTTGTTGCTCAGCCAACTTACACGGAAGGTATACTCGAGATATCCTATTTGTAATTTCCTCTAATATGCTTTTGTTTCATTATTAAATGCTTGATTTTAATTGCAGGTTTTGAGAAAATTGTAAAAAAGTCGGTGAGGGACACATTGAAACAAAACGACACATTAACAAATTTTATGGACAAACTTGTCATAATGGATGGAAAGTTGAATAATCTCACCCTAGCTGATGTTCTACCAGCAGCAGAAAATCCCACTTTTTAAATCGCACCCTTGAAGGAAGTAGAAGAAATCAAAGGGTTGGAACAACAATTACTGGGCAAAGAGAATTATTATCAATTGGTACTTAAAATTAAAGTGAATACGATTTTTTAAGAAACAATTCATTTTCTTGTCTTTATAGGTCAGGTTGATCCGTTCACTAGGAGGTGCGTCGTTAGTAACTGTTTACAATGGGCTTGGAAATCAGTTTTTTTCGATCAAAGTTATGGCCTATGTAAACTGGGAAGGAAAAGCAAAAAAGGGATCGATACAAAACATGGTCTTCAGCATTCAATGATTACTACAGCCGTGTTTGGTTTATATTCCAAAATTGGTTTAGTTCAAAATTGTAATTGTAAACAATAACGTTTTTCTTTTCTAGAGGGTATTCAAACCGCTTCCCGTAAGCCAAACAAATTTGAAATGGAAAATGATACAAGGAAAATAATGAAGGGAATCCCAGATAAATACCGAAGCATACGTTTAACAGAAAATCAAGATGGAATGGATGTCGACCACGGACCAAGATAAATGGTCCGCCAGCGGGAATTCAGTAGTTTATCACTGACAAGTTTAAAATATTATTCCTCTTCGTCAGAAATGTTAGTATCTTTCTAATCCCATGTTATTTCAAAAGGATACTGAAATGAGAGAGAATCGGCTCTCTTTTCCTAATTGAAATTTATCCATATAGATGTCTTCTTAAATAAAAAATTTAACCTAGAGTTCTTGGGAATTGAAATTTCCAAAATCAAGAAAAATTAAAATGCAACTTGAATGAAACTAAAGCTATTCCACATCGAGGACAGGATCAGTTTCGTTACGTAGGTTTCAACATTTTTGTAAGATTGTCCCCATCTAACTTCTATATTTTTTTTGGGTGGGGTGAACCAGACTTTAAAATGGTTTTGCCAGTCACTGTTTGATGGTCTGTTTGAGAGCCCACACCGTCTATTTCAGTGCAGCTAACAACGTCGATTGCAGTGCAGCCAACAACGTGGATTGCAGTGCAGCCAACACCGTGTATTGCAGTGCAGCCAACACCATCAATTGCAGTGCAGCCAACACCGTCGATTACAGTGCAGCCAACACCGTCGATTACAGTGCAGCCAAGCCCACAAGAATCATCTAATGAAATTCTTTACTGATACACCTGTTCGTGTTCCGTAGGCTAGCGTTTGATGTGTATAATTTGCGTATCATGTATGCGTATTTGTAGTGTATGTTTTTGTCAAATAAATGGTAATTTCAAACTGATTTCTGAAAGAATTTTTTCTAATTTATTTGTAAACGCTATGGTTAGATTTACGTCCAGTGGTGGACCAAATAAATGCATTATTAAACATCCTATGGACGTTCGCTTTCAGATCAAATGGATGTTCGTTTCCGGACGTCAATGGGACGTTCGTTTTAGGACGTCAAATGGAAGTCCGGTATGGACATTCTACGGAGAGGACATCAGGACGTTCTATAATCATTAGAATAACGTCCACCTCGGACGTCCAGGTCAGAAGGAATGGACGCAATTGAGACGTCCAATGGGCGTAAGTGTGCTAGTAGGGCCTGGTCCCAACGGATTATCTAGGCTTATGAATATAAACGCTATGGTTAGATTTACGTCCAGTGGTGGACCAAATAAATGCATTATTAAACATCCTATGGACGTTCGCTTTCAGATCAAATGGATGTTCGTTTCCGGACGTCAATGGGACGTTCGTTTTAGGACGTCAAATGGAAGTCCGGTATGGACATTCTACGGAGAGGACATCAGGACGTTCTATAATCATTAGAATAACGTCCACCTCGGACGTCCAGGTCAGAAGGAATGGACGCAATTGAGACGTCCAATGGGCGTAAGTGTGCTAGTAGGGCCTGGTCCCAACGGATTATCTAGGCTTATCAATCTACCTTTTTGAAATCATTGGAACTAAGGAGCTTTTTTATCAACTAGTATTGAATCCAGAAGAGTCGAACGACGTCGCTATGCACTTCAAATGCTCAAATTAAACAAAAAAAGATCTGTGTTGTCAACTGTTGCTGTGTTAGTATTTATGGCTCGTCAATGCATTCAAAATATACTGCTGAATAACATTTTATATGTCACTACTCACTAGCAAGGAAAACTAGAAGATGTTCCTGTGAAGTTAAGAGTAAAAATGAGAGTCCCTGGATTCAAAAAGTTAGCCATGGGCATTCAGAAATGTAAAGAAGTTGAAGAACAAGTGGTACTTGTTTTAAAATCTCTCCGTGCAGCAGAAAGAAGAAGTGACAGAATTTCAATACGAATATAATTTTTGTCTGTTGGAAATGATTCATTTTATTCCATCTGCAAGGTAAGCAGTGATACACTTGATGACTTGGTAGTGTCAGTAGAGAGTCTGTTGACCAACTCTCCTGTTTGGTTCTTGTCAAAGTGCTTTACTAAGAAATTGGTTTTCAATATAAATATAGAAAAGAGGAAAAAAACATTTTTTTGGTTTGGTCAGCAGTGTAATGATAAAGTAGCTGTCATCTAAACTAAATATATATTTGAATAATTGATTTAACATCTTTATTTTGAAGGCGATAGTCAACAGAACGTTACATCTATTCTCTTGATCAATGAAGACAGAGAATGTCATAATTCTGTTTATAATTCACTTCCATTTCTGCTGATCCTTGTCTTAGAGTTTAATTTTCTCGATGACCATTTGGTGATTGATTACAAGCGTCTTCTCAGTATTTCCTACTTCCTACGACCCCCCCCCCCAAAAAAAAAGGTGTTATGTAAAAAGTTAGTTTCAACAATTTTTTTTTAAATTTTATATTTAGATTTAGACCTACAGCAGTTTGGTATTCCATGAAATCACCACGCGAGTTTGTACAGCTGCGGTCTAACTCCTTCTTTCCCTATGTAAACAAATCAAATTTTCTTAATGCCTTAAAATTCAAATCAATTACACAAAATGGAAAATTAGCTATAATACCGATAATACCTTGTTTCGTACGGCTGAAAAAAAGATGTTCAATTCTGGATACAAACGAGACGTCTGTAAAATAACAACTGATAAATTAAAAGGGAATAACCAGAATCAGCGAATCCCGATACTTAAAAAAAAATGTATTTGTTTGTTTCTTGTTATAATATTTTTTTACAACCTTATGCATTTATTTTTATATTATTATATGTGTAATATTAATTATCAATAACCAGGACACAAAAAGAAAATCGTACCTTGTCGAATAACAAATTCATATTTGAATCCACCGTATTGGAGCATACGGTTGATAACTGCACCGAACCTATATTATTAGCTTGTTCTGGTGTTGCTGCGGTCAATTGTGTTTCTACAATGAGGAATTGCAACATCATCGCCATCAAAACCAAATTCGCAAAGGTATTCAGAAACATCTTCGAAACCTGTTTTCAAAAACGTTTAAACAAATTAGAAAATTTGCATAAGAAAAAGATTAAGCGCCGTTATACTAAATACAAATAGTATAAACGAGCGGATAAAAAAATGCACAACCTAATCGTCCGTGTGTCCGTCTGATTTTAACCAACAACAGCACCAAACTATATTTTTGTGAATATAAATTTTAACGTCATTTGACACGTTTAACTGAAAAACGTCACTGGGTGTCAACGTTCAACGTTTTTTCGGGCAGTGTAAGCCAATGTACTACGATTATTGCAAGAAATCAGATCCTCTCTTTCCTATACATGACACGTTTTACGGTTTTACGGTATATTTCTAAAAAGGCTTGTTTTATAAATACGCCACCTACGTGTGTCCGTCAAACCGTAAATGATTTAACAATTTTTTATCTCAAATATCACAAAATGACGATTACCCATCAACAAATCGTGAAATGTTGCTGAAAAATATATAATAAATCACTGATAATTGACCTTTTTTTCTTTCTTTTCTTTTTTTTTTTGATTATTAGTGTTAACGAGAGCGGTATCACTAATCCTCATCCCCTCGACGTTTTTAACGTTACTAAGCGAACGTTATTATCGTTCGAAAATCTGATGACTTCCTTGGTATTCACTATGACATAACAAAATGAGACTAGACGACCGAACGTCGAACGCTCAAAACACAATCAATCCAGAAGCGAAAAAATCAAAATTCTTGAAACTCGAAGAAATTTCGAACCTTATTCGACGCTTTCTAGAACTGCTGGTGCCAATGCCTTAATCGGATACGCAAAGCACACTACTGAAAAACCAGATAGCCATCTACATATATTTGTATGAACTCAAGCGGACAAATCAAATTCCTGTGATCAGCTATTCTGCTTTGAAGAAACCGTCGACGTTTTTTGTAGGAATGCTCTAGCAGTAAAAGTAAAAGGAATCAAACAAAGTTTCCGTGCTATCGCTAGATGGCATCACATAGCTATCCAATGGAGTTTGCTTCAGAGCTCGAATAAGTTGAATTCAATCATTCCTGGCTTTAGAAATTTCGAAAATAATTCAATAAGCTCATTCGAACTTGGATTTTAAAAATTCGTTCTTGGTTTTCGTAAAATTCAAAACCCATTTGATAAACCAAATACTGCTCGTTCAAAAAAATTCATTTAAGGTTTTAGAAAATTTGAAACTATTTCGATAAACTTCAAATTACATACAACTAATTTCAGTTTACGTGAAAAGAAAGTAAACAAAAAAGAATGCCGATTAGAAATACCCAAGGGGTTGTCACCTCTAATTTTCCAGATTTTTCTAGAAATTGTTACTTACAAAGCGCGGAATTAACTAAAGGGCGAGGCGGGCAGACGAGGCAGTCTTTTGGAAAATTTTGTTTTTACCCCTTTTTAACTTGTTTCTTTTAACAATTCCGTGTTATTCCCCCTTTTCCAAGAAATATTTGAGACTTTTGCGGCTAAACCCTTCTTTTTATCACAAATTTTCCCCTTCCCTGCGTTTCCCACGTTTTGGATTTAAAGAAAACAATGAAACGTCATTGTCAAGTTTAGCTTTAAAACAACGTCATTTGGCCGAAAATAGATTTAAATACGATAAGGGATATGTGAGAAGAAGAAACAAACAAATTAATTTTTTTTTTAGTATCGGGATTCGCTGATTCTGGTTATTCCCTTTTAATTTATCAGTTGTTATTTTACAGACGTCTCGTTTGTATCCAGAATTGAACATCTTTTTTTCAGCCGTACGAAACAAGGTATTATCGGTATTATAGCTAATTTTCCATTTTGTGTAATTGATTTGAATTTTAAGGCATTAAGAAAATTTGATTTGTTTACATAGGGAAAGAAGGAGTTAGACCGCAGCTGTACAAACTCGCGTGGTGATTTCATGGAATACCAAACTGCTGTAGGTCTAAATCTAAATATAAAATTTAAAAAAAAATTGTTGAAACTAACTTTTTACATAACACCTTTTTTTTTGGGGGGGGGGGGTCGTAGGAAGTAGGAAATACTGAGAAGACGCTTGTAATCAATCACCAAATGGTCATCGAGAAAATTAAACTCTAAGACAAGGATCAGCAGAAATGGAAGTGAATTATAAACAGAATTATGACATTCTCTGTCTTCATTGATCAAGAGAATAGATGTAACGTTCTGTTGACTATCGCCTTCAAAATAAAGATGTTAAATCAATTATTCAAATATATATTTAGTTTAGATGACAGCTACTTTATCATTACACTGCTGACCAAACCAAAAAAATGTTTTTTTCCTCTTTTCTATATTTATATTGAAAACCAATTTCTTAGTAAAGCACTTTGACAAGAACCAAACAGGAGAGTTGGTCAACAGACTCTCTACTGACACTACCAAGTCATCAAGTGTATCACTGCTTACCTTGCAGATGGAATAAAATGAATCATTTCCAACAGGCAAAAATTATATTCGTATTGAAATTCTGTCACTTCTTCTTTCTGCTGCACGGAGAGATTTTAAAACAAGTCCCACTTGTTCTTCACCTTCTTTACATTTCTGAATGCCCAGGGCTAACTTTTTGAATCCAGGGACTCTCATTTTTACTCTTAACTTCACAGGAACATCTTCTAGTTTTCCTTGCTAGTGAGTAGTGACATATAAAATGTTATTCAGCAGTATATTTTGAATGCATTGACGAGCCATAAATACTAACACAGCAACAGTTGACAACACAGATCTTTTTTTGTTTGATTTGAGCATTTGAAGTGCATAGCGACGTCGTTCGACTCTTCTGGATTCAATACTAGTTGATAAAAAAGCTCCTTAGTTCCAATGATTTCAAAAAGGTAGATTGATAAGCCTAGATAATCCGTTGGGACCAGGCCCTACTAGCACACTTACGCCCATTGGACGTCTCAATTGCGTCCATTCCTTCTGACCTGGACGTCCGAGGTGGACGTTATTCTAATGATTATAGAACGTCCTGATGTCCTCTCCGTAGAATGTCCATACCGGACTTCCATTTGACGTCCTAAAACGAACGTCCCATTGACGTCCGGAAACGAACATCCATTTGATCTGAAAGCGAACGTCCATAGGATGTTTAATAATGCATTTATTTGGTCCATCACTGGACGTAAATCTAACCATAGCGTTTACAAATAAATTAGAAAAAATTCTTTCAGAAATCAGTTTGAAATTACCATTTATTTGACAAAAACATACACTACAAATACGCATACATGATACGCAAATTATACACATCAAACGCTAGCCTACGGAACACGAACAGGTGTATCAGTAAAGAATTTCATTAGATGATTCTTGTGGGCTTGGCTGCACTGTAATCGACGGTGTTGGCTGCACTGTAATCGACGGTGTTGGCTGCACTGCAATTGATGGTGTTGGCTGCACTGCAATACACGGTGTTGGCTGCACTGCAATCCACGTTGTTGGCTGCACTGCAATCGACGTTGTTAGCTGCACTGAAATAGACGGTGTGGGCTCTCAAACAGACCATCAAACAGTGACTGGCAAAACCATTTTAAAGTCTGGTTCACCCCACCCAAAAAAAATATAGAAGTTAGATGGGGACAATCTTACAAAAATGTTGAAACCTACGTAACGAAACTGATCCTGTCCTCGATGTGGAATAGCTTTAGTTTCATTCAAGTTGCATTTTAATTTTTCTTGATTTTGGAAATTTCAATTCCCAAGAACTCTAGGTTAAATTTTTTATTTAAGAAGACATCTATATGGATAAATTTCAATTAGGAAAAGAGAGCCGATTCTCTCTCATTTCAGTATCCTTTTGAAATAACATGGGATTAGAAAGATACTAACATTTCTGACGAAGAGGAATAATATTTTAAACTTGTCAGTGATAAACTACAGAATTCCCGCTGGCGGACCATTTATCTTGGTCCGTGGTCGACATCCATTCCATCTTGATTTTCTGTTAAACGTATGCTTCGGTATTTATCTGGGATTCCCTTCATTATTTTCCTTGTATCATTTTCCATTTCAAATTTGTTTGGCTTACGGGAAGCGGTTTGAATACCCTCTAGAAAAGAAAAACGTTATTGTTTACAATTACAATTTTGAACTAAACCAATTTTGGAATATAAACCAAACACGGCTGTAGTAATCATTGAATGCTGAAGACCATGTTTTGTATCGATCCCTTTTTTGCTTTTCCTTCCCAGTTTACATAGGCCATAACTTTGATCGAAAAAAACTGATTTCCAAGCCCATTGTAAACAGTTACTAACGACGCACCTCCTAGTGAACGGATCAACCTGACCTATAAAGACAAGAAAATGAATTGTTTCTTAAAAAATCGTATTCACTTTAATTTTAAGTACCAATTGATAATAATTCTCTTTGCCCAGTAATTGTTGTTCCAACCCTTTGATTTCTTCTACTTCCTTCAAGGGTGCGATTTAAAAAGTGGGATTTTCTGCTGCTGGTAGAACATCAGCTAGGGTGAGATTATTCAACTTTCCATCCATTATGACAAGTTTGTCCATAAAATTTGTTAATGTGTCGTTTTGTTTCAATGTGTCCCTCACCGACTTTTTTACAATTTTCTCAAAACCTGCAATTAAAATCAAGCATTTAATAATGAAACAAGAGCATATTAGAGGAAATTACAAATAGGATATCTCGAGTATACCTTCCGTGTAAGTTGGCTGAGCAACAACAACTTGATCACGCTCACCCATTTCTCTTCTAACTACAGACGATGAACCATCAGCAGTTGGCGATGGAGAGTTAACATTAAACAATGAAGTCGATTGATGGCTTTCAGAGAATTAGCATTGGGACGTTCTACTGTAGATCGTGTGTTGTCAGAAATGGACGGCATTACAGCCAAGACAGAATCGACACAATACGACTGACTGTATTCTGCGTTTTGCTGAAAGAACTGCGTGGGTACATTAACCACTTGTCTGGTTGTTCGAACAGCATTTTCAGACAATCCTGGAGGAATAGAAGGAGTGTCAAATTGAGTGGGCCCGTACATTCCGACAGTACTTGCATCACTGCTGGAATCTTGTGATTCATCAACGGTGAATCGTTGTCCTGTCCTCTTATTCCTATAGCCTTTACCCCCTATTTTGTTTTGTTTGGCTTTCAGATGCAGAGTTGATATCCGATTGGACATCAGTTAGATTCTCTTTGGCACGAGAGGCCTCATACGAATCTAGAAAATAAATATGTTTTGAATATGAACTGCAATACAAAAATAAAAATAAAACATACCAAATGTTTCCCTGATCTTGCACTGATAAAGAAACCAATCTGGTTGTCGAGTTTTACGCTTATTCACTGAAGCCCTCTCCCCAAGAGTCTTGGGATACTACCACCGTGTCCCGTTGTTAACCCCAAAATCAGGGACAGTGGCAACATAAGGGTAAAGAAACGTTAACAACGTAAATAACGTGTTTCAAGTTGCAGTAGTTAAATCAACCAGAAAATATTTGCCAGATTGAACCTGCGCTAACAGAGATGAATTGTAGTATCTGATAATGACGATGTGCAGCTCTGTTAAAATAAAACTTACAACTGAAGACGGCATTGAAATGCTGGTATGTAAATGAATACTTCTTTCTTGTTGTAGAAAAAATCAGAATCTATGCCTGCAAAGTAAGGTAACCATTAGTGATTAGTTGTCAGATAAATCAATGTTAATTTTTAATCATCGCGTGGTCAACAACTGAATGTCAAACATGAAGAAACAAGGAATAGAACAAATTACCAATAAAATTATAGAAATGTTTCGACTCTAAAGCTTGAATACAAAACAAGAAATGCAACTTACTAATTTCAGCTAAAAGGCGCAAGAAAACTACGGTACTACTTCGATTGACCTTATTGTCAAATGTACACTTACCAGTTGACAATTCAGTTAATACAATGTAACAACCTACATCTTTAAATTTGGATGATGACAATAATGGTGTACTTGATAATGGTATGTAACTTTTGTCCATAGCTTTTTTATTTATTGATTAGCTTTCAATATACTGAGTTTATTTATAAATTTTAATTATTTAGACATGTACACCAACGAGCCAGACAGCTCTGATGATGGGTATGCTGAGGACACACAGTAAATTGAAGATGATTTTGACTCCACAAGTGATTCTTCATTTGATGAATTCGAAAATGATGCATTTGATTGGTCAGTTTATGACAAAGAAGAAATGATTTCAGAGAGTATTGAAGATGAGAACGAATTTGAATCAATTGTCAAACAAAGTTTAATCCAATGGGTGGTCGATTGCAATATCCCCCGGTGTCACGTTAGCAATTTACTTAACATACTTCATCGTGATGCAAATCTGACATTTTTACCACTGAATTCAAGAACACTGTTGTCCTCCAAACGAGGAAAACTTCAATTAACGGATAAGCCACCAGGGAAATAATACCAGCATTTTGATGTTGCAGCAGCCCTTTTAAATGTTCTTGAGGCAATGGCAGCTGCTGGGAAGGAAATCCCCAATGTGCTTTACATTCTTGTGAATATTGACGGTATCCCGTTGTCGAAAAGTAGTTCGAGTGATTTGTTGGCAATTATTTTCAAAGATCTAGGTTAGTTGTTTTGTTTATGTATCAGAAATAATTAATTGAATATTTGGCTGGAATGATAATAAATTAGTTCACGAAACAATAGTAAAATTGAATTGTATTTTTTTCGTATAGGTTGGGACGATATATTGGTAGGTGGTATATACCACGGCGCCAAAAAGCCCACCAACGTCAACGATGTTTTGTCTTCTTTCCGTGGCGATATCGTAAGACTGTGAACTCAAGGATTACAATTTCGTGGGAACAAAATTTATGTGGTGCTTAGTGGCCTCTGTTGCGATGCCCCTGCCACGACGTTTGTGATTAATATCGCCACCCACAACGCATACTATGGCTGTAGGAAATATACAACAAGAGGCGTATGGGTGGGAAACATTGTAACTCATCATAGTCAACGAACAACTGGTGGCCGCGTAACCTTTCCTGAAATCGTTCCATCTTTGAGAACCAATGACTCCTTCCGAAAACGCCTACAACTAAAAAATCACCTCAAGGATGGCTGTAAGTCAATAATCGAAGACGTACTAGATGATCTTATTGAACTTGCCGTGTTGGACTACATGCATCTAGTGTGCATCGGAGTCCAAAAAAAAGATTTGAATACGTGGGTCTGATACGAACGATATACGATGAATACGGGAAAGTCTGATAAACATTTTCTGGTGAAACTATAGATTATATTTTTGGTTTTCTGTTGAAACTATAGAACACATCTGCTTATTTAGTTGAAATCAGGAAATACATCTCAAACGCGACTAGATTTGCTGTATGTTTTGCCCAGTTGCGCATAAACCATTTTTGAGTTCCGATAGGTAAAATCATATGTTGTTACTACATGTCGCTATAAAAATTCTTGTAAACGGGGAAATGTGCAAAACTTACGTGACTTACGCTGAGTCTCTGTTGAAACTGTACGTCACTTGGGGTGCGCAGTTGTACGGCGCTAAATATGTCACTTTAAATGTCCATAACTTAATACATTTGGCGAATGATGTTCGGAAGCATGGCAACCTGGATGAATTCAGCGCCTTACCCTTTGAAAACAAACTTTAAAAAATGAAGAATTTGTTGCAAAAAAATGGAAAACCACTACAACAAATAGTTTGGCGATTACAAGAAATCGACAGAGCTAAAAGCAACCAAAAAATAATTTCAGGGAATTCTAGCTCATCTATTGGGCTGTATAAACTTAAGGGGATCCATTATGCAGGCCAAGTTTTATAACCTGAGTTTGCTGGGGTCGAACATTACAAGTCTTTGCGATTCAAAAATGCTGTGCCGTCAACGTCATTATCTGAAAGTTGTGTTTTCCTTTAGAATAAGAACGTTTTTATGATAGAAAATATCGTCAAACATCATGAACGGGGTTTTTTAGTTGGGAGAAGATTTTTGAACAAGGAAGACATATATATTTTACCCCTTACGGTCTTCTATTTTAGACAAACTATTGGTATCAAAATTGTCTCCTCATCTCGAATCTGTTCCCCTAACTTCTGTAATATGTGTAAAGCATTTTGCATTCCAATTACGATACCTCAAAACGGATCATTCTTTACATGCCCACTTGAAAATCACTGTCTTTTTCAATAAAAACTGATTGGTCTGACAACTTAAAATTTTCTGACTTTTAATTTTGCATAATCAATAAAATAAATAATGAAAAGAACTAGCTTATTTATCTTAAATATATAGATTACAAATTAGGATATCCATATGAGATCCATGAGACGTTCGGGAATTAAAGATTGGTATGTCCGTTTTCGGTCAGCTGCAGACATCCTATGGACCGTCTATTTGATACCTTTTTCTGTGATCCGAAGATGGACTTATGGGCTTATGGAGCCGATTGCCGTCTTTACTTCGTAGTCGATGGCAGGACATTGTAGAATGCCTGTGCAAGGTTTAAGGTGACGTTAATTCTGGTTTATTTTTATTTAAATGTCTGACCATGATTTTGTCAATCTCAGTGTCGTTTATACAAAGTATAAAGCTGCTTGTCTTCGTAAGTTTTTTTTCAATTTTTATTCTTCTTAGTCCAAATTTATATTGTTGATCTACCTTTTTACAGAGCAAGGGTGATCCAATCACGTTTGCAGCCTTCGTTAAGAACCACAGAGATTTTGTACTGCCATCTACTTCATCCTGTGTTTCCCATGTACAGCCATGTACTTCATCCCGTTTTTCCAAAGTTGCACCACATACAAGTTCCCCAATTAATATGAGTAATCTTATTGGGGCACCAAGTTGTTCCTTCAGCAACGGCTTGCCAGCAAATCTGTATTCAAGTGTAGGATTCTGTGACAAATCTTTGCGAAATGTCCGAATGGCAAGCACAACACCTACGACTAATTGTTTAAACTTTGTATTTTTTTTAATTATTTAAATATTTATTTTCCAGTAAGTGTCCCTGTTTCATCTATCACAGTGGAGTTATTCTTGTTGGGAGGACCCAACTGTTTTGAAACAAAACCAATTGATGCAGAGAATTTAGCCATTCGTAAATTGTGCAATACAGATAGCAGAGAAATCAAACTGTCTTTGAATTTGAATGGAATTGAAACAGCATGTGCCATCAGAAAGTAATAAGTAACCGATAATCATTCAGGTGATATAACCATTATTAATATTTTGATTTTACAGGGCATACCGGGGACTCCCCAAAGAAGGCTCTCAGTTTGTTATGTATAGATGCAAAGGTAATTCGAAACGGTTGCAAAATTTAGGTGTTACTAAACTATAGACTTGGACAGTCCAGAATGGACTACTAAAATATGGACTTCCATCGAAAACTATGGACTTTCAATCTAAGAACTGGAGTTTCTTGTAATTTGTGTACTAACTGTGTTCAAACTACTACGTATAGGTGGGTTCAGGGAGCAACAAAAACTGTTACCAGCAAAAGCGGAGCGAAGTGCACAAAGTATTATTTTAAGACCCAGGTGGCGAAAAGATCGGTAACAGATGATAGTTTTCAAAAACGTGTAATTGTGTGTCCCAAATTGTATCCAAACTGAGTGTTAATAAGATATTTAGGAGACGAAAAAAGTGCTAAATGGTTGGCCCATGGCAACTCGAAAAATCCCAACAAGAATTTTACCCGAACAAAGGATTTGGAGTTGCAAAAATTAAAAATGGTAAGGAAAAATATCCGTTGAAAGTGTACAGCGAAAAGTTGGTGGAGGCATTGTTGAAGAATGTAACGGATGAAAGACAAAACGTAGATGTTGTTCGAGACTTAAAACCATTGCAAAACACGATGCACCGAGAACGAAAGCACGTTTGGGTGATGATGAAATTTATCATCTTATTGAACTCAAGGAAGAAACGGATTTTATCCATAATGATATCGTCATTTCGCCATTCCCAATATAGTCACTTGCTTCAGTGAGGGTAAGAATTGTAATATACTGTTTCTTATTCAATATATTCGTTATATTATTTCTTAACTCACATTAGAAACTGTATCGGATTTTCTTTTGCTTATTGAACGGGAGGAGTTGTCAACGATGTGTCTGTCGTACGACACAACTTTTGAAATGGTTGATTTCTATGTGTCGGGTCTTTCATACCGACACACTAAATTTGAGGAAACTCCCGTTATTCCGTGTTCATGATCCACATGAAGAGGATAGAATATGTGCATGTTTTCACGGGTGGCGGAACTCGTTCCTGAAATTGCAGAATATAAGTGAATTATTATTGTAACAGACGATGAGAAAGCCATGACGAACGCTGTTTTCAAGACATGGCCAAAAATTCCGTTGTTCCGTTGCTGGATCCATGCGTGGCAAAATATTAAAAACCAATTACGAAAATGCAATATTCGAGACAAGGTTTCGGTTTCTCACTACAAGAGTGATTTTATCAAACTTCTACTCCAAAGATCCGAAAAATCGCGAAAAATCTTACAAGTCGGTGCTTGCTAGATTTTATTTTTACATGGATGGGACAAGGTAATTAAGAAATAAAGATTTTTGATTATGCAAGTATAGTAGAATTTATTTTTTTCTAGGATTTTGCAAAATATTTTGATAAAAAACATTGATAAAGATATCGACAAGATGGGTTCTTGGGTTTTGACACCTGGGCAGACCGGTGAGTACCGTCGACGACACAGCTTTTAGGGCAATCATTACTACTTTTAACCCCAAAGCCAGTGCAATGGGGGCAAAGAAGTTGAGAAAAATGATTGAAAATGAGCGCAAAGTCTTTGAAGAAGAAGTAACAGTGGCCATGAGTTTTTCGGTTGCCAACGTTTGTCTTACTGCTGATATGTGGTCAACGACTCACCGTAGCTGGATTGGAATGACAGCCCATTGGTAAGATGAAAAAATTCTCGTGAGGAAATCGGGGGCGCTGTGTTGCAAAAGAATGAAAGGTCAGAAAATAAATGTTATTGCGAGCCCGAAGGGCGAAGCTAATAATCGCATACGCAGAAAAATAAAAACCATGTCACTTTGTCTGTCTGTCTGTCTGTCTGTGTGTATGTAACGCTTCATAGCTCGGGTGTTTCACGACAGATTTTGGACTTTTTGGTCTTAAAATTTAGACAAAAAATATGCGATGCGACCAGAACAAAAATAATTTCATTTGCTTAATTAGTTCTCCCGTAATTAATGAAAAGTTGCTATAAACATTGCATAGCGACTAGTGACATCTGGCGGTTGAACTACAGCTTTTTCACTTTAGGTCGAAATAAATCACCACCAGATGTCCATAGCATCGCCGTTATGACGCAATAATTAATGTCCCAACCATGACGCAATAACCAGATTTCATTTATGTTTTGCAGTTATTTGACTAAAAGATGGTTATTTTTAAATTGAATTATTGAACTTTGTGTGTAAAATTGGAAAATATGAGTTGAGCAAACTAAACGTAAATAACTTGCAAGGATATTGAACTGTGAAAGAAAAATCCCGTTTTAAGACCAAAACATTTGAAGAAAATTGTGAATCGTAAATAAGTCCGACTTAACAATAGGCCCTGAATTTTTCATTTAAGACAGTTTTCAACTGGCTTACGACTATCCCTTCGCGGCGAGCTGATAAGCTTGCTTTTCTATCTTAATTGACAAATGAACAGAACTAACATTTTACAAAACAGGAAGCCACACGCATGATCTTATATCTGGACTTATTGAAGACCAGATTAACAAATTAAAAATTGGTGGAAAAGTGGTCTGTATTGTTACAGATAACTGTGCCAATATAAGAAAGGCAGTGAGATCGATGCAGGATTGTACGCAGGAAAAAGAGACCGCTCGTCGTCTGAAAGCTATGGCAGCTGCGAAAGCTAAACCAGGGAGGAGTATAGAGGAGAAAGCAGTCCTATCCCGTGCTGTAACCCATTACTGTCCTGGGAGTGGAAGCCGCCCGCCAGTTGGCAGCACAATGAGGTAGAAAGGAAATTCCCATAAGGATACATGGGAAAACACGATTTTTTTTTGATTTTTTTATATAAAAAAACTGAAATTTAATTCTGATCACTTTTTGTTTGAACATTTTTTCAAAAATAATGCAAAAAAAAAACCTTTTTTCTAATAAAACCATCTGGGGTGATCAGCTGTTCCACACAAGCTTATGGGGGAACGGCTAAAAACTTCCTCTCTACCTCATTGTGCTGCCAACTATATATACTAGTATTTATAATAATAAATACTCCTTTGGTATAATGGTTAGCACACTGGATGAATGAAGCATGTCCTGCGTTTACTCAAAGTAGCGTAGATAGAACATGCATGATTGTACTGGTTAGAGCAGACTGTCATAGCTGAGGATTGTTTTTTGTTAATTTTTATGCAAAATAGGAAATATCATTTATAAAACGTATTAAGATAATTAAATATGATCGTAAGATGTCGAAATCCATTTCCATCTCTGCTTGTGGTTCAAATCTTTGCATGAACAAGGATTTTTATCATTTCAATCTTCAATTTTATCTACTTTTATTGTATAAAATTGAAAATAATAAGTGTTCAAGTTTTATGTTGTTTTTTGTGTCAGTAGAAATCGTCATACTTTGCTAAGTTTTTCTTCATCAAAAATGGAATAATAATAAATACTCCTTGGGTATAATGGTTAGCACACTGGATGAATGAAGCATGTCCTGCGTTTACTCAAAGTAACGTAGATAGAACATGCATGATTGTACTGGTTAGAGCAGACTGTCATAGCTGAGGATTGTTTTTTGTTAATTTTTATGCAAAATAGGAAATATCATTTATAAAACGTATTAAGATAATTAAATATGATCGTAAGATGTCGAAATCCATTTCCATCTCTGCTTGTGGTTCAAATCTTTGCATGAACAAGGATTTTTATCATTTCAATCTTCAATTTTATCTACTTTTATTGTATAAAATTGAAAATAATAAGTGTTCAAGTTTTATGTTGTTTTTTGTGTCAGTAGAAATCGTCATACTTTGCTAAGTTTTTCTTCATCAAAAATGGAATAATAATAAATACTCCTTGGGTACAATGGTTAGCACACTGGATGAATGAAGCATGTCCTGCGTTTACTCAAAGTAGCGTAGATAGAACATGCATGATTGTACTGGTTAGAGCAGACTGTCATAGCTGAGGATTGTTTTTTGTTAATTTTTATGCAAAATAGGAAATATCATTTATAAAACGTATTAAGATAATTAAATATGATCGTAAGATGTCGAAATCCATTTCCATCTCTGCTTGTGGTTCAAATCTTTGCATGAACAAGGATTTTTATCATTTCAATCTTCAATTTTATCTACTTTTATTGTATAAAATTGAAAATAATAAGTGTTCAAGTTTTATGTTGTTTTTTGTGTCAGTAGAAATCGTCATACTTTGCTAAGTTTTTCTTCATCAAAAATGGAATAATAATAAATACTCCTTGGGTATAATGGTTAGCACACTGGATGAATGAAGCATGTCCTGCGTTTACTCAAAGTAGCGTAGATAGAACATGCATGATTGTACTGGTTAGAGCAGACTGTCATAGCTGAGGATTGTTTTTTGTTAATTTTTATGCAAAATAGGAAATATCATTTATAAAACGTATTAAGATAATTAAATATGATCGTAAGATGTCGAAATCCATTTCCATCTCTGCTTGTGGTTCAAATCTTTGCATGAACAAGGATTTTTATCATTTCAATCTTCAATTTTATCTACTTTTATTGTATAAAATTGAAAATAATAAGTGTTCAAGTTTTATGTTGTTTTCTGTGTCAGTAGAAATCGTCATACTTTGCTAAGTTTTTCTTCATCAAAAATGGAATAATAATAAATACTCCTTGGGTATAATGGTTAGCACACTGGATGAATGAAGCATGTCCTGCGTTTACTCAAAGTAACGTAGATAGAACATGCATGATTGTACTGGTTAGAGCAGACTGTCATAGCTGAGGATTGTTTTTTGTTAATTTTTATGCAAAATAGGAAATATCATTTATAAAACGTATTAAGATAATTAAATATGATCGTAAGATGTCGAAATCCATTTCCATCTCTGCTTGTGGTTCAAATCTTTGCATGAACAAGGATTTTTATCATTTCAATCTTCAATTTTATCTACTTTTATTGTATAAAATTGAAAATAATAAGTGTTCAAGTTTTATGTTGTTTTTTTGTGTCAGTAGAAATGATCATACTTTGCTAAGTTTTTCTTCATCAAAAATGGAATAATAATAAATACTCCTTGGGTATAATGGGTAGCACACTGGATGAATGATGCATGTCCTGCGTTTAATCAAAGTAGCGTAGATAGAACATGCATGATTGTACTGGTTAGAGCAGACTGTCATAGCTGAGGATCTTTTTTTGTTAATTTTTATGCAAAATAGGAAATATCATTTATAAAACGTATTAAGATAATTAAATATGATCGTAAGATGTCGAAGATGACGTTTTAAAAGATAATTAACAAGCAATCCAGCAGATTTGGACAAAGTTTCAAATTTTTCTAGTGATCCGCTCATTTTTGCCGATTTTTTATTAAATGTTTATTTTTCTTCTCACGTCGTGTGGAGCGTATCCTACCCCTGGGGAAGAATAGAAGAGGGAAAACCGCCGGACCCCATTGTTCTCCCCTATTCTCTTCCCTCTATTCTTCCCCCGGGCTAGGATTTCGTCCCTGCACCACCAAAATTAATCGGTTTGTTTTCTTTAAAAAATTCGCAAAAATCAGCGCATCATTAGAAAAATTTTAGACTTTTTCCAAATATACACGACTATGTCGTCAACCGTTGGTGCAAGTTTCAAGTAATAATTGATATATTTGAATTTTTATAATTTTTTAAGTAGCATACTTTTTAGCTTGAAAACATATACCGAGCGCACCGATGTTTCCAAACTTTATATCTCGCACTTTCGGGATAAACTTCAATTCACTAAAATCTGAAAAAAAATCATGGTGAAAGGAAATTCTTTCCTCACCAAGATGATTTTTTAAAATTTGCTTTGCGATAACTCAAACGTGAGTTATCTTGTAAAAAGGAGACACTTTGGTCCGTAAGCCGCCGAGTTAGAAGCGCGGAAACACTCGCCGTGTTTCCAAACTTCATGAGGGTACTGTACTTTAAAATGTGTATTAGACATCGATTAACATATTCTGTAAGAAAGAAATGTTTTGTTTTCGTGAAACAATCAATATAGAAACTTCAAACTCATTGAAGGGGTGTTTCGCAGTTCCTGGAAGAGTTTCTATGAAACATTTTTTCTAAAACTATTCCTTCATCATTTGTATTAGGAATTCATTGTTTCAACGTACTTAAAATGGTGTAATAGACATCGATTAACATGTCCTGTAAGAAAGAAATGTTTTTTATTCGTGAAACAATCAATATAGAAACTTCAAACTCATTTAAGTAGTGTTTCACAGTTCCTAGAAGATATTCCGTGAACCCTTTTTTCTAGAACTATTCCTTCATGATTTGTATTATGAATTCATTGTTTCAATGTACTTTTAATGGTGTATTAGACATCGATTAACATATCCTGTAAGAAAGAAATGTTTTGTATTCGTAAAACAATCAATATAGCAACTTCAAACTCATTGAAGTAGTGTTTCACAGTTCCTGGAAGATTTTCCATGAACATTTTTTTCTAGAACTATTCCTTCATGATTTGTATTATGAATTCATTGTTTCAATGTACTTTAAATTGTGTATTAGACATCGATTAACATATCCTGTAAGAAAGAAATGTTTTGTATTCGTGAAACAATCAATATAGCAACTTCAAACTCATTGAAGTGATGTTTCACAGTTCCTGGAGAAGTTTCTTGGAACCCTTTTTTCTTAAACTATTCCTTCATAATTTGTATTATGAATTTATTGATTCGATGGATTTTAAATGGTGTATAAGAAATCGATTACCATATCCTGTAAGAAAGAAATGTTTTGTATTTTTGAAAAAATCAATTTAACAACTTCAAACTCATTGAAGTAGTGTTTCGCCGTACCTGGAAGAATTTCTTTGAAACCTTTTTTCTAAAACTATTCCTTCATCATTTGAATTATGAATTCATTATTTAAATGGACTTAAAATGGTGTATTAGACAATTGAATTGAAGAAGTGTTTTGCGGTTCCTGGAAGAGTTTCTATGAAACCTTTTTTCATAAATTATTCCTTCATGATTTTTAATATGAATTCAATGTTTCAATGTACTTTAAATTGTGTATTAGACATCGATTAACATGTCCTGTAAGAAAAAAATGTTTTGTATTCGTGAAACAATCAATATAGAAACTTCAAACTCATTGAAGTAGTGTTTCACAGTTCCTAGAAGATATTCCATGAACCCTTTTTCTAGAACTATTCCTTCGTGATTTTTTTTATGAATTCATTGTTTCAATGTACTTGAAATGGTGTAATAGACATCGATTAACATATCCTGTAAGATAGAAATGTTTTGTATTCGTGAAACAGTCAAAGTTTCAACTTCAAACTCATTGAAGAAGTGTTTCGCAGTACCTGGAAGACGAGTTTCTATGAAACCTTTTTTCTAAAACTATTCCTTCATCATTTGTATTATGAATTCATTATTTCAATGGACTATAAATGGTGTATTAGACCTTTGATTAGCATATCCTGTAATGCAGAAATGTGTTTTATTCGTGAAACAATCAATACAGCAACTTCAAACTCATTTAAGTAGTGTTTTACAGTTCCTGAAAGATATTCCACGAACTCTTTTTTCTAAAACTATTCCTTCATGATTTGTATTATGAATTCATTGTTTCAATGTACTTTTAATGGTGTATTAGACATCGATTAACATATCCTGTAAGAAAGAAATGTTTTGTATTCGCGAAACAATCAAGACTTTCCGGTCACACCACAGGCTTAGTACTCAACACCAAAATAAAAATTAGGTCTCAAAAGGTTCTGGGGCTGTCTTTTATTATCTAGGTTCCAAATATTCAGACATCAAAATCAATTTTAAAAGTTATGAGCATTTAAAGTTTTTTCTGCCATCATATCTGTAATTTCAAGACTTTACCGTCACACCACAGGCTACAACAACACCAAATTGAAAACTAAGTATCAAAAGGTTCAGGGGCTTTCCTCTTTTACCTAGGTCCAAAATATTCAAACACCAAAATGAATTTCAAAAGTTATGAGCATTTGAAGTTTTTTCTGCCATCATATTTGTAATTTCAAGACTTTCCGGTCACACCACTGGCTAAGTACTCAACACCAAAATGAAAACTAAGTCTCAAAAGGTTCAGGAGAATGTATTCTATTACCTAGATCCCAAATATTCAAACACCAAAATCAATTTCAAAAGTTATGAGCATTAAAAATTTTTTCGGCCATCATTTTTGTGATTTCAAGATTCATAGAAAATAGGAAGATAGAAAATAGGAAGATAGAAAATAGGAAGAAAGAAAATATTTACCTATTTTCGAGGTCGAAGCGCTTTTAATTTTGATTTATCTCGTTTACCCACTGCACTGGTTTTTAATCGTTAATCACCCTTTTTAAAATTTCACTTATTCGCGTTTCTTTTATTAATAAAACTAAGATATACAAAAGTCATTCTATAGGTAATCTAATCCTCTATCGAATGATTGAATTTTGAAAACTTAATGGGGAGTTTAGGAGGGAAATGTGTCCAAATGTCGGTCCACTTTTTTTATTATTTGCTAATAAAGTAGCAAACCAATTTTCAATTTCTTTTAAGAGTATTTGTAAGTATTCGAGATTATTATTTTTTAAAAAAGAATTCGTAAAACGATAAGAACAAGAAAAGGGGTAGAAAAAAGGTTTTCCTTGACGCTTATTTTATAGTTTTTAAAATTCCCGCAAAGCATTTCGAGAATATCAGATATGCCCACTAGTGCCACAGCGGCATGGCAACGCATCAATGGTTCCACGCCCAGAAGCACCTGGCGTAAGTCTGTGACACCATAATTCTTCTCGTGGTAAAAAGTCATCCTGGTTTATCAGTCAATTTAGCACGTTTGAGCACAATCAAATTTAAAAAATCGAATCAACACCCAGAAATATAAAAAAGATTCTGTTCTCTATTCTTTGCAAGAAATCCATTGATACAATTAGGCATTGAGTAGAGCGATTGAACTCGTCGTTTCGACATTAAAATCACGAAATTGTTCTACTTAATCTCTCACATCAACTCGATAAAAATATTGGCACCGCGACATTTGCATCCGACGCACAATACAAACAATAACTTACAATGATGTACATTATTCGTTAGACTGCTTAAAATATGCAGAGACAAAAGAGCAATCGCGATAAAATTTTGAAATTTG
The DNA here is from genome assembly GCF_021134715.1 of Daphnia pulex. Classification (NCBI taxonomy): domain Eukaryota; kingdom Metazoa; phylum Arthropoda; class Branchiopoda; order Diplostraca; family Daphniidae; genus Daphnia; species Daphnia pulex. Next base: position 1,450,871 of record NC_060021.1, on the reverse strand, counting down.
AATCCGGCTATAGTTGAATGGCAACTTCTAAAGTGGAGTGGGCACAACTTCTCCGTTGTCCTCCGCTTCACTCTCCAAATCGTGTCCGCCATAAGAGTGTGGCTGCGATAATTTTTCTTCGATCGGAGCGCGAACAACAGTTTCGACAGCGACTACATCGTTCCGGTCCGCCGCCGGACAGGCGGCCGTCTCGGCTTCATCGGCGTACAGCTGCCGCTTCTTCTTGTTGGCGAACATCCGCTCGATTTCGTCAAACGATTTGCCTTTAGTTTCCGGCAGGCAGAAGTAAACGAAGAAAACGCCCACAACGCACCAGGACATGTAGAACCAAAAGGTCCCGTATTCGCCCAGAGTCTTATTCATGTCACCGAAGCTCCGAATGATTGTAAACGTGCAGAGTAGATTGAAGCAAGAAGCAAGAGACCCCAAAATGCTCCTGAAAAATTAAGCAAAATAATTACGAATTAATTTGATGTGTTCCTAATTAATGAATCAAGAATTTTTCAAGAAAGGAAATACCGAAATTTGGCTGGGAACAGCTCGCCCATGATGAGAAATGGAACATTGGCGAAACCGCTGGAGTAGGCGATGATGAAGAGGATCAAACTGGCCAGCGGAAGCCATCCGAGTGTTTGCTGGACATCCTGGCCGTAGATTTCAACCATGTAAAAGAAGGCTCCAAGGGCAGCCAGAGAGATTGCCATGACGACGCCAGAAACTAGAAGAAGAATTCGTCGGCCGGCCCTGTCCACCAAAAACATGGATGCGATAGTGGCCAAGAGTTGCACAATACCGACGATCTAATGTTCCAGAAAAAAATTTGAATTCATTTGGCGGGTTATTTTAAAACCAGTCCACCATAGTCACTTACAATGGTGGCCAAATTCTTGTCCAGGGTGCTCCCGGCTCTCTGGAAAATGAAAACGGTAAAGTAAATGATGGAATTGATGCCACTGAACTGCTGGAGCAACATGAGGGCCATCGAGAGCAAAAGGGGCTTGATGACGGATCCTTTCAGCAGCTCTTTGGGTTGGATCTGCTGCGAATTGGTACCTTTGGCCATGTTAGCCTTCAAGCGCTCGAACTCGACGCTAACGTCAGTGTGCCTAAAAGTAAAATAAATTTGTACGAAATCAATTTAAACGAACAGGAGGAATCACTTACACTCCACGCAGGAATTGCAACGACTTCCTGGCTTCCTCTTCGCGGTTCTTCGACAGGAGCCAGGTGGGCGTTTCGGGCATGAAGTACATGGCGACGAAGAGCAGAGCTGGAAAGGCACTCAGAATCCAGGCCAAGACGTTCCAGGGAACAAAAGCCCCGATGATGTAGGTGATCAAAATACCCAACGAAAGGAAGATGGCGGTGAAAGCTCCAAGGGCTCCACGCACTCGGGGTGATGCACATTCGCCAATCTGATGATTAAATTTTTTTTTTTTAAATTACAAAAGTTAATTAAAAGTTAAAACTGATCCAAGTTGATATTTACGAAAATTTGTGCTGATGGCGCGGTAAAGCCAATCATGGCTCCATCCAGGATTCGTCCGATGTAAAGCATCGAAACGTGCGAAGCGAAGCCGATCAACAGAAATCCCAGGCTGTACGGAATGGAAATCAGCATCAAGGTTCGCCTTCTGCCCAGGTAAGTTAGACAAGGTCCAGCCAACAAACTGCCAACCAGCGAGGCGAGTGGCGGGATGCTGCCTGTTGTTGGGAGGTGTGAACAGTATAGACATAAATTGCTGGGAATTTCAACAGGTGTCACAAACTTACTAATCCATGAAACGTCCGATTCGGTAAGAGGAATTGCCTTTGAATTGATCAGCGACGGCATACCGGGACTGGACCAGGCACGAACCATCCCCAGGATCATGAAGGACAGTGAGGCAGAAGCAGCAGCTCCCATCTTTTAGACAACATGAAAACGAAATCAAATTGACACGATGGCAAATAGTACACGAAAGACTAAATTGTAATTAAAAGTTATTTAATAGCTACCGGTCATTTTAGAAATCATTGATGGAGATAATCACTAACTGACGAACGAAAGAGAAATAAAGACTTGTTTACCTGAATCATAACTTTGCGGGGATTCCTGAACAAGCGTTCCATGATGGCGGCTGTTCACGCTGATGATCTCACCTGTTGCGACGTTCTGTCGGAGCGACGGTGATCGAATGAGCCACGCAATCCAATGCGTGTGCCCACCTGCCGTCACCTCCATCTGGCGAACCATCACGCCGTCAGAAATCTCACCTGAATCTTACCGCTAGATGCACCTTGGAAGAAAAGGATGGGTACACAAAATGGGGAATGCCATGGGCAATGGGGGGCTAGAAAAAAGACATTTCGACCGTCGTTTTGCTAAAAATGGAGGTGTTTCAGTCAAATGAACTTAAAAATCTAGTATCTTGATTAGATGTTACATTATTACCTCTTACAATCTTCAATGGGTAATTCGATGATTTAGAAATACCTTTTCAGGGAAAGCTTGAAAATGCAGAGCTATAACTTCAAAAGCTTGAAAAGTCTACTTGCTAATTTTTTATGTGGATCTGTTAATGTAGTATTGGAAAAATAAATTCTAAGGATCTAAAGAAGGGGGGTAGCCTAATGCTTCTAAATACTTGCAAGACCGGGTGAGCTTCATCCCGAAATAATCCAAGTAAACAGTGTTGGGTATCTCACGTTCTGAGAAAGGAGATTCTTGCTTCCACCTATTAGAGATACATAGTAAAAATAAGAGGTTTAACATTCATTTTATTTTATGTACTTGTCTAGAATGTTAGTTTGCACATCATCTTTTATTTTTAGAGCTGCATGCTGACTGCAGCTCACTGTCATTCTTCTTTCTTTAATAAATCCAAGCGTGAAAGACTGAATGACATCATTGTTAAATTCATTCATTCTAACTAAATAAAGACTTATTCAATCCTAATTTCTAAGTATGAGGTATGATAGCAGAGGTTTCGAAGTCGAAACAGGTTTCACAAAGTCAAAATCAAAATTTCTGAAAGCTAATTGATTTCTTCTGGTTCTAAACTGACTACTAGATGGCGTAATTTCAATTCCTATTTCGTACAACAGATGGCGAAATCTCGCAAAATCTTTTTCCTTTTCATTTATTATTCAGCCCAGCATCGTTATTTTTCTAAATCTAAATTCTCTTAATAAATGAAGAAGATTTCGCGTAGGTGCGACACGACTCGAAGATGAACGCCACATTTTTACGTAATGGAATAAGCAGATGACAGAGTGAACAAGAGTTAAAAAGCGCTCGGCGTGAACGTGAAGCCATTTGCCTTAGTTACACGTAATCCAAATTTCTCACAGACGTGTTATTCCATCCGGATGTTAGATTATATACGTGCGTAAATATCCAAGTGGGAGGAGACGATGAAGAAGTTGAACGTGCGAAAAAAAAATTACAAATATAAAAAGAACAACAGAGTATAGCCTATCCAATCCGACCCACACACATATATAATAGACACACCGCGGAAATGAAATGGACGAATCTAACGATGAGAGAAAAGCTGAAACCCAGCGCTCGAATAATATCAAATGTACCGTCAGCAAAGCCGACCGCAAACAATCCTTAACACACACACAATATCTATCTATGTAGGTTATACGTAGGCATTAAACGACAGCCTTGATGGCCCAATAGATTATATAGCAGCGCAGCTAGATCCTTTTTCCAACGTAATAACACAAGTGGCTATATACATGCTGGACGGAATGTATTATATGCTCGCGGTTTTCCCTCTTGGTCGAATTTGTGTCTGCCGCCGACCGCGCTGCTGCTGGGCATCGCTCATTTGTTTTCTCGCCATTATTACGTGACATCTATTATTAGACGCGTTGTGATGTCATTCCCGCGTTTGGTATTATAGAGAGAGACTCTATATATCTGCGGCCAGCACACACAACCGCATCATTCGAAACCGTGTCGTCCTTATTAGATTCCCCCTTTTTGAATGATATTGAATTCCAGGGCGCCAATAGAGTCCTTTTTTCACGTATTATATATGTAGGCTATATTACATAACTCGACAGTAATATATATCCACCTTCGTGATTATAGCGCCGGTCAGGTTATCCACCTGCTGCATCTCTGGGGAATAATAATCAATTCAAAATTGGCGCCATTATTTTCTATCTACATATCGTGCGAGTGCGCAATCATTTATAAGCCTATATACAGTAAAACACTTTTGTATATAATATCTATTTATAAAAGGGTTATATATACCTGTTCTTCTTCTTATTATTCGCCCCTCTGAAAAAGAGAAAGAGCTTTAAATGTGTTGGGGGTCATCAAGGGTCTATATAGCTAAAGAGAGGAGAAACAGGTGGGGTGTTAATTCCTTATTATATACCTGGTTCTAAATATTCTTATAGATATTGGAACGAGAGGGAAAAGTGTTTGCTGCTATGGGGGGGGGGGGGGGGGGTGGCGAGAGTTTCCCTTTTGGGAGAGACCTATACCAGAGGGGCCCAGTGCTGGTTATAGTTGACACCCAGGTATAGGCCAGCACAGCACACAGGCGCGCATCTAACCTATAATAAATGTCTATAACTTATATATAGTATATTATATATATATACTCCCGCCAAGCCTGATGATTAGTCGCTATTAAAAAGTCTATAGGCGACTTGCGTGCCGAGGTCCGATTGTCTTTCCCCCCCCCCCCCTCTTTCTATATCGTCTTATATATATTTTTATGAGAAGAAAAATTTTCGTTTTTTTTCTTTTATTTTTCATGGGTGCGCTTCATTATGAATTTAAATTGATTTCCACGACGCCAAAAACCCCGGCTTCTTGTATATATACATGGGTATATGTGTATAGAAAATATACACCGTGCATGTGTGTGTGCTGTAATAATATATAACAGCGCCAGCAGCTCACCTGCTGGTTACTCAAGACCTCATTAAGGCATCGTAAACCACCTGATTGGGCGTTTGGGTAGTATATATATTATCAACATAATATTTCCTTCTTTTTCTTTTTATATAATCCACAATTTTTCCTGTTTCCTGGTGATTGCGAATTTCAATTCACGACCGCTCCCGAAGACTATGTAAACCCCCCCCCCATCGAAAAAATTCAATTTTGATTCAAATCAAAACTCAAAAGAAGAAGAATATATAAGATGAAAGTGCTATTAAAATCACACGGAGACTTGAAAGGTATGTGCTGGCTACACAGTGGCGGTATCCTACTTTCATGTAACTGCTACTCGGTGACAGCCTACTAACCAATTGATTGAAACTACTTCTCAATTCTTCTACCTTTTCTTACTCGCCTTACTAATTATAAACTAAACCACTTTAAATTCTTTCCTGCTTTTACTACCCACCCCTTACTTAAAAAGTTTTGACCACTTCATTTACGGTATTGGTTTTGGCATTCCTACTGATATTATTCGGCACCACTAACCGACCATTTCGATTTTATTTAATTTGGAAAGAAGACTTGATTCATTCGGGAATTGAACCCGGACCTTTGGCGTGGCAGTCTAGTGTCTTACAGGCACGCCACATTGATATATATAAAAGCTACTATCCTAACGAATACTACTTATTCCTTGTAAGTTGTAACCTACTAGTCTAAGGTACTGAATTGTTCACACTACTTATAACAAAAGTACTAAATTTTTGTAAACTACTAGCTATAACCTACATTGCTTTTATTATTGATTACTTTTTAAAATCAAACTACTAACCCTACCTGAACATACTGAATTTTTCAGACTACTAACTAAATCTTTATAAACTGCTGGACCAACCTACTGAACAGAACTATGCCTACTAACAGTTTCACTAGGAATAACGTAAAAAGTAGGCAAATGAATGGTTAGTAGAAAATTTGTACTTAAGCAAGTACAGTAAAATACTGAATTGCGTTTCAGTAGCATATTAGACCCTTTTGAAGGGTACTGAAACTGTTAGGGGTGTGTAGGTACTGGAAATCGTTAAAATAAGCAGTTTAACGCGGCTGTGTATATACGCCGATGTATATAATTGAAAGTTAATTGAAATTATTTAAGAGGGTCATTAAAAGCGTTGACGCGGTGGTCCAGGAATGTTGAGAGATCTCCTCCTATATGATGATGATGATGGGCTGCTGCACAAGCACATATAAAACCGGGGGGCCCGCACGTTAATATCTGTTTCGTCGCCATTTATAAACGACGGCGTGCCGAGACTCCCCTGCGGGATCTAACACACAACACCCCGGTCGCTGCTGCTGCTGCTGCTGATGAGCCGCGCTATCCTGCTGGCCTCCTCGCTCGGCGGTCAGGTGTTGCTGGGCTCCTTAATAGCCTTAAACTGTCCTCTCTGCTGCTCGGATATTATTATATTTTTGAATAAAAGGAAAAATGTTTGATAAATTTGGATAATATGAGCGAGGGCTGATGAAGAAGAAGAGGAGGCGGCCGCCATCTCTTTTGCTCCTGGCGTGCCCTCCCACTTTTTGTCTATACCTTTTATGTCTAATAACTATCCCCACGAGAAGAAGAAGAAGCTCATCCGGCGTTGTTTCATGTCTAGGCGGGTCCAGCAGCGCTATATATAAGGCCATCTATTATAAAAATATATAATAGATATAAAGCGGCTTTTTTCTTTTATATTTTCTTGGCTATGCGCTTCTTCGAGCGAGATGGTTAGCTTTTATAAGGCCGTATAAGATGGGCCAAAAGGAGATGGTCCTTGTATCTACACTGCATAAAACACACCAGAGCCGTATAACTATGTATAAGAAAAAATAGATAAATATGTAATAGCTTTTTATAATATAGATTCCTATATTATATGTGTGTGCTGGGGTTCATGAGATGGCCGGGCGTGTTGTACACATATAAAACACCAACCAGCAAGTCAGAAAAAAAGGTGTTCTTTTTTCTTTCTTTTAGTACAGAGCTGTTATTATTGTTGAGAATTTAATAGTTCAGGAAAAAAAAATTGAAAGAATAAAAATAATATACCCGACGGCGCGGTTAGACATGGTGAAATATCCATTTGCTTTGCCCAGCGAAAAAAATAATAAAAGCCATTTCGAAACATGTATAAAAATAATAGTCAGTAGTACTATAGGCTACTATACTCCATCATCATAGAAGAAAGAGGACTATAAAAGAGAAATTTACATATTTAATAACTACCGGTCGCTAAAAAAATCGATTTTCTTCGCATCCTAAATAAAATCGCGATAGACTTTTGTTTTTTATCTATATTTATTATTTAGTTGCCCATCCATTAACTGTGTCGATTTATTTTAAAATACCATCGGCGAGAGCGGGCGAGAGTTATTAGCTATACACATTCCAGCACCACAGACTGCTGGAAAAAAATGTAATTAAAAAACAGCCTAATAATATCCGTTATATAACAAAGTGTATATCCTATATGCGTATGGACAAGAGTATTAGGCTACAACAGAGAGAAAAGAAACAAAATTACAGAGAGAAGAAAAGAGACGGCGCTGTGTGGGAAAGTGTCCGATTTCCCGTCGTCAACGCCCCAACGCGCCTACCTGTTCCCAGTCCTGGCGGTTCAGGCCGGCCATCGTGTACATGTAACCAAATTTTTCTCTCCAGTGAACCCTAAAATATAATAAAATATTTAAAAAAAAGGGCCTATAACTAAATAAAATAGGAAAAAGTTTCATCCGCTAATTCGGGAAATCTATGCGCTAAAATGTCGTTGATTGTTTTCAATGGCTTTTATGCTGCTCAGCGCAAGTCATCACAGGTGGGCCGAAAAAAGTCAGCACAGCGGGGAGCATTCTGCTCCTATAAAAACCTCTCACCTATTCTTGGGCATATATTCTCTCTCCCCTTTTGATTTTTCCGTGTGGGGGCGTGACTAACAATGGCAGGTAAAGCTCATCACCGTGCTTCGTAGGCGGCATATCTATTTTAGAAGCTCTTTGATGGGCTCTGCATGCTCGCCCAGGTGATACTCCCTTTTGATTCCGCATCGGCTCATTAGTAGGTAAAATAAAATAAAATAGAAAAAAAAATAGGCCCCCGGTTCATCGTGTGTCGCTCGCCGGGGGGTTGCTGATGGGCCCGGGGTAGAGAGAGAGTCTATTAACAATCAAAGGAATATTAGAAATAAATAAATAGATATCTAGGTATACTATAGACGCGGTGTGCTGTTTCAGCTATATCTTCTATATAAATGCGCCTCATCCCCCCCTTGATATAACATCACAAATATCCTTTTTCTTTTTCTATATATAATAAATGTATATACCTACCGCGCAGTGCTCACCAAAGTGGCCAAATAAGTACCTATTGTCTTGCAATCGCACACACAGCCCAGCAAACGGTGAATAACGACAGAGCCCCCACATGAGACTCTTTTTCCTATTGTGTTTGGCTGTGTTGAAAAAAAAGGATAGCTATATAACATATACATAGGAGGACTTTGGTTTCCTCGCAGCAGCTATTTCATATATGTAATTATATGTTACAAGATGATCGTCTATTTTATATATTAGAGAAAAAGAGACCCCACACGCGCAAAAAAGTAGACGACAAATGGCGGGCAGCAGCACCTGACATCCGGTCAATATCACACGAACCAGGAATTTGTTGTATTTAATATAACATTCCGCGCAATATCACACACATGAATCACGTGATATAACCTTGAAATAATATTATCAAATACAATTTGAAAAATAATCAACTGCAAAAGGAGCTAGTGGTTGGACATTTTAATATAATATAAAAATGTATATAAATACATTTATATACATTTATATATATATACCTATGGGTATATACACACGGTGCGGTTTCCAATTACGGCGGCCGGGTAGAGCGAAAGCAGCACCGCCCCTCTTTGTGTCGTTTGTTGTTGATGTTGTTGCGCGTTTTTTCTCTCTCTCCGAGATATTTTATTTGTTTCTCTTCGTCTTTTTATGCCTTCTTCTTTTATATTATATTTTTTCGTATAATATCTTTCTCTCCCACCACCACCACAAGAGTCCCCCCCCCCTTTTGGTTTCCTAACCAACACAGCGAACGAAGAAGAAGAAGAAGAAAAAGAGATCGGGTTCACTTGGACAGCGGATCTTCTTCGGACGACGAACGACGGTATCTCGTTACCTTTTCCATGTCGTGTTGCTTCTTCTTCTTCTTCAATATTTTATTATTATTTTACAGTCATCTTTTTATATATTTTTTTGGGGGGACGACCATTTTTATTCATTTTTCTACGAATTTTGTAAAGGGGAAAAAAATTGTTTTCTGAGAATTTCATAAAAATGGTGTCGATGTAATAACAATAACAAGGCCCCGTTTTGTGTTGTAGATATTCTTTTATATGTTATTATATCCTATATATCGGCCGCGAAAAAAGAAATGTATAAAAAAGATAGGAAGACACACATACAGGAAACCGCAGCAGCAGCAGCATCGTGTCGTATAAAATATCCGTCCAATCTATCTATTAAAATAAAAAAATAGATATATACCTAGGAAATTATATATATAAGGAGATATTATAACGAAAAAAAGAAGAGAAGTATAAAACCGCATCGTTTCGATGGCGTATCAACTGGCCGGATAGACTCGACTGCGGTAGAAGGTCGCCCACATTCAAACTATAGTTATACCTTGAGACGACTACACACAGCACTCTTTATATCTATTATACGCGTGTAATATAACAATAATGATACACCCTATGTAGAAGCTTATTAAAATATAGACTACCTATACGTGTTTTAATAATAGTCATCTCCCTCCACAATTTTAATATCTTTTCTGCTGCTCTGTGTGCGAGATGATAAAAATATTTTTAAAAAGTATTTTTTTCTTTTCGGTGGGCTGTATATTGGCTTTGATCTAACCCCCAAAAGGGTTGTAATATTTGGTTATATTATATCTATTTCTTTGTAAAGCGATGAACAAGAGAATATATAAGAGAGCCTATTTCACCTGGTGGCCAATTAACGCCATCTTCCCGTCCGCCGAGAACTGGGCGCCGATTTTTCCATCTCGTAAATTAACAAGCCGCTTGATGGTTATTATAAATACGTTTTAGACACATGAAGAAGAAGAAGAAGAAGAAGAAGAAAAAAATTCATTTTCTATACACACCCGTGAGCTGCGGAGGTTTATTACTAAATATCACCCTTATATTACATCATATACCAACTTCCTTGTGAAGAATATATATAAATGGTCCTATAAGGCCTACATTTAATAGACCTCCTGTTTCACACCTGCACACGGCCTAAGTTATAACCCCACCGTGTGTGTGTAATCAACTTCCTATAAATTATATATCTATCCTATATACCATGTCCGGTCCTTATTATATATTTGCTGTGTTTTATATGATTCCTATAAATTTATTTGTCTGAACTTTGGTATACATATAAGAAATTCTTTATATCAATTGTATATATATACGAAAAAAGGCCGAACGTGTATTGGACTAATCACGGCCAGAATAGACGTGTGTGTGGGAGTCTCTGCTGGCTGCTGGAAAACAAAACAAGGAGGGTCTTTCACATATTTCCCACGATGACTATATATACGACGGAGAAGAGAGAGACTGAGAGAATATATTTCAAACACACACACACATCTACGTCGTCGTTCTCTTTTAACATGTACACAGCACCAAAATATAGTATATACGGAAGAACCGCTGGCGGAGAGAAGAGGGTATAAGAAATAACAACATAGAGATTGGGTTACCTTTTTGAATATAACAACCTGCGCGCTTCTCTCATCTCTGCTGCTGTGTATATACACAGCAGAAAACGAAATATAACGCATATAGGAATAATAAGGTGAGATGAGGGGGTGCTATAGCTACATGTACTGCTGCTGGCCTAGTATATATGGAACAGCACACGTAACCGGATCTCATGGAAACTATCCTGATACATATGCATATTATTATTTTATTTTTTCTTAGAAGAGATTCTTTTACCCCCAGAAACCAATTTGTGACGTTAAATATTTCTCTTGAAATGAATTAAATATTTATGGAAAAAACAAAAAACAATTCAAATGTCATTTATGTATAATATAGGCCTAAAGGCGACCTTTGGGAATTTTTCAATATTTTTACTTAATAGGCCTACTCGTCGCCCGGCGAAACTAATTGGGTTTGACTATTAATTGGATCTCTCCCACACTAGAAATAAAAGGTGAGCTAGATAGTTAGACGATTATGCACATTAGAGGCTATACAATCCCACCCCCCGCACCTCGTATATAATCATCTATAAGATGATGATTGTAATCACCAAGACCGTAACCTGTGTCCTACTATTATATTCTCCCCTTTCTATTTTTCTTGTGGGTTACGGCGCATTCATATACCCTCTCTCTCTCGCGGTAGCCACCCTTGGAGATATCCCAAAGGAGAGATGTATATAAATAATAGAAAAGAATTTGTCTGTGAAAAGTAAAAAAAATATAAGAATTAGAAAAAATTTAAAACGGAACCCCCCGATGATTTTTTTTTCTTTGGGTCCGTCTTATATAATATAAACTCGACATTTAATATTCCATAGGCCTATTACAGCGATTTCACAGAGCGTCTCAAATTGTAATCAACCCCCTCACCCGCACCGCACACAACAAAGTATTAGTAGACTATACACTAAACGAATGAATGAAAATCTCTTAATGGGTTAATCCTATTTAGATATTTAATTCACAAATATATAAAACCAACCCCATTCATTTCATCGCGCCCGCTTTAGACCGTTACGTAATAATCTATAATTTTCTACATACATTACACACAATGTCAAACTATCGATCGCTAGTGTTTTGCAGGTGATTGCCAGGGCAACGGCCTGCATGGGCGTGTGTGTTTCATCTCTCCTCGCAACATCATTCGATATCTCATAATATACAGAGGAGAGACTCTTTTTTAGATCCTCCCCTTTCGCTGTTATATGTAGGTATATATCATAGTCGGAGAGGTACATAGACGAGCATAACGATAACAATTGAACTCTTGATCTCATTATCGAGTTATTTTATATATCATAGCATGAACAGAAGAATGGGAATATTATAAAACAATGTAACAGGCCTATGTGTGTAGTATATAAGCCAGCAGCTGGCAATTTGTTGTGTAATATAGAATTTTTTACAAAAATATATGCACGCGTCATAATAGCTTTTGATGTGCAATAATGAGTCGAAAAAGATCGATAGATGCGATGATGTCAAACAAATCCAGTTCTATTCTATTCACCGCACCTCAACACCTATAGATATATTTCTTTTTATAAGTATATTTTCTGGTTGTTATATACCTGCGGATGGTCCTGGCCTGTGCTGTGGGATCATTAATCAAACGGTTTGTGTGTTTGGACGAGTGGAAAATATAAAAAGAAAAAAACCCCAATGGTAGAGAATATTCGTTTTGACGGTTTTCGATCATTTCTCTCTCGTCCCCCCTATATCTATATAGACTACTTCACGGATCATCGCTCATTTCGCCGAGTTTATACATGTTAGATATCGACAGCAGGCAATGATAAAATGGCCGGCCTACATTTAGAAAAAAAAAAGTGGAAACTATTTGAGGTATTTGATAGATGTTACATCAAATATAACGATCGATGTGTAGCTCTACACTCTAAATAGTTTGGAAATAGTTGAGATAACATGTTTTCACTACAATATATATCTAAGATTTGATCGCTGGGTGACATAATGGAACTCACCAAGCGAACATATATAGGCCTATCTTTCTATTCTTTTGTTGGCCCAGCAACAATCGCACATAAAAAGAGCACGAGCATATAGCCTACATCTACAATGTAAGATTCCTCAGCGACTTTTGTCATATATCTATAACTTTAAATTTATATATTCCAGCGACCTTTTATATCAAATGACGTCACAAACATTGAGAATAAATATGGCCGGGCTACTTGCTGTGATGTGTGTTGTACATGTTCTATATTCCCTATACACATCACATATATATATACAGAGCAGCACAGAGCAACGGATATAGAACTATATATTGGCGAGTATTAAGTTTCGTCTTGCCATGGTTTCTCTGCTGCTGCTGGCCCAGAGAGATGTATACACACATATATGGGAGAGAGGGTGGAAGAAGTACAAGAGGGGGTCCCACGTCTGATGTGAAACGGCGGGGTGGTTGTTTGGAGTAGAGAAGAGAGAAGAGTATCGGGTGTCGTTTGATTGGGGCGGGGACATATGGCGCTGCAGTCGTCAGTAACTCGATCCTCTCGGCCGTCTTTTTATTTTTTTATTTTTTGATCAGATGGGATTCTATACAGAAAATGCGATTAAGTGCTAGCCATAGGGGAAATACATGTTGTACTACATCAGATGTTTGTTTGTTTGTATTTTTATTATCCGCTGCTGAATGTTGGGAAAAAATCATTTTGGAAATTCTTGGAACTTTTGCGTCTCAGGAACGAAAGAATTTTTTTGACTGGACAAATGGACGGACATCGCTCACGGTTTACAGTCGCAGTGGGAGGTGTGTCGTAGAGGAAAAGAAACTCTGACGGCCAAAGCCAAAAGCAAAAAGGGGAAAAAATAAATTTTCCAAAAAATAAGTTCTTTTTATTATTTTCTGTGTGTTATATATTGACTGGGCATTTCCGCCCTCATGTATATTTCATGGCGGACCAAACAGACAACAAAAAAAGGGTCAAGACGTACTGTACATACGCATCTTTAACAGGAGAAGCTGATGGAACATGTCAATAAGCACGTAGACGGCCGCGCGTCTTTTAACTGCGCACATTTCAAACTTCCCGCTTTGTTTTTCAAAAAAAACGATCATCGACATTTTTTAAAATGACAAATGGTTCCAAGTATTGGCCATCAAACAAGATCGATGGCGCTAACTCTATTTGCATACGCTGCAAGTTAAAAAATAAAAATCTAAAGAAATATATAACTTTCTAAATGTGAAAATAACCCCCTGCCCAGCTATATACATTTTAAAATGTTTCTTGTTATATATTTTTCTTGTGTCCGTTTGTTTGTGTATTCGAGTAGAAGAAGATGAAAGAATAGAATAGAAAAAAAGAAGTCTATTTAGACAAGAGGTGTGTCTCGTGCTGGCCCTTTTATAATATATATTTTTCCATTTCAACAGCGACACACCTTGCCATTTAATATCCCAGCCCCCCACCTATTTCGCCCAGCCTATTGTACTATAAAGAAAAAGGTCCATTTCCCCCTGTCTATTGTCACAAACGGTCAGTGCCGCCATGCGCAAAAAGGACCAACTGCTGCTGGACATTTTTCCAGCATAAGAAGATACAACAAATATATCCAAAGGGCGTGTGTTCCATTAAAAATATCAACACGTATGTATATACTATATAGGCCTATTCCAGTCCATTTCTTCTTACATAATAACATTTTAAAGATACGAAAAATGTTTTCATTGATAAATTCGTGTCCGTCCGTTTGAAAAAAGACAAAAAATAAACAGAAAATGCTGGGCCTATAAGGAAAAATTCTCTTTTTGTATATTTTCCATTTCCAAAATTCCCGCCACGTAGAGGCCATTTGCCTGCGCGATGAGCATAGGACAAGATGAAGAACCCCCCCAACCAAACAAAACGAAAAAGGGAAAACCTATTCACATCACACGCGCGCACGTATAGTGTATAGGTACATATCAGTCAGTAAATCACCTGAGCTGTGCCATGTCAAGTTCCAGCCGAGACCCACTTTATTCTCCGGCCAGTTTTTCCCTCTTTCCGTCCCTTGTGCTGTGCTGTGTGTCTTCTATATCCATTCATTTTATCTTTTTCTTTTGAGAATTTCCTTTTGTTTTTTTGTATTTTAGTGTCCGTCTACAAATCTCAGCTGAGGAGAAGAAAGAATCGTGTTTGTCGCTCCGGGTGTGATTAGAACACGGAATGATTTCAAACACTCTTTCCATCACTCTATAGGCCATCTACAACCCAATTGGTCGACATTTTATTTTTATTTAATTCCTCTTATTAACTGTTGATGGGAAAATTTTTCATTTTAAAACTGGATGACCCCCCCAGAAGGCGCGAAAATTTAAAAATGCGCAAGTGGGGGTCTAAAAAAGTCGGACAGAAAAATAAAATAAAATCTCTACTTCTCAGTGACTTTGAACAACAACAATTTCTTCTTATATTTTCCGAGGGGAGTATATTTTTTTCTGTTTTAACAAGTTGAAGAAGAAAAAGATGGAAGAGAGAGAGAGTATATATATATATATGGGGCTTCTCGGGTGTCAGTCTGGTTCGTGACGTCACTGCAAAGACGGAGGCGTAGTAACCTGATACATCCTCCCTCCCTCCCCCTTCTTCTCTACTCTCCCGTCCGTTTTTCTTTTTCCCAGCAGAAGAAGAAGAAGAGAGAAAAGAGAAACTCAACGAAACGACACGACCCCATCAGAGGGAAAAACAAAAAAGTGAAATATAATGGCGGGCGTATATAGAGAGAAGATGTGTGTGCTTGGCTCTGTATATACACACGCCAGAGTTTTGTGTGTCTCTAACGGTTGCCATGGCGATAGAAACGGGCACATTGCTATAATATTTATTTTCTAGACAAGATATTTTATAATTGGCTGAATTTCTGTACTTGTATAGTAGGCTATATGGCCTGGTAGATAATAATGACGTGAATAAGATGATGATGCGGCGCAACGACGAGCGCGGGAATATATCAGCAACATTTGTAATAATACAGCCATTATGATAATAAAAAAATGGCGCTGCTGCACGCTGGCCCGTCGTTATAAAAATATTAAAAGTTTTAACACACAAACAAGAATTTTTTCATTTTTATTTTTGGGAGGATGTCACGGTCGATGGTCGTCGCCTTGTTTGTTGACGTTTCGGTGCCTCTGTGTGTGTGTGTTGTCGTCGCCTGGGCACAGAAGCGGCCGGCCATTGCACATCAGGCGATGGAAAAAATAACAAAATTTCCAGCTGCTGTTTTTTTTTAAATAAAATTCAAATTTTAAAATTTAGCGCCAAAAAATATTGCCAGGACAATGTCGTATTAATTGTTACATGATCCAGATAGATAAATATCTAATATCATCCCGCGATATGTGTATATAAATAAAATGTCTAACAACGCGCCATTATATCAAGATTGGCTTTCACCATGTCGATATATTAATAATGGAAAAAGGGCCGGCCATCAGGGCCAGCAGCACAGAGCAGCGGTGTGTTTGGTTGGCGTCGAGTTGCTCCCTTATATACATCCCTCCCCATCCACACCGATAATGTATAATATAATAATAATAAGAGATATACATTTATAAATACTGTGGAGAAGAGGAGAGCGCACATGGCGTTCCAGGAGCGCGGCGATCCATCAGGATCGGATGGCCGGCCCTGTCGTGATGTGTGTCAACAGTGCGGATGAATGGGCGACAACTATATGTATATAAGACGGGCCCCAAAGTGTGGCCACAACAACCTCAAGGGGGTCCTTTTTTTGACAAAGAAAAGAAAAAACATTTTCTTTTTTGGCTGGCCCGTCTATTTACCTCAAGGCGATTATACTACAGAACCGAAATCAATTAAAATTATACGTTTAACGATTCTAACCCCGTTTCAATTTATACAATTTTTGTTCGTTTTTCCATTGAAAAAACGGCCGTTTCACACGCGATGGAAAGAAAAAATAAAATAAATAAAAAGAGTGAAGTGGGCGAGAGTCTCTTTTTGAGCTGCTCTGTGTTATAAATAAAACGCGGCCCAGTGCACTTGACTTGCGCTCGCTCTCTATATATCCCCCCTGTGTTCTATATTTACACCAGACTGGGCCTCTGATCTTTTTTCGCAGTGCTATGATCATCTCTCTTCGTATAGTTTCAAACATCTGATTGTTATTTCAAATCAGATTTGACACCCGTCCGTCAAATTCACATGAAACCAATCAAGTTTTTTCTTTCCCCAATTTTTCTAACGGACAAAGAAAAAAAAGATTGACTGGGCAACATATTGGAGTCATCAGTTCAACCACAGAAATTCCAAACCCCACTGGAATGTACACATTCCAGGGATAGGGTCTCTTTTGTGTCTAATTTTTATTATTATAGGCCTATAAGACATTCCACACATTGATATAATTAATTGCACACACATCACACGTCGTTCAGAATGTGTTAACTTCTATACATGTATAGTATATTATATTGCCTTATTTTTTGGCGATTTTGTTCAGTTTTTCACTGGACGCCAGATGGTGGCCCCCAACGGCTTTTGGCTGGATGTAGAGACAAACATGTGCGACCACTTATAAGCCTCCCGGTTTTTATTTTATTTTTCGCCTTGGCTGCTGGCCGGGCTGCCCGTCTCGGAGATGATGACCTTTTGACAAGTCAGCAGTGTCAAACTGTTTCAGTCAAAAAGATTTTGATTTTGATTTTCATTTTTTCGGGCGTGTTGGATTTAATTTCCATCTTTTATTTTTATTTTATATAAAATTTCTTGACCGGACATGATATCTATATGCTGGAGTATAAGGAGAGACAAGAAAAAGTTCATCCTTTAGATGCTGTATGACCTTAAATGTACCCCGTAATCTTTTTGGTTGAAAAAAAGATGGACACACATTTTCTCTCCTTTGAACCCTCGCCCAGCCCAGTCCAGTCCAGCAGTCGACTGTGTGCTGGAAACAATTTTTTCTCCCAACATATAACAAGATTTATCTCTCTAATTTTATTCAGATGTCAATCCACAGAGCGCCAATGTCGCCATTATAAATATACTATCCTAGACATGTATGTAGATAATCAGATTTAAATTCTTTCCTTTGCGCTGGAACTATAAAATCATTTTTTCCCACTCTTGTACACATATAACCAGCAATGGAAATGTTTGATTATCTCCATTCCATTTTTGATGGATTCCCTTTTATAATATCAAGAAGATGCCAGTGGTTTTTATGATTGCCATCGGACGCAAGTTTGATTCGAATGTTATAGACCAATGGCAGAGCTGCGATTGGGCGTCGTTTCCAGCCCAGTCAACTCCGCCCACCTTTCATTTCTCCCTTTTGTGTCTCTGATGTCGAGGGGTAAGACATTTTCAAAGGAAAAGAGACGCGACTGGATAAGCTACTGGAGCTCCTCCTATTTTTCACAAGCTCCTCCTCCTTTGGCTGGGCGGCCCTGCTGGTATAATATACCGTCCAAAAGGGTTGGGGCCGGACGGACGAGATGCGCAGTGCTGTCTGGACTCTTCCTGGCGCAACAGCTCGTTCTCAGTCGATCCAGACAACAACAACAACAACAACTTGAAACAACAACTTGACAATCATTCCAAATTTTTTAAAACAGCCGGCCCATCATATCATTTTGCCGGGCACAAAAGGAAAAACAAAAAAGTGATTTGTGATTTGTGTGTGTATGTGTGTGTGTCGAGTGTCTGTGCACCATATTTCGATTGGAATTTCTACATCAAATAATTTTAAAACAATTTCGTTTGATTTCGTGAGCGTGAAAGCAAAGCGGCCGATTAATGACACGCGCTGTGGCCGGCACCCAGAAAAATTTAAGTGAGTGCGTGCTGCTGCTGAGCCCGTCGCTGTGTGTAGTACGTGATTGAAACCCGAAATTCTACACAGTTGGAAATAACTACCGGACAGATTTATTTTTAAAAAATTTGGGATTTTTATAATATGATCCGATTATAATCTCCAATTCAACTGTCATCTTTAATCTTATAGCCAAAGGAAAGCGGCTTATTATAGATGTGTGTCTAACTCAATTTGGTGGCCCGTCAGCTGTCCAGCAGCACGTGTCCGTTTGTTCTGTTATAATCATCGAAAGAATCAAAAGAAATTGGAAAATAAAACTATAAAAATTACGTGGGGGAAGTTACAACTTTTGATCGAATCAAAGCCGATCGATGATTGTCGGTCCGTCAGCTGCTGGAGGCATGTCCGACCTGGTGGCACATCATCATCACATGTCCGGCTTTGCCGCCCATCACCACCATCACCACATGGGGCTGGGTGGCATGATGGCCGCCGGAATGGTATGATATAAAACATTTTTTAAATTCCATTTTTTATTATTATTCTGGTTTTTTAACGAATCAATGGCCGGCCCGGCCGTCACATTTAGCGACGGGCCGTCCGTCATTATTCCCAATCAAAATTTTTCATTTCAACGACCCAAAATCAAATGGAATTTTAAATTTAAAATATTATTTAATTATTTCAAAAATATTAGATGCCGGGAATGTCTTCGACGTCAACTGGGATGACGTTGCCCAGTCAATCTCCTCCTTCATCCAACAACAACAACAACAACAACAACAATTCGTCGTCTTCGGTTGGTGGGACGTCGTCGCTGAGTTCCGGCGGAAACGGCGGCGGTGCGGCCCTGCCGTCGTTCGGCTTCACGCAGGAGCAGGTGGCCTGCGTCTGCGAGGTCCTCCAGCAGAGCGGCAACATTGAGCGGCTGGCCCGTTTCCTCTGGTCGCTGCCGGCCTGCGACCAGCTGCACAAGAACGAGAGCGTTCTCAAAGCCAAGGCCGTCGTCGCCTTCCACCGCGCCAATTTCAAAGAACTCTACAAACTCCTGGAAACCCATCCATTCTCGCCGCACAATCATCCCAAACTACAGGTCCGTCCGTCTGCCCGTCTGCCCGTCTGCTGGGCAAAAAAATAAAATTTTTCCGTCCGTCTGCTGGACCAAAAATTCCAAAAATTGAAAAAAAATAATTTTTCCGTCTGCCCGTCTGCCCAGCAAAAATTAAATTTTGATTTTTTAAAATTTGATATTAGGCTCTTTGGTTGAAGGCGCATTACATCGAGGCGGAAAAGTTGCGCGGGCGGCCGTTGGGTGCGGTGGGCAAGTACCGGGTGCGCAGAAAGTTCCCGCTGCCGCGGACCATTTGGGACGGAGAGGAGACGAGCTACTGCTTCAAGGAGAAGTCGCGATCGGTGCTCCGCGACTGGTACGGCCACAATCCGTACCCGTCGCCGAGGGAGAAGCGCGAGCTGGCCGAGGCCACCGGCCTGACGACCACCCAAGTCTCCAACTGGTTCAAGAACCGGCGGCAGAGAGACAGGGCCGCCGAGCACAAAGACAGGTCCGTCTTTTTATAATATTATCTTTCATTTATCATTATAAGGCCGGCGCTAATTGGCCCGGCTTTTTATCTCAATCGAAATCAAAATCAATCTACTGCTAGCTGCTGGCCTAGAGAGAGATATAAAAGAAGTTGTTGGGGTTGTTGTTATGACTGGGCCAGCACACCAGTCAGAGTATATATACCAGCCAAAGGGACTCTATATACGCTGGCCGCCCTTTTCTTTCTGATGTATATATAAACTTTTGACTGGGCACACACACACACACACTGTTGTCTTAGATACACACTAAGAGGCGCCTTTTTTCTATCTATATTTAAACTCTTTGACTCTCTCGTCGTCGTCTTCGTGGCGTGTCGTATTTTAACGGCCTGGCCCGGCGCTATATACAACTGCTGGCCGAGATAGTTTTTAAAAGAAAAAAAAACCAAGTCGGCGCGACTGGACGTGAAACTAGACGGCCATTATTTTTTGGGGCAAAGGGGGGTCAACTGTGTATAGACATTTGAACTGGGCAACTGGGCCATTTCATTTATTCCCGGCCTTGTTTATAAATGTCCAGCATCAGGGGAATGTTGATAGGCCGTGCAGAGTTTGATGTTATTAACGTAATGGGTGGGCGGTATGTAGTAGACGGACAGACAAATAAGTGGGTTAGATTTTTGGTGCGGAGGGAGAGACCCTTTCAGCTGTGTCAATATTGGACGGCCCTTCTTCATTTTCGGTCTTTTCTCTGTGTGTAACCCGAGTCAATATTGTCGTTATAACGGTACATAAAGGACAACTTGATTTTCTAGGCCGTCAACCCACCCCGGACAAAAAAAAATAAAATTTTTGCCGGGCAAAAATAAAATTTTATTTTTAGGCCGTCCATTTTCGTATTTTTTTAAAAGAAATTCCCAATGTTTGACGGTTGATTTGGTCTGGCCAGTCGACGTAATGTTACGACAAGTAATCGGCTGATGTCTTTTTGTCCGTCTCTGATGAAGCGTGTAAGTATATAACGTACACACAAAAGAAACACAAAATTCCGGAGGCGCCCTGATGGTCTTTTTTTTCCTGCCCGTCTTTTTTTCTTTTTCTTTTCTGTCTGGGTATTATATAAAAATGTCAGTCAAACAAACAGCCCCCTCTGTTGAGAGCCTCACTTGAATGGAAGGGAATATAGAACCAGTTGCCAGCAACAACAGCAGCAGCAGCAGCCAGTCTGGCCGTCTCGCTGTGTGTGCGCAGTCACACACGGCCAACAACTCGACAAGGGGAAGAAGAAACCTGATCCGTCCGTTTCCCCACCCCACCTCCGCCCTTTTCTTCTTTTTCTTCTTTTCTGTTTTAATTTTAAATTTTTAACTGGAATCAATTTTAAATTCAATTGTTTTTTCCCGCCACGAATTTTTCAAATTTTTCAAATTTTTTTGAATTTGCCGCGCAGAGTGTCGGGCGGAAGTTCGGCCAAGGACGGCGGAGACGGCGCCAACGACGCCTCGGCCCTGGACGAATCCGGGTCCGAGTCGCTGGACGGAGACGGTCCCGACGTTGCCATGGCGACGTCGTCGCTGGCGTCGGCGCGTCACTCGGCCGCCCTGTTGGACACGCCCTCGCCGCCGCCCCCTCATCACATCCAGCACCACCACCACCACCATCACCACCACCAGCAACAACAACAACAACAACAACTCAACAACATGGCCGCCGCACTGGCCAACTCCCTCCCGCACCACGGCAGCAACCAGGTATAGAAATCATTTCAATTTTAATTGAATTCCAATTAATTTTAAATAAATAAACAAAATAGGACTCGCTGATTGGTGGCGGATCGATCGGCGATTTGTACCCGGACCTGAAACTGGCGTCCGTCTACCACACGAGCCACCAGTTGCAAATGGCGTCGGCGGCGGCGGCTGCGGCGGCTGCGGCGGCCGCAGCCGCCGCTTTTGGCTCGCCCGGCCACCACGTCACCTCGCACCACCCGTCGCACGCCGATCTGGCCCATTCTCTGCTCCAGCAACAACAACAACAATCGACCGGGCCTGCCCAGCAGCAGCCGACGGCCCACGACTACAACAATCCGCACGCCAATTCGTGACGACCACCGTAGATTTAAAAATTCAAAAATTATTCAAATTTCAATTGAGTTTATTTTCCCGCCAGAAAAATTCAAATTGATTATATAATTCCCTTTTTTTTTAAATTCAAAATTTCATTTGCTATATTTCGCCAACCTATTCCATTCCAAAAAGAAAAGATGTGTATAATCAATTTTTTAATTTTCATAAAAAAGTAGTATAAAACAATTTTGAAGCGGATAGGAATTTTTTTGTCAAAAAATATGAACCCAGTGATTGAATTTTTTTTTCCCGCTTTTTTAATTGGACAGCAAAACAAAAAGAATTCAATTGGCGCCAAAACAATAATATTTTATTGCTAATTTTTCCCTTCTCTCTGGCCTATTATATATATATCGAAAAAACGGATCGACTCATCTAAAACATTTTAATTCTCCATTTGAAAATTATTATTATTTTTTTTTTTCAAACGAAATTTTCGCGGTCCAATCGAATGATATATATTTAAATGACGGGGGGTTTTATTACATTTATATATCTTGATCAGAAAAAAAAATCAATTTGTTCTCTCCATTTTGTGTTTATACAGTAATCAATCAATCAATAATTTAGAAAAAACAAAAATGTTTTCTTGTCTAAAATCCAAACCAAAATCATCAGCTTTTTTTTATCTTCTGAATTTTAATTTTTCCCCAGACCCACCCTTAAAGAAAAAAACATTTTTTCAATTTTTTGTTGGTTTCAATTTCCTGGTGTTCGTATTATGTCATCAATTAGTGAATGTGTAATAATCTGTTGTTTTTTTTTTCTTTTGTAATGTGTGTCTCTCTCTCAATACTCGACTGCTGGACGCTGTTGTACAAAAATACCAAAACGATTTGAAAACAAAACAAAAATTCACAAATTGTTTCTCATAAATTCAGAAAAATTTATTTCATTTCCAATAAGAAAATGAAAACATTATTATTTTAAATTCAAATTTCTAAAAAATTAAATCAAGAAAGAATTAATCAGAAAGAAAATGTAATTTTTTAAAATATTCAGATTTATTTGTAAATTTAATTAAAAAAGAAAGAAATAATAATTTCTTGATCAAATAATTTTTGACATCTAAATTTCGACGTTCTTTTTTTGTTTTTTTTTTCGGTTTGTTACGGCGGACGGCGTCGTTGTCGTCGTCGTTCCGGTCGACGGGCGCGCCGCCGTCACACCACCGCCGCCACCGCCGCCGCATGCACAGTACATAACCAGCAAACAATAGACGTCCTAATTGGGAATAGAATATATATATATAAAAGAGGGGGGAGGGGAGGCCGGGGGGTGGAAGGAAGAACACCGGGAAGAGCTGCTGTGATGTTCATGGCCGGGTGACGCGCTCGTTATCGTACCTCACGACATATATAACAGCAGAAAGAAAGAAAGAAAAGAAGCGCCGCGGCGCCCGTTAACAGCACTGCTGCTCACCCTCGTTCCTCCTCTATCCGAAATAACGGGGTGGGAATATAAACGCGGGCGGTTATTGTATGCAATGGCGTCCGTCCTATATATGCAAACGCCCATGTAGAACACACGAGCGGCGAATAATAGAATCAAAGGCCAGTGACATGCAGCAGAGTTGGTGGTGGTGATGAAATCACAAGAGCAAAAGATTTCGTCTATCTCCTGCTGGTGGCCATTTCGAAGGTGCAAGTGTTGCACGCGCAGAGTAAATGACCGCCCCTTTTAAAATATATATTCCCCCCAGGTGTGTCTAATGATATGCAAAAATGTCCAAACTGTACACTGAACATTTCCAAGGACCAGCACAAACTGCTGGTGAATGTCAAAGTTCTTTTTTCTATTTTTATTTTTAGCTTGAAAATGTATATCAGAGAATATTGGCCAACTTTTCAATCAGGAACGTAAAATCAACCAACAAACGTCAAAGGGGCTACACACACACAACAAGAGACCACAGGTAAAAATGGGTGGGGTGGTGAGGGGGGCACGCGAGCAGCCGGCTGTGCCATTCATCCAGCAAAACACACAATATCTCTTTATTATATTTCGAGAAAAAAGAGAATAGAAAAACGGGGTGGCCACGATCAAACAATACGCAGCAGCACAGCAGCAGCACAGCCATCTTCTATATTATTTTTCATTTGAATTATATTTTTGATTATCATTATTATTATGTGAGGGGTTGCTGCTGCTGGCATCCTCCCCCCTTTTTATTATTATATCTGATGAAATGAGCTGTCACTTTGTTCTAATCAATCAGAAAAAATCAGTTCAGTTCATCCCCCCATCACCAGCCATCCAGCAACTCACGTGCCCGTCCCAACTGCTGGGCTGTGCGCACAGATTTTATACAATTGATTTCACTGGATGGCCCAGCACCTTTTGATATTTCCCGTTTGCAAATGTCAGCAGTAAAACCTTAAAAATATTAAACGTAACATCATTAAAACCTCTCCGCTTGCATAATCACACCTGGGGATATTATATTATATAAAAAGAATGAATTGATGTATGATTTAACATCCGTTTGGCTGGAAAATAATATAGGCCAGGCCGGGCCGGGCCGGCGTAACTGTGTTGTAGATTATTATTGCCACAAACGGCCACTAACTAGATACATCCTGTGCTGCCCTTGTTATAATATTACACACGTTGTGTGTTTAGTGTGCATATTATATAAGCGCAGCAGACAAAGTGGATGAATAGTTGGAAAAGTCCAACACAAGAAGAAGAAGTCGTATATAATCAAAAGGGGCCATTTAAAGTCTTTAAGTAAATACACAACGGATATCTATTTAGATTCTTTATTCCCTTTTTTGGCTTGGTTTATTTTTATATATAATGAAACTCTGTGATGCCGCCAGTGTGCTGTGCTGTGCTGCTGGGGTCTATATGTGCCAGGTGCTAATTAGACCGACCCGCTATATTTAACCCCCCTACCATAGTTTCTCCCCCCTTTTTCATTGTTAGACATATTCTTATATTTGTATTATATACCTGTGTGTGATTATAAACGTGTATTACACGCTATATAGGTATACTACTCTGTGTGTGTAAAAAGAATAAGGCGTGTTGCGTAATAATCTTCGGTCGTGTGGGGAGGACTTCCGGTGTTGAACTTTGGTTGAACTTTGTGGAAGAAAACGACGACGACCATCCTTTTAGAGATTTTTTTTTCCCAACTATATCCCATGACACTTTTTATTTTTTTAAAAATCTTTTTGAGATTTAATTTCTCTTTTGTTTCTTATTATAACGATTCGGTTCGGTGCTGCTGCTGTTTCCCTTAGTTATATTCAATTACTTTTTCTTTTCTTTTATAACGTGTGAAAATGTTTGCTCAGCCCTCTGTGCTTGTCTGTTATTACTCATCGTCCCAATCAGAAAAGCCCCCAAATAAATAATAACTGGGGAAGTGCATCACATAAAAATAAAAGAAAATAAAAGAAAAATAAGTGTTGAGAAATAATCTTCTATACATCAAAACAGGAAACCATATCTATAACTTAATGGGCTACACAGGCTATAGCTAGCTCTCGGCGCGATGATTATCACCTTTAATGGCGCTCATCCATTAAAAAATTGGAGAGAATCTAAATGGACAACACACGCAGAAATGAACAAAAAATTTATTTTTTTGGGGGGAGAAAATAATAATAAATATAACGGTCGTCCTGAAACAACAACAACAAATAAATATATTTTTTCCATAAAAATATAAAACCAAGAGAAGAGAGAGTAATGACGGCCCTGTTGAAAGGCTCTTTCTGTGGCTGGAAAAAAATCCAATTTATAATACTTGTGTGTATCCAATTATCATAAAACATACTACGTGTAAAAAAAAAAAACAAGAGATGGGAATGAATCCATTCGGCTGGAATAGACACACACACAGCAAACAATCGCTGCTGCTGTTCTTTTATTATAAGAAAATAACGCACAAAAGGTTTAAAAAAGAAAGAATAACAAACATTACAATACACACACACACATAGAGAGAGAGCCGGGCAGTTATTTAACCGCCATCAAACTGTATAGTATATAGTAGATAATACCGGGCGCGTGTTGTATCTGATTCTTATAATTTCAATAGGGTTTTTATATACATTTTCTTTTGTGTGTCCGTCGCAATCGTCTTTTTTGAGTCTTGTAAGTTTTTGGGAAGAGCTACCGGGCCGCGCGTCTTTTCAACGCCGGACCGTCAGTCTGGTGCCCATTCAACGGTGCTGTTGTGGGTATATACATTAGTGCACTATACTGTGGATGAATCTCTCTATAATAATGCCAGCGTAGGCCTACAACAAAAACGGCCAGGGGTAAAATATTATAAGAATCGAAAGGTAAACAAGAGATTATCTCTCCAAGGCGCTTCTATTCAAAATCCCCTTTTCTCTTTTCTTTATTCCCCCCTTGTATATATAAAAATACAATTCCTGTTAGTATAGTATAGTAGATGAGCCGCTATATTTATTTTATATATATAGTAGCTATATAGTGAGCGTATTAGGAGCATTAAAGGATTTTTTCCCTTTTTGTGTCGTTGTCCATCAACAAACGCTGTGGGGTTTTTCGCGTTTTATCTTTTGTCTATAGTCCGCGGTTATAGTATTTGAGTTGTCTGTTATATTTGGGGGTTAATATTTGAGTCTATATCTACCTGCTGGTCTACATGGCGACAAGTTCAATCGTCACTTTTAAGCTTATTTTTAAAGCCTTTCGACGATGTTTTGACAAGTTTGGCGAAATAATTTTATTTTTAGGCCGGCCAAAAAAGAAAAAATTAGTTTAGGTTAGGTCGTTTTATTTTCGTGAGTACGGGCGTGAGTATTCAACCGAAATTGTGTCACTCTCAACGACAGCAGTAGGCAAAAGTAGGTGAAAGAAAACCTACAAATGTCTATACTATAATCATATATGAACGCTTCCTATCTATTTACAAATGGTTTCTTATCGGCGTTTGTTTTATTTTTGTGAGCTATATGGAGAAATACATCTTTTCCACTCGGACGGATTGAGCTCCCCTCCGGAGTCGGATTAACACATATATTTCTACTGCGTACATGTCAAATGGCGAAAAATAGAAAAAGAAAAAATTAGAAAACGAACAAATAACAACGCCATTAAAAATCTATATAATAATAAGCCCCAGAAAAACTGGAGAAAAAATTGAGGTTAATGAAT
The DNA here is from genome assembly GCF_021134715.1 of Daphnia pulex. NCBI lineage: Eukaryota > Metazoa > Arthropoda > Branchiopoda > Diplostraca > Daphniidae > Daphnia > Daphnia pulex. Next base: position 1,423,525 of record NC_060021.1, on the reverse strand, counting down.
GAAATAATCTTCTTTTGTTATATTTTAGTTGATGGTATAACAATGGCGCAGGTGTATAAGACAAGTCGTTATATACAATTACAACAATGTATATTAATAAAATAATCGGTCGCACATATTATAGACTCTCTCCCATATAAACGAATAATAATAACACAATATCGAACGCCGATAGTTGTTCAGTTGGGTTTCCACCAACATTTCCCACCGACGAGAGAGATGTGCGTCGAAACAATAGGCGGATTTGTCTTATTCCATTTTATATATTTTCCCCCCTCTCCCAAACGAAATAAAACAATGTAACAAAAGATATAGCGCTATAGGCTTATATCTCTTTTCTATCCTCTGTGACATTATGAAAATGACCGTCTCTGTATAATAGTGGGGGAGAAAACGCCGTTTTTATATGTGAATAATCGAACACGTATCAAAGACAATGGAGAGAGGAAAAATTTCATAATTTTTTAAGATTTTCTTTTTTGTTTGGTTCAGATGGCGACAGATTTTTGAGAGCGCGGTCGATTGTTATAAACGTCTACAGTCTCAAAGATTACACGTTACCTTTTTGATTCTTTCTTTCCATTTTTCGTGAGCATTTTCTCGTGTTATTTGGGAAGAAAACGGCGATGACAATCACTACACACACGCGCGCGCCGGTGCTTGTGGGCGCGGCTACAACACGCGCGAGCCTCTCTCAGATTTATTTTTGTCAAATAGGTATAAAAGAAAAGGGAAACCGGACAATATAACAAAGTGACGACACTCTTTTGAACCCAAAAAACCTCTCAATGAACATCTTTTTCTTCTCCTTCAAATGGTCGCCATGTTTTTCCATTGTGTGTCAGCCGGCCGGCCACTCTGAAAAAATCAAAATGGACATGATCTATCCATTTTACAAAAAAATATATTTTTTTGATTTATTTCCGTTGTAGCTGGGCGACACATGCGCGTTTTCATCGCGGGACAAATCACCTTTCAACGGCGGTTATCTCCTCCGTGGCATCCGCCATCCAGCACACACACACAATCGTGTGGCTTATAGATGATTTTTCCCAATAGAGAATAGAGAAGATGTCGGGGTCTGATTGAAGCAGCTCTCATCTGTTCCTCGCACCAGGAAAAATATTGAAAAGGGGACGAGAGAGATAGGCGATCGCGGCTGTGGGGCGCCAATGACAACAACCCACAAAAGATGATGAATCTATATAGAAGCGCGGCCCAGCATATAAGAAAATAGAATATAGAAGAAAATGTTTGGACAAAATAGATAGATAGAAAAGCGCTATCGGTTGATGGGTTTGTTGTTGTGTGGGCGCGTGCTTATATGTTGGGTTTCTATCCCTATGAGGAGAATAGATAATCAAAGACAAATCACGGCACGCATTTCGAGCATTAAGGGTATATAGAACCGGTCTGCTCACCATCTAGAAGACGGCCCACATCTTTATCAGACGCAGATAATAAAGAAGAGTCTTCATCATCTCTCGTCGGAAGAATAAGAGTCTGCCGCGCGTGAATGACTAAAGCTCTAAATCATCTTATAGATAGACGATCGAAATAATATCCATCATTTTTATTTATAAAATTCTTTTTAAAAAATATATTGTGTGTGTAGAAGCACACGCCATGGCGGCTGGACAAATAATCAAAAAATTCGTAGAATTGAATCATAAACTAATCGAATTGAAAGAGCCCAACGAGTCCAGTCCAGTCCAACAGCCAAAGAAACAAAAAGAAAACAAAAATCTTTCAGTGGAAAAGAAGAAAAGGGAAGACACGAAAAAGCTTTTTACACCTGGACGGGCTTCGTTGTTGTTTGTATGGTGGGGGGGGATAAAATAGAAGAAGAAGAAAACAAGTCTCATTAGTCACCTTTTTTCTTTCTTTTTCTAGTTGGCCAAAACAGCACACAGCAGAGAGAGCCGAAGGAGAGAAGATAGTTGTTGCCTTTTTAGAGCTTTGGTGGAGAGCAGACACAGGTCAATTCCCGCTTCATTGAATCACTAAATAGGCGCGATTCTTCTTTCCTTTCTTCTTTTTTTGGTTCTCTCTTTTTTCGACTAGGAAATGTCTATAAGCCTCAACTCCTCCAACGAGTGAGGGCCATAAAGAAGAGGAGCTTATAAGCAAATCAAGAAATAACACCCATGAAATAAACCCACACGGGGCTTGTAAACAACTTCCTTTGCCCTCGTCGTTCGTCCTGCGAGAACTCTCAAACAACTTTGGGGACAACCCAAAAATATCAAAGAATAAAATAAAAAGGTTGTTTTTTAAAATTTCTTATTTCTTTTGTATAGATTTGATTAACTGGTCCAAATGAGAAATGATGGAACGACAGCTCACTTCATTCTTTATCATTTCGAGTTGACACATTTCCACCACCGCCAAATATATTTCAACTTGAGTTGGAATGAATCAGCGCCAAATGGATGAAATAAAAAAACCGGAAAAAGGAGGAAAAAACAAGATGGCGGTTCCGGAGTTCCGGGCACAAAGTTCCGGAACGGAACAAGAAGCGCGGAGAAATGACGTGAACCATCACAGAAGAAGAAAAAGAATAAAGAATGGCGTGTACATATGATGACCTGGCAAAGTTGCGCGCCACATAACAATATCTCACTCCCAAAAGTCACTTCTCCCCTCCGCACCATTCCGGGGACCGCAACGGCGGATCATCAATCCATCCGACGGATCCTTATGTTTTTTGGTACATAAGGCAGGAGGAAGAGGAGGATGAACCTTTGGCAAGAACTCGTTAACGAGCCGTGACGCAACAACACACACCGAAAAAATGTGAAGGGGGTTGAACAAATAAATAAAAATGTTCCAGTCAGACTTCCGCCAGGTCGTTAATCTTATTTGAATATGAATTTTTTTTACAATCAAATAATCAATATTACCAAATATCCAATGAATTTAGTATATGGCCAAACACTGCAGGAATAAAATTTAAAACAAAATAATAAAATTCTTTCATTCTTTTATTTTTTAAATTATTTTGTTTTTAGCGCCAAGTTAAAAGGAAAAAAGGGACCGATGACAATCTCGACACTCTTCTTGGGTTTCGGTTTGGAGGGGTTTTGATGATATAAAAAGCCAAAGCCAAAGCAAAGCGCTTGCGTCTATGTACGTACGTGTGTCCAGCGTCACACAAGCGAAACAAATGCAGTGTCTCTCCTTTCTTTCTTGTTTCTTCTCTTTTTCGGGGTTTTTGATTCCGAGTGCGAGAAAAAATCTAAATAAAATAAAAGAAAGAAAAGGAGAGAGACAAATCGTCGCGTCTCTTTTGCGCCCAGGTTTTTTATTTTATTTTCGACAAAGTCTAGCAGCTTTTAAAAGAATCAAAGAAAAGAAAGAAAAGAAGATGGAAAAGAGACGACCAATTTGGGAGACGGGCGGCAACTCATTAATATCAAACTCACACGCGTGCGAGAGAGAGAGCAAAATGGGACGATGGAAATGCGAGGAATCAGTTTCTTAGATATATTTTCCCAGCCACAAGAACAAACATCCAGTTTCTATTATACTAGACTCTCCGTCTATTTCGTGATTACTTGTAGACTTTTGGGTGGCGAAAGAGAGAGAGAAAAAAGGTTTTGATTACTATCGATAGAGTGACGACCGGTTCTCTTTTTCAATTCTATCCATCCGGTCCATTATGCCAAAACGTTTGTCCTTTCACTGTCTGAATGTTGTTGGGTGGTACTACACTCGATTGGTGGTTGCTTTGAAATTTTGGATATTTAGACGCTCAACGCCATCTATACGAGAAAGAAACAACTTGGATCAATTAACCGGTTAATTCTTTAACTGGGTATTTAACTGGTTAACCGTCGACAATCAAGTGGCAGATAGAAATCGGATATAAATCTTTCCAACTATTCGTGTGAGAACAATGAACATGGTTTCGCTTAAGGGGCTATTGAGACGATTTAGACAACTGCTTGAATCTGGTTAACTAAATATGAAATTCATACATTAGAATTCTCCTTTCCAATGTTCGATAAATGAGCGGTAGCTTATGGTCTACAGTTATTGCATGGCGGCTTATAGAGTTTCGCCCGTTTAGTTTTTAATTTTCCCATTTAAGTCGTCTTCAGTTACTATTCTTAATTAGATAACTACATTCCTTAGTTATCAGGTAATCTTTTAAAATTTATTTCCTCTCGATAGTCATTGTACTTGAATTTTGCGGCATTTGGAAAAACCTAAAAAAGGGTAGTTTTTTTTGTAATGTGAATAACTTTTCTACTGTGCTATATTCATAAGATAAAATTAATACAAAGTAAACTAGGTTATATTGGCTACCAAACTAGACTATTTGGGGATTTTTAGGTTATTTGGTTTTTATGTAGCATCAATTTTAACAAGACGCGTAGCGCCATAAGCGCCGTGTTAAACACGGCGAAAAAATTTTGACGCGGAAACCAATTTCAGTAACTCTAAAATTAAAAAAAAAATTGTAAATCTACACAAAAAACATTTAAATTAGAAACACACGTTTATTAACACATACAGTTTGATTACATGTAATAAAAACAAAAAAATATTTAAAATTAGACCCCCATTTCTTATTTTCTAATTTTTAATTGAAAATTTATATGTGATCCCTACGTACGATCTTTGAATTTTTTTACACACGTACTTAGAAAGTAAGTGGAAATAGTGCTCATTAATAAAACTTATAATTACTAATTGTTTGAGGTACAACAGCTAAAATGACTATACTACTTTGTCCCCTCTTAGTTTCTTCCTTCGTCTCTTCTTTCCATTCTTCCCTTGGGGCAGGAAATGGCGATATTTTTTCGTAAACACGGTAGGGACGGTTACAAACAAATTCATAATAAATTAACTTCAATGACAATCGAGAGGAAATAAATTTTAAAGATTACCTGATAACTAAGGAATGTAGTTATCTAATTAAGAATAGCAACTGAAGACGACTGAAATGGGAAAATAAAAAAAACTATAACTAAAACGGGCGAAACTCCATAAGCCGCCATGCAAGAACTGTTACTGGTTCGTGTCAAATCGATTTTTCACAATTTAAGCGAACTGGCAACTTCGGACGTTAGACTACTCTATGCAAGTCTCTCGTCAGAGATCATGCATGAATTTTAATCCCTTTGGGACCCCTGCGGATCAATTTGACACTTGCGATAGAACACTTTTGCCAGCCGGGCTGCCCTTACCAACCAAATGGTTTTAGAGGTGTGGCCCATGCCCACACCACTAACATCACCACCACCGCCGTGTGTGGGCGACCTGATTTAACATTCCTAGGCTCCTAGCACTTAATATACAGTATAAAGCTAGGGAAAGATTTTTTTTTATATTCCTCATGTCAACACTGATTAAAACTAACAAAAGAAGAAGAGCCATCTTCCGAAAATTTAATTATAAGTTCACGGTACACGGAAAAAATTCACGAAATACCGATGCCCGGGGCGCAAACCAGTAAAATGAATAGTGGAATTGGGGAAGTTGACTTCCCCCATTGTGGGGCCGAGTTCAGTTTTCCACGGAGCATTACACTACATTACACTAGAATTTCATCAAAAATTTTCCACAATCCAGGTGTGTAAATTATCTCTCTCTGGTTCATTCCCACATCCTCCTCATACAGCCAGGTCAAGTAGCTACAGTGGTGCAGATAAATGAAGAGGATTGTTGTTGTCGAAAGGCTACTTTGTAGATTTTTCGTTCGTTTGGCATTTTAAACGTTACTGGATTAAATTTTCACTCAGAGCTGGGATAACCGTTTTCAGTCACAATGCACAAGTCCTTAAAAAATTCGGATTTCATCTGCTAAAATTTTTCCACCAACAAGGATCTTGAGAAGGTTTTATTATCACTGCAACTCAAGAGTCGTCTTCATGGCAAGTTCTTCGAGCTAATTTTAAGAAAAAATAAAATTCTTTATAAACGGAAATTACTTCAAATATTTAGGCTCTCATACCTCAGTGAAGAAATTCTCGCTTGGATCGACGGTTGAATTCAAAAAATTACCTATCAACTGTTCTTTATTTAAATCCCTGAAAATCGGACTGGCAATGGAACAATTAACAAAAACCATCATGTGTTTTCTTATGGTTTGAGGTTGCACAACTAGTTTAGCAATGTTATCCCTGTTCAATAAAGATATAGATTGTAATGTGGCCTTGAAATAAATACATTTTTTTATATGAAAGAAAATAAACCATGAAACATAACCATTGTCCAAGAATTTGAACAAAAAGAAATATAATTTGAATTTAATTTAATTGAACACTCGAACAAATTTGCAGATTCTAGAGAAAGACAACACACGTGTGACGTGTTTCCCGTTGTTAGCCTTATAAGATCACTGTTTTGGTAGGTTCGAAAAAATTGGTCCGAATATTATTTCTCACCAACTTTTCTTGTTGACTATATTAGTAGAATCTACCAAGTTCAACAAACTGCTTTTTTTTCTTAGTATTTGTTTCCCAAAATGAACAAAGAGGCTGCCACATCTGAGGCTGCAGTGAATGAACTTGCTGACAATGAAACAGTTATGAAAAAAAAAACAATTTCTAAGCGACATGCTCTCTATTCCTTCTCTCTACATTGGACAAACGATCTGTTTTAAAAATGTCAAGTGGGTGTATGAGGAGGATGTAGGAATGATCCAGAGAGAGAGCATTTACACACCTGGGTTGTGGAAAATTTTGATGAAATTCTGATTAACGCTGTAAAGAACAAAGATCGCGACCCTGAGATGGACACCATAAAAATTGACATTGATCCGTAAGATAAAATTGTCAAAGATTTACTGGTGTTAAATAATATTTAAAAATTTTGGTTTCTCCTTCTTACAGGATTAAAAAAGGTTATCAAATTCTATTACAATGGCAAGGGCATTCCTATTGTAAAACACGAAGAACAAAAGACACACATTTCTTTGATGATCTTTGACCCATTACTTTTCCTGATTTCAACTTTTACGATGGAGAAGAAACAGTAACTGGTGAACTCAATTGCTATGGAGCTAAACTAGGAAATATTTTCAATCTGAATATTGAAAATTGGACTGGCAATGCAACAATTAACAAAAACCATCATGTGTTTTCTTATGGTTTGAGGTTGCACATGAATCCCAGTTTTGTCCCTTTTGTTTCTCATTTTGTAATTCTCAAACAGGTATCTGGTTACCCTTTCTGTAATGTAATCCACGTAACGCCCGCCTTTAGTGGTGCAACATTTATTTGCGAGTGAAATTTGCTGGAACCCATGTTCTGAAGCAGCTACTGCTGTGTCCCATCTTTCATTGACAGCTTCAAACACACACTGAAGTTAAGCTCAAAGGCAATCTACTTTACCCTACACAGAACAATATGGTTAGTTTGTTTCCATTTTTCATAAAATGAATCTACAATACCTTCAGACAGAGATGCACATACTCTTTGAAGGTGTTGATAGGAAGAGAATTGTCGTTTAAGTATACATTTACGCCAGGAGTAGAAGCGGCTACTTCAAAAGCAGGGCGAGACAGAAGTGCTATTGTGTCCTTATTCAGGGAATACATCTACCCAAAAACATGAATGCAATTTTTTATAAAAAGAAATAAAATTTCTTATAGATGATTGTTACTCTAAACTTATCCAAATCAGGGGAGAAAGATATCTTGGTGTGGTTAGGTCCAGAGTACGGTTCAACTACTGGAGTCTCAGCTATAGTCATGTTGTCAGTCCAGGTCTGCTTGAATCTTAGGCATAAATCTTTCGATGCTGTTTCCAATTCAAATGCAGTGCTGAAAATATTTCCTAGTTTAGCTCCATAGCAATTGAGACCACCAGTTACTGTTTCTTCTCCATCGTAAAAGTTGAAATCAGGAAATCATCAAAGAAATGTATGTCTTTTGTTCTACGTGTTTTACAATAGGAATGCCCTTGCCATTGTAATAGAATTTGATACCTTTTTTAATCCTGTAAGAAGGAGAAACCAAAATTTTTAAATATTATTTAATACTAGTAAATGTTTGACAATTTTTATCTTACGGATCAATGTCAATCTTTATGGTGTCCATCTCAGGGTCGCGATCTTTGTTCTTTACAGTGTAAATCAGAATTTCATCAAAAATTTTCCACAACCCAGGTGTGTAAATGATCTCTCTCTGGATCATTCCTACATCCTCCTCATACACCCACTTGACAGTTTTAAAACAGATCTTTGGTCCAATGTAGAGAGAAGGAATAGAGAGCATCTCCCTTAGAAATTGTTTTTTTTTTCATAACTGTTTCATTGTCAGCAAGTTAATTCACTGCAGCCTCAGATGTGGCAGCCTCTTTGTTCATTTTGGGAAACAAATACTAAGAAAAAAAAGCAGTTTGTTGAACTTGGTAGATTATACTAATATAGTCAACAAGAAAAGTTGGTGAAAAATAATATTCGGACCAATTTTTTCGAACCTACCAAAACAGTGATCTTATAAGGCTAACAACTGGAAACACGTCACACGTGTGTTGTCTTTCTCTAGAATCTGCAAATTTGTTCGAGTGTTCAATTAAATTAAATTTAAATTAAATTTCTTTTTGTTCAAATTCGTGGACAATGGTTATGTTTCATGGTTTATTTTCTTTCATATAAAAAAATGTATTTATTTCAAGGCCACATTACAATCTATATCTTTATTGAACAGGGATAACATGGCTAAACTAGTTGTGCACCCTCAAACCATAAAGAAACAAATGATGGTTTTTTTTTATTGTTCCATTGTCAGTCTGATTTTCAAGGATTTAAGTAAGGAAATGATGATAGGTAATTTTTTGAATTCAACCGTCGAACCAAGCGAGAATTTCTTCACTGAGGTATGAGAGCCTAAATATTTGAATTAATTTCCGTTTATAAAGAATTTTATTTGTTCTTAAAATTAGCTCGAAGACTGTGGTATAACTGAATTTGCCATGAACATGACTCTTGAGTTGCAGTGATAAGAAAACGTTCTCAAGATCCTTGTTGGTGGAAAAATTTCAGCAGATGATGTCCGCATTTTTTAAGTACTTGTTCATTGTGACTGTATAATCAGAATTTCATCAAAAATTTTCCACAATCCAGGTGTGTAAATTATATCTCTCTGGTTCATTCCCACATCCTCCTCATACAGCCAGGTCAAGTAGCTACAGCGGTGCAGATAAATGAAGAGGATTGTTGTTGTCGAAAGGCTAATTTGTAGATTTTTCGTTCGTTTGGCATTTTAAACGTTACTGGATTAAATTTTCACTCAGAGCTGGGATAACCGTTTTTAGTCACAATGCACAAGTCCTTAAAAAATGCGGATTTCATCTGCTGAAATTTTTCCACCAACAAGGATCTTGAGAAGGTTTTATTATCACTGCAACTCAAGAGTCGTCTTCATGGCAAGTTCAGTTATACCACAGTCTTCGAGCTTATTTTAAGAAAATATAAAATTCTTTATAAACGGAAATTACTTCAAATATTTAGGCTCTTATACCTCAGTGAAGAAATTCTCGCTTGGATCGACGGTTGAATTCAAAAAATTACCTATCAACTGTTCCTTATTTAAATCCTTGAAAATCAGACTGGCAATGGAACAATTAACAAAAACCATCATGTGCTTTCTTATGGTTTGAGGTTGCACAACTAGTTTAGCAATGTTATCCCTGTTCAATAAAGATATAGATTGTAATGTGGCCTTGAAATAAATACATTTTTTTATATGAAAGAAAATAAACCATGAAACATAACCATTGTCCACGAATTTGAACAAAAAGAAATTTAATTTAAATTTAATTTAATTGAACACTCGAACAAATTTGCAGATTCTAGAGAAAGACAACACACATGTGACGTGTTTCCCGTTGTTAGCCTTATAAGATCACTGTTTTGGTAGGTTCGAAAAAATTGGTCCGAATATTATTTCTCACCAACTTTTCTTGTTGACTATATTAGTAGAATCTACCAAGTTCAACAAACTGATTTTTTTCTTAGTATTTGTTTCCCAAAATGAACAAAGAGGCTGCCACATTTGAGGCTGATGCAGTGAATGAACTTGCTGACAATGAAACAGTTATGAAAAAAACAATTTCTAAGGGACATGCTCTCTATTCCTTCTCTCTACATTGGACCAACGATCTGTTTTAAAAATGTCAAGTGGGTGTATGAGGAGGATGTAGGAATGATCCAGAGAGAGATCATTTACACACCTGGGTTGTGGAAAATTTTGATGAAATTCTGATTAACGCTGTAAAGAACAAAGATCGCGACCCTGAGATGGACACCATAAAGATTGACATTGATCCGTTAGATAAAATTGTCAAAGATTTACTGGTGTTAAATAATATTTAAAAATTTTGGTTTCTCCTTCTTACAGGATTAAAAAAGTTATCAAATTCTATTACAATGGCAAGGGCATTCCTATTGGGAAACAGGAGGATAGGAGTGAAAGTTTCGGGGTGATTGCTGACTTTGGTCACCCTCCCTCCTTTTTTTCATCGTGGGAAACAGGAGGATAGGATTCGAAAGGTGGAGCTTAACAACGGCTGTAGATCTGCATACCATCTGATGAAGTCAGTTCGTTTTCTAAGTCAGCGGCGTGAAGTTATTCCTCATCTGTCCCATTTTCAATAAGTTTTTTTCTATTGTACATTTGGATTCCAACCAAAAAAGTCGCTTGAAAAAATGATACGGAGTATCATGATCGATTTGAAGTCTGAAGATAAAGAAGTTCATTTTAGCGATTCTGATGGTAATAGTAAACAGTTTTTTCTTTCGAAATGTTTTAGATGTATTTGTAAAATATGTTATGCATTGTTAGAACCGCAGCCACCTACCTCCAGTGGTTGAGGTCTCCCTAAAAGATCTCTGAAACGGATGCAAAGAACATAAAAAAAGAAACCGAACAAGCTTGGTCTTGATCAAATCGAAGAGCGCCGTAAACTGTTTTTAAAGAACAGACTAGGCACGTCATTATCCACCTTTGTTTTAATTTTGTTGTTTATAGCCTAATGTATTTTTTATTTGTAGAAAATGTTGGGTTTCACAAAAATTTCCGTGCTTTGCCCAAAGTCTGTCAGGACGAAACTGTCCAGATGCCTTCTTGTTTTGATGATCTCGTTACTGCAGGACTTTGGGGACGAGAAGTCCTATTTTTTGAAGATGATGACAGAGCAACAGTCAAGACCAAAATTGAGAGGTAAAATCTTTTCTTTCAAAATTTTAATAACAAAATATAGCTAAATTTGTTTTAATGTAGTGTGTTTCCTGAAATTGTGGGGGGGTTTAAAATGACGAAATCTAATAAGAATGGGAAAACCCTCCAATTAATCGGCTCTGGCCCTGTGGTAGATGGGAGACAGTTGAAGGCGTTGTGTGCTCAAAATGTTTATTTGTCGCCATTGCAACGAAATATTGAAATGCATCTCGAAAGCGACGAAATGGATGAGCAAGAAATGGATCGGGCGTGTTTAGAATGTTGTGCTAAGTGTGGTGAGTTCATGGCTATTGAGGTGATCGAAGGGCACGCAAGGAAATGTGTCGGGAAAAATTCTACTGTTGACATAGAAAAGGATGCAAGTCAGCAGCCAGATCCCGAGCAATTACCAGCTGTATTGAATGCAAATGGTATACAGAAGATGATTGCATATAGATCCAAATTTGTGACTGCCACCGATGAAATGGCTTATGCCGACAGGGAACAATTTGGGAACTTCGTAACGGTTTTGAGAGCCAGTTACATTGACGATGCGATTCGTTTGTCTAAATGCCCCTTTTTCATGTAAGTTTCTATCATGCTAATATTATATTATATAAATTAGTCATTCTAAAATTTCATTTTCAGATCCAAAGTGAAAAAACCTATTATCGTGTCTTTCAGTGGAGAAGTTGGAGTGGACGGTGGTGGTCTTAGACGAAACTTCCTTTCCATGATTGTTGACTATGGTTTTCGCGTTTTTGAAAGACTCGGAACAGAAGTTGGATTAGATACAGCAAATGTAGACGACATTCATTTCATGCTGGGTGTTTTTCTGGGTAAGTTCTAATATTTTTATGCGTTTAACATTTTAATAATTGTTTATTTTATGATAGGGCTAGCCATAGTTCAAGAGGGTATTTGCTCGAAGTACATCATTAGAGCCTGGAACGCTTGCAGAGGAAAGTCTAATCGTCACCATCCATTTATTCGCGGCCTACAGTTGCTCAAATTAGATAATGTAATATCATAAATAATTCAAGAAACAATTTCATGGTAATTTACTTATTAACCAATATTGCAGCCATTTCTGGATCCTGACGTTCGAGCTGTTTTCATCTGCATTCCCGTCACCGTTGCAGTGATTGTTGAGTCGTTGGATTTGTCCATTCTGTCATCTGCACAAAGCCAAGCGCTTACTATGTGCCAGTCTATATCTTATAATTTTTTCGTTCAATTTTTGAACTCTGTTGCCAATGGCGAGATGTGTTGATGCCAACTGGCCTTAAAATTAATCTGTCTGATAGCTATCTATTCTACACTGGATCGAAATATGTGCCCATAACATATGATTTCGCAAAGTATTCCCTTGAATTCAAACTGAATGACTCTCGGAGCCGATTTCGCCCGTCATGTAAAACTTGTGATGGTTGTGGCAAGCTTACTATTCCAATAGTCGAACGGTATGAGGACATGGTAGATGGATGGATCGATGCTATTTGCAATCTCGTTTCAGGTTTTACTACTGCCTAGCTACTTGTACCTATGCAGACTTGTATAACACCAGCAGTTGCTGTGCACTGCAAACGTAATTGTTTGTCATATTAATCTCCAAACTCGGAATATTTTTTAACTATCATTATCATTTCTAACTCTTAAATGAAGCTCAATGACGAGTTGTTGTAATGACGTGACGAAACAAGCGGGTCGATGTACACGCCAATGTATTGAAACTGAGTCGAGCGAGGAGAGGACCTCGCAGTAAGACAACTAAATGGCGACTGAGAGGGGAAACGAAGCTGTGGGGGAGAAGACGGAAGGGCGCAGGGTTGCAACACATTACACGTCCCTTTTTTGTTTAGACAATTAAGCAGTAATAGACAAGGAGAATACGATGACAGCTTAATGTCTAACACACAGCATTATTTCGACCACGTATGAGGGGGATACAATGATGATGGTTTCGGAGCCCGCGCTGAACGTCGCGGAGGGGGATCTTCTTCGCCTTGGTCGACCGGAGCGGGGTCGGGTGCTGGGCACGGGGCGACAGCTTGTCCAGGGGCGGCCGGGATGACAGCTTGTCCAGGGACGGCCGGGATGACAGCTTGTCCAGGGATGGCGGGAGCGGGTGTCGCGGGTACTGTTGGCGGCACGACAGCTGCAGGCATTACTGGAACTCGACGACGTAGTAGTATAGTCAAATTGTGCCCAAAAAGTGGGTTAACCCCAAACAAATTATTACCTGTATTTTTGTTCGTGAGCACTGTGTGTACTATAAAAATGTAGTTAGTTTTAAAATACTAGTTAAAAATATTGTGTAGAACATGTATAAATCGTGATTTGAAATTTTATTTCCCGTGTAAATATCCTTTCTTGTTGAAATAAACCATTTTAAAAAATAATAAATGTTAGAAAATCTTTCATTCTATAAGTACCCAACTTTTTGTGCAGTTATAACGAGATTTAGTATTTAAAAAAAAACTAAACGTAAAACCCATTTTTTTTTCCGCGAGAAAAAGTGTTTCCGTATTTAACACAGCCGCTTATGGGAAAATGGGTTTTTTTCCAACAGTATTTTCATGACATCTTAGCACATAAAAATCCCCCCTTGGGTTAATTCGATAGATAAATAATCATTCTATCACAATCATTCGTATTTCTCCAAAGGGGACATTCGTTTAGAAGTTATAACCGATATTCTAGGCCCTAATTTTGCATATTTTCCAAGTGTTTTGCATTAGTGAGTAAGACACCCGCTTGGTGGTGATTAGCACAGCCGCTATCCGCTAGAAGGGGCTGCACTCCAAGCGGGTACATACCCGCGTACATACCCGCGGGTACATACATACATACATACATACAAAGTGAAATGGTTTTTATTTTTCTGCGTATGCGATTATTAGCTTCGCCCTTCGGGCTCGCAATAAATGCCCCACAAATGAGGCACTCTTCGAATAAAACTGACATTTTTAACTATGAAGTATGAACTGAGCTGACAGGAATAACTGTACCGCGCACAGCTTGATAAAATTCATCAAGCATGTGGCGCTCGTGGTGTCAAAAACGAGGGAAAAATCGAGGGAGATGCCGGTCTCTATAGTTTGTAGGCGTATTTATTGTATTGGCCGCTAGATGGCGCCAAAAAACAGCTAGGTTGAATCCCCGGGTTGAGTCACCGGGTTGAATAACCGGGTTGAGATGAAGGGTTGAATCCCCGGGTTGAGGGTGAACTGGGTGGCACTAAAAACTTGCCATACTTTCCAAATGAGACCATGAAATATCGTATTGCCAGAGGAGATGACATCAACAGAATTCCATAGTGATAAATTTGAATAATCGAAATTGTTTGGGGTTGAGAGTTCTGGATGTAAAATTGTCTTTAAACGTTGGGTCCTGCTGCTCAAAAATGTAATATACCATTTACATAACAAAATTTGTTTAAAATATTATTTAAACCTGGTATTTTATTGTGTCAATTTATTTAGCAGGAAAAAAAAATTAATTGACATAAGTAAGATGCAAATAATGTGTGTCAAATTAACTCCTTGATGAAGTTGCCGTGGCTGTGGCACGGGATGCTGCAGATGAGCTACTGGATGTTGTTTTTGATGAACCCGATTCTTCAAAGGTCTTGACAGATAATTGCGCTTTAGGTCCAGCGTTCCACAGTGCATCGAACGTGTCCAGCAGGGCTGTCTCAACAAACACCTGATGCAGTCCAGCAGCGGCGAATGTTAGTAAAAACTGAGCCGAAAAGTAATCATTGTGCGGCTCAACTGTTTTGTTCATACTCGTACTCGACTCGATCGGCTAGAAAAAAATTCAATTTCATTAATGGTTAATTAAAAATCGAATGATCAAAATGATGTACCTTGCCATCCGAACCGACTGTCGGGTTAGCAGGATTCGATTGAATTGTCACTTGAACGGCACGTACTCTCCGTCCAAAATATCGCGGGCTGGAAGTAACCTGGACAATACCTTCCACCTTAACGGCCAACTGCGAGCCAATGGTTGTCGTTATCGCCTCTCCGGCCACTCTCGGCTGAGGGCTCACAGCCAACTGTTAAGTATTCACATAATCAAGTTCAAATATCAAGTTACGATTCTTATAATTCACTTTACCTTGATGGAAGTGGTCTGCAGCGTCTGGAACATGAACCGCGGAAAGCAAAGTGGTGTTTCTATGAGTAACTTCAAGCAATCCAAGATGCATCCAACATTCTAACAGATTTAAGAAGAATAATTATATTTTAAATATTATAACGGGTGTGAAAAAGGATCCTACCAAGTGATTAATAAGTTTCAAATCAGGGTTGCCATCGCGAAAACGTCTTACGAGATCGACGGCATCAGCGCATCGAGTGGCCATACTCCGCACAGCGACGTGATCCGCTTGAACCGTCTTGTTGATCATGGGCAAATCGTCTTCGACAGTCATCACGCCTTGCTGAGACGCCCGGAGGCAGGTGGACTCGACCGTCTGGGCCAAGATCAAGGCCATCTGCTTTTGTAGCTGCAAATTCGTGAGGCTCTCCTGGTCGGCGTCGAAGGCGCTTTGTCCCAGCTTGGACAGGGCTTCGGCCACCTGACGGAGCACCACCACCGACTTCCTCAGCTGGTGAGTAATTCGACCGCAGCGCTGCAGTTCGTCTCGGGTGGCAGCCGCTACGGCGTGAGCGATGGCCGGCGGTGGGGCTGTCTGAAGCGTTCGACAAGCCTGGACAAGTTGAGAGCACGCCGACAGGAATTCGACTCGCAACCGACCGAATTCGGCTTGAAACTGAAGAACGCGGGTCGGGCTGGTGGCTGCCTTCAGTGAAGACAATCCTTGCAGATAAAGCTTCGAGGCCAACACTAATCTTTCCATGAGAGAAACGGCTGCACCATCGGGGGGTCCAGTGCCGCAACTCAGGTGAGATTCGGCCAGGGTGAAATCGCGTAATCCCTGAATCCAAAAGTAGAGATGCTCCGTCGAAATGTGGCCCAACAAGCGATCCAGTATCTTGTGGGCAATCGAATGGTGGCCGTATCTAAACAACCAAATAAGAAATTAATTACCAACTAGATTGAAAACATTTAAAGCTCAAGGAATTATACCTTGTGGCAGAGCGGGCGATCCGGAAAGCCACCCACAAGTCGACCCGGAAGATGGCTTCGTGGACCACTTCGCTGGCCTGTTGAGACCAACAATGAGAGGCGTGCGTCTGGAACATGAGAACGCACAATAAAGGAATTGCCAACAACTCTTGATCGCTTTGAACGGTGAGTTTCTTTAGCATTGACATGATGTCGACCAATGCTGGTACAATGGCAGACGGTTGGGTGTCTCCGATGGCAGCCAGGGCCTGGCACAGCAGGACTAACGTGGAACCGGAAGATTGAAGCAAAAGGCGAGTGAGGCAATCAATGATGGTGGCGCTGATTTCTGGCCCGGCGACACGACTCAGCTGGACGGCTGATGTCAACGCAATCTTAAGTTCCCTCTCTTCGGTCTTTCCCGCCAAGCAGAGGCCCAATATGAGCGATTCGACAGCAAGGGCAGCGTCTTGGCTCAAATCGGGCACTGAAGAAGATAATATATCTTGTTTGCTAGATATAAATACTAGTTGGACAAGTAGCTGAACTGCTTTCGCTGCAACAGACCGGTCGCAACTATAGCAGCACTGATTCCAAATCAAGTGTAACTTTGTATCTAATAAAAATGCTTAATGAAATCGACAAAAAGGTATCTTGATTTTTAAAAACTGAATTACCAGCTTTGAGGATAAAACAGTTTGCAGCTTCAGCCATGGCTAGCGTGACTAGAACGTCCAGCGTTCTTCTCTGCAATTCGAGGTGAGGCTGATCTAGCAGTAGGTCAATGAGGCCATCCACGTTGGACGTAGTCCACAGATGAGCACCTTTGACAGCCAAAATTTTCAAGTCGGACAAAACTTGAGCCTGGACACCTCTCCTGGAATCGCACAAATATTCAAGAAGCAGGAGTAGCTGTTGAGGGATTTCGACCAGAGTTTCACTGGCCAGCAGCGTCAGTGTGTGCAGTGTCACACAGACGAAATTTTGGGCAGGGTAGCTGGGCAAGAGCTGTGCGCACAAACGTCGAACCATGGCGGCCGTGTGGGCATCATGGTGCATGTACTGCAAGATGGGGATGAGCTTGAGCTTGATATTTACAGGTGTGGCCAGTCCCTGAATCATCTCGGCAATTTTACTGCACATGTTGACGGAAAAGGTTCGAGACTGTGCGGCAAACTTGGATGCGGCGTAGATGGCTGCCTCTAACTCTACAGCATCGTGCGAGTCCAAACTGTCGCGAATGCTGTGATGCACTGATTTCCGATCAGAAATAATTATTGCCATACTCCCCAAAGTTCTCAGTGCCAGAGATCTTGCAATCTAACCATAAGAGAATTAATATTGATTGATTCAAAATGAGAATAATTTGCAAAATTACTGGATCATTTGAATGAATAACTGTGAATATTCTTTTGACAAATTCATCCACATTGAGGATCTTGTCTAGATGCTTTTCACTTTGCTGGCAGACTCTAAGAACACACAGTCTGGGGAAATTTGTTCTAAAGAAAGACGGAAACACAGATTGGATATTATAAACAAACATTAACACTTGTAAATTCATACCCTGTCCTGAAAACCTCTGCCAGCTTCAGTAATGCTGAATTTATCAGAATCGGAAATGGGTACTTTTCAAAGAGTCTAGGGAAACGAACAATGGCCTCACATTGTTCACCAATTCTCACAGAGCGTAACCCTGAAAATTTTTTAAAGATTTGGAAATTATCATCAGAAGCTTTAATAACATAAAAATAAAATTTCATTATGGAAATTGTCAGCTATAGCTATAGTAGGTTAAAACATGTAAACTACCTTTGTCTAGCTCTGTTAAAGCTGTGTTTGCATCTTGTTCTGGTTCTCCAAATAAATGTTCATTAAATGCGGTTCTCAAACCAACGGAAACCATTTTATCCTCGGTTAATAAATCTTGAATAAACTATCTTTTCCTTCGAATATTTTGAAGTTCAATGTTGTTGTCCCTCTTGACATCCTATCCCCTTTAAATTCCGGCAAAGTGCTAATCAGTAACCCCACGGCCCACACGCTCTCCTCTCTTCAAAGTTTCCATTTATGAATATATTGGAATTATTCGATTCCGATTGAAATAACATATACAAATAATGTTTAAATAAAAATTCTTAAATATTGCAAATCATATATTTTAGTTTTCAATTAAAATCATCTTTTAATTGCAAAGAAATTCCTAAAAATTGCCCCTTCTTTTGTGTTTAGGGATCGAGCATCAGGGGTTTCATCGGCAGTTGGCAGCTACTAGAGTTCCTCTTTCGGCAAAAAAATCGTTCGCAGCCAGCCATCATCGAAGGTGAAGTTTCCACATTTTTCAGTGTTACAATTAGAATAAAGTACTATTTCTTTATACAAATTAATCTAACATCTATAGCTGTAATTTTGTAGTTTTAAAAAGTTTTGCACATGGCGTCATTTTCATTAACTTTTGTCAATTCTTTACCAACATCGCTCTACATGTGACTTTCCCTAGCAATTGACAAGTCGTTAACGGTATCTTTTCTTTTCTTGTATATTTTCAGATGAAATCAGTCTCTGTCAAAGACGTCGATCAACACAAGTTTGTCAGGGCCTTGGCTGCCTTCTTTAAAAAGTGAGTTTAAAAGTCTGAAATCAAACTTTGCTTCTGAGTGTACTTATGTTGATGTTCGGGTTTATCAGGTCTGGCAAAGTGAAGGTACCAGAATGGGCTGACCTTGTTAAGACTGCCGTCTTCAAGGAGTTGGCACCTTTTGATGAAGATTGGTTCCTCATCCGTATGGCATCTCTGGCCAGGCACATCTACATCAGGTCTCCCATCGGAGTCAAGACCGTCAAGAGAATCTATGGAGGTATGATGGAAACCATCAAATATTTGAAAGAATTCTTTTGCTTAATGAGATATTATTTATGCAGGACACAAAAACAATGGTGTGAGGCCATCCCATTTCTGCGGCAGCTCCGGCTCAGTCGCCCGTAAGGTGTTGCAGGCCCTCGAAGCCATCAAGTTGGTGGAGAAGGACGCCAATGGTGGTCGCCGTCTCACCTCTCAAGGATTCCGCGATTTGGACAGAATTGCATCCCAGATCAAGTCGGCCAAGGCGTGAAATGTGAAAAAAGATCCAAACGTGTCATACCATCTGCGCTGTGTCCCTTGAATAAACGGGTGATGCACTTAAACCAAGCTGTTATTTTCCCCTTTTTAGACAGCACTTGATTTCTTTCTAAATCTTATCAAACTTGAAGGAATGGACAAATGTTTTAACGTTAATTTCGGTAAAGGTAAGTGGTTGCAACTCTTTTCCACGACATTACTACCGTAAGAAATAGATTTCCAGTTGATGCAATTTTCAAGTAAAAGTTCAGCCTTAAATTTGGTGGATATTTTAATCTATTTTTTTTTTTTCAATGTGATCGTTCCCTTCACGTCCAACTGTGACAATTGGGTTTTTAATTGACAAATCTCGTTTTTGTCATTTTTTTTTTATTCGTCACTTATCATGGTCGCATACGAAGGCAGCGGTACTTTGAAATGAATCTTTGTCTTTAACAAACAACATAAAGAGGCTTAGGCAGGGTAATGTTGTTCATTTGTAAATTATTTATTTATGATGAGCCAGAAAGAGAAACAGTTAAAAGTAAACGTAAATAGCCGTAGCCGACCTATTAACGATTCAACGTCGATCAAGTTTTGGTATTGATAAAGATATTTACTTAGCAAACGCCTCCTGTGCGGATCTCTGGCGGTCCAGTGGATAAGTTCGACGGATGTTTTGAATGTCCGAGTACGACATCTGTCGAACATCCGTGGGACTGCCCTGTGTTATGTGGGTATACTTGCGTCTTACTTGTGTTAACTGTGTTATGTGGGTATACTTGCGTCTTACTTGTGTTAATTGAATTTTTTTTCTGCTAAATAAATTGACACGATGTAATACCAGATTTTAAATAATATTTTTAAACAAATATTGTTATGTAAATGGTATATTACATTTTTGAGCAGCAGGACCCAACACTTAATGACAATTTTACATCCAGAACTCTCAACCCCAAACAATGTTGATTATTCAAATTTATCCCTATGGAATTCTGTTGATGTCATCTCCCCTGGCAGTACGATATTTCATGGTCTCATTGGGAAAGACTTGGCTGAGTTCCTCCAACAAGTGAGCTCTAAACATTCTGTATGAATCAATCTTTCCTTTGACTTGTTCATTTTTGTTTTGAGCCTTTTCCATACAGTCTTTGGTGTACAGCTGAGGGTTTCTGCCTTCATCAATGTACCTATAGGAAAAAACAAGAATTCAAATATTGTAGCGTCTCAAAAACAATGTCATTTTCATTTCCATGTACTTTACTTACTCAAATACTTCCAGAGGAACATGCACATTTTGGAACTGACCCTTCAGTTTGTCAATCTCTTGCAGGCCTTGTACCATAGAGTTTCTACATTTATTATCAAGAAAATAACAGGAAAACACATTAGGATAAAGGATGATAATTACAGATTAAATTAAAATATTTACATTTTCTGGTTCAGAACCCCTTGTCCTTGAGGTTGAAAATTGCTCACAATAAGATGAACCTGTCGGACGTTTTCAACGAAAAGTTCCAATTGATTTTCCAAATTTTCCAGAGCAGCACTCATTTTTATTTCTGAGAGGCAATAAATTTTATAGTAACTGAATTCAACCGATTTAACAAATGTGAAAACTGGAAGAAAACTACAGAGTCAGAGTGCTCATTGTAGTGTAGCAGAAGAAAACACCAATCTTCTATCATTGGTTAAAGCACTTGACTAGTAGGCATGGTAACCGTTCGTGAAATCGCCTACAGCAGTTTGAATTTGGCGGCGTTTACGATAAATAAAACACTATCTATGAAGAAGCAAAGACAGGAGAACGTAACATTCCGATTCCCGACCGAGTAAACTTTTCCCGTAAAATTTTTAATTTTTAATGAGTTATAAATAGGAAATGGCCGAAATGCTTATTTTTTTACGTGGGCCAAATCGGCCTTATTACTTGTGCTACTTTTTTCTTCCTACAGACTTCACAGCGAAAAGCCTTGTTTAACAATTGAACCCATTACTATTTTTCTGAGTACAAAGGGAAAGTAAAGATTTCAAAATATTGACCAATGTCCTACTGCCCCGAGTGAGGTTCGAACTCACGACCTCGAGATTATGAGACTCGCGCGCTGCCTACTGCGCTATCGAGGCTTGCCCTGTGAAATTACTTTTATAATAGAAATCAAAGATGCTCTTTTTTTGAATGATAAATAATATCTTTTATTTTCGTTACAATAACCTTTCCCAAATTTCGATTAATTATCTGATATCGCCTACCAATCATATGTGATTGGCCATTGTTTTTCGCTTTAAGCAAGGATAACAGATCGATGGGTTATAACTTGGGTAAATAATAAATAATATTTTTGCATAAACATTTGACTAACTGTGCGAAACCCGGAAATATTTGAACATTCAACTCAATGCAAAAATTTTTTTTAGTACGCTACAACTTGTAAATTTTTAGGTTCATAGGACAGAAGTTCAAAATCAAATTGCATTCCATGATAATAAGGCTATTCAATGGCTATTCATAATCCCCAATTTTCCCCAGAGAACCCTTTAAATTCCGAGATTTCATCATAATAACAGGGGGCAGTATAACTCCTTATAAATTTGTAAAAGGATATCTCGCCGCTTTACCATATCCTGTTTAGTGTTTAAGCACAATCCTGTGTTAAGGCAGGGCTAGGCTATCGATTTCAAGTATTCCTCCGCCAAAAAAAAAGGAAAAATGTTTTACATTTTTCGAGATGGGGGACAGTGGAAAAACTCAAATATTTCAAATTTGTTCTTGACGGGCTTCTTTTTATCGAAGTGACGAAGTATTTACCTTAAAAGACTTAAAAAAGTCCGGATCTCTTTAGCCCGTCGTAACACAATCGACTTTTCCTTTTCATTTTCAGCAGCAAGTTAGTTAACGACTTAACGCAGACACGATCCTGAGTGTATCACAGCAGACAGGCATCAAATATTCCAACTAAACTTGGAAAAATGTAAGTAAAAAATACTCTAATCTTCTTTTTAGTTTTTTGTTTTAAAGTTATTTTTATCATTAGATCAATAAAACTCCTCTGGGAATGATGAATGAAAACTACAATGGAGTAGAGCCCCTAAAGGGACAAATCGCCCCCAAAGCCAGGACTGAATCTGCCGAATCATTAGGTTCTAAAAGCGAATCTAGAAGCTCTTTGGCAGCCCATGGCGATGAAAAACCTGGAGATGTTGGACAGGTCAAATTCACCAAGAATGCTGATGATGCAGCTGTTGAGATTGGAGCTGTTGATGTAGCATTCGCTGGCATGGGAAAGGAAGAGTTGATGAAGTATGCCAATGACCCATTCTGGATAAGACTTCGATGGACTCTCTTTGCCTTGTTCTGGCTTTGCTGGATTGCTATGCTGGTTATTGCTATCGTTATTGTTGTACTGGCACCTAAATGCCCTGCTCCAGCCCCACTAGAGTACTGGCAGAAGGGTGTAGTCTATTCAGTCAATCCAAAATCATTTCAAGACAGTGGAGCAAATCAAGATGGCAAGGGTGATTTGAAAGGTAGTATACAATCTATTGTCCTGATATTATTTTCATGTAATAATAATGAAATCTAAATTTGTATTGTAATATTCAGGAATTATGGGCCGACTAAATCATTTTGTTCATTTGGGTGTCAACATGATCTCTATTTCACCCATTTTCAAGACAGCAAGTGAGGAACCGCTGTATGGCCAGGATATCGACAATTTCCTCGAAATCCACCCATCCTACGGCGAACTGCAAGATCTGAAAGATTTGACAGCAGCTGCCAAACAAGAGGGTAATCTTTTAAATATATTAATTTTATTTTAATGGAAAAATTTACATGATCAGCCAAATTTTCTAGGCTTGAAGATTATTCTTGATCTACCGTTAAACCACGTGAGTAAGCACCACGCTTGGTTCAATCAATCAGTCGCTGATGCTACAGGTGAATGCGGTGACTGCTTTGTCTGGGCTGAGGGGAAAAATGGTGGACCACCTAATAATTGGGTATTACAACTATTTGTTCTTTGTCTTATCATTACTAATAACAGTTTCAATAAAAAAACAGGTCAGCATCTTTGGGGGTTCGGCGTGGACACTTGATCAAACCAGGAATAAATATTACTACCATATTTATGGACCAGATCAACCTGATCTAAACTTGCGCAGTGAAAAAGTGAAAAGGGAATTGAAGAATGTTACAAGATTCTGGTTAGACCAAGGCGTGTCTGGCCTTAGACTCTTGTCCGTACCTTATTTCTATGAATCCGCGAATACGACATTGAATGAGACAGCGATTCCTGGCGTCACGCCCAATGCGTATGCGTCCCTCGACCATACCTACACCAAGAATCTTGACGAAACGTACAACTTTATTGGTGAGATCCGTGCAGTTCTTCAGGAGTATGAAGATAAAGACGGAGATCACAGGTAATTTGCATAAAATTGCGTCAATTGTTTCAACTGAGATTTAAAAAATTATTTTCGCAGGGTTTTGTTCGTTGAGGCGGAAGATACCGAAGGTGTTAGCGCAATGAAATATTACGGGGATGCCACTGCAACCCCGCCAAGGCCACTTGCAGACCTACCCGTCAACTCCAAATTCATTAGAAAACTGGCTGGGTTTACTGGAATCGACCTGAAAAACGAAATCAGCGCTTACTTGGAAGAAGTCAGTGGAGTTCAAGGATGGCCTAACTGGGTACTTGGTAACAGGGACACGGAACGCATGGCCTATCGTTTGGAAGCCAAACTAATCGACGCTATGGCTATGGTACAATTGCTTCTTCCGGGTACACCATTCACTTATTACGGAGATGAGATTGGCATGGAAGATGTGGCTCCAGTCGGCGGATCATTAGAAGCTTGCCCCACCGGTAATAAATTGACCGCCACTTCCCATTGCAATCAAGCACGCAGTCCTTACCGATGGGATTCTTCATCAATGGCCGGTTTCACTAATGCAAGTGCGCCATGGTACCCAATTGGGGGAAATATCGACACCATCAATGCCGAGCATCAAATGGGCATGGCCAACAGTTATTTAAACATCTACCGCGAGTTGGTTAACTTGCGTAAGCAGCCGGCCATCATGCATGGTACCATGAGCTTTTCGAATGTGACGAATGATGATATCTTTGCATTCACAAGGTGAGTTTAAACTCTAATCACATTTTTAGATTTGCATCATTATTTGTTTTTATTATTTTTAGAATCCGAAAGGGAGCACCTGGATACCTAGTTGTCCTTAACTTGGGCGAAAACGAGGAGTTTGTGGATTTTTCAAAGGATCCAAGCATCCCTTCGGAAGCTCAAGCTGTCGTCCGTTCTTCAATGGCAGTCAGCAATTCGACTACTAAAGGGTAACAAGATTTTTCGTTGTTTATTTGTAGTTGATACAATTCTTAATCGGCCTCCTTCAAATACAGGAGCAAATTGAAGACTGACAGTGTTCCAGTTGGATCGAGTGAAGGTTTAGTGCTCTCCTTCGTCCCTCAGTTTTAACAATATTAAAGAACATTTTGGTTAATTAAATCCTTGCCAGTTTTTAACATTTAACCAGTTCATAGTGGATATTACACTTAGATTGCAAAACGACACAGAATGCCTTGTCCTTCTTAATATATGATGAATGAGGGTGAGTTGTATTGCGTGTGTGTTGGTGGTCCGATTGTATGAGAACGACACAATGCATGTGACTACGATATCAAGACAGATTAAGGGAAACACACGTAAACTGAAAAGAGGAATAAAAAGATGTAAAAACAAAATCGTTAGCTGTGGGGGCATAGCAAACGTAATTGGCGTCTCTAAATGTTTCCTTTTCTTGTTGGGTCAGTTGCGGGTGGCGGAATCAATAATTACACGGATGCAATTACTCCTCCCTTAGCTGTGTGTCTTGTGACATGAAAAAACAAAAAAAAACAAGCACTCACGATTTCGAGAATGTTGAACTTCCATCTTCCCATGGGCAACAAGGTGGTTTTGAGAATCAACGAGAGACGTGGGCTGTTATGTAGGGACATGACGGGCTGTACAATTTAGCGTTTTTTCTTGTTGGGTCTTGGCCGGAAACCGCTACCGGGCGGCGCGTGAAAAGGAGGACGACCTCCCATGAACGGAGGCGGATGAAACGGTCGAGGATGTCCCATCATAGGTGGGCCGGATGGCATGCCCCCCGGTCCCATAGGAGGATAAGGAATAGCCCCTCGTGGCGGAGGAAAGAATTGCTGGCCAGCCATAGGAGCTGCAGGTATTCCAGCTTGTTCCATTTCCATCTCCATGGCTTTCGCCAGTAATTGCTCGTCAGTTAACTGATTCAAAAGACTCGGCTTCTTCTTCTCCGGTGCTGGAGTCACAACCGGTACAACCCCTACAGGAATTACAGGTTGAACAGGAGCAACGGGCTGGACTGGAATAGGACCTGCTATTCTCATGTCAACGTCGTGGGGGGAGAAAAGCTCGGTCGGCAGGGAACGATCTTCAGTCGTCTTGCTGCTCATTTTCATTTCCATTTCTTTCTTTTGAATCGTGCTAATAATTTCCTATAAAATGTCAAAATGTAATCAAGTTAATTTCATTACAGAAACTTTGTTTAAATTTATTTAAAAACCAACCTGTAAATTGCTGATATTGAGATTATTGAGAGAAGCAGGTGCTGCTTTGGCCGAGTGATCGAATGGTGGATCGGTAGAAGGGGTCACTCTTGTATCGATGCTGGCCCATCCGCTTGTTGAAGACGTCGAAGGTTCTCCAAGCCCAGGTATAACAGGCTCGCCTAACCCAGGAATCATCATTTCCGACGATGTCGTCGAAGCCACTTCAGCCGACATGGTGGCCAGCTCCTGTTTTTGAGCTTCAATCTGGCGATTCAGCTCTTCCAGCATGGCTTGTTGTTTTAATAATTCCTCATCTACAACCACTGTTCCAGTTGAAAATTAAAATTTTAGTTAAAAGAACTTCTTAAAATTTATGAATTCGACCAACCTGGGACGGGTTCTTCTTCTTCAACGAGAAGTTGACCGGGACTGTAGGGCGCATCATCAGCTTGAATTTGTGAAGTGTTGGATGTGGTTTCCGCTTTTGATGCCCTGACAGGCGGATCACTTTTACCAGCCATCTTGGAATTAGCACGGGAGGTGGGAATGTAGTTCAGACTGGGTGAATCGCTACTGGCGGTACTGGGAGG
Source organism: Daphnia pulex (assembly GCF_021134715.1). Classification (NCBI taxonomy): domain Eukaryota; kingdom Metazoa; phylum Arthropoda; class Branchiopoda; order Diplostraca; family Daphniidae; genus Daphnia; species Daphnia pulex. The sequence goes on along the minus strand of NC_060021.1, from coordinate 1,396,990 downwards.
TGTAGTCTTTGCCGACATTTTGGCCAATTTCGCCGCTTTGTGAGGCACGGCAGCACCACCATTGCCGATCTGATCGACCGCTCGCTTCTTCCTCGCTCGCACTACAACGCCCAGCAATAAACTGGATGTCCGGTTTTCATCTAAAGCTGTAAAAGATCATACAAGTAAGAAAACATTTTTGACAAGTGCATTGAACTGGTGCAAACTTACATTTAGTGCCTGACGATAATGAAACCAGCGCTAAAGGAATTGGACTATCTTTAGGTAAGGGGACGACATAAAAGTCTTTGATGAGCTTGGAGACGGCCCCAACAACGGCGAACCGGTTGTGTTTGTACATGTGACTGAGAAAGGACGAATAGTGCTTCCGGTCAGAATCCGAGGCCGGAGTGAACTTGAACACCACAATATCGCGAGTGCCCGCTCGTCTCGTTTGATTCACGTATTCCCACACCATTTCCGGCCGAATGCGGCCCACAATATCCAACGATGAAGGCATTTCCAAATCGGCTAGATCCGTCGATCCGCTCATCTGAAATCAATTTTAAATGCATATTTAAAAATCTAGTCCACATTGAAAAAGAAAACTCGTATCAACTCACATCGAGCGCCTGGACGTTGACTTTTCCAGTCTCTGCACTATTGATGACGCCCTTCCAGACGACTGGACCCATCTCTGGTGAAAATGATTGTTGCTCAGGAGTCCTAAAGGTAGAATAGATGTAAAGATTATAAAAGAAGCTATTTTGATGGATGGATAATGAACCTACTTTATGCTAACAGTTGACGTCGGTTCTTGTTTGCTTGAAGGCTCCTCCTCCATCGGCTCTTTATTCTTTTCCTGGACAGGCTGTACTACCGTGACGGGTTCATCCGCATTTTCTACTGGCAATGCTTCAGACTCGTCGATGGACGCAGTGATGTCTTCCTTGACAACCGACTCTTCCTTGGTTTCAGATTCTTCTTTTGCTGCTTCAGGAGCTGGAAGCTTTTCTTCTTTCTTTGCTTCTTCTTTCTTGGCTTCTTCTTTCTTTATTTCTTCCTTTTTTCCATCTTCTTTCTTTGCTTCTTCTTTTTTTACTTCTTCCTTCTTCTTTTCTTTATCTCGCTCCTTATCTCGATCCGACCGATGCCTGTGATGCCGATCTTTACTTCTCGATGGGCGATGATGACTCCGTTCCTTGTCGTGATCCTTTTTCTTCCTATCGTGATCTCTGCGGTCTTTATCAGATCGCTTGCTGCTAGATTCGGAATGATGTGAACTCTGTTTGGAACTCTTCTCGCTCCTCTTCCGGATGCTAGTACTGGAACTACTGGTGCTGCTCTTATCCTTGTCAGCTTCTTCCTCCTTAATCTTGCCACTGCAAATTTGGCAATTGAGGTCGAACAAGTGCGACTTGTGCTTGGACGTGGTGTCCTGGAGGGCCTCGAGGAGCGGAGCTGGAACAGTGGTGGTAGTTGACGTGGCCGACTCTCGTTCATCCAGTTCTTTGCCAGCTTCCTCGATTATCTCTTCGCCTTTGTGAGTCTTGACCAGATATTTATTGGACATGGTCATAAGCTCTAGTTCCGTCTTTTGAATGATGTCCAGCTGATGCTTGGCCTCCTGTTCACGCCATTCGGCCAATTCCTTGGACGCCAACTCCTCGGTCGACATTTTGACCAATTGACCTGTGTGATAAATATAAACGGTGAAATTACATGCTAACTAACCAAACACGGCCGGGCGGGATTCACGTGTTTTAGACTCTTAAAAAACGAAGCTTGCAATATGTCAAGCTCATCCTGGCCGCCAGATAGAGCTGATCGGTCTCCATATTGGATTTTATGGCGCGGTATTTAATGAGATCCCAACCAACAACTTTCCTTTATATCCCGTGTTGTTAATAATTGCCGCTTGACATGTTGTGCGAAGAAGCTGCTGAAAACTTACCAGGTGTTATCTGCTTCTCGATGATCTTGCGGAATAAACCCAGGTTTTTGGGATCTTTGATATTAAAAATCAGAGTGCGGTATTTATTTTTGTATTTTGTGCCGACATCTTTGTTGAAGAGGCGATAGAGAGCTTCTTCTACTTCAGTGGCAACCTGTTCGACTGCTTGCTCATCCGTCTCCAAATCGGTGGCCTCTTTGCAGCGGTTCCATAGCGTTTCCTTCAGTGAGCTCCGGGATCTGGCACGGGTCGACTCGGGATCGGACTGGACTACCACCTTCTTCGATGTTTCTTCATCTTTGGACGTCTCGATGGACCTCTTCCGAAACACCTTCGACTCACCAAGCTTCTTTGAACTGTTGCTGTCCGCTCTTATTCTGGGCAACGACGACGAAGGTGATGGCGCCTGACTCGTTAAAGAAGTCGGAGTGGCCGGTGAAGCGGATTTAGCATTTAGCAAGACAGAGGAGGCCACCGGTGTCGTGGATATCGACAATCGGGGTTTATTATTCGGTAGGGTGGCCGGTTTAATAACTTCAAAAGTCGGATTGTCTTTGAGCCACACTTCCAAATTGGCAACTTTGGGGGCTGCGGAACCACTCAGGATTTTCCCGGTCTTTCTCTCCAAAACAGGAACGGGTGTGTCGTCAGCCAAATTGGCCGGTTTGGACGCTCCTTCAGACGAAATGGATTTTCTCAGTTGATTAATGGCTTTCGATTTGGAAGTCAAAAGTGGGGTGGGTTGACTCATCAACTGGCCGAACTCGACCGACTCCTTCCACTTGGACGCACCCGAAGATGTCGGTGTGACGGGTGTGCTGGGGCTTGGTGGTTCGGGTAACTGGGTCTGCTTGATCTTCTCTTTGCTCATGGCGATAAGTGAATCTCGCACGTGACTCACAATACATGCATCGCTACAATAAATGCTATTTGCGCGTGCATCATTCTTGCAACCGGCCACAATGCATCGTAGAGGAGCAGCCGTAGCTTCTTCGGCCGTTCCACTTCCGCTCGAACTAACTCGAACCCTTCGTTGTGTCATTTGAGCTTTCAATTTCGCTTTTTCATTGGCCGCTTTGACAGGATCTGTACTCCTCGGAGGTGCCGTTTTCTCTACTGATTTTACTGGGCTCTTCTCCTCTACAAGGGGGATCGGTTTCTCAGGGAAGTCAATGTCCTGAGCATACAATACAATTCATTGATAATTTAACGAGTCAGAAAATGCAATGCAAACAATTATTTACCTGCAGATGGACAAATGGTTCTTGGGTGTCTGCGTATTCTTGCCTGACGCATTTAGGGCAAATCCATTCAAGTTTTTTAAGCTCAAGTTCCCGACCCATACTGCGTGTAATACCAACACATGTTCCATGAAACCATTCCTCGCACTTGTCGCAACAAATCATGAAACGGTTGTTATGAGGCTCTCGGCAGACACACCACAATCGATCAGGATCATCTTCATTCTCATCCGAATCAGAGCCATCACCACTTGGATCGTCATCGTCTTCATCCAGATCCTCTGGATCTTGTTCTTCCTCGCCTGTGAAAACGTTAAGGGTTTCTTTAGTTTAATTTCTTTCAATAGAAAACATTAGAAATTGTTTCAAACCATCTTTGGATTTTTCATCCATTTTCTTCGGAGAAGGCACGACGGGATCGTCAGGTTTTTCTTCAGCCAACGGATCGTCCTCAGTCTTGATTGGTTGTTCATCCGGAGACGACAAACCTTTGACAGTGGATGTTTTCTTCACTAGTCTTTCAATGCCTTCAAATTCAAGTTGATTAAAGGCTTCACGAAGATGTTTAGGTGGTTGACGATTTTCTCGTCGCGGCCTTGCGACTCCACCCGAGGAGGAAACACGAGACACGGGTGATTGTCGGTCAAAGTCGATTGACTTTTGAGGTGATTGCGGTGTCGGTGCAGTTTGAACTGGATTTGCTTGAACACTTTGAGGCGATTTGACTGCAGTTACTGGTGATGATTTGGTTTGAACCACCAATGTTGGAGGCGTTTTGGCCGGAGTAGTTTGAGGTGTTTTGGCCAGCGGCTGTGTCTTGGGCAAGGGTGTTTTGACAGGTTGATTGGATGATGGTGTGTGAACTTTGGCTTTGACGGGATCAACACTTAGGATGTCTTGTTGAAGCTTTTGACGAATGACGGCTAACCGACTGAGTGGTTGCGCTGGAGCGGGAGGAGGAGTTTCTTCAGGAGCAACAGCAACAGGCTCTGGTATAGCTACGAAGAGAGTCTCCTCCGGTTCCGCCTCGGCTTCTTTCTTAGGCGTATTGACTTGTTGGATCTGATTCATCTCTTCCTTCTCCTTTTTGAGAAGTTCCTCATTTTCTGCTCGGATTTTCTTTAATTGCTCCATTTCTTGCCGGTCAATCTGGCGTTGGGAACGCCGCTTAGGTGAAGGTTGGCGCGTTGATCCACCACCACCACCTATACCCGTCGAAACGCTATCAGAACTATCAACTTCAGAACTCATCGCACTGTCGGCGTTTCTCGAGTTACTAATTGCCGGGCCATGCGCAGCTGAATAACAATGGTCAAGTGAGATGGACGCAACAGCCTCAGTGTCATCCGGAGCTGGATAGAAAAAACAATAATATAATCTAGATACACTTACTACTACTACACAAAGTTATTTGGCAAACCTCCTGTAAGTTCGGGATCAAGCAGGTCATCTAGACCAGCTTCTGGTGGGAGAATATTGTTGAAAAAAGCCCCAGCTTCTGCTTGTAATGCATGCTCAATTTTCTCGATCTCTTCCTGATCAAGAGCTAAGAGTGGATCTGTTGTTTCTAAAACTTGCTCACTAATTTTTGGCCCTGCTTTGACATTTCCATTAACTTGAGCAATTTCCTGGTCAGTTTCCATCAATTCTTCCTCGTTTTCCTTGAGTACAGGGCTAGAGACTGGGTTGAAATCTTCTTCTACAGTTATGTTGACATCAGTACTGCTGTCACCTGCAACATCATTGACTCTAACTACGCTTAGAGTTGTATTCTCTTGAGAGCCTGAAAATAAGGTAAATGAATAAAAACATGATTTCCCTCCAAAATGTGACGACTTACTAAGAAGTTGAAGTGTTTCCTGATCAACTGATATGTCACCAGTGTCATTATCAACAATAATGATTAGTGTGTTTCCAGCAGAGGAGCTATCGTCTGTGGTATCTGCCACAAAAGTACTCGACATGCTGTTGTCGAATTTGTAGCACACTTGTATCTAAATGTCAGTAAACGAGTAATCCAAAACGCGTCACTTATTGACCAGCTCGGAACGGCCCACTATCAAAGTTCAAACCAAAGCCACTAAAAACTTCACCCGATTCTATGGGCAACCACAAGCCCAAAACTTTTTTGTTGACAAACTTTGAAACTCCTGATTGCATCAAAATACACATAAACACCAAGCCGACTCATGGCTAGATGCCGCCATTTTGCGTTTTTTTTATATAAATCAATTTCAATGTGCCATGTTGCCGGCGACGCTTCCAATAGAAGCCATCTGGCGTGAATAATTACATCTTCTGTTAGTCACTAACAGATGGCGATTTGATCAGTACGTTAGACAACGCCGGCAACAATCGAGTACAAACCTCATGTAAATTTTGATTTGGTTTCGTTTTTACAATATAACAACAATCATGGGAGAGGTAAATTTTGCAATTAAAAAAATTATGAACAATTTCTAATTTACAAAATTTCATATCTCTACAGGATATTCAGAAGCATTCCGTGCATACGCTAGTGTTTCGATCACTGAAGAGAACCCACGACATGTTTCTGTCAGAAGAGGGTAGTCTACCTCCTCTTGATCAAAAAGCGTGTGTTGAAATAACTTTACATTGTTTCAACGTATTAAGTAACTCAATTCTATTTGATTATCTAGAGTGTCTGCCTGGCGATCATCAAAAGCTAAAGATACGTATGGTCCAATAGTTGAACTGGTCAGGAAACAACAAGAGATAGCGAAAAAAACAGGGCTTCCGGTAAATTACCCTGGAGGACAGCTTGCTCTAACTAACAAATCTGGTAATTTATTTTCCCCTATATTGATTGGAAATATGTATTTTTAAGTGGAATGTTTATTTTTTTACAGAACAAGATGGAGAGACCAGCCAAGCTTTGGCTCTTATGCCTTCAGGAACAATCGGGGGACATCAGATGCCACAATCTTCAGCAAATGTATCAACTGTTGGTATACCAGGCTATGCTGCAGGTGAGAAAAATATGCAGTCATTGTTTTCCCATCTATTTACTAAAAAAGAATCTTATTAGGTGGACCCACAAACAATACACAATCTTTAATAACCCGTAAAGCCCCAACAATGCCCAAGCCACAGTGGCATCCACCATGGAAACTTTGTCGTGTTATCAGTGGTCATATTGGTTGGGTACGCTGTGTAGCTGTTGATCCTACGAATGAATGGTTTTGCACAGGATCTGCTGACAGAGTTATTAAGGTAATTTATTCCTTACATTTATAAGAGTCAAGTTTTTCATTTTGAAATTCTTATAGATTTGGGATTTGGCCTCTGGACGGCTGAAACTTTCGCTTACAGGCCATGTCAGCACCGTCCGTGCTCTTCAAGTCAGCCCAAGACATCCGTACCTTTTCAGTGCTGGTGAAGATCGACAAGTGAAATGCTGGGATTTGGAGTACAACAAAGTAGCCATCACCATTTCAATTTACCGTGTAAGAAATATTAACAAAATCTTTTTCAGGTTATCCGGCACTACCACGGCCATTTGAGTGCCGTTTATAGTATGGCCCTTCATCCAACCATCGACGTTTTAGTAACTTGTGGTCGTGACTCTACTGCCCGTGTTTGGGACATGCGATCCAAAGCAAACATTCATACCCTAACTGGCCACACCAACACCGTAGCATCAGTTGTTTGTCAAGCAGCCGAACCTCAAGTATTCAAAGCAGTTTTCGACACTCATAATCCAGAATTTTAATTTTACCTTTCGAAACCATAGATTATTACTAGTAGTCATGACAGCACTATTCGATTATGGGATTTGGCGGCTGGCAGATCAATGGCTACTTTGACGAATCACAAGAAAAGTGTCCGGGCAGTGGCAATGCACCCTAACCTGTATGAAGCTAACCCATTATTTCACAACACATTGAATGTACAATTAATTTTAAAAAATTATGTTGCAGCTACATGTTTGCATCCGCCTCGCCGGATAATATCAAACAATGGAAGTGCCCCGAAGGCAAGTTTATTCAGAATCTTTCGGGCCACAATGCCATTCTTAATTGCCTTGCCATCAATGCTGACAACGTAATGGTATCGGGTGCTGATAACGGATCACTCCACTTCTGGGATTTCAAGACTGGATACAATTTCCAGCGCTCACAGGTATAAATGCATTTAGTTGAAACTGTGTTTTGAACGTTTCTTTAACTGTTCCTATTCAAATTTAAGGCCCCCGTGCAACCAGGCTCAATGGATAGTGAAGCTGGAGTATTTGCCATGGCCTTTGACCACAGTGGTTCACGTCTCATAACGGCCGAAGCAGATAAAACTATCAAAATCTACAAAGAGGACGACGAAGCTAATGAAGAGACACACCCCATCAACTGGAAGCCCGACTTATTAAAACGGCGTCGTTATTAACTCGCCATCTCCTGTACCGTACAATACAACTTGATTTTTAAACGATTTGTTGGCGCAAACTTGTATTATTACTTCAGTAATGTGCTGAGTTATTATGCGCTTATGGATTATTTATATTATGGATAGCTCGGGAATCCCAAGCTATCCCGAGTCGGGATAGCTTTAGCTTGTCAATTATATAATCACTGATTTCAGCGTGAATGTTTTAGGCAATCAAATAGTGATGAGGTTCTTAGCAATTTAGAATACCTACTTGAGAATAATTTAGGGTCACTCCTTGTTTGTGATAACGTATTAGCTTTCAACAAGCAGCCAAATGCCACACGTAAAGAACGAGTACATAAAAATCTTCTGGTTTTCAATTCATCCCAAAATGTAGTTAGAAAAAATATTGTTAAAAAATGTTAAGACTAGTCAAAGAAAACCTTTTGCTTCGTTGCATAACATTTAATTATTTAATTTACAAAGCTCACGTTTTCACGCGGTCTTAAATTTTGAAACACTGTATTTTGGCGGGAAAAATGGAAGGGAAACCGAGAACCCTGGCTGACACAGAGAAAAATTTTTTTACTCCGCAATACCTATAGATTTCAATCCAAATTTCATTTTCTATTATTTAATTTCAAAATAGATCCAAGACACATGCGCAAGCAGCGCAAGTCATGAAGTCATGAAAAAATAGAAAATAATTGAATAATCGCAGTATATCGATCAATACTTTCGTGATTTGATAATCGATAATTGAGTTCTCTTCCTCCCGTTTCCTACCGCCTCTTGAAAAATTCGTTCGAGTATCGGCTGCTAGACTAAGCTCTACACGTGTGATTTGTGGTAGACTGGTATTCCTCCCGTTACAGTTCGCAGTTTTCCTTTCAAGCCGTCACCATGAGTTCTGTGGACGAGATTCTAGCTAAGGTTTTGGAACCTGATAATGAATCAATCAGAACGGTAAATTCAAACGTCACTATTAAATGAATGAAAAACCAATGTTAATGTTTTTTGTCGGATTTTAGGGCACGGCCGAACTCAAGGAGGCAATGAAACGGCCAACTATTTGCCCCACCTTGCTGCACATTGGGAAATATTCCACCAGCCCTCAGATTAGACAGTATGCACTTGTCCTGCTACGAAAACGCCTTTCAAAATATTATCATTGGGAGAAACTGACAGTTGACTTCAAGCATGGGTGAGAAAACTGTCACAATCTAGTGGTTGATTCATTACTTTATTAGTTGTTTCATAGGATTAAGTCTGGTCTTTTGGATGCCCTGACTCGAGAACCTGAAATTAGTGTTCGTAATTCAGCTGCCCAAGTTGTTGCGTCAATTGCTAAGCATGAGTTGGCTGAGAGGAAATGGCCCGAGTTGTTGGAATTCATGCAACAATTGTGTTGCCAGGGGAAACCCAACGAGAAAGAACTAGGGCTGTACATCTTAAGCATTGTGGCAGATTCAGCTGGTGAAGAATTCAAGATCTTCTTGAAGCCATTTGTATCCATCTTTCATTCGGCTTTGCAAGATTCAAACACTACTTCTGCATACTACGCTGGCATTACTCTAAAAAATTTGATTCCATACATTGGAACTGATGAAGCTGTAAGTTAAATTATTATTTCAAAATCCTATTATGTCTTATAAATAATTCATTTATTTCCATTAACAGACAATGATCCAGCCACTCATCCCTAAAGTGTTAATTGTCGTAAGGAATTTCATTGTCATTGATGGAGCCAAGGCAGTTAATTTAATGGAAATCTGGGAAGAACTTTTAGAAACGGAAGTTTCTATATTAGCCCCTCACTTGAAAGCAGTCACAGAACTCTGCTTGGAAATAGCTTCCAAAAAAGAGTTGGACGATGCCATTCGAATTAAAGCCCTGAGTTTTATTGCCACTCTCGCGCGGCTCAAGAAGAAGGTAAACTTACTACAGCATCTTAATGCAAATCACTATTAATTGAATTTTTTTTTTTTTTTTTTCAGTCAATGATCAAGAATAAACTAGTCAGTCCAATTCTCCAAACGCTATTTGCTTTGATGACTGAGGCGGACGAAGAAGAAGAAGACGACGACGACGATGAATATGACCAGGTGGAATCGAGCAAGCCTTGCATTGTTGCTGCTCAAACATTGAACGAGATGGCGTTACACTTGCCACCTGACAAGGTCATCACACCTTTGCTTCAGTGGGCTGATCCTGCCTTTAAAGGTAAATAGTTCTTTAATAAATCCAAATTACTTGATCTGACTTGAGCTCTGTTTAGGCTCTGATATTCGCGCTCAGCAAGCAGGATACACGGCATTGGCAGTTGTGGTGGAGGGCTGTGCAGAGCATATCCGTACTAAGTACATGGCGCCGTTTGTTCAAGTCATCTGCAGCGGCATCAAACATCCACAAGCGCACGTTCGTAATGCCGCTCTCTACGCAGTCGGCCAATTTTCCGAGCATCTCCAACCCGACATTGACAAATACGCAAATGACATCCTGCCCATTCTCTTCGAATACTTGTCGGCGACAGTCAACAGCTTGGCCAGTGGTAAAAAAGTGCCACGTAGCGTGGATCGCGTTTTCTACGCCCTGGAAATGTTTTGTGAAACGATGGAAGCCAAACTCAATCCCTTCGTACCCGCTCTGATGGAGCATTTCTTCATCGCACTAAACCCAGTCTACCCATTTCATGTCAAGGAGTTGGCTCTTAGTGCCATTGGAGCAACTGGTAACCATATCTTATTTTTGCTATTTTGTTATTTCAAATTTTAAAATATTTCAATTCTATTGCAATAGCCAATGCGGTCGGGAAAGCCATGGTCCCCTACTTTGGTCGCATCATGGAACATTTAAAAATTTATCTCAGTGGTCAACTGACGGAGGAAGAAATGCCCCTTCAGATTCAAGCTCTAGGTAAATATTTCACTGTTTCCCTAATAATTTCCTCATTTAACGAAATCTTTTGCAAATTTTTAGATACGCTGGGCGTAATTGCTCGAACGATTGGCGAACAAACCTTCCGCCCGTTTGCTGACGAATGTCTAAACTTCACACTCAATTTGGTTCAAAGCAAGGACGATCCTGATTTGCGCAAATGCGCATACGGAGTGTTTGCTTCGCTGGCTAGTGTCATGAAGGATGATACGGCTGCTGCCCTGCCGGCCATTATTCCGTTATTGATGAAGGCCGTCGAGAGTAACGAAGGCGTTACGGTTGCGACAAAAGATGATGACGACGAATCGGCTTTCCCAGCCGGTGATTTACTCGACGATGACGAAGACGTCTCGCCCATGGACAATGAAGATGATGACGAAAGCGATGGGGCCGGCTACACAGTGGAGAACGCCTATCTGGAAGAAAAGGAGGAAGCTTGCCTTGCCCTTAGGGAGTTGGCCCTGCAAGCTCGGTATGTACATGTTTGATTCCGTTTCCTACCTTGCATCTGGTTTATAAATTTCTTTTGCATTTTACCATAGGGGACCGTTTATTTCTTACGTGGAGCAGTGCAGCGGCCCTGTGTACAAACTAGTCGATTATGGCCATGAAGATATTCGCAGAGCTGCACTTTCCGCCCTCACTCAATTTACCATCTGCATCGGAAAACAGCCAAATGGAGAACAAGGTATTTCGTAATTATTATTTTGTATTTTCATTTCTTATAATGTTATTTCTTTCCCCTCCACAGCTTGTTTGGCTGCACTTGCCATTCTCATTCCTAAGCTTTCGGAAGCGATCCACACGGATTCCGAGATCGAGGTGGTCAATGAAGCACTGGATTGCCTCACTGAACTTTTAAAAGAGCTAAAAGGTGTCGTCATCAAATCCGAAGGTCATCTGGACGCTATTCTCATGTGCGTCAAGAACGTCTTCAACAAAGCGGTAAAGAAAACTTTAAAAAGTGAAGTTTATTGATGACTCATTTAAAATTTCATTATGCAATGTTTTTTCAGACACAATGCCAGATGATGGAACAAGCCGAAGAAGGCAATGAAGAAGAGGATGATGTGGAAGATCCCGATTCGGAAGCCAGTGAGAAATTGATCGAATACGCCGGAGATGTACTACCCGCTTTGGGTAACGCAATGACACCGCTAGAGTTTGCACCCTACTTCGCTGGATTGTTGCCGTCTATTCTTCAAAGAACCGTAAGTTTATTTTATTTCTACGTCCTCCTGTCAATTAATCCTGCTAATGATTTTGTTTGTAGAAAAAGCATTGCACGATTGCAGAAAAGTCTTTCAGCGCCGGTGTCCTTGCGGTGTGCATGGAACCGCTGGATGGCGTTCTGGAACCCTTTGTGCCGCATCTCTACACGACCTTTACTACCCTGATGCGGGATTCGGATAGCGAAGTGCGGAACAATTCCGTTTTCGGATTGGGAGAACTTGTCCTACACGGACGTGAATTGCTCTTCCCGTAAGTGTACTTGCGGCAAAACATATTTCAACTCGGCTTAACATTTTGCTTTTCATATTTTATAGAAATTTCCCGCAAATACTTCAGATTTTGTCCAATGCACTATCGCGCGAGACTAACCCGCTTGCGCTGGATAATATTTGCGCCGCAATCACTCGAATGATCATCGTCAACATTACTGCAGTACCCATGGATCAGGTAGGGAGTGAAGTAAAGTTGTGTGTTACTCGATTGTCATCTATTTCCCGTGTTTTGTAGGTGTTCCCAGTGCTGATGAGTCATCTGCCGTTGCGGGAAGACTTTCACGAGAACTCATCGGTGCTGAAATGTTTCCTTTTTCTGTTCTCTAATGGTCACCCGCTCTTTGCATCACATTTGCCTCAAATCATGAACGTGATATTAACGATGGCCACACAACAGGAACTCCAACCCGGTAATCTTTTCATGTTTTTTTTTATTTATCTATTTTCTATTTTTACACCATCAGATTAAAACGTTTTATGTTTGTATTTGCAGAGCAAAAACCCATGATCAATGAGCTGATGGCGCACATCGCATCCGGTTTTCCTGATCTGTACAACGGATGGGCGTCCGCTCTTCCGGCCGAAGTGCAACAAAAGTTGAAAGAGGTTTTGGCTTAATCAGTGGAAAAAAATGTGTAACTCTTGAATCATCCTCCCCTAAAAAATTCCAACCTCTTGTTTGGTTATTATCATTTTGGTTAATTTTGTAATCTGTTTACGAATTTTGGAGTTGAAGTTGAAGTTGCCGAAGGAAAAGAATCGAGGAAATGTGACCGAACGAAGACAACGTTCCGTGTACGGATCAGAAATTCGTGTATTACTAACCACTCCCATTCTTTAAAATATAAAAATAAATTAAAAGAGGTTTGTGATAAGGTGATATATTTTTTTTTTCTTGTCTTAGACTTTCTTATCTTTGGCGAGATTGTAGTACATTTAGGAACGCAAAGGTTTCCCAATGCATAGACTTGCAGTGTCATTTGCGCTGGCAACAGGTAAACCTCCTACTTACTTCCTTCGTGAATAGTACCCTGACGTCAATTCCACGTGCCGGTTACAGCTGTGAATTCGTCGACGATTGACTTAACATCTTTAGGGGTTACGCGGATGATCAGCCCAGGTCTCTCTACCTTCGTCTTAGTATAGGTAACAGAACCTAAGTTTATGATATCTTGTAAGTGATGCATTTGCATTTTGTTACTCAATAACTCTGCAATAACCAAATTTAGCTAATCTTTATTGCACTGCCCGGTTTTAACTTTTGACTACCTGCCATTTGTCAAAATAAAGGTCACGATTGCTACTAGTTGGTAACGTTCTTGTGTCAGTGGGCAGTGGATCTATAAAAAAAAAGTTACCGATTGCAACCATAGATTAAAAGATCAAGCTGAGTTTACTGCTTAGCGCAATTTTGCCGCGTGTCCAACTAGGAATGTGACGTAAGTGAGTCAGTGCAGTGATTATCGATAATCCCAGTTAGAACCCATCCGACCTAGTAAAAATGTGGTCGTAAACATATTTTAACGTTACCTAGAATTTTTCTCTATCCAAAAATCTTCCCTTTCTGCCTGCATTTATCAACGAACTTGAAAATATTAATATGTGTTGAATTCTAAAGGATCCATGTGAACATTTTCATCATGGATGATTCCAGCACTATCAGCGATGTCGCTCCACCACCGATGAGAGGAATGGAGCTCGTTGCTCGATCCAGCATTCATTCACTTCGACCGCCTTCCATCACTTCCACTTCTTCGTCCAACTGCAGCGAAGCTCACATTTGGAAGCTCACCGATTTACGTGTAGGAGTTCGAACCAAACAAATAATAAGATTTGGTGTGATAATGACCTTTGACTGTCTTTTATTTTTCAGAAACGATTCAAAAACAAAAATTTGGAGACGCTGTACCTTCGTTATCAACAGCGGCTCATGCACGTCGATCTTAAAGGCTTTCTGCTGCTACAAATCTTTCTCAGTTCCGTCTTTATTCTCATCTTACTTTGCATCAACACGGACGATGAAAGTCGAGCCCTTCCGGAAATCATCGGTCACGTCATCCTCTTGCTGACCGCTAGTCTGTGCTACGGTGTTGCCTACAGAGAAAGGCGATTCAAGAAATACCAGTTCCTTTCCATGCTAATGACTGTCGTCCTAACATTCGTTCTCGTCGCAGTGGATCTTGGGCAGGACCTCTGGTTCGCCCATCACAACACAGCTCATCCAGACGAAGGTGAAATCTAAAGAGAATTGTTTATTTTGATCAATGTTAATAATCGTTTACATATTTCTACGACAGCCTTCATTTTTCACGTTCCTGCTGCTCTCTACACGATCCTGGCCGTCTACAATTTGCTACCGATCGCATCTCTTCGTGTCACAACGTTGATCGGCTTTTTGGTCGCCATCGTTCACGTGACAGCGAACGCGTTGCTCTTTCAGACGAGGAAATCGGTCGACAACGAAGTTGACATTTCTCTGATCATGGCCGATGTCGCATTCTATTTGACGGCCAACGTTGTCGGCATTTTCACCAAGTGCCTAAACGAGACTACGCTGAGACGGGCCTTCCTCGACCGTCGCCGGTGCATCGAGTCCACCATCAAACTGGACTACGAGAAGAGTCAAGAAGAGCAGCTGATGTTGTCCATCTTGCCCAAACACATCGCCCACCTCGTGGGCACCGACATCAGGGAGGAAGTCCAGTTGATGATGAGATCCAAGACGTCGCCGTCGTCCAGGAAACCGTTCGAGTGAGTGGAACGCGAGGATACACTCTTTGCCTTTCTTTGAATAATCATTCAATCGCTTAGTTTGTGTCTCATACCAGCAAGTTACACGTCGAGACGCATAAGGATGTCAGTGTCCTTTACGCCGATATTGTCAACTTTACTCCGCTGACCGCAGCCCTCTCGGCGGCCAGCCTCGTCTCCATGCTCAACGAGTTGTTTGGAAAATTTGACGAAGCTGCCAAAGTAAAATAATTTTGTTCTCTTGATTTATCTTCCCTTAAATTCAAAAATTTTTTAAATAGGAAAACGATTGTTTAAGAATCAAAATCCTCGGCGACTGTTATTACTGCGTGTCTGGAATTCAGGACGGAGGAATTCAGGACGGATTCAGGACGACCACGAATGCCAAGAATAATGCTAAGAATTGCGTCGAAATGGGATTCAAGATGATTGAAATCATCCGCCAAGTCAGGTAATACTACCCGGTTACTGTTTTTCAAAGTTTGCGGGGATTTTTTTGAACTTCAAAACAAGAAAGAACGGAATTAATTATTGAGAACTACTGTGTGTTTTGGTAAAAGCAACAAATAAACTAATTCTCGATAAGATTAGAGAGGATCACCAAGTGGATGTGGACATGCGGATCGGCGTTCATAGCGGCAACGTTATCAGTGGTCTGATCGGCCTTCGCAAGTGGCAGTTTGATATCTGGTCCCGTGACGTGACCATTGCCAATCATATGGAACAGTCGGGAATACCTGGGTATAAAATGTTCCTGACGTACGACTCCTTGGCTTATGTCATGTCTCAGAGTGATTTGTACGTGTTTTATCCTTGTTAAAAGCTTCTTGATGTGAAATTTTTTTTCTAGAGATAGCTGGTAAGGTCAATTTGACACTGTTTGTTTCTCACCTCCTTCGGTTAGTTATCACACGTCTCATTTGATTCCCTTCCTGTCTTTTCCCTTGTTAGGTGGGTGCACATATCCATGGCAACCAAGAATCTGCTGGGAGATTCTTATCAATTTAGGCCCGGGAACGGGATGAAACGTGATCCTTACCTGGCAAAACTGGGAATTGAGACCTTTCTAGTCGTTTCAACTGACACCAATCAATCGAAGGAATCTGGAGTCAAAAGGATCAAATTTAAATCCGATCCTTTCGCAACGCTGCCCCGTATGAACGCTAATGCTTCTGTGACTAATGATGGAGCTTCGACAAATAATCATCTGGATGACTCTGAAACAAACAACAAGCTCAATAACGATACTAAAAACTCATCGCTTGACAGTCTCTACGAAAGACTTCCGCCAAGCCTTCCAGTTGTGGTTGCTCACAGAATTCCGCCATCGTCATCATTACCTCACATCTATACGGTAGACGAAGCCTTTAAACGACTTGCTTGAAAGTATTTTTTTTCTTTACTAATAAAATGTTTTCATTTCGGTTTGGCTGACAGAAAATGCGACAGTCATCACTAGCGACAGGTGACGAACATTCCGAGGAAATTTACATCCGGCTAGTGAAAAATCCCAGGAAATCTAGTGTGGCTAGCGGAACTGGAAGACGACTCTTTGCCAGGGTTTGCCATATTTAGCGAATTGAAGTTTAGTAGTGGAACTTATAGTTTCCCTTCGGTTGAATATACAACAGAGGCGATCGACGACTGGTGAAAACACCTCACGGCGGGGTGCAGTTTTGATGGACAACACTTTAGTCAGCTTCCGGCGGATGATGGACCAAGCCGATTCTAAGATGGAAAAGTCCATCGAATCTATGATATTATCAAAATTCAGGTTAGTTTCAAAAGATTTAGCTTTGTATTTTCATGGGAGCTTGGTTGCCATAATCTTTTCAATGTTTATCAGAAGACGATCCAGGGCGACTCCGGACCAGGAATCGCACGTCAACCTTTTTCTTTTCTTCTCCAACCGATCCTGGGAACTTCCTTTTTTGCAGCGTCCGGATCCTTTGTTCAACCTTTACGTCTTGGGTGCCATTCCAGTTCTGATTGGGATCATGACCATTCAGCTCTCTCTCTATAGTAGGTAATAAAAAAAGGGAAATACGTACTTGCTACTGGCCATTTGGTTTATCTTTTTTTGTGTCTAGTGGCCCCCGGACATTCTGGTGGGCCTTTGGGATAGCCTTGATTGTTGTGGTGTTAGTTGGCATGTGCTTGTGGGTGCCCCAGATTTGGTACTACAGTAGGAACTCTATTAACGACGACCCGGAAAATGTATTTGAAAGCCTCTCTGTTTCTCCCGAGCCGAGCCGATCCAGCTCGACCGTCTCAGCAGCGTTTTTCAAGCTGGATTCTTTTTGTTCATCCCTAACGACCCGGACCCTTATCTTTCTCGTGGTTACGTTGGCCGTTGGTGCTTGTGGTCTAGTTGATCTGGTATGTTTATTTAATCTGAGTTTAAATAATAATCATTTTTAAAAATTTATTTCTGTATTTGTTTACTGTAGGACCATGTCAAAGAATCAAATAATACATCAAAAGCAATGACAGAGAATGCGACCGGCCAGTGCAACTTCCAAGATTCTCGCATTTACCTCTGGGTAATAACCGATCACTTACTGGACTGCTCGCCATTCCCTAAACATTTATCTGATTTTCTGGTAGTACTTTACATACGTATGCGCCTTGACGATGTCCGTAGCCTTCGGCTTCTACCGCATCCATTTCGCGTTGAAATTTAGCTTCTATGCAGCTTCCCTTGCCATATACACAGTAATGACAGTCAACATCTACCCAGACATATGTTTGGTAAACGACACTTAATTCATAACGAATCTTTACCATTAAAAGCATTGCAAGAATTTGTCCTTCTTTAGATATATAGTCGAGAAGAATGCCTCTTATGCAAAGCTAGTCCATCTGTTCAGCCGGAACTCAGTCATGCTTTATATCTGTTGACTATCCTCATGATTTTGCACGTGGCCGACCGTCAGGTTTTCACAATAACCTATCGAAAAACAGTAAAATTTAACTTGATTATTAATATTGGATTTACAGATTGAATTCATCAACCGGCTAGATTACGTGTGGCAGCGTCAGCTGGCCAACGAACAGGAAGAAGCTAACACCACCAGAATCGTCAACAAGATGTTGCTTCTAAACATCTTGCCCCATCACGTTGGTAAAGCAAATTTGTAATAGAACCCCATCTCTAAAAAGAGTGAACAACACCTTCTACATCATTATTTTTTTACAGCTGATGTTTATCTAGACACATCCCGCTGCAGTGACCAACTGTATCACGAAGAACACAAACGAGTGGCCGTCATGTTTGCCTCTATTCCAAATTTTATGGACTATTTCGCAGAAAATGACATCAGCGATGGTGGCTATCGTTGCTTAGAAGTCCTTAACTCGATCATCAGCGCGTTTGATGCGGTATAACTAATTCATTTAGCTTAAGATTATAAAATGTAATTAATATTGGCAATTGTGAATAGTTTTTATTCGAGGAATCGTACTCCCGCATTGAGAAAATCAAAATTGTGGGCAGCACCTACATGGCAGCATCAGGTCTCACGGCTGTCCGCAATGGATCGACTGCTGAGACGGTTGCGGAAAGCGAATCGCGCGTTATCGCACTGATCACCATGATTAAGTTCGCTTTGGCAATGTGCACGGTACTCGACCAGCTGAATCGAAAGCAAGCGCCCAACTTCCAACAAGCGCCCAACTTCCAACTGCGGATCGGAATTGAATACGGACCGGTTATTGCAGGAGTTGTCGGAGCGCAAAAGCCGCTTTACGACATTTGGGGCGATACGGTCAACATGGCATCCCGGTTGGAGTACACTAGTCAATTGGGTGAAATTCAAGTAAACGAATAATATGTTTAAAATACTTTCAATATTATGAAATTACACCGTAACTTAATTGGATTAGGTTACAGAAAAGACGGCCAAATTACTGGAAGCTGTTGGCATCCACTGTGAGAAGCGAGGCGAAACGTTCTTGAAAGGCAAAGGCCTCGTTATGACGTACTGGGTGCGTCCGGATGCGTCGGATTTCTACGATTCTGTGCAAAGTTCCTCAGCGGCTATTAAGAGCTTCCTCGGTTTAAGCGACATGCTACTGACATCGACTTCGGCTCGCAGTTCACTAAGCCGCAAACCAGGCCGGCCGTCCGTTCTGATTGAAGAAGACGAAGAAGAACGTTCCAGTCAAAAAGGTAGATAATTGACTTGACATTCCTGTAATCATTCTGACCGTTCTGTATTTGATAGATGCCCAGCATTTGTCGTCTTTTTCTAGTATGGTAGCTAATCCAGCTCTTACATCACCTCCTCTCGTGAAATTCGAGTTGTACGAAGATGTTGATACTGTGTCACTGTCGAATGAAGACGTTAATTTAGATATTTATGATGAAGATGAAATGACGCATCTCTAAAAAAATTCCCCTTTCTTCTTTAATTCTTTTTTTAACTCAACTGTCTCATCGTTAATGCAAAGTGCTAAGGCACTTAACTTCTTTATAATGACATATTATACTGACAAGTGTACATAAATTAAAAATTTAATAAATGACGTGGACTGACCAATACGAGTTAGGGAAATGAATGAATGTTGCTTACATAGCGTTTGGACCCTGTAAGATCATATTTTAAGTCCATTTGAGAGAGAAGACGGTTGTTTCCATTTGTTTCTAAATTTCAAACTAAAAATTTTGTAAAGATCATAGAGAACAAGTAAGACTCGTAAGAGGGGCATTTTTGTTTTCGTCTATAAGTTGGGGCCGACAAAATTTCCTATTTAAAAAATTAAAAAAAAAAATAAGAAAACCAATTTTGTTAACACTAGATGGCAATGTTTATGGTAGTCTGTTTATTTCTTAGCAGACGCTTTTTTCCTTCGATTTGAATTTGAGAAATTTTATGGTTGTGTCGTTATAGCATCGTTAGCATGATATGAAAAAGAGATCCTTTAAATCGGTAGTTTAATCTTTTATTCCGGCGGTTGACACGTGATTTTCGGTGTCCTGCTCCTTTATTCATTTGAAGAATCCCTAGAAATGAACACCGAGAGCGAAAAGGAAATTCGTTGTAAAACGGAGTCGGTATTAAAAGTTTGCACCGTCTGCAAGATCAAAGGGGATAAACTTCAGGTGGCACCATATTTTGTATGTGCATTTTTTAGTTTAGAAACTGACAGAGTAAGTAGGGTTTGCAGTAAGTGCTATGGTGAGGCTGAGAATCATCAAAGTGTTCTAGTGAATATGCTGGCTGATCATAAAAGTGTTTTCACTGGACCCAAAAAACCAAAGAATCAAGTTGAGATAGTTGATCTTGATGATGATGATGATGTTGAATTCCTTGAAGAACACGAGAAGTCCCAAGAAGAAATTGTGGAAATTGAGGAAGATGTTGATGATGTTGTAAAATATGTAATGGACAAATATTGCTTCGGGGAACAACTTAATGCAGCATCATTGCATCTACGTAATTATTATTTTTTCAAGTTATGTGATATAAAATCTTTTTTAATTGAGACATTAATCCTTTGACAGATGAAAAATGTAAATCAGTTGAAGAAGAATTGACAAAACTTGATGTATCCCATACTGAAATCACAAAACATCTCAGTGCTTTAAAAAAAGAGTTATTTGATCCATATGAGCCCATACTCTGCCACGTGGACTCTGTTGATATTGATGAAGAAGGCAAAGTGTCAAATCACAGTACAACTTTGATCTCGTCATCTCAACCTGTTTATAGCTGTGTCAACAAAATTAATGAATTGCCACCAGTTGGAGAGTTTATTCGCAAGCCTCTTCAGCTCAATCAACCTGTATATGCAATGAAAGATTCTCTTTTAAAACCTTGGGTCAAGGGATTTGTTTTAAAGGTATGTAATGAGTTATAAAACCAACAGTTCATAATAATTGCTAGACAAATTTCATGCTTCTATCTCTAATGTTTTTATTTTCTTATTTCCAGATCAAAGATAACTCAGAAATGCCTTTCGAAGTCTGTTTTGAAAATACTGCTGATAAACAACCACGTAAATTCCCTTTAAAATACTTGGCGTATGCTGAGCCAAGTCCTGTGCAGTTCGTTGTGGGAGCTCGTGTGATCGCCCAGTATGTCGGAGACGATAATGAATTGCTGGATCCTTTATCGTATTACGCTGGAATAGTCGCTGAAGAAGCCAAGTTTTTAAATCAGGAAAGATACCTTGTGTTTTTCGACCAAGGCTACGTCCAGTACTGCAAGCATGAGCAGGTAAATTTTTCTTAACCAAGTGTCAAATTAAATATGTTATTATATTGACCTTAATTTTTTTAAATACGAATGCTAGATCATGATGGTGTGTCGTACCTCAAAAGATGTTTGGCACGACGTCTATTCGAAATCTCGCTATTTCGTGTCCAGTTATTTGAACTCATACCCAGAACGTGCTATGGTCAAATTACAACGGGGGCAGAGTATTAAAACCGAATTGAATGGGTTTTGGTTCAATGGGCGAGTAGATGCAGTTGATGCCTCCATGGCCAGGATCTGTTTTGCATCTGAAAAGCGTTTTGAGTGGATATATCGTGGTTCAACTCGCTTTCGTCACCTCTATGATTTATTGGCAAATGCAGAGGCCAGAAAGAAACAAGGAAACAGAAGACCCACTAGACCAATTCATAACATGTCCCTCGTTCATAAGAAGAAAAACGCCCCTTACGTTGAGTATACCGGTGGAAATGTCGATGTCTCTCCTCCCGCTCCACCTAGTCCTTCTTTATTAACATCTCAATCTAGTCAGGTGATATTGAAATGGTCCCATATCCCTATCGATGTTGTTTTCAAAATAATTTCTCATTTTAGAATGGAATCCGAGCTGTCGCAAAAAAGAGCACTTCCAAAGTTTTCAAATCACCCGCCGCACTCCCAACGTCGCGACGTAAGGCAGATTCCAGTGAAATAGACGACTTGAATGATCAAGTTAAACGGCAATTGAATGTGTCGTTTCAACAAGTCTATTTCGAGCCTCATCAATGTGGAAGTGAATGTTTGAAAGAATTTCCTTACACGGAAGGAGACTTCAAAAGTAAAGAATTTTCGACTTCTTCTAATTCATAATTTTGATTCAAGGACATCGTACTATTAATATCGTTAATTTTTCTTTCTTAGATGTCAATCCTCTCTCAATTCCATTACGATGTGGCTGGTCTAGGGAATTCGCAGCGCAACGGAAGACTGCGCGCACTGTGATTGTCATTTACCGCGCGCCCTGTGGACGCCGAATGCGTAATATGGATGAATTGCATCGCTACCTGCGCATAACGAAATCCGAACTTGGTGTAGACCTCTTTTGCTTCGACAGTCGCGTCAATTGTTTCCGAGAGTTTGAACCGGAAATTGTCTACAGCCGAATTGAAGGTAAACTGCAATTCCTAGACGTTTTACCTTTTTGATTCGAACGTTTGTATGAGGGGTTCACCACTAAAAATTTTTCGTCCACCTTGCCAAAAGTACGCAAATTTTGAGCCTATCTAAACACGTGTAGTTTAAGCAAATTACGCAAATTTTCGTACACCCAAGACCTCAGTGGTGAACTCCTTGCGTTTTTATTAAATCTTACGTTATTGTTCTAGATATTAGCTATGGGAAGGAAAACGTCCGCGTTTCGTGTGTCAATTCAATTGATCGAAGATATCCTGAGCATGTTCATTATTGCACAGAGCGTCTTCCTCGTGAAGGAGTAAATATCAATTTGGATTCGAACTTCCTTGTGTGTTGCGATTGTACAGATGATTGCCAAGATAAGGAAAAATGCCGGTGTTGGCAACTAACCATCACAGTAAGTAACCAACTTAGAATCTTAGTCAGTATTAAATACCATTGACATTTTCGTTATTTCAAGTCAACAGCAAGAGGTCCTGGTGGGAAAATCATTCAAAATGCTGGGTACGAACACCGTCGTTTGCCATCTAATTTAACGACAGGAATCTATGAATGTAACTCACGTTGCGCATGTCGTAAAACGTGCGTCAACAGAGTGGCGCAACGACCCTTACAATTGCGTTTGCAGGTAATTCATAAAATCATAAATCTGAGGGGTTGGTGAACTAGAAATTTGGATGCATGAGATACTGAGATTCTAGAGATTCTGTAAGATTCTATGAGAGGAGAGATAGGGAGGGAGCTCCTGGCCAGGGTGTACGAAGATTTTGGGAGTTGCCAATCCCCCGCATAAAACATGATTTGTTTACGTGATATTAAGCAATCCATAAAAATTTGTATTTCAGTTGTTCCGTACTGAGAAGTGTGGATGGGGTATCCGCTGCTTGGATGATATTCCAAAGGGCCAATTTATCTCCGTCTATGTGGGAGAACTTCTAACTGATCATGATGCCAACAAGTTCGGAAAGGAGTTTGGTGACGAGTATTTGGCCGACTTAAACTTTATTGAACTAACAGAAGGTTTAAAAGAAGGATACGAAAGTGAAAGCTACCAAAGTGATGTGTCTAGTCTTGAATCTCAATCTAGTAGCGGTAAGAAATTCTATTATAAAATGTTACATAAAAAACCCGACATTGCATTTTGAAACTTGCCTCTACAGATGATGACTGGGGTGAACCTTCCGATTCTTCTGGATCGAAAATTTCGCGTTCAAGAAAAGAAGCAAAAAAAACGCGGACTGAGAAAACTACAAACAAATCACGGTCTCGTAAAGCAGTCAAACCGATCGACATGGATGATGGCCAAATGAATGGAACACGAGATTTATACGGCCCCAATGAAAACAGTTTTGTTATTGATGCAAGGAACATTGGTAACATAGGAAGATATTTCAATGTAAGGAAAGACTGAAAATTTCATAGGGCTGTTCGACATCTTTTTTAACATTTGTTTCAATCGCGCAACGCAGCGATTAACTGTAGATTCCGTCTTTAAATTTTCTTTCTGTCGGACAGCTCTATTAGGGGTATGACGAGATGGTTGCCAATGATAATGATAAATTTCCCATAAGGGGATTCGACGGGAAGCTACTTTTTTTCTAGCGATTTTGGTATGGAGGCATAGGGAGATCCCTTTGAATCAACGCCATCTAGGCTGTTGCGGCATATGGACATACAAAGAGACCTTTCAGTAAAATGAGCGGACGACCCCTTATGGGAAATTTACCATGGAGACTGGCAACCATCTTTCCATACCCATGGCTCTATTCAAATTATTGTATAAATGTTCAATCGATTCCATTTTCCCTACAGCACTCCTGTGAACCGAACATTTTTGGACTAAATATTTTCATTGATACTCATGATTTGCGTTTTCCATGGGTAGGTTAAATATTCTTGTGTATATTTATTTTTTATCAACGCTAGATCATGCTCACCTTTTTATTTTTTACAGATGGCATTATTCACCAATCAATTTGTTCGTGCTGGAACTGAGTTGACGTGGGATTACGGTTACGAAGTTAACAGCGTACCCGGCAGAAGGCTAGACTGCTTTTGCGGGTCGAAAAAATGCAGGCTCAGACTGCTTTGAATACCAATCATTAGTTTTATCATTTCCTGTGTCATCTGAATGTGTTTTTTTTAATCAACCCGTTTATTTAGCTTTACAGATAATATCATAAATGACGGATATATTTCTTGCCAATAAAGAACGCTCAGCACTTTACAAGTCATTTAGGCTACTATGGTTTTCCGTCTCAACGTTAAAGTCTTCCATAAGCTTTTGTCGTCGTCTTTGTAATAATACACCTATTAGGCGATTACAGAGAGTACCCAATACAAGTCGGGTATGACAGACTTATGTATGACGTCCAGTGCTTCTCTTCCTTTACCTACGAAGGAAAAAGAGAAAAAGGCGCAAAATACTGGGGTACGGTAGGCAGGCACCGTAGTATCCCTTCCGTCAAATGGAACATAAAACATAGAGCCATTTGCCTGTACAAGAAACTTTCACGGATGACTGTATAATATAATATATGATGAGTATATATAATATGAGATGGAGAACCATAGTAAATGACTGACTTAACCAGTCCATTTTATAATACAGTGCCCATTTGAACGAGAAGTCGAGATATACTGAATGACAAAATATTTAAGTAGAGATGTCGAGAAAAATTTTCGAACGCCTTTTTTTACATATTGTCAAAAAAGACGCTATTTACTCTTCGTGCTACTTTCCTACATGTTGCGTTTTTCTTCCCTTTTTTTCACTTCCATGGGCGAAAAAATTTAAGGGCAGCTCGGGCCAGCTGAATTGTTCGTTACATCCTTCCCCCTCGTTAACAGGAAATATTTTTCCTGTTTTCCCCTTCTTCTCCCATACTCTTTTTTCAATAGTCACCACAGTAAATGGCACACCACCGACCACTCACTTTGCTATCGGTGGGAGAAAACAAACATGACAGCTATCCTTGGCATCCAATTCATTGCCCTTCACGGCCCTTGACAGAAAAAATGGCAAAGTCTAAATTCAAATATTACGGAATAGTCAGATGTAATGCTATAGTCAAATAGAAATTCTATCATAACTGTATGGGCCATTAACCATTACATATCATGCTGCTTGCTTGTTAACAAGCGATCAAGTACTTTCGTTGGTAGCTCAGTTGATAGAGAGTGACAAAATGATTTCAATAGTTGGATGAAAGCCAAACACATCAGTTAGAAAAGTGTTTTTACGCGCTAAGCTAAGAAAAGGGTGGAAGGAGGGGGGTTAAGGCCTTAAGGGGTAGTTTTCATCTTTAAAAAACTTTTCTCTTTGCCCTTGAAAGAGGATGAAGTAGGTAACGACAGAGAATGCAATCTCGACGTAGTCACTAGCAGTCCACCCCGGTCCACCCCCGTATAGGTACAACCATGAAAGGTAATTGAACCCACGACAAAATTAGTTATAAAATACTTTTATGGACTTGACGTCCACACACAAGCAACTGCAACGTTAGCCGGCGATGCTGTTCCGGAAACTAGAAGCTGAATGAATCCTGTTTCCTCTCTAGGTCTATATGGTAACACCGGGCCATTTTGCTGTAAATTATGAAGTAGTAGTATATTAGTTTTTTACCACGGGGTTATTTAACTTATTATTATGTCGAAGAAAATGTACAGTGGCGTCACGAGTGGGCCTTCACATAAGTGCGTGTGTTACCAACACAGGTAAGCTGTTTCTCGTTTTTGCCTGTACCCTTACTTTGAGTCAGTAGGTTTAATTTGTTATCAATCAAGAAAATGACTCACCGTTGTAACAGTAATGCCGGAAGGAATATTGGGACAAGTCACACTGATTTTTGTGTTCGGAGGTGTAGCCACAATTCCGACAACTGCAGATCCAGTCGTAGCCAATGACGATGGTTTCTTCTTTTTCTTCTTTCTTTGCAGATATTGTATGAAACTCCTTCTACTGCTACTGCTGCCAAACGGGTACGAGACGAAAAGGGTGCCACTCGGTGCTGCAGAAGCCGCTGAACATGCACCGAGGGAAGAAAGAGTCTCGCATGCTGAAATGGTAACGAAATAAAAAGTATAATGCTGACAATCATAACCACTTTGTTGCGCTCTTCATCGATCTACGAGCCTAGTTATCCAACGTTCGCGCTGACATTTCTAGTGTAGATTGTATAGCCTTTAGCGGCTGTTAAATTTTAAATTTTTGGAAACTTATCGAAATTTTTCAATTTTTAGGAAAATGGTAGCCTACAAGAAGTGACATTTTAGCCTAATCAGGAGATTTGTTACCTGTTACTGTAACAGTCAAAATTGCGTGCTGTTGCTCTTCTGGTGGTGCCAGGCATCCGATATAATTGATAAATGGACATTCGGAGCAATCTGATGGTTGAGGTTGACTGATGGTTGATTTTTTGGGTTCACCAACATATATGTTCGCAATTCCAAAAAACTGTGCGAGCGTGCCATTTGTGATGGATGGATATTCTTTTTTAATAGGGTTGGTTATAATATTACGTTGTTCTTCTAAGTTTCCACTAGCAATCCCAAAAAACTGGGCAAGTGATCCGTTTGTTGTGGCAGGAGATGGCTGAACAACGACCGAAGTTTTATTACTAAGAGAATTTGCAGCTTCTGACAGTTGTTTTAATCCATTTTCGATGGTTGAAGATAGCAGGGCTCCAGGATTCACGAACGAATTTGTAACACCAAATAATTGCAGTCCTCCTCCTCCTACCATTTCTGAAGTTAAGTGAAATTCGTCATTATTCTTCACAAATGTGTTGGCATCCTCCGAAGTCATTGATTCTCCTACCATACATAAATGTTATTATTATTTATAATGTTAATGATTATGTGTGCTTAGCTATTACGTATAGGTGATGAGATATCCTCGGCTTCTCTTAGACTTCTCGAGCGCTTGGTGATCAGATTGCCATTCGGAGGAAGAAACAATTTGAGTGATTTTGGACGCACATGAAATCTCCATCTGTTGCTGTGATAGACTTTCGATTCATCTAACAAAGGACGGGGAAGCAGTTGCAATTTTGGCGATTCTCTGGTTATTGCTGAGCTATCAAACTTTCCTTCGGCAATCGCGGCTAACCAACACAGCAAGGTAAACTGTAGCTACGAGTGAAACAATTTATGAACGAATGCAAGAACAGATTTCTTTCTAAGCTTTTGAGCGAACTTTTCGGCAACAATTTAAAAAACAAATTGATTATGATTTAATTACGTGAAAAAATGTTACCTGCAAATAAGTTCTAGTTCTTTTCCACATTATGGTCGAAAGAAATGCTTCACTCCCTCATTGAAAGGCGGAAACTGATATAGCGTCACTCAGCAGAAGTATTAACGAGTATTAACAATGGCAGGCCGACATTTGCAAATGAGAACGAGTAGGTTACTACTGGACAAAAATGTGGACCTGTTTATTAGGCAATCAGACAAGGACCACTCTAGACTAAGAGACTCCGATCTGTAACGTCTCATTTTGATTCGTTGGACTTGACCTAACAGAGCGCTTCAGGGAACTAAAACGTCCTAAAATTTTTTTCCACGTCTGCCCAAAGGCATTACATGAACCCAAAAAAACAATGCAATCGTTTAGCTTAAGATTCAAAGAATTTTGGGTCGGCACATCACGTAACTTGTCTTTCGTCTTAATTGTTGCGAATGTAATCGAAGTTGATCCATAATTTTCCTCGATCTCCGATGCCTATAAGTCGCTTGACACTTGAACAGACTGGAAGTGTGAAGGCACCCCTGTGCGCGGCTATATATACCGCAGCGATCACCGGCCTTGAAGGTGCAACCATGCCGGGCAGACCCTCCAAATCACGCAGAGAGCTCGAGCCACTCGCCCGCGAATGATCGCAGGCCGGTTTCCCAGCAGCACAATCCTTATTTTATATAATGAAACCATTTTGTTGTCATGTCGTCAAGATTGTCTCCTCTTCATCCACGTCTATATCTGTACTTCTATAAATGAAAGAAGAGCTATGAGAAGACATATCCCTATATATCCCTAGCCAACAGATCCTGTGACCGTCTCCCTGTTTGTAGTGGTCCCCATATATAGTTAAAAATTCGTTCCATCATTATATTTTCTTTATTTAATAGACTTGCTTTGAATTTCAAGTTTTCGACGCATTATTCCTATCTGCACTTTAAATTTTATAATGGGATAGGTGATGGTAACGATGTCTAAGATCAGGTTTGTAGCTATGTCGTTGTGAAATCCAGTTTGCGTTTTACGCCTACAGTCCAGATTTCTATTTGATGATCATTATTTCCTGAGGGTCTCGATTATTGTTTGTTTCATTAGCAGGTAATCGAAATCTTCCCTGGAGTCGGCGCAATGCCAACATCTTTAAAAATCGAGAAATTACAACACATGAAATCGACACGGAAATCAAAATTTCGACCTGAAGAGCCTACAGCAGCAAGTAAACCCCATGGGAAAAAGTTTTCAGTTGGATCGTTCCTTCGACCTAATGGAGGAATGTGGTGTTTTAAACATTCATGATGGTGATCCCAGATTATCGTGAGAAGTCCTGTAAATATTCAAAACATGTTTTAACAAAAGAAGACTTCGTTTGTCTTTTTGAAATATCTGCAATTCGAACTGTAAAAAAACAAAAACTGGTTTTCTTTTTTCAAATTGGCTTTCCAAGGGTGTCTGTAGACTGCTGACCCCCATAGGTAAACACAGATGGAATCCAGGAAAGAAAAACAAAACAGGTGTTACAGCAGTCATTATCTGTGAACGGAATTGCCCTTCTGTGAATTCTATTACCTAACTTGTCAGTACTATATACTGTAATGTCAAGGTTTCAGTGCATTTTCCTTATGCGTTAGATATTTAAAGATGAATTAAAAGGCGGTTTCTAGAGTTCCTCTTTGTGTGACAGCATGAGTGTAATAATCCCGAAAAATCCGTATTCATAGGCAAATACTAACCTGATTGTTCGTAAAAGAACAACCCCATTCAGATTTCGAATACTATATATATCATTGCGATTTAAGATTATAGATGGCATTATGCATGACATTTTCCTTTGGTGGGCGTGGCCATTCAATATCTTGTCTGCTACGTTTCATTTGTTTCGGATTCGGAATCAATTAGAAAGTAAACAAAATAGCGCCTGCAGACTGCTGTATTCGTTTACGTTCGGTGCAGTTGCACCAGGCACTGTGAAACCCTAGATCGCTGCAACACGAGCTACCGAGAGACCTTGAAACACGGGATTCACACACTGTGCATGTGTATTTCCTATCCTGTCAACAAAAACTATTATATATATCATTACATGAGTGCTGCTCTCTGATGCCACCTTGTAGCTTTTTATCCGGATTCGAGCTTCTGACAGATAGTAACTAGGTAAGCCTGAAAGCTCAAAGGTTGTATTTTGAGCAATTCATCCTTGGTTGTTTATCTCTTCTGATATCTGTTGTATCAAATTTATTTGTTATTATTACAGACAAACAACACAGCAATAAAGTTCCTATTTTAACTGTGACACTTGCTTTATTCACATCATGGCAACAGGTATTATTTGAAATATTTTCATATATTTTTAGGACAATCTTTCACTTTCAATTTTTTTTGTAGCTTCAAGAATCCTGACATACCCAGGAGAGTATGATGATGTAATCCCTGAAAACATTTCTCTGGCAGAATTCATTCTCAACGAGATTGAGCAATTTGGTGATGATGTCTCCTCTGTAAGGAAGCATTATCAATAATCCCATTCAAATTATTATTTACATATCTATATATTTTTCAGACAAATTCAGAAACCATGGAGAACCTGACATTTAGAGAGATTGTCAACAACTCTAAAGCATTGGCAGCTGGACTACAAACTCAGTTTGGGATCCATCCTAAAGAAAATGTTGCCATTGTTCTTCCAAGCTGCCTGGAGTACCCTGTTGCTGTCTTGGGGGTCAACTATTGTGGCGCTGCTGCTACTCTGATTAACCCCAGTCAAACAATAAGTAAAGATATAAATGTAAACAGGAGGTGTTGGCAAGTTTTTAAATTCATTCTTTTTCTTCCAGGTGAACTCAAGCATGCAATCAAACTTGCAAATCCTAAAGTGTGGATTGCAACAGAAGATTTCTTGGGAAAATTCCATGAATTATTTCCCAGCGTCTCTGAAAGACCGCCGTTAGTTCTCCTAAAGAGCAAAACCAAATACCCCGTGACCTGGGAAGGTGTGTTAGCCTTTGGGATGGGGAAACCTGTTCAGAAACCTGTTATCAACTCAAAGGAGGATACTGCACTTATCCTGTTTTCCAGCGGAACTACCGGAGTGCCTAAAGGAGTATGCCTCACTCACGCCAATTACATAGCAGCTAGGAGGCAGAATGTGTTAGTATCAATCAACGAAGTCAGATTAACTAATAACATCAAAATTGTTTCATTCTTCTCCTTTTGGCAGTGAGCTCACAAAAAACATTCCAAGAAACCCCGAAGACCTTAACACCGTCATGCTACCCCTCTATCATACTTTCGGAATCAGCAGCATCTTCGATAACATGGTCCGAGGATTGCGGTTCATTTTGGTGCCTCACTTCACGTTCAAGAACATGCTGGAGGCTATCCAAAAACATAAAGTAACAGCTTTAGCTCGTTTGCAAAAATATCTTGGCATTGAAATTACATTTCACGATTTCAACATGTCTAGATTTCCATCATGTCTGTCGTTCCAGCCATCGCTACCCAACTTGTTAAGCAACCTGTTGAGAAACATTACGATTTGTCTTCCTTGCGGTTACTTTTTTCCGGTGCCGCTGCTCTCAGCAAAGAAATCCAAGCTGGATTGGTGGAAAAATTCGGATGCTTCGTCTTCCAAGGTTTCTAAATACTTCTATTTTTAAATTATTTGAAATACCTTTACAAATTCTCTTTTACTGATTTAGGTTACGGAATGACGGAATCTACTCTGCGCACTCACAGCAACTTTATCGGCTCCTCTCGCGATGGAAGTATCGGCACCGTTATGCCATTTTGCGAATCGATAGTGGTGGATCCTGATACTAATAAGGCTTTAGGGCCCAACGAAGAGGGTGAAATCTGTGTCAGAGGACCCTTGATCATGAAGGGTTACATCGGTGATGAATCGGCCACCAAACACACAATCGATTCTCAAGGCTGGCTGCACACTGGCGATATTGGCTATTACGATGAAGATGGCTTCTTCTTTATCACCGACCGTATGAAGGAACTCATCAAGTACAAGGGATTGCAGGTGTCTCCAACTGAGCTGGAACAGATCCTGTTGACTCATCCAGACATTATTGAAGCGGCCGTTGCACCCGTTCCAGATGAGGCGGCAGGCGAACTACCCCGCGCCTATGTCGTCAAGAGTCCTGGATCTACATTGACAGAGGATGACGTCGCTAAATTCGTCGCTGGTTCGTACCAGTTCGTATACTATCTTTTCAATCAACATACTGACATTTTGTTTAAATATTTGGTTTAGATAAGGTTAGTGCGCACAAGCGGCTGCGCGGCGGAGTAGTTTTTATCAAAGCCGTACCCAAAACAGCCACCGGCAAAATCCTACGTCGTGAATTGAAGAAGATCAAGAGTAAACTCTAACATTCGGTCAACGTCTATTGCAGCAAGTGGCCTTAAAAATCTATGGACTATTGGTGGATGAGCCCTAGTCTGTTAAGTTACAGGAAAAAGTCGAAATATTATTTTAACATACCAATGTTATGAGGTGGTGATGATATTCAAACATACACTTATTCTTGTGGAAGTTTAACCTTCATTTATTTGCTTAAACTATTCAATATCAATAAGAGAAAATAAAACTTCTAAATAGTAAAGACATGACCTGATAAAACGCGTACCATTAAGTTATCATTAGATAACCAACGATCGCAAACACCGAGATTTTTAGTTTAAAGTCTGTAATGTGTTGTGTGTTGTTACAATTTGGATGAGAGAGCCCTGAGTTCTCGGCGCAAAATCTTTCCACTCAAAAGTTTGGGGATGGCGTCGATAAAGATGACGCCTCCTCGGAGTCTTTTGAACGGAGCAACTTGTTCTGCGTTCATCAATCGAAAAGTAAGTTCTTAAAATCTTTCATTATATTCATTAATTAAGCTTACCTTCTACGAAACGAATAATGTCCGATTCGGATACGGTTGAACCGGGTCGTTTGACGACGTAGGCTCTCGGTAGCTCACCGGCGAACTCATCTGGAATGCCGATGACAGCGGCGTCCGCCACCTCTTCATGTGTTAGCAACAAATGTTCCAGTTCCGAGGGGGCGATTTGCATGCCTTTGTATTTGATGAGTTCTTTGAGCCGATCCACGACATAGAAGAAACCTTCTTCATCGTAGTAACCAATGTCGCCAGTGTGAAGCCAATTGTTGGAGTCGATCATGGCGGCGGTGGCACCCGGATTACCGCGGTAGCCCTTCATCACCATGAAACCTCGAACGCAAATTTCACCCACTTCCTTGACGCCCAAATCCACTCCGGTATTTGGATCAGCAATCTAAAATATTGAAAAGCGTTAGTTTGTTTTTAACGTTATAGCTAGAACAATTAAAAATGGATAAGACTTACCTTCCCTTCGAAAAAAGGCATGATCTGGCCGACACTTCCATACTTTCGCTGTCCGAAGGGCGTGAAGTGGGAAGCAAGAGTACATTCGGTCATACCATAGCCTTGCAAGACTTCCCATTTGTACTTGCTAATGATCGTGTTGATTATGTCAAGGCTTAAAGGTGCCGCTGAGCTAACGATTGCTCTCACGGAAGAAAGATCAAATTTGTCAGCGGAGGGGTGCTTGGACAAGAGAAGAGCTACGGGAGGCACTAAAGGTATCATGGTTACCTGCAAACAAATTTGTTTTTTCTATTACACGAAAGTACCTAGAACATTATTTTGAAACCTTGTAATCTTGAATGGCATGTAGCATGTCGAGGAAGCTGAATTTGCGAAGAATGATGGCTTTGGCTCCAACCGCAAGAGTGGTGAGGACCATGAGGCAACCGTATTGATGAAACATTGGCAACAAACCCAGATTGATATCTTTCTGGGTGTACGGACACCACGCCCTGAAATGTAAATTGAATACTTGAGGGAATATTTTTTCATGTTATTTGCTTTATTCCCAGGCTTACTTGAAGTTACACAATGCAGTCACGAGGTTGTGATGGGTGAGCATGACTCCCTTAGGCAAGCCCGTCGTCCCGCTGGAAAATGGCATAGTGGCAAGGTCTTCAAAGACATTAACGGAGACTGATTGGAACGCCCTGGACTCACCAGACTTGAGAATTGAATGCCACTGCGAACGTTCTTTATTTGAACTATCGACGAGGAGAGTTTTGTAATCTGTTTTGTCAAGTTGGGAAAGTAATGGAACGAATTCCGGTGTGCAAATCCACAAACCAGCATTGTTTATGCTAGAAACATGCTTGAGCTCTCCTATAGTTGAAGATAAAAAGTTCTCTGTTATTCAGTCTAACTAGAATAATAGAACAATTTAAATACATACGGGGAGTATAGACAGGGTTAATCAGTGAAATGAATGCCCCAACTTGGCTTACAGCTAGCAGTGTAACTACAAATTCAATTGAATTAGGTAGTGCCATGGCAACACACTGACCACGCTTGACAAGTCCTGAAGCTTGAAGACCCGCAGCCAGACAATTAACATCATGGATTAAATCTCCATAAGTGAACTCCTCCTTAGTGCTGACACTAACCTAAATTTTTCGTAGATTAAAATTACTTGGCCTATGAATATCAAACCTTGTTTACTGCATACTATGGCAACACAATTTTTCCATTTGCTCATCTCATGTAAGAGATATTGGCTTAGGGAGACTTCAGGAATATGGTCATCATATTGTATACTGCACTTCACTATTTTGCTAACGAGTGCTGTTAAGAAAACAAGAAAAAATTTTTAATTACACAATACTTGATTGAAATACCCTCAATGTAGGCTACCCTTTTCCGTCATGGTTCTTAAGTTGATGCAAGAAGAATATGATATGAACGCCTCGCCCGTTATGTATCACAGTTCATTTTTGGTGGGATACAAACAAAGGCTGGTGGGAGGGTTACTACGTTTTACGCTCTACGGTCACAAGAAGGGTGAACCAAACTTGGTATTCGGGAATCAGTTCAAGGACGCAATAGCACGTCAGAGATATATAAATAGGAAATTTTTTTTAAAAGCTCTCGGTAGCTGCGGGCGTTTAAAAGTCGTTTGTTTACTTTCCATCATCAACAAGTTGAACGACATCTAGTAACAGATATTGAAACTAAAATTTGAAAGTTCTTCTCGAGCCACCTAGTGCCAGACTGCCAGTGCGAGTGCGAATTCAAAGCGAAACTAAAAACTAGCTTCGTGAAAGCATTTAAATAAATAATCGTGCACCATAGGGTCCAAGATTAAGTAATAGGGAGTACTAGCACTAGTAATTACCAGTAAGTTGTCGCCATCATCATCCTTTGTAGGCAATGGAAAAGATAGTGTAGTCTAGTCTCTAGTGTATCTAGGCATTTTTATTTAAACAAATTTTTAGTTTAAGGAATTTAAAAAAATTTAATTCAGTTACGTGAGGAGATAAAAAAAATAACTACACCATTTCATTATATAGTTTATGACTGATTAAAGCAATTCTATAAGAGAAAGGGTGGGTGAGTCGGATAGGGCGTCTGTTGGTAATCCGCAGACTCGTGTTCGATTCCCACACCCGAGTACCTTAACCAGGTAAGTAAATAATTGCATGTGGCAAGTGTGCTGCAATGAAAGGACGGAATCCCGCTAACGACAAAAAGGTTCTAGATTTCTGAAATGATGAGTCGCGGAATAACTCTATGACTTTGATTGGACTTCTAGGCTTCTGGTCTAATGCGTTGAAATGGCACAGTCTGGTGTCCCTTTCCAGTGCACAATTTTTTTACATCTGAAACTTTTCTAAACATTTAGTGCAGGAAAATTATAGGTTTTCTAAAGTCTAGGTAGCATTCACTTAACTTCACAATTAAAAAATTAAAAAAAAAAACCAACACACTAAAATGACTAAATCCATCTGGTGGCAAACATTCTGAGGGCCAATTGTGTAGTCCATGGTGTAGTCAAACAAAACGCGAAATGCCGATGCATTTACCTGTATTTTCAAGTGACCTGCACGCACATACACATATTATACAAAAAACCTATACACTCGCTCACCGTGATTATAACAGTTCGACAGAGAGAAATAGACAAGAAATTCTTGGGGATGAATGAAGAAGAAAAAATTTCCAAACTGACGCCAAAGCGGGAAAGAATTGTACACGTTCACAGATAGAGCTCAGAGCGGATGACAGAATAACTGAATGTAAAAATCTCAAGTAAAATGAATAATAATAATATCTGAAATCTGACATCTGGATTCGCTTCCCTCACCCCGAACGACGGTAATAACAGGGCGTAGTTGAAATGAAATTTTCTATTTACATAGGAGGATGATTGTAATCACAAATTAAATGATCTAGGTATATCAAACTCGGTCCTGAGAAGAGCGTCTACCAGACGGAGCATTTCGTTTTGGGGTTGAGACGCGAACCCACCGGGCAGTTGAAAATTCGCCCGTAATCCGGCAAGTTCATCATGAAACCGTTGACTCTATTTCATTATAAATTATGTGTGTTAATAACACATCAAATATCCGTCAACTCAAGTCTATTACCTATCGTGTGGCGGAGCGTGTTCGTCCATACCGAGAATCAGAGCGTACGCTTGCGGAGTAATCAGGGCACAGTAGGCCTACAATATTAAAATTGCAATATTTTGTAGAATAATTCGTTTAAAAAAATCTATTCATTTCTATACGTTACCTGAGCGGCGTTGATCAGCATGATTTGCTCGTGAGTATAATTCAAGCCGGGTAGATTAGCTGCGGGTGACTCGCGGTCCATTCTAGCCCGTGTTGCAACAATGGCTTTAATGGCTCCCAAATCTGCGACATTCTCGTTTAAAGTCAACTCTCCATCCACCTGATATTTTGGATTAAAATTTAAAAAAAAACTCGATTGAAACTCAGGAAATCAATGAATGTACCAGCACTCACCTTGAGAACGACGCTTTTCCCGTTGATTAAATACTCGGTCCGGAAGGCGCTGGAGAACTGATTGCTCATGCAATTCATTTTCTGTTGGAATTTCAGTTGTGAAGGTGGACTGAGAAGATTGCGTCGGACGCCGTCTTCGTCAAACTCGACGCCGGAATTATCGAAACCGTGCATGATTTCGTGAGCGACGATGAACCCAAGAGTGCCTAGACCGAGATAGCTGGGCGTCTTCAACGAAAAGAGCGGGTCGTGTAACAGTCCAAGTGGCAGCACTGTTTAATTAAAACAATTAAATTAATCCAAAAGTATTTTTAATGATGCTGGAAATTATAATAATGCGCTGGAACTCACCCATGCTGTTGAAATATTGCAGGTAAAAAGCGTTGGTAACCATCGATGGAACGACACATATCGATGATCCAAGTTTGTATAAGAGAACCACAGGTTTTCATGATGATGTAGGAAATTTCCTACAAGGTCCAACACATTGCTTCTTCCAATTTATTATATCAATCCTCAACTTCCTAGAGATGTCTTCCAAATCAACCCATTGCGAAATTTAGTTTGAAGATTTAACTTTCTTGTCGTCAGAAATTGTACAGGTAAGTTTTGAAGAATTAATTTCCAACGCCAGCTGTTTTGAGGAGTCCAAAAGCTTGTTCAGTTGTTTGCCGTAACAAGCTACTTCAGATATTTCTTTCAGCTTTTTTATGTCCTGTTCCATTTCAATTATTAGAAAAAACTTTCTTGTTGTGTGTCTAAAATATACAGTCAATACCTGAACAGATACTGGAATTGAGATGACTCCAAGATTTTCAATTTTCAGAGGATTCAAAGTTATTGCATCCGTAAGCAACAGTTTTTACCACATGCAAAGTCAACTTCCACCTCTTTGTTCTCAAGTCTCACAGCTTTAAATAGGTGATCCTTCACAGCAGGCACGCTACTTTGGCAGGCACGAAAAAACCCTTTTCCTAAGATGGTGTGTTCCTCATGCATATTTTTGTGATATTGGCTGGAGCAGCATATATGAAATCTTACATCATCAAAATTATGTGCCACCCTTTACAAATTTTGGTGTTCTGCTTGTTACCTCCATCACATAAAACTTTTCAAACATTGAGACTAGGCACTTGAAAAAGTCAAAAAGGATAAATTTATGTTACTATTAAAGTATCATTTTGTGACACAATTTATGCAGATAATAATGATTACTTCAGTGTGAGAAGAATTACATGTGTAGGACTTAGGAGTGTAGTTAAACTTCTAATAAATATGTAAAGTCACTTTCGAGCAGCCATATGTTGTCAATTTTCGACAGGTGAGGTTGGGCCATCTATCTACTATTTCTGTAAAGACTATGAGTTTTAGCTACGCGCCACCTATTAATACTGAATAGCAGCTATTCAGTTTACCAGCAGTGCACAGTAGAGTACACCAGGAGCAATTATAGTTTGAATTCAAAAGTCAAATCAAAGTGAACATTATATTCTCTAATCATTTTAGTTTGTTTTATCACATTTTTATCAGTTTTATTATCACAAATTTAAAATGAAGCCACAGTGTCAAGATCTAAGGGTGAAGTTGAACCTAATGAGACAACTTAAGTGTCAAAAACTGAAGAGTCAAGTGTTCATTGTCTCTCTCCCAAGTACTTCAGTGGAACAAATTAAACTGAATCAACTATATGGGTAATATAACATGATCTGCTGTAACACATTGCACTTTTTTCAACATTAAGTCATTTAATTTTATTCAACAGGGTACCCATACAATGCAGAGACTTTA
Source organism: Daphnia pulex (assembly GCF_021134715.1). Classification (NCBI taxonomy): domain Eukaryota; kingdom Metazoa; phylum Arthropoda; class Branchiopoda; order Diplostraca; family Daphniidae; genus Daphnia; species Daphnia pulex. The sequence goes on along the minus strand of NC_060021.1, from coordinate 1,358,956 downwards.
GCAATAGTAAGGCAACAAGAGAAAAACCTCCGTTTCATGGGTACAAAAGTGTTATTCTATATTGTATATTTTGAATGATTTTTACACTCACATTTTAATGTTTTTTTTTAAGGAAGAAGCAAAACGTGAGATACAGTCACAAAAAAGATCTGTTGAAAAAATACCGGCAAACAATGCAGGCTTCCAGATGCAGTGACTTGAAAGTGAGACCTAACCACTCAAGAAACGACGGTTTCATCTTGGAACACGACAATTCCTGGCCGATCTTCGTAGAGGAAGAGGGAGTCATGTCCCTCAGGGAGCTCTGCGTTTTAGCTGCTCAAAGAAACTTTCGACAACTGCAAGCAGAGATTAAGGAACTACCCTTCGAACTCCAATGGGATATCTACCAAAATTTTTAGTAATTTAGTCTACCAGAATCTTAAAATTCAGGTAGCCTGTTTTATATCTCTCCAAATCTTTATCAGTAAATCTAATAAAACTGTTTCATTTTTTAACAGGAATGGTCTCTAGTCTCTATTGGAAAATAATCTCTTCATCAAAATTTGACCACAAGCATCGATACACCAACTGCAACTTATAATATCTACTGACCTCTGCCTTTCTGACTAGTCAATTAAAAAAATTTTTATCCAAGTATGAAAGTTTACGGATTTAGTATATCGATTCCTTCCTCCTTAAAGTTACTCTTTATCGTTGGATGTAAATTTGTTTTCCTATTTGTTGGTTTATTGAAATTTTTTAAAACTTTTAATGTGTTGGCTTTGGAATAGTTAGGGCTTACTTTTGCTGTCATTTAATATAAAGCACCAAATTTAAACTGTTTCGGATTCGTATTTATTTACCAAAGACGTAACGAAATTCAGGTTCGATTTGGCATTAAGTCGAAAATAATCAAAATCTTTTATAGCTAGTTATCATTAATGTAATGATGCCAATAGGTTGTTGGAAATGTATTGAAATACACTATTTGCATTTAAATGATACACAGAATACATTCTTATTCTGGAACAGTTGCTCAACTGCATTTAAAGTTTCTTAATAACAGCTAGCAGTCCAGTTCGAATCACTCGGATCTTTGCTATCAATAAAACCGTCATATCCCATTCGGAAGGTGAGGAAAATGAGTCCCGTCGACAACTTTGAGGAGATTGGAACATATAGGTGAAAACTGGGCTGCATATCATTCTCACTGCTATGCATTTCCTTTAACAGTGAATACAAAACACAGTGCCAGGAAGTTTACATGGCTGACACCTATAATTTGCACAATGCAGTCACGAGGTTGTGATGGGTGAGCATGACTCTCTTAGGCAAACCCTTCGTCTCGCTGGAAATGGCATAGTGGCAAGGTCTTCAAAGACATTAACGGAGACTGATGGGAACGTCCTGGACTCACCAGACTTGAGAACTGAATGCCACTGCGAACGCACTTTATTTGAACTATCGACGAGGGGAGTTTTGTACTCTGTTTTGTCAAGTTGGGAAAGTAATGAAATGAATTCCAGTGTGCAAATCCACAAACCAGCATTGTTTATGCTAGAAACATGCTTGAGCTCTCCTATAGTTGAATATAAGAAGTTCTCTGTTTTTTAGTCTAACTAGAATAGTAGAAAAATTTTAATACATACGGGGAGTATAGACAGGGTTAATCAGTGAAATGAATGCCCCAACTCGGTTTACAGCTAGCAGTGTAACTACAAATTCAATAGAATTAGGTTGTGCCATGGCAACACAATGACCACGCTTGACAAGTCCTGAAGTTTGGAGACCCGCAGCCAGACAATTAACATCATGGATTAAATCTCCATAAGTGAACTCCAGGGAGACTTCAGGTCTTCTTCATACTGCACTTCACCCTTTTGCTAACGAGTGCTGTTAAGAAAACCAGGAAAATTTGTTAATTACAATACTTGATTGAAATATCCTCAATGTACGTTACCCTTTTCCGTCATGATTCTTAAGTTGATGCAAGAAGAATCTGATATGAACGCCTCGTCCGTTATGTATCACAGTTCATTTTTGGTGGGATACAAACAAAGGCTGGAGGGAGGGTTACTACGTTTTTACGCTCTACGGTCACAAGAAGGGTGAACCAAACTTGGTATTCGGGAATCAGTTCAAGGACGCAATAGCACGTCAGAGATATATAAATAGGAAATGTTTTTTTAAAAAGCTCTCGGTAGCTGCGGGCGTTTAAAAGTCGTTTGTTTACTTTCCATCATCAACAAGTTGAACGACATCTAGTAACAGATATTGAAACTAAAATTTGAAAGTTCTTCTCGAGCCACCTAGTGCCAGACTGCAAGTGCGAGTGCGAAAATTCAAAGCGAAACTAAAAACTAGCTTCGTGAAAGCATTTAAATAAATAATCGTGCACCATAGGGTCCAAGATTAAGTAATAGGGAGTACTAGCACTAGTAATTACCAGTAAGTTGTCGCCATCATCATCCTTTGTAGGCAATGGAAAAGATAGTGTAGTCTAGTCTCTAGTGTATCTAGGCATTTTTATTTAAACAAATTTTTAGTTTAAGGAATTTAAAAAAATTTAATTCAGTTACGTGAGGAGATAAAAAAAATAACTACACCATTTCATTATATAGTTTATGACTGATTAAAGCAATTCTATAAGAGAAAGGGTGGGTGAGTCGGATAGGGCGTCTGTTGGTAATCCGCAGACTCGTGTTCGATTCCCACACCCGAGTACCTCAACCAGGTAAGTAAATAATTGCATTTGGCAGGTGTGCTGTAATGAAAGGACGGAATCCCGCTAACGACAAAAAGGTTCTAGATTTCTGAAATGATGAGTCGCGGAATAACTCTATGAGTTTGATTGGACTTCTAGGCTTCTGGTCTAATGCGTTGAAATGGCACAGTCTGGTGTCCCTTTCCAGTGCACAAAATTTTTTACATCTGAAACTTTTCTAAACATTTGTTACTTTAGTGCAGACAAATTATGGTTTTCTAAAGTCTAGGTAGCATTCACTTAACTTCACAATTAAAAAATTAAAAAAAAAAACCAACACACTAAAATGACTAAATCCATCTGGTGGCAAACATTCTGAGGGCCAATTGTGTAGTCCATGGTGTAGTCAAACAAAACGCGAAATGCCGATGCATTTACCTGTATTTTCAAGTGACCTGCACGCACATACACATATTATACAAAAAACCTATACACTCGCTCACCGTGATTATAACAGTTCGACAGAGAGAAATAGACAAGAAATTCTTGGGGATGAATGAAGAAGAAAAAATTTCCAAACTGACGCCAAAGCGGGAAAGAATTGTACACGTTCACAGATAGAGCTCAGAGCGGATGACAGAATAACTGAATGTAAAAATCTCAAGTAAAATGAATAATAATAATATCTGAAATCTGACATCTGGATTCGCTTCCCTCACCCCGAACGACGGTAATAACAGGGCGTAGTTGAAATGAAATTTTCTATTTACATAGGAGGATGATTGTAATCACAAATTAAATGATCTAGGTATATCAAACTCGGTCCTGAGAAGAGCGTCTACCAGACGGAGCATTTCGTTTTGGGGTTGAGACGCGAACCCACCGGGCAGTTGAAAATTCGCCCGTAATCCGGCAAGTTCATCATGAAACCGTTGACTCTATTTCATTATAAATTATGTGTGTTAATAACACATCAAATATCCGTCAACTCAAGTCTATTACCTATCGTGTGGCGGAGCGTGTTCGTCCATACCGAGAATCAGAGCGTACGCTTGCGGAGTAATCAGGGCACAGTAGGCCTACAATATTAAAATTGCAATATTTTGTAGAATAATTCGTTTAAAAAAATCTATTCATTTCTATACGTTACCTGAGCGGCGTTGATCAGCATGATTTGCTCGTGAGTATAATTCAAGCCGGGTAGATTAGCTGCGGGTGACTCGCGGTCCATTCTAGCCCGTGTTGCAACAATGGCTTTAATGGCTCCCAAATCTGCGACATTCTCGTTTAAAGTCAACTCTCCATCCACCTGATATTTTGGATTAAAATTTAAAAAAAAACTCGATTGAAACTCAGGAAATCAATGAATGTACCAGCACTCACCTTGAGAACGACGCTTTTCCCGTTGATTAAATACTCGGTCCGGAAGGCGCTGGAGAACTGATTGCTCATGCAATTCATTTTCTGTTGGAATTTCAGTTGTGAAGGTGGACTGAGAAGATTGCGTCGGACGCCGTCTTCGTCAAACTCGACGCCGGAATTATCGAAACCGTGCATGATTTCGTGAGCGACGATGAACCCAAGAGTGCCTAGACCGAGATAGCTGGGCGTCTTCAACGAAAAGAGCGGGTCGTGTAACAGTCCAAGTGGCAGCACTGTTTAATTAAAACAATTAAATTAATCCAAAAGAATTTTTAATGATGCCGGAAATTATAATAATGCGCTGGAACTCACCCATGCTGTTGAAATGTTGCAGGTAAAAAGCGTTGGCAATCATCGGATAAGCCAGCATTTGCCAACTATTTAAAAATATAAAGAAATTCAAAAAATTGTTAAGATGACCTTTAGCGTTTGATTGTTTTTATAATTACGTGACGGTCGTTTCGTCAACCGGTTTGAAATAAATGTCGAAAAAGTCACGCCGGAAGAGTCGGTACATTTGCCAGGTGCCCGCCACGAAATCCAGTCCATCAATATTGACCTTTAAGAGTTACTAATTAGCGCTGTATAGGTATAAATATAGATCTAGACTAGTAACATTGCAATAATGGATATATGATGCAATACCTGCGCCGCCATACTTTCGAGAAATGTTTGATTAAAGAAAATGGATGGGGCCACGACATTGGGTCGCAAATTACTAGCTTTGCTTAGGGCTTTCTGTTTGGTGATTGAGTCTGGCCAGCTGGATTGTTGAATCATCTCGACGACCGATTCTTTCAGAGCCACAAACATTTCTTCCGCCTTTAAAAATAAAAGAATTAACACAACAGTTAAAATCGGTCTCCAAATATACTGGAGTTGAATATTAAATTCATACTTTAACTCGGTAATTTTCCAGTTGGGCAGGTGTGAAATGATTGAGGTAGATACCACTGAGGACCTCGCCGAATCCCCCTTTGGCCGCCTGGATGCAAAACGACCATTTGTCCATCCCGGGCGGCGATTTGAAAAGTTCCAGCGCCAGATCGCGTACCACAAGCATCAGCAAACTATTGTGAATGATCCTAGGTTCCGTCGAGTTGACAATATCCTGGATTTGATGAAGGATTTCCGGGTAATGGACGACGACTGTCGTGTCCGAAGGGATGCTCTTCCCAAGCGATTCCCGGAACAAAACGGGCCAGTTGATCTAAATTGCAGCAAACAGAAATGTGAATCATTATTGTCACGGACCAAATAATTTCTCATCACGGAATGGCTCAGCCATTTCATTACGAATGCAAATTGCTGCTGAAGGAGATCGACGGTGAAGTAATTGAGGATCTTGGAGCTTTGCTGTTTAAGCTTTCGATCGCGATCGCTGGGCAGGAGCTGGTCGATGGAAGAGATGACTCGTCGGATGGCCGCCTCCTCCTTCCTGTAGTCACTCTGAACTGGGAAAGAGCTGAAAGCGCCAAGATCTTGCATAAGCCGGAAGGCTGCCGAAGCCCTGGCGTCTCTTGAGAATTGCTAATTACAACCGGAAAGCGAATTCAAATTATATACATCACAAAATGAAATGTCAATTCAACATACTTGAATAGATTGCAGGAAATTGGCATCAGGTAGAAAGGAATCGATATCTTGCGTCGGATCGGCATTATTCAAGGCTTCCAGCATGGCCGGATCAGGGAATTCGTCGTGAATATCCGGCAATCCTTCGCCAATATTGACGAATTGCCTTTTAGTTCGACTGATGCGCTTGTCGATGTTGCGTTTGGAGCGGAGGGCGTCCAGCTCGTGGAGAAGATCGCGAGGAAGGGGCGAGTGAAATTGCGGAACAATTCCGCTCTGTCTGGGCAAAGAAACGCTCAGAACGTAGCGTGAAGTGTTGCGATCGTCGACCTGAACGACGAGGTCGAAAAGCGGAGCTCCGTTCACTTTCAGGATCTGGGCTATGAGATTCGTCAGGTCCCATTGGGCTGGGTCCCATTCGGCAGGTGCGGTAATGAGTCCAAGTTCGTCGACAACTTTTTTGACTGCATTTTCAAAAAGGTTCCAAGGTAAAAAACAAAGAATAAGACTGGGAATTCTAGACACAAACGGCATAGTAACTGGAGACAAAAGTGCGTGTCACAATTCACCGGAAGCGTGACGAACTTGCTCCTGGCGCTCGGCCATGCACGACGCGAAATAGTTGCGGACTTTGTCGTTGGCTTTGATTTCATCCGGTTTCGACGGACTTTCTAGCATCACTGTGTAATATAAAGGAATTGGTTGTGTTTAGTTGTTCAATTGAATAATTCAATTGATGTTATTTACATTTTAATTGGTGGTCGACCGAGGATTGGAGGTTCTCCAGAACCAAGACAACATCTTTGCCACCAGCTGTTCGGGCTTGCCTTTCGATCCATCCGCTGCAAGCGAATTTGGCCATATCGTCACAAGGATCGGCCGTTGGATCCAGGGCGGTAAGAATCCGGGCTGACGCTTCAACGCATTCCATCGTCACGCACATATCCGGCTCCTATTATACCCAAACGAAATTCAAATTTCAATTTTCCAAATAGGGACGAATAAAATCAAATAGTTTAGAAATGTATACCCGTGTCAGATTGCCCAATCCAGCGGGCAATGGAACGTCGTCTGTGACAATGAACGATTTGTTGCCAGCCGTTAAGAGTCGATCCTCCAATCTCAGATAGATTTCAACCAAAACAATCATGGCCACAAAGAAACCTAGAAATATTGGACACATTTCAATTAGGTTCAAAGTATCAGATGTCGACGATAAACTTACCAATGAAAATGACTGCAATGGCTGTGAGGAGGAGTTTCTCGGGTAGAGTCCGTTGATTCCAACAGGCCATCCATCCGGAATTGCAATTGCCGTTGACTCTATTTCATTATAAATTATGTGTGTTAATAACACATCAAATATCCGTCAACTCAAGTCTATTACCTATCGTGTGGCGGAGCGTGTTCGTCCATACCGAGAATCAGAGCGTACGCTTGCGGAGTAATCAGGGCACAGTAGGCCTACAATATTAAAATTGCAATATTTTGTAGAATAATTCGATTTAAAAAATCTATTCATTTCTATACGTTACCTGAGCGGCGTTGATCAGCATGATTTGCTCGTGAGTATAATTCAAGCCGGGTAGATTAGCTGCGGGTGACTCGCGGTCCATTCTAGCCCGTGTTGCAACAATGGCTTTAATGGCTCCCAAATCTGCGACATTCTCGTTTAAAGTCAACTCTCCATCCACCTGATATTTTGGATTAAAATTTAAAAAAAAACTCGATTGAAACTCAGGAAATCAATGAATGTACCAGCACTCACCTTGAGAACGACGCTTTTCCCGTTGATTAAATACTCGGTCCGGAAGGCGCTGGAGAACTGATTGCTCATGCAATTCATTTTCTGTTGGAATTTCAGTTGTGAAGGTGGACTGAGAAGATTGCGTCGGACGCCGTCTTCGTCAAACTCGACGCCGGAATTATCGAAACCGTGCATGATTTCGTGAGCGACGATGAACCCAAGAGTGCCTAGACCGAGATAGCTGGGCGTCTTCAACGAAAAGAGCGGGTCGTGTAACAGTCCAAGTGGCAGCACTGTTTAATTAAAACAATTAAATTAATCCAAAAGTATTTTTAATGATGCTGGAAATTATAATAATGCGCTGGAACTCACCCATGCTGTTGAAATATTGCAGGTAAAAAGCGTTGGTAACCATCGATGGAACGACACATATCGATGATCCAAGTTTGTATAAGAGAACCACAGGTTTTCATGATGATGTAGGAAATTTCCTACAAGGTCCAACACATTGCTTCTTCCAATTTATTTCAATACTCAACTTCCTAGAGATGTCTTCCAAATCAACCCATTGCGAAATTTAGTTTGAAGATTTAACTTTCTTGTCGTCAGAAATTGTACAGGTAAGTTTTGAAGAATTAATTTCCAACGCCAGCTGTTTTGAGGAGTCCAAAAGCTTGTTCAGTTGTTTGCCGTAACAAGCTACTTCAGATATTTCTTTCAGCTTTTTTATGTCCTGTTCCATTTCAATTATTAGAAAAAACTTTCTTGTTGTGTGTCTAAAATATACAGTCAATACCTGAACAGATACTGGAATTGAGATGACTCCAAGATTTTCAATTTTCAGAGGATTCAAAGTTATTGCATCCGTAAGCAACAGTTTTTACCACATGCAAAGTCAACTTCCACCTCTTTGTTCTCAAGTCTCACAGCTTTAAATAGGTGATCCTTCACAGCAGGCACGCTACTTTGGCAGGCACGAAAAAACCCTTTTTCTAAGATGGTGTGTTCCTCATGCATATTTTTGTGATATTGGCTGGAGCAGCATATATGAAATCTTACATCATCAAAATTATGTGCCACCCTTTACAAATTTTGGTGTTCTGCTTGTTACCTCCATCACATAAAACTTTTCAAACATTGAGACTAGGCACTTGAAAAAGTCAAAAAGGATAAATTTATGTTACTATTAAAGTATCATTTTGTGACACAATTTATGCAGATAATAATGATTACTTCAGTGTGAGAAGAATTACATGTGTAGGAGTGTAGTTAAACTTCTAATAAATATGTAAAGTCACTTTCGAGCAGCCATATGTTGTCAATTTTCGACAGGTGAGGTTGGGCCATCTATCTACTATTTCTGTAAAGACTATGAGTTTTAGCTACGCGCCACCTATTAATACTGAATAGCAGCTATTCAGTTTACCAGCAGTGCACAGTAGAGTACACCAGGAGCAATTATAGTTTGAATTCAAAAGTCAAATCAAAGTGAACATTATATTCTCTAATCATTTTAGTTTGTTTTATCACATTTTTATCAGTTTTATTATCACAAATTTAAAATGAAGCCACAGTGTCAAGATCTAAGGGTGAAGTTGAACCTAATGAGACAACTTAAGTGTCAAAAACTGAAGAGTCAAGTGTTCATTGTCTCTCTCCCAAGTACTTCAGTGGAACAAATTAAACTGAATCAACTATATGGGTAATATAACATGATCTGCTGTAACACATTGCACTTTTTTCAACATTAAGTCATTTAATTTTATTCAACAGGGTACCCATACAATGCAGAGACTTTAGCAATAGTAAGGCAACAAGAGAAAAACCTCCGTTTCATGGGTACAAAAGTGTTATTCTATATTGTATATTTTGAATGATTTTTACACTCACATTTTAATGTTTTTTTTTAAGGAAGAAGCAAAAAGTGAGATACAGTCACAAAAAAGATCTGTTGAAAAAATACCGGCAAACAATGCAGGCTTCCAGATGCAGTGACTTGAAAGTGAGACCTAATCACTCAAGAAAAGACGGTTTCATCTTGGAACACGACAATTCCTGGCCGATCTTCGTAGAGGAAGAGGGAGTCATGTCCCTCAGGGAGCTCTGCGTTTTAGCTGCTCAAAGAAACTTTCGACAACTGCAAGCAGAGATTAAGGAACTACCCTTCGAACTCCAATGGGATATCTACCAAAATTTTTAGTAATTTAGTCTACCAGAATCTTAAAATTCAGGTAGCCTGTTTTATATCTCTCCAAATCTTTATCAGTAAATCTAATAAAACTGTTTCATTTTTTAACAGGAATGGTCTCTAGTCTCTATTGGAAAATAATCTCTTCATCAAAATTCGACCACAAGCATCGATACACCAACTGCAACTTAATCTACTGACCTCTGCCCTTCTGACTAGTCAATTAAAAAAATTTTTATCCAAGTATGAAAGTTTACGGATTTAGTATATCGATTCCTTCCTCCTTAAAGTTACTCTTTATCGTTGGATGTAAATTTGTTTTCCTATTTGTTGGTTTATTGAAATTTTTTAAAACTTTTAATGTGTTGGCTTTGGAATAGTTAGGGCTTACTTTTGCTGTCATTTAATATAAAGCACCAAATTTAAACTGTTTCGGATTCGTATTTATTTACCAAAGACGTAACGAAATTCAGGTTCGATTTGGCATTAAGTCGAAAATAATCAAAATCTTTTATAGCTAGTTATCATTAATGTAATGATGCCAATAGGTTGTTGGAAATGTATTGAAATACACTATTTGCATTTAAATGATACACAGAATACATTCTTATTCTGGAACAGTTGCTCAACTGCATTTAAAGTTTCTTAATAACAGCTAGCAGTCCAGTTCGAATCACTCGGATCTTTGCTATCAATAAAACCGTCATATCCCATTCGGAAGGTGAGGAAAATGAGTCCCGTCGACAACTTTGAGGAGATTGGAACATATAGGTGAAAACTGGGCTGCATATCATTCTCACTGCTATGCATTTCCTTTAACAGTGAATACAAAACACAGTGCCAGGAAGTTTACATGGCTGACACCTATAATTTGCACAATGCAGTCACGAGGTTGTGATGGGTGAGCATGACTCTCTTAGGCAAACCCTTCGTCTCGCTGGAAATGGCATAGTGGCAAGGTCTTCAAAGACATTAACGGAGACTGATGGGAACGTCCTGGACTCACCAGACTTGAGAACTGAATGCCACTGCGAACGCACTTTATTTGAACTATCGACGAGGGGAGTTTTGTACTCTGTTTTGTCAAGTTGGGAAAGTAATGAAACGAATTCCAGTGTGCAAATCCACAAACCAGCATTGTTTATGCTAGAAACATGCTTGAGCTCTCCTATAGTTGAATATAAGAAGTTCTCTGTTATTTAGTCTAACTAGAATAGTAGAAAAATTTTAATACATACGGGGAGTATAGACAGGGTTAATCAGTGAAATGAATGCCCCAACTCGGTTTACAGCTAGCAGTGTAACTACAAATTCAATAGAATTAGGTTGTGCCATGGCAACACAATGACCACGCTTGACAAGTCCTGAAGTTTGGAGACCCGCAGCCAGACAATTAACATCATGGATTAAATCTCCATAAGTGAACTCCAGGGAGACTTCAGGTCTTCTTCATACTGCACTTCACCCTTTTGCTAACGAGTGCTGTTAAGAAAACCAGGAAAATTTGTTAATTACAATACTTGATTGAAATATCCTCAATGTACGTTACCCTTTTCCGTCATGATTCTTAAGTTGATGCAAGAAGAATCTGATATGAACGACTCGTCCGTTATGTATCACAGTTCATTTTTGGTGGGATACAAACAAAGGCTGGTGGGAGGGTTACTACGTTTTTACGCTCTACGGTCACAAGAAGGGTGAACCAAACTTGGTATTCGGGAATCAGTTCAAGGACGCAATAGCACGTCAGAGATATATAAATAGGAAACGTTTTTTTAAAGCTCTCGGTAGCTGCGGGCGTTTAAAAGTCGTTTGTTTACTTTCCATCATCAACAAGTTGAACGACATCTAGTAACAGATATTGAAACTAAAATTTGAAAGTTCTTCTCGAGCCACCTAGTGCCAGACTGCCAGTGCGAGTGCGAATTCAAAGCGAAACTAAAAACTAGCTTCGTGAAAGCATTTAAATAAATAATCGTGCACCATAGGGTCCAAGATTAAGTAATAGGGAGTACTAGCACTAGTAATTACCAGTAAGTTGTCGCCATCATCATCCTTTGTAGGCAATGGAAAAGATAGTGTAGTCTAGTCTCTAGTGTATCTAGGCATTTTTATTTAAACAAATTTTTAGTTTAAGGAATTTAAAAAAATTTAATTCAGTTACGTGAGGAGATAAAAAAAATAACTACACCATTTCATTATATAGTTTATGACTGATTAAAGCAATTCTATAAGAGAAAGGGTGGGTGAGTCGGATAGGGCGTCTGTTGGTAATCCGCAGACTCGTGTTCGGTTCCCACACCCGAGTACCTTAACCAGGTAAGTAAATAATTGCATGTGGCAAGTGTGCTGCAATGAAAGGACGGAAACCCGCTAACGACAAAAAGGTTCTAGATTTCTGAAATGATGAGTCGCGGAATAACTCTATGACTTTGATTGGACTTCTAGGCTTCTGGTCTAATGCGTTGAAATGGCACAGTCTGGTGTCCCTTTCCAGTGCACAAAATTTTTTACATCTGAAACTTTTCTAAACATTTGTTACTTTAGTGCAGACAAATTATGGTTTTCTAAAGTCTAGGTAGCATTCACTTAACTTCACAATTAAAAAATTAAAAAAAAAAACAACACACTAAAATGACTAAATCCATCTGGTGGCAAACATTCTGAGGGCCAATTGTGTAGTCCATGGTGTAGTCAAACAAAACGCGAAATGCCGATGCATTTACCTGTATTTTCAAGTGACCTGCACGCACATACATATATTATACAAGAAACCTATACACTCGCTCACCGCGTGATTATAACAGTTCGACAGAGAGAAATAGACAAGAAATTCTTGGGGATGAATGAAGAAAAAAAATATTTTCAAACCGACGCCAAAGCGGGAGAGAATTGTACACGTTCACAGATAGAGCTCAGAGCGGATGACAGAATAACTGAATGTAAAAATCTCAAGTAAAATGAATAATAATAATATCTGAAATCTGACATCTGGATTCGCTTCCCTCACCCCGAACGACGGTAATAACAGGGCGTAGTTGAAATGAAATTTTCTATTTACATAGGAGGATGATTGTAATCACAAATTAAATGATCTAGGTATATCAAACTCGGTCCTGAGAAGAGCGTCTACCAGACGGAGCATTTCGTTTTGGGGTTGAGACGCGAACCCACCGGGCAGTTGAAAATTCGCCCGTAATCCGGCAAGTTCATCATGAAACCGTTGACTCTATTTCATTATAAATTATGTGTGTTAATAACACATCAAATATCCGTCAACTCAAGTCTATTACCTATCGTGTGGCGGAGCGTGTTCGTCCATACCGAGAATCAGAGCGTACGCTTGCGGAGTAATCAGGGCACAGTAGGCCTACAATATTAAAATTGCAATATTTTGTAGAATAATTCGTTTAAAAAAATCTATTCATTTCTATACGTTACCTGAGCGGCGTTGATCAGCATGATTTGCTCGTGAGTATAATTCAAGCCGGGTAGATTAGCTGCGGGTGACTCGCGGTCCATTCTAGCCCGTGTTGCAACAATGGCTTTAATGGCTCCCAAATCTGCGACATTCTCGTTTAAAGTCAACTCTCCATCCACCTGATATTTTGGATTAAAATTTAAAAAAAAACTCGATTGAAACTCAGGAAATCAATGAATGTACCAGCACTCACCTTGAGAACGACGCTTTTCCCGTTGATTAAATACTCGGTCCGGAAGGCGCTGGAGAACTGATTGCTCATGCAATTCATTTTCTGTTGGAATTTCAGTTGTGAAGGTGGACTGAGAAGATTGCGTCGGACGCCGTCTTCGTCAAACTCGACGCCGGAATTATCGAAACCGTGCATGATTTCGTGAGCGACGATGAACCCAAGAGTGCCTAGACCGAGATAGCTGGGCGTCTTCAACGAAAAGAGCGGGTCGTGTAACAGTCCAAGTGGCAGCACTGTTTAATTAAAACAATTAAATTAATCCAAAAGAATTTTTAATGATGCCGGAAATTATAATAATGCGCTGGAACTCACCCATGCTGTTGAAATATTGCAGGTAAAAAGCGTTGGTAACCTTCGATGGAACGACACATATCGATGATCCAAGTTTGTATAAGAGAACCACAGGTTTTCATGATGATGTAGGAAATTTCCTACAAGGTCCAACACATTGCTTCTTCCAATTTATTTCAATACTCAACTTCCTAGAGATGTCTTCCAAATCAACCCATTGCAAAATTTAGTTTGAAGATTTAACTTTCTTGTCGTCAGAAATTGTACAGGTAAGTTTTGAAGAATTAATTTCCAACGCCAGCTGTTTTGAGGAGTCCAAAAGCTTGTTCAGTTGTTTGCCGTAACAAGCTACTTCAGATATTTCTTTCAGCTTTTTTATGTCCTGTTCCATTTCAATTATTAGAAAAAACTTTCTTGTTGTGTGTCTAAAATATACAGTCAATACCTGAACAGATACTGGAATTGAGATGACTCCAAGATTTTCAATTTTCAGAGGATTCAAAGTTATTGCATCCGTAAGCAACAGTTTTTACCACATGCAAAGTCAACTTCCACCTCTTTGTTCTCAAGTCTCACAGCTTTAAATAGGTGATCCTTCACAGCAGGCACGCTACTTTGGCAGGCACGAAAAAACCCTTTTTCTAAGATGGTGTGTTCCTCATGCATATTTTTGTGATATTGGCTGGAGCAGCATATATGAAGTCTTACATCATCAAAATTATGTGCCACCCTTTACAAATTTTGGTGTTCTGCTTGTTACCTCCATCACATAAAACTTTTCAAACATTGAGACTAGGCACTTGAAAAAGTCAAAAAGGATAAATTTATGTTACTATTAAAGTATCATTTTGTGACACAATTTATGCAGATAATAATGATTACTTCAGTGTGAGAAGAATTACATGTGTAGGAGTGTAGTTAAACTTCTAATAAATATGTAAAGTCTAAAGTCACTTTCGAGCAGCCATATGTTGTCAATTTTCGACAGGTGAGGTTGGGCCATCTATCTACTATTTCTGTAAAGACTATGAGTTTTAGCTACGCGCCACCTATTAATACTGAATAGCAGCTATTCAGTTTACCAGCAGTGCACAGTAGAGTACACCAGGAGCAATTATAGTTTGAATTCAAAAGTCAAATCAAAGTGAACATTATATTCTCTAATCATTTTAGTTTGTTTTATCACATTTTTATCAGTTTTATTATCACAAATTTAAAATGAAGCCACAGTGTCAAGATCTAAGGGTGAAGTTGAACCTAATGAGACAACTTAAGTGTCAAAAACTGAAGAGTCAAGTGTTCATTGTCTCTCTCCCAAGTACTTCAGTGGAACAAATTAAACTGAATCAACTATATGGGTAATATAACATGATCTGCTGTAACACATTGCACTTTTTTCAACATTAAGTCATTTAATTTTATTCAACAGGGTACCCATACAATGCAGAGACTTTAGCAATAGTAAGGCAACAAGAGAAAAACCTCCGTTTCATGGGTACAAAAGTGTTATTCTATATTGTATATTTTGAATGATTTTTACACTCACATTTTAATGTTTTTTTTTAAGGAAGAAGCAAAAAGTGAGATACAGTCACAAAAAAGATCTGTTGAAAAAATACCGGCAAACAATGCAGGCTTCCAGATGCAGTGACTTGAAAGTGAGACCTAATCACTCAAGAAAAGACGGTTTCATCTTGGAACACGACAATTCCTGGCCGATCTTCGTAGAGGAAGAGGGAGTCATGTCCCTCAGGGAGCTCTGCGTTTTAGCTGCTCAAAGAAACTTTCGACAACTGCAAGCAGAGATTAAGGAACTACCCTTCGAACTCCAATGGGATATCTACCAAAATTTTTAGTAATTTAGTCTACCAGAATCTTAAAATTCAGGTAGCCTGTTTTATATCTCTCCAAATCTTTATCAGTAAATCTAATAAAACTGTTTCATTTTTTAACAGGAATGGTCTCTAGTCTCTATTGGAAAATAATCTCTTCATCAAAATTCGACCACAAGCATCGATACACCAACTGCAACTTAATCTACTGACCTCTGCCCTTCTGACTAGTCAATTAAAACATTTTTTATCCAAGTATGAAAGTTTACGGATTTAGTATATCGATTCCTTCCTCCTTAAAGTTACTCTTTATCGTTGGATGTAAATTTGTTTTCCTATTTGTTGGTTTATTGAATTTTTTTAAAACTTTGAATGTGTTGGCTTTGGAATAGTTAGGGCTTACTTTTGCTGTCATTTAATATAAAGCACCAAATTTAAACTGTTTCGGATTCGTATTTATTTACCAAAGACGTAACGAAATTCAGGTTCGATTTGGCATTAAGTCGAAAATAATCAAAATCTTTTATAGCTAGTTATCATTAATGTAATGATGCCAATAGGTTGTTGGAAATGTATTGAAATACACTATTTGCATTTAAATGATACACAGAATACATTCTTATTCTGGAACAGTTGCTCAACTGCATTTAAAGTTTCTTAATAACAGCTAGCAGTCCAGTTCGAATCACTCGGATCTTTGCTATCAATAAAACCGTCATATCCCATTCGGAAGGTGAGGAAAATGAGTCCCGTCGACAACTTTGAGGAGATTGGAACATATAGGTGAAAACTGGGCTGCATATCATTCTCACTGCTATGCATTTCCTTTAACAGTGAATACAAAACACAGTGCCAGGAAGTTTACATGGCTGACACCTATAATTTGCACAATGCAGTCACGAGGTTGTGATGGGTGAGCATGACTCTCTTAGGCAAACCCTTCGTCTCGCTGGAAATGGCATAGTGGCAAGGTCTTCAAAGACATTAACGGAGACTGATGGGAACGTCCTGGACTCACCAGACTTGAGAACTGAATGCCACTGCGAACGCACTTTATTTGAACTATCGACGAGGGGAGTTTTGTACTCTGTTTTGTCAAGTTGGGAAAGTAATGAAACGAATTCCAGTGTGCAAATCCACAAACCAGCATTGTTTATGCTAGAAACATGCTTGAGCTCTCCTATAGTTGAATATAAGAAGTTCTCTGTTATTTAGTCTAACTAGAATAGTAGAAAAATTTTAATACATACGGGGAGTATAGACAGGGTTAATCAGTGAAATGAATGCCCCAACTCGGTTTACAGCTAGCAGTGTAACTACAAATTCAATAGAATTAGGTTGTGCCATGGCAACACAATGACCACGCTTGACAAGTCCTGAAGTTTGGAGACCCGCAGCCAGACAATTAACATCATGGATTAAATCTCCGTAAGTGAACTCCAGGGAGACTTCAGGTCTTCTTCATACTGCACTTCACCCTTTTGCTAACGAGTGCTGTTAAGAAAACCAGGAAAATTTGTTAATTACAATACTTGATTGAAATATCCTCAATGTACGTTACCCTTTTCCGTCATGATTCTTAAGTTGATGCAAGAAGAATCTGATATGAACGACTCGTCCGTTATGTATCACAGTTCATTTTTGGTGGGATACAAACAAAGGCTGGTGGGAGGGTTACTACGTTTTTACGCTCTACGGTCACAAGAAGGGTGAACCAAACTTGGTATTCGGGAATCAGTTCAAGGACGCAATAGCACGTCAGAGATATATAAATAGGAAACGTTTTTTTAAAGCTCTCGGTAGCTGCGGGCGTTTAAAAGTCGTTTGTTTACTTTCCATCATCAACAAGTTGAACGACATCTAGTAACAGATATTGAAACTAAAATTTGAAAGTTCTTCTCGAGCCACCTAGTGCCAGACTGCCAGTGCGAGTGCGAATTCAAAGCGAAACTAAAAACTAGCTTCGTGAAAGCATTTAAATAAATAATCGTGCACCATAGGGTCCAAGATTAAGTAATAGGGAGTACTAGCACTAGTAATTACCAGTAAGTTGTCGCCATCATCATCCTTTGTAGGCAATGGAAAAGATAGTGTAGTCTAGTCTCTAGTGTATCTAGGCATTTTTATTTAAACAAATTTTTAGTTTAAGGAATTTAAAAAAATTTAATTCAGTTACGTGAGGAGATAAAAAAAATAACTACACCATTTCATTATATAGTTTATGACTGATTAAAGCAATTCTATAAGAGAAAGGGTGGGTGAGTCGGATAGGGCGTCTGTTGGTAATCCGCAGACTCGTGTTCGGTTCCCACACCCGAGTACCTTAACCAGGTAAGTAAATAATTGCATGTGGCAAGTGTGCTGCAATGAAAGGACGGAAACCCGCTAACGACAAAAAGGTTCTAGATTTCTGAAATGATGAGTCGCGGAATAACTCTATGACTTTGATTGGACTTCTAGGCTTCTGGTCTAATGCGTTGAAATGGCACAGTCTGGTGTCCCTTTCCAGTGCACAAAATTTTTTACATCTGAAACTTTTCTAAACATTTGTTACTTTAGTGCAGACAAATTATGGTTTTCTAAAGTCTAGGTAGCATTCACTTAACTTCACAATTAAAAAATTAAAAAAAAAACCAACACACTAAAATGACTAAATCCATCTGGTGGCAAACATTCTGAGGGCCAATTGTGTAGTCCATGGTGTAGTCAAACAAAACGCGAAATGCCGATGCATTTACCTGTATTTTCAAGTGACCTGCACGCACATACATATATTATACAAGAAACCTATACACTCGCTCACCGCGTGATTATAACAGTTCGACAGAGAGAAATAGACAAGAAATTCTTGGGGATGAATGAAGAAAAAAAATATTTTCAAACCGACGCCAAAGCGGGAGAGAATTGTACACGTTCACAGATAGAGCTCAGAGCGGATGACAGAATAACTGAATGTAAAAATCTCAAGTAAAATGAATAATAATAATATCTGAAATCTGACATCTGGATTCGCTTCCCTCACCCCGAACGACGGTAATAACAGGGCGTAGTTGAAATGAAATTTTCTATTTACATAGGAGGATGATTGTAATCACAAATTAAATGATCTAGGTATATCAAACTCGGTCCTGAGAAGAGCGTCTACCAGACGGAGCATTTCGTTTTGGGGTTGAGACGCGAACCCACCGGGCAGTTGAAAATTCGCCCGTAATCCGGCAAGTTCATCATGAAACCGTTGACTCTATTTCATTATAAATTATGTGTGTTAATAACACATCAAATATCCGTCAACTCAAGTCTATTACCTATCGTGTGGCGGAGCGTGTTCGTCCATACCGAGAATCAGAGCGTACGCTTGCGGAGTAATCAGGGCACAGTAGGCCTACAATATTAAAATTGCAATATTTTGTAGAATAATTCGTTTAAAAAAATCTATTCATTTCTATACGTTACCTGAGCGGCGTTGATCAGCATGATTTGCTCGTGAGTATAATTCAAGCCGGGTAGATTAGCTGCGGGTGACTCGCGGTCCATTCTAGCCCGTGTTGCAACAATGGCTTTAATGGCTCCCAAATCTGCGACATTCTCGTTTAAAGTCAACTCTCCATCCACCTGATATTTTGGATTAAAATTTAAAAAAAAACTCGATTGAAACTCAGGAAATCAATGAATGTACCAGCACTCACCTTGAGAACGACGCTTTTCCCGTTGATTAAATACTCGGTCCGGAAGGCGCTGGAGAACTGATTGCTCATGCAATTCATTTTCTGTTGGAATTTCAGTTGTGAAGGTGGACTGAGAAGATTGCGTCGGACGCCGTCTTCGTCAAACTCGACGCCGGAATTATCGAAACCGTGCATGATTTCGTGAGCGACGATGAACCCAAGAGTGCCTAGACCGAGATAGCTGGGCGTCTTCAACGAAAAGAGCGGGTCGTGTAACAGTCCAAGTGGCAGCACTGTTTAATTAAAACAATTAAATTAATCCAAAAGTATTTTTAATGATGCTGGAAATTATAATAATGCGCTGGAACTCACCCATGCTGTTGAAATATTGCAGGTAAAAAGCGTTGGTAACCATCGATGGAACGACACATATCGATGATCCAAGTTTGTATAAGAGAACCACAGGTTTTCATGATGATGTAGGAAATTTCCTACAAGGTCCAACACATTGCTTCTTCCAATTTATTATATCAATCCTCAACTTCCTAGAGATGTCTTCCAAATCAACCCATTGCGAAATTTAGTTTGAAGATTTAACTTTCTTGTCGTCAGAAATTGTACAGGTAAGTTTTGAAGAATTAATTTCCAACGCCAGCTGTTTTGAGGAGTCCAAAAGCTTGTTCAGTTGTTTGCCGTAACAAGCTACTTCAGATATTTCTTTCAGCTTTTTTATGTCCTGTTCCATTTCAATTATTAGAAAAAACTTTCTTGTTGTGTGTCTAAAATATACAGTCAATACCTGAACAGATACTGGAATTGAGATGACTCCAAGATTTTCAATTTTCAGAGGATTCAAAGTTATTGCATCCGTAAGCAACAGTTTTTACCACATGCAAAGTCAACTTCCACCTCTTTGTTCTCAAGTCTCACAGCTTTAAATAGGTGATCCTTCACAGCAGGCACGCTACTTTGGCAGGCACGAAAAAACCCTTTTTCTAAGATGGTGTGTTCCTCATGCATATTTTTGTGATATTGGCTGGAGCAGCATATATGAAATCTTACATCATCAAAATTATGTGCCACCCTTTACAAATTTTGGTGTTCTGCTTGTTACCTCCATCACATAAAACTTTTCAAACATTGAGACTAGGCACTTGAAAAAGTCAAAAAGGATAAATTTATGTTACTATTAAAGTATCATTTTGTGACACAATTTATGCAGATAATAATGATTACTTCAGTGTGAGAAGAATTACATGTGTAGGACTTAGGAGTGTAGTTAAACTTCTAATAAATATGTAAAGTCACTTTCGAGCAGCCATATGTTGTCAATTTTCGACAGGTGAGGTTGGGCCATCTATCTACTATTTCTGTAAAGACTATGAGTTTTAGCTACGCGCCACCTATTAATACTGAATAGCAGCTATTCAGTTTACCAGCAGTGCACAGTAGAGTACACCAGGAGCAATTATAGTTTGAATTCAAAAGTCAAATCAAAGTGAACATTATATTCTCTAATCATTTTAGTTTGTTTTATCACATTTTTATCAGTTTTATTATCACAAATTTAAAATGAAGCCACAGTGTCAAGATCTAAGGGTGAAGTTGAACCTAATGAGACAACTTAAGTGTCAAAAACTGAAGAGTCAAGTGTTCATTGTCTCTCTCCCAAGTACTTCAGTGGAACAAATTAAACTGAATCAACTATATGGGTAATATAACATGATCTGCTGTAACACATTGCACTTTTTTCAACATTAAGTCATTTAATTTTATTCAACAGGGTACCCATACAATGCAGAGACTTTAGCAATAGTAAGGCAACAAGAGAAAAACCTCCGTTTCATGGGTACAAAAGTGTTATTCTATATTGTATATTTTGAATGATTTTTACACTCACATTTTAATGTTTTTTTTTAAGGAAGAAGCAAAACGTGAGATACAGTCACAAAAAAGATCTGTTGAAAAAATACCGGCAAACAATGCAGGCTTCCAGATGCAGTGACTTGAAAGTGAGACCTAACCACTCAAGAAACGACGGTTTCATCTTGGAACACGACAATTCCTGGCCGATCTTCGTAGAGGAAGAGGGAGTCATGTCCCTCAGGGAGCTCTGCGTTTTAGCTGCTCAAAGAAACTTTCGACAACTGCAAGCAGAGATTAAGGAACTACCCTTCGAACTCCAATGGGATATCTACCAAAATTTTTAGTAATTTAGTCTACCAGAATCTTAAAATTCAGGTAGCCTGTTTTATATCTCTCCAAATCTTTATCAGTAAATCTAATAAAACTGTTTCATTTTTTAACAGGAATGGTCTCTAGTCTCTATTGGAAAATAATCTCTTCATCAAAATTTGACCACAAGCATCGATACACCAACTGCAACTTATAATATCTACTGACCTCTGCCTTTCTGACTAGTCAATTAAAAAAATTTTTATCCAAGTATGAAAGTTTACGGATTTAGTATATCGATTCCTTCCTCCTTAAAGTTACTCTTTATCGTTGGATGTAAATTTGTTTTCCTATTTGTTGGTTTATTGAAATTTTTTAAAACTTTTAATGTGTTGGCTTTGGAATAGTTAGGGCTTACTTTTGCTGTCATTTAATATAAAGCACCAAATTTAAACTGTTTCGGATTCGTATTTATTTACCAAAGACGTAACGAAATTCAGGTTCGATTTGGCATTAAGTCGAAAATAATCAAAATCTTTTATAGCTAGTTATCATTAATGTAATGATGCCAATAGGTTGTTGGAAATGTATTGAAATACACTATTTGCATTTAAATGATACACAGAATACATTCTTATTCTGGAACAGTTGCTCAACTGCATTTAAAGTTTCTTAATAACAGCTAGCAGTCCAGTTCGAATCACTCGGATCTTTGCTATCAATAAAACCGTCATATCCCATTCGGAAGGTGAGGAAAATGAGTCCCGTCGACAACTTTGAGGAGATTGGAACATATAGGTGAAAACTGGGCTGCATATCATTCTCACTGCTATGCATTTCCTTTAACAGTGAATACAAAACACAGTGCCAGGAAGTTTACATGGCTGACACCTATAATTTGCACAATGCAGTCACGAGGTTGTGATGGGTGAGCATGACTCTCTTAGGCAAACCCTTCGTCTCGCTGGAAATGGCATAGTGGCAAGGTCTTCAAAGACATTAACGGAGACTGATGGGAACGTCCTGGACTCACCAGACTTGAGAACTGAATGCCACTGCGAACGCACTTTATTTGAACTATCGACGAGGGGAGTTTTGTACTCTGTTTTGTCAAGTTGGGAAAGTAATGAAATGAATTCCAGTGTGCAAATCCACAAACCAGCATTGTTTATGCTAGAAACATGCTTGAGCTCTCCTATAGTTGAATATAAGAAGTTCTCTGTTTTTTAGTCTAACTAGAATAGTAGAAAAATTTTAATACATACGGGGAGTATAGACAGGGTTAATCAGTGAAATGAATGCCCCAACTCGGTTTACAGCTAGCAGTGTAACTACAAATTCAATAGAATTAGGTTGTGCCATGGCAACACAATGACCACGCTTGACAAGTCCTGAAGTTTGGAGACCCGCAGCCAGACAATTAACATCATGGATTAAATCTCCATAAGTGAACTCCAGGGAGACTTCAGGTCTTCTTCATACTGCACTTCACCCTTTTGCTAACGAGTGCTGTTAAGAAAACCAGGAAAATTTGTTAATTACAATACTTGATTGAAATATCCTCAATGTACGTTACCCTTTTCCGTCATGATTCTTAAGTTGATGCAAGAAGAATCTGATATGAACGCCTCGTCCGTTATGTATCACAGTTCATTTTTGGTGGGATACAAACAAAGGCTGGAGGGAGGGTTACTACGTTTTTACGCTCTACGGTCACAAGAAGGGTGAACCAAACTTGGTATTCGGGAATCAGTTCAAGGACGCAATAGCACGTCAGAGATATATAAATAGGAAATGTTTTTTTAAAAAGCTCTCGGTAGCTGCGGGCGTTTAAAAGTCGTTTGTTTACTTTCCATCATCAACAAGTTGAACGACATCTAGTAACAGATATTGAAACTAAAATTTGAAAGTTCTTCTCGAGCCACCTAGTGCCAGACTGCAAGTGCGAGTGCGAAAATTCAAAGCGAAACTAAAAACTAGCTTCGTGAAAGCATTTAAATAAATAATCGTGCACCATAGGGTCCAAGATTAAGTAATAGGGAGTACTAGCACTAGTAATTACCAGTAAGTTGTCGCCATCATCATCCTTTGTAGGCAATGGAAAAGATAGTGTAGTCTAGTCTCTAGTGTATCTAGGCATTTTTATTTAAACAAATTTTTAGTTTAAGGAATTTAAAAAAATTTAATTCAGTTACGTGAGGAGATAAAAAAAATAACTACACCATTTCATTATATAGTTTATGACTGATTAAAGCAATTCTATAAGAGAAAGGGTGGGTGAGTCGGATAGGGCGTCTGTTGGTAATCCGCAGACTCGTGTTCGGTTCCCACACCCGAGTACCTTAACCAGGTAAGTAAATAATTGCATGTGGCAAGTGTGCTGCAATGAAAGGACGGAAACCCGCTAACGACAAAAAGGTTCTAGATTTCTGAAATGATGAGTCGCGGAATAACTCTATGACTTTGATTGGACTTCTAGGCTTCTGGTCTAATGCGTTGAAATGGCACAGTCTGGTGTCCCTTTCCAGTGCACAAAATTTTTTACATCTGAAACTTTTCTAAACATTTGTTACTTTAGTGCAGACAAATTATGGTTTTCTAAAGTCTAGGTAGCATTCACTTAACTTCACAATTAAAAAATTAAAAAAAAAAACAACACACTAAAATGACTAAATCCATCTGGTGGCAAACATTCTGAGGGCCAATTGTGTAGTCCATGGTGTAGTCAAACAAAACGCGAAATGCCGATGCATTTACCTGTATTTTCAAGTGACCTGCACGCACATACATATATTATACAAGAAACCTATACACTCGCTCACCGCGTGATTATAACAGTTCGACAGAGAGAAATAGACAAGAAATTCTTGGGGATGAATGAAGAAAAAAAATATTTTCAAACCGACGCCAAAGCGGGAGAGAATTGTACACGTTCACAGATAGAGCTCAGAGCGGATGACAGAATAACTGAATGTAAAAATCTCAAGTAAAATGAATAATAATAATATCTGAAATCTGACATCTGGATTCGCTTCCCTCACCCCGAACGACGGTAATAACAGGGCGTAGTTGAAATGAAATTTTCTATTTACATAGGAGGATGATTGTAATCACAAATTAAATGATCTAGGTATATCAAACTCGGTCCTGAGAAGAGCGTCTACCAGACGGAGCATTTCGTTTTGGGGTTGAGACGCGAACCCACCGGGCAGTTGAAAATTCGCCCGTAATCCGGCAAGTTCATCATGAAACCGTTGACTCTATTTCATTATAAATTATGTGTGTTAATAACACATCAAATATCCGTCAACTCAAGTCTATTACCTATCGTGTGGCGGAGCGTGTTCGTCCATACCGAGAATCAGAGCGTACGCTTGCGGAGTAATCAGGGCACAGTAGGCCTACAATATTAAAATTGCAATATTTTGTAGAATAATTCGTTTAAAAAAATCTATTCATTTCTATACGTTACCTGAGCGGCGTTGATCAGCATGATTTGCTCGTGAGTATAATTCAAGCCGGGTAGATTAGCTGCGGGTGACTCGCGGTCCATTCTAGCCCGTGTTGCAACAATGGCTTTAATGGCTCCCAAATCTGCGACATTCTCGTTTAAAGTCAACTCTCCATCCACCTGATATTTTGGATTAAAATTTAAAAAAAAACTCGATTGAAACTCAGGAAATCAATGAATGTACCAGCACTCACCTTGAGAACGACGCTTTTCCCGTTGATTAAATACTCGGTCCGGAAGGCGCTGGAGAACTGATTGCTCATGCAATTCATTTTCTGTTGGAATTTCAGTTGTGAAGGTGGACTGAGAAGATTGCGTCGGACGCCGTCTTCGTCAAACTCGACGCCGGAATTATCGAAACCGTGCATGATTTCGTGAGCGACGATGAACCCAAGAGTGCCTAGACCGAGATAGCTGGGCGTCTTCAACGAAAAGAGCGGGTCGTGTAACAGTCCAAGTGGCAGCACTGTTTAATTAAAACAATTAAATTAATCCAAAAGTATTTTTAATGATGCTGGAAATTATAATAATGCGCTGGAACTCACCCATGCTGTTGAAATGTTGCAGGTAAAAAGCGTTGGCAATCATCGGATAAGCCAGCATTTGCCAACTATTTAAAAATATAAAGAAATTCAAAAAATTGTTAAGATGACCTTTAGCGTTTGATTGTTTTTATAATTACGTGACGGTCGTTTCGTCAACCGGTTTGAAATAAATGTCGAAAAAGTCACGCCGGAAGAGTCGGTACATTTGCCAGGTGCCCGCCACGAAATCCAGTCCATCAATATTGACCTTTAAGAGTTACTAATTAGCGCTGTATAGGTATAAATATAGATCTAGACTAGTAACATTGCAATAATGGATATATGATGCAATACCTGCGCCGCCATACTTTCGAGAAATGTTTGATTAAAGAAAATGGATGGGGCCACGACATTGGGTCGCAAATTACTAGCTTTGCTTAGGGCTTTCTGTTTGGTGATTGAGTCTGGCCAGCTGGATTGTTGAATCATCTCGACGACCGATTCTTTCAGAGCCACAAACATTTCTTCCGCCTTTAAAAATAAAAGAATTAACACAACAGTTAAAATCGGTCTCCAAATATACTGGAGTTGAATATTAAATTCATACTTTAACTCGGTAATTTTCCAGTTGGGCAGGTGTGAAATGATTGAGGTAGATACCACTGAGGACCTCGCCGAATCCCCCTTTGGCCGCCTGGATGCAAAACGACCATTTGTCCATCCCGGGCGGCGATTTGAAAAGTTCCAGCGCCAGATCGCGTACCACAAGCATCAGCAAACTATTGTGAATGATCCTAGGTTCCGTCGAGTTGACAATAGCCTGGATTTGATGAAGGATTTCCGGATAATGGACGACGACTGTCGTGTCCGAAGGGATGCTCTTCCCAAGCGATTCCCGGAACAAAACGGGCCAGTTGATCTAAATTGCAGCAAACAGAAATTTGAATCATTATTGTCACGGACCAAATAATTTCTCATCACGGAATGGCTCAGCCATTTCATTACGAATGCAAATTGCTGCTGAAGGAGATCGACGGTGAAGTAATTGAGGATCTTGGAGCTTTGCTGTTTAAGCTTTCGATCGCGATCGCTGGGCAGGAGCTGGTCGATGGAAGAGATGACTCGTCGGATGGCCGCCTCCTCCTTCCTGTAGTCACTCTGAACTGGGAAAGAGCTGAAAGCGCCAAGATCTTGCATAAGCCGGAAGGCTGCCGAAGCCCTGGCGTCTCTTGAGAATTGCTAATTACACCCGGAAAGCGAATTCAAATTATATACATCTCAAAATGAAATGTCAATCCAACATACTTGAATAGATTGCAGGAAATTGGCATCAGGTAGAAAGGAATCGATATCTTGCGTCGGATCGGCATTATTCAAGGCTTCCAGCATGGCCGGATCAGGGAATTCGTCGTGAATATCCGGCAATCCTTCGCCAATATTGACGAATTGCCTTTTAGTTCGACTGATGCGCTTGTCGATGTTGCGTTTGGAGCGGAGGGCGTCCAGCTCGTGGAGAAGATCGCGAGGAAGGGGCGAGTGAAATTGCGGAACAATTCCGCTCTGTCTGGGCAAAGAAATGCTCAGAACGTAGCGTGAAGTGTTGCGATCGTCGACCTGAACGACGAGGTCGAAAAGCGGAGCTCCGTTCACTTTCAGGATCTGGGCTATGAGATTCGTCAGGTCCCATTGGGCTGGGTCCCATTCGGCAGGTGCGGTAATGAGTCCAAGTTCGTCGACAACTTTTTTGACTGCATTTTCAAAAAGGTTCCAAGGTAAAAAACAAAGAATAAGACCGGGAATTCTAGACACAAACGGCATAGTAACTGGAGACAAAAGTGCGTGTCACAATTCACCGGAAGCGTGACGAACTTGCTCCTGGCGCTCGGCCATGCACGACGCGAAATAGTTGCGGACTTTGTCGTTGGCTTTGATTTCATCCGGTTTCGACGGACTTTCTAGCATCACTGTGTAATATAAAGGAATTGGTTGTGTTTAGTTGTTCAATTGAATAATTCAATTGATGTTATTTACATTTTAATTGGTGGTCGACCGAGGATTGGAGGTTCTCCAGAACCAAGACAACGTCTTTGCCGCCAGCTGTTCGGGCTTGCCTTTCGATCCATCCGCCGCAAGCGAATTTGGCCATATCGTCACAAGGATCGGCCGTTGGATCCAGGGCGGTAAGAATCCGGGCTGACGCTTCAACGCATTCCATCGTCACGCACATATCCGGCTCCTATTATACCCAAACGAAATTCAAATTTCAATTTTCCAAATAGGGACGAATAAAATCAAATAGTTTAGAAATGTATACCCGTGTCAGATTGCCCAATCCAGCGGGCAATGGAACGTCGTCTGTGACAATGAACGATTTATTGCCAGCCGTTAAGAGTCGATCCTCCAATCTCAGATAGATTTCAACCAAAACAATCATGGCCACAAAGAAACCTAGAAATATTGGACACATTTCAATTAGGTTCAAAGTATCAGATGTCGACGATAAACTTACCAATGAAAATGACTGCAATGGCTGTGAGGAGAAGTTTCTCGGGTAGAGTCCGTTGATTCCAACAGGCCATCCATCCGGAATTGAAATTGCCGGGAACCGTCGTGATTTCAGAGTCGGTAGTTTCAATGTCGACCGATTTGTTGGACGTCATCTCGGTCTGAATCTGTGCTGCTCTTCTCCTTGCCAGTCAATCTGATAATAATTGGTCAGTTCAACTTTTACCAGTCGTTCTGTGTATGTATGTGTATATTGAAAAACGTTAGGGAGGAAAACAGGAGATTATTGAGGTCACCGGGGCATAACGGATTTTTTGGTTTTTTGTTTCCCCATTTTAGTCACCCGTCTAGAAAGTGAGAGGATGATTTACCAACGACTAAAAAAACCCGCAGCTGCTTTTGTTCACAAATTTCGGTACTAATATACATTGACGAAAGTTCCGCGCCATGGACCCCGCAATGTCGATTGTTTTGCACTCGGCAATAATAATAAATGAGCACGGATATACTATACTGTAAAATCGACTTACCTGAGATTATATAAACTTCTTTTGAAAACAGGAAACAAGGTAAATATAGCGGGCGGATATAGTCCTTTGTTGCTTGTTCACTCTCTCTCTACTGGAACGATATAGCGCTATGGCTGCTTTATATATCTTCTGTGTATAGGTTGATGGTAAAGAGAGAACGTTCCTGTCGACCTGCTGGGACGACGTCAGAGTCGCGACTAACTGATGTTTGGGCTTTCTTAGTGACTTTAGCTGTTCCTCCGCCGTTGGCTGCCCGGGACTTTCTCCGCCAACCCACAAGGAACACAACACACAGCATACACAAGCACATATATAATCTAATGGTAGACATATAAGATATGTAACCCAAAAGCGTCTCTTGTTACGTTCAACTGGACAGCGGAGAAAGGAAACCTATCCCTGAAGGCATGAAAGTGCGTTACTTTCCCTAGCAAAAAATAAAAGCGTGTGGATATTTTTTATTCTGCACGATCAGCACAAAGAAAATAAACAAAAAAGGCAAAATGAAGAGAAAATGAAATTAAAGGGAGAGAGCAACGCGGTCCAACAAACTTTTGCTTTCTCCACCGCCATAATATACTAGCGCGTATACGTGTGTAGGTGGGTACTAGTCTACTGTTACATTCACGGTTGCATGTATAGGTGAGCATGTAGAAAACTTTTTTGTCACGCCATCGCTGCTGAACAATATGAAAATTGACTCGAGTTTGACTATCTATTGATCTCTCTCCATCATTTTCCCTATTCAATTCAATTCAATATAATATAGAAGGGGAAAAACAAACTAAATTGCGTCTGGCCAAATGCGGAAGTTGCGCGCGTTTTATTATATATTCGAACAAAATGCAAAGAATACAACCGAACTTTTGCGCGGAAGGCAGCAGCAGCAGCCGCACACTGCTAGCCTACATACAAATTTTTGAGGGAAAAACTTGTTATAGGTATACATAAAGGAATGAATAACAAAAGTCGTCTCATCATCACGGGAGGCTATTGCGCTGTTGCTGGCTGTTGCTGAGTGGTGCTCCTAATTTTTAGCGACACACAAGAGATATGGAGCGAGGTCGCCCAGTCTCGGCGACGATTGCCAACTCGTTAACGTTAGATTGCTGGAGGCTGTGTATAAGATTGGACTCCTCATGCCCCATCACGCTCATCATCACGGATGAGTATACACTTTCTTGCTATTCCCCTTCAACAACAAATAATAATAAAAAGATTAACGTCCTAGCTCTTTTCTCCGCGACAAAATAGACGCGGCACAACAGCAGCTCGAGTTGGACAATAATCGCACACAACTTTCTTACGGTCTCTTATTTTTTTTCTTCAAAGAAATTGTACACTATTTATACACACAGACGTATAGTTTAAGGACACGAACAGCCCCCGCTTGTTGCTGTACATACATTTGTATACCGTGGTATATAGAAAAGACGATATCAACAAGAGAGTGTGCAGTGTACTCGAATCAGCAAACGCTGATGTCGTCACTCGGTTGATTTCAAACGCTTTCTCTTTTTATCCCGTTTCATCCCCGCGTGAAGGTAAAAGCGTTTTCTACATATGGCGTTGAATTCATCATTTTTTTAGCGCGTTTTTAAAAGGTATTAAACAGTTAGTTGATTTTATCTTTGGGATTAATCATTTTCTATATAAACTATTCATCTTAATAATATCACGTGCCGGCGCTGTTTATTTCTATAATCCTGTCTAGGCATATGTCGATTGAATTAAATGTGTCGCAAGATGTTTCTTGTTTTGAAATAAACAAGATTTATTTTTTTGTTTGGCTTGTCAAATTTTTCCTGGTCATTTCTGCTGTTATTCGAGTACAAGGCCTTGTCAGCGCTGCTGTATAGCAATTAGGCCGACACCGGCTGACACGACGGAGACTTTCTAAATGACGCAAGTTTTCCTTCCACGTGTCGTCTATTGTTCCGCGTCTTCGCCATCAAGCGTCTTCGTCTCGGTTGCTGGTAGTCGATAGAGAGAAAGGGAGTTTTGCGAGTTTTGCGCTGATTCATCCGTCATTATTATGAACCTCCGATGATGTGGGGCATTCCCATTACAATCTTTCGTCGAATTTCACGTAACGATTATTGTTCAATCAGCTCTTATATAGTAAGAAGCTACAGCCGAGGTCAACGACATTTCTCTATCTGCTAAATTGACTTTTGATAATAAAAGTTCTTGACGTGATATAACTTGAACGGTGACATTAAACTACAATCGATAGAAAACATGTGACTGAATGTTTTACCGCTAAATTCGGGAAGCCGGAAATCATAGAGGCGTCAACTGTGCTCAACACTGTGCTTCCGCCTGGGCGTCGCTTTTCAACATCGGCATTCTACATAGGTCGGCGGTGATATATATATTGATCCTTATGACGACACATGATGTTATCAGAAAATATCATAACGCTAGTATACTACAATATTGATTATTTGATTTTTATTTCACAATATTAGTAATAGATTTTTCTGTCAGATGTTAACCGAAATTCACGTTCATAAAAAATTAATTGACGATTCACATCACGTACTGCGGAGTTTGCATTGACTTTCAAAAGACTCGGTCCAAATAAATAATCATCAGATAACACGTAACAAATGGATGCTGTGACGAAATCCATCAGAATTCTGCATCAGCTTCAATCAGGAAAAAGTAGACGGCTAGGATTTGTTATTAGAGTGATTGATGGTTGTGGAGAAATGTCGTTGCTCAATCACTTAATTTAATCGCTGGCTTCATCTAGCATTTATTTACATTGAGAAATGCGGTTGGGTATCAAATAAATACTATAATTTTTAAAATGTCAATACGCCCATCATTACTCACATAAAGAATATTTTTTCCTGAATACAACAACACACTCAAAATTAAAAACGTAAAATCAAATGATTCCAAATGGCAGGAAAGTTGTTTTAATTTTGAAATGCATATGCTCAGTCGCTTTTATCCGGGTTTATAGAGTTTATTTGAACCGGGGTTTTTCCCCGCTTCTTTGTGACTATGATGAAATCATCGATTTGTTACACCATCTGCAGAATTAATGTATCTCGGGCCAGTCTCATTAAAAATCTCAGCGTACTCGATTTATATTATTTTATTTTTGGATATTGATATATCCTCGATAGTATAGTGGTGAGTATCCCCGCCTGTCACGCGGGAGACCGGGGTTCAATTCCCCGTCGGGGAGGAAAATCTTTTTTGTCAATTCTTCTTTTTTTTTTAAAGATGAACTCTAAACTGATAAAAATAGAAATGTTTGTTACATTTAAGTAACGGTTTTTTTAATTAAATCCCTACAATGTTGCAATTACTTACAACAATGCTTGATTATTTATTAAAGGTCCTATCATGATTGTAATAAAAAGCTTCATAATATTTTTATTCCACAACGTTATTTTTTTAAAGACATATCCTGGTGGTCATAGTTGCCGATTATAACTATAATATTTGTTTTACATCAATTATCATAATCATATAAATTTTCTCTTCAGTGTAAATAAGGCCATTTCTCCACCCAATCACTCATGCGCACTCACATGTAATTTGAAAATCGTTGGTACTCC
The DNA here is from genome assembly GCF_021134715.1 of Daphnia pulex. Classification (NCBI taxonomy): domain Eukaryota; kingdom Metazoa; phylum Arthropoda; class Branchiopoda; order Diplostraca; family Daphniidae; genus Daphnia; species Daphnia pulex. Next base: position 1,327,014 of record NC_060021.1, on the reverse strand, counting down.
GATGCTAATTCTACAATTCACACAGTCAAGATCAGTTACTAAATCCTGGGTTAATTGTTACTTCATTAAAAAAAGATCGTTGACAAGGTGAGACAAAATTACGAATAAAATTACATTAGGCGACCGCACGAAATTTTTTTATTGTGGTTCCTTTTTTAAAGTGAAGATTATAAAGCGCATTTGCATTGTTCGGTAAATTGAAAGTCTGACCTAAATAGATAAAATATACTCTAGCTATGGATCACTCGGTTATGTTGTACTGAAAATTTTTTTAAAATATATTTTTAAACCCATTTTGAGAGAGGACTCTATCACCATATCCATACAGAGTTAAGCGAAAATCCCGTATTTTTTTTTTAATAAAAAATTTAGATTGTTGTTGAAGGACTGTCCACTCTTCGAATACCCTTCTAATCGTCATTTTACGACAAAAGCCGCTATATAAATTTAAAAAGACCGCCCATCCCCGCGTGAATCAGATTAAAAGTTGTATAAACGATCTTTTTTTTTCTTTAAAAAAGAAAAAAGCGGTAAATTTACAACTTTATTGCAGCGCCTTAGGCCAAACTGTATTGTACGGTATGTAAAAAGGTTGTCAAGTTCCGTCAAGTTCGTGATTTCGTCCCCTGACGTTTGATGCCCTCGTTAAAAAAGAAGCCTCGATCGGGTCAACGATAGCGTTTCTTAACCTTCCACCCTAGGACATGATCTGTTTGTTGTTTGTTTGTTTCGTTTCAGTCCCATATTTTGGCAGTTAAATGAATTTTTCTGGTTTGGCGTCTATAGCCGTAGCCGCAATCCTGTTCAAACCAGTTTTAAAAATTGTGTTCTGCTGCTGCTGCACTACTATTCCAATATTTTTCACGTCTTTATAGAAGTGAGGAAAAAAAATCAATGCATTTAATGACGCCATACAATGCATCGGTCAGTCAACTGCAGCTCATTTATTGCGTTGTTGTATTTCTTGACGTCATCATATATCCATTTCGATCTGACCCGGTCAAGGTGTTCACGGGTTCGTTCATCCCATACATGCAGACTATAGTTAACTTATAGTTGTACAGGTGGACTACAACCTGCCACTAGAGTGTGTCTCAGACGGTCGACGAATGAACTCCTTTCTTTGGATACTCTTGGCTCTTTTCTTCGCATCTGTGTTTTCACCGGCGTTCTCCAGGTAAAAATTTACTTTGAAAAATAATAATAACCGCGATTTAGTCTTTAGTTGATTCCTTTTCATTCGTGTTAATTGATGTAGAAGGACGCTAGTTGGAACCAACAAGGATGAAGCTCAAGCTCGAGCATTCCTGGAAAAGTACAGCAAGGAATACAGTAAACTGGTGACTGAGAGCACCAGAGCCAGTTGGAACTATGAAACAAATTTGACAGATCACAATGCAGCCATTGTGGTACGTAGCGTATAATTCATGAAATCTGAATTTGTTTCATCTTAAATTTTTTGTTACATAACTTTTTGTGTGTGTGCAGGAAGAAGTGAGCACTCGTGTGTCAGCTTACAGCGACGCAGCCAACAGCCAAGCGTCTTTGTTTGACGTTTCCTCATTCTCGTACGATACCCGCCGGCTGCTGGACAATGTCGGCTCTTTAAGTCTAAGCCCTGAGGAGATGACAGATTTGTATCAAACCCTAAATCAGATGAGTCGCATTTACGGCAGCCACAAGGTGCGTCAATCAAGTTTTGAAAATAATAAAATAAATGAAAAGATTTTACTTGTTTGACAGGTGTGCAAAGGCGAGAAATGCTATTCACTAGAACCCGAGCTAACCCAATTGATGTCCTCTTCCACCAACGCCACTGAGCGATTGTGGGCATGGCAACAATGGCACGAGGGCGTTGGACGAGCCATTCGACCCCTTTACGTCAAGTACGTCGACCTGGAAAATCGGCACGCCCGTTTGAATGGCTACGAGGACTACGGCGATCAATGGCGACAAAAATATGAGACTAAAGAACTGGAATCGATTGTCCGCCAACTCTACAAGCAAATCGAGCCGCTCTATCGCCAGCTTCACGCTTACGTCCGTCGGAAACTCTACGAGACTTACGGTGCCGGCGTCGTCGATATCACTGGACCGCTGCCCGCCCATTTGGTCGGTGACATGTGGGGGCGATTCTGGTCGGATCTGGGCGACATCGTCCAGCCGTTTAAAAACAAATCGTCCGTCGATCCCACGCCGGCCATGATGGCGCAGAACTTTACGGTCCGTCGAATGTTCGAAATGGGCAGCGATTTCTTCGTTTCCATGGGACTGAAACCGGTCCCGCAAACTTTCTTTAATTTCTCGATGCTGGAGAAACCTAGCGATCGCGAAGTGGTGTGTCACGCGACGGCTTGGGATTTTAACGACGGCCAAGACTTTCGCATCCGGATGTGCGCAGGCGTTTCCTTTAGCGATTTCCTCACCGTCCACCACGAACTGGGCCACACTCAATATCAGATGCAATATGCCCATCTACCCTACGGATACAGGTTTTAATTACATTTTTAGATGAATTCCTGAACATTGGAATTCATCGACTTCTGAATTTGATTTGAATGTAGGGACGGAGCCAACGATGGATTTCACGAAGCTATTGGAGAATTGATGTCGATGAGTGTAGCCACTACGAAGCACCTTCATTCCGTCGGCCTCTTGGAAGCGCTGGAAGACGATCCAGGTGTGTAGATCGTTAATAAATTTGAGTTTCACAACGACTATAATGATTGATTACCCAATTGCTGCAGAAGTGGAAATTAACTTTCTAATGCAACAAGCGCTTTCGTCCGTTTCTACTCTTCCATTTCACTTGGTGCAGGACACCTGGCGATGGAAACTTTTCAGGGGGGAAATCCCGGAAGAAGAATGGAATCGAGCATACTGGAAAGAAAAGTAAAATTCTTAATCACTTAGCCAATGGACTGGAATGAAAATTTAAAAAAAAAATTTTCTTGCAGGATTGAAACTGTTGGTGTTGCTCCGCCTTTGCCGCGCGACGATCCTCAGGATCTCGATCCCGTAGCACTGTACCATGTTTCAGGAGATTTCGACATGATCCGCTACTTCACTCGAACCGTCATGCAGTTTCAGTTTGCCGAGGCTCTTTGCAATGTTTCCGGTCACGTCGGTCCACTACACAAATGCGACTTCTACAATTCAACGGAAGCGGGAACAGCATTAGCGTAATTAAAATACCAATTATTTAAAATTCCACCTGAAAAAAAGGAATCAAATTAAAAGATGAAATGTTGCAGGAAAATGTTGAGCATGGGGTCGTCAAAGCCTTGGCCTGACGCGATGGAAACGCTGACTGGACAACGCGAAATGTCTGCGCAACCTTTATTAAACTACTTCCGTCCGCTTGAAGAATGGCTTGAAAAGGAAAACGCCCGGAATGGAGAGATGATAGGATGGAAGATTTCGCCGAGCTCCGCCGTTACAGTAATTCCTACACCGCCTCTTATAATTGGCTTCATGAGCTCATGCCTTGCTTTCATATTGCAGAATTTAGAGCGAGTGTGGATCCCGTTATTGACATGAAAAGAAATTACTCGGTTGATAAATGTAATTGTGATTTCAATAAAGAACCAAACGTTGAACGAGGTACAAGTTGAGATGATTACAGTGTTTGCTCTTAAGTTAAGTTACACTAGAACTGTGGGCACATTCCTATAACGAATTTTTCAATTTCTTCGAATCGCTGAACGTACTTGAAATTAATTTCTTCGACCTGTAAAAACAAGAAAAATCAATGACAAAAAGTAAATGAATGAATGCGGAGTAAGTCAAATAATACGTTTTGCTGATGCTTGCGATGAATGTCTTCAAATGTAACAGCTCCTTCTTCAAGGACTTTCTGGCCTAACTTCAAGTCTTGTTTCAGCTGCGAAACCGCATTCTCCATAGCTAACACTCTCGCTTGCTGCTGCGTTTTGCGGCTCTCGTCTTCGCTCGTGCATCTAATAAAATGAATTTCACATTATAGTCTTAGTATTGATGCAATTTTCAACGGGAAATAAAATTTTACTACAGAAATTTTACTTTTTCATTTCCAAGCGCGTTTTTTCAAGCAGGCCACTAAGCTGTTCCATCTTCTGTTCCATTTCATCCAACATCCTTTTCTTGCTTTCAATTATACTTTTATCTTTCTTGAATTGAGTTTCCAGGATTTGATTCTCTTCTTCCACCCGTCGATTATCAGCATCGGCTTTCTGCCACTCTTGTCTGCAAAAAAAAAAATATTTAATTCATTCAACAGAATGAATAAACAATATGCAGAAATATGTTTTTACTTTATTTTGGATTCCCTGGCTTTGACTTGAACTATACGTTGGTGTGTTTCTTGATGCTCATGAAGTTGCATGGTGCGATCCTGTATCTGCTGTTCAAGAACCGGTAATCGGCTTTTAAGACATGTAAAATCCGACTCGATGTTTTCTTTGTCAGCCTTGCTTTTTTCAAATTCGGCTTCCAAGCCTTCTGGATCAAGAACAACTTCTTCTTCGGCCCGCTCTTTCTCGATTTCAATCTTTGGTAAAAGTTTGCAAAGTAGATAGTATCCATTGCCAGTAAACATTGGCGTGCTTTAGTATGATAAATTACCTGTTTTAGAGTGTTGGTTTCTTGCTCCAGTTTTGCATGGGTACTTCGAATTCTCTTTGTGATTTCATCCATTTCCACTTCCTCCTTTTTAACAATGGCCTCGATTTTTAAATATTTTTCCTTCCGATTAACGACGAGCTTTCGAAATTCAGCAACCATAATCTTCTTTTCTTCTTCACCCTAAAAATATTAAAAATTTTTTACAACATTGAAGAAGATGGAAAAAAGGTTAAACTTCAAACCTGTTTGCATTTGTCCAAATGACGCTCCTTGTCAACCAAAAGTTTTTCATTCTGCAATGTTTTATTTTTGAGGCATTGGATTTCAGCTTCTATGTCTTCTTTGTTATTTTCTTCAGCCTCAAAGTATGCGAGGAAGTTTACTAAGCCCAACAATACTTCCCTCATCATGTTTGATGCTAGAAACAGAGAATTGGGTAAAACAAATAAACAACCACAAGGCAACTCGATAGAAATCAATGTGAATTTACTTGGTTTGAGTATGTCTATGTATTTAAAGTTGCTGTATCCTAATCTCTTGAGAATGCAATTGATTTCTCGATAAAGAGCCAATGGGCCTTCCAAATGTATGAACATCTCTGGGTTTCTTGAAAACTCACTCAAATTCATCTATTTGACGACAGGATAAAAATTTATAAGATTCCAAAAAGTAATGTGTAAATGTGCAAAAACAAAATAACTCACCGAGGGTAGCTGGTAATTGCAACTAAGGAATCCTTTAAGGAATTTGCTCAACACATCTCGGAATTTTTCACCACAAGGTCTACGTACGTCCAAGGCCGTAAAAGAATATTCAGGCCAACAGCTGTTTATACAATTCACAATACGAACAACATCTTCATCTTGTCTCTCGGAATTCATTTCCCTTGTTTCGTTAATTGATGACGGATATTGATAACTCGTATTTATCAGTCAAAGGCTTTCTCACTCTGCTTGTGAGTTGTGAAATGAGACAGAGTGACAGACGCATTTGTCGTTATTTTTCAAAGTGAAAGTTAAGGTACAACGTTGCCAAATTTGATGTACGCATTTCTTGGAAAAATAAAAAAAATGCTAGTTTTTATTTTTTATGCTCATAAATCATAATGGGAAATAACTAAAAATATATTGTTAATTAATAAAAAAAAATATTTAAAATATAAATTATTTATTATTGATTGAACAAATCTGAAATTATTTGTAAGCACATCTTAATTTTTGTACAGTAACAGGCCTAACAGCAGTATTTGTATCACATACAAATACCAAAGTAAACAAACAGAAATTAGAATTGGTCCAATTCTAATTAGTTGTGTTTGTATTCAATTGGAATACAAACACAATCAACAAAAATGTAACATGGGATTCCAAGTTCCAACAATGTGCTCACCTATACAAAAGAAAATCTTTCAGAAATTTGGGGAGTGGTAGAGAACCAACAGCTTTTTGTGCAATGTTCTGCATTATGGCTGCTTTACAAGCAGTCTGAAGAGATGTGACTTCATGCATTTGCCTAATCTGAATTTCTTTAGTAGTTCCATAAATATCAGCAACCACATACAGAGGCTTGGAATGATATGGGATATCCGACTCTACAACACCCCTATCCACTCCATCAACTATCAAGTGCAGATGGGCGAATAAATCATTGTATGGTTTGTATTGTAGGCCAATTAAACTTCCAACCTCTAAATAAATGTATATTTTTTAATTACACCCAACACATCCAATAATTATATTTAAATTTTATTTGTATGTACCTGATGGTAGCCTGACTTCAGAATCTTCATTCCCCGGTTTAAATATAGAGAATACCCAGGTCTGACCAAGGGGTAGTAGATCAAAGGAGATTAGAGGCAGATCGAAAAATGTATTAGGGTCCAATCTGAAAATGAAAAAAAATTACTGTACAGTTAAACATAAACCAAAATATTCACGCTAACTTACTGTGTCAGTCCTAAACGAAGGTGTCCATTCCAACCCAACTCGGTTTGAGTTATTTTAACGAAAAATACCTCTCCCGGTTTAAGTGATCTTTCACTAAAAACCAGACCGTTGGCAAAACTTGCTTTACGATATGCAACCGTGTTGTTCTCACCCAAAACAATATTTGATCCATGATGAGAGTGAAATCTAACACAACTTGTCATTTGTGCAAAGGCCATGATTTTGTGACTTCTGCTTTTTTTAAAAGGCCGGGAATACGGGAATCCCCTTTTCAGAGCCATGGACTGCTATAACTTAAGGACGGGATAGACCGCTTTGATGACGACGATCCTATGTCGACAATGTAGATATTTATGGATATTTAAGATTCAGCATTAAAAAATAGCTATTCACTTATGTGATGGTACTACACTTAAAATTAATAGTTAACGAGATATTTCAGTATTTGTTTCAGGAAAATTTGAACAAGGAGAAACATCAGCGCCATCTAGGATAGAACAAGTAAAGCTCTTTCAAATTTGTAACAGATGACGCTGGGAAGATGTCCGGCCCACGATTTAAGATTTCGACTTTTTGAGATCGTTCGTTTTTGAATAGTCAGTTTTCAGTTCAATGTTGTCACGATACGCCTCCAAACTCCAACATTTTTCTCGGACATGTGCTAAGAGGTGAATATGCTTTTTTAAGAGAAACTTTCTCGTTCTAATCTATACTTAGAGTACTGGTATCATTTTTATGTACAATAATTTTATTGCATTTCGTAAAATCCGAATCTTTCGATCAAATGGATGTAGGACGTTCAGGCCCCGGCGATGTGATAAGGGACAGTTACTTGTTATGACTTGTGACGTTAGCTAACTAATAGAAGTCTAGCTTAATATGTAATTCCTCTCACACTGAAGTAATCATTCTTATCTGCATAAATTTTGTCACAAAATGATATTTTAATAGTAACATAAATTTATTAATTTAGTCTCCATGTTTGAAAATCTTTTATTTGCTGCAGGTACCAAGCAGAACACCACAATTTGTAAAGAATGGCAAATGTTGAAGGTGGAAGACTTCAGCAAATATCACAAAATATGCAAGAGGTACACACTGTCTTAGAAGAAGGATTTTCTCATGCCTGCCAAAGCACTTCTGTGAAGGATCACCTATTAAAAGCTGTGAGGCTTAAGAATAAAGAGGTGGGAGTTGACTTTGCATTTGGTGAAAAACTGTTGCTTCCTGATTCAATAGCTTTGAATCCTTTGAAAGTTGAAAATCTTGGAGATATCTCAATTCCAGTATCTGTTCAGGTATAGGCTGTATATTTTAGATACGTAACAAGAAAGGTTTTTCTAATAATTTAAATGGAACAGGATATTCAAAGGCTGAAAGAAATATCTGAAGAATCTTGTTATGGAAAACAACTGAACAAGATTTTGGACACCTCAAAACGGCTGGCCTTGGAAATTAATTCTTCAAAACTTACCTCTACAATTTCTGATGACCTCAAGTTACCTTCACTGGCAATTCAACATCTTGGCCTGCCCTCTGAATTGATGGGTGTTCAAGCAAAGCTTCAGCAATTGATTTTGTATGAATCTGGCGGTCATTACCACCGAACCATGGAATACGAAAAAGAATATGGTATGTTATTTTTATAGTTTGGCATAAATATGTATGTGTACTATACTGACTTAATTTATTTTTGCTGCTAAGGTTCGTTTGGTACCATGATACTTCAACTTCCCGTAAAAGGCGGGCATGAAGGTGGACGTTTCAAGGTGGAATATGGAGGAAAGGAAAAAGTGTATGAAAACCACAAGGACAGCGATCGATGTTTTTATGTTTCGCTATTTTACGAAAACTGCGAACATTCAATGGAACCCATAACAAAAGGGTCGAAATTGACGTTAGTCTTTGATCTTGTTTGGGCTAATGCCCAACAACCGATTCTGAAAGATTTCCCTGTTTTTCTCACCGCCCTGAAAGGAATAAAGGAATCGCTCTCATCTTGGATGCGTCAAAGTGCCGACTCCCAAATAAGGAACATCAGTCTTAGCACGTCATTGAAAAAATCCAATCCAGCATCTAAAATGGAAGCCCTGCCAGTCGCATCTATGTCTAGAGAACATTCGTATAAAAAACGTCGTTCGAATTCTTTGCCTTTAAAAGCACGTAAAAAAGAAGACCTGGATGAAGATCAAGATGAAGACTATGATGAAGACTATGATGAAGACTATGATGATGACCAGGATGAATTTGAAGATCAAGATCAAGACCAAGATGAGTATTGGGATAGATCTCGTCCAAGAGATAGTTGGAAAAATCAAGACGAAGATGAAGATGAATATTGTGATAGTTCTACTAGTTCTCCCTCGGAAGATATTTCGGAAGAAAAAGATATTGGCGATCTAGAAGATGTTTTGTACTTTGTTCTCGAAGAGAAATATGAAGAAAGTGACTTCGGATTTCGTCAACTTCGGAGAAAAGACCGGGATGCAGCTCAACTTTTTCAGTGTTGTGGATTTCTGGACGTACACTTAGCAGTTGTGACAGAGACCGTTACTACTATACGTGTTGTACCGAATTCGAAAACTGATTGGTGTGATTGCCACGCTTACAAGAAAGTGAAATCGTCTAACAAAATTTCGCGATGGTTGGATTCGGAAGATATATCCAGGAAGTTGAGAATTGATATTAATTGGAAGGAGCAATGCGTTGGACCTAGTAGGAAACTTCCAACAAAAAGCAGCAAAAAGATTGACTCGAAAGATAGACATTATAGGTGTGGTGAAGAATGTTATGGATCGGGTGATACAACCGCTAACGAAAAATATATCCAACACTTCATTTTGGTTATTTGGCCCAAGCGTGAATCGTCTCGGATGTATTGTCAATATGGTCTTCATTCGCTCCTGCAAGAATTGGAATTCAAAAGTTCAACTAGATGGCTTAAAGAAAGCGTGCAAAAGGCCACTGAAGATTTACGAAAAGTCATTTCATTTTGTTCTTCTGATCCTTGGCACATGTGGAACCAAACTGGATTTGGAAAAGGCGAAGTCGCAGAACGCTTACTGCGTCTTTGTATTAACTTCCGAGCCCGCGAAGAAGGCCTTGCTCTCTTGAAGCTTTTGAGTGAAGACTTCCCATTACCACAAGATGGAACCAGCAACATTCAAGAAACCTTTGAAGGAATCCAATCTGAAAAAGTTGCCAAGGCGATCGTTGAATTCGAGTGTCGAGTCAGTGGTAAGCATTATTTTGAATCTCCCTAATCTTGTGCATTCGTTTAAACTTATTCTTTTGTTTGTTATAGGTTGGAATGACTGCGCTGATCTAATTGAGAAAATGATTTCTCCTGTTCGAATCACCCAGCAGCTTATGCCTGTTATCAAATTGGCTCACTTCTTTATGGACTTCGATTGCTTAGAAGGAGCCAAATTAGTTGGAGATCGTGTTTCTTCCGCATTCATCAACATCGACAAACAGCAAGCCCGCAACCCCACTTGGCAGCAAACTGATATTCGGGCTTATATTGAATTAATATTTGCTCTAGAAGCCAATCCCAAAACTTCTAATCAAGGAAGAATGAAGTCGTTTTCATCATTTTTCTCCAAACTGGAATCTTCAATGCTGTGCGACCTTGTACAAGAGATGGCGGTTCAAGCTAGCTCGCAACGTAACGAGAACTCGGAATCTTGCAAGAAAATGTTTCATGTCGTGTTCAAAGCTCTGAATGACTGTGATCTTCGTTCTCCAAGTATCGAGAAAAAAGCAGTCGTTAACTTGATTTGCTGCTGCTTTAGGACGAGGAACGCAGAATTGCTTCGATCTTTCCTATCCAACATCGTCCGCGCTCACATCGCCTTTAAAGAAAACAAAACTCGTTCGGAAACATTATTGGAAGATGTAATTTCGTCTCCTGAAATATTGAATTTGGACCTTTCGTCTGACCTAGGCGAGATTTTTATGGAAGTGCTTGTTGATAGTCAATTAACTTCAATGAAGAAAGAAACATCAGGACCAGGCGATCCATGCGCGTATGGATATTTTCTGTTGTCATCCAAATTATCATTATGTTTTCAATTAGTGATTCACAGTGGGAAGAATTCTCACATACTCGATCCACGACGAGCGAAGTTAATTGCATCAATATTGGCACAACTGGATGTTAACCAATTGTCCAACATATTCAGTGATCTATTGAAAAACAACTCGAAACGTTTGAAAGCGTGTCCTTCCTACCCCACGATGATTTCTCTTATTGGCAATTCCTTGATAACGAAATTGAAGAAAGACGAAGCTCACGAGCTCTCTAGACGAAATCTTCTAAATGTGTTAGACGTTTTTATCGAGTCGGGTGTTGCATCATTAACACAATCTTTAATCAAGCAAGTCTGTGCCAATGAAGAATCTGGGACCCGGAGCCATCAAGAAAAATACGATTTGTTTGCTGGCTTAATTAGTACCCCGCTCGTGTGGGGAATACTGGATTCCAAATTGAAGCTGATCATCTTGAAAACCTGTGGTTCTATCATACAAACTTGGATCGCCGATATCGAGAAGTTTTCAAAACGGAATGACATCCCAATTTGCATCCATTTTTTTTTCTTGCTCGAAAGAAATCGACTTAAAAATGAACCAACAATCGACGCTCAATTGTTTGCACCATTAATTGCCAAACTACCAGTTTCCTCACTCATGGATCTTGTTTTACAGCTACACCAATCGGAACTCAAAACAATTCCAAATATCAAGAATTTTCCAGCCTGTTTCAATTTTTATCGCCAAGCGTCCAGGCTCTTCTTTACCATGGATTTTGTGCCACTTGTCAAGAACGAGGAAGCAATGCGCCTTTTGAATTTGCTCTTGTGGCTGGAAGATGAGCAATCTTGGCAATCGTTCGCCACAAGTGTTTCTACAGCTTTTCCATCAACTAGCACCTATATATTTTTACGCCTCTTCTTGAACAGTCCTGTTATCAAGCAAGCCTTTACAGTTTCTAATCTTGCTTTTGGTGCTTTCGCAACCATTGTTGACAACTGTTCACGGAAATCGGCGTCTTTGAAGGAACCACCATTTAGCTGGCACCAATCTGAAGCAGTTGTACCGAGTCATCCTGAAGTGCAAGCTTTTCTTCGGTCCAGTCAAGAATCCATGACCTACACGAAGTTTACTGGAATCGCTGAGGCTCGCAAATTCGCCGCACAACTTATGAGAGGGTCTAAACACTTTAGCGTTTCCGTTACTACGTCTGGCGCTGGCAAAAATTCGCGTTGCATCATTACGAAAACCCGTAAACATTACGAAGAGATCAATCAACCATTTTTTACCAGCAAAGGTGAATTGGAATCATTGGTGAAGCTTCGGGAACGCCTAGGTCAAGAAAAGTTGAAGACGAAACGTGGAACAGCCGACGACGTCAGTGTCGTCCCTCCACCGAAACGCTGCAAGCGCGAAAAAATGTGATATTTTGTTTGTTTGTTTTTAACTAAGAAAGTTCTTTGTTGTCTTTTTTTTTAACTAAATTCGCGATGCGTCCTGTTTTATTGCGGAATCGCTTGACTGTATACCAATAAATAAAGAAACGCCTTTTGCAAAGTTTCCTTTTTAAAAATTGTTGCTTTTACGTCGAAAATTTATTTTTTTCTGTCTTACCACCATCGACGCCTTGGGAGTTTTAGAACGACTTGTGAGCAGAATAAAGTTTGAGCACAGTTGATACATGAATGTATGTTACGGTATGTTATAATCCTCGCTCGGTTGCAACTCTCAAATTGATTTTTTTTTTTCAGTATAGAAAATTCATGAAATAAATTTATTTAAATAAATAAAGGAATCGAAAAAATAATTGCCAATAACACCTAGGAGACGAAGGTCTGATATGAAGTCAAAATGGGAAAAATGCATTGCGCAATAGTTGGACGTCACGTGACACTATACTCCGGACTCCGGTTCTTTAAGAGCATATTTAATTAATTTAAATTAATGCCATTGACTTGAATGTACTTGAACAATATTGTTTAAAAGAAGATCTTAAGTTTCGATTGATATAATCTAGTTTTCTTTGCAGAAATATTAAACTGGGACGTTTCAGCGTAACAGCCAATAGTCAAAATGGGAAAAATGTTGCGCAAAATGTCTATACTGCGCATTAGTTCTATTGCGCAATAGTACGACGTCACGTGACATGCCCTATACTCCGGACCTTTAAGCTCGCCTTTAAGAGCATATTTAATTAATTTAAAATAATGCAATTGACTTGAATATAATTGAACAATATTCTTTAAAAGAAGATCTTTGATTTAAAAAAACTATTAATAATTTTTACGGTAAAATTTGTTTTGAAATTAAAGTTAAAAGGATCAAAAGTTGATTGCAAACGCCGCTTCAGACGTCGACTTCTATAAAGCCTCGATGATCCTGCCCATAAATTATTCGATAGTTTTGTCAACCTACTGCTGAATTCAAACTCTACTATACATCTGAAAGATGGAAAGTCTTCTAGTTTGCTTTTTCGTATATGTGTGGACCATGATTCTTTTTCACGAAAGTGAAAAAGATGAGTCTAATTACCCGACCCCGGACATCAAGTCCGTTACCGAATTACCAGATGCCAAATTGGCCAACCAGGATCAAACTACCAAAATGAAACCTGGAACCCGATATCGTTCAGTACTGAAAACACCATCTGTCAGGCTGAATCGCTTCAATTGCAACACGTCTCTGCCGTCCATACCAGAGAACCAAGACGGGGAGGATTGCGCTGCCGAAGTTGCAAAATTGTCGGCAGAACTGAAGACAACAAGGTACGAATTGCAACAACATCAGCAACTGGCCCTATCACTTCAACTATTACCAGACCAGATTGAAACCGAACTTATTTCCGTGAGAAAATCGCTGTCGGAAGTGACCACAACTAACGACCAACTTAAACGCCACCTGTCTTGTCTTACGGCAGAAAAGGACGAGCTTTTAGAACAACTTGAGCAGAATAAGATCACGACCGTTGATGCAATTGAAAAGGTTACACAGTCATACGAACAGCAGATGACGCAATTGCGTAACGAATTTACGGCTACCAACCAAACCGTAAAGCCGTTAACAATGGAAGTTGGATGCGGATGTGTTGTTGAGGTAGCAAATAACTCCACACAGACCGGCCAGTCAATGACGAAAGAAGTTGGATGTGGAACTGAAGAACTTGAGCAGCACGTGACCAAAGATGATGAAGACTATGGCTTCGAACTGGACATGAAGATTATGGAAGGCAATAAGAACCGTCGTCGTTCTTTTTATATCCCAGCCCGGGATGAGCGAACCAAATCACCCGTCCATCAGCAAGTCGATTTGAAACCGCAAGTCTATTTCCCAGTCAGCGACATAAGGTACAAGAACAAACCGATAAGTGGCTATGTGGTCAACCCGGATGGATCTACCGTCACGTATGGCGATGCCTTGAAATCAACGAACGAGCCCAGCACGGTGGATCTACAACCCACTCAAAAAACGGAGGACAAGGTGAGGAAACCCGCCCAGGACGACTCCCGCACCATCATCAGTGGCCCAGTAAAGACGGAACAAGAACTCGTCGTCGTGTCCAGTCCCATTGAGGAAAAATCTCTCCCTGGTAACCGACTTTTACTCAAAAACATCCAAGGTGGCGATTATGGACGGATTGTTGGTAGCGGAGGATCAAACATCTATCGCATTGAAACAGAATACCAAATCGTCGTGAGCATAAGAGGAGCAGTCGACGGCACCTATAAACTGATGATTTCCGGAAATAGTGAGGAGATGCGCAAAGCGGCCGCAAACGACATCATACGCGGATTAACAGTCATTACGGAATGTTCAAACTTTCAACTGTTTAAAAGAATTAAAAACTACAGGCTATACGAGATCGGAAGAGAGCACTTCGTAAGAATCAATCGTACGTTTGCCGCTGACGGCATCAGCGGTAAGATGACCATCATCGGGAGACTGAGTAGCTGCCACTCGGCTTACGCGGAACTGTTGGCCGAGTCAACGTATTAAAACGAAGAAAAAAAGAAACGAAGTAGAAAACCACAATACAAATAAAACGGCCCTTCCCCCCCTCCCACCCCCAAAAACAAACAAACAAAACAAAACAAAACAAAAAAAAAATTACTCTTTTCTATGTGCTCATTATGTCTTTTAATATGTCTTTTGTCTTATTCTTCATCTTTCCCCTTAAATCTTTCCCTTCATCCTTTTTTTCTTCTTCATCTTTTTCGTCATCTTCTTCTTTCATAAATTGGGTCGGATATTGGTAGTTTCATCCGACAAAACTTTAAATTCGACACCCATTTGATGCACCTTCGACATATGGCAACTAGATTTCGACTGGTGCGAGAATACGTCGACACAGTGTATGTTTAAGTACTTCGACAATTCGTTTTTAAGTTTAGGTTAAGGTAGTTAAGGTTAGGTTAGATTAGGTTAGGTCGAAGTATCTACGCTATATATCTGTTGTCGAAATATTTTCGCACCATTGTGGAAATATAGTTGCTAGCTGTTGAAGGCGCGTTAAATGGGTGTCGAATTTAAGTTTTGTTGGATGAACATTGTCAATATCACGACCCGATTTCTTTTCTTTTTGTTTCACCTTCTTTATTCTCATTTCCTTCTCTTCCTTATCTTCCTTCGTGTCAATGAATGGAGTGTGAATTTGAAGAATGTGTGTCAAGTTGTGTGTGCGTGATTTGTTTGAATGTCTCAATAAAATTTCTTAAACCAAAACTATACCATCATCATTTGTTTGTCTTTTTATTATGTAGCAATTTTAGCAAGTAATACTCACTCAACAGTAATTTATAAGTTATAAGGCATTTCACATTGAACATAATTAAATTCGTTTTCTACTTTTGGGGTGCCTGTTATAAATTTCAGATAAACAGAATAAACGACGATTGCCTGAGCAATCGAGCTTTTCATAGTCGCCTTATATAATTTGTGGTTATGGATAACAATATTGTTTCGCACAGTTTGACCAGGTGCCATGTCAGTCGCCTCCTTAATTGGAGGTGGCTGATGGCACTTCTTCTGCTAGTATCTCGTCAGTTTCGACAAGTTTTCAATTTTACCATCTTAAATGGGAGAGGAGCGCATCAGGATAAAGTATCGACTATTTCCTATTTGTGAATAAATAATTCAATTGTCTTCCCTTTTGTGGGTTCAATAAATATTTTTAAAAATTTAAAGCGGGTAATTCTTATTATTTATAGTTAAAAAAACTGCGGTTTAGATTATAAGCAGTTAAGTACAAAAGAAGTTCCATCATATGCTATTTCTGGCAGCGTCGCAGGCTAGTAAAATTCTGAGTGTAAGGCTGGGCTCTGGGCTGGGACATTGACTGGGCTAGGACATATATGGATTATGGACTTTGATCAATCATCAATGACAACGTAACCCACGCCAGCAGTAGTCCAACTTATGATTTGAGTTTTGAGATTTTTTGTATTCTTTTCGAATTGTCACTTGTCAGCTCATCGTGATTCGTGAGGCCAATAACCAAACTCGAAAAACCAACATTGTTCTCGGACATGCGTTATAAGTGGTGAATATGCTTTTTTGAAAGAAACTTTCTCATTCCAATCTATATGGAAAGTATCGTTTTTTATGTTTGATCATTTTTATTGCATTTCGTAAAATCTGAATCTCCAATGAGAAGTTACAAATGACAGTTATTTGTTATCACATAAGTTACATGTTAGAAATGTAGCTGCACATGTGATACTTCTCACACGGAAGTTAGCATTCTATAATCTGCATTTATTGCATTAATTGTGTCACAAAATGATACTTAATAGTAGCTAACATGCTGAATTTATTCTTTCTGTCTTTTTCAAGTGACTAGTTTCCATGTTTTCAATGTTTTTATTCACTGCAGGTAACAAGCAGAACACCACAATTTGTAAAGGATGGCTAATGTTGAAGGTGGAAGACTTTGGCAAATATCTCAAAACATGCAAGAGGAGGTACACACCGTCTTAGAAGAAGGATGTTCTCATGCTTGCCAAAGCACTGCTGTGAAGGATCACCTATTTAAAGCTGTGAGGCTTGAGAACAAAGAGGAAGAAGTTGACTTTGCATTTGGTGAAAAACTGTTGCTTCCTGATGCAAAAACTTTGAATCCTTTGAAAGTTGAAAACCTTGGAGATATCTTGATTCCAGTATCTGTTAAGGTATTGACTGTATATTTTAGACGTGTAACAATTAAGAAAGGTTTTTCTAATACTTTAAATGAAACAGGATCTTCAAAGGCTGAAAAAAATATCGGAAGGAGCTTGTTATGGCAAACAACTGAACAAGATTTTGGACTCTTCCAAACGGCTGGCCTTGGAAATTAATTCTTCAAAACTTACCTCTACAATTTCTGATGACCTCAAGTTACCTTCACTGGCAATTCAACATCTTGGCCTGCCCTCTGAATTGATGGGTGTTCAAGCAAAGCTTCAGCAATTGATTTTGTATGAATCTGGCGGTCATTACCACCGAACCATGGAAAACGAAAAAGAATATGGTATGTTATTTTTATAGTTTGGCATAAATATGTATGTGTACTATACTGACTTAATTTATTTTTGCTGCTAAGGTTCGTTTGGTACCATGATACTTCAACTTCCCGTAAAAGGCGGGCATGAAGGTGGACGTTTCAAGGTGGAATATGGAGGAAAGGAAAAAGTGTATGAAAACCACAAGGACAGCGATCGATGTTTTTATGTTTCGCTATTTTACGAAAACTGCGAACATTCAATGGAACCCATAACAAAAGGGTCGAAATTGACGTTAGTCTTTGATCTTGTTTGGGCTAATGCCCAACAACCGATTCTGAAAGATTTCCCTGTTTTTCTCACCGCCCTGAAAGGAATAAAGGAATCGCTCTCATCTTGGATGCGTCAAAGTGCCGACTCCCAAATAAGGAACATCAGTCTTAGCACGTCATTGAAAAAATCCAATCCAGCATCTAAAATGGAAGCCCTGCCAGTCGCATCTATGTCTAGAGAACATTCGTATAAAAAACGTCGTTCGAATTCTTTGCCTTTAAAAGCACGTAAAAAAGAAGACCTGGATGAAGATCAAGATGAAGACTATGATGAAGACTATGATGAAGACTATGATGATGACCAGGATGAATTTGAAGATCAAGATCAAGACCAAGATGAGTATTGGGATAGATCTCGTCCAAGAGATAGTTGGAAAAATCAAGACGAAGATGAAGATGAATATTGTGATAGTTCTACTAGTTCTCCCTCGGAAGATATTTCGGAAGAAAAAGATATTGGCGATCTAGAAGATGTTTTGTACTTTGTTCTCGAAGAGAAATATGAAGAAAGTGACTTCGGATTTCGTCAACTTCGGAGAAAAGACCGGGATGCAGCTCAACTTTTTCAGTGTTGTGGATTTCTGGACGTACACTTAGCAGTTGTGACAGAGACCGTTACTACTATACGTGTTGTACCGAATTCGAAAACTGATTGGTGTGATTGCCACGCTTACAAGAAAGTGAAATCGTCTAACAAAATTTCGCGATGGTTGGATTCGGAAGATATATCCAGGAAGTTGAGAATTGATATTAATTGGAAGGAGCAATGCGTTGGACCTAGTAGGAAACTTCCAACAAAAAGCAGCAAAAAGATTGACTCGAAAGATAGACATTATAGGTGTGGTGAAGAATGTTATGGATCGGGTGATACAACCGCTAACGAAAAATATATCCAACACTTCATTTTGGTTATTTGGCCCAAGCGTGAATCGTCTCGGATGTATTGTCAATATGGTCTTCATTCGCTCCTGCAAGAATTGGAATTCAAAAGTTCAACTAGATGGCTTAAAGAAAGCGTGCAAAAGGCCACTGAACATTTACGAAAAGTCATTTCATTTTGTTCTTCTGATCCTTGGCACATGTGGAACCAAACTGGATTTGGAAAAGGCGAAGTCGCAGAACGCTTACTGCGTCTTTGTATTAACTTCCGAGCCCGCGAAGAAGGCCTTGCTCTCTTGAAGCTTTTGAGTGAAGACTTCCCATTACCACAAGATGGAACCAGCAACATTCAAGAAACCTTTGAAGGAATCCAATCTGAAAAAGTTGCCAAGGCGATCGTTGAATTCGAGTGTCGAGTCAGTGGTAAGCATTATTTTGAATCTCCCTAATCTTGTGCATTCGTTTAAACTTATTCTTTTGTTTGTTATAGGTTGGAATGACTGCGCTGATCTAATTGAGAAAATGATTTCTCCTGTTCGAATCACCCAGCAGCTTATGCCTGTTATCAAATTGGCTCACTTCTTTATGGACTTCGATTGCTTAGAAGGAGCCAAATTAGTTGGAGATCGTGTTTCTTCCGCATTCATCAACATCGACAAACAGCAAGCCCGCAACCCCACTTGGCAGCAAACTGATATTCGGGCTTATATTGAATTAATATTTGCTCTAGAAGCCAATCCCAAAACTTCTAATCAAGGAAGAATGAAGTCGTTTTCATCATTTTTCTCCAAACTGGAATCTTCAATGCTGTGCGACCTTGTACAAGAGATGGCGGTTCAAGCTAGCTCGCAACGTAACGAGAACTCGGAATCTTGCAAGAAAATGTTTCATGTCGTGTTCAAAGCTCTGAATGACTGTGATCTTCGTTCTCCAAGTATCGAGAAAAAAGCAGTCGTTAACTTGATTTGCTGCTGCTTTAGGACGAGGAACGCAGAATTGCTTCGATCTTTCCTATCCAACATCGTCCGCGCTCACATCGCCTTTAAAGAAAACAAAACTCGTTCGGAAACATTATTGGAAGATGTAATTTCGTCTCCTGAAATATTGAATTTGGACCTTTCGTCTGACCTAGGCGAGATTTTTATGGAAGTGCTTGTTGATAGTCAATTAACTTCAATGAAGAAAGAAACATCAGGACCAGGCGATCCATGCGCGTATGGATATTTTCTGTTGTCATCCAAATTATCATTATGTTTTCAATTAGTGATTCACAGTGGGAAGAATTCTCACATACTCGATCCACGACGAGCGAAGTTAATTGCATCAATATTGGCACAACTGGATGTTAACCAATTGTCCAACATATTCAGTGATCTATTGAAAAACAACTCGAAACGTTTGAAAGCGTGTCCTTCCTACCCCACGATGATTTCTCTTATTGGCAATTCCTTGATAACGAAATTGAAGAAAGACGAAGCTCACGAGCTCTCTAGACGAAATCTTCTAAATGTGTTAGACGTTTTTATCGAGTCGGGTGTTGCATCATTAACACAATCTTTAATCAAGCAAGTCTGTGCCAATGAAGAATCTGGGACCCGGAGCCATCAAGAAAAATACGATTTGTTTGCTGGCTTAATTAGTACCCCGCTCGTGTGGGGAATACTGGATTCCAAATTGAAGCTGATCATCTTGAAAACCTGTGGTTCTATCATACAAACTTGGATCGCCGATATCGAGAAGTTTTCAAAACGGAATGACATCCCAATTTGCATCCATTTTTTTTTCTTGCTCGAAAGAAATCGACTTAAAAATGAACCAACAATCGACGCTCAATTGTTTGCACCATTAATTGCCAAACTACCAGTTTCCTCACTCATGGATCTTGTTTTACAGCTACACCAATCGGAACTCAAAACAATTCCAAATATCAAGAATTTTCCAGCCTGTTTCAATTTTTATCGCCAAGCGTCCAGGCTCTTCTTTACCATGGATTTTGTGCCACTTGTCAAGAACGAGGAAGCAATGCGCCTTTTGAATTTGCTCTTGTGGCTGGAAGATGAGCAATCTTGGCAATCGTTCGCCACAAGTGTTTCTACAGCCTTCCCATCAACTAGCACCTATATATTTTTACGCCTCTTCTTGAACAGTCCTGTTATCAAGCAAGCCTTTACAGTTTCTAATCTTGCTTTTGGTGCTTTCGCAACCATTGTTGACAACTGTTCACGGAAATCGGCGTCTTTGAAGGAACCACCATTTAGCTGGCACCAATCTGAAGCAGTTGTACCGAGTCATCCTGAAGTGCAAGCTTTTCTTCGGTCCAGTCAAGAATCCATGACCTACACGAAGTTTACTGGAATCGCTGAGGCTCGCAAATTCGCCGCACAACTTATGAGAGGGTCTAAACACTTTAGCGTTTCCGTTACTACGTCTGGCGCTGGCAAAAATTCGCGTTGCATCATTACGAAAACCCGTAAACATTACGAAGAGATCAATCAACCATTTTTTACCAGCAAAGGTGAATTGGAATCATTGGTGAAGCTTCGGGAACGCCTAGGTCAAGAAAAGTTGAAGACGAAACGTGGAACAGCCGACGACGTCAGTGTCGTCCCTCCACCGAAACGCTGCAAGCGCGAAAAAATGTGATATTTTGTTTGTTTGTTTTTAACTAAGAAAGTTCTTTGTTGTCTTTTTTTTTAACTAAATTCGCGATGCGTCCTGTTTTATTGCGGAATCGCTTGACTGTATACCAATAAATAAAGAAACGCCTTTTGCAAAGTTTCCTTTTTAAAAATTGTTGCTTTTACGTCGAAAATTTATTTTTTTCTGTCTTACCACCATCGACGCCTTGGGAGTTTTAGAACGACTTGTGAGCAGAATAAAGTTTGAGCACAGTTGATACATGAATGTATGTTACGGTATGTTATAATCCTCGCTCGGTTGCAACTCTCAAATTGATTTTTTTTTTTCAGTATAGAAAATTCATGAAATAAATTTATTTAAATAAATAAAGGAATCGAAAAAATAATTGCCAATAACACCTAGGAGACGAAGGTCTGATATGAAGTCAAAATGGGAAAAATGCATTGCGCAATAGTTGGACGTCACGTGACACTATACTCCGGACTCCGGTTCTTTAAGAGCATATTTAATTAATTTAAATTAATGCCATTGACTTGAATGTACTTGAACAATATTGTTTAAAAGAAGATCTTAAGTTTCGATTGATATAATCTAGTTTTCTTTGCAGAAATATTAAACTGTGGGACGTTTCAGCGTAACAGCCAATAGTCAAAATGGGAAAAATGTTGCGCAAAATTTCTATACTGCGCATTAGTTCTATTGCGCAATAGTACGACGTCACGTGACATGCCCTATACTCCGGACCTTTAAGCTCGCCTTTAAGAGCATATTTAATTAATTTAAAATAATGCAATTGACTTGAATATAATTGAACAATATTCTTTAAAAGAAGATCTTTGATTTAAAAAAACTATTAATAATTTTTACGGTAAAATTTGTTTTGAAATTAAAGTTAAAAGGATCAAAAGTTGATTGCAAACGCCGCTTCAGACGTCGACTTCTATAAAGCCTCGATGATCCTGCCCATAAATTATTCGATAGTTTTGTCAACCTACTGCTGAATTCAAACTCTACTATACATCTGAAAGATGGAAAGTCTTCTAGTTTGCTTTTTCGTATATGTGTGGACCATGATTCTTTTTCACGAAAGTGAAAAAGATGAGTCTAATTACCCGACCCCGGACATCAAGTCCGTTACCGAATTACCAGATGCCAAATTGGCCAACCAGGATCAAACCACCAAAATGAAACCTGGAACCCGATATCGTTCAGTTCTGAAAACACCAACCGTCAAACTGAATCGCTTCAATTGCAACACGTCTCTGCCGTCCATACCAGAGAACCAAGACGGGGAGGATTGCGCTGCCGAAGTTGCAAAATTGTCGGCAGAACTGAAGACAACAAGGTACGAATTGCAACAACATCAGCAACTGGCCCTATCACTTCAACTATTACCAGACCAGATTGAAACCGAACTTATTTCCGTGAGAAAATCGCTGTCGGAAGTGACCACAACTAACGACCAACTTAAACGCCACCTGTCTTGTCTTACGGCAGAAAAGGACGAGCTTTTAGAACAACTTGAGCAGAATAAGATCACGACCGTTGATGCAATTGAAAAGGTTACACAGTCATACGAACAGCAGATGACGCAATTGCGTAACGAATTTACGGCTACCAACCAAACCGTAAAGCCGTTAACAATGGAAGTTGGATGCGGATGTGTTGTTGAGGTAGCAAATAACTCCACACAGACCGGCCAGTCAATGACGAAAGAAGTTGGATGTGGAACTGAAGAACTTGAGCAGCACGTGACCAAAGATGATGAAGACTATGGCTTCGAACTGGACATGAAGATTATGGAAGGCAATAAGAACCGTCGTCGTTCTTTTTATATCCCAGCCCGGGATGAGCGAACCAAATCACCCGTCCATCAGCAAGTCGATTTGAAACCGCAAGTCTATTTCCCAGTCAGCGACATAAGGTACAAGAACAAACCGATAAGTGGCTATGTGGTCAACCCGGATGGATCTACCGTCACGTATGGCGATGCCTTGAAATCAACGAACGAGCCCAGCACGGTGGATCTACAACCCACTCAAAAAACGGAGGACAAGGTGAGGAAACCCGCCCAGGACGACTCCCGCACCATCATCAGTGGCCCAGTAAAGACGGAACAAGAACTCGTCGTCGTGTCCAGTCCCATTGAGGAAAAATCTCTCCCTGGTAACCGACTTTTACTCAAAAACATCCAAGGTGGCGATTATGGACGGATTGTTGGTAACGGAGGATCAAACATCTATCGCATTGAAACAGAATACCAAATCGTCGTGAGCATAAGAGGAGCAGTCGACGGCACCTATAAACTGATGATTTCCGGAAATAGTGAGGAGATGCGCAAAGCGGCCGCAAACGACATCATACGCGGATTAACAGTCATTACGGAATGTTCAAACTTTCAACTGTTTAAAAAAGAATTAAAAACTACAGGCTATACGAGATCGGAAGAGAGCACTTCGTAAGAATCAATCGTACGTTTGCCGCTGACGGCATCAGCGGTAAGATGACCATCATCGGGAGACTGAGTAGCTGCCACTCGGCTTACGCGGAACTGTTGGCCGAGTCAACGTATTAAAACGAAGAAAAAAAGAAACGAAGTAGAAAACCACAATACAAATAAAACGGCCCTTCCCCCCCTCCCACCCCCAAAAACAAACAAACAAAACAAAACAAAAAAAAAAAAAAATTACTCTTTTCTATGTGCTCATTATGTCTTTTAATATGTCTTTTGTCTTATTCTTCATCTTTCCCCTTAAATCTTTCCCTTCATCCTTTTTTTCTTCTTCATCTTTTTCGTCATCTTCTTCTTTCATAAATTGGGTCGGATATTGGTAGTTTCATCCGACAAAACTTTAAATTCGACACCCATTTGATGCACCTTCGACATATGGCAACTAGATTTCGACTGGTGCGAGAATACGTCGACACAGTGTATGTTTAAGTACTTCGACAATTCGTTTTTAAGTTTAGGTTAAGGTAGTTAAGGTTAGGTTAGATTAGGTTAGGTCGAAGTATCTACGCTATATATCTGTTGTCGAAATATTTTCGCACCATTGTGGAAATATAGTTGCTAGCTGTTGAAGGCGCGTTAAATGGGTGTCGAATTTAAGTTTTGTTGGATGAACATTGTCAATATCACGACCCGATTTCTTTTCTTTTTGTTTCACCTTCTTTATTCTCATTTCCTTCTCTTCCTTATCTTCCTTCGTGTCAATGAATGGAGTGTGAATTTGAAGAATGTGTGTCAAGTTGTGTGTGCGTGATTTGTTTGAATGTCTCAATAAAATTTCTTAAACCAAAACTATACCATCATCATTTGTTTGTCTTTTTATTATTTAGCAATTTTAGCAAGTAATACTCACTCAACAGTAATTTATAAGTTATAAGGCATTTCACATTGAACATAATTAAATTCGTTTTCTACTTTTGGGGTGCCTGTTATAAATTTCAGATAAACAGAATAAACGACGATTGCCTGAGCAATCGAGCTTTTCATAGTCGCCTTATATAATTTGTGGTTATGGATAACAATATTGTTTCGCACAGTTTGACCAGGTGCCATGTCAGTCGCCTCCTTAATTGGAGGTGGCTGATGGCACTTCTTCTGCTAGTATCTCGTCAGTTTCGACAAGTTTTCAATTTTACCATCTTAAATGGGAGAGGAGCGCATCAGGATAAAGTATCGACTATTTCCTATTTGTGAATAAATAATTCAATTGTCTTCCCTTTTGTGGGTTCAATAAATATTTTTAAAAATTTAAAGCGGGTAATTCTTATTATTTATAGTTAAAAAAACTGCGGTTTAGATTATAAGCAGTTAAGTACAAAAGAAGTTCCATCATATGCTATTTCTGGCAGCGTCGCAGGCTAGTAAAATTCTGAGTGTAAGGCTGGGCTCTGGGCTGGGACATTGACTGGGCTAGGACATATATGGATTATGGACTTTGATCAATCATCAATGACAACGTAACCCACGCCAGCAGTAGTCCAACTTATGATTTGAGTTTTGAGATTTTTTGTATTCTTTTCGAATTGTCACTTGTCAGCTCATCGTGATTCGTGAGGCCAATAACCAAACTCGAAAAACCAACATTGTTCTCGGACATGCGTTATAAGTGGTGAATATGCTTTTTTGAAAGAAACTTTCTCATTCCAATCTATATGGAAAGTATCGTTTTTTATGTTTGATCATTTTTATTGCATTTCGTAAAATCTGAATCTCCAATGAGAAGTTACAAATGACAGTTATTTGTTATCACATAAGTTACATGTTAGAAATGTAGCTGCACATGTGATACTTCTCACACGGAAGTTAGCATTCTATAATCTGCATTTATTGCATTAATTGTGTCACAAAATGATACTTAATAGTAGCTAACATGCTGAATTTATTCTTTCTGTCTTTTTCAAGTGACTAGTTTCCATGTTTTCAATGTTTTTATTCACTGCAGGTAACAAGCAGAACACCACAATTTGTAAAGGATGGCTAATGTTGAAGGTGGAAGACTTTGGCAAATATCTCAAAACATGCAAGAGGAGGTACACACCGTCTTAGAAGAAGGATGTTCTCATGCTTGCCAAAGCACTGCTGTGAAGGATCACCTATTTAAAGCTGTGAGGCTTGAGAACAAAGAGGAAGAAGTTGACTTTGCATTTGGTGAAAAACTGTTGCTTCCTGATGCAAAAACTTTGAATCCTTTGAAAGTTGAAAACCTTGGAGATATCTTGATTCCAGTATCTGTTAAGGTATTGACTGTATATTTTAGACGTGTAACAATTAAGAAAGGTTTTTCTAATACTTTAAATGAAACAGGATCTTCAAAGGCTGAAAAAAATATCGGAAGGAGCTTGTTATGGCAAACAACTGAACAAGATTTTGGACTCTTCCAAACGGCTGGCCTTGGAAATTAATTCTTCAAAACTTACCTCTACAATTTCTGATGACCTCAAGTTACCTTCACTGGCAATTCAACATCTTGGCCTGCCCTCTGAATTGATGGGTGTTCAAGCAAAGCTTCAGCAATTGATTTTGTATGAATCTGGCGGTCATTACCACCGAACCATGGAAAACGAAAAAGAATATGGTATGTTATTTTTATAGTTTGGCATAAATATGTATGTGTACTATACTGACTTAATTTATTTTTGCTGCTAAGGTTCGTTTGGTACCATGATACTTCAACTTCCCGTAAAAGGCGGGCATGAAGGTGGACGTTTCAAGGTGGAATATGGAGGAAAGGAAAAAGTGTATGAAAACCACAAGGACAGCGATCGATGTTTTTATGTTTCGCTATTTTACGAAAACTGCGAACATTCAATGGAACCCATAACAAAAGGGTCGAAATTGACGTTAGTCTTTGATCTTGTTTGGGCTAATGCCCAACAACCGATTCTGAAAGATTTCCCTGTTTTTCTCACCGCCCTGAAAGGAATAAAGGAATCGCTCTCATCTTGGATGCGTCAAAGTGCCGACTCCCAAATAAGGAACATCAGTCTTAGCACGTCATTGAAAAAATCCAATCCAGCATCTAAAATGGAAGCCCTGCCAGTCGCATCTATGTCTAGAGAACATTCGTATAAAAAACGTCGTTCGAATTCTTTGCCTTTAAAAGCACGTAAAAAAGAAGACCTGGATGAAGATCAAGATGAAGACTATGATGAAGACTATGATGAAGACTATGATGATGACCAGGATGAATTTGAAGATCAAGATCAAGACCAAGATGAGTATTGGGATAGATCTCGTCCAAGAGATAGTTGGAAAAATCAAGACGAAGATGAAGATGAATATTGTGATAGTTCTACTAGTTCTCCCTCGGAAGATATTTCGGAAGAAAAAGATATTGGCGATCTAGAAGATGTTTTGTACTTTGTTCTCGAAGAGAAATATGAAGAAAGTGACTTCGGATTTCGTCAACTTCGGAGAAAAGACCGGGATGCAGCTCAACTTTTTCAGTGTTGTGGATTTCTGGACGTACACTTAGCAGTTGTGACAGAGACCGTTACTACTATACGTGTTGTACCGAATTCGAAAACTGATTGGTGTGATTGCCACGCTTACAAGAAAGTGAAATCGTCTAACAAAATTTCGCGATGGTTGGATTCGGAAGATATATCCAGGAAGTTGAGAATTGATATTAATTGGAAGGAGCAATGCGTTGGACCTAGTAGGAAACTTCCAACAAAAAGCAGCAAAAAGATTGACTCGAAAGATAGACATTATAGGTGTGGTGAAGAATGTTATGGATCGGGTGATACAACCGCTAACGAAAAATATATCCAACACTTCATTTTGGTTATTTGGCCCAAGCGTGAATCGTCTCGGATGTATTGTCAATATGGTCTTCATTCGCTCCTGCAAGAATTGGAATTCAAAAGTTCAACTAGATGGCTTAAAGAAAGCGTGCAAAAGGCCACTGAACATTTACGAAAAGTCATTTCATTTTGTTCTTCTGATCCTTGGCACATGTGGAACCAAACTGGATTTGGAAAAGGCGAAGTCGCAGAACGCTTACTGCGTCTTTGTATTAACTTCCGAGCCCGCGAAGAAGGCCTTGCTCTCTTGAAGCTTTTGAGTGAAGACTTCCCATTACCACAAGATGGAACCAGCAACATTCAAGAAACCTTTGAAGGAATCCAATCTGAAAAAGTTGCCAAGGCGATCGTTGAATTCGAGTGTCGAGTCAGTGGTAAGCATTATTTTGAATCTCCCTAATCTTGTGCATTCGTTTAAACTTATTCTTTTGTTTGTTATAGGTTGGAATGACTGCGCTGATCTAATTGAGAAAATGATTTCTCCTGTTCGAATCACCCAGCAGCTTATGCCTGTTATCAAATTGGCTCACTTCTTTATGGACTTCGATTGCTTAGAAGGAGCCAAATTAGTTGGAGATCGTGTTTCTTCCGCATTCATCAACATCGACAAACAGCAAGCCCGCAACCCCACTTGGCAGCAAACTGATATTCGGGCTTATATTGAATTAATATTTGCTCTAGAAGCCAATCCCAAAACTTCTAATCAAGGAAGAATGAAGTCGTTTTCATCATTTTTCTCCAAACTGGAATCTTCAATGCTGTGCGACCTTGTACAAGAGATGGCGGTTCAAGCTAGCTCGCAACGTAACGAGAACTCGGAATCTTGCAAGAAAATGTTTCATGTCGTGTTCAAAGCTCTGAATGACTGTGATCTTCGTTCTCCAAGTATCGAGAAAAAAGCAGTCGTTAACTTGATTTGCTGCTGCTTTAGGACGAGGAACGCAGAATTGCTTCGATCTTTCCTATCCAACATCGTCCGCGCTCACATCGCCTTTAAAGAAAACAAAACTCGTTCGGAAACATTATTGGAAGATGTAATTTCGTCTCCTGAAATATTGAATTTGGACCTTTCGTCTGACCTAGGCGAGATTTTTATGGAAGTGCTTGTTGATAGTCAATTAACTTCAATGAAGAAAGAAACATCAGGACCAGGCGATCCATGCGCGTATGGATATTTTCTGTTGTCATCCAAATTATCATTATGTTTTCAATTAGTGATTCACAGTGGGAAGAATTCTCACATACTCGATCCACGACGAGCGAAGTTAATTGCATCAATATTGGCACAACTGGATGTTAACCAATTGTCCAACATATTCAGTGATCTATTGAAAAACAACTCGAAACGTTTGAAAGCGTGTCCTTCCTACCCCACGATGATTTCTCTTATTGGCAATTCCTTGATAACGAAATTGAAGAAAGACGAAGCTCACGAGCTCTCTAGACGAAATCTTCTAAATGTGTTAGACGTTTTTATCGAGTCGGGTGTTGCATCATTAACACAATCTTTAATCAAGCAAGTCTGTGCCAATGAAGAATCTGGGACCCGGAGCCATCAAGAAAAATACGATTTGTTTGCTGGCTTAATTAGTACCCCGCTCGTGTGGGGAATACTGGATTCCAAATTGAAGCTGATCATCTTGAAAACCTGTGGTTCTATCATACAAACTTGGATCGCCGATATCGAGAAGTTTTCAAAACGGAATGACATCCCAATTTGCATCCATTTTTTTTTCTTGCTCGAAAGAAATCGACTTAAAAATGAACCAACAATCGACGCTCAATTGTTTGCACCATTAATTGCCAAACTACCAGTTTCCTCACTCATGGATCTTGTTTTACAGCTACACCAATCGGAACTCAAAACAATTCCAAATATCAAGAATTTTCCAGCCTGTTTCAATTTTTATCGCCAAGCGTCCAGGCTCTTCTTTACCATGGATTTTGTGCCACTTGTCAAGAACGAGGAAGCAATGCGCCTTTTGAATTTGCTCTTGTGGCTGGAAGATGAGCAATCTTGGCAATCGTTCGCCACAAGTGTTTCTACAGCCTTCCCATCAACTAGCACCTATATCTTTTTACGCCTCTTCTTGAACAGTCCTGTTATCAAGCAAGCCTTTACAGTTTCTAATCTTGCTTTTGGTGCTTTCGCAACCATTGTTGACAACTGTTCACGGAAATCGGCGTCTTTGAAGGAACCACCATTTAGCTGGCACCAATCTGAAGCAGTTGTACCGAGTCATCCTGAAGTGCAAGCTTTTCTTCGGTCCAGTCAAGAATCCATGACCTACACGAAGTTTACTGGAATCGCTGAGGCTCGCAAATTCGCCGCACAACTTATGAGAGGGTCTAAACACTTTAGCGTTTCCGTTACTACGTCTGGCGCTGGCAAAAATTCGCGTTGCATCATTACGAAAACCCGTAAACATTACGAAGAGATCAATCAACCATTTTTTACCAGCAAAGGTGAATTGGAATCATTGGTGAAGCTTCGGGAACGCCTAGGTCAAGAAAAGTTGAAGACGAAACGTGGAACAGCCGACGACGTCAGTGTCGTCCCTCCACCGAAACGCTGCAAGCGCGAAAAAATGTGATATTTTGTTTGTTTGTTTTTAACTAAGAAAGTTCTTTGTTGTCTTTTTTTTTAACTAAATTCGCGATGCGTCCTGTTTTATTGCGGAATCGCTTGACTGTATACCAATAAATAAAGAAACGCCTTTTGCAAAGTTTCCTTTTTAAAAATTGTTGCTTTTACGTCGAAAATTTATTTTTTTCTGTCTTACCACCATCGACGCCTTGGGAGTTTTAGAACGACTTGTGAGCAGAATAAAGTTTGAGCACAGTTGATACATGAATGTATGTTACGGTATGTTATAATCCTCGCTCGGTTGCAACTCTCAAATTGATTTTTTTTTTTCAGTATAGAAAATTCATGAAATAAATTTATTTAAATAAATAAAGGAATCGAAAAAATAATTGCCAATAACACCTAGGAGACGAAGGTCTGATATGAAGTCAAAATGGGAAAAATGCATTGCGCAATAGTACGACGTCACGTGACATGCCCTATACTCCGGACCTTTAAGCTCGCCTTTAAGAGCATATTTAATTAATTTAAAATAATGCAATTGACTTGAATATAATTGAACAATATTCTTTAAAAGAAGATCTTTGATTTAAAAAAACTATTAATAATTTTTACGGTAAAATTTGTTTTGAAATTAAAGTTAAAAGGATCAAAAGTTGATTGCAAACGCCGCTTCAGACGTCGACTTCTATAAAGCCTCGATGATCCTGCCCATAAATTATTCGATAGTTTTGTCAACCTACTGCTGAATTCAAACTCTACTATACATCTGAAAGATGGAAAGTCTTCTAGTTTGCTTTTTCGTATATGTGTGGACCATGATTCTTTTTCACGAAAGTGAAAAAGATGAGTCTAATTACCCGACCCCGGACATCAAGTCCGTTACCGAATTACCAGATGCCAAATTGGCCAACCAGGATCAAACTACCAAAATGAAACCTGGAACCCGATATCGTTCAGTACTGAAAACACCATCTGTCAGGCTGAATCGCTTCAATTGCAACACGTCTCTGCCGTCCATACCAGAGAACCAAGACGGGGAGGATTGCGCTGCCGAAGTTGCAAAATTGTCGGCAGAACTGAAGACAACAAGGTACGAATTGCAACAACATCAGCAACTGGCCCTATCACTTCAACTATTACCAGACCAGATTGAAACCGAACTTATTTCCGTGAGAAAATCGCTGTCGGAAGTGACCACAACTAACGACCAACTTAAACGCCACCTGTCTTGTCTTACGGCAGAAAAGGACGAGCTTTTAGAACAACTTGAGCAGAATAAGATCACGACCGTTGATGCAATTGAAAAGGTTACACAGTCATACGAACAGCAGATGACGCAATTGCGTAACGAATTTACGGCTACCAACCAAACCGTAAAGCCGTTAACAATGGAAGTTGGATGCGGATGTGTTGTTGAGGTAGCAAATAACTCCACACAGACCGGCCAGTCAATGACGAAAGAAGTTGGATGTGGAACTGAAGAACTTGAGCAGCACGTGACCAAAGATGATGAAGACTATGGCTTCGAACTGGACATGAAGATTATGGAAGGCAATAAGAACCGTCGTCGTTCTTTTTATATCCCAGCCCGGGATGAGCGAACCAAATCACCCGTCCATCAGCAAGTCGATTTGAAACCGCAAGTCTATTTCCCAGTCAGCGACATAAGGTACAAGAACAAACCGATAAGTGGCTATGTGGTCAACCCGGATGGATCTACCGTCACGTATGGCGATGCCTTGAAATCAACGAACGAGCCCAGCACGGTGGATCTACAACCCACTCAAAAAACGGAGGACAAGGTGAGGAAACCCGCCCAGGACGACTCCCGCACCATCATCAGTGGCCCAGTAAAGACGGAACAAGAACTCGTCGTCGTGTCCAGTCCCATTGAGGAAAAATCTCTCCCTGGTAACCGACTTTTACTCAAAAACATCCAAGGTGGCGATTATGGACGGATTGTTGGTAGCGGAGGATCAAACATCTATCGCATTGAAACAGAATACCAAATCGTCGTGAGCATAAGAGGAGCAGTCGACGGCACCTATAAACTGATGATTTCCGGAAATAGTGAGGAGATGCGCAAAGCGGCCGCAAACGACATCATACGCGGATTAACAGTCATTACGGAATGTTCAAACTTTCAACTGTTTAAAAGAATTAAAAACTACAGGCTATACGAGATCGGAAGAGAGCACTTCGTAAGAATCAATCGTACGTTTGCCGCTGACGGCATCAGCGGTAAGATGACCATCATCGGGAGACTGAGTAGCTGCCACTCGGCTTACGCGGAACTGTTGGCCGAGTCAACGTATTAAAACGAAGAAAAAAAGAAACGAAGTAGAAAACCACAATACAAATAAAACGGCCCTTCCCCCCCTCCCACCCCCAAAAACAAACAAACAAAACAAAACAAAACAAAAAAAAAATTACTCTTTTCTATGTGCTCATTATGTCTTTTAATATGTCTTTTGTCTTATTCTTCATCTTTCCCCTTAAATCTTTCCCTTCATCCTTTTTTTCTTCTTCATCTTTTTCGTCATCTTCTTCTTTCATAAATTGGGTCGGATATTGGTAGTTTCATCCGACAAAACTTTAAATTCGACACCCATTTGATGCACCTTCGACATATGGCAACTAGATTTCGACTGGTGCGAGAATACGTCGACACAGTGTATGTTTAAGTACTTCGACAATTCGTTTTTAAGTTTAGGTTAAGGTAGTTAAGGTTAGGTTAGATTAGGTTAGGTCGAAGTATCTACGCTATATATCTGTTGTCGAAATATTTTCGCACCATTGTGGAAATATAGTTGCTAGCTGTTGAAGGCGCGTTAAATGGGTGTCGAATTTAAGTTTTGTTGGATGAACATTGTCAATATCACGACCCGATTTCTTTTCTTTTTGTTTCACCTTCTTTATTCTCATTTCCTTCTCTTCCTTAGCTTCCTTCGTGTCAATGAATGGAGTGTGAATTTGAAGAATGTGTGTCAAGTTGTGTGTGCGTGATTTGTTTGAATGTCTCAATAAAATTTCTTAAACCAAAACTATACCATCATCATTTGTTTGTCTTTTTATTATTTAGCAATTTTAGCAAGTAATACTCACTCAACAGTAATTTATAAGTTATAAGGCATTTCACATCATTGAACATAATTAAATTCGTTTTCTACTTTGGGGTGCCTGTTATAAATTTCAGATAAACAGAATAAACGACGATTGCCTGAGCAATCGAGCTTTTCATAGTCGCCTTATATAATTTGTGGCTTTGGATAACAATATTGTTTCGCGCAGTTGACCAGGTGCCAAGTCATCGCTTCCTTAATTGGAGGTGGCTGACTGTCGGGCTGATTGTACTAACAAGAAATGAATCATTTTTGGAAGTATTTTCCTAGTCCAGTTTTACAACGACGACTTTAAAGAACAAGAAAAAGACTATGCCAAAAATGAAAGCTTCAAGCATTGATGCCGCCGCGTCGATTGCTGCAATTGCATGAGACTATTAGTACAAACAACGTAGTAATTAAATAAATATTGCGTATACTTACTTGTCCATGTAAGAATTGGCGACTCGACATTGAAAAAATTAAAAACGCTGATGAAAAGGCTATGAGCCCTTTGGACACAAATGAAGTAAAATAGGGCGTAATATTTTTTCTGAAAAAAAAAATATATTTTAGGAGCAACACAGAAAAATAATTAAAACATTTTTACCGTAAACTTTGGCCAGTTCGAGTTGAGATGAGCACTGAGACCAACATTGAGAGCATTGAAAAACACCAATCCGAGAGTAGAGCTCAACACGTTCAGAATAAGAAAAAACCGAAAGATTGCATCGCCCGTCTTAAATCACAAGATGAATGGTGAATGAATTATTATTTGAATTTAAATTGAGGCAAAATGAATTGATTACATCACGTCGCAGGACTTCCGCGATTTCCAGAATGGCCACTATAAATGTTAATATCAGCTGGGAGACGAAGGCCTGATAGATCAGCCCACCAATTATGCGCAGCCGATTTCTGTTATTGAATGAAGCGAAGAATTATTTCTAGTAAATCAGTAAAAGAGAACTAAAAGATGAGTAATACTTGGTTATGTTGAATTGAATGAACTGCAGTTTTTTGCAGAAGAGCGAGAATGTAATCACATACCACTTATTGCCATTTTGGACCCTTAGTAGAACCTCCTCGCCTCCGCCAATTACGATTACAGTTTCAAAGAACTGCACCATAATAAACGACATGTATCTATATTCTCCAATAAAAAAAAGTTTTTTAAGAGAAAATTTTAAATTTTAAATTCATTAAATATTTAAATCAGATTCAAAAATAGAATGGATCGCTTCTTACATGAATTTGATGGTCTCACACATAATGGTGGCTCGAGGGACGAAAAACGATGCCAATGAAATAAATGAGATTGCCATTGGAAGGGACGTAATCCAGGCTTGGTGTCTTCTCGCCCATGACGGGTTCTTCTTAATAAAAATGAACACATTGGACATGTAGAGACAAAGCAAAAGGGAAGATGTGACTCCTCCAATATATCCTACAGAAACCCAACCCCCTAGGGCTGTACAAACACAGAAGAATTAAAACAAAACACTAAATTGTATTTGATTGCTTGTTCAATTTACCTTCTATGTGCTGTGTGACATTTGGAGTATAGCTGTCCATCTTACACACACAAATTCGATATCCTAAAATTCTTCCACTTTGATTAAAGTGGGAAATGTCATCACCAATTCACCACCTTCTTTTTTTACTCTCACGTCTGTTTACTAAAAATGGTTTGTCAACCGATTGCGTCAGCTAGCGTTGACATCGTCAACTAGTAACAAAACAACCAAGAGTAGAATCAAAAAAAAAACCCTAGGTCAAATATATTTGTTTTCTCTATATACCCAAAATCTCTTATCTACATAAGAACAATATGTTGATTGAACGGTTAATTGTTTTCCCAAATTATAGTAGTGAGCGGAGTAAAAAAGGAAACATAAACTTTTGTTTTTCTCTTTTTTGAATTAAGCAGCAGCTAAGCCGATCGTCTGGAGTTCAACTAATTTCTTAAACACTCCGTCGGGGATGGACACGAGAGCTTCGTAGGTGCCCAGCTCGACCACTTGGCCGTGTTCCAGCACAGCGATTTGCGACGCCTTGCGGATGGTCGACAGTCTGTGGGCGATGGTCAACACCGTCCGGCCTTTCGTGACGCGTTCGAGCGCCTCTTGGATGAGCGATTCGCTCTCAGCGTCCAGAGCGCTTGTGGCTTCGTCCAGCAATAGGATGCGAGGATTCTAAAGCATTGCATAACAAAACATTCGAGTTATTACGCTTCAATGAATTTTCGACTGGTTTACTTTGACGATGGCCCGTGCGATGGCTATTCTCTGCCTTTGGCCACCCGAGAGGAGGACACCTCGTTCGCCGACGACTGTGTCTAGTCCCTGAGGACATTTCTGAATGAAGGACCAGGCGTTGGCCTCTTTGGCTGCTTGAATGACTTGTTCTTCGCTGACAGAGTTAGGATCGATCGCTCCGTACAGAATGTTTTCCCGTATGGAACACGAAAACAGAGAGGGTTCCTAAAATACGACGAAAATGTTTAAATAATTGTTTAAAGTCGAGACGATAAGGCTATAAATTACCTGACTAACTGTGCCGATGTTTGCTCGGAGCCATTGTGGATCCAAATCTTTAATCGAATGATTGTCAACCAGCACTTGACCCTAGAAATATTTTTTTTTAATGCAATTAATGCATTAAATAAACTATTTATTAATTTTTGTAAATGAAATTACGCTGGTGGGATCGTAGAAACGGAGTAGAAGTGCTGCTATGGTACTCTTTCCTGAGCCACTGGAACCGACAATAGCCGTCACCGACCCGGCCGGTATGCTCAAATTTAAATTGTTGAAAATAGGAACGTCGAATCTGGTCGGATAAGCAAAGCTAAGGTCACGGAACCGGATAGAGCCTTCGAATTGCCCGGCCGGGATGACAGGGCCACCAGAAATGGGAATATCCGGCCGTGTGTCAATCAGTTGCCAAATACGGGTGGATGCGCCCAGGCCCTTCATCATTTCCGAGTAAGATGAGGAGAGACCGCCCATCGAAATTCCGACATAGGCAGCGTAGAGGAGAAAGGCGGAAAGTTGGCCAACCGTCAGCGACGAATCCGCCACCATCAAGCCACCGTAATAAAGACCCGAAATGATGATTGCGTTTCCCGCGAACCCCGTCTAAAAAAATAAATTTAAATTTTCGTTTTGAATCTTGAACCTTTTTTTTTCAAATGAATTAACTAAAAGTTGTTTACCAAAGCGAAAAAAGTTCCCCTAGCTTTCGCCTCTTTGTATCCAAGCGTGAGTACATGATCAATCTGCTCGTTGTAACGATCGAATTCACGTTTCTCTTGGCCAAACGCCCTCACTGTCCGAATGTTTGAAATTCGTTCCTCGGTTACTTGAGTGGCTTGAGCTAACGCATCCTATAACCAATAAGATACCAGTTAAATACTCGATTAAATTTGTAGGTAGCTGTTTTTGTTTTACCTGAACTTTTTTAGTAATTTTTTTGACAAAGCGGCCGTAAACAATGGTCAGTCCTGCGACCGGTGGAACAATTGATAAACCGACTAGGGCTATTTGTGGAGACGTGTAAAACTAAAAGAGAAAATAAATTAAATGTTTTTCAATTTCTCAATCAGAATATGTTTGTCTGTAAGAGCGTATAGTACCATCATGGAAATAGCGGAAACTACTAATGCACTAGATCTGATTCCATCTGCAAGGTTAGCTGTGACACACTTGCTGACTAGGGTAGTGTCAGTAGAGAGTCTGTTGACCAACTCTCCTGTTTGGTTCTTGTCAAAGAATTTGACCTGCAATTGGTTTCCAATAGGAAATTAGTTGAATCTGTTCAAACGAATAAAAACTGAATAATTACATCTTGTTCGACTATGGCAGCATAAACATTCCTTCTCATTGTCTGAGTGATCCTCTCACCTACGACAAACAATGATGGTGTAATTCAGAAGCTGAGACAATTTGGGTGATAATACCTGCCACGCTCATGAGATAAGTACGCCCAAAGTTACAAGCAGCTCCAAAGATGAAGATGCCAACGAGAATAAGTGACACATTTGTGAGGTTCTCCACCATGGATTCTTGATTGGCGCTAATGATATCTATGACCTTGCCAATAGCAAAAGGGATAACCATGGTGATTGCACTAGAGACAAACAGAAGCCCTATTCCACCTAGATGAGATGAACGAGGAAAAAATCAACGTCTCGATCTCAATAAGTAATTCAGTAAAATATATTTACCAAGCAATCTATATTTTTCTGGTTTTGCCAAACCGATGAGCCGGCGTACTTCTTCCGATTTCAATTTGGGTTTGACTTTCTCGGCTGTTTTCAAGCCGGCATTTCTCAGCAGTGCCGAAGAAGAGCTGAAAAATCGCCAAGAACAATTGACACCGCCATTGCTCTTGCTGGATCTTGCAGGCTGAAGAGACCTACTTGCTAAACTGCTACATCTCGCTCGTACAAGAAGAATTACCTGTCTGGAGTAGGACGGTGAGGTAAATAAACGAGATACAAGAGCCATGGAGCGATAAGAAAAATCACGTTACGTGTAGATTTGGCGATTGTTTACATCTGGATAGGGGTGCTGCTAATCAGAAACATATGCTTATGTAAACTGTTTTGCATCTGCATGACTGCATCAAGTTCAAGTGGGTTTCGCATATTAATCGCATGGCGACGTAATAATAATAGTAAAGTATAGGAAACTTTTTAAAAAATTTTTGATTTAATAAAAGCCTTGCCACTAAAATCATATCCGGACCGGATGAAACGTTCGAGAGCGAGGGCCCGAGAGGATTTATAAATTACCATATGCTAAAAAAAAAAATTCAAAGTATGGTCGTCTGGTCGATAATCAGTTATGTAATACCAATAAAAATAATTCGAATTTCTTTTTGGCTAAATTTCCAAGTACAATCTGTGCTGTAATTATACGGTTGCTTGAATTATCAAGTGTTTTACATTATCGTTGGCTTGACAAAGTGACACTCTATAAATCAAATGAATTCAGTTCTGGAAAGTTTGGATTAATAAACAATGCCTAATGGTGGATTCCCGACGGTATAATAACGTTTTAAGATGATTTCGAGTGTCTATTTGATGCCCTCATTTCACGAGAGTGTCCATCTATATCTTGTCTAAAAGCTCTCTTATTGTTGACACGGTTTGTCAGTTAGCTAAAACGATGTTGGGTTTACTATGACTCTTTCGTCACTCATTGCCACTCGAACCCGTAATAATTATATGACTAATCAGAGATAGTGTGTGGGTTGACGATGATGGCGCAGCAGTGCGAAGCCAGCAGCAGCCAAACTTGAAAAAAAAAAAATTCTTTGAATCGACCACTTCCTACTTAAAAACTTGGCCAGCACATAGTCGTATAGTCGCGCGCGTATGTGTGTGTGTACGGCAGTGCCTGTGCTGCTCATACCACACAGCCGCCTATATATTTTCGGGCGGGAGTCCGTCCTTGATTCATTTTCAAAGCCTTCCCCCCCGGTCCAGCAGCCCGGAGCCCGGCCCGCGTGAAATCAAAGATCAATCAAAATCATCTTCTTCTCGCTCCGGAACTTGATTGTCGGCGGGACGCCGGTCGCGGATGCAACTCGTTATTGATTGAAAATTGAAAGGTTCCGTCCAGTTGTGTGTGTCTATACATGATTTGGTTCTTTTCTCTTTCGATCATATTATATACATTATTCAGTGTGTGTGTACATGTACGCTCTTTTCCGATTCGCCTTCTCTCTCTCATATCTCTTTTTATTTTTCTCATCTCTTTTCTTTCTCTTCTCTCTCCTTCTCTACACTTTCTCAATTGAACAAAAGCAGGAAAGCGTCAATCAGCGACCCCACCCCCTTCTACTTCTTCTTATCTCCGTGATGTGAAGGAAAGAAATCGTATCATTCACGAACGACCACCATTTTTCCATCTCTTTCTTCTTCTTCCTTTTCTCCGTGAATGTCGCACATCTCTGGCCAGTTGTGCAGCTCTTTTTCATACATAGCCTTTTATATTAGAGCAGCCCCCCACAGGTACAATACGGAGTGTGTATGGACGAACGCGGGGTGGGGAATATGGTGGGAGGAGTGATGCGGCGGCGGCCGCCGCCCGTCTTCCGTGATTATGTTTGATTTCATTTTGGCGGTAGACCGGACGCACTCCGACTAACTGACTCAAGGTCAGTTAGTCGCCGTCGAGACATCACCGCCGACGCACGCACCATCTTGCCCCTCTTCTTCTTCATCCATCCGATCCGATCCGATCCGATCCAGCAGCTGTGCAGCGCAAGAAAACAACACACCGGCGGGACTGCAGCAGCCGGACATATCATCGGAACATGTTGCCACTTTTGCGACCAGTAGCTCCTGCGTGTCCGCTCACCTCCGCTGGTTGTTAGGAGACGGCCGAAAAAAATTCAGTGTGCGCCATATTGTCGTCTTCCAGG
Source organism: Daphnia pulex (assembly GCF_021134715.1). Lineage (NCBI taxonomy): Eukaryota > Metazoa > Arthropoda > Branchiopoda > Diplostraca > Daphniidae > Daphnia > Daphnia pulex. Next base: position 1,287,669 of record NC_060021.1, on the reverse strand, counting down.
GTCCAGCATATCGTTCCAGTCAAAAGTGTTTGAATCAACTGCTGTTCATTGACATTTCAAAAGAGATTATTCAAAAAATAATAGAAATGGAGGACCATCAGCAAAGTGGTTTGATGTGGGTCCATCCGGCGGCAGTGTTGACGGACACGGTGTTGTCCCTGTGTCTGGTGGCCCCGATGGTCGTCGGCTATTGGCGCGGGACCTGGTTCCTCCTGGACGCCTACCTCTACCCGGACGATGCGGCCGCCAGCTGCTGGATCTCGTTGCTGTTGGGATTCGGCAGTCTGTTGCTGGCCACTTGGTTTCAGCGCCAATTGCAGGATTACGTCACTCGGCAGACACCTTGCATCTATTTCTTACTCTCAAGACTTTACACCGTCGTCCTCTGCTTCGGTACGTTATATGATTATTTAATATTAAATTGAGAATTAAACGGTTAAACGCGATGTGATAAGGTTGCGTGAATCACTGGCGTGGTGTTTGGGGAACGCTGGACGTCTACACGGGAATCGGCTGGACAACGGCCCTCATGTCGATCGTCATCGGCATCACTGGACTCATTTGGCTCCGTGCCTTCCGCAATATTATGGCACCGCCGCTGGTCATCATCGTCGATGATCCCGAAGGATATTTCACTTTCCCCACCATGTTCCGCACAATCGTATAAATTCTAACTAATATTCATTTTTAATTTCTGTTGTATAATCGTCAATTTTTAAAATAATTGAAAAAGGAATCAAAACGACCGCACTTAATAGCCCTGGACGGCCTGTTCAGCGTGACGATTGTGGGCTCGTTGGTCGTCCTGGTCTGGCGAGGTTCTTTCCTTTACCTGGACCTGGTCATGTTTCCAGAAGATGCGGAATGGTCCGCTTGGGGCTCAACGGTTGACTATATTCCTTACCAATTTTTATTTTATTTCCGAACTTGATTAAAAATTCAAATTTAAAAAATGTTTGGGATGTGCTGATTAGGTTTTGGGTTATTCAACGTCGTTGCTGGCCTTTGCTCTGCAAGCCCCGCTGGCGGCCGTTTGTTCCCGCGCCACCGGTTTTTGGCGCATCGTCGTCATGGACGCCTTCACGGCCATCGCCTACGTCGGCTCCGTCAACGTCTGGCGAGGACTGTGGAACCTCTACGACATCTACTTATTCCCAGGTGCTACTCCCCTCAGCCAACAGGTTGCAACGGCAACGCCGCAACACAACAGACCTCTTTATCGCTGAAATTTGTCCATTATTTGTTATAACTCGCACGCAGATCACAAAGTCTGGAGCAATTTGCTGACCCACGCCGCCGGCCTTATCGTCCTGATCCTCTGCTACTGCGCCCATTCGATCCTCGTCCGCGGCGTCTACCTGGACGCCGAGGAACCCGGAGCCAACGCCGCCGTACTGCCTTACCACTACGTTCGATATTTTATTCTGGTATAGACACTTTTTTAATTTTGAAATTACCGCTCAAATTTGAAATTGAAAATTGGCGATTTTGAAATGTGACACTATACAGAAGAGACGGAGAGTTTTGGCGGGATTGGCCGAGGAAGCGGAAGCGGGCGAAGAGCGGGAGGAAGAGCGGAAGCATCAGCATCAGCGGGACGGACGCGTCGTTGAAAACGGCTGGCTTCCCGATGAGGTCGTGACGATGATCGACGATTCTCCGGATGAGGACGATCACCGGTGGAAAGCTTCCAATAACGACAAAGAATCGGCTATTTAAAAAACAAAATCTGAACTTTTTTATTTTTGTTTTAAAATAAAATAAAAACATAGCATTCAATCAAGTTGTAATATTTTCGATGAAATCAAGAAGAAGAAGAAACTAAAACCAACCAAAATAAAGTCGGTTTTGGACTTGTGGTTGAACCCGAGATCGCACCGCGTGTCTTATATTTCTTTCGTTCGTGTTGTTGTTGTTCTCCCAACGTTTCGCCCGCACACTTTTCTTTTTATTTGTTGTGGAAAATTATTTTTAAAAAAAGAATTGTAATTTTTTTGTTCTCTCCCCACCATCCCATCCCTCCCCCCTTGGATTGTAATCGTTGTAATACAAAATCAACTTTGAGAGACAGAGTCGTGATCATTGACACTGGATACCAGCACACACACACACACACACAGACCGGGACGTTATTTAAAGACAATGTTGAATTACGTTGAAGGAAGAATAAAACAACCGGAGACTTTATAATCATAATGGATTCACGACCCCGTGAGGCTTTTTTTATTTTGGTTTTTGCTAGATTGTTTTGGTTTCGTATTATATTTATAAGAGATCGTCTTCCGTCGTGATCCAACACGGACGAGGCTTGATGTAATAAGGAATCTCCATCCATGACATCGTCTCCTGTTTCACTTTGGGCGAATCTGTCGCCAGCCTTGGATTTTTCTCCATTGTTGGCGTTTGATTGTTGAATTCGTCAACTCGCGACAAGTCGACCCGCCAAGTCTCCCGCTCATCGATCATACTAAACTGCCAAATGAAGTTTCATCGTTAAATGGTCGTTTAGAAGTTCATGATGATGTTCTCCTCACACATGATAAATCTTTTAACAAATGGGGTTTTTTGTTTTTTGTTTTGTTTTTTAAGAATGAATTTTTGTTTTCGAGAGATTGGCGATTTCAGGGTGACGCCCCTTTTTAAATAGATTCAATTGGCGCCACTTTAGATAGGTCGTGATATCCGTCTGCTTGCCAGGGCTCTACATATTTTTGACGTATTGATGAGGTTGGTTACCCGATAGCGGCGACTGGGAACCACCTACGATTTCAAAAATAATCAAAAGCAGCTTATCGTTAAACCTAATTTGCCGGGAATCCATTTGCTCTTTTCCTGGCGTTGTTTTTACATTCCTCCCGAAGCCATGGTCAACGAAGGGAAAGGTAATTTAACGTCGGTTTTGTTTTCTTTTCAAAGACAAAACATCCACTCATTCTTTCTGTATTTACTTTCAATTTTGCAGATGAAGCAGCCAAAATATCTCATCACTTGTCACTGCTCAGAGAAGAATACAACAAGCTGCAAGCCCGCCACACTGAAGTGCTGAGACAACTCGGTGCCTCTTCAGGGGAACATTCCAATACTTTTCTTGCCCGTATTTTGAAGTTTGTTGCTAATTTACACTTGTCCCAAAATCTCAGGTAAAAGTTCATGTGTCTAAATTTCAAACATTCAACTCTAATTTTGGTTTGTGCTTGCAGTGATGTGAGAATTAAGCTGGCCAACGGCTCTGTACCTGGCCACCGTTTTGTGCTCACTGCCAGAGCTGATAATTGGCTCTTGAGTAATCAAAGCTGGGATAATGTACAGGAACTAGGTAGTATAATAACTGAGCAACACCTTATCTTTTTTACGCTATACTAATTCTCTCATTTCCTTATTTAGATTGGAGCCATTTGGATCAAGATATCGGGGATGCCTTGTTACGCTGGGTTTATAAAGACGAGCTGAAAGTGCCAAATAATCGATTCGATTTTCTCGTCAGTCTTCTTAAAGCCGCCGGCCAGTACAGACTGGGCGACCTGATAAACAGCTGCGAGGAGAAACTCATTCCCATGGTCAATGTTTCCAATTGTGTGGAGCTTTTCGTCCGGTCTGAAGAAACCGGAGCTGAAACGCTCCGGAAGTTTTGTGCAAGCCTTATGAGCAACCACTGGGTCGGTCCCAAATTTACAAGCTGTCTCCATCTAGTGATAATTGAATTGACATCCTGTTGACACTTTCTTATACAGGAGGATTTGAATCGCGAAAATTTGGCTCCTCTTTCTGCCCAATCCCTCTACCGCCTACTGGAAGAACATTCCTCTCATCCTCTGCACGCCGCCGTCCGTCTCGGAAGGGAAGATGTCGTTTTCCTCGATTTGATCAAGTACACTCAACAGGTAATGCATGTTTATTTTTTGATAGTATAGTATAACAACGCCCTTAACCTTTCGTACTAGCACACAAGAATTAACATTCGCGATTATTTATCACAGACCATCATAGGGGGTGATGCTAAACAAGTAAAACATTTTTTAAGTAAACAATCACAGGATATCGTAAAACGTGGGATATCGAAGGGGTGATTAGAGGAGAACGTAATAAACAAGAGGGAAAATTATTAGATAAACGAGTAAGTTGCTGCTGAGTTGTACCGGAGTTGCAGCGTTACACAGTCGGCTTGAGCAGTAGCAATACTGGGTTGGAGGCTTGGTGCCTTGGTGTTCCAAGATGCATCCGTCTTGGTAAATTGTTTCGTTGACGTCGTTCACCGTCTGCCACTGTCCTCGTTTTAGCACCCTGTAGGAGAAGCTTTGTTGGGCACAACCTCTCTCCGTAACAATGGCGTTTCCTAGTGAAAGAAAAGTGTAATAAACTTTAGGGGGGATCAAATCTTTGTGTAGGGGTCTGTGTGTTTTATTACTTCCATCTGGAAATTCCAGTGTGAAATTCCTCTTCATGCAGAATGTGGAGAGGGGGCAGTCAATAACAAATGGGCTGGACCCGTCAAATTTTGAACAGGGCTCTAATGAATTAGTTTGGTTGCCTGTGTTTGGAACTGCTTTTGGAAGGCATCGGTAACACTGGATCCCCAAAGCTAAAGGGAAAACAAAAGAAAATTTTTTAGTTACATGTGACCTCATTCATGTGACCAGTTCCCACATATGTGGGAAACAAAAGAAAATGTTCTATTTTTTCTTGGCATTGCTGTCAGTCATGTTTTACCACAAGCAATGTAGTATTTAACCAATTTTTTTTTATTTTCAATTAATGAATTTATTTGCATGGCACTACACTTTGTTGTAACTAGTGGTTTGGTTTTGTAACTGCCACCATTATTACTTTTATGGTGACATGCAACTGTTTGACCATCAACAGTCCACAAAAAAGCAATAGTGAAAAATTCAGGACAAATTTTTAGCTTAATTTACCAGAGTGGAATGTAGAGATGAACAACAGAAAATGGACCAGCTGAAGCAAACTAGGAAAGGACATCTTTTCTTGTGTGTGAACTCCGCTTTGTGGTGGCGAAATAGTTGGGTTTACAGCGTTGAGCAACTTCGATCATTCATTTCCTATTGCCCTCTGTGCGTTATTTGTTGGGCTGCTGAGATTTTTATCAGGACGACCAGCCGTATTCCTCCCTCCACGAAATCCGAAACGAACTGTCACAAATAAGATTTCTAGTTGTTGTTCTGACCGAGCTTTTTTCCTATTGGTCGGCGCACCCCCTACAGTGATGGGTTTCGGCAACCCATCTATAAATTTGAAAATTATATTTCCTTTTGATTAAAAATTCAAGTGTGTCTATTAATACTTGTTAAATTAACTTTTATTGTCTTTTTCTCATTTAGTTGCCCGTGAGATTAAATGCAGTTGACTCGAAAGGAGACATTGCTCTAGATATTGCGTTACATTTGCGTTACGAATCTCTGGCCTTGTGCCTTGTTCAACATGGGGCCAACGTGGACTGCGTCGATCCTGCCGGCCAGCGGTTGCTACACAAAGCCATTCTGCGAAGTAAATCCGAAAAACTCTTCACAAAACGATATTAGATTTACGTAATAATCTTTCGTGTACTTAACAACAGAGGATGAGTTTTCGTGCGATTTTCTACTTAAACACGGAGCTCTACCGACGGCCGTCTTACCCGATTCCGGCTACTCACCTCTACACTTGTTAGCCGATTGGAAATCCGACACGGTGGCTGACGTTTCGAGTCTGCTTCTGAAACAAGGCTGCAGCCCCAATGCAGTCGCGGAAGATGGAAGGTATATAACGGCAAACGGCTCAACGTGACCATAAATTTGGCCCACGTGACCACAACAGTTTGCCAGTTTCCTTCATTGATTGTTTTTGTTATGCTTCTTCCAGCACGCCTCTACACCTGGCGGTCCGTTCCAACAACATGGCGCTAATTGAGATTCTATTAGCCGATTCCCGAACGGATTGTGAACGACAAGACAAGGAAGGTTTCGTCCCTCTGTGGTACGCCCTTCAAAATCCCGTAAGCTAAATAATATACCGAAATGTAAAGAAGAGCACGTGTTAAGATCATTTGTCGTGTTTCAGATTGAACTGTCCATTGCCGAGCAGCTGACAGTCAAGTGCTCATCGTGTGTCAACACGGTGTCGTCCGTAACTGGTGCTCCCCTTTTACACATGGCGGCTTTTGCCAAACTCGAACAAGCCACGTAAATTCTCAAAGTTTAATTGACAACATTTATTTTTTTAAATCAGTGATAATATGTGGTTAAATCGGTAGGCATAGGTTTATTGGTTTTTTTAATGTGAACAATCTGTAAATCCACAAGGTCATTTTATAATTCCATTGATTTGTGTTTAGGTTCTTCCTTGTCAATCACAAAGCGGATGTGAATGCATTGAACCGTCAGGGTGAGTCCCCTTTGCACATTGCCAGTCGATCCGGAATGTCTGCAGTGGTCCGGAAGCTGCTGGATAATGGATCAGATCCTAACCTACAGACTCCACCCCCTACGCTTTCCAGCCCTGTGGTCAAGGTCAAAGTGGCTAAAGTGGTCGACGAGAGTTACAATCCATTTGAGGACGACGAAGTCGATCAAGCCCAAGAAGAAGAAGATATTCAAGAAATCGGGCTCCATTCTTCCATACACTTGGCCGTTCATGGCGGATTCGAGGATGTCATCACCGCTTTCGTCGAACACACAGAGTGAGATTTCATCAATGTATTTTTTTAACTCTAATTCAATCAATTAATTTCTTTTCTTTTTTTAAAATGAACAGAAAGAACAAAACGGCGATCGATTTTGATGTGAGAGATTCGGCCGGCGAGTCGACTTTATGTGCCGCTTTACGCTTGGGTCGTTACTCGATTGCCCAGCTCTTGCTGAGAGGCCGAGCGTCCGTCAATGCCGCCAGTCCCAACGAAGGACACCGACTGTTGCACTATTTCCTGCTGAAGGGAGACGAACGAGCGGCACTCTTTCTATTGGATAATGGCGCCGACGTTCACGCCCTCACGCCGGATGGAGAATCTTCTCTGGTGCTGTGCATCCGCAAAAATCTGCCGTCGGTGTTGGAGGCGCTCTGCCGACGTGGAGCCAATATGGAAGAAGCTCCCGGAGACGCTTGTCCACTTTGGTTAGCGCTGACGTCCGGCAACGAAGATTTGGCATCCATTCTCGTCCGCTACGGAGTTGACACGGATCACTGGGAACAAGGGCCAGACGGGACCAGTCAGACGTTACTCCACCGAGCCCTGGACGCCAGTGATGAAACTTCGGCGTGTTTCCTCATTCGCAGTGGATGTGAAGTGAACAGTCCTCGGAGAGAAGGCGGGTCGGAAAACGATCGCAGCACTCCTCTGCATCTTTGCGCTCAGTGGGGCCTGGAGCAAGTGGCCGCTACTCTTCTGGAGCACGGAGCCGATATCAGTCCGCGCGACGAGGAGGGAAAGACTCCACTTCACGTTGCTATTGAGCAACATCAGGCCGGACTGGTCCAACTGTTGCTCCGCCAGTCTAACATTGACCTTTACGCCGTCGATCGGACCCAGAAGACGCCTTTTGCTACCGCTCTTTTGGTCAAGAACAACAAGGCTGCGGTTGCCGTCCTGGAAAAGGATTCTTCCGTTGCCGAACAGGTAAATTATCCATTAAAATCTTTTGGGGTTGCGTAATAAAATTGATTTTTTAATTTTTTCCAGTATGACAATAAAGGACGGACGCTGCTTCATGACATTGTTTTGCGTGGTGACTTGGAAGGATTGCTCTTTTTACTTTCGGTTCGCGTCAACATCAACTCGCGGACTTCTGACACGGCGAAATTGACGCCGCTTCATCTGGCCGTTCAAACAGGTATAATTTATTTTATTACTTTTCTAGATTTCGTTAAATGATTATCGACTTGTCATTTAATAGGTAAAGACGAAATGATCCTGCGTAATTTGATTGTGGCTGGTGCTGGTCTGAACGAGCGCGGCCCACGCCAGCAATCAGCTCTGCACATGGCGGCGGAGCGTGAGGACGGTGCTGGGCTGATGAGCATTTTGCTGGACGCCGGAGCTGACTGGTCGGCACTGGACGATTGCGGAAATTCAGCTCTCCACACCGCTGCCCGGCTTTGTCACGTCAGTGTTGCACAGGTGCTCTTGACCCAGTCACAAGTGGACGCCGAGTCTCGCAACATGCGCGGACAAAATCCTCTCCACCTGGCGGCGGGAAGTGGTCGCGATGCATCCGCCAGTCTTCTAAGCCTATTCCTGCAGTGTATGCCTCAGTATCCGATCAACGCACCCGACATCGACGGCAATTCGCGTATAACTCGATTAGCGACACTTGGTTCCTGGTTCACGTGCTCATCTCTTTTTCTTTCTTAAATTTTCAGCTCTTTTATTGGCCTACATGAAAGGAAACGTGGCCTTGTGCAAAGCTCTCGTCCGGGCCGGCGCCTGTTTGGCCGCCACAAACAAGAGTGGCGTTTCAATATTCAATTATCAATTGGCTACCAAACAGCTACTTGTTAGGTAATAAGCGTTTGGTTTTTTCTCACCTGTTGGCTGTAGAATAAATATTAATTCTGGTTGACTTGCAGATTGTTGGAACAACTGAATGAAGAACCGCCTTGGGCTGAACACGACTATTGCATGGAGTGTGGCAACAAATTTGGCATCACCACTCGCAAACATCATTGGTCAGTTTTTTAATTTATTTAATTTATTCTTCAACACGTTCCCGAACCCCTGACTGAAATTTTTATTTGATAATTTTGTAGTCGGCATTGCGGAAGGATCTTGTGCAGCAAATGTTCCGATCAAGTGGTTCCCATCCTCAAATTCAACCTTAGTAAACCGGTTCGAGTGTGCCTGTTGTGCTCACAAGTTCTTTGTTCCGGTGTTCCATCTCCATAAAATAGTGTTTCCATGCACTCCAGTCGTCATTTATTTGAATCTTATGAATTTTCTATACGGCTAAAATGATCAATTTGAGAGTTGCAACCAAGCGAGAATTATAATATACATTCATGTATCAAATGTGCTCACATTTTGTAGTTAATTTTAATTTGACAACGACGTATTGGAGCTTTTCCCATTCTAAATGACTCCGGGCATTAATTTAAATAAACTCGTTCAAGAACTACGAAACCGTCCATAGACAGCCAAAACAAACCGACGACACATAAGCAATAATTCAAAAGGAAACTCTGCAATAGGCAACATTTATTGATTGGTACAACCTCGAGAAATTCCGCAATAAAACGGGAAACATCGCAAATTCAGTTAAAATGACAACAAAGAACTTTCTGAATTAAAGCAAACAAACACATTTTTTCATTTTTTTTCGACCTTGCTGCGTTTAGGTGAAGGGATGACACTGACTTCGTCGGCTGTTACACGTTTCGTCTTCAAATTTTCTTGACCTAGGCGTTCCCGAAGCTTCACCAATGATTCCAATTCACCTTTGCTGGTAAAAAATGGTTGATTCATCTCTTCGTAATGTTTACGTGTTTTCGTAATGATGCAACGCGAATTTTTGCCAGCGCCAGACGTAGTAACAGAAACGCTAAAGTTTTTAGACCCTCTCATAAGTTGTGCGGCGAAATTGCGAGCCTCAGCGATTCCAGTAAACTTCGTGTAGGTCATGGATTCTTGATTGGACCGAAGAAAAGCTTGAACTTCAGGATGATTCTGTACAACTGCTTCACGTTGGTGCCAGCTAAATGGTGGTTCCTTCAAAGACGCCGATTTCAGTGAACAGTCGTCTACAATGGTTGCGAAAGCAGCAAAAGCAAGATTAGAAACTGTAAAGGCTTGCTTGATAACAGGACTGTTCAAGAAGAGGCGTAAAAAGAGATGGCTGCTAGTTGATGGGAAGGCTGTAGAAACACTTGTTGCGAACGATTGCCAAGATTGCTCATCTTCCAGCCACAAGAGCAAATTCAAAAGGCGCATTGCTTCCTCGTTCTTGACAAGTGGCACAAAATCCATGGTAAAGAAGAGCCTGGACGCTTGGCGATAAAAATTGAAACAGGCTGGAAAATTCTTGATATTTGGAATTGTTTTGACTTCCGATTGGTGTAGCTGTAAAACAAGATCCATGAGTGAGGAAACTGGTAGTTTGGCAATTAATGGTGCAAACAATTGAGCGTCGATTGTTGGTTCATTTTTAAGTCGATTTCTTTCGAGCAAGAAAAAAAAATGGATGCAAATTGGGATGTCATTCCGTTTTGAAAACTTCTCGATATCGGCGATCCAAGTTTGTATGATAGAACCACAGGTTTTCATGATGATCAGCTTCAATTTGGAATCCAGTATTCCCCACACGCGCGGAGTACTAATTAAGCCAGCAAACAAATCGTATTTTTCTTGATGGCTCCGGGTCCCAGATTCTTCATTGGCACAGACTTGCTTGATTAAAGATTGTGTTAATGATGCAACACCCGACTCGATAAAAACATCCAACACATTCAGAAGATTTCGTCTAGAGAGCTCGTGAGCTTCGTCTTTCTTCAATTTCGTTATCAAGGAATTGCCAATAAGAGAAATCATCGTGGGGTAGGAAGGACACGCTTTCAAACGTTTCGAGTTGTTTTTCAATAGATCACTGAATATGTTGGACAATTGGTTAACATCCAGTTGTGCCAATATTGATGCAATTAACTTCGCTCGTCGTGGATCGAGTATGTGAGAATTCTTCCCACTGTGAATCACTAATTGAAAACATAATGATAATTTGGATGACAACAGAAAATATCCATACGCGCATGGATCGCCTGGTCCTGATGTTTCTTTCTTCATTGAAGTTAATTGACTATCAACAAGCACTTCCATAAAAATCTCGCCTAGGTCAGACGAAAGGTCCAAATTCAATATTTCAGGAGACGAAATTACATCTTCCAATAATGTTTCCGAACGAGTTTTGTTTTCTTTAAAGGCGATGTGAGCGCGGACGATGTTGGATAGGAAAGATCGAAGCAATTCTGCGTTCCTCGTCCTAAAGCAGCAGCAAATCAAGTTAACGACTGCTTTTTTCTCGATACTTGGAGAACGAAGATCACAGTCATTCAGAGCTTTGAACACGACATGAAACATTTTCTTGCAAGATTCCGAGTTCTCGTTACGTTGCGAGCTAGCTTGAACCGCCATCTCTTGTACAAGGTCGCACAGCATTGAAGATTCCAGTTTGGAGAAAAATGATGAAAACGACTTCATTCTTCCTTGATTAGAAGTTTTGGGATTGGCTTCTAGAGCAAATATTAATTCTATATAAGCTCGAATATCAGTTTGCTGCCAAGTGGGGTTGCGGGCTTGCTGTTTGTCGATGTTGATGAATGCGGAAGAAACACGATCTCCAACTAATTTGGCTCCTTCTAAGCAATCGAAGTCCATAAAGAAGTGAGCCAATTTGATAACAGGCATAAGCTGCTGGGTGATTCGAACAGGAGAAATCATTTTCTCTATTAGATCAGCGCAGTCACTCCAACCTATAACAAACAAAAGAATAATTTTAAACGAATGCACAAGATTATGGAGATTCAAAATAATGCTTACCACTGACTCGACACTCGAATTCAACGATCGCCTTGGCAATTTGTTCACTTTTGATTCCTTCAAAGTTTTCTTGAATGTTGCTGGTTCCATCTTGTGGTAATGGGAAGTCTTCACTCAAAAGCTTCAAGAGAGCAAGGCCTTCTTCGCGGGCTCGGAAGTTAATACAAAGACGCAGTAAGCGTTCTGCGACTTCGCCTTTGCCAAATCCTGTTTGGTTCCACATGTGCCAAGGATCAGAAGAACAAAATGAAATGACCTTTCGTAAATCTTCAGTGGCCTTTTGCACGCTTTCTTTAAGCCATCTAGTTGAACTTTTGAATTCCAATTCTTGCAGGAGCGAATGAAGGCCATATTGACAATACATCCGAAACGATTCACGCTTGGGCCAAATAACCAAAATGAAGTGTTGGATATATTTTTCGTTAGCGGTTGTATCACCCGATCCATAACATTCTTCACCACACCTATAATGTCTATCTTTCGAGTCAATCTTTTTGCTGCTTTTTGTTGGAAGTTTCCTACTAGGTCCAACGCATTGCTCCTTCCAATTAATATCAATTCTCAACTTCCTGGAGATATCTTCCGAATCCAACCATCGCGAAATTTTGTTAGAAGATTTCACTTTCTTGTAAGCGTGGCAATCACACCAATCAGTTTTCGAATTCGGTACAACACGTATAGTAGTAACGGTCTCTGTCACAACTGCTAAGTGTACGTCCAGAAATCCACAACACTGAAAAAGTTGAGCTGCATCCCGGTCTTTTCTCCGAAGTTGACGAAATCCGAAGTCACTTTCTTCATATTTCTCTTCGAGAACAAAGTACAAAACATCTTCTAGATCGCCAATATCTTTTTCTTCCGAAATATCTTCCGAGGGAGAACTAGTAGAACTATCACAATATTCATCTTCGTCTTCGTCTTGATTTTTCCAACTATCTCTTGGACGAGATCTATCCCAATACTCATCTTGGTCTTGATCTTGATCTTCATCTTCAAATTCATCCTGGTCATCATCATAGTCTTCATCATAGTCTTCATCTTGATCTTCATCCAGGTCTTCTTTTTTACGTGCTTTTAAAGGCAAAGAATTCGAACGACGTTTTTTATACGAATGTTCTCTAGACATAGATGCGGCTGGCAGGGCTTCCATTTTAGATGCTGGATTGGATTTTTTCAATGACGTGCTAAGAGTGATGTTCTTTATTTGGGAGTCGGCACTTTGACGCATCCAAGATGAGAGCGATTCCTTTATTCCTTTCAGCTTGGTTAGAAAAAGAGGAAAATCTTTCGGAATCGGTTGTTGGACATTAGCCCAAACAAGATCAAAGACTAACGTCAATTTCGACCCTTTTGTTATGGGTTCCATTGAATGTTCGCAGTTTTCGTAAAATAGCGAAACATAAAAACATCGATCGCTGTCCTTGTGGTTTTCATACACTTTTTCCTTTCCTCCATATTCCACCTTGAAACGTCCACCTTCATGCCCGCCTTTTACGGGAAGTTGAAGTATCATGGTACCAAACGAACCTTAGCAGCAAAAATAAATTAAGTCAGTATAGTACACATACATATTTATACCAAACTATAAAAAAAAACCCACCATATTCTTTTTCGTATTCCATGGTTCGGTGGTAATGACCGCCAGATTCATACAAAATCAATTGCTGAAGCTTTGCTTGAACAACCATCAATTCAGAGGGCAGGCCAAGATGTTGAATTGCCAGTGAAGGTAACTTGAGGTCATCAGAAATTGTAGAGGTAAGTTTTGAAGAATTAATTTCCAAGGCCAGCCGTTTGGAAGAGTCCAAAATCTTGTTCAGTTGTTTGCCATAACAAGCTCCTTCCGATATTTTTTTCAGCCTTTGAAGATCCTGTTTCATTTAAAGTATTAGAAAAAACTTTCTTAATTGTTACACGTCTAACATATACAGTCAATACCTTAACAGATACTGGAATCGAGATATCTCCAAGGTTTTCAACTTTCAAAGGATTCAAAGTTTTTGCATCAGGAAGCAACAGTTTTTCACCAAATGCAAAGTCAACTTCTTCCTCTTTGTTCTCAAGCCTCACAGCTTTAAATAGGTGATCCTTCACAGCAGTGCTTTGGCAAGCATGAGAACATCCTTCTTCTAAGACGGTGTGTACCTCTTGCATATTTTGTGATATTTGCAGAAGTCTTCCACCTTCAACATTTGCCATCCTTTACAAATTGTGGTGTTCCGCTTGTTACCTGCAGCAAATAAAAACATTGAAAACTTGGAAGCTAGTCACTTGAAAAAGACAGAAAGAATAAATTCAGCATGTTAGCTACTATTAAGTATCATTTTGTGACACAATTAATACAATAAATGCAGATTATAAAATGCTAACTTCCGTGTGAGAAGTATTACATGTGCAGCTACATTTCTAACATGTAACTTATGTGATAACAAATAACTGTCATTTCTAACTTCTCATTGGAGATTCAGATTTTACGAAATGCAATAAAAATGATCAAACATAAAAACGATACTTTCAATTTAGATTGGAACGAGAAAGTTTCTTTCAAAAAAGCATATTCACCACTTATAACGCATGTCCGAGAACAATGTTGGTTTTTCGAGTTTGGTTATTGGCCTCACGAATCACGATGAGCTGACAAGTGACAATTCGGAAAGAATACAAAAAATCTCAAAACTCAAATCATAAGTTGGACTACTGCTGGCGTGGGTTACGTTGTCATTGATGATTGATCAAAGTCCATAATCCATATGTCCTAGCCCAGTCAATGTCCCAGCCCAGAGCCCAGCCTTACACTCAGAATTTTACTAGCCTGCGACGCTGCCAGAAATAGCATATGATGGAACTTCTTTTGTACTTAACTGCTTATAATCTAAACCGCAGTTTTTTTAACTATAAATAATAAGAATTACCCGCTTTAAATTTTTAAAAATATTTATTGAACCCACAAAAGGGAAGACAATTGAATTATTTATTCACAAATAGGAAATAGTCGATACTTTATCCTGATGCGCTCCTCTCCCATTTCAGATGGTAAAATTGAAAACTTGTCGAAACTGACGAGATACTAGCAGAAGAAGTGCCATCAGCCACCTCCAATTAAGGAGGCGACTGACATGGCACCTGGTCAAACTGTGCGAAACAATATTGTTATCCATAACCACAAATTATATAAGGCGACTATGAAAAGCTCGATTGCTCAGGCAATCGTCGTTTATTCTGTTTATCTGAAATTTATAACAGGCACCCAAAGTAGAAAACGAATTTAATTATGTTCAATGTGAAATGCCTTATAACTTATAAATTACTGTTGAGTGAGTATTACTTGCTAAAATTGCTAATTAATAAAAAGACAAACAAATGACGATAGAATAGTTTTGGTTTAAGAAATTTTATTGAGACATTCAAACAAATCACGCACACACAAATTGACACACATTCTTCAAATTCACACTCCATTCATTGACACGAAGGAAGATAAGGAAGAGAAGGAAATGAGAATAAAGAAGGTGAAACAAAAAGAAAAGAAATCGGGTCGTGATATTGACAATGTTGATCCAACAAAACTTAAATTCGACACCCATTTAACGCGCCTTCAACAGCTAGCAACTATATTTCCACAATGGTGCGAAAATATTTCGACAACAGATATATAGCGTAGATACATCGACCTAACCTAATCTAACCTAACCTTAACTACCTTAACCTAAACTTAAAAACGAATTGTCGAAGTACTTAAGCATACACTGTGTCGACGTATTCTCGCACCAGTCGAAATCTAGTTGCCATATGTCGAAGGTGCATCAAATGGGTGTCGAATTTAAAGTTTTGTCGGATGAAACTACCAATATCCGACCCAATTTATGAAAGAAGAAGATGACGAAAAAGATGAAGAAGAAAAAAAGGATGAAGGGAAAGATTTAAGGGGAAAGATGAAGAATAAGACAAAAGACATAAAGACATAATGAGCACATAGAAAATAGTAATTTTTTTTTGTTTTGTTTTGTTTTGTTTGTTTTTTTTTGGTGGGGGGGATTTTAATTGTATCGTGATTTTCCTTTACTTAGGTCCTTTTTTTTGTTGAATTGACGAGACGTTGACTTCGGCCAACAGTTCCGCGTAAGCCGAGTGGCAGCTACTCAGTCTCCCGATGATGGTCATCTTACCGCTGATGCCGTCAGCGGCAAACGTACGATTGATTCTTACGAAGTGCTCTCTTCCGATCTCGTATAGCCTGTAGTTTTTAATTCTTTTAAACAGTTGAAAGTTTGAACATTCCGTAATGACTGTTAATCCGCGTATGATGTCGTTTGCGGCCGCTTTGCGCATCTCCTCCTTATTTCCAGAAATCATCAGTTTATAGGTGCCGTCGATTGCTCCTTTGATACTCACGACGATTTGGTATTCTGTTTCAATGCGATGGATATTTGATCCTCCGCTACCAACAATCCGTCCATAATCGCCACCTTGGATGTTTTTGAGTAAAAGTCGGTTACCAGGGAGAGATTTTTCCTCAATGGGACTGGACACGACGACGAGTTCTTGTTCCGTCTTTACTGGGCCACTGATGATGGTGCGGGGGGTGTTTTTAGAATCGTCCGGGGCAGGATTCTTTCCATTGTCATCCGATTTTTGATTGGGTTGTAGATCCACCGTGCTGGGCTTTTTCGTTGTTTTCAAGGCCTCGCCATACGTGACGGTAGATCCATCCGGGTTCACCACATAGCCACTTATCGGTTTGTTCTTGTACCTTATGTCGCTGACTGGGAAATAGACTTGCGGTTTCAAAGCGACTTGCTGATGGACGGGCGTTTTGATTTGCTCACGAGTTGGGATATAAAAAGAACGACGAACATTCTTATCACGTTCCATGGCCTCCAAGTCAAGTTCAAAGCCATAGTCTTCATCATCTTTGGTCACGTGCTGCTCAAGTTCTTCAGTTCCACACGCAACTTCTTTCGTCATTGACTGGCCGGTCTGTGTGGAGTTATTTGCTACCTCAACAACACATCCGCATCCAACTTCCATTGTTAACGGCTTTACGGTTTGGTTGGAGGCCGTAAATTCGTTACGCAATTGCGTCATCTGCTGTTCGTATGATTTTGTAACCTTTTCAATTGCATCAACGGTCGTGATCTTATTCTGCTCAAGTTGTTCTAAAAGCTCGTCCTTTTCTGCCGTAAGACAAGACAGGTGGCGTTGAAGTTTGTCGTTAGTTGTGGTCACTTCCGACAGCGATTTTCTCACGGAAATAAGTTCGATTTCAATCTGGTCTGGTAATAGTTGTAGTGATAGGGCCAGTTGCTGTTGTTGTTGCAACTCGTACCTTGTTGTCTTCAGTTCTGCCGACAGCTTTGCAACTTCGGCAGCGCAATCCTCCCCGTCTTGGTTCTCTGGTATGGACGGCAGAGACGTGTTGCAATTGAAGCCATTCAGTCTGACGGTTGGTGTTTTCAGTACTGAACGATATCGGGTTCCAGGTTTCATTTTGGTAGTTTGATCCTGGTTGGCCAATTTGGCATCTGGTAATTCGGTAACGGACTTGATGTCCGGGGTCGGGTAATTAGACTCATCTTTTTCACTTTCGTGAAAAAGAATCATGGTCCACACATATACGAAAAAGCAAACTAGAAGATATTCCATTTTCAGAAGTATAGTAGAGAGTTTGAATTCAGCAGTAGGTTGACAAAACTATCGAATAATTTATGGGCAGGATCATCGAGGCTTTATAGAAGTCGACGTCTGAAGCTGCGTTTGCAATCAACTTTTGATCCTTTCAACTTTAATTTCAAAACACATTTTACCGTAAAAATTATTAATAGTTTTTTTAAATCAAAGATCTTCTTTTAAAGAATATTGTTCAATTATATTCAAGTCAATTGCATTATTTTAAATTAATTAAATATGCTCTTAAAGGTCCGGAGTATAGGGCATGTCACGTGACGTCGTACTATTGCGCAATAAAACTAATGCGCAGTATAGAAATTTTGCGCAACATTTTTCCCATTTTGACTTGTGGCTGTTACGCTGAAACGTCCCAGTTTAATAATGACTAGATAACTTCATTTGAAAGAAGTTGCTTGCAACATTGAACGGAAAAGGCAATGCCACTAATAATAATTTCTTAATTTGATTAAGGTTCCGTTCCTCTTGAAAGTTCGAAATTATTATATGTGATGGATAATGAAATTCGATTCATTGATCCATCTTTTTATTTGTTATTTTCTTATTACTATTTGTTTCATTCAAAAATTACATTCATGTGATGTAAATTTCTAATTTCATGTTTTTTTTTTTTTATTTGGTCTGATTTGGTTGATGAAATGAATTGCAGATTTTAAAAAAATAATCCACTGTTTCATTTTTGGCATTGGCTTTATTTATGTTTTGATGGTTAAGCCTCGGGGTATTTGTCCCTGAGTGTGAGTCAATGAGTGATCCGTTTTGTCCAGACGAGTCTGCTTTTAAAAATGGCAATTGCTAATGACGTTGGAGATTTCGACACCTGTGGTGTTTGTTTGTGGTGTGAATGTGACGAAGTAATCGGGCAGCCAACATTTCTGCCCGATTACCGGATTTTTTTTTCCCACACCGTTTGATTTTTAAGCTTGCTAGTTGCTAGTAAATGATAGATTTTATTTATCGTACACCTTCTAAGGAAATACAGATAGTGCACAAATTTTTCAACATTTTAAAAGAAATTCGTCTTGGTGATACTATGCACATATCCCTTCTGCCGTAAAATTATTTTCCATGACAATAGGAATTAAGAGGTTGAGTGGAATCTACCCTAATAATACTTGTGCACTTCAATAATGCTTCGTCAACTGTTGCTGTGTAAGTAACTAACTTACTTTTCTCATTTACTTACCTCACCGTCCAACTCCAGACAGGTAATTCTTCTTGTACGAGAGAGATGTAGCAGTTTAGCAAGTAGGTCTCTTCAGCCTGCAAGATCCAGCAAGAGCAATGGCGGTGTCAATTGTTCTTGGCGATTTTTCAGCTCTTCTTCGGCACTGCTGAGAAATGCCGGCTTGAAAACAGCCGAGAAAGTCAAACCCAAATTGAAATCGGAAGAAGTACGCCGGCTCATCGGTTTGGCAAAACCAGAAAAATATAGATTGCTTGGTAAATATATTTTACTGAATTACTTGTTGCGATCAAGACATTGATTTTTTCCTCGTTCATCTCATCTAGGTGGAATAGGGCTTCTGTTTGTCTCTAGTGCAATCACCATGGTTATACCTTTTGCTATTGGCAAGGTCATAGATATCATTAGCGCCAATCAAGAATCCATGGTGGAGAACCTCACAAATGTGTCACTTATTCTCGTTGGCATCTTCATCTTTGGAGCTGCTTGTAACTTTGGGCGTACTTATCTCATGAGCGTGGCAGGTATTATCACCCAAATTGTCTCAGCTTCTGAATTACACCATCATTGTTTGTCGTAGGTGAGAGGATCACTCAGACAATGAGAAGGAATGTTTATGCTGCCATAGTCAAACAAGATGTAAGTATTCAGTTTTTATTCGTTTGAACAGATTCAACTAATTTCCTATTGGAAACCAATTGCAGGTCAAATTCTTTGACAAGAACCAAACAGGAGAGTTGGTCAACAGACTCTCTACTGACACTACCCTAGTCAGCAAGTGTGTCACAGCTAACCTTGCAGATGGAATCAGATCTAGTGCATTAGTAGTTTCCGCTATTTCCATGATGGTACTATACGCTCTTACAGACAAACTTATTTGGATTGAGATATTGAAAAACATTTAATTTATTTTCTCTTTTAGTTTTACACGTCTCCACAAATAGCCCTAGTCGGTTTATCAATTGTTCCACCGGTCGCAGGACTGACCATTGTTTACGGCCGCTTTGTCAAAAAAATTACTAAAAAAGTTCAGGTAAAACAAAAACAGCTAGTTACAAATTTAATCGAGTATTTAACTGGTATGTTATTGGTAATAGGATGCGTTAGCTCAAGCCACTCAAGTAACCGAGGAACGAATTTCAAACATTCGGACAGTGAGGGCGTTTGGCCAAGAGAAACGTGAATTCGAACGTTACAACGAGCAGATTGATCATGTACTCACGCTTGGATACAAAGAGGCGAAAGCTAGGGGAACTTTTTTCGCTTTGGTAAACAACTTTTAGTTAATTTATTTTAATAAAAGTTGTAGATTCAAAACGAAAATTTAAATTTATTTTTTTAGACGGGGTTCGCGGGAAACGCAATCATCATTTCGGGTCTTTATTACGGCGGCTTGATGGTAGCGGACTCGTCGCTGACGGTTGGCCAACTCTCCGCCTTTCTCCTCTACGCTGCCTATGTCGGAATTTCGATGGGCGGTCTCTCCTCATCTTACTCGGAAATGATGAAGGGCCTGGGCGCATCCACCCGTATTTGGCAACTGATTGACACACGGCCGGATATTCCCATTTCTGGTGGCCCTGTCATCCCGGCCGGGCAATTCGAAGGCTCTATCCGGTTCCGTGACCTTAGCTTTGCTTATCCGACCAGATTCGACGTTCCTATTTTCAACAATTTAAATTTGAGCATACCGGCCGGGTCGGTGACGGCTATTGTCGGTTCCAGTGGCTCAGGAAAGAGTACCATAGCAGCACTTCTACTCCGTTTCTACGATCCCACCAGCGTAATTTCATTTACAAAAATTAATAAATAGTTTATTTAATTAATTACTACATGGATTGCATTTTTAAAAAAATATTTCTAGGGTCAAGTGCTGGTTGACAATCATTCGATTAAAGATTTGGATCCACAATGGCTCCGAGCAAACATCGGCACAGTTAGTCAGGTAATTTATAGCTTTATCGTCTCGACTTTAAACAATTATTTAAACATTTTCGTCGTATTTTAGGAACCCTCTCTGTTTTCGTGTTCCATACGGGAAAACATTCTGTACGGAGCGATCGATCCTAACTCTGTCAGCGAAGAACAAGTCATTCAAGCAGCCAAAGAGGCCAACGCCTGGTCCTTCATTCAGAAATGTCCTCAGGGACTAGACACAGTCGTCGGCGAACGAGGTGTCCTCCTCTCGGGTGGCCAAAGGCAGAGAATAGCCATCGCACGGGCCATCGTCAAAGTAAACCAGTCGAAAATTCATTGAAGCGTAATAACTCGAATGTTTTGTTATGCAATGCTTTAGAATCCTCGCATCCTATTGCTGGACGAAGCCACAAGCGCTCTGGACGCTGAGAGCGAATCGCTCATCCAAGAGGCGCTAGAACGCGTCACGAAAGGCCGGACGGTGTTGACCATCGCCCACCGACTGTCGACCATCCGCAAGGCGTCGCAAATCGCTGTGCTGGAACACGGCCAAGTGGTCGAGCTGGGCACCTACGAAGCTCTCGTGTCCATCCCCGACGGAGTGTTTAAGAAATTAGTTGAACTCCAGACGATCGGCTTAGCTGCTGCTTAATTCAAAAAAGAGAAAAACAAAAGTTAATTTTGTTTCTTTTTTTACTCCGCTCACTACTATAATTTGGGAAAACAATTAACCGTTCAATCAACATATTGTTCTTATGTAGATAAGAGATTTTGGGTATATAGAGAAAACAAATATATTTGACCTAGGGTTTTTTTTGTATTCTACAATTGGTTGTTTTGTTACTAGTTGACGATGTCAACGCTAGCTGACGCTTCGGGTGGACAACTGTTGACAGTTAAACTCGGTTAAACTTTCGTTAACCATGTGGTTAACAGACGTGGGAATAAATAGGGCGTGAAAGTGAAAGTGTAATTCATGCGTGAAAGATGGAAAATTGCAGCGATAATTACACCAACCATATTCCAAATGTCGCTCAAAACATAGAAGGTAATAACAAAACAGCTAGATTTATATTTTTGTTTCATTTTTATCTTTCTTTGTGTGTACAGATCTAGGTGGTTGTGTTTTTGTAGGATATATTGGAGTAGTCACATCTTCCCTTTTGCTTTGTCTCTACATGTCCAATGTGTTCATTTTTATTAAGAAGAACCCGTCATGGGCGAGAAGACACCAAGCCTGGATTACGTCCCTTCCAATGGCAATCTCATTTCTTTCACTGTCATCGTTTTTCGTCCCTCGAGCCGCCGTCACTTGCGAGACCATCAAATTCACGTAACATTCCATTCCAATTTCGACCATGAGATTTTTGTATGATTAACAAATATTTTCGTTGCAATTTGATAATAGATACATGCCGTTTATTATGGTGCAGTTCGTTGAAACTACAATCGTTATTTGCGGCGGCGAGAAAGTTCTGCTAGACGATTTGATCGGCCGAAATGCTCAGTGGTATTGGCTGGTGCCACCGTTTTGCAGCCTACGGTTCTTTCCATTCACCATCACCAAGTATTATTAGTTATCTAACTGATTTTCATACTGACTCGACTATAGAAATTCTTCGATTCACTTATTAACAGATTTTGGCTACGCTGGATCGTTGGTATGATTTATCAAGCCCCCGTCTCCCAGTTGCTGTTGACCATCCTAATGGCCGTACTTGAACAGGCTGAAGTCCTGCGACGTGATGACGTAAATCAATTAATTCACCACAATTTCAATTCTTAAAAATTTCATTCACCATTTATCTTGTGATTTAAGACGGGCGACGCAATCTTTTGGATCTTTCTTATTCTGAACATTTCGACGTTTACTGCGGGATTGTTCTTTTTCAATGTTCTCATTGTTGGTCTCAGTTCCCGTTGTCCTGACTGTTCCTGGCCTGAATGTCGCTGTCCTGAACGTCGATCATTCCTCGAGTTGAAATGGCCAAAGTTTATGGTAAAAACATTATATAATTTATTTGTGCATTTCTCACGATTGTTGATTATTATTTTTTCTCGATTTTCATCTTTTTTTTCCCAGAGGAAATACTACGCACTTCTTTACTTCATTTTTGTCCAAAAGGCTCATGGCTTTTTAATCAGCATTTTTACTTTCATCAATCTAGATTCTCCAATTCTTACATGGAAGAGTGAGAACACGATATTGATTTCATTACTATTATTTTCTCTGAACTAATAGCCTTATGAAATTACAGCACTCGACGCGATGGCATCGATGCTTGAAGCTTTCATTTTTGGCATACTCTTTTTCTGCTTCTTTAAAGATGTCGTTGACGATGACTCAGCCGCTAATGTCGTCAACGAGTCGCTTCTACCTGCGCAACAAGCCAATTCAACGAATTAGTCCAAACTGTTTAAAAGTGCCAAAATTTGATGCCATGACTTGTACTGACATTCTTTTAATTTTGCCAAAAGAAGAATGTTCTATATATGCAACTAACAAAAAAATGCCAAATTAGTTCTAAATATCGATTACAAAGCAAATGGTTTCTTTTTACCTTATTTGCTCAAATGTTAAAATTTTTCGTTCAAAGTAGATGATATTAACTGTTGCTTTATTCAATACAAATTTTGTTTTTGTTCACAATCACGGCGGCTGGGTTAGGTTGTTCAATTTATAATATACTAATCATTGCGAAATTATAACGATTATTATTAGTTTGACTAACTATGCGTTTTCGTTTCGCCGTGATATAACTGTGAGCTTGATTTCAAAAGGAAAGTTGATTAATATTTCTACGTATCTATCTAATAATCTAATATCTATCTAATATATCTACGCACAGTAAATAAAAATTTAGCAGAAGGCAGACCCACCATTCAAAAAATATAGACGCGTGAAAGCACAGAGAGAAAAAATTACGTAATTGGCCAGTGCTAACTCGTTAGTAAAAGAAGGATGTAAATTGCTCTATATTCAGAACGTTATCTGTCAATTTCAAATTGGTTTGTAGAGCTGTAGTTGTGATTGGGTAATCGGTAAAAATAAATATCAGACGGAAACGGTAAAAGCGTCACGACTAACGAGCGTAAGCAACGTATAACCAGCACTCAGATAGTGAACGATAGACGGCCGGGGGGATCGCCGTGTTTGAAACGACAGACTCGCGTATATAGCGCCCAAGGAATGAAGGCGACCGATCAGTCATCGGTGGATAGATTATAGCGTTCAGTTTACCATATCTCACAGTTTAAAAACGTTTTCACTTGACTATAATAATAGTGCAATTTATTCTCCTCATCTGTGCTATATCGACATCCGCCGGAAATCAAAATGGAGTACGAGTACAATTGCAGTTATTTCCAATACAATAACATCACTCCGCCAAACATTGGGCAGCAGCTGCAAGGTAACAACTCCCGTACAGAATAAAATAATGCATATTCAACTTATTTATCACCAACTGCTATGATAAATTCGTCACTATTGATTATCTAATCTTTGACTTTTTTTTTATCCCCGTGTTCAAATAAAAGCGTTGGGAAAGTTCGCCTTGGGCGTGGGAATCGCCGGTACAATCAGTACGATACTTTTGATCACTTTATTTATCGTCAACGTTTTCACAAATATCAAAAAGAGTCCGGCGAGAAGAAGGAGGCTCCTCTGCTGGATCACTTCCATGCCCATGGTGGTCTCCATATTGTCGCTCATCATCTTTCTCGTGCCCAGGGCTGGCGATGT
Organism: Daphnia pulex; assembly: GCF_021134715.1. Taxonomy (NCBI): domain Eukaryota; kingdom Metazoa; phylum Arthropoda; class Branchiopoda; order Diplostraca; family Daphniidae; genus Daphnia; species Daphnia pulex. Next base: position 1,263,624 of record NC_060021.1, on the reverse strand, counting down.
CTGCGACATCGTCAAACAAATGTAAATTTAATAGTCAATTTAATTTTGCGGTTTTTACTGAAATATAAAACGGCGGGCTTTTTAAAATATAAACGCAGATATTTGCCGTTTGTGCTGATGCACTTTGTCGATCTGGTCTTGTTGATTCAAGGAGGTGAAGAAGGCGTTCTGAACGACGTCGTCGAGGTACACGCCCCACTTTCTTTGTGCCACCCGCCTTGTTGTTTCTTCGGCATCTGCTTACGTCATCTCACCTTCACCAAGTACAGCACATTGAGCAATTACAACTTATAGCTGAATGAATACCAATTGAATCTTTTTCGCTTTGACAGGATTAGGCTTCGTATCGTTAAGGGATTGGTTTATCAAGCGCCCGTGTTCCAGTTTGTTTTAATTGTCATCATGAACGTACTCGATCACGCCGAATTCCTGGAAAAAAACGTAAACTTTTCTTTTCTTAATTTGGAATGATTTTCAGGACCCTGAGTATATTTTATTATTGCTTTATAGAAATCGGACAGATTGTACCAATTTTTCGCCGCTTTGAACATTTTGGCATTCATGTTCGGCATTTGGGGCTTCAACATTTTGAACGGGGCCTTGAGTCAGCTGTTGAGAACAAAGTGGAAGAGATACATCGTTAGTATTCATCATTTAATATTTTTTAATTTTTAATTATTCAAATTGATTCAACTTTTTCTTATTCATACAGTTGCGGACCAAAGTCTTGAGTGCATTTGTAGTCATTCTCAAGATACAAAATTTTATTCTTGGAATCCTCATTTTCTATAATGTCATTCCGTGCATCGTGCCTTACGTTTCGCCAGCAATCATGAGGAAAAGTAAGCTAAAATGTGTAAATTTAAAAGCAATTATTATTACTGGTAATTAATTAAATAACTTATAATATCTGAAAAATAGCTATTGACGCAGCATTGTCCCTGTTGGAAGCGCTCATTTTTGGCGTTTTATTCTACCTGGTTTACCAAGTGAGTGACATCACCGAGATGAAACGCCCTTCAAAAGCCGGCATGCTCGACACACCGTCCACTCAGCGTCGCTTGCTGGCCTCTGATGCCCATCCTACTGCCACTGTCCTTGTCAAGGAGCCAACGAGTCAAATGAATCCAACTACAAACACATATAACGGCATGACGTATACTGAATGTTAATATGTTTCTGCAAAACAACAAAAAAATTCCACCTAGCTTTCTTTTGTGATTAACGTGGTAATGGGACTAATGGCGATGATTATTTTTCCAATTGTTTTATTTTTATTTTGCTGATTGACGTTGTAATTTATACTTAAAAACTGAACCATTCTTTTAAAATAGTTTATTGAAACGCTTTTTTTTTACTTTTTAATATTAAAAAAAAAATGCTAATCTTGTTAGGTTGCTAGCTAGATTTTTACAACGGAATCGGAAATTTAAATGTACGCACAATTAGAATTAAAACTCACAATAGCTGTTAAAATGTCAGGACTAAGGCAATAAATAATATTTTGCATTAAATTTGATTGATCAATATTTAATAATGTAAAAAAAGATGATAAAAAGCAGATCGCAGTTGGTAGGGTTCGAACCTACGCCCTCAGAGAGGAATAGATTTCAAGTCTATCGCCTTAACCACTCGGCCACAACTGCTGATACTGAACACGATTCAGAAAATGATGTCATTTGCCATAAATGATGCAAAGTCAGACAGATTTAGTCAACCGGACGACGACTAAGCAGTTTATTTAAATAAACAAAAAAGAGAATATAGTATAGAACGAACGCGTATTTGCGTTCTGGGTATGGTGAAAGCGAATACTAGTCAGATGTCGCGTCATCTCGTGAGTAAATATGAACCCACACTTACTGTATACGCTGCACTCGGGCGCTAGTTCTTTTCTGGCTGTTAAATTGACTTTACGGCCAGACGTGTCAACAGACATGACGTTCCTCATCTAAACGATGAGTGCCAAAGGGCATAAAAATGTTTTTATGAGGTTTCAAGTAAATTTCTGTCTAAAATATCGGCAACCTTTAATTTAGAATGCAACTCTTATGCATACGTCATCAGATATTTTTCGAATGCATCCTAGGATTTAAAAAAAAAATGGATTGAGAGATGTCCGCTGCACTCGTGACTGAGACTTAATTCAATTCAATTCTGAAAAAGGAAACACCAAGGTAAATAACACAAAACGTGTATATGGCCCTGGTAGTATAGTACTAGACTTTCTATCCGTTGGACCGGCTCTTTATGGAGAAGAGTTTGGGCTGCGTTATTCTCATTCCCTGCCAGTTCGTTGCAGCGGCAACGTCTTTCTATTTTCGTTTCGGCATTTACATATCTTTCTGATTCGTTATTTCGGCTCAAGTAACACCACGCTGACACCATGGAGGAAAATTGTAGCATGCTCACTTTCAATACTCGGCCTCCAAATGTTCTCCAACACTTGGAAGGTATTTATTATCGTTTTATTTATTTAATTCGAAATTTCCGAATTAATTATTAATTTAAAAAATAATTTTATTAATCAACAGCTTTGGGTTATTATGGCTGGATCTCCACAATCACATTTGGCGTGACCACTTTGATACTTGTTGCTCTCTTCATTGCGAACGTTGCCGGCTTTATTCGACACAGCCCACCGCACCGCAGGCTACTCTTATGTTGGGTTACCTCTTTCCCCATGGTAGGCTATGTGTGTATGTGTATTTACGTTGAAAGCTGTATGTATTTACGTCACGTCTGTTTTCATTTTTCCCCAAAAATATGTTTTCGGTTTCCGGTTTTTCTAGATAATTTCTTTCTTGGCACTGATGACTCTGTTGATTCCGCGGGCCGGAAATCTTTGCGATACCGTCAAACAAATGTATGCACGCTGAGTGTTAATGCCCGCGCTATGACGGGCTTTTTTTTTTAAAAAACAAAATGGTTGAACTAAATTTTGTTATTGTCGGTTAACAGTTTTATGCCTTTCACAATGATGCACTTTGTGGACTTGACGCTGAATTTTAAAGGCGGACAATCGGCTGCGCTGGAGGACCTGTTGCAATCCAACACGCCCATGTCCCTATGCCTTCCGCCGTGCTGCTGTGTTGGACTTTGCGTTCGTCAGCTCGACTACACAAAGTAAAATTACTATATTACACATTTAGTGGGGTTAAATTTAATTTTCTTTTTATTTGAAGGAAAAGACTTCGCGTTCTTAAATCGCTGGTCTATCAAATGCCGCTGGTCCAGCTGGCCATTATTGTGTTGATTGTTTTGTTAACTGAGGCGGAAGTCATTCGCCGAGACAAAGTAAATATCGCAGCTTCAGAATGATGTAATTTTATTTAGTGGACATAATTTGAATAATAGGCGGGAAATTTTGAATTTGAATTATACAGGGTCCGGATGGTGTATTTATTTTCTTGAACGTTTTGAACATCGTTTGCTTTTGTCTAGCCATGTGGGCATTCAACATTATCACGCGCTCGTTTGCACCCCAACTGACTGCAATCAATTTTCTGGTGCGCATTTTAAATTATTTAAATTATTATGTGTTACTCCCGTTTTACCAATTGAATTTTTAATATTTTTTCAGTACAAAGCGCAATTAGTTGGGTTGGGGATTATGCTGATGAAACTTCAAAATTTTGTCCTTGTCATCTTGAGCGTGAGGTATATTATATTTTGTCCCATCAAAATCTATTTTGAAATAATTTATTATCTTTTTAAAAATCCCAATTTTATTTATTTTTAATAAAATTTGTTTTAGCGGAGTCGTTCCGTGTATTCCTCCGGTTACTTCCAGAATTGTCCTCCAAAAAAGTTTGTTGCTTTTCCAAACAAAATCAATTTTTATAATAACAGCTGATGCTTGATTTTAACTTGTGCTTTTACTCTTCAGCAATCGACGCTTCGTTGACTTTATTTGAAGCTTTCATTTTGGGCATCTTAACTTTCATTGAATACCGGAAACTTGATCGCCAAAACGAAGAGATGAGTCCACGTCGGCGCCAGTCTCAACCAAAATGATCCATGAATAATTTACCATGTCATTCAATCTCTCGTGAATTTGGCAGGCCTCTTTATTCGATTGTTGAAGATTTGAAACTATATATGCCCCGGAGGAGACCAGCATATGCATCAGGAATAAAAAATTAATTAATTATGAGATTTGACACTTTTGAAAAATAAGAAATAAATAACGAAATAATATTAACAGGCCTTACTATATATGCTGTTAGCAACGCGGTTAGCAATAAAAAGACATCAGAACCAGCAGGTAATGTAGATCACATTTTGTATTAACACTTTTCGGAAATGGAGGCCACATTGGGCAAAAAGACTAGCTACTACAAAATATGCAATGACACTTAGGAGCAGAGTCACGCTGGAAAAACATGCCAAGAGTTGTTGATATATTCATTTGAAAAAATGACAGACATAATAGTAAATGGAAGATCACAGTGATGTACTGTAGGTTCTCGAAGTGTATATACTGCAGAGGCGACATGTTTCACTGTTTCAGTTGAACATTTTTGGTGTTTCCTATACGGTTTAATAGTTATTTGTCTTTTGTTTCAAGAACCCTCGGTCAATAAAATTTTAAGAAATAAGTAAGGGAATACAAAAATATTCCCAGTGCTACTCAGTACTCACTATATATCGTAACTACGCTCATTCGACTGTTGAAAAAGTGGATCACAATTTATTTTTGGGAGATTTCGGGTTTCATACGAGCTAGAAGGCACAGCAGGACTAATATGTGCATCACAAGATTCCCTTGCTGATACACATAGGATTTTGCTATGAATTAATTGTGTTGTGCTGCTGTTCATTTAAATCCAGAATAATGATAATTTAGTAAAAGTGTTATCTCTTCAGCCAAGACCATCCACTTCAATCCATGAGTTTCCATATTCTGTTTGTCGGGATGATAATGTAATAGTGCCATTTTCAATTGGGTCTTCAAGTTACCATCAGTTGACTTCTGTTGCCCATTTTTGGGTGGATGATTGGCATAGATGAAGTCTATCAGCGACTCGGCTGATCTTGCCGACGCTCGTTTCATCTCGTACAGCACATCTTTCAACTCCTCAACTATCGGAGCACGAACCCGCTCCTTTTCTTCTTTTTCCTTCCATTGCTGTTGCTGCTGGAACTGATGTAATCCGGCCAGAGCTTGTTTGTACCAAGGGTGGTCGTTGAAATTCTTGGGTTGCATGGCAACCACCAGATCCACGGTGAGTTTGTAGTGGTCGTGAGATTTGTCATTGAATCTGAGCAACTCGTAAAGTCGACCGAGATGACTGTGAGCCATGGCTTCGCTTTCCAGCGACTTGTCTCTAGACAAGACGATCGATTGGACATAATAATCGACAGCATCCCATACCAACTCCATTTGAATACTCTCTTCATCCATCATGATTCCTCTCCAGAGGTCATCCCCTTTTTGCCTGGCCAAAGTCGACTCGCCAATGGACAAATGGATGAAGTTGGACTCTTCTAATTCGATAGCCTCTTCACATTGGTCTTTATCTTTCTTAGCTTCTTCAATGTTGAGGTAGTTGTCGCGCAGCAATTGCAGGGATTCAATGAATCTACCGTTATCTTGATGTTCGATGGCCTTTTCAAATGTCAAGCGGCCAAGTTTGAGAAAAAAGCTAGATCGAGTCAATCCATTGAGATTCCAGCAAAGTTTATGCAGACGTCCAAAGAGAACAGATAATTTTTCTTGTTTCAACGATTTTAAGAAGAAATTCCAGAGGAGATAAGCGCATTCTTGTTGACTTTCTGTCAGCTTAGAAATCCAGTCTGCGTTTTGGAAAAGTTTTCCTATTTCCGCTGCCTGGACAAAGTTTTCCAGACTTCCTTCCAAATAAAATTTCAATTCTTTTTCTAGCTGCAGAGTCGATTGTAAGTTTGCGAACGCCGGTTGTTGATGCTGGTATTTTCGGGTGTACAGCCGCTCCCCGATGCGGAACTTTGTAGCGGCCATATTCTTCAAAATAGACGATTTCTCTTGAGCGTTGCGAGCCAAATTGTCAGCCTTGTTGTAATATTGTAAAGCTTTGCACATCCGATGTTGATACACGACAGGCGAAAGCGAGTCATCTCGAAATGTTTCTCTGAAAATTTGGTTGCCTGCATCTTTCAAGGATTCGAAGGATTTACAAGTTGGGTCCATGATGAAATTGGTGCGCCGGCCACTAAACAGATTCCAAAAAATGGTCCTGCGCAATAGTTAAATGAATAATTATTAATTTCTGTAAGTAAATCTTATTGTTGGGACTAACTTGTTTGAGATAGCGCAGCGCAACACAAGGTAGTTTTTTTATAATATTTCGTAATTAAAATTTCCAAATAGTTTCAAATTACGAACTATTTAAATGAATAATAAACAAATGGAAAAAAGGCTTAGTTGTTTTAAATTTACACTTCTCGGAATTCTTAAAAATAAACTATATGCGATACAGCCTAATATATACGGCACAACCTATAGCCCCTACTTGGCTTGGTGACACGTGGAAAACTCGTAAACAATTTAATGGCCTTTCCAACTTCCAAGTTTTCAACGTAACACTGTTTTCAGTAAGGTGATGTCCATCTAGTTGTAATCCACGAAACCAACTTTCTCCATTATGTGGCTGGGAGCTGGGACGGGCTCTCGAAATGACAGAGGTGTTTTAGCCCCCGTATCGCATTCATGATAACAATTTATAATTACATCGCTTTGTTCGAATAAACCAAGAGTCTCTAATAATCTAGCGTAACGTTGACAATTGTTTAGTGAATCTCATAGAAGTTGTCATATTTGAAGTTATGTCACGACACGAGAGGATCTGTGGGGCGTCTATGGGCAACCGATTTTTTTTAATCATTGGGCCAGCACAAGCTCACGACAGCTTATTCTGAATTTCACCGAAATACCAAAAGAGCAGTAATTATACAATAAAACTTCTTACGTACCGTACGTTGATTGTGGTAGATTGGTAGCGAATGTAACTGCACAAACCAACAGATAGTGGATTAATGACGCACTCGCTGTCAATGCTAAACGTCGAATGACAGGAGAAACATGCTGGACGAAGACCATGATGCGGCAGTTGCTGGCCAATTGCGGATGCTGCTGAGTTGCGCGATCTCATGCAGAGAGAGAATTGACAAGAGTATTCAATAATGCCATCTCTGATAAGAATTTCGTGTCACCAGTTAGCTACTTGTGGTGGTGAGTGAGTGGTAGTGGAACAAAATGCAAAAGCGATCCTGAATAAATTTGAAATTAAGTGTCTGAGCGTCGGGCGACATTTGGTCCCATCAAAATCTATTTCAAGATTAGCGAATGGTTTGTATTTTTAAAGCAGTTCATTCAATTTTTGAATTCAATTCATGTTATATTACCGGAGTTGTTCCTTGGGTGGCCTATATTTAGGCTACCCGTGAACACGGAAGTCGTAATGCGAAATTTAGGTCGTGATGGTGTCGCCCCAGCTGCTGCGCCTAGCGGCGTTGATCGGACTTGTTGGTTGTATACTCCTTCCCATATACGCCGGTCCTTTGAATTCCGCGCGTGTTTGTTGGATCAAGCATGTAGATACGCCGCTTACTAGCCGTAGGGCTGTCACCGGTGTCACCCCCCTCCCCGTGGCCAGAACCGGTGACTATAATAATACTTGATAGAAGTCTCCATTCCAAGTTAATTTTGATAAGAGTTTACCTGTTATCCGATTTAAATGACTAGGTTTTAATCTGCAGCTTGAATTATTTGAAGCTTTAAGGGCATCTTAACCGCGGGATAATTGTGCGGGATAGCGCGGGAATTTTAAAACGAACTAACAACTATAAGTTACATGACTTATCACGGGTAACTGATAAGCCGGCGGATAAGAACAGAACCAATAATAAGTGTGGTCTGTGCCCAACACCGAAACTATGTACACTTTTACTAGCTACACTGTTACCCTTGACAAGTGTAGCCTATATAGTCCAGTGGGGATAAGCGATTTTATTTGTCTGTGTTTAAAACTGCTGATCGTCCAAGAGAAAGTTGAAATCACAAGTTTATTATTACGGAGGAACTATAGATAGTAAAGAAGAACTATAGCTGCCAGCACAACGATGCAAAAGGCTCTGCAAGGATTCCCTCGTGGGATTCGCATCCCCATGCTCCTGTTCTTCCTTTTACTAATAGTGCTCGTGTGTGTCATCTACTCTTTCCACTCGTCATCGGACAAAGTGCATCAACTTGTCGGGCAAATCGAGAAGTTGATCGAAACTGAGCGTGCTGAACAATTACTATCTATTAAAGAAGAGCAACCAGCAGAACAGCAAGTATATAAAAGCACGAACAATTAACTTGAACGTGCATATATAGCTTAAATCCCTCTAGTTTAATATATACATCATTCAGCAATCCTGCTATAATAATGCTTTAACTAGACCATACGACAGCTAAAGAAACAAAGGGTGGCTAATCTTAATTTTCCTATTGCCAAACTTTATTAGCTATTCTCTGTTGCATTTAGTGACGTCAGTCTATTTAGTAGAGATATAATTCCACTCGAGACTTTTTTCGGTTTCATTATCCTTATACTATCAGTTTGTAACCGTTAGGGAAAATAAACCATTTCATAACGATAGCAACAGATAGCAACATAATAGTTTCTTTTTATATTATAGATAACTATAGATAAGGGGCGATTTTTATGGTTTGCTTTCCTTGAACTAGAAATTGAAATCAATATTTCAACGATCGTGTGAGTTATACCTTATTCAAGCTTTGATTTTGTAACTGAGGCAGATTATTAATACGCTTTTCAATATTAAATCAAATGTCAGGCGAATGGGATGAATCTCTAAATATATTAGAACAAGATAAAAAATAATGACATATTCTCTTTTGATTATTCCTTATTGGGAATGGAAGCTATAAGACTATCTCCATTGGATTACTCTAAAGGATTCTCTATGTCGTGATTGGGAGCTCACGTAACATTCTCATACATTTTTCTTTGTGAATGAGAGTTACTATTATTTAACACTGTTGTAGCCTAGTCTTATTTTTACCTTATGCCATACATGAGCGTATGCTAATTTGTTTCAAAAGGAGGAGCCGCAAGAGCCTGCTCCGTCAGCACCGAAATACAATTTGATGGAGGAAACTTATGGGAGGAACTGGGCCAAAACGGCATCAGATGAGTATTTGCCTTCCTCCGATTGCACCGTAGGTATTATGTAAAATTCAATTCGTATTCATCACAATAAAAACAAAATTGGAAGCGAAGATCTAAATCAAATTTCCTGTTGGATCACAGAGTACGCCAACGAGAAACAATTGCAACAGGACCATCCGTGTGTCATTCGGCTCATTCGAGACCAATACCTGCGCCAGCCAGCGCCCAGAGATCAGCCGTACCAGTTAGACCATCCTAACAAAAAAGATCCCTCCGACGGACAATCCAAAGACATCATCAAAATATTAAAAAATAAAGTATAATTCATCTAGCTGTGAAAACCGCGGTGAAAATGATATACCATCAATTATTTTAGCTTCTATAGATTCATTATTATGATGCGCTGGTTAATTTAATATTATCTGCAGACTGAAGGCTTTTTCGTCGAGTGTGGCGGATTCGACGGCGAATTCCTGTCCAACACTCTATTCATGGAGCGATACCTCGGCTGGAGTGGATTGCTCGTAGAAGCTAATAAGAAATCATTCGAGAAACTCATTTCTCGCAACCGAAAGGCCTTCAGTTTACCGACCTGCCTCAGTACCAAACCTTATCCGATACAGGTGCAGTAATAAACGACAATCTAATTCTATAAATAATGTCATTAGAATGATTTTAACCTTATAGGTTACCTTTGATAGTACTCTTGGGTCTGGAAGTTCTATCGTTGAAAAAGCCGAAAAAGGAGAGGCCAAGAATGCAGAGAACATTTACACTGTCCAGTGTTTCCCATTCTATTCCATCCTGCTGGCAATTGGCAGAACCGATGTCGACTATTTCGGACTGGACGTCGAAGGGGCCGAGTACAAAGTGCTGGAAACCATACCTTGGGATAAAATCAACATCAAGGTACGGTACGATTTTTTATATTTGTTTGAATTATTTATTTTTTATTTATTTATTTATTTTTTTGTGTGTGGAAATTTTTTAAATTTATATTACGTAAAAGACTTTGACGGTGGAGTGGAATCACATCCCGGAAGGAGAGCCCGCCTTAACTCGTTTGATGGAGAGCAAGAAATTCAAAAAGTCTCACATGATTAGTTTTTATTACAGCCACGAAGTAGCCTACGTTCAAGACTCGTACGCGGCTTACTTATGAGGATGTCAATTTGAAACTCAAACCTATCGAATAAAACGAGCAATCGTACACCAAAAACAAAATGTATGGAAAAATTTAAAAAATAGCGAAATAATAACCGACCTACTATACCGCTAGCAATAAAAATGAAAACAAACAAACACCAGAATCAGGTAACGGAGATCAAATTCTGTATTGACACTTTTCGGAAATGTAGGGAATGAACAACGTTTCAAAAAATCCTCAATCGAGAAATAAAGAAATCAAAAAATTATATGCTCCGTACTATTCAAGACTCATATGAGCCTGTTGAACAACAAATGGATAACAATTTATTTTTAGAACATTTAACTGGTTTGGCATATACGAGGTAACAAGGCACACAAACAGACCACATATGCATTAAAACGACGCCTCTGCCGATAGACCCATCTTAATTATAAGTTGCGTAACTGTAAGAGATACATTTTTAGGTTTTGAACACGGAAAAATGAAAAGTTAGCAAAAGTGTTATCTCTTCGGCCATGACCATCCACTGCAATCCGTGAGTTTCCATATTCTGTTTGTCGGGGTGATAATGTAATAGTGCCATTTTCAATTGGGTCTTCAAGTTACCATCAGTTGACTTCTGTTGCCCATTTTTGGGTGGATGATTGGCATAGATGAAGTCTATCAGCGACTCGGCTGATCTTGCCGACGCTCGTTTCATCTCGTACAGCACATCTTTCAACTCCTCAACTATCGGAGCACGTACCCGCTCCTTTTCTCCTTTTTCCTTCCATCGCTGCTGCTGCTGGAACTGATGCAATCCGGCCAGTGCTTGTTTGTACCAAGGGTGGTCGTTAAAGTTCTTGGGCTGCATGGCGACCACCAGATCCACGGTGAGTTTGTAGTGGACGTGAGATTTCTCATTGAACCTGAGCAACTCGTAAAGTCGACCAAGATGACTGTGAGCCATAGCTTCGCTTTCCAGCGACTTGTCCCTAGACAAGACGATCGATTGGACATAACAGTCGACAGCATCCCACACCAGTTCCATCTGGATGTTTTCTTGATCCATCGTAATTTCTCTCCAGAGGTCATCCCCTTTTTGCCTGGCCAAAGTCGACTCGCCAATGGACAAGTTGATGAAGTTGGACTCTTCTAATTCGATAGCCTCTTCGATTGTTTGGTATTTATCTTTCTTAGCTTCTTCAATATTGAGGTAGTTGTCGTGCAGCAACTGGAGGGATTCGGTGAACCTTCCATTTTCTTGAAGTTCGATGGCCTTTTCAAATGTCAAACGGGCTAGTTTGAGAAAAAAGCTAGATCGACCATATATGCAGTCTTATTCCAGCAAATTTTATGCAATTGTCCAAAGAGAATGGGCAATCCCTCATTTTTCAGCGATTTTAAGAAGAAATTCCAGAGAAAATAAGCACATGTGATTTGACTTTCGAGCAGCTTCGAAAACCAATCATCGTTTTGGACTGGTTCTCCAATTTCGGCTGCCTCGACAAAGTTTTCCAGACTTCCTTCCAAATAAAATTTCAATTCTTTTTCTAGTTGCAGAGTCGATTTTAAGTTTGCGAATAAGTTGCGAACCGGATGTTGATACTTTCGGGTGTACAGCCGCTCCCCGATGCGGAACTTTGTAGCGGCCATATTCTTCAAAATAGACGATTTCTCTTGAGCGTTGCGAGCCAAAGTAGCGGCCTTGTTGTAGTACTGCAAAGCTGAGCACATCCGATGTTGGTACACGGCAGGTGAAAGCAAATCGTCTCGAAATGTTTCTCTGAAAATTTGGTTGCCGGCTTCTTTCAAGGATTCGAAGGATTTACAATTTGGGTCCATGATGAAATTGTTGTGCTTATAGACCAGCACTGCAGATTCCAATAAATCACCCTGGGTAATATTTAAAAGAATAATTAGTCATTTTTACTCAATGTAAAATGTAAAATATTACTTCATCAGTCTTAATTGATATTAATTTCAAAGTAATTGCAAATATAAAATTTAACTTTGTGTCCCGTTGTTTCTATTTGCACGAAAAAATTCTCAAATAAGAAACAAATAGAATATAAGCCTCAGTTCTGTATTTACATTTCTTGGAATAGAAAATGTCGTAGTAGATGAAATTGGAACTCCCCCTTAAAACTTTTTCCCCTCCGACCAAGAGTCGAATTACTACAGACTTTTACATGGCAGGCGACTGTGCACAACTTATTAGGCTAAGCGAAAAGTTGAAAACCTCGTAAAATATTTTAAAATGCGCGCTTCGTGCCCATTCCAGGTTTTCGATGTTAAATTGTATTGTAAAATTACTTGTCCATCTGACTGTAATCCCGTGTAATCCACGACAACTATTTTCGACGGCTGGGAATGACAGGAGCGTAGACCCCCTTTACACCCAAAACAATTCATAATATCAGAATGATCTATCTTACCAATCTAAACTCTAAAGTAACCTTGACAATAACTTAATAGGCTAGTTAATCTCGCCATGAAATAAGAAATTCTACAGGTAATCTTGGCAATAGACAAACAGTCTGACCACAGCTGCAACCTTCCAGCCTTCATTAGTCATCACTCATCAGTTGTCTGCTGAGCTTTTTGAATTTCTTTCAACAATAACAAAAGAGCAAATAACAATAAATTTTCTTACCTACGCAGATTGGTAGCAAATGACTGCACAACCCGCAAGATGATTGAATGGTGATACACTTGCTGTCTTATAGGCTCTTTTGCTAAACGTCAAATGACGGGAGAAACATTGACGCGTATAGAAGGGTTTACTATGTAAACATTAAATAGTGTCGGTGAGTGGTGACATAAGACCAGTTGTGAAGGCTGAGTTGCCCGATCTCAATTCTGCTTATAGTCACGATGGATTAACATTTGAAAGAAAGAATAAGTAGTAGTTAATCTTTTTCCAAAAGAATTAAATTTTTTTTTTAATGAATGAGAAAAGGCGTGTTTTCAGATGGGAGAAACAAAAGTTGATTAGCTGTACCTTTTTACTGAGAAATTTAACTAAAATTAGCGGAAGGAGATCAGAAGGAAAAAGAAAACATAGTTTTAACCCTTATACGCTAGATGGATTAAAATGAGAAAAAACATCTTTTTTTTTTAATGTGGAAATTTTGATAAAAATTTAAATCGGGAATCGAGCATGTTTTATGAAAGGAGGAATTGGGATATTCGTTAATCGAAGTGTAAAATAATAATAAAAGGAAAATTTCTTATAATTATTTCAAGATCGTTTCTTTATGTAGACTACGTTTAGTACGTTAGAATTGTTAATACTGTTATCGTTAACCCATGATGACATAGGCAAGATCATTCCACTCAAGTTTATTTACATAAACCCTACCGGCTATTGGCGTTCAACGTTTTATTGATTGCTTCATGGGCCTATATGAACTGTGACTAACTGAAATTGTTTTTTTCCGGAAACGCAATAGATTTTTTAAAATATGTATGCTAAGTGCAAACATCAGCCCCCAAACGAAAAAATGAATCAAAAGTATCCGACTTTCAAAACTGAAAGGTTGCGATATGTTAGTAATAAAAGCACTCATTAGGTAATGTCGTATAGTTGTTTGTTTGCTATTGACGATAAAGCCCACAACATCCGGTCATCCAAAAACCGGAACGTAATGACAGTCTCCGTACACTGATAAAATTTGCCTCTTATCGAATACGCATTAGGAATAAGAAATGAACTATATAAAATTGAATTCCATTCCTTTTCTGAATTCAGAAGCGTCGAGTCTATTATACACTCCTGCAATAATAAGTCAAGTGCTTTAGAACTTCAACATGAAACACTTTCTTATTCGTGTGAGTTTAGTTGCCGTTTCGATTGGATTGTGTGTGTCATCGTCAACAGCAGGCCGACAAAATGTGGTAACAATCTTTGAAAACCTAACTACGAGTTACTTTTACTAATTCAATAAAAAAAATTATCCCATGGGTTTTAGCAGGTAAATGCTGTGCAAGAGCGAGTATATAGCAACTGGACACTCCTGCAATCAAATCGCCCTCCGACGCCAACCGTCGATTCACCTCTTCTCAGAGGTTAATTAATATAAAGAGAATATAGCAAAAAATTACGATTTTCCATAAAACATTTAATTTCAACCTGAATTTTGGTAAATTAATTCAGAAACATCATGCGGGAAAAAGACCACTTCGCTGATGACCCACTTGACTGGAAGGATTGCCGGAGGAAGTGTGGCCACACCCAACGAATATCCATGGATGGTGTATCTACAGATTTATACTTCGAAATTCTCTGCCTACTATTACGTTTGCGGCGGAACTTTAATTAGCAATCAATGGATTTTGACTTCCGCCAATTGCTTGGAGGGGTCAGTATATAAAATATGGCTTGCATAAAATCAGAGAATTATGTTGAATAACATTTTTTTTATTGCGTTATTTTTAAAATTAATAGAGCGCAATCTATAAATGTTTATCTCGGAGCTCACGACATCAATTCTCAAAATGAATGGCAAAGAATTATGTACACGACCACCGTTTACATCCAGCACCCGAATTGGAATTCGCAGACTAACACTGCTGATGATATCGCTCTAATCAAACTACCAGTGGCCATCAATTATAACGGTATTTAATCAAAAATACAAATTATTTTCCGTTAATAATAATGTTACAAGTATTTTATCTTTTTGTTTACAGCTTATATAAAATCAATTTGCTTACCTTCCTTTGACGATCCCAGCCACGAAGGTGATACAGTTTTCCTTACCGGATGGGGAAGAACATCTGGCTGTAAGCTATAATAAAATTAAAATGTATTTGAAATATCATAATTAAAGATCAATACATTTTTTAAAATAATTTAGACGACATCAATGGGCCTTTAAGTCCGACTTTAAGGGAGACAACTTCCACCGTAATCAGCAACGCGGAATGCTCCGCAGTTTATGGAGGTAGTATAATTACTGCTAATACCATATGCAGCAGTGGCACTGGCGGTAAAGGGATCTGTCCGGTATGTAAATCTTAGTTCGAATAGAGTTTGTGTTCTATCATTTTAACCTTATAAACGACAAATTTACCACAGAGTGACAACGGAGGGCCTATGAGTTACATGACAACGGACGGAAATTTCGTACAGATTGGAGTTGCCTCATTCTATTCTTCAACGGGTTGCGAAAATGGCCATCCTTCTGGGTTCACTCGTATTCAGAACTACCTTGATTGGATATCTACAGAAACGGGCGTCATCACTCCGAATTCAGCATCAGCCATGGGGAATTCAATTTGTTACAAATTAGTAATTGTACTTGTTTTAGCCATTCATTATTTTTAAAGTGTGCAATTTTTAAAAAAAATACTTTATAGTAGTAGCCACACGGTATATTGTTACACAATAATTCCTTATCATCCTATACATCCTCCATCAACTACTGCTCCCAATATTGACTTTAAACGTCCACTGACCTGAATTGTCCACTAATGATGACGTCACAAGTTTGTTGGGAACTCCTCCCACATCAGATGAACCTGACGTCATAACAGGTATACGGTAACTTTTGCCCGCTTGTGCCGCTGGCTCGTTTAGGACCTGGACCCCATAAGACAGCTTGAGTTAAGATTATACAAATGCGCCTATAACTTTGAATAAGAGGAAAAATGTACCATAGATAAATGCACCGCGTATGAAATTTATGTATTAAGCATTAAGCGTGCATGATTTTAAAAACGGATGAAAATAAAAGGCAGCTGTCAGATGAGAGCTGAATTTACGCTGAAATCAACGGACTCCAAATTTATTTCGATTAACTAGTCACAAAGTTTACATTGTACAAATTGATAGAAATTAGAATTTTTAAATTAGTAAGAAAAAAAAATTGATATTTGTACCGGAACAAATTTTGTAAAGTATTTATACTGGACAGAAAGCAGGATTGATATCGGGGATGTAACTCAGTGGTAGAGTGTTCGCTTTGCATGCGAAAAGCCCGGGGTTCAATCCCCCGCATCTCCAAATCTTTTTCTCACCGGCCTACAAGGTGTATGAGTTAACCGCAGTCAGCTTTTCTGTTCCTTACATTTTCAAAAAATGTTCCATTCATTCACCTCCACCTTAACCATTTAAATGATATAATGTTACGAGATTCCTTTTTTTTTTAAATTTCACACATACTTGCTACTTGCATTGTAGCTATGATTAGCCTATATAAGCCAAACCCCACAATAAATAATCGGGACCGCAAAGGGATTATTACTTTGTAGTATATAATTCTTGTAGCTAACGGAGTGAGGAGAGAAATTGCGATTGAACGTTTTCTTAACATAGGTAAAAAACTGAACACACCTTCGCGATATACCTTATCTGGGGAAACGTATCACAAAAACGGTTCAAACTTCAAAGGCGGTTCAATGACTCTGGTACCGGCTGCAAACTGATCCCCTATCGTAATTCAACGCTGCGCTACAAAATTTAAAAAATAAGCTGAGCAAGCCTGTGAGCTTATGATAGGAAATAAAAAAAAAGAATGATTTTTAAAACTTTAAGATTTTTAGAAAACTGCGAGTATAAGACGCGCACGTTATTTATTGCGCGCAAATCACAGAGCGCGTGTGTAGGGCCAACATTTTCAGACTTTTTCTTTTGGGTTGAACAAAGGCAGAATATAAATCATCTGGCTGCTGCCACGCAGCTGCTGCTATGCATAACCCAAAGGCAGACGCTGATGCAAAACCCTATAAAGAAAGAAAGAATAAAAGACGAGGAGTATAGCAATACAGAGGGGGGGGGGGGACGTAACGCATTTCGGTGGCGGTGGCATTTCATTCTTTTCTCGCTTCCCCTCTCTTCTTGTGCCGAGACGCCGGCCGTTTCCACCGCCGCCGCCGATCTGAAAACGGAAGGGCACAGACTCCATCAAGTTCGCCGAGGTTATCTTCTTTTCTTTCGACCGCTTTCGACGCCATAGACTCCTCACCCCACCTCACTTCCGTGTATACCTCATCACACCCTACTCTTAAGTTGTTGTCGTAATAGTTCTTTCATCAGCTGCGATCCACTTGGCTGCCGTCGCCACCGCCACCAAAATATCCATCAGCCACGATCAGCATCTTGTTTTATTTTCGGGTGGGGGGGGGGGGCGATTTATATTATTATTTTAAAATCTATTAAATATCTGTTGACTATGACTTGGTTGCTTATTCGACTTATAAATTATTTTTCAAAAATATCACGCATAAAAATTTCTTCGCCAGAAATTCGAGAGGTAAACTCGGACGTAAATAGAACGCTCACAGAAAATTTTACAGACGTGACGTTAATTTTTTTATTTTTGTTCATGCGCAATTCAGAAGAGGTAAAATGCCAAATGCTGTTGTTATTACGACGTGATCTGAAAAAGAAACCAAGATTATATTTAGGAAGGTGATCTGCTGTTATATTTGAGGAATTGCCACTTCTGGAATTAAGGATCGCATGGATATTCTGTGGAAACCATGATATCATCGCACGCTTGCAAATTTGCAACGCAGTACTATGATCCACATATCCAATTACTTTTCCCAGTAGAAATGGTATTACATTTGTTGAGTCAATTACAGAGCAACACGTCGATAAAGAACTTTACCACCTGATCTTTTGACTCCACCCCCACACCTGTGCAATAACGCAATCTGTACATGAATCGAATTGGGCTACAACTCACATTATTATTAGTTAACAGTATTCTGATGGCTTCGGTCTTGAAAGGTAAGAATCTCATTGCTAATAAAATACTGTTTGTGTTATTTTTTTGGTTTTACAAAACACTGTTAAAAATATAGTTTATTTATATTTGACATTTTCGTAATTTATATAAAATCGGTTGGAGTAGTGGACTCTATGGTGGCTTGGTGTGGTTATAGTCCGAATATGACTCGATACTAGATTCGAATGGCATCTTACTTAATACTTCTATTATTTTCCAGTGATGCATGATGTGCAATAAATCTTCGTTTATCACAAGTTAAAACCTTTGATAATTGTAGTTTTCATAACTCGTGAAAATATTAGTAACCGCAAAAACGGATTAATATTTAATCAAAGGTTAAAACTCACTAAAATCGCATAATACGTCTACTATAACGAAATAGAAGGTTTTAACCTTTCAAAACCAAACAAAATGTTATTGTGATAGCCGACGTTTTACAGTCAGCACACGTCACTGTTTATGCTTAGCTCGTTTCCACATTTTTCTTTACTGATTTATGCGGATTTATGCTTCACCAGTACATTAAATTGCCAAACAATCGCCTGTGATACGAAAGAGAATCCCACTTTAATGTATAATTTTGTTTTTTAAATATAATTTCAGAAAGATTTATCAATAGAAAAAAAATGATGCTTAGCAAATTCATTTTCGTCTGGTTATTATGCCTAACTGCTGTATTCGTTCAACTGCCTTCGGCCAGCAGCATTGTTTTGGCCCAAATTTCATGAGAAGAAAAAACCAATCGATCAAATTGTTGCAACTATCGATGCATGGTTTGGATGTAATAATGAGAAAAAACGAATCGATCAACTTGTTGGAATTATCGATGCCTTAAAACAGCAGATCCCGGCCAAAAACACTCTTGCTGATATGGGAAATGCTCTTATAATGTTCGTTGCTAATGTTCATCTTCACTGACACTGACTGTTTCGTGCTGCTGCTGGGTTGTGTAGTCGTCAACTCCAGCAGTGCTGACTGAGTCATGGTAGCCTACCATGACTCAGTCCTACCATTGGTAGGTTGTGTTGTTCTTGTTAGATTGTCTAATCTTTCAGCATTGGAAAGGTTTTTTGAAAACGTTGATTCAGTGTTAAAAAATTTTTTTTTCCATCTTGTACAGGCCTATTGGATAAATGTAAATTTCACTAATGGTAAATATTATTAAAATCAGTAAACTAGCGATTTCGACAAGACGGAGATGATTGAAATTGTCGTTCTCAAGCGATAGGCGAAACGATATCGAAATTCCTGTCTGTCCATTTTTTCAATAAAATTCAGAATTCCACACACGCTCTGAAAATATCTGATAGCCTATACGTCTCGTGCTGTGTATACGTTATATACCCTGAGGGATCGTATAATGTAACTGAAAATGAAACGTCGCTTCAAGTCGGTAGCTATATCAGATAAAATTCTAGAAAACACACACGTTTTCTTTTTCTGCTGCTGTCTCATACAAATAGCTACATATAGTAGACAGGAACATGACTGAACACGTGACTACCGATTGGGTGATGGAGAAATGTGCTCGCGGAAATTTCTCCCGCTCACGCCCACATTTTGTTTGTCGTATTTAGTCGTCGTCCAATAGACTACTGCGTCAGCACTATGTCTATATTATAGGTGGAACATGAAATAATATATGTCTTATGCATTATAGGCCACCTTTACTATTACGTATGGTTAATTCATAAACCTCCTAATATTATTTGTGTAGGCCTATTGTCTATCGATTGGCACGGAACAAAATATCATCAAATGAAGTTTATAGCCTAATATAGGTAGGTCTATAGTCCTATTCAGCTGAATTTGTTTGATTTAGAAACAATAAGGATGATTTGTATATATTTGTTGAGAAATGTTAGATAGGACGGGTATTATGTAGGATGCGAAAGACGCAAATATATCTGGACTCTCGTCCTTTTTGGGTTTGCTTGTACACCAGGACGAACAGGACGAGGAATGGTCGAGTGGCACTTATACACTTCCAACCTAATAACAGAGAGCTATAATGCTGTCGAGGGGTCGCCGACTCTTTCCGTATGTGAACCAAAGTAAAATTGGGAAATATTCCACCAGCCAGGGAGGACCTGCTTCCGTCGGATGTGGCCAATCCTCGCCTCAGCAGGAATCTTCCGGTTAATAAACGGCGGAGGAAAATCAAAGGTTATTAGATATTAATTTGCTGATGCTGCTGTTGCTATGGCGGTTCGTTCTGTATTATTCCAATTCAGAAATGGTAAAGACGGTCAAATCGGGTCAAATAAGGTTTTCGTTACGTTATTCCGTTAGTGATGTCAAATCAGATCAGTAAATATAGTTTAGGCTCAAGTGCATTTGATCATCAGGTCTTCGTAAGCCTATATTGCTGTGCGAAACGCATCGGTTGGTCTCGCTGCGCCCTGATGCATGACGAAAGTTCCAACAAGTCTATAATATAGAGGCCACTCCCTATTTGCTTCCCTATTGGCTGTGTCGATGTCATGAGGCATTCATACATATAATAGATGAGCCGGAGTCCTCCCCATCCGTCAGTCTCTCCCGATGTGCCCGAAATCGATATGTATATTTCCGTTAGTTATAAATTATTTCCTAGCTTGCCTATTCACGAATAAGCACAGTCTAGTCCTTAGGTATCTCCTTATCTTTTGGGTTGGCTGACATTGTTTTTTTGTTGATCGCTATAGTTGCTGATGGCACGACGGCGATGTTCGTCTCATTGAATAAGGGTTTCAACCGGATTTCAGCAGCAGCACGGCTTAGAGTTGTCAGCACCATTTTCGCGATCGCCGTCATCTGCTTTGTCTCGTTTTATTTCCGATTGTCCGTCAGTTCTCCGTTGCTGCCGCCGGAGAAACGCAACATATATCGAAATGTTCACAACAGCAGATTTCGCCAGCAAAACGTCACGAAAAGCATTTTGCTGTGGAGCGGCACGGGCCGGGTGGAAGCCTTCATCTTCGGTAAGGGAAAGGATCCGTTCGTCAATCACAATTGTCTCTACACTCGCTGCGAAATCGTCCACGATCGATCCGAGCGCCCCATCGAGAGTTACGACGCCGTCGTCGTCGTCCTCAACGACGAATTCCTCTCGCCCAGCCAACTGATGATGCCCCAATTCCCAGCAAACAAACGCAATGCAAGTCAACGCGTCGTCTTCTTCACGCAGGAAGCTCCGCCAGCGTTGCGACCTCTTTTCAACATGAGTCAACTCGTCGACATTTTCAATTGGACCATGACCTACCGATTCGATTCCGACATTCCTTTCATTTACGGCCGAGTCATTCCAGTAGGTAGAAACAGTCCGCTGGACCCGGAACAAGTCAATTTTTATAGGGAAAGAGCCCGTAGCGTCATAATGAAATCGAAGAAACACAACAAAACCAAATCACTCGCCTGGATGGTCTCCCACTGCGACACTCAGAGCCAGCGTGAAACCTACGCTAAGGCGCTGGCCAAGCACATCGACGTGGATATTTATGGCAAATGCGGCAACATGTCTTGTGCTTCCCACAGTTTGCACACTTCCGCCCCGCATTGCTACACCATGCTGGAATCGACCTACAAATTCTACCTGTCCTTCGAGAATTCCCTTTGCCCAGACTATGTGACGGAAAAGTTTTTCAAAATAATGGGTCACGACATCGTGCCCATCGTCTACGGCGGGGCCGACTACAGCCGACACGCGCCGCCGCATTCCTACATCGACGCCCGCCACTTCAAACCCAAAGAGTTGGCCGCTTACTTGAAACAACTCGACGCCGACGACGCCCTTTACAACGAGTACTTTTGGTGGAAGGATCACTATCGGGTCGAATACAGTGTCGACGACAGGAGTCGACACGCCTTTTGCGACTTGTGCCAAATGTTGCACGAAAGCGACGACGACCAGGTTCAAACGTATCCCCAAATGGAATCCTTTTGGGGAAATCAGACGTGCCTATCGTTTGATCCGAATTGGATATAGCTGCTGGATATGAATGGATAGGCGATGGAGCGGTCCATAAATATTAAATTAATTTCAGGTGCATGGACGGGACAAGATTTGATTAGGCTCCTTGGACCCTTTTCTTTGGAAACCAAACATTCCCCCAATTTCGACAAGAAAATAAGATAGCATTCAAGCTACAAGAAAAATAAATTTTGCGATTGACATGACATTTTCGCCATTTATAATTCCATTTGCCACTCATCATTTAAATCGATTTAAATTATGAAATTTGTGAAACAGTTTCCACAATAAAATTTCTTGTTTGTGATATAAACAGCTGTATTTGCCAATCAAAACCTAGTTGAACCTTGCTTATCAATCTGGCTTCATGCGTGGATGATTTGTGGGGAAAATTTCTGCTCAAAAAGCAAGCTTGCTGGATCGTACTATTTATTAGTTTAACTATGATTTTAAGTGTGAAAAATTTCTGAAATGTGGATCCTAATTAATTGGGTCTAGCACAAACGGTCGCTTTCTCAGCCCCCCCATAGGCTACCAAAGATCGGTACACGAAATTCCTCAAAACAAAAACATCAGATTTGATTTCTAACCTTTGCTGGTGCGAACAAAAATGAGACTGAAGACTCGACTAACGGTTCTGACGGTTCTTTCATGATTACGTTCACACTCACATGAACGTACACGAGGACTCGAGGATAAGGGGGAAAACCAGGAAGGCTGGATGATGCAGACATGGCCGAATCCTCCAAGCAAACGGAAGGTCAACCTGAAACGACGACATCTAAAATAGAAAAAAAGGATTAATCGTAGAAAAAGTATAAATAAGTAGGGGAGAGTGGGGCGATCTGGCGTTCGGGTCGGTAGGCTCAATTGATTTCTTGATGGGTTAGAATTGCAATAAAATATTCAAAAATTCAGGAGATGTAGATGTTAGTAATGCGCATCTTAAAACCAAATTTCATGGTAGTACGACGAACGGTTGCTGAGGAATGAAAAGTAAAATAAATTTTTCGTCTTAAAATTGGGTCGTCCTAATTTGACTTTCGAATCAAGTGTTGGCTTTCCCGATTACTTTAAAATTATAAAAAAATATGTAAAATAAGCCTACTCTACGTTATCTCCTCTTTAAGCCTGTTTAGTTTGCTTTATATTTACAATAGTTTAAATAAGAGATATTCAATAAGACCCCTTTGTTGGGGGCGCATCGGCCACACAGTGTCGGGGCTTTTTGGCTTACATAAAATTGCATATGATAGCAGTAAAATAATTTGTGTTCGACTTTTTCCGTGTTTTTAGTCAACTACCATACTTATTTAAGCTTTTTAATTGATATTCCGTTGGTGGGTTGCATTATTGGGTTATTTTTTTAAACTTTAAGTTTCTACTATCAGTCAACGGTTTTTCCGTAAGAAATACAGGGGCCGAGACACCCCGGCAGTGTGAGCAAGTGACCCCGTATCTGGGGCGGGTTTGCTCTTTTTTTTTTTTTTTTTTTAAATCGGCAATAACCTAGTCTTAATTTATTTAGATCGGATTGAAAAAATCACCATTTAAAGCAGGAAGGATTTTCTTCTTCTTCTTCTAATCGTTACGTAAAAAATCGAGAATAACACACAAAAGCAAAATATCCGAATTCCGGTCGAGTGTATAGAAGAAAGCGACTTAGCAGTCGGATGACATGACGGACTCGGCTGCATTCTGGCCGGCCTGTGGGGATTTGGAAACGGAACGACCTGCTACTCGGAAAACATTGGAGCCATAGGCGTTACCAAAGTAAAAATCAAATCCAATGAAAGAAAAAGTTAAAATTAACCAAATTTCTCTTTTGTTAGGTGGGAAGTCGGAGAGTGATTGAAGCGGCCGCATTAATGATGATGGTCTTTGGTGTCTTGTCGAAATTTGGCGCCCTTTTTATTAGAGCCAATTATTGGTGGCATTTTCTGCGTCCTGTTTGGAATGATTGCAGCCACTGGATTGGCCAATTTACAATTTATCGACCTCAACTCGTCAAGAAATTTGCCCGTCCTCGGCTTCTCCATCTTTTTCTCTTTGGTGAAAATTAGGAAATGAAAATCTGACTCGCTTTCAACGTCTAATTTCTAATCATTCGCAGGTTCTATCTCAATGGATGAAAGCCAATCCTGGTGCCATCAACAGTGGGTCACAAATCTTTGATCAGATTGTTACCGTTTTGATGAGCACCAGCATGTTCACAGCAGGTGTTTTGGGTTTCTTTTTAGACAACACCATTCCAGGTATAATAACTCGACAAATGAATTAAAAAAAAAGTTCTTTTATAATGAAAAGATTTCCCTAAAAGATACTACAAAGAGTGACGAAGAAAGAGGACTGACTAAGTGGCTGACCCATCCTGATCCCAATACAAAAAGCAGCAATGAAGAATCAGCACATGAACGGGAGTTTCCTCAGTGCACTTATGACATCCCTCTCATCACTCCTTGGTTGAAAAGGTGACCCCATTCTTTACGCAATACTTTCTCCTTGGCTGACCAAAAACTCTTGGTGTGTCATTATTATTGAAAACAGACAAGAATGGGCAGCTTACTTGCCTTTCCTGCCATCCTATCGGCCAGAAGTTTGGAGTGGGAAGACAAAGAGCTGGTGGAGAAGGGAGAACAAGTGCGAAGATAAGCCAAATGGTAAAACAGCTGCAATTCCTCCGTAGAGTGATGACAGGCTGGATTGATCAAAATCTTCATCCATTGTTCCCTTATCAGCTGCCGATATAGTATTCGACACGTGGTCGTAACAACTGTTTCTTTTACACTGCAATATTTAAAAAAAAACTATGGCTGACGAATTACTTTAAATCCACTTGTGCTATTCTTGATTTTCACATTTATGTTAACATAAATACCTTGTTCATAATTGCTGTTGCTGAATAGTGAATACAAAATAACTTTGTTAGATTTAATGTTAGAAACGTGCATGTTAGCCAACAGCTGACTGCAGTCTCTGACCAACAGCTCGTGAGTGATCGTCTGCTTTGTAATTAAAATGGCAACAGCAGCGCGACATCAGCCAGCGCCTAATTTTTTTTATTACTACTTTAAATTTTGAAATCACTTAATTTTAATATTTAAATTGCCCCAGATTATGAATTTAATTATTCGGATACACAACCCAAACAATCTAATGTTATTCCATGATGAACTATTTCTTTATTCTTGCCATTTTCCCATCGCCGCCATCGCAGAGCGAAAGTATTTTTTAAACACCACATGACATCTCTGATAAGGATTCGAGTAATCAGTTTGATTTAGGAAGATTTGTAGTTCTTTCTCATCAAAAAGAGTCAACGTCGATTCGGAACTTTGGATCGATTT
Organism: Daphnia pulex; assembly: GCF_021134715.1. Lineage (NCBI taxonomy): Eukaryota > Metazoa > Arthropoda > Branchiopoda > Diplostraca > Daphniidae > Daphnia > Daphnia pulex. The sequence continues at coordinate 1,238,296 of NC_060021.1, read as the reverse complement.
AATAATTTATTTGAAGTTCATTTTTATTTGTCAATTTTATTACTGGGTATCCCAGTTTGAACTGCAGGCGTTTTCTTCCGCAGTTGCTGAGCTATGCCCCCAGATACATAATTTCGTTATTTCCCAGTGAATACATAGATTGGACTGCTTTTATTGGCTTTCATGTAATTTACCGACGAAAGCTCCACCCTCAATCATACCCCCTAGACATATCGTGGGCATGGGCTTATAAATGACGACGCCTCCGTGTTTGTGCCACGTCAACCCCATAACAAATTTTTTCGTGTTAGCCAAAAAACCGACGATACTTTTTGAGTGGGAAAATCCCAAGTCGCCATAACGCGTCTGTTACTTTTCAGTTCTATCATTTTGAAATTCCAATCGCAACAGCTAAAGCAGTTGCAATTCTCATCTTATTCCGCAGATTTTTCCAGCCGCAGTCGAATGAAATTTCTTCTGACAACAAAGGTCTAGACCAAATTGACGAGTTTACTGATGAATTTAGTAACAAGACGGGAGCCGATGGCTACATCGTCCCCAACATCATCCACTTTGTCCGCTACGAAAAATTTGAACTCAATTTCGTCGATTACGTCGTTTTAAAAGCGGCGATGCGCCACCACAGGCCGGACCATTTTTATTACCACACCAACATCAAGAACGTGACCTACGACGGAAATGATGCTGTTGCTGCTGTTGTAGGTATTACAATGCCGGAGAACGGCCAACGACTGAAATCCTATTGCCGAAACCTCATTTGATTCATCGGGTGAAAGGCAATTTCGGAGCCGACACGGGCGTTTCGATGAGCATTTATACGAATAAAAAATCTGACTGGCGTCGTTTGGATGTCATCCACTTGCTCATGAGTCACCGCAGCTACCGTGAGTTACTTGTGATGACGTAGCTACTCAATTCAAAAACCAATTTTGTCTGGTAGTGAAAATTTCGTTAAAAATTAATGAACTTTTGCAGTGGACCCAAAATTCAACAAGACGTCCGTCTTTGACGAGAACAATATCCGCACTTACGAGTATCCATTCGGAGACATGGTCCGCCAGCTCCTCGACATGTAATCGCCTCCTCCTTCTCTTGGTCCATAAATAAACCGCAGCGTACCGAGTCCGATTTCTTTATAATGTAATTACATCGGATCGATTGACAAATTATTTGTGGTAAATAAGAATATAAGATGTTGACTAAATAAAATCTCACAGAAAGGATTAGCATAGTACTGTAGGCCTTCAGAATTAAAATTTTAAACAAAATGCAATTGGTCGAGTTCGGTGTGGTCGACTGTCGTGTTGGACTGTATTGGTTCCATTGGATCCGGCGACTATATTACACATTGCTGTGTCCTGTTGTGGTAAAAGTCGTCGGCGAACTGTTCATGTGAGTGGCTGACATCGCGTCAACCAAGAAATCAGTAAACGAAGATGACATGCCAGGGTATGGAGAGACTCTCTCCATACCCCTGCTCTGAGTACAGATTTCGTAATCCAACGATGCGCTGCAAAATAACCTGAGCAAGCCTGATGAGCTATTATACAGTCGTGGCTGAAAGTTTGTATACCTTGTGCTCAAATATACGCCTTTTTACTCTGTATTGGCGGGTAGTGTGAGCCTATCACAAGAGAAAGGGGTTGTTATTTGTGCGCATTTTTCCTTGTTGACCCAAACCTCTCTACCCTCTCTTTTCTAACAGACGGTTAAGCAACCCGTATACGAGACGCTAAATGAAATTTACGAACGCTAGATTAGCTAGAGTTCTAGAATTAAACGGTGATGTGACAAAATAGTGGCGATTGATAGAATTTGTCTATCAACCTTATTCTTTATTCATTTAGCGTCAAGTAAAAGGGTTGCTTAACCGTCTGCCGCATCGCGGTAAAATAGTTAGTGATGTTAAAGCGTAGAGTTAAGAAAAGAGGGGGTACAGGGGTACACACGTCGTAACAACCCAATAACATTTAAATGAAAATAATTTGATAGACGCAAAAAGAAAAAAGCGGAAAAAAGGTAACAAATTCGATAACTCAATCCCAGCTTTTTTGTTTCGTTATTTTTTCTTTCTTTCGATTGGAAAGAAAAATAGGATTCATCTTCATTCGGTCGTGCTCAATTGGGTGCGACAACACTGCGCCAAGGTCGACCTCGTTTTCAAAGTGGAAGACGACGTCTACGTCAACGTGCACAATCTCGTTCAGTTCGTCCGGTCCAACTATCAATCGAACAGGATCGGCCTATTTCATGCACGGAAGTGCAGTTATCCCATCATGGGATAACTGGTGAAAATAAATAATTAGTTAAAAAGCTATTAAATCCCTGTTGACTATGACTTGGTTGATTATTCGAACAATAAATTATTTTTCAAAAATATCACGCATAATGATTTCTGATGCCAGAAATTCGAGACGTAAATAATAGAACGCGTACAGCAAATTTTTTGACGTGACTTTAATTTTTGATTTTTGTAAAACGCAATATAGGCCTAATAATATATTTAGAAGAGGTAAAATGCCAAATTTTGTTGTTATTACGACGTGATATGAAAAAGAAACCAAGATTATATTTAGGAAGGGGATCTGCTGTTATTTGAGGAATTGCCACTTCTGGAAAGGATCGCATGGATATTCTGTGGAAACCATGATATCATCGCACGCTTGCAAATTTGCAACGCAACTATTTCTAGTACTCTGATACACATATCCAATTACTTTTCCCAATAGAAATGGTATTAAATTTGTTGAGTCAATTACAGAGCAATACGTCGATAAAGAACCGATACCACCTGATCTTTTGACTCCACCCCACAGCACCTGTGCAATGACGCAATCTGTACATGAATCGAATTGAATTGGGCTACAACTCACATTATTATTAGTTAACAGTATTCTGATGGCTTCGGTCTTGAAAGGTAAGAATCTCATTGCTGATAAAATACTGTTTGTGTTTTTTTGGTTTCACAAAACACTGTTAAAAAGGGGTTAAATTTTATAGTTTTCCATTTAGAGGAATTTAGTAATTTAACATTTTGGTTTTCAAATTTATTTATTTTTATCTATTCTTAAAATCTTATCAAATAAGAAATGAGTGAAATATGGTTGCCTTTTATTTGAGTCCATAATTATTTATATTTGACATTTTCGTAATTTATATAAAATCGGCTGGAGTAGTGGACTAGTGGTGTCTGGGTGTGGTTAGTCCGAATATGACTCGATACTTCGATAGTGTATATATTACGAAACTTTTAGCTAATTCTGTGCTAGAATAAGCTACGAAGTTAGGTGGTTTTAGCTAGAAATTTTCAAGTCAAAATGTTTAAATTTCATATTGGGAATTTTAGGGTAGTTTTAGCTTTTTTTTTCTAGCTGGGAATCTTAGATTGAGGGTAGCTTGAAATTTTCACGCTAAAGTAGAGCTAGGGGAAAAAGATACTTTACGCGCGTTATCCCTTTGTATGCAGGGTCACCCATCTAATTACTTCTCAAGTCATATTAGCTGCACTTACTTACTTATGGTCGCTGGTTCTCCGGATCTGGCATCTTCTGATATATATATTGTTAACAAATATTTGATCGTATTATAATTGTGTTCATAATTCTTCACATAGAGTGGTGAATAAAACTAATGAAGAACTAAAATTAACCATTTTTAATTAAAAAAAGACATTTTAAAATTTTTGAAATCCAGATTCTATAAATTAAATTAATTATAAATTTCTGCCTAGTTTTTATTTAGTTTCGTAATTAATTCAAAATTATATTTAAAAAAACGAAAACTAGCAAAATTGTTTTTGTATGTGTTTTAACTATTTCGTAGTTCAAACAATATCTTCATCTAATCTCCAATCATATAATTTATTCGAAGTGTATATTATATGTCATTTATTAGCCTAATTAAAATATTATAGAAAAATGATAAAAATCTAAGATAAGTTGAACCTCAAACAGGTTATAAAAATAATATACCCAGGCGAAACCCTAGCTGTAAATTTCATACTAGAATTAGCTGAAACAGTTAGGAAATATATTTAGGGGGAAAAATTCGAGCTCATTTCAAGCTTAATTATTTCAAGCCAGATCCAAAAACTCCCTAGCTTGGAAAATAAAAGCTGATATCTGCTAAACAAAGTGGAGCGAAATCCTAGATTAAAACTTCCATACTGGAATTAGCTAAAAATTAGGAAATATATTTAGGGGGGAAAATTCAAGCTGGTTTAAAAGTTTATTTTTTCAAGCAAGAAAAGAAAACGCCCTAGCTTGAAAAAAAAAGCTTATATCTGCTAAAAAAAAGGTGAATTGTGTTAACTTGAATTATTTCGAGGTGATTGCAGCATTAAAGCTGCTTTTATTTTTTAGCCTAGCTCCACGCGAGCTGTTTTTAGCAAACAGTTCAAAATCTAAGCTAAAAGTTTCGTAAGGGTTTAGGCTATAGATTCGAATGGCATCTTGCTTATACTTCTATTATTTTCCTGTGATGCATGATGTGCAATAAATCTTCGTTTATCACAAGTTAAAACCTTTGATAATTGTAGTTTTCATAACTCGTGAAAATATTAGTAACCGCAAAAACGGATTAATATTTAATCAAAGGTTAAAACTCACTAAAATCGCATAATACGCCTACTATAACGAAATAGAAGGTTTTAACCTTTCAAAACCAAACAAAATGTTATTGTGATAGCCGACGTTTTACAGTCAGCACACGTCACTGTTTATGCTTAGCTCGTTTCCACATTTTTCTTCACTGATTTATGCGGATTTATGCTTCACCACCCATTAAATTGCCAAACAATCGCCTGTGATACGAAAGAGAATCCCACTTTAATGTATAATTTTGTTTTTTTAAATATAATTTCAGAAAGATTTATCAATAGAAAAAAATGATGCTTAGCAAATTCATTTTCGTCTGGTTATTATGCCTATCTGCTGTATTCGTTCAACTGCCTTCGGCCAGCAGCATTGTTTGGCCCAAATTTCATGAGAAGAAAAAACCAATCGATCAAATTGTTGCAACTATCGATGCATGGTTCGGATGTAATAATGAGAAAAAACGAATTGATCAACTTGTTGGAACTATCGATGCCTTAAAACAGCAGATCCCGGCCAAAAACACTCTTGCTGATATGGAAAACGCTCTTCGTAGAGAAAAAGCAAAAAATCAAGAGCTACTTAATGCAATTTCGGAACATGTAACAAAAGAGCATGAACTTGAACAGCAAAAGAAAACCTTGGAATCAAAAACTTTAGACCTCGACAAGAAAGTTAATGAAATATCAATAAAAAAAGAATTAATTGAACAGCAGAAGAAAAACTTGGAAAAAACAATTGTGTACCTCGACAACAAAGTCGAAACATTACTGAGTAACTTTACTGATTGCAAAGAAAATCATGAAGTTTTGGTACAGAATGTAACTAATCAATTACAATCGTGTGAAACTGAGAGGAAGAAGGAAAAAGAAATTGCAGATCAGTCGACTCTAAATATCGAGGCAGAAAAGAAAATGGAAAAGGACAGAACTTCCAAACTTTTGGAAGTTGAAAAGGGTGCTCTTCGTAGAGAAAAAGAAAAAAATTATGAGCTACTAAATGCAATTTCAGAACATGTAACAAAAGAGCATGAACTTCAACAGCAAAAGAAAAACTTGGAACAAAAAACTTTAGACCTCGACAAGAAAGTTCTTGAAATATCATTAAATAAAGAATTACTTGAACAGCAAAAGAAAAACTTGGAGCAAAGAATTGTGTACCTCGACAACAAAGTTGTAAAATTGCTAAGCAACTTTACCACTGAATTGAAAAATTGTACAGTCCTCAAGGACAGCCAAAGCCTGATGTTGGAAGAAGAAAAAGGGAGCAGTCTTCGAGACAAAACCGCTCTAATTGCCAACTTGGAATTGTGCGAAGAAAAACGCAAAATGTTGAATAACTACGTGCTGGATTCTTTTTTACGCGATTCGCCTTATCCTGGAGTAGAAAAGTACACCCGATACGCAGTGGCTCGATTGGGGATGTTGCCAATCAAACATGCGAAACCTTTGATACCTGAATTCGGACCAGTCATCAACGACGTTCTTTCATTTCGCTATCCCATCAACATTCCATCGTGTCAGGCAGCAGAAATAACAAATAATACTTCGGCGAACCCAAGTGTTTTCATAGTGATTATATCGGGTCCGGGTAATTTTAAAAAGCGAAACGACATCAGAGAAACGTGGCTCAATCACCTCAGCAAAAGTGTCCTGGAAAAAAATCTGCTGGGCATTAGCACCCGATTCGGTTTCTTTCTCGGTAAGACTCAAGACAATTCGATTCAAAAGCGAATCGAAGAAGAGAGTCAGAAACACGGGGACATCGTCCAAATCGAAATGGACGATTCGTTCCGCAATTTGACGCTGAAAGGCATCGCCGTGCTCAACTGGGTGCGGCAACACTGCGCCAATGTCGATCTCGTTTTCAAAGTGGACGACGACATCTACGTCAACGTGCACAATCTCGTTCATTTTGTCCGGTCCAACTATCAATCGAACAACAGTTTGTTCGGCCACGCCTGGGGCCCATCCGATCCTGCTCGTTACAATAGTCAATGGTATCTCCCATTTGAAGAGTATCCGTGGAGGCACTATCCAAATTACGTCCAAGGAGCGGCCTATTTTATGCACGCAAGCGTCGTCATTCCGTTATTGGCTGCCAGTCAGACAATTCCTTTCAACCCGTTCGAGGACGTTTTCTTAGCCGGAATGTGCACGGAAAAAGCCGGTGCCAAGATAAAAATTTCCAAATGGCCTGCATTCAGGTTTTTATTTTATATACATCAATCCCCAAAATGACTAATATTCAATTTTCTTGTAATACATTATTTATTTTTTGCTCAAGTATCTTTTGGTGGCTGCCATCCGTTCCGCCGCCGTGTGATCTTTGGAAATTCGTCGGGTGGCCGACCGACAATCAATTCGCCACCCACTCGGCCGTCGACGATTTTTATCGGAACAAGACCCAGTGCGTTGTCACCGAATCGGATGGAACCATAATAAAAATAATCGATTTCACCGATCCCGTCGACTTTCAGTTCCCTTAGTCTGTGACACACAAGACAATGAAGACAAGAATAATTATCCCTTTTATTGGAAATAACGATGAAAAATCGTAGACATTTACATTGGCCTAATATATTAGCAACAACAATTCGGCGCTTAATTTCAACTAACACTAAAATATTATAGTAATAATTTGTCATGTAGTAAAATAGACTTGCTTTATCCGGTAATAATTGTTAGCCTATTGTTCATTATTTATTTTTAACATCCTTTGCGATCCTTGGGTCAGGGGTTCAAGTTTATCTCAGTCATACACTCTTTTTATCAGCTGCGATCCACCTGGCTGCCGTCGTCGCCACCGCCGCTAGCAACATATCAATCAGCGTCTTGTTTCTTTTTTCGGGTGTGTTTTCTACAACTGATTTTGAATTGACCGCCACCGTCGAAATACTTTTTTCAATCGCCTGTACAATTAAAGAATTTCTTTTCTATTCTTTTTTCTTGCTTGAATTTATAAACGGAATAAAAAAGAATGGTCATTTTTGAAACGCTTCCATTTAAATTCTTTTCGCCGTCAATTCATTCCACTCGTATGTTGACAATAACGAAAATCTTTTTTCGTGAAATTGAGAAAAATGAATATTTAGTTAAAAAACTATTTAATGCCTTCTGTCAAACTATATATGACTTGGTTGATTATTCGACCAATAAATTATTTTTCAAAAATATCACGCATGCACGATACTTTTGAAAATTTACTTTATGCATAAAGATTTCTGCTAGAAATTCGAGACGCATAAACAGAACGCGTACATCAAATTTTTTTGACGTGACTTTAATTTTTTATTTTTGTAACGCGCAATAGTATTTAGAAGAGGCAAAATGGGAAAATACCAAATTATGTTGTTATTACGACGTGATCTGAAAAAGAAACCAAGATTATATTTAGGAAGGTGATCTGCTCTGTTATTTGAGTTGCCACTTCTGGAAAGGGTCACACTGGATATTCTGTGGAAAACCATGATATCATCATTCACGCTTGAAAAATTTCAATGCAAACTATTTCTATTTCTCTGATAGCCTACACATGTCCCCCACCCCAGCACACATAGCCCATGCTATTACTTTTCCCAATAGAAACGGTATTAAAATTGTTGAGCCAATTACATAGCATAACACGTTATAATAAAGAACTATAGGGGAGACCGGGGCTAGTTGGTATACGGGGTAAGATGCGCATTTGGCTCTTATTACCCGAAGGGTTTCTAATCACGTTTTTATTTTGCTGGTATGGTTGTGTTTAGTACTATATAGATTACCCACTAGATGGCTATAGTTTTGGCGATTGTCACTAGATGGCTAATCAAGTACTCGATTGCCCACTAGATGGCTGATCAAGCCAAAATACAAAAAATAGTTTTAATGTTGGAGGATGCGTGTTAATGTAAAAAGCGCCACTTCTATTTTGGAAAGATTATTAGTATTATAGTCTGCATAGAAATTAGAGAACTACGCATGGATTTCGTTGCGCCATTAGTTAGGCAATTCAAATTCTTTACCATTTGCCATTTGGCATCAAGAAAACAGGACTATTGTGTTGTGTTTTTTCCCCATGAACCATTTCAGAATTTGACCATTTTTGGTGGTGTGTGTTGCAGAATGCTGTCATCGCCTGTGATTTTCACTCAAATGAAGTTATTTTAAGTTACAAAGTCTTTTATATACATTCTATAAATAACAATGTGCAAGATATTTTACATGTTCATGAATGAGATAAATCATGAAAAGAAGGTAAACTAGATTAAATGAAAGTGTTTCTATTTAGTAACTAGCTGCTAATGTTTTAACTGTGGTATTTTATTTTAAACAGGTTGTGTGGAGTTGTGGACCTTCATCAGTCGTAACCATAATAAGTTTCTTGAACATGCAGGTAGATCTCAGACAGCAGCTTGTATCACAGACAGAGAATGTCATCGGTGGTAATAGATACAGGATTGAGGGTTGAAATACAAGCAAAATTATGTTGCTATGTACAGTATCTTCCATAAAAATCCGACCACCCTTTCAAAAAAGAAATGCCGCCTATCGTTTCGCGGTGGAACTAAGTTCCCAAACAGTGAAGAAACCAGACAGTTAGGGTTGGGGTAGTTTTCCGCGGTTTTTCTAAGATTTTCTAGGGCTTCATTGTCATAGTTACGAGACAGCCCTTAAGGCATCGAACTCAGCCTTATTGAGAAGAGGTTAGGTAACGTTGCCGCAAGCCATCGAAAACAATTTTTTACTAGACTGCCCTTTTCTCTCAAACAGGACGAAAAGGAGGAGGGCAGGTTGCTATAGAAACTTTACACCATAACACGTCTTTGATTAATTCGCGCTCGTTAGTTGGATTGTTTTAAGCATTTAAGGGAATGGGCTGAAAAAATATTATAAAGTCTCAATATTTCGTCAGAATTATTTGAAAAATGAATGCTGGCGAAAAAGGTGCGGTCGTCGCATTGTCTTTCAGGACACATTCAATCCACCTGTGTTCTCGGCAATTTAGCTGCAACAGATATTATCTGTCTAATTAGCTATTTCAATTACTATAAATATAGAAATTGCCGCTTGATAATTATATTTGTAAGTTGCCATAGCAACCGGCCCTTCCTCCTTTTCGCTCAGGATGAGCGAAAAGGGAAGTCTCATTGAAATTTGGTGTGGATGGCTTGCGGCAACGTGAATCAACCTCTCCATAGTATAGACCATGAGATTAAGAGTTAAATGCCTTAAAGGCTGTCTCGTTGCCATGACAGTTAAGCCTTTGAAAATCTATCAGAAAACTACTCCCCACCCTAACTGTCTGGTTTCTTCACTGTTTGAGAACTTAGATCCACCGCGAAACGATAGGCGGCATTTCTTTTTTTAAAGGGTGGTCGGATTTTTATGGAAGATACTGTACTACCAGTCGAGCTAGGTAATCAAATCAAATGAAGTTATATTTAACCAACTCGTAAAACAGGGTGAATCTTTCCCATTGGGGTAACCCATAAGAAGAGACAAATTTTTGATTCAGTTTCTTTCTAGTATGTATATGAGTTATGAATATTTAGCATGGATATAGTCATAGTGATACCCTGACGTTGGATCTTTTCGTTCGTGTCCGATCCTTGATTTGGGTTTAGGGGATTTTTGTATATGTAGAATTTTAGGATTTTTCCGCCACAAATATCCATAAGTGCCTTTCTAATAATTCTGTTATTTTTATTTAGACTTGACCGAAGAATTTATTTGTTCTAGGTTGTGCAGAGTTTAGTAAGACGGAACTTAGGCTATGCTGCTCCCATCAAACTGGTGGAAGACAACTGACAACATACCAAAATCGAAAACAAGCAGTTCAATTGGTGAGCGAGGTGTCAGAAGAAAAAACATCTCGTGTCAAAAAACAAGGCATAGACCTAATCCTTATTGCATCTGCTACTCCTGATGCCACCGTCCTAGTAGTAATCGGAAGAAAAATCAGTGACTATCGACGTTGACGAACAAATCACAATTTCTAATCGATCGTCATGGAAAAAGAGGAAAAGTCGTTGACAAAACCTGCAGGTCGACCACGGCACCACACAAGATGAAGAAAACTTCCGGGTAAAAAAATCTTAACTTAATTCGTGTTGCTAATAGGCAATACGATTTATCCATCTAATTGTTGACAAGCAGTGACGCAGTATTATTGTGCGTGTTGACTTTGTTTGAATTCGAAATTCAGAGACTAAGGTGTAGCACAGCACTAGATATTTTAATTTGAACTAAGTTTTAATTAAAAAAACCTAATTGTAGATTTAATATAATATTTTTCCAATCTTTTATACGTCATATGCTATTTTGATTTTTTTTTAATGGAAAAAAAATCAAAAACATCCCTTCGGGTACCTTGCTAACGCAGGTAGCTGACAATTTGTATCAATTGGAAATGTCGCTTTTTTCAGAATAGCCATAATGTGTATTTTTACTCATAGATGGCGTCCACCAAAAAATGTTTCGTTTGCACTTCATTCGTAAAGTTTTGATCGTCAAAAACGTGATTCAGTTTTGCCGACCAACTTTTTTTTCGCGGACTATTTTTCTTTTTCCTCTTAAGGTATGAGTAACATATTTGTGTAGTGATGTTTCGTAGATAGCTTATTCCTCAAGCTATGTTACCGTTTATTTTTTTTCTATAGTTAAATTTAATAAGATTCTATTTTAATAATTCTATGAAAATTACTCATGGGGAAGGTTGGCCATTTTTCCATGGGGCAAGTTGGCCAACATGGGTGCGTCTGTCAAAGTGAGGCTATTCAAACTTTCTTCTTTTATTGTTTCAGAAAAAGGAGAAACCACGTTAGAAGAACTTACAGAGTAAAGGCCCCATCTGATGTTATTGAAAGAGGAGTTGCAATGGTGTTGTACGATGGAAAATCATATTCTAGTGTGGCTATTCTTTTTGACATTCCAAGAAGTCTAACTAGATATGTTGAAAAGAAGAAGAAGTCAGGTCTAGAAGAACAAAACATGCCTAATAGTGTTTCTCCAACCCATCATGGTTATTCATCTGTGCGACAGGTAACAGCTTTGTTACAGTTTGTTATAATATGAGCTTATGTGTGTAAACATTTATCGTGCAGGTTTTCAAAAAGGAAGATGAGGCTCTGCTAGCTGATTACCTTCACCGTTCAGCAGATATTTACTTTGGATTGTCCCCAATTGATGTTAGAAAGCATTCATTTCATCTGTGCAACAGATAACAGTTTTGTTATAGTTTATGTTATAATATGAGCTTATGTGTGTAAACATTTATCGTGCAGGTTTTCAAAAAGGAAGATGAGGCTCTGCTAGCTGATTACTTTCACCGTTCAGCAGATATTTACTTTGGATTGGCCCCAATTGATGTTAGAAAGCTGGCTTTTAATGTTGCCACAAATAAAAATCTAAAAATCCCACCTTCGTGGACTGAAAAACTTGCAGCTGGACCAGACTGCATCATTCATGAAACGCCATCCCACCCTGGCAATAAGAAAACCCGAGGCTACTTCCCTGGCAAGAACGTAATCATATATGATCCACAATTGTACTTTGTTCTTTGACAATTATCAAAGAGTGTTGCCAACTTGGTGTAACAAAAGTTTCAACACCTGAGAAGGGTAGAAAAGGCCAGAAACAAATAGGTAAGCTTTTTGTATAGCCTATCTTTAATTGCATATAATTAATTATGCATACAATTTGCATTCATTTGCCAGGATCAATTGTTTCAGGAGAAAGAGGTGTGTTGGTGACGGTTGTTCAGTTTCCAGCTGCGGAAATACTATTCCACCCTTCTTTGTCTTTCCTCAGTAAATAACATTGTTTTTAATAAAGTTATTTATCTTTTATTAAATTTCTTTTTGTTCGATTTCAGAGTGAATTTCAAGAATCATTTTCTCGCAGGGGGACCTCTAGATTGCGACGGTACAGCCAACAAATCAGGTTGCACGAATGATGCTACCTTGGACCTTTGGATTAAACATTTCATTCATGCAAGAGCTGCGTCAATGACAGAGAAGAAGATGACGAAAGTTATGTTTCCTCAAATCTAAGACGGCTCTGTAGTAGGCGTAGGCCCTATGTGATTGTAAGGCCAACCTGCCCCAGCTGAAAGGGCAACTTGCCCCGGCGGTGGGGTAAGTTGGCCACTGAAAGTGTCGCAATAAAACGGTTGTTTTAGTAAGAACTATTTTCGTATTGCTTATTTTTTCGATGCTATCTTTTAAGCGAAATAATAATTAATAATTTGAAACAAACAAAATAATAATTTCATTAAAAATAGGCCTGTGAGTGACCGGTGTGTAAAAAGTGAGACAACTAGCCCCGGTCTCCCCCTACTAGGCCTACCTGATCTTTTGACTCCACCCCACACCTGTGCAATGACGCAATCTGTACACGAAACGAATTGAATGGGCTACAACTCACATTATTATTAGTTATAACAGTATTCTGATGGCTTCGGTCTTGAAAGGTAAGAATCCCTATATGCTAATAAAATATAGGCCTACTGTTTGCATTTTTGGGGGTTTACTATTAGGCCTACTGATAAAAAGGTTTCTCCATTGCCAAACAATCGCCTGTGATGCGAAATAGAATTCCACGTTAATATAGTTTTGTTTTTCAAATAACATTTCAGAACGTTTTATTAATAGAAGAAACATGATTGGCAAATTCATTATTTTCGTACCGTTATGTCTGTATGTATTAGTACAACTGCTGTTGGCCAGCGGTTCATCTCAACGCAAAGAACAAATTCCTGCTGTTGGACAAAAGTTATTTGGGCTCGGGTGTCATAAGGAGAAAAAACGAATCGATCAACTTGTTGGAATTATTGATGCCTTTAAACAGCAGATCCCGGCCAAAGACGCTATTGCTGACTTGGAAAATGCTCTTCGTAGAGAAAGAGCAAATAATCAAGAGCTTCAAGTTTTGGTACAGAAATTAACTAAAAACTTATAGAATTATGCGACGACAAACGTAAAATGTTTAAAAACTACGTGCTGGATTCTATTTTTAGGAGATTCGCCCTATTCTGGAGTAGAAAATTACACCCGATACGCAGTGGCTCGATTGGGGATGTTGCCAATCAAAAATGCGAAACCTTTGATACCTGAATTTGGACCAGTCATCAACGACGTTCTTTCATTTGGTATTGAACTCGGGTCTCCCGCATTCTAATCAGAGCTTCTTCCATACGGCTGTTGTGACTGTATGAATCTTCTGTATTATCGATAAAGTTATTTATACGTTTTGATACTTTTGGAGTTGGGACTTTGTCACTTTGTTGAGACGGATAAATTTTCAATCTGAAAATTAAAAAAAGTGTGCTGGGAGGCAACTCGATACACCGACGCCGTATGTGCAAATGAAACATTCGCCCACCCAGGTATTCTATTCGAATATGGGGTAAGGTATTCGATTCTTCGAATACTGGGGTATTCGAAGGAAAATCGAATCGCATAAGGGTTCTACTATGGGTATTCGAAGCTTTCGAATAGGGTTGAACCTATTCTAGACCTATTCTAAGCAAGGGTATTCGAAGCTGGAATATCCGTCGTAGAGGGTTAGAATATCCCCTGAAAACTGAGAGTGTACAGAAGAATGATACAGTCAGAACAGCCGTATGGAAGAAGCTCTGATTAGAATGCGGGAGACCCGAGTTCAATACCCAGACGCTCCACACATTTTTTCTAAACTTACACCTCCCAGAAAAACTCTTAGAATAGGCATGGAATAGGGGGTATTCGGGGGATATTCGAACCCCTATTCTAGAACAGGTATGCTACTAATAGAATACCCCCCCTATACTATTAGTAGCAAAAACCAAAACGCTACTAGTTCGAATACCCTCGAATACCCCCAAAAAACTGAGAGTGTACTGTACATATTATATTACATTAGAAGAGTACCCATGGAGCAACTATCCTTACAATTGGCTCTCAGGACCAGCCTATTTCATGCACGCAAGCGTCGTCATTCCGTTATTGGCTGCCAGTCAGACCATTCCTTTGCACCCGTTTCAGGACTACGTGTTCCTGACCGGAATGTGCAGGGAAAAAGCCAGTGTCAAGCGGTGTCAAGATACGAAATTCCAGAGACAAGATAGAAGCTTTTAACAATATCCGAATGCGATTTTCCGAAGGCTATCCCAGGTTTTTATTTTATATACATCAATCCCCAAAATGACTATTCAATTTTATTTTATATACATTATTTTATTTGCTTCAGTGTCTTTTATCCGTATTTGCCAACCAATACGACGCCGTGTGATTTACGGAACTTCGTCGGGTTGCCGACCAAAAATCAATTCGTCACCCACTCGGCCGTCGAAGATTTTTATCGGAACAAGACCCAGTGCGTCATCAACAAACGGGACGATGGAACCATAATAAAGACAATCGACTTCACCGCCCCCATTATCTTCGAGTTCACTTAGGCTGTGATACACAAGACAATGAAGACAAGATTAATTCCCTTTTATTGGAAATAACGATGTTAGCAACAACAATTCGGCGCTTAATTTCAACTAACACTAGAATAGTAATCAATTGTCATGTACAAGAGAACACTAATAAAATAGACTTGCTTTATCCGGTTAAGTTTATTGTTCATTATTTGATTTTTAACATCCCGGGGCGATCCTGGGGTCAGGGGTTCAAGTCTATCAAGTCTTTTTTTATCAGCTGTGCGATCCACTTGGCTGCCGTCGTCGCCGCCGCCGCCAACATAGGCCTATCGATCAGCGTCTTGTTTCTTTTTTCGCGGAGTGGTTTTCTTCAACTGATGATGGGGTGTTTTGAATTGACCGCCACCCTCGAAATACTTTTTTCAATCGCCTGTGCAATTAATGAATTTCTTTTCTATTATTTTTTTCTTTATTGAATTCATAAACGGAATAAAAAAGGATGGTCATTTTTGAAGCGCTTCAATTTAAATTTTTTTTCCGCAATCAATTTATTCCACTCCATGTTGACAATAACAAAAATGCAAGAATCTGTTTTTCATTAAATAGAGAAAAATGAATAATTAATTAAAAAGCTATTAAATACCTGTCAAATATGACTTGGTTGATTACTCGACTAATAAATTATTTTTTAAAAATATCACGCATAATGATTTCTGCCAAAAATTCGAGACGTACATAGAACGCGTACAGCAAATTTTTATTGACGTGACGTTAAATTTTGATTTTTGTAATACTCAACTATTCAGAAAAGGTAAAGTGCCGAATTCTGTTGTTATTACGACGTGGTCTGAAAAAAGAAACCAATAATTTAGAAAGGTGATCTGCTGCTGTTATTTGAGCAGTTGTAAATTCTGGAAAAGGTCGTATGAGTATTCTGTGAAAAATCATGATATCATCATGCAAGCTTGCAAAACACATCCCCCACATAGCCCATGCTAATACTTTTCCCAATAGAGACGGCATTGAATTGGTTGAGCCAATTACATAGAAACACGTTGATAAAGAACTATACTACCTGATCTTTTGACTCCACCCCACAAGCACCTGTTCAATGACGCAATCTGTACGTGAATCGCATCGAATTGGGCTACAACTAACATTATTATTTTAGTTAAAAGTATTGTGATGGCATCGTTCTTGAAAGGTAAGAATCCCAATGCTAATAAAATATACTGTTTGCGTTTTTTGGGGGGTTTACAAATAGGCCTACTGTTAAAAAGGCGTAAAAAGGTTTCTCCATTGCCAAACAATCGGCTGTTATGCGTAATAGAATTCCACCTTTAATATAGTTTTGTTTTTCAAATAACATTTCAGAACGTTTTATTGATAGAAGAAACATGATTGGTAAATTCATTTTTGTATCGTTATGCCTAACTGTATTAGTACAACTGCTGTTGGCCAGCGGTTCATCTCCACGCAAAGAACAAATTCCTGCTGTCGGACAAAAGTTGTTTGGACTCGGATGCCATAATGAGAAAAAACGAATCGATCAACTTGTTAGAACTATCGATGCCTTTAAACAGCAGATCCCGGCCAAAAACACTCTTGCTGACATGGAAAATGCTCTTCGTAGAGAAAAAGCAAAAAATCAAGAGCTACTTAATGCAATCTCGGAACATGTAACAAAAGAACATGAACTTGAAAAGCAAAAGAAAACCTTGAAATCAAAAACTTTCGACCTCGAAAAGAAAGTTCTTGAAATATCATTAAAAGAAAAATTACTTGAACAGCAAAAGAAAAACTTGGAGGACATCGACAACAATTTCGAAACATTACTGAGTAACTTTACTGATTGCAAAGAAAATCATGAAGTTTTGGTACAGAATCTAACTAATCAATTACAATCGTGCGAATATGAGAGGAAGATGGGAAAAAAAATTGCAGATCAGTCGTTTCTAGATATCGAGGCAATCAAAAGGCACTTGAACAATTGTACAGTTGAAAAGGATAGTTTGGAAGTTGAAAAAGGGAACAGTCTTCGAGACAAAACCGCTCTAATTGCCAACTTGGAATTGTGCGAAGAAAAACGTAAAATGTTTAATAACTACGTGCTGGATTCTTTTTTACGCAATTCGTATTTTTATGAAGTAGAAAAATACACCCGATACGCAGTGGCTCGATTGGGGATGTTGCCAATCAAAAATGCGAAATCTTTGATACCTGAATTTGGACCAGTCATCAACGACGTTCTTTCATTTCGCTATCCCATCAACATTCCGTCGTGTCAGGCAGCAGAAATAACAAATAATACTTCGGCGAACCCAAGTGTTTTCATAGCGATTATATCGGCTGCGGGTAATTTCAAAAAGCGAAACGACATCAGAGAAACGTGGCTGATTCACCTCAAAAGTGTCCTGGAAAAAAATCTGCTGGGCATTAGCACCCGATTCGGTTTCTTTCTCGGTCAGACTCCTTACGATTCGATTCAAAAGCGAATCGAAGAAGAGAGTCAGAGACACGGGGACATCGTCCAAATCGAAATGGACGATTCGTACCGCAATTTGACGCTGAAAAGCATCGCCGTGCTCAACTGGGTGCGGCAACACTGCGCCAAGGTCGACCTCGTTTTCAAAGTGGACGACGACGTCTACGTCAACGTGCACAATCTCGTTAATTTCGTCCGGTCCAATTATCAATCGAACAACAAGTTGTTCGGCTATCCCCTACTCCAAACCGTACCCGTTCGTTACAAGGGTAAACATTATATTTCAATAGAAGAGTATCCGTGGGTGAACTATCCCTATTACGTCCAAGGACCGGCCTATTTTATGCACGCAAGCGTCGTCATTCCGTTATTGGCTGCCAGTCAGACCATTCCTTTCAACCCGTTCGAGGACGTGTTCCTGACCGGAATGTGCAGGGAAAAAGCCGGTGCCAAGATACAAATTTCCGCAGGCCAATCCAGGTTTTTATTTTACATATTACATCAATCCCCAAAATTACTATTCAATTTTCTTGTACAGTACCTATACATTATTTATTATTTGTTCAAGTGTCTTTAATGAGCATTTGCCAACCGTTCTGACGCCGTGTGATTTGCGGAACTACGTCGGGTTGCTGAACAACAATCAATTCGTCACCCACTCGGCCGTCGAAGATTTTTATCGGAACAAAACCCAGTGCGTCGTCACCGAATCGGATGGAACCAAAAAGACAATAGACTTCACCGCCCCCGTGGTTTTCAAGTTCAATTAGTCTGTGACACACAAGACAATGAAGATAAGAATAATTATCCCTTTTATTGGAAATAACGATGACAAATCGTAGACATACATTGGCCTAATGTATTAGCAACAACAATTCGGCGCTTAATTTCAACTCTAGAATAGTAATTATTTGTCATGTAGTACAAGAGAACACTAGTAAAATAGACTTGCTTTATCCGGTAATAATTGTTGTTCATTATTTGGTTTTTTACATCCTGCTGGGCGATCCTGGGGTCAGGGGTTCAAGTCTATTATATCTCAGTCGTACGCTCTTTTATTTGTTTTGTATTTGTTTGTATTTTCTGGTAAATTTTGATGTCGTCGCTGAGTTTCTTGTGCCGAAGTTTCCGTTCGATGGGTCAGCACCTGCTGGTCATCGGCTGTTTCTTCATCTACTGCGCTTGTTCGACCATTGCCTTGTACCGGCATGTCACGTCCGTCTGGCTGACGAACCGGTTCGTTCATCATCGGCAACATCGAATGCTTAAGAATCAGACGAAATCTGATACCGACCAGCCGATCGATGGACTGACCTGTTGCCTTTTGTCTGCCCATCGAGCGGAAGACATTTGTGGCCGACCCAATTGCACGTCGTGTCCGTCTCTTCGTTGAAGAGCGACGGGTCAAACGCCTTTTTCATCGAAACGTCCGGCAGCGGTGGTTTGAACATCCGCCAGGCCTGCGCCGTCGTCGAGTCGCTGGCTTTTCACAATCCCAATCTGACTGTCAACGTCCTTTTCATGGTGGACGACGACGGCCATCAGAAACAAAAGCAAAGTGCTGGCCAATAAAACGCTCGAAAAGTTGAAATCGAAATACGAAATTGTTGAGTTCATCGTTGCCGATTTGGCCGAGTACATGGCCGGCACGTCGATGGAGAAATGGTTCCACTGCACCGACTTGCGGACAGGGCCCTACCACGTCTCCGACCTGAGCGACGGCCTGCGCTTCCATCAGACCCTGAACAAGTACGGCGGCTATTACTTCGATCTAGATGGCATCCTGGTCCGGCCCGTCACCTTTTACCGCAACTTTTTGGCCGCCAAGTCGGGCAGCGAATTCGGCAGCAGCGTCATTCACGCCGACTACGGACATCCCATTAATATGCAACTAGCCGTCAACGACTTCCCCTCCAATTACAAGTAGGCCTATACCACCTATATCGATTTAGATAAAGAATTAGATCATTTGCCAGTTACATAATCCTTTGGAAAATCTTTTGTTGCTTGAACGATTGGCTTTATTATGAGGCATCACGTATATATAAAGGATCAATGATTTCACGTGTACGTGATTTAAACCCAATTATATTTCCGTGTCTGTCATCGAAGTGTAACCGAAGCGTTTTGTAGAAGTGCGGAGTTAGACGTCAACTGCGGTCGATGGAAATGTTTGGGTATATATAAAATGATGTCGGCTATAGTTAGTTTGTTGGCATTGCATTCGAGAGTTCAGCTCCAGTTGAGTTAGTTTTCGTTCATTTAGTTTGAGCTGAGTGCAACGCTCCATTTAAATTTGTTCTGCCTTTACTATATATTCTTGTGTTGTGTATATTTTCACCAATTTCCAATTACTCTTTCTGGTTTGCTGTGCCGTGTATGCTTCACTTCTTCCGTCGTTTTTGGTATGTACACCCTTCTAATTAAATCAACCATTTACATTTGTGGGAAGTCGGCTCGCCTTTTAATTGTTATGGTGTAAAGTCCTTTTTCCCAAAATCCCAAAATCCTTATCCCTATTCCTTTACGCGGAATAGGGGACTTTACATAACGGTGGCAGCGACGAGATCCCACAAATGTAATATAATTTCGTTATTTCCCAGTAAATATGTAGATTGGACTACTTTATTTATTGGCTTTCGTGTGATTTACTGATGAATGACGACGCCTTCGTGTTTGAGCCACGTCAACGAAATGGGAAATTTTTTCGTTTTGGCCCCAAAGGCCAACAGACCTCGTCTGTTGCTTTTCAGTCCTGTAAAATTTTGAATTTAATCCCCGCAGATCAGAATGCTCTGTCGTGTTCCTCGGCGATTGTCTTTCTCTTCGGTGATGACGGCTGGCGTCATCGTCGGCTTCTGTTTCTTCTCATTCGCCAACCAGCAATATAGGTATAATCAATTTCAAATGTAATGCAATATTCCCCGCATCAATTGTAATTCTCATGCAATTCCAGATATTTCCAGTCCCAGTCGAGTGAAATATCTTCCGACAACAAAGATCTAGCCCTAATCGACGAGTTTAACGATGCATTTAGTAACGAGACGGGGGCCGATGGCTACATCGTCCCCAATATTATCCACTTTATCCGCTTCAATAAATTCGAGCTCAATTTCGTCGATTACGTCGTGCTGATGGCGGCGATGCGCAACCACCGGCCGGACCACTTCTATTACCACACCAACATCAAGAATGTGACCTACGACGGCAAGTACTGGGACTGGGTGAGAAAAGACGAGCAACTCTGGTCCCGCATTCGAGTCAAGTACCTCGAAGCGCCGACGGAAATCTTCGGCCAAAAGCTGAGCGACGGATGGCGGTTTCACCACGGGAGCGACATCGGACGCATCCGCGTCCTGATGCAATACGGCGGCATCTACCTGGACAACGACTGCTTCGTCATCCGCTCGCTGAACAAGTACCGCAAATTCGAATGCGCCCTCAACTGGGACGAGAATCAATTCATGGGCACCCAGACTCTCATCGTCCACAAGAATTCCCGTTTCATCAAACTCTGGCTGGAATCTTACAAGGGCAATTATCATTCGGATAGATGGTATAAATTCATTTATAACCTAAACGTCTTACACTTTTCCTTTGTCAAATGATGCTGTTGCTGCTGTTGTAGGTATTACAATGCCGGAGAACGGCCAACGACTGAAATCCTATTGCCGAAACCTCATTTAATTCATCGGGTGAAAGGCAATTTCGGAGCCGACACGGGCGTTTCGATGAGCATTTATACGAATAAAAAATCTGACTGGCGTCGTTTGGATGTCATCCACTTGCTCATGAGTCACCGCAGCTACCGTGAGTTATTTGTGATGACGTAGCTACTCAATTCAAAAACCAATTTTGTCTGGTAGTGAAAATTTCGTAAAAAATTAATGAACTTTTGCAGTGGACCCAAAATTCAACAAGACGCCCGTCTTTGACGAGAACAACATCCGCACTTACGAGTATCCATTCGGAGACATGGTCCGCCAGCTCCTCGACATGTAATCGCCTCCTCCTTCTCTTGGTCCATAAATAAACCGCAGCCACCGAGTCCGATTTCTTTATATAATGTAATAACATCGGATCGATTGACAAATTATTTGTGGTAAATAAGAATATAAGATGTTGACTAAATAACATCTCACAGAAAGGATTAATATAGTACTGTATGCCTTTAGAATTAAAATTTTAAACAAAATGCAATTGGTCGAGCTCGTTGTGGTCGACTGTCGTGTTGGACTGTATTGGTTCCATTGGATCCGGCGACTATATTACACATTGGGTCCTGTTGTGCTGGTTAAAGTAGTCGGTGGCCGAATGCGAACTGTTCATGTGAGTGGCTGAAATCGCGTCAACCAAGAAATCAGTCGACGAAGATGACATGCCAAGGTATGGAGAGACTCTCTCCATACCCCTGCTCTGGTACAGATTTCATAATCCATCGATGCGCTGCAAAATAACCTGAGCAAGCCTGCTGAGCTATTATAGAGAAGAATTACTTTTAAAATTTACGATTTTAGAAAACTGCGAGCCTTTTTGTATCGCGCATTTTTGAATTGCGCGCCAATGAGTGTATTAGACGCGCACGTTATTTATTGAGAGTGTGCGCGCGCATTCGAGCTTCGGCACAATCGCAATTTAGGAACTCCCGGTTATACTCCGTCTGAACTGTCGATTTGAATAGACAGTAGGAGTAGACCATGGCCTACTATAGTCACGGCCCATCATCGTACGCTTCTGTGTGGGACCAATTTTGGGTTCCCTGCCCCTTTCCTGTTGCCATAGTACATAGCCAGAGGGTCGTAAGTATCGGTTTTTGTTCCACGTTTCCGCAGATTCTGTGTTTGGCTTGCATAGTGGTATGGTCAGAGTCGATCAAAAGCAAGCGATTGACAGTCTAGTGGGTATAGTGGTGGATTCCCACGTGAGAAGTGTTAGGTTCAAATCTATGCAAGTAATAATCAATTTTCATAATTTTTCCTTGTTATTTCTATATTTTTAAAGCAAATTAGATGGAATGCCTAGATTGTGTAAAAAATGCGAGTTTTTTCACATTTTTTAAAACAAAATCTGAATTTGTTTTCTTTGGCAAGGACTTAGAAAAAAAAAGCAAATTCAGATTTTGTTGAAAATAATGTGAAAAAACTCGCATTTTTTACACAATCTAGGCATTCCATCTAATTCGCTTTAAAAATAAAGAAAAAACAAGGAAAAATAATGAAAAATTGATTATTACTTGAATAGATTTGAACCTAATACCACTCTAGTGGGGATCTACCGCTTTAACCACTAGACTGTCAATCGCTTGCTTTTGATCGACTCTGACCATAGCACTATGCAAGCCAGACACAGAATCTGCGGAAACGTGGAACAAAAACCGATACTTACGACCCTCTGGCTATGTACTATGGCAACAGGAAAGGGGCAGGGAACCCAAAATTGGTCCCACACAGAAGCGTACGATGATGGGCCGTGACTATAGTAGGCCATGGAGTAGACACAACACAACAGTGGGAGCTATACTCTGTAGGTCTGCAGTCTACGTTTCTTTCTTTTTCAGTAATTGGAAATTATTTTCACAAACTAATGAGAAACCGAAGAAACAAATGCACAAAAATCTTCCAGTAATCTAGTGTACATTCTTGCCACTTCGTTTGGATACACGTAGGTAGTGATATTTATTCGTTTTATAGTTTAGTTTCATGGGCTAATTGTCTATGATTTTTATTAAATATATTTTTTAACCTATTAAATTGTTTGTCGCAGTAATCAGTTGTAACATGGTCGACCGAAACCGTCTCATCACGGCATTGCAGCTGAAAAATCAAGATTCAGATTTTGGTAAATTCGCATGGGGACAGCAGTTGAATGGAGAAGTTTTACATGCCTTTGAAATTCAAGGATTAGGAAATCTCCAAGTGCCTTTTTCTGTGGAGGTTAGTTATTGTATTTTGTATCATAATTATTATGTCTCATGAATGTATGCAGTTGCACACATAACATACTAATCTATTTTTTATTTTTAATAATGTTATTCAAAGGATGTTGAAAAACTGAAGAGTATCTCTGAGCCTGCACCTCATGGCAAGGGACTGAATGTTGTTGTGGACTCGAATGTAAAAAATGCATGGCAAATTGATGGTTCTAAAATATCAGCAGTACACCCGACAAACTTTATCCACACAACTCTTGCTGACATTTCTGTGCAAGCATTGTACCACCTGCAACTTGGCTGGCTTGTTGAGAATCTTGACAGTGACAATGTGGAAGTCTGCATTGACAAATTAATGCTGTATGATTCAGGGGGGCACTACAAACGTCTTTGTGAATTAGAGTTAGAGCAAGGTAATAATAAACTTAAACCAATTAAATATCGAATAACCAAATTTGATAAACAATTTTTCTGTAACTTTTTTTGTTTTATTCAGGAATATGTGCTGTAATGATTCTTCAACTTCCTGTTCAAAATGGATACCTTGGTGGGCGATTAAAGATCGATCATGGCTCAACTGCCAAATATTTTGAATTTGAAAAAGGTAGTGACCACTGTTACTTTTTGACGGTTTTCCGTTCCAGTTGTAAACACGAATTAGAACCCATCACATCTGGATGGAGAGCGACTTTGGTGATAAACCTTGTCTGGAAAAATGCGTTTAATGTTACAAAAATACCTCAGACGTTATCACCGCTCGTCATCCCAGACGTTTTTCAATTGTTAACTGAAATTCGAGTTTCGATCAACCCCTGGTTCAGACATTTTAGTCAAGTTACGCAAAGGCCAAACTCTGACTGTCCGGAAATACCTACCGTTTATGAGACTGGAACTGAAGTTAACCAGCCAATCAGTTGTAACACGAATGCGTTCAACTTGCAGGGTAGGAGATATCTGTTACTTTACACTGGTGATTATATCATATTTAATACTAATTTATTATTCTAGTTGAAGCAGTTTTGCAACCTTCGCCTATGGTTTTGACCCACGATGTCTCCCGCCAGTTACATTTCGACTTGAAAGTAGCCAATAGTGATCGTTATTATTATCAGACGTACCTGGAATATTCATCAAGT
This sequence comes from Daphnia pulex, assembly GCF_021134715.1. NCBI lineage: Eukaryota > Metazoa > Arthropoda > Branchiopoda > Diplostraca > Daphniidae > Daphnia > Daphnia pulex. The sequence continues at coordinate 1,213,765 of NC_060021.1, read as the reverse complement.
ACTATAAACAAATTTGAATTATAAATTGTGTGGCTTAAGACAAAAATTATTATTTTTCTCCCAGGCATTGATGTTCGTGACTGCGTAGAAAATCCAAGAAATACCAACAAGTTGCACCCGAAAGTGGATATGCTCGCATTTCTATTAGAGAACGAGTATCCATTGACGGACCTCAGTTTTTTTGGTTTGAGAGGGCACGATGTTTTTCTTTCACGGCTCTTGTTGAGCGGTAACTTTCTTGACGTTCACTTGGCCATCATGAGTCAGCCGGAGGTGTCGACCGACTCATCAAGAGAAGACACGTGTATCGGCGCAGTCCAGATGGAGCATTGGATCAGTTCTAGCAATACGTTATTGCCGTTTAAAAGAATTCTAGTCGACACTAACCAGATCGTAAGCGATTTCCAGCTGAAATCGAGATGCCACATCGCTAACCAAGAAGAAAGAAATGAAAATGGCGACCGTGTTCCGCATTGTTATCAGAAGCAACCAGTTCTTGTGATATGGCCGAAATATCAGTCATTTCGCATCAAATGCCTCTATGCGTTTGACGACTTATTGGATCGAATGGAACGCCAGCTGCATACCGCGAGTCGCGAAAAGACGATAGAAACTCTACGTCGAATTATTTCCTTTTGCTGCGAGGATCCGCTGGCGGTATTTATGGATTCTACCTGCGCTCCAGGAGAGCGCACCTGTCGTCTTTTGCATCTTTGCGTCTTTCTTCGAGCCCGACAAGAAGGACTTCAGTTACTGGAACTTATGAGCACGGATTTCCGAATGCAGAGCTATGCGGAGAATCCCAAAGCCATTGTTACGAAGGGATTCGCAGCAATGGGGTCGCTCAATTAATAGCCGAATTCGAGTGTCGAGTCAGCGGTACGAGTAAACTTTTTCATATTCTAATCCTCTATGATTATCTATATCTAGCCTCTGATGATAATTTTCATGTTCTTTAGGATGGGCTGCTTGTTCACGTTTTGTGTTGAAAATGATATCTCCGATTCGACTGTCGAATCAGATGGAATTTATCGTGAACCTTGCTGGCTACCTCAGGGATCGCTGCTGTTCAGACGGTGCATTCCAAATTATGGACCGTGTTGCCTTCATCCTTCCTAAACTCGAGGCGTCCTTTGTTGCTAGCCTCGGACAAAAGGATATTGATTCGTACGCCAATTTCGTTGTCGACTGTGAAGCAGATCCGAAAACTGCCAGTGTTCAACGAATCGTTGGTTTCACCACCCTTTTCCCTCATCTGGATCCTTACGAACAGTGCCGTTTGGTTGTCGACCTCCGGAGGCGGATTAGATTTGGAGGAGTACCTTCCTGCATGCACCTCTATCAGGAATTGTTCCGTGCTCTACCTTCGTGCAATCTGCACGCACCTGGGCCCATCAAGCATGTCATCGTAGCGGTTGTGAGCAGCTTCTTTCAACTCGGCGATCCGGAATTGATCCAAATTCTCATGAAAAAGATCTGCAGCCTTGGTCCAAACACTTCAGACCGACCAGCTCAAGAAAACGGCCTGATTGATGTGCTCTTGTTGTCTGGCGAATTTTGGGATTTGGCCACTTCATCCGATTTAGGAAAGTCGATGCTCACCAGCCTGATTGAGGCTCAGATTTTATCTGTGATGTATATGTTCGATCAACTCATTACACCCAGTGAAGAAAGTCTTGGGACTCAGCAAATCCGACCAACAGGTGAACTCGAGAAATTGGATTTTACGAAGAGGATCGATTTTCTGGAAAATCTGTCACAGCTAGAGCTGCATAATCAACATTACGAACTAATCCGTGAAGCACGCACTGCTTTGATCACCACCTGGATTAATGGATTCTGCCTGCTACTGGATCGGGAGAGGTCTTTTGCTACGCCTAGTTCTAGTACTGACCCGCTTCAAGTTAACATCACTGTTTTCTTAAAAACATTTATCAAGATGGAAAAGAATCTTTACGATAACAACCGGCAAAATGTTTCCATTGGTTTTTCCCACTTGTTTTCAAAAATGTCTATACAGAGATTATGTCAACTAATTCTCGATCTTTACAAGATAGATTCAGTGACCCAGCCCTGTTTGAAGATTGTTTCTTCGTGCTTTACTGTGTACAGGGACCTAAACCGTCAGTTTGTCGGAGAAGATGTAATTTCACTACTGGCGCCTACTATAAAACTTGTCGTGAAAATTGCCAAATGTCTTTTCTGGCTCGGGGACGACGTGTCGTTGGAAACATTTTGCCAGAAGATATGCACCAGCGTCCCATTGAACGAAGAAAATCTATTGGTGAAAAAAATCGTCTCCTGTAGCAGCGTTTGGCCGCTAGCCTGCACATCTCCTCCCAGTCTGGCCACCTTTTATGTTTTCTTGGATCGGCATATCGACTACTTGAAAACTATCGAAGAGCCCGTTTTCTCGTTTGGGCAACCTTGCGCCCAGTTGCCGCAGTATCCCGAGGTGGAAGTTTTTCTCCGCTCTTCGGAGGAGAGAATGACTTATCACAGTTTGGCCAGTATTTTTCACGCGCGCAGTTTTGCAGATGAATTAACTAAGGTGTGCTTGAAGAACGGGTGGTGTAGCTTAAAAGTCCAGGCGATGGGGTCAGCCAGGAGTGCCTTCTGCGAGATCGTGAAAACACAAGACATGTATCAGATGAAGATGAAGCGATTTCAAATTGTGCAACAAGAATTATCTGAAATGCTTTCTCTACGCCATAATTTTGAAAGTAAATCCACGGAGAGCGATCTGTCAAAAAGGTTGTCGGACATGCATCATAACGTGATGGAGAATGTTTTATGCTCGGTCATGAAGAGTGATGGAAACGAACCCGAAATCATCGTTATTTCTGATTGATCTGTAACTCGGAAACTGGAGCCGCCAATAAGATTTCCCCCCCCCCCTCTGTACTTAGCTGATTGTTCTTTGCTAATGTTTCGAATAATTTTTAGAACCTTTTCTGTTGCTGAGCAACAAATCCAAAAGTGCAATTGTCGAGAACTGGAAATTTAATTTGGCTGTGAACTGTGATCTCTTTAAATGTTTTAAATCTGAAATAAATCTATGATATATCTATCCATACCGATAAAAGCCATATACACATGTATGTTTCTCATATTCCTTGATTCCATCGAACCGTTTTAGGCCATTTGTGAATAGTAGTAGATATGACTATAGCTCTCAGTTCTCCCACTTTGGTAAGTTTTGAGGTTTGAGCAAATTGACACCATGACATAGACAAAAGAAACCAATACCATACATAATAAGGCGATGTCAGTAATATGCTAGCGCTTTTATATATAGCCTCATTTAGAGAGCATTTATATTTTTCTATTGTTACGAATCAGATTATGAACATCAGGCAGACACGTATATTATTGTCAGTGGAATTAGTAGCGCTCATTAATAAACGAAGCATTTCAAGTTCCAATTGTTTTTAACAATCAACTTAGACCATTTGCAATTGTTTTCGGACCCCAAATTTTTACAACCAAAAAAACTGATAATTTGTATTGGATTGCTATCCACCAGTAAAGCTTCAATACCACGTCCCGACACGGCGACACCGAATTGCAGTGAGATAGCTGCAGCTTCTGGAGGTTCTGAAACCCGTAATAATTGATGGCGGCCTTCTGTAAAACCTCATCACTGAGCGTATCACAATCAGAAATGGATATGTGTTGAAGTGAAGGCGAAGATAACAGTAGAAGAAGAATGTCGGGTTGGATATCTTCAAAACAAGAAAGAAACTTAAGATCTTTCCACCAATGCTTCAATAGTAAAATAATTGTTAAGGACTCTTAAGGACAACAAATGTCTGAGAGCAATTTGAATTCCTATTTCTGTAACACTAGTGTATAAAATACTTAATCTTTGTAGGGTCTTGTATAGTCTAGGGCTTTCTTTTTGCATCTCTGGATATTCGGTGCCACGACACAGCCATTGAATTCCAGTATCGGTCACGTCTATACAATTTTCTAAATTCAGCGACCTGCAATTGTCAAACATAAATGATAATCACTTCCTTTTCTAAAAAAAGAAATAATTAATAAAAATAATTAAGATAAGCTGACGTACCTTAAATTGAAACAATAAGCCCCAATGTATTTTAACCAATTGTTTCCCACTCTAGAGTTTTGTAGGTCCAATATAAGCAGATTTCCAAGCTTAGGGAAAAAAACTAAGTAATCATCAGAGTAAACAGAAAAACATAAATTTTGGATGCGCGGAGAGATGAGATGTTCGAGGATTTTTGCATCGGTTAGTTTTCGGCTTCTGGTGAAAAGCGCAACGATTTCTTCCGAGAGCGTAACGGCTGAACACATTTTTAAAATATGAATAGAAAAACTTCACAATTAGCGGAAATAAATTTTTAAAAAGGGTTTGCGTGATTAACATACGTAGTAATTGATGAAGTGGCTTGTTCCATTCTAAGTTGACCAAAATCTCCTTGTCATCCTTCTGAATTGATGGTAAATTAACGGCAAACTTACTATTTTCAATAGTTTCTTTAATGCAGCCTAAACACAGTTTAACAAGGGATTCAATTTCACACTTTCTAGGCATTGTTTTAAACAGCACGGAAAAACAAGCTCGGCGTTTCTGCTGTATACGGGCGTCCTTGACTAGCTCATCTACACACAAGACAATAAGACAGCTAAATTTCCTCGGGCTCAAGATGCGCTTGCTCAAGTCCAACAACGATAAAGCTCCCTTTTTTATGCAATAGTCAGCAGCTGCCTTATACCATTTTTCTCATTGCCCCGCCAACGTGAAGCAAGCCATTGCTAAAACACATTCAATTTGCAAATAACTGCTGTGCATTTCTCAAAACCACTTCAAAGTCAAATTTTAGCGGCACTTAATGATGAACGTGTATTCGCCATTCGGTACATCAATCATAAAATTCCAAAAATCTTGGCGGAATGCAAAATATATGTCATTCTTCCACGGGTTAAAATCTTCAGACGTTGCTAACACACTAATATGTCGGCATGGGAGGCTATTTGATCAGATTACTAAATAATAATGAAGAAGAAAGAGGCAAGATATAATTCACTATCTTTTGCCATCAGCGTAGTAGCCTATCGATAATAATGGCCTTCAATTCGACTCAGAAAAACTTATTTAGCCAGTGACCACAAAGGATCGAGTTGGCTGAGTGGATTAGAAGGATCAGACATTGAACCGAGCTGAGAGGCGTTTTTTAAAACTTTCTTTTTTAACGCGGTGTCGATTTGTTTGGCCGCCGTCCAACGTGAAGTTTGCCGGATCAAGGATCGCCAACGCCCCTAGAACCTGGCTCTTTTTTGGCGTAGGTGTGTCTGTCGTTTGCAATATCGCTGCTGGTTCTTCTGTTACTCGGGGAGCCACTTCTTTCGTTGCTGTCGTTTCTTTCAAAACATTCGCCGCTGCCTCCAACACAGGTGTCGCATCTAAAAAGATTGAACGCGTCATAAATCAAATGCAAAATGTTGGCAACGGTTAAACATTTTTACTGCTCGAAGTAGTTGGATTCGGTGAATTTATGAAATCTTGTAATGGATGATGTTTCTTTATAGGGGATCCTTCAATCGTTCCCGATAGAATTCCTCCTATATTCAGACAAATTATTATTTTTATTATTTTTTATCTTTTTTTTTAAATTTTTTTAATGTAAAATCTTTTAGAATTGATTGAAAAACTTTTACTTTTCATGAGTAAATCCTGGGCGTGATAAAGTAAGGCTTGGTAAGCAAAGAGCAAGTGTTCGCGGTCTTCGAACATGTTGCGTCGATGCTGGCAAAGGCTCGCCGCAACCCGTACGACGTCCAACAGTCCATGGCCTATCAGAAAAGGATTCATCATTATTTCATGCAATTTATGTTAAGCTTGTACAAATCGTATGATGGATGAGCTTACCTGAAGTAAGGTCATTGAGGGCCATAGAGAGGAGGCAAAAAAGACCAGTGCGTCCAGCTGCGCCCGCCAGACAATGGACAACGATCGGATGGGTTTTGCTTCGTTGCTGCTGCCAACAGTGAAGCACTTCATTCGTCAATTGAAGAAACTGGGCAGACGAAGCGGGAAAGCTACTTCCAGGCCAGGCTGTAAATTGTAAGTGTATGACTATACACGCTGTTTGGCTTCTCCCTAAAACAAAACAAAACAAAAAAAGTCGTCAACTCTCTGCATGGGTAAATTTAAAAATGCATAGAAAATGGAAGTAGTAAAAATAAAATTACGTTTTTGCTGAGACCAAGGATTCGTTCATGGCAATACGAACGGATGTTACTACTTTGAAGTGTTATGGTCCAGGGGCCAGAGATGACATCACGGCCCTTCTCTACAGGCCAATAAATAGCTCTGTCGTTGAAGGGCTGGGGTATTTTGGCGTCCAAAAGTAAACAAAAAAACAACAATTTCAACCGATTGTTAAACGCTTGTTGCTGCATCGGCAAGGCGATGTCATAACATGTCGCACCAAGAACTTGACCATAATAGTTGGAAGTAGGTGGATAATTCTGAGGTTGCATATATGTTGAGTTGAACCAAAAGACGGCGGGTTGTTTCCTCCTCCTGCTGACCCAGATAACGCCTGACCTCCTGCTGATGGATAAGACGGTTGTTGGGGTTGGCTAGTAGGAATCGGATGAGGATTGACTGCAGTGGTGGGTTGCTGATGAAGGGGAGAAGCCGAAAGATAATTGTAGCTGGATTGAGCCAAGCTAGAAGCACCCGGTTGGGTGGCTGAAAACGACGAAGACCTATAGGCCTATCAGTTGTTTGGAAACCACTACTATACGTTGGTCTAGGTAGATTTGGTCCAGAAGGCGGGAATCCACTTTGTGAAGTATTGTTTTTGATAGTAATAAGAATTGCCGTCAAGCACATAGGGCGTCGATTGCGGATGGCGATCACTCTGCTCGGTACCAAGAGGAGTCGGACGTTGATACGGGTAACTAAACGGGGCGACGGCATCAGCTCCAGCAGAACCCGGTGGAGCTGCTGACGAGGTGGTTGGAATAAAAGTTGGTTCCATTCCAACTCGATCTTTTTTCATTAAATGAAGAAAATCTTTCAACTTCGGACCACTCGTTACATCAGTAGAGTCTGGAATTTCGGGTTGTGGGTTGGTCACAGGAGTGGGGCGATTGCGTTCTCGTGCAGCCTCCTGCTGTTTACGCTCTTCCTGTTGGACACGACAGACGGATCGCAAACGCTGCAAGAGTTTCGTGACAATCGTGTCCATCTTCCTGTAGAATTTGAGATATTTTGGCACTTTGCAATCAGATCTGGATAGGCCTCGGCGGAAGCCATCAGAGCAGCCACGGTTGCAACTCAACGCTGCTGAATGTCGGCGGTGGAGCGTCGCGTGTCTGCGTATCGAGCATTGGCTGTTTGGCTTCTCCCTAAAACAAAACAAAACAAAAAAAGTCTTCAACTCTCTGCATGGGTAAATTTAAATATGCATAGAAAATGGAAGTAGTAAAAATAAAATTACGTTTTTGCAAGCGTTTTTGCTGAGACCAAGGATTCGTTCATGGCAATACGAACGGATGTTACTACTTTGAAGTGTTATGGTCCAGGGGCCAGAGATGACATCACGGCCCTTCTCTACAGGCAAAAAAATAAATAGTTCTGTCGTTGAAGGGCTGGGGTATTTTGGCGTCAAAAAGTAAACAAACAAACAACAATTTCAACCGATTGTTAATTATTTAGACGACATCAATGGGCCTTTAAGTCCGACTTTAAGGGAGACAACTTCCATTGTAATCAGTAACGCGGAATGCTCCGCAGTTTATGGAGGTAGTATAATTACTGCTAATACCATATGCAGTAGCGGCGCTGGAGGTAAAGGGATCTGTCCGGTACGTAAAACTTAATTCGAATATAGAGTTCGTGTTGTATTATTTTAATCTTAAACGGCAAATTTACCCCAGAGTGACAACGGAAGGCCTATGAGTTACATGACAACGGACGGAAATTTCGTACAGATTGGAGTTGCCTCATTCTATTCTTCAACGGGTTGCGAAAATGGCCATCCTTCTGGGTTCACTCGTATTCGTAACTACCTTGATTGGATATCTACAGAAACGGGCGTCATCACTCCGAATTCAGCATCAGCCATGGGGAATTCAATTTGTTACAAATTAGTAATTGCACTTGTTTTAGCAATTCATTATTTTTAGTGTGTAATTTAAAAAAAAAATACTTAATACAGTCGCGGCTGAAAGTTTCTATACGTGTAGCTCAAAAATACGCCTTTTTTCTGTGTATTGGCGGATGGTGTTAGCCTATGGTAGAGGTTGAGCTACCTTATTTGCTCGATTTTCTCAAGTTTTAACCCCAACCCCCTTACACCTCCGACAATGATTTGTTGGCGCGGCTTTCTCAACTATGGGTAACCATGGCCGATAATCAGACAATTGAGTCGATACCCAATAAACTAGCAATAGCTCTAAAATGAAACGTTAAAATGGCAGAGGATTGATCAGTTTGTAACTGTGGCAATTTCTGCATCGATAAGTTTCATTTTAGCATTAGGCAATAGGAATGAGTAACTTTTGGGATATCGCGGGTAAATTAGTAATCGATGTTAAGAGGAAGAGTTAAGTAAAGAAGGGCGGTAAAAAATAAAGAAACGAGCAAATTAGGTAGCTCAACCTCTACCATAGGATAACACCATCCGCCAATAGCCTACAAACTAAAAGGGCGTATTTTTGAGCTACACGTATAGAAACTTTCAGCCGCGACTGTAGTACTATCCACACGATATATTGTTACACATTAATTCCTTATCATCCTATACATCCTCCATCAACTACTTCTCCCAATATTGACTTTAAACGTCCACTGACCTGAATTGTACACTAATGATGACGTCACAAGTTTGTTGGGAACTCCTCCCACATCAGAACCTGACGTCATAACAGGTATACGGTAACTTTTGCCCGCTTGCGCCGCTGGCTCGTTTAGGACCTGGACCCCATAAGACAGCTTGAGTTAAGATTATACAAATGCGCCTATGTTTCGACGCTATGGATTTAGTGAGAGCCTTCAGAGTTTCTTCTGGGGTCTGTTGTAAGCAGCCCCTATAATTTATTCGCAAGTTGATGCTGGGTCAAGCACGACACAAAATGAAATATGTGTAGGACTCAAACTGTGTTGACATACAGTGAACTGACATACGTGTGATGTCTAAACAAAAGAGAAAAGAGTTAGTTAGGGAACGGAAAAGAAACATGGAAGTATTGTACCTGGGATGACACGAGAAAATGTGAGGAGTCACCCAGACCAATATGCACACAGACAGGGAATATAGATATGAAGCCTAAAATAGACAGCAATTAGCATACACAATAGAATATAAGCATAATAATAGTAATTACCAATGCTAGGCAAGCAAAAGCACTCAGAATAAGGCTTGAACTGACAGCTCAGAACAGAAAACGAGCTGAAACTAAACATCAAACATATTCACAGGTTAGATGGGTCGGGCAATTGATAATTACAAACATAATGTACTTACAAGCTGAATAAATGGCTTCAAGAAACACAGAAAAGTATAATAATCGTGACAGTAACTAGCTCTTTCGACAGTGAAACCAGCGTGGTCTTAACGTCGTACGAAGGCTAGCAGACGGATTAACACAAAGACTCGGGAGGGAAGGGGAAAGAATCGCGCTTGACTTAAAATTAGGCGTTGCCAAATTGGAGAAATTGAAAGGCGCTTTTCTCGCCGCAACAGCCTATAACTTTGCTTAAGAGGAAAAATGTACCATAGATAAATGCACCGCGTATGACATTGATGTATTAAGCATTAAGCGTGCATGATTTTAAAAACGGATGAAAATAAAAGGCAGCTGTCAGATGAGAGCTGAATTTACGCTGAAATCAACGGACTCCAAACTCATTTCGATTAACTAGTCACAAAGTTTACATTGTACAAATCGATAGAAATTAGAATTTTTAAATTAGTAAGAAAACAAATTTGATATTTGTACTGGAACAAATTTTGTAAAGTATTTACACTGGACAGAAAGAACTACAAATTTCGGGGATGTAACTCAGTGGTAGAGTGTTCGCTTTGCATGCGAAAAGCCCGGGGTTCAATCCCCCGCATCTCCATATCTTTTTTCTCTTGCCTACAAGGTGTATGAGTTAACCGCAGTCAGCTTTTCTGTTCCTTACATTTTCAAAAATTTTTCCATTCATTCACCTCCACCTTAACCATTTAAATGATTTAAATGTTACGCGATTCCTTTTTTTTTAAATTTCACACTAGCCTACTTGCTACTGCATTGTATGATTATAAGCCAAACCGGCAAACCCCACAATAAATAATCGGGACCGCAAAGGGATTATTACTTTGTAGTATATAATTCTTGTAGCTAACGGAGTGAGGAGAGAAATTGCGATTGAACGTTTTCTTAACATAGGTAAAAAACTGAACACACCTTTGCCATATACCTTATCTGGGGAAACGTATCACAAAAACGGTTCAAACTTCAAAGGCGGTTCAATGACTCTGCTACCGGCTGCAAACTGATGCCCTATCGTAATTCAACGCTGCGCTACAAAATTAAAAAAATAAGCTGAGCAAGCCAGCTTATGATAGGAAATAAAAAAAAGAATTATTTTTAAAACTTTAAGATTTTTAGAAAACTGCGAGTATAAGACGCGCACGTTATTTATTGCGCGCTAATCACAGAGCGCGTGTGTAGGGCCAACCTTTTCAGACTTTTTCTTTTGGGTTGAACAAAGGCAGAATATAAATAATCTGGCTGCTGCCACGCAGCTGCTGCTATGCATAACCCAAAGGCAGACGCCGATGCAAAACCCTATAGGGTTTTGACGAGGAGTATAGCAATACAGAGGGGGGGGGGAACGTAACGCATTTCGGTGGCGGTGGCATTTCATTCTTCTCTCGCTTCCCCTCTCTTCTTGTGCCGAGACGCCGGCCGTTTCCACCGCCGCCGCCGATCTGAAAACGGAAGGGCACAGACTCCATCAAGTTCGCCGAGGTTATCTTCTTTTCTTTCGACGCCATAGATTAACCAGCACCCCACCCCACTTCCGTGTATACCTCATCACACCCTACTCTTAAGTTGTTGTCGTAATAGCTCTTTCATCAGCTGCGATCCACTTGGCTGCCGTCGCCACCGCCGCCAAAATATCAATCAGCCACGATCAGCATCTTATTTTATTTTCGGGTGGGAGGGGGGGGTGATTTTATATTATTATTTTAAAAGCTATTAAATATCTGTTGACTATGACTTGGTTGCTTATTCGACTTATAAATTATTTTTCAAAAATATAACGCATAAAAATTTCTTCGCCAGAAATTCGAGACGTAAACTCGGACGTAAATAGAACGCTCACAGAAAATTTTACAGACGTGACGTTAATTTTTTTATTTTTGTTCATGCGCAATTCAGAAGAGGTAAAATGCCAAATGCTGTTGTTATTACGACGTGATCTGAAAAAGAAACCAAGATTATATTTAGGAAGGTGATCTGCTGTTCTATTTGAGGAATTGCCACTTCTGGAATTAAGGATCGCATGGATATTCTGTGGAAACCATGATATCATCGCACGCTTGCAAATTTGCAACGCAGTACTATGATCCACATATCCAATTACTTTTCCCAGTAGAAATGGTATTACATTTGTTGAGTCAATTACAGAGCAACACGTCGATAAAGAACTTTACCACCTGATCTTTTGACTCCACCCCCACACCTGTGCAATAACGCAATCTGTACACGAATCGAATCGAATTGGGCTACAACTCACATTATTATTAGTTAACAGTATTCTGATGGCTTCGGTCTTGAAAGGTAAGAATCTCATTGCTAATGAAATACTGTTTGTGATTTTTTGGTTTTACAAAACACTGTTAAAAAGGGGTTCAATTTTATAGTTTTCCATTGAGAGGAATTTAGTAATTTAACATTTTGGTTTTCAAATTTATTTAGTTTTATCTATTCTTCATTTCTTATCAAATAAGAAATGAGTGAAATATGGTTGCCTTTTATATGAGTCCATAGTTATTTATATTTGACATTTTCGTAATTTATATAAAATCGGTTGGAGTAGTGGACTAGTATGGTGGCTTGGTGTGGTTAGTCCGAATATGACTCGATACTAAATTCGAATGGCATCTTACTTAATACTTCTATTATTTTCCAGTAATGCATGATGTGCAATAAATCTTCGTTTATCACAAGTTAAAACCTTTGATAATTGTAGTTTTCATAACTTGTGAAAATATTAGTAACCGCAAAAACGGATTAATATTTAATTAAAGGTTAAAACTCACTAAAATCGCATAATAGGCATACTATAACAAAATAGAAGGTTTTAACCTTTCAAAACCAAACAAAATGTTATTGATATAGCCGAAGTTTTACAGTCAGCACACGTCACTGTTTATACTTAGCTCGTTTCCACATTTTCTTCACTGATTTATGCGGATTTATGCTTCACCACCCAATAAATTGCCAAACAATCGTCTGTGATACGAAAGAGAATCCCACTTTAATGTATAATTTTGTTTTTTAAATATAATTTCAGAAAGATTTATCAATAGAAAACAAATGATGCTTAGCAAATTCATTTTCGTCTGGTTATTATGCCTAACTGCTGTATTCGTTCAACTGCCATCGGCCAGCAGCGTTGTTTGGCCCGAGTTTCATGAGAAGAAAAAACCAATCGAAAAAATTGTTGCAACTATCGATGCATGGTTCGGATGTAATAATGAGAAAAAACGAATCGATCAACTTGTTAGAAGTATCGATGCCTTAAAACAGCAGATCCCGGCCAAAAACACTCTTGCTGATATGGAAAATGCTCTTCGTAGAGAAAAAGCAAAAAATCAAGAGCTGCTTAATGTAATTTCGGAACATGAAACAAAAGAGCATGAACTTCAACAGCAAAAGAAAAACTTGGAACAAAAAACTTTAGACCTCGACAAGAAAGTTCTTGAAATATCATTAAAAGAAAAATTACTTGGACAGCAAAAGAAAAACTTGGAACAAAAAACTTTAGACCTCGACAAGAAAGTTCTTGAAATATCATTAAAAGAAAAATTACTTGGACAGCAAAAGAAAAACTTGGAACAAAAAACTTTAGACCTCGACAAGAAAGTTCTTGAAATATCATTAAAAGAAAAATTACTTGAACAGCAAAAGAAAAACTTGGAGGACATCGACAACAATTTCGAAACATTACTGAGTAACTTTTCCGATTGCAAAGAAAATCATGAAGTTTTGGTACAGAATGTAACTAATGTAACTAACACTCTTGCTGATATGGAAAATGCTCTTCGTAGAGAAAAAGCTAAAAATCAAGAGCTGCTTAATGCAATTTCGGAACATGAAACAAAAGAGCATGAACTTCAACAGCAAAAGAAAAACTTGGAACAAAAAACTTTAGACCTCGACAAGAAAGTTCTTGAAATATCATTAAAAGAAAAATTACTTGGACAGCAAAAGAAAAACTTGGAACAAAAAACTTTAGACCTCGACAAGAAAGTTCTTGAAATATCATTAAAAGAAAAATTACTTGGACAACAAAAGAAAAACTTGGAACAAAAAACTTTAGACCTCGACAAGAAAGTTCTTGAAATATCATTAAAAGAAAAATTACTTGGACAGGAAAAGAAAAACTTGGAACAAAAAACTTTAGACCTCGACAAGAAAGTTCTTGAAATATCATTAAAAGAAAAATTACTTGAACAGCAAAAGAAAAACTTGGAGGACATCGACAACAATTTCGAAACATTACTGAGTAACTTTTCCGATTGCAAAGAAAATCATGAAGTTTTGGTACAGAATGTAACTAATGTAACTAACACTCTTGCTGATATGGAAAATGCTCTTCGTAGAGAAAAAGCAAAAAATCAAGAGCTGCTTAATGCAATTTCGGAACATGAAACAAAAGAGCATGAACTTCAACAGCAAAAGAAAAACTTGGAACAAAAAACTTTAGACCTCGACAAGAAAGTTCTTGAAATATCATTAAAAGAAAAATTACTTGGACAGCAAAAGAAAAACTTGGAACAAAAAACTTTAGACCTCGACAAGAAAGTTCTTGAAATATCATTAAAAGAAAAATTACTTGGACAGCAAAAGAAAAACTTGGAACAAAAAACTTTAGACCTCGACAAGAAAGTTCTTGAAATATCATTAAAAGAAAAATTACTTGGACAGCAAAAGAAAAACTTGGAACAAAAAACTTTAGACCTCGACAAGAAAGTTCTTGAAATATCATTAAAAGAAAAATTACTTGGACAGCAAAAGAAAAACTTGGAACAAAAAACTTTAGACCTCGACAAGAAAGTTCTTGAAATATCATTAAAAGAAAAATTACTTGAACAGCAAAAGAAAAACTTGGAGGACATCGACAACAATTTCGAAACATTACTGAGTAACTTTTCCGATTGCAAAGAAAATCATGAAGTTTTGGTACAGAATGTAACTAATGTAACTAACACTCTTGCTGATATGGAAAATGCTCTTCGTAGAGAAAAAGCAAAAAATCAAGAGCTGCTTAATGCAATTTCGGAACATGGAACAAAAGAGCATGAACTTCAACAGCAAAATAAAAACTTGGAACAAAAAACTTTAGACCTCGACAAGAAAGTTCTTGAAATATCATTAAAAAAAGAATTACTTGAACAGCAAAAGAAAAACTTGGAACAAAAAACTTTAGACCTCGACAAGAAAGTTAATGAAATATCAATAAAAAAAGAATTAACTGAACAGCAAAATAAAAACTTGGAGGAAAGAATTGTGTACCTCGACAACAAAGTCGAAACATTACTGAGTAACTTTTCCGATTGCAAAGAAAATCATGAAGTTTTGGTACAGAATGTAACTAATGTAACTAACACTCTTGCTGATATGGAAAATGCTCTTCGTAGAGAAAAAGCAAAAAATCAAGAGCTGCTTAATGCAATTTCGGAACATGGAACAAAAGAGCATGAACTTCAACAGCAAAATAAAAACTTGGAACAAAAAACTTTAGACCTCGACAAGAAAGTTCTTGAAATATCATTAAAAAAAGAATTACTTGAACAGCAAAAGAAAAACTTGGAACAAAAAACTTTAGACCTCGACAAGAAAGTTAATGAAATATCAATAAAAAAAGAATTAACTGAACAGCAAAATAAAAACTTGGAGGAAAGAATTGTGTACCTCGACAACAAAGTCGAAACATTACTGAGTAACTTTTCCGATTGCAAAGAAAATCATGAAGTTTTGGTACAGAATGTAACTAATGTAACTAACACTCTTGCTGATATGGAAAATGCTCTTCGTAGAGAAAAAGCAAAAAATCAAGAGCTGCTTAATGCAATTTCGGAACATGGAACAAAAGAGCATGAACTTCAACAGCAAAATAAAAACTTGGAACAAAAAACTTTAGACCTCGACAAGAAAGTTCTTGAAATATCATTAAAAAAAGAATTACTTGAACAGCAAAAGAAAAACTTGGAACAAAAAACTTTAGACCTCGACAAGAAAGTTAATGAAATATCAATAAAAAAAGAATTAACTGAACAGCAAAATAAAAACTTGGAGGAAAGAATTGTGTACCTCGACAACAAAGTCGAAACATTACTGAGTAACTTTTCCGATTGCAAAGAAAATCATGAAGTTTCGGTAGAGAATGTAACTAATGTAACTAACACTCTTGCTGATATGGAAAATGCTCTTCGTAGAGAAAAAGCAAAAAATCAAGAGCTGCTTAATGCAATTTCGGAACATGGAACAAAAGAGCATGAACTTCAACAGCAAAATAAAAACTCGGAACAAAAAACTTTAGACCTC
The DNA here is from genome assembly GCF_021134715.1 of Daphnia pulex. NCBI lineage: Eukaryota > Metazoa > Arthropoda > Branchiopoda > Diplostraca > Daphniidae > Daphnia > Daphnia pulex. The sequence continues at coordinate 1,197,955 of NC_060021.1, read as the reverse complement.
GACAAGAAAGTTAATGAAATATCAATAAAAAAAGAATTAACTGAACAGCAAAATAAAAACTTGGAGGAAAGAATTGTGTACCTCGACAACAAAGTCGAAACATTACTGAGTAACTTTTCCGATTGCAAAGAAAATCATGAAGTTTTGGTACAGAATGTAACTAATGTAACTAACACTCTTGCTGATATGGAAAATGCTCTTCGTAGAGAAAAAGCAAAAAATCAAGAGCTGCTTAATGCAATTTCGGAACATGGAACAAAAGAGCATGAACTTCAACAGCAAAAGAAAAACTTGGAACAAAAAACTTTAGACCTCGACAAGAAAGTTAATGAAATATCAATAAAAAAAGAATTAACTGAACAGCAAAATAAAAACTTGGAGGAAAGAATTGTGTACCTCGACAACAAAGTTGAAAAATTGCTAAGCAACTTTACCACTGAATTGAAAAATTGTACAGTCCTCAAGGACAGCCAAAGCCTGATGTTGGAAGAAGCAAAAGGGAGCAGTCTTCGAGACAAAACCGCTCTAATTGCCAACTTGGAATTGTGCGAAGAAAAACGCAAAATGTTTAATAACTACGTGCTGGATTCTTTTTTATTACGCGATTCGCCTTATTCTGGAGTAGAAAATTACACCCGATACGCAGTGGCTCGATTGGGGATGTTGCCAATCAAAAATGCGAAACCTTTGATACCCGAATTTGGACCAGTCATCAACGACGTTCTTTCTTTTCGCTATCCCATCAACATTCCGTCGTGTCCAGCAGCAGAAATAACAAGTAATAATTTGGCGAACCCAAGTGTTTTCATAGCGATTATATCGGCTCCGGAACATTTCAAAGAGCGAAACGACATCAGAGAAACGTGGTTGATTCACCTCAAAAGTGTCCTGGAAAAAAATCTGCTGGGCATGGCCAGATTCGGTTTCTTTCTCGGTCAGACTCAAGACGATTCGATTCAAAAGCGAATCGAAGAAGAGAGTCAGAAACACGGGGACATCGTCCAAATCGAAATGAAAGATTCGTATCGCAATTTGACGCTGAAAGGCATCGCCGTGCTCAACTGGGTGCGGCAACACTGCGCCAAGGTCGACCTCATTTTCCAAGTGAACGGCGACGTCTACGTCAACGTGTACAATCTCGTTCATTTCGTCCGGTCCAACTATCAATCGAACAACAGTGTGTTCGGCTACGGCTTCGTTACCCGATATCCATCAAGGATGAACAGCTATCGGGACATAACGTTCGAAGAGTATCCGTGGAGTCAATATGCCATTTACCTCTTTGGACCGGCCTATTTCATGCACGCAAGCGTCGTCATTCCGTTATTGGCTGCCAGTCAGACAACTCCTTGGATCTCGTTCGAACATATTCCTAGCACCTTCCTCACCGGAATGTGCCGGGAAAAAGCTGGTGTCAAGCTGCGAGATTCCGCAGGCCAACCCAGGTTTTTATTTTATATACATCAATCCCTAAAATGACTATTCAATTTTCTTGTATATAACTACATTATTTATTTTTTGCTCAAGTGTCTATTATTGGGATGTCAATGCCGTTCAGTCGCCGTGTGCTTTACGAGGCTTCGTAGGGTGGCCGACCGACAATAAATTCGCCACCCACTCGGCCGTCGACGATTTTTATCGGAACAAGACCCAGTGCGTCGTCACCGAATCGGACGGAACCCACAAAACATTTGACTTCTCTGCCCCCATTGTCTTTCATTTCTGGTGAAACACAAGACAATGAAAAGATAAGATTAATTCCCTTTTGGAAATAGGCCTAACGATGAAAAATCGTAGACATACATTGGCCTAATATATTAGCAACAACAATTCGGCGCTTAATTTCAACTTACACTAGAATATATAGTAATCATTTGTCATGTAGTAAAATATAGACTTGCTTTATCCGGTAATAATTGTTGTTCATTATTTGATTTTTTTACATCCTGCATGGGGTCAGGGGTTCAAGTCTATCTCAGACGCCTACGCTCTTTTATCTCAGCTTCGATCCACCTGACTGCCGTCATCGCCGCCGCCGTCGCCGTATCGATCAGCGTCTTGTTATTCTTTTTTTCGGGTGGGTTTTCTACAACTGATTTTAAATTGACTGCCACACGAATAAGGTCGAAATACTTTTTCAATGGCCTGTACAATTACGTAAAGTCTTTTCTATTCTTTTTTTCTTGATTGAATTTATATAAACGGAATAAAAAAGGATGGTCATTTTTGAAGCGCTTCAATTTAAATTTTTTTCGCAATCAATTCATTCCACTCGTATATATTGACAATAACGAAAATATTTTTTCATTAAATTGAGAAAAATGAATAATTAGTTAAAAAGCTGTTAAATGCCTGCTGTCGAGTCAACTATGACTTGGTTGATTATTCGACCAAAAAATTATTTTTCAAAAATATCACGCATAATGATTTCTGCCAGAAATTCGAGAAGCATAAACAGAACGCGTATAACAGCAAATTTTTTTGACGTGACTTTTAATTTTTGTAAAGCGCAGCAATATAATAATATGTTTAGAAGAAGTAAAATGCCAATAATTCTGTTGTTTTTACGACGTGATCTGAAAAAGAAACCAAGATTATATTTAGAAAGGTGATCTGCTCTGTTATTTGAGTTGCCACTTCTGGAAAGGGTCACATTGGATATTCTGTGGAAATCATGATATCATCATTCACGCTTGAAAAATTGCAATGCAAACTATTTCTATTTCTCTGATACAGCATGTCCCCCACATAGCCCATGCTATTACTTTTCCCAATAGAAACGGTATTAAATTTGTTGAGCCAATTACATAGCAACACGTTATAATAAAGAACTATAACCAGCTGATCTTTTGACTCCACCCCACACCTGTGCAATGACGCAATCTGTACATGAATCGAATCGAATTGGGCTACAACTCACATTATTATTAGTTAACAGTATTCTGATGGCTTCGGTCTTGAATAAAGGTAAGAATATCAATGCTAATGAAATACTGTTTTTCGCTTTTGGGGTTTTATAAAACACTGTTAAATAAAGGGTTGGAAAAAACTGAAGTTTAAACCAAAATTTTGGTTTTCCATTTAGAGGAATTTACATGTTAGCTAATGCCTTTGGTTTTCAAAGGTAATTCCTGGATTCTTCTTTTTCTTTAAGTACAATATTATAAACCTTCTATTTTTGGATGTTTTTATTTCTGAATAAATAGAAGAGATGTTTTTGCAAATTAATGTAGAATATAACAAACTACTTCTAACCTTTAATTTGTGTTGACAAGGCGGGCATTTCTCAGCAAGCCATTTTCACCACCCCCAACACGTATTCGAATTGAAATTCAACAAACCACATCCATCAGCGTATAGGCCTAATTCCCAACCAACAAAAACGTTTTATCATATACAGTCACGCTTGTTAATTTCTTGAGCAGGCGAATTGCTCTATATATTTTTATCTTAAATTGACGGAAGGTATATAGCTGAGAAAGCTCACTGTTCCTCTAATTTTGTTCATTCTGGTGGAAAAAGTTGAAAAAAAGGGAGGGAAGAAGAGAATGGAAAAGCACAAAAGAAATCTAAAAAAGGGGAAAGGTGTGCTTTTTAGTATACCTTCCGTCAATTTAATATAAAAACACATAGAGCAATTTGCCTGCTCAAGAAATTAACAAACGCGACTGGTTATATGCCGCGCGCGTTACATATACATATAATATTTTCACAATATCAGTCTATGGGCACTTGATGTAGAGTTCTTGAGTTTTTTTAACACCATAGATATATAGTAGATCTTTCAGCATTTCATTCCCTTTATATTATAGTGACAATAGTATTTGATTGGAAATTTTGGCGTTGAACCGTTACATGTCACCATTGTCCGAATCGGCCGTTGTTTGTATTTTCTGGAAAATTTGGATGTCGTCGCTGAGTTCCTTGTGCCGACGTTTCCGCCCGATGGGTCACCTGCTGGTCATCGGCTGTGTCCTCATTTACTGCGCCTGTTCGATTATTGCGTTGAACCGGAAAGTCGTGTCCGTCTGGCTGACGGACCGGTTCGTTCATCATCGGCAACATCGAATACTGAATAGGCCTATTCAGACGAAATCTGATGCCGACCATCAGCCGATCGATCGACGGACCTGTTGCCTTTTGTCTGCCCATCGACCGGAAGACATTTGCGGGCGACCCAATTGCACGTCGTGTCCGTCTCCTCGTCATTTAAACCCGTTGAAGAGCGACGGGCCAAACGCCTTTTTCATCGAAACGTCCGACAGTGGCGGTTTGAACATCCGCCAGGCCTGCGCCGTCGAGTCGCTGGCTTTTCACAATCCCAATCTGACTGTCAACGTCCTTTTCATGGTGGACGAAGACGGCCATCAGAAGCAAATCAGAAATAAAAACAAAGTGCTGGCCAAAACGCTCGAAAAGTTGAAATCGAAATACAAAAATGTTGAGTTCATCGTTGCCGATTTGGCCGAGTACATGGCCGGCACGTCGATGGAGAAATGGTTCCACTGCACCGACTGGCGGACAGGGCCCTACCACGTCTCCCACCTGAGCGACGGCCTGCGCTTCCTAACCCTGAACAAGTACGGCGGCTATTACTTCGATCTAGATGTCATCCTGGTCCGGCCCGTCACTTTTTACCGCAACTTTTTGGCCGCCGAGTCGGGCAGCGAATTCGGAAGCAGTGTCATTCACGCCGACTACGGACATCCCATTATGCAACTGGCCGTCAACGACTTCCCCTCCAATTACAAGTATATCCATTTAGAAAAAGAATAATTAGATCATTTCCCAGTTACACCCTTTCAAAAATTCAAAAATTCATTTGTTGCTGCGTTGCAGTAAAAATGCATGGACGCACAACGGACCTGATTTGTTAATGCGGGTCATGAAAACCTATTGCGGAGAAGAGAATTTCAATGCGATTAATTACGTCAGTTGCCGAGGGTTTGGTGCCCTGCCGACCTCGACGTTTTCTCCCATCCACTGGAGCAATTGGCAATCGTTTTTCAACCAAAGGCCGGCCAATGAAACTGGGGCGCCAAGTTGGATCACCAATCAAGTCGTCGGCGTCCACATTTGGAACAAACTGAGTTTCAACGAAACGGCCTACAAGAATTCGACGCAGGAATACGTCCGGCTGGTCAGGCACAATTGTCCCGAAATCTTCTCCATCGCTCCCGAAACATTTTAATCATAAGTAGAGTCCTTAATATCCAATAAGTCGATGTAACACTGCTGTAAATCCACTGTTACCGTTAATGATACATATTAGGCTACCAACAACAACTAGGCCTACTGATTAGTTTCGCATGATTCCAATGGAGCAAATTCACGCAATGGAGAGACTCTCTCCATACCCCTGCTCTGGTACAGATTTCGTAATTCCAACGATGCGCTACAAAATAACCTGAGCAAGCCTGAGCTATTATAGAGAAGAATTACTTATCAAATTTACAATTTTAAGAAAACTGCGAGCCTTTTTGTATCGCGCATTTTTGAATTGCGCGCCAATGAGTGTATTAGACGCGCACGTTATTTATTGAGAGTGTGCGCGCGCATTCGAGCTTTGGCACAATCGCAATTTAGGAACTCCCGGTTATACTCCGTCTGAACTGTCTGATTTGAATAGACAGTAGACACAACACAACAGTGGGAGCTGTACTCTGTAGGTCTGCAGTCTACGTTTCTTTCTTTTTCAGTAATTGGAAATTGTTTTCACAAACTAATGAGAAACCAAACAAAAATCTTCCAGTAATTTAGTGTTGGTACATTCTTACCACTTCGTTTGGATACACATAGGTAGTGATATTTATTCGTTTTATAGGTAAGTTTTATAAACTAATTGTCTATGATTTGTATAAAATATATTTTTTAACCTATTCAATTTTTTGTCGCAGTTACATAATCAGTTGAAACATGGTCGACCGAAACCGTCTCTTCACGGCATTGCAGTTGAAAAATTCTAAACGGATTTATTTTTGAGAAGGGGGCGTGTTGTCTCTTTTTTTTTGGGGGGGGGGGGGGTTTGGCATATAGCAAAATTTAATCGAGATTTTTTTTTTTTTAAATGGAAATAAATGGTTTTAAATATTAATTAGAGAGAAGGGTATTATGGCTTAGATAGATTTTTTTTTTGATACCTGAATGTTGGCACTTTCTATTTAGCGAAAATACTGCAGAGGTCCTTATAGGCCGGACGTACAAGGATAGAAGTAAGTGGTGGGTGTGTCTACTTCTAGAAGGGGAATGGTTAAAAGGAGTGTAAGTTTGTGGGATAAATGTAAATAGTTGATGGAATAGGGGTTGTAATTAGGAGGGGTGTTGAATTTGGCAACCAGTCGGTTCAGGACTAATCAAGTTTTGATTTCTTTTTTGTTTTGAAATGATAGGTGGGGTGGGAGGGGCTATTGGGGTTGGTACCGGAAATATTGGCAATACTGATCTTAGGGTTGGTACATTGGGGGTACTGGGAGTGCTGGGAGTGCTAGGAGTGATAGGTCTACTGCTTGGGGTGGAGACGGGTGGAGGAGGGGGTGAAAAACTAGGTGAGGATCTGGGTTGGGCTTGACTGATGTTTGAGAAAATTTGTGGAACTGTCCAGGTCGTTCTGCGTATAGCAGGCGTTGACTCTGGAGTTGGTGGGATAAATGGAAATGGTTGATGGTAATATACGTGTTCGGAAGAGGAAGAGTCTGCTGTGTTATTATTTCTTAAGCAAAATATGTAGATAACTAGACAAATAATTAAAATAGGGATTATAGTGAAAAAGGATGTAAAATTTGAGAACCAGTTGGTCCAGGACCAATCGAATCGTGTTTGTTCGTCGAAATGAGTAAGAATAGGTGATATTGGGTTGATTGTGTCATGCTGCATGACGGCCATCAATTCACCAATCATGTTCATTTGCTCGTTTTCTTTGGAGTGGAAAGAAGTTTCTAGATTATGTAAATATTTGGCTTCGATATCAACTTCTTCTTCAAAATGACTTTTTAGGCCAATGGAAGAGATTTTGATATTGGGTTTGATTGGGTCCAGCTTTCGTTTACATATTCGAACGTTTTTCCGTTAAGGTTAACAAGACCGTTGCTCCAAGTGCAAGGTCGGAATTTTGTACGAGTGAATCCGTCTTTTCCTATTGTACAACCGTTAAATTTGGGTTCAAAGCCGCATTTGGTTTTATGGGCTTCTACTTTTACGGTTGTCTTTTTGCATTGTTGTATGATCATTGTTTGACCGTCGGCTTGTACGCGTTGACAAGTCGGGAGTCCTAAAATTATTCCTGCTAGCATGGGGCTAGATTGTGCTGTCGTCATGGCTAAGAATTGTTTAGTCTTTAGAGATTCGCAGTATACGTTTCGGATTTCGTCGTTTAATTGATTAGAAATTTCTATGAGTGAACCGGATGTATATTGATGATGGCTTGCCTCATCAATAATTTCTGGTGCATCGGCTTGGAAGGTGTTCTTTTCCATGAATTTCCATTGTGGATAGAACAGTTCGTTTCTGTCTTTGCAATCAATAAGGTTGGGAATCGCATCGTTGTTTGGTCTGTTGTGGTGGGAAAATACGCTAAGAGATAAGCAATGTTTAGTGATGTTATTCGTTTTGGTTTTTTCTGGATTAATCCAAAGGAGTCCAGTGGAGCTGTTTTAGTTCCATTTTTGATTTCTAGCTAGTTGTGGTTGACAATTTCTGTAAATAATATTAAGGTTGGATGTTCTGACTGTAACGCAAGAGTCTTGATTTGATCTAGGAATGAGTCTTTTTTCTAGAAATAGAAATTGAACGGCATTTTCTGAGTCGCAGTTTACTGCTCTCAGGATTTCGTTTCCTGATTCGGGTTTGCCTAAACAAAGGTTGGTTCTATCGTTTACAATGTAAGTGCTGGTAAAGTTATAAAAGGTTCCTTGTTCGGAGTGAGTTGGAATGGTGTGATTTATTTTATCTACTGGAGCGCGGGAATATCGGATAAAATTATCTTCAATTCCTTTGACTTTAAAAGAGTGTTCAAAATTCCAAATTTTTTCTGGTGTACCGTTAATAATAAATTCGAGTTGGTTTTTAATGTCTCTAATGTGTTGAATTTCTAGATTTTCTGCGTCATATAGTAAAGCTCTACTTTGTCGAATGATTTTGTAGCTGCAATTAGAAGATCGTGACTTAGGTTTGTTCCATAAAAAAGTTAAGTGACCTTTGTGTAGTAAGGTGTCATTGTTTGACTGAGGATTCGGATTTAAAATACCAAAGGGAGATTTGATCGGGCAATTAGTGCAGTCCTGTGTTACATTGAATTCTTCGATTTCGCAATTCAATATTTTGTGAACTTGCGTCGTCATCCAAGAACCTTCGCCCTTGGGAGGGTAATTGAATGAACTTGCATGTCCCGAGACTGACATTTGGTTGCCGTCACAAGTCTTATACTGAATCATTTTAATGCATTCTTCGCGTGTAACTAATTGGGGGGTATCCAAGTAAGTGGTATCAAAAGCACCAAAAAAGTAACCGACAATGGTTTTCTCTCGTAACCATTGTCTACACAAATAACCTATATTACTTAAGGGTGGCTCATTTTTGCTAATAACCTCGTATATGATTTCTACGGTTTCGTCATATTGGGGCTGATTGCAGAAGGTGGGCTCACCTACGTCGAGGATTCCAATGAAAAACGGGTTTTTCGCAGTCGCATGCTGTGATTTCCATGCTTCGGGTGGGGATCGGCAAGGACAGCGAAGTTAGGAGAAAAAGAAGAGCGAATAAATTCATCCTGAAATAAAGAAAAACCTTTTGTTTTTTTACGCGTTTAATCCGTATCGGACTGGGGGTTTACTTGAATTCCTAAGATTATAACGAGTTTTCTTAGATCTTGGGGTTGGATCCTCATTTTCTTTATCTGAATCACTATTAATCTCTTGTGAGCTAGTGGTTTCTAGGTTTTGTGTTTCTTGTGCGACAGAGTCTTGTTGTGGAATGGTTTCAGTGTTTGAATTAGTGGTGATTGGTTGATGTGAAGCGAATGAATTATCTGGGGATTGAATAACAGTTTCACGATTTAATTCTTGTAAGTTGGTATCTATGTAATTTTTTATTTCTGATTGTGTGATTTTAGGAGGGAGAAGTTTCATTCGGTTAACATGTACGACTAATTCACTGGTAGCTAGACCAAAATTTTCTGTCTCACGACGTACTGTATAATTTAGAGAACCCATTTTTCTAGTTACGACATAAGGTACGTCCCATCTAGGAGAGAATTTGGAACGAAGTCTCATGTCAAGGAGTAACACTTTGTCTCCTATCTCAAATGATTTATTCTTTTTTCCTACGTCATAAAATTTCTTTTGTGAGTTTTGAGATTTTCTGAAAGTTTCTTGAGCGATCTCTATGGCGTTTCGCCAGATGCTAAAAAATTCGTCAGAACGGTCGTCAATGCACCTTTTTCTTGCGGTGCTTGACGAGATATCGTCTGGTTCTATTGGGTCTTGACCAAATAGTAAATAATGGGGAGTCTCGTTCGTACTTGCATGAACAGACGTGTTGTAGATGTAAATTACGAATGGTAAATACTCGTCTAATTTGTTGATATCTTTAGCTAGACCTAGCATATCACCCATGGTTCGGTTGAACCGTTCGACATTCCCGTCGGTTGCCGGGTGATAGGCAGTGGTACGTGTCTGTTTAATGTTGAGGAGTGTACAAATGTCTTTCATTAGGTTTGACATAAAGGTGTCCCGTTTTACTCCAGTCTCCCCTACAACGGTATTTAATCAATAATAAAAATTATTTTCCGTTAAAAATATTACATAACATAACTTTTTGTTTACAGCTTATACAAGATTCCTTCGGTAATGTCCTTCGGGAATTTTTTTAAACGTTAAAGAGACAGAAAATCAAGGTTAAATGGTAGATTAATACATACTATTATGTTTGGAAAATTCTGTTTCCCTTTATTCTCTTAAATTTATTGATTCTTATTAACTAATTGACTAATAATCTGTCAATATTATGAGTGGTGCGACTTAGGTGTGACGAAGGCTTCGCCCCGCCACCCCACGTCGCACTTCATGTTTAGATTAAGTTAAAGTAACACTTATTACTATAGTAACAATACAATTATTTATATCATGCGGTCACATGTTCCATTACATGAGTCTTGGCTAATAGATAGCGATCTACCAACATAAGCATTTTTTTCCTTTCCTGAAATACAATATTGATGGTCTAATGGTTATCAACCCGGGCTGCCGTTGGTATGGTTCGGGGTTCGAATCTCGATCAAGCCGGAAAGGAAAACTAAGTTTGTAATTTTTGAAAAATTCCTCTTAATAAGCTCTCGGAAGTAAATGGAAGTGGAAGATCGGTGGTAACTCTTCACGACCGCAAGAAGATCTTGATGACCGAGGAGAGGACAGAGGAAGAAGGGAGAGATGACCCAGAGCTTCAAAATGAGTACAATCTAACATTTTTAAAATGTTCCTCAACTTCTTGGTTGATGACTAACTGTTAAAAAAGGAGGCATAGAAATTTTACTTGGACAACCAAATTTATTAAAATCAAGATAAAAAAAAGTAAACAAAAAGAGGTAATAATAAAACAAAAAGGGTTAAAAAAATAAGAGTGGGAAAATACAAAGTAAAAAGAAGAATAAGGCCGAAATCGAAATCGAACATAAAAACAAAATCAAATAACAAATACTCTCCACTCCCATAGCAGAAAACATGTCTTGCAAGGGAAGATCCAAACTTTTTTTTCTTTTTGTTTACACTGCTTAGCATGCACTGAAAGTTGGAAGGTTACACAAAAACAGCGAATTCACTAACTAGGATTCGGCAACCAGCTAGGTAACAAATACGCAAATTAAATTTCTAAAACAGTAATAAAAACAAATGAAAACCCCGTTACGCCATGTATCAAATTTTGACAGAATTATGTACAAAATTTGGTGACGATTGGTCATTCAGGGAAGAAACGTATAAAGGATAACTAAATGGACATTAAACCCTCTGAATTTCACTACTAGCTACTAATACCCTACCCCCTATACCCCACACCCTATATTGTTAAGGACCTTCGTATATAAATATACCTCAGGGATAAAGTCAATTTGCTTACCTTCCTTTGACGATCCCAGCCACGAAGGTGATACAGTTTTCCTTACCGGATGGGGAAAAACATCTGGCTGTAAGCTATAATAAAATTTAAATTTATTTGAAATATCATAATTAAAGATCGATGAATTTTTAAAAATAATTTAGACGACATCAATGGGCCTTTAAGTCCGACTTTAAGGGAGACAACTTCCACCGTAATCAGCAACGCGGAATGCTCCGCAGTTTATGGAGGTAGTATAATTACTGCTAATACCATATGCAGCAGTGGCACTGGCGGTAAAGGGATCTGTCCGGTATGTAAATCTTAGTTCGAATAGAGTTCGTGTTCTATCATTTTAACCTTATAAACGACAAATTTACCACAGAGTGACAACGGAGGGCCTATGAGTTACATGACAACGGACGGAAATTTCGTACAGACTGGAGTTGCCTCATTCTATTCTTCAACGGGTTGCGAAAATGGCCATCCTTCTGGGTTCACTCGTATTCGGAACTACCTTGATTGGATATCTACAGAAACGGGCGTCATCACTCCGAATTCAGCCATGGTGAATTCAATTTGTTTCAAATTAGTAATTGCACTTGTTTTAGCCATTCATTATTTTTAAAGTATGTAATTTAAAAAAAAAAATACTTAATAGTAGCCATACGATATATTGTTACACATTAAGTCCTTATCATCCTATACATCCTCCATCAACTACTGCCCAATATTGACTTTAAACGTCCACTGACCTGAATTGTCCACAAATGATGACGTCACAAGTGTAAGGATTCCGCCAGGCTCATAGCATGTAAAAAGGGACACTTGACTTTCTAAAGTCACCCTCGCTATTGAAAAGAGTCAAGGCCAAGCGTAACCGACACAAACTAGACCCATAACTTCCAGAACAATTTAAACCTTATGCCTTTCTAAAAATCCCCCTTTGTTCATGAAAAAGCCAAGGCCAAAAGCTGACGCTACTAAAAATGCGCCCCATTCTTCAATATTTCAAAATGTAATAAATAGAACTAGCAAGTAAAAAGAAGTTCAGTGACGTTCGGAGTCAGTTGAGTTCAGTCCGGCAGTTCAATTACGCCAGTTCCGCCAGTCCCGTCTAAACTGTTCTTCCTCTGCACTACTCGATTCTACCCTATCCGAAATTCTCTCACTGACCAGACTCTTCCTTTCACCTTAATTCCACTTCCCTCAACTGTATTGACCAGACGTATCATCGATTGTCCAGCATTCTCTTATCAGTGTAATAATGCGGTAAATACAAGTCTTAGTAGTATCTTCTTTTATATTTTAATTCTTATGTTAGTAATTTACGCCATCACGCAGCGCAAGTTATTACACAAGTTTGTTGGGAACTCCCCCACATCAGATAAACCTGACGTCACATAAGGTATACGGTAACTTTTGCCCGCTTGTGCCGCTGGCTCGTTTAGGACCTGAACCCCATAAGACAGCTTGAGTTAAGATTATACAAATGCTCCTAACTTTGCTTAAGAGGAAAAATGTACCATAGATAAATGCACCGCGTATGACATTTATGTATTAAGCATTAAGCGTGATTTTAAAAACGGATGAAAATAAAAGGCAGCTGTCAGATGAGAGCTGAATTTACGCTGAAATCAACGGACTCCAAACTTATTTCGATTAACTAGTCACAAAGTTTACATTGTACAAATCGATAGAAATTAGAATTTTTAAATTAGTAAGAAAAAAAATTTGATATTTGTACTGGAACAAATTTTGTAAAGTATTTACACTGGACAGAAAGCATAACATATATCTGGGATGTAACTCAGTGGTAGAGTGTTCGCTTTACATGCGAAAAGCCTAGCGTTCAATCCCCCGCATCTACAAATCTTTTTCTCACCGGCCTACAAGGTGTATGAGTTAACCACAGTCAGCTTTTCTGTTCCTTACATTTTCAAAAAATTTTCCATTCATTCACCTCCACCTTAACTATTTAAATGATTTAAATGTTACGCGATTCCTTTTTTAAAAATTTCACACTAGCCTACTTGCTACTGCATTGTATGATTATAAGCCAAACCCCACAATAAATAATCGGGACCGCAAAGGGATTATTACTTTGTAGTATATAATTCTTGTAGCTAACGGAGTGAGGAGAGAAATTGCGATAATTGCATTTAGTTGGACGTTTTCTTAACATAGGTAAAAAACTGAACACACCTTCGCGATATAGGCTACCTTATCTGGGGAAACGTATCACAAAAACGGTTCAAACTTCAAAGGCGGTTCAATGACTCTGGTACCGGCTGCAAACTGATGCCCTATCGTAATTCAACGCTGCGCTACAAAATTTAAAAAATAAGCTGAGCAAGCCTGTGAGCTTATGATAGGAAATAAAAAAAAGAATGATTTTTAAAACTTTAAGATTTTTAGAAAACTGCGAGTATATTTATTGAAGACGCGCACGTTATTTATTGCGCGCAAATCACAGAGCGCGTGTGTAGGGCCAACATTTTCAGACTTTTTCTTTTGGGTTGAACAAAGGCAATATAAATCATCTGGCTGCTGCCACGCAGCTGCTGCTATGCATAACCCAAAGGCAGACGCCGATGCAAAATCCTATAAAGAAAGAAAGAATAAAAGACGAGGAGTATAGCAATACATAGGGGGGGGGGGGGGGAACGTAACGCATTTCGGTGGCATTTCATTCTTCTCTCGCTTCCCCTCTCTTCTTGTGCCGAGACGCCGGCCGTTTCCACCGCCGCCGCCGATCTGAAAACGGAAGGGCACAGACTCCATCAAGTTCGCCGAGGTTATCTTTTTTTCTTTCGACCGCTTTCGACGCCATAGACTCCTTACCCCACCCCACTTCCGTGTATACCTCATCACACCCTACTCTTAATTTGTTGTCGTAATAGCTCTTTCATCAGCTGCAATCCATGCACTTGGCTGCCGTCGCCACCGCCGCCAAAATATCAATCAGCCACGATCAGCATCTTATTTTATTTTCGGGTGGGGGGGGGTGATTTATATTATTATTTTAAAAGCTATTAAATATCTGTTGACTATGACTTGGTTGCTTATTCGACTTATAAATTATTTTTCAAAAATATCACGCATAAAAATTTCTTCGCCAGAAATTCGAGACGTAAACTCGGACGTAAATAGAACGCTCACAGAAAATTTTACAGACGTGACGTTAATTTTTTTATTTTTGTTCATGCGCAATTCAGAAGAGGTAAAATGCCAAATGCTGTTGTTATTACGACGTGATCTGAAAAAGAAACCAAGATTATATTTAGGAAGGTGATCTGCTGTTATATTTGAGGAATTGCCACTTCTGGAATTAAGGATCGCATGGATATTCTGTGGAAACCATGATATCATCGCACGCTTGCAAATTTGCAACGCAGTACTATGATCCACATATCCAATTACTTTTCCCAATAGAAATGGTATTACATTTGTTGAGTCAATTACAGAGCAACACGTCGATAAAGAACTTTACCACCTGATCTTTTGACTCCACCCCCACACCTGTGCAATAACGCAATCTGTACATGAATCGAATCGAATTGGGCTACAACTCACATTATTATTAGTTAACAGTATTCTGATGGCTTCGGTCTTGAAAGGTAAGAATCTCATTGCTAATAAAATATTGTTTGTGTTTTTTTTTTTTGTTTTACAAAACACTGTTAAAAAGGGGTTCAATTTTATAGTTTTCCATTTAGAGGAATTTTGTAATTTAACATTTTGGTTTTCAAAATTTATTTATTTTTATCTATTCTTCATTTCTTATCAAATAAGAAATGAGTGAAATATGGTTGCCTTTTATATGAGTCCATAGTTTATTTATATTTGACATTTTCGTAATTTATATAAAATCGGTTGGAGTAGTGGACTAGTAGTTAGTCCGAATATGACTCGATACTAAATTCGAATGGCATCTTACTTAATACTTCTATTATTTTCCAGTGATGCATGATGTGCAATAAATCTTCGTTTATCACAAGTTAAAACCTTTGATAATTGTAGTTTTCATAACTTGTGAAAATATTAGTAACCGCAAAAACGGATTAATATTTAATCAAAGGTTAAAACTCACTAAAATCGCATAATAGGCCTACTATAACGAAATAGAAGGTTTTAACCTTTCAAAACCAAACAAAATGTTATTGATATAGCCGAAGTTTTACAAACAGCACACGTCACTGTTTATGCTTAGCTCGTTATTTCCACATTTTTCTTCACTGATTTATGTGGATTTATGCTTCACCACCCATTAAATTGCCAAACAATCGCCTGTGATACGAAAGAGAATCCCACTTTAATGTATAATTTTGTTTTTTAAATATAATTTCAGAAAGATTTATCAATAAAAAACAAATGATGCTTAGCAAATTCATTTTCGTCTGGTTATTATGCCTAACTGCTATATTCGTTCAACTGCCGTCGGCCAGCAGCATTGTTTGGCCCGGGTTTCATGAGAAGAAAAAACCAATCGATCAAATTGTTGCAACTATCGATGCATGGTTCGGATGTAATAATGAGAAAAAACGAATCGGTCAACTTGTTAGAACTATCGATGCCTTAAAACAGCAGATCCCGGCCAAAAACACTCTTGCTGAAATGGAAAATGCTCTTCGTAGAGAAAAAGCAAAAAATCAAGAGCTGCTTAATGCAATTTCGGAACATGGAACAAAAGAGCATGAACTTCAACAGCAAAAGAAAAACTTGGAACAAAAAACTTTAGACCTCGACAAGAAAGTTCTTGAAATATCATTAAAAGAAAAATTACTTGGACAGCAAAAGAAAAACTTGGAACAAAAAACTTTAGACCTCGACAAGAAAGTTCTTGAAATATCATTAAAAGAAAAATTACTTGGACAGCAAAAGAAAAACTTGGAACAAAAAACTTTAGACCTCGACAAGAAAGTTTTTGAAATATCATTAAAAGAAAAATTACTTGGACAGCAAAAGAAAAACTTGGAACAAAAAACTTTAGACCTCGACAAGAAAGTTCTTGAAATATCATTAAAAGAAAAATTACTTGAACAGCAAAAGAAAAACTTGGAGGACATCGACAACAATTTCGAAACATTACTGAGTAACTTTTCCGATTGCAAAGAAAATCATGAAGTTTTGGTACAGAATGTAACTAATGTAACTAACACTCTTGCTGATATGGAAAATGCTCTTCGTAGAGAAAAAGCAAAAAATCAAGAGCTGCTTTATGCAATTTCGGAACATGGAACAAAAGAGCATGAACATGAACAGCAAAAGAAAAACTTGGAACAAAAAACTTTAGACCTGGACAAGAAAGTTAATGAAATATCAATAAAAAAAGAATTAACTGAACAGCAAAATAAAAACTTGGAGGAAAGAATTGTGTACCTCGACAACAAAGTCGAAACATTACTGAGTAACTTTTCCGATTGCAAAGAAAATCATGAAGTTTTGGTACAGAATGTAACTAATGTAACTAACACTCTTGCTGATATGGAAAATGCTCTTCGTAGAGAAAAAGCAAAAAATCAAGAGCTGCTTTATGCAATTTCGGAACATGGAACAAAAGAGCATGAACATGAACAGCAAAAGAAAAACTTGGAACAAAAAACTTTAGACCTGGACAAGAAAGTTAATGAAATATCAATAAAAAAAGAATTAACTGAACAGCAAAATAAAAACTTGGAGGAAAGAATTGTGTACCTCGACAACAAAGTCGAAACATTACTGAGTAACTTTTCCGATTGCAAAGAAAATCATGAAGTTTTGGTACAGAATGTAACTAATGTAACTAACACTCTTGCTGATATGGAAAATTCTCTTCGTAGAGAAAAAGCAAAAAATCAAGAGCTGCTTTATGCAATTTCGGAACATGGAACAAAAGAGCATGAACATGAAAAGCAAAAGAAAAACTTGGAACAAAAAACTTTAGACCTCGACAAGAAAGTTCTTGAAATATCATTAAAAAAAGAATTACTTGAACAGCAAAAGAAAAACTTGGAACAAAAAACTTTAGACCTCGACAAGAAAGTAAATGAAATATCAATAAAAAAAGAATTAACTGAACAGCAAAATAAAAACTTGGAGGAAAGAATTGTGTACCTCGACAACAAAGTCGATACATTACTGAGTAACTTTTCCGATTGCAAAGAAAATCATGAAGTTTTGGTACAGAATGTAACTAATGTAACTAACACTCTTGCTGATATGGAAAATGCTCTTCGTAGAGAAAAAGCAAAAAATCAAGAGCTGCTTTATGCAATTTCGGAACATGGAACAAAAGAGCATGAACATGAACAGCAAAAGAAAAACTTGGAACAACAAACTTTAGAACTTGACCAGAAAGTTCTTGAAATATCAATAAAAAAAGAATTACTTGAACAGCAAAAGAAAAACTTGGAGGAAAGAATTGTGTACCTCGACAACAAAGTTTTAAAATTGCTAAGCAACTTTACCACTGAATTGAAAAATTGTACAGTTCTCAAGGACAGCCAAAGCCTGATGTTGGAACAAGAAAAAGGGAGCAGTCTTCGAGACAAAACCGCTCTAATTGCCAACTTAGAATTGTGCGAAGAAAAACGCAAAATGTTTAATAACTACGTGCTGGATTCTTTTTTACGCGATTCGCCTTATTCTGGAGTAGAAAATTACACCCGATACGCAGTGGCTCGATTGGGGATGTTGCCAATCAAAAATGCGAAACCTTTGATACCTGAATTTGGACCAGTCATCAACGACGTTCTTTCCTTTCGCTATCCCATCAACATTCCGTCGTGTCCAGCAGCAGAAATAACAAATAATAATTTGGCGAACCCAAGTGTTTTCATAGTGATTATATCGGGTCCGGGACATTTCAAAAAGCGAAACGACATCAGAGAAACGTGGCTGATTCACCTCAAAAGTGTCCTGGAAAAAAATCTGCTGGGCATGGCCAGATTCGGTTTCTTTCTCGGTCAGATGACTCAAGACGATTCGATTCAAAAGCGAATCGAAGAAGAGAGTCAGAGACACGGGGACATCGTCCAAATCGAAATGGAAGATTCGTACCGCAATTCGACGCTGAAAAGCATCGCCGTGCTCAACTGGGTTCGGCAGAAATGCGCCAAGGTCGACCTCGTTTTCAAAGTGGACGACGGCGTCTACGTCAACGTGCACAATCTTGTTCATTTCGTCCGCTCCAACTATCAATCGAGCAACAGTGTATTCGGCTACGGCCACATATACGACTACTGGACGGACTTTACCCCCAACAGGATGTACACGACGTTCGAAGAGTATCCGTGGAGGAACTATCCCAATTACTTCTCAGTTGGCGATCCCAATCCCTATTTCATGCACGGAAGTGCAATTATCCCATTATTGGCTGCCAGTCAGACCACTCCTTTGATCCCGTCATTCGAACCTATGCCTAAAAGTAGTATCTTCCTAACAGGATTGTGCCCGGAAAAAGCCGGTGTCAAGATGCGATATTCCATAGGCCAACCCAGGTTTTTATTTTATATACATCAATCCCTAAAATGACTATTCAATTTTCTTGTATATAACTACATTATTTATTTTATTTTTTGCTCAAGTATCTATTATTGGGATGTGAATACCGTTCCCTGGTCGTGTCATTTACGAGACTTCGTCGGGTGGCCAACCAACAATCAATTCGCCACCCACTCGGCCGTCGACGATTTTTATCGGAACAAGACCCAGTGCGTCTGGACTAAATCGGATGGAACCATAGAAAAAATATTCGACTTCTCTGCCCCCATTGTCTTTCATTTCACTTAGTCTGTGAAACACAAGACAATGAAAAGATAAGATTAATTCCCTTAAATTGGAAATAGGCCTAACGATGAAAAATCGTAGACATACATTGGCCTAATATATTAGCAACAATAATTCGGCGCTTAATTTTAACTTACACTAGAATATATAGTAATCATTTGTCATGTAGCAAAATATAGACTTGCTTTATCCGGTAATAATTGTTGTTCATTATTTGATTTTTTTACATCCTGCATGGGGTCAGGGGTTCAAGTCTATCTCAGACGCCTACGCTCTTTTATCTCAGCTTCGATCCACCTGGCTGCCGTCATCGCCGCCGCCGTCGCCGTATCGATCAGCGTCTTGTTATTCTTTTTTTCGGGTGGGTTTTCTACAACTGATTTTAAATTGACTGCCACACGAATAAGGTCGAAATACTTTTTCAATGGCCTGTACAATTACGTAAAGTCTTTTCTATTCTTTTTTTCTTGATTGAATTTATATAAACGGAATAAAAAAGGATGGTCATTTTTGAAGCGCTTCAATTTAAATTTTTTTCGCAATCAATTCATTCCACTCGTATATATTGACAATAACGAAAATATTTTTTCATTAAATTGAGAAAAATGAATAATTAGTTAAAAAGCTGTTAAATGCCTGCTGTCAAGTCAACTATGACTAGGTTGATTATTCGACCAAAAAATTATTTTTCAAAAATATCACGCATAATGATTTCTGCCAGAAATTCGAGAAGCATAAACAGAACGCGTATAACAGCAAATTTTTTTGACGTGACTTTTAATTTTTGTAAAGCGCAGCAATATAATAATATGTTTAGAAGAAGTAAAATGCCAATAATTCTGTTGTTTTTACGACGTGATCTGAAAAAGAAACCAAGATTATATTTAGAAAGGTGATCTGCTCTGTTATTTGAGTTGCCACTTCTGGAAAGGGTCACATTGGATATTCTGTGGAAATCATGATATCATCATTCACGCTTGAAAAATTGCAATGCAAACTATTTCTATTTCTCTGATACAGCATGTCCCCCACATAGCCCATGCTATTACTTTTCCCAATAGAAACGGTATTAAATTTGTTGAGCCAATTACATAGCAACACGTTATAATAAAGAACTATAACCAGCTGATCTTTTGACTCCACCCCACACCTGTGCAATGACGCAATCTGTACATGAATCGAATCGAATTGGGCTACAACTCACATTATTATTAGTTAACAGTATTCTGATGGCTTCGGTCTTGAATAAAGGTAAGAATATCAATGCTAATAAAATACTGTTTGCGCTTTTGGGGTTTTACAAAACACTGTTAAATAAAGGGTTGGAAAAAACTGAAGTTTAAACCAAAATTTTGGTTTTCCATTTGTGCTTTTTAGTATACCTTCCGTCAATTTAATATAAAAACACATAGAGCAATTTGCCTGCTCAAGAAATTAACAAACGTGACTGGTTATATGCCGCGCGCGTTACATATACATATAATATTTACACAATATCAGTCTATGGGCACTTGATGTAGAGTTCTTGAATTTTTTTAACACCATACATATATACAGTCATCCGTGAAAGTCTCTTGAAAAGGCAAATGGCTCTCTATGTTTTAAGTTTAATTTGACGGAAGGGATACTACGGTGCCTACCGTACCCCCAGTATTTTGCAACTTTTTCTCTTTTTCTTTCGTAGGTGAAGGAAGGGAGGAATATAAAGAAAAAGAGAAAAGGGCGTAAAATATCGGGGGTACGGTAGGCACCGTAGTATCCCTTCCGTCAAATTAAACTTAAAACGCAGAGAGCCATTTGCCTGTTCAAGAAACTTTCACGGATGACTGTAGATCTTTCAGCATTTCATTCCCTTTATATTATAGTGACAATAGTATTTGATTGGAAATTTTGGCGTTGAACCGTTACATGTCGCCATTGTCCGAATCAGCCGTTGTTTGTATTTTCTGGAAAATTTGGATGTCGTCGCTGAGTTCCTTGTGCCGACGTTTCCGCCTGATGGGTCACCTGCTGGTCATCGGCTGTGTCCTCATCTACTGCGCCTTTTCGATTATTGCGTTGAACCGGAAAGTCGTGTCCGTCTGGCTGACGGACCGGTTCGTTCATCATCGGCAACATCGAATACTGAATAGGCCTATTCAGACGAAATCTGATGCCGACCATCAGCCGATCGATCGAAGGACCTGTTGCCTTTTGTCTGCCCATCGACCGGAAGACATTTGCGGCCGACCCAATTGCACGTCGTGTCCGTCTCCTCGTCATTTAAACCGGTTGAAGAGCGACGGGCCAAACGCCTTTTTCATCGAAACGTCCGACAGTGGCGGTTTGAACATCCGCCAGGCCTGCGCCGTCGAGTCGCTGGCTTTTCACAATCCCAATCTGACTGTCAACGTCCTTTTCATGGTGGACGAAGACGGCCATCAGAAGCAAATCAGAAACAAAAACAAAGTGCTGGCCAAAACGCTCGAAAAGTTGAAATCGAAATACAAAAATGTTGAGTTCATCGTTGCCGATTTGGCCGAGTACATGGCCGGCACGTCGATGGAGAAATGGTTCCACTGCACCGACTGGCGGACAGGGCCCTACCACGTCTCCCACCTGAGCGACGGCCTGCGCTTCCTAACCCTGAACAAGTACGGCGGCTATTACTTCGATCTAGATGTCATCCTGGTCCGGCCCGTCACTTTTTACCGCAACTTTTTGGCCGCCGAGTCGGGCAGCGAATTCGGAAGCAGTGTCATTCACGCCGACTACGGACATCCCATTATGCAACTGGCCGTCAACGACTTCCCCTCCAATTACAAGTATATCCATTTAGAAAAAGAATAATTAGATCATTTCCCAGTTACACCCTTTCAAAAATTCAAAAATTCATTTGTTGCTGCGTTGCAGTAAAAATGCATGGACGCACAACGGACCTGATTTGTTAATGCGGGTCATGAAAACCTATTGCGGAGAAGAGAATTTCAATGCGATTAATTACGTCAGTTGCCGAGGGTTTGGTGCCCTGCCGACCTCGACGTTTTCTCCCATCCACTGGAGCAATTGGCAATCGTTTTTCAACCAAAGGCCGGCCAATGAAACTGGGGCGCCAAGTTGGATCACCAATCAAGTCGTCGGCGTCCACATTTGGAACAAACTGAGTTTCAACGAAACGGCCTACAAGAATTCGACGCAGGAATACGTCCGGCTGGTCAGGCACAATTGTCCCGAAATCTTCTCCATCGCTCCCGAAACATTTTAATCATAAGTAGAGTCCTTAATATCCAATAAGTCGATGTAACACTGCTGTAAATCCACTGTTACCGTTAATGATACATATTAGGCTACCAACAACAACTAGGCCTACTGATTAGTTTCGCATGATTCCAATGGAGCAAATTCACGCAATGGAGAGACTCTCTCCATACCCCTGCTCTGGTACAGATTTCGTAATTCCAACGATGCGCTACAAAATAACCTGAGCAAGCCTGAGCTATTATAGAGAAGAATTACTTATCAAATTTACAATTTTAAGAAAACTGCGAGCCTTTTTGTATCGCGCATTTTTGAATTGCGCGCCAATGAGTGTATTAGACGCGCACGTTATTTATTGAGAGTGTGCGCGCGCATTCGAGCTTTGGCACAATCGCAATTTAGGAACTCCCGGTTATACTCCGTCTGAACTGTCTGATTTGAATAGACAGTACTCACAGTAGACACAACACAACAGTGGGAGCTGTACTCTGTAGGTCTGCAGTCTACGTTTCTTTCTTTTTCAGTAATTATGGAAATTATTTTCACAAATTAATGAGAATTACCGAAGAAACAAATGCAAAAAAATCTTCCAGTAATCTAGTGTCGTCTAGTGTACATTCTTGCCACTTCGTTTGGATACACGTAGGTAGTGATATTTATTCGTTTTATAGTCAAGTTTTATGGGCTAATTGTCTATGATTTTTATTAACTACATTTTTTAACCTATTCAATGTTTTGTCGCAGTAATCAGTTGTAACATGGTCGACCGAAACCGTCTCATCACGGCATTGCAGCTGAAAAATCAAGATTCAGATTTTGGTAAATTCGCATGGGGACAGCAATTGAATGGAGAAGTTTTACATGCCTTTGAAATTCAAGGATTAGGAAATCTCCAAGTGCCTTTTTCTGTGGAGGTTAGTTATTGTATTTTGTATCATAATTATTATGTCTCATGAATGTATGCAGTTGCACAAATAACGTACTAATCTATTTTTTATTTTTAATAATGTTATTCAAAGGATGTTGAAAAACTCAAGAGTATCTCTGAGCCTGCACCTCATGGCAAGGGACTGAATGTTGTTGTGGACTCGAATGTAAAAAATGCATGGCAAATTGATGGCTCTAAAATATCAGCACTACACCCGACAAACTTTATCCACACAACTCTTGCTGACATTTCTGTGCAAGCATTGTACCACCTGCAACTTGGCTGGCTTGTTGAGAATCTTGACAGTGACAATTTGGAAGTCTGCATTGACAAATTAATGCTTTATGATTCAGGGGGGCACTACAAACATCTTTGTGAATTAGAGTTAGAGCAAGGTAATAAATAGACTTACACTAATTAAATATCGAATAACCAAATTTGATAAACAATTTTTCTGTAACTTTTCTTTGTTTTAATTCAGGAATATGTGCTGTAATGATTCTTCAACTTCCTGTTCAAAATGGATACCTTGGTGG
Organism: Daphnia pulex; assembly: GCF_021134715.1. Lineage (NCBI taxonomy): Eukaryota > Metazoa > Arthropoda > Branchiopoda > Diplostraca > Daphniidae > Daphnia > Daphnia pulex. The sequence continues at coordinate 1,174,399 of NC_060021.1, read as the reverse complement.
GCGATTAAAGATCGATCATGGCTCAACTGCCAAATATTTTGAATTTGAAAAAGGTAGTGACCACTGTCACTTTTTGACGGCTTTCCGTTCCAGTTGTAAGCACGAATTAGAACCCATCACATCTGGATGGAGAGCGACTTTGGTGATAAACTTTGTCTGGAAAAATGCGTTTTATGTTACAAAAATACCGCAGACGTTATCACCGCTCGTCATCCCAGACGTTCTTCAATTGTTAACTGAAATTCGAGCTTCGATCAACCCCTGGTTCACACATTTTAGTCAAGTTACGCAAAGGCCAAACTCTGACTGTCCGGAAATACCTACCGTTTATGAGACTGGAACCGAAGTTACCCAGCCGATCAGTTGTAACGCGGATGCGTTCAACTTGCAGGGTAGGAGATATCTGTTACTGTACACTGGTGATTATATCATATTTAATACTAATTTATTATTCTATAGAAGTTGAAGCAGTTTTGCAACCTTCGCCTATGGTTTTGACCCACGATGTCTCCCGCCAGTTACATTTCGACTTGAAAATAGCCAATATTGATCGTTATTATCAGACGTACCTGGAATATTCATCAAGTACTATAACAAAATTTGAATTATAAATTATGTGGCTTAAAACCAAAATTATTATTTCCCCCCCAGGCATTGATGTTCGTGACTGCGTAGAAAATCCAAGAAATACCAACAAGTTGCACCCGAAAGTGGATATGCTCGCATTTCTATTAGAGAACGAGTATCCATTGACGGACCTCAGCTTTTTTGGTTTGAGAGGGCACGATGTTTTTCTTTCCCGGCTCTTGTTGTGCGGTAACTTTCTTGACGTTCACTTGGCCATCATGAGTCAGCCGGAGATGTCGACCGACTCATCAAGAGAAGAAACGTGTATCGGCGCAGTCCAGATGGAGCATTGGATCAGTTCTAGCAATACGTTATTGCCGTTTAAAAGAATTCTAGTTGACACTAACCAGATCGTAAGCAATTTCCAGCTGAAATCGAGATGCCACATCGCTAACCAAGAAGAAGGAAATGAAAATGGCGACCGTGTTCCGCATTGTTATCAGAAGCAACCAGTTCTTGTGATATGGCCGAGACATCAGTCATTTCGCATCAAATGCCTCTATGCGTTTGACGACTTATTGGATCGAATGGAACGCCAGCTGCATACCGCGAGTCACGAAAAGACGATAGAAACTCTACGTCGAATTATTTCCTTTTGCTGCGAGGATCCGCTGGCGGTATTTATGGATTCTACCTGCGCTCCAGGTGAGCGCACCTGTCGTCTTTTGCATCTTTGCGTCTTTCTTCGAGCCCGACAAGAAGGACTTCAGTTACTGGAACTTATGAGTACGGATTTCCGAAATGCAGAGCTATGCGGAGAATCCCAAAGCCTTTGTTACGAAGGGATTCGCAGCAATGGGGTGGCTCAATTAATAGCCGAATTCGAGTGTCGAGTTGGTGGTACGAATAAGCATTTTCATATTCTAATTTAAACAGCCTCTGATGATAATTTTCTTGTTCTCTAGGATGGGCCGCTTGTTCACGTTTGGTGTTGAAAATGATATCTCCGATTCGACTGTCGAATCAGATGGAATTTATCGTTAACCTTGCTGGCTACCTCAGGGATCGCTGCTGTTCAGACGGTGCATTCCAAATTATGGATCGTGTTGCCTTCATCCTTCCTAAACTCGACGCGTCCTTTATTGCTAGCCTCGGACAAAAGGATATTGATTCGTACGCCAATTTCGTTGTCGACTGTGAAGCAGATCCGAAAACTGCCAGTGCTCAACGAATCGTTGGTTTCGCAACACTTTTCCCTCATCTGGATCCTTACGAACAGTGCCGTTTGGTTGTTGACCTTCGGAGGCGGATCAGATTTGGAGGAGTACCTTCCTGCATGCACCTCTATCAGGAATTGTTCCGTGCTCTACCTTCGTGCAATCTGCACGCACCTGGGCCCATCAAGCATGTCATCGTAGCGGTTGTGAGCAGCTTCTTTCAACTCGGCGATCCGGAATTGATCCAAATTCTCATGAAAAAGATCTGCAGCCTTGGTCCAAACACTTCAGAGCGACCAGCTCAAGAAAACGGCCTGATTGATGTGCTCTTGTTGTCTGGCGAATTTTGGGATTTGGCCACTTCATCCGATTTAGGAAAGTCGATGCTCACCAGCCTGATTGAGGCTCAGATTTTATCTGTGATGTGTATGTTCAATCAACTCATTACACCCAGTGAAGAAAATCTTGGGACTCAGCAAATCCCACCATCAGGCGAACTCGAGAAATTGGATTTTACGAAGAGGATCGATTTTCTGGAAAATCTGTCACAGCTAGAGCTGCATAATCAACATTGCGAACTAATTCGTGAAGCACGCACTGCTTTGATCACAACCTGGATTAATGGATTCTGCCTGCTACTGGATCGGGAGAGGTCTTTTGCTACGCCTAGTTCTAGTACTGACCCGCTTCAAGTTAACATCACTGTTTTCTTGAAAACATTTATCAAGATGGAAAAGAATCTTTACGATAACAACCGGCAAAATGTTTCCATTGGTTTTTCCCACTTGTTTTCAAAAATGTCTACAAAGAGATTATGTCAACTAATTCTCGATCTTTACAAGATAGATTCAGTGACCCAGCCCTGTTTGAAGATTGTTTCTTCGTGCTTTACTGTGTACAGGGACCTGAACCGTCAATTTGTCGGAGAAGATGTAATTTCACTACTGGCGCCTACTATAAAACTTGTCGTGAAAATTGCCAAATGTCTTTTCTGGCTCGGGGACGACGTGTCGTTGGAAACATTTTGCCAGAAGATATGCACCAGCGTCCCATTGAACGAAGAAAATCTATTGGTGAAAAAAATCGTCTCCTGTAGCAGCGTTTGGCCGCTGGCCTGCACATCTCCTCCCAGTCTGGCCACATTTTATGTTTTCTTGGATCGGCATATCGACTACTTGAAAACTATCGAAGAGCCCGTTTTCTCGTTTGGGCAACCTTGCGCCCAGTTGCCGCAGTATCCCGAGGTGGAAGTTTTTCTCCGCTCTTCGGAGGAGAGAATGACTTATCACAGTTTGGCCAGTATTTTTCACGCGCGCAGTTTTGCAGATGAATTAACTAAGGTGTGCTTGAAGAACGGGTGGTGTAGCTTAAAAGTCCAGGCGATGGGGTCAGCCAGGAGTGCCTTCTGCGAGATCGTGAAAACACAAGACATGTATCAGATGAAGATGAAGCGATTTCAAATTGTGCAACAAGAATTATCTGAAATGCTTTCTCTACGCCATAATTTTGAAAGTAAATCCACGGAGAGCGATCTGTCAAAAAGGTTGTCGGACATGCATCATAACGTGGAGAATGTTTTATGCTCGGCCATGAAGAGTGATGGAAACGAACCAGAAATCATCGTTATTTCTGATTAATCTAACTTGGAAACTGGAGCCGCCAATAAGATTTTCCCCCCTCTGTACTTAGCTGATGGTTCTTTGCTATAATGTTTCGAATAATTTTTAGAACCTTTTCTGTTGCTGAGCAACAAATCCAAAAGTGCAATTGTCGAGAACTGGAAATTTAATTTGGCTGTGAACTGTGATCTCTTGAAATGTTTTAAATCTGAAATAAATCTATGATATATCTATCCATACCGATAAAAGCCATATACACATGCATGTTTCTCATATTCCTTGATTCCATCGAACCGTTTTAGGCCATTTGTGAATAGTAGTAGATATGACTATAGCTCCCAGTGCTCCCACTTGGGTAAGTTTTGAGGTTTGAGCCAATTGACACCATGACATAGACAAAAGAAACCAATACCATACATAATAAGGCGATGTCAGTAATGCTAGCGCTTTTATATATAGCCTCATTTAGAGAGCATTTATATTTTTCTATTATCAAAACGCCAATTGAGACTGCAGTAAACTATCACTATTTACTTGCGCTCTGTGTTGAAATAACACGTGTTAAAACTTCATTAGCAAATTAACCTCAAGTTATCTTTTCGATTCGGTGGATATTTCAAGAGAGACTGTGTAAGTAGCGGTAAGTAGAGAGGAAGTTAATGTTGACAGCAACAAACGCAATTAAAGATAATTTCGATAAAAATGAATGAACTCTCATCGATTATTTTCCAACAGTATTTTATTAGCTAGATTATACTCAAGGTTGCACGGCAAACAGTAAATTGTTACGAATCAGATTATGAACATCAGGTAGACACGTATATTATTGTCAGTGGAATTAGTAGCGCTCATTAATAAACGAAACATTTCAAGTTCCAATTGTTTTTAACAATCAACTTAGACCATTTGCAATTGTTTGCGGACCCCAAATTTTTACAACCAAAAAAACTGATATTTTCTATTGGATTGCTATCCACCAGTAAAGCTTCAATACCACGTCCCGACACCGAATTGCAGTGAGATAGCTGCAACTTCTGGAGGTTCTGAAACCCGTAATAATTGATGGCGGCCTTCTGTAAAACCTCATCACTGAGCGTATCACAATCAGAAATGGATATGTGTTGAAGTGAAGGCGAAGATAACAGTAGAAGAAGAATGTCGGTTTGGATATCGTCATGACAAAAAAGAAACTTAAGATCCTTAAACATAGGCACTTTCTCTTTGATACACCCAAGATCTCTTTCGTTGCCCGTTACGTTGTTGATGTGCAGCCAAGTCAAATTAGGACAAAACTCGGCTATGGTTGAAATAGGGGCTGAATCGAAATACTCCAAGCTTAGAGTCTCCAACGATTTTCCAAATGCTTCAAGAAGTGGGGCCACGCCACCATCAAAAGTGATTTCAGTTTCATTTGGAAAAAATGGGAGGCACTTCAACATTTTTAGTCCTTGTAGATTAATACACACTTTGAAGCATAAGAGATCACTATCTTTCAATCCTTTGATCACGTGAATTCCGACACGGGTTAGTGAATGGCACAAAGAGAGTGCAAGTCGAAGCCTATCACTTCTAAACAAGTTATAACGTGGGGTATACAGTATTGATGTACAGAACCTATCGTTGTAATAGCCGAGTCGCTTTGAATGTATGGCCCTTTGAGCCAATTCCACCAATGCTTCAATAGTAAAATAATTTGGAAGGACTCTCAAGGACAACAAATGTTTGAGAGCAATTTGAATTCCTCTTTCTGTAACACTAGTGTATAAAATACTTAATCTCTGTAGGGTCTTGCATAGTCTAGGGCTTTCTTTTTGCATCTCTGGATATTCGGTGCCACGACACAGCCATTGAATTCCAGTATCGGTCACGTCTATACAATTTTCTAAATTCAGCGACCTGCAATTGTCAAACATGATTGATAATCTCTTCTATTTAAAAAAGAAATAATTATAAAAATAATTAAGATAAGCTGCTGACGTACCTTAAATTGAAACAATAAGCCCCAATGTATTTTAACCAATTGTTTCCCACTCTAGAGTTTTTTAGGTTCAATATTACCAGATTTCCAAGCTTGGGGAAAAAAACTAAGTAATCATCAGAGTAAACAGGAAAATATAACTTTTGGATGCGCGGAGAGATGAGATGTTCGAGGATTTTTGCATCGGTTAGTTTTCGGCTTCTGGTGAAAAGCGCAACGATTTCTTCCGAGAGCGTAACGGCTGAACACATTTTTTAAATATGAATTTAGAAAACTTCACAATTAGGGAAAATAAATTTTGAAAAAGGGTTTGCGTGATTGACATACGTATTAATTGATGAAGTGGCTTGTTCGTTTCTAAGCTGACTAAAATCTCCTTGTCATCCTTCTGAATTGATGGTAAATTAACGGCAAACTTACTATTTTCAATAGTTTCTTTAATGCAGCTTAAACACAGTTTAACAAGGGATTCAATTTCACACTTTTTAGGCATTGTTTTAAACAGCACGGAAAAACCAAGGGAAAAGTGAAGTTTACAGCAGCTGTATAGTCCGATAAATGCAGTTCGAAGGTTGCTAACATACTGATATACTACGTTGAAAAATGTCATCAATAGTTGTTGATTTTTTATAGGGACTAATGTTCAGAATAAGGAGAAAGGTATGGATAATAATCACCTCGATCAGTATCAGATGTCGTAAGCCGAAGGGAATTCATCCCTCTCAGGACGGTACTTATATCCGTCAAAACACAGCAGTATGCGACCTTGAAAGATAATTTATTATTCTCAAAATTTCACTTTCTTAAAATTTAACTAGGCATATCATTATTATTCTTATTCATATTTATTCTCCAAATTCGGAGTAATGGAACATGGGGCATACAAACAAAAATATATAAAAATCTAAGAAACGTCTTAGCTAAATATGGCACGTTTCTAGTGCCATGTGTAGCACCTCAAACCAGCACCTCAACCCTCAACATCAACCCTCAATCTCAACCTCAACCCAGCACCTAGCTATTTTTTTCGCGCTATATTTTCAAACTATTTTGTCAAGCTATGCTGACATCTAGCGGTGGGAGAATTAAGCGATCCCATCGAGTGTATTGAGCGGCGTTTCTCACTCTCCCATGGACGTCGGCGTCAACGGGAATATCGAATAGGCTAATCACGCTTATGAATCTTTCAATCTACCACGTCAGGTTCACTACAAAAGGAAAAATTACCCGGCGTGAGCGTAAATTGAACGAAAAATTTCTATTCAAAAAATCTAACCGATCTTTAGCGGGATTAATGGTTGTTCCGCTTGCGCCAAACAATTTTTGCTTATTGACGCGCTAAATAAAAAATACATTAGCATGATTATCCGTTAGCGCTTTAAGTGCTCTAGAGCACTTAACGAACCCCCGATGAGCTCTCGGTACTATAGAGAACCTGGCGGTAAATTTCTGAAATTCCTAGTTTCCTGTTGATGAACTTACTATTTTCGTTAATAGTTAAATGCAAACCACTCTACATCATTCTTTGAGTCACTGTTTAAAAGAAAAGATGTAGTACGTGTATAGTATATTTACAAAATTTGACTGACACCAATTTGATTGGAGAATAAACAAATACGAATTTTTCTTCTTGCTGTAACGTTTCTTAAAGTACATAATATCTCAACCATGCATTTCGATCAGTTCTTAAAAATGTCTTCCTCTAACAACCATCCACTAAAAAATGTGGAATACGTAGAAACGGATTTTTTGTGGATCGCTGCACTTGTGAGGGATGAAGAGATTTGATCAGCCCCTTGCAAATTCAAAGTCGTCTGGAGGGAATATGTAGAGTACGAACCGCCATAAGAACTCGAAGTTTGAGCGATCTGAACCCCATTCAGTTGCAATGATAATTCTGTCCCTTTAGCGGCTTCATCCTTAATTCCCCACAACGTGAAGAAATAGCGTCCTGAGCGGGGCACTGTGAAAACACCCGAGGAAATATCCATCGCACTGCCAACATTCAGTAGTTCTATTTCAAAGGGAATCGTGCTATTATGTGGCAATACATCTGCATCCTTTTGCACCTGGAAAAAGACTGGATGCGATTTCACATCTTCGTATCCGATCCACGTTTGAAAATCTTCAAATCAAAATACGTGGTATTAATCATCGTGATTTTCATTAGAAGGGAGAAGCAAAGGTATAAAGATAATGAGTTTCATTGTTACCTGGTTCGCTGGGCAACTTATTGAAGTCGCAATAGACTTTCTCCACCTGTTTGCTGCCTTTAATCGAGTAGAGTCCGTTAGCGACGAACCCGTTACGCCACAAATCCGCACACGAGGTCGGGAAACCTTTATTCAAAGCGGATGACAAACGGCCGTCACACTCGAATCTTCCTAGAGTGTGCATGCCAGTCGAGTTAGCCCGGTGGGTGCCTCCGAAATTCAAGCGTGTTATTGGTAACAATTTCTTTCTAGTAATAACCCCTGTGAATATAAAATTGGTAACGTTTTTAATGTTGCAGCACTTCAATCATTGAATTGGCTTTGATTTAAAAAATTCATGCCTTGATCAACTAGTTGAAGTTTAGCGTTGGAGTCGCAGTTGCAGCGAACGTCGTTTTCGAAACACGTTTGCTCGATGCCGCACTGGCAGACGTGAACTCTGGAATTGCTGCCGGACCAGAAATATTGGGGATTTCCATTCCGGTCGTTCCACCAAGCGTAAGAAATGCCGTTGCGCTCCAAAGGTGAGGAGATACAATCGTACTGTAACACATCAAACCAGGCCACATATATATCAGTCACTTTATATGGAATAACATAAAGCATTACAAGAAATCACCAACTCGAAGAACCGGTTGATGGACTGCTGGACATTATTCCTATACAACTTAATGGCAAATTGTCTTCAGTATAGCTTACCTTGATGGACTGCGAGCACTGGACGGAGAGTTCGGCTAACGCTGCCATTTGTCTTGAAGACGCTTTGTAGTTAATGTGACGAAAATAACAACCGGGACTAGCGCAGTGGCCGGAATCCATTGGCGATTCGCTGTCGTGTAATACTTCCGTCGAACCTTTGAATCGCGGTGGATAAATTCAAGACCAGTGAGAAAATTCCAGCAAAATAAGACATTGGATAAGCTGAATATATTTTACAACTGTTGGTTATTCTATGCGACTCACCTGTGTTCATGTTACAGTAGACGCGAATGGGTTCATCTCCAGTTGCTGATCCGTCCGGGTCGATCCAGTACAACCCGGATGTTAGAAAAGAATTGGCTGCTCTGGCCGCCTGACAAGTCCGTGGCAGAGCGTTTTGGCTGAGTGGTGGATGCTCAGAATTCTTGTTCAAATTATCCTGGATCTGTTTTTCAAAAATCCTGAGTGTCGATTCTTGTTCCTGGAATTTCGTCTCCAGTTGATGGAATTTGCCAGCCAAAATTTCCTATTTTTTTTATTAAATTTTGACAAATTTGAATTTTATCTGATTTGAATCCGGATTTAATAGGAAAAATGAAAGACTCACGTAGTTTTCTTGTAGTTGTCGCACTTGATCCACTTCCACACTTAGGGCGTTCGTCGTCATCAGCACTGATGCCATCACTAACGTAAGAAGAAGTTCCATGGTGGCGTCTCTCTGATCTCGGCCTGGAACTGTGCACTTTGGTGGACATCTTCATAACTTTATATAGCCTATCTGTGCCAGTGAAATCTCTAGTGAGTTTCCATCTGGGTCAAATAGTTTCCTTCACTTTTTTTTATTAATCAAATTGAATTATGTAGACCGGGCTGGGGGGAAAATTGTATTTCTATTTTCTGTCGGAATTCAAACTAATTTTGAAGAAGGTCTTGGAAAAATTTACTTATATTAGCGTCGTCGCGTTCTGAGATAGGCAAGTTATTTTAATCACTTCGCAGCTAGTCTCCTTGTACTGATATAATGTATTATTTGTTGTTGTTTTTTTGTTTTTTAATTTTTGTAACTCGATTGTTTACAGAATAAATAGGTTTGTGGGATGCGAAAGCTAGAAAATCCGGTTGTTCAACTATGACTTCCCTGTGAAACCTGTTGGCAGCTCCAATTGTTGGTATCTATGACGTAGGATATCTTAGAATCAATGATTTATCTATAAACTGTTTTGAGATTGACATTTGTTTTCCCTTGGTTATTTTATAAAATAAAACGAACGCGCTATATCTTGTTCGGCAGTCAAATTAATTGATGATGTCCTATAATTTATATTATGTTTGATATTTATCGTTTGCGCATGTCCTCTAATGTTGTCCGGTGTATTTTTGTTTCGCTTTCAAGGCAGTCATCTATGCAGAGAGGCCATTCAATACAATTGCATCTTGTTTTTCCATCAAGAGAGAGAAGGACCACGAGAAGGACGGAATAGAATATATAGGCCTGTATGTGTATACGCGGATGATTATTCCAATTGAATAGGTAGCCGGGGGAACACGTTGTCGGTCAATCGAGCGAACCGATTCAATCACGTTCGGATCCTGCTGGGGTTAGATAGGTTATTAAGGTATATAAGGCCACAGGCCTATATATAAAGGAGGTTCTCTCCAAATGTTTGCTCTTTCTCGCTCTTTCTCTCTCTATCTCCTTTTATTTTTTTATTATTTGATCATTTTATGTTTAAAAAAAGGGGGGGGGGGAGGAAGGTTGCTGCTGCTGCCTCGAGTGAAAAAAAGCGAGGGAGGAACTCTCTTTCTTTCTCTTCCGGGCTTCCGCCAAGGGCTTGTGTCAATACTTAGTAAATATACTATAAAAGTGATTGGTTTGATTGCTTTCTCTTCTATATATGCTGAAGTGGGTAGTGGGGGAACGATCGACGTCAATATTAAAAAAATAAAAGGAAATCAAACGAACAACAGAAAGGTGGATGGAAATAAATGAAGAATAAAGTCAAGAAAATCAATCGCCAATCGAAACGAGTTATATTGGTTTATATAAATTGAAGAATAAATATCATAGGATAAAGGAAAGAAAATTGGTGACAGAATGGCGTGGGTGACTGTCGAATAAACAAATGAATGGATATAAGGGTTGAAAGGAAAAAGGAATATAAGAAAGAGGAAATGTTTTTCTGTGCTTGCGGGGCTCGTCCCTAGCCCTGAATTAGCTAGCCAATGTATTGGACATGGTAACCAATATCCGGTCGGCATTGAGTCACCAATATTTGTCTTTGCTGGCCAATTTGCTTGGCTTCTCCATCAGCAGCTTCCTCTCTCTCTCCTCTGCTTGATGTGATGACGACAGAATAGGAAAATCAAAGAGCCATTCTCTCTCTTCTATTTATCAGTTATATTATTAGATATTTTCATTCTATAGTATAAGAACATGCTCTACCTTTTGGCGCTCCCCCCTTTCTTGTGCTGTAGACATTCGACTATTTTCGTTTGAGCTTATAGCCAGACATATTAGACACGCACATAATATGTAGAGTCCCTCTTTACTTCGCCCCCGTTGCGCCCTTTTCAAATACACAGCCGGATGGAGATGAAGTGGAAGTAGGATAAAGAAAGTTATATACACAGCAGAAGAAACGAATAAGAACGACGCTGCTGTCAATTACAATTTGAGGCGGAGAGACTGTCTATGTATCTTTGCCAAGTTAGACTATACGCAACATCTATAAAAGGGTATATTTATTCAACGTTTTGTGTATGCCATCATCTCGTCTAGATTCCGGCCGTAATGCGAATGGTACTACTAGCTATATATGCCCCGCGACTTGCGTGCGTATATGTGCTCTATATGCGTGTTTGCCGTGTGCGAGCTGGGCGCCCTTGTTTACCCCCCTCCCGTTTTACTGTTGTGCCTTTGATCCATTCAAAAAGAGATTGAAGAAGGACTACTGTAACACACAAGAGCCCCCTGATTATGTTTCCGACATTGACGAGAGTCGACCGAATCAATTTCGTGAAACACATCACAGGGATGATGATGGATATATATAACGAGATAGCAACTTGGTCATTTGATATTATAGCTATAATTATAGTTTCAATCTTTAGCGACAGTTTTGCGGTTTCGTTGGTTGGATTTTCCCTTTTTGCTCTTCTAAAATTGAAAATTATCTGGTGAGCAGCTGCGCTAATATACCGAAATTTCGGTTATTTGAAATGTTGAATTTTTAGAGTTGATGTTTAGCCACAATTGAGATTTGCAGGCGACTTTGTATTTTATTATTTTCTCTCCTTTTCATTGTCGACGATCACTCAGCAAACTAATAGCACACAAACATCCAGTGGTTGTGTGTGAAATTGCTCGGAAAAACATCGTCTCCCCCCTTGCCAAAACCTCCCCTATCGCGCGCCCTCTTTTTATTATTCTCTCGGGTAATCAATAATTTCAACATGCACAGGAGAGATTTATGTCAAACGAACCAAACACACACACGGCTATTATGTAGCTGATGCGCCCCGTCCAATTTCTATTGAGAATGTTTCGATTTGGCGGACAAATCAGCGCGAAATGAAACAACCAGCAGCTATACAGCTATAGGAGCTATAGCAGACTCCCATCGCATTTGACAAAAGCGAAAAAACTCGTGAGTGTCATCACGTTTATTCCAATTGGAATCTACACACAATATAAAAGTAGACTAAATAGCACGACGGGCGGTGGACTCGCTCTCCAACGTCGAATTGCTGGTGGTATAAATAGAGCTGTTGAAGAATATATAGGGCGAGTGAATCGTGAAAATGTGTACGCCAATAGCTCCATTATGTTTCTATATCCAGCCATTTACCCGTGTACAAGTATTATAGGAGATCAATGCGATGGGACTCCCGCTGGGCCTTTTAACTCTCGCAGCAACTGCTTATGTGCACTGACTGTGTCATGAGTGTGTGCGTGTGTGGGGGGCGATTGATGCGCCATCGAGTCTCTTTATTTTTATTTCCCCATCAGCCCAACATCGGGCTCTTTTTAAAAAATTGACGATCTGTATCTGTATAGATTGTTTACTAGTGTATAGGTTGTTAGTTGACAGATACATCTGTATACAGTGTACAAAATAAGCTGAGAGGTTGAGGGTAAAAAAGGGGGGCCTCCTGGCGAGTTGTTGTCGACGAGATCCTTTTTTTGGATATTTTATTCATCTAATTGTCTGAATTTCATTTCATTTTTTTTCATTCATTCATTCATTCTTTTTTTGTATGCTGCCTGCTGCTGCTGTTGGCTGTCGATATAGTCTTCTTGATTGTCTTGGCTTCTTTTGCGGCAGCCCAGTGGGGCTAAACACCAGTTCAGTTCATGTGAACTCAAATGGTCGAGGGCCTACAGCACACAACATGTATCATTTGCCGGATATATTCATGTTTTTTTGTGTCGAACAAATGAACCGTTTGGCGGTGTGTGTTCCCATTTTCATTTCCGATGAAAAGATTTTGGTTTTTTATTATTATTTTCGTGGAAAACTGTCAATGACCCCGCGCATTTATTTGGCCATCAGACCGGTAGTTTCTTCGAAATTCAAATGACTGGAAACGTTTGCTATACAGATGGTGAGAGACATCGGCGAGGGACCTTACTGAGTAATACGTTCAAAGAAAAATACGCTCAAGACCTTTATTAAATATATAGCTGCCGTTGCTCTGTGCTGCGATCCGACTTTAATTACCCCGCGGTTTTGATTGCCCATTGATTTGATTGACATGGAGAGATGTGAGGCATATAATATGCAAAGAGATAGACGGGCAGCAGGCCGTCAACAACGACAAAAGGATGAGGGGGTGGAATGGCTTTTCAGCTGGCCCCTTTATATTATTTGCAGTTCAAATAGAGTGAAACGTTTTTCGGTCGATAGGATGTATAACATTGGCCATGATATTGTCAATGGGGAGAGACTGGCATGTTATGAACACTAATCCTATACACTCGCTCGCTATGCCCAAACGAGAAAGAAGCTCCCGCCATCTAAGGTTCTTTGTTGATCAGATTCAAATGACTGGTAGCTCATGGAAATATACCGGCCGTACGTGTGTTGACACGTCATACAAATTTAGACAGCCGAGCTCGTTTTAGTCCCTCATTTAGACGATATCGGATGGCATAGTATTATTTCACGTCAAGGTAAATTTAAGATAGAATTCTGCGTGTACATTTTGATAAGGTTCGCTCTTTAATTTAATCAACACGTAAAACATTACAACAAATAAAAACAGGGTGAGAGTTCACGACGAAGAATAAGATCGTTTTATCCGAAAGAGAAAAAAATTTTTCAATCATTTTTGTTAGTAATGAGTACGTAAATAGATAATATAATATGTGTGTAGTTATCCAGTCAAATCCTAAAAATTACAATTTTTTTTTTGTTCTCATCGATTCTATAAATGGATTCCATTTTTATACAGACAACATCCAATTGGGTTGGAAATTTGGAATGACGACACGATATTTGATAGGTGATGATAATAATAATAATATGTACGATGTGGTGTCAAACTGGTGACGTGTTTTAAAAACAAATTGGGAGGTAAATTGAATATGAAAACAGGTGGGGACAAAATGAATGAAAGCCAACAGCTTTCACAGATGACGTAAGATTTCGATTTTGAATGAAATTTGAATGAAATTCATTCCGACACCAACGAGGGGGAGCCCTTGGCTCCGGCGATTTTCACCCGTAAGTCGAGGATGGTCTTGTCGCCGACGACGCTGGGCGATTTGCTGTTGTGGCTGCTGCTGCTGCTGTTGTCCAGCTCGGGCGTGGGCGAATCGCCGGCCGGCAGGGACGAAGCCGGGCTGCTGGCCGGCGAGCGGGAGTCGTGCGACGCGTTCTGGCCCATCTGCAGGTGGTGGTGGTGGTGGTGCTGGAGCTGCTGGTGCGACTGCAGCATGAAGGAAGTGTAGTCCGGATGTTGCGGAGGTGACGATCCGGCTTCCGGGTGAGCCGCCAGGGCCAGCGGATCGAATACGCCGGCATGGGCTGCTGCCGGCCAGTGGGGGTGGAGCCAGTAGCGCGGCTGGAATCCGGCGGCTGCGGCTGATGCGGCGGCCACGGCGGCAGCCACTGACGATGGGCTTCCGCTCTGCTTCAAATTGTTCCAGGCGGCAGCGGCGGCTGCGTGGTGGGCGGCCAGAGCGGCCGGATGGGCGGAAGCATAGGCCGGATGGCCGGCAATTCCGCCGGAGTAAGGAAATAAATTGCCGTGCGGCAAGCGCATCGTCAGGAAAGGATTGACCGAGTGGTGGTGTTGCTGTTGTTGTTGCGATTGTTGTTGTTGTTGTTGTCCGATCTGACTCCACATGTCGTGCTGGCCGGCCCGTGTTCCGGCGTGTTGGAGATCTCCATCAGCCAAACCTGGTGATTTTTAAAAATAAATCAGTTAATAAAAATGTTCTATTATTGTTATTAAATTGAAATGTAATGAACTTACTTGAGAGCCGATCGAGTAAATGAGATGCGCTAAAAGTGGGCGAGTCACCGCCGATGGTCTTCTCCTTCTTGCGCCACTTGGCCCGTCGGTTTTGGAACCAAACCTATACAAGCCAAAAAATAAAATAAAAATGTTTAGTTTAAAAATTAAATTAAAAATTTTCAATGAATTTGCATACGACAAAAGAGTAGTGGGACAAATATCTAGGAGCAAAAGGATTATCAAAGAAACTCCTAACAGACAATATAAATCAAAAAAAGGATGGAATCTATTATATCTAAGATGGTCCCTTTGAAGTTTTTAAGATGGACGAAATAAAAGGACTATACATCCGCCCGCGGTCACGGTCTTCCGGATAAAAAATTCCCACCATCTTTAGACAGTAGCTACATATTATAGAAATATATAATGGCGGCTAATTTGCCGCTCATCATCGGCTGTGGTAAACAACCGCCAGTCCTTTTCGTCTCTATCCACTCCGGACGTCTTCGACATTTCAAATTCTAAATCCATCCACTTTCCTCTCAACTACTCCACCCACTTTCTGCTCTGTGTGTAGGCTAATCAGAGTTTCGATTGTTAACGGCTTTGCCGAGGGAGGCCCGTACCACTAACTAACTCGACTGTATATAGGATCTCAACTTGTTCTTGTGTGCAAGGCAGGAAGACAATCAAACAAACTGGCAACACACAAAACGTTGTTGTGTGTAGTAGTAGAGAGGGTGAAAAAAAGTGATTAAAGATTCAAAAAGAATTTAATATCAATTCTTTTTTTGGGCTACTTTTTTTCTAATCCGGTCGTCGTCTAGTCTCTCGGAGATTTTTAGCCTTTTGTCAACTCTCGAGTGGCTGATAGTTCCCTATGCTGAACAACTCGGATTTCTTTTTTTCCTCTCCCAGTTCAGTCATCAGCTCCTCATCATCTCTACCACTCGAGAATATCTAAACGGGGGGAGAGAAATTCTATACAGTCAAATGCGACCGAGAGGCTGTTCACGGAGAGAGGGGAATATATAATAGTACATAAAAGAGAGGGATAGATATATATATAGTATATATAAAAAGCAATTGGGTGCTAATTGATATCAAGTCACCATTCAACATCTATCCACCCGTGAACCGATGATAATCCCCCCCTCCTTTTATGGTAACTAGAGTAGATGTATATGATTCACAGCAGCCCCCTAAAACCCGTGTGGGTGGGGCTGGATATGTGTATATTCCCACACACACACAGTCACACACCCTGGCGAATAAGAAGCGTAACGATATAGCTAGACGACGATAATACATGTAATAGGGAGCGCTCTATATACCCCCCTAGACACTTGTGAATATGTACAATGCGCCGTATTATTACATCCGTAGTGAATTTGCATGACAATTAGGGCGATCGAAATGATATTAGACCCGCCGAGAAATGAGATGGGATGTTATTTAGATCATCATTTTGAAGTAAATGATCGATCCACGGCCCAGCAAATAATCAAAACGGCAATTTTAAAAATCACTGAAAAATCACTGAAAAATCATTTGATCTGTAATCAGATGTAAATGATGATGACGTGAAAAGTTGGTTTGATTTTTCTACCTGAACTCGAGCTTCGCTGAGATCGAGACGCATGGCCAATTCCTCGCGAGTGAAGACGTCCGGATACTGGGTCTTCTCGAAGGCCCGTTCCAATTGGTGCAGCTGGAAGGTCGTGAACGTCGTCCGCGTTCGGCGCACTTTGCGGCTGCCCGGCTTCTCGGCCGACGAGA
The DNA here is from genome assembly GCF_021134715.1 of Daphnia pulex. Taxonomy (NCBI): domain Eukaryota; kingdom Metazoa; phylum Arthropoda; class Branchiopoda; order Diplostraca; family Daphniidae; genus Daphnia; species Daphnia pulex. The sequence goes on along the minus strand of NC_060021.1, from coordinate 1,157,865 downwards.
CGGACAAGTCGATCTCGTCCAGCGAACCATCTCTCAGCTGGAAAACAAAAATAAAATAAAATAATCGAAAAAAAAATTAATTAAGTTAATCAGCATATCAGCTGGCTTATAATCTATGGTCTTGAGGGATGTGTGCTCATATTTATAATCTGCAAAGACAAGGTCATGTCTAATTTATTATTTCTGGCTAACATATCTGGCCAATTCGGATTACTAAATTACATTCCGTACATTATTCCAAGGTCCATTCGATTATCCTACGTCTTATTTAGATAATTATGTTTTATTATTTTTACCTTTGAGCGGAAAATGGTGTCGTCCTCCTCCTCGTCCATGACTAGAGATTCGTCGTCGTCGCTGGATTTCGAAGAATTGACTTGCTGGTCTAAATAATAAAACAAAATAAAAAATGTCATAAAATAAAATGACAAAATCGGAATGCGTAGGGCGTTTTCTTTTTTTTCTTTGGGGGTTTTTAAACCGCCAATTATTTAGCAAACTCTTACATAATTTTCCGATGGGGGAATTCCAAAAAATAAAAAAATAAAAAAAACATACCGATCAATTTGGCGGGGACGATGCTGGGCTCGACGTTGTTGGAACGACGGCCCAGGATGTCGTCGATCGTGTAGACCCGCGACTTGTTGCCAGACGTCATCACCGACGATCCGGTCGGATGTTGTTCCGTCAGGCTGCTCATCATGGATGACGTTTGGATTTGATTTAATTTTATATTTCACTAAACTGAAAATCGCACTCGAATAATTTTGTTTTTTGTGTTTGAATTATTTAGTCTTCCCGCCGGAATTTGATGGATTGTAAAAACCGATTTGAATTGTCGATGCTGTTCCAGCTGGATGGGTGAGAGACTATGTACGTGTGTCAACTTGCTGATGGTTGGGGAGAAACTAACGCTGTTTAGCGGTTGCTGGCCCGTCTTTATACGGTGGCCGTGCCACACCCGACCAGCAGCACTTTCGCCCTCCTACACACACTTTGCAACCCCCACCGATCTCCAGCAGCTCCTCCCCCTCTTGACACTTGCCCAACTGCCAATCAAGTCTTGATTAGCCCCCTTCTCTCTCTCTCTCCCTCTTTCGCCCCATTTAGGTTTGAAGGAAATTTAAAATAAAAAATGTACCAGCTCTTTTATAAGCCTATTTTGATTTTTATGCAGAAAACCCAATTTCAAATCGGATTAAAAAAAAGAGAGAGATTCCGGCTGCTGCTGCTGACCTTGCACTGGACCAAAAGAGCTAGTCTTTAGATATATTTATTGGCAATGGCTCATTATATTTTTTTTTTTATTTGTGCGGAAACGGGTGGAGAATGGAGAGAGAGAGCCCGGGTGATGGACTGATGGGCAGGGCCGCCAAGGGAATTATATTCGGCCGATATTTAATCCTATAGGCTTCTGCTGCCTATATATGTATTTATTGTGGAACCTATATTCTTCTTTTCTGAGTGGCTTCATTCATTGACGCGCTAATTACACACCTGTACTAATTACACGACACGTTTACTAATGCACTAGCCCCCTTTTGTTCTCTCATCAATAATATAGTCTTCCCCTTTTTTTTTGGCTTTTTATCTCGCTGTCATTGAGAAAATATAAAAACAGATGTTTCTATTTATGATCGAATTGGGGATGGATGGATATTCTTATTATTAATTTGCTGTACGTCTTTTGTTTTTTCTTTACAAGCCTGCGCCACATTTATTATAGTTTTTATTCGGCGTCGTGTTGTAATTGCTATAATGAATTAGTGATGCGCTTGATCGATTCGCTCCTCGATAATATCGTCACCCTTTTTATATTAATGTCCTTTTCATTGTAGCTAATTAGAATGACATTTTCTTGTCTTCGTTATCTAATAATGTAAGCCCAGTTTTGTAATTCGTACTATCTCGACCGTCTTGTCGATTTCAACATTTTAAAAAGCCATTATACCCTATTACATAACGAATAGCTATAAATAATACATTTTTTAAGAAAACATTTGTGTTGTTATATAACTTTTATATGTTAGATTTCAACAGAAAAAATAAACGTCTCTATAGAAGATGGAAAAAACTGAAAATTGCGTTGTTCGTCTTCCACCCCGCCAATTAGCTTAAACTATCTGATTTTGTCGATGGGCTCTCGAAAACTATAGGCAATTTTCGAGTATTCTTCCGGTGAAACCTATTATCAGAACCTTTCTAGGAAGAAAACAAAAAAACACAGCGACGATTTCATGTCGAAAAAGAAATATAGGCGAACAACTGAGACTGCCATATAGTAGGTAGCTATACACATTTATATAAGCTTATTGTAGTAGTCCAGCATAGCTATCTTATATTTATATTGTTGGCTGGACGTTTAAGTCGTTCCTCCAGAGAGTTCTCACCTTAATTCGCATTTGGATGTACTATCTCTACTATATAATAAGACCGTAGGCTATTACATATAGCCCGTGCCCTTCCACGAACAAGACGTCAGCATAGAGATCGCAGATGATTTTATAATGGCATATAAACGTTCTTATATAAACGGGTTGATTCTATAGATATATACAATTTTCTGTATGGGAATTGGGATGAGTCTACAATTTTCTATAACCCGCCCGCGTTATTTGGGCATTCATTTATGTTGATTGCTTCCAATCATTTTCTTTTCTTCATTGATTATATATCTCCTTATTTTATTTGTCTACTTTAATTGCACTATAGATTGGACCTGGTATGTAGTATAGCTATCTAGCTAAACATTAGCGATGTGACGTGCTGGCGAACATGTAGGCCTTAGGTTAATTGGCCCGGCGAGGCGCAAAATTAATAAGGATCAAAAGTTAGAGTTCCAGTGAAAACGGACCAAGAGCTAACGTATCCCCCATCTATATAGCACAAAGGAAAGATATTTTCTCTGCTATTGTTTTCTGCTGCTGGGAAAAAACCAAAGGAGCTGCACTGGGGACTCTCTACGCTGCTGCTGTGCAGGTGCTGCCGGACGGATATAGCCCCAAATGCAATTGGGGAGATGGACGATGGTCCAAATCTCTCCAATTGGATATGTAGAGGGGGAGAGCCCAGCGATCCATGTTGTAGGATAGAAAGAAAATGTTGCTGCACACGTCCCAGAGTTCAAACGAAAAAACAATGAGTCGTGGTATACCAGATCCCTGGAAAACTGTTGCTCCACGGTTTTCCAGAAGAGAAACAAGCGATAAATCTAATTTGCAAAGGAATCCTATTGAAATAAAATGTATACATACAGCAATGTACATGTACATACAAATATATCAATAGCTAGTTGCTGCTTCTTCTTGTTCTGGCTCTCTTGCCTGGAAAGGTATGAAAATCTATCCTATAAGCAATTGCAGCTGCTGGACACATACCCTAATACGTATACGCGATACATTGTAGGTATATCTGATTGGCCCACATTTCTACTTTTACGGGCAGCTAAACACGAGTAAGTATAAAACTCTTCAGATTTATTTCGTTGGTTATATTATAAGAGAGGCTGTATGTATGCGGATGATCTGGTCATTATCCTGTCAAGGGCAGTCAACCTTTTGCCACTTTGACAGTCTTATTTCCTATCTATCTACTCTCGGTGCTGGCCAGCCTAGTCCAGCCCAGTCCACTCTCTCTTTATTTATCTCTCTACTCTGAGGATGTCTAATCTAATACCCCTTGATGTCTTCTCTGCTGCTGCTGCTGTGCATTACGGCTGAGTGAAAATCGAGAGGCTGATGGGAGATGTGTGAGCTCAACCCTCGCTCCCAGCAGCAGCTCCTGGCTGTCAACTTCAACTTCCGTTCGTCCGGACGACGACGAGAGAGTTTCACGTCATTTGGTCCGTATTTATTATCAGACAGGCTATATAGTAGACGCTAATATCTATCTTATAAAGCCTATCTAGCAATCTGTGTGCCATGTGTGTTTAGCTAGAGAGAGATTGCGCAGCATCGAATTCAGATATACGGTTTGGCTATTTCAATCATTGCCATTCATTTCGAATGGATGGGCGAGGCGAATCCGACGGAAATGGGCCGTTTGACAGAGTTAGACGCCAAGCTGCAAATAGCGCAGCGGCGCAGCACATCACCATGGTCGTCCCAATTCGGCGCGTCTATTAGAAGGCGGCAGCAGTGCATCAATTATATAGACGTCGACGAAATGCTATCAACTCATCGCGGGGGAGCCCATTCATATTGGCGTGTAGTCAAATTGTTAATGAAGTCTAGGCCAGCAAGAGACGAAGTGAAAACGTTTGACTTTATTAATTTGTTTCTTTTGATTCACCGAGTGTTGTAATTCAATTCCGCACCGGATTTCATGTAGAAATGTTTCTGTAGTTTGAGTTTGATTGAAATGTTGTTAGTTTCTAATAAAATAACTAGCTGACAGTTATTGTGTATAAAATAGAATATAGCCAAATAGCCCCGAAATATAGCTTATTGCCATTATTATAATAATACATGTGCAGTCATTCAATTCCCTGATAATAACCCCCACGTATTATTTATAAAAAGAGCCAATCGTTCGATATCCAACACACAATGTCCTTGGTTTTTTTTTTCTGTGTTATAAATGCCGTTGCCGGGCAAAAGTAGCCTATTGGCTTCAAACTATTATACTCGAAGCCAGAGAAATCAGATGAATGGGGCCAGCACAGTTTCATCTCGCGCTTAATTCTTTTCCCTCTTGTACATTTCCGGATTGTTGCGGCAACGGGCACAGCAGCAGCAGCAATCACCACAGCGATTGAAAAGAGACTCTCTTCTTTATTCCAAAACGGGGCCATCATCAGATCAACCAGTCGAGGAGATTGGACGCGCCCAGCCCATCATCAACTACACATATAGTCGCGCGGGATTAATATCAAATAAAAAAGAGACTCTGCTGTTATGTACATCAGCACCCATAAGATCTAAAAAAAGATGATGACGCCCTATGTGTGTGAGCGCGCGCGAAATATTAGATGGCGTGTTATAATGTATATAACAAGCCGGGCAGGGAGCTAAAGAGGGCGGAGAGAGAGTGAACATGAAGCGTTTAGACCATCAGCAGAGCTATACTCTACTCTCTTCGTCAAGGAGTATGTAGGGCGTTGGGTGATGGGGGGGGGATTATAGATATAGTTGGTTTGTATTCCGTTCTTTTGAATGAACTTTACAAGTCTATAGAGCAGCAGCAAATCGCCTATATTATATATGTGAGATGAGGGAGACACAAGTCTTTGTCCGTCCGTGTTTGGTGGCTATACAGCAGATCCCCTGCCGGGCGCGTGTCGATCCCAGCATCGGACTCTACAGCATTTTCTGTGTTCGTCAACAGCAGTCGAGCTCTTATTTCGCTATAACATTTGAGAATTATTATTGCGCTGTGGGCTTTATTATGGCGAGGGGACAATTCAATAAACTCGGTAATCAAATGAAACATTTAAAAAAAGAAATTTTGAAAACAAAAATGACGGCAATTGAATTTTAAATTACCCGCCAAATTGGAACAGTTCAACACCCTTTTAGCTTTCCGCCTTTTACTTCAGGATTTTTTAAAAAATTTCTTTCTTCAAAATTCAATTCAATTCCGCCTGTATGAAATGTCATATCGGGCAGAATATGCTCTTCAATGTTGTGAATTGGGACCTACGCCAGGAGATGCGCAAGGTCATAGGCGTCGTCGATTATAGAGGTCGTCCATCCTGACTCGATTCAATTCAGATCGAGATGTGCACTCAACGAGCATCGGTCATCATCTTCGCTTCGCATCAAAAAGACCCGTGTTCGATTCCTAGTCCCCCCAATTGTGTAATACTTCCACTGTAATTGTGTATATAAATCTGTGTGTCTTGAATGCAATGAATGCTCTTCATCAATATACGATCTTCAATGATAATATACGGTTCAATAATAATCTATGATTCAATATATAAATCTCACTTCTAAACTCACCTCCCGATCTGTTAGACGCCCTGTTGCTATAAAGGACGTCTATCTCATAAAGATCGTAACCCATCAAACCCTGGTATTTCAACTTGCTGGTCACGATCTGACGTTGTGTCCGTCAGTCTTACGCTTAGCCCCTGACGATAGTCGACGGTTGTCGTTCACTCGGCAACACTAGACGGTCGAATTAAGGCCCAGTAGGCAGCCAATGAAGTAAGAGCGTGACTACAAGTGAAGTAACCATACCTTCCCTTTTTAAAATTACCCCCGCCAATTTTACCCGTTCTTCAGGCTGGAGAAAATTGAGAACATCTTGATTAGGATGCAATCAAATTGTATAACCATTTTGTTTAATGAAAGATGATGTGGGTTTATTGTTGGGGACTGAACTAGGCTATACTGTGAGAAAACCAACGATGAGATAATATCCTAGCCTTGCTATTTAATTAATCTTATTTAACCATCTCTTTTTTTTCTCTTAACAAAACTGCGCAAGTACACGTATGCATTGCGAATCAAACGAGCCCACATCGAATATCTCGAACGTGACTTTATTCGATTTTGTTTTGGCAATTCAATTCCAACAATTGGCCACCAAGAGCGAGACATCCGATTACACGGTTCACTTTGGGTTTTTCGGGATTGATTTGGTTTCAACTGGTTTCTACTAGATTCATCCGGCGTTTAATGTTAGTGAAGACTGAAAGTAAATAAAATAAAAGCATATTACAAATAAGCTGAATTCTAAAAGTCACGTTCCAACTATTTTGATTTGACAGGAGTACTATATACATTACATACAGGTCGAGGAGTACGAGCAACAATATGAAACCAAAGAGCTCATATTGAAACGTGTATGTCGTCGTTGTCAAGTAGCGATTGGCCAGCATTTTAAAACGCGCCATTTCACAGTGCTATATAATAGTTGAGCCACACTATAAAAGCCGCTGCAATCGCCAGTTCATGTCACATAGATTGTTCTGCTGGTTTCTTTCAACAGTTGACATCACTCGCTGCAAATCTCTCATCATGAGTTTCAAGGTATATCAAAGTTTGACAATGATTTCATTTTCAAATTGTTTCTGCTGTAATAATAATAATAGTTTCAATCATTTTGTAAATGTCACCTGATGCATCTTTTGTATAATAGGTATTGAGCATCTTGGCGTTGGTCGTCCTGGTCGGCGTCCTCGCAACGGCCGCACCATCAGAGCCATCAGCAGCCGCAGCCGCAGCCGTAGCGGAAAAAGGTAAAATCAGATTTGATAATAAAGTTTGAATGATTTGTTGTATTCGAATCAATTTCCCACGATGAGTTACTATTTAATAGAGTGCTGAGACTTTTAAATTATTTTGCATTGCAGTGAGAAAAATGGCCGACATGATCCCAACCGAAGAATTCCTAGCTTTTGGCGTATGGTTGAAGAATAAGAACTCTAAGGCCTTTATGGAAGCTCTTCAGCAACTCAGTGTTGCTTATCGTGCGGAAGTCGACGAGGTCAACAAAGGTGAGCCCACTATTGCAGTCGGGCCGATCCTCACCGCCGGCGTCGAATAATCAGTGCTGACAGTCTTATATTAATCTGTTTTACTGTATACTTTATACTTTTATTTCTTTCAATATATAATCAATGATTTGCAGCAGAGATAAGGAGGCTATTCTCATGATTGACTTATACATCAACACACTTTTAGTTTTTTTTTTTTTAAATTGTATTTACATTTGTATTTATAAATTGAGTGGCTGCTCAATATTTTTAATGAAAAATATGAAAAAAATATGAAAAAATAAAAAGTATGAAAAAATATGAAAAAATATATTTTTATTTGCAGTGCATTGCGGTGTGCAGTTACCATTCCCAACACCTTCCCTTTTTTTTTAAATTACCCAAATTACCCGCCAAAATTGGAAACAGTTCAACACCCTTAGCTCTCCGCCTCCTTCAGGATTTTTCTTTTTCTATTTTTTCAATTTATAAAATTGAATTTCCCGCCCCTGTCGGCAGTGCGGTCTAAACCGTCCAAGTAAAAGAGTAGATTTTCATATCCATTGTATTGTCAAGGCAAATAACACTTCCCTTCTTTTTCCTTTTTATTCTTTCTTTCTTATATTCTTTATTCTTATTATTTTCTTTATTCTCTTTTTCGCCACCGTTTTTGTTATAGGGCCCGCGCGGATTAACCCCCCGGATCTGCCGATTCATCCGCATGCAAAGATAGAAGCCCCCAGCTTTTTTTATATTCATTTCATTTCATTCACAGGCAGCATCAGAGAATCGCGTATATATATCTAGCCGATTGATGTACACAATAAGCCATCACTAGCACCAAGACCCGGTATAATATTCTAACTCGTTTTTCCTCTTTTTTCTCCGGCCTGTGTACAGGCCCATGGATGTATATTTTTAATCCTTCCGACACGGATTTCTCTCACCGCTATTTAGTTTGTGGACTAAGTAGCAAACTACTACCCATCAACGCACAGCACCATTGGAGATAAAGCAACGGTTGTTGGCTGATGTTATGATGGAAAACAACATGTTATTTGCCATGTCAGATAGCCTATAATATAACGGTGGTGCTGGTGTCATTTGCACTCTTTCACATTTGACACGGCGGAGTAAACCGCTGGAATGTTCCATCACAAATATTTAGCTGATGCGGACCCCGTTATTATATCGTTACGGTATTAAATACTACACGATTTAGGCTGATGTGTAAGGAATAGAATAGATTGAGAAAACTGCATCACCATCACGACCGTTTGAACCCGCGATGGATGCCTTTCATATGTATACGGTACGACAGGAAATGGAATTTGAAATTGCCGGACGACCATAATAAGAAATAAGAAAGCCCCGGCATCAGCACAGCACTCACATAAAGAGGTACCTTGATGAGTTGACCAAAGGTGAACGCTGTGTGTGCTGAGACCCTTCGTTGGGGCTCAGAAATCAACAAGGTGTGAAAGGAAGTCTATTAATATACACACACAGTGTGTGCTGCTGGTTGTGTATAGAAAGATGACCAATCAACGCCCGGTGATTTGATATAGACATTTTGACCTCTGCTGCTGCCCGAGGTATTTTTCATTAACTGCCCAGCACAATCGAGTGCTGGCCATTGGCTTCGCCCATGCCAATCATCAATATACAATTCAGGTTATTTATATTATATGACCAGTGCGTTCTTTTGTATACAATGTTCTCCTTAAAACCTGATGGGTCTCCTAGGCGACTGTCGAATTTATTATTTGACCAACTATTAGACTTATTGGATCGTTAGGTGGCAATTTGTGGAACGACAATCCTTTTTCCCTTTTTTTTCCTTCTCCCTCATCTAGCTCGGACACAATGACTGGCAATCAAAACTCTGCGTGTAATATCCGACCCGTTATTATATGTCCGGGTTGTCCGCTGTTTTATAATGAGACCACTTTTATAAATATAGATATATAATAACAAGCTGCTGGGCTATTGTTTTATTTAAAAACAGCAGCTGTACATATATAAAATGGTGCGTTTTTCTATGTATAAATATTTGCAACAGCTTATTATTTTGATCCGCGCGCAGATTTGGAATTCTCTGGACAATCGGTCATCATCGAACTCTGTATAATAAACGCAGGCGCCATGATTGGGTTTTTATATCTGAGCTGATGCTTGAACGCTCCCTCAAAACTCTAGACGTGATGGCCAATCACGAGCGTTGCTCAGGGACTTTTTTTGGCTCATCTACGACGAGCTCTTTGATGAAAATGCACGTCATTCCGATCGGATGATGATGGTGGAAAGACTTGTGTACGATGGCTGCGCTCTTGATGAGATGTTCATTGCTGTGTGAGCTCCTGATGCTGGGCACTTGGGTATACACGCAAAAGACAAGTGGCACAGCCACTGCTGGTCGTTTATTAAAAATCTAGCAGCTATATAGTCGTAATACAAGTCAAAGCGCTTATAACATAGAGAAATAAAGAAATATAATAAACCCCCCAGCTCGTCTGATGTATTACTCAGTCACCCCTTTTCAGACTTGGATGATCCCCCCTCCCCCCTATATAGTTATAAAAGGGGTGAAAAGTGGGTCGTAATATTAACCATCGCGCCCAGCAAGTTGCATATAGTATAGAGCGCCGGGGTTTATATATTGACCTGATATTTCGCTTATTTGGGTTCCGGTTGATTTAATAGGTCCGTGGGTGCGTAAAATCAAATGTGTTTGAGATTGAGCGCAGATGCACAGATACCCGGCCTCTTTATTCGCCTGTGTTGAATATATGTCTAAGGCTAAAGGTGGCGGGAAAATGTCTATATTGAATCGAGATCAAACAAACCTCAATATATATATAGAAAGCTGGGCGCGGTATTATTTATTAGATCCCCCCTCTCCTCATCGCCAAAACCTTTGAGATATTTGAATAAGAATAACAAACTCGGTTGACATCTCCGTATCGATATATAACACAAATACACATCTCATCTCTAACCCCTTGCTTGAGAGAGATATAGCCCGCAGTATAATATATTACATAGCCCCCGCCAGCTCTCATCCGTCCATCACATATCAAAGCCATCTTGTGATATATTTATTTATAGACTGTACACACAGCAGCAGCACAAAGCCATATAATAAAGTAGCAGTGACTTCCATCATATTCGACAGTTAGTCGACTGCTACCAGCAACAGCAAAGCACTTGAATATTATATTTGAATTTGAATCCAATGTGTCAACACTGTGGCTGTGGCTGTGGCTGTCAATTTCCCATCTAATATACAAAACCAGCCATCTCTCGCATGCTGTCTTGTATAAACCGCTCGGTTGCTTTTCATATTCGGCTTTGATGATAGATAAGATGTCTTGATTAATATATGCAGCAGATAGAAAAAGTCTAGGCTATATAGTGCTGGGCTCCTACAAATCCCTCAATGGATATAATATGTCGATATTTCCCTATCACCCGCGTGCTATTTGGCTGGGTTATATTAGATATTGGCGGGGGGCTATTACAAAATCCTTGTGATGTTTGGATAGCCGAGCTAGACGAGCTAGACGAAAGAGAGAGTCAATCTGGAGACAAGTTGAGTGGGCACCTCAATTTCAACGTGTTAATACGTCTGACTCTCTGCTGCTCTCTTGACTATAAGCTAGATGTCGAAAAGGATTGGCTTATTTGATTGGAAATCAGGCCGTTAAATAACGGCGAGGCACAAGTGCGAGCACAGGAGCACTTGGAATCTCAAACGGAGAGTCGGTGTGGGGCGAAGGAGTAGAGGCGTCCATCCGGAATAATGTAGACACACACACAGCTGGATCCTCCCCCTAATAGATCACGCCTGGCATAATGAGCAATTGAGTGAGTACCGAATGCCCCATCTAGTTATAAACGTTAGTGACTTTAAATAGAGGCTGTTGATGTTTTGATTGACTATGCTCGGGCGTTCATCATGACGGCCGGATGCTGTGACGGCCGTCCGAGTGCCGAAAGTTCGCCGGACTGCTGTGTTTGCGGAAAGGCAGCAGTGCAATTGATGATCCAACAGGAGCAAAAGGGGCCGGCCTTTCTAGATATTATAGATGACTAATGCTGTTTCGTGCCTCTGTATGTCCCGTTTAGTGCTGCTGGGCCTCTTTCAACCTCTTCGGCCAACCCTTCCGAGTTTCGAAATTGTTTCCTAATTGATTTGCTCAGTCTCAACAACTTATGAAGGTTCTCCTGCTGCTTCTTATTCACCCTCATCCCCTTTCCATCATTCGAATCAAGTGGATGGATGCCGGTTCATTTGGCAAACTGCTGGCTGATGTGCTGTCATCTGCCGAGACTGCCATCAAACTTAGCCGTCCTTTACTTATAATATTATTCCCGCGCTGAATGTTATCAATCTAAATAAATAAATATATAAACGGGTTTGAATAATATGGACATTTGAATAATGTGAATGGGCTCGTTTGAATTTCGCGCCCTGATTGACTCTACAGTCAATCCTCTCTGGGTTTATTTGGTGAAAATTTGTCAATCAGAAATTCCCTCGATGCCCTTAGCAAAAGGCTCTACTACTCGACTAGCTGGCCCTGTGCTGGGCTTGAATAGTCGCCAATCAGCCGCCAATGAAAACTGTTTGGCGCCATCACCAGCGCAGCAATCAAATCTAGTTTATTACTTGGATAAGACATGCAGCACTTGGCTTTTATGATGTGCTAGTTCAACTCGTCATCGTTTTCCTTGTAACCGTTTAGCCAATTTCAATGCGCCGGCAATTGCGACCGGCAGCAGGACGCGCGGGAAATTCAAAGTTCAAAACTTTGACGTTTGTTATTCAACAGCGTGGCAACTATAGATATTTCGCCAGGGATGTTAAAGTCTGTTTAAACGGTCGTCTGGGATTAGTAGTAAGTTTCCCTCTAGTAGATTTCCCATTTGCAATTTACTCGCATAGTATTTGGAGGGTTTAATAGTGCTGTATAAGTGCCCCCTTATTATTTTTTAAATCTGATTTCACAAGGGATTTTTTCTTCTCCTCTTTTTCGAGTTTTTAGAAGATATCGAGTGATGAAGGGATCAATAATTGAGTGGGGGGAATAATCGTGGAAAGTTGCTGAAAAACCGTTTTAATTAATTCGATTGCCATGGAGTATTATAATGGGCCAACGGGTGTGCCCCCATTCTATATCTACATATGTCGCATTTTGACACTGATTTTTAGGGTGGGGTGTCTACCAATAAAATATCGCAAATCAACTTTTTTTTTAAATCTGTGAATTTAAACCAACTTTTCCGCGATGTCCATCGGAACTTTAGTTAAATACAAATTGAAGTATAAATGTGCTTTAGCATCTTCCTATAATTAAATTTTTTCTCCTAGACACTTTTGTCCTTCCAGTCTAAATACTTCCTCCACCGGTCCACCCCAAAAAATAAATAATCTCTGCTACAAATGTAGTTGGCAACATAATCTGTAAATTGACCGCAATGTGTTTTTATCGATGGTAAAAGATCTAAACGGTTCATCATCACCATATAGCCCCTTTAATTTCCCTTGCATTTCCTTTTGTGAGGTGTCTATTCATTTAAAAAATAGAATGAAGAGAATTGTGTGTTTCCAGGCGTGTGTTTGTAGCCTACCCCGTGTTCCCATCGCCATATAGGCCTATAATATAATATACACAATTCATTCATTCATTTCTTGTACATCAGTAAATATATACAAGAAGAAGCCGCCAAGAACAAAAGCGCTAGACAAGACCCTCCTGTACATCACTATATATATATGAGATATATGGAGCGTAGAGAGATCGCACCGCCCGTCCCATTGTATTGGAAACCGGTATATAGCCTAGCCTATAGCTCCTGTGAATGGGAATCGGAGTATATGCACAAGTTATCCATCACAGACGAGAGCCGAGAGTATAGACACAATGAAATGAATGGGCAGGAAAAAAGGAAAGAAAAAAACAACAATTTGTATACAGTTTAGCATCCCATATCTTCTGTATACACATCTATAAAAACATCTTTTATATACGCGAACACGGTAGTGAAAAGAAGCCTCTACTGTGTGCTGCAGTTTGAATGCTAATCCGCTCCATTTGAGGGCTGCTGGCCCATTATCATTCTTCGTCTTTTCTGTATCTTTATATTCTTTTTGATTGTCGATTGTATACAGTGTGTATATGTAGACTGTATACATCTTCTTGTATGGGACAGATAGAAAGATGATCGCTTAGGGATTTGTTGTTTTCTGTACTGGAGAAAGAAGAAGAAGCGCAAAAGTTTGAGTTTATGTTTGCGAATTTATAACCCTTGACACAGCAGTAGCTATAATCGGTGGCTATTTTACTATAGAAACTTGAATGGAGCAGCAAGCTATATACTGCTGGTTATGGACAATATATAAAGGTCATCCGAGAAGCAGGTGAGATATCCCATCGAGATAAATGGCATAATCTCAACAGTGTATATACACAAAATTTGATTGTTCTACTTTGGCCTGGCAAACAAATAAATCTTTGTTTTGATTTGTTTAGTATAGTTTGACTGTTTTCTCTTTTTTTTCAGCTGCTGTGCAGCAGCAGTTCCTTGCGGAAAATCTGCAACACACGACCCATTGTATTGTCATACTAAAAAATAAAATAAAAAATATCGCCATTGAACTTTTTGTCATTTCTTTTTCAAAGTTTCATTTTTCAGATTTTGTTTGGCTGCTGCTGCTGATGTTCACTTTTTCATGAATGGTTATAGCCTTATAGGCCTCTTTCTTTTCTTTCTTTTTTTTTGTCGTCGAGTATAATATAAAAGAATAGGCCTTTTTTCGGGGGGAGATCAAGCGCTGCTATTTACTGGGGTAAGCCTCTGTAAATGTCAGATTTATACAAATAGCCAAATGGCGAAAAAAAACACACACACAAATAACATGAAAGAGAAGATCGGAATGGTAATGACCGTTTGGCACTTGATATTATTGAGCGCTGCGTATGTGCTGATTGGCTGTTACTGGAGTAGATAATTTGAACCGGAAAAGAATCAAATTTCCCGGTAATAATCTTGAATCGATCATCTCCAATTCTATTTTTTTACGCTATGACGAATCAATTTTTTAAAAATTCGGTAGGCCTACAAATCAGATTTTTAAAAAAATAATGTGATCCATTTATGTACTCGGAAATGATCAAAAAGGAGAAGAAATAATATTGAGAGATCCACCCAATCATCTGCGTTACGCAACGCAGTAAATATCAAACGCTGCGTGATGAGAGATCTTGATTCCTTTCCTATTTCTTCGCTTATAATAAGACTGAAAGATGACACATTCATCCATCACGTCTACACTGTCCGCTCCTCTTATTGCATCAAACGAAAGATGTAAGGAGAAATCGAGCATAGATCCCATCATATCCGATCGTGAACGAAGAATGAAAGAAACGAATCAGCAGATGCTGCCGGCCATCACTTGGCATCAGCGGACGACGAGGTATTAAATTGATGTCCAAATCACCACAAAAGAGACGGATACTATACTGTTGTTGTGTACGTGTCGTGTTTTGATCCTCCGGGCCGGCCAGCACGGACATCTGCGGTCTTGCAAAACGATCTAACGTGTGTTCGGCCAGCAGCAACAGAGAAAAATAGAGAAATAAAATGTCGCCACTTATATGTAGGCGCAACTGATGACAGCAGCTGCTGGCATCAAATCGCCGATACATCCATGGATATCTCATCGCTGCTGGATGCTGACAGCCGAGGAATTACATATATCAGGATATGCTGTTATATTACAAGCCTAATAGCACATCAATGTCAACGAAAGACCCTTACATTGCCTATTGATTAGAGCTGATGTATATAATATCCATTCGATCCAGCAATCAAACTCTATAATAGTCACAGTTGGATGTATCAGAAAGGTCTCTGACAAATGTCACGCCCTTTATAGGCCGTTTTTCTGACCCCCCCTCTGGCTAACTGTACTTATATAATAGAATATATCTGATCGAAATATAAGATATAGATTATTATATTGGTGTAATGAGAAAGAATAACGAGAATTGTATGCTGCCGACCTGCATCACACATGTAGAAAAGTGGAGAGAGAGTTTGTTGCTGCTGGCCCTGCTGGCCGCGTGAGAAGGAGTACAGGTGGATCTGTCACCGTGCCTAATCGGACGGACACGTTGACAGCAGCTTAATAATAACGCTTACTATATTCAATTCCCTCTCTCTTTTCCCTGGGTTTTCCTTTTCCAGCACCCCTGCTGCGGCCCTTATATGATTATATACTCAGCCTGTACACATATGGAAAATATAGAGATTTGTATCTAGAAGTGTTAACGTTGAAAAATACGCACTTTTCTACTTAACCATTTTAGATTATAATTCGATGGAATCTCTGCTCAGGCAGAAGAAATTTCTTTGGAAAAAAAAATAATTTGGGAATGGCTGTGATGACCTTAATATATTCACAGAGTGTGAAAATTGGACGATTAATATAAATACCTGGAAAGGCCTATTAATGCTAATTGGCACAGTCGTTCATTAGTCACTGCACCAATTTTCCGTTCATATTCAAAGGTAAAAGTCGTCGGTTCAACATAAACTAATGCAACCCCCACGCCCTGCTGAGATGTTGCTGCCACAGTCACACATTCGTGAGAAATTGTTTGTGTCTACAAGTTTGTGCAAGTTATTAGCGCAGGATAAATGACTGGCGACGGCCAGGGCCGCCAGCAGAAGGAGCTATTAGCTCGAGCCTATTTATTAATGATTAGCGCTGGCTAATAGAATCAAGCGAGCATTGATCAACAACCTAATATTTTATACCTATAATTAGTTCCAGCAGGCCATCCCCCCCGCCGGCTTTTTGATTCGCCATCAGCAAGAGCCCACAGCATTACGAAACGATGATGTGATGACGTCGTCCGTCATTTTCGTTCGGGAGCAGTGAGAGTCGAGAGTCTGATGGATGTCGACGCTAGTTGTGTGTCACTCGGCTCTGCTCTTAATAAGCTTACACAACTTCTTGCTGATGCTAGCAGCCAGCCAAAAGCGACGACTAATATAAGTGAAAGGAAATCTTTAAGAACGTGCTGTGTACTATGTGAGAAAATGATCAATTTAGACGCCCGGCGTATAGGCTATACTAATATATAAGGGGAAAAGCGACTTGGGCTGTGTGTTTGAGCTCAATCCTGATGCTGGCGGGGTTGCTCGTCGTCGTTCTTCGCCGCCGCCGGGCAATATAAATCCGACGTCGACGCTTATAATAGATGTACATATAGGAGCTATAGCCTCAACCTCAATTAGTGCGGGCCAATAATCTTGATCGGGGCCCCGCCCGTCATTGCGCATTACATCTTATTTCTAATATATATAACAAATCTAAACTGCGCTGAACGCGCTATCTATACAAACACACAAGCAAACACATGTCTATATAGTAGGCCTACAAAGGAGGAGTGGTATAGACTGGTATGTACATATACGGGCAGCACAGGGGTATATAGTAGTAATAGTAATAATATATAATACAGACGAGTGCAGCCAGGAACCCGACGCTATATAAGCGGATTTATAAATAAGTCGGGCGGGCGGGCGGGTGCTCCCTCCTTTTTTCCCGCCCTGTCACGGGGTGTGCTGTGCAGCAGGGATACGAGAAAGAGCGAGCGAAACTGGCAAGTTGGCAATTAATTCCGACTTAGAGTCTCAGTTTATTTGAAGAGAAAAAGCTGCTGCTGTCGTCTGTGTGTACACCTCGTTCTCCTCCGCTCTCACATGGGAAAAAGATATGCAGAAAACCACGCCCGAAATTGGGAGGAAAGCGCGTGGCGCCATTAGCGTGAACGACGTCGCGCCAATCAATCCGCTTGCACATAGAAATAATATATAACAAACTGTCATCCAAATTTAAATTTGAAATGGCCACCAAAAAACAATAAAAATGTTGTTCAATGATTTCGGTAGACAAGGCCTATTAGTGCTGCTCTAATAAGCCGATATAAATTAATATAAGCCTAAATACTAGATTATATATAATTAGTAGTGTGTAGTGTGGCTGGGAGGCAGAGGCACGTGATAAACTCTACGAACTATTATTATAAATCGCGTTGATGTCTTTTATTGATTGCCCGAAGACAAAGCACAAAGGGCCTGGCGATCAGAAATGGAATCAACTGTCAAAAAAAGATATATTTTTCGATGTAATCTAAAAAGAAGATATAAGCTAGAGTAAATCAGCGCGTGGTTGATAGTCTAGATGGAGAATAATATCTAAAAGCAGTTGGTTTGGTCTATTATTAGACGAGCGATGACAAACTCCTCGCACGTTAGAGATTGGCGTTTGACGCGCGCTCAGACCCGCGTTATTGTCTGTAACGCAATCATATATCGTTGATATCGTCTATTTTCTCTTGATGTCTTTGATCCTCCACACTGTGTGGCTCACTATATATTCTACATGCTATTATAGATCTATATACGAAACAACATTTAGATGCTGTGTATTTAGATGTATGAAAAAAATAGGGCCGTGGCCATATACTATTTATATACAGACGCCCACGGCTATGTATAAAAGAAAACGCCATCAAGCGATATAGCCCAGCAAGGGGGGGGGTGCCTTATTTAATAATGTTGTCTATTTATTATTATATTTTTTCCCTTTGCTGTGTGACGAAGGAAAATATATACAATAGAGTTCTTTTGATCGGATGGCGGGACCGTGATTCGATCACGGCGCATCATCGGCGACGTTATTGTATATACCAGCGCCGCCGCGTTCACGTTGCCGGCCCCCACCCAGCACCCAAAACCGCCCGTCTCACACTTTCCGCGAGATTTGTGTATGAAGGCCCATTATATATCGATTGATTATGAATAGGCAGAGAATGATGGTGAACGGATTGAATTGAAATTCACTTGTGAAATGCCGAAAATTTGAAATTTGAAAAAAAGGCGCGAAATTCAAATTCCCAAAATTATTTTTTGTATGAAATTTTGAATTAAAATGTGTACTATCGGATTAATTGGGAAAATATAGTCTCATCAAATTAAATTTATAGAGTTCGACTCGATTATAGATACAGTTGTCGAGGGCACTGCTGGGAGCTGAGTTATTCTTGAATGCGATAAATCTCCAATTTTATAATCTCGGCGGAACGGAGCTTGAGCGGAAGAAGCTTTTAGCGCGGCGTTTTAACTAGGTGGCATTTTCAATATATTGTCAATCGAATCGCTATTTATAAATCAACGCCAGGGCTGCTATATAGCCTATCTATCCGCTCCACTTTGCTGCTGTTATATTATCGGCTGATTTGCTGTTTTTCCATTCGACTTGGCCGCGGCTGTTAAGAGCCGAAATTCCGGCTAAGAGAAACGCAGATTGATTGAATCGGATGGAGAGAGACGACGACGACTGCTGATGGCGACGACCTGATTTCTAGATCAAGTTGATATGGCCATAACATCAGCAGCAGCGCCATTGGCTTCTTCTTCTTCTTTCCTGATTGAATCGGCTGCAGCAGCAGAGAAAACGCCAGCGGCCAAACGTTTGATGATGTTGGATGATGATATTATTAACATCTACAGCCAAAGAGAAATCAAATCAAACCAGAACGCGCATCCCATACGTCGTCGACATCAGCCAATAAACGCAAATATCGATTGCCTTTTTGTTTAGATTTCAAACTTCCCGCTCAATAATAAATAGATCAGATTCGGTTCAAAGAGTCATATCGCTATAGAGCTGGATGCTGGATGTGTAATTATGATGGTCGTCTTCCTGCTCTCCTCGCATTAATAGGCAATTCAAATGAAGGCGGGAAAACGATGATGAGGTTGCGATCATTATCGACAGACTCTAATCGTCAGTAGCTTATTTTTTCGCTCTGATTTTTCCATCAATAATTTCTATTTTTTTGCTCCCCTTTTAACCGGTGCTGCATCGCGCTGATGAGGAGTAACGAAGTTATCCAAGAGTTTGGACGGGGACTGGGTGGGGGGAGTTGAATAAGGAAGAAGGGGAGGGAGGCATAGCAAACTCAATCAGAGATTTATATAGACAAGCCTTATATATATAGACTGCTGGCTGCTGTATCTATCTGCGGATGAATGTTAGATTCACCTTTGTGGGTGGTGGGTGGGTGGTTGGCCACCCTTTCTAGCTCTCTCCTATATTATTATATAAATAAAAACACGCCGACGGAGCCAAATGAACTCGTTTGAGGGACGCCCGATGAAATTGACAATTTCCCTCCACTTGGCCTACTCCTCTTCTCTCTCCTCTTTCTCCGTCTGCTTATTATATAAGATCAGGCGATCAGCTACCTCCCTCTCCTCTTCTAGCTAGATCTGCCACCCATCGGCGCTGAATGTTTTCGTTCGATCACCCGGCATCAGATTTTATATAAAAAAGAAATTCACAAAACTTATTTTCCTTATCAACAATTTGCGAATCATCTTTTCATCTATTAATTTATTCGCTATTTTATTATATACAATGCGTATATTATTGTCCAGCAATAACGTGTTGTCCTAATAATGCCGGGCGCAATCTGAATCTATCTGAACTATAGCTAAGCTCCGCCCAGTCATCCTCCGAGTTGGGTCTCTGCCATTGGTCTGCGGCGTTGGGGAGGCTAATAGCCCGCAGGATTGACGCCGGAGCCCTGCATGCTGGCTCCACCCAGGCAAACCCCGCCCACTTTTCTCCCGACCTCCCCTATCTAGCTTATATACACATACATATACACAGCTTAGAGAGCGTTATAGTATATAGCATGATGATGTTATGAGATTTCTTTTTCTTCTTTTCCCCCCTTCCCATCTTACATATACCCCTCCTTTTTTCTCCGCCAAACGGGCCGCAGGCTCTCTGATGTACACCCGCGAGCACACATCGTTTCCCCCATAGACGGCGGCTGACTCTTTCTCTCTCTCGGCTGCTGCTGTTGCTCACACATACTGGAAATCAGTCACGACCGCGACTATCAAACAGTCTGGACGCTCGTCACATCCGATCGTCGATCGTTTGATTTCTTCCCAAACAACTTCATCAAGTGTTATCCCATAAGCCTATTATACAGTTCGCCCATCATTTTTTGACTATATTCGTTCGTGTTTGGCGCCGAGTGTGTGAAATTATTATTTTTTGAAATTTGAATAACCCGCGAAATTTGAAATTCGTTGAGATGATGACGGAACAACAACCACAGCAGGCGGTGGAGAATAATAAGAGGCGATCTACTTCGATGCTGGACGATAGTAATAGCAACGAGAGTAGCGGGAGTCTCAACAGCAGGAGTGGGTCGTCGGCCGACAGCTGCCGGAGTCACAGCAGCAGCGTCGACATCGAGACGAATGGATCGGCCGACGAAGGGCCTCAACAGCGTCGCTCACACGTCGATATGGTGGCCGCTCTGTCGACGGTAGTACCCGTCAATCCTCCGCTGACAGTGGCCGATTCCCTGTCGCCGGCCAAGCCAGCCCTGCTGGCCGTCCCGGCCCAGCATCAACACGAAGTCCCGGCCACTTCCACCGGCAACAAATTGAGTCTCAATCATCACGTCAGCCATTTGTACACGATCGAGGCCATTCTGGGACTCAACAATCAACACCCCAAAGGTAAATTTCAATTCATTTTCAATTGAATTACATTTAATTGATTTCTTAAAATTCAGAAAAAGACGGGCCGGGGGCTAGACACCAGGCCAAACTCTTCCGTGAAATGTCCGAGGCCCATCACCACCACCACCACCACCATCACTTCAATCAGCCACATGAGACGGACGTCCAGCATCAGGAGTCGCTGCTGGGTCATCAGCGGGCCGGCGAGTTGAGCAGCGATGAAGATGAGCCTTCCGTCAAGGGCGGAGGGATGAACGGCGGCGAAGGATCCGGCGGAGGAGGTGGCGGTGGGGCTGGAAGCAGCGGCGGCGGCAACAGCAAGAAACACCGTCGCAACCGGACGACGTTCACGACGTTCCAGCTGCACGAGCTGGAACGGGCCTTTGAGAAATCCCACTACCCGGACGTCTACAGTCGCGAGGAGCTGGCCATGAAAGTCAATCTGCCGGAAGTCCGAGTTCAAGTGAGTTACATTTTTCATTAAAATTCAAATTAATTATAAAAGCGCGGGCCTATAATTAAGTCTGGTTTTACTACACATTTAAAATCTACACGCGGGTAATTATTTCAAAGGAAAGTTTGTGGTTTCAAGTTCTTATGTACACAAGTCGGGATATGATTATTTGTAGTTGAATACGCGGTTCAACTTTATTAGCTGCGGCGAAAATCGGATTTGGTTTTCCCGCTTTTTAATTGCTCATCTGTTAAGTCTTTTTGGATCTTGTTTTCATTCCCCCCTTTTACACGCAGAGTTACATATAAGTCGCTTTTCCCTTATACATTTATTCGGGTCTACTTATTAGAGAGAGTCCAATCATTAAATGTCCTAGACAAAAGCTAGAATAAGTTTACAAAATGTTTCGACTATAAATAATAATCCAGCAACAAAGTTTAGACTATACATAGACCGGCTGGATTATTTATTATTAGGCGTATTATTATATGAAATGGAGTTGCCTATTTTTAGTTTTATTTGGCCCTTGGTGACTGGTGTACACACGCAATCACGTCAAGTGCGACAACACTTTTGTCTTATAGGCCAGCACACTCGTTTCGTTATATTTTCGTTCATTTTTTTCTCTTATTGGGTCCATCCATCCGTACACGGAGGGTTTGCTATATGCTGGATAACAGTGTCTAGAACTCATATCCGGTCCCGGAATAAATAATAAATGGGGGACCTGTGCTATATGTGCATCTATTCTATCTAACAGCATCAATCAAAATGGCCGAGAAAAGAGAAATCCGATTTGACTTCGTCTATTCCCGGCCTCTCTTGTCTGTAATAACATGTAACATTTAACTGCGTTATTTAGACGAGATCTAGTAGATTCTTTTCTTGTTGTATACATTTTGTCGAGCTCAAATCGGGGACACGAAAAAGGAAATTTCCGCTTTCATTTCCAGCAGCAGCAGCGCTGCTGGGCGCAATGCTGTTCGTTTATTCAATGCTGCTCTGCGCCTGCCCATCCAACTTTTTGATGTCGTTTGTGTCGCATTTTCTTTGATGAGACTCAACGATGGCGCGGGCCCAGTCCAAATTGTAGACGACATTATTATTAATCAGCGCAAAGTTAACGAATTTCTAAAAGTTAAAAAGAATCAAGGGCTCATTATATTTTGTAAAAATTGGGTTGAAAAACCAAAGAAGAAGAAGAAGAAGAAAGAAAAGCAAAGCTTTTCCTTTGTGTTTGCTCCCCCCCCATTGCATGTTGCAGCATCATCTGTGTGTGTATGGGATGATGTCGCCAGCAGCACAGCCAACGAATATAAGGCCCCGCCCTAGCTCAAACGAGTTATTAGGCTAATCGACCGTCTAGAGCCGAGGCTAAGTGGTCCGATAACACACGGCACGCATTCAAACTCTAATAACAATCGAGGCCCGATACATTTGATCAAAATAGAAAGATCGAACGACGACGAAGGGAAAAATGATGAAAGAAAAAGAGAGAAAATATAAAAGCTGTTCCAAACAGAAGTCTATAGGGGGGATAAAAGAGAGTCCGATGTGTATACATTTATTTAGTCTAGAATTGTGTGTGTGTGTCTATAAAATATACACAGCGGCGATTGTGTGTGTGTATATATCGAGCGCAAGTCAACGATCAGCACAGCATATTCAATAGAGATCGGCGACTGTGTCTGTGCTGTATGTTATATAATAACACACGCTCCAGCAGCGTCGGTAGAGAGGGGGGGAATGTTAAGGAGGGTGAAGGGAGGGTTTTTGTATTTATACGCGTAGTCTATTCATCTCAATCACAGCTCTCCGGTATCAGATGTGCTGGGACTATATACATGTATATAAACGTGTGTAGACCATCAGATGCAGTTTTGTAGTAGATATAGAGATATCCCTTTTGATCCCTTTTATTTGCGCCATCTATATAGTCTGACGATATGTCATGTAATAACATCTAAACCGTTGATTTCACCCTCTTTAAAATATAATAGAGTTCCGATTTTTTTTTCTATTTGAGAATGGTGTAGTAGGCCTATATAGTTTCCGATCGGCTCAATCACAAAAGACGATTTATTATTTATTTAGCCCGCTCAGACGATACAGTTTTTCAATTGACGGTATGATACGATTTAGAGAGATGATTATACACTCGAGATGCCTGGATATGATATAATATCAGGCATCTATAGTCAAAATGCAAATTAATTTTTTTCCAACATCTTAACCATTTTTATACATGAATGAATCATGAGGATGTAGAAATAGATATTCTTTGAATTTCTAAATTTCTTTCTCAAACGCCAGGGAATAAAATCAGAGGAAATGTTTAATACAACAAAAGAGACATACAAATTCAATCATTTCAATTGTGGGGACGAACAACAAGGGAAAAAAAAAGAATGAAATTTAGCGTCACGTAATACAATCGTTGAAAAGAGCCCAGATGGCGCAATAATCA
This sequence comes from Daphnia pulex, assembly GCF_021134715.1. Taxonomy (NCBI): domain Eukaryota; kingdom Metazoa; phylum Arthropoda; class Branchiopoda; order Diplostraca; family Daphniidae; genus Daphnia; species Daphnia pulex. The sequence continues at coordinate 1,133,895 of NC_060021.1, read as the reverse complement.
TCTGCTCGATTTTCACCCAATTTCGTACTTATTATTATTATTTTTCTCTTTTCAAAAGACTTCGAAAACTAATAATGAAATCGTCTAAAAAAGGGTCTCGGTTGGTTGGTAGTGGCCAATTGGACGCAATTGGGAGCTATGGCAACTATACATACCCTCCTTCAACACTCCAGAAAAATAGAAGAAAAAGATAAAAAGAAAAAATCAAAAAAAGTTGTTCCCTAATGTTTTCTGTATAAAAAGAAGTTTGGCTCTATAAATGGTACGGGGGAAGAAAAAAGCGACGGCCATCTGTCAAGCCAGCACTTGCTCAATGGGCGTTTGATTGCTCCCATTATCCCATCATTCCCGGCCCCACCCAAGAGTTTGCTTCGTTATATACCGGATATAAGTGTGTTAAATAGTACAAGAGTCAAGTTGTATTCATTTTTTTTTATTTTCTGGGGGGGTTGGCGGCCATTCAAAACTATTGGCAATCATGGCGCCAAGTTCGAATCAATCAGCGGTCCCCTTATGTTCGACTTAGTTTATAGCCATTGATAAGATAAGAAAAAAGTAGCCGGGAAATTTGAAATTGAATATTTTGATTTGATGATTTGAATTTGAAGGTCTGGTTTCAAAATCGGCGGGCCAAATGGCGTCGCCAGGAGAAGATGGAAGCGTCGCAACAGCTGCGCAAATTCCAGCAGGAATTCTCGGCCATGATTCCGGCGGCTGCTGCAACTACTCCGCGCTACAACAACAACAACAACAACGGCGGGGGGTCGGCGGTGGTGGCGGCGGCTGCGGCGGCCGCCGCCGGACTGCCGGCCCACCTGGACCATTGGCTGTCGTTGACTTCCGGGGCGGCCATGGCCTACCACCAGGCGGCGGCGGCGGCAGCGGCCGCTTCGGCCTATCCGCCGGCGGCGTCTTACCTCATGCCCAGCATGATGGCCACAACGCCTCTGATGGGCCAAGTCCAGTCTCAGCCGGCCCATCACGGAGTCCAGCACCGACCGACGGCCACACCGTCGCCACCGTCCAGCGGCTCACTGACCATCAACTCCCGCGACTCGCCCGACATCGTTGCCACTCCAACCTCGCGATTCCGTCGCGGTGATTCCAAACCGCTTTAGTTTAACTTTTAAATCTAATTAATTTTTATTTTATTTTAAATTCAATCCCGGCTGATTTTTTAAAAATTATTATTTCCACAAATAATCGTCAGCCGAAATCATTTGAAACGTTTGATTTCTATATGCCCACGTATATTATGTCCATTCCGTGTGTAATTTGTGTATTCTGATTTTGGTTTAATTTTCTGTTTAATTATATAACATTTTTTCGCAGTCGTGATGATATCCTCCGTGTTATAATAAAAACAGTACGGTCTAAATAGAAATTCTATAAATAATATTCATGTGCAATTTTTCTGATTGTTGAACACTAAATCGCTTGCGTAATTCTTTGAAATGAACGTATACATTATAATATGCTCCCCCCCCCTATATATCATAATAGTTTTTTCGCCGGAAATCATTTCTCTTGCATAACCGTACATTCGTGTAAATATAATGATATCGACATCATTCCAACCACCGAGAGTTTCAATAAACCTGAAATCATATCCGTAAATTCTAAACTGTTGTTCAATTTTTATTTTTCAAATAAGACGGAATAAGAGTAGCCTAGATATTATAGTTTCATTAATTATAAGAAAGCATATCTTCTTGGCTTAATTGCAATGATGAAATGATATAGTTCCCTTGTCTGCTGCTGTATACTAACGGTCGTTTTATTTCTCTTGAACTGATGATGCAACTCTTATTATTATTAGCTTGGCTCTAATTGATCAACAGCTCTTTGCTGCTACACTGTACAGACGTTATTTGTCCGATTCTTTGTGAGCTGTGATCCCCCCAGGGTTTTCATTAAGGATTGGGCGACTTATATTTCGGAGAAATATAAGAAGATAAGGTCCGTCTCTGTGTGTGTACAGTCGCTTTATAATTACGCCCAGCGCAGCGCTGAATAATTGTAAATGTATTAAACGTCATCAACTCATCAGTTGCATCGCTCAACATCGCGTTGCGCTTGTTAGAAATTGACGGACGCCGATATAATTTCGAATGTACTTCCTTCCGGGCTCCCGAAAACGAATCAACGATGGATGATGAGCAAATATAACGTACACATGTCGTCTGTTGTATATAGAAATATATAACCAGCAGTCTAGTATATAATTCATGTCTTCCTGGCGTCTGTCCGCTCATCAAATAAAACCCTTCCGCCAGTCAGCCAGTCTATATATCTGCTAAAACGCCATTTGAATATGTACAATATCGATCACGTGATATCGATTGTAACTATTCTCCGCCCATCATCATCTATTATTACATCATGATATCTGATTCCTATAATACCAGTTATTCCCCCAAAAAAATAAAATAACTTTTTTTATTTTTCCGGAAGCGGATGAATAAAAAGAAATAAAATAAAATAACAACAGGCGCAGCCGGAGGGAATAAAGAATAAATAGGAACCCCAATTAGCTCATTTTTTATTTTTTCTCACTTGGGGTGGAACGCGCGCGCTGGATGAAGGGGGGCTGACAAATGTATATATATAAAATGTCCACAGCACAAAAATTTGAAAAGAAGAAAAGCGGCTTAGCGTTTTGTACAGCAGCATGTTTTGAGACTATATAGCTCCCTCTTCTTTCTCTCCTTTCTATATCTATTCTTGATGTGTGTGTGTATAGGGGGATGGGGATGGCTACTATATAGGCTGTGATCTTCTTTTGTGATCTTGTCACTTTGGTTGAACTGTTTGGGGCTCTTGTTGTTGTTGCTGGTGAGAATTCCAGGCACAGGGTATATAGGGGCTGTCCATATATTACGTAACGCGATGAGGGGGGGGAGGGGGTTGCAAAAAGTGTTACGAAATGTTACAGGGGGGAGGGGGGGAGTTTTGAAAACGTTACGTAGCAATGCCGAAAATTTTTTTCAATTAAAAAAAGTTAAAACAGTGGCAAAAATATCGATTTCCCACGCTAAAATGTAACTAAAATGGTTCGTCTGTTTAGTTTTTTGTTTCCCACGAATAAACACACGGGTGTCTGGGAGGAAGAAAATTAAGTTTTTCGTTCGTTCAGTTTGATAGCCTACTCCGCTATCGCCTTCATCTTCTTTATTGAGCCTATCTAAGAGTTTGTACCATGTAACATCAAATACATGGCTTTAATCAAGAAAATTTTGTATTTTGTATTTTTAAATTCACTGGGGGGGGGGGGGTTTGTTTTTTGTTACGTAATTAGAAGGGGGGGTGTCTGTTTTTTTGTTACGATCCGTGACAAGGGGGGGAGGGGGGGTCCAAAAAGGTGAAAAATTGCGTTACGTAATATATGGACAGCCCCATAGTAGTAGGCTCATCACTTTTGACAGGATTATGTACTACACTCGACACGGGAAGGATAGTACATAAGAACCTATGTATATATACTGCGTTATTAGCTGATGTTTTAGAAATTTTCGGTGGGTGATTATTACACTTTGGTCCATCGGTTATCTAGTTACTTTAGACCCCATTTTGATTTACGTATACCTGGACAGTTTTTTTTTGGGGGGATCTATTGACGTTAAGTTGTGGCATTCCTTATATTCCGTAATAGCTTAATATGGTCCCGGATACGCGTTCATCTGTGAAAGAGGATTGACACTTTGGTGTTTGTATAGGATATAAGCTGCTGAGGCTAGTTGTGTTATGTTATGTGGTTTTTCGACCGTGTACACATCAGCATTTGCATCGACGGAATAGTTTGTCGACGGACACCTTTCTTGATCAGATGATTGGACAGGAATTCCAGCCCCATATCGACTTACTTTTGACATATTTGATCCTATTTTCCCACATGTCAATAAATAAAATGAGGTCAAAACTGACAATAAAAATTATTTAGTTCCGGAATTTTTTAAAAAACAATTTGACTTGACGACAGGCAACTTTTTGGCTTAGATTGCTGATGGGAGAGTCGAATTGAAAAGACATCAAGCCGAGAGAGAGAGAGAGTCGACAGTAAGCTATATATTTTAATATATAATCTGCGCTAACGATCGTCCAGCAGCAGCAGCAGCAGCCCAACGCGCACATACCAAGTCCAGTAGGAAGCTCAAGAGATTGTTCAGAAAGATAGGCCTCGTCATTTCATCTTCTTGGCTTTTTAGCTGCTAGGATATGAAGGGAGGCGTTATAAGCCGCTTCTACTATCCTTACCCCCCTCTCACCTGCTAATTAACCTTTTTGGCAAAAAGGTAGAAACTGTAAGATATAGAAAGAAATATGACAGCAGAGAGGACTAAATTGAGCTGCTGCTTTGAGAGATGAAGCGATAGAGTTTCCGGATAGAAAAAGGTTTATTTTTGTCAGATTATTTGATTAGCATACCTTTTCATCTGATGACTAGGCCTCTAATAAGAGGTGGAAATATTAGCCTTTTGGCTCTATTAGTGTGGTGGCTTGGCTTAGAATATTTGAAGCCAAGATGATGACTCTATCCGTTCTCCATCATCAACGCCCCAGCAGAAAGAATCAACAGATTCCCATCTCCCACATTCAGCAGGTCGCGCCTTTTTTTATTTAAAATAAAAATCTAAATTGAATATGGTGATTATCGTGATAAACCTCCCCTCCAGGCCATCCCCAAATATCTATCAAGACTTTTTAAAGTAGAGAAAGAAAAAGAAATAGAATAAAGATAATCTCAAATGAAGACTTTTACTACAACAGCAACTGATTTCGTTACACACACTGTAATAGCATCGCTATATACTAAGAATAAAGAATAAAGAAAAGAGGTTCCATCGTTATCTGGTTCGGCACTCTTCCCGTCCAACAACATCTGATTTCTCCGCCAACACGTTCCAATGGCAGCAGCAATGCTTTTACGCGCGGTGGCAGCCATCGCCATTGTATAATACATTATATATATATCTGCTTTTAATGGAAATCAAACGATCAATCAGCTCCTTTGTGTAAAAAGCTGAGAAAGAAAAATGTGAACGGCTGCTGGCCGCCGCAGCTTATCATCGATAGCATCTCTTCTAGCTAGCTCTAGCTGGGCAAAATATATAAGAAGCTGAGCGCGCGCCTTCCTTTTGGCTTTTTAAGTGGCCTAAGTGATCAGAGCTCTCCTCTGTATAGCATTAAAGTTTTTATCAGAGGCCAGCAGAAGCAGACTGACAACTTTTTTTGTATTTTAAATATGTCGACTCCTCCTATATACTTAACTGGCCCGGCTACCTTATTTTTATATTTTTCTCTCCATCACTTTCGTGTGTCTTTTCATTCCCGTTTTTATCAGGAGGCCAATCATCGTGTTGGCACTTAGCTACCCCGGCACCTTCTACATGTCGGCTGTCTAATCCGGCTCGAAAATCTATTTTACAATTCATCGGTAATTAATGTTACATTTCACTCCATCTTTTTTTTTATTTTATTTTACATGTTTTATATTATGCTGGGCTATGTGCCAGGGACAATTTGAAGGCTGCCAGGCTGCTGCCAGTTCAGGCTGTCAACTTTCGTTAAATTGGAATTTAGATATACCGAGGATCGTTGGGGATGTGATTTTAAAAAAGGCAGCGGAAATATTAAAATTGGATTTCAGTGATGAACTATAATAATTCCGTCACGCAAATCTGTTGCGCATCACTTGCGCATAATTGAGTCCACATTATATGAGACTCATCAGCTTAGGACTGAATTAATCATCAACTCATCTTTTTGTTTTTGTTGAAATTAAACTATTTTTTATTCATATACCTGTTTAATTAATTTAATTTGGTTTTTTTACTTAATTTTTGACACAATTTTACCCGAAGGGTTTTCTAATCACGTTTTTCTTTTGGGCTGGAATAGGATGGATTAGTTGTCGATAGTCTCACCAGATAATCTTTACAACTATAGCCATCTATAGCGCTAATTGGTCATCGAAGCAAAAATAAAATAAAATGTCTTTTAATGTTAAAGGCTTAAGGTAGGCGAAAGCAGGGTCATCGAATAGTAATGCTAAAATAAAAGCATGAGCAGAGTTATCCAAGTCGCCACACACAATAGTGCACCGCGTATGGGTCACACAGTGACGGCCGAAAAAGTCCAAATTGTAATGATTTATAGATTTATAAACTTGCTTGACTTTTTTATTTATTTTTGCTTCTCTGCTCTAAGAATCGAGGTTGCCTTACAACTATAAAAAAAGTAGAAGCGAATCCATAAACAGGTTTGAATTTATTCTCAATGAAATCATAGTCATCCTAATTGCAGTAGGAGATAGGTCATATTAAATTTTTATTTATGGAAAAAAATCACTAACAGTTACAGGCTAACAGCCCTTCGGGTATTTTGCTAAAGCAGCGCAGGTAGCTGTTTTAATGAGCAGAGAAGAATTTTTGAGACGTTGAGTTCAAATCGTTGCTTGTAGATGGCGGCCAGCAGAGGGATATTTAAAAAAAGATGCGATTGTTTTTAATGTTTCACGGGATCAGAAAAATCGTGATATAATCATCTCACGGTAAAATAAACGCTGTCAAAACAAATTTGACTTCTTCCGTGACGTACCTGAGACTTTTTGTTTTTTAATGATAAGATATTCATTTTTTTTTTAGATCGTCTGAGTTCTAGACGCTGTCGTTCATTGATAATAACATGCGACGACGCGTACATTTTGGAGACACGACTCAAATTGATTTCACCTCGATGGGAAAAGTTTTATTTTATTTTCTAGACTTGCAGATAAGACGTTTTATTTTATGTATACCTGCGTGCATCTTCTATCCAATTATAGATTGGCACGCCCAATAATATCCATTTGAGGTCCGTCCTAACACAGCCACAGTCTATTAAAGTCGCTGAAAAAAAAACCTTCAAATGTTGTTTGGACAACATCAAGAAAAAGTTCAAAATTGAACAAAAAATGATTTTTATTTTTAAAATTGTTCTACCGGTAATGGCTTTAACACTATATTCTTAGTCACATAACTGGTTCCACGGCAAACTTGTGAAAATATTAGCCCAGCCATCTCAGTCGCCCGTTATGACGCTTTAATTGAAGTCCGACGTCAAGCAATTTGGTCCGATTCACGCGACAGATTAGATTAGCCTTTTAAGGGATCCTCTTATTTTTCTTGTTTTTTTTGTGTCATTACCATATATACTTTTACGGCGAAGCTACTGCGAGATTTTTAATAAGAACGCCTTTTAAAAATTATCTATTCCATATACGGACTAATGTTCCACGCTGTTCAAAAAAAAAAAATTTATTTTATATTTCATCGCTGGTTGAATAAAGCTGAACCATTTTTTGTAAATCACACAATCTCAATAGTCTACTTCCACTAAAATTTTAGGTGGTTGCGGTCTAAAAATAATAATCTGCGGGTTTCGTGCAAATTTGATTACAATTCTATCGATAATCGATATCTTAAACTAATTAGGAAAAAGGTGTCGTCTGCTTGTGCTTGCGTTTTTGTTTCCAAGTTTTTGAAAAAGAGACGAAGATTACAAAGAAACCGCAACGATAATTTATTTTTGAAAAACTGACGACTGTACGAATCAATAAGTAAAATTACAAAAATGTGGTCGTCGTGTCTGTGAAGGGAAATGTCTGTGTTATTAGTTCCTGACTAGCATTTATCACAGTGGAAGCATGGTGTAAGCATGATGATGTAAGTCCCGGCCCCCTGTTGATGCATGGCAGTTTGATTTTACTGTATAACCTTTTTCTTTCTGCAGATTTGAGGCCATAGGCCAACCATCATAACCACAAGATATGCAAGTATTTTGCTTGTGCTGGTAATGATGTTTCATCAGCAACAATCCCAGTCTCACCGCTTTGGTAATGATTTGTGTTTCTTGTATTCGTGTGATCTCCTAGATATTTTAATTATGTATTACATGGAAACCTTAAATTTTCCCATTTACTAACAACTAGGGTTTATTAAGAACTGTCTCGTTTTCAACTTTTCCTCACTTTGTTGTTGTCTAAATATTTTTCGTAACCATATTTTTATTTTTTATTTAGATAAACAGCATCCCCTGTTATGGGAGAAACTACCGATGTCGGTCAAGTTCTTCCCTTTCTTTAAATCTCATCTGTCCTCGTGTACACCCATGTATTCACGAAGAACCCCTTTTTCCGATCCCTCTCTTAGGATTCGACTTCTCTGCGGATGGATGGAGCACTTGTCGATGCCTGGTCACCGTATCGCCCAGGCTTAAAGGTAGGACAAATGTATTTCTATTCTTCCTTTTGAACTATTTTGTGGCGTTGATTAGAAATCGTTACGGAGTACGATTATTCCAGCAGCTAGGCGGACGACTGCAACTCTTTTCTCTGCTTGGCATTTTTTTATCTACTCAGTTAGGGGTTCATTGAAATATCTCATTTGTTGAACGAATGCAGATCAGACTTGTTTGGTTTTGTGCCTCACAACTTTGTGGGTAAACAATCAAATTCGAAAATATTTGAAAACTTTAAACACTCCAAGCAAATTGCAACTAGAAAACTTTATTGACCAAGAGGGACCTCCGACAACGGCACCTCCTCGTTATTAGACCTCATTTTCAATTTAAATGGTTCTTTTCAAAACGGGAATGTATTAAAATTATGCCGTTCTCATGTAACTGAAAATCGGGTGTCATCCAGGTTATTTGTTGTTATTATTTTGTCAACGTTTCGATATTATAGCCGCAGGATCATATCGTCAGTGCACGAGTGCTATCACTTATCATTTTCATTTCTCCTATCTTTTGTTTATTTAATAAGAGAAGCTTCAAATAACAAAAATAAACTAGCCATCACATTTTTTTTATCTTAAAAAAAAAAGGTGCTTTAAACGAATTTTACTGAAATTTAAAAAAAAATTTATTTTCATAATACTTGAACGGCTTTTCTTATTGGCTTTATTTATTTATCTGTGCTCGATTACAGAAGTATCTCTCAAAGTTATTAAAATGTAAAATTACCAACACATTTTGCTTGTTGTTGCGCAGTTTGTGTTTTCCTTACGTAATTCGATTGAGTTGAATATTGAAAAGTCGAAGTGAGAATTTGGGGTCATGTTTACGCGCATCCAGGCGATTTGGGAATCGAACTCGTCACGTGTATTTAGGATAATCTGTGGAGAGCCTTATCTTTTACACTTTATTATCGATTTCAAGCGCGCAAGGTCAAAAGAAGGTGGACTAAAACGAATTGAAGATTGGTGTATAACTGAAGCCTCCGTCATCGCGAATCAAAATGTCTGGTACCAGCTGACTATTCCTATTTAATTATTTCAGGCTTAATAAATTTGCGGAAACGTCAGTTTGGAAAATGTCTCGACAGACAATTATAGGACAGAACTTGTTGTTATGCGGTTCTTACAAATTCAACAAACAGTCGTCGCAGTCTGACATGAAAACAAGCCAAACAAACATGTACGTTTCCCCTGTCTGATGCGGATCACTGGGATCAGTTGTTTTTTGACAGTTTGGATGTTATTCAAATAGCAGCCGATTGCTTATCTCATTTCGAACGCTGACTGGTTGGTGTCTGTGTAGAATATACATAGACTGATGTTATCCTGCCTTCTGACGTACTGTAGGAATATAGACACCCTAAACCATCCAATTTTTATTTGATATCGATAATAATAAAAAAATTAATGAGCCAAAAGGCGCCATTTTATCATCGGGAGTCTGGTAGGTATAATTTCAAGATGTACTTTTAATTTGCAATACAAATTTGTTTGAGGGTTTATTTTTTCTTTGACACTGCAAATTCGACTGGGATTGGGCTGGGCCTTTTAAAAACAAATTATGTCAACGCAATAAAAAATGTATTGAATAATTTAAATTAGTGAAACCTGAAACAATCATACTGACTGTTTTGGCTTCTTATTTTCATCAATTTAATTTGACACGAATTAAAAAATAGCCAGCGCCCAGTGGTGCTGTTGTTGCTTTGATATCTATCGCAAGTTATTCTTATTTGTTTTCAGCTTTGATAATCGGACCACGTCTGATTGATTGTTTAATCAGCAGCCAACCTGATATAGACTGGAGTGTCTGGGCCCAACTTTTGACTAAAAAATTTGTTGTTTAGATCGGCGGGGGACCGTTGAGGGGTTTACCTAACCAAAAATGGTTTGTAAAGAAAAAATAAAAACCCAGTCCGATTGCGTTTCGATAAATCCAAAGCCATAAAGGCGACTGGTTGAGTCCAGGCCTTTGCAGTTTGCTTTTTCTTTCCAGGGCGTAGTCGTACCACCAATATGAGACGTCCGTTGTTGTTCGTCGCAGCTTTGTCGCTGGCCTCGTTTATATTGGTCGGTGTTTCTTGTCAAATCACACCTCCAACGGAATTACCAGATCGGCCGGAAGCCAGAAATGTGACTTGGACGGTCCCGGGCTACGGTGTTCTCAACGGCACGGGGGAATCCTCCGTCTACACCAACCGGACGTTCTACGGCTTCCGCAGTGTCTACTACGCCGAGATGCCCACCCCGGAAACGCGCTTTCTAGTGAGATTTCTTATTATTATACGATGCCATAATTAAGAATTTAGAACCAAATGGATTCAAAGTAAATTTTGGTCATTGATTGCGGTTTAGGACTATTCAGATTAATTGAAATTTTTTTAAAGATTAGCTACGCCTTATTTTTCAAAAGAATCTATTTTGAAATGTTTGAATTGTTTTTAGCCACCCGTACCGAAAAAACCTTATCCGATGGATGAGATCCAGCAAGCCGTTTTCAACAATGCAGGTTGCACCCAACATTTGCCTCTAGGGCAAGAGGACTGCCTTTCGCTCAGCATTTACACCCCATCTGTAAGTGAAACAACTCATTCAAAACCAAAAATAATTCTGACGCAACATTTTTTTTGGGGAAATTAGTTAACTACTGATGATACAAATTCAACTGAGCTCCTACCCGTTATCGTCTGGATTCATGGCGGCTCTTTTAGATCGGGTCAAGCCGTCGAATATCTGCCCGGTAGATTCATGGAAGAAGACGTCGTCTTGGTCGTCATCCAATACCGTTTGGGCCCTCTAGGTCAGTTGCATAACATACAGTATCAATAATAAATGTTTCTAATTATTCAAACATTATTCACTTGTGTCGACAGGTTTCCTGTCCTTCGATACCGACGAAGTGCCGGGCAATGCCGGCATTTTCGACCAGATCGAATCCCTTCGCTGGGTTCAGAAACACATCAAATATTTCGGCGGCAACAAGGACCTGGTGACGATCGCCGGAGAAAGTGCCGGCAGCGCCAGCGTGTCTATTCTGTTGCTGGCCAAACAAGCTCAAGGTCTCTTTCATCGTGCCATCGGAGAGAGCGGTTCCGTCTTGGCCGAGTGGGCCGTCGATCGTGACGGACGAGGGAAAAAAGCTTCCACCAGAGTGGCAGAAATCGCCGGATGTCCTCTCGAGCCTTACGATGCCTTACTGAATTGCGTTCGGACCCTAGACGCTCAAAACCTTACCGACGCCTACGGAGAATTTCGCGTAAGAAATTTTTAACTGCTTTTTGCAATTCATTCAAATTAAAATATTTGAATTTTTTTAATTCCAACAGAAAGAAGATCTGAAAAATGGAGGCATGGGATTCGGCGCTTCAAATCCCGTTATTCAAATAGCCGGAGCCCAACGGATACTTGAAATCGAGCCGAGACTGCAGTTTGAATCTGGAGACTACTCGGTTGTTCCAGTCTTGTAATTGAATTTACATTGCGTGTGTAATCGATCCAAGACTTAATATGAACATTTCTCATAGGTTTGGCGCTAATAAACACGAAGGAGTCTTGGTGCTAGCCTGTAAATAAATTGTTAAAAAATTAAAAATTGTCTATACGAATTTAGATGATTGAATCGAAATTTTTATTTAATTTTATCTAAATTTTTTTGAAATTTGAAGACGCTTGGAAGGACTATTTGGAACCGAACAACATGACCGTCAATGGAACATTTTTGGAAGTCGACCTCGTTCCCAACATTTTGAAGGCACTCCGTAAGATTCTTGTATCCATATTATTTTTGCACGTTCATTTTAAAGAGATTTAAAAGTATTTTTAAACGCAGTAGTCCCTGAAAATTTAGACTTGTAACAAATATTTAGGCTACAAATAAAACGTATTTTTCTTTACAGATATCCGCGATGATACTGGTGTCTTGGCCGATGCCTTAGTCGACAAGTACCTGGCTGATGCTGACATGACGGATTTTACTTCCATGACTCCTGGCCTTACGGATGTATGCCGTCAGCTTTCATTTTATTCACTACATAAAACAATTTTAATCATCTAATTATGTTCATTTTAAATTATTTAAAAAAAATTAGATGTTGGGTGTTCTGTTTCTGAAATCAGCCGGTTACGAAACAGTTCGTCTCAACTCTTTGCACAACCCTGATTCTTATTGGTACGCCTTCAACTACGAGGGAAGAAACAGTCTGTACATTTACCTGTTTGCTGGCAACTATCCACCCATTCCTCATGGTAACCGATTTGCGCTTAAATATCTTGGAGCATGTTATAAATCATTAAATATCATACGATGTGCACGCAGGAGTCTGTCACGCCGACGAAATGATTTACTTGTTCATTTATCCCTTCCCGTCTGACCCACCGTTTTTGGACGAACGAGAAAAAGATTTGTCTTTGAAGATGATCCAAGTTTGGACGAATTTCGCCATTCACGGGTTAGTAACTTGGACGTTTCCATGCCAAAACTGTCAAATGATTAATTAACAACTTTTTTTTACTACAATGAAACTAGAAATCCTACCCCTGAGGGCGTCAAGTTATTACCCGGCCTTCCGAAATTTTTACCATACAGCCGGGAAAATGAAGCCTACATGGATATCGACTGTGTCTGGGAGTCGAAGATTGATTACACGAAAACGTACACTGTTGCTGCTGACGACGCTAGAAACGGATACATTCCCTGTCGATGCACGGGAGATGATGCCGATGTCTGCATACGATAAAAGCCTTGCAATTAAACACTTTCAAATGTAGCGAACATCTTTCCAGTAATAAAGAAATCGCATACCCCTATACCCAACATATGATAATGCACCAATACAGAACGAAAAAAAGATCTTGTTCAGTGTCAATCAATATTGGTGAGCGCTTTCAGAGCCATTATTCCTACTGTCATTTAGAAACCGAAAACGATTAAGTTCGTGGATGCAAAACAAAATCTTTTCGATATACGAACATAGACACTGATGCCATTCACCATCTGTTAATTAATCTTACGGAAATTGTATTGTTTTTAATACATTAAATTAAATTAAATTGTTTGCGGAAGAAAGAAATATCGATGACATATTCACATCCGTTTTTTCCCCTTCCAGTTGAAATATAGTTTTGATCCGGCAACGTCGAAAATCAACAGAACCAACACAACTTCGTGAGCTCTGTCGCTCTGTCGACTGCGCGAGACTGAATTAATTTTGAACTTCAACCACGTGTATTTTTATTATCAAGTTATATTGATTTTAGCTCTTAAAGTTCGTCATTATTTCTTCTAGTGGGGATTAATATCCTCTTTTAGCTACGGTTTGAATAACCCACTACTGGAAGTAAAGGAACAAGAGTTAACTTTTAAGGATGTCTGAAACTGGTATCAATAATGGAAATCCTTGTTGCTGTGAGAAAGTACTACATCTTTTTATATACATGCTTTATATTCGTATGAAGTGAACTAGAATAATGTTTTGTTACTTTGATGTTTAGATTTTTCAAAAACAAGAAAGTCTAATTACTCACAAGGTTATGCACACTGAAGAGGAGCATCGTGAAAAAGAAGGCAGAGTAATATGGCAATTGTGTTGGATTTCGTTATATACTGTATTTATTTATTCCCCTGTTATTTTTAACAGGTGTTTTCTCAAAAATCTGTGTTACTAAAGCATATGCCAGAAAATTTCTCGGTAAGACCATTTTTTGCTATCTTTCAAGTCTTGTTTCAAGAATAACCTATGTATCATCTAAATTATTGTGGTATTCCATGCAAAAAAGTGTATATTTTGTTGCTTTCAACTTCAGTGCAATTAAAGATGTTGAAAGCTAGGTATAAATAACAAATTACCACATCTAGCTATCTGGATTTCTAAGCTAAACAGCAGCCTAAATAACTTGTGTTGCAATGTCATTATTTATGACCTTTTAGACAAAAATAACTTCAAATTTCCTTATTAATTAATTAATTTTCTTTTCAGAATTTTAAAGAAAAGCAGACTGTCTTCAATCACAGAAGGGAATTTCATTTGGGTGATAATTCTTCCCTTTGCCCTAAAATAGGCATCATCAGGAAAAGTATTGCAGCAGCATCGGATGTAAACGTAGTATATTCAAATTCGATTTAAGAGTTTAAAGCGAGATTACTAATTACGTCCTTTTTTTTTCTTCAGATTGTTCAGAAGACGGTTGGTTTAGTCGATCCTAGCAAATCTTTTAACGATGAAACGACTCAAAATAGTACCACGTTTGAAAAATGGGGTTGCAAAAGCATGGTTAAAAAGCCACGGCTTCAAATTGGAAAGCCCCAGATTGAGAAAAGAACAGAGAGTTTGAATTTTGACTACCTTAATGTAAGCGTCTCTACAGTTAAAAAACCTCTGCACATTTGTCCCGTGTGCAAAACGGTATGGAATTCATTGCAAATAGCTTCTAATTGCAAATTATAGCTTTCGAGTATTTAAAGATATATTACTGATATGCTGATTTCTGATAACTTTGCAGGGATTTACGACAACGACGTCTATGAGAAAACATATTGCAGCACATTTTGATAATCCTGCTTATTCCTGCGACAATTGTCATGTGGTTAGTGTCTTGGTTTCTTGTTTCGTTTGTGTTTTTTTTTCACCTTTTTAATAAGTATTTTATTTTCCCTAGAAATTCAGAACGAGGGTTGCAATGACATACCATAAAAACCAGGTACACTCGGATAATCAAACCAAAGGGGTAATGTCTCAATTTTCAATATATGTTTTATCGGAGACGAAATAATTTTTAAAAATCTGGGAATTTAACAGAAACCAAGTGACAGCACTCGCGTTAAATCAAATGGTTCAGATTCTACCAAACAATCATCAAAGGAGTCGTCAATCAACGCCGAATCTCAGTCACAACAACCGATTCGTGTCCGGCATTCCCCTAGCGAGGATCCCCATATTTGGCCAAAAGTTTTTATATCAAGACGGTTGAATGATTTCCTGAATCTTAACCAATGAGCACTTAGTGGAGTAGCTTGTGGAAGTTGTGCGTATCGTACTATAATGTTTATGTTGCTAATTTAAACTACGCTGGATTCCTATAATGTAATCCACGGGAAATTCGCTTAAGTATTTTAATCTGAATTTCAATGTCATTTATTAATTAAAACGAGATTTTCGCCTTATAATTTCATTAAATCAGCCAACCTAGAAAAATTTGTGATTTATTGTTTTCATTTTATAAAGTAATTTTAGTCAAATACAAAGGTACCCTGATCGTAGTTAGTGGTTGGGTTTATTTCACCCCACTGGGGTGACCCCAGACACCTTGGTCCCGATTATTAAAAAAAATTTGAGTTCACCCCCCACTTCTTCGTGGAAAAAGAGTATTCACGATTCACGATACGAAAACGGAATTTTGTAACCACGGTACGAAGCCTGGTACGAAAAGAAGTTACGCAGATTTTATTTTTTTCAAGTCAGAATATTTTTACTTCCATGATTTGAATCTTTTAGTGAATTCACCAGATCGCCATTAGGAGCGCGTTTTTTTTTTGCAAACCACAAGAATTCTCTTGGGGTGAAAGTAATCGCTGGAATTGTCTATCCTTAAAGTCTAATTAGATTAGGCTTAATGTAGTATGTAGCCTTATGCAGCGCCAGTGCGCCACAGGCCCACAGCGGTAAGTGGTAGAAATAGAAGGCTTGAATGGCGGATTGCTGCTTTTGCTGGTCAGTGCTTACTGCTTAGTGGACTGAGTCCTGAGATTTTCAACCCAAATTAACAAATTTAATCTTAAAATTGTAAACTTGTAAAGTGAAAACCGAAATCCAAGTTTTCCTGTTACATATTTCCTTTCAGATAGTGTCAGCATTAGCCCATTCATTAAGATAGTGTTCAGCAGTCAGCACAGTATTGAATTAAATATTTATTGAATTACTCAAGGAAGCACAAACTGGGCTTTCATTATAGATTGAAATGTTTTCTCTTCATTAAAAAAAGGTAATTACTTTTCTCATTTCTAAGATCTTTCCTTCCCTTAAAATATTCCTTAACTTAAAGCTCATTTTAAATATCAAACCAAAATGGTGTGGGTGCAATACTGCAGTGTGTAACATGTTGTTTTTTAAGTAGTATCTGATTCAAAATGAGTTTGGTGGATAAAGGACGCTTAGCTGAAGCTCTGAAGCTGAATGGGAAGAAAGCATCCACATTTGATTTTGCCTTTAGCCGCCCTTTGGATGAAGATGTACTTCAATCTCTTAGTGTCAATGAAGTGGGAGTCATTCCAGTGCCGATTTCTTTGATGGTATATTCAGTTATTGCTCTGATTAAGGAACAGTTAAATGAAAACAGAAAAGTTGTTTATTGCAGGATATTGAACGTTTGAAAAGTGACACAGAAGTAGAACTCAGCATTGAAGGCGGTACCAATCCCACGATTGATACCCAAATTAGGGAAATCGATGCCCAGTCAGTAAATTTTTTTCCTGAAAATTTCCTTCAAAATGGGATTTCATCATTGGCAGCAACAGCTATGTGTCATCTAGGAATTAATCCAGGCATTTTAGCTATTGAAGCCCATTTAGACAAACTTTCATTCATTCCACCTGGTGGTTGTATGAAGCCTGCCTGTGTTTTGAAGAGAGAGCCAGGTATACAATCACTTTACTATTTTGGGACTGACATTCATAAAACATTCAAACTCTTTGTATTTTTTTTATTATGTTTTGGTTATTCAGGCATGTTTGCAAGTATGATTTTGCAAATCCCAATTGAAGGTGGCCATACTGGCGGAATGTTAAAAGTTCAGTTAGGCAGTAAATCTATGGGCTTTGATTGTGAATTGGGCGAAAGTCATAAGTTTCACTTGACTGCCATTTATGTTGGCTGTGTGCAAGAGCTGGAGACTGTAACACAAGGCTGGATGGTTACATTGTCCTTTAACCTAGTTTGGAAGAATGCGATGGCCATGGCTGATTCCCCTCTCCCGCTTCCTACTTTACTGGCAGTATTGAACGAAATTGCAGAATCTCTTAAATCTTGGAATACCCCAGCTGATTACGAACCTATGCGCTTAAAAGTTGATGCATCTGTAGAGACTTCCCCGGAAGAAATTATCGCTTCCGTACTTGATACGTCGTCACTCAGTGACCCTCTAGATTATTCACCTGCGCTCTTAACATCCAACTCCAGATACTCAAATGAGAACAGCAACATGCTATTCTTTTTACTCGAAGAAAAGTACAGCATAGCCGATCTCGGATTTGCTGATCTAATTGGGCAGGACCAGTTATTGGCTCGCATCTTTAATTGCTCTTTATTTCTTGATATCCATTTGGCCGTCATATCACAACATGTTACTGGGGTCCTGGACTATTGCGATTTAGATGAGGGAAAATCGTTGAATCAGTCATTTAAAATTGAGCATTGGATAAATTCCACCAATACGTTGATCAAATTGAAAGGAATTGAATTTGATTTCCGAACTCAGTTAATGGGCAACGTGCAAAAGCTTAAGAATTATATTATCCCTGAAGAAAAAGAAAGAAAGATACCACATGGGACGCCACGCTCCTTTTCTTGTAACCATCCCGTCTTAGTTATATGGCCTAAGCCACAAACGATCCGCATCTATTGCCAATATGGGTTTAATGCTGTCCTTGATCGGATGGAAGCAGCGGTCGACATTTCGTCGAATCGCCAAGAGTTAATCGGTGATCTGGGTATTGTGTTGTCCTTCTGTCGCACGGAACCAGTGAAAGTCTGGGGGGATCCTACAGTCAAAGCTGGCCAGCGAACTTATAGATTGCTTAGGCTTTGCCAATTTTTACGAGCACGTGACGAGGGACTAGAAGTTCTCGATTTAATTGGAACGGATTTCAGCTTGGATGGAGAGAAGAACCTTCATTCGATCGCGAGTAATAGTCCGCCCAACTTTGCTGTCTACGAAGGAATCCGCAGTGAAGATGTAGCTGAAGCTATCGCCGAATTCCAGTGTCTGATTAGCGGTAACCAGAGAATTAAGTCACGTTATTTTCAATTAAAACCTTTAAATGTTTTTTTTATTTTGAACTTTTACAGGATGGGTGGCCTGTTTTAATCGCATCCTGAAACTAGTCACTCCAAATCGCATTGTTGTTCAATTGATTCAATTGATCAGTCTCGTGAAACACCTTTTGGATCGCTTCTGTTTTGAGGGAGGCGTACAGTTAATGGACTGCATTTCATCAACTTTAACGGATTTGGAGCCCAGTTTTGCCACAACTCTGAGTCAGCCGGAATTGGGTGCGTTTGTGGATCAGATTATTGCGATGGAAGCCAACCCCCGAACCGCTAATCCGCTACGTCTGGCACGCTTGGTCTCCCTATTCCCCCGCCTCGACTTTAATCAGCAATGCCATCTAGTGGTGGATCTACAGAAGGAAAACTTTCTCCGACTTCGTGGTGTGCCTTCATGCCTTGGAATGTTTCGGAACTTGTGCCTCGCTTTGTCTCTATCCGACCTGCAAACAACGGGACCAATGACTCTGATCATCGTCCAGTTGCTGAAGTGCTTTTTGAATTTGGGTGACGAAAATCTAGTACAATCGCTCACAGATCAAATTTGCACCACACAGGCACCGTCGTTGGATCCAGCCTTTCACAAGAATAATTTACTGGAAGCCGTCCTTTCCTCACCAGAGATTTGGGAGTTGGTCCACACCTCTCAGTTGGCAAAAAACACCATCGTCAGTCTTGTATCGGCACGTTTATCTTTCTTAGTTTCGTTAGTCGATCAACCCCTTCCTGTGCTTTCTGATGAAGTCAATGCTCGAAGATACGAACCAGTTCGACACTCTTGGATGATGGAACTGCCCCAGGAGGCCACTAGAGCCAGTTTGACGGCGTGCATTCATCTAGTCTTCCGTTTGGAAAGAGAAACAGCCTTCGAAAATCAAAAGGGATTGGATGCCCTCGCTGAACTCTACCCCAAGTTATCACTGGAGCAACTGTGTCACCTCATCTTGGATCTTCGCGGATTGGATGGCAATTTACTGAAGGACAATCCAGTCTGTTTCAGCCTCTTTAAGAATCTTTGCCAGTTGCTGGTCAACAAGTGTAAGGAAGCATTGCCTCAAGTACCGCACGACATCATCATTGAAGTCGTGAAAACCTTCATCTGGGTAGGAGACGTCATGTTGGTGCGTTCGCTGGTGAAACAAATTTGTTTAGCCGGAAGTGGTGGATCTTGGGATCCGAATGACAAGAACAATTTGCTGGAGACCATCTTGTCATCCCTTGAATCGTGGTGTGAAGTGGGTCCTAGTTCCAGCCGCCTTGTTCGTGACTCTTCAACCGCACTGATCGGAGCCTGGATCGTTGGCTTGTGTCGCATTCTCGATCAAGTGGGCGTGAAAGCTGCGTCGACCAGAAAAACGGACGGATTGCGAAGCAAAATTGCCACGTGTGTTAACATTTTCATTCGCACAGAGAAAAGCCAACCGCGATCGGATCAACCGAATGTTGCCACCTTCTTTACTCTGCTTCTTGGTAAACTATCCCTGGAGAGGCTCTGTCATCTTATCCTGGATCTGCGCAAGCTGGATGCTGTCGACTCGTCATCATCTGTGCTCAAATTGCCACCTTGCTCCGATATCTATCGAGACCTGTGTCGTCTTCTCGTCAACAAAGAACTGAATTCCTTCATTAAATCGTACGGATGGCTGGTGACTGAATTGTGGAAGTGTTTCCATTGGTTCGCCGACGAAGACATTTTTATGACCCTTTCTCACAAGATCCTGGATGCCTTTCTGCCTACCGAAGAAAATCCCCTGGTGGCGAAAATTGTTTGGTCAGCAGAACTTCGTTCGATGGTCAGCACTTCTCCCTGTGGCAAAGCAGCTTTTCGTCTGTTTCTGGACCAACGCATCAATCGGTTAAAAACGATGACCAAACCTTATCTTTCCTGGGATCATCCATACGCTGTTGTTCCTGGTCATCCGGAAGTGGAAGCCTTTCTTCGATCGACGCAAAAGTCGATGACTTATTCACACTTCCCAACGTTCGCAAGTGCTTGCAAATTCTCCGTTCGAGTGGGTGGAACCAAAAACGGCTACTGCGTCCAGGTCGATCCGGTGAAAATGGGCAAACGCTTCCGCTGCAAAATGGAAAAAATGCTAAGCCGTAACGCCTTGCTGAAAAAGATGACGGATGATTTGATCGAATTTCGCGAAACTCTCATGCAAGCCGACTTCGCCGGATCATCTGCCGCCGTTAGCACCACCAACCCACCGGAGAGGATCAAGAGAGAAGTTCTTTCGGATGACGAGGAGATCTGCGTTGCAGGCCCAACTAAACGTGCCAGAGAAGAGCCTGCCTTCCTAGTAAGTGCTGTTGACTATTAGTCGTACTAAAATGTCATGTCGTTTTACACTGAAAATCTTTGTAGAACGTTTTTGGTTAATGTCCTCTATTCAACTTGTCTTATTCGTTTTTTTAGCCCATTCTTCCCCCTTTTTGTGTTCGTTAATTTTTTGAGACTCGGAAAATTTCCAGAAACATTTCATTTAGTTGTGTCAAATTATTGTTGAACTGTTAGCTTCTTTGTACACAGTTTTCCTTGTGAGATTAGTCTCCTGACTCAACTTAACCATGCCAAACAGAAGAAAATGTGGGTGTGCATTGATACTTGTTAACGTGAATCTATAGTGCTAGTGTGATTTTTAAGAGACTGATTGAACATTTTTGTTTCGAAGCTTCCTGTATCTCTTGTATCGCACAAATCATCCATCGTTATTCATGTTGACGGTTTCATAAAATCAAGATTTTGTTTCGTATCCTAGAACTTGGCTTGAATTCATTTTGGTTTCTGAATTACAGTAATGGCCCAAGTGAAACATCAATGGAAAGCCAACCAGTACACAGATGATAAGACTAGACAGTTATATTTAACATTCTTTTAGTCGTTCTCTTGTTTGTAACATTATAATTTCTTTGAAATATGGTTAGTTGAGCGGAAATGGGAAGAAATGGGCAGAAGAAGAGAAGTGTACCGAGTAACTGTGATATCTATTTTCTAGCAAGCAGCTTCTTAGTCTTATAACTTGCTGGGATATTTTGCTACTAAAGCTCGACGGATGATTTTACCAGTACTAGTCTTCGGAATCGTTTCGACAAAGACAACACCACCACGTAGTTGCTTGTAGGAGCTCACTTTATCTGTAATAAAACAACAATCAGTTACATGATTTTCAAAGAGTAAAAATAATTTAGAACCTGAAAGGAAATTTGCCAGCTCATCGCCCGTCATAGTACATTCTGGTCGTTTGACAACGTAGGCACGAGGAATTTCTCCGGCGTTTAGATCACTAACAGGAGCTACTGCAACGTCAAGGACATCTGGGTGAGTCAGAAGAATTTTTTCGAGCTCAGTTGGGGACACCTGCAGTCCTTTATATTTGATAAGTTCTTTCATGCGATCAGTAAGAAAAAAGTAGCCGTCTTCATCATAGTAGCCTATGTCGCCAGTGTGAAGCCAGCCATGTGAGTCTATCGTGGCTTGGGTAGCTACTGCATCACCGATGTAACCCTTCATAATGACTGGACCTCTGACGCATATCTCGCCCTCTTCTTTTGGTCCCAGAGCTTCATTTGTATTGCGATCTACAACCTATGGGTTGAAAATTCGAATATATTACTAACTATTTAAACAGAAACTATTATAATCATTAAACATAAAACTTGAGACTTAATTTGCATTGGCAAAATGGCATGACGATCCCGATACTGCCATCCCGATTAACGCCTTTATAGTTGGCGTGAGAGCGTACAGTTGCTTCCGTCATTCCGTAACCTTGGTAGACTAAGCAGTTCAACTTTTGCTTCAAAATTGTGATGGTTTCAGCACTCAAAGCGGATGCACCGCACCTAATAACTCGCAGCGAACTAAGGTCGTAACGCTTCTCAACGGGTTGTTTGGCTAGTTGAATAGCAATTGCTGGAACCAACGATACTATGGTGATCTAGGAAAATAAGTCATATTAAGAAGTTGATCGGGATGAATTCTATTTAAACATTGCCTACTTTGTAATCTTGAACAGCCTGAAGAAAACGTTGTAGAGTAAAGTTGGGTATTAAAACGAATCGTAAACCTCCCATAAGGTTATCAAAGACACCACTGATGCCGAACGAATGGTAAAAAGGAAGAACGGCTGCTAAACATTCACTGGCCGGGATTGACGTTCCGCTGGGTAGATTTCAACTACTTATTAACTCACAATAATGATCGTTTAAAAAACTTCTTACGGATTTTGACGTCGAACATTTTTAGCGAGTTCCCTGAAAACGAATATAAATAATTAATTATGGATGGATATAAATCGAAAGGATATCATACTCGCTCTGTCGTCGGGATGCCATCAAGTTCAAATGAGTCAAAACGACGCCTTTGGGAACACCAGTAGTTCCGCTGGAAAAAAGAATAAGCGCGGCATCTTCATGAGGATTGACACTTGGTCGTCGGAAATCGTGTTCATGTCCAAGGACTATCAGCTGTGAAACAGTTATCACGTTATTATCACCAGTTGAACGAGGATTTAGGAAAACAAAAGCAGGTCGGTTGGAATAACCCTTGTAAATTTCTTCGAATTTTACAAAAGAATCTTCCGTTCCAATCCATATTTTCGGGTCGGTTAATTTAACTGAATGTCCCAATTCATCTGCAATTAATACATACATAAATCAATGAGATCCAATTCAAGCGAGTATGAACTAAGAAAGAACGAAAAATACTTATGGTTTGAGCAGGGTTTATGAGTATAGCACAACCTCCACACAAAGTAACGGCAAACGTTACGACGGGGTAGTCCAAACAGTTGGGCAGAACTACTGCGACCTTGTCTCCTCGTTTGAGGTTAATTTTTCTTTGTAATCCAGCTGCCAGTGCAAAAGAACTTTCTCTTATTTGAGCAAAAGTGAAAGCTTGTTTTGTTTCAGCATTTACCTGTGAGGGTGTCAATTGATCTCTATTATTATATTTTTCTAATTCTAACTGAATATATATGATTTTTCACTCACACAAGCCACTTTATCATCCCAGCGCACTATCCTCTGTAAAATGAACTCTGGGAATGAAACATCATCAGGGAGGGAATTATCATATTCTTCTGGATAAGTCAGGATTCTTGGGTCTGCTTCTGAAATCACATAAGGGTAATAAATGAGATTACATAAATCATATCTTAATGTCAATTAAAATTTTTTGTTTCTTTACTATTGATAATTTTTCCCACTACAGTCACCATTTTAAAAGATGCACAAAGTTATCTATAACATATAAAATACTGATATTTTGAATTTCAAAATATTTTCAGGTTCAACTGCAATCGTCTTCTCATCCAAGAAAGGCTCTATTCTGTTTTCAAGTAATACAACCTTACTGTTTTATGTGCATTGCTTATTAACCAATACAGAATTTGCTATTTGAAGTTTTAAACAAGATTAATGATAAGGAATGATAAAGAAAATAGATAAATAGATATACAGAATCTGCTAAGATATCTAAAAACAATGTGATCATGTGTTTCTAGACTTTAATGCGCAGTCGCAGCAGTCAATTGACGTTGTGAACGAACACGAACTAGAAACAATGCATTGGAAATTTTGAAATAGCTTATTAAATATATTCTAAATTCCTAGCAGCCACCTACCTGAAATGAAACGTGGAATCATATTCAGAATAAGATTGAACTACGAGATGAAAACTGGTTATCCATTCCGTATATACGCAGTCAGTCCAAATTTGACAGATATCAATGTTTTCCATTCACGGTATGCTATTGTTTTGTTACTTGTGCCCGAGGGTTTTCTCGAGTGGGTTAGTGTGGTTTTCAACAGATGGCGAGAGTGAATGGTCAAGGGCTTTCGAGCGAACATAGAAGAAGCAGAGTAAAATAGAATCACGTGTATATCGGAGTCAAGTTATGACTGCGCTCTAGCGGCCTGACGGTTCTGGAAACGGGGGAAAGGGTAGAGACTAGAGAGGGGCCCCAACCGTCAGAGCGCCCCTAGCGGCCTGACGGTGCAATAGACTCGACCGGGGGGGAGGGGGTTACCGGGAACTAACTGCAACATCGGATTTTTATATGAACCTTGTTTTTTTGCATAAATGTAGGCTTTATTCATTGACCTTCTCGGAAATATTAATATTTACTGTGTCAAAAATTCAGAATAGAATCTAAAATTTGGAAAAAGTAGCATAGAATAGACGACCCAAGGATGCTGAGTTGCCAGGTCTGGAAAAGGTCAAAAATATCGATCAGGGATAGGGCTGTGGCCCGGGCGATGAAAACCCGGGCCACCACCCGGGCTGAACGAAAAAAAACCCAACCCGACTCGACCCACCGAGGCATTTTTTTTAACGGGGCGGGCGACGGGTTGAACTCCCGGTACCGCGGGCCAACCCGAGCGGTGGCGCCATCTAGTAGTCACATAGAGAAGCTCGTTATTCTCTATGCCTGCGGCCTCAAAATATTGCCGCCAAATGCTCTACGATAATTTCGTAGCATGAAAAGTAGGATAAGTGGTAGAAAAGGGCGTTCAGGGGTGTTCAGAAGACAGAATTGACGTGTCACTGTTGGAAGAAGAAGATAATTAAGAAATTTAGGGAATTTTTTTAAGTTTGTAAAAAAAAAAGTGTGTTTGACCCGATTTTTTACCCGAGCCGTTACCCAACCGGTAAACATTTTTTGACCCATGGGTTGGCCCGGGCCAAACCCGTTCACTCAGTTGGCCCAACCCGCTCCGACCCGCGGAAGAAGAAAAACCCATCTAAAAAACCCATTGAAAAAAACCCCGTTAAAAACGTCCCGGGCCACAGCCCTAATCAGGGACAACATGCCTAAAATTAACACAGCCCTCTTATGGAGCTTCATTTTCGATTAAATAATACAAAATGAAAGAATAGGTTATTTTTGTGTTTAATAATTTTAAAAGATTTGTCATCATTCTGGCAAGTTACTTCTTTTTTTCTGACTTCACTGGACATTGTTAGTTTATTTATTATTAATTTTTAAGTAAAAGGCATTTTGTTTTCAAAGACTATATCCTGCCCCGAGGAAAGAGAACCCCGCGCCACCCCTTTGTCCCCTCTTAGTTTCTTCCTTCGTCTCTTCTTTCCATTCTTCCCTTGTGGCAGGAAATGGCGATATTTTTTGGTAAACACGATAGGGACGTTTACTTTCTATTTTCCTATTTCTAGGAAATAGGAAGATTGAAAATAGGAAGATAGAAAATAGGAAGGTAGCAAATTGGAAAATAGAAAATAAGAAGATAAAAAATAGGAAGATAGAAAATAGGAAGATAGAAAATAGGAAGATAAATGATAGGAAGATAGAAAATAGAAAGATAGAAAATAGGAAGATAGGAAAAAGGAAGATAGAAAATAGGAAGAAAGAAAATATTTTCCTATTTTCCTATTTCTAGAAAATAGGAAGATAGAAAATAGCTTATCTCCCCCCCAGTCCCTACTAACGTGGGGGAGAGTAAGCAATTCCGTAGACCCGGCAGCAGTGCACGGCTCTCAGAAGTGGAGATCTGAACGAAATCAATTTTGAGGGTGGGTAGGGAAAGAACACTAATAGTTTTAAAAAATCTTGGCTCACGGGTGCCATAGAAGAAACGCAGATCTTTTTTTAAAGACCATTTGCATTTCTCTAGCATTTCCCAGTGAGTCACAATTGGGACTTAAAGTAAGCCCATTTACATATGGGCCTCTCTACTGTCCGGGCACTTTTAGGTTCACCATAAACCTACCCTTCCCATTATTTTAAAATTCTAAAAAAAATTAGGATTGTTCCTGGCACCCGAGAGAACCTACAGAATAATTTTCATTCAAATCGAATGAAAATTTGACCACCTTTTCGCCTTGCGAAAACAGCGGTTTCCCATAAGGTTCTCTCGGGTGTCCGGACACTTTTGGTGCCTACTATATAATGGTATTTTTCGTGTTGAATCAGTGTAGAATACTCTATTTTACAATAATTTTACCAGAAAACTCATTATATATGATAGGTTCCATTGGTTTTGAAGAAAAACCAAAAATGCGTCCCTAACATCATGCTCGAAATATTTCCTGTGATGATATGCCATCTGGCAACACGGCACCCATCGGCTCTATATATAGGAGAGGACCCCCTCCCTATCTCTCTGTCTCACTCTGACTCCCACTCAGTCTCTGTCTGCTCTTCACAGAGCATTGGTCGTCCCAATATACTGAATCGAGCCGCAATCTCTCTCTCTCTTTATTCGACTTCATCACATGGCGCAGTTGGTAGTCCAACGCCATCCCGTTTACCAGCAATCGGCATGGCAGTTGATGGTCGTTTCAGTTAAGGTACATTCATCGTGCAATTTATTGTGACAATTTATTGGCGTTAATTTCCCGACCAGAGTGTGTGTGAACTGCAGTTTTTGTGTTGTCATGACAGTTTCGTCACGACCGCATGGCTGCGCACGGCACTACCCAGTTGACTAGTGAGTATTGTGTGGCCTAACATTTTTTGCCCGCCATTGTTTCGATTTGATTGGATGAAGACATTCGTGCATCCGTGTTCATCTAAAGCATCTTACATTTAACTGTTAATTGGAGTCGAATTTCTCGCTCACGTTGGTCTGTTTCATGATAGCGATCGTGATTTATTGGCCATTGGGCAGTTTTTTGAACATTTTTTCGCCATGCTTTCGCTGGTTCTTGTCATGGTAGCTATCGTGATTGATGGGCCACTGAGCAGTGCAGTTTGAGTTTTTGTTCCCACGTTACAGTGTTAGTGGCCAGCAACAAGCATCCATTTTGTGTTTTATTTTTCTCTCTTCAAGCTGGAGAACGAAAATAGTGTGCTTGACATTGACTGGCTTTGGAGCAATTACCACAACATGGCGAATCCGGCTTTTAAGCCGTATGGTAAACCTCCACCTTTTGACTTAGATGAATATAAGGACTCGTTTGAATTATGGCACAAGAAATGGACGATTTTTCTCAGCCTGTCGACGATTGATTCGGCGCTGGACGCAGGTCAGCGGGCCGTATACAAGGCTCACACGCTGCTATCGTGCCTGTCAACCGACACACTCCAAGCGGTTCTCTCCATGGGCTTAACCGACACGCAGCTTGACAACCACACGGTCATCATCGACCACCTCCGTACTCGTTGCAATGCCGGCCGCAACCGCCACGTGTGGCGCCAACAGTTCGCGGCAAAGACACAAGGCGTGCAACAATCAGCAGACGATTGGTTGTGTGAGTTGCGGGACTTAGCTCGGAAATGTGAATTCGCGACGGATTGTTGTGCGAATTGTGAAAAAACTCGTATTTTAGGCCAACTTATATTCGGCGTTGAAAGCGATGAAGTGCGAGTGAAACTCCTTGAACAAGGTGCGGCTTTATCGCTGGATCAAGCGCTGACTATTATTCGGACAGCTGAAGCCTCCAACAAGCAATCAAAAAAACTTGAAGACCGGAGACGCAGCAGCGATCCAAGGCACTACTTCAAACTACAGGCGATCTAAGCAGATGTCGGACCGACCACCACCTCGTGAAACGGACAAACCGCCCGAAGGTGAAAGTGAATTGGACTTCGACAAGTTTACGGGCTGCTGGAACTGTGGCTCAAAATCGCGGTGTAAACCCTTGACGGCCTGCCCGGCCCAAGGTAGAAAGTGTAAACGATGTGGTAAGCCCAATCATTACGCTCAAGTGTGCCGTACTTAAATCTACTACCCCGGAACATCCCCGCACGCGTGTTGAACAGTTTATAGTGCATACAGCGCTATCGATGTGACTCGTTTTTTTTGCGACGCATCCCCCACGTGACGGACGGATTTGGTTCTCATCGTGCATACAGCACGAACGGTGCGACTCGTTCTCTTCGACGCACCCACACCCTCATCACATGGCGTAGGGGAGACCGGGGCTATGTGGGACATGGGGCTACATGGGACATCGCAGTTTTGAGCATGTTCCCGTAATTTTTTTTAAATAATTTTTTTACCCAACATGGGGCATGGTAAATGCTCGAATATAGTAAAAAAATTATTTAAAAAAAATTACGGGAACATGCTCAAAACTGCGATGTCCCATGTAGCCCCATGTCCCACATAGCCCCGGTCTCCCCTACATTTAATTGTGCATACAGCATGATTTGTGTGACTCGTTCTTTCGACACATCTCCCACGTGACAAGCAGTTTGTTTTTGTTTTATGTTCGTGCGTACAGCACAACAGTGTGACTCGTGTTTTCATCGACACACTCACCCCGTCACAGTTATTTTTTTTGGTCCGTTTGTGCATACAGCACCCCCACCACGTTGCAGTTTACGTGGCGGAAGTTAATTTTCGTGAGCAGCCTCCCGATGCTTCCATATTTCATCCAGCACTTGGCGCCATCTCGCGTCGAATTTTGAAGTTGGAACCAAACGACGATCCTAACATCGCCTGGCTGTTTTCTCACCATGGACCTTCCCGACCTTGATGACAACAACACCATCATCATCCTTCTCCGTGGACGCGGTAGCAACCGACACAACGACGACGCCGCCCATCGACGCCAAAACTGGCCGCTGGTATTGCAGCTCCAACCATCCCACGTCGGTCAACCACCTCCGCCAACCGGAACGTCATTTTTTTTTTCCCAGCCGAGAAGACACATTGACACCCATCTCATTCGCATGTTTACTTATTCATGGTTATGTGTGTATTGTGTGTTGCCCAGTTGGTGCATGTTTCTTTAACACCTTAAAGAGCAAAGTTAACTATGCTGTGTTATCTTTGCTCATTGAAAGGGGCGTGTGATGATATGCCATCTGGCAACACGGCACCCATCGGCTCTATATATAGGAGAGGACCCCCTCCCTATCTCTCTGTCTCACTCTGACTCCCACTCAGTCTCTGTCTGCTCTTCACAGAGCATTGGTCGTCCCAATATACTGAATCGAGCCGCAATCTCTCTCTCTCTTTATTCGACTTCATCACATTTCCAAATTGGGGTAGAGACCTTTCCTATTACATACAGTCCCCTCCATAAGTATGGGATCACCCCGCGCCGTTCCATAAGGCGGCGTGTATTTTTCATATGGGTTTTTCGGGTGGCAAAAATCGAAAAAATGACATAAATTCACCAAACTTGGGATTTATGTCATTTTACGTTTTTTCTATTGTCTGAATTTTTTTCAGATTTTTTCCCCTATTTTTTATGCCTAGAAAAGTGGCGCACAAAGTATCGGATCACTCCGACGCCGGCCGTGTTGTCTTATGGCGCAAATGGGCTTTTCATATTGCTTTTTATATAATTAATTTTCTAGAAGGAATTTTTATTTTCAAACCGTGCATACTATACCCTTTCATAAATTTACTGTCAGTTTTTCATGATGATATGAATTATTTTCGAATTTTCCCAGATTTATTCGTTTCCCGAGTTTCTGAAATAAGAGACTGCAGAAGACTTCATTTACGGTTTACAACCTCTATCAGCTGGCGTAGGCCGGAAAATTAGGTTCGTTTCTATACACCACTGGCACTCTACTTCCTTTTTTACTTAAGGGGCGTATAGAAACGACACTAATTTTCCGGCCTACGCCAGCTGATAGAGGTTGCAAACCCTAAATGAACTCTTCTGTAGTCTCTTATTTTAGCAACTGGGAAAATTAATAAATCTGGGAAAATTCGGAAATGGTTCCGATCATAATGGAAATCTTACAGTTAATTTATAAAAGGGAAATGTAAAAAGGGTTTGAATATAAAAATTCCTTCTTAAAAATTAAATATATAAAAAGCAATATGAAAAGCCCATTTGAGCCATAAGACAACACGGCCGCCGTCGGAGTGATCCGATACTTTGTGCGCCACTTTTCTAGGCATAAAAAATAGGGGGAAAAATCTGAAAAAAATTCAGACAATAGAAAAAACGTGAAATGACATAAATCCCAAGTTTGGTGAATTTATGTCATTTTTTCGATTTTTGCCACCCGAAAAACCCATATGAAAAATACACGCCGCCTTATGGAACGGCGCGGGGTGATCCCATACTTATGGAGGGGACTGTAGAATGGTATTTTCGTGTTGAATCAGTGAAAAGTACTCTATTTTGCAATAATTATACCAGAAGACTCATTATATGTGATAGGTTGCTTTGGTTTTGAAGAAACCCCAAAATACGTCCCAAACATACCTAGCCTGAAATATTTCCAAATCGTGGTGGAGACCTTTCCTATCACTTATATAATGATATTTTTCGTCTTGAATCAGTGTAGAATATTTTATTGATGAGGTAGAATTAGAAACAAGGGATGATAGAAACTCTTTCAGACGCTGGGAAATACCACTTCAATGAATTTGAAGTGTATATATTTATAGTTTCACTTATTCAAAGCGTTTTATTCTTAGAGGATGTGTAAATCGATGTCCAATACACCATTTAAAGATAATTGAATCAAATAATTTATTAACACATTCATCATTGAGTATAAATAGAAACAAGGGATGATAGAAACTCTTCCAGGAGCTGGGAAATTCCACTTGAAAGAATTTGCAGTTGATATATTTATTGTTTCACCTATTCAAAGCGTTTTATTTTTACAGGATGTGTAAATCGATGCCGAATACACCATTTAAAGTTCATTGAATCAAGGAATTCATTAAAACATTCCTGATGGAGTAGAATAGAAATAATGGATGATTCTTCCAAGAGCTTGAAAACACTTCAATGAATTTGAAGTTTATATATTTCTAGTTTCACTTATTGAAAGCGGTTTATTCTTTCAGGATTTGTAACTCGATGTCCAGTAACCATTTTAAGTTCATTGAAGCAATGAATTCCAAAGGAATTCATGTAGGAATAGAAATAGAAACTAGGCCAAATAGAAATAAGCTCAGTAGCTGGATCACATCTATTTTGCTGAATATGAAATTGCTATTTTGATGGTTTCACTAATCCAAAAGTTTTCTTTCTTACAGGATGTTTAAATCAATATCCAATACACCATTTTTAGTTCATTGAATTAATGAATTCCAAAGGAATTCATGTAGGAATAGAAATATAAACTATGGAAGATGGAAATAAGTACAGTAGCTGGGTCACACCATTTTTGCGGAATATGAATTTGTTATTTTGATGGTTTCAATAATCCAAAAGATTTCTTTCTTACAGGATGTTCAATCAATGTCCAATACACCATTTGAGTTCATTGAAGCAATGAATTCCTTTGGAATTCATGTAGGAATAGAAATAGAAACTAGGAAGATAAAATTAAGTTCAGTTGCTTGGTAACACCATTTTTGCTGAATATGAATTTGCTATTTTGATGGTTTCACTAATCCAAAAGATTTCTTTCTTACAGGATGTGTTGATCGATGTCCAATACACTATTTTAGTTCATTGAAGCCATAAAATCCAAAGGAATTCATGTAGGAATAAAAATAGAAACTAGGGAAGATAGAAATAAGTTCAGTAGCTTATTGGTCACACTATTTTTGCTGAACATGAATTTACTATTTTGTTGGTTTCACTAATCCTACAGGATGTGTTAATCGATGTCCAATACACCATTTTAAGTTCATTGAAGCAATGAATTCCAAAGGAATTCATGCGGGAATAGAAATAGAAACTAGGGAAGATAGAAATAAGTTCAGTAGCCGGGTGACACCATTTTTGCTGAACATGAATTTGCTATTTGGATGGTTTCACTAATCCAAAAGATTTCTTTCTTACAGGATGTGTTAATCAATGTCCAAGACACCATTTTAAGTTCATTGGAGCAATGAATTCCAAAGGAATTCATGAAGGAATAGAAAAAGAAACGAGGAAGATAGAAATAAGTTCAGTAGCTTGGCCACACCATTTTTGCTGAACATGAATTTGCTATTTTGATGGTTTCACTAATCTAAAAGATTTCTTTCTTACAGGATGTTGTTAATCGATGTCCAATACACCATTTGAAGTTCATTGAAGCAATGAATTCCAAAGGAATTAATGTAGGAATAGAAATAGAAACTAGGAAGTTCATCAGTAGCTTGGTCACACCATTTTTGCTGATTATGAATTTGCTATTTTGATGGTTTCACTAATCCAAAAGATTTCTTTCTTACAGGATGTGTTGATCGATGTCCAATACACCATTTTAAGTTCATTGAAGTAATGAATTCCAAAGGAATTAATGTAGGAATAGAAATAGAAACTTGGGAAGATAGAAATTATAAGTTCAGTAGCTTGGTCACAACATTTTTGCTGAACATGAATTTGCTATTTCGATGGTTTCACTAATCCAAAAGATTTCTTTCTTACATGATGTGTTAATCGATGTCCAATATACCATTTTAAGTTCAGTGAAGCAATGAATTCAAAAGGAATTCGTGTAGGAATAGAAATAGAAACTTGGAAGATAGAAAAAAGTTCAGTAGCTTGGTCACACTATTTTTGCTGAATATGAATTTGCTATTTTGATGGTTCCACTAATCCAAAAGATTTCTTTCTTACAGGATGTGCAATCAATGTCCAATACACCATTTAAGTTCATTGAAGCCATAAAATCCAAAGGAATTCATGTAGGAATAAAAATAGAAACTAGGGAAGATAGATATAAGTTCAGTAGCTTGGTCACACTATTTTTGCTGAACATGAATTTGCTATTTTGATGGTTTCGCTAATCCATAATATTTCTTTCTTACAGGATGTGTTGATCGATGTCCAATACACCATTTGAGTTCATTGAAGCAATGAATTCCAAAGGAATTCATGCGGGAATAGAAATAGAAACTAGGGAAGATAGAAATAAGTTCAGTAGCCGGGTGACACCATTTTTTCTGAACATGAATTTGCTATTTTGTTGGTTTCACTAATCCAAAAGATTTCTTTCTTACAGGATGTGTTAATAAATGTCCAAGACACCAGTTTAATTTTATTAGAGCAATGAATTCCAAAGGTGTTCATGTAAGAATAGAAATAGAAACTAGGAAGATATAAATAAGTTAAGTAGATTGGTCACACCATTTTTGCTGAACAGGAATTTGCTATTTTGATGGTTTCACTAATCCAAAAGATTTATTTCTTAGAGGATGTGTTAATCGAAGCAATGAATACTAAACGAATTAATGTAGGAATAGAAATAGAAACTAGGAAGTTCAGTAGCTTGGTCACACTATTTTGCTGAATATGAATTTGCTATTTTGATGGTTTCACTAATCCAAAAGATTTCTTTCTTACAGGATGTTGTTAATCGATGTCAAATACACCATTTTAAGTTCAGTGAAGCAATGAATTCCAAAGGAATTCGTGTAGGAATAGAAATAGAAACATGGAAGATAGAAATAAGTTCAGTAGCCGGGTGACACCATTTTTGCTGAACATGAATTTGCTATTTTGTTGGTTTCACTAATCCAAAAGATTTTCTTACAGGATGTGTTAATCAATGTCCAAGACACCAGTTTAATTTTATTAGAGCAATGAATTCCAAAGGTGTTCATGTAAGAATAGAAATAGAAACTAGGTAATATAGAAATAAGTTCAGTAGCTTGGTCACACAATTTTCGCTGAATATGAATTTGCTATTTGGATGGTTTCACTGATCCAAAAGATTTCTTTCTTACAGGATATGTTAATCGATGTCCAATACACCATTTGAAGATCATTAAAGTAATGATTTCCAAAGGAAATAATGTAGGAATAGAAATAGAAACTAGGAAGTTCAGTAGCTTGGTCACACCATTTTTGCTGATTATGAATTTTCTATTTTGATGGTTTCACTAATCCAAAAGATTTCTTTCTTACAGGATGTGTTCATCGATGTCCAATACACTATTTTAAGTTCATTGAAGCAATGAATTCAAAAGGAATTCATGTAGGAATAGAAAAAAGAAACTTGGGAAGATAGAAATAATTTCAGTAGCTTGGTCACACTATTTTTGCTGAATATGAATTTGCTATTTTGATGGTTTCACTAATCCCAAAGATTATTTTGTTACAGGATGTGTTTATCGATGTCCAATACACCAGTTAAAGTTCATTGGAGCAATGAATTCCAAAGGAATTTATGAAGGAATAGAAATAGAAACCAGGAAGATAGAAATAAGTTCATTAGCTTAGTTGTAACAGAACGCTCGGTCGACTCCCGTTTTCTGTTACTTTCCCTTTCTACAAGACAATCTCTAACGTCGACTACTAGATGTCGCTTCCACTATACTTCATCTCATACCAGAGGAGGCTGCTACCATTTGAATCTGCCGCCAAC
Organism: Daphnia pulex; assembly: GCF_021134715.1. Taxonomy (NCBI): domain Eukaryota; kingdom Metazoa; phylum Arthropoda; class Branchiopoda; order Diplostraca; family Daphniidae; genus Daphnia; species Daphnia pulex. The sequence goes on along the minus strand of NC_060021.1, from coordinate 1,099,389 downwards.
TCGCCCCATCTTTGCCGCCAACTTGCCCCACCCCTTTCCCTTGTTACTTTCCCTTTCTACAAGACAATCTCTAACGTCGACTACTAGATGTCGCTTCCGCTATACTCCATATCATACCAGAGGAGGCTGCTACCATTTGAATCTGCCGCCAACTTGCCCCATCTCTGCCGCCAACTCGCCCCATCCCTTTCCCTTTTAACTATCCCCTTTCCCTTTTTGCTATATTAACTTTAGGCGTACTTTTATCTTTTATGACACTATATAAATATATTTTCCTTTTTCCTTCAACGCTTTTCAATAACAAACCCCCTTTTCGTCCGTCTCCGCTCTGACCATGTTTTAACGTGTCTGCTCACGTTTCCCTATACTATCCTCTCTAGGCCTAAACATGTCTGCTCCCTATACTTCCTCTCTAGGCCTATGCTAACCGTGCAGCCAGAATTAGTATAAAAACTGTATGTAAATGTTATTCTGGACTGCATTCTCCCACGGCATTCACACTACCATTGTGTTCCAGTCGCACTCTCCTTTTTGGTATTGTATTAGTTATATTTTCCCTTGTGCTCAGTGCCTGTTATTTAAGCTAAGTGCCATTTCCAACTGTACCTCGAAACTTGCCGTTTCTCGACAAGCCTAACCGCTCAGCCCGCTACCACATTTTCTCCATACAAGTAGTATTGTCTCACTTATTTATCGTCTCACTATTTAATATTATTAGTTCACCTTATTGTATGATCTGTCCGTTATCAATACATTGTTAAGCCTTAATTATTCCCGTCGGTCTTAGACACTTCACTTTGACATTGTGAGTAAAGTCGCCTCATAGTATTTAAGTTCTTCGTATTGGTGACACAATGATTCCGTTGTGTCGACCTTTACATCTGGTGGCAGCGATTTTCGAACTCACTTACAATGTCATCGTACGGTGCTAGGCCTAAGACTAAAAGTATTTTTCGTAAAAACTTGGAAGATTTAAACGATATTTCTACTGATAAAACTGTACCAATTCTTCCAACTAAACTTCCTCTTTCTGTCCCGATTACTTCCACTCCGCTCGCATCTACAGTTCAAAAGCGCCAAACAGTAGACACTCGTGTTATTAATAGACATACTCGATCAAATAAGAATTATGTCCAACTAAAAAGTATTCCCGATCCTGAATATTTGTTTAAACGAAACGTAAATAAGGGAACTTCAAAATCTTTTGCTGAAAAATTCGGTAGTTTTTTTCCCCGTCGCCAAAAAAATCTACAGTTGAATCGACTATTTGTCCGATTAAGAAGCTTGCATTTGACCGTTCCATTTCTCCAAAAGAAATTGGGCCGATTATTTCTGTTCCTTCAGTAATTAAATCACCAGAGACCGTTCAGTCTAATCAAAATAGTGTGGGGCAAATAAGTAAAATTAAAAAATCTTCTGGCACAACCGATACTGGTTGTGCCAGTATATTGAAATACCAGAAGATCTAACTGTAAACGAAATTTCAAATTTTCCTCTTAAAAATACTGAAAAAAAGACAATTTTTATTCACAATAACGCGGAGATTTCAGTAACTAATCACAATTTAATCACGACTTCTAACGGCATCGACTGTCAATCAGCTGCCGAAGAAGAAGATTCTTTTTTTGAAATTCTTAATCGTATTGGTGGACTGATACGCAATCTTCCCCCCACAGTTTTGCCCACGCCAGTAGCGTTTAATAATTCGACTATCGAGGCCATTCATAACCCGATAACTTACGCACCGTATATTCATTTCGATAACGTTATAAGTGAACTGGGAAAGCATAGTATCGCTGTAGGGGGAGAGGAAGAATCAGTTGAGGATATTATCGAATTTCCCATTAAACAAACCATTTCCCATGGAAACGAAGACGGCCGAAATACAATCAATTCGCAGCAAATACGAGTATTTGGTGACGAACGAACTAAAAAAGCCCCGCCCAAATTACACGACGAGCTCAGAGATAATAAAGTCAATTACGGTTATCTTGAAGAAGGGGCCAGTAGTAACAGATATTTCCCCACTTCGGGAATTTTTCAAAACAGCTATCAGGAATCCGTTCGACCGATTTTCCCATTTCCCTCTTCCTCTTCCGGTTTTCCAAATCCTTCCGAGATTAATCCGTTTAAACGACCAGCCGACGGGGACTTGGACTCGAGCGTTAGAAACGACAGCCCTTTTAGCTGTATATGCGAATTGTGCAGTGACCGAGCTAATAACGATAATCGAATTCATCAACGCGACTTGGGAATTCCTACAGGAAGTGGGGATATTCAATACCAAATTGGAAACGATCAGTCGTGTTTGGGTCCCGAAACAGCAGGGAATTTTCTCTCTTTACCACCCACTCAAACAGCTATCGCCGATATTGAGTTGTCACCACCACGCAGCGAAAGAAACAGTTAATTTTTCGTTACAACCTGACAATCAGCACAATAAATCTGAGCGATTGCCGTATTTTCCCGTCGTTTCTGGGAGTGAATTTATTGCGCCTTTTCAGCCTAGTTACCCAAGATCAGGAGTGCATTCTTCCGACATCGACACTCCCAATTATCTATCAGGCGCTTGCGCGACAAACGAAGTTAATCAAAAATCCCCAGACGAAGATACAGTATCGGAGAAAGTATTTAATTTCTGCAGCAATATCGGCAGATCCGACTCGTTCGCTGCACGAACAGAAAGCAGAAATCCAAATACAGATAGAGACTTTGTTGAGAGAAATTGCAACGCCGAGCAATCAAATAGACCAACAGAGCCCAGTAAAACTAGCATCGAATATACAAGTTACGGGGGGAAAGAAAGAATCGATAAAGGGAAATATAACAAGGAGAAAATGGCTGCCGATTCCACTCGCCCAAAACCCAGCTTTTTCGAGCAACATCGAACAGTCGATGAACCTCCCCGTAGGACTAGAAAGGAAGGAGACTATGAAAGAAGAAGCGACGAAAGAAATCCCAGCGGATGGGCAGGTAGAGGAAGTAACGATTATAGACCAAGAGAGTCTGACACACAATCATCAGATACCGACGAATCAACCTTCTTCGTTGAATATCAGCCATCTCGTGACACTATTAAAAGCCTCAAACCAAAAGGCAATAATAATTCTTCTTCAATAAGAAGCCCTTCTCCCAAAAAAGCTAGTAGTCCCAATAGACCAAGCCAAAATTTTTCGGATACTCATAAAGGAAGAGGAGCTATGACCATGTTGAATCAGATTCGAAATTATACTGGAAGTCCAGCTGTTCGTTTTGATCGCTGGATTAAATTATTTGACAACGTAGTCGCAATGTCAAATTGGAATAACGCAGATATAGTCAATATGCTATCGACTAAAATGTCAGGAGAAGCATACGACCTATTACAGAATATAATGGAAAGTGGCACCCAAGAATATAGTAGTATAAAATCCTATTTCCAAGAAAACTTTCATGGCGACGAAGATTCCGACTATTATCAGAATAAATTCGATGAAATACAAAGAAAGCCTAAAGAAAATATTTTAAACTACGCGTTTCGTTTAAAAACAATATATCAGCGCGCTTATCCTTCAAACAAACTTGAGTCAGCGGAAGAAAAAGCGACTCAGCTACGTTTTCTCCGTCAGAAATTTTTGCAAGGCCTAGAGCATGAGCTACAACATATTGTACGCTACAAAAAAGTCTTTTCTTTTGAGGAACTTGTAGCAGTAACTCAGAAATATGCGAAAAGAGTACAGTTAGACCAGCACAGCAAAGACCAAAAAGTATTTGTCAACGCAGTAGCAGCTAACGATCAGAAAGATTCTCTCATAGTTCAGGCAATAGAAAAACAAAAAGAAACAATTTGTGCCATTGCAACCAGTCTTAAAATGGGAAATAAGCCTGCGGAGGCAAATGTATATAATAATTCGGTCCAAAATTCAAATTTTGATAATCGATTGGACCGATTAACTGAATCGATCATTGACCTTCGAGGCCTAACGCAAGCAAACATGGAAACAAATATTTCTCTTAATCAGAATAGCGTTGGGCAATCTAATCAGCAAAATCATCAAACCTCCGCTCCCAGAAATAATTTTAATAAGCAATGGCAAAACGCTAGATTTCAACAACCCGTCGGAAGGGAAACATACCTTTTTGACAGTCAGCCTTCCCATTATCCAAATCCAAGTTTTCCACTGTTAGACTTTTCCCTCCAACCCCCTGTTCCGCAGTTTCCGCAGCCCCCCCGCACATTCCCTCAGGCTATTCAGCAGCCGCCCCATCAACCTAATATACAGCTTCAACAAGTGGATCACCCTTTTCCGCCACAATTCGGTAGTGAAAGGCAACTTTGTTATTCTTGTCGTCAACGGGGTCATGAAATCAAAGACTGCCCTGACAGAATATGCATGTAGTGGCATAACTAACAACAAAAAATAACTGATTGAAAAAAAAACACACACAAACATATTAAAAAGACACCAAAATATTGAAAAAAAAAGAAAATCAAATAATTTATTAAAATCAGAGATACAAATTAACCAACAGAATTACAAAAAACAAATCAAAATGAACAATCCATTGCTGGGTTTTTGCTATGTGCTAAGCCAGTAAATTATAACTCCATTGCTAAGTGCTTCAATATTTAAATTTGAAACGTTGATGTGTGTCGCTATGTGCTTAGCCAGCAAATTATAACTCAGTTGCTAAGTGCTTCAATATTTTAATTTGTAAAATTAACTTGCAAAGCTATGTGCTAAATAAGTTAAGAAAATCTTCTGCTACTTTTATGTGCTAGATATTTTCGTGTTAAACCACTAGCTATGTGCTAAAATTGGTTTAAAACACATTTTTTTTTGCTGCATGCGCTTTGTGCCATTTGCAGTTGTTGTTTCGTCTTTGCTAAGTGCTTAGGGGAATTCAAATAAGCTAAGTGCTATAGTAATTTTATTTGTGTTTAATTCAGCCTGGCTACTTTTCTTCTTCACAGGTACAATACTCCCCCCCTCTTTTAATAAATAAAATGTTTAAATAAGATCTAAGTGATCTGATATTTCAAGCTACGTGCTCAAGCAATTTGATTTCCCCCCTCTTTTCATTTGGACTGATCTAAATTTATTCACTTTGGTGTAGACTTAACTTGTAACTTCTCTGAGTATTATTTTATCATTGATAAGAAAGTGCAATTGTTGACGAACAAGTCAAATGAGATTCACCAAATTTCAAATGATAAAATTGCAAATCCTCATCAATTCGGAAATGAAACTTATAATGAAATAGAGCTAGGGTCTTCCGCTTTAAGAGATACTCTCCCTTCTAACTTCGTTAATTCTCCTTTGAAAAATAAATAAAAAACAAAATAAAACAAAAAAAATAGTAGAAAAAAAATGATTTAAGAAAAAAGAATAATCAAAATACTGAAAAAAATAGCAAACAACAATAAAAAAATTAATGCATACTTGCCAATCAAATCAAATCAAAATTTTACAATTAAATGTATAACAATGTATGTCAACAACAAACGAAACAAATCAAAACAAAAAGAAAAACACCCTACTATCCATGAAATCACATATATTCACATATCACTTTCACACAAATAACGTCAACGAACTTGAAACATTTTTTCTCTTTGTCATCTTTTGGGTGGATATATATTTATATGCACCTTTTTTCCACATCTCTCAACACACTCCTCCACTCGTCGAAAGCTGAAAAGCTACTAAATTCCATATGTCCCATCGTTATATTGTTTACTTCCTTGGCCCTTCCATCCAACGATAAGTTCGCGGAAAAAATGTCCAACTCCCCAGACACTTGCCTTTCTACCTTCTCTATTTTTCTCCTCCGTATTTTGGTAAAACATTTTTGGGGGAAAGGAAACAGCCAGGTGTCCTCAATATAGTGTTAATAATACCTTTCACTTTTTCCTATGATAAAAATATGTCCCTTTTTGTCGCCTTGTTCTTTTCGTGCCTCTCTTTTCCTCTCTTTCTCTCTTTTCCTCTTACTATTTTAACTTACTTATCTATTATTACTTATTCCTATACTTAAAATTCCTTTACTTACAACTACGCTGCATATGTTAAACGCGTATTCCATTAATCCCAAATCATGTTGCTCCTCATCATTATTAACTGTTCATCAAAGAAAACGATTTAATTCGCATCATCCGAAGAACAACGTCACATCAAACATACGCAAGTAGTGCCAACAGCCCCGGATGTGTCAACTATTCACTGCACAACCATTCCTGTCAACTTTACTACTGAAATCACTATTTATGGCGCACATCATCGCTTCAAAAATTTCACTGTCAGCCGGACCGGATGGGAACTGACAAATTTCACTCCCTGCTATTGGACTAGCGGGACCGTGAATTTTAATGATCGTCTCCACGCCTCCCGCAATAATACTTGGGAGCCGGTTGAGACTTCTCTCGTCGTTCCTCAACGTGATTTGGCAGACGCTTTTCGCTATACTGATGTTACTTTCTTCGAATATCATCAACGTTCAAATCCTGCGTATGCTGACTCACAGACCAGCCCAATGGATATCATAGCCGACCTGACGGCCTCAATTAACGAACATTCGGCAAAAGGATCTTCACAAGATACTACCATTGGTGCATCCAACATCATTGTTACGGCGATTGAAAAAACCAACACAGCTTTTGGGAATTTCCGTCTCTTCCTTCTTATCGTCACTCTAATTTGTGCCCTTATTTTCAGCGTGGCCATTTGCATCGCTACAAATTGTTGCGGAGCCTCGAGACTGCTGCAATATTTAAGAGAAAAATTTGACCACTTCAAAGGATCTTACTATTTGGATGATGATCAGAATCATTCCGAATACGATCCGTCTGCTGTTTAGATTCCGTGACGTAATCTCATAGGGCCGGGAGCGATGTAACAGAACGCTCGGTCGACTCCCGTTTTCTGTTACTTTCCCTTTCTACAAGACAATCTCTAACGTCGACTACTAGATGTCGCTTCCACTATACTTCATCTCATACCAGAGGAGGCTGCTACCATTTGAATCTGCCGCCAACTCGCCCCATCTTTGCCGCCAACTTGCCCCACCCCTTTCCCTTGTTACTTTCCCTTTCTACAAGACAATCTCTAACGTCGACTACTAGATGTCGCTTCCGCTATACTCCATATCATACCAGAGGAGGCTGCTACCATTTGAATCTGCCGCCAACTTGCCCCATCTCTGCCGCCAACTCGCCCCATCCCTTTCCCTTTTAACTATCCCCTTTCCCTTTTTGCTATATTAACTTTAGGCGTACTTTTATCTTTTATGACACTATATAAATATATTTTCCTTTTTCCTTCAACGCTTTTCAATAACAAACCCCCTTTTCGTCCGTCTCCGCTCTGACCATGTTTTAACGTGTCTGCTCACGTTTCCCTATACTATCCTCTCTAGGCCTAAACATGTCTGCTCCCTATACTTCCTCTCTAGGCCTATGCTAACCGTGCAGCCAGAATTAGTATAAAAACTGTATGTAAATGTTATTCTGGACTGCATTCTCCCACGGCATTCACACTACCATTGTGTTCCAGTCGCACTCTCCTTTTTGGTATTGTATTAGTTATATTTTCCCTTGTGCTCAGTGCCTGTTATTTAAGCTAAGTGCCATTTCCAACTGTACCTCGAAACTTGCCGTTTCTCGACAAGCCTAACCGCTCAGCCCGCTACCACATTTTCTCCATACAAGTAGTATTGTCTCACTTATTTATCGTCTCACTATTTAATATTATTAGTTCACCTTATTGTATGATCTGTCCGTTATCAATACATTGTTAAGCCTTAATTATTCCCGTCGGTCTTAGACACTTCACTTTGACATTGTGAGTAAAGTCGCCTCATAGTATTTAAGTTCTTCGTATTGGTGACACAATGATTCCGTTGTGTCGACCTTTACATAGTCACACCATTTTTGCTGAATATGAATTTGCTATTTTGATGGTTTCACTAATCCAAAAGATTTCTTTCTTACGGGATGTGTTAATCAATGTCTAATACACCATTTAAAGTTCATTGAAGCAATGAATTCAAAAGGAATTAATGTAGGGATAGAAATAGAAACTAGGAAGTTAGTGGCTTGGTCATACCATTTTTGCTGATTATGAATTTGCTATTTTGATGGTTTCACTAATCCCACAGATTATTTTGTTACAGGATTGTTAATCGATGTCCAATACACCATTTGAAGTTCATTGAAGCAATGAATTCCAAAGGAATTAATGTAGGAAGAAACTAGGAAGTTCAGTAGCTTGGTCACACCATTTTTGCTGAAAATAAATTTGCTATTTTGATGGTTTCACTAATCCAAAATATTTCTTTCTTACAGGATGTGTTAATCGATGTCCAATACACCATTTTAAGTTCATTGGAGCAATGAATTCCAAAGGAATTCATGTAGGAATAGAAATAGAAACTAGGAAGATAGAAGAAGTTCGGTAGCTTGGTCACACAATTTTTGCTGAATATGAATTTGCTATTTGGATGGTTTCACTAATCCAAAAGATTTCTTTCTTACAGGATATGTTAATCGATGTCCAATACACCATTTTAAGTTCATTGAAGCAATGAATTCCAAAGGAATAAATGTGGGAATAGAAATAGAAACTAGGAAGTTCAGTAGCTTGGTCACACCATTTTTGCTGATTATGATTTTGCTATTTTGATGGTTTCACTAATCCAAAAGATTTCTTTCTTACAGGATGTGTTAATCGATGTCCAATACACCATTTTAAGTTCATTGAAGCAATGAATTCCAAAGGAATTCATGTAGGAATAGAAATAGAAACTTGGAAGATAAAAATAAGTTCAGTAGCTTGGTCACACTATTTTTGCTGAACATGAATTTGCTATTTTGATGGTTTCACTTATCCAAAAGATTTCTTTCTTACAGGATGTGTTAATCGATGTCTAATAAACTATTTGAAGTTCATTGGAGCAATGAATTCCAAAGGAATTTATGTAGGAATAGAAATAGAAATTAGGGAAGATAGAGATAAGTTCAGGAGCTGGGTCACACCATTTTTTCTGAATAAGAATTTGCTATTTTGATGGTTTCATTAATCCAAAACATTTCTTTCTTACAGGATGTATTAATCGATGTCCAATACACCATTTTAAGTTCATTGAAGCAATGAATTCCAAGGGAATTCTTGTAGGAATATAAATAGAAACTAGGGAATGGGGAAAATGAATATTCTCAAATTTCTGGAAGAAACTTCAAAATTTGTACTTTTTACTACAAAATTGTACTGCTGTCGCCATCAGAGGCATTACAAATTTCGACAAATTTTGAAGTGGAAAACTTTGAGGTATCGGAGAGGGTTCTCTGAATTTATATTATTGTAAATCATTCTGGATATTCGTATAGAGAAGAATTTTGCATTTTTTGGCACTAAAAAAAAGATTTTAGCTTGATTTTTTGTATTTTTTGTATATTTTTGAAAACGTCGTATTTAACACGGCGCATATGAGGGAAAATGGGGTGTACCTAGTGAACCCGAAGTGAAGGATACCTTAGTGCCATGGGGGTTAATCCTACGACAACTTTGTGTGTGTAAATAATGTAGATCATCATTAGATCTACTCAGGAAAAAATAAATCTAGCCCAAGCCGTTCGGTGAGTATTTGCACTTTTTATAAGACACGTAGTACCATAAGAATGCACTGAAAAAAGGGGGGTTGTATCTAATAGCTTGGTGGGTACTGTAAGTGATAGGAAAGATATGCAGCACGATTTGAAAAATTTTGAGGGTAAACTTTTGAGCAGTTTTTTTTGTTTTTCTTCATCGCCAATGCAACCTATGACTTTTAAAGAGTTATATTTTGGTTTTATTGTAAATTAGGGTATTCGACACCGATTCAGAACGATAAATACTTTTATAAGTAATAGGAAAGGTATCCAGCACGATTTAAATAATTTCGAGGTAAGCTTTTGAGCAGTTTTTTTTGTTTAATTTCAACGCCAATGCAACCTATGACTGATAAAGAGTTATTGTGGTTTTATTTTAGAATAGGGCATTCCACTCCGATTCAGAACCATAATTACCTTTATAAGTGATAGGAAAGATATGCAGCACGATTTGAAAAATTTTGAGGGTAAACTTTTGAGCAGTTTTTTTGTATAACCTCAACGCCAATGCAACCTATGACTTATAAGGAGTTATCTTGTGATTTCATTGTAGACTTGGGTATTCCAGACCAATTCAGAACAATAATAACCTTTATAAGTGATAGGAAAGGTATCCAGTACGATTTTAAAAATGTTGAGGGTAAATTTTTTTGCAGTTTTATTGTTTTTCTTCAACGCCATGGAACCTAAAACTTATAAAGAGTAATCTTGTGGTTTTATGCTAGACTAGGGTATTACACACCGATTCAGAACGATAATTATATTTATAAGTGATAGGAAAGATATCCAGCACGATTTGAAAAATTTTGAGGATAAACTTTGAGCATTTTTTTGGTTTTTCTTCAATTCTATTATAAAGAGTTATGTAGTGGTTTTATTTCAGAATAGATAATTTCACACCGATTCAGAACAATAACTACCTTCATAAGTGATAGGAAAGGTATCCAGTACGATTTGAAAAATTTTGAGGGTAAATTTTATAGCAGTTTTCTTTTATTTTTCTTCAACGCCAATGCAACCTATGGCTTATAAAGAGTTATCTTGTGGTTTTATTTTAAACTAGGATATTCCACACAGATTCAGAACGATAGTTATCTTTATAAATGATAGGAAAGATATGCAGCACGATTTGAAAAATTATTTGGGTAAACTTTTGAGCAGTTTTTTGGTTTTTCTTCAACGTCAATGCAACCTGTGACTTAAAAAGAGTTATCTTGTGGTTTTATTGTAAAATAGGGTATTCCACACCGATTCAGAACGATAAATACTTTTATAAGTAATAGGAAAGATATCCAGCACGATTTAAATAATTTCGAGGGTAAACTTTTGAGCAGTTTTTTTGGTTTAATTTCAACGCCAATGAAACCTATGACTGATAAAGAGTTATTGTGGTTGTATTTTAAAATAGGTCAATCCACTCCGATTCAGAACCATAATTACCTTTATAAATGATAGGAAAGATATGCAGCACGATCTGAAAAATTTTGAGGGTAAACTTTTGAGCAGTTTTTTTGGTTTAACTTCAACGCAAATGCAACCTATGACTTATAAAGAATTATCTTGTGGTTTTATTTTAGAATAGGGTATTCCACACCGATTCAGAACGATAATTATCTTTATAAATGATAGGAAAGGTATCTAACACGATTTGAAAAATATTGAGGGTAATTTTTATAGCAGTTTTTTTTTTCTTCAACGCCAATGCAACCTATGGCTTATAAAGAGTTATCTTGTGGTTTTATTGTATACTAGGGTATTCCAGACCGATTCAGAACGATAATTACCTTTATAAGTTATAGGAAAGATATCCAGCACGATTTGAAAAATTTTGAGCAGTTTTTTTTTTTGTTTTTCCTCAACGCCAATGCAATGCAACCTATAACTTATAAAGAGTTATGTTGTGGTTTTATTTTAGAATATGGTATTCCACAGCACTGATTCAGATCGATAAATCCTTTTATAAATTATAGGAAAGGTATCCAGCACGATTTGAAAAATTGTGATGGTAATTTTTTGAGCAGTTTTTTTTGTTTAACTTCAACGAAAATGCAACCTATGACTTATAAAGAATTATCTTGTGGTTTTATTTTAGAATAGGGTATTCCACACCGATTCAGAACGATAATTATCTTTATAAATGATAGGAAAGGTATCTAACACGATTTGAAAAATATTGAGGGTAATTTTTATAGCAGTTTTTTTTTTCTTCAACGCCAATGCAACCTATGGCTTATAAAGAGTTATCTTGTGGTTTTATTGTATACTAGGGTATTCCAGACCGATTCAGAACGATAATTACCTTTATAAGTTATAGGAAAGATATCCAGCACCATTTGAAAAATTTTGAGCAGTTTTTTTTTTGTTTTTCCTCAACGCCAATGCAATGCAACCTATAACTTATAAAGAGTTATGTTGTGGTTTTATTTTAGAATAGGGTATTCCACAGCACTGATTCAGATCGATAAATCCTTTTATAAATTATAGGAAAGGTATCCAGCACGATTTGAAAAATTGTGATGGTAATTTTTTGAGCAGTTTTTTTTTTGTTTTTCTTCAACGCCAATGCAACCTATGACTATTGGACATCGATTTACACATCCTGTAATAAAGCAATGTTTATAACAAGTAAAATAATCATTATAGCAACTTCAAAGTCATATAAGTGTTGTTTCCCAGTTCCTTGAAGATTTTCTATGAACCATTTTTCTAAAACTATTTCTTCATGAATTGCTTTATGAAGTTATTGATTAAATAGACTTGAAATGGTGTATTGGACATCGATTTACACATCCTGTAATAAAGAAATTGTTTTTACAAGTGAAATAATCATTATAGCAAATTCAAACTCATAAAAGTGTTTCCGAGTTCCAGGAAGATTTTCTATGAACCATTTTTCTAAAACTTTACAATTGACTATTTATTATGTTTTCAATTTACAATTGACTACATTAAATATGACGCGAAACATCTGAAAATGAAGACTGTTGTTCAGCTTGAGAAGTTCTTCATTTAAGAGTTTTCCGCATCTTCCTACCTCAACCCGTTCTGTTGTTATCCCCCTTCAAAGTACCCTAATTTGCATGTAGCTCTACGGAGTGTTCCCAAACTTAGGGCGCGATTAAAAACCTACCCTTCCCTTGATAGGAAAAATCTAAAAAAAAAAATCAGCTTAATGCTACCCATAATGGCTACGGCCAAAAAGAAATTCGTCGCAATCCAATCAAAATTGGATTTTGGGGAACGCCGAGAAAAACGCCTTTTTCCATAAGGTTCTCTCGCGCGTTCCCAAACTTTCGGTAAATGAACAAACCATAGAGAAGATAGAAACTCTTCCCGATTTCCCAGGAACTGTGTAACACAACTTCAATGAGTTTGAAATTGCTATTTTTATTGTTTCACTAATACAAAACGTTTATTCCTTACAGGATATGTTAATCGATGTTCAATATACCCCATTTCATGTCCTGTGAAGCAACGATTTCATAACAGAATGCATCTAGGAATAGAAATAGAACCAAAAACTCCTTCAGGTGCCGAACAACACTACTTCCATAAATTTGAAGGTGCTTTATTGATTGTTTCATTATTTTTCTTACAAGATTTTTGAAAAAAGTTATAAATGAGTCTACCGTAACCCGGAATTTTTATATCTCGACGGTTCCGTTTAACATAAACAACAGAATTCAGTAAGGGAGAGGGGGGCTAGTTGTCAAGTGCATTTTTCTGAATTTTTTTTGAATTTTTTGAGTACACTACTGGTAAAATGAATGAATGGATCAGATTCAGATTTCAATTATCTATGAATTGATCGTATTTGTTAACAATGTTCATTTACACGAAATTGTGAAATTGAGAAAAACTGCAAAAAAAAGTCTGTCAACTTGCCCCACCTACGGGGTAAGTTGGCTGCTGACGATTCTGCATTGCTCCAAAATTTCTAGGTCGAATTTTGAAAACTTGCAACTCAGCATCTGGTGAGAAATCTGTATGACAACATGCCCCTCAAAAATTCTGACAACTAACCCCACAGGGTGCTTTTCGAACAAATACATTGATAACTAAATAACTTTTAATGAAGAAATGTCGGGGTTTTTTTTTAATAAGACAAACATTAATTCTCTTTTGCTAATGGGTTTTCTGACACTCTTAGAGTTTTATACTATGAGAAAAATAAAAAGTGCTGAGAGGCCCAAAAAAAAACTTTTTTTTTCGTTTTTTTTTTCTTTTTGTTATAACTCCTGTTGGAGAAGTCGTATACTTTGAAATTTTGTAAGAGCAATCTGGGTGTTGTCTTTCATATTTAGTGTAAAAGGCTTGATTTGTTTTGGTCTGTAAGGGGTCTAACTAGCAAAACGCCAACTTACCCCATCTGCCAACTAGTCCCCCTCTCCCCTAAAATCGTAAATAGTAAACACCTAGCAAATATGTAAAAACAAATTTAAATACTATTTATTATAAATGTGGGTATGCTTTGCTTATTTGCTCCCAAGGACGTTTGACAAATGTCATTTACAACCGCTAGATGCAGCTTCATGTAAGTTACCCAAAATATTCGTGTTTGAATTTCAACGAAAGATTTCATGAGGCAACGGTTGGTAGCCGTATAGTCGTGTTTCTTAGTCCCGCCCATCTTGATGCCCTGAAGTATATACGAAAGAAGAAAGTAAGAGTTTGAGTATTCCCTGTCCTAGCCGCTCTTGGTGCCAGTTACCTGCTGGCTGGCGCACGGGTAGAAACGCAGTCATGAAATTCACGGTGAATTAATTATCAATATACACTTTCAGAATTGTTGAAAAATTGTTTGTTGCCTATGTTTTACATCAACACAGGCACTGGTTTCGCCTTCCGGACTACTGGCGATCTTTGTGGTCACCTCCGCCTACCCGAGACCGTTCCAAAACGGACAAGAGCAGAGACTGCTGTTAAACAACAAGACAAACGAGGATAATTTCGGTTGGTACGCTCCCATCGCAATTATACTCGCCCCGTTACCGACTAAAAGCAGAGCAGTCGGTAACATTCAGCACCAGCAGATTGATTTACTTCCGCATTACGGGCCAGCATCTGGATGGCATCGCTCTCCGTCCCACTGGTCGTCGTCGAATTCGCGGAATTATTACACGGCTCATTACGGTAAAACGCGAAACATTCCAGCTAAATAGTCGATAGAGTTGAGTTATTCAGCTGAAAGTATATATATAAAGGCAATCGACGGTTTTCATCCGCTCTTTCCGGTCGACCTTACCACGACGATTCTCACGAGTACCAATGGTCACGAATGATGTGGTCGTTAATGAAGACGGGAGCCGTTTACTTGCCAAAGAAAGCCGTCAGCAATTTAAATGCAGTTTCCAATTCAATAAACAGGCGACCGATTGCGTCAGGTTGGTATACAGCATCAGACAATAAACGATTGCCTATAGGCCTAGATAACTTTTATTATTCATTGTGGATTTTTTTTCAACACGTTTACAGGTGGCATAGCTCAATCGAGAACGCCCCAAACTGTGGATAAGAATAAGAAACAAAGCCCTATTATTCCTTGGTTGATCAATCTAGCAGGGCCACCGGGAGTGCCAGGTATAACAAAAATGATTGAATAATAATACAGACCAAAAAAAAATGAATATTGTTCAATGTTAACGCTTTAAGGTACCGATGGGCTTGACGGAGTCGACGGGAGAGACGGAAAGGACGGCAAAGACGGAACAGCTGGTGCGGCTGGTCCACCGGGAACTAAAGGAGATCCCGGTTAGTTTTGTCAACATATCGAACTCGTGAGTGAATTCGAATCTAAAATATAGCATTGCAAAAAAAAACTTAAAGGTATACCCGGAAAAGATGGGCGTGATGGATTTACTGGGCAACCAGGAGGTATTGGCCCCATTGGTCCACCGGGACAACAAGGAATTCAAGGATTGCATGGGCCACTAGGACCACCAGGAGTCCCAGGTAATCGGCGATTGAGATTTGACCCAGAGCCTAAATCACAGATTTCTTTTTTTCGTTTGCACCATTAACAATGTCAACTAGGGGAAAAGGGTGAAGACGGCAAGGACGGACGAGATGGGTCTGACGGAACTGATGGAAAGGATGGCACAAATGGAGGCCTTGGTCCCGCGGGTAAATTTAAAAAGTCGAGAAACCAAAATGACAAAATTCTAATTATTTTTGAAAAAGGTCCGCCTGGAACCGCTGGACAGGACGGAAAAGATGGACAGGATGGACAACCAGGAGTTGCAGGACCTATAGGTATAATAACTCTCTAATTTTACTGACCATATATTATTGGCCATAACAAATTGAGGGAAACGTTTTCTCCTATTTTTAAAAGGACCTGCTGGGCAGGACGGAAAGGACGGAAAAGACGGCGAAGACGGCCAAAATGGCAAAGATGGCCAACCAGGATTGCCTGGGCCACCTGGTAACCATTTACTAGCTGAAAACAATAACAATTTATTATTTCGAGTCATATAACATAAATGATCTTTATATGGCGTGCAGGTACTCCAGGAAAGGACGGAAAAGATGGCACCTCTGGAACTGCTGGGCAATCTGGGAAGTATGGACAAGACGGACAAGACGGACAAACTGGTTCTCAAGGCGTTGTCGGCCCAGGAGGCACTCCTGGCACTGGTGGCACTCCAGGTCAAGATGGATCAGGTATAATATTCCATTGAAATTATTTTGAATGAAACGGGAAATCGGGTTTATTTATTTTGCATCATATTAGGAGGCATTCCTGGTCTTCCGGGCACGGCTGGAACCAGTGGAATTCCAGGTTTCCCTGGTATACCTGGATTGCAAGGAGAACCGGGTGATCCAGGCGCCGCTGGCCCGGCTGGGCCAGCTGGAGTGGCAGGAGCAGCTGGAACTGCAGGTTAGCGACGATTTTAATGTTTTAGGCAACATTCAACTCAACTGAAATTTTGTATTCGAAACTCACAGGTACAGGTGGTGCACCTGGATCTCCAGGGGCACCGGGAGCCCCTGGAGCCGCAGGACGTCGTTGAATAAAAAAATGTTTTAATCCTTGTTTCATTGTTGGTTTTTGTATTGCAAAGCAGAGAAGATGATTGAAAATATTACTCAACTTATATTTATCTGAATAAAAAACTCTGTTGAAACTATTTCAAATGAACAGCACGATAACAGTGACATATACACCTGCGTATAAAAATGAAACATTCGATGAATAAAACTTTGTGGGTTCTTATAAGCAAGGTTAGCGTTAACAATAATCAAATTTCGAGGATATAAAAGGATATTGGTAGGGGGAGAGGGGGGCTAGTTGGCAGGTGGGGTAAGTTGGCATTTTGCTAGTTAGACCCCTTACAGGCCAAAACAAATCAAGCCTTTTACACCAAATATGAAAGACAACACCCGGATTACTCATACAAAATTTCAAAAGTATACGACTTCCCCAACAGGAGTTATAGCAAAAACCAAAAAAAATACGGCAAAAAGTTTTTTTTTGGGCCTCTCAGCACTTTTCATTTTTCTCATAGTATAAAACTCTAAGAGTGTCAGAAAACCCAAGCAAACAAGAATTTATGTTTGTCTTATTTTTGAAATAAACCCGACATTTCTACATTAAAAAGTTATTTAGTTATCAATTTATTTGTTCGAAAAGCACCCTGTGGGGTTAGTTGGCAGAAATTTGGAGGGGCATGTTGTCATACAGATTTCTCACGAGATACTTACCCCGTAGGTGGGGCAAGTTGGCAGACTTTTTTTTGCAGTTTTTGCTCAATTTAACAATTTCGTGTAAATGAACATTGTAAACAAATACGATCAATTCATAGAGAATTGAAATCTGAATCTGTTCAATCATTCAATTTGCAAAACGTGTGGTCAAAAAATTCAAATAAATTCACAAAAAGTGACCCTGCCAACTAGCCCCCCTCTCCCCTACAAATAACTCGTGTCATTCTACGACTTTATTTGATATTCTACAATAAATCAATAACGCGTAGTCATCCTGACAAACCTTACACGTCTAATTTTTGCTCAGTCATGAATCAGAAACATTTCAAACTTTATTAACCTGTAAAGTCGATATGTATAATTTCTCGGAAATTTATTTTTGTGCCAAAAATTGTCATTTTAAACTGACAAATAAATTCTTGTCTATCAAAAGTCAAAACTTAAAAAAAGGAGATTCATTGGTCGTCTTTTTTTTTACAACAAAATTATAAATAGCTTCATAGCTATGTACTCCGCGAATGTTGCGCGATGCAACGGTGGAAGATGGTTCGGATGTTTTTCGAAATGTCCCGCCTACAGACAAAACAAGAGTCCCGCCCTATTCTCTTGCGGCTTCTCCCAGCTGAGATAAGAAAAAAGCAATTCAAATTCAGCATTCGGGCAGTCGACCGACCATCGACTCAGTTGGGTTTTCTTTTCGGTTTTGAAGTGTGTCCCGATCTGATCCACCAAGTTAACCATGAACACATTGGTCAACAAATTTTCTTCGTTCATCTTATTATTCGTTTATTTAAAATTGTTTTAAATTAAATTTTAGATGCCGGTCATTCTCGCTTTGTGGGCCGCCACGTCTCTTTCTTACCCGACGGATCTGATACAAAATGTTCAGTCGGAAGAGTCCGCCACCAACGCGACTAGCGACGACGAATTGAGCTGGTACAAGCCGGTTGCCGTCATCCTGAAACCCGCCACGCAGAGGGACTTTCAAGAGCTCCTTGAATCCGACAGAATGGACGAATTACTTCACCCGTCGTTCAGCAGGCCAGTATTTTACCAGCAGCGGCGTTCATTTTATTGGCCGTCGCCAGCCCAAGACTCTTGGGGAGAGTTTGGACCAGCAGAAGAACTTCCTCCTTATTACGAAGGCAGACATTACGAACGTCCAGACAGGTTAAGAGAAGCATACAACAGATTCGATTTACCTGAACATCTACAGAGCAACTTGTTGTCGCTGGCGAGAATGGGGCTGGTGGCTATTCCGACCAAGGAAATCGGCGGCCATAAAAATGACGCAACCGAAGAATTGAGTATAAAAATAACGAACTTACTTGCTATTCAATTTTGATTGGTGTTGCTGTCAATGCGATTTTTGTTTGCTATTATTTACTATAGATGTCCAATCGCGAAGAGGACAGCATCGTGAAAAACCTGGACAAATCTATAACGGATATCCTAAGCCTGGAAAGAAGGACAAAGTGCCAGCGGCTTGGATGTATGATCTAATCGGTGCTCCGGGTCCGCCCGGCCCCATCGGGCCGCAAGGTTTGTCTTATATTTCAAATATTATCGTCCCTGTTGATTGTTTATTATTCCTATATAACTTTTGGGGTTTTTTTTTCGCTTTAGGCAAAGACGGACTGAATGGCATTAACGGAATCAACGGCGTCGACGGGAAAGACGGCACGGACGGAGCGCAGGGGCTAATTGGTCAAACGGGACCGCAAGGGCCGATTGGTATGTTTAAAAATGTAATTCGCGTTGAAATTAGTTCTGTTATTTTCGGAAATGTTTAGGGCCACCGGGAGTCAATGGCGTTAATGGTGTCCAGGGAACACATGGAGCTACCGGTACGCCGGGTGCCCAAGGCGTCCAGGGAATTCAAGGAGCTGTTGGGCCACAAGGCATTCAAGGTCCCAAAGGTAGGCTAACTATAACTATACTAGCTAATGTTCCTTGTAACTATTTCTTTCTTTTTTTCAAATAATAAGGCGATGCAGGAGAGGGAGGAAAAGATGGAACGAACGGAGTCAACGGAAAGGACGGGACTCCTGGCACTGCTGGGCCGGCAGGTGCTGAGACATAAAAAATAAAAAAATTCTGGTTGCATTTAACAGATAACTAAGAATTAATCCATGCACTGCTTTAATATATTAGGCCCTCCAGGGACTCCCGGACAAAACGGACAGGATGGAAGAGATGGAGTGATTGGCCCATCCGGCCCACCGGGTAATATTTGAATTGCATTCGAATTGTAATTTGAAATATACAGTCGCGGCTGAAAGTTTCTATACGTGTAGCTCAAAAATACGCCTTTTTACTGTGTATTGGCGGATGGTGTTAGCCTATGGTAGAGGTTGAGCTACCTTATTTGCTAGTTTCTTTATTTTTTACCGCCCTTCTTTACTTAACTCTTCCTCTTAACATCGATTACTAATTTACCCGCAATATCACAAACGTTACTCATTCCTATTGCCTAATGCTAAAATGAAACTAATCGATGCAGACATTGCCACAGTTACAAACTGATCAATCCTCTGCCATTTTAACGTTTCATTTTAGAGCTTTTGCTAGTTTATTGGGTATCGACTCAATTGTCTGATTATCGGCCATGGTTACCCATAGTTAAGAAAGCCGCGCCAACAAATCATTGTCGGAGGGGAAAGGAGTAGGGGGTAAAACTTGAGAAAAACTAGCAAATAAGGTAGCTCAACCTCTACCATAGGCGAACACCATCCGCCAATACACAGTAAAAAGGCGTATTTTTGAGCTACACGTATAGAAACTTTCAGCCGCGACTGTATATTTTTATAAATTAATGAAGGTCCTGCCGGTACGCCTGGACAAAACGGAAAGGATGGAGTCGATGGCAAAGATGGACAGGACGGTACGCCTGGACTTCCTGGACCCGCAGGTAATAATATTTATTGGGATGCTCTTATAGTTTAATTCGTTTTTATTGACATGAATATTATTGTTATAGGTCCTCCGGGTAAGGATGGTCAAGACGGAACTCCAGGAACATTCGGCCAAGCTGGGCAAGGTATAAATTGTTATCGATGCCCGTGTCAAGTGTTATTGTATTGACAAAATTATTTTTCTTTCATATTTTAGACGGGCAAGACGGAACAGGTGGTGCGGCTGGGCCAGAAGGAGTTGCTGGAGCGCCGGGCGCAGCTGGAGCGGCTGGATCTTCTGGCGCCGGTGGACCAGGTAAAAATTCAATTCGACATTATTACTTTAAAAAATTTTGATTAAAAAAAAAATGGTTTACCCAATTTCAGCTGGAACGCCTGGAGTTCCCGGAACGCCGGGAGCTGCTGGAGCAGCCGGAGTACCGGGAGTACCTGGAGCAACGGGAAGATAAACTGAAAGATTTCTTTCAGCAAATTAAAAATTCCAACAACTTATTTCAGTTAATGATTTCACATTTAAAGAAAATGTCGATTTGTTTTATTTGGTTACGGCAATGTTGGGAGATAATTTTACGGGGGGCAGTGTCAATTTGATGTTTTCATTAAATATGTTCTATGATCTATTCCAACCATGTAATGATGTAATACAAATTGAAATTCATGTTCTTTCGCGCTTTGATTTCACCCGTCAAATTTGAAATGTCTTATCACCTCCAATAAAAGTTGGTGGTCTTACAAAAGAATAGCTAAGGAGCATAATCTTATAGATAGCAATTCAACCTTTCAAACACATAACATGATTTTTCAAGACTTGTCTATTAATACATGTACCATCACTTATTTGAAAGATGTGAATGTGCTGATAATAATTGAAAGGAAATACAAATGGAATAAATACGCTGGCCAAAATCCAACCGAACTGACGTTCAACTTTTGACCGTGAAAGCGTGCGCACATTTTAACGACCACGTACGCATTGGTGACGTGTGCGCAAGGCATTGCTTCATCAGGGACCCACAACAGCGCCTCCCAAAAAAGAAAAAAAAAAGCTACACGGGCTATATTAAATACGGCGCGGGGTCACATCTCAGGCGCGGTCGCTTCTTTGTACACCCGAAGAAATTAAGTATCCGAACGTCAAACGGTCAAACCGATGTCAGACACCATCCAACTTGTGTATCTCTCTTGTGGCAATGGGTGCGGCTGGCATTACTTTGACCGTTGGACTCTCTGCTCCGGACTTGCATGGAAATGAAACGGAATCGGTTTGATGGCCCAATCAGTTGGGCGAATGAAAAAAGATCCGAAAAGATCGGCCTTCCCGATATTATATAGTGAAACTGTGAGTGATATGTTTTGCGGACTCGTCTAGCGCTGCGTGTTTGATCGTTATTCAGCAGCGGTCGGGCCCGCGCGCAGAGAGAGAGAAGAGAGAGAGAGAGAGAGAGATAATCCTTTATGTTAATTTATGTGACCTTGCTAAACAGACAGACTGCGCACGTATATGTCGGATGAAAAAACCGAAAAATAAAAACAGAGAAATCCAAACCGGCGCACTCGGCGTTTTCTTTTTTTCCCCGGAGAGTTCACGCTCGGATGTTGCCCTTTTGCCTTGGACCATAAACGGACAGCGATGAAACCTCGCTAAATGCTGCATACCCGTTTTGATATTAAATGTTACAAAGCTGACCTGCCTTGCACATCACTGGGTACAGAATATTAACGGAAAAATAAATCCAGTCCAAAACGAGATGCTAATCAGCGAGCGGTTTGGAGTTGGCTGTGGACGATTTTCATACGTCATCCCGAGTCCGCCAACACCTGCAAGAATATAACTGACGATGGTTTATAACGTGGGAAAAAATG
Organism: Daphnia pulex; assembly: GCF_021134715.1. Classification (NCBI taxonomy): domain Eukaryota; kingdom Metazoa; phylum Arthropoda; class Branchiopoda; order Diplostraca; family Daphniidae; genus Daphnia; species Daphnia pulex. The sequence goes on along the minus strand of NC_060021.1, from coordinate 1,077,279 downwards.
AAAAATCAACTTGAAGATCCACGGCGTATTATATAGGTATAACATTTCCTAGCGTGAAACCTTAGTGAATGGCATCAGCAGAGAATGAGCGATTCCTCTGGAAGACTTTTGGCTTCTATAAAAATGAATGCGAATATACCGTTGGGTATGCGAAACAGAAGAATGATGAATGATTACAGGAATTTTGCTTTAGTCTAGTCGAGGAGACAAATATAATATGGAATTTGCGTTCACAAAAACAACGGAGAATTATTGTTATAGATGTTTGCATATAATTTCCCCGTGATGTTATTACAGTTATACAGCGGAATAAGCGGAACATTCTATAATGGGCCTAGGTTTTCCGAAACATTGATAAAGGAACACAAGGAATTTAAAGTGCTCTTATGGATTTTTGGAATCACTTATCGCTTTTATAAATGAATTTGATGATATACCAGCACAATTCCAAAATGAGATGCTAATCACGCATCAGTTCATCTCATCAAACATGTGCGCATTTACCATCTGCTGTAATGATATTCGTGTATAAATACGAGTTATATTATTCTTCTAAATTTCCCTGACTAATCAGTCATTACTCCGTCACTAAATAGAATCACTTTATAACGTCGTATAAAATTAATCCTTCAAGTTTATATCGTTTCTTTTATTTCTTTTCAAAATAATGCATTATTATTCGGTCGGTCTCATTCCAGCTTATCTTCTCCACTTTCCTATAAACTAGCTCTTATACTACCCCCAGTCTATATAGGGACTCAGAGTGTGTGCGTGAGCGGGAAGTTTGAACGTGCAAACTATTTGATAACACTTTTGGGGTTATATTATCTGGTTACGGTAGCACACATTCGTATTAGCTTTCCAGGAGGCACTTTGAACCTTTGAAAGCCACTCAATCTGTCCAAGTCATCGTGAGCCAAGTGCAGGTCAACATATAGACACAGCACGGAAGTCAAATCTAAATGCGAGCGAAATTGATTTAAAAGAAAAAAAAACTCGGACTTAAAAGTGATGTCTGAAGTATAATACCAAATGCAATAAAGATCTGAGGAATTTTCAGGAATGACGTGGTTAATAAAGAATGTTGCGGGGGAATGCTAGCTGTGACGATTCGTCATCCAACCATCCAGACAAATCGTGTAAAAAATAACAAGGTCCGGAATATGTCTTGCGGACATTCATGCCGTCATGTACGAGGCCACCGGACTTCATAATAAACTGAATGTTCAATGATATTTGCACTGTACCATGTATAGAACGTGATACAGCGGATGATGACCTGACGGTTCTTACAGCATTTGTCTTTCGACCAAACCCAATGGGCTATGGGCAGCATCAGTGCAGCATTGGAAATTTTTCTGGTAAGTTCTCAGCTCAAAGGGCAAAAAGGGGAACTCCTTTGTTGATGTCTTTTTTAATTTGTATTTTTTTTTTTTTTTTTTCAAAATGCCTTGAATTGCCCGACCCCTTGACCAACCTGGTTTTATTTTTTCTATTTATTTTTGAGAGAGGAAGAGACTCTTCTATATAAGCGGACACCTGCGGTTGATTGCCCGGGAGTATCAATATTTATGTGTAGGTAATTGATCGCTCTGACTGAGATGGAGATGTGAAAATAAAACCCAAAACGGATAGCAAGTCATTGTGGATAATCGTAGTATGCCTATACATTGTTTGATCAGATTTGCTTGCAAAAAAGAAATAAATAAATAACGGAAACATGATTTTGTTTTTTTTTACTTTCTGGGAATGTTAAACTTTTTTTTACGTATTCATTTCCTTTCGGAATAGGGAAGGGTCGCCTAGCGTGAGTCAGCGTTCGACCCGAACCACGAAACGATTTTGAAATTGTGTTCGTCAGTGGACGATTTCAATCAGATATTTTTACTTAAAAACCAAACTGTGGCTGAAAATGGAACAGTCTTCAGAATTGAACTCCAGTGGTAGCAGCACGAAATGGACTTAACAACTCAACCCATTCTATTTTCTGTGAGAACTTCTTAAGCTCTATTATTAGCTATAAAGCTTCTATAGCTTTGATTATACCAGCGCGATATCAATCGCGGCAATAGTAATGGATCAAATAGAATTATTCACTCTGACTCTGCTGCCGCCAGCTGTCATTCTTTCGACTATATATCGCCACGGGAGTTATATAATACTACGTATATTATATTAGGTAGGGCCTATATTACCCACATATGTATAGCCAATTCTTATAAAGAAAAAGACATGCGCATTTTAGTGTAAAAAATAAGTTTGCTTTGCACAAAGTGGTGCGAAAAGTAAACGGCAATATCCAACCCTTTCAAAAGTCCCGTTAACCGTGAAAAAAATCACGCTTGTCTCATGGTAATATAGCTAATATAGACGCATGCATGTATAATAATAGTCTGTCGTCTATAGAAGTGATGGTCCGTCTGGAGCCGATCGGATGTTATTCGGATGAGGTTTTCAACGTCAAAATATGAAACGTGACGTGAATTATAAAATAAAGAAGAGAAAGGAAAGAAAACCAAAATTTCACGGGCAATTTTCAATAGGTCTATAGCCCATAAGCTTGGCAATAATATCTATACGTAATGGGAGACTATTATGAAAGTTAATGGCGTGACCGTAAACGCGATATACACGTTACGCGGCCATTAGAAAATCCTTATTTTGGCCGCACCCGGTTGACCATTTTGTAATGTAATAATAAATTCTGTATTTACGCTTGACATTTACTACACATTTTATTACGTAACTATTCATACTGGCAGACAACTTAAAAGCTCATTTAACTCGCTAGATTTAAATTCACTTTTTCCCAAGTATAATATATATTACGTCAGCTATTGCGATTATTTCATTTCTCGGTTCAACTCGGTACACATATAATTTATTTTTTTCTTTGATTCTTGCATCCTCTTTATTTACATTTTACTGGGCGTATGGCAGCAGTTTTTAATTACTTTCTCGTGATTTGTTGGAGAGGCGTAGGGCCTACCACCTGGAATGCAAAATAAGTATAACATTCCAGCAAATCCCCTTCAACTGTGTACCTATGGTGAGTAGACACACATAACTTGCGCACAGAAGATGGAAATGTACAGATAGGCTATTATAAACCAAGAATTAAAAATAAAAGTCTAGCCAAGGAAAAAAAATAGAAAAAACAATTTCACTCCATTTTGTTTATTATGTGGGGTCGGGCGCGGCCGGGAGCATCCACACACACGGAATTTGAATAATAAAAATGGTAATAAGACCCAGTTTTTTCTCACGCACACATTCTCCTTGTACATTTTGTGTAGGCCCTAATAGATTGGCAATCACACCTTAGCACAGTTCTCCACATTTTTCTGACTGCAGCAGCAGCACTTTGTTAAACCATGTCTAGACTACTCTAGACAACACCTGAAAGCAGTCACTGGGCTATATTACGTATTACGCGCTCAAAGTCGTTGGTCTGTGCCAAACGCACGGAAATTACACAGACATGTGAAAATAAATGTTGTAATAAATGAGGCCATCGACCCCCCATCAGTGACCAAAAATGGGTCTCTACCCGATTTAGACTAGAGAGATAATTATACGCTCAATGCCTTTTGAGTTCGGGGAATCACGCGGAGAATCATAATAATTATCCTGCGTCATCTTCGACGGGGGGCTCGTTGAGCTTGTAACAAATTGCTATTTTAATCTTATTCCAAGATCGTGGAGATGCTGGTAGATACACATCACTATATCTGCTGTGCCTATATCCAGCTATATGCATAGCATGCTCTTATATAAATCCGCCTATAGACTATAATAATATCCAGTCTCAAAATCAAACGCCCAAGTTGTTATCAGAGTCCATAAATTTATTGGGAATAATCAGATTTATTACAGAGCTATTGGAAGAGTTATTATAAAGTGATTGGAATTTCAGATGTGCAGTATGTTTTTTGTCGCCATCTGGAAAATGTTATCTAACCCTATACAGCAGCAGCATCTGTCTAAAAAGGCGCGACGATGCGACATAGCGTCGTGAACTATCCAGGAAAAAAAATCCAAGATCCGAGAAATGTCAAACCAATCTGAATGCCGATAGATAAGGTTCTATTTTTGAGCGCCAAAAAAATCAAATCGCTGTAGAAGAATAAATGGACTATGCTGGTTGCTTCTAAAAGGCTACTTCTATATAGCGATAGCGCACTATGTAACGCATTACAGTTATCCCATGCAGAAAAGCCTCGATCATCAGTCACTCTAAAAAAGGGAGGATGGCATTTAGATTGAAGAGGAAAACCGTGAAATATTTCAGGCTGCTTCTTTTTTTCTGAAACCCCTCAAAAAATAAAATAAATTAACACACCCAGCATACGTCTGATATTAATCGCCTGTAGTCAATTTCAGACAGGCTCCGGTGACTCGAACAAATTGCGAGAGCTTTGCGTGCGGTGTTTATCTCTGGAGTATATCTTGATGAATGGGAGCATTGGGTGAAACAAATATCCCGCGGGAATTTTCCCGCTCTTGTCAATTCGTCTAACTGTCATTTGCGTAAAATGTGCGCATTTTAATGGTGACGATGCAGCACTGAGCACAGATAGTGCAGAAATTACGGGTATATAACTGTATTCTAATTCCAATCCGGAAACTGGTATAAACAATCAAATACCGGTTGCTGGGTGGGCACGCAGTTGCTATGCAAAGAGTAGCCTACAATCAGCCAGATCTTTCGACAAAAATTCGGTAGATGGCTATATGATTGTTTGAATGAATTATAACGGCGCGAGCTTTTGAATTTGAAAGCTCTCATTCGACTGTGTCTTTAGTGCCATATCTTGATTGCAAAAATACCTTTTGCCTTGCCCCCTACATTAATATTCTCTCGATCCGACAATTATTTGTCTAGACTCCGCTAGACTCTATATATTAACTTCAACCCTCCCAATGTCCTTGTGTGTGCAGGTGTATGGGCATATAAGCTAAAAGTAAATCAAAATTGACGATTTACATGCAGATTCTATTGGCAACGATGTATACAATAAAAATATCCAAACACGGAAAAAGAAATTCTAAAACTCAAAAGGGAATAAACGGTTCAGGTTCGCCGGGTTCGCCGGGTACGCCAAGTTCGCTTATTAGTAGGACATAATTCACAATTTATCAAACGTATAAAAATCGTACACTATATTTATATATACTCGCTTCTGCTGAGCGCGCTACATAGGCAACGATATTAAAAAATTTAAACCGGACTGTATTTGGGCTACAGTATATAAGTTTGCCTGCATGTGTAAATCCACTCTATTTCACCTGTAATCATTCACTATAATAATAATATAGGGGCCTACGGTACGACTTTTTTTTTCTTTCTTCCTATTCTCGTGTGTGACGGCATTTGCTTTTGGGGCTCGGCGGGGGACGGCCAGTGAACCTTCAACATTTTTTTAAAAATCCTGTTTTCCTTTCAAAATGCGCATCCTTCTGAAATAGGACATGAATGTACACAAGACAGAAAAGCTGAACAAGAAATTGCGATTTTACGTGTTGTACAGACATAAAAGTAAAAATTTAATTCGTGTAACATTCGCGGAATTTTCGATAAAAGTCCTCAAATGAAAAATACGAGAGTCGTCTCACGCCTAGGCTACCTTTCCGCTCGTTAAAATTTTAAATTGTCGTGTTCGGGTCGCGTGTCCACAATCTCGAAATCGCCGCATTGCAGATTTTTTATTGCGTGGTCCCCGCGCAATGTTTAGAGTCTGCAAAATTTTTTGAGAGTCTCTTTCCGAGCTTCTCCTTTTCTGACCAAATGCGGAAGAGAAAATAACACACACTGCAAGGTATTATTAGATATCTTCCGCAATCGCGCAAACACTTAAATCGCATTTTATTACGCTCTTGCGGAAAGATAAAAAAACATTCTAAAAATCGGGAAATATAACAAAAATCGTAAAAGAAAAGAATCCTATATTTTGGGTCTGCCGACGACTAGTTGCGCGCGGGAATTCAAATGTCACTCGAAAGAAAATGATTTGGCGTTATAAAGGCAAACGCGCACGTGAGCTTTTGCTACATGTCGATTAGACTTGCGTTCACTTAACGGTTAAAGGTTATGCGGCTACACGTCAGGTAGTTGGTCCGTGCTTTGAGTTTGTAAAAAAGTTCACGCCCAAAGCTGAAAATTGTGAACAGTGCTGCAGCGGGAGAGAGACGTTGTTGTATATGCTGACCTAACCCACTTTGCATCCGCCCTTCGGGGACTTACGAAAGCTCAGAAGAAGAAAAAAAAAATAACAAAAATACCTAAGGGATTCTTATTGTTAAGAAAAAAAGAAAATAATAAAGGTGAACGCTTTAGTCTATAGCGCTTTCTATTTGAACTCGGCGTGAGTGCGCTCACATCAGTCCCCGAACTGAGCTGGGCGCCAGTAGTAGTGATGGCGTTTGCAACGTGATAAATCTGCTGGACTTGAACGAAAACATCTCGGACGAGTAGATTTGATTTTCGCTGCTCAAGTGATCGCCAACAACATGAAGTTTCTGGTAAATTGACATTTTGTTGTTTTTCCATCAATGAAAGTCTATTCTTTTTTTTTATTTGATTGTCTCTCTGTGTTATTTTTTCGTGTTGCAGTTTGTTGTTGGACCTTTAGTGTACTTGGTAGCGGCTTATTTGGCGTTCCCGACGGGCAACTCGACAGTTATTGACAGCCGGGCAATTCATTTTACTCGATCCAGTCGCTCTTATTTCCCTTACCAGCTTAGGGGACACTATTACAGACAGGAATTACATCCCAGACGAGTTTACAGATATCCGAATTATTTTCACGATGATGGATATCCATCACTTGACTCTTGGCCGCCACCAGTCCGGTCTCATTACGAAATGTGGGACCATCCATCGCGGGTCATCGTCAATTACGGTAGGGGTTCCAACATTGCGCAATGTGTGGATGTGCCAAATTGAAATTTTTGCTGGGCCTAATTTGTTCTCAGTTGATTAGGCCATCGCCGTCCCGTTTCCAGCCGTGAACAATCCAAAAGTAAAGGCGAATGGTCGAGGATACTGTCGTCCATGGGTCAAACGGGTCTGGTGGCTTTGAAGAAGAGCAGCGTCGCCGGATTGCGCATTAATTATCCGCTAATAAGACACGACGACGACGACAAATTGGAGCGCCAAGATTTGAATTCGTTCAATTTAGGCGGAATAGCCGAAGCCAGAAGGCCCGTCTGGCCGTCGGCTACTAACCAAACTAAAAGAAGAAGAAAACCCAATTCGAAAAATCGCAAACCTTCCGGTATCGTTCGGGATGAAGACGATGAGGAGGATCATCATCAGCAGCATTATTATCACAAAAAGAAACAATCCAGTGGCTCTGGGTTGCCGTGGTTCTTCAACTTAATGGGGCCACCAGGTACAAGTCAAAATTAATTTTCATTGACGGTTGTAAAAGCGCATCAAATGAATATTAATTATAGGGCCTCCGGGGAAAGACGGACGAGATGGAATGCCAGGCACGCTAGGACCGCCTGGCGTGCAAGGGCCCCAAGGATTGCAAGGTGTTCAGGGTTCTTCCGGCGTTCAGGGCGTTCAGGGGCCGCCAGGAGTACAAGGATCACAAGGCCCGCCGGGTGTTCCCGGCGTTTCAGGTATTCGCAACTCTATCAGTTTGTTCCAGTCAATTTTTCTACAATTATTTTTAAAATTTGGATAAAAGGGAGAGACGGAACTAATGGAAAAGACGGTCGAGATGGAGTCGAAGGCAAGGATGGCAAAGATGGACAAGACGGAGCTCCCGGCCTGACAGGTAACAAGATCATTTTAACTTAAATTCCATCACAGCTGTTAAAATTTAAAAAATTACGAAACAGGATTGTCTGGAACAAATGGGCAGGATGGAAAAGATGGGCGAGACGGGCAAGATGGAGCTCAAGGTCCGCCGGGATCGCCGGGCGAAAACGGCAAGGACGGCCAGGATGGCAGAGATGGCCAAAACGGAAAGGATGGACAGGACGGAGCTCCGGGACCGCCAGGTAAAGGATATTAATTGCCCATTCACCAGCAGACAACTGAAATAATTGGAATTTTGATATAGGGCCACCGGGGCAAGACGGAAAGGACGGCAGTGACGGCACAGCCGGCCAATTCGGCCAAGATGGTACGGATGGACAAGAAGGCCAAGATGGACAAACAGGAGCTCAAGGTATAGATAATTTAATAAGATGACAACAAATAATATTGGTCTACATATAAGATTTTGATGTCAAGGTCCTGTTGGGCCAAGTGGCACGCCCGGCCAAGACGGAACGGACGGAAAAGGTAAATCTAAATACTCTTTTATGATACGGTAGTCAATTTTAAAAAAAATTTACTTAAACCATTAAAAAAAATTAAAGGCGGAGATCCGGGACTTCACGGCCTACATGGAACGGCCGGCGATAACGGAGATCCAGGCACTCCTGGATTACCTGGCGAGTCTGGCGAGCCCGGAATTCCAGGAGCGGTTGGTCCGGAAGGAACTCCTGGCACTGGAGGAACGCCAGGCACAGGAGGTACCCCTGGCAGTCCGGGATCACCGGGATCGCCCGGTAGTCCAGGTAAGCTCAATAATTAGTCGAGCTGAAATGTCATCACATTTTGTAATTTTGAAAACCAATTTGAATTTCAGGTTTGCCGGGTGTGAATGGAATACCGGGAGAGGCCGGGCCGGCAGGTCAAAATGGAATTCCCGGAAGTCCAGGAGTGCCCGGAGTTCCTGGAATTGGTTAAATTTAGTCCGCACCATTTGTTGCTAATTGCTTGAATAGGCCTAAACTATTATATTGTTAATTTATATTTCTTCTCCAAAAGAGATACCAACAACTTGTACCAGTTATTATTAGAAATTTATCAAAAATACATTTGGCAATGAAGATGGAGAATTTATTCTTTTATGCGCTAATTTTCTTTTGACAAAATAATAAAAATTAAAAAATACAGCGACCAATGATATCTGAATGGTTGATCAAGTTGCCACAATCATTATTACAAGCTGAACAATTACACGGAAAATGAAATAGCAAATAATTACATTTAAATAACGTCTTATAACTCAAACTTGCTAGTCCGTCCTGGAAGCCGAATCCCTACTAACACAGCGATGTACCATGGATATGACTGAAGCGTACTCCCAAGGATAAGGGAGATACAAACAGCATATCCATGGAATGCTTCATGTTTATCCTTATTTCCCCTTCCCCGCACGTACCATTTGTATGTCCCTTGAATATACCGATTTGTGTATACACAGTATCCTTAAATAACATCCATCTTTGGATATGATTTCTGTCAGAAATTAAAAGATAAAAGTCTACCCCGAGATTTGAACTACTGACCTTCAATTCCGTAGCTCACCTCTCTAACCATTTGACCAACTGTTCGTACAATGGAACAAACGTTTGGGAGTAATGGAAATTGAGATATTTTTTAGCTTTTTCGTCCACTGTGTACCTAATATGGTTATACTGTGATGCACATTCTGTATATGTACCAAATGGTATCACAACAAAATCATACCCCCGAGTATATTACTTTGATGTACAATCAGTATGTTAATGAATATACGCTGGTGGATCTACGATGAATATTCTTTATTTGATCCCATCCTAGATCCGAATAAATTTATACCTACGCTATACTACCGCCCCACAATTGCGACCTGGATCTATCCATCCCATATTTATCTACATCTTACATAAAGAGGATGGGCCGTGTTAGTAGGGATTCTTGTATCAGCTGTTCGGCGTCGTAGAGAACGTCAAAGACTTACCGAGTCAGGAACGAGTTACCGCGGTCTGCGGAGAGCGATCCTGTTGAGCCTCTGGATGCACCGCCAGGTGGCTGTGAAATGTTCCAGGATGACCTTGCCGTTTTCGACCAGATCCTTCTCCAGCACTTTGATGAGATCTCGACCCTTGGACTTGATGTCCTTCCACTTGATTTCGGCTTCGTTCCTTTCGATTTTGCCGAGATTCGGCGAGACCTTGGTCACCTTCTCAATCGACACCCAGCGGTAGGGCTGGTTCGAGGGCATAATCAAATTGCACTGATCCGGGCAGACGGAGCAGTAGCCGGTGACGCGTAAAGATCCTCCAGATTTAAATGTCCGTTCTCGACCGGTTCCTCCTTGAAGAACGCGTCGTGGCACGTGACGTAGCAGCGGTTGCAGTTGTAGACCCACTCTCCGGCCGGAAGCTCGACCTTCTTCTTCATTTTCTTCACGAAACACTCGTCTTCCTCTTCGTCCGTCGACTGGATCTGCGAGTCGCCAAAGACGATCATTTGCTTCGCCTTGTCCACCTCCTTCATCTTGCCGTGTCCAATTTTGACCAGCGACTCCAGTCTCTCCGTCACCGCTTCCATCTGCTTCCGCTCTCGCAGCACCTGTTTGGCCAGCGACAGCGATTTGATAGTTGTATTGTCGGCCAGGGCGGTGCAAAAGCGCTGGATCACCTCTAGCCATGAGCAGGTGTCGCCCAGGTGGTTGAACGGCTGCCAGTTGTAGATGCTTCCGTCCATGTCCATGCCGAAAATGGACATGAGTGATTGTTCGACGACTAGCTCAGTATGCTACTGACTGAGCTACTGTTCCTTTTTTTAATTCAAATATATCTGAGTAATTAAAGTAGGCTAGAATTGTCGAAACCGTTAGTGTGAGACTGAAAATTTTTCTAAGTCCATACCCCTAGTGATTCATTTCCAGTCTGATACATTTGAAAATATACAAGGAATAGTAGCTGTCAATAGCGTACTGAGCTAGTAATATCTCAACTTGTGGTCGTATGGTTCAAACCTTGGCGATGACTGTAGGGGAAAAAAATTATATTTTGTTTCCTAACAACTAACTGGTGGTGCCTACCGTACCCCCCAGAATTTTGCGCCTTTTTCTCTTTTTCTTTCGTAAGCAAAGGAAGAGAAGAATCTAAAGAAAAAAAGAAAAGGGCGTAAAATACCGGGGGTACGGTAGGCACCGTAGTATCCCTTCCGCCAAATTAAACTTAAAACATAGAGAGCCATTTGCCTATTCAAGAAACTTTCACGGATAACTGTATATATTGTTTTGGGTAATTGAATATTTGCCACTCTAAGTATTATGGATACTCCCCTTACGGTTTTAACGTTGAATTTTCTTTAGGTTACGCGGATTTTGACCGTGGCTCACTCGGAAAATATTGAAATCGGAACACGAAAATGTCAACAAAAAATGATGAAAGTAGATTTTCAAACATGAATTACTTTTGAAATCCTATTGGGTAATTGAATATTTGCCACTCTACGTATTATGGACACTCCCTTGATGGTTTTAAAGTTCAATTTTCGTTTGGGTAACGCGGATTTCGACCGTGGCTCACTCGAAAAATATTGAAATCGTAACACGAAAATGTCAACAAAAAATGATGAAAGTAGATTTTCAAACATGAAATATTTTGAAATCCTATTGGGTAATTGAATATTTGCCACTCTACGTATTATGGACACTCCCTTGAAGATTTTAAAGTTTAATTTTCGTTTGGGTAACGCTGATTTTGACCGTGGCACACCCGGAAAATATAAAAATCGTAACACGGAAATGTCAACAAAAAATGAAGAAAGTAGATTTTCAAACATAAAATTCTTCTGAAATCCTCTTGGGTAATTAAATATTTGCCACTCTACGTATTATAAGCACTCCCCAGAAGGTTTGAACGTTGAATTTTTTTTTTGGGTAACGAGGATTTCGACCGTGGCACACTAGGAAAATATTGAAATCGTAACACGAAAATTTAAAAAAAATGATGAAAGTAGATTTTCAAACATTAATTACTTTTGAAATCCTATGTGATGATTGAATATTTGCCACTCTACGTTTTATGGACACTCCCTGAAGGTTTTAAAGTTGAATTTTCGTTTGGGTAACGAGGTTTTCGACCGTGGCAGCCTCGGAAAATATCGAAATCGTAAAAAGAAAATGTCAACAAAAAATGATGAAAGTAGATATTCAAACATAAAATTCTTTTGAAATCCTATTGGGTAATAGAATATTTGCCACTCTACGTAATATGGACACTCCCTTGAAGGTTTTAAAGTTTAATTTTCGTTTGGGTAACGCGGATTTCGACCGTGGCTCACTCGAAAAATATTGAAATCGTAACACGAAAATGTCAAAAAATAAAATAAAAGTAGATTTTCAAACATGAAATTTTTTAAAATTCCTTTTGGGTAATTGAATATTTCACTATAAAAATTATTGACACTCCCATGAAGGTTTTAACCTTGAATTGTCGTTTGAGTAACAAGGATTTCGACCATGGCAGACTCGGAAAATATTGAAATCGTAAAAAGAAAGGGTCAACAAAAAATGATGAAAGTAGATTTTCAAACATGAAATACTTTTGAAATCCTATCTGGTAATTGAATATTTGCTACTCTACGTTTTATGGGCACTCCCCTGAAGGTTTAAAGGTTGAATTTTTGTTTGGGTAACGCTGATTTCGACCGTGGAATACTCGGAAAATATAAAAGTCATAACACGGAAATGTCAACAAAAAATGATGAAAGTAGATATTCAAACATAAAATTCTTTTGAAATCCTATTGGGTAATAGAATATTTGCCACTCTACGTATTATGGGCACTCCCCTGAAGGTTTTAACGTTGAATTTTTGTTTGGATAACGAGGTTTTAGACCGTGGCACACTAGGAAAATATTGAAATCGTAACACAAAAATTAAAAAAAAAATGATGAAAGTAGATTTTCAAACATTAATTACTTTTGAAATCCTATGTGGTAATTGAATATTTGCCACTCTACGTTTTATGGACACTCCCTAAAGGTTTTAAAGTTGAATTTTCGTTTGGGTAACGAGGTTTTCGACCGTGGCAGACTCGGAAAATATCGAAATCGTAAAAAGAAAATGTCAACAAAAAATGATGAAAGTAGATATTCAAACATAAAATTCTTTTGAAATCCTATTGGGTAATAGAATATTTGCCACTCTACGTATTATGGACACTCCCCAGAAGGTTTTAACGTTGAATTTTGTTTGGGCAACGCGGATTTAGACCGTGGCACACTCGAAAAATATTGAAATCGTAACAAGTAAATGTAAAAAAAAATTATCAAAGTAGATTTTCCAACATAAAGTACTTTTGAAATCCTATTGGGTAATTGAATATTTGCCACTCTACGTAATATGGGCACTCCCCTGAAAGTTTAAAGGTTGAATTTTGGTTTGGGTAACCCGGATTTAGACCTTGGCACACTCGGAAAATGTTGAAATCGTAACACGAAAATATCAACCACAAATGATGAAAGTAGATTTTCAAACATGAAATACTTTTGAAATCCTATTGGGTAATTGAATATTTGCTACTCTACGTTTTATGGGCACTCCCCTGAAGGTTTAAAGGTTGAATTTTGGTTTGGGTAACCCGGATTCAGACCTTGGCACACTCGGAAAATGTTGAAATCGTAACACGAAAATATCAACCACAAATGATGAAAGTAGATTTTTCAAACATGAAATACTTTTGAAATCCTATTGGGCAATTGAATATTTGCCACTCTACGTATTATGGACACTCCCTTGAAGATTTTAAAGTTTAATTTTCGTTTTCGTAACGCTGATTTCGACCGTGGCACACTCGGAAAATATTGAAATCGTAACACGAAAATTTAAAAAAAAATTATGAAAGTAGATATTCAAACATGAAATACTTTTGAAAAGCTATTGGGTAGTTGAATATTTGCTACTCTACGTATTTTTAACACTCCCCTTAAGGTTTTAACGTTGAATTTTTGTTGGGGTAACACGGATTTAGACCTTGGCACACTCGGAAAATATTAAAATCGTAACACGAAAATGTCAACAAATAATGTGATTTCAAGATTTTCTGGTCACACCACAGCCTTATTACTCAACACCAAAATGAAAACTAAGTCCTAAAAGGTTCAAGGGATAGTCTTTTATTACTAGGTCCCAAATATTCAAACACAAAATATATTTCAAAAGTTATGAGCATTGGAAGTCTTTTCTGCCATCATTTTTGTGATTTCAAGACTTTCCGGTCACACAAAAGGCTTAGTTCTCAACATCAAAATGAAAACTTAGTCTCAAAAGGTTCAGGAGAATGTCCTTTAATTATTAGGTTCCAAATATTTAAACGCAAAAATAAATTTCAAAGGTTATCAGCATTTGAAATGTTTTCTTCTATCATTTTTGTGATTTCAAGATTTTCCGGTCACAACACTGGCTTAGTACTCAACTCCAAAATTAAAACTATAAGTCCCAGAACGTTCAAAGGGCTGTCTTCTATTACCTAGGTCCCAAATATTCAAACAAAAAAATTTCAAAAGTTATGAACATTTAAAAAAATTTCTGCCATCATTTTTGGGATTTCAAGAATTTCCGGTCACACCAAAGGCTTAGTACTCAACACCAAAATAAAAACTAAGTCTCAAAAGGTTGAGGATAATGTCCTCTATTACCTAGGTGTCAAATATTCAAACACCAAAATAAATTTCGAAAGTTATGAGCGTTTGAAAATTTTTCTGCAATCATTTTTGAGATTTCAATACTTTACGGTCACACCACATTCTTAGCACTCAACACCAAAATTAAAACTAAGTCTCAAAAGGTTGAGGATAATGTCCTCTATTACCTAGGTGCCAAATATTCAAACACCAAAATAAATTTCGAAAGTTATGAGCGTTTGAAAATTTTTCTGCAATCATTTTTGAGATTTCAATACTTTACGGTCACACCACATTCTTAGCACTCAACACCAAAATTAAAACTAAGTCTCAAAAGGTTGAAGATAATGTCCTCTATTACCTAGGTGCCAAATATTCAAACACCAAAATAAATTTCGAAAGTTATGAGCGTTTGAAAATTTTTCTGCAATCATTTTTGAGATTTCAATACTTTACGGCCACACCACATTCTTAGCACTCAACACCAAAATTAAAACTTAGTCTCAAAAGTTTCAGGTGAATAACCTCTATTAATGAGGTCCCAAATATTCAAACACATAAATAAATTTCAGAAGTTATGAGCATTTGAAGTTTTTTCTTCCATCATTTTTGTGATTTCAATAATTTACGGTCACACCACAGGCTTAGTACTCAATACCAAAATAAAAACCAAGTCTCAAAAGGTTCAGGATGATGTCTTCTATTACTAAGTGACAAATATTCTAACACTAAAATAAATTTCAAAGGTTATGAGCATTTGAAGTCTTTTCTGTCATCATTCTGTCATCATTTTTGCGATTCCAAGACTTTCCGGTCACACCAAAGGCTTAGTACTCAACACCAAAATTAAAACTAAGTCTCAAAGGTTTAGGGGCCCAGCTAGCAGAGTATATTTCCCAAATATTGCTAAAATATTATATTCCTACAATTGAGATGTTGGTAATATAATTTTTTTAAATATTTTTCCAATATATTTTTGCACCCAAATTTGTTGGCTCACAATATTTTTTCAACTTGTTTTACTTATTTTACTTTTATTGGTGAAATAACAGTTTACTACTTTTAAAATTTTGACGGAAATTTGAATCTGGTTGTTGTGTTTATGGTTATATAGTCCAGCGTGGAATATTTATTCATCTTCAACTTGTTATTAGGCAAGTTCTTGTTTTGGTCTTGAATGGGTTTGAACCATCACACCTTAAGTTACCAATCCAATGCTATAACCACTACACCAACAGCGATATTACAAATGTTTTTCGACTTGAAGCAATAAAAGTTTTCAACTTCTAGAAGCCACGTAAACAAGGGTTAATAGGTGATTCCCTATAGGGGTTTGTCCCGACAGGCAACAGACAGATCCAGAGGATCTCGCCAAGGATGTCCCGACGGCCAAAAAAGGGATAAGTCTAGTCCCGTAATGGTAAAATATTGTTTTCCGAGAATATTCTTCGGTCGATAACCCACATATTGGTATAATATTAGATTATTACTTTGCTGCGTCAAGGTGGCTGTTAAATTGTTTTGTTGTTTTCGCAATGAATGACTATTATGAAAGATGAATAAATCAATATTACTTTTTGTTATTTTCCCAATAACGGACCATTAAAAAAGTAATAAATCCTTTTTTTATGAAAAAGCTATAGTCTTTTACATTTAACATGCGTTCAAAATCCTAAATGTTTTATATCGTATTCAATTCGTTAGTTTTGCATACAATTGCCTAAATGAACAATCCAATTGTCTTAAAAACCAAATCTTGCACAAGTCTCGAACAACTAACTTACGTACTTCGAAATTAAAACCTTACCTTCACGCTAACGTGATATAATTTATCTTAAACGTTAAGGAGATTAAATGTTAAAACTGCTATTAATATATATCTATATAGGTAATTCTATGGAGGTTGGTTCAAACCCACTTTCAGCAAACAAATGACTTATGAAACAAATAGTCTCAATAATCATAAATTCCTACACTGATGTAATTAAATCGATTTTGCTCACGCTGGGCTATAACCATGATAATGTGTAAGTATGCACTATCCATCTGGTCACATCGGGACTTAATCATCATCTCCGTTGCTGGTGTAGTGGTTATAGCATTGGATTGATGACTCAAAAGATGATGGTTCAAACCCACTCTCGGCAAAAAAGGCAGCAGCTAACCGATCATTTAGGATTTTTTACGTGTGGTAAATGTAAAAGACTATAGCTTTTCCATAGAAAATGATGTATTCCTTATTCAATGATTCGTTATTGGGAAAATAAAAAAATAATAATATTAATTTATTCATATTTGATAATAGTCATTTATTGGGAAAATAACAAAAAAATTTAACAGCCACCTTGTAGCAACAAAGTAATAATATAATATTATACCAATATGTGGGTTATCGATTGAAGAATATTGTCGGAAAAAAATATTTTACCAATAAAGACATGCTAGCTGGGGGGCTGTCCTATTTTACAAGTTTAAAGGGTTTCTTTCTTACAAGATATGTTAATAGATATTCAATACACCATCTCAAGTCTTTTGAATTACTGAATCTATTAAGAAATTCCTGAAGGAAAAGAAATAGAAACAAGGGTTGATAGAAACTATTCCAAGAGCTGGGAAACACCAATTCAATTATTTTGAAGTTGCGATAATGATAGTTTTGCTTGTTCAAAGAGTTTATTTCTTACAAGATATATTAATCGATGTCCAATACATCGTTTCAAATCTATTCAATAAATGAAGTTATTAGGAAATTCACGAACGAAGAGAAATAGAAACAAATGTTGATAGAAACTCTTCTTAGGAGCAGGGAAATACCACTTCAATGATTTTAAAGTTGCGATAATGATAATATTTCTTGTTCAAAGAGTTTCTTTCTTACAGGATATGTTAATAGATGTCAAATACATCGTTTCATATCTATTGAATCAACGGATTTATTAAGAAATTAACGAAGAAAAAGAAATAGCAACAACGGTTTATAGAAATCTTCCATCAGGACTCAGGAGCTAGGAAACACCAATTCAATGATTTTAAAGTTGCGGTTATGATAGTTTTACTTTTTATAATTATTTATTTCTTACAGGATGTGTTAATCGATGTCTAATACACCATTTCAAGTCCATAGATTCATGAATTTATTAAGAAATTCATGGAGGAAAAGAAATGGGAGCAAGGGCTAAAAGAAACTCTCCCAAAAGCTGGAAAACCCCACTTGCATGAATTTGAAATTACTATATTTTTTGAGAGAAACTGTGAAACACAATCAGTGAGTTTGAAGTTGCTATATTGATTGTTTCACAAATACAAAACGTTTCTTTCTTACAGGATGCGTTAATCGATGTCCAATACACTATTTAAAGTCCATTGAATCAATGAATTCAAACTAAAAATTACGAAGGAATAGTTTTAGAAAAAGTGGTTGATAGAAACTCTTCCAGGAACTATTAATCACCACTTCAATGAGTTTTAAGTTGCTACATTGAATGGTTCACAAATAAGAAATGTTTCTTTCTTACAGGATGTGTTAATCAATGTCCAATACACTATTTGAAGTCCATTGAATAAATCAATTCATAATAAAAATCATGAAGGGATAGTTTTTGAAAAAACGGTTCATAGAAACTCTTCCAGCAACTGTTAAACAGCACTTCAATGAGTTTTAAGTTGCTACATTGATTGTTTAACAAATACAAAACGTTTCTTTCTTACAGGATTAGTAAATCAAAGTTCAGTACACCATTTTTAATCCCTTGAATAAATGAATTTCTAATACAAATCATGGAGGAATAGTTTTAGAAAAAATGGTTTGTAGTGCCACGCCATCTAGCGGCCAATTTTTAAAAGGAAAGGGAAATTTCTCCTCCCAACTATTTTTTCCCAATCAGATTTTTCCAACAAACGGCAAAGAGATTGCTTTTTCAAAATTGGTCGCTAGATGGCGTGGCAAAATGAAGTGGGTTATTTTTAAAAATCTTCAGAAAATGGCGTGAAATTTTCTGAATTTTTCATTGTTTATATCTCTGATAATAAACCTCAGAGAACAAAACGGGGAAAGATGTCTGATGTAGAGGGGGGCAACATCTTTCTTTCCAAAAAAATTGTTTTTTTTTAACGGTCCGGTTTGCCCAAAAACTGATGTTAAAAACCCGAAAAAACTCTAGAATTTCTTATAAACCTCAGTTTTTCTTAAATTACTTAAAAACTATGCTAGCTTGAAAATTGCGGAATTCACCATTCGGTTCTCCGAAAAATTCCAATTAGATTGGTTTATTCGGGGACTGGCTGCAATACCTTAGTCACCGTTTCCCAAAAATTTTAAACCCCCAAATCCGGTTTGGTTGAGTGGTGGACTCGTTGTTAAATGATGTGCAGTAATTGAAATGAAAAAACGCACAAAAAATTTGTGAAAAAGCGCAAAAATTTTACATTTAACAGGGTCCTTGCATGAATGTGGGATTCCTTTGAAAAAAATATCATTTGAATCAGTTTTTCACGCTGATTCTCATGGCATTTTTTTATTTTTAAAATAATAATTTCCCCCCGTAATCTCACTTCAAAGTTGAGATTAGCTTCGATTAGCTCCCACTTTAAAACGGACCCCACGCCATTTTTGGTGGGCGGTTCTTAAAATGTGATGAATTTTGCTCTTTCCCTCCCCCCCTTTTCACCCCTTTTTGTCTTTCGCCTTTAGGCCCTAAGGGCAAAAGAGGGGGTATAGGCAGCACGAAAAAGGGTGAAAAAGGGGGGGGGAGAGCAAAATTATTGCGCACGATATAAAAATAATTGCCGCTCAATCCATACACGATGCACAATTTTGTAGCTGTCGCTATCCAATCGACTCTACATTATTGAATATATACAAAAGCTAGATAAGGCATTCCGCTTTGAAGGCTTTCATATCACAGTTTAGTTGAATAGCATGTGCATAATCACAACAGCTCCTTTCATGTGGGGCAAGTATAGTTTATTTTCCTAATTTATTTGATATTTTGCAAAAAAAACTTTATAAACATGACATGACGGACATAGTTTAAAATTGAATAACAAGTTAATATTATGAACCTGAACATATGAAATGAACATAGTAGTATTCGAAAAAACAAATTATTTCATTGTCATATAATTTCCGATGCGTTTCTTATATGCTGCGCAGTAAGTAACAGGCGGTAACAGGTGCCTATCTTTCCCTGTTGCTCTTTAGACGGCGCCTTTGCTGCACGCGCCTTGCCTCTCAGATATATACAGAAAGAAAAGTGAAATATATGGTTGAATTATTCCAAATAAGGCATATTTCCCAATTCTACATTTGATGTCAACCCGAAAAAACTATAAACGCAGCAGCAGCACATTCTATAAAAAGAGGCAACAGTGGAAGATAATTCAAAACTAATAGGAGGCAGGACCGCATATTAATTGTTTTGAAAAAATACATGAACTAACCTGAAATGCGTAAATTCCCGACAAGTATGGGTCACATAGTATAAAAATATAACTGATAAAGTGGTATTAACTAAACAACAATCGGTCCGTTTTTTTTGCGCTCATATATACCTGTTGCTGCGAGCCTGATGCATCAACCACGACCTCTTTTAAAAGATTAACGTGTCTGCATTTTTGTTTTTTTACGTTTTTAGTTTCGACACTTGGATTAATTTGGGGAATGTAAAAACAATTCTACAGTTCACTGTATAATGTCTGATTCGGTTTAATTTCTTCGGAATTCGGTTGCTATCTTATAGAGACTCTTAGTCATGCTGATAACAACCTACGACTATAAAAAAAGGACAACTGTCGAGAATCGTAGTCACTAGCTGATCTGTCTGAGGAATTCACAAAGCCAGCATTGATCTACATCGCATTCAAACTACTAAAGGTAAAAATTAGAATTAAGTCAACGTCCCTCTTTAAGCAATTTATTTTAACGCCAAAAGTATTGAAATGTAATATATTGTAATCTTGAACAATCTTTAGGTGAAAAATGAAGTCAACAGTCGCATTATGTTACATTCTGGTGGCCCTTCTTCCGTTGATGGCTGTCGCGGGCCCACTGGCATACGGAATTTGCCAAACCGGATGCAACGCTGCTGTAGTGGCCTGTTACACCGCAGGCGGGGCTACATTCGGAACTGTTACCGCCGGTGTCGGAGTTCCTGCCGTTATATTGGGCTGCAACGCGGCTCTAGGAGTTTGCATGGCAGGATGCGTTGCTGCTGGCTTTGCACCGACCTTGTGATTATGTAACTTTTATTGGGCCGGATTCCAGCCACTAAAAATTTTCAGTTTGTTCCCATGTACTGCATTGACACCTATTACGCATAATAGACCATGAAAGATTTGCCAAGATTATAGTACCAGTTAAAAGTTATATAATACACGTTCGCAAAGAAAATGCATTTATCATAGGCCTAGTCTTGAAACCAATACGACAGCACAATAAAAACACAGAATTATTTTCTGATGATGAAGTCGTAGGCTATTATTAGAAAATGAGTTAAGTAATAATTTGAGTGAAAGAAAAAAAAACGGTAGACTTATAACTGGCAAGCAAATTATTTCAATTACCTACAGATGTGGAATTTTCACGACCAGTATGTATTTGTGAACCAGTAAAATATTTGAATATTTGTCCTTCTCTGATTAATCGAAGAGTGGCAGGGTTTTTTTGTACTAAGATAAGTCGTGGACTATACAACCTTGCGCGTTATCTCTGATTTTCCACTTGCACTGCGTATACCTCTACTTTAGATATATATGAAAATCCTATAATCATTTCAGTTTTGTTTTGCATTGCGTAGGTCATACTATTGACCAGCAATTGTACATAAAATTTGGGTTCAGCTATATTTTGCTTTCATGATGTATATAATTTTGCTTTCAATCAATATCAATTATGTGAAATAAATAATATTGAGACTATGAATCATAGTTTATGAGTCATGCCGTAGCTATAATTTAATAGTGTGCTGTAGACTACTGTATAATTAATAGATTTATCAGTCATGCTGCTGATAAAAAAATAATAAAGTCCAGTCAACATGAACGTTGTTATCTTTCGAAGAAAGCGCTGCATGATGATACCAATAAACATGTTGCACAATATACGACTTGCGCATTCAGAAGCAGCCCACGGTAGATTTTATTGTAGGCTCTAGCGAATTAGATGGCATTTCACTACAGACTTGCTAGTGGATCCTGATGTTGCTAGAAAATATAGAATACCTCCAGCAATCAAGGGCATTATACATTTTTAACTTACAGGTAAATTTGAGTTCTGTTCAGATTTGTTTGTGAATCCTATATTCCGGCCTCTAAATTTAATTATGTAACTATAACAGTGCTGAGCTTCCCAAACGAGATTCAACTATCGTTCACACTGCTGGAACAGTTTTCTCATCACCATTCATTTCTTAAGGTATAATCTGTCATATATCTATTACCTTATTTATTTGCATGTAATATTAATTTTATACTGATTGAATCAATTTACCCCACAAGATAGATGATGCAGCATCTGTCGAGAAATTTCCTTGTAGTCGGTTTACTTATGACAACAGCTCTGCCGTTGTTGACGGAAGGCGGAATCATTTCTTACGGAATATGCCAAACCGGTTGTAACGCTTTGGCCGTCGCCTGTTACGCGGCAGCAGGATTTACCTTCGGAGTGCCGACATGGGGTGCCGCCATACCTGCAGCTCTTGTATCGTGTAACAAAGCTTTAGGAGTCTGCATGACGGTTTGTGCTTTGGTTATACCTCTGCCAGCACCATAAGGGATGAACAGCAACAACAACAACAAACAATAGTAAGAATAATCCATGTTTTAATTTGCATCAGCTTATTATGGTTTCATTTTTGACCGCAACCTTAAATCCGTGTTGATTGAACATCAAATAAAAAATGAAATGGATTGCTGATTAACCAAAAATGGCATGTGAAGTGTTATCAAAGCGAATAAAAATACTTGCGTGTATAACTGCATGCTACAAAGTTGTTCGAATAAAAGACTGGAACATCTTTAGACAATGTCACAACTGCTGTAGCAGTTAATTTCACAGACTTTGTGAACTTGAAAAGTGCAGCAGATAAAGAGGCTATGTAGTGGAATGTTAAGTCTCAGGTTGTAAAGAAAATTCTATCTCTATTGTTCAGTATGATATCCTTAATTGTTTATCTGTATTTGTATCAGGCACGAAAACGGACGGAATAAACGAAAACAAAAAAATATTGTTTGCATACAGTTACTACCGAAAGTCTTTGGAAGCCCAAGAGAACTTAATGCAAAAACGCTGTTTTTCAGTCCTCTCAGTACGGGAGACCGGGGCTATGTGGGACACGGCCTATAATGTACAAGGCAATTAAAAATATGTAAAATTCGTTTACAAATTGTGAAATAAATGTAGAGTAGGGGAGAACGGGGTCATGATAGACACGGGTCATATTGGACAAATGTAATACCTAATTCCCTCAGTTCAGAAGATAAAATTTATTTATTTTTATTTTTTATGTAGAATTTAGTGTTTTACATCACGGATAAACTTTTTATTGATATCGCTTGATTATTTTGGATGTTATCGCAAAATAAAAATAATAGGGGCGTTTGATGTAATTTTGTTCCATTTCAACAGCTATAAAAAAACATAAAAACGTTAAACTTTAATAAACAAATTATGGATATAACTATAGTATTCATTCCTTTATGTTAACCGTAAAAATGTAATTTTAATGTCAAGTACATTAATAGATACAAGCAAAATACCAAAAGTGTAGGGTTGGGTCAGATTGGACAGCAGTTTTAGGGGTGTATTTGGACAGCGCTAACTATAGGGCTGTTCGACATCTTTTTTAACCATATATTGGCATGCATCAAACTATTAAATGAATCAACGAAAAAAATTTAAAAAATTACCAAATGTAAATAAATGCCAGGGAATCACCCCTATACTTTTATTTTTTCATAATTCTTATTTTTATTTAAATGGCAGCGTAAAGAAAAAAAATGTCCCACATAGCCCCGGTCTCCCCTACTACAGTTTTTAACCAAATTCTTTCAAATTTGGTATGTACATTGGTAGAGGTAGTGAGAACACATCTGATTTTTTTTCAGATTTTTTTTTCATTTTCCGAAGTACTTTTGACCCGTTCTAAAAGTCGTTTGGAAAGCCGAGAGGACCTTATGCAAATTAGGCCACTCTGGCCTTTTTTTGCTCATAATATAAATGAAAAAAATTGAAAATCAGGCCTGATTTAAAGCTAACGCAGGTCTATTTTAAAAAAAGTCGCGTTTCCCTGGTTTCCCTAGCCCTAGCCGTTCAACTGCAAAAAAAGGCTAGTAGGGGAGACTGGGCCTATGTGAGACATTTTTTTTTCTTTTCGCTGCCATTTAAATAAAAATAAGAATTATGAAAAAAATAAAAGTATAGGGGTGATTCCCTGGCATTTATTAACATTTGGCAATTTTTTTAATTTTTTTGGTTGAATCATTTAATAGTTATATGATGAAATGCCAACATGAAAAAATGCCAAAAAACAAAAAAAATTAGGGTTAAACGGAACAGAGCCGGGGGAAAAATGGAACATCAATTTTCTCTGCAACGGCTTAATTATATTTATTAAATAATGCACTGCTGAAAAGGAAATTTATTTCCCTTTCAGAAGTGCTGTCTTTTTATTTATTTGTTAATGTAGAAGTGGAGATACTATCAAAAAAGTTTTTTTGATCACTTTTCCTTTGTTGTTGTTGCCAGGGGGCGTTTTTCTGGAAATAACGTTGATCTGGCAATACCTGTTTTACTCCGTTTTCCATGTCCCGTTTAACCCGAACCCAAACAACATCAAATAAACTAAAATATAACATACTTAGGAACACATTTTTTATAAAATATCAATATTATCTTAAACTAGGAAAAAAACCCTATCAAACAGCTATCTGGGTTTTATAAAAATATTAAAAAAAATATTACGAAAATGAAAAACAAAACGTCGGAAATTTTTTTTTCCGATTCCCATTTTTTGTTTTTCCCATACAGTGATACAACTCGACAAAAAATCGGAAATTCAGGAATAAAACTTTATATTATAAATAAAACATCATTTAACATACGCTGTATGTATTTCGTAATTTTAAGACAAATTGCACATATAAAAATTGCCCTGTACATTTTAGCCCCGTGTCCCACATAGCCCCGGTCTCCCCTATATAATATGTATATAATACTCGGTATTATATACATTTCATAACATCATAATATTATCATCACTAATATTAAATCACTGAACAAAGACGTTACAGCAAAACCTGTTTCGTGCCACATGCATGCTTATAGAAAAGAACGCAAATAAAATGAACGTCGGTTCCCTTCGCAGTTCGCACCGATTATTCAAAACCACAAAACCACCTTTTCGAGTTCTATCCAAATAGTTATGTAGTATCGCTACAATTTTTTGGTAAATATCACTTTCCAACCGTTATTTGTTTACATATTACTAATATTCTTGTTTGAAAAACTAACCGACAGTCTGTTTGATTGACGTCAGGAGAGCCAAAGTGTTTGTTGAATTCGACGGACCGATTAGCACACGTTGGAACCGCACGAATATCTCGAAAAACGACAGCTGCATTAGAGTCAGCGCGAGTCAGCGACTGGGCGATGAGTTCCTGTAGGAGAACAACCGAGTGAACGCGAGTGAACCCAGCACAGTCGCCCTGAAGCTTGGTGGACTATATAAACCGATATCATCGGACTGAAAATGGCATCATTGTACCTTATTCAGTTACCCGATCTAAAAACATGAAGATTTGCGTCCTTTTGGCCATCGTTGCTTGCGCAACAGCATTTGTTCTGGTAAGAACTATATATATTAAATACAGTTTAATTCAGTCAAAATAAATGTGTTTGAATTGAAACAATTTAATTTCAGCCGAAGGGTCCGATAGACACTGAAAGCCTGATCAATGACGCCCATAAGGCTGTGCAAGAGTCTGATTTGCCCGAAAGCGTGAAACTAGAGCTGGCCAACCTTCTCGGCGATCCCCAATTTGTTGAACAGTTGATCGCCGTAAGTTGTTATTTATTTAAGCTATATATAGCTGA
Source organism: Daphnia pulex (assembly GCF_021134715.1). Classification (NCBI taxonomy): domain Eukaryota; kingdom Metazoa; phylum Arthropoda; class Branchiopoda; order Diplostraca; family Daphniidae; genus Daphnia; species Daphnia pulex. The sequence goes on along the minus strand of NC_060021.1, from coordinate 1,051,720 downwards.
TTAAAGATTTAGACTGACTTTTTTTAATCTGTATTTTAGGACAACATGGAGTCACTCAGTTCTAGTTTTGGAACCGACTCTGATGCTGGCCCTGGTAACAATTGAGTTTATCTTATAGCCCAATATATACATTTAAAATATTACATCACGTTATTTATAATGTTGCATTTTCCATTTTGTGTTAACTCCACTCCATGTATAGCCGAACGCTGCTTGTTCTTGTTGGCTCTTCTTCTAGCTCAGTTGGCCCAGGCTTTGATTGCGGCCACCACCACCACCACCGTCGCTACTACCACCACCGCTGCTGGTTAAAAGTTGACTATATACTATTATACTATGCTATTATATAATACGTCCGCTTATCGAATGTCGTGTATGCTCGCTAAAACGTTTGTGAGAAATGCGGTGTATCGGTATAGTTAAAATATATTGAACTACACGTGCATTTTATGGGAAATGTATACGACGTATATGGGAATATGGTATGAATATATAATTTTGGTTTAAAAAGCATCATAATAATTTTTGTCTTTTATTTTGTTATTTTTTTTATCGGACATGTCCTCGCGCGTTCTCGATATGAGATGAAGGATTCAATAACATGATTACCTCATCTGAAATTGTGAAAATGGAAAGATTTGTTTCTTTTTAAAAAGACATGAATTTTTAATGAGGATCTATTATTGAAAATAAATCCGTTTGATGAACAGAGTGGCAAAATTATGTAACGCAAATTGATTGAGGAAGGAATTTGATGGCGCAATCAACGAGCAGCATAATTAGGTATATCAGCAGCTTTCAATTGACAACTTGTTGTACGAAAGCCGCACAGGCCAACGGGGTATTAAATTACAAATTCCGGAATTACACAAATACACGTATAAAATCATCCCAACTGGGAGTTATGATTTAAATTCACCAGCAGCAGTTTCCTTTGAGCATCAATTGCTTTTTTCAAGTTAAGGATAGGCTGCCAAATGCCTTTTTATATTGATGCGTCCAGCAGCTATACATGTATAATACACAACATTATTACACGCCATGATGAAACTGGTGTTGACACGGTTATATAGACGCGTCCTCACACATAAAAGTAGCATTCAATTGCAGCTCCTGTTGACGACGCGTTTCAAAAGAAAACAGTCACACACACAAAAAAAAAATAAATACAAGAGCTCGGGGTCTCCAATATGACGATAAGACGAAATATATAGAGAGACCAACTACGTTTAATCCAGATAGTATTTATACAAGTCTATATATGTGCTGTATATACCATATAGATGAGTCTGGGAAATAAGAAGCGACGGTGGTGACGATGGCATATCACACAGGGCCAGCACCAGCAGCAGCACGCAACCACCACGCACTATATACACAGCAGCAGCAGCGGCAGCACACAAACACAATCGCAGAAAGTCAATAACTGCGCGTAGGCGTCGCGCATATCCTATCCACTACCCGCACGCAGCCGTCCTCTTCTTATATATATGTTCGTCCTCCTCCTGCTGGTCTCTTCTCTCTACTGCGTGTGTGTTTGGTCCCCGCGCCGTTGTCTTCGACGTCATTCACGATTGCGATACACGGGTGTAGTTTCAGTCGGTGGCCAACTACGGACCTTGTATAGCGCGCGTTACCTTTATACCAGCAAAGTTATATCTATTAACAATAAGAGTGGAGTCTATTATATTAGTTCTTCCATTTATTTTAATTTCTATCGCTTCGCGCGGATATATCAAATTGTATTGAATTTGTCGACGTCATTTTCCAGTGGAATTTCGCTCTTTTTTCTCCGATTTATAATTTGGTGTCTTGCCAATCAGCTTCGCTCTTTATTATTATTGATTGGGTCTCGTCGACGAGAGAGTCATGTCAACCACGGTCAAGAGCCGGACACCTCCGCGGAGTTCTGCTGGCGGAGCGGATGACGACGACAGCGGGCAGGAGATGATGTTCCTCAACGGGAGCGACACGGGAGCTGACGGCAGTCATCGGCAGAACTTTCGACCACCTCATAATAGGGGGCCAGCATCAGGAGGAGTTTCATCCGAAGGAGCGGCGACATCAGGAGGACCTTCGCTACTGCCGTCGGGTGCTGCCACATCAGCGGGGCACAATAAGAGCAGCGTGGTCAACGATGCCGTTCTTCACGTGCCCGAGTCGCTACCCGAGCGCCAAAAATGGGATAATAAATTGCAGTTCATGTTGAGCGCTATTGGATACTCGGTGGGATTGGGCAACGTTTGGCGTTTCCCTTATCTGGTCCAGCAAAACGGAGGCGGTACGTAGTATTACAGCATCCTTATTTTTTTTCTTCCAAACCGCAACAGCAAGCCGCGTAATAAATATTCTTCTTGTCTATACGCCGGGAAAGTATCCAGCGCTGATGCTGCGCTGGCAATTGTCAGGGTGGGCGCATCAAGAGCGAAATAACAAACAAAAGGACATCAAAACTATTCAGAGTAATCAAAAAGCAGCGCGCCGATGTATTTCATCAGCTCTCGCTTGCTGCTGTGCTGCTGCTTTTTCGGAGATAGATCTATAAGTTTATTGATTGAACGTCAACGAGCGCTTCGACAAAGAGAGCCTTTCGCCTTATATATATTCCCGTGCTGCCTATGTGTACACTATATCGATATAGGAGAGTTTGCTTTTGGTCTGAAAAATATTCGGATCGATGGCGAAAACATCTCGCCGTTCAATCATTCAGTGTGTGTATATCTACGTGGAGAGCCATTGAGAGATCCGGCAACATCGTTCACAATGAACTCTCCCAACTATTAGCTTTTATTGATGACCTTTCATAACGTATTAGCTCTCGGCGCGGAAAGGAACATTCGCAGAATCTCCTTTCCTACAGCAATTTAACCTCTTTTAAACTTCAACTTGTCAGATTCGCGCTGGCTAATCATCCGTGGGGCTATGGTGGACGGAAATGATTAAGAGCGCGCATTATTCAAAATCTTAATTATAGATGGATGTTGTTTATGTACCATAATGAGGTGTATCGTCTTCACTGACCTAGTCGCCATATTGAGACTCGGCTGTTGTGCGTGACACCCAAAATAGCTGTCAAAATCAAATTCACTTAGGCGGGAAAGAAGAGGGGAAAAAAGGTCGCAATGTAATTCGATATATCGCGTCACGTATAGCAAATAGATATAAGCCTATATACATAGACTGTGGCAATTCAGTTATAAGTGCGAGATCCTGTAACCTATAAGTGTGCTGTGTAACTTCTAATAGCCGACCAAAAAAATACATAGGAGAGAAGAGAACAAAACATCTCGATTGTTTCTTAGACGGATTCTCTCTTATTTATATGCCACTGCTGGTATACGCGTCACAATAACATTTCCGGCCCAGCAAAAAAAAAGTGGGGATCCCAGTCCAATCCATCCAGCCACATAAGGCGCTCTAGCAAAAAAGCTCCTGCTGGTATATAGGCTATAGAATTTGGTCGGCGAGTGAGCGCGCGTCTGCTGTGTTGTTTTCACAGTGCTGTTCCTGCTGGGCTTCGCCTTGTTATTGCTCTATAGCTGCTAGCTCTACATTCTTCTCTGTTTGCATATAATATTAATCCTGGGGCGCGCATATACACGGCAGACATGTTGAATGCCCGATGCATGAGTTATGTAGAAAAAGGTTCGCTATTATATATATACTGGTTGCCAAAACCAGTAGAAAGAATATAACAGAGCAGCATTGAGTGAGCTTCTTTCTTTGCGCTTTTATGCGCTGGAATTGTTCCCATCCGCAAATGTTTTTCCTTTCTGATTTTTTACTCTTATCAAAACGTTCAACACGTAATTGGGTTTTTCTATAATTCTTGACAAGTAAATAGTAAATAGGTTTTTTCAGTATAGGTATTACATCCTAGATTCCTAGTATTGAATAACAACAGGCTGCTGTCTGTTGGATGTATGAGTAGGTGAGCGCCGTAGCACATACCATACGAGCTCTCGTTAGATTCCCGGAGAAAGTCGGTGTGACGACATTTCTTGGCGCGCATGTACAGACAGTCGTGCAATTGAAAGTCTCGTCGAGTCCTCCAAGTTATAACCCTTAAAGTTTTGTCTCTGTCTACGAAAAAGAGAGAGAAGACAAATAAGGAGAAACTATGCCCAAAAGTTACAAAAAGAAATGATTAACTTATTATATTTCTTTCTTGTTTAGAGAGAACATAAAGTTGATACAAAATGGAAAAGGAAACAAAATACGAGAGCATCTCAATTCATTTATCAGATCAATATTGCGATACATCCCGGTATTATATAGACACACAGTAGTAGTAGATATATATAGTATATCAATTGCGTTTCCTCTTTGCTGTGTGTGTTTTGATCGTTTTGATGGATGTTGGAGAAGCGTAAAGAAAGGGGCATGAACTCATCAAACAGATTCGGAGAACTTGTGGTCCCTTGTATATATCATATGAGCGTTTTCAATGAGAACCAGAAGGGCGTGAAGGACACGTAGTATAAGTGTGTACAAGACTCGTTCCGTGATTTTGATTGCGACCGGGAGATTTGCGGCGTGATCCCACGCTCTCGTCGTCGCGTATATATATCTATTAGAGCCTCGTGTTCCCGATTCCCGCAACAACACGTGCAGAACAACGACCTATTACTCACACGATTATTATATACAGTATAATATAGCCTAATATAATATACTCATCTTTTACTGCTTCCGCGCCGCAATTGTCTGATGCGCGCTTTATATTCAAAAGGGAAACAAACAAAGGATATATAAGTAGTACAACGTCTGGTCTTGCTATGTCTTCTTCTGCTAAACAACGCAGACGAAATTGTATAAGAGAAACGACCGAAAAATCTGTGTAACGATGGGAAAAGTTATATAGGCTAATACTTTTGCGGGGAAATGTTTTATAACAATTTTGTTTTCTTATTTTCAATAATGAGGGAATAACCGCCGGCCCTCGGGAAGACCTTAATGGCTATTATCTATATAGAAAAGTAGCTAGCATCATCACAGCGCGCGGCCAAAAGGAAACGCTCAAGTACTATATATACTTACTATAGGGTACTAGTAGGCTACAGATAGAAAACGAGAAGGTTGATTATCGATCGAATCTGGCGCGCCCACTTCCTTCCCGTGCGCAGGTCTTGTCTAGTTCATCACTTCTTCAATCTCATAGAGCTATATAGCCAACCAATCTCTTAAATGAATTTTCTACTCTCTATTTTGTTTTTCTCATTTCATTTTTCTCCCTCCTACTCCTCTCTATATATTATACGGCTCACCCTTCAAAATGAACACAGGAAAATGAGCAAATGATTGACTATATAGTAGACGTCGGAGCGCGCTCCGCACGAAATTTAATAATCAAATTCTAATAGGCCAGAGTAAAGGCAAATTATTTAGTGAACGTGTCGATCAAATAATAATAGTCATTTTTATACTGACTACATTATCGATAATTTTGATTCTATCGTTTCCGATTCCGAAGTACGAGTATATACCCAACATTTTATGTTATTGGATTCCAAAGTTTAAAATGTTGTATTCTATTTTTGAAAGTAAATAGAAAAATTCACTTCCGAGAATGAGCGAGAAAGTTCGCCTCTTCTTCCTCCGACTTCCCATAAACTTTGAAATCAGTGATGCAATCGATCTGTCCGGTGCTGACGAATGCTGAGCTATTCTGCTGGGAAAGCGTGATACAGCATTATTTCGTATTAGATACCATCACGTATGGAGAGTTGAAATGAAGTGGGTAGAAAACGGGTCACGCATAGATGCGCAGCATCTATCCATTCATTTTCTTATTATAGACTATATGACATATTTTATAATGTGATGTATCCAGAACAAGGATGCTTTCCGTAAATGTATTTTTTTAAAAATATTGCCCATAGACGATATCGGAATAGTTTTCTTTCTAAATAAATGTACCGGATCTAAAAGCTCACCGACGCAGATGAAAAGCCATCAAATATACCATACAAAACAGATGCATAAGCGAAACAGAGGGAAAACCTTGGGGAAAACATGACGACATAGTATAACTTTGCGATATTGATGTTGTTCATTTTTAATGGCATCAGAAGAGCTATAGAAATGTTCGTTTCGTTTTCGGGAAGTCGGATGTATATTAATATAGTTCCGTATACATGTACAATTGCACTCTGGGGCGACAACATGTCCATCCTGTGCTGTCGTCTGCGCTGCTATCTTTCGCTTCAATAATTTTCGTTTCATCCTTCCGCGCAAATGTCCACGCGTGGCACGCCGTCAGCGCGCGGACTTCCGTTTTTGACACACACACTGCAATCAGCGGCGTAGCACAAAGGCAGCAGCAGCAGCGGCAGTATAGTATATAACACACCGTGTGTGTTTGAAAGAGTGGAAAATGAGGGGATCAAATCATTAGTTATATCTATAACAACGCGGAGAGAGAGTTTTCCACCGAAAAAAAAAGAATAGGAGAGCCAAAGTTATATAATCGCCCACTCGAAACTTTTAGCCTTTTTTCTATATTATGTCTGTCGAGAGCGAGGATATAGGAGATGCAAAAAAAAAAGACTGGGCGCGGTTGGTTGATGATGAAAAAAAATACAATCGGCGCCTTATATAATAGCTACAAGTTCCTTCGATCGAATATAGTTTTTCTATTTTTTCTTATTCACCCGAATCTATTTTGAGTACTATGTATTTTCCCTTTTGACTATGTAATGCAAGTCAACAGGCGGGCGCCCAAACCCCGCAGCGAACAAACAAAATCAAAATAATGATTTGTATAAATACGGAATAATTTACGCAATCAGCCAAACTGTAAATACAAATCAGCAGAGTGGGACATTTTTTTATGCATCGCAACCCCCAAAAAAAACGAAAAAAAATTGTAATTGCGATTTATCGATTGGATAAAAATAAAAAAAAGAAGCACATCACATAATATAGAAAACAAAAATTGGATAGATAGACCCAATACACGGCAGTAAAGACTGGGACTGGGGGAAGGGCAAATATGAGAGCGTGAAATCAGGCGCGCATGACGTAGATGAAAGAGACAGAGAAAAAAGAGCCAGAGAGACGAGAGAGAGAGTTGAAAATTCGATCCGACGGCGAAATCGATATAGCGCGATAGAGACGCGCCAGCAGCAATAGTAATGGGTCCTCCAAATACGTTCGATGGGTATTAAATGTATGCTATATCACTCGAAAATGCCAAGGGGTTCACGCGAAAAATGTCGTCCTATAGAGTTGATCACTATGGCGACAGTCGCATCAATCTCCAATGTAACATCGAGTTCACTTCTTGTATTCATCGCGAAAAGAATCGATGGGAATAAAATAGCCCAAACAAAAAAGGCAATCAACGCTCTTTCCCAAAGCCAAAACGGATACGACCCAAATAACTGTGTTGCGTAATAGCTATGTAGGAAAAGAAGCCTTATAGATTTTAATTTTAGTAGTATATAACATCCCATTTCTATTTTACGGCTGGTTCTTTTTTAAACAAAGAAGTCAGGTCGTGTATTATATATGTAATACAGCCAAAGTCATATATATTTACTACAATGTTCACAGATGAATAAGTGAATCAAACAGAGAGAGAGCTGAGAGCCAACATCTATACAGGTTTCTGCGAATCACGAGCGTCATCGCGCTCGCGCTCATCTGCGCTTCCGTTTCCGTCCTGGAAGATGAGACGACGACGTGAGCGCTATATAGCTAAATACACTCTCATCGGTGAGCTATACATAGACAACATGTGTATAGATATAAAGAAGGCCGACTTGATTCGAGATCTTCATCGACGTAATGTAATCAATCGACAACAAAGACGAAAAAGCTTCTAGAGAAATTTCCTTTTTTTTATGTATACACGCGCCATTATTATTGGTGTGCAGCAGATGCTTTTCCACTCTTAATTCTTGCAAAAGGACCGGATAGAGTCGCTATTATATACAAGATTTCAAACAAAAAAACAGATATTATATAGATAATACCAATATATCGATCGAATGTGACAGCGCGTGTAATGAAGAAGACCGGGACAGGTTTCCGTACTGCGTCCATGTGTATCTATAAACCTTGTGTCAAAAGTATTTAGGCTCCTATACTATGTATAGTTGCATTTTGTTTTGAATATAGTAGCAAAAATAAACCCCTTCCACATCAGATACTTTTTCAAAGTGCTGGAGTTATAGTTTGCGTGTGACGATGAACCAAGTCTATATAGTCTATAAGTCTTTATCCCTGGTAAGACTATATGGGGGGAGGACACGTGATCCGATTGGCACGTTTGGAGGCGTTCAAAAGGAAAAACGCATTCGTGAATATTGAGTGCTGGTGCTGCTGTGTGTATAATCCACTTCTCTTTTTGTCCTTATTCATGTTACATTTCTATTTGCTGCTGCTGCTGCTGCTGTTTGTTGTTTGGCATGTGATTTCGTTGACCTACCTATATAATCCTGTTACGTCTGTGCATGTAGGAGCGTTTTTGATTCCGTTCTTCGTCATGCTACTGCTGGAGGGCATCCCGCTCTTCCTGGTGGAGTTGGCGCTGGGGCAGAAGTTACGTCAGGGCTCGCTCGGGGCCTGGAATCTCATCCACCCGTGGCTGGGCGGTCTGGGCATCGCTTCGACGCTGGTCGCCTTTCTCGTCGGCCTCTACTACAACGTCATCATCACCTGGTGTTTCTACTACCTGTTCAACTCCTTCCAGGTCTAACTATAACTTAATCGAATATAAATCAATTTCTATCTATGTTTGATATTGATTTTGATTCAATTTTGATTTATGATAGTCTCCTCTACCTTGGTCGACGTGTCCGATCGATTCGAACGGGACGGCCGTCAAGGAATGCACGGCCGCCACCGAAACGGCTTACTTCTGGTACCGGACGGCCCTGGACATTTCGCCGAGCGTCGACCAGCCGGAAGGCATCAAGTGGTGGATGGCCCTGTGTCTTCTACTCTCCTGGATTATTGTTTACTTCATCACGATGCGAGGCATCCAATCTTCCGGAAAGGTATCATTTAAAAAAAAATTTCTCAATTTGAATTTTACCGCCTAAAAATTCATTTCGATCCCATTGGTCGTTTTTGTGTTCATCCCACAATGGCTGGCGTGAGTTATAAAAGTCCCGTTTTTGTGTCTAGTTTATAAGCCAACGATGTTCTATTGTAAATTTTGATTCTTTGTAACATCTGTGTGTCCATACGTGAAATGGTTTATACTTGTTACATGGGCGGTTATTCAGTGCTGATGGCTGATCTATGTGCTATTATGATTCTATTCTGTTTTGTGTGTAGGTTGTCTATTTCACGGCGCTCTTCCCCTACGCCGTTCTCACCATCTTTTTCATCAGAGGCATCACCCTCAAGGGAGCTGGCGCTGGATTAGCCCACATGCTACAACCACAAGTATATAGAAAACGTTCATATGTGTATTTTCTGTATAGTAAATAGCTCCTTATTCTTCCATCTTCAGGATTTGCCAAACAGAAATTATTGTTTTTTAGAGCTATATAGTCAAGAAAATCGATGATTTATTTTTTTATGTGTTTTGGGAGACGACAGCTGTTGTTACGACATTCGTGATTGCGTGATCTGAAATACCTGGAAAATTGCCGGGGTGCTCATGTTGCCATGCCGGCGTAAGAGTTATGAAAGAGCGACAAATTCAAATTTTGTTGACTTCATTTTCCTGTGTTGATTATCAAACAATTCAATTGTCTAGTGTTTACCGAAGCAAATTATGAAATATTCGTGTTAGACTGTCGTAAAATAACTGGAATATGTAGTAATCCTATTTGAATGATTGAACGTGTTTTTATTACTTTTTAAAATTCAATATTTGATTTGATTTGCAGATGCACAAATTATTGGACCCGACCGTCTGGCTGGACGCTGCCACCCAGGTCTTTTATTCGTTCAACATCGGGTTCGGCTCGCTCATCGCCTTCGGCAGCTACAACCCGCCGCGCAACAATTGCGTCAAAGACACTCTCATCCTGTCCGTCTGCAACGCGGCCACGGCCGTCTACGCCAGCGTCGTCATCTTCGCCATTCTCGGCTTCAAGGCCGTCCGCTCTTACGACCTCTGCGTCAACCAGTCAGTTATATTATATCTCTTCATTATTCCATTTTCAAAATTATTTAAATAACTTATTGTTACATCATTATATAACAGCGATAAAGATCTGATTGGCCAGCGATTTCCCGGTCTACTCGTCAACGGCAGTTTGACAGACGAGGCCTACGCCAATTTCCTGCAGTACCGCGACGAGTCCAAAGACCTGGGACTCCGAGGTTGCAACCTGGAAGAAATCATGAACGAGGTGAAATTGCATAATATTAAGAAAGTAGTTAAAAAGATCAAATGCGAAAGGTTCATCTCTGAATAGTGAAAAGTCACGGTGGTTGCCCTGGGCTCACTCAGACTCGCTTGATTTGTTTTCAAGTGTCTATTTTTTCAATGGTATAATACTTCTTTGAGTTAATATCCAGAAAGTATATAGGCTATTATATATACGATTGCCTAGAATGACCAGCCATTATCCATTCGTCATCTAGCGCCTTTTGTGGTGTACCTATTTACATTTGCCGTGAAAAATATATGAAAGAGATGAATGTGGATGAGCAGAATGGATATGTGAGGCATCAAGGCAGAGAGAGCTTAGATGACTATTGAACAGACAAAGGATATGTATAGTACAGTAGGATCGATTTATTCAGAGAATGCAAGCAGCAGCAGAGTCAGCTTTTTATTCTTTATAATACTCGTCTCGTTTGATCATCTGTGTAAGGACTATCAATGTAGAATATAATAACCCGACCGTACCAGACAAATAGACCATACGGACGAATGATATGAACTGTATGTGTGTGTGCTGTGTTTGTCTAATCGGCTCTTTTCGATTGTTGGAAAATATTATTATATCTAGTCGGTGGAAGGGACGGGTCTGGTGTTCATCGTCTTCACGCAGGCCATCGTCGAGCTACCGGCGGCCCCGTTCTGGGCCATTCTCTTCTTTCTGATGTTGCTGGCCCTGGGCGTCGGCTCCCAGATCGGCACGCTCGAAGGCGTCATCAGCACCGTCTTTGACATTCAGATCGTCCGCGGAGCCCGCAAGGAAGTCGTCTCCGGTATAGACTTTTATCCCCATATCAATTATTATATCGATTTTGGTTTTTGACTTATTATCTGTATAATAGCCGCCGTGTGCATCGTCAGTTACCTGATCGGCCTGCTGTTCGTGACCGGATCGGGCGAGTACTGGGTCAAGATCTTCGACTCGTTCGCCGGAACTACCGGATTGATCTTTATCGCCCTCCTAGAGTCCATCGCCGTCATGTACATTTATGGACACCGAAAGTACGTCTTAGAGATAATCTCCCTAGGCACTTTGGGCATGACCTAGAAATCTACTTAGGAGCACAGTATAATATAAGAGTTATTGACGGGTCCGTTTAAATGGCTAGATAACCGTGTCGCCATATCATTATTCCTCCTTTTTTATTTATTTTACCGATGGAAGATGTTGCCAGATGATGATAGCATCTTTGATGTAACGAACTATAAGGTTCAGATTGTTGCCGCTGTTCCAATCGAATCAGTTGGCATCTCCCGGCGACGATAAGGTGAACAATAAGCTGAGCGTGAAACCGCCCTGGAAACGGCGTATAGTAATATCGTATCGATCTGCTCTTGAATTTACAAGATAGCAGATTGCGTAATTTTCCTTATTTAATTCCTTTTTTAAAAGAGCATTTATATACTATATGGGCCGTCTTGACATATGAAATCATATTTTATTCTTTTCTGTTTAATTATCCGAGCGATCGTTTCATAAGTTCTAAATTTATTAAAAAAAATTGTCAATTATTCGGCAGATTCTCGCAAGACATCCTGCAGATGACGGGTCACATGCCAGGGCCCTACTGGCAGATCACATGGCGTTTTGTCGGCCCCGTATTGATCAGCGTCCTCTTGGTGGCGTCCATCATTTACCGCTCGTTCGACAAACCCGCCTATTATGCCTGGAATGCCCAAGAGGTGGGTGCTGGTGCTGGGACTGCTGGGTGATGGGCCGGCGCGTGACTCGTTTGCCTTATTATACCGACGCCCATGAAAAGAACCCATTGACCGCCATCCATCATATTTCCTGGTTTATCATTTATTAATTCACTTTTTTTTTGGCTGGTTTCCAGGGCAAGAGCTTTCTGACACCCTACCCGCAGTGGGTGTTGATCGTTGGCGGTTTGCTGGCCACCCTGTCGGTCCTGCCCATTCCGGCCGTGTTCCTGTTGCGTCGCTTCCAATTCCTCCGGCTCGACACGGACATCAACAAAGGTGTCATCCGGCGCAACGAGACGACCATTTCCACCAAGCAGATGATGACCGACGTCGACGTCAGTTTTAAAATGAAATTTCAAAGATTATCAATTTTCTAAATTAATTTTGGAATATTAGGAGTACATCGACACGGCCATCGAAGAGGAAGATGAAGAAGAGGCTGTCGGCCGTTTAGAAATGACGGCGTCCAGCAATCGGTCGTTCAGCATCAGCCACCGCGACGAACACTAAAAATCTAATAACCCCCTCCCAAACAATGATGACATTGCGTCATCAACTCGCCAGGTGCCGCGTTATACATTTTCTACTTTTTCGAAACTTTTTTTGGTTTGTGCTGGTACGCGTTTTACAAGAGTTTATAGATGATCTCCGCGCTATATAGATTGAGAATTTCGGTTCGTTCGTTTGGTTTTATTTATCGTCGGCTCACTTCAAGACAAAGAACAAAATATTCAACAATTAATATTCGTGTTAATAATTCATTTTTCCTTCCGCCGATTTGATCAATTATCATGTAGCATCGATCCCATGTTTTTGTAGATTATATAGAAAAGTGATTGGGTTAAATTAGGTAGATGATTTAAAAAAAAAAAAGATTTTTATTATTGAACTTGGGCGGCCGGTCGTCTGTTTGAAGACGACAGTCGATTCTAGAAGAAGAAGACAATTTGGGCTCCTGATAAATCAACTTGATGGCTTTTCAAGAGAGTGACGAAACTGCTGAGCAGCTGAGGATTTAAACCAAAAAGAAGACTTTGGCGGAGAAGCGGCGCCGTGCGCCCACAGCGCGAAGACTCTACAAGTTCCCATTAAATTAATGGAGAAGACAAAAAGACAAAAAAAAAACGAAATTAAAACACATTTATATTATATGAAATAATTCCCCTCTCCCCCAAACCAATCGTATACTATTCCGTTCGACAAAGTCATATACATATACTATATATAAAGAAGATGATGAATTTCTTTTTCTCTCTAATTTGTTGCTAATTTTTATGTTGATGTTGGAAGATTATTATTAATATTGAAGAAGATGCAATAGTTTTACATGTTTATAGCTTCATGTCTTTAAAGTGTATACGTATATATATTCATATACGGTATATATTCAAGCACATAACTATACATATATACATCTATCTACATTCTAATAGTGTTGACTCCTGAAATACTTTTTCTTTTAGGCAGACCTAAAGAAAAGAACAAAAGTTAAATTTTTTAACCTATTAAAATTTCAGTGGAAAACCAAATCGACTAACAGTTAATCCGATCAAAATAAGAAATTCAATCGTTTGTCGTATCAAGTATCGTCGGATTAAAAATAAAAAAAACAAGATTAAGAAAAAAAGAAAATTATTGGAAAAGAAAAGAATTTTTGACTCTGTATATGTGTCATCAATAACTGTTTCATGTTGAAAAAACCGAAAAACAAAATTAGGAGCTGGAGGACATTAAAAAAAAGAACATAAATGATGAATATATCTATATATACTCTTCTGAAACGAAATTTGGATTGGATGAAATTGAAAGCAATTAAACAAAATTCCAACACGCGATAATTGTTTCGGAATCGTACCGATGAGTGAGTTTGGGTATCATATAAATGTGTGTCTCGGTCACATAGAGATAATAGGGCAGGGGGTAGGAGAAGGAAGAAAAAAAAAATTTAAAGACTGAATAATAATAATAATAATTAATGAATTGATTTTTTAAAACAGAATTACTACAGCTAGTAATCAGGAGACAGATCATCATCACCATCCACACAATCAACAATCAAAGAGAGAAAAACAAAAAAAGTGGGTTGATGGCAGGGGTTACGAGACACTCTCATGCACTCCCAACGCATTCACATTTTTCAACACACACACGTACACACACTTAAATTGTTTTGAAACAAAGCGAGACGTACTAAATGTATATAAGTAGCTGACAAACGTATTTGAACTGTTCATTTATCTGTTTTTAATTTTTTCTGACATAAGGTCAACGGGAAGGAGAAGGGGGAGGGGGGGCAGTGTTGTTATTTTTATTAATTCTTGACATCTTCCGGGGCATCCAAATTGGCCAGCGTCTTTTTGATGCGGAGAGCTGTTAGACGGGCAGCTGCGTTGGCGTACCAGCACTCCTTCATTAGCTGCGACATGGCCCGAAGGGTTTCGTACGATTGCCACCGGTTGGGGATCGACGGCCTCTGGCGGTCGACGCAGACGACCTTGCGCATTTCTTCGATGGACGGGTCAGAGGGGACGACGTCGTAGAACGGCAACTGGTACTCGTCGATGATGCCGCCCATGTTGCAGCGACGGGCAATCTCCCAAAAGACGAGACCCAGAGCGTAGACATCGGCACGTTTGAACGAGTCAAAGTGGTTGGCGTTGATTGTTTCTTCGAGAACCTGGAAAAGCGCAAAATCAATTTAAAAATTGGCGGCAAATTTAAAAACATAAATTTGGTGAGAACTATAAAAAAACGAACCTCGGGGGCCATGTAACGTTTGGTGCCCACCCTGTGGTTGAGGGCAATGTCGACAGTGTCGACGGTGGCATCGTAGCGGACGGCCAGACCCAAATCGCCAATGGCGCAGGTGCGATTGGCCTTGACCAAAACGTTTTTGGATTTGAGATCGCGATGAGCGATGGCCGGTTTACCTATACACGATCAAACAAGACCGATCAAATCAACGATCTATCCATCGATCCTAACAAATAAAATTCAGACCTTGAGTGCCCAGAATTTCCATGTGAAGGTGAGAGAGTCCAGTGGCGATGGAAAGGGCCATCCTCACCATCGTCGTGCTGTCCACCGTCGTCCGGTTGAGGAAATCAAAGAGCGATCCGTTTTCGTGGTAGTCGGTGACGAGCCACAATTGAGTCCAAGTTCCGTTATCTGGCCATTTAAAAAAAAAAAAATGTTAATTTAATTCATTTCATTGGTAGTTTTAAATAGAATTATTATATACCTTTGTTATCGGCGGCAATGAAACCAAGAATGTTATCGTGCCGGAGCATGACCGTTTGGTAGATTTCAGCTTCGCGGAACCAAGAGCGCTCCTCCCTGGACGAGAAAATCTTGACGGCCACATTCTCACCGCGCCACCTTCCACGCCACACCTAATTGCGTCATCAATAATAATAATAATTGATTGTATTCCCACCGGAACAATAATTTTGGTTTGAAAATACCTCTCCGAATCTGCCTTTGCCGATTATGTCCATCAGTTGAATTTGACGGGCAATACTGCGCTGGACGAGCAAAGGTAAGCCGGAACCCGAGCCGCTGGTTGTCATGTCAATTATGTCTCTGAGGCAGGCGGCTCCTACGCCGTTGTGTCCTGAGAAACAAAAGATATTATGCTGCTGTTGCCATCGCGACGGACAAAGGCCCAGCCAACTCGAATCCAACCTAAAATGGGTATGTCGGCCGAATCCATATTATGCTCCATGTCGACCATGCGGCGGTTGATCATCCGCCGTCGCCGCTGATGCCTCACGCTGAACAGGATCATGACGAATAAGATGCCGACGGCGATGGGAATGCCAATGAGCAGCGCCAGCTCCCACTTGCCAAAGCCGAACCAAGTCAAATCGACGGCCTCCGGATCTGTTTCAAAAGGTAAAGACGAACAAACCAAATCAAATTAAAAAAAAAAAAATGAATTACAACCGAAAATCGACCGGAATGAGATCGAAATTTCGAAAAATAATAAAATTAAAAGAGAGAGAATTGTTAAGAGCAGGGGGAGAGACTGGGGTAATTATATGTAGGATAAGACTTTTTTGGTTGGAAAAGAGCGGAGGAAAAGACCTGCGACGGAGAGCAAAGTGTGATTGGTTAAGTGTTGCTGGGCATTCCGGCAGTAATCCCCGCGGCAACATGCCACAACGAATGGATTGCCGTCTTCGTCAATGTACTTGATCACCTCATCTCCGTCGTCGCTACCGACGCCACACCAGACGCTGGAGTCGACCGAGTTCAGACAGCTGGGCCGCCAATTGTGGGAACAGGTAAATGAGGAGTAGAACGGTAGGTGGTGGTGGGGTTGGTGGATTGGTCAGAGAGAGAACAAAAGTAGAAAGAAAGGCGGAAGAAATGTAAAGAAAAACAAGCAAATAAACATAATACGTGCGGTTAATTCTTTTTTTGGTTAGCTTTAAATAAAAAACAAAATAAAACTAAAGTTATAAAAATGAGCAGGCTTGTTAACATGTTAATGAAAACAAAAAAATTATAATGTTAGAATTAGTCGAGGAATGTTGATTAGAAGAATAAGTATACTGATATAAATGACTCATACTTCACCTTCACCTTTTTTCCACAATTATAAATACACAACCAAATGAGAGATCAAAACAAAAAGCCGGAATACTAACCAATATTACTCAATCCCAACGAAGATTTGACAATCCTGAGATAAGGCACTAATAACCCAAAAGACACAAACATACAAAACAACAATAAACCAACGGCCGAAACAATAGAAACCCAATCAAAAAAAGCCATGAAAAGAGAGAAGCCATTTTTTTTGTTTTGTTTGGTAACTTGTCTGAAATCAAATTCCTCTAAAGTAAGAAGGGGGCAGAGAGCTACGAAGAGGCAATTTCCATCCGATTTCGGTTTCGTTATTACCTGTGGTGTTGCGGACGTGCAGGATGGGTTTCAAATCGCGGTTGCACAAGTCGTAGTCCTTGCAGCATCCGACGACAAATGTGTCGTTGAGAGGGCGGGCGTAGTGACACATGATGGGGTTCTCGGGAGGATACAGCAGCACTCGGTCCAAGCATCTATTTTATATCAATAGCCAATGCGCCAATTTGCCCCCAAAGTAAACACAACGAATCACAAAATGGTGGGTGAGAAATTGAGAAAAACAAAAATAAACATCAGCGGAATCCCGGCCGATTTCGGACGTACACACTTAGAATCCCCCGACACGTAAACACATGGGATAAAAACACGACAAGTCTTAAACCAGTCGATTTTTTTTTAAAGAAAAAAAAAATCCAATGTTGCTATATAAATTGTGTTTGTGACTGTATCGCCGATTTGAAAATACCAACATTGAAGATAGAAAATAAAATCAAATGGTACAGTTTGACTTGTCGGGCCCAAACGTCCGATTTAGCTGAACCAACACGCCGACCATCAAATCGTGATGAGTCCCGTATAAAGAAAGCAGCACAGCACACACACATGCTCACCATCTATTATTACCTGTCTTTTCTTTTCAACTATTCTAAAATTTAAAAAAACAATTGAATTAAATTGTGTGCCAAGCAGAGAGTTAGGTTTTTGTGGAACCTGTTCGCTATTTGTTTTTTAAAAAGATTATATACTCATCCTACATCATCATCAAATTACTAGAATCGTTCAGGGGGGCGTGATTGTTTCGCAAACCTCGTGCAATTTTTGGCAAGCACAAGCCACGTCTGGTGGGGGGGAAAGAAGAAGAAGGTTGGAGACGGGACTAAAGTTAGCAAAATGTCGGGGAGAGTTTTTGGTTTTTGGTTCCTTTTTTTTCATCTTCTGGAGACGGAGAATACTCACCTAAATGGGAGGCCAGAGTGGGCACGTTTTCTACGTTGCAAAAGTCACGGTGTTGGCAGCATTGGACGACCATTTGAAATCGGTCGGGAGGGCTGGAACCGGATGGCTGGCATAAAATGGGGTTCTCCGGGGGCAACGATTGCCATTGAGAAAGGCAACTTCTCATCAAAGGTGTTTTCAAAGACAAAGAAGTGGATAAAAAACCCAAAAAGACAATGAAGGACTAGAAAATGAGAGGGAAGAGGAACAGCGGCTATGATGGCAAATGGAAGAACAGCGACTAACAGTAAATGAAAGCAGTTGAATGAAATGGTTTCGTTTTCCTCAAGGGATAATAATAATAATACTGAGCGAGAGTGACAGCCATCTATGTTGATGGTGTGCTGTGCTGCAGTCTAGTGGACAACATAGAGGATCCCAACAAGTCAAACAAGCGAATGATGATGACTTACCAAAGTAATGATTTTAACCCAACTGACAACATGGTAATTAAACTTTCACGCCTTTAGACTAAGGTGAGAATGAAGATGTGTACCTGTAGGCATGAATCAGGGCTCCAGTCTTTCTATTTAGAGACGTTGAAGTAAAGCAAAAACCATCTGTTTCACATGTGTGATTTGTCTCTGCGGTGCATATATCACAATGGCATTTGAGGGCTGTACATTCAAAGGATAGAAATAGTTTAGACGCAAGCCACAAGACACTTATCTTTAATGAATTAATTACCTAAAGCAAGGTCCCAGCAGCCCAGAGCAACAATCAATACAAAATAAAGTTTTCCACCCATCATTTTCGATTCGGCAAAGGTTGTTGTACGGTGGATATTATAAAAGACCCCCGGTGAAGAAAGAAGATGAAAATTTCAATTCGGGATGCGTAGAGAGAGAGAAAAAAAACGGTTACGCTCCGCCCAGTCTAGCCATTCCAGACATGGCTGTCTGGAATGAAACCATCGAATATATGTACAATGTACAACACCAAAGAGGAAAGAAATAACGTAAATCCGCACTGGGAAGAAATTGCAATTTCAAGTGACCAAATTTTGCTCCCGTTTCGGCGTAGCAACAATGTCCACCAGCAAACAATACGTAATGTGAGAAGTTAAAAGTTAAAAAAGCAGTCGATAACAAACAACGCAGAACGCACACTGAATCTAGTATTTGGCTGACAATTCTTTTTTTGTTTGCGCTTAACCATGGGCACTAAATCGGTCAACGTTGGGCTCTGGCTTTGGCTTCTCTTCTTCTTTTTTTCCTTTTTTCCACGGGCATTTACTTGGGCGGCTCCCTCTGCTACCATCTACCGTTCAATTGAACAATTTTTCATGTCGAAAAAATGGTTACTGTTTCTTTTCTTATTTTAACGAGCGCTTTGTACGATTGTGACTGTATCCAACCACGACAGTTGGAATAATGATGGTCGAGTTCTCGCTGGAGGCTCGTCGAAATTTGTTCAACAATTCGATATGATTTGGGCTTACACTTTTAGAGTGGAGTTTAGCCCTCCGCTTCGTCACCACGTTATTAGGGTGAGAGTCCACAATCCACACACTTCCGTTGGAGTCGAGTAAATTTCCAGATGATGGAGACCCAGATTTCCTTCGAACCATCTATAGTGGACAATTTCGTCGGCATAGCAACTGACAAATAATAAATCAAGAAGAAGCAATCATTACGAATGTGTTCTTTTAAATGTAAAGTGCTTCAGCCCTTTTTATTTATTACTCAAACTTGAAGTAAAATAATATGAGTCATAATCGATAATCAACAGTCAACATCAGTCAAATTTAGATGAGATAATTTTCTTCGGTTACAAAAAAAAAGGTTATTTTGACCAAAATGTATTTATAATTTTAACGAATGGCAGTTGGACCAGTTAAAAACATAACAAATAAACTCAAAGCTGTTGTTTTTATTTTATAACAACGGCAGAGATATCGGTTGAACTTTGAAATAGTACCAATACAAGGAGATAAGCTTTCGTTTCTGGTCTCGTTTATGGTGTGACAAATGTAACTGGTAACTACACGGATTCATGCGACACATTATAATCTGATTAAAGATTATGTGTGAAACCTTGTTTGCTGCTCTCCTATTTGTATAGATATAATATTCGACTTCAGTAATTCTGATCTAATTAAATTTTTTTAAATAAATTTTTTATAATTCCATTGACCTGTGGTAAACTTTGACCTCTTCACCCCCATCCGCCAGAGCAGCGGATTCTCGGAAAAACCAAAAATGATAATGACCTTTTCTGCGAAATAAAACTCAAAAGAACTCCACTTTGCTTGCGGCAAATTCATCAGTCTAAGTTGAACTATTGGCCTCTACGTTCTTCCTGTATTTGCACGGCAAACTAAAAAAGTGAAAATTTAGTTTTGATTTCAATTTCTACGCAAATTTCTTAAAATTAGTTTAACCTTCCTTTCCGAACCATTTCATTAAGGGCTTTCTTCGGTTGACTCTTCTCGTTAGTAAAAGTTAACGATTCCGGCCGAAATGAAGTTCGTTGTGCTGCTTGCTACCTTCGTTGTCTGCTGTTCTACCGGTAAAACTTTAAAACAAATAAATTTTTACTTTTTTTTTTGTAAATATTGATTGGCTTCTCGATAACATATTCTTGGATTGCTTTTCTCATTCATTATTGCCAAGTGATTTCCGAATCCGTGACGTCATCACCTCACAGGAGCGCCTCGCTCATTATGAATAATAGAGGAAGCTATCAAAGGATTCCACAGGAGAAAATCGTAGGAGGGACAATAGTCGTGCCCAATTCGCTTCCATTCCAGGTTTCTATACAGCGCCGGAGTGACGCCGGATCTCGCTGGGCTCATTACTGCGGAGGAGTTATTCTTGATGCTAACGTCGTCATCACTGCCGCCCATTGCGTCTCCGGGTATATAGGCTGGAAAATTATCTTTTTTTTCTCCTTTTTAAGTGCTTTGGAATTGATAAAAATGATCGAGATTTTTTGATGCATTAATTATCATTAATTATGTATGATGTTATTATTATAATTTATTAGGATTGATGACACCTCTTTGCGCGTAGTCGCCGGAGAGCACAGTCTCTCCATCAACAGCGGACATGAACAGGATGCATTTCCCGTTTCATTTATCGTGCACGAAGAATACGATACCGATCATTTCAAAAACGACATCGCCCTTATTTTCGTATGTAAATTCATTATCATTTTTTTTTCTGTATAAATTTGATTTCATTATATTCAGATGAACCAAGCTCCTTTGGATCTCAGTGTGCCTTCTGCCAAACCAATTAACTTACCGGAGCCTACCTCTCAGTACGATCCGCCGGCTGGAACTCACGTCAACGTATCCGGATGGGGATTCACGAATGTAATATAAACTTTGATCTCTATCTTGGAATTGCAAATCACTGATAACATTGAAATATTTTTATTTCATTTTTTTTTTAAAATCGGATATAGTCTGCATCCTGGTCAAATGACAGGCTCTCTGACCTTCTCCGAAGTGTCAACATCACGGTGGTTTCCGACCAAGTTTGCGACAAGGCTTACGGTGGTGATTCCGAAAATCGAATCGTTCTTCCGTCGATGATGTGTGCTGGTGACATGAAAAAGGGTAATTCACAAAATAGAATTTGGTGGGATGCGCTGTTGAGTGAAAAAATAAAAATAAAATGAAATTGTTTCTATTTTTGTATACCCACAGGCGGCCTTGATTCTTGTCAGGGAGACTCTGGCGGCCCGCTGTTCACAGGCAGTGGTGAGACGGCCGTCCTTTACGGAATTGTCTCCTGGGGCGAAGGATGCGCTTTAGCTTCTTATCCTGGTACGTACGATACAATGCGGAATGGCATAATGCCCTTCGTTGTTATCTCAAATGACAGTCAAGTTAACTGGTTACATGCGGATGCAGGAATCTTGATCGCCACATTAGCCACATCATTCCATTCCGACATTTTTTTTAAATGAATTATTTTTAAACAACCGTGAATTTTTGTGGGATAAAAATGTACTAAATCGCTAGTATTGTTCTTTCAGGTATCTACACTCAGGTGTCTTACTTCTTAGACTGGATTGCAGCCAACCAAAGGGTTTATTCCAACTACTTTAATTGGCCACATCTCCGCCATCTCTCAACTCGATCAATGCCAACACCCGATTTCAAACAAGTTCGAACTGTGTCGACATTTTAAAAATTAATGTCGTTCAAAGAATAACAGCGTTAAACACAGTCGAGAAATTGCTCCGCGTTCTATTGTAATACAAATATTTAAATACATTTCTAACAACCTATATTTGATTCGGTACATTGCTGGTTGTTATTACACCAAAAGTATTAAGATCCTAAACTTGCCAACATCCTTGAAAGTTTTCAAAAGTTTTTTTCGGCAAACCAACAAGTCGGAAAGTAAAATTGACATAGAGCGATAAGCAGCAACGTTTAGGAAGGAGGAATCGCTACCGGCTCGTTAGACTTTGATACTTCGATAAAAAAAAAAAAATCTTATTCACACATATCTATTAATGTCATCATCCTCGAAGCCACCTAGCGTTCAAGAATGAAATCTTTTGAATTTTTTTCCTTTCTTTTTTTTAAACAAATGCGCGGTCTTTTTTAAAAAATGTATTTCTTTTCCGAATTTGATATTCTTGCACAGCACAGACTTGCGCAAGAGTCGACAAGGATAGCGATGAATTGAATTAGAAACGGAAAAAGGTTGGTCTGATTGGCAGCACGTTTGCTTCGCGCTACTTTGAAGTCAGAGTGAAATCGTGGATCGATTGAAAATAACGATAACCTGTCGAATCAAACCGCACTTACATACTCTGATGGTTGCCATATGAATGATTGTATTTGTAATTGGTTGAATCGAATACATCTAAAATCTTACTCGTGTACTAGAAATTAACTCATTAATTCTTTCTCCAACTTGTTAAGCTCCAGAATTGGCATCTCTTTCGTTGAAAGCAGACTACTTATCCGTTTGACCTGTAGATCAAAGAAGAATGGACGTTAACGATACTCCCGTAATAACAATTGGGTGGCAAAATGAATTGTTATACAATTAATTACTATCTTTATTTCTTGGGATGTGCGTACCGATTTCATTTCGTCTTTCTTTTCGCAATTCTTCTAATAAAATAAAGTCTATTGATGATTTAACGCAGCTCGTCTGGCATCCCTTGCTTCTCGCAATTCTTCTAACTGTATCTTTT
Organism: Daphnia pulex; assembly: GCF_021134715.1. NCBI lineage: Eukaryota > Metazoa > Arthropoda > Branchiopoda > Diplostraca > Daphniidae > Daphnia > Daphnia pulex. The sequence continues at coordinate 1,028,634 of NC_060021.1, read as the reverse complement.
TACGATTTAGCTCAGCTTGTCTGGCATCCTTTCTCTCTTCTTTCTCCGTAAGGAGTTTCTCCTTGAGAAGTTTCATCTCCTTGAGGAGTTCATCACGCGGGACGAGCTTCAAAGCAGGTGGTTGACCCTCACGATCTTCCAGTCGTACGCCCAAGCTGGGCAAGACATCATCTCGAAATCGATCGCAAAGTTCCAGAACTGGCTTCGCCCCTAACTGTCGAGCTTCTTTCCTCACTTCTTCCCGGAATTCCGCCAGCGCTTCCAGGACGGGCATGACGATTTCTTCGGCGCTAATGTCATTATTACCTGGTCCGCCAGCAGACGATTCAGTGCTGGGAAATCCGAGGGTTTGCTTGCCTTCGATCACGCCAAAGATCTGGAACAATCGTGTGACGTATTCGGCGACGGACTTGATCAGCACCCGGTTGGCCGATCGTTTCATCCGCGCCAGATATTTGTTGCAGTCTGAAATCAGGCTCTTGATGGCCTCCAAGGAAGTTTTAGTGTCGATATTATCGCAGAGAGCTTGGCGCACTCGATTTTTGGCTTGGACGAACCGCTGGTTGAGTTCCCGCTCGGCGTCGCTCCATTTTTGGAAATGTTGCTGCTGATGGGCGGTGATGGCGGCAGCAGTCGGGCCGCTCCTCAAGAGATCCTTGGCGTTGAGGAAGAATTCCCTGAGCATTTTCTCGTAGCTCGAGGCTTCTTCCATGGCGCTGTCGCTGTAGTCGAGCGTTTCCTTCCACTGGTGCAGCAGGAAGAAGATACGCAATTCGCGGCTGCTGTTGCGACTCAGCGCATCTTGGATCGTGATGAAGTTCTTGAGCGATTTGGACATTTTGCAACCCTGCCCAATTCATTAGAGTTGGGAGGAGTGACTTGTTAAGTTTGCATTTAGTATTTAGTATTTACCTGGATGGTCAGATGACCGGTGTGAAGGAAATAGCGAACCCATTCGTCGTTATCGTAATAGGCTTCAGACTGGGCAAGTTCGTTGTCGTGATGGGGGAACTTGAGGTCGACGCCGCCCGTGTGAAAATCCATTGACGACCCCAAAATTGCACTGGCCATCACGCTGCATTCAATATGCCAACCAGGACGTCCTGAATGAAAAACCAAATATTACATAACTCATAACGCAATCCATTCAAAAGTTCATGAATTTGTGATTACCTTTTCCCCATGGAGAATCCCACGAAGGCTCGCCGCTCTTGGAATTTTTCCACAGGGCGAAATCGTTGGGCGATTTCTTCTCGCTCAGACGATCTTCGGAGACGCTCAGATCGCCTTCGCCTTCCTGCAGGGCTTTGGAGTCGCCGTAAGCCTCCGGCACCAATTTGGCGTACTTGTGATTCTTTTGCGAATCGAATTTGGAGACATCAAAGTACACAGAGCCATTGGCTTCAAAATAATAAAACCAAAGAAATTATTTCACAAGACGTAATAGAAGAAAAAGTAAGAAAATCTCTCACCCGAATATGCAAATCCACGTTCCATAATTTTGGCGATGTAATCGACAATCTCCGGGACGTATTCGCTGACGCGAGTAATCACGTCGGCGGGTAGGACGTTGAGAGCGGCCATGTCTTTGTAGAATTCCTCCTCCCAGTATCGCGGGAGTGAAGCGAAAATGGCGTTGTCCGAAACGTCCATGCCGTGCTTGGAGTCGAGCCAGTCGCTCAAAACGTCTTTGGCTTCCGCCAACAAAAAGCTCTTGGCATCGTGGCATAGACCATCCGCAGCTTTGATGGTTATTTCGGCCGATTTGTTAATGGCGGCGGTGACTTTGGCCAGCATCGTCTCCTGCATGACTTTCTTATCGGGATCGGTGGTCACCGCCATTTGTTTGGCTAGACGGCCGACAGATTCCTCGACATCTTTTCGGAGAGTTTCCAGCTCACTCGACTCGGCTGCGTACTTTTCGTACAAATAATTCTGCCTGGCTCTTTTGATGATCTTAGTTAAATCAATTACATCAATTAAATTATAGTTTTTCAAATGTTTGGTTGTTGTAATTGTAATTGATGCCTTACCTTGTCGTCGATGTCGGTGATGTTCATGACGTAAGTAATGTCGTAGCCAAAGTAGTCTCTCAGGACCCTCCGCAGGATGTCGAAGGACACACAGCAGCGGTAACATACTTAATTTCCAGTATGTTAGTAGGTTAAAAGTACTGAATTTGTCAAGTAGGGCTTTTTTCATACTTAATTTGGAAAATTTCCTACTTGAAATATTTTTTAACGTACTTACAACTCATTTTCATACTTGCAAGCACTATCTTTTTTAAATATCAAGTAGTTTAGGGAGTTGTAAGTATGTTCAACTATTTGTAAGTATTGTAAATTTGTAAGTATATTGGACGAACATACTTATACCTATTTTTCATACTTATTTTCGTCGTATACATACTTAAACAGCTAATAACATACTTGTACTTTGTACTTGTACTTTTGCTCACTTTTGAAATTTGATTGAGCTTAGCCTATATATATCGACTACTGGATTCAACTTGTTAGTCGACGAGGCTAGTGATCCCACGTCCATTGAAGATGTTGTTATTGCTAGTAGTAACACAACTGATGGCGTCAGGGCTGGTCTTGAACAATCATCAGCTGAAGATAGGCATGATTTTGATCACGAACAACAACCCCAAACATTTTGGCCAGCAAAATTTGGTTCCTGCTGCTCATCGTGACATTGAATCCCTCCTTTTCACTCATGGTGCTGCGTTTAGTGAATTTGAATGGGAGGCTGGCTTGCTACTTATGTTGCGACAAAGATATTTCCTGACCTACGAGGCCCTGCTCTTTGTTTCTCAGTCCATCCATGAGCATTATTCAAGAAATATGGCCATCGTTCAGGTAGAACTCTAGAATACATGTAAACTACTTGTTTAAGGAATATAACTCCTTTTTTTTCATTAATTGTAGGAAAAACTTGCTGCCCTATTTATATCTACTGAAGGAACTGGTAGTACCGAGTTTAAAGCAGCTTTCCTGTAAATCATTTTTGTGAAAAAAATGAATAAGGGCACATGCTCGCCGCTTTAGGAGAGAAAATTGAATATGATGTTTGGACATAAAAATCTCTAAGTCCTAAACCCCCCCGTTGATTAGTAACGGTTATTTAATTGGTAAAATCAAATCTAGAATGGCACAGCGGAAAAGCATCTGACTGTGATGCGTGAGACCCGTGTTCGATTCCTACGGAAATCTTTTCTTTTATTCAAGTAAGTATGTTGGAGGCACATACTTACATGCTTACTCGTTACTTACAAAATCTAAGTATGAAAAAACTATTTAAGTATGTTAAGCTCGTAAGTAGTTTCGTCTTGTAAGTAATCCTGGCCCACTAAAGTATGTTAAGGTAAGTATTCTACCGCTGCTGTGCATGTAGGAGCGGGCGTGGCCCATGTGGGAGGCATCGTAGACTGTGGGTCCGCAAGAGTACCAGGTGATGTTGTTGCCATTCTGCGGAGTGAACACCTCCTTCTTGCGAGTCAGACTGTTGTAAATCATCAGCTTCGTGCCGCTGTTGTTTAACGAGGTGGCTTCTGACATGATTGCAAATTATTTCTCAGCGTCTTCGCTGAATTAAATTATTTCCCCTTTGAAACTTCTCTCCCTGTATAGGATAGGATAGAAATCTACCATTAATCAGTTATTAAGAATTGTCTGATGCAATAATTAAAACGTATTACTTTCTGCTACTATACTGACTACCAACACTCAAAACTATAACTTATGATACATTTAAATATTTTAGCAATTGGCACGGAAACAGAGTATAGTAAAACATTTTATTTTATAATTGGAAGTAACTTAATGAAAATTAACAAAAATTGGTCAACGAGAGAGCAATCAATTGTAAAGTTCGGCTTGTTTTTCCAAGAATGCAATACGCAAAATGAGATAAGGTTTATCAGACTACGCCGATATCAGTGATAACAAAATGTAGCACACAATTTATTTTTATAGCGGCATTTTCTTTTCAATCAAGGGGGGGGGGGGAGCCGGGGAGAGGGATGTGTGTTATGGGGTAAGAAATTTAAAAAAAATCAACAAAGAAGGTTTCTCAACCTCTATTATAGCACAACCGCAAATCCGAGGCCATTGATTGAGCAACAGTTTACAATAATTGCGTCAGTTTGAAAATAACAGCTAGGTGAACCGAGTTAATAAAGACAAGATACAATCAATTTCTCAGTGTCTCCTAAATCAAATTGTTTTTCGTTTGAAACTTCTCGCCATTTGCCCCATAAATAATCCCCTAATAATAATAAGTATTTTGAAATGACTGATGCACGCAACAGTACAAATGTCTTACTTAAATCTAAATACTCTAAACTAATATATTTTTGCAATTGCCACACAATTTTTTAAAAATTTTATATAGTTGACTTAAGTTTAATTAGTAAAAAAAAAAAAAATTGGAATTGACTTACTGAAAATTTAAAACAATATTTATGTTGGCGGTGATAGTGGTGGATTGAAGGTGACCAATGAATACGAAACCGGTGCTGTGCGTACTTTCAAAGTTGTGTTCGGGTTGTTCTTCCAAAAACGTAAAATTAGATATCATTTATACCCGACGATGTGCGAGCCGATAACAGAGCGATAACGTAATGTGACAATTTTTTTACATCAGCATTTTTTTCGAATTTTCTTACATCTAATAAGAGCCTCCGCCGTTTGATGTGGTGAAAAATTGCGCAAATAAGGTATATCTCAATCTCACCTTTATCATAAGCTGCGTCACCAGGATAGATTATTTTGCGCTTCTAGGAAAAACAAAAACAAACAACGAAACACCATTCATTCAATCAGCAATAATTTTTTTTTAAATCTGAGATAATAATATCTCGGGCTATTATTATTTCTTGAAAATTTTTTATCGAGAAATTAAAAAAGTTTGAATGTTTTATTTTGTTGTATCGTTTTTTGGGTCCCTTCCGCTCAAAGAGTAGGGCCTATATTTAATTTTAATATTCCAGCAATAAAAATGAAAATTATCTTTGCTGGAATGAACTATATATATCCTACACTTAATTTTGAAACGTTTTGAACGTATTACAGTATAAACGCTGGGTAAGCCTGGGTCATGCAAAGCAGCACATCATCTGACATGATAACATCTGCTTTGTTTTTTGTTTGTTTTTTCGTTTGTTTTCCGAACTGGTAACGTATGTCTCATAACAAGTAGACGACCTAAAGAGCAGACCTCCTATTATTAATTCGAACCATGTATAGGTGAATCTGTGTCACGCAAACACAATTGGTGCAATATTTCACATATGGCGGTGATAAAACACAACCTAATATCGCCGCCTAGTGCAGATCGACCAAAGTTTTAGTCTAGCCTCTATGTGACAAATAGTCTGTGAAGAATAAGGATACTGTTAATTTACTATACAAGTAAGCAAACAACGCGTGAAATGGGGTCATCAATGGTGTATTTCTAATGTAACGAAAGAAATCTCATTATTGCAGCAGCAATAATTGGCTGTTACACAGGTATATAAAGGAGGGTATACCTCAGCGACTGCACGCATTAGTCAATTAGCGCTTTACCTGAATATTGACATTTTGCTGAGGTCCGCTCAACACTTCTAACCATGCATATCAATGTGTTGATAATATTTTTGCAATCGTTGTTTTTGCTCCTTCTAGCTCTTGTATTAAATTTCCTGTTAATTCTTTTAGGCTGTTTTCTTCTTTCTTATTGCTGGATCTGGGTATTCAAATTCTTTCCCCAGCATTGCTGTTAGAGGTAACGTCATCTGCATAAAAATTTTGTTTCTGAGTTTCTAAACTGCTTAATCGTGACTCGTCGGAAAAGTTAAACTGATGCGCGTAATTTTCAACGACTTGAAAAGATGATGTTCCCTTAATTGATTTTTATTTCTCGATGGATTTCGTTGCTGATCACCTTTTTATTTTGTCGATGTTCTTAAACCAATTTTCTTTCGAAAGCTAAGCGCTGAATTGACGTCCCTGTTGACTTTAGGTTTTTAATTACACATTAATTTGAATTTTACAATTTGAATTATACACACGCTATTTTGTTTCGATTGTTGTTGTATATAGAAGAGGACCCGACGTCCGATCCTTCACCTTCATTTACGACACCTCGTACGACGCTCCAGAAGCGTACGGCCACCACCAAGAAGACGGGACATATCCAATGGGACATTCCGCAGCCCCCGCTGGACGACATCAACCTGAAACCAATGGTAAGAGACGAACCGGTCAAAGAAGCACAACCCAGTCTGGAGTATCTTCCGCCGGTGGTAGAAGCAGTCAACGAAGCTCCTGGGGGCTACCCCAGAGAGAACCCGTCCGATCATGTGAATCTTAAACCACAGGCCGCTAATGTCCAAGTGGAGGTCCATGCCCAGGTTGGCGTCGTTCAGCATAGGAGAAGGCCGGTACCGGTACGCCACCCAGGCCGTTGGCGGTCGCTCCTGGAAATGGGGGTGGGGGAAGAAAATGACTAGAACCTAAAAACAATCATCCGAGAACGGAGAACGTCCTAAAGGGCTCTTCGGGATCTGTTTTCTTTTACCGTTTTATCTGGCAACGCAGCATGGCTTTGCACTTTTGTAGCGCGAGAACGGGGAGAGAGACCTTTCCTATCTTTTATAACGGTGATTATCACTCTGAATCTGTGTAAAATACCTTATTCTACAATAAAACCACAACATCGTTTCAATACTCTATTTTACAAAAATTATAAGAAGAAACTCAGTACATGTGACAGGTTGCATTGGTGTTGAAGAAATACCAAAAAAACGTCCCAAACATCTAGCCTGAAATATTTCCAAATCGTGGTGGAGACCTTTCCTATCACATGTTTTAGTATTTTTCAAGTTGAATCAGTATAGAATACTCTATTTTACAATAATTATAAGAAGAAACTTAGTACACGTGACAGGTTGCATTGGTGTTGAAGAAATACCAAAAAAAACGTCCAAAACATCTAGCCTGAAATATTTCCAAATCGTGGTGGAGACCTTTCCTATCACATGTTTTAGTATTTTTCGTGTTGAATCAGTATAGAATACTCTATTTTACAAAAATTATGAGAAGAAACTTAGTACACGTGACAGGTTGCATTGGTGTTGAAGAAATACAAAAAAAACGTCCCAAACATCTAGCCTGAAATATTTCCAAATCGTGGTGGAGACCTTTCCCATCACATGTTTTAGTATTTTTCGTGTTGAATCAGTATAGAATACTCTATTTTACAATAATTATAAGAAGAAACTCAGAACATGTGACAGGTTGCATTGGTGTTGAAGAAATACCAATAAAACGTCCGAAACATCTAGCCTGAAATATTTCCAAATCGTGGTGGAGACCTTTCCTATCACATGTTTTAGTATTTTTCATGTTGAATCAGTATAGAATACTCTATTTTACAATAATTATAAGAAGAAACTCAGAACATGTGACAGGTTTTATTGGTGTTGAAGAAATACCAAAAAAAAACGTCCCAAACATCTAGCCTGAAATATTTCCAAATCGTGGTAGAGACCTTTCCTATCACATGTTTTAGTATTTTTCGTGTTGAATCAGTATAGAATACTTTATTTTACAATAATTTTAAGAAGAAACTCAGTTCATGTGACAGGTTGCATTGGTGTTAAAGAAATACCAAAAAAACGTCCCAAATATCTAGCCTGAAATATTTCAAAATCGTGGTGGAGACCTTTCCTATCACATGTTTTAGTATTTTTCGTGTTTAATCAGTATAGAATACTCTATTTTACAAAAATTATGAGAAGAAACTTAGTACACGTGACAGGTTGCATTGGTGTTGAAGAAATACCAAAAAAACGTCCAAAACATCTAGCCTGAAATATTTCCAAATCGTGGTGGAGACCTTTCCTATCACATGTTTTAGTATTTTTCGTGTTGAATCAGTATAGAATACTCTATTTTAAAAAAATTATAAGAAGAAACTCATTTCATGTGACAGGTTGCATTGGTGTTGAAGAAATACCAAAAAAAACGTCCCAAACATCTAGCCTGAAATATTTCCAAATCGTGGTGGAGACCTTTCCTATCACATGTTTTAGTATTTTTCGTGTTGAATCAGTATAGAATACTTTATTTTACAATAATTTTAAGAAAAACTCAGTTCATGTGACAGGTTGCATTGGTGTTGAAGAAATACCAAAAAAAAACGTCCCAAACATCTAGCCTGAAATATTTCCAAATCGTGGTAGAGACCATTCCTATCACATGTTTTAGTATTTTTCGTGTTGAATCAGTATAGAATACTCTATTTTACAAAAATTATGAGAAGAAACTTAGTACACGTGACAGGTTGCATTGGTGTTGAAGAAATACCAAAAAAACGTCCAAAACATCTAGCCTGAAATATTTCCAAATCGTGGTAGAGACCTTTCCTATCACATGTTTTAGTATTTTTCGTGTTGAATCAGTATAGAATACTCTATTTTAAAAAAATTATAAGAAGAAACTCATTTCATGTGACAGGTTGCATTGGTGTTGAAGAAATACCAAAAAAACGTCCCAAACATCTAGCCTGAAATATTTCCAAATCGTGGTGGAGACCTTTCCCATCACATGTTTTAGTATTTTTCGTGTTGAATCAGTATAGAATACTCTATTTTACAAATATTATGAGAAGAAACTTAGTACACGTGACAGGTTGCATTGGTGTTGAAGAAATACCAAAAAAACGTCCAAAACATCTAGCCTGAAATATTTCCAAATCGTGGTGGAGACCTTTCCTATCACATGTTTTAGTATTTTTCGTGTTGAATCAGTATAGAATACTCTATTTTACAAAAATTATGAGAAGAAACTTAGTACACGTGACAGGTTGCATTGGTGTTGAAGAAATACCAAAAAAACGTCCAAAACATCTAGCCTGAAATATTTCCAAATCGTGGTGGAGACCTTTCCCATCACATGTTTTAGTATTTTTCGTGTTGAATCAGTATAGAATACTCTATTTTACAATAATTATAAGAAGAAACTCAGAACATGTGACAGGTTGCATTGGTGTTGAAGAAATACCAATAAAACGTCCGAAACATCTAGCCTGAAATATTTCCAAATCGTGGTGGAGACCTTTCCTATCACATGTTTTAGTGTTTTTCGTGTTGAATCAGTATAGAATACTCTATTTTAAAAAAATTATAAGAAGAAACTCATTTCATGTGACAGGTTGCATTGGTGTTGAAGAAATACCAAAAAAACGTCCCAAACATCTAGCCTGAAATATTTCCAAATCGTGGTGGAGACCTTTCCCATCACATGTTTTAGTATTTTTCGTGTTGAATCAGTATAGGATACTCTAGTTTACAATAATTATAAGAAGAAACTCAGAACATGTGACAGGTTGCATTGGTGTTGAAGAAATACCAAAAAAACGTCCCAAACATCTAGCTTGAAATATTTCCAAATCGTGGTGGAGACCTTTCCTATCACATGTTTTAGTATTTTTCATGTTGAATCAGTATAGAATACTCTATTTTACAATAATTATAAGAAGAAACTCAGAACATGTGACAGGTTTTATTGGTGTTGAAGAAATACCAAAAAAAACGTCCCAAACATCTAGCCTGAAATATTTCCAAATCGTGGTAGAGACCTTTCCTATCACATGTTTTAGTATTTTTCGTGTTGAATCAGTATAGAATACTCTATTTTACAAAAATTATGAGAAGAAACTTAGTACACGTGACAGGTTGCATTGGTGTTGAAGAAATACCAAAAAAACGTCCCAAACATCTAGCCTGAAATATTTCCAAATCGTGGTGGAGACCTTTCCTATCACATGTTTTAGTGTTTTTCGTGTTGAATCAGTATGAATACTCTATTTTTAAAAAATTATAAGAAAAAACTCATTTCATGTGACAGGTTGCATTGGTGTTGAAGAAATACCAAAAAAACGTCCCAAACATCTAGCCTGAAATATTTCCAAATCGTGGTGGAGACCTTTCCCATCACATGTTTTAGTATTTTTCGTGTTGAATCAGTATAGAATACTCTATTTTACAATAATTATAAGAAGAAACTCAGAACATGTGACAGGTTGCATTGGTGTTGAAGAAATACCAAAAAAACGTCCCAAACATCTAGCCTGAAATATTTCCAAATCGTGGTGGAGACCTTTCCTATCACATGTTTTAGTATTTTTCATGTTGAATCAGTATAGAATACTCTATTTTACAATAATTATAAGAAGAAACTCAGAACATGTGACAGGTTTTATTGGTGTTGAAGAAATACCAAAAAAAAAACGTCCCAAACATCTAGCCTGAAATATTTCCAAATGGTGGTAGAGACCTTTCCTATCACATGTTTTAGTATTTTTCGTGTTGAATCAGTATAGAATACTTTATTTTACAATAATTTTAAGAAGAAACTCAGTTCATGTGACAGGTTGCATTGGTGTTAAAGAAATACCAAAAAAACGTCCCAAACATCTAGCCTGAAATATTTCCAAATCGTGGTGGAGACCTTTCCTATCACATGTTTTAGTGTTTTTCGTGTTGAATCAGTATAGAATACTCTATTTTAAAAAAATTATAAGAAGAAACTCATTTCATGTGACAGGTTTTATTGGTGTTGAAGAAATACCAAAAAAAAACGTCCCAAACATCTAGCCTGAAATATTTCCAAATCGTGGTGGAGACCTTTCCTATCACATGTTTTAGTATTTTTCATGTTGAATCAGTATAGAATACTCTATTTTACAATAATTATAAGAAGAAACTCAGAACATGTGACAGGTTTTATTGGTGTTGAAGAAATACCAAAAAAACGTCCAAAACATCTAGCCTGAAATATTTCCAAATCGTGGTGGAGACCTTTCCCATCACATGTTTTAGTATTTTTCGTGTTGAATCAGTATAGAATACTCTATTTTACAATAATTATAAGAAGAAACTCAGAACATGTGACAGGTTGCATTAGTGTTGAAGAAATACCAAAAAAACGTCCCAAAAATCTAGCCTGAAATATTTCCAAATCGTGGTGGAGACCTTTCCTATCACATGTTTTAGTATTTTTCGTGTTGAATCAGTATAGAATACTATATTTTACAAAAATTATGAGAAGAAACTTAGTACACGTGACAGGTTGCATTGGTGTTGAAGAAATACCAAAAAAACGTCCAAAAAATCTAGCCTGAAATATTTCCAAATCGTGGTGGAGACCTTTCCTATCACATGTTTTAGTGTTTTTCGTGTTGAATCAGTATAGAATACTCTATTAAAAAAAAAATTATAAGAAGAAACTCATTTCATGTGACAGGTTGCATTGGTGTTGAAGAAATACCAAAAAAAACGTCCCAAACATCTAGCCTGAAATATTTCCAAATCGTGGTAGAGACCTTTCCCATCACATGTTTTAGTATTTTTCGTGTTGAATCAGTATAGAATACTCTATTTTACAATAATTATAAGAAGAAACTCAGAACATGTGACAGGTTGCATTGGTGTTGAAGAAATACCAAAAAAACGTCCCAAACATCTAGCCTGAAATATTTCCAAATCGTGGTGGAGACCTTTCCTATCACATGTTTTAGTATTTTTCATGTTGAATCAGTATAGAATACTCTATTTTACAATAATTATAAGAAGAAACTCAGAACATGTGACAGGTTTTATTGGTGTTGAAGAAATACCAAAAAAAAAACGTCCCAAACATCTAGCCTGAAATATTTCCAAATCGTGGTAGAGACCTTTCCTATCACATGTTTTAGTATTTTTCGTGTTGAATCAGTATAGAATACTTTATTTTACAATAATTTTAAGAAGAAACTCAGTTCATGTGACAGGTTGCATTGGTGTTAAAGAAATACCAAAAAAACGTCCCAAACATCTAGCCTGAAATATTTCCAAATCGTGGTGGAGACCTTTCCTATCACATGTTTTAGTATTTTTCATGTTGAATCAGTATAGAATACTCTATTTTACAATAATTATAAGAAGAAACTCAGAACATGTGACAGGTTTTATTGGTGTTGAAGAAATACCAAAAAAAAAACGTCCCAAACATCTAGCCTGAAATATTTCCAAATCGTGGTAGAGACCTTTCCTATCACATGTTTTAGTATTTTTCGTGTTGAATCAGTATAGAATACTCTATTTTACAATAATTATAAGAAGAAACTCAGAACATGTGACAGGTTGCATTAGTGTTGAAGAAATACCAAAAAACGTCCCAAAAATCTAGCCTGAAATATTTCCAAATCGTGGTGGAGACCTTTCCTATCACATGTTTTAGTATTTTTCATGTTGAATCAGTATAGAATACTCTATTTTACAATAATTATATGAAGAAACTCAGAACATGTGACAGGTTTTATTGGTGTTGAAGAAATACCAAAAGAAACGTCCCAAACATCTAGCCTGAAATATTTCCAAATCGTGGTGGAGACCTTTCCTATCACATGTTTTAGTATTTTTCATGTTGAATCAGTATAGAATACTCTATTTTACAATAATTATATGAAGAAACTCAGAACATGTGACAGGTTTTATTGGTGTTGAAGAAATACCAAAAGAAACGTCCCAAACATCTAGCCTGAAATATTTCCAAATCGTGGTAGAGACCTTTCCTATCACATGTTTTAGTATTTTTCGTGTTGAATCAGTATAGAATACTCTATTTTACAAAAATTATGAGAAGAAACTTAGTACACGTGTCAGGTTGCATTGGTGTTGAAGAAATACCAAAAAAACGTCCAAAACATCTAGCCTGAAATATTTCCAAATCGTGGTGGAGACCTTTCCTATCACATGTTTTAGTATTTTTCATGTTGAATCAGTATAGAATACTCTATTTTACAATAATTATAAGAAGAAACTCAGAACATGTGACAGGTTGCATTGGTGTTGAAGAAATACCAAAAAAACGTCCCAAACATCTAGCCTGAAATATTTCCAAATCGTGGTGGAGACCTTTCCTATCAAATGTTTTAGTATTTTTCATGTTGAATCAGTATAGAATACTCTATTTTACAATAATTATAAGAAGAAACTCAGAACATGTGACAGGTTGCATTGGTGTTGAAGAAATACCAAAAAAAACGTCCCAAACATCTAGCCTTAAATATTTCCAAATCGTGGTAGAGACCTTTCCTATCACATGTTTTAGTATTTTTCGTGTTGAATCAGTATAGAATACTTTATTTTACAATAATTTTAAGAAGAAATTCAGTTCATGTGACAGGTTGCATTGGTGTTAAAGAAATACCAAAAAAACGTCCAAAACATCTAGTCTGAAATATTTCCAAATCGTGGTGGAGACCTTTCCTATCACATGTTTTAGTGTTTTTCGTGTTGAATCAGTATAGAATACTCTATTTTAAAAAAATTATAAGAAGAAACTCCTTTCATGTGACAGGTTGCATTGGTGTTGAAGAAATACCAAAAAAACGTCCCAAACATCTAGCCTGAAATATTTCCAATTCGTGGTGGAGACCTTTCCCATCACATGTTTTAGTATTTTTCGTGTTGAATCAGTATAGAATACTCTATTTTACAATAATTATAAGAAGAAACTCAGAACATGTGACAGGTTGCATTGGTGTTGAAGAAATACCAAAAAAACGTCCCAAACATCTAGCCTGAAATATTTCCAAATCGTGGTGGAGACCTTTCCCATCACATGTTTTAGTATTTTTCGTGTTGAATAAGTATAGAATACTCTATTTTACAATAATTATAAGAAGAAACTCAGAACATGTGACAGGTTGCATTGGTGTTGAAGAAATACCAAAAAAACGTCCCAAACATCTAGCCTGAAATATTTCCAAATCGTGGTGGAGACCTTTCCTATCACATGTTTTAGTATTTTTCATGTTGAATCAGTATAGAATACTCTATTTTACAATAATTATAAGAAGAAACTCAGAACATGTGACAGGTTTTATTGGTGTTGAAGAAATACCAAAAGAAACGTCCCAAAAATCTAGCCTGAAATATTTCCAAATCGTGGTAGAGACCTTTCCTATCACATGTTTTAGTATTTTTCGTGTTGAATCAGTATAGAATACTATATTTTACAAAAATTATGAGAAGAAACTTAGTACACGTGACAGGTTGCATTGGTGTTGAAGAAATACCAAAAAAACGTCCAAAAAATCTAGCCTGAAATATTTCCAAATCGTGGTGGAGACCTTTCCTATCACATGTTTTAGTGTTTTTCGTGTTGAATCAGTATAGAATACTCTATTTAAAAAAAAATTATAAGAAGAAACTCATTTCATGTGACAGGTTGCATTGGTGTTGAAGAAATACCAAAAAAAAACGTCCCAAACATCTAGCCTGAAATATTTCCAAATCGTGGTGGAGACCTTTCCCATCACATGTTTTAGTATTTTTCGTGTTGAATCAGTATAGAATACTCTATTTTACAATAATTATAAGAAGAAACTCAGAACATGTGACAGGTTGCATTGGTGTTGAAGAAATACCAAAAAAACGTCCCAAACATCTAGCCTGAAATATTTCCAAATCGTGGTGGAGACCTTTCCTATCAAATGTTTTAGTATTTTTCATGTTGAATCAGTATAGAATACTCTATTTTACAATAATTATAAGAAGAAACTCAGAACATGTGACAGGTTGCATTGGTGTTGAAGAAATACCAAAAAAAACGTCCCAAACATCTAGCCTTAAATATTTCCAAATCGTGGTAGAGACCTTTCCTATCACATGTTTTAGTATTTTTCGTGTTGAATCAGTATAGAATACTTTATTTTACAATAATTTTAAGAAGAAATTCAGTTCATGTGACAGGTTGCATTGGTGTTAAAGAAATACCAAAAAAACGTCCAAAACATCTAGCCTGAAATATTTCCAAATCGTGGTGGAGACCTTTCCTATCACATGTTTTAGTGTTTTTCGTGTTGAATCAGTATAGAATACTCTATTTTAAAAAAATTATAAGAAGAAACTCATTTCATGTGACAGGTTGCATTGGTGTTGAAGAAATACCAAAAAAACGTCCCAAACATCTAGCCTGAAATATTTCCAAATCGTGGTGGAGACCTTTCCCATCACATGTTTTAGTATTTTTCGTGTTGAATCAGTATAGAATACTCTATTTTACAATAATTATAAGAAGAAACTCAGAACATGTGACAGGTTGCATTGGTGTTGAAGAAATACCAAAAAAACGTCCCAAACATCTAGCCTGAAATATTTCCAAATCGTGGTGGAGACCTTTCCTATCACATGTTTTAGTATTTTTCATGTTGAATCGGTATAGAATACTCTATTTTACAATAATTATAAGAAGAAACTCAGAACATGTGACAGGTTTTATTGGTGTTGAAGAAATACCAAAAAAACGTCCCAAACATCTAGCCTGAAATATTTCCAAATCGTGGTGGAGACCTTTCCCATCACATGTTTTAGTATTTTTCGTGTTGAATCAGTATAGAATACTCTATTTTACAATAATTTTAAGAAGAAACTCAGAACATGTGACAGGTTGCATTGGTGTTGAAGAAATACCAAAAAAACGTCCCAAACAACTAGCCTGAAATATTTCCAAATCGTGGTGGAGACCTTTCCTATCACATGTTTTAGTATTTTTCATGTTGAATCAGTATAGAATACTCTATTTTACAATAATTATAAGAAGAAACTCAGAACATGTGACAGGTTTTATTGGTGTTGAAGAAATACCAAAAAAACGTCCCAAACATCTAGCCTGAAATATTTCCAAATCGTGGTGGAGACCTTTCCCATCACATGTTTTAGTATTTTTCGTGTTGAATCAGTATAGAATACTCAATTTTACAATAATTATAAGAAGAACCTCAGAACATGTGACAGGTTGCATTGGTGTTGAAGAAATACCAAAAAAACGTCCCAAAAATCTAGCCTGAAATATTTCCAAATCGTGGTGGAGACCTTTCCTATCACATGTTTTAGTATTTTTCATGTTGAATCAGTATAGAATACTCTATTTTACAATAATTATATGAAGAAACTCAGAACATGTGACAGGTTTTATTGGTGTTGAAGAAATACCAAAAGAAACGTCCCAAACATCTAGCCTGAAATATTTCCAAATCGTGGTAGAGACCTTTCCTATCACATGTTTTAGTATTTTTCGTGTTGAATCAGTATAGAATACTCTATTTTACAAAAATTATGAGAAGAAACTTAGTACACGTGTAAGGTTGCATTGGTGTTGAAGAAATACCAAAAAAACGTCCAAAACATCTAGCCTGAAATATTTCCAAATCGTGGTGGAGACCTTTCCTATCACATGTTTTAGTATTTTTCATGTTGAATCAGTATAGAATACTCTATTTTACAATAATTATAAGAAGAAACTCAGAACATGTGACAGGTTTTATTGGTGTTGAAGAAATACCAAAAAAAACGTCCCAAACATCTAGCCTGAAATATTTCCAAATCGTGGTAGAGACCTTTCCTATCACATGTTTTAGTATTTTTCGTGTTGAATCAGTATAGAATACTTTATTTTACAATAATTTTAAGAAGAAACTCAGTTCATGTGACAGGTTGCATTGGTGTTAAAGAAATACCAAAAAAACGTCCCAAACATCTAGCCTGAAATATTTCCAAATCGTGGTGGAGACCTTTCCCATCACATGTTTTAGTATTTTTCGTGTTGAATCAGTATAGAATACTCTATTTTACAATAATTATAAGAAGAAACTCAGAACATGTGACAGGTTGCATTGGTGTTGAAGAAATACCAAAAAAACGTCCCAAACATCTAGCCTGAAATATTTCCAAATCGTGGTGGAGACCTTTCCTATCACATGTTTTAGTATTTTTCATGTTGAATCAGTATAGAATACTCTATTTTACAATAATTATAAGAAGAAACTCAGAACATGTGACAGGTTTTATTGGTGTTGAAGAAATACCAAAAAAACGTCCCAAACATCTAGCCTGAAATATTTCCAAATCGTGGTGGAGACCTTTCCCATCACATGTTTTAGTATTTTTCGTGTTGAATCAGTATAGAATACTCTATTTTACAATAATTATAAGAAGAAACTCAGAACATGTGACAGGTTGCATTGGTGTTGAAGAAATACCAAAAAAACGTCCCAAACATCTAGCCTGAAATATTTCCAAATCGTGGTGGAGACCTTTCCTATCACATGTTTTAGTATTTTTCATGTTGAATCAGTATAGAATACTCTATTTTACAATAATTATAAGAAGAAACTCAGAACATGTGACAGGTTTTATTGGTGTTGAAGAAATACCAAAAGAAACGTCCCAAACATCTAGCCTGAAATATTTCCAAATCGTGGTAGAGACCTTTCCTATCACATGTTTTAGTATTTTTCGTGTTGAATCAGTATAGAATACTCTATTTTACAAAAATTATGAGAAGAAACTTAGTACACGTGACAGGTTGCATTGGTGTTGAAGAAATACCAAAAAACGTCCCAAACATCTAGCCTGAAATATTTCCAAATCGTGGTGGAGACCTTTCCTATCACATGTTTTAGTATTTTTCGTGTTGATTCAGTATAGAATACTCTATTTTACAATAATTATAAGAAGAAACTCAGAACATGTGACAGGTTGCATTGGTGTTGAAGAAATACCAAAAAAAACGTCCCAAACATCTAGCCTGAAATATTTCCAAATCGTGGTGGAGACCTTTCCTATCACATGTTTAAGTATTTTTCGTGTTGAATCAGTATAGAATACTCTGTTTTACAATAATTATAAGAAGAAACTCAGAACATGTGACAGGTTTTATTGGTGTTGAAGAAATACCAAAAAAACGTCCCAAACATCTAGCCTGAAATATTTCCAAATCGTGGTGGAGACCTTTCCTATCACATGTTTTAGTATTTTTCATGTTGAATCAGTATAGAATACTCTATTTTACAATAATTATAAGAAGAAACTCATTTCATGTGACAGGTTTTATTGGAGTTGAAGAAATACCAAAAAAAAAACGTCCCAAACATCTAGCCTGAAATATTTCCAAATCGTGGTAGAGACCTTTCCTATCACATGTTTTAGTATTTTTCGTGTTGAATCAGTATAGAATACTTTATCCGTATTATTTTTTATAATTATATAGAATACTTACAGTCCCTTTAATCTTTTGAGACTTAGTTTTCATTTTGGTGTTGAGTTTTAAGCCTGTGGTGTGACCGTAAAGTCTTGAAATCACAAAAATGATGGCAGAAAAACTTCAAATGCTCATAACTTTTGAAATTTATTTTGGTGTTTGAATATTGGAAACCTAGGTAATAGAGGACAGTTCCGTTAATCTTTTGAGACTTAGTTTTAATTTTGGTGTTGAGTATTAAGCCTGTGGTGTGACCGTAAAGTCTTGAAATCACAAAAATGATGGCAGAAAAAACTTCAAATGCTCATAACCTTTGAAATTTATTTTGGTGTTTGAATATTTGAAACCTAGGTAATAGAGGACAGTTTTGTTAATCTTTTGAGACTTAGTTTTGATTTTGGTGTTGAGTATTAAGCCTGTGGTGTGACCGTAAAGTCTTGAAATCACAAAAATGATGGCAGAAAAAACTTCAAATGCTCATAACTTTTGAAATTTATTTTGGTGTTTGAATATTTGAAACCAAGGTAATAGAGGACAGTCTCCTCAATCTTTTGAGACTTTGTTTTTATTTTGGTGTTGAGTTTTAAGCCTGTGGTGTGACCGTAAAGTCTTGAAATCACAAAAATTGTTGCAGAAAAAACTTCAAATGCTCATAACTTTTGAAATTTATTTTGGTGTTTGAATATTTGAAACCTAGGTAATAGAGGACAGTCCCCTCAATGTTTTGAGACTTAGTTTTTATTTTGGTGTTGAGTATTAAGCCTATGGTGTGACCGTAAAGTCTTGAAATCACAAAAATGATGGCAGAAAAAACTTCAAATGCTCATAACTTTTGAAATTTATTTTGGTGTTTGAATATTTTAACCTAGGTAATAGAGAACAGTCCCCTCAATGTTTTGAGACTTAGTTTTCATTTTGGTGTTGAGTATTAAGCCTGTGGTGTGACCGTAAAGTCTTGAAATCACAAAAATGATGGCAGAAAAAACTTCAAATGCTCATAACCTTTGAAATTTATTTTGGTGTTTGAATATTTGAAACCTAGGTAATAGAGAACAGTTTTGTTAATCTTTTGAGACTTAGTTTTGATTTTGGTGTTGAGTATTAAGCCTGTGGTGTGACCGTAAAGTCTTGAAATCACAAAAATGATGGCAGAAAAAACTTCAAATGCTCATAACTTTTGAAATTTATTTTGGTGTTTGAATATTTTAACCTAGGTAATAGAGAACAGTCCCCTCAATGTTTTGAGACTTAGTTTTCATTTTGGTGTTGAGTATTAAGCCTGTGGTGTGACCGTAAAGTCTTGAAATCACAAAAATGATGGCAGAAAAAACTTCAAATGCTCATAACCTTTGAAATTTATTTTGGTGTTTGAATATTTGAAACCTAGGTAATAGAGAACAGTTTTGTTAATCTTTTGAGACTTAGTTTTGATTTTGGTGTTGAGTATTAAGCCTGTGGTGTGACCGTAAAGTCTTGAAATCACAAAAATGATGGCAGAAAAAACTTCAAATGCTCATAACTTTTGAAATTTATTTTGGTGTTTGAATATTTGAAACCAAGGTAATAGAGGACAGTCTCCTCAATCTTTTGAGACTTTGTTTTTATTTTGGTGTTGAGTTTTAAGCCTGTGGTGTGACCGTAAATTCTTGAAATCACAAAAATTGTTGCAGAAAAAACTTCAAATGCTCATAACTTTTGAAATTTATTTTGGTGTTTGAATATTTGAAACCTAGGTAATAGAGGACAGTCCCCTCAATGTTTTGAGACTTAGTTTTTATTTTGGTGTTGAGTATTAAGCCTATGGTGTGACCGTAAAGTCTTGAAATCACAAAAATGATGGCAGAAAAAACTTCAAATGCTCATAACTTTTGAAATTTATTTTGGTGTTTGAATATTTTAACCTAGGTAATAGAGAACAGTCCCCTCAATGTTTTGAGACTTAGTTTTCATTTTGGTGTTGAGTATTAAGCCTGTGGTGTGACCGTAAAGTCTTGAAATCACAAAAATGATGGCAGAAAAAACTTCAAATGCTCATAACCTTTGAAATTTATTTTGGTGTTTGAATATTTGAAACCTAGGTAATAGAGGACAGTTTTGTTAATCTTTTGAGACTTAGTTTTGATTTTGGTGTTGAGTATTAAGCCTGTGGTGTGACCGTAAAGTCTTGAAATCACAAAAATGATGGCAGAAAAAACTTCAAATGCTCATAACTTTTGAAATTTATTTTGGTGTTTGAATATTTGAAACCAAGGTAATAGAGGACAGTCTCCTCAATCTTTTGAGACTTTGTTTTTATTTTGGTGTTGAGTTTTAAGCCTGTGGTGTGACCGTAAAGTCTTGAAATCACAAAAATTGTTGCAGAAAAAACTTCAAATGCTCATAACTTTTGAAATTTATTTTGGTGTTTGAATATTTGAAACCTAGGTAATAGATGACAGTCCCCTCAATGTTTTGAGACTTAGTTTTCATTTTGGTGTTGGGTATTAAGCCTGTGGTGTGACCGTAAGGTTATATTGTAGAAAAGGATATCCCACACTTATTCAGAATGATAATTACTTTTATAAATGGTAGAAAAGGTATCCAGCATGCTGTGTTGTGCTGTTCTGTGCTGTGCTGTGCTGCCTGGAAGAATTTCTCCTTTTTTCTATTTCATCAACATCATGGATGTTTTTATGAATTAATTGATTCAATTAACTTTAAATGGTGTATTGGACATTTATTTATATATCCTGTAAGAATAAATCGCTTTGAATAAGCGAAACAATAAATATATCAAATTCAAATTCATTGAAGTTGTGTTTCCCAGCTCGCCAAAGCAGTATTTTTTATTTTTCTTCAACGCCAATGCAAGATATAACTTATAAGTTATCTTGTGGTTTTATTGTAGAGTAGCATATTCCACACAATACATAATTTTTTTAATTTATTTTGGTGTTTGAATATTTGGGACCTAGGTAATAGAGGCCATTCCCCTGATCCTTTTGAGACTTAGTTTTTATTTTGGTGTTGAGTACTAAGCCTGTGGTGTGACCGTGAAGTCTTGAATTCACAAAAATTATGGCAAAAAAAAAATTCAAATGTTAATAATTTTTGAAATTTATTTTGTTGTTTGAATGTTTGGGACCAAGGTAGTAGAGGACATTCCCCTGAACATTTTAAAAATTAGTTTTTATTTTGGTGTTGAGTACTTAGCCTGTGGTGTGACCGTAAAGTCTTGAAATCACAAAAATTATGGCAAAACAAAACTTCAAATGCACATAACTTTAAAAATTTATTTTGATGTTTGAATATTTGGAACCTAGGTAATAGAAGACATTCCCCTGAACCTTTTGAGACTTAGTTTTCATTTTGGTGTTGAGTTCTTAGCCTGTGGTGTGCCTGTGCTCTCTTTTGCTCTCCTGTGATCTGCTGTGCTCTCAAGTGCTCTGCTAAGCTCTCCTGTGCTCTACTGTGCACTACTGTGCTCTCCTGTGCTCTCCTGTGCGCTCCTGTTGTCTTCTGTGCTCTCCTGTGGTCTCCTGTGGTCTCCTTTGCTCTCCTGTGCTCTCCTGTGCATTTTTCTTAAACTTTTTGATCATTAATTTCTCTATGAATTTATTGATTTAATAGACTTGAAGGAGTGTATTGGACATTGATTCAAACATCCTGTAATTTAAAAAATGGTTTTAACAAGTGATATAAATATTATAGCAACTTCAAGTGCTGTGCTGTTCTTTGCTCTCCTGTGCTCTCCTGTACTCTCATGTGCTCTCCTGTGCTCTTCTGTGCTCTCTTTTGCTCGCCTGTGCTCTCCTGTGCATTTTTCTTAAACTTTTTTTTTCATGAACTGCTCTAAACATTTATTGATTCAATAGACTTTAAAAGGTGTATTGGACATTGATTAACAAATCCTGTAATTAAAAACATGGTTTTAACAAGTGAAATAAATATTATAGCAACTTCAAGTGCTGGGCTGTGCTGTGCTGTGCTGTGCTTTGCTGTGCTTGAAGTAGTGTTTCACAGTTCCTGGGAGAGTTTCCATGAACCCTTTTTTCTAAAACTATTTCTTCATTATTTGTATTATGAATTCATTTTTTCTATGTACTTTAAAAAACGTGTATTTGACATCTTTAAACATATCCTGTAAGAAAGAATCAGGCACAGGAGAGCACAGGAGAGCACAGGAGAGCACAGGAGAGCACAGGAGAGCACAGGAGAACAAAGGAGAGCACAGAAGAGCACAGCTCAATACTTGAAGTTGCTATAATATTTATTTCACTTGTTTAAACTATTTTTTTATTATAGGATGTGTAAATCAATGTCCAATACACCATTTCAAGTCTATTGAATCACTAAATTTATAGAGAAATTCATGAACAAAAAATTTTCGAAAAATGCACATCACAGCACTTGAATTTTTAAAAATTATTCAAGATATTTGAGTTCTATAGAGCAATTCATGAACAAAAAGTTTTAGAAAAATGCACATCACAGCACAGCAGCTAGGTAGTAGCTAGTAGTGATAATGTCCATTATGTATTTTCCATTATACGTTTCTTCACTGAATGACCAATCGTCACCAAATTTTGTACTTAATTCTGTCAAAATTTGATACATTGCGTAGTGGGGTTTTCATTTGTTTCCGTTACTGTTTTAAAAATTTAATTTGCGGATTTGTTACCTAGCTGGTTGCCGAATCCTAGGCAGTGAATTCGCTTTTTTTGCGTAACCTTCCAACTATCAGTGCAGTGAGTGCTATGCAGTGTAAAAAAAAAGAAAAAAAAATAGAATAGAAAATCTTCTAGGATCTGGGAAAAACACTCTTATGAGTTTAAGTTTCTAAAATGATTATTTCACTTGTTTCTTACCATTTCTTTATTACAGGATGTGTAAATTGATGTCCACCATTTCAAGTTTATTGAATCAATAAATTCATAAAGCAAATCATAAAGAAATAGTTTTAGAAAAATGGTTCATAGAAAATCTTCCAGGAACTGGGAAAAAACACTTTTATGAGTTTGAAGTTGCTATATAATATTTATTTCACTTGTTAAAACCATTTCTTTATTACAGGATGAGTAAATCGATGTCCACATTTCATGTCTATTGAATCAATAAATTCATAAAGCAATTCATGGAGAACTAGTTTTAGAAAAATGGTTCATAGAAAATTTTCAAGGAACTGGGAAAGAACTTTTATGAGTGTGAAGTTGCTAAAATGATTATTTCACTTGTTAAAACCATTTCTTTATTACATGATGTGTAAATCGATTTCCAATACACCATTTCAAGTCTATTGAATCAATAAATTCATCAATCAATTAATGAAGAAATAGTTTAAGAAAAATGGTTCATGGAAAATCTTCCAGTATCTAGGGAAAAAACACTTTTATGAGGGCCATTCTGCCGAGTTTCGAATTTGTTTGTCGCAAAAAAATTAGATTTGCTTAATTTTTTTATCGCGTGTTCTTCATAACACGAAGAAACATTGTATCAAAGGATTTTTTTATCGTTAATGGGAAGCCTTCAATTAAATGTTAAAGTTTTGCGCTTTTTCACAAATGGTATGCGCGTTTTTTCATTTAAATTACTACGCATGTCATTTAAATTAATTTTAAAATTATGACATAACAACTGTGATGATACACAATAAGGACACTTAGAGACTTGTAACTTTTGTATTTCCCTTGGTGTTGCGGATACAGCTGCCGGTGACGATCTGCCGGGATCAGGCAGGCATCGGGCTTTTTTACTGGGGAAGACAAAGAGAAACTCAGGGAAACATATGCAATACAAACAATAGTTATGGTCCACTAGAGAATAACAAAGGAGGGATGTTCGGTCCACTGGTTCGTCAGGCCAACACCAACGAGGTGTTGGGGGACATTCAACAGCTTTCCTATTTGGGGAAGCGTGAAGAAGAGTCAAGCGACCTCACGGTTGCTTAGACTTAGAAAGAATATATGGGAGATGGGGCGAGTCATTACACTCCCCTTCCCGGTGAATTTCTGTAGTTGGGGGGAGGGGAAGGATATAGAAGTAAGCACATTTTTCAAATCAGTTTTTTAAATGCTGCTAATCTAAGTGGTTGTATATTTTTGTAGGGGTAAACATAAAGTATAAGAAAACCATCTCCTTTTATCGTTACGGTACGGGTACAGGTAAGTAGAGTACAGGTACAGTTAACATACTAATTGCTTACATTTTGAAATGATTGAATAGTTTTATTATTATTGTAGTGGCGTCTTGCTCTCTTAAGCTCCTGGGCATGGAACTCATACTTATAGTACAAGTCCATGACATCGCGGTTGTACTGCCCAATTAGTTCGCGGCGATGGCGGCGATACTCCTCCTCGTTACGTAGGCGAATGGGAGGTGGCATACATATTTTGAAAAAATGTTGAGGGGACATACCCAGGTGGAGATGGAGAAAGCAAAGAGGTGAAACGGTCTTGTCGTCCCTGGCACGTTCACAAATTTGTGATGATACACAATAAGGACACTTAGAGACTTGTAACTTTTGTATTTACCTTGGTGTTGCAGATACAGCTGCCTGTGACGATCTGCCGGGATTAGGCAGGCGTCGGGCTTTTATACTGGGGAAGACAAAGAGAAACTCAGGGAAACATATGCAATACAAACAATAGTTATGGTCCACTAGAGAATAACAAAGGAGGGATGTTCGGTCCACTGGTTCGTCACGGCCAACACCAACGAGGTGTTGGGGGACATTCACCAGCTTTCCTATTTGGGGAAGCGTGAAGAAGAGTCAAGCAACCTCACGGTTGCTTAGACTTAGAAAGAACATATGGGAGATGGGGCGAGTCATTACACAACGATAAAAAAGAGATTTGTTTTCTCTTTCTAATGATGTATTTCAGTATTTGTAACGGAAAACAGATTTTGTCTTTATGGAGCAATCTCTTCAAAGATTTGTTTTTTAAATAGTCAGCTGATCAAATCTGGTTTTTCGGATCGAACCCAAATTTGTACCAGTTATAGGTGGTAGTATGAACAACATCTGGCCGAAGAATAAAACTTGTTCCGCAATTTGTTTAAGAGTTATGAATTTTTAAATTTCGTTTTTATTCCCTGTGCCTTTGATGCACGCTCTCCCTTTCCCGGCGGAGGGAGGGAGGGATGGTGAGGAGGGATGGTGCGCGCGTACTAAAGGCATAGGAACAAAACGAAATTAAAAAATTCATAACTCTTGAACGGATTGCAGAACAAGTATCATTCTTTAACTGTGTGTTCTTCACAATCACACCTATAACTGGTACAAATTTGGATTCGATCCGAAAGACCAGATTTGATCAGCTGACTATTTTTTTTTAAATTACAGATTTTTAGGTCCCATAGCGGGAAGGGAAAAAAAGGGGGGTCCTCCGGGTCCATGGATTTGGTGCGCTTGAGCCTTGAGTGGTGGATTGCATGTTAAATAATTATATTTATTTTATTAAATAATTAATTATTAATACCTTAATAACAGAATATTAATATTATTCTATAACTATTCTGCCTTTATAAAACTACTATACCAATATAGTCTAGACAAGTTCGGGATGCTGAGTTGCACAACCGCTAAATTAGGATCGTGCGCCAACGGGTCCTTTTAACGTTGTGGGGATAGTAGAAAGCGGGTTTTTTATTATTTAAGCATAGAATTACTTATCTAATCTTAGAAATGTTCAGGATTATCGTTGTTTAGAACATTCTGCTTTTTATAGAGTAATTTGAAATGTATAATTAAGCTTAGTTTACCCATTAAAATTAAAGAAAGTCCAAGCCTGGGATGCTGTTTAGTCTTTTCTTGTGTGTTTGAGCTTGTCCATGGACTACTTAAGCTAGAGGACGGGACACTCGTCCTATCCCGCCGTGTTATAGCTTGTCGGGTGGATTTTTAATCAATTTTTTTAAAGAAGGGTCAATCGATAGAGATTTAAAAAGCTATTCTAAGTCTCCAAAGCACCTTTCTTGTGAAGATATTAAAAAAAAAGATATTTGCGCTTAAATTTTGAGGGGAACGGGAGAGGTGCTCGTTGGTTGTCTCCACCTAGCGCTAAGAATTCTAAACTATGGTTTTTAGAAACAAACAGAATCCAGAGAATCACCAGAGAATCACAGATAGCAGACGCACCTAATCAAACCAAACCAAAACAAAACCAGAGAATCATAGAGTGGTAAACCAACAATCACCGCTAGGCGGCGACAACTAACGAGCACCTCCGTCAATTTCTAATTAGAATATCATCGAAATTAAATATTTGCCGCATAGGGATAATTTAATAAACTATAGCTCATTTCTAAAGCTCTATTGATTACTGTAACAAAAAAAAAATGGTAGCCGACATAGGAATTGACGAAGTGTCCCGTCCTCTAGCTTAAGTAGTCCATGGCTTGTCACTTGTCAGCAGATCTGTCAAAAAACACAAGAAAAGACTAAACAGCATCCCAGGCTTGGACTTTCTTTAATTTTAATGGGTAAACTAAGCTGAATTATACATTTCAAATTACTCTATAAAAAGCAGAATGTTCTAAACAACGATAATCCTGAACATTTCTAAGATTAGATAAGTAATTCTATGCTTAAATAATAAAAAACCCGCTTTCTACTATCCCCACAACGTTAAAAGGACCCGTTGGCGCACGATCCTAATTTAGCGGTTGTGCAACTCAGCATCCCGAACTTGTCTATACCCTTAACATTCCCTTTTCGGGTACTGTACCTTGCTGCGTACGAGTACGCTGCCTACAGTTTTTTTTTTTTTTTTTTTTTTTTAATAATAGGTGTTGCTATGGACGCAGCCGCGCGGTGGCGCGGGGGTCGCTAGCATTGGACTGGCGTCCATTATCACCACCAGGGTGCTGCCTACAGTTTGTCATGCATTTGTTTCGTCACGAAAAAAACAATATGGACCGCCATCTAGTGCCGAAATTTGCAGTTGTTTTGCCATAATTATACCGTTTCTCAATGAAATGCCCTTAACTGACAACAAATTTGACCATAGATCTATGACCCTCGTGAAATTTGAAATGTTTCCGTTTATCTTAGACCAAGCAGCTAGATACGAGGTAAGTTAACTTGAACGTCTTGGACATGTAATGGGAATAACTTATTCCGAATAAGTTCCGTTCGATGTTGGTGCGGCCGTAATAGATGTATCTTCTGGCTCTACTTTGGAGATTCATCATGTAACACAACAGTCACAAACAGCCTACCTTGCTAATACAGGTAGCTGACAATTTGGCTACAATTTATTTACAATGAGGATGATGTGTTTTCTATTTTACATATAAGGTTAAGTCTTAAGTGGATGGCAGCATAAAACACCAAATGTAAATAGTCAAAGTTACATTTACAAACGAGGAAATGCGAAATGGAGCGTAAGGCTCGAAAAGAATAAAGTAAGAATTTATTTTACTACTCTTTTTGCAGATTTGATAAACAATGGCGTTTCAAAAAGAGGGCTACAACTTCCTCCAGATCGTGCTGAAAAGTAAGAAAATTATTTTAACCTTTAACATTATTGTGAAACGTATTTGCGATAAGTTACCTGAAGAATCTGGACCCCCCTAGTGGTTAAAGCGACGAGTTCACGGACTCCGTCGCCCGTTACATCACAGTAGTCGAGAGCCAGTATTGGATGACTGAAACTCCTTTGCCAAGCCAAAGACCATTCGAGATTTTCGGGCCGATAGGCCAGGAGCTCTTGACCGTAGGTACCTAGCAGAATGGTGGGCTGCTGGTCCATGTGAATGTCGCAGACTATGCTGCATGTGAGGACATCATGTTTATCGCTGCCGACTAATATCACCGAATCGTTCAGCTGGTTCTCCAAAACATTCCTATTAACCCAATTTAAAAAATGATAAAATTAACTTATAAGTAATTTACTATCAACAAGGACCGCTGAATATTACCGATAAACCGTGGCTGGTAAAAGCGAGCTGGTTACCAACAGATGAATCGAGTCGGAAGAATCGAAAAATTTAGATGACGTGACGGACGTTCCGTGATTCACATTGGCATAAGATTTTATGGAATTAGATTCGGTATCGACGACGTACAAGAAAAAACCTCCACATTCACATCCCACAGCAGTCAAACGGAGAGATTTTTCTTTCAAGATGTGAAACTCGATCCAAAGAACAACACTAGGAAATTCATTTCCGAATTCTGGAAATTCATCACTAGCAATTTTTTCTTGAGCAATGTGAGTGTTGGAATCTTCGGTAAAAAGATGAACTCGGTTATCGCTACCGCTGAGTACAATGGTAACCTACAAAATCATTATAATAAAAATATCTTAAAAATATGAAGGCTTATTCTGTTTCTGATTGAAATAATACTTCGTTGGAACAAAGGCAATGAGTGAGGTGATATGGAATAAAGTTGATCTCAAATGAACAGGAAAAGGCAAGACCATCAGCATTCAAATCTGATCCACTTTCCTTTACAGTGAAAATGTTGAGACATTGGCCAGTTTCTGTATTGCCAACCTGCATTCAAAGCACAAGTTTCATTATTTATATTACTTCTTGTAGTGTTAAAGAAAATACTTTGATGTAGGCAACTCCAATAACAGTGTTGCTTGATCCAGGCTTGGAAAATGATGTGATAGACACAATTTCGGCATTTCCTGTGAACAAAAAAAAATTGAAGCTAGAAAAAACCACACATTGACGGAAAGCTACAAATAAGCCTTTACCTGGAAGGTATGTAAAACTGAGCTCTCTGGAATAGGGAACTAAAGACTCCTTGTAGCCGTGATTGAATTCTAGCAAGAAGACTGGTCTACGTAAAGATGCTGCTAGTAATCGAATACGACCGTAAGGATTTGGATTGGGTAGTCGACACAACGTATAAATACTGCCCTGTGACGACAGACTAAATATGTGACAGTCATGAAACTTGTTGGGTGTAATAGAATCGTCCATTTCAAGCTTTGAGTGCAAGAAATGAATTAATGAATGACTGAAAAGAGAAAAACAGGGAAAAAGAATCAGCTGTCTGATGACTTGTTGATAAACATAAATTGAAAGTTGGAAGTCTTTTCTCACCACGGGTCAGACGACGGTAGTAGTTACGAGCTTTCAATCGCCACCGCTAGTAGGAAATTCAAATTTTTTTTACAAAGTATTTCTTTAGTTTTCATTGAACTGCTAGTTAGTGCTAGTTAGTGCTAGTTAATTTAATTTGTTAGTTTTATCAAATACAAGATTTGTATTGGCAATTTATAGGTAAAATACATCACAAGACAGAAGGTTGATTACAATTCAAAAAAATAAGTTAGCTAAACAACACATTTCAGGATTCAATCAAATGTTTAAATTAAAACACCACAATGTCGAAATCGGGATACTGTTTAGCGAAAAATGGCGGTAAACTACCGTACGGAACAGTCGTGACGCTCAGTTGGCCACCGGAAGGGACAACAATCAAATCAAAAGGATCAGGAACGATGCCGAGTCGTCTTATTTCATCGAAGACATATTCTCCGTCGGTGCTGCCGACGTCACAAATTGGCATTTGTCCAGCGCCTTGGACGGGTAGGTTGCAGAACCGATCCACACGGCGACCGTCAATCATTTTAGGCATTTTCCCATCCAGGAACGGGAACAATGCCACTCGAAAGCCGTTGATGACGACGTTGAAATCGGCAGAAAGTTTAGATTTCATCGGTTTGACAGCGCCACGAGACATTCCGTCATCGTCCGCGTACGCAGCGACGATCCACCGTGTCGGCAATGGATAAAGTTCAGACATGGCTTGGCCAACATTTAGGGCAACTTCTTCGGACGTTGAGGATTCGCTTGGGACTTTATTTAATTGCCGCTGGAAACATTCTTCTACCACCTTTACGTTACGAGCCTGAACCCTCAGATTCCGTTGCCTGAAGGCAGCTCTTCTCCGACCCGTTTCCCTGATCAAATCAAATTTAGAATTAATAAACATGCCTACTCTGTATTCATTATTTTAAGGGAATTATCTTACAGTTCCGACATTTGTCCTAGCTTAGCGAAATGGTTAAAGGCAATCGATCCACTTTCGATGAGATCGTTATATCTGCTCACCTTTTCCGAAACATCCATGGCGTCACACTGAAAATAAAAATGATTGTCAAGTATAAATTCCTATGCTTCAGAAAGAAAAATTCTATTTACCTTCAAGTCGTTTTGAATATTTTCCATTATATCAGCTCCGGCCACCGGTTGGCCAAGTAAGCCTTCCATGAGTAAAATAATGTTGCCATCAATGAGACGCGCCCGTTCCAGCCACAACAGTTCCTGGAACGCTGAGGACTCGATGGTGCCTTGCCGCCCAACTCCGGCCATCATGACACCCATGTCGTATAGAGCTCTTGAAATAGTATCTTCTGCCTTCTTGTATTGGCCTTCGTCGCTGGGACGAATGAGATCTTCCAAACGTCTCACGCTGTCTAAAATGTCCAACGCTGTCGTCGGCTGAGGCAAGATTCGTCGGTCAATTCCTTCCAGGATTGTTAGGACAGCAGATGTGATGGAGATACCCGTCAAGATGTTGTTGCCGATGTCTATTGGCGGAGAGTTATTCGTCTCAGGATTTGTACCCGAAGTTGTCTCTGGATTGTTAACCGAATTTGGGTCTGGATTGGTAATAACCGAGTCTGTTCCGGGATCTGTAGCAGAATTTGGATCTGTAGAAGAGTTTGGGTCCGGATTTTCAACTGCATTCACGTCCGTTTCATTAATCGCTGCCTCCTGTTTGGGAATTCCCGCGCCGTAGGTATATCGCTTCACATCGGTATCTTCACTAAGGGCTACGGAGACGAATGTTTGGAAGGCACACAGGTGGAACGCAAGCATCCATGACGTCGCTAAGATGGATTTCGGCTTCATCTGTCAATTTTAAAATACATGTAGCTAAACATTTACTCACACACATTCGCAATATAATTATTTTCTACTCAAATATGCACAATCTAAAGGAAAGTAAATTTCAATTAAACAAAAGTAGGGATTACCTTAAGGCTGTCGATATGGCAATGAGAGCGTCAACAATATTGAAAATAATTATGTCCGAATCTTGACCGATGATGAAGTTGAGTTGGGTGCGAAATAAATGCGGACGTCGTTGATCCGCGGCTCAACTCCAACTGCGGATGGGAGCTGGAAAATATCTCAGATAAAAACAATTGAGATCCACCTTTTTTTACTTCCTCGTTTGCTTTCTTCTCTTTCTTCTGGTTGGTCAAGGCAATGACCTGAGATGACCCGATGGCGACTCGCAGGTTTTGTGTTGAGGCCTTTAAAAATAAGACAGGTGAAAAGAGGTCAACAACTTGTAGATTGAGAAAGGTCATGAGTTTGTCAGGTAGAAAAAAGACAAATAGGTACCGTGATGCGTAGACTGAGAGGTTTCCTTGTTCCCGTGGACAGATAAAAAGATTTGGGTTCCTCATATTTTTGGTTAACAACTGTTTGAGATTTTAAGTTCAACTACCTAGGTTTGGATTGTCTGACCTCTTGTCTTAGGGAGTAAAAAATAACTATTAAACTTAACTTTAAATTTTGTCAATGCTCAAGTAAGAGTCGTCAAATTTCACCTAACAAAATCTTAAAGTAAAGCTTATTTAGACTATACGCTTTTTGAGGTTTACAAGATTCACGATAAGATATGAGAAAGAAAAAATAAACATAACCCCAAGATGTCTAGTAAACTATAGATGCCATAGATGCATGTGCTAGTGATTTATGCGCAGTGGCAGTATTCGATAAAAAAATGTTATGACTAAAAACAAGGAAATGTTGAATCATATCCAAATGCAAGAGACTAAGAGGAAACTAGTCTCAGGCCAAAACTGGGAATCCTGTTATTCGGACGTAGTTGGTCGAACAGTTAGTCGAAATTTGATAGGATTCCCATTCACGATATTTCCTCGACAGTGTAGACCGTTAAAAATAGTTATTCCTAAATAAATGCAAACAGTAGCCATGTAGGTTATAATTATGCGTAATTATGAAATAAAATATTTACATCTTACTTACTTCGCGATCCATTAAATTCTACAAAAAGGTTTGCGGTGAGTGTCTTCGACTAATAACCAGGGACCTAATTTAGAGGTTAGGAATGCTGATGTATTTCAGTCCGATGTAACAGAGTTGTTGTATACATGGCTTTGGGCATCATAGGAGGATGCGATATAATAGGGGGAGGCCAGGGAGCAGAGGGTGGTGGAAAAAAACTTCTTAAACATCAACGAAATATCAAAACCCAAAACAAGAGAATAAAGAAGAAAAGAGAGCTAGGCTGGCGAGTACAGAGGGGGTGTGTGAAACGGGATCAACGAAAACCGGTCATTGGAAATTACAGCCAGACACAAACAGTATTTGACTCTGGGATTGGTATTCTTGTTTTGTTCAATTAACTCAACAGAAAGAGACAATCATCTCATTAGGCCCCACAGTACACAGGGAAATAAAGGGGGCGAATAAATGTCATCGCTCTAAACGGTGGAGAAGAGGGTGTTAGTTTTTCAATTTGTTTTCATTGACTAACGATTTAGATGAAGAGTTCTGACCCGAAGGAATTCATTTACTGTTTACAAAACCACCTGTTGAGAAACGGGCGATTTCGAAAATATGTTGGTGGATGACGACTGAAAAGGGGGGGGGGGAAAAAGTAACACGAGGAGTCCGACGAATCCAAGAAAAAAGTGTTAGTGGAAGCAGGATTACTTGTTCTCTTTGAAAATACAGACTTCTTCACTCAAGAGGAATGGGGGATAGGTTTTTTTTTTAACGTAGAAGGGAGGGAGACAAGAAAATAAAACCAAGAAATGAATAATCAAGCTCGATCTGGTGCTCTCCTCCATCCAGGGTCCGTTTCCCAGGGACGCGTTATTTCACACTAAGCTCGTGGTTTCAGCTTTCGAAATGAGAAGCAGCCTGCGAATAAATTTTAAAAATGCAAATTCAATTATTAAACTGGTCAACACGATAGGAATTTAAAAAACAAAACAAAACAAAAACACAATAAATACAGGGGAAATGATTGAAGCAAAACCAAACCGAAATCCCAATATGCACACTACTACAACTAATTTACCTACGGAGTGTTTTTTAGCGGGATCAGCCAAATTAAAGTCGCCAACTTTGTGATCAAGTAGATTGGTGGAAGAAGAAGTAGTAGTAGAGTGCTTGTTTTAATTGAATGTTATGGGGGGCATAATACCAACGAAGGAGAAAATACAAAATTACAAGAAGAAACCAGAGAAAAGAAACGGAGAAATCATGAAGCACGATAGTAAGAAAGAAAATGTCTATCTACAGCTAATACTACAAGTCTGATACTTTTTCAGCCTTTTCGTTAAAGCTACACGGTACCTTTTTCTTCCGATTTTTGCTTTTCTGACCGTTGCTGCCCATCTTCACTGTTGTAATCGGCTTTTTTTGTGTCATTATTTATGTTAATTTTATAGACAATCCCCACAGGACAAGAAGGTGATTGAGAGAATAAAAAAAGCACGGCACATGAGTTAGTCGTGAATGAGACAAGTCCAATGCACATTCAACAATACACCCAATGAAATGTGTGAAAAAAAAAATTATAGAGTCTTTACCTCTTCCACTGGTGATTCAGCCTTGGTTCCGTTACCATTGGTGGTCGCTGCTGCAGATTTGGTCGCTGCTTCATCCTTCTGTTATGAAAATAAACAAAAATAAAAATAAAATGTAGTCCACCAATATTTCCGGGTGTCAAGTGTGAAAGACATTGTGCGTCTAATTTTTATAGAGAAAAATATAACGAGGTTAATGCCGCGCGGCACAACGTTAGGGAAAGACGCAACACCTTTGATTCAAATACAAAGCCCGTCTGGTGTACTAGATAAGGTTGATCTAGACCTCCCAGTACCCAGGTGCCACGCAAAGGGATGGACGAGGAGTCTGACGGAAAAATAACGGAAAGAGAAAACAAATTGAGGAATGAAAAGGAGGTTGTTAGTCGAAAGTGTGGAAAAAGAAAAAAAGCCACTGCAAAGAAGAACAAGAGAAAAACGACAGAAAGGAGGCAAACGGGGCAGTGAGTTTGTGTGGCTAACCTGTGGCGATGGCGGGTTGGCCTCTGAAGAAACATTCTCTGAGTTAAGGCTGTTTTTCCTAGCCGTGGCTGCGGCCACTGTAGCCGCTGAGCTCTTTGCCCAGCCCACCATGAAGCCGATGGAACCTACCTTTGTGGCCGACAACTGAGCCTGCGCTCCCCGGCCAAGTAGTTTTTTTTTTGTTTTGTTTGAGAGAAATCAACACTCGAGAAAGAAGAAGAAACACACTAACTCTATGTTACCTTGGCTTGGTCCAGCTGGTCCCGCAACTGCTGAACTGATTTTCTCTCTTCGGCCAGCTGTGATTCTACAGCTTGCAATTGGTCTCGATGACTTCCAGACTGAGATGCCAGTTCTGCTGCTGCTTGGCGTTCTTTTTCAATCTCCTATTTCATCAATCAAATAATATTTAGCACTTATTTATAAACCAACAGTTAAATTCAACAAACTTGTAATAGATGATCTTTTTCTTTTTGAAGAGATTCAATTTGGGCATTGAGTGGTTGGACATCCACTTCAGATGTTTGTTGTTGTTGATGGGCTTCCTGCTTCTGGCATTGATCCATCCAAAACTCTTTCTCTTGTTTCACGGTCAGCAAATCAGATTCGATTTGAGTCAGCTTCACTTTCCAAGACGTCTCTTCAGCTTCTACGCGACTCTGGAGTCGGTTGAGTAACTCTTCCGTCTGTGAGAGGACCGTCTTGTAATGGAGTACTTGAGCCTGAGCTTTCGACTGTTCCTCACTCTGGAGTCGTTCAAGCGATCGTGTCATTTGACTGGAGAGAGATTCTGTAAACGCGGCTGGTGATGCGGATGCGTCAAAGGACAACTCGGGAAAGACTCGTTGCAGGCCGGCACCAATGGCCTGATTAATTTCAACTGGACTGGGGACATTCTTCGCACTGCTGCTGGATTTTTTCAATTCAACAAGAGCCTTTTCAGCAGCAGCAAGGGCATCCATGGCTTTGTAATTTTTGTCACGAAGTTCATTGTTTTTCCGCTTTTGGGTTTCCAATTCTTCGTCCTTACTCTTCAGCTCTACATCAAGTTTATTCTGGCGATCCTGCTCGTTCTGTTTTGTTTCATTCAGCTGCTGAGTGAGGGACTGAGTTTCACTCCTCAACTGTTCCAATTCTTTCTGTGCTTCGGACTCTTTGGCGGCCAATTGGTTACGTTCCACTTGCATCTGCTCCTGAATAGCTGCCAATTTAACATCATCGTCTTGTCGGTTTTGGGATGAATTTGACAATTGCTGATTGAGAGAATGTATTTCACTCTTCAACTGTTCCAATTCTTTCTGCGTTTCTGCCTCTTTGGTGGCCATTTGGTTACGTTCAACCTGCATCTGCTCCTGAATAGCTGCCAATTTAACATCATCATCTTGTCGGTTTTGGGATGAGCTGGATAACTGTAGATTAAGAGAATTAATTTCACTCTTTAGGTGTTCCAGATCTTTCTGTGCTTCTGCTTCTTTGGCGGCCATTTGGTTACGTTCAACTTGCATCTGCTCCTGAATAGCTGCCAATTTGACATCATCATTCTGTCGGCTTTGGGATGTGTTTGACAATTGTTGATTGAGAGAGTTGATTTCACTACGCAAATTTTCCAGCTCTTTCTGTACTTCAGACTCTTTCGCAGCCATTTGATTACGTTCAACTTGCATCTGTTCCTGGACAGCCGCCCATTTAGAGTCATCTTCCTGTCGATTCTGGGTCGCGTTGGTCAACTGGAGATTAAGAGCCTGATTTTCCAAACAAAGGCGAGATACTTCCTGTCGGATGCGTTCTTCATTTTGGGCGGCCAGGCTTCGTTCCATCGCTAGGTCGCGATCGACTTTAGTAATGCGATTTTCCAATAGCTCCTTTGTCCGTTCCATCTCTTCCAGACGGACACGGGCGTCATGAGCCGTGTGCAATGACTGGGCTTCAGCAGCTTGAAGCGCTTCTCGCAACTGAGCAACCTCGCGCTGCACTTCGTGACTTTGTCCATTTCGTGCTTGTTCCGATTCTTGCAACTTGCCGGCAATGATTGCCATTTGATTGGCTTGTTCCATCAATTGCTGTTCCTTGTGCATCAAGAAATCCTCCAGCTGTTGAACGCGAGCACCCATTTCTTGTTGCATTTGCTGGGCAGTGGCGAATCTAGCGTCAAATTGGTTCTTTTCGTCCTGCAAACGCTGCAGCTGACGGAGGTGTTCTTCCGACGTTTGAGACGCCTTCTGGGCTTGTTGGACCGCAACTCGTAGAGCATTAACCTCCGCCACGTGTTGCTCAGTTGTTTGTTGGAGTCGAACGGATAACATCTGCATCTCTGCCGTTTGCCTAGCCAAAGATTCTTCGAGTTGCTTCCGTGCCGCTGCAGCCCGTGTCCGCTCGGTGGTCATTTCGGTTCCCAGTGTACGCAACTGAAAATCAAAACGAAAATTTACCCACGGTTTTTTTTTTTTTTAATAATTGAACACGGCAATAGTACAATTCAATTTTACCTTGTTCTGATACGCTTGCTTCTCTTCCAATTCCTCTTGTAACGCTTTCTCTTTGTCGGCTAGCTGCTTCCTAAGTGCTCCGATCGGATCCAGGCGGCCGCCACGCTCCATCCATTCCGATTCAACGGTGCCTGAAGCCTCTTGCTGTCGGTTGAGAAGTACTTCGATCATAGTTTGCAATTCAGAGGATGTCAGCGGCAATTGACGGAGGGCAGACAGAAGTTTTTCGGTTCCTCCCAACTGCAAAAGAAGTTCTTCGCCACCATCAGCCGTATCGAGCGAATCAGTTTTGGCATTCCTCTTGCGTTGCTTCTTGGGTGTTCCGGGTTGTTGTTGCGACTGCGGGGCGACTGGAGCCGAGGCACTGCTCGGATTGTTATTACCGCGTGCGACGTTAAATGCCACTTCTTTAACAGGGGCGGCTTCGACAATCGGCGCTTCGGATGCAACAACCTTTTCTTCAATGGCAACTTTGGCTTTTTTGTTCGTCTTTTCTTTATCTTTTACTTTGAGTTCCACGTCGTCTTTGGGTGGATGTTCCATAAAATGATTTATAGAATCTACATCTGGATCAAATGTTTCGGTTGTAACCTGATCACGATTCCGCAAAATTGGCTTAACCTGTAAATAAACCGGAATTATTTTAATATCACTTCAAGGACATACTTGAGATCAAGGTTACTTTCTCTTTTTTGTCACTCTTTTTCTTTTCCACATTCACTGCAATGGGCTCCTCAGGGATGACTTCAGCGTCAGGTTCAAATTCCACATGCAGTTTTTCTTCAAAGGGAACGGATTGGGCAGCAGAAGGAGCATTTCCATGGTTCTTTCCTTTCTCCTTTTCTTTATTCTTTTTGACAGCATGCTTCTTGGGTTTTTTCTCTTTATCTTTGTTGGACTTTTCACCTTTCAGCAAGCTATCCTCAAACTGCTGTTGCTCGGCCAGCACTTCTTCAAACGACTTCTCCTGCACAGTAATAAAAAGAAAGTTTAACACATCATAAAAATGTCAAGATTATATAACAAGTATACCTGGAAACTCTTCACTGAAATGAAGTAGAGTACAACGGCTGTGACGGCACAGATGGTGAGTCCAATCAGCACTGAGGCAAGATCCATTTTTATGTCTAACAAAGTAAAAAGAACATGAATGAAATGACGGTAGCAAAAGTTGGAACAAAAATTATGTAGCAACAGTTGTTGAACATGAAAATAAAATGGCTGACTAAGAACTGTCACCAGTAAATGTGGCCCACCACTCCCTACAGCACTCTCAAAACCGACTGATAACAACACGACCACGCCATTATAAAATAAAAGGACACAAAGGCTCGAATATCGTGAGAACAGACGTCAAGACATCGAACTTGATTTGCTTCCGCATTGAACCGACCCTATGGCCATGAAATCACGCTTCCTCCATGATCAACTTACTCGGTGATTGAAATCCGTAACGTGTAGGCAAAGTTAACTCAAAAAGGGAAAATCAAACGAGTAAAGATAAATTGGGTAGCGAGGATAAAAGATGAATTCAACAGTTCATCAATGCCACGTCTATGGTGGGAGCCATTCGAGAGTTTACTCAATATGCCGGTTTGACTGCGTGAGCAAGAGGTCTAAAAGAGAAAAACCGGACCACAGAAAACCTTACCGAAGAAAGAGGACGATAATTGGCGACATTCACCGGGAAACTAGACAACCATGCAACGTAAACCGAATCAAGCAGACGACGGGCCGAAAATACTCAACTGGTCCCGTCACTTGGCTAACGCCATCTATCCTTGGATTTTTCAGTAAATATCGTAATCCCAAATTATCCTAATAGTTAATAATAGCTACATGGTTATAAATAATACAACTAGAACGGTTTTTAGAAAATGAAAAATATTTAATAATAGTTTCTTTGTTCACAAATATAGGTCATTTCTACCTATCGGTTAGAGACGTTGTTACTTCACTCATGTAACATGAGTCATGTTATGATTGTTATCAAACAAGCATCAACTGTAAATGTAATAAATAATTAGATTAAACTACTAAAAAATCTGGATCGCAAGGGAAAATTGGGTAAGCTTAAGCTCCCGGTTAACGATTGTGGATTTAATTATGGTAACAAATCCGGCCGCCATAGCGCTATCAACCAAACCACGTTTCCAAAAAATGTGTATACCTTTTTCTTGTTTAGCTACTGCTACAGTGAGTGCAAGGGAAGGCTACTATTTACGGCTGAGTAAGATAGCTATTGTTGTGTGATTGATTCTTGTCCAGTCCTACTAAAACTTCTTTTGGAATTTTCGGTTTTTAACTCAAGTTTGAATAGGCTGTTCTTCTGTGAACTTGTTATTATTGAATCAACTGCAAGGAGCGAGATGATAGTGGTGACATGGCCACTCAGCAGCTGTCGGCTCACTTCTGGACGTTAAGGGACGATGTTATCATCCCGGACTGCGACCTTGGAGCCTTCAAGTACGTTATCAAGCTCGGGAATGTTTATGATCCCATAAATAACTAGAGTGATTATGAGCTCTCATGTTTCTTGTCTAAAGATACCAGCCGAATAAAGATGGAGATCTGTTGTCAGGGCCCTACGGCCAGCTCAAGAGGAATCTTTGCCAAAGCCGTGATAAAGTGTCAACACCCAGTAACAAGCGCCCTGCACGTCTGAGGGATAGTCTAATAGAATTTGAGGTTTGACTGAAATCATTTTTTACCTCATATCAACTACTGACATTTAACTTTTCCTCAATCTAGGATCTGCTAGCACACCATGTAATTGCTCATGTGGGATGGACTGTGCTGGACTTTGGACTGGGGCTGATTGTGTTTAGCAATGGATTTATTGTCCATCTCACAGTGGATCTCCACCAGACTGATGTTATTGAAATTGTTATTGACAAGAGTTTAGAAGGAAAACTTTTAGCTGATATTGTTGCTGGTAAGTGAATAAAAAAAGTATTATTGTTCAATGAACTCCAAATAATTAAAAGAAATTATGTTGCCACAGTATGTAGTTCACCAGAATTGCTTGTAATTGCTCATGGAATTCCCCATCTGACCATCATCTCTGCCAACCAGCCCGTTTTTAATACTGTTTGCCCGTCCCTCTTGAATCAATGCAACGTGACGGTCAATAGCGTCCAGCTTCCTGGTCCGGGAACTCGGCGTCAAGAGAGAAAAATCACGTTTGCTCCCAACCACAGTAGTGTAAGTCTAATTGTGAATTCATCAGGGACACACACACACACAGAAATCAATCTTAATTGTTTTTGCTAATTAGATCTGCGTCTGGTGGGAGAGAGAAGGCGGAGAATTGTTCGCCTGGGCACCTGTTGTCCGGGCTGAAGATCGAGCCAATATACTCATCTATTCCACCACGTCCGAATTAATTGCTTGCCACTATACCGAGCACAACCCGTTCTCGGTGGAATTCAACAAAGACAGTGCCCAACTGAGAGTGGTGGAGCTACTCTCTTCAGCTAAGGTATTTTGATTTAGTTTAAAGCAACAAGTAAAATTATATTAAAAATTTCGCTGCTGTCTACAGGGCCGGTTGAGTGTTCATTATACCGTCTTCAATGTGCAACAGCCTTTCAAGCCAATTCAACGGAGACTTTTGAGGATTCCCGCTCTTCCCAGGTGTCACGCCCACAGTCCAGACGAACAAATCATGTTGCTAGGCTGCGTCGATGCCTCCATCATCACGTGGGATGTAACCAAAGATACCATAACCACAATCAAGTCTTCGTTTGTGAGTATTTTCACCTCCAATTCCATCAAGTATCGACTAATCATGTCGTGTGTGTTTCAACACAGATACCATTTCACTTGTCCTGGCATGGGGAAAGTGCCTTTTTCACGGTATGCGGGGAGCGAGGACAGCTGCAGTGTTGGGACCGAGCACTGAATCCGCTTTTGCTCCGACTTCAGCGCGGAACAGACGGGTCGCCCGTTTTGCATTTGCAGCAATATCTTCGCCACCAACCTTCGGTTCTCGCCTTGAAATGGGCCGCTTTGCCCCATCACCTCAGCAATCTTCGAGACTCTGCTGTGCATAATACCGCGGTACCGCAAATCAGACTCAAGTCTATGCGGAGCATTCGCAAGAAATCGCGTTCTCCCGGCGTTCGAGATGCGGCCCAGTGTCGCAGCCACACGAGTAGAACGGCGGCTCAATATTTACTGGTCTGCTTCGAACGAGGTCCTATCGTGTGTCTCCAATTCCTGACCAGCTGCTGGCCCGGTAGCTGTTCCCTGGACTCGCTCTCCATCTGCAGTGAATATCTTGTATGGCAGCAATTGGAAGCGGCCGCCCAGCACCTTTTGTCACTCAAGTGGACCAACGTGAGGAGCTTTTACGAGGAGGACGTTCTGCTGAGCTGTCTGGTTAAAGTAGTCAATGGTCTGTTGCATCAACCCAATCCTGCGGCAGACAACCTCCTGGAACGAGTCATCACCAACTTGCTAACCGCCGTGAGAGGAGACGACGCCCTTGCCGAACCCGTTTTCGACACGGCCAGGAGATGTTGCCGGGCCATGTTCCGTCGCGGCCGCCTCCAGTTGGCCGCCGTCTACGCTCTTAGGGTTCAGGATCCTGATTTGCTGGTCGAGTTAGTTATCCACGCCCGTAAAGCCGGCGACGAGGCTCTGGTTTCCCAAGCGACAACCATTTTGGATTGCGTCCGGGACGGATTCACTTCCACCAGTTCGTCGTCTTCCAGATCATCTCGATCCTCATCCTACACTTCGAGCAGCAGTAGCGACACGTCGGAATCGTGTTCCACCTGCGACGAAAGCCATTCAGCCAACAACGATCAATCAGTTCAATTATCGAACCTTAATTTGGGTGTGTACAACATATAGAACGTGACTCGTATTAATTCCTTATTTAACAAATTTTGCAACATTATTTCATAGACGATAATAACGAAGATCAAGTTCATGTCATAAGTTTCGGAGTAGTTTGAGCGGAGCCAGTAGATGCCTGTGCCGTTAAGCCATTTTCATCCCATAACGTACGGCCTGTACACAAGCAGATTCTCTTGGTGTTCTCCAGGATGCCGGCCGAGCGGGCGATTATTCCGCATCCGATTCTGTTGTGAGATGTAAATTCCAATCGTGCTTTGTTCATTGTTGCTGTGCTACCTCTAGGCAATGATAGTTTATTTTACCTTTCGCCGGCGTTTCCGTCCACTTTCGACTCGGCGTTGGATCCTCGGCCAAGATCATCTGCTTGGGCCGTCACAGCCAGTGAGCGTCCGATTATATCGTGTACTTTGATGTATTTGTCGATGATTCTAAACGCGGCTCTTCCGCTTTCGTCTGACGTAATGTTGCCCAAATCTCCCAAGTGCTACTAATTACAGTTGAATAAATTATACTGATGTTAATATGCTTTATACTTGATTACTCTGTTTTTGATGTTGTCATCTGGTCCACCGTGTGGTGCATTGTAAGGGTTGTAGTGATCCCCAATGCTGTCACAGCCTTGGCTAAGGTCACCGCTGGAATAGATGTGGAAACCGTGAAGTCCTGGTTTCAGCCCGTCAACGGTTCCATCAATGATGCAATCTTCCTCCACTTCTGTGAATCTCACCACACCCTGAACATGCCCCTTTGAGAAGCCAACAGGGTAGCCAAAGACGGCAACAGCAGAGGCTAGCTTCTTTGAACCAACTCCTGTTACAATGACACGCTTGCCAGACGTTTCCAACAGGGAGTGCAACTGATGAATAGGTAAGCTGCTCTCAACCACCACACGTTCCTGGCTCAAGTCAACTTCAAAATGCTTGACCCCCTCTGCTCCACTTAAAACTTTGCTGACAGTGTCAACACACGACTGGCAAACCATGGGAACGGCGAACTCGATCTGCACAATGACAACAATTCTGATGAAATTGGTTTAAATTTAGATAAGTTGCGTGTTACCTTGGTGATCGTCATGTCGCTTGTAATGGACTTGTAATGGAATGAAATTGAATAATCGTTCAACTCCACTTTGTTCGCTAAGCAACGACCGAATAAAAACGTTTGTAATCTCATCGACTGTTTGTCGTCTGTTGTCCAATAATAATGACAGCCGAGACGTTGACAGATTATTTAATTTGGAATGTTTTGTTTTTTTGTATTGTTTTCGATCGATAAAAAAAGTGGAGCAATATTCGTGCTACAGAATATTATTATAGTAATATGATCGATTAAATATATATATAC
Organism: Daphnia pulex; assembly: GCF_021134715.1. Lineage (NCBI taxonomy): Eukaryota > Metazoa > Arthropoda > Branchiopoda > Diplostraca > Daphniidae > Daphnia > Daphnia pulex. The sequence goes on along the minus strand of NC_060021.1, from coordinate 985,800 downwards.
GAAAAAAGTGAGTGTTATTTCGAAAACGGATTGGCGAACCGTCCCCCAGCCCACTTTTCTTGATGCCAAATATGATGATAATAAAAACGCTTGTCTTCCGCAACTGATTTTTCAATATGGTTTTGCATCATCGTTTGTAAAAAAACCGGCGACAGAGTTGGACAACAAATTAAGAGGAATGCTCGGCAGATATTTCTTTCTTCTGTTTTTCAATGTAAGGCTATAGACGAATGGTTTTTGTGGAGTTTTCACATGTGTGAGACCGCGTGATAAGTATAAATTGAACGAAGAGATATCAAAAAGTGCACATATGAGACTGGATGTCGATGAAGAGGAACAAACGGGAAACAAACAAAGACATTTGGGTTGATCAAAGATGAAGAATTTATAAATGGCGAGACGAGGATAAAAAAACTTTGACTGGACGTATTGAAACGTGACGTTTTTTGTTGTTTTTTCTTATATGAAATAAATTCGTAAAAAGAACATTTTTATCATTTGAGAGAGAATTTGAAAAACCACCACCGATCAAATAGAGATTTGGTTAATTTTTTTTTTCTTTTTTTACTTTTTTAACTTTTGTTGTTGTGTAAGTTTTGAAAAAATGAAATTTTTGAATCACAATGGAGAGAAAGAAGAGGTTTGAAATTTATACACATCATAATTTAGACTGTATATATTATATATCATAATTGATTTAACTTTTTTTTTCTATTTCCCCCCGCAGGCTATCTAGAAGATTGAATCGTGGTTAAGGTGGTAGAAGAGCGTGCCAGTGGCAGATTTGTTCTCCGGTTGCTTCCCTCATTTCCTGCCAATGTTCCGTTTGCTGATCGACCGAACTGTCGAAACCCAACGAGATCCAGCCGAGCAGTTCCCGGCGCTTGAGACTTCGCTTATTGACAACTGAGATGAGCAGCGTCACTTCGGCCAGCTGGAAGAGCGTCACCTGGAAGGCGAACGTCTCCATCCAGGTGGGTCCGCCGTCCGAGTTTCTCTTGGGAGCCGTTTTGGCCCGGCCGAGCTCCTGTCCGGTTTGGGTCAGGAGGAGGACTTTGACACAGGCGTCCGGCGACCGATTGGACGTCCAACTCCTTAGCGAGGCCGCCCGCAGGATTTCCACCGACAAACGGCCGGTCGTCCCATTGTAGGCCAATCCCAGAAGCAATTCCGGGATGCCGTTTCTCGGCGGAATCATTTCCGGTGGCCACTGCTCCGACGGACCGATTGAGGTCGGACTAATGTCGCCCCGGCTGCTACTGCTGCTTGTGCTCCGCCCCAGGGCGGCCAGCGACTTCTAAAATCGAATTAAACAGAAATTTGACCAATTCTTTCGTCCGTGACTTGTGGACGGACGGACGGATGGATGGGCAGTTGTGTCTAAACTCACTTTGAACGGTCCGGATTTGGTCTCCAGGGCGACGAGAAGTGACTGCTCTCGTTGGTGATCCAGGGTCATGGAGGCGAGACCGACGAAAGCTTCCCCTAGGAGCCTCTCACGCCGGAGTCGTTCCGAGCAGTAGAGCCGCAGACGGATGCCGGTGCTGCTCAATTCGCCGGGCTCGATCCGGCTGAAGACGAACGTTTCCATCAAACTGACGGTGCTGCCATCTTCGTTGGTGTAGCGCAATTTGCTCTTGCAGCGCTGCTTCCGGTCCGGCAGCAGGAGCAATCGCAACTGGACGGAGGTGTTGCGGCTGGCGGAGGTGAGCTGGCGCAGCTCCACCAGCCGGACGACGAGCTTGCCCGACACGGAATTGTAGGAGAAGCCCATCTCGATGACGGCCTTGTTGGCAATCCGGTTGGGACCCGGCAGGATCACCGATCCAGTCACCGATTCCGATTCGCCAAAAGTGCTGGACATGTCCGTCATGTCAATCATGCTCTCCTGGAATAACCAACCAAAATCTTATGTCAAATCAATTAAAACAGTTGATTCAATTCAATTCATAGAAAGTTAATTTGACATACGGATCTTGTTCTACTTCCCGTGTCCAGGTGGATCATCGAGCGAATGCGGTCCATGCCGGTTGCCGTCAGGACGGCCAGACTGCGGCTTAGAGTTCTACTACTGGGCTTATTCAACGTGCAGCGAGCGGACTATATATGGCCGACAATATACAAGACAGAATCAAACAACAAGCCATGCAAACGACAGATTGTCATGTCTACAGTCAATCCATAAATGTAACAACTTGAACAACATGCATCGCCATCATTATCTCTCCCCTGTGCAGTCAACTGGACTTACCGGCATATCTAGGACGACGTCGTCCGTCGTCGGGTGAAGGCTGGGCACATCGGGACCGACGGGTCGGATTGGACTATTGACGTCGGGGTCATGCGATTCAATTGCTACTGGACAGCGTTGCTGCAGTTGGTTACTTACGTCGCAGTCGGTTTCGGCCAGGCTGGATTGGCGCAGACTATTGGCTGCCGACGGCTGGTGATGGGCCGTCCACTCGTCGAGCCGCTGGATATCCTCGTGATCGAGGAGCAGCCTCTGCTGCTGCTGCTGCTGCTGATGATGAGCCAAATCTTGGGAGCGATTGGCGGCCCGCTGCCTCAAAACGGCCTCGGCCGATGATCGATGCTGCTGGCGCCTCTGCTCGCTCTCCTTTGAGTGATGGTGCTGATGCTGGTGGTGCTGGTGGTGGTGGTGAGAAGACGGAGGAGGATGGTCCGGATGATCGTTGATGGCGCTGGCCGATGATGATGAATTACTCGCCTCCGATCCATCACTTTTTTTTAAGACGGATGAGGTGAATAGACCATCACACATAAATAAACCCCACCAAAAAATTGATGTTGGATTAATTCATAACACGATCCGCCGGAATTGTTTTGAGCTGGACGCAATTAGCCGCCGGCTATTAGACTATATATCCAGCGATGGAAGGGGGGAAGTTTGCATAGAGTCGCTATTTTATTACATGCACATTTGTGTCGGAGAGTTTTGGTGGTTGGTGGGGGGGTCTGCTGTGTCTGTTGGCAGGGAGAAATCAATAGTTTCAAGGTTCTAACGGTGTACTTTCTCCTTGTACTCTCTCTCTCTCTCTCGATCCATTGTGAGTTGTGTGTGTGTTTGTGTGTGTACTCTGTACACACACACACGGCATGATGGGTGTGCTGGGCGCTTAGATTCTCAGCCAACCAATGCGACCGTCCATATAATAATCATAATAATATCGAACGGTTATATCAACTCTGCGTGACCCCCACCCTCCCTGGGCGAAGAAACAAAATTCGCCATGGCAGATTTGAATGCGCCAAAAAATAGTCGGCCGGATGCAATTTTCAGAAAATCTTTTTCCCATCCTCCCTGGGGTGGAAGAAAAAAACAAATAAGGTGGATGGGGGGGGGGGGGGGAATAAAAGGATGGACGCCCGACAAATCGTCCGTGATGTCCCTGGACGATCAATGGGGGTGTAGGGGGTAGTAGATCAGATCTTATACATCTTTTTTGTTCTTGTCTTGTTATGATTATATCCAATCCGGCTGACTAACAACAACAACAACAACATATGAAGGAAAGAAAAAAAAAACAATCGGGATCGCAGTGGCCTGGAATATCGTAGGTATAAGAAAAGCCAATCGATAAATCTCATCTGCAGTCCATGACGCACTATGAAGGTTACCTCCCTCCCTCCCTTTCCTTCCTGGGAAGGAGCTACTACATAGGAGGTTCATTCACACACAGCCTCTCGCTCCCTGGGCCACATTATCGCAGCTGTTGGTTACATGGTGATCGATGAAAACGACATCGATCCTGCGGAAGGAGAGATTAGATAGGACGCCGTGGGATTTACTATCTCTACTACACCCAACCGCAACTGGAAAAAATGACTAACAAGTTGTTCCAGGTTGTTGTTGTTGGTATACCTGTGCAGGGCCAGATTGAGCTTGTGATGGACGCGGCCTCGCTGCTGCGGCGGATACGGCGGCTGTTGTTGCGGAGTGGTGCAATCGTCGTCGTCGTCCTCCGGTTCATCCTCCTCGTCCGGCGGATAAAACGAATGTGGCCGGTGGGGCATGGCGGCCGCCTGGGCTGCCTGGGCAGCCGCCGCCGCCGCCACGGCCACCACCGACGTCGGTGACGGATAATAGGCCAATTTCTCTTCCGGCAAGCATGGCAGTGAACTGGGACGGGATGGCCGGCTCCTGGATCCCCACCCCCGAGTTAACAATATAAGCCACATGGGTCACACATTTATTGTAGACGTACCCAACGGCCTTTTTCTAACTGGACGACTCACCTGGGATAGAGCGGATGATGAGGCTGTTCATGTGAGGACGATCCGGCGTCGACCTGGTCATATCCGTCCGTCTGCTGCTGGGTGGGATTGGCGGTTTGGGCCGTTTTGTTGTTGGTAGGTGGGGCGATGCGAGTGAGGACGGGCAGGAGCCATTTCTGTAGCGGAGGCAGGTGATGCACCAATAAGGTGACGAGAAACAACAGCAGGATCAAACTGCTCACGACGGCCACCAACAAACCGGGCCACCACGGTTCCGTCTCCTCCATCCAAGAACCTTTTCAATAATGCCAACCGATCATTTCTTATTCTCAATTAAAAAATTCATCGTGAACAAAACCAAAAAATGAACCGCCAAAATTAAAATGAAAATGAAATCAAACTGACCAGGATTTTGGGTTGTCGGGATAGTGTCGTTATTAGCGGTCGTCGTGTACATGATTGAAAAGAGAAATGGCCGTTTTCTACTAACAACAAAGTCTCTAACATCTATCTCTAGTGTAGTAGTGCATGTGCTCCGGCGTCAACAAGGCCTTAATGGCGAAATGGGAAATTTTGTCTCGTGAAAATATCGAGAGAGAGGGGGAGAGCTGGCAGGTGCGCAACACAGCTGTGCGCTCATTAATAAATATTGACTGAGCGACGAAAAAAAAAAGTTGTTTCAACCACTACCAATGTACACACACAATTCTAGATAGGACGACATGCCAGGTCTCTGAAAACTCTAGACAAGAATGGCGGCTGCAGCAGCAAACCAAAAGCTGTTGGGAGGGTTTTCTTTCAGTTGTTAGACAAGAGATGATGATGTATGTATGTGGTTCTTACCTTCTTCAGCTGTTGGACGACGGACACCGACAACTGACGGACATTTTCACTGTTTGGACGTCTTGTCTGCTGCTGCTCGTCGTTTGGTAGGGGGGACTAAATTATCCTTTTTGGTCAACGTGTGTCACACTTTGGTTTTGTTCGACAATCAGAGGACAGAGCGGGAAATGTGTGGCTTCATATCGAGCGGGAAATAGGAGAGAGACAGACGAGTCCGGCCCCCGTCGACGGCCCTGGCAAACTCTCAAATCCCCTCCGCCAAACAATCGCTCGCAGGAGGGTCGAAGGATCGGGGCCATTCGGCTCATGCGCCCTCCGCTTCGAACGTCTTTACGCCGTCGCCGTAACAATACGCCTTGCAGTCAAACCAACTCGTCGTCAAATAGATATCAACATCTCTTTCTCACAGTTCAATCGATAACCGGAGGGGGGAATCCACCGGGGAATCCTTTCTGCTCGACCCGGCATTTCTTTTCGGCGCACATTTTTCTTTTCTTCTTTTTATTCGGCTTTCGAGCTGTTGCTCCTTTTTCGCTCCTGTCAAACGGCGCCATTTTCAACACTTTTTCGCTCCTAATCAAATGTGATGGCTGCATTATGGAGAGAGATGTCAGTTTTTTTTCGCAGTTATTTCTAGTGGCAGCCTGGAAATATGAAACATTTTAAAGAAATTGAGTTGAATTAGATGATGAAAGGCATCGCTGCAAATGTAAGATAGCAGACATGTAAACAAGCAATATTATTATTACTGGAGGGGCCACCACACATGTACATGGTATTCCAGATTTGAACCCAATAGTCAAATTCCTTTAGGCATTATATCACAATGACGCGATAACACTGTCCAGATATTGAGAGACAGGATATTGGACCTTGAAATCGATCACCGGCTGGCAGCAGTCGAAGCGGACGTCAGTCGATCGACATGACGACTAAAGAGGAGGAAGATGATGCCAGGGATCACGGATTCAACGTCAGCTTTTTCCGTCGTTTCTGGAGGCTCCAGCATCTTCTTTTCCCCGGCATCTTCTCTCTGCCACTGGGTCTATTTGCACTGCTCCTGTTGGTGGCTCTTTTGGGTAATACAGTTTGGTTGTTGATTTGCTTTTTCGAATTCCTTCATGTCTGGATTTTGTAGACGAGTTCATCATTTATGGAGTTGGCTTGATACCCAGCGGATTCTACCAGGTCCTGGGTGAAAAGGATCTCCCCGGGTTCATAAATCAAACTCTCAAAAGTGTGGGAATCATTCTGGCTGTTGCAGTCAACAAGGCTGTCAAAACATACATTTCACAGATCCTCAATTTGACCTGGAGGCAGCTCCTCACCAGAGCTGTTCATCGTCTGTACTTTACTGGGATCAACTACTACCAGCTCAATGTTCTTGATAAATTTGTAGACAACCCGTAAGCTGATTTTTCATTCCATTTCCTTGATTTTTATACTATATATTTTAATTTTTTAATTTCTCAAGTGATCAGAGGATAACTGCAGACATCAACATTTTGTGCCTTGTGTTCAGCAGTGTTGCCATAAAAGTTGTAGTTTCTCCATTTACAATATCCTACTACAGCTACAAAGCCTATGTTGGGTATTCATATTAACTTAACATATTTTGAGTTGAATGTTTCTAATTCTAGCTGATTCAACAGGACAGGATGGGTTGGCCCTACATCGTGTTTCTTATTTTTCATTGTTGGAACTGTGGTAAACAAATTGCTCATGTCACCCATTGTGGCTTGGGTGGTGAAAAACGAACGTCGAGAGGGTGACTTTAGGTGAGGATATTTCAAATTCACACTGATCAAATAGTTTTAATATTATTATTTTAAATTCAGGTACAAACATATGCAAATTAGGAGTAATGCAGAATCATTGGCTTTCCTGACTGGCGCCAGGCTGGAAGAATCGAAAACCAACAACAAATTAGACGTCCTGCTCAAAACTCAGCACAGCCTGTACGGCCGTCAGTTCTTCCTCAATTTGGCTGTCAACATGTTTGATTACCTGGGCAGCATCATCAGTTATTTGGCGTTGGCCGTCCCCATTTTCTCCGGCCGCTATGACGACATTTCCCCCGCTGAACTCAGTGCCCTTATCAGTCAAAACGCCTTTGTTTGCATCTACCTCATATCCACCTTCAGCACTTTAGTTGATTTGTCTTCCAGCGTGACGTAAGTCAATTGTACAATAGCGACTGGCTCTAAATAATTAGCGTCTATAATATGGATTTTGCGCTCTCGTCAATAATTTAGTCAACTCGCAGGCGTGACTCACCGAGTCTCCGAACTTATCGAACGTTTGCAGCAACTACACGACCGGAATTGTTCGGAAACATTAGGAAACAAGTACTACATTTTTGTTATCTTTAAATCAATAACGATAATGTAATATTTTTATTCATTTGTTAAAGTGATCTGAAAGTAGTCAGTATTAGCACGAAAAATACGACTGGAATGTTTGACGAGGTGAACACGGAGGACGACGGATACATCATGGAGGGCGTGGCGTTCAAAGCTCCCGGAAGAACCGACGAGCTGGTCAAGGATCTTTGCCTGCACTTGAAACCGGGCGAGAGCCTGCTCATTACCGGCAGCAGCTCGGCAGGTAAAACAAGTTTACTGCGACTACTGCGCGGCCTCTGGAGACTTAGCCGAGGAAACTTGACGGCCCACTACACCCCCGGGCCGTGCGGTGTTCTCTTTCTACCGCAGAAACCATATCTGACGGACGGCACGCTACGGGAACAGGTATATATAATTAACCTACCTATATTACTTTGTGGGTCCGTTTCCAGTATACAGTTTACGTTCGTTTTGGATTAGATTACGTTCCCGTTAAGCGTCGATTTAGAGCTGATTACCAACGACGAAACGGAAGAATTGCTCAACTACTTGCAGAAAATGAAATTGGATGGCTTGATGAGCCGCATTGGTGGCCTGGATCGTCCGGTTGAATGGAATTGGTATGAAAAAGTAATTTATTAAATTGAAAAATTGGTTTTATATAATGTTTTTATGACTTAGGTACGATGTTCTTTCACCTGGTGAAATGCAGCGGTTGTCCTTTATTCGTTTGCTGTACCACCGGCCGGCCATGGCGTTCCTAGACGAAGCCACATCCGCCCTGGACATGGAAATGGAACAATTGCTGTACAGTGCAGCCGTCGACAAGGGCATCACTCTAGTCAGCGTCGGCCATCGCGCCTCACTTCGTGCCTTCCACAAAAAGGTCCTCCACCTCAAAGGAGACGGCAGCTGGACACTGGAATCGATTTCAAACCACAACGACGATCGTTCCAGTTGAAAATCTTCCGACCCGACAAATGCAACACAGCGGACCAGCTCCATGGCAGATTAGACTATTTTATAAGATTAGTTTTTATTTTTCAAACACACTTGTAACTTGACGTTGGGAAATAATATAGACGGCCCATCATTAAAAAAAAAAAAGGCTTTATACTAAAGAAATGATTTCTAAAAAAATAAGAAATTGTAGTTTAGGCTTCGAAAGTAGAAAGTCTTTCGGCAAGGGTTGGTCTCGTCTTTTTGACAGTTTCTTCCGACTGTTCGGCATCTCCCGACGACTTCCGTTTCCGGTTGTATTTCTGTATGCGGAAAAAACCCATATTATAGTCATTAAATAAGTAAACTTTGATGAATAACCCACCTGGCGTTCTTCTTCTGAAAGAGATTTAAATTTCTGGGCTCCTAGCCGAACCAGTTCGGCCTCGTTACATTCTGGATTGTCTGACATAAACTGAGATCTGTTTTGATCAAACCAAAGCAGAAAGCCCGTTTTGGGAGGCTGAGCAGGGCTGGGCAGAGGATCTTGGGATTCTGAAGACATTTCTTGGGCGGGTGCTGGACTACTGTCTTTCGCGGCCTTCTTCATGCCGAAGAGCGTCGGCTGTTTCGTCGCTTTGGCTTTGACGTTTTCCTTCGACGGCCCAGTTGTTGTCGGTTTCGTTTGGGTGACTTTGGGCTGATCAAAAGCGGCCAGACCACGAGGGGAAGGCGTTGCTGAAGACGAATCGTCCGAGGTCTTTTTGGCGAAAGGATTTTTCCTGCTCTGACTCAACGGCCGGATGGATTTGCCAGCTTCTATAACAGCGACCGCCGCTGGGGCTCCAAAAGCAGAAGTTTTCCTCTGCCTGGCTTGTAGGATCGGATTGTCTAAAGGAAAAAGAACCAATTAAATCAAATGATCAATGATTTAAGTCATTTCATTTCGTTTACCTTCGATCTCGAGAACAGGTGGAGTAGAAATAAACATATCCCTGATAAAAAACCAGTATTAGAAAAAATTACCAACGAATCCCATCAAGTAATAGATTTTGTTTTTAATTAAATACCTGTCATCGTCTATCGTATTATTAGAAGCATTTGATGAGAGATATGAACTTCGTGTCGGTTCCATATACAAAGTTTCTTCGGCTTCACGATCCCTGACTAGTTGCTCGGCCATCTCCGTCAGTCGGTTGGCCAGCTGGCGTTTCCTAGCTCGCGTTGCGTACTTGACGGCCAGCTGGAGCAATTGCTCGCTGGGCATCCATTCGGCCACTTCCACCGCTCGGACCTCCCTCTCGGCCTGACAGGCCAGCTGCAAAAAAGGTAGAAGAATAGATCATCAGCATTGGCTTGAACAACAACAACACGAACATGGGCGGGTGACTGACGGCGAACATCTTCATCAACGATTCCTTGGACAAGCGGTCGGCCTTATCCCTGGGGTCATCCACGTCAAATCCCGTCTGGTCCAAGGTGCCAGTCAGCTGGATTTGCAGCGTCGACTGAATCAGGGCTTCTTCCAGCTGAGTTTTCTCATTGGCGCCGTCACACAGCGGCAGTCTGACGTCCAGCAAGGACATGTTGGGGCGTGGCAAGGTGGGAGGGTAGCGGGCGCCCTTGCACAGCACGCAACGGACGCATTTCTCCAGCTCGCTCAATCCGATCAGAAAGTAGTGGTCGGATTTACCCTTGACGTTCTGCCTCGTGTCCAGCAGAGGCATCCACATGCCGGATCGAAGTTGCACTTGCAGGAGACCGCTGCTGTCCATCGTGGCCAGCGTTCCTTCGTCACTGAATCCGGCCCACGATAAGTCACACTCCGGGCCGAGGGGAAGAGTTTGCGGATTGGCCAGCCATTCGTAACCAATCGGAGATTTCCTGTCGATGCCCACCAGTGCATAGCCGATAGATTGTTCGCTAAACATTCCTGTGAGATTCAATTGTGGATTAAATTAATTATCTTTTTAAAATCAAGCCACAATGGCACTAACCCAGTGAAGAATGATAAGCCATAAAGAGTTTGGAGCCGTGGCCGGCCAGGCAGAGTATAGGTCCAGGGAGAGAAATCATGGCACGCTGGAGCCCAGAATTTGAAAAGAGTCGAAGCAAATTCCTGGAGGTGGCCACTGCCACCCAGGCATCGCCGGCGGCCAAGGCTAGAGCACCTTCCCCGAGTGGCAAGGTGGTCGCCCACTCTTTGTGTCCATCCCAGGCAGCAAAGTTGACACAGACAATCCGACTGGGGCTATCTTCCTGTGCCGGACAGGCCAACAGCAGAGCCTGGCTGGAAAGTGAGGCCATAGTGTGGCCCAGTGTGTTGGGTATGTGCAGTCCATGGTGGATGGACGAGTCGTGGAACTCGACTTCGATGCTGCTGGCACTTTGGTCACCTTCCTCTCCGAAACATTTCACGATTCCGACATTGTTCCAGACCATATACCGGTGATGCAGATGGACTGGTGATGACCCTGGTTGAAATGGCTCTCGTTTTTTACTGGAGGATTGATAAGGGCGCCTGGAATGGCCAGCCAAAGGACTTGAAGGTCTGCTGTTAATCTTAGAGGCTCCGTCGTCCAAGATATCAAAATCTGAGAACAAAATATTTGCATATTTTAAAGATACTATTAAAAATAATAATAAGACAAATGATGAGCTACCCATAGAATACGACTGAACTCCTGTGAAAACATCTTGGCCGTCTTCTGCGTTGGTGGTGAATCCAGTATCTTTCTTTATCTGGCTGATGGATATTTCTGCGTCGTCATCTCCAATATCCGTCAATGAGTTGGCCACTTTTGCACTTGGCTTCGCCTTGCCCTCCGCTTGAGCCGTAACATTTTCCAACAAGCCAAGGTAACCCTTGCAGTCGCAAAATGCAATCTCCTTTTGAGTGGTCATGGATGGGTTCCATGCCATATTGCAGATTTGCGTCTTTTTCTCGTGTTGAAACGAGTTGACAACAGTTTTAGTCTGCATATCCCAAACGAGGATATCACCAGCCTTGGAAGCGGTAGCTAGAAACTTGCCACAAGTAGACCAGCAACAAATGGAAATCTACAACAAGAAATAAACTTTACATACTGTACAAAAGATTTGAAAAAATTTGCTTCGAAATACTCACGTCTTTAAGACGATCGTCAACGAGTTCGGCAACTTCTTTCCAAGAACTTCTTTCCAGAATCTTGACCGTCGATGACTGGAAAAATGGGACGGCCAAGTAGCGACCAGTCGTAGGCTCAAAATTAATGCGGCAGAGAGATGGCGAATTTCCAAAATCGTTACTCGCAGGACCCCATCGCCAAGACTGAAGTTCTTTGCTGGTAGTCAGACACCAGACACGGACAGTTCCATCACAGCTACTCGAAGCCTGCAAAACAAACAAAAACAGTTTGAGCCAGATAATGAGGAATTTTGAGATGCAAACTTACCAAGAACTCTGATTTAGGATCCAGGCTGACACTGAGAATGGGTGCAGTGTGCCCAGTGAGAACAATTTCTTTGGCCTTGCTGCTCGAATAAATATCTTTCACCTTGATTGTCATATCGCTGTAAAATCAAACTGGTTGTTACATCAAATATTCAAGTTTATAATTAAATCTAATCAGCAAACCCTGAACCAGCTGCAACTTTTGATCCATCTTTATTAACAGATATGTGGGTGATTGTAGAAGTGAACCGTGTAACAATACCATCAGTCTGGTTTTCTGGATGTGAAAAAATTTGCAGAACATGCATGTCGGTTCCTACAAATACTTTTTTGTTCTGCAAATGACAATCATTAGCGGAAGATTTCTTCACATTAAATTTTGAAAAAAAACTTTTAGAAATACTTTAAATGCGATGGCAGTGGCTTCATCACCAACACGAATACATTCAGGATCATCATCCTCGTAGCCTTTCCAAACACGATAATCTCCATCAGCACCACATGTTATAATGTTTCTAACAAAAAAAAAACGAATAAGGCGATAAGTTTAACTGAAATTTAATGGGCCAAAAAAATAGTCAACTAAGAAAATTAAAATAATTACGCTCCATCTTCTGAATAAGTTAGATCAGTGTGACCTTCGACGTGTGCAAACTTCATCCGCTTCATTATGGGAAGTTTAGCTTTGACGGAAGTCAAACGTAAAAATAATTTCACTCCAAAGAAGGTAGAGATACTTTGTTTGATTCAAAACAGAAACACTTTTGACACATTCATCCAGCACAAAACTGAAAACTCTCAGCAAACCGTCTTTTTTTCTTTGGCAGCAGCCGATGTCTGTATTCCCGCCAATCAGACTAACAGCATTGCCCTACTCAACACAAATCATCCAAAAAAAGGAGGGAAATTTGAATAGCGTCAGATTGAATGATCGAATAGATCGATAGATGGTTGATTCGACAGAAGTCAGTATCAGTTCAACGCAATTCAATTGGTTTATTAATATAATAACACGAGGACCAGAAAATTTTTTTTTGCTGTATAATCAGATTTATTTCATTGATCAACCAATACAAAATGGGTTTCAACTTTCTAGTCTAGCAATAAATGTAAAAAAGTGATAAAAGAAGTAGTTAAAAATGATAAATGTAGTAGTTAAAAAAGAAAAATGTAGTAGTTAAAAATGATAATATAGTAGTTAAAAAAGATAAATGTAGTAGTTAAAAGATAAAAGTAATAAATTTAATAGGTATAGTAATACATGTTATAGGTAAGTAATAATTAAATGTCAATAAAATATTGACATTTATTGCTCACCTATTACATTTATCACTTACCTATTATCTATTTATTATTATCTAAGTCAAGCAATTAATTGCCTCGACTAACAAGGAATCCTCCAAAACTGGTAAGAGGGTGAGTCGCATCACTGCTTTGATAAATTGAACCTTCCGCTAACTTTACTCCAATAACGGCGTGTTTTTCCAAATAAACGGTTACTTGCAACTGTACTGGAAACCAACCGTACCAATCATTAGAATTGACATGGCTTTCTGCCAACATAGTTTCCTTGTCAACTCTCTTCAACTGAACCGTAAGGGAACTGGTTCCGGAAACTTCTCTTTTCATTTTGAGTGCTGAATTGCAACGTTAATGGGAAAATTAAAATAGATTTTATCAAAAAATATCAATGAACAATATTAATAGGTACCTGCGAAGTAAAAGTGGTAGACACCCGCTACTGGAACGTTAAATAAGCCCGTGGCTATATCAAAAGCCTCGCCCAAGTTTAGCGCATTTTTTTGGTAAGTGATAATGGAACCCTTTGAATTGAAGCCAGTAGTACGTTGCGCCAAAAATGCAATTCTCGGATGATGGACTGCTGCTTGACCAACAGATTGGTTGTGAGTGCCCTCAGGAAGGAGTTTTTCGTTTGTTTCCAATTTTTTTTGAATTGCCATTGAATTGTTCAGTCCTTGTTCAATTTTTTCCTGTCTTTGTTGTTTTTTTTTTATCGCTGTTTCTAATTCTAGTAGTTTTGCTTTCAAACTCGTTTTAATTGCTGTATGATTACTAATCAAATCTTGAATATTAGGTAGCTTCTTATTAATTATTGCAATTTCAGATTTCAAGCTGATATTCAAGTTTCCCATCTGTTCCTCAAGGTTTTTTAGTTGGACGTTGCATGCCTTAAACTTGGTATTCTGTTGTTCATTGTTGAGCGTTCATCATTATTGCAACACATGTAATTTACAATCAAAATTATGTTATCTTTGATTTCAGCTAAAAAACCATAAAAGATACTCACATCGTTTAGATCAGAAGTTTGTAACGCAGCAACTGAAAGTGATGCATATGTAACGGAAAAATAATTGTTTAACTTAAATTAATAAAAGACTGGGCAAATTTGTAAATGAAGAATAAATTATTGTTTTATATGAAATGTAAAGAAAAGAGCACCTGTTAAAGGATCAGTATTATCTACCTGACCAAACATTCCCGCCATAACAAAAGAAGCAATCAATCCGAAATAAATCTTTGTCTGTTGGCAATGAATTTGAAATGAATTAAAACAAAAATTTTGATTTTTAAATATAATGTTACCATTGCGAATGTAAAATGTAAAATGTAGAGAGAGAAGAAAAATCCAGCCGAGAGGTTGTAAGTTGAAAATAGTTATGACTTTAATTATTGTTAGAATCCAACAGAAACTTTTTCGCTATTCAGTTTCAGCCAATGAACAACCAACGAGTATCCTAAAGAAACTTCGTGGTTTCTAATAGTTCCATTTATCGAATTACATCACGTTCGTATAAGACGCCACAGCAAAGAAATGGAGTTTCTTGTCTCAATTTAGCTACAAAAATATTTTTTTTACAGACTACAGTATAATCGAATTTCCAGATAAAACCTGAAATGTCACGGAATTGGATCAAGTTGGTATTATAATGCGACCCGCAAGGCGACCCGTCACCGTCAGTAATACTTGATGACGACTTCAACTGAATATGTGATACCGTGGAATAAGAACTTTAGGTTTCTGGGGTAGGGGGGGGGGGATTTCTTCAACTGACTTTTAATTGACCGCCACCGTCGAAATACTTTTTCAATCGCCTTTACAATTAAGGAATTTCTTTTATATTCTTTTTTTCTTTATATTTAATTTATAAACGGAATAAAAAGAGGATAGATGGTCATTTTTGAAGCGCTTCAATTTCATTTTTTTTTCGCAATATAATTTATCCCACTCCTAGGTTGACAATAACGAAAATCTTGTTTTCATTAAATTGAGAAAAATTAATAATTAGTTAAAAAGCTATTAAATGCCTGCTGTCAACTATGACTTGGTTGATTATTCGACCAATAAATTCTTTAAAAAAAATATTACGCATAAAGATTTCTGCCAGAAATTCGAGACGTATAAATAGAACGCGCAAAGCAAATTTTTTTTATAAGACTTTAATTTTTAATTTTTTTAACGCGCAATATAGCCATATTTAGAAGAGGTGCCAAATTCTGTTTGTTATTACGACGTGATCTGAAAAAGAAACGAAGATTATATTTAGGAAGGTGATTGCTGTTATTTGAGGAGTTGCAATTTCTGAAAAGGATCGCATGGCATGGATATTCTGTGGAAACCATGATATCATCGCACGCTTGCAAATTTGCAACGCAACTATATCGCCCGGCCCGTACAAAATATGCCTCGGTGGGTCGAGTTGGGTTGATTTTTTTTTCTTCAGCCCGGGCTGTGGCCCTGGTTTCCATGACCCGGGCCACAACCCTACCCCCCACATAGCCGCACATAGCCCATGCTATTATTGTTTTCCCAATAGAAACGGTTTATAAATTTTTTAAGCCAATAAAAGAGCAACACGTTATAATAAAGAACTATACTATGTACCTGATCTTTTGACTCCAGTACCCCACACCTGTGCAATTGCAATGACGCAATATGTACATGAATCGAATCGAATTGGGCTACAACTCGCATTATTATTAGTTAAAAGTATTCTGATGGCTTCGGTCTTGAAAGGTAAGAATCCCACTGCTAATAAAATGCTGTTTGTTCTTTTTGGGTTTTACAAAACACTGTTAAAAAGGGTTTAAAATTTGGTTTTCCAATTATAGGAATTTTCATGTCAACCTTTGGTTTTCAAATTTATTTATTTTTATTTATTTTTTAAATCTATTCTTAAAGCCCAATAGGCTCAGGAGTCCCAGCAGGGGTCAGTATGCGGACGATGCGGAGTGCATTCACTTCGACCAATCGAAATCATATTTGTTATGCACTCCTAGCTTGCAACCACATCGGGCGAGCCAAATAAAAAGCGGCTGTTGACGGCACCCCTTCACACTGCAACGCGCCGCTAGGGGGTCGGCTTGACCCATACCTTTGGATACTAATAAGGTCTGTATATTCAATTATCTTGTACCTAGGTACATTATTTATTATTTGCTCAAGGGTCTATGGAAATTATATGCCAGCAGCCGATCTGACACCGTGTGATGTGCGGACCTGCGTCGTGTGGTACGCCGACAATCAATTCGTCACCCACTCGGCCGTCGACTATTTTTATAGGAACAAGACCCAGTGCGTCGTCACCAATTGGATGGACGATACCAAAGAAACAATCGACTTCACCGCCCCCCGTGATTTTCAAGTTCACTTAGTCTGTGTCACACAAGACAATGAAGACAAGAATAATTATCCCTTTTATTGGAAATATTAACGATGACAAATCGTAGACATACATTGGCCTAATATATTAGCAACAACAATTCGGCGCTTTATTTTAACTAACACTAGAATAATAATCATTTGTCATGTACAAGAGAACACTAGTAAAATAGACTTGCTTTATCCGGTAATAATTGTTATTGTTCATTATTTTATTTTCAACATCCTGTGCGATCCTGGGGTTCAAGTCTATCTCAGTCGCACGCTCTTTTTATCAGCTGCGATCCACCTGGCGGCCGTCGTCGCCGCCAGCATATGTCGATCAGCATTTTGTTTCTATATTTCGGGTAGGTTTTCTACAACTTATTTTGAATTCACTGACACCGTCGAAATACTTTTTTAATCGCCTGTACAATTAAGGATTCTCTTACAATCTAGGAATCTTCGCCTTATAATTATATTTAAAAATCAAAATTTTAGTTTTAATTCATTTCAAATTTATTGCCAAGCAAAGTTTTATTCCGGTTTTATTTTGGATTTGTTGCTTGTCCAGGCCAAAAACTTGCGACAAGAGAATTTCCTCTTGTCGCAAGTAATGGGTTTGGAGAGGTAAAAATGTTCTGAAAAATACTACTTTTTACCTCTCCAAACCCTTGCTACAAGAGAAAAGAAGCAACAAATTCTATAGAAAATGCTGAACCTTTAATAGGTACACTAGAAGTTGGCAGCACAACTGACATTGTATTGTCTGTTTAATTTTTTGTCCATTACAGACAAAACTTCAGTTGAGCTGCCAATAACATGTGATCAACTTCGATTTGCAGGCCGTTAAAAATCCAATTAAGTAAATCAGAAGTTGTCAGCATAAACATTTCTGTTTTTCGCTCTTTTCTTTCCAAGGTGTGCCTAATATATGAACGCGATCATGGACGACGACGGCGACGGCAAAATCGACATGCTCGTCCGCAAGGCATTTTTTCTTTGGCAGCAGCCGATGTCTGTATTCCCGCCAATCAGACAAACAGCATTGCCCTACTCAACACAAATCATCCAAAAAAAGGAGGGAAATTTGAATAGCGTCAGATTGAATGATCGAATAGATCGATAGATGGTTGATTCGACAGAAGTCAGTATCAGTTCAACGCAATTCAATTGGTTTATTAATATAATAACACGAGGACCAGAAAATTTTTTTTTGCTGTATAATCAGATTTATTTCATTGATCAACCAATACAAAATGGGTTTCAACTTTCTAGTCTAGCAATAAATGTAAAAAAGTGATAAAAGAAGTAGTTAAAAAGGATAAATGTAGTAGTTAAAAAAGAAAAATGTAGTAGTTTAAAGTGATAATATAGTAGTTAAAAAAGATAAATGTAGTAGTTAAAAGATAAAAGTAATAAATTTAATAGGTAAAGTAATAAATGTAAAAGGAAAGTAATAATTAAATGTCAATAAAATATTGACATTTATTGCTTACCAATTACATTTATCACTTACCTATTATCTATTTATTATTATCTAAGTCAAGCAATTAATTGCCTCGACTAACAAGGAATCCTCCAAAACTGGTAAGAGGGTGAGTCTCATCACTGCTTTGATAAATTGAACCTTCCGCTAACTTTACTCCAATAACGTTGTGTTTTTCCAAATAAACGGTTGCTTGCATGTGTACTGGAAACCAACCGTACCAATCATTAGAATTGACATGGCTTTCTGCCAACACAGTTTCCGTGTCAACTCTCTTCAACTGAACCGTAAGGGAACTGGTTCCGGAGATTTCTTTTTTCATTTTCAGTGCTGAATTGCAACGAAATGGGAAAATTAAAATAGATTTTATCAAAAAAATATCAATAAACAATATTAATACCTGCGAAGTAAAAGTGGTAGACACCCGCCACTGGAGCGTGAAATAATCCCGTGGGCATATCAAAAGCCTTGCCCAAGTTTAGCGCATTTTTTTGGTAAGTGATAATGGAACCCTGTGAATTGAAGCCAGTAGTACGTTGCACCAAAAATGCAACTCTCGAATCTGCTGCTTGACCAACAGATTTGTTATGAGTGCCCTCAGGAAGGAGGTTTTTGTTTGATTCCAATTTATCTTGAATTGCCATTGAATTGTTCATTCTATGTTCAATAATTACTTGTCTTGCATTAAAAGTTGTTAGCATTGCTTTTAATTCAGCTAGTTTTATATCCGAACCCGTTTTAATTTTCATATGATTATCAAAATCTTTTTCAATATTAGGTAGCTTCTCAGTAATTATTTCAAATTCAGAGTTCAAGGTGTTATTCAAGTTTCCCATCTGTTTCTTAAGGTTTTCTAGTTTGTCGATACTATTCTTATATTGGGGATTCTGTTGTTCATTGTTGAGCGTTCGTCATTATTGCAACACATGTAATTTACAATCAAAATTATTTTATCTTTAATTTAAGCTAAAAAATCATAAAAGATACTCACATTGTCTAAAGTGTAAGTTAGTTGTTCACCAGTTGTTAAAGCAGCAACTTGAAGTGATGTATCTGTAACGGACAAATTGTTGTTTAACTTAAATTATTAAAAGACTGGGCGAATTTGTAAATAAAAAATAAATTATTGTTTTTTTATGAAATGTAAAGAAAAGTGCACCTGTTAAAGGATCAGTATTATCTACCTGACCAATCACTCCCGCCATAAGAAAAGAAGCAATCAAACCGAAATAAATCTTTGTCTGTTGGCAATGAATTTGAAATGAATTAAAACAAAAATTTTGATTTATATTTAAATATAATGTTACCATTGCGAATGTAAATTGTAAAATGTAGAGAGAGAAGAAAAATCCAGCCGAGAGGTTGTAAGTTGAAAATAGTTATGACTTTAATTATTGTTAGAATCCAACAGAAACTTTTTCGCTATTCAGTTTCAGCCAATGAACAACCAACGAGTATCCTAAAGAAACTTCGTGGTTTCTAATAGTTCCATTTATCGAATTACATCACGTTCGTATAAGACGCCACAGCAAAGAAATGGAGTTTCTTGTCTCAATTTAGCTACAAAAATATTTTTTTTACAGACTACAGTATAATCGAATTTCCAGATAAAACCTGAAATGTCACGGAATTGGATCAAGTTGGTATTATAATGCGACCCGCAAGGCGACCCGTCACCGTCAGTAATACTTGATGACGACTTCAACTGAATACCCTGCTAACAATATATGTGATACTGTGGAATAAGAACTTAATGATTTTGGGGTGTTGAAGAAGAAGTATTTAAATTCAGAGAACTTTGGGCCTTATTTATTTAATTATTTTCTAAGATTGAAGTAAATGTAGCTTCCTAAGCTCAGTGCAAGAAAAGCACTAGTCTTGTAAAGTAGGGGTCATTAGTTCATTTCACATACATAGGAGGCATCGCATGATATTTTTAATTGAAATTGAATCGGCTGTTCAATTTCAAAATCAATCAGCTAGAGCGTTTTCCTCTTTTGTAAAGAAAAGAGTTATCAGATAATAAAAATACTTTTAAAAAACCATCATTAACATAAGGTCCCGTAGCTCATTTAGTAGATAGCTGAACGGTTGTGCCGGAGTGCCAACCCCTTCCATCGGGAACCGACGTCTAACACAGTTGGGCGTGTTCGTGTCACCTGCACGACCAAATTATTTTCGTTTTTTTTTTTTCGTATTTTGAAGCTGAATAATTCAGCTACACGAATGAATACGGAATTAATCTTTATTGAATTTACGAAGTCAACCCCTTATTAATGGAAGTGCTATCGTTTAAAAGTAGTACTGAATCAATAAAGTTCAATAAACATTTTCCAAGTTATTTCCGTATATTAATTTCATAAATTTTCAACGAGTAGGCCTATGTAGTTTTAAAAAAATTGTGATAGTTGCACGAACAAAATTTTCCGATCAAACATGCAACGAATATTCTATAGCTTTTTTATCTATAAAAAGCAAACTAGACCGATGCTGCCCACGGCAAAAATGTACCCGGTTCAGGCTTTGAAACCTATAAAATTGTAAAACAAAAAATTTAGAAATTAAGCAAATCTGCCATAGCCAAACAAAACAGAATCCAAAAAGAAATTGTTAATTTTTATAAAAACCTTCTGAATCAGGTGGTCTTCGCAGGCCATTCGAATGCGTTCGGCCGTGGCGGGCGAATTGATTGTGAAGTTTCCGGTTAATCCGGATTCAGTTCTGGCCGAATGGATGGCGTCTTTGATAGCGAAAAACACGCTGGATGCTAAGAATAAAGGTGGCTCTCCAACGGCCTGTCAAAACCAAAGATTATGATGTATATAATCCATCGTAAATGAATCAAAGAAATTGAATCTTATACTTTAGAAGAGTAAACAGCATGCGGATTGGGACAGCCTCGAAGAAGAGAGACGTTAAACTCTTCCGGAATGTCATCAGCGGAAGGAATTTTGTAATTAGACGGCCCACGCGTGATGACTTGGCCGTTGGCCGGCGAGAAGAGCGGTTCTTCTAGAGTGAACAAACCCAGTCCTTGAACGAATCCTCCCTCGACTTGGCCTGGACGTAGTCAATCATATTTACTTTTATGACGTCGAATTAAATCGAATTAAATCATTTATTCATACCGATATCGATGGCCGGATTCAAACTTTCACCAAGATCCATGACTATATCCGTCCTCAATACCCTGTGGTTGCCCGTCAGACAATCGACTTCAACGACAGAACAAGCTGCGCCGAAACTAAAATACCGGAAAGGAGACCCGCTGTTGGTGGCGAAATCGTAGCCAATGCCAGGAGTCCTTGACAATTCAAATCAAATGAATAGTTAACTATCAATTTAAAAATTAAAAAAAAAAAACAACTAAAAATGTCTTTACTTGTAGAAGCCAGTTGTTGAGAGACTGATGCGCTGGAAATAAGCTTGCATGACCCACTCTTGCCAACTTCCGTCCGGATGGGCTTTGCGGATGGGCGCTAGTCGATCCACCAGAATTTGACAAGCATTCTACGAATAAAAAAGGAATGAATGAAATATCATTATAACGGCCAATAATAATCTCATCACAACGTACAAGAACAGCCATGCCGTTGAGGTCAGATCCGGCGCTGGCTGCCGTGGGCGACGTGTTGGGCACTTTGTCCGTCGACGTCTCCGAGATGAAAATCAGATCGACGGGAATGTTGAGCGCTCGGCTGGCCACTTGGAGCATTTTCGTGTGCAATCCCTGGCCCATTTCAGTCCCTCCGTGGGTCAACAACACCGATCCGTCTTTGTAGACGTGCACCAGAGCTCCGGCTTGGTTGAGAAACAGGGCCGTGAAAGCGATGCCGAACTTGGTGGGAATGATGGCCAGTCCGCGCTTCTTGAATCGGTGGAGTCGATTGAAACTTTCAATTTCCTTCCGGCGGTCTTTCAGGCCAGCCAGAGCTTGGCACTCGTTCCAGCAGCGATCCAGCGTGCAGTAGTCCAGCCGTTGGTTGTAGTGGGTGCTGTCGCCCTCTCGGTACAGGTTGAGCGATCGGACGGCCGTGGGATCCAGGCCCAGGTAAGAGGCCACGTCTACCATGACGTTTTCGACGACGGCCATGCCTTGAGGGCCGCCGAAACCGCGGAAGGCCGTGTTGGACGGCAAGTTGGTCCGGCAGACGATACCGTGACAGCGGAGATTCTCAATGCGGTAGGCGTTGTCGATGTGGAAGACGGCCCTCTCCATGATGCCGCGGGAAAGGTCCATGGTGTTGCCGCCATTGGAAAAGAGTTGGACGTCGAGGGCCGTCAGCCGGCCGGTCGAATCGAATCCGACTTTGTATTTGGCCAGAAACGGATGGCGGATTCCTGTGCTCATCATGTCCTCGTCACGGTCCAGCATGCAACGGACGGGCCGTTGAAGCCGGTAGGAGGCCACGGCGGCCGGAGCAGCCAGCACGGCCGATCGAGTCTCTTTACCGCCGAACCCGCCGCCCATTCGCTTGACCCGGCAGACGACCCGATTGGCCGGCAGGCCCAAGACTTCGGCGACGACTTGCTGGACCTCCGATGGATTCTGAGTGGAACTGGTGATGTCCATCTCTCCGTCCTCACCTTTTGGCACGACCAAAACCGATTGCGTCTCCAAGTAGAAATGCTCCTGACCGCCCATCTCGAAAGTTCCTTCCAGGACGTGCTGGGCATTCCGGAATCCGGCCTCGACGTCTCCCTGGATGATTTCACGGCTGTGGCCATGGTAGAAGGAATTGTTCTTGATGGCGTCTTGAATGGTGAAGATGGCTGGACCATCAGACGGACTGTAAGTCACTCGGACGAGCCGACTGGCCCGCTGTGCCAGCACCAGATTGTCGGCCACCACGCAGGCGATCACCTGGCCGCAGCAGGTGACCCGTATCGAAGCGAAGACTTCCTCGTCGTGGATGATGGGTCCGAAAACGTTCCGGCCGGATGCGATATCTTTGGCCGAGAAGAAGCCTCGGACGCCTTCCAGCTCCAGAGCTGCCGATGGATCGATGGAGACGATTTCGGCGTGGGCTTGATTGCTCAAGACGAGAGCCATGTGGAGTTCACCGGCCACGGGTGGTAAGTCGTCGCAGTAAATGGCCTCGCCCGTCACGTGTTTCTCGCCGGCCACGTGAGCCAACGGCCGGCCGACTGGATCCAAATCCAGCTGATCTTTCGATACGAGTTCAAACAGCTGGGCGGATTTGAATTTCCCGCGCTCGATATCCAATTCAGCCCCCGACAGGTTGTCCGGAATGGAGCTGGTCACGATCCGACGGGCGACCAAATCCCTCAGGACTTGGAGGTGAAATTTGAAGAAGAAACTGAGACAAAGTGACTGGCGATATGAACTCATTCCGCCCGGAACGGAAGGCGGAAGCGGCAGGTCTTCCAGCATCCAGCGGCAAACATCCTCCACTAAAGAATCGTCGTCCCAGCAACGGCCGACCAGCTTATCCATCGTCCCAACGGCCATGACTGTCGTGGGCGCCATGCCGCCGAAGGCCATGGACATTTCCTGGATCTTGCTGGATCCGGGATGGAAGAGGACCCGGAAGGCACCATTGACGATGGCAATGTCGTCCTCCCTGCGACGTGACTGTTTGTATCCATTCACGTATTCATCCGCTTTGGTGCGCGGGATGGAAATGTTCAACAGGATCTCTTCCGGCTGGACAATGTTGCGTCGATATCCAGTGAAGAAATGGTTGTCCATCGTAACCGAGCGGATGCCTTTCGAGTGACTCTGCAACGTCAGGACGCATCCGGCCGCCATGAAAAGCGGATTCAAATCCGAGATGGGACTGCCCGTCATGATGTTTCCGGCGATGGCCGCCACGTTTCGGATTTGTTTTCCGGCGAACCAGTGCAGCATTTGATTCAAGGCCGAAAAGAATCGGGTCGACTCTTTGGGTCCCTGCTGGACTTGTCGTTCCAGCTCTTCCTTGAACATCGACAAAGTCACGGCGCCGCCCAGGATCAGCCCCTCTTCCGTCCGTTCGATGGCCAGCGTTTCGGCGATCATTGCCGGGCTGATGAGGACTGGATAGTCGCAATGTTTGAACTTCATTTCCAGGGCGACTTCCGTGTTGCCGACCACAATTTTGGCGTGCGGGAATTGGGATTTGAGCTGGAGGAGCTGGTCCAGTCGGGTCGGCCTGTACCAGGTGACCCGCTCTCCCCTGACGATGAGATATTGCTGGTCCAGCTCTTCGCTAAGCTGCAGCAACGGCGGGAAGATGGGCTCCTGACTGTCCAGGTAAGACTCTTGGAAATCCGACTCGTTGGTCAGAGTCGTGCAAATGGATCGCTGGATCGTGTCCCGGTTTCCGTTCAAATCGTCGTCGCCGTTCCTCTGAGACTGGCCGTTCTGGCCGTCCATGCAGCAGCCATTGCCGTTGGCCTGGCCGCCGCAACAACCGTCGCGAGTTAGCGTTCGACATCCTTCCAATATGGGTCGGTATCCAGTGCAGCGACAAAGGTTACCTGGACATAACAAGTTAAACGCATAAATTAAAAAGAATGTTCAAGGTATTCCTGTTTGCAATGACCAGCAGGAGTAGCATTCTTTTATAATAAATGGACAACCCTGGGGCTATTTCCAAACATCCATAAAAATGTTGTTTGATGGCGGAATGAATTTATTTCACCTTGAAAGCCTTCCTCCACTTGGGCCATTGATGGCAACTCTTTCTTGTTGCTCCTCAGCAAGGTGTACATGGACATGACGAAGCCCGGGGTGCAGAATCCGCATTGAGAGCCGTGGGCTTTGGCCAGACGCTCCTGGACGGCGTGGAGTCGCCTCTTGTGTTGTTGTCGTTGGCCTTCGACATCACCTGGCTGGCCGATACCTTCCACCGTGGTGACGGCCAGACCGTGCACTGCGCATATTGGGGTCAGGCAAGCGTTGACGGCGTAGTGACTGGTAAATAATTTAAAATAAAATGTCAATTAATGGCGGATGAAATTTCTTTGGAATTGTTGGAATCCTACAGGATAGTTTGGGCCGTTCGGTCGTAACGAGAAATCATAACGGTACAGGCTCCGCATCCTCCTTCTCCACAACCCAGTTTCGTACCAGTCAGTCGCACTAAATAGAAAAGTCAAGGTATAATATCGAATGAGAATAACAAAGTTAATTCTTTTAAAAATAATAATTACATTTAGTGCGAAGATAAAAGAGAAGTGTCCATTCAGGTTGCGCCGATTCCTCCACCACCTTTTACGTAATAGACATCACATTACGTGGCTGTTGATTTGGTCAAGAGTTATGAAATTAAACTGCAATGTTGTTGTTATTTACCTTGGCACCGTTCACGTAAAACACTAAACTCGACACGGATTCATCCATTTTCTCCGTCGTTCACTTTGTAAAGTTTTGATAGAAAACTGAAGGAATTGTTGGGACGTCCAAGCATATGAATAGCACGAAACCAAATGTTACACTGTAGTCTACTACAGTGTCTGCTATTCTTAAGTCTGCTTTCGATAAATGCACAGCCATGAGCATGCCCGTCAGCGTTTTCGGTTTTTGATGGGAATTTCGATAAGAGCGCAAGAGAAAGAGATGGGCGGGATGCCTCGGGGGCTAATACAAAACTAGTTTCTTTTTTATTTTCTTTTTTTTTAAAGCGCCAAGTTATTGAAAACAAAAGCGATATCGAAAGTTAATCCGATACACACACCATTCGAACGTAAGCGGTTGATTTTTATCAGCCACAGAGCCGGTGGAATACAAAACCTGAGATTTGGTTATCAATTTTGGCACGTTATTACAAAGAAAACAAAAATTATAAAGAATACGAGTAAAATTTACCATACTGGACTCGCATTTCACGAAGAATTTAGACAATGCAACAAATGAAGCATTATTAATGATTAGGTCACTATTTTTATCATTTTTATATCTCGCACTTTCTTCGGAAGGCTTTGAAATTTGAAACGGGCGGTTTCCCGTAGCCACTATTATTTCCAATGGACGATAAACACGTGTAAATATCAGTAAATATGATATGTTAACAATTACACAGTTACAGTTATTTGATATAAGATTATGTCACTCACCTATACCTTGTAGGAGAAAATATTTCCAGTCGTACTGAAGGCCACACAATGTGTGAATTGTTGATGCACACAGGGCAATGCTCCATTGGCTTTTTTTTTGTTGAAACTCATCATGAGAAATTGTTTGCTTTCCAAAGGCTGGAATACGGAAACTCTTTTGAATGCTGAACTTGCAAGTTCAAGTTAATCTGAAAAACAAAGATGCACACATAAACAAAATTGACTATACTGTTAGTGAATTGGTTTTATACCTACGGTAGCTTTCAGAGTAAGTAAAGGTGGTCAAAAACATTCATGTTGTGTCACGTAAAAATTATTCTCAAAGAGACAGAGTACAGTGGCCATGTAAAAGCTGGTGAAAGAAACATCATCAAACTATTAGAATTCACGTTTCCCTCCATTATCCTCCATTCTGTATGTTTAGGGTACCTAAATTTTAGGAAATTTAGGCTAATTAATTTTCCAGAATAAACATATAGAATTACACTCGTTCATCAAGACTTGCATATCATGTTTGTGATGTCGGCGTTTCCTTGGCTAGTTCATTTTTTCAAGCTGATGGAGACGAGAGCAGGATTCCAATTTCTCTTTAATAATATGAAATCGAGATAGCTTCTTTCAGTCCATGGAATAATGCTAAAAATCGCCCATCAATTCTACTCCACATCTACAGAAGCATGACAGAAGGAAAGAACAAAACAAACTTTTCGAATTTCCCATCGTGTCGTTGGCTCGTTGCTAACGAAATCGCGCGATTTCGTCTTCTACGACTTCAGCGATCCAGCAGCAGCCGTTCGGACTTCGGAGTTCTGGCGCGTAAACTTATTTTCAAATTTCTAATGATTATAAACATTAAAAAAAAACGGTTCAACAATAAAATTTATCTTAATTTATGTGCACGAAAAGGAACATCTCACTGACATATTAAAATAAATAATATCTCTGTACTCAAAATAATAATTTAAAAAGACGAAATAAATATCATTGATTTTCGGCCGCTACGGCAACACCATCGGTCTCGTTCCTCCGGATTCCGTGAACGGATTATGATTGTTTGGTTAGTAAAAAAAACAGCCATATTTAGCGATACGATGTAAGATATAGACATAGCTTAATAATTTTCTAACAGTGATTCTTCATTCTTATCATTTATAAACAAAGTTATGGGGAAAAAAAATCCATTCTTGCAATTTATTTGAGGCTAAAAAATTATCTTGGCTACACTAAATATTTTTCTTCACAATGCGAATACACTACAAAAGTCTGACAAAAGTGCGAGGAAGAAAAAAGGATTCCGTCGAACCGGAATTGAACCAGTGACCTAAGGATTTCGATTGCCGCTACAGTCCTCCGCTCTACCATCTGAGCTATCGACGGTGATAATAATGCGACAATTTAATATATTTATACTCCGCTTTTTGGTGCCTTGGTACTCTCTCAGGGCATGCTCAGGGCTCGCCTGGCTCTACCAACGGTAATAGTAAATGCCGCTTTTTAGTCCGCTCTACCATTCGAGCTATCGACAGTGTGTCATGTGTCGTGTGTACTGTGAAAGTTTTGTCTCTTTATACACCGCTGTTGAGGCCTAGTGGCTCTGTGCTATTGTCTAATGGCTCTATCAACGGTGATAGTGTAGGACGTTTTTGGCTTTTTGTACAAGCGTGTAATACTGGGGTAAAGAAATTTTTATATGATTCCTCTTTCTAATTTTTCATGGTTTTCCTTTCATTTTCCTACCTTTTGAACGAGAATCAATTATTTTGAAAGAATTGGGTTTTCCAAAAGTGCGATGTTAAGGTCTTAAATCTTAATCAAATTTTCGCCACACGCTAGATTTTTAAATTTTTTCTATATTGAATTAATACAAACGAAATTTGGTAGGCGTATATTTTAAATTTAAACATTCTCTGTTAAGCTTTAAATTACAATTTGAAAAATAAATATATACACATTTTCTTTACAGCCTTTTTCAGCCCGCCGGGCGCCGGCTCTAAACTGAAGTTCTTGATTCTTCACTTAAAAATGTAGATGACGGAATTAATTTTGTAAGGGAGTTCGCACTTCGCAGTAGTAAGTAAAGTTCATGAAAACAAATATTTATAACTTGTTCAAGGTAAAAAAAAAACTGAAATAAGAGAGGTAAAATTACTGAAATAAGAGAGGGAATATCGATCGGATAACGAATTTTGCGTTTCTTCTTTCTTGGCCATGAGTTTCATGACTCTGCCACTGGTGGCGCTAGCGATTGCAGGTAAAGAATTTTTCGTAGTAGAACCACTGCGGATTTTGGTGCAGTATTGTAGTTGACTTTTTGAACGTGTCTGTGTCTGTTTTCTCTCCTTTCTTTCATCGCTTTTCATATTTTTAAAGATAACATTTTCTCGTGTGCTACTGTTTCGAAAATTACTCTATGTCAACAAAGAAACAAGTAGAAAATTCTGTTGACTGAAGTTTCTGAATATAAAATTTGAATGGTTTATGTCATTATGCTACCAAGTAATTTTCCTCGCTGCTGTGTTGTAGTCTTGCAGGATAAAGTTTGCTAACAAGATAGAAAAACCTAGATATGGTTCACTTACTGAAGATCTGAATAGAAACTGAAACTTGCTCAAAAACTTCATTAACGTTTTGATCCTAAAGTTCAACCCCTTCTTCGGCCCTTCCTTCCAGCAGAGTTGTATTAGCTTATCAATGGCAAATAAGGTAATATTCTTATTGTAAACAATCATTCTGTTTCTTTAAAGAATTAAGACTAAAGAATTTTTCTTCAGGTGTATCTACAAAGAAGTCAGAAATGCCCAATCTGTTCTGAGGTACAGATGATACATTTCTTATCTATAGTGATTAACTGTTATAAATTTATACTGTGATGGTAATTGTTTATGCTTTGTTGCTTATGTTTGCTGAACTCAGTTCGTGAGCAAAGGGAATAAGAAATCTCATATCGACATGCATTTTAGAATTAAAGAATGGCAATGTCAGTGTTGCGAAAAGGTTAGTAACAAAATTTAATTAATGTTTTTTTCCAGCAAGTACAACTTTGAGTGGTGTGAAAATAAAGTATTTATTATAGGTTTTCTCTAACTGGGAAAGCTTTCAGGCTCACCAACTAGTTCACTCAAAAACGACCTTAAATTCAGATGAATCGCTGGATAACAGTGACGCAAGTTATTTTACAAACTTATTCATTTACACTAGAATTAATTGGTTTGCAAACTTTCTTGAAATTTAGGTGACTGTGGATTCTGGTTCAAAAAAATTGCAGTCGAGGTGCAAATATTGCCCGAAAGTAAGGTTATTATCGGGTGAGAAAATGATTCCATATTAATAAAATATTGGTTTGTGTAGAAATTCAAGTCTCCATCGCTAATGACGACCCATGTGCTTAGACACTCCGACAAACGGCGCTACACCTGCCATCTCTGTTTAAAAGTACTAACATTTTTTTGTTTGTTTTACAATTCCATATAGCATGCCTTATTAAAAAATTGAAAAATGAATTTGAATACAGGAATTTAAAGACCCTTATTACATTTGGGAGCATTTGAAAACCGCCCACCCGAAGACAAACAACAATTCCATAACAGTAAAGGAAATGTTTGATCGTCAGAACTCATCAAAGGTAAGGGAAAGAGCAGACTGCTCGTTGCTGTAGCATTTTTAACATCCCGCTTATTTTATTTACGTAGAAGCCCATTGTGACGCCAGTCGAGTTTAATGGAAAGGATTTTCAGCTCAAAGTTGGAGTACCAGATTCTATGAAAAATGTTAACCTGTGGCCGAGGGTTATTTTGTCACGAGAGTTGACTGACGCCATGTCCAAGTGTGTTTGTTAACCCTTGGAAGAAGGCAAGAAGCCGTACTTTTTACAATCAAGCTTAGCTTAGAAAGAACGAATCTTCAGTAATTGAAACATATATTGCTTTTATTAATTTCTTTGGTTCAAGTATTTTTGACTATGCTTTAAACGCTATAACAATACCCGTTGACGGTTTTATCCATTCTATCCTCCAATTGATACTGATAGTAACTAGGGTACAAGTCTTTTTGTAAAGTATGTCATGCGTGATGCGACATGTTTGTGAAGAACACAATTTTATTATGTCTATCCAGCTACGTACGTCTTATTGTAACCGTAATTTGTGTTGGAAGTTTGAACATTGATTTTTTAAAAATTATTATTTAGGTTTTTTAATTTTATTTGATTTCAGAGATTCACATATATGAAAGGTTCGGCGAATTGTAGTCATCGTTTCTTTTTTAATTTCAGAGTTTGCGCAGTTTTTTTTTAAACAAATTTCTAAAAACAATTCCTCTACTTAACGCTTGTGGCGGATGGGACTATACAGCACAGCGAAAAATGTCAGAAGAAATCAGGAAGAGCGGGATATTGTAAACAGGAAGTTCTCATATAGTGAAAATCTCTGCTCAATTTTTTGTATCATAGGATGTTACATTAAACTCGGTTTGCGCGAAACGTTATTGGGAAGGGGAATACGGTAAAGCTTAAGTACTACTATTTTCAGTTTGTTTACTACATATGTCGATAACTATTTAAACAATGACTTTGCATGGACAGTATGGTATCTGGGTGAACACTGACACCACACAAAGGTCAAAATTGATCTAATCTGGTTCAAACTCTTCTGTGATCCGTGTGTTTTTTTGTTTTTGTTTTTGAAATTAAATGATTATGTATTCAACCATTATTATTTGATATATAATGGCAGTGAATCCCCTACGTCTCCTTCAATATTCTATTTCTATCTTTATCAATTTGATTTAAATTATTAGTACCGTAGTAATACTGTTTTACATAATTTTTAAATAAAATGTGTTTACGTAACATTTTCTCCAAATCTGTATGAATGCCGTTACGCCATATGTATCCCATTTCCAGTCCCATTTTAAGTAGAGATAAAAGCAAAAATGAAAAATAAATAAATAATAATGTTATATAAATTTGTGATTGATAAGAAATTGGTTATGTTAACACCTCTGCTCGATCAATACCCTAGCTTATAGTTTACTCTAACTACTGCTCTGGACAACAAGCATCAACATGCGAGTTATTATTTTCTCAGTCTTGCTGCTGGTCCTTTCGTTTTCAACAAATGATGTAGTTGGTCATGGTATGATGTTCGACCCGCCGCAGCGATCGTCCATGTGGAGATTTGGTTATGAAACGCCCGTCAATACAATGGACAACTTCCTCAGCTGTGGATACGTTGGGGTAAATATCAGAAATTCTGCACCACAATAGCAATTAATTAATGTATTATTTATAACTTTAATTCACAGATTCAATACGATGATGTTAATCAAGGGCGCTGTGGTGAATGTGGCGACATTTGGAGCGATCCTCGCCCTCGTCAAAATGACGAAGGTGGGCTCTACGGTACCGGGACGATTGGTCGAGTGTACGAACAAGGAAGTGTAAGAGATATCATTTTTAACTCTCTCCCGTTATTTGAATTTTTAAATTAGATGAAGACATTTGTCCGCATTTTCTAGTTCGTCTAATCCTTATTATACTGTTCTTCTTCGCCTTATCTTTTAGGTCATTGACGTCACGATTAACTTGAACATCAGCCACCTTGGGTATTTTGAATTCCGCTTGTGTCCCAAGAGCTCGGCTGAGGAATTGGTCACTCAAGATTGTTTAGATCAAAACTTGCTAACACTCATTGACGGAACGACCAGATTTACTGTCGATCAGAATATTGTCGAAGTTCTGTTCATAGTGCAAGTCCAACTACCGGCTGCTATTTCCTGCGAAAATTGTGTCCTTCAGTGGTACTACAGAGGAGGTGACTATTTTACATAATATCCATTTGAGAAATTTTGGTGCTGTTTTTTCTCCTTGTCAAGTGAATTATAATTTCACGGATTCTTTTTTTAAAATTATTATTCTGTGACATCATAAAGGTGGGAGAGTTGGAGATTGCGGAGATGGTACAACAGATTACGGGTGCGGTGACCAAGAAACTTACGTCAACTGCGCAGATATTGCAATTCGATAAAACCTCAATTCGAGAATTTTATTTTCCATTTAATTAAATTCTTGGATTAAAATTACGCAATTGTAGCGTTACAAAAATTATTTTGGAAATTTGCGGTCTATATCTCGTGTAATATATTCATGAATTAGGGTACACATGCATGATAAAAATACATGAATTTTAAGGGGTGCTATGTTTAGTATTGTTTCTTGGTGATACAGTCTGTAAGCGTCGTCAAGGAAAATCTGAAATTCCATGATGTAATATGATGCTCCCTGATATCCAGTCTGAATTGAGAAGACATTTTCTCTAGGGTAATATGCTTATATCAGCGCAGTTGACAAACGTCTCCTGATTGCCACATCCAAGTGCACCAGTCCCATTTGCGCATACGCCCCACGAATTTCCTGGTGAACAATTGTTTGTTGCAAACATGAAAATTTTATTATTTCAATAGTTATATTGTACGAATTAACCTGTATGGTACCTGTATTATACAGCCATTGTAGCACACAATTTTCGCAAATCAACCCAGCAGGCAGTTTAACTCTGGGAAAGTAAGGTTTCGACTCTTGAGATGGAAGGTAAAACCTTGTCGTGTCATCGGTCATTTTCAGCAAGTTGGCGTTTAGACACTCTTGCGTAACTAATTCGCTGGCCGAACTCTTTGGGCATAATCGAAACTCGAAATATCCCTTGTGATTCGACGATATGTTAACTGTAATGTCAATAATCTGCACACAGCAAATCATTCAAATCATGTTCAAAATTAAATGGAAATAGAAATCGATAGAAATAATAACGGAAATTTCGTTTACTGATCCTTGGTAATAAGTTTTCCCTTTAATTCCTGTGCCGTATTGACCTCCTTCGTCGTTGGGTCTTGGACGGGGTAAACTCCATTCGTCTCCGCATTCCCCGCATCGCCCTTTATTAATGTCATTATATTGAACCTATATTAAAACATATGAAGGTAAAAACCTTAAAATCCACATTCGGTCGATTATACTAATTTTAAAAACATTTTAAAAAATGGAAACAATTAAACCAGTTAAATAATTGATTACCCCGAATCCTCCGCAATTTAGACCGTTGTCGTTGTAGTTAGGAGGTACTTTAAAGCCAAGCCTAAACATCGATGATCGTTGCGGTGGACTCAGCATCATCCCATGACCGACTACGAGTGTTGGAGCAATCACTACCACCAGCAAAACGACCAAAACTGATGGAAATACTCGAAATACTAAAGCTTTCTGTTCCATTTTCAAGCTGTAACTTGATTTTCACGAGAAAATTTTTCATCTACAATATATTCGTTGATTTAAAGAGTGGCACTTTATATAGGTAGGCCCAGCAATGAGCAATCATATAAGACATCTTGTGCAATATGTGTCCGCTTATCTCAATTTTAATGGCCGCATTAATTGAATGTCATTGCGGCATAGGGTTCATCGGCATGGCTGTAACAAATTTCGGTGGTGTTACTTAGTTGATTAAAGCATTTAGAAAATATATGTTAAAGGTGAAAAAATAGGATTACTTTTTCCACAAATGACGTTATACGGGTACAGGTACACAATTAAATTCTATTGAAATATATTTAAAAAACATTAAATAATCCCGTAAATAATATCCGCCGTGCTTTATCTCGATAACTGGTATTATATTCCATGAAGATTAATACTTACTAGATTTTCTCGTATTTAGTCTGTGTCGGTGGAAAATTCTTGACTTTTTACTGGATTTTACAAAACCTTGTCTCACATGCAATCGACGCATGCAATACATATTTTTAATCCATGTTTATCAAATTATAGCAAACAACACAATAATTGTGGCTAATGCTGACTACATTTTCTAGTATTAAAAAGTTTAACAAAAAGAGTCAGTAGTAAGTAATAACCAGCTTATTAACAATAAACAGCCATTTTCTGGCTGATTGATCACTTGTTGATCACCGCATGTTGCCCTAAAGCGCCCTAAAGTTCATAGCTATAAAATATCGTAAAATCCAAGTAAAATCTAGACAATAAAAGCAGATCACACGTCATTTCCTCATACGAGATCATAACACCTAAGATCTTATAAGTTTGCATCAGACGCGAAGTGATGGAAACGACGATTATGTGGCATGAGGCTATGGTGGTTAATCAGATAAAGAAATAACATAACTGGTTTTTAGTATCAACGGCAAATTTAACCGCGTGTGCTCCTCGGTGTGCTCTAGACATAAGTTAATTAACCGATAGCACGCGTTGATGGTTTGATAAGAAAGTGAGATTTCATAAATGAGTGAAAATTGCCTCAATTTTCATCGCTGTTTTTTTTTTCGGGGAGAAACAAAGGAATTTACTAGTATTCCATATTCCCCTCCTCCCATCTCACCATCCGATCCAACAAGGCAACAACCGGCGTTACTATTACCTTTACATTTTTCCTGAAATGTGGCGCGAACGACTTGCAGCTTGTAATAATACAACTATGCCCTTGCATTCGTCTTTCACAAGTACGCTTTTTAGATACTGTAAGACCTAGCTGTAACCAGGCAGTATAAGGGTTTGGAACCGGCTGTAACCGGACAACTGGCTCTTTTTAGCAGAATCATTTATGTAGTAAAAATGTGATCGATAGAAAAATATTGGAAAATACAAAAATCATTTGTTTTGTTTGAAGCGATTTAAAACGACTTGGAATTTTTAATAATCTCAACTTCCTACTGTACTCAAAAATGTTTTGTTTATTTTTCTTTGAGATAAATATCCTCGATAGTATAGTGGTGAGTATCCCCGCCTGTCACGCGGGAGACCGGGGTTCAATTCCCCGTCGGGGAGGATATTTTTTTGAACTTTTATACAATATGCATTCCGCTATTAATAGACATATACACTGTTAATCGTCTCTTATTATTCTATCGAGTTCTCATTGCTAGTGGTTGGTTTCTCTTCGTCGTCCTGGCACCCGATATTTTTCTTTCCTGCCCTGTCAAAGGTTGAAGAAATGTTTTCAAGTAACATTTAGGACTTGACAAGTCCTCGATAGTATAGTGGTGAGTATCCCCGCCTGTCACGCGGGAGACCGGGGTTCAATTCCCCGTCGGGGAGGATTACTTTTTGAGTTTTTTAAGATTTAGATCTTCTTCCATTAGACATATACCATATTTATCGTTTCTTATTATTCTGTCGAGTTCTGAGTGCTAGCGGTTGGTTTCTCTTCGTTGTCCTGGCACCCGAAATTTTTCTTTCCTGCCCATTCAAAGGAGAGTTTCCTTATTTTGAAAAATGTTTTGAAGTAACTTTTCGGACTCGCCAAGTCCTCGATAGTATAGTGGTCAGTATCCCCGCCTGTCACGCGGGAGACCGGGGTTCAATTCCCCGTCGGGGAGGATAATTTTTTTCGCTCTCATAATGCTACTTTTACACTTTATTAACACAAATAAAAGATCAAAGTTTGCTATATGTTTTTTTTATTTTTTGGATATTTTCATTGTTATTCAAGTTTAATAATAAATGTTTCTACAAGGAACTTCAACTTTATTCATTTATTCCATTCATTCACACATTTCACAAGAATTTATAATAACATTATAATTGAGATTAAAAGATTAAAGATTCTTCTTAAAATAAAAAAAGGTAACCATGTGTACAATTTAAGCCATGCAAAGAAATACACTTAAACAATTTAAATCGCAACCGGAACATTTTTATATTTTTATTTTTGTATTTACGGTTACATTTTTAGATGTATATAATTGTTTACTGGGTTAACTACAAAACAAATAACGTTTTCCTTAATTAATTATTTCATTTTTATTAACACAAAATAATTTTTGAAAAAGATGCCATGCCCGCCATAATTAAAGAGGAAATAATTCAGACAATTCATTCCATTTGGGGAAGCTAGGTTGAGTCCCATTACGTTGTACGCTCACTGAAGATACAACACAGGCATATTCTATTGCTTTAACGAGAGAAAGTTCCGGGCGCGTTGCAAGGAAAAACGCCAATGCTCCTAGAAAACAGTCTCCAGCTCCCTACACAAGACAAGTTAGATGAACTATAATTTGTATCAAACTTTTTATGACTTATTAATTAAATAGCATTCAACTAAAAATATAGTAATTACAGTGGTGTCAATCGCAGACACGTTAGGCGTCTTTATATGAACAGGTTTATTCGCATCTTGTCTAGACAGCAAAACAGCGCCTTGATCTCCCAGTGTAATCAGTACGTGATTCTTACAACCTTTCTCCAACAAACACCTTGCTGAAGCAGCAGCTTCGTCTAAAGATCGAACTGGAAGTCCACTCGTTACTTCAGCCTGTCGGATCAAAATTACATTTAGCATACAGCAAGAAAAACAAGTCGCCGCGATTTCAAAAGCGAGAAAATTATAATCAACTTCAACATTCCTTTTACCTCAGTTTCATTGACACAAAATATGTCACTGAGCTTAAAAAACTTTGCATCCAAATCAGAACAGGCAGGTGCAGCATTCAGTATTGTTAGAACTACAAATAAAACACAACCGTTTTAATGTTGAACGATACACCTTGCAAACATGTAGAGTAATATACCTCCCAAATCATTCGCCATCTGAAGAGCAGCTAGCGCTGTCTCCTTTTCAATTTGATTTTCACACAACATCACTTGGGCAGTAGAAATCATCGTCTTTGCGGATATAATATCGTCGACGGTCAGGTATGCATTAGCTCCGCTTACGGTGATCACTCTATTTTTTCCATCGGGTAAAACAGTCAGCTGACCTACACCTGTCAATGCTTCATCTGTGAAAGTTATGTGAGTTGTGTCTACCCTCTCAGTTGTCATGGTTTTCAAGTGCTCTTCTCCAAAAGAATCTTTTCCTAACTGTTCAAATAAAAATATAATCAGCCATGTCTTTTTTTCATTGGGAACAGTCCACAATACCTTTCCAACCATAGATGTTTTAGCACCTAAACGAGCAGCAGTGACACACTGATTTGCTCCTTTACCACCACAGCACAAAACTAGTTGGCTTCCAATAATTGTTTCTCCTCCATTTGGCAAACGGTTTACATACCTGTAAAAAAAAATGGATTCAAATTCAACAAGCACAACTTACAAAATTCAAGTTACGTGACAACATCAGACATGAAGGAGCCCACAACAACAACCTGGGTTGAATGTTTTTCCATTTCTTTTGAAAGGTCTAAAATTAGTTTGTCGCACTTTTCAGCTTCACTTTACCTGGGACCTTTAATGGGACGAGTGGGAGGGAGGAGGGCGTACGAAAAAAAAAGGGGACCCACGTTTCCTCTTCTCCCCCATTCGTCCCATTCTCCCTCTTCTCCCCGTTCTTCCCTCAAAAAAGTCTCGAACCATGCTGCGTTGCCAGATAAATCGGCTAAATAAAACAGATCCCGAAGAGCCCTATAGCTCTGTTCAAGGTTAATAATAAATGTTTCTATAGGGCTCTTCAGGGTCTTTTTTATTGAGCCGTTTTATCTGGCAACACTGCGTGCTGAAGCAGATGCGCCTGTGTTAGGGATAGGAAAGGCATGAAGTAGGAATAAGAAGTACTCCTTTATTCCCTCTTGGCTTCCAAGAGGGTCCTGGGGGGTGTTATTAGGGCGGGTTTTTGGTCTTTTTGCGGGTTTCGTGCAAATTCTTTCTTGAATCTTGTCTGTGGTGGGTAGGTGAAGTTAGGCTTTATGAGACGGACTAGTTGATACTAAAATAATCACAATCCGTTCAGCGGATCGTGAAAACTAGCCTGTACAACATAAGTCCTTCGCTTACTGACATCTAGCGGCGCGTTTAATTTAAATTGGGGGTTGACACATTGTGTGATGACACAGTCTTTGAAAATTTAGGAATTTAGCTTTGGCTGTGGGTTACACATGAAGTATTGATAATTTTTTTTATTTTTAATCATACTAACCGAATTGAAATGTTGCGACGAATGCAACATGAGCATTTGGGGCGGTTCCCCACTGCACCGTTTTACTTCATAGTTTGTATCGATAACAGAAGAAAGAAATGTAAGGTGATTATTTTTAGTCGCAATAACTAATTCAATCGTTCAATTGAATGGTTGAGAAGACGAATACAAAATGAGAAAACGCGGGGCACCCGTCCCATGGTACCATTCACCATTGGGACATTGGGAGACATTGGCGTTTGCCAAGAGAAGAGGCCACCAAATCTCAAGGCGGGCCGGACACACTGTTAAAACGGTTACTAAATTTTCGGGGTTGCCAACCACGAAAAAAACGGAACGCCCCCGAAATTTTCGTATGTAGCCTAAATTTTCGTGGTTATTGGCACGAAGTCCGCTGTTCTCACCAAAACCCCAAAATTTTGGTAGTTGTAAGCCCCAAAAATACATGGTTAACATTACAAAACACAAAAAGTAAATCAACGGCAACGCTGAATTAGTGAGCGTTCTTCCAGAAACAAAGTTCCGAGTTGTTCGTGTTCGAATGGCGGTTAATCTACGTTATGGTAGTAATACATTTTTGCAAGTCTACAAAAAGTGCGTTTGTTGAATTAATCAATTGTTCAATTAATAGGTCTTATGACATTGTCTTGCTAAACCATGTTGAAGAAAGAGATACGTAAGAGAAATGATCTAGAGAAAATGTGTCAAGTCCTGCAGCATAAAAGCACTGAACCGACTTTGTCTCGTGTGTTTAAACTATTTTTTTTAGAAACTTAACGAATTATTGTTAAATATAGTTGACTAATGATAGTTTATTGTAATTTAGATGGTGAATCTGTACAGTTGGATGACAGTGATGGGCAGCATGTCTCTAATCAAGCTTTCCCCATTGTTAACACAGGACAGAGTTTGTACGACTCACTTTTGCTGTGTACAAATTGCCATTGATGAGGAAGTAAGCCATCTACAGAATTTCTATCGATAATTGACTAAGGATATTTTATTGTAATTTAGATGGTGAATCTGTACAGTTGGATGACAGTGATGGGCAGCATGTCTCTAATCAAGCTTTCCCCATATTATTTCGTAGACATATTCCCCTTGGTCTTAACTATAAAGTGCATTTGTTACAAATATCATTTTCGCTTCACAAATGCCGTTAATAAAAAAAATTTACAAATTTCCGTGTTTTCTTCGCCAATTTTCCCTCCTAACTCGATCCCCCCTTCAGCGGCTCAGCCTTGAACGCGTCTCCCCCCACCCCTTCAACGTCTTAGCCTTGAACACTTGGCTTAGGCTCCCCTCTACCTATGTCAATGCCAGTGCTCGAGTGAAGTAGGAAGTGAAAAATATTTGATGAAATAACTCTTTAATAAGGATTTATTTCAAATATGTTCATAAATAATTTAATGTTTATAAAGGAAGAAAAGAAAATAAATTTTGAGTGCCAAAATTCTTGTCACAAGTTCTAACAAGTGAAACAAATATTTTAGCAACATCAAGCTCAGGCTCAGGCTCAGGCTCAGGCTCAGGCTCAGGCTCAGGCTGAGCTTAGGCCAGGTATGCTTAGCTAAGTTTTGCATTTTTCTTAAAACTTTTTTCTTTATCAATTGCTCTATGAATTTATTGATTCAATAGACTTGAAATGGTGTATTAGACATCAATTTACACATCCTGTGTTTAAGAAATGGTTTTAACAAGTGAAATAAATATTATAGCAACTTCAATCTCATAAAAGTGTTTTTTCGAAGTTCCTAGAAGATTTTCTATGAACATTTTTCTAAAACTATTTCTTCGTGAATTGTTTTATGAATAAATTTATTCAAAAGACTCAAAATGGTGTATTGGACATCGATTTACATATCCTGTAATAAAGAAATGGTTCTAACAAGTGAAACAAATATTTTAGCAACATCAGGCTCAGGCTCAGGCTCAGGCTCAGGCTCAAGATAAGCCTAATGCTCAGGCTCAGGCTCAGGCTCAGGCTCAGGCTCAGGCTCAGGCTCAGGCTCAGGCTCAGGCTCAGGCTCAGGCTCAGGCTCAGGCTCAGGCTCAGGCTCAGGCTCAGGCTCAGGCTCAAGCTCAGGCTCAGGCTCAGGTTCAGGCTCAGGCTCAGGATCAGGATCAGGCTCAGGCTCAGGATCTGGCTCAGGATCAGAATCAGGCTCAGGCACAGGCTTAGGCTCAGGCTCAGGCTCAAGCTCAGGCACAGGCACAGGCAACCCTTATTTCTATTTCTTTTCCTTCATGCATGTCTTAATAGATTAATTGATTTTAAAGACTTGAAATAGTGTATTGGACATCCATTAACATATCCTGTAACAAGGAAACCCTTTGAATTTTTAAAACAATCAGAATCGTCATTTCAAATTCATTGAAGTGGTGATTTTCAGTTCCTGGAAGATTTTCAATCAACCCTTATTTCTATTTCTTTTCTTTCATGTATGTCTTAATAGATTCATTGATTTTTAAGACTTATAATAATGTATTGGACATCAATTAACATATCCTGTAACAAGGAAACCTTTTGAATTTGTAAAAAAATCAGAATCGTCATTTCAAATTCATGGAAGTGGTGATTTTCAGTTCCTGGAAGATTTTCTATCAACCCTTATTTCTATTTCTTTTCCTTCATGCATGTCTTAATAGATTTATTGATTTTAAAGACTTGAAATAGTGTATTGGACATCCATGAACATATCCTGTAACAAGAAAACTCTTTGAATTTGTAAAACAATCAGAATCGTCATTTCAAATTTATTGAAGTGGTGATATTCAATTCCTGGAAGATTTTCTATCAACCCTTATTTCTATTTCTTTTCCTTCATGTATGTCTTAATAGATTCATTGATTTTAAAGACTTGAAATAGTGTATTGGATATCCATTAACATTTCCTGTTCATTGAAGTGGTGATTTTCAGTTCCTGGAAGATTTTCTATCAACCCTTATTTCTATTTCTTATCCTTCATGCATCTCTTAAAAGATTCATTGATTTTAAAGACTTGAAATAGTGTACTGGACACCCTTGAACATATCCTGTAACAAGAAAAACCTTTGAATTTGTAAAACAATCAGAATCGTCATTTCAAATTCATTGAAGTTGTGTTTTCAGTTCCTGGAAGATTTTCTATCAACTCTTATTTCTATTTCTTTTTCATCATGGATGTCTTAAAAGATTCATTGATTTTAAAGACTTTAAATAGTGTATTGGACATCGATTAACATATCATCTAACAAGAAATTTGTTTAAACTTGTAAAACAAATTACATCGTCATTTCAAATTCATTGAAGTTGTGTTTTCAGTTCCTGGAAGATTTTCTATAAACTCTTGTTTCTATTTCTTTTCCATCATGGATGTCTTAAAAGATTCATTGATTTTAAAGACTTTAAATAGTGTATTGGACATCGATTAACATATCCTGTTACAGGGAAACCCTTGAAATTTCTAAAACAATCAGAATCGTCATTTTAAATTAATTGAAGTTGTGATTTTCAGTTCCTGGAAGATTTTCTATCAATTCTTATTTCTATTTCTTTTTCATCATGGATGTCTTAATAGATTCATTGATTTTAAAGACTTGAAATAGTGTACTGGACACCCTTGAACATATCCTGTAACAAGAAAAACCTTTGAATTTGTAAAACAATCAGAATCGTCATTTCAAATTCATTGAAGTTGTGTTTTCAGTTCCTGGAAGATTTTCTATCAACTCTTATTTCTATTTCTTTTTCATCATGGATGTCTTAAAAGATTCATTGATTTTAAAGACTT
Source organism: Daphnia pulex (assembly GCF_021134715.1). NCBI lineage: Eukaryota > Metazoa > Arthropoda > Branchiopoda > Diplostraca > Daphniidae > Daphnia > Daphnia pulex. Next base: position 944,099 of record NC_060021.1, on the reverse strand, counting down.
TAAATAGTGTATTGGACATCGATTAACATATCATCTAACAAGAAATTTGTTTAAACTTGTAAAACAAATTACATCGTCATTTCAAATTCATTGAAGTTGTGTTTTCAGTTCCTGGAAGATTTTCTATCAACTCTTATTTCTATTTCTTTTCCATCGTGGATGTCTTAATAGATTCATTGATTTTAAAGACTTGAAATAGTGTATTGGACATCGATTAACATATCCTATTACAGGGAAACCCTTGAAATTTGTAAAACAATCAGAATCGTCATTTTAAATTCATTGAAGTTGTGATTTTCAGTTCCTGAAAGATTTTCTATCAACTCTTATTTCTATTTCTTTTCCATCATGGATGTCTTAATAGATTTATGGATTTTAAAGACTTTAAATAGTGTATTGGACATCGAATTAACATATCATCTAACAAGAAATTTGTTAAACTTGTAAAACAATTTATATCGTCATTTCAAATTCATTGAAGTTGTGTTTTCAGTTCCTGGAAGATTTTCTATCAACTCTTATTTCTATTTCTTTTCCATCATGGATGTCTTAAAAGATTCATTGATTTTAAAGACTTTAAATAGTGTATTGGACATCGATTAACATATCCTGTTACAGGGAAACCCTTGAAATTTCTAAAACAATCAGAATCGTCATTTTAAATTAATTGAAGTTGTGATTTTCAGTTCCTGGAAGATTTTCTATCAATTCTTATTTCTATTTCTTTTTCATCATGGATGTCTTAATAGATTCATTGATTTTAAAGACTTTAAATAGTGTATTGGACATCGAATTACATATCATCTAACAAGAAATTTGTTTAAACTTGTAAAACAAATTACATCGTCATTTCAAATTCATTGAAGTTGTGTTTTCAGTTCCTGGAAGATTTTCTATCAACTCTTATTTCTATTTCTTTTCCATCATGGATGTCTTAATAGATTTATTGATTTTAAAGACTTTAAATAGTGTATTGGACATCGAATTAACATATCATCTAACAAGAAATTTGTTTAAACTTGTAAAACAAATTACATCGTCATTTCAAATTCATTGAAGTTGTGTTTTCAGTTCCTGGAAGATTTTCTATCAACTCTTATTTCTATTTCTTTTCCATCATGGATGTCTTAATAGATTTATTGATTTTAAAGACTTTAAATAGTGTATTGGACATCGAATTAACATATCATCTAACAAGAAATTTGTTTAAACTTGTAAAACAAATTACATCGTCATTTCAAATTCATTGAAGTTGTGTTTTCAGTTCCTGGAAGATTTTCTATCAACTCTTATTTCTATTTCTTTTCCATCATGGATGTCTTAAAAGATTCATTGATTTTAAAGACTTTAAATAGTGTATTGGACATCGATTAACATATCCTATTACAGGGAAACCCTTGAAATTTGTAAAACAATCAGAATCGTCATTTTAAATTAATTGAAGTTGTGATTTTCAGTTCCTGAAAGATTTTCTATCAACTCTTATTTCTATTCTTTTTCATCGTGGATGTCTTAATAGATTCATTGATTTTAAAGACTTTAAATAGTGTATTGGACATCGAATTAACATATCATCTAACAAGAAATTTGTTTAAACTTGTAAAACAAATTACATTGTCATTTCAAATTCATTGAAGTTGTGTTTTCAGTTCCTGGAAGATTTTCTATCAACTCTTATTTCTATTTCTTTTCCATCATGGATGTCTTAAAAGATTCATTGATTTTAAAGACTTTAAATAGTGTATTGGACATCGATTAACATATCCTGTTACAGGGAAACCCTTGAAATTTCTAAAACAATCAGAATCGTCATTTTAAATTCATTGAAGTTGTGATTTTCAGTTCCTGAAAGATTTTCTATCAACTCTTATTTCTATTTCTTTTCCATCATGGATGTCTTAATAGATTTATGGATTTTAAAGACTTTAAATAGTGTATTGGACATCGAATTAACATATCATCTAACAAGAAATTTGTTAAACTTGTAAAACAATTTATATCGTCATTTCAAATTCATTGAAGTTGTGTTTTCAGTTCCTGGAAGATTTTCTATCAACTCTTATTTCTATTTCTTTTCCATCATGGATGTCTTAAAAGATTCATTGATTTTAAAGACTTTAAATAGTGTATTGGACATCGAATTAACATATCATCTAACAAGAAATTTGTTTAAACTTGTAAAACAAATTACATTGTCATTTCAAATTCATTGAAGTTGTGTTTTCAGTTCCTGGAAGATTTTCTATCAACTCTTATTTCTATTTCTTTTCCATCATGGATGTCTTAAAAGATTCATTGATTTTAAAGACTTTAAATAGTGTATTGGACATCGAATTAACATATCATCTAACAAGAAATTTGTTTAAACTTGTAAAACAAATTACATTGTCATTTCAAATTCATTGAAGTTGTGTTTTCAGTTCCTGGAAGATTTTCTATCAACTCTTATTTCTATTTCTTTTCCATCATGGATGTCTTAATAGATTTATTGATTTTAAAGACTTTAAATAGTGTATTGGACATCGAATTAACATATCATCTAACAAGAAATTTGTTTAAACTTGTAAAACAATTTATATCGTCATTTCAAATTCATTGAAGTTGTGTTTTCAGTTCCTGGAAGATTTTCTATCAACTCTTATTTCTATTTCTTTTCCATCATGGATGTCTTAAAAGATTCATTGATTTTAAAGACTTTAAATAGTGTATTGGACATCGATTAACATATCCTATTACAGGGAAACCCTTGAAATTTGTAAAACAATCAGAATCGTCATTTTAAATTAATTGAAGTTGTGATTTTCAGTTCCTGAAATATTTTCTATCAACTCTTATTTCTATTCTTTTTCATCGTGGATGTCTTAATAGATTCATTGATTTTAAAGACTTTAAATAGTGTATTGGACATCGAATTAACATATCATCTAACAAGAAATTTGTTTAAACTTGTAAAACAATTTATATCGTCATTTCAAATTCATTGAAGTTGTGTTTTCAGTTCCTGGAAGATTTTCTATCAACTCTTATTTCTATTTCTTTTCCATCATGGATGTCTTAAAAGATTCATTGATTTTAAAGACTTTAAATAGTGTATTGGACATCGAATTAACATATCATCTAACAAGAAATTTGTTTAAACTTGTAAAACAAATTACATTGTCATTTCAAATTCATTGAAGTTGTGTTTTCAGTTCCTGGAAGATTTTCTATCAACTCTTATTTCTATTTCTTTTCCATCATGGATGTCTTAATAGATTTATTGATTTTAAAGACTTTAAATAGTGTATTGGACATCGAATTAACATATCATCTAACAAGAAATTTGTTTAAACTTGTAAAACAATTTATATCGTCATTTCAAATTCATTGAAGTTGTGTTTTCAGTTCCTGGAAGATTTTCTATCAACTCTTATTTCTATTTCTTTTCCATCATGGATGTCTTAAAAGATTCATTGATTTTAAAGACTTTAAATAGTGTATTGGACATCGATTAACATATCCTGTTACAGGGAAACCCTTGAAATTTCTAAAACAATCAGAATCGTCATTTTAAATTAATTGAAGTTGTGATTTTCAGTTCCTGGAAGATTTTCTATCAATTCTTATTTCTATTTCTTTTTCATCATGGATATTCATTCTTAATAGATTCATTGATTTTAAAGACTTTAAATAGTGTATTGGACATCGAATTAACATATCATCTAACAAGAAATTTGTTTAAACTTGTAAAACAAATTACATTGTCATTTCAAATTCATTGAAGTTGTGTTTTCAGTTCCTGGAAGATTTTCTATCAACTCTTATTTCTATTTCTTTTCCATCATGGATGTCTTAAAAGATTCATTGATTTTAAAGACTTTAAATAGTGTATTGGACATCGATTAACATATCCTGTTACAGGGAAACCCTTGAAATTTCTAAAACAATCAGAATCGTCATTTTAAATTAATTGAAGTTGTGATTTTCAGTTCCTGGAAGATTTTCTATCAATTCTTATTTCTATTTCTTTTTCATCATGGATATTCATTCTTAATAGATTCATTGATTTTAAAGACTTTAAATAGTGTATTGGACATCGAATTAACATATCATCTAACAAGAAATTTGTTTAAACTTGTAAAACAAATTACATTGTCATTTCAAATTCATTGAAGTTGTGTTTTCAGTTCCTGGAAGATTTTCTATCAACTCTTATTTCTATTTCTTTTCCATCATGGATGTCTTAAAAGATTCATTGATTTTAAAGACTTTAAATAGTGTATTGGACATCGATTAACATATCCTGTTACAGGGAAACCCTTGAAATTTCTAAAACAATCAGAATCGTCATTTTAAATTAATTGAAGTTGTGATTTTCAGTTCCTGGAAGATTTTCTATCAATTCTTATTTCTATTTCTTTTTCATCATGGATATTCATTCTTAATAGATTCATTGATTTTAAAGACTTTAAATAGTGTATTGGACATCGAATTAACATATCATCTAACAAGAAATTTGTTTAAACTTGTAAAACAATTTATATCGTCATTTCAAATTCATTGAAGTTGTGTTTTCAGTTCCTGGAAGATTTTCTATCAACTCTTATTTCTATTTCTTTTCCATCATGGATGTCTTAAAAGATTCATTGATTTTAAAGACTTTAAATAGTGTATTGGACATCGAATTAACATATCATCTAACAAGAAATTTGTTTAAACTTGTAAAACAAATTACATTGTCATTTCAAATTCATTGAAGTTGTGTTTTCAGTTCCTGGAAGATTTTCTATCAACTCTTATTTCTATTTCTTTTCCATCATGGATGTCTTAATAGATTTATTGATTTTAAAGACTTTAAATAGTGTATTGGACATCGAATTAACATATCATCTAACAAGAAATTTGTTTAAACTTGTAAAACAATTTATATCGTCATTTCAAATTCATTGAAGTTGTGTTTTCAGTTCCTGGAAGATTTTCTATCAACTCTTATTTCTATTTCTTTTCCATCATGGATGTCTTAAAAGATTCATTGATTTTAAAGACTTTAAATAGTGTATTGGACATCGAATTAACATATCATCTAACAAGAAATTTGTTTAAACTTGTAAAACAATTTATATCGTCATTTCAAATTCATTGAAGTTGTGTTTTCAGTTCCTGGAAGATTTTCTATCAACTCTTATTTCTATTTCTTTTCCATCATGGATGTCTTAAAAGATTCATTGATTTTAAAGACTTTAAATAGTGTATTGGACATCGAATTAACATATCATCTAACAAGAAATTTGTTTAAACTTGTAAAACAATCAGAATCGTCATTTTAAATTAATTGAAGTTGTGATTTTCAGTTCCTGAAATATTTTCTATCAACTCTTATTTCTATTCTTTTTCATCGTGGATGTCTTAATAGATTCATTGATTTTAAAGACTTTAAATAGTGTATTGGACATCGAATTAACATATCATCTAACAAGAAATTTGTTTAAACTTGTAAAACAATTTATATCGTCATTTCAAATTCATTGAAGTTGTGTTTTCAGTTCCTGGAAGATTTTCTATCAACTCTTATTTCTATTTCTTTTCCATCATGGATGTCTTAAAAGATTCATTGATTTTAAAGACTTTAAATAGTGTATTGGACATCGAATTAACATATCATCTAACAAGAAATTTGTTTAAACTTGTAAAACAAATTACATTGTCATTTCAAATTCATTGAAGTTGTGTTTTCAGTTCCTGGAAGATTTTCTATCAACTCTTATTTCTATTTCTTTTCCATCATGGATGTCTTAATAGATTTATTGATTTTAAAGACTTTAAATAGTGTATTGGACATCGAATTAACATATCATCTAACAAGAAATTTGTTTAAACTTGTAAAACAATTTATATCGTCATTTCAAATTCATTGAAGTTGTGTTTTCAGTTCCTGGAAGATTTTCTATCAACTCTTATTTCTATTTCTTTTCCATCATGGATGTCTTAAAAGATTCATTGATTTTAAAGACTTTAAATAGTGTATTGGACATCGATTAACATATCCTGTTACAGGGAAACCCTTGAAATTTCTAAAACAATCAGAATCGTCATTTTAAATTAATTGAAGTTGTGATTTTCAGTTCCTGGAAGATTTTCTATCAATTCTTATTTCTATTTCTTTTTCATCATGGATATTCATTCTTAATAGATTCATTGATTTTAAAGACTTTAAATAGTGTATTGGACATCGAATTAACATATCATCTAACAAGAAATTTGTTTAAACTTGTAAAACAAATTACATTGTCATTTCAAATTCATTGAAGTTGTGTTTTCAGTTCCTGGAAGATTTTCTATCAACTCTTATTTCTATTTCTTTTCCATCATGGATGTCTTAAAAGATTCATTGATTTTAAAGACTTTAAATAGTGTATTGGACATCGATTAACATATCCTGTTACAGGGAAACCCTTGAAATTTCTAAAACAATCAGAATCGTCATTTTAAATTAATTGAAGTTGTGATTTTCAGTTCCTGGAAGATTTTCTATCAATTCTTATTTCTATTTCTTTTTCATCATGGATATTCATTCTTAATAGATTCATTGATTTTAAAGACTTTAAATAGTGTATTGGACATCGAATTAACATATCATCTAACAAGAAATTTGTTTAAACTTGTAAAACAAATTACATTGTCATTTCAAATTCATTGAAGTTGTGTTTTCAGTTCCTGGAAGATTTTCTATCAACTCTTATTTCTATTTCTTTTCCATCATGGATGTCTTAATAGATTTATTGATTTTAAAGACTTTAAATAGTGTATTGGACATCGAATTAACATATCATCTAACAAGAAATTTGTTAAACTTGTAAAACAATTTATATCGTCATTTCAAATTCATTGAAGTTGTGTTTTCAGTTCCTGGAAGATTTTCTATCAACTCTTATTTCTATTTCTTTTCCATCATGGATGTCTTAAAAGATTCATTGATTTTAAAGACTTTAAATAGTGTATTGGACATCGATTAACATATCATCTAACAAGAAATTTGTTTAAACTTGTAAAACAAATTACATTGTCATTTCAAATTCATTGAAGTTGTGTTTTCAGTTCCTGGAAGATTTTCTATCAACTCTTATTTCTATTTCTTTTCCATCATGGATGTCTTAATAGATTTATTGATTTTAAAGACTTTAAATAGTGTATTGGACATCGAATTAACATATCATCTAACAAGAAATTTGTTTAAACTTGTAAAACAATTTATATCGTCATTTCAAATTCATTGAAGTTGTGTTTTCAGTTCCTGGAAGATTTTCTATCAACTCTTATTTCTATTTCTTTTCCATCATGGATGTCTTAAAAGATTCATTGATTTTAAAGACTTTAAATAGTGTATTGGACATCGATTAACATATCCTGTTACAGGGAAACCCTTGAAATTTCTAAAACAATCAGAATCGTCATTTTAAATTAATTGAAGTTGTGATTTTCAGTTCCTGGAAGATTTTCTATCAATTCTTATTTCTATTTCTTTTTCATCATGGATATTCATTCTTAATAGATTCATTGATTTTAAAGACTTTAAATAGTGTATTGGACATCGAATTAACATATCATCTAACAAGAAATTTGTTTAAACTTGTAAAACAAATTACATTGTCATTTCAAATTCATTGAAGTTGTGTTTTCAGTTCCTGGAAGATTTTCTATCAACTCTTATTTCTATTTCTTTTCCATCATGGATGTCTTAAAAGATTCATTGATTTTAAAGACTTTAAATAGTGTATTGGACATCGATTAACATATCCTGTTACAGGGAAACCCTTGAAATTTCTAAAACAATCAGAATCGTCATTTTAAATTAATTGAAGTTGTGATTTTCAGTTCCTGGAAGATTTTCTATCAATTCTTATTTCTATTTCTTTTTCATCATGGATATTCATTCTTAATAGATTCATTGATTTTAAAGACTTTAAATAGTGTATTGGACATCGAATTAACATATCATCTAACAAGAAATTTGTTTAAACTTGTAAAACAAATTACATTGTCATTTCAAATTCATTGAAGTTGTGTTTTCAGTTCCTGGAAGATTTTCTATCAACTCTTATTTCTATTTCTTTTCCATCATGGATGTCTTAAAAGATTCATTGATTTTAAAGACTTTAAATAGTGTATTGGACATCGATTAACATATCCTGTTACAGGGAAACCCTTGAAATTTCTAAAACAATCAGAATCGTCATTTTAAATTAATTGAAGTTGTGATTTTCAGTTCCTGGAAGATTTTCTATCAATTCTTATTTCTATTTCTTTTTCATCATGGATATTCATTCTTAATAGATTCATTGATTTTAAAGACTTTAAATAGTGTATTGGACATCGAATTAACATATCATCTAACAAGAAATTTGTTTAAACTTGTAAAACAAATTACATTGTCATTTCAAATTCATTGAAGTTGTGTTTTCAGTTCCTGGAAGATTTTCTATCAACTCTTATTTCTATTTCTTTTCCATCATGGATGTCTTAATAGATTTATTGATTTTAAAGACTTTAAATAGTGTATTGGACATCGAATTAACATATCATCTAACAAGAAATTTGTTAAACTTGTAAAACAATTTATATCGTCATTTCAAATTCATTGAAGTTGTGTTTTCAGTTCCTGGAAGATTTTCTATCAACTCTTATTTCTATTTCTTTTCCATCATGGATGTCTTAAAAGATTCATTGATTTTAAAGACTTTAAATAGTGTATTGGACATCGATTAACATATCATCTAACAAGAAATTTGTTTAAACTTGTAAAACAAATTACATTGTCATTTCAAATTCATTGAAGTTGTGTTTTCAGTTCCTGGAAGATTTTCTATCAACTCTTATTTCTATTTCTTTTCCATCATGGATGTCTTAATAGATTTATTGATTTTAAAGACTTTAAATAGTGTATTGGACATCGAATTAACATATCATCTAACAAGAAATTTGTTTAAACTTGTAAAACAATTTATATCGTCATTTCAAATTCATTGAAGTTGTGTTTTCAGTTCCTGGAAGATTTTCTATCAACTCTTATTTCTATTTCTTTTCCATCATGGATGTCTTAAAAGATTCATTGATTTTAAAGACTTTAAATAGTGTATTGGACATCGATTAACATATCCTGTTACAGGGAAACCCTTGAAATTTCTAAAACAATCAGAATCGTCATTTTAAATTAATTGAAGTTGTGATTTTCAGTTCCTGGAAGATTTTCTATCAATTCTTATTTCTATTTCTTTTTCATCATGGATATTCATTCTTAATAGATTTATTGATTTTAAAGACTTTAAATAGTGTATTGGACATCGAATTAACATATCATCTAACAAGAAATTTGTTTAAACTTGTAAAACAAATTACATTGTCATTTCAAATTCATTGAAGTTGTGTTTTCAGTTCCTGGAAGATTTTCTATCAACTCTTATTTCTATTTCTTTTCCATCATGGATGTCTTAAAAGATTCATTGATTTTAAAGACTTTAAATAGTGTATTGGACATCGATTAACATATCCTATTACAGGGAAACCCTTGAAATTTGTAAAACAATCAGAATCGTCATTTTAAATTAATTGAAGTTGTGATTTTCAGTTCCTGGAAGATTTTCTATCAACTCTTATTTCTATTTCTTTTTCATCATGGATGTCTTAATAGATTCATTGATTTTAAAGACTTTAAATAGTGTATTGGACATCGAATTAACATATCATCTAACAAGAAATTTGTTTAAACTTGTAAAACAAATTACATCGTCATTTCAAATTCATTGAAGTTGTGTTTTCAGTTCCTGGAAGATTTTCTATCAACTCTTATTTCTATTTCTTTTCCATCATGGATGTCTTAAAAGATTCTTTGATTTTAAAGACTTTAAATAGTGTATTGGACATCGAATTAACATATCATCTAACAAGAAATTTGTTTAAACTTGTAAAACAAATTACATCGTCATTTCAAATTCATTGAAGTTGTGTTTTCAGTTCCTGGAAGATTTTCTATCAACTCTTATTTCTATTTCTTTTCCATCATGGATGTCTTAAAAGATTCATTGATTTTAAAGACTTTAAATAGTGTATTGGACATCGATTAACATATCCTATTACAGGGAAACCCTTGAAATTTGTAAAACAATCAGAATCGTCATTTTAAATTAATTGAAGTTGTGATTTTCAGTTCCTGGAAGATTTTCTATCAACTCTTATTTCTATTTCTTTTTCATCATGGATGTCTTAATAGATTCATTGATTTTAAAGACTTTAAATAGTGTATTGGACATCGAATTAACATATCATCTAACAAGAAATTTGTTTAAACTTGTAAAACAAATTACATCGTCATTTCAAATTCATTGAAGTTGTGTTTTCAGTTCCTGGAAGATTTTCTATCAACTCTTATTTCTATTTCTTTTCCATCATGGATGTCTTAAAAGATTCATTGATTTTAAAGACTTTAAATAGTGTATTGGACATCGAATTAACATATCATCTAACAAGAAATTTGTTTAAACTTGTAAAACAAATTACATCGTCATTTCAAATTCATTGAAGTTGTGTTTTCAGTTCCTGGAAGATTTGATATCAACTCTTATTTCTATTTCTTTTCCATCATGGATGTCTTAATAGATTTATTGATTTTAAAGACTTTAAATAGTGTATTGGACATCGAATTAACATATCATCTAACAAGAAATTTGTTAAACTTGTAAAACAATTTATATCGTCATTTCAAATTCATTGAAGTTGTGTTTTCAGTTCCTGGAAGATTTTCTATCAACTCTTATTTCTATTTCTTTTCCATCATGGATGTCTTAAAAGATTCATTGATTTTAAAGACTTTAAATAGTGTATTGGACATCGAATTACATATCATCTAACAAGAAATTTGTTTAAACTTGTAAAACAAATTACATCGTCATTTCAAATTCATTGAAGTTGTGTTTTCAGTTCCTGGAAGATTTTCTATCAACTCTTATTTCTATTTCTTTTCCATCATGGATGTCTTAATAGATTTATTGATTTTAAAGACTTTAAATAGTGTATTGGACATCGAATTAACATATCATCTAACAAGAAATTTGTTTAAACTTGTAAAACAAATTACATCGTCATTTCAAATTCATTGAAGTTGTGTTTTCAGTTCCTGGAAGATTTTCTATCAACTCTTATTTCTATTTCTTTTCCATCATGGATGTCTTAAAAGATTCATTGATTTTAAAGACTTTAAATAGTGTATTGGACATCGATTAACATATCCTATTACAGGGAAACCCTTGAAATTTGTAAAACAATCAGAATCGTCATTTTAAATTAATTGAAGTTGTGATTTTCAGTTCCTGAAAGATTTTCTATCAACTCTTATTTCTATTCTTTTTCATCGTGGATGTCTTAATAGATTCATTGATTTTAAAGACTTTAAATAGTGTATTGGACATCGAATTAACATATCATCTAACAAGAAATTTTTTTAAACTTGTAAAACAATTTATATCGTCATTTCAAATTCATTGAAGTTGTGTTTTCAGTTCCTGGAAGATTTTCTATCAACTCTTATTTCTATTTCTTTTCCATCATGGATGTCTTAAAAGATTCATTGATTTTAAAGACTTTAAATAGTGTATTGGACATCGATTAACATATCCTGTTACAGGGAAACCCTTGAAATTTCTAAAACAATCAGAATCGTCATTTTAAATTAATTGAAGTTGTGATTTTCAGTTCCTGGAAGATTTTCTATCAATTCTTATTTCTATTTCTTTTTCATCATGGATGTCTTAATAGATTCATTGATTTTAAAGACTTTAAATAGTGTATTGGACATCGAATTACATATCATCTAACAAGAAATTTGTTTAAACTTGTAAAACAAATTACATCGTCATTTCAAATTCATTGAAGTTGTGTTTTCAGTTCCTGGAAGATTTTCTATCAACTCTTATTTCTATTTCTTTTCCATCATGGATGTCTTAATAGATTTATTGATTTTAAAGACTTTAAATAGTGTATTGGACATCGAATTAACATATCATCTAACAAGAAATTTGTTTAAACTTGTAAAACAAATTACATCGTCATTTCAAATTCATTGAAGTTGTGTTTTCAGTTCCTGGAAGATTTTCTATCAACTCTTATTTCTATTTCTTTTCCATCATGGATGTCTTAAAAGATTCATTGATTTTAAAGACTTTAAATAGTGTATTGGACATCGATTAACATATCCTATTACAGGGAAACCCTTGAAATTTGTAAAACAATCAGAATCGTCATTTTAAATTAATTGAAGTTGTGATTTTCAGTTCCTGAAAGATTTTCTATCAACTCTTATTTCTATTCTTTTTCATCGTGGATGTCTTAATAGATTCATTGATTTTAAAGACTTTAAATAGTGTATTGGACATCGAATTAACATATCATCTAACAAGAAATTTTTTTAAACTTGTAAAACAATTTATATCGTCATTTCAAATTCATTGAAGTTGTGTTTTCAGTTCCTGGAAGATTTTCTATCAACTCTTATTTCTATTTCTTTTCCATCATGGATGTCTTAAAAGATTCATTGATTTTAAAGACTTTAAATAGTGTATTGGACATCGATTAACATATCCTATTACAGGGAAACCCTTGAAATTTGTAAAACAATCAGAATCGTCATTTTAAATTAATTGAAGTTGTGATTTTCAGTTCCTGAAAGATTTTCTATCAACTCTTATTTCTATTCTTTTTCATCGTGGATGTCTTAATAGATTCATTGATTTTAAAGACTTTAAATAGTGTATTGGACATCGAATTAACATATCATCTAACAAGAAATTTTTTTAAACTTGTAAAACAATTTATATCGTCATTTCAAATTCATTGAAGTTGTGTTTTCAGTTCCTGGAAGATTTTCTATCAACTCTTATTTCTATTTCTTTTCCATCATGGATGTCTTAAAAGATTCATTGATTTTAAAGACTTTAAATAGTGTATTGGACATCGATTAACATATCCTGTTACAGGGAAACCCTTGAAATTTCTAAAACAATCAGAATCGTCATTTTAAATTAATTGAAGTTGTGATTTTCAGTTCCTGGAAGATTTTCTATCAATTCTTATTTCTATTTCTTTTTCATCATGGATATTCATTCTTAATAGATTCATTGATTTTAAAGACTTTAAATAGTGTATTGGACATCGAATTAACATATCATCTAACAAGAAATTTGTTTAAACTTGTAAAACAAATTACATTGTCATTTCAAATTCATTGAAGTTGTGTTTTCAGTTCCTGGAAGATTTTCTATCAACTCTTATTTCTATTTCTTTTCCATCATGGATGTCTTAAAAGATTCATTGATTTTAAAGACTTTAAATAGTGTATTGGACATCGATTAACATATCCTGTTACAGGGAAACCCTTGAAATTTCTAAAACAATCAGAATCGTCATTTTAAATTAATTGAAGTTGTGATTTTCAGTTCCTGGAAGATTTTCTATCAATTCTTATTTCTATTTCTTTTTCATCATGGATATTCATTCTTAATAGATTCATTGATTTTAAAGACTTTAAATAGTGTATTGGACATCGAATTAACATATCATCTAACAAGAAATTTGTTTAAACTTGTAAAACAATTTATATCGTCATTTCAAATTCATTGAAGTTGTGTTTTCAGTTCCTGGAAGATTTTCTATCAACTCTTATTTCTATTTCTTTTCCATCATGGATGTCTTAAAAGATTCATTGATTTTAAAGACTTTAAATAGTGTATTGGACATCGAATTAACATATCATCTAACAAGAAATTTGTTTAAACTTGTAAAACAAATTACATTGTCATTTCAAATTCATTGAAGTTGTGTTTTCAGTTCCTGGAAGATTTTCTATCAACTCTTATTTCTATTTCTTTTCCATCATGGATGTCTTAATAGATTTATTGATTTTAAAGACTTTAAATAGTGTATTGGACATCGAATTAACATATCATCTAACAAGAAATTTGTTTAAACTTGTAAAACAATTTATATCGTCATTTCAAATTCATTGAAGTTGTGTTTTCAGTTCCTGGAAGATTTTCTATCAACTCTTATTTCTATTTCTTTTCCATCATGGATGTCTTAAAAGATTCATTGATTTTAAAGACTTTAAATAGTGTATTGGACATCGATTAACATATCCTGTTACAGGGAAACCCTTGAAATTTCTAAAACAATCAGAATCGTCATTTTAAATTTTTTGAAGTTGTGATTTTCAGTTCCTGGAAGATTTTCTATCAATTCTTATTTCTATTTCTTTTTCATCATGGATATTCATTCTTAATAGATTTATTGATTTTAAAGACTTTAAATAGTGTATTGGACATCGAATTAACATATCATCTAACAAGAAATTTGTTTAAACTTGTAAAACAAATTACATTGTCATTTCAAATTCATTGAAGTTGTGTTTTCAGTTCCTGGAAGATTTTCTATCAACTCTTATTTCTATTTCTTTTCCATCATGGATGTCTTAAAAGATTCATTGATTTTAAAGACTTTAAATAGTGTATTGGACATCGATTAACATATCCTATTACAGGGAAACCCTTGAAATTTGTAAAACAATCAGAATCGTCATTTTAAATTAATTGAAGTTGTGATTTTCAGTTCCTGGAAGATTTTCTATCAACTCTTATTTCTATTTCTTTTTCATCATGGATGTCTTAATAGATTCATTGATTTTAAAGACTTTAAATAGTGTATTGGACATCGAATTAACATATCATCTAACAAGAAATTTGTTTAAACTTGTAAAACAAATTACATCGTCATTTCAAATTCATTGAAGTTGTGTTTTCAGTTCCTGGAAGATTTTCTATCAACTCTTATTTCTATTTCTTTTCCATCATGGATGTCTTAAAAGATTCTTTGATTTTAAAGACTTTAAATAGTGTATTGGACATCGAATTAACATATCATCTAACAAGAAATTTGTTTAAACTTGTAAAACAAATTACATCGTCATTTCAAATTCATTGAAGTTGTGTTTTCAGTTCCTGGAAGATTTTCTATCAACTCTTATTTCTATTTCTTTTCCATCATGGATGTCTTAAAAGATTCATTGATTTTAAAGACTTTAAATAGTGTATTGGACATCGATTAACATATCCTATTACAGGGAAACCCTTGAAATTTGTAAAACAATCAGAATCGTCATTTTAAATTAATTGAAGTTGTGATTTTCAGTTCCTGGAAGATTTTCTATCAACTCTTATTTCTATTTCTTTTTCATCATGGATGTCTTAATAGATTCATTGATTTTAAAGACTTTAAATAGTGTATTGGACATCGAATTAACATATCATCTAACAAGAAATTTGTTTAAACTTGTAAAACAAATTACATCGTCATTTCAAATTCATTGAAGTTGTGTTTTCAGTTCCTGGAAGATTTTCTATCAACTCTTATTTCTATTTCTTTTCCATCATGGATGTCTTAAAAGATTCATTGATTTTAAAGACTTTAAATAGTGTATTGGACATCGAATTAACATATCATCTAACAAGAAATTTGTTTAAACTTGTAAAACAAATTACATCGTCATTTCAAATTCATTGAAGTTGTGTTTTCAGTTCCTGGAAGATTTGATATCAACTCTTATTTCTATTTCTTTTCCATCATGGATGTCTTAATAGATTTATTGATTTTAAAGACTTTAAATAGTGTATTGGACATCGAATTAACATATCATCTAACAAGAAATTTGTTAAACTTGTAAAACAATTTATATCGTCATTTCAAATTCATTGAAGTTGTGTTTTCAGTTCCTGGAAGATTTTCTATCAACTCTTATTTCTATTTCTTTTCCATCATGGATGTCTTAAAAGATTCATTGATTTTAAAGACTTTAAATAGTGTATTGGACATCGATTAACATATCATCTAACAAGAAATTTGTTTAAACTTGTAAAACAAATTACATTGTCATTTCAAATTCATTGAAGTTGTGTTTTCAGTTCCTGGAAGATTTTCTATCAACTCTTATTTCTATTTCTTTTCCATCATGGATGTCTTAATAGATTTATTGATTTTAAAGACTTTAAATAGTGTATTGGACATCGAATTAACATATCATCTAACAAGAAATTTGTTTAAACTTGTAAAACAAATTACATCGTCATTTCAAATTCATTGAAGTTGTGTTTTCAGTTCCTGGAAGATTTTCTATCAACTCTTATTTCTATTTCTTTTCCATCATGGATGTCTCAATAGATTTATTGATTTTAAAGACTTTAAATAGTGAATTGGACATCGATTAACATATCCTGTTACAGGGAAACCCTTGAAATTTGTAAAACAATCAGAATCGTCATTTTAAATTAATTGAAGTTGTGATTTTCAGTTCCTGGAAGATTTTCTATCAACTCTTATTTCTATTTCTTTTTCATCATGGATGTCTTAATAGATTCATTGATTTTAAAGACTTTAAATAGTGTATTGGACATCGAATTAACATATCATCTAACAAGAAATTTGTTTAAACTTGTAAAACAAATTACATCGTCATTTCAAATTCATTGAAGTTGTGTTTTCAGTTCCTGGAAGATTTTCTATCAACTCTTATTTCTATTTCTTTTCCATCATGGATGTCTTAAAAGATTCATTGATTTTAAAGACTTTAAATAGTGTATTGGACATCGAATTAACATATCATCTAACAAGAAATTTGTTTAAACTTGTAAAACAAATTACATCGTCATTTCAAATTCATTGAAGTTGTGTTTTCAGTTCCTGGAAGATTTTCTATCAACTCTTATTTCTATTTCTTTTCCATCATGGATGTCTTAAAAGATTCATTGATTTTAAAGACTTTAAATAGTGTATTGGACATCGATTAACATATCCTATTACAGGGAAACCCTTGAAATTTGTAAAACAATCAGAATCGTCATTTTAAATTAATTGAAGTTGTGATTTTCAGTTCCTGGAAGATTTTCTATCAACTCTTATTTCTATTTCTTTTTCATCATGGATGTCTTAATAGATTCATTGATTTTAAAGACTTTAAATAGTGTATTGGACATCGAATTAACATATCATCTAACAAGAAATTTGTTTAAACTTGTAAAACAAATTACATCGTCATTTCAAATTCATTGAAGTTGTGTTTTCAGTTCCTGGAAGATTTTCTATCAACTCTTATTTCTATTTCTTTTCCATCATGGATGTCTTAAAAGATTCATTGATTTTAAAGACTTTAAATAGTGTATTGGACATCGAATTAACATATCATCTAACAAGAAATTTGTTTAAACTTGTAAAACAAATTACATCGTCATTTTAAATTAATTGAAGTTGTGATTTTCAGTTCCTGAAAGATTTTCTATCAACTCTTATTTCTATTCTTTTTCATCGTGGATGTCTTAATAGATTCATTGATTTTAAAGACTTTAAATAGTGTATTGGACATCGATTAACATATCCTATTACAGGGAAACCCTTGAAATTTGTAAAACAATCAGAATCGTCATTTTAAATTAATTGAAGTTGTGATTTTCAGTTCCTGGAAGATTTTCTATCAACTCTTATTTCTATTTCTTTTTCATCATGGATGTCTTAATAGATTCATTGATTTTAAAGACTTTAAATAGTGTATTGGACATCGAATTAACATATCATCTAACAAGAAATTTGTTTAAACTTGTAAAACAAATTACATCGTCATTTCAAATTCATTGAAGTTGTGTTTTCAGTTCCTGGAAGATTTTCTATCAACTCTTATTTTTATTTCTTTTCCATCATGGATGTCTTAAAAGATTCTTTGATTTTAAAGACTTTAAATAGTGTATTGGACATCGAATTAACATATCATCTAACAAGAAATTTGTTTAAACTTGTAAAACAAATTACATCGTCATTTCAAATTCATTGAAGTTGTGTTTTCAGTTCCTGGAAGATTTTCTATCAACTCTTATTTCTATTTCTTTTCCATCATGGATGTCTTAATAGATTTATTGATTTTAAAGACTTTAAATAGTGTATTGGACATCGAATTAACATATCATCTAACAAGAAATTTGTTTAAACTTGTAAAACAAATTACATCGTCATTTCAAATTCATTGAAGTTGTGTTTTCAGTTCCTGGAAGATTTTCTATCAACTCTTATTTCTATTTCTTTTCCATCATGGATGTCTTAAAAGATTCATTGATTTTAAAGACTTTAAATAGTGTATTGGACATCGATTAACATATCCTATTACAGGGAAACCCTTGAAATTTGTAAAACAATCAGAATCGTCATTTTAAATTAATTGAAGTTGTGATTTTCAGTTCCTGAAAGATTTTCTATCAACTCTTATTTCTATTCTTTTTCATCGTGGATGTCTTAATAGATTCATTGATTTTAAAGACTTTAAATAGTGTATTGGACATCGAATTAACATATCATCTAACAAGAAATTTTTTTAAACTTGTAAAACAATTTATATCGTCATTTCAAATTCATTGAAGTTGTGTTTTCAGTTCCTGGAAGATTTTCTATCAACTCTTATTTCTATTTCTTTTCCATCATGGATGTCTTAAAAGATTCATTGATTTTAAAGACTTTAAATAGTGTATTGGACATCGATTAACATATCCTGTTACAGGGAAACCCTTGAAATTTCTAAAACAATCAGAATCGTCATTTTAAATTAATTGAAGTTGTGATTTTCAGTTCCTGGAAGATTTTCTATCAATTCTTATTTCTATTTCTTTTTCATCATGGATGTCTTAATAGATTCATTGATTTTAAAGACTTTAAATAGTGTATTGGACATCGAATTACATATCATCTAACAAGAAATTTGTTTAAACTTGTAAAACAAATTACATCGTCATTTCAAATTCATTGAAGTTGTGTTTTCAGTTCCTGGAAGATTTTCTATCAACTCTTATTTCTATTTCTTTTCCATCATGGATGTCTTAATAGATTTATTGATTTTAAAGACTTTAAATAGTGTATTGGACATCGAATTAACATATCATCTAACAAGAAATTTGTTTAAACTTGTAAAACAAATTACATCGTCATTTCAAATTCATTGAAGTTGTGTTTTCAGTTCCTGGAAGATTTTCTATCAACTCTTATTTCTATTTCTTTTCCATCATGGATGTCTTAAAAGATTCATTGATTTTAAAGACTTTAAATAGTGTATTGGACATCGATTAACATATCCTATTACAGGGAAACCCTTGAAATTTGTAAAACAATCAGAATCGTCATTTTAAATTAATTGAAGTTGTGATTTTCAGTTCCTGAAAGATTTTCTATCAACTCTTATTTCTATTCTTTTTCATCGTGGATGTCTTAATAGATTCATTGATTTTAAAGACTTTAAATAGTGTATTGGACATCGAATTAACATATCATCTAACAAGAAATTTTTTTAAACTTGTAAAACAATTTATATCGTCATTTCAAATTCATTGAAGTTGTGTTTTCAGTTCCTGGAAGATTTTCTATCAACTCTTATTTCTATTTCTTTTCCATCATGGATGTCTTAAAAGATTCATTGATTTTAAAGACTTTAAATAGTGTATTGGACATCGATTAACATATCCTGTTACAGGGAAACCCTTGAAATTTCTAAAACAATCAGAATCGTCATTTTAAATTAATTGAAGTTGTGATTTTCAGTTCCTGGAAGATTTTCTATCAATTCTTATTTCTATTTCTTTTTCATCATGGATGTCTTAATAGATTCATTGATTTTAAAGACTTTAAATAGTGTATTGGACATCGAATTACATATCATCTAACAAGAAATTTGTTTAAACTTGTAAAACAAATTACATCGTCATTTCAAATTCATTGAAGTTGTGTTTTCAGTTCCTGGAAGATTTTCTATCAACTCTTATTTCTATTTCTTTTCCATCATGGATGTCTTAATAGATTTATTGATTTTAAAGACTTTAAATAGTGTATTGGACATCGAATTAACATATCATCTAACAAGAAATTTGTTTAAACTTGTAAAACAAATTACATCGTCATTTCAAATTCATTGAAGTTGTGTTTTCAGTTCCTGGAAGATTTTCTATCAACTCTTATTTCTATTTCTTTTCCATCATGGATGTCTTAATAGATTTATTGATTTTAAAGACTTTAAATAGTGTATTGGACATCGAATTAACATATCATCTAACAAGAAATTTGTTTAAACTTGTAAAACAAATTACATCGTCATTTCAAATTCATTGAAGTTGTGTTTTCAGTTCCTGGAAGATTTTCTATCAACTCTTATTTCTATTTCTTTTCCATCATGGATGTCTTAAAAGATTCATTGATTTTAAAGACTTTAAATAGTGTATTGGACATCGATTAACATATCCTATTACAGGGAAACCCTTGAAATTTGTAAAACAATCAGAATCGTCATTTTAAATTAATTGAAGTTGTGATTTTCAGTTCCTGAAAGATTTTCTATCAACTCTTATTTCTATTCTTTTTCATCGTGGATGTCTTAATAGATTCATTGATTTTAAAGACTTTAAATAGTGTATTGGACATCGAATTAACATATCATCTAACAAGAAATTTTTTTAAACTTGTAAAACAATTTATATCGTCATTTCAAATTCATTGAAGTTGTGTTTTCAGTTCCTGGAAGATTTTCTATCAACTCTTATTTCTATTTCTTTTCCATCATGGATGTCTTAAAAGATTCATTGATTTTAAAGACTTTAAATAGTGTATTGGACATCGATTAACATATCCTGTTACAGGGAAACCCTTGAAATTTCTAAAACAATCAGAATCGTCATTTTAAATTAATTGAAGTTGTGATTTTCAGTTCCTGGAAGATTTTCTATCAATTCTTATTTCTATTTCTTTTTCATCATGGATGTCTTAATAGATTCATTGATTTTAAAGACTTTAAATAGTGTATTGGACATCGAATTACATATCATCTAACAAGAAATTTGTTTAAACTTGTAAAACAAATTACATCGTCATTTCAAATTCATTGAAGTTGTGTTTTCAGTTCCTGGAAGATTTTCTATCAACTCTTATTTCTATTTCTTTTCCATCATGGATGTCTTAATAGATTTATTGATTTTAAAGACTTTAAATAGTGTATTGGACATCGAATTAACATATCATCTAACAAGAAATTTGTTTAAACTTGTAAAACAAATTACATCGTCATTTCAAATTCATTGAAGTTGTGTTTTCAGTTCCTGGAAGATTTTCTATCAACTCTTATTTCTATTTCTTTTCCATCATGGATGTCTTAAAAGATTCATTGATTTTAAAGACTTTAAATAGTGTATTGGACATCGATTAACATATCCTATTACAGGGAAACCCTTGAAATTTGTAAAACAATCAGAATCGTCATTTTAAATTAATTGAAGTTGTGATTTTCAGTTCCTGAAAGATTTTCTATCAACTCTTATTTCTATTCTTTTTCATCGTGGATGTCTTAATAGATTCATTGATTTTAAAGACTTTAAATAGTGTATTGGACATCGAATTAACATATCATCTAACAAGAAATTTTTTTAAACTTGTAAAACAATTTATATCGTCATTTCAAATTCATTGAAGTTGTGTTTTCAGTTCCTGGAAGATTTTCTATCAACTCTTATTTCTATTTCTTTTCCATCATGGATGTCTTAAAAGATTCATTGATTTTAAAGACTTTAAATAGTGTATTGGACATCGATTAACATATCCTGTTACAGGGAAACCCTTGAAATTTCTAAAACAATCAGAATCGTCATTTTAAATTAATTGAAGTTGTGATTTTCAGTTCCTGGAAGATTTTCTATCAATTCTTATTTCTATTTCTTTTTCATCATGGATGTCTTAATAGATTCATTGATTTTAAAGACTTTAAATAGTGTATTGGACATCGAATTACATATCATCTAACAAGAAATTTGTTTAAACTTGTAAAACAAATTACATCGTCATTTCAAATTCATTGAAGTTGTGTTTTCAGTTCCTGGAAGATTTTCTATCAACTCTTATTTCTATTTCTTTTCCATCATGGATGTCTTAATAGATTTATTGATTTTAAAGACTTTAAATAGTGTATTGGACATCGAATTAACATATCATCTAACAAGAAATTTGTTTAAACTTGTAAAACAAATTACATCGTCATTTCAAATTCATTGAAGTTGTGTTTTCAGTTCCTGGAAGATTTTCTATCAACTCTTATTTCTATTTCTTTTCCATCATGGATGTCTTAAAAGATTCATTGATTTTAAAGACTTTAAATAGTGTATTGGACATCGATTAACATATCCTATTACAGGGAAACCCTTGAAATTTGTAAAACAATCAGAATCGTCATTTTAAATTAATTGAAGTTGTGATTTTCAGTTCCTGAAAGATTTTCTATCAACTCTTATTTCTATTCTTTTTCATCGTGGATGTCTTAATAGATTCATTGATTTTAAAGACTTTAAATAGTGTATTGGACATCGAATTAACATATCATCTAACAAGAAATTTTTTTAAACTTGTAAAACAATTTATATCGTCATTTCAAATTCATTGAAGTTGTGTTTTCAGTTCCTGGAAGATTTTCTATCAACTCTTATTTCTATTTCTTTTCCATCATGGATGTCTTAAAAGATTCATTGATTTTAAAGACTTTAAATAGTGTATTGGACATCGATTAACATATCCTATTACAGGGAAACCCTTGAAATTTGTAAAACAATCAGAATCGTCATTTTAAATTAATTGAAGTTGTGATTTTCAGTTCCTGAAAGATTTTCTATCAACTCTTATTTCTATTCTTTTTCATCGTGGATGTCTTAATAGATTCATTGATTTTAAAGACTTTAAATAGTGTATTGGACATCGAATTAACATATCATCTAACAAGAAATTTTTTTAAACTTGTAAAACAATTTATATCGTCATTTCAAATTCATTGAAGTTGTGTTTTCAGTTCCTGGAAGATTTTCTATCAACTCTTATTTCTATTTCTTTTCCATCATGGATGTCTTAAAAGATTCATTGATTTTAAAGACTTTAAATAGTGTATTGGACATCGATTAACATATCCTGTTACAGGGAAACCCTTGAAATTTCTAAAACAATCAGAATCGTCATTTTAAATTAATTGAAGTTGTGATTTTCAGTTCCTGGAAGATTTTCTATCAATTCTTATTTCTATTTCTTTTTCATCATGGATGTCTTAATAGATTCATTGATTTTAAAGACTTTAAATAGTGTATTGGACATCGAATTACATATCATCTAACAAGAAATTTGTTTAAACTTGTAAAACAAATTACATCGTCATTTCAAATTCATTGAAGTTGTGTTTTCAGTTCCTGGAAGATTTTCTATAAACTCTTGTTTCTATTTCTTTTCCATCATGGATGTCTTAATAGATTTATTGATTTTAAAGACTTTAAATAGTGTATTGGACATCGAATTAACATATCATCTAACAAGAAATTTGTTTAAACTTGTAAAACAAATTACATCGTCATTTCAAATTCATTGAAGTTGTGTTTTCAGTTGCTGGAAGATTTTATATCAACTCTTATTTCTATTACTTTTCCATCATGGATGTCTTAATAGATTTATTGATTTTAAAGACTTTAAATAGTGTATTGGACATCGAATTAACATATCATCTAACAAGAAATTTGTTTAAACTTGTAAAACAAATTACATCGTCATTTCAAATTCATTGAAGTTGTGTTTTCAGTTCCTGGAAGATTTTCTATCAACTCTTATTTCTATTTCTTTTCCATCATGGATGTCTTAATAGATTTATTGATTTTAAAGACTTTAAATAGTGTATTGGACATCGAATTAACATATCATCTAACAAGAAATTTGTTTAAACTTGTAAAACAAATTACATCGTCATTTCAAATTCATTGAAGTTGTGTTTTCAGTTCCTGGAAGATTTTCTATCAACTCTTATTTCTATTTCTTTTCCATCATGGATGTCTTAAAAGATTCATTGATTTTAAAGACTTTAAATAGTGTATTGGACATCGATTAACATATCCTGTTACAGGGAAACTCTTGAAATTTCTAAAACAATCAGAATCGTCATTTTAAATTAATTGAAGTTGTGATTTTCAGTTCCTGGAAGATTTTCTATCAATTCTTATTTCTATTTCTTTTTCATCATGGATGTCTTAATAGATTCATTGATTTTAAAGACTTTAAATAGTGTATTGGACATCGAATTACATATCATCTAACAAGAAATTTGTTTAAACTTGTAAAACAAATTACATCGTCATTTCAAATTCATTGAAGTTGTGTTTTCAGTTCCTGGAAGATTTTCTATAAACTCTTGTTTCTATTTCTTTTCCATCATGGATGTCTTAATAGATTTATTGATTTTAAAGACTTTAAATAGTGTATTGGACATCGATTAACATATCCTGTTACAGGGAAACCCTTGAAATTTCTAAAACAATCAGAATCGTCATTTTAAATTAATTGAAGTTGTGATTTTCAGTTCCTGGAAGATTTTCTATCAATTCTTATTTCTATTTCTTTTTCATCATGGATGTCTTAATAGATTCATTGATTTTAAAGACTTTAAATAGTGTATTGGACATCGAATTACATATCATCTAACAAGAAATTTGTTTAAACTTGTAAAACAAATTACATCGTCATTTCAAATTCATTGAAGTTGTGTTTTCAGTTCCTGGAAGATTTTCTATCAACTCTTATTTCTATTTCTTTTCCATCATGGATGTCTTAATAGATTTATTGATTTTAAAGACTTTAAATAGTGTATTGGACATCGAATTAACATATCATCTAACAAGAAATTTGTTTAAACTTGTAAAACAAATTACATCGTCATTTCAAATTCATTGAAGTTGTGTTTTCAGTTCCTGGAAGATTTTCTATCAACTCTTATTTCTATTTCTTTTCCATCATGGATGTCTTAAAAGATTCATTGATTTTAAAGACTTTAAATAGTGTATTGGACATCGATTAACATATCCTATTACAGGGAAACCCTTGAAATTTGTAAAACAATCAGAATCGTCATTTTAAATTAATTGAAGTTGTGATTTTCAGTTCCTGAAAGATTTTCTATCAACTCTTATTTCTATTCTTTTTCATCGTGGATGTCTTAATAGATTCATTGATTTTAAAGACTTTAAATAGTGTATTGGACATCGAATTAACATATCATCTAACAAGAAATTTTTTTAAACTTGTAAAACAATTTATATCGTCATTTCAAATTCATTGAAGTTGTGTTTTCAGTTCCTGGAAGATTTTCTATCAACTCTTATTTCTATTTCTTTTCCATCATGGATGTCTTAAAAGATTCATTGATTTTAAAGACTTTAAATAGTGTATTGGACATCGATTAACATATCCTGTTACAGGGAAACCCTTGAAATTTCTAAAACAATCAGAATCGTCATTTTAAATTAATTGAAGTTGTGATTTTCAGTTCCTGGAAGATTTTCTATCAATTCTTATTTCTATTTCTTTTTCATCATGGATGTCTTAATAGATTCATTGATTTTAAAGACTTTAAATAGTGTATTGGACATCGAATTACATATCATCTAACAAGAAATTTGTTTAAACTTGTAAAACAAATTACATCGTCATTTCAAATTCATTGAAGTTGTGTTTTCAGTTCCTGGAAGATTTTCTATAAACTCTTGTTTCTATTTCTTTTCCATCATGGATGTCTTAATAGATTTATTGATTTTAAAGACTTTAAATAGTGTATTGGACATCGAATTAACATATCATCTAACAAGAAATTTGTTTAAACTTGTAAAACAAATTACATCGTCATTTCAAATTCATTGAAGTTGTGTTTTCAGTTGCTGGAAGATTTTATATCAACTCTTATTTCTATTACTTTTCCATCATGGATGTCTTAATAGATTTATTGATTTTAAAGACTTTAAATAGTGTATTGGACATCGAATTAACATATCATCTAACAAGAAATTTGTTTAAACTTGTAAAACAAATTACATCGTCATTTCAAATTCATTGAAGTTGTGTTTTCAGTTCCTGGAAGATTTTCTATCAACTCTTATTTCTATTTCTTTTCCATCATGGATGTCTTAATAGATTTATTGATTTTAAAGACTTTAAATAGTGTATTGGACATCGAATTAACATATCATCTAACAAGAAATTTGTTTAAACTTGTAAAACAAATTACATCGTCATTTCAAATTCATTGAAGTTGTGTTTTCAGTTCCTGGAAGATTTTCTATCAACTCTTATTTCTATTTCTTTTCCATCATGGATGTCTTAAAAGATTCATTGATTTTAAAGACTTTAAATAGTGTATTGGACATCGATTAACATATCCTATTACAGGGAAACCCTTGAAATTTGTAAAACAATCAGAATCGTCATTTTAAATTAATTGAAGTTGTGATTTTCAGTTCCTGGAAGATTTTCTATCAATTCTTATTTCTATTTCTTTTTCATCATGGATGTCTTAATAGATTCATTGATTTTAAAGACTTTAAATAGTGTATTGGACATCGAATTACATATCATCTAACAAGAAATTTGTTTAAACTTGTAAAACAAATTACATCGTCATTTCAAATTCATTGAAGTTGTGTTTTCAGTTCCTGGAAGATTTTCTATAAACTCTTGTTTCTATTTCTTTTCCATCATGGATGTCTTAATAGATTTATTGATTTTAAAGACTTTAAATAGTGTATTGGACATCGAATTAACATATCATCTAACAAGAAATTTGTTTAAACTTGTAAAACAAATTACATCGTCATTTCAAATTCATTGAAGTTGTGTTTTCAGTTGCTGGAAGATTTTATATCAACTCTTATTTCTATTACTTTTCCATCATGGATGTCTTAATAGATTTATTGATTTTAAAGACTTTAAATAGTGTATTGGACATCGAATTAACATATCATCTAACAAGAAATTTGTTTAAACTTGTAAAACAAATTACATCGTCATTTCAAATTCATTGAAGTTGTGTTTTCAGTTCCTGGAAGATTTTCTATCAACTCTTATTTCTATTTCTTTTCCATCATGGATGTCTTAATAGATTTATTGATTTTAAAGACTTTAAATAGTGTATTGGACATCGAATTAACATATCATCTAACAAGAAATTTGTTTAAACTTGTAAAACAAATTACATCGTCATTTCAAATTCATTGAAGTTGTGTTTTCAGTTCCTGGAAGATTTTCTATCAACTCTTATTTCTATTTCTTTTCCATCATGGATGTCTTAAAAGATTCATTGATTTTAAAGACTTTAAATAGTGTATTGGACATCGATTAACATATCCTGTTACAGGGAAACCCTTGAAATTTCTAAAACAATCAGAATCGTCATTTTAAATTAATTGAAGTTGTGATTTTCAGTTCCTGGAAGATTTTCTATCAACTCTTATTTCTATTTCTTTTCCATCATGGATGTCTTAATAGATTTATTGATTTTAAAGACTTTAAATAGTGTATTGGACATCGAATTAACATATCATCTAACAAGAAATTTGTTTAAACTTGTAAAACAAATTACATCGTCATTTCAAATTCATTGAAGTTGTGTTTTCAGTTCCTGGAAGATTTTCTATCAACTCTTATTTCTATTTCTTTTCCATCATGGATGTCTTAAAAGATTCATTGATTTTAAAGACTTTAAATAGTGTATTGGACATCGATTAACATATCCTGTTACAGGGAAACCCTTGAAATTTCTAAAACAATCAGAATCGTCATTTTAAATTAATTGAAGTTGTGATTTTCAGTTCCTGGAAGATTTTCTATCAATTCTTATTTCTATTTCTTTTTCATCATGGATGTCTTAATAGATTCATTGATTTTAAAGACTTTAAATAGTGTATTGGACATCGAATTACATATCATCTAACAAGAAATTTGTTTAAACTTGTAAAACAAATTACATCGTCATTTCAAATTCATTGAAGTTGTGTTTTCAGTTCCTGGAAGATTTTCTATAAACTCTTGTTTCTATTTCTTTTCCATCATGGATGTCTTAATAGATTTATTGATTTTAAAGACTTTAAATAGTGTATTGGACATCGAATTAACATATCATCTAACAAGAAATTTGTTTAAACTTGTAAAACAAATTACATCGTCATTTCAAATTCATTGAAGTTGTGTTTTCAGTTGCTGGAAGATTTTATATCAACTCTTATTTCTATTACTTTTCCATCATGGATGTCTTAATAGATTTATTGATTTTAAAGACTTTAAATAGTGTATTGGACATCGAATTAACATATCATCTAACAAGAAATTTGTTTAAACTTGTAAAACAAATTACATCGTCATTTCAAATTCATTGAAGTTGTGTTTTCAGTTCCTGGAAGATTTTCTATCAACTCTTATTTCTATTTCTTTTCCATCATGGATGTCTTAATAGATTTATTGATTTTAAAGACTTTAAATAGTGTATTGGACATCGAATTAACATATCATCTAACAAGAAATTTGTTTAAACTTGTAAAACAAATTACATCGTCATTTCAAATTCATTGAAGTTGTGTTTTCAGTTCCTGGAAGATTTTCTATCAACTCTTATTTCTATTTCTTTTCCATCATGGATGTCTTAAAAGATTCATTGATTTTAAAGACTTTAAATAGTGTATTGGACATCGATTAACATATCCTATTACAGGGAAACCCTTGAAATTTGTAAAACAATCAGAATCGTCATTTTAAATTAATTGAAGTTGTGATTTTCAGTTCCTGAAAGATTTTCTATCAACTCTTATTTCTATTCTTTTTCATCGTGGATGTCTTAATAGATTCATTGATTTTAAAGACTTTAAATAGTGTATTGGACATCGAATTAACATATCATCTAACAAGAAATTTTTTTAAACTTGTAAAACAATTTATATCGTCATTTCAAATTCATTGAAGTTGTGTTTTCAGTTCCTGGAAGATTTTCTATCAACTCTTATTTCTATTTCTTTTCCATCATGGATGTCTTAAAAGATTCATTGATTTTAAAGACTTTAAATAGTGTATTGGACATCGATTAACATATCCTGTTACAGGGAAACCCTTGAAATTTCTAAAACAATCAGAATCGTCATTTTAAATTAATTGAAGTTGTGATTTTCAGTTCCTGGAAGATTTTCTATCAATTCTTATTTCTATTTCTTTTTCATCATGGATGTCTTAATAGATTCATTGATTTTAAAGACTTTAAATAGTGTATTGGACATCGAATTACATATCATCTAACAAGAAATTTGTTTAAACTTGTAAAACAAATTACATCGTCATTTCAAATTCATTGAAGTTGTGTTTTCAGTTCCTGGAAGATTTTCTATAAACTCTTGTTTCTATTACTTTTCCATCATGGATGTCTTAATAGATTTATTGATTTTAAAGACTTTAAATAGTGTATTGGACATCGAATTAACATATCATCTAACAAGAAATTTGTTTAAACTTGTAAAACAATCAGAATCGTCATTTTAAATTAATTGAAGTTGTGATTTTCAGTTCCTGAAAGATTTTCTATCAACTCTTATTTCTATTCTTTTTCATCGTGGATGTCTTAATAGATTCATTGATTTTAAAGACTTTAAATAGTGTATTGGACATCGAATTAACATATCATCTAACAAGAAATTTTTTTAAACTTGTAAAACAATTTATATCGTCATTTCAAATTCATTGAAGTTGTGTTTTCAGTTCCTGGAAGATTTTCTATCAACTCTTATTTCTATTTCTTTTCCATCATGGATGTCTTAAAAGATTCATTGATTTTAAAGACTTTAAATAGTGTATTGGACATCGATTAACATATCCTGTTACAGGGAAACCCTTGAAATTTCTAAAACAATCAGAATCGTCATTTTAAATTAATTGAAGTTGTGATTTTCAGTTCCTGGAAGATTTTCTATCAATTCTTATTTCTATTTCTTTTTCATCATGGATGTCTTAATAGATTCATTGATTTTAAAGACTTTAAATAGTGTATTGGACATCGAATTACATATCATCTAACAAGAAATTTGTTTAAACTTGTAAAACAAATTACATCGTCATTTCAAATTCATTGAAGTTGTGTTTTCAGTTCCTGGAAGATTTTCTATAAACTCTTGTTTCTATTACTTTTCCATCATGGATGTCTTAATAGATTTATTGATTTTAAAGACTTTAAATAGTGTATTGGACATCGAATTAACATATCATCTAACAAGAAATTTGTTTAAACTTGTAAAACAATCAGAATCGTCATTTTAAATTAATTGAAGTTGTGATTTTCAGTTCCTGAAAGATTTTCTATCAACTCTTATTTCTATTCTTTTTCATCGTGGATGTCTTAATAGATTCATTGATTTTAAAGACTTTAAATAGTGTATTGGACATCGAATTAACATATCATCTAACAAGAAATTTTTTTAAACTTGTAAAACAATTTATATCGTCATTTCAAATTCATTGAAGTTGTGTTTTCAGTTCCTGGAAGATTTTCTATCAACTCTTATTTCTATTTCTTTTCCATCATGGATGTCTTAAAAGATTCATTGATTTTAAAGACTTTAAATAGTGTATTGGACATCGATTAACATATCCTGTTACAGGGAAACCCTTGAAATTTCTAAAACAATCAGAATCGTCATTTTAAATTAATTGAAGTTGTGATTTTCAGTTCCTGGAAGATTTTCTATCAATTCTTATTTCTATTTCTTTTTCATCATGGATGTCTTAATAGATTCATTGATTTTAAAGACTTTAAATAGTGTATTGGACATCGAATTACATATCATCTAACAAGAAATTTGTTTAAACTTGTAAAACAAATTACATCGTCATTTCAAATTCATTGAAGTTGTGTTTTCAGTTCCTGGAAGATTTTCTATAAACTCTTGTTTCTATTTCTTTTCCATCATGGATGTCTTAATAGATTTATTGATTTTAAAGACTTTAAATAGTGTATTGGACATCGAATTAACATATCATCTAACAAGAAATTTGTTTAAACTTGTAAAACAAATTACATCGTCATTTCAAATTCATTGAAGTTGTGTTTTCAGTTGCTGGAAGATTTTATATCAACTCTTATTTCTATTACTTTTCCATCATGGATGTCTTAATAGATTTATTGATTTT
Organism: Daphnia pulex; assembly: GCF_021134715.1. Lineage (NCBI taxonomy): Eukaryota > Metazoa > Arthropoda > Branchiopoda > Diplostraca > Daphniidae > Daphnia > Daphnia pulex. Next base: position 913,013 of record NC_060021.1, on the reverse strand, counting down.
AAAGACTTTAAATAGTGTATTGGACATCGAATTAACATATCATCTAACAAGAAATTTGTTTAAACTTGTAAAACAATTTATATCGTCATTTCAAATTCATTGAAGTTGTTATTTTCAGTTCCTGAAAGATTTTCTATCAACTCTTATTTCTATTTCTTTTTCATCATGGATGTCTTAATAGATTCATTGATTTTAAAGACTTTAAATAGTGTATTGGACATCGAATTAACATATCATCTAACAAGAAATTTGTTTAAACTTGTAAAACAAATTACATTGTCATTTCAAATTCATTGAAGTTGTGTTTTCAGTTCCTGGAAGATTTTCTATCAACTCTTATTTCTATTTCTTTTCCATCATGGATGTCTCAATAGATTTATTGATTTTAAAGACTTTAAATAGTGAATTGGACATCGATCCTGTTACAGGGAAACCCTTGAAATTTGTAAAACAATCAGAATCGTCATTTTAAATTAATTGAAGTTGTGATTTTCAGTTCCTGGAAGATTTTCTATCAACTCTTATTTCTATTTCTTTTTCATCATGGATGTCTTAATAGATTTATTGATTTTAAAGACTTTAAATAGTGTATTGGACATCGAATTAACATATCATCTAACAAGAAATTTGTTAAACTTGTAAAACAATTTATATCGTCATTTCAAATTCATTGAAGTTGTGTTTTCAGTTCCTGGAAGATTTTCTATCAACTCTTATTTCTATTTCTTTTCCATCATGGATGTCTTAAAAGATTCATTGATTTTAAAGACTTTAAATAGTGTATTGGACATCGAATTAACATATCATCTAACAAGAAATTTGTTTAAACTTGTAAAACAAATTACATCGTCATTTCAAATTCATTGAAGTTGTGTTTTCAGTTCCTGGAAGATTTTCTATCAACTCTTATTTCTATTTCTTTTCCATCATGGATGTCTTAAAAGATTCATTGATTTTAAAGACTTTAAATAGTGTATTGGACATCGAATTAACATATCATCTAACAAGAAATTTGTTTAAACTTGTAAAACAAATTACATCGTCATTTCAAATTCATTGAAGTTGTGTTTTCAGTTCCTGGAAGATTTTCTATCAACTCTTATTTCTATTTCTTTTCCATCATGGATGTCTTAAAAGATTCATTGATTTTAAAGACTTTAAATAGTGTATTGGACATCGATTAACATATCCTATTACAGGGAAACCCTTGAAATTTGTAAAACAATCAGAATCGTCATTTTAAATTAATTGAAGTTGTGATTTTCAGTTCCTGAAAGATTTTCTATCAACTCTTATTTCTATTCTTTTTCATCGTGGATGTCTTAATAGATTCATTGATTTTAAAGACTTTAAATAGTGTATTGGACATCGAATTAACATATCATCTAACAAGAAATTTTTTTAAACTTGTAAAACAATTTATATCGTCATTTCAAATTCATTGAAGTTGTGTTTTCAGTTCCTGGAAGATTTTCTATCAACTCTTATTTCTATTTCTTTTCCATCATGGATGTCTTAAAAGATTCATTGATTTTAAAGACTTTAAATAGTGTATTGGACATCGATTAACATATCCTGTTACAGGGAAACCCTTGAAATTTCTAAAACAATCAGAATCGTCATTTTAAATTAATTGAAGTTGTGATTTTCAGTTCCTGGAAGATTTTCTATCAATTCTTATTTCTATTTCTTTTTCATCATGGATGTCTTAATAGATTCATTGATTTTAAAGACTTTAAATAGTGTATTGGACATCGAATTACATATCATCTAACAAGAAATTTGTTTAAACTTGTAAAACAAATTACATCGTCATTTCAAATTCATTGAAGTTGTGTTTTCAGTTCCTGGAAGATTTTCTATAAACTCTTGTTTCTATTTCTTTTCCATCATGGATGTCTTAATAGATTTATTGATTTTAAAGACTTTAAATAGTGTATTGGACATCGAATTAACATATCATCTAACAAGAAATTTGTTTAAACTTGTAAAACAAATTACATCGTCATTTCAAATTCATTGAAGTTGTGTTTTCAGTTGCTGGAAGATTTTATATCAACTCTTATTTCTATTACTTTTCCATCATGGATGTCTTAATAGATTTATTGATTTTAAAGACTTTAAATAGTGTATTGGACATCGAATTAACATATCATCTAACAAGAAATTTGTTTAAACTTGTAAAACAATTTATATCGTCATTTCAAATTCATTGAAGTTGTTATTTTCAGTTCCTGAAAGATTTTCTATCAACTCTTATTTCTATTTCTTTTTCATCATGGATGTCTTAATAGATTCATTGATTTTAAAGACTTTAAATAGTGTATTGGACATCGAATTAACATATCATCTAACAAGAAATTTGTTTAAACTTGTAAAACAAATTACATTGTCATTTCAAATTCATTGAAGTTGTGTTTTCAGTTCCTGGAAGATTTTCTATCAACTCTTATTTCTATTTCTTTTCCATCATGGATGTCTCAATAGATTTATTGATTTTAAAGACTTTAAATAGTGAATTGGACATCGATCCTGTTACAGGGAAACCCTTGAAATTTGTAAAACAATCAGAATCGTCATTTTAAATTAATTGAAGTTGTGATTTTCAGTTCCTGGAAGATTTTCTATCAACTCTTATTTCTATTTCTTTTTCATCATGGATGTCTTAATAGATTTATTGATTTTAAAGACTTTAAATAGTGTATTGGACATCGAATTAACATATCATCTAACAAGAAATTTGTTAAACTTGTAAAACAATTTATATCGTCATTTCAAATTCATTGAAGTTGTGTTTTCAGTTCCTGGAAGATTTTCTATCAACTCTTATTTCTATTTCTTTTCCATCATGGATGTCTTAAAAGATTCATTGATTTTAAAGACTTTAAATAGTGTATTGGACATCGAATTAACATATCATCTAACAAGAAATTTGTTTAAACTTGTAAAACAAATTACATCGTCATTTCAAATTCATTGAAGTTGTGTTTTCAGTTCCTGGAAGATTTTCTATCAACTCTTATTTCTATTTCTTTTCCATCATGGATGTCTTAAAAGATTCATTGATTTTAAAGACTTTAAATAGTGTATTGGACATCGATTAACATATCCTGTTACAGGGAAACCCTTGAAATTTCTAAAACAATCAGAATCGTCATTTTAAATTAATTGAAGTTGTGATTTTCAGTTCCTGGAAGATTTTCTATCAATTCTTATTTCTATTTCTTTTTCATCATGGATGTCTTAATAGATTCATTGATTTTAAAGACTTGAAATAGTGTACTGGACACCCTTGAACATATCCTGTAACAAGAAAAACCTTTGAATTTGTAAAACAATCAGAATCGTCATTTCAAATTCATTGAAGTTGTGTTTTCAGTTCCTGGAAGATTTTCTATCAACTCTTATTTCTATTTCTTTTTCATCATGGATGTCTTAAAAGATTCATTGATTTTAAAGACTTTAAATAGTGTATTGGGCATCGATTAACATATCATCTAACAAGAAATTTGTTTAAACTTGTAAAACAAATTACATCGTCATTTCAAATTCATTGAAGTTGTGTTTTCAGTTCCTGGAAGATTTTCTATCAACTCTTATTTCTATTTCTTTTCCATCGTGGATGTCTTAATAGATTCATTGATTTTAAAGACTTGAAATAGTGTATTGGACATCGATTAACATATCCTGTAACAGGGAAACCCTTGAAATTTGTAAAACAATCAGAATCGTCATTTTAAATTCATTGAAGTTGTGTTTTCAGTTCCTGAAAGATTTTCTATCAACTCTTATTTCTATTTCTTTTCCATCATGGATGTCTTAATAGATTTATTGATTTTAAAGACTTTAAATAGTGTATTGGACATCGAATTAACATATCATCTAACAAGAAATTTGTTAAACTTGTAAAACAATTTATATCGTCATTTCAAATTCATTGAAGTTGTGTTTTCAGTTCCTGGAAGATTTTCTATCAACTCTTATTTCTATTTCTTTTCCATCATGGATGTCTTAAAAGATTCATTGATTTTAAAGACTTTAAATAGTGTATTGGACATCGATTAACATATCCTGTTACAGGGAAACCCTTGAAATTTCTAAAACAATCAGAATCGTCATTTTAAATTAATTGAAGTTGTGATTTTCAGTTCCTGGAAGATTTTCTATCAATTCTTATTTCTATTTCTTTTTCATCATGGATGTCTTAATAGATTCATTGATTTTAAAGACTTGAAATAGTGTACTGGACACCCTTGAACATATCCTGTAACAAGAAAAACCTTTGAATTTGTAAAACAATCAGAATCGTCATTTCAAATTCATTGAAGTTGTGTTTTCAGTTCCTGGAAGATTTTCTATCAACTCTTATTTCTATTTCTTTTTCATCATGGATGTCTTAAAAGATTCATTGATTTTAAAGACTTTAAATAGTGTATTGGGCATCGATTAACATATCATCTAACAAGAAATTTGTTTAAACTTGTAAAACAAATTACATCGTCATTTCAAATTCATTGAAGTTGTGTTTTCAGTTCCTGGAAGATTTTCTATCAACTCTTATTTCTATTTCTTTTCCATCGTGGATGTCTTAATAGATTCATTGATTTTAAAGACTTGAAATAGTGTATTGGACATCGATTAACATATCCTGTAACAGGGAAACCCTTGAAATTTGTAAAACAATCAGAATCGTCATTTTAAATTCATTGAAGTTGTGTTTTCAGTTCCTGAAAGATTTTCTATCAACTCTTATTTCTATTTCTTTTCCATCATGGATGTCTTAATAGATTTATTGATTTTAAAGACTTTAAATAGTGTATTGGACATCGAATTAACATATCATCTAACAAGAAATTTGTTAAACTTGTAAAACAATTTATATCGGCATTTCAAATTCATTGAAGTTGTGTTTTCAGTTCCTGGAAGATTTTCTATCAACTCTTATTTCTATTTCTTTTCCATCATGGATGTCTTAAAAGATTCATTGATTTTAAAGACTTTAAATAGTGTATTGGACATCGAATTAACATATCATCTAACAAGAAATTTGTTTAAACTTGTAAAACAAATTACATCGTCATTTCAAATTCATTGAAGTTGTGTTTTCAGTTCCTGGAAGATTTTCTATCAACTCTTATTTCTATTTCTTTTCCATCATGGATGTCTTAAAAGATTCATTGATTTTAAAGACTTTAAATAGTGTATTGGACATCGATTAACATATCCTGTTACAGGGAAACCCTTGAAATTTCTAAAACAATCAGAATCGTCATTTTAAATTAATTGAAGTTGTGATTTTCAGTTCCTGGAAGATTTTCTATCAATTCTTATTTCTATTTCTTTTTCATCATGGATGTCTTAATAGATTCATTGATTTTAAAGACTTGAAATAGTGTACTGGACACCCTTGAACATATCCTGTAACAAGAAAAACCTTTGAATTTGTAAAACAATCAGAATCGTCATTTCAAATTCATTGAAGTTGTGTTTTCAGTTCCTGGAAGATTTTCTATCAACTCTTATTTCTATTTCTTTTCCATCATGGATGTCTTAATAGATTTATTGATTTTAAAGACTTTAAATAGTGTATTGGACATCGAATTAACATATCATCTAACAAGAAATTTGTTAAACTTGTAAAACAATTTATATCGTCATTTCAAATTCATTGAAGTTGTGTTTTCAGTTCCTGGAAGATTTTCTATCAACTCTTATTTCTATTTCTTTTCCATCATGGATGTCTTAAAAGATTCATTGATTTTAAAGACTTTAAATAGTGTATTGGACATCGAATTAACATATCATCTAACAAGAAATTTGTTTAAACTTGTAAAACAAATTACATCGTCATTTCAAATTCATTGAAGTTGTGTTTTCAGTTCCTGGAAGATTTTCTATCAACTCTTATTTCTATTTCTTTTCCATCATGGATGTCTTAAAAGATTCATTGATTTTAAAGACTTTAAATAGTGTATTGGACATCGATTAACATATCCTGTAACAGGGAAACCCTTGAAATTTGTAAAACAATCAGAATCGTCATTTTAAATTCATTGAAGTTGTGATTTTCAGTTCCTGAAAGATTTTCTATCAACTCTTATTTCTATTTCTTTTCCATCATGGATGTCTTAATAGATTTATTGATTTTAAAGACTTTAAATAGTGTATTGGACATCGAATTAACATATCATCTAACAAGAAATTTGTTAAACTTGTAAAACAATTTATATCGTCATTTCAAATTCATTGAAGTTGTGTTTTCAGTTCCTGGAAGATTTTCTATCAACTCTTATTTCTATTTCTTTTCCATCATGGATGTCTTAAAAGATTCATTGATTTTAAAGACTTTAAATAGTGTATTGGACATCGAATTAACATATCATCTAACAAGAAATTTGTTTAAACTTGTAAAACAAATTACATCGTCATTTCAAATTCATTGAAGTTGTGTTTTCAGTTCCTGGAAGATTTTCTATCAACTCTTATTTCTATTTCTTTTCCATCATGGATGTCTTAAAAGATTCATTGATTTTAAAGACTTTAAATAGTGTATTGGACATCGATTAACATATCCTGTTACAGGGAAACCCTTGAAATTTCTAAAACAATCAGAATCGTCATTTTAAATTAATTGAAGTTGTGATTTTCAGTTCCTGGAAGATTTTCTATCAATTCTTATTTCTATTTCTTTTTCATCATGGATGTCTTAATAGATTCATTGATTTTAAAGACTTGAAATAGTGTACTGGACACCCTTGAACATATCCTGTAACAAGAAAAACCTTTGAATTTGTAAAACAATCAGAATCGTCATTTCAAATTCATTGAAGTTGTGTTTTCAGTTCCTGGAAGATTTTCTATCAACTCTTATTTCTATTTCTTTTTCATCATGGATGTCTTAAAAGATTCATTGATTTTAAAGACTTTAAATAGTGTATTGGACATCGATTAACATATCCTGTAACAGGGAAACCCTTGAAATTTGTAAAACAATCAGAATCGTCATTTTAAATTCATTGAAGTTGTGATTTTCAGTTCCTGAAAGATTTTCTATCAACTCTTATTTCTATTTCTTTTCCATCATGGATGTCTTAATAGATTTATTGATTTTAAAGACTTTAAATAGTGTATTGGACATCGAATTAACATATCATCTAACAAGAAATTTGTTAAACTTGTAAAACAATTTATATCGTCATTTCAAATTCATTGAAGTTGTGTTTTCAGTTCCTGGAAGATTTTCTATCAACTCTTATTTCTATTTCTTTTCCATCATGGATGTCTTAAAAGATTCATTGATTTTAAAGACTTTAAATAGTGTATTGGACATCGAATTAACATATCATCTAACAAGAAATTTGTTTAAACTTGTAAAACAAATTACATCGTCATTTCAAATTCATTGAAGTTGTGTTTTCAGTTCCTGGAAGATTTTCTATCAACTCTTATTTCTATTTCTTTTCCATCATGGATGTCTTAAAAGATTCATTGATTTTAAAGACTTTAAATAGTGTATTGGACATCGATTAACATATCCTGTTACAGGGAAACCCTTGAAATTTCTAAAACAATCAGAATCGTCATTTTAAATTAATTGAAGTTGTGATTTTCAGTTCCTGGAAGATTTTCTATCAATTCTTATTTCTATTTCTTTTTCATCATGGATGTCTTAATAGATTCATTGATTTTAAAGACTTGAAATAGTGTACTGGACACCCTTGAACATATCCTGTAACAAGAAAAACCTTTGAATTTGTAAAACAATCAGAATCGTCATTTCAAATTCATTGAAGTTGTGTTTTCAGTTCCTGGAAGATTTTCTATCAACTCTTATTTCTATTTCTTTTTCATCATGGATGTCTTAAAAGATTCATTGATTTTAAAGGCTTTAAATAGTGTATTGGGCATCGATTAACATATCATCTAACAAGAAATTTGTTTAAACTTGTAAAACAAATTACATCGTCATTTCAAATTCATTGAAGTTGTGTTTTCAGTTCCTGGAAGATTTTCTATCAACTCTTATTTCTATTTCTTTTCCATCGTGGATGTCTTAATAGATTCATTGATTTTAAAGACTTGAAATAGTGTATTGGACATCGATTAACATATCCTGTAACAGGGAAACCCTTGAAATTTGTAAAACAATCAGAATCGTCATTTTAAATTCATTGAAGTTGTGATTTTCAGTTCCTGAAAGATTTTCTATCAACTCTTATTTCTATTTCTTTTCCATCATGGATGTCTTAATAGATTTATTGATTTTAAAGACTTTAAATAGTGTATTGGACATCGAATTAACATATCATCTAACAAGAAATTTGTTAAACTTGTAAAACAATTTATATCGTCATTTCAAATTCATTGAAGTTGTGTTTTCAGTTCCTGGAAGATTTTCTATCAACTCTTATTTCTATTTCTTTTCCATCATGGATGTCTTAAAAGATTCATTGATTTTAAAGACTTTAAATAGTGTATTGGACATCGAATTAACATATCATCTAACAAGAAATTTGTTTAAACTTGTAAAACAAATTACATCGTCATTTCAAATTCATTGAAGTTGTGTTTTCAGTTCCTGGAAGATTTTCTATCAACTCTTATTTCTATTTCTTTTCCATCATGGATGTCTTAAAAGATTCATTGATTTTAAAGACTTTAAATAGTGTATTGGACATCGATTAACATATCCTGTTACAGGGAAACCCTTGAAATTTCTAAAACAATCAGAATCGTCATTTTAAATTAATTGAAGTTGTGATTTTCAGTTCCTGGAAGATTTTCTATCAATTCTTATTTCTATTTCTTTTTCATCATGGATGTCTTAATAGATTCATTGATTTTAAAGACTTGAAATAGTGTACTGGACACCCTTGAACATATCCTGTAACAAGAAAAACCTTTGAATTTGTAAAACAATCAGAATCGTCATTTCAAATTCATTGAAGTTGTGTTTTCAGTTCCTGGAAGATTTTCTATCAACTCTTATTTCTATTTCTTTTTCATCATGGATGTCTTAAAAGATTCATTGATTTTAAAGGCTTTAAATAGTGTATTGGGCATCGATTAACATATCATCTAACAAGAAATTTGTTTAAACTTGTAAAACAAATTACATCGTCATTTCAAATTCATTGAAGTTGTGTTTTCAGTTCCTGGAAGATTTTCTATCAACTCTTATTTCTATTTCTTTTCCATCGTGGATGTCTTAATAGATTCATTGATTTTAAAGACTTGAAATAGTGTATTGGACATCGATTAACATATCATCTAACAAGAAATTTGTTAAACTTGTAAAACAATTTATATCGTCATTTCAAATTCATTGAAGTTGTGTTTTCAGTTCCTGGAAGATTTTCTATCAACTCTTATTTCTATTTCTTTTCCATCATGGATGTCTTAAAAGATTCATTGATTTTAAAGACTTTAAATAGTGTATTGGACATCGAATTAACATATCATCTAACAAGAAATTTGTTTAAACTTGTAAAACAAATTACATCGTCATTTCAAATTCATTGAAGTTGTGTTTTCAGTTCCTGGAAGATTTTCTATCAACTCTTATTTCTATTTCTTTTCCATCATGGATGTCTTAAAAGATTCATTGATTTTAAAGACTTTAAATAGTGTATTGGACATCGAATTAACATATCATCTAACAAGAAATTTGTTTAAACTTGTAAAACAAATTACATCGTCATTTCAAATTCATTGAAGTTGTGTTTTCAGTTCCTGGAAGATTTTCTATCAACTCTTATTTCTATTTCTTTTCCATCATGGATGTCTTAAAAGATTCATTGATTTTAAAGACTTTAAATAGTGTATTGGACATCGATTAACATATCCTGTTACAGGGAAACCCTTGAAATTTCTAAAACAATCAGAATCGTCATTTTAAATTAATTGAAGTTGTGATTTTCAGTTCCTGGAAGATTTTCTATCAATTCTTATTTCTATTTCTTTTTCATCATGGATGTCTTAATAGATTCATTGATTTTAAAGACTTGAAATAGTGTACTGGACACCCTTGAACATATCCTGTAACAAGAAAAACCTTTGAATTTGTAAAACAATCAGAATCGTCATTTCAAATTCATTGAAGTTGTGTTTTCAGTTCCTGGAAGATTTTCTATCAACTCTTATTTCTATTTCTTTTTCATCATGGATGTCTTAAAAGATTCATTGATTTTAAAGGCTTTAAATAGTGTATTGGGCATCGATTAACATATCATCTAACAAGAAATTTGTTTAAACTTGTAAAACAAATTACATCGTCATTTCAAATTCATTGAAGTTGTGTTTTCAGTTCCTGGAAGATTTTCTATCAACTCTTATTTCTATTTCTTTTCCATCGTGGATGTCTTAATAGATTCATTGATTTTAAAGACTTGAAATAGTGTATTGGACATCGATTAACATATCCTGTAACAGGGAAACCCTTGAAATTTGTAAAACAATCAGAATCGTCATTTTAAATTCATTGAAGTTGTGATTTTCAGTTCCTGAAAGATTTTCTATCAACTCTTATTTCTATTTCTTTTCCATCATGGATGTCTTAATAGATTTATTGATTTTAAAGACTTTAAATAGTGTATTGGACATCGAATTAACATATCATCTAACAAGAAATTTGTTAAACTTGTAAAACAATTTATATCGTCATTTCAAATTCATTGAAGTTGTGTTTTCAGTTCCTGGAAGATTTTCTATCAACTCTTATTTCTATTTCTTTTCCATCATGGATGTCTTAAAAGATTCATTGATTTTAAAGACTTTAAATAGTGTATTGGACATCGAATTAACATATCATCTAACAAGAAATTTGTTTAAACTTGTAAAACAAATTACATCGTCATTTCAAATTCATTGAAGTTGTGTTTTCAGTTCCTGGAAGATTTTCTATCAACTCTTATTTCTATTTCTTTTCCATCATGGATGTCTTAAAAGATTCATTGATTTTAAAGACTTTAAATAGTGTATTGGACATCGAATTAACATATCATCTAACAAGAAATTTGTTTAAACTTGTAAAACAATTTATATCGTCATTTCAAATTCATTGAAGTTGTGTTTTCAGTTCCTGGAAGATTTTCTATCAACTCTTATTTCTATTTCTTTTCCATCATGGATGTCTTAAAAGATTCATTGATTTTAAAGACTTTAAATAGTGTATTGGACATCGATTAACATATCCTGTTACAGGGAAACCCTTGAAATTTCTAAAACAATCAGAATCGTCATTTTAAATTAATTGAAGTTGTGATTTTCAGTTCCTGGAAGATTTTCTATCAATTCTTATTTCTATTTCTTTTTCATCATGGATATTCATTCTTAATAGATTCATTGATTTTAAAGACTTTAAATAGTGTATTGGACATCGAATTAACATATCATCTAACAAGAAATTTGTTTAAACTTGTAAAACAAATTACATTGTCATTTCAAATTCATTGAAGTTGTGTTTTCAGTTCCTGGAAGATTTTCTATCAACTCTTATTTCTATTTCTTTTCCATCATGGATGTCTTAATAGATTTATTGATTTTAAAGACTTTAAATAGTGTATTGGACATCGAATTAACATATCATCTAACAAGAAATTTGTTTAAACTTGTAAAACAATTTATATCGTCATTTCAAATTCATTGAAGTTGTGTTTTCAGTTCCTGGAAGATTTTCTATCAACTCTTATTTCTATTTCTTTTCCATCATGGATGTCTTAAAAGATTCATTGATTTTAAAGACTTTAAATAGTGTATTGGACATCGATTAACATATCCTGTTACAGGGAAACCCTTGAAATTTCTAAAACAATCAGAATCGTCATTTTAAATTAATTGAAGTTGTGATTTTCAGTTCCTGGAAGATTTTCTATCAATTCTTATTTCTATTTCTTTTTCATCATGGATGTCTTAATAGATTCATTGATTTTAAAGACTTGAAATAGTGTACTGGACACCCTTGAACATATCCTGTAACAAGAAAAACCTTTGAATTTGTAAAACAATCAGAATCGTCATTTCAAATTCATTGAAGTTGTGTTTTCAGTTCCTGGAAGATTTTCTATCAACTCTTATTTCTATTTCTTTTTCATCATGGATGTCTTAAAAGATTCATTGATTTTAAAGACATTAAATAGTGTATTGGGCATCGATTAACATATCATCTAACAAGAAATTTGTTTAAACTTGTAAAACAAATTACATCGTCATTTCAAATTCATTGAAGTTGTGTTTTCAGTTCCTGGAAGATTTTCTATCAACTCTTATTTCTATTTCTTTTCCATCGTGGATGTCTTAATAGATTCATTGATTTTAAAGACTTGAAATAGTGTATTGGACATCGATTAACATATCCTGTAACAGGGAAACCCTTGAAATTTGTAAAACAATCAGAATCGTCATTTTAAATTCATTGAAGTTGTGATTTTCAGTTCCTGAAAGATTTTTTATCAACTCTTATTTCTATTTCTTTTCCATCATGGATGTCTTAATAGATTTATTGATTTTAAAGACTTTAAATAGTGTATTGGACATCGAATTAACATATCATCTAACAAGAAATTTGTTAAACTTGTAAAACAATTTATATCGTCATTTCAAATTCATTGAAGTTGTGTTTTCAGTTCCTGGAAGATTTTCTATCAACTCTTATTTCTATTTCTTTTCCATCATGGATGTCTTAAAAGATTCATTGATTTTAAAGACTTTAAATAGTGTATTGGACATCGAATTAACATATCATCTAACAAGAAATTTGTTTAAACTTGTAAAACAATTTATATCGTCATTTCAAATTCATTGAAGTTGTGTTTTCAGTTCCTGGAAGATTTTCTATCAACTCTTATTTCTATTTCTTTTCCATCATGGATGTCTTAAAAGATTCATTGATTTTAAAGACTTTAAATAGTGTATTGGACATCGATTAACATATCCTGTTACAGGGAAACCCTTGAAATTTCTAAAACAATCAGAATCGTCATTTTAAATTAATTGAAGTTGTGATTTTCAGTTCCTGGAAGATTTTCTATCAATTCTTATTTCTATTTCTTTTTCATCATGGATATTCATTCTTAATAGATTCATTGATTTTAAAGACTTTAAATAGTGTATTGGACATCGAATTAACATATCATCTAACAAGAAATTTGTTTAAACTTGTAAAACAAATTACATTGTCATTTCAAATTCATTGAAGTTGTGTTTTCAGTTCCTGGAAGATTTTCTATCAACTCTTATTTCTATTTCTTTTCCATCATGGATGTCTTAATAGATTTATTGATTTTAAAGACTTTAAATAGTGTATTGGACATCGAATTAACATATCATCTAACAAGAAATTTGTTTAAACTTGTAAAACAATTTATATCGTCATTTCAAATTCATTGAAGTTGTGTTTTCAGTTCCTGGAAGATTTTCTATCAACTCTTATTTCTATTTCTTTTCCATCATGGATGTCTTAAAAGATTCATTGATTTTAAAGACTTTAAATAGTGTATTGGACATCGATTAACATATCCTGTTACAGGGAAACCCTTGAAATTTCTAAAACAATCAGAATCGTCATTTTAAATTAATTGAAGTTGTGATTTTCAGTTCCTGGAAGATTTTCTATCAATTCTTATTTCTATTTCTTTTTCATCATGGATGTCTTAATAGATTCATTGATTTTAAAGACTTGAAATAGTGTACTGGACACCCTTGAACATATCCTGTAACAAGAAAAACCTTTGAATTTGTAAAACAATCAGAATCGTCATTTCAAATTCATTGAAGTTGTGTTTTCAGTTCCTGGAAGATTTTCTATCAACTCTTATTTCTATTTCTTTTTCATCATGGATGTCTTAAAAGATTCATTGATTTTAAAGACATTAAATAGTGTATTGGGCATCGATTAACATATCATCTAACAAGAAATTTGTTTAAACTTGTAAAACAAATTACATCGTCATTTCAAATTCATTGAAGTTGTGTTTTCAGTTCCTGGAAGATTTTCTATCAACTCTTATTTCTATTTCTTTTCCATCGTGGATGTCTTAATAGATTCATTGATTTTAAAGACTTGAAATAGTGTATTGGACATCGATTAACATATCCTGTAACAGGGAAACCCTTGAAATTTGTAAAACAATCAGAATCGTCATTTTAAATTCATTGAAGTTGTGATTTTCAGTTCCTGAAAGATTTTTTATCAACTCTTATTTCTATTTCTTTTCCATCATGGATGTCTTAATAGATTTATTGATTTTAAAGACTTTAAATAGTGTATTGGACATCGAATTAACATATCATCTAACAAGAAATTTGTTAAACTTGTAAAACAATTTATATCGTCATTTCAAATTCATTGAAGTTGTGTTTTCAGTTCCTGGAAGATTTTCTATCAACTCTTATTTCTATTTCTTTTCCATCATGGATGTCTTAAAAGATTCATTGATTTTAAAGACTTTAAATAGTGTATTGGACATCGAATTAACATATCATCTAACAAGAAATTTGTTTAAACTTGTAAAACAAATTACATCGTCATTTCAAATTCGTTGAAGTTGTGTTTTCAGTTCCTGGAAGATTTTCTATCAACTCTTATTTCTATTTCTTTTCCATCATGGATGTCTTAAAAGATTCATTGATTTTAAAGACTTTAAATAGTGTATTGGACATCGAATTAACATATCATCTAACAAGAAATTTGTTTAAACTTGTAAAACAAATTACATTGTCATTTCAAATTCATTGAAGTTGTGTTTTCAGTTCCTGGAAGATTTTCTATCAACTCTTATTTCTATTTCTTTTCCATCATGGATGTCTTAATAGATTTATTGATTTTAAAGACTTTAAATAGTTTATTGGACATCGAATTAACATATCATCTAACAAGAAATTTGTTTAAACTTGTAAAACAATTTATATCGTCATTTCAAATTCATTGAAGTTGTGTTTTCAGTTCCTGGAAGATTTTCTATCAACTCTTATTTCTATTTCTTTTCCATCATGGATGTCTTAAAAGATTCATTGATTTTAAAGACTTTAAATAGTGTATTGGACATCGAATTAACATATCATCTAACAAGAAATTTGTTTAAACTTGTAAAACAATTTATATCGTCATTTCAAATTCATTGAAGTTGTGTTTTCAGTTCCTGGAAGATTTTCTATCAACTCTTATTTCTATTTCTTTTCCATCATGGATGTCTTAAAAGATTCATTGATTTTAAAGACTTTAAATAGTGTATTGGACATCGATTAACATATCCTGTTACAGGGAAACCCTTGAAATTTCTAAAACAATCAGAATCGTCATTTTAAATTAATTGAAGTTGTGATTTTCAGTTCCTGGAAGATTTTCTATCAATTCTTATTTCTATTTCTTTTTCATCATGGATATTCATTCTTAATAGATTCATTGATTTTAAAGACTTTAAATAGTGTATTGGACATCGAATTAACATATCATCTAACAAGAAATTTGTTTAAACTTGTAAAACAAATTACATTGTCATTTCAAATTCATTGAAGTTGTGTTTTCAGTTCCTGGAAGATTTTCTATCAACTCTTATTTCTATTTCTTTTCCATCATGGATGTCTTAATAGATTTATTGATTTTAAAGACTTTAAATAGTGTATTGGACATCGAATTAACATATCATCTAACAAGAAATTTGTTTAAACTTGTAAAACAATTTATATCGTCATTTCAAATTCATTGAAGTTGTGTTTTCAGTTCCTGGAAGATTTTCTATCAACTCTTATTTCTATTTCTTTTCCATCATGGATGTCTTAAAAGATTCATTGATTTTAAAGACTTTAAATAGTGTATTGGACATCGATTAACATATCCTGTTACAGGGAAACCCTTGAAATTTCTAAAACAATCAGAATCGTCATTTTAAATTAATTGAAGTTGTGATTTTCAGTTCCTGGAAGATTTTCTATCAATTCTTATTTCTATTTCTTTTTCATCATGGATGTCTTAATAGATTCATTGATTTTAAAGACTTTAAATAGTGTATTGGACATCGAATTAACATATCATCTAACAAGAAATTTGTTTAAACTTGTAAAACAAATTACATCGTCATTTAAAATTCATTGAAGTTGTGTTTTCAGTTCCTGGAAGATTTTCTATAAACTCTTGTTTCTATTTCTTTTCCATCATGGATGTCTTAATAGATTTATTGATTTTAAAGACTTTAAATAGTGTATTGGACATCGAATTAACATATCATCTAACAAGAAATTTGTTTAAACTTGTAAAACAAATTACATCGTCATTTCAAATTCATTGAAGTTGTGTTTTCAGTTCCTGGAAGATTTTATATCAACTCTTATTTCTATTTCTTTTCCATCATGGATGTCTTAATAGATTTATTGATTTTAAAGACTTTAAATAGTGTATTGGACATCGAATTAACATATCATCTAACAAGAAATTTGTTAAACTTGTAAAACAATTTATATCGTCATTTCAAATTCATTGAAGTTGTGTTTTCAGTTCCTGGAAGATTTTCTATCAACTCTTATTTCTATTTCTTTTCCATCATGGATGTCTTAAAAGATTCATTGATTTTAAAGACTTTAAATAGTGTATTGGACATCGATTAACATATCCTATTACAGGGAAACCCTTGAAATTTGTAAAACAATCAGAATCGTCATTTTAAATTAATTGAAGTTGTGATTTTCAGTTCCTGGAAGATTTTCTATCAATTCTTATTTCTATTTCTTTTTCATCATGGATATTCATTCTTAATAGATTCATTGATTTTAAAGACTTTAAATAGTGTATTGGACATCGAATTAACATATCATCTAACAAGAAATTTGTTTAAACTTGTAAAACAAATTACATTGTCATTTCAAATTCATTGAAGTTGTGTTTTCAGTTCCTGGAAGATTTTCTATCAACTCTTATTTCTATTTCTTTTCCATCATGGATGTCTTAATAGATTTATTGATTTTAAAGACTTTAAATAGTGTATTGGACATCGAATTAACATATCATCTAACAAGAAATTTGTTTAAACTTGTAAAACAAATTACATCGTCATTTCAAATTCATTGAAGTTGTGTTTTCAGTTCCTGGAAGATTTTCTATCAACTCTTATTTCTATTTCTTTTCCATCATGGATGTCTCAATAGATTTATTGATTTTAAAGACTTTAAATAGTGAATTGGACATCGATTAACATATCCTGTTACAGGGAAACCCTTGAAATTTGTAAAACAATCAGAATCGTCATTTTAAATTCATTGAAGTTGTGTTTTCAGTTCCTGGAAGATTTTCTATCAACTCTTATTTCTATTTCTTTTCCATCATGGATGTCTTAATAGATTTATTGATTTTAAAGACTTTAAATAGTGTATTGGACATCGAATTAACATATCATCTAACAAGAAATTTGTTTAAACTTGTAAAACAAATTACATCGTCATTTCAAATTCATTGAAGTTGTGTTTTCAGTTCCTGGAAGATTTTCTATCAACTCTTATTTCTATTTCTTTTCCATCATGGATGTCTCAATAGATTTATTGATTTTAAAGACTTTAAATAGTGAATTGGACATCGATTAACATATCCTGTTACAGGGAAACCCTTGAAATTTGTAAAACAATCAGAATCGTCATTTTAAATTAATTGAAGTTGTGATTTTCAGTTCCTGGAAGATTTTCTATCAACTCTTATTTCTATTTCTTTTTCATCATGGATGTCTTAATAGATTCATTGATTTTAAAGACTTTAAATAGTGTATTGGACATCGAATTAACATATCATCTAACAAGAAATTTGTTTAAACTTGTAAAACAAATTACATTGTCATTTCAAATTCATTGAAGTTGTGTTTTCAGTTCCTGGAAGATTTTCTATCAACTCTTATTTCTATTTCTTTTCCATCATGGATGTCTTAATAGATTTATTGATTTTAAAGACTTTAAATAGTGTATTGGACATCGAATTAACATATCATCTAACAAGAAATTTGTTTAAACTTGTAAAACAATTTATATCGTCATTTCAAATTCATTGAAGTTGTGTTTTCAGTTCCTGGAAGATTTTCTATCAACTCTTATTTCTATTTCTTTTCCATCATGGATGTCTTAAAAGATTCATTGATTTTAAAGACTTTAAATAGTGTATTGGACATCGATTAACATATCCTGTTACAGGGAAACCCTTGAAATTTCTAAAACAATCAGAATCGTCATTTTAAATTAATTGAAGTTGTGATTTTCAGTTCCTGGAAGATTTTCTATCAATTCTTATTTCTATTTCTTTTTCATCATGGATATTCATTCTTAATAGATTCATTGATTTTAAAGACTTTAAATAGTGTATTGGACATCGAATTAACATATCATCTAACAAGAAATTTGTTTAAACTTGTAAAACAAATTACATTGTCATTTCAAATTCATTGAAGTTGTGTTTTCAGTTCCTGGAAGATTTTCTATCAACTCTTATTTCTATTTCTTTTCCATCATGGATGTCTTAATAGATTTATTGATTTTAAAGACTTTAAATAGTGTATTGGACATCGAATTAACATATCATCTAACAAGAAATTTGTTTAAACTTGTAAAACAATTTATATCGTCATTTCAAATTCATTGAAGTTGTGTTTTCAGTTCCTGGAAGATTTTCTATCAACTCTTATTTCTATTTCTTTTCCATCATGGATGTCTTAAAAGATTCATTGATTTTAAAGACTTTAAATAGTGTATTGGACATCGATTAACATATCCTGTTACAGGGAAACCCTTGAAATTTCTAAAACAATCAGAATCGTCATTTTAAATTAATTGAAGTTGTGATTTTCAGTTCCTGGAAGATTTTCTATCAATTCTTATTTCTATTTCTTTTTCATCATGGATGTCTTAATAGATTCATTGATTTTAAAGACTTTAAATAGTGTATTGGACATCGAATTAACATATCATCTAACAAGAAATTTGTTTAAACTTGTAAAACAAATTACATCGTCATTTAAAATTCATTGAAGTTGTGTTTTCAGTTCCTGGAAGATTTTCTATAAACTCTTGTTTCTATTTCTTTTCCATCATGGATGTCTTAATAGATTTATTGATTTTAAAGACTTTAAATAGTGTATTGGACATCGAATTAACATATCATCTAACAAGAAATTTGTTTAAACTTGTAAAACAAATTACATCGTCATTTCAAATTCATTGAAGTTGTGTTTTCAGTTCCTGGAAGATTTTATATCAACTCTTATTTCTATTTCTTTTCCATCATGGATGTCTTAATAGATTTATTGATTTTAAAGACTTTAAATAGTGTATTGGACATCGAATTAACATATCATCTAACAAGAAATTTGTTAAACTTGTAAAACAATTTATATCGTCATTTCAAATTCATTGAAGTTGTGTTTTCAGTTCCTGGAAGATTTTCTATCAACTCTTATTTCTATTTCTTTTCCATCATGGATGTCTTAAAAGATTCATTGATTTTAAAGACTTTAAATAGTGTATTGGACATCGATTAACATATCCTATTACAGGGAAACCCTTGAAATTTGTAAAACAATCAGAATCGTCATTTTAAATTAATTGAAGTTGTGATTTTCAGTTCCTGGAAGATTTTCTATCAATTCTTATTTCTATTTCTTTTTCATCATGGATATTCATTCTTAATAGATTCATTGATTTTAAAGACTTTAAATAGTGTATTGGACATCGAATTAACATATCATCTAACAAGAAATTTGTTTAAACTTGTAAAACAAATTACATTGTCATTTCAAATTCATTGAAGTTGTGTTTTCAGTTCCTGGAAGATTTTCTATCAACTCTTATTTCTATTTCTTTTCCATCATGGATGTCTTAATAGATTTATTGATTTTAAAGACTTTAAATAGTGTATTGGACATCGAATTAACATATCAAGCCCCTCTGTGGCACCTTCGAGATTTTAATAAGTCTCTTTTCGTTTTTATTCTGTTTCTTCTAGTTCGTAATAGTGTGTGATAGCAGATATGTTCATAGTCATAGGCCTCAAGTAGTACTGAAAATTTCAATTAATAAAACAATACAATTTGCAACTACTTGCATTATCAAAAACGTACAGTTATATACAGGATTATGAAAATTCATTTTGTCTTGGCAGTTTTACACAGATTAAATGTAAATCGATGAGAAAATGCATCACTAATATTGAAAGACTACGATCAACGGCGGTTAAATAGTTGAAGGTCGAGCTTGAGGACAATTTCTCCCGATTTCACCTCATACAAAGGCAGCCGCTTGGAGCTGTAGAAGCCATGTTAGATTGTATTTGCATCACTCAAAGGGAGTAGTAAATGCTCATCTCTCAGTCGAAAACTTGGTCAGCTGCTGCTACACATGTGGTTTTGGATGCAATGGTGGCTTCCCTGGTGCTGCTTGGAGCCACTGGGTTAAGAAGGCTATCGTCACTGGATTTTCCCACTATTTGTTGGGCCAGAATGAAATACAATTTTGCTTGTCAAGGCTCTTGCTTTAGAGTACCTAAACATATAAAAAAAACCCAAAATGAAATTACTCTACAAACAATAATGTGAAATAAATTATGGAAACAAACTGTCTTAATGAATGTTATGATATTACTTAGGGTGTTATGTCAATCGATTGGCAACTGGTCATCTTCAAGACAACATTTTTTGAAACTGAAGTATGCCTGAAAAAAACCAAAATGAAATAACTATAAAATAATCATGTAAAATAAAGTATGGTAACAAACTATCTAAATGACAAGCTCCTGCTATTATATGACTTAAGGTGACATGTAAATCGACTGGCAACTTTTGTCTCAAGACTAAAATTTCTGAAACTGAAATGTGTTTGTTGATGAATGTAATCTGCAAATAATTTTGTGGTTTAGTTTTCATCACACAGAAATATAACTGAATAATGAATACATACTGTCAATTCCATTTCACACAGCTGCAGCTTAAAATTTGTGCCTAGAACCATGAAATCATCAAGGCCTTTTAAATGAGGGAAAGTCAGAGGGGAAAGCTTGTTTGTCATGCCGAATAAAGTATGGTGTGCTAGGATATCACTAAATGTGACATGTAATTCAACTGACAACTTGCCGTCATCTTCAAGACATATTTTCTGAAAGGGCGCAATGTCTGATGATATAGATAATCTGCCAATAATTTGTTTGTTAAGTTTTCATCACACAGAAAGATAAGTAACATAATGAAAACCTACTGTCAATTCCATTTCTTACGTTTACCAGTTCATTCAGCACCCACATTTGAACTATCGGCCAATCTGGCATTTGATGGGTAAAGGAACCATCAGTTGTGATACTGGATGCATGGTTTTTTTTTCTTATTAGAATTCAGCAAAAGTTATTCGATTTACATATGAAACATAAACACAGTGTTTCACGAGATGAAATCTATCACAAACATTCAATCCATCAATTCGCCATGCCACAAGCAGATTGACTGTTAGCCTGTTAAAAATTACCGTCGTCTGCTAGTCAACAATCAAGCTAAAAGTCAATCTGGGTGTCTTTTTCTTTCGCAGATATCTCGCGAACCACAAAATAAGTAATGCAAATTTAGTCTTTTCGGTTAAACGGAAAGTTGTTCTTTCCATTAGAACTAATTGGACTCTTTAATTTTGTGGAATCGTATATGCAATCTATTTTAGAAGTTTCCCATTTTTTTCCCCTTTTTGCTCCCAATCTCTCATTATTTTCGTTAATACTTGAAATATTTAGTCATTACCTATGTAAAAAGTCATTCTACATCGAATGAGATTAGTCGCGTCGGGATCGAAGCAGCAGGAAAGCTTCACGGTCCCGAAAACCCCTTCCACCAATCACGAATCGCCCCAATTCCCCAGGGACCTCTCACAGTTAAGACTATTTGGAGCGCTGTCTGAACTTTTGTTTCTTGAAATCTCTCACCCTTAAAAGGCGGTAAGCCTTCGGCTTTTTAAAATAAGAATTTTAAAAATCTCTCAGGGATCATCTAACAAGAAATTTGTTTAAACTTGTAAAACAAATTACATCGTCATTTCAAATTCATTGAAGTTGTGTTTTCAGTTCCTGGAAGATTTTCTATCAACTCTTATTTCTATTTCTTTTCCATCATGGATGTCTCAATAGATTTATTGATTTTAAAGACTTTAAATAGTGAATTGGACATCGATTAACATATCCTGTTACAGGGAAACCCTTGAAATTTGTAAAACAATCAGAATCGTCATTTTAAATTCATTGAAGTTGTGTTTTCAGTTCCTGGAAGATTTTCTATCAACTCTTATTTCTATTTCTTTTCCATCATGGATGTCTTAATAGATTTATTGATTTTAAAGACTTTAAATAGTGTATTGGACATCGAATTAACATATCATCTAACAAGAAATTTGTTTAAACTTGTAAAACAAATTACATCGTCATTTCAAATTCATTGAAGTTGTGTTTTCAGTTCCTGGAAGATTTTCTATCAACTCTTATTTCTATTTCTTTTCCATCATGGATGTCTCAATAGATTTATTGATTTTAAAGACTTTAAATAGTGAATTGGACATCGATTAACATATCCTGTTACAGGGAAACCCTTGAAATTTGTAAAACAATCAGAATCGTCATTTTAAATTAATTGAAGTTGTGATTTTCAGTTCCTGGAAGATTTTCTATCAACTCTTATTTCTATTTCTTTTTCATCATGGATGTCTTAATAGATTCATTGATTTTAAAGACTTTAAATAGTGTATTGGACATCGAATTAACATATCATCTAACAAGAAATTTGTTTAAACTTGTAAAACAAATTACATCGTCATTTCAAATTCATTGAAGTTGTGTTTTCAGTTCCTGGAAGATTTTCTATCAACTCTTATTTCTATTTCTTTTCCATCATGGATGTCTTAAAAGATTCATTGATTTTAAAGACTTTAAATAGTGTATTGGACATCGAATTAACATATCATCTAACAAGAAATTTGTTTAAACTTGTAAAACAAATTACATCGTCATTTCAAATTCATTGAAGTTGTGTTTTCAGTTCCTGGAAGATTTTCTATCAACTCTTATTTCTATTTCTTTTCCATCATGGATGTCTTAAAAGATTCATTGATTTTAAAGACTTTAAATAGTGTATTGGACATCGATTAACATATCCTATTACAGGGAAACCCTTGAAATTTGTAAAACAATCAGAATCGTCATTTTAAATTAATTGAAGTTGTGATTTTCAGTTCCTGGAAGATTTTCTATCAATTCTTATTTCTATTTCTTTTTCATCATGGATATTCATTCTTAATAGATTCATTGATTTTAAAGACTTTAAATAGTGTATTGGACATCGAATTAACATATCATCTAACAAGAAATTTGTTTAAACTTGTAAAACAAATTACATTGTCATTTCAAATTCATTGAAGTTGTGTTTTCAGTTCCTGGAAGATTTTCTATCAACTCTTATTTCTATTTCTTTTCCATCATGGATGTCTTAATAGATTTATTGATTTTAAAGACTTTAAATAGTGTATTGGACATCGAATTAACATATCATCTAACAAGAAATTTGTTTAAACTTGTAAAACAAATTACATCGTCATTTCAAATTCATTGAAGTTGTGTTTTCAGTTCCTGGAAGATTTTCTATCAACTCTTATTTCTATTTCTTTTCCATCATGGATGTCTCAATAGATTTATTGATTTTAAAGACTTTAAATAGTGAATTGGACATCGATTAACATATCCTGTTACAGGGAAACCCTTGAAATTTGTAAAACAATCAGAATCGTCATTTTAAATTAATTGAAGTTGTGATTTTCAGTTCCTGGAAGATTTTCTATCAACTCTTATTTCTATTTCTTTTTCATCATGGATGTCTTAATAGATTCATTGATTTTAAAGACTTTAAATAGTGTATTGGACATCGAATTAACATATCATCTAACAAGAAATTTGTTTAAACTTGTAAAACAAATGACATCGTCATTTCAAATTCATTGAAGTTGTGTTTTCAGTTCCTGGAAGATTTTCTATCAACTCTTATTTCTATTTCTTTTCCATCATGGATGTCTTAAAAGATTCATTGATTTTAAAGACTTTAAATAGTGTATTGGACATCGAATTAACATATCATCTAACAAGAAATTTGTTTAAACTTGTAAAACAAATTACATCGTCATTTCAAATTCATTGAAGTTGTGTTTTCAGTTCCTGGAAGATTTTCTATCAACTCTTATTTCTATTTCTTTTCCATCATGGATGTCTTAAAAGATTCATTGATTTTAAAGACTTTAAATAGTGTATTGGACATCGATTAACATATCCTATTACAGGGAAACCCTTGAAATTTGTAAAACAATCAGAATCGTCATTTTAAATTAATTGAAGTTGTGATTTTCAGTTCCTGGAAGATTTTCTATCAACTCTTATTTCTATTTCTTTTTCATCATGGATGTCTTAATAGATTCATTGATTTTAAAGACTTTAAATAGTGTATTGGACATCGAATTAACATATCATCTAACAAGAAATTTGTTTAAACTTGTAAAACAAATTACATCGTCATTTCAAATTCATTGAAGTTGTGTTTTCAGTTCCTGGAAGATTTTCTATCAACTCTTATTTCTATTTCTTTTCCATCATGGATGTCTTAAAAGATTCATTGATTTTAAAGACTTTAAATAGTGTATTGGACATCGAATTAACATATCATCTAACAAGAAATTTGTTTAAACTTGTAAAACAAATTACATCGTCATTTCAAATTCATTGAAGTTGTGTTTTCAGTTCCTGGAAGATTTTCTATCAACTCTTATTTCTATTTCTTTTCCATCATGGATGTCTTAAAAGATTCATTGATTTTAAAGACTTTAAATAGTGTATTGGACATCGAATTAACATATCATCTAACAAGAAATTTGTTTAAACTTGTAAAACAAATTACATCGTCATTTCAAATTCATTGAAGTTGTGTTTTCAGTTCCTGGAAGATTTTCTATCAACTCTTATTTCTATTTCTTTTCCATCATGGATGTCTTAATAGATTTATTGATTTTAAAGACTTTAAATAGTGTATTGGACATCGAATTAACATATCATCTAACAAGAAATTTGTTTAAACTTGTAAAACAATTTATATCGTCATTTCAAATTCATTGAAGTTGTGTTTTCAGTTCCTGGAAGATTTTCTATCAACTCTTATTTCTATTTCTTTTCCATCATGGATGTCTTAAAAGATTCATTGATTTTAAAGACTTTAAATAGTGTATTGGACATCGATTAACATATCCTGTTACAGGGAAACCCTTGAAATTTCTAAAACAATCAGAATCGTCATTTTAAATTAATTGAAGTTGTGATTTTCAGTTCCTGGAAGATTTTCTATCAATTCTTATTTCTATTTCTTTTTCATCATGGATATTCATTCTTAATAGATTCATTGATTTTAAAGACTTTAAATAGTGTATTGGACATCGAATTAACATATCATCTAACAAGAAATTTGTTTAAACTTGTAAAACAAATTACATTGTCATTTCAAATTCATTGAAGTTGTGTTTTCAGTTCCTGGAAGATTTTCTATCAACTCTTATTTCTATTTCTTTTCCATCATGGATGTCTTAATAGATTTATTGATTTTAAAGACTTTAAATAGTGTATTGGACATCGAATTAACATATCATCTAACAAGAAATTTGTTTAAACTTGTAAAACAATTTATATCGTCATTTCAAATTCATTGAAGTTGTGTTTTCAGTTCCTTGAAGATTTTCTATCAACTCTTATTTCTATTTCTTTTCCATCATGGATGTCTTAAAAGATTCATTGATTTTAAAGACTTTAAATAGTGTATTGGACATCGATTAACATATCCTGTTACAGGGAAACCCTTGAAATTTGTAAAACAATCAGAATCGTCATTTTAAATTAATTGAAGTTGTGATTTTCAGTTCCTGGAAGATTTTCTATCAACTCTTATTTCTATTTCTTTTTCATCATGGATGTCTTAATAGATTCATTGATTTTAAAGACTTTAAATAGTGTATTGGACATCGAATTAACATATCATCTAACAAGAAATTTGTTTAAACTTGTAAAACAAATTACATCGTCATTTCAAATTCATTGAAGTTGTGTTTTCAGTTCCTGGAAGATTTTCTATCAACTCTTATTTCTATTTCTTTTCCATCATGGATGTCTTAAAAGATTCATTGATTTTAAAGACTTTAAATAGTGTATTGGACATCGAATTAACATATCATCTAACAAGAAATTTGTTTAAACTTGTAAAACAAATTACATCGTCATTTCAAATTCATTGAAGTTGTGTTTTCAGTTCCTGGAAGATTTTCTATCAACTCTTATTTCTATTTCTTTTCCATCATGGATGTCTTAAAAGATTCATTGATTTTAAAGACTTTAAATAGTGTATTGGACATCGATTAACATATCCTATTACAGGGAAACCCTTGAAATTTGTAAAACAATCAGAATCGTCATTTTAAATTAATTGAAGTTGTGATTTTCAGTTCCTGGAAGATTTTCTATCAATTCTTATTTCTATTTCTTTTTCATCATGGATATTCATTCTTAATAGATTCATTGATTTTAAAGACTTTAAATAGTGTATTGGACATCGAATTAACATATCATCTAACAAGAAATTTGTTTAAACTTGTAAAACAAATTACATTGTCATTTCAAATTCATTGAAGTTGTGTTTTCAGTTCCTGGAAGATTTTCTATCAACTCTTATTTCTATTTCTTTTCCATCATGGATGTCTTAATAGATTTATTGATTTTAAAGACTTTAAATAGTGTATTGGACATCGAATTAACATATCATCTAACAAGAAATTTGTTTAAACTTGTAAAACAAATTACATCGTCATTTCAAATTCATTGAAGTTGTGTTTTCAGTTCCTGGAAGATTTTCTATCAACTCTTATTTCTATTTCTTTTCCATCATGGATGTCTCAATAGATTTATTGATTTTAAAGACTTTAAATAGTGAATTGGACATCGATTAACATATCCTGTTACAGGGAAACCCTTGAAATTTGTAAAACAATCAGAATCGTCATTTTAAATTAATTGAAGTTGTGATTTTCAGTTCCTGGAAGATTTTCTATCAACTCTTATTTCTATTTCTTTTTCATCATGGATGTCTTAATAGATTCATTGATTTTAAAGACTTTAAATAGTGTATTGGACATCGAATTAACATATCATCTAACAAGAAATTTGTTTAAACTTGTAAAACAAATGACATCGTCATTTCAAATTCATTGAAGTTGTGTTTTCAGTTCCTGGAAGATTTTCTATCAACTCTTATTTCTATTTCTTTTCCATCATGGATGTCTTAAAAGATTCATTGATTTTAAAGACTTTAAATAGTGTATTGGACATCGAATTAACATATCATCTAACAAGAAATTTGTTTAAACTTGTAAAACAAATTACATCGTCATTTCAAATTCATTGAAGTTGTGTTTTCAGTTCCTGGAAGATTTTCTATCAACTCTTATTTCTATTTCTTTTCCATCATGGATGTCTTAAAAGATTCATTGATTTTAAAGACTTTAAATAGTGTATTGGACATCGATTAACATATCCTATTACAGGGAAACCCTTGAAATTTGTAAAACAATCAGAATCGTCATTTTAAATTAATTGAAGTTGTGATTTTCAGTTCCTGGAAGATTTTCTATCAACTCTTATTTCTATTTCTTTTTCATCATGGATGTCTTAATAGATTCATTGATTTTAAAGACTTTAAATAGTGTATTGGACATCGAATTAACATATCATCTAACAAGAAATTTGTTTAAACTTGTAAAACAAATTACATCGTCATTTCAAATTCATTGAAGTTGTGTTTTCAGTTCCTGGAAGATTTTCTATCAACTCTTATTTCTATTTCTTTTCCATCATGGATGTCTTAAAAGATTCATTGATTTTAAAGACTTTAAATAGTGTATTGGACATCGAATTAACATATCATCTAACAAGAAATTTGTTTAAACTTGTAAAACAAATTACATCGTCATTTCAAATTCATTGAAGTTGTGTTTTCAGTTCCTGGAAGATTTTCTATCAACTCTTATTTCTATTTCTTTTCCATCATGGATGTCTTAAAAGATTCATTGATTTTAAAGACTTTAAATAGTGTATTGGACATCGAATTAACATATCATCTAACAAGAAATTTGTTTAAACTTGTAAAACAAATTACATCGTCATTTCAAATTCATTGAAGTTGTGTTTTCAGTTCCTGGAAGATTTTCTATCAACTCTTATTTCTATTTCTTTTCCATCATGGATGTCTTAAAAGATTCATTGATTTTAAAGACTTTAAATAGTGTATTGGACATCGATTAACATATCCTATTACAGGGAAACCCTTGAAATTTGTAAAACAATCAGAATCGTCATTTTAAATTAATTGAAGTTGTGATTTTCAGTTCCTGAAAGATTTTCTATCAACTCTTATTTCTATTCTTTTTCATCGTGGATGTCTTAATAGATTCATTGATTTTAAAGACTTTAAATAGTGTATTGGACATCGAATTAACATATCATCTAACAAGAAATTTTTTTAAACTTGTAAAACAATTTATATCGTCATTTCAAATTCATTGAAGTTGTGTTTTCAGTTCCTGGAAGATTTTCTATCAACTCTTATTTCTATTTCTTTTCCATCATGGATGTCTTAAAAGATTCATTGATTTTAAAGACTTTAAATAGTAAATTGGACATCGATTAACATATCCTGTTACAGGGAAACCCTTGAAATTTCTAAAACAATCAGAATCGTCATTTTAAATTAATTGAAGTTGTGATTTTCAGTTCCTGGAAAATTTTCTATCAATTCTTATTTCTATTTCTTTTTCATCATGGATGTCTTAATAGATTCATTGATTTTAAAGACTTTAAATAGTGTATTGGACATCGAATTACATATCATCTAACAAGAAATTTGTTTAAACTTGTAAAACAAATTACATCGTCATTTCAAATTCATTGAAGTTGTGTTTTCAGTTCCTGGAAGATTTTCTATAAACTCTTGTTTCTATTTCTTTTCCATCATGGATGTCTTAATAGATTTATTGATTTTAAAGACTTAAAATAGTGTATTGGACATCGAATTAACATATCATCTAACAAGAAATTTGTTTAAACTTGTAAAACAAATTACATCGTCATTTCAAATTCATTGAAGTTGTGTTTTCAGTTGCTGGAAGATTTTATATCAACTCTTATTTCTATTACTTTTCCATCATGGATGTCTTAATAGATTTATTGATTTTAAAGACTTTAAATAGTGTATTGGACATCGAATTAACATATCATCTAACAAGAAATTTGTTTAAACTTGTAAAACAATTTATATCGTCATTTCAAATTCATTGAAGTTGTTATTTTCAGTTCCTGAAAGATTTTCTATCAACTCTTATTTCTATTTCTTTTTCATCATGGATGTCTTAATAGATTCATTGATTTTAAAGACTTTAAATAGTGTATTGGACATCGAATTAACATATCATCTAACAAGAAATTTGTTTAAACTTGTAAAACAAATTACATTGTCATTTCAAATTCATTGAAGTTGTGTTTTCAGTTCCTGGAAGATTTTCTATCAACTCTTATTTCTATTTCTTTTCCATCATGGATGTCTCAATAGATTTATTGATTTTAAAGACTTTAAATAGTGAATTGGACATCGATCCTGTTACAGGGAAACCCTTGAAATTTGTAAAACAATCAGAATCGTCATTTTAAATTAATTGAAGTTGTGATTTTCAGTTCCTGGAAGATTTTCTATCAACTCTTATTTCTATTTCTTTTTCATCATGGATGTCTTAATAGATTTATTGATTTTAAAGACTTTAAATAGTGTATTGGACATCGAATTAACATATCATCTAACAAGAAATTTGTTAAACTTGTAAAACAATTTATATCGTCATTTCAAATTCATTGAAGTTGTGTTTTCAGTTCCTGGAAGATTTTCTATCAACTCTTATTTCTATTTCTTTTCCATCATGGATGTCTTAAAAGATTCATTGATTTTAAAGACTTTAAATAGTGTATTGGACATCGATTAACATATCCTATTACAGGGAAACCCTTGAAATTTGTAAAACAATCAGAATCGTCATTTTGAATTAATTGAAGTTGTGATTTTCAGTTCCTGGAAGATTTTCTATCAATTCTTATTTCTATTTCTTTTTCATCATGGATATTCATTCTTAATAGATTCATTGATTTTAAAGACTTTAAATAGTGTATTGGACATCGAATTAACATATCATCTAACAAGAAATTTGTTTAAACTTGTAAAACAAATTACATTGTCATTTCAAATTCATTGAAGTTGTGTTTTCAGTTCCTGGAAGATTTTCTATCAACTCTTATTTCTATTTCTTTTCCATCATGGATGTCTTAATAGATTTATTGATTTTAAAGACTTTAAATAGTGTATTGGACATCGAATTAACATATCATCTAACAAGAAATTTGTTTAAACTTGTAAAACAATTTATATCGTCATTTCAAATTCATTGAAGTTGTGTTTTCAGTTCCTGGAAGATTTTCTATCAACTCTTATTTCTATTTCTTTTCCATCATGGATGTCTTAAAAGATTCATTGATTTTAAAGACTTTAAATAGTGTATTGGACATCGATTAACATATCCTGTTACAGGGAAACCCTTGAAATTTCTAAAACAATCAGAATCGTCATTTTAAATTAATTGAAGTTGTGATTTTCAGTTCCTGGAAGATTTTCTATCAATTCTTATTTCTATTTCTTTTTCATCATGGATGTCTTAATAGATTCATTGATTTTAAAGACTTTAAATAGTGTATTGGACATCGAATTAACATATCATCTAACAAGAAATTTGTTTAAACTTGTAAAACAAATTACATCGTCATTTCAAATTCATTGAAGTTGTGTTTTCAGTTGCTGGAAGATTTTATATCAACTCTTATTTCTATTACTTTTCCATCATGGATGTCTTAATAGATTTATTGATTTTAAAGACTTTAAATAGTGTATTGGACATCGAATTAACATATCATCTAACAAGAAATTTGTTTAAACTTGTAAAACAATTTATATCGTCATTTCAAATTCATTGAAGTTGTGTTTTCAGTTCCTGGAAGATTTTCTATCAACTCTTATTTCTATTTCTTTTCCATCATGGATGTCTTAATAGATTTATTGATTTTAAAGACTTTAAATAGTGTATTGGACATCGAATTAACATATCATCTAACAAGAAATTTGTTTAAACTTGTAAAACAAATTACATTGTCATTTCAAATTCATTGAAGTTGTGTTTTCAGTTCCTGGAAGATTTTCTATCAACTCTTATTTCTATTTCTTTTCCATCATGGATGTCTCAATAGATTTATTGATTTTAAAGACTTTAAATAGTGTATTGGACATCGATTAACATATCCTGTTACAGGGAAACCCTTGAAATTTCTAAAACAATCAGAATCGTCATTTTAAATTAATTGAAGTTGTGATTTTCAGTTCCTGGAAGATTTTCTATCAATTCTTATTTCTATTTCTTTTTCATCATGGATGTCTTAATAGATTCATTGATTTTAAAGACTTTAAATAGTGTATTGGACATCGAATTAACATATCATCTAACAAGAAATTTGTTTAAACTTGTAAAACAAATTACATCGTCATTTCAAATTCATTGAAGTTGTGTTTTCAGTTCCTGGAAGATTTTCTATAAACTCTTGTTTCTATTTCTTTTCCATCATGGATGTCTTAATAGATTTATTGATTTTAAAGACTTTAAATAGTGTATTGGACATCGAATTAACATATCATCTAACAAGAAATTTGTTTAAACTTGTAAAACAAATTACATCGTCATTTCAAATTCATTGAAGTTGTGTTTTCAGTTCCTGGAAGATTTTCTATCAACTCTTATTTCTATTTCTTTTCCATCATGGATGTCTTAAAAGATTCATTGATTTTAAAGACTTTAAATAGTGTATTGGACATCGAATTAACATATCATCTAACAAGAAATTTGTTTAAACTTGTAAAACAAATTACATCGTCATTTCAAATTCATTGAAGTTGTGTTTTCAGTTCCTGGAAGATTTTCTATCAACTCTTATTTCTATTTCATTTCCATCATGGATGTCTTAAAAGATTCATTGATTTTAAAGACTTTAAATAGTGTATTGGACATCGATTAACATATCCTATTACAGGGAAACCCTTGAAATTTGTAAAACAATCAGAATCGTCATTTTAAATTAATTGAAGTTGTGATTTTCAGTTCCTGGAAGATTTTCTATCAACTCTTATTTCTATTTCTTTTTCATCATGGATGTCTTAATAGATTCATTGATTTTAAAGACTTTAAATAGTGTATTGGACATCGAATTAACATATCATCTAACAAGAAATTTGTTTAAACTTGTAAAACAAATTACATCGTCATTTCAAATTCATTGAAGTTGTGTTTTCAGTTCCTGGAAGATTTTCTATCAACTCTTATTTCTATTTCTTTTCCATCATGGATGTCTTAAAAGATTCATTGATTTTAAAGACTTTAAATAGTGTATTGGACATCGATTAACATATCCTGTTACAGGGAAACCCTTGAAATTTCTAAAACAATCAGAATCGTCATTTTAAATTAATTGAAGTTGTGATTTTCAGTTCCTGGAAGATTTTCTATCAATTCTTATTTCTATTTCTTTTTCATCATGGATGTCTTAATAGATTCATTGATTTTAAAGACTTTAAATAGTGTATTGGACATCGAATTAACATATCATCTAACAAGAAATTTGTTTAAACTTGTAAAACAAATTACATCGTCATTTCAAATTCATTGAAGTTGTGTTTTCAGTTCCTGGAAGATTTTCTATAAACTCTTGTTTCTATTTCTTTTCCATCATGGATGTCTTAATAGATTTATTGATTTTAAAGACTTTAAATAGTGTATTGGACATCGAATTAACATATCATCTAACAAGAAATTTGTTTAAACTTGTAAAACAAATTACATCGTCATTTCAAATTCATTGAAGTTGTGTTTTCAGTTCCTGGAAGATTTTCTATCAACTCTTATTTCTATTTCTTTTCCATCATGGATGTCTTAAAAGATTCATTGATTTTAAAGACTTTAAATAGTGTATTGGACATCGAATTAACATATCATCTAACAAGAAATTTGTTTAAACTTGTAAAACAAATTACATCGTCATTTCAAATTCATTGAAGTTGTGTTTTCAGTTCCTGGAAGATTTTCTATCAACTCTTATTTCTATTTCTTTTCCATCATGGATGTCTTAAAAGATTCATTGATTTTAAAGACTTTAAATAGTGTATTGGACATCGATTAACATATCCTATTACAG
Organism: Daphnia pulex; assembly: GCF_021134715.1. Taxonomy (NCBI): domain Eukaryota; kingdom Metazoa; phylum Arthropoda; class Branchiopoda; order Diplostraca; family Daphniidae; genus Daphnia; species Daphnia pulex. Next base: position 879,628 of record NC_060021.1, on the reverse strand, counting down.
GGAAACCCTTGAAATTTGTAAAACAATCAGAATCGTCATTTTAAATTAATTGAAGTTGTGATTTTCAGTTCCTGGAAGATTTTCTATCAACTCTTATTTCTATTTCTTTTTCATCATGGATGTCTTAATAGATTCATTGATTTTAAAGACTTTAAATAGTGTATTGGACATCGAATTAACATATCATCTAACAAGAAATTTGTTTAAACTTGTAAAACAAATTACATCGTCATTTCAAATTCATTGAAGTTGTGTTTTCAGTTCCTGGAAGATTTTCTATCAACTCTTATTTCTATTTCTTTTCCATCATGGATGTCTTAAAAGATTCATTGATTTTAAAGACTTTAAATAGTGTATTGGACATCGAATTAACATATCATCTAACAAGAAATTTGTTTAAACTTGTAAAACAAATTACATCGTCATTTCAAATTCATTGAAGTTGTGTTTTCAGTTCCTGGAAGATTTTCTATCAACTCTTATTTCTATTTCTTTTCCATCATGGATGTCTTAAAAGATTCATTGATTTTAAAGACTTTAAATAGTGTATTGGACATCGAATTAACATATCATCTAACAAGAAATTTGTTTAAACTTGTAAAACAAATTACATCGTCATTTCAAATTCATTGAAGTTGTGTTTTCAGTTCCTGGAAGATTTTCTATCAACTCTTATTTCTATTTCTTTTCCATCATGGATGTCTTAAAAGATTCATTGATTTTAAAGACTTTAAATAGTGTATTGGACATCGATTAACATATCCTATTACAGGGAAACCCTTGAAATTTGTAAAACAATCAGAATCGTCATTTTAAATTAATTGAAGTTGTGATTTTCAGTTCCTGAAAGATTTTCTATCAACTCTTATTTCTATTCTTTTTCATCGTGGATGTCTTAATAGATTCATTGATTTTAAAGACTTTAAATAGTGTATTGGACATCGAATTAACATATCATCTAACAAGAAATTTGTTTAAACTTGTAAAACAATTTATATCGTCATTTCAAATTCATTGAAGTTGTGTTTTCAGTTCCTGGAAGATTTTCTATCAACTCTTATTTCTATTTCTTTTCCATCATGGATGTCTTAAAAGATTCATTGATTTTAAAGACTTTAAATAGTGTATTGGACATCGATTAACATATCCTGTTACAGGGAAACCCTTGAAATTTCTAAAACAATCAGAATCGTCATTTTAAATTAATTGAAGTTGTGATTTTCAGTTCCTGGAAAATTTTCTATCAATTCTTATTTCTATTTCTTTTTCATCATGGATGTCTTAATAGATTCATTGATTTTAAAGACTTTAAATAGTGTATTGGACATCGAATTACATATCATCTAACAAGAAATTTGTTTAAACTTGTAAAACAAATTACATCGTCATTTCAAATTCATTGAAGTTGTGTTTTCAGTTCCTGGAAGATTTTCTATAAACTCTTGTTTCTATTTCTTTTCCATCATGGATGTCTTAATAGATTTATTGATTTTAAAGACTTTAAATAGTGTATTGGACATCGAATTAACATATCATCTAACAAGAAATTTGTTTAAACTTGTAAAACAAATTACATCGTCATTTCAAATTCATTGAAGTTGTGTTTTCAGTTGCTGGAAGATTTTATATCAACTCTTATTTCTATTACTTTTCCATCATGGATGTCTTAATAGATTTATTGATTTTAAAGACTTTAAATAGTGTATTGGACATCGAATTAACATATCATCTAACAAGAAATTTGTTTAAACTTGTAAAACAATTTATATCGTCATTTCAAATTCATTGAAGTTGTTATTTTCAGTTCCTGAAAGATTTTCTATCAACTCTTATTTCTATTTCTTTTTCATCATGGATGTCTTAATAGATTCATTGATTTTAAAGACTTTAAATAGTGTATTGGACATCGAATTAACATATCATCTAACAAGAAATTTGTTTAAACTTGTAAAACAAATTACATTGTCATTTCAAATTCATTGAAGTTGTGTTTTCAGTTCCTGGAAGATTTTCTATCAACTCTTATTTCTATTTCTTTTCCATCATGGATGTCTCAATAGATTTATTGATTTTAAAGACTTTAAATAGTGAATTGGACATCGATCCTGTTACAGGGAAACCCTTGAAATTTGTAAAACAATCAGAATCGTCATTTTAAATTAATTGAAGTTGTGATTTTCAGTTCCTGGAAGATTTTCTATCAACTCTTATTTCTATTTCTTTTTCATCATGGATGTCTTAATAGATTTATTGATTTTAAAGACTTTAAATAGTGTATTGGACATCGAATTAACATATCATCTAACAAGAAATTTGTTAAACTTGTAAAACAATTTATATCGTCATTTCAAATTCATTGAAGTTGTGTTTTCAGTTCCTGGAAGATTTTCTATCAACTCTTATTTCTATTTCTTTTCCATCATGGATGTCTTAAAAGATTCATTGATTTTAAAGACTTTAAATAGTGTATTGGACATCGATTAACATATCCTATTACAGGGAAACCCTTGAAATTTGTAAAACAATCAGAATCATCATTTTGAATTAATTGAAGTTGTGATTTTCAGTTCCTGGAAGATTTTCTATCAATTCTTATTTCTATTTCTTTTTCATCATGGATATTCATTCTTAATAGATTCATTGATTTTAAAGACTTTAAATAGTGTATTGGACATCGAATTAACATATCATCTAACAAGAAATTTGTTTAAACTTGTAAAACAAATTACATTGTCATTTCAAATTCATTGAAGTTGTGTTTTCAGTTCCTGGAAGATTTTCTATCAACTCTTATTTCTATTTCTTTTCCATCATGGATGTCTTAATAGATTTATTGATTTTAAAGACTTTAAATAGTGTATTGGACATCGAATTAACATATCATCTAACAAGAAATTTGTTTAAACTTGTAAAACAATTTATATCGTCATTTCAAATTCATTGAAGTTGTGTTTTCAGTTCCTGGAAGATTTTCTATCAACTCTTATTTCTATTTCTTTTCCATCATGGATGTCTTAAAAGATTCATTGATTTTAAAGACTTTAAATAGTGTATTGGACATCGATTAACATATCCTGTTACAGGGAAACCCTTGAAATTTCTAAAACAATCAGAATCGTCATTTTAAATTAATTGAAGTTGTGATTTTCAGTTCCTGGAAGATTTTCTATCAATTCTTATTTCTATTTCTTTTTCATCATGGATGTCTTAATAGATTCATTGATTTTAAAGACTTTAAATAGTGTATTGGACATCGAATTAACATATCATCTAACAAGAAATTTGTTTAAACTTGTAAAACAAATTACATCGTCATTTCAAATTCATTGAAGTTGTGTTTTCAGTTCCTGGAAGATTTTCTATAAACTCTTGTTTCTATTTCTTTTCCATCATGGATGTCTTAATAGATTTATTGATTTTAAAGACTTTAAATAGTGTATTGGACATCGAATTAACATATCATCTAACAAGAAATTTGTTTAAACTTGTAAAACAAATTACATCGTCATTTCAAATTCATTGAAGTTGTGTTTTCAGTTCCTGGAAGATTTTCTATCAACTCTTATTTCTATTTCTTTTCCATCATGGATGTCTTAAAAGATTCATTGATTTTAAAGACTTTAAATAGTGTATTGGACATCGAATTAACATATCATCTAACAAGAAATTTGTTTAAACTTGTAAAACAAATTACATCGTCATTTCAAATTCATTGAAGTTGTGTTTTCAGTTCCTGGAAGATTTTCTATCAACTCTTATTTCTATTTCTTTTCCATCATGGATGTCTTAAAAGATTCATTGATTTTAAAGACTTTAAATAGTGTATTGGACATCGATTAACATATCCTATTACAGGGAAACCCTTGAAATTTGTAAAACAATCAGAATCGTCATTTTAAATTATTGAAGTTGTGATTTTCAGTTCCTGGAAGATTTTCTATCAACTCTTATTTCTATTTCTTTTTCATCATGGATGTCTTAATAGATTCATTGATTTTAAAGACTTTAAATAGTGTATTGGACATCGAATTAACATATCATCTAACAAGAAATTTGTTTAAACTTGTAAAACAAATTACATCGTCATTTCAAATTCATTGAAGTTGTGTTTTCAGTTCCTGGAAGATTTTCTATCAACTCTTATTTCTATTTCTTTTCCATCATGGATGTCTTAAAAGATTCATTGATTTTAAAGACTTTAAATAGTGTATTGGACATCGAATTAACATATCATCTAACAAGAAATTTGTTTAAACTTGTAAAACAAATTACATCGTCATTTCAAATTCATTGAAGTTGTGTTTTCAGTTCCTGGAAGATTTTCTATCAACTCTTATTTCTATTTCTTTTCCATCATGGATGTCTTAAAAGATTCATTGATTTTAAAGACTTTAAATAGTGTATTGGACATCGAATTAACATATCATCTAACAAGAAATTTGTTTAAACTTGTAAAACAAATTACATCGTCATTTCAAATTCATTGAAGTTGTGTTTTCAGTTCCTGGAAGATTTTCTATCAACTCTTATTTCTATTTCTTTTCCATCATGGATGTCTTAAAAGATTCATTGATTTTAAAGACTTTAAATAGTGTATTGGACATCGATTAACATATCCTATTACAGGGAAACCCTTGAAATTTGTAAAACAATCAGAATCGTCATTTTAAATTAATTGAAGTTGTGATTTTCAGTTCCTGAAAGATTTTCTATCAACTCTTATTTCTATTCTTTTTCATCGTGGATGTCTTAATAGATTCATTGATTTTAAAGACTTTAAATAGTGTATTGGACATCGAATTAACATATCATCTAACAAGAAATTTGTTTAAACTTGTAAAACAATTTATATCGTCATTTCAAATTCATTGAAGTTGTGTTTTCAGTTCCTGGAAGATTTTCTATCAACTCTTATTTCTATTTCTTTTCCATCATGGATGTCTTAAAAGATTCATTGATTTTAAAGACTTTAAATAGTGTATTGGACATCGATTAACATATCCTGTTACAGGGAAACCCTTGAAATTTCTAAAACAATCAGAATCGTCATTTTAAATTAATTGAAGTTGTGATTTTCAGTTCCTGGAAAATTTTCTATCAATTCTTATTTCTATTTCTTTTTCATCATGGATGTCTTAATAGATTCATTGATTTTAAAGACTTTAAATAGTGTATTGGACATCGAATTACATATCATCTAACAAGAAATTTGTTTAAACTTGTAAAACAAATTACATCGTCATTTCAAATTCATTGAAGTTGTGTTTTCAGTTCCTGGAAGATTTTCTATAAACTCTTGTTTCTATTTCTTTTCCATCATGGATGTCTTAATAGATTTATTGATTTTAAAGACTTTAAATAGTGTATTGGACATCGAATTAACATATCATCTAACAAGAAATTTGTTTAAACTTGTAAAACAAATTACATCGTCATTTCAAATTCATTGAAGTTGTGTTTTCAGTTGCTGGAAGATTTTATATCAACTCTTATTTCTATTACTTTTCCATCATGGATGTCTTAATAGATTTATTGATTTTAAAGACTTTAAATAGTGTATTGGACATCGAATTAACATATCATCTAACAAGAAATTTGTTTAAACTTGTAAAACAATTTATATCGTCATTTCAAATTCATTGAAGTTGTTATTTTCAGTTCCTGAAAGATTTTCTATCAACTCTTATTTCTATTTCTTTTTCATCATGGATGTCTTAATAGATTCATTGATTTTAAAGACTTTAAATAGTGTATTGGACATCGAATTAACATATCATCTAACAAGAAATTTGTTTAAACTTGTAAAACAAATTACATTGTCATTTCAAATTCATTGAAGTTGTGTTTTCAGTTCCTGGAAGATTTTCTATCAACTCTTATTTCTATTTCTTTTCCATCATGGATGTCTCAATAGATTTATTGATTTTAAAGACTTTAAATAGTGAATTGGACATCGATCCTGTTACAGGGAAACCCTTGAAATTTGTAAAACAATCAGAATCGTCATTTTAAATTAATTGAAGTTGTGATTTTCAGTTCCTGGAAGATTTTCTATCAACTCTTATTTCTATTTCTTTTTCATCATGGATGTCTTAATAGATTTATTGATTTTAAAGACTTTAAATAGTGTATTGGACATCGAATTAACATATCATCTAACAAGAAATTTGTTAAACTTGTAAAACAATTTATATCGTCATTTCAAATTCATTGAAGTTGTGTTTTCAGTTCCTGGAAGATTTTCTATCAACTCTTATTTCTATTTCTTTTCCATCATGGATGTCTTAAAAGATTCATTGATTTTAAAGACTTTAAATAGTGTATTGGACATCGATTAACATATCCTATTACAGGGAAACCCTTGAAATTTGTAAAACAATCAGAATCGTCATTTTGAATTAATTGAAGTTGTGATTTTCAGTTCCTGGAAGATTTTCTATCAATTCTTATTTCTATTTCTTTTTCATCATGGATATTCATTCTTAATAGATTCATTGATTTTAAAGACTTTAAATAGTGTATTGGACATCGAATTAACATATCATCTAACAAGAAATTTGTTTAAACTTGTAAAACAAATTACATTGTCATTTCAAATTCATTGAAGTTGTGTTTTCAGTTCCTGGAAGATTTTCTATCAACTCTTATTTCTATTTCTTTTCCATCATGGATGTCTTAATAGATTTATTGATTTTAAAGACTTTAAATAGTGTATTGGACATCGAATTAACATATCATCTAACAAGAAATTTGTTTAAACTTGTAAAACAATTTATATCGTCATTTCAAATTCATTGAAGTTGTGTTTTCAGTTCCTGGAAGATTTTCTATCAACTCTTATTTCTATTTCTTTTCCATCATGGATGTCTTAAAAGATTCATTGATTTTAAAGACTTTAAATAGTGTATTGGACATCGATTAACATATCCTGTTACAGGGAAACCCTTGAAATTTCTAAAACAATCAGAATCGTCATTTTAAATTAATTGAAGTTGTGATTTTCAGTTCCTGGAAGATTTTCTATCAATTCTTATTTCTATTTCTTTTTCATCATGGATGTCTTAATAGATTCATTGATTTTAAAGACTTTAAATAGTGTATTGGACATCGAATTAACATATCATCTAACAAGAAATTTGTTTAAACTTGTAAAACAAATTACATCGTCATTTCAAATTCATTGAAGTTGTGTTTTCAGTTCCTGGAAGATTTTCTATAAACTCTTGTTTCTATTTCTTTTCCATCATGGATGTCTTAATAGATTTATTGATTTTAAAGACTTTAAATAGTGTATTGGACATCGAATTAACATATCATCTAACAAGAAATTTGTTTAAACTTGTAAAACAAATTACATCGTCATTTCAAATTCATTGAAGTTGTGTTTTCAGTTCCTGGAAGATTTTCTATCAACTCTTATTCCTATTTCTTTTCCATCATGGATGTCTCAATAGATTTATTGATTTTAAAGACTTTAAATAGTGAATTGGACATCGATTAACATATCCTGTTACAGGGAAACCCTTGAAATTTGTAAAACAATCAGAATCGTCATTTTAAATTAATTGAAGTTGTGATTTTCAGTTCCTGGAAGATTTTCTATCAACTCTTATTTCTATTTCTTTTTCATCATGGATGTCTTAATAGATTCATTGATTTTAAAGACTTTAAATAGTGTATTGGACATCGAATTAACATATCATCTAACAAGAAATTTGTTTAAACTTGTAAAACAAATTACATCGTCATTTCAAATTCATTGAAGTTGTGTTTTCAGTTCCTGGAAGATTTTCTATCAACTCTTATTTCTATTTCTTTTCCATCATGGATGTCTTAAAAGATTCATTGATTTTAAAGACTTTAAATAGTGTATTGGACATCGATTAACATATCCTATTACAGGGAAACCCTTGAAATTTGTAAAACAATCAGAATCGTCATTTTAAATTAATTGAAGTTGTGATTTTCAGTTCCTGGAAGATTTTCTATCAATTCTTATTTCTATTTCTTTTTCATCATGGATGTCTTAATAGATTCATTGATTTTAAAGACTTTAAATAGTGTATTGGACATCGAATTAACATATCATCTAACAAGAAATTTGTTTAAACTTGTAAAACAAATTACATCGTCATTTCAAATTCATTGAAGTTGTGTTTTCAGTTCCTGGAAGATTTTCTATAAACTCTTGTTTCTATTTCTTTTCCATCATGGATGTCTTAATAGATTTATTGATTTTAAAGACTTTAAATAGTGTATTGGACATCGAATTAACATATCATCTAACAAGAAATTTGTTTAAACTTGTAAAACAAATTACATCGTCATTTCAAATTCATTGAAGTTGTGTTTTCAGTTCCTGGAAGATTTTCTATCAACTCTTATTTCTATTTCTTTTCCATCATGGATGTCTTAAAAGATTCATTGATTTTAAAGACTTTAAATAGTGTATTGGACATCGAATTAACATATCATCTAACAAGAAATTTGTTTAAACTTGTAAAACAAATTACATCGTCATTTCAAATTCATTGAAGTTGTGTTTTCAGTTCCTGGAAGATTTTCTATCAACTCTTATTTCTATTTCTTTTCCATCATGGATGTCTTAAAAGATTCATTGATTTTAAAGACTTTAAATAGTGTATTGGACATCGATTAACATATCCTATTACAGGGAAACCCTTGAAATTTCTAAAACAATCAGAATCGTCATTTTAAATTAATTGAAGTTGTGATTTTCAGTTCCTGGAAGATTTTCTATCAATTCTTATTTCTATTTCTTTTTCATCATGGATGTCTTAATAGATTCATTGATTTTAAAGACTTTAAATAGTGTATTGGACATCGAATTACATATCATCTAACAAGAAATTTGTTTAAACTTGTAAAACAAATTACATCGTCATTTCAAATTCATTGAAGTTGTGTTTTCAGTTCCTGGAAGATTTTCTATAAACTCTTGTTTCTATTTCTTTTCCATCATGGATGTCTTAATAGATTTATTGATTTTAAAGACTTTAAATAGTGTATTGGACATCGAATTAACATATCATCTAACAAGAAATTTGTTTAAACTTGTAAAACAAATTACATCGTCATTTCAAATTCATTGAAGTTGTGTTTTCAGTTGCTGGAAGATTTTATATCAACTCTTATTTCTATTACTTTTCCATCATGGATGTCTTAATAGATTTATTGATTTTAAAGACTTTAAATAGTGTATTGGACATCGAATTAACATATCATCTAACAAGAAATTTGTTTAAACTTGTAAAACAATTTATATCGTCATTTCAAATTCATTGAAGTTGTGTTTTCAGTTCCTGGAAGATTTTCTATCAACTCTTATTTCTATTTCTTTTCCATCATGGATGTCTTAATAGATTTATTGATTTTAAAGACTTTAAATAGTGTATTGGACATCGAATTAACATATCATCTAACAAGAAATTTGTTTAAACTTGTAAAACAAATTACATTGTCATTTCAAATTCATTGAAGTTGTGTTTTCAGTTCCTGGAAGATTTTCTATCAACTCTTATTTCTATTTCTTTTCCATCATGGATGTCTCAATAGATTTATTGATTTTAAAGACTTTAAATAGTGTATTGGACATCGATTAACATATCCTGTTACAGGGAAACCCTTGAAATTTCTAAAACAATCAGAATCGTCATTTTAAATTAATTGAAGTTGTGATTTTCAGTTCCTGGAAGATTTTCTATCAATTCTTATTTCTATTTCTTTTTCATCATGGATGTCTTAATAGATTCATTGATTTTAAAGACTTTAAATAGTGTATTGGACATCGAATTAACATATCATCTAACAAGAAATTTGTTTAAACTTGTAAAACAAATTACATCGTCATTTCAAATTCATTGAAGTTGTGTTTTCAGTTCCTGGAAGATTTTCTATAAACTCTTGTTTCTATTTCTTTTCCATCATGGATGTCTTAATAGATTTATTGATTTTAAAGACTTTAAATAGTGTATTGGACATCGAATTAACATATCATCTAACAAGAAATTTGTTTAAACTTGTAAAACAAATTACATCGTCATTTCAAATTCATTGAAGTTGTGTTTTCAGTTCCTGGAAGATTTTCTATCAACTCTTATTTCTATTTCTTTTCCATCATGGATGTCTTAAAAGATTCATTGATTTTAAAGACTTTAAATAGTGTATTGGACATCGAATTAACATATCATCTAACAAGAAATTTGTTTAAACTTGTAAAACAAATTACATCGTCATTTCAAATTCATTGAAGTTGTGTTTTCAGTTCCTGGAAGATTTTCTATCAACTCTTATTTCTATTTCATTTCCATCATGGATGTCTTAAAAGATTCATTGATTTTAAAGACTTTAAATAGTGTATTGGACATCGATTAACATATCCTATTACAGGGAAACCCTTGAAATTTGTAAAACAATCAGAATCGTCATTTTAAATTAATTGAAGTTGTGATTTTCAGTTCCTGGAAGATTTTCTATCAACTCTTATTTCTATTTCTTTTTCATCATGGATGTCTTAATAGATTCATTGATTTTAAAGACTTTAAATAGTGTATTGGACATCGAATTAACATATCATCTAACAAGAAATTTGTTTAAACTTGTAAAACAAATTACATCGTCATTTCAAATTCATTGAAGTTGTGTTTTCAGTTCCTGGAAGATTTTCTATCAACTCTTATTTCTATTTCTTTTCCATCATGGATGTCTTAAAAGATTCATTGATTTTAAAGACTTTAAATAGTGTATTGGACATCGATTAACATATCCTGTTACAGGGAAACCCTTGAAATTTCTAAAACAATCAGAATCGTCATTTTAAATTAATTGAAGTTGTGATTTTCAGTTCCTGGAAGATTTTCTATCAATTCTTATTTCTATTTCTTTTTCATCATGGATGTCTTAATAGATTCATTGATTTTAAAGACTTTAAATAGTGTATTGGACATCGAATTAACATATCATCTAACAAGAAATTTGTTTAAACTTGTAAAACAAATTACATCGTCATTTCAAATTCATTGAAGTTGTGTTTTCAGTTCCTGGAAGATTTTCTATAAACTCTTGTTTCTATTTCTTTTCCATCATGGATGTCTTAATAGATTTATTGATTTTAAAGACTTTAAATAGTGTATTGGACATCGAATTAACATATCATCTAACAAGAAATTTGTTTAAACTTGTAAAACAAATTACATCGTCATTTCAAATTCATTGAAGTTGTGTTTTCAGTTCCTGGAAGATTTTCTATCAACTCTTATTTCTATTTCTTTTCCATCATGGATGTCTTAAAAGATTCATTGATTTTAAAGACTTTAAATAGTGTATTGGACATCGAATTAACATATCATCTAACAAGAAATTTGTTTAAACTTGTAAAACAAATTACATCGTCATTTCAAATTCATTGAAGTTGTGTTTTCAGTTCCTGGAAGATTTTCTATCAACTCTTATTTCTATTTCTTTTCCATCATGGATGTCTTAAAAGATTCATTGATTTTAAAGACTTTAAATAGTGTATTGGACATCGATTAACATATCCTATTACAGGGAAACCCTTGAAATTTGTAAAACAATCAGAATCGTCATTTTAAATTAATTGAAGTTGTGATTTTCAGTTCCTGGAAGATTTTCTATCAACTCTTATTTCTATTTCTTTTTCATCATGGATGTCTTAATAGATTCATTGATTTTAAAGACTTTAAATAGTGTATTGGACATCGAATTAACATATCATCTAACAAGAAATTTGTTTAAACTTGTAAAACAAATTACATCGTCATTTCAAATTCATTGAAGTTGTGTTTTCAGTTCCTGGAAGATTTTCTATCAACTCTTATTTCTATTTCTTTTCCATCATGGATGTCTTAAAAGATTCATTGATTTTAAAGACTTTAAATAGTGTATTGGACATCGAATTAACATATCATCTAACAAGAAATTTGTTTAAACTTGTAAAACAAATTACATCGTCATTTCAAATTCATTGAAGTTGTGTTTTCAGTTCCTGGAAGATTTTCTATCAACTCTTATTTCTATTTCTTTTCCATCATGGATGTCTTAAAAGATTCATTGATTTTAAAGACTTTAAATAGTGTATTGGACATCGATTAACATATCCTATTACAGGGAAACCCTTGAAATTTGTAAAACAATCAGAATCGTCATTTTAAATTAATTGAAGTTGTGATTTTCAGTTCCTGGAAGATTTTCTATCAACTCTTATTTCTATTTCTTTTTCATCATGGATGTCTTAATAGATTCATTGATTTTAAAGACTTTAAATAGTGTATTGGACATCGAATTAACATATCATCTAACAAGAAATTTGTTTAAACTTGTAAAACAAATTACATCGTCATTTCAAATTCATTGAAGTTGTGTTTTCAGTTCCTGGAAGATTTTCTATCAACTCTTATTTCTATTTCTTTTCCATCATGGATGTCTTAAAAGATTCATTGATTTTAAAGACTTTAAATAGTGTATTGGACATCGAATTAACATATCATCTAACAAGAAATTTGTTTAAACTTGTAAAACAAATTACATCGTCATTTCAAATTCATTGAAGTTGTGTTTTCAGTTCCTGGAAGATTTTCTATCAACTCTTATTTCTATTTCTTTTCCATCATGGATGTCTTAATAGATTTATTGATTTTAAAGACTTTAAATAGTGTATTGGACATCGGATTAACATATCATCTAACAAGAAATTTGTTTAAACTTGTAAAACAAATTACATCGTCATTTCAAATTCATTGAAGTTGTGTTTTCAGTTCCTGGAAGATTTTCTATCAACTCTTATTTCTATTTCTTTTCCATCATGGATGTCTTAAAAGATTCATTGATTTTAAAGACTTTAAATAGTGTATTGGACATCGATTAACATATCCTGTTACAGGGAAACCCTTGAAATTTCTAAAACAATCAGAATCGTCATTTTAAATTAATTGAAGTTGTGATTTTCAGTTCCTGGAAGATTTTCTATCAATTCTTATTTCTATTTCTTTTTCATCATGGATGTCTTAATAGATTCATTGATTTTAAAGACTTTAAATAGTGTATTGGACATCAAATTACATATCATCTAACAAGAAATTTGTTTAAACTTGTAAAACAAATTACATCGTCATTTCAAATTCATTGAAGTTGTGTTTTCAGTTCCTGGAAGATTTTCTATAAACTCTTGTTTCTATTTCTTTTCCATCATGGATGTCTTAATAGATTTATTGATTTTAAAGACTTTAAATAGTGTATTGGACATCGAATTAACATATCATCTAACAAGAAATTTGTTTAAACTTGTAAAACAAATTACATCGTCATTTCAAATTCATTGAAGTTGTGTTTTCAGTTGCTGGAAGATTTTATATCAACTCTTATTTCTATTACTTTTCCATCATGGATGTCTTAATAGATTTATTGATTTTAAAGACTTTAAATAGTGTATTGGACATCGAATTAACATATCATCTAACAAGAAATTTGTTTAAACTTGTAAAACAAATTACATTGTCATTTCAAATTCATTGAAGTTGTGTTTTCAGTTCCTGGAAGATTTTCTATCAACTCTTATTTCTATTTCTTTTCCATCATGGATGTCTCAATAGATTTATTGATTTTAAAGACTTTAAATAGTGAATTGGACATCGATTAACATATCCTGTTACAGGGAAACCCTTGAAATTTGTAAAACAATCAGAATCGTCATTTTAAATTAATTGAAGTTGTGATTTTCAGTTCCTGGAAGATTTTCTATCAACTCTTATTTCTATTTCTTTTTCATCGTGGATATTCATTCTTAATAGATTCATTGATTTTAAAGACTTTAAATAGTGTATTGGACATCGAATTAACATATCATCTAACAAGAAATTTGTTTAAACTTGTAAAACAAATTACATCGTCATTTCAAATTCATTGAAGTTATGTTTTCAGTTCCTGGAAGATTTTCTATAAACTCTTGTTTCTATTTCTTTTCCATCATGGATGTCTTAATAGATTTATTGATTTTAAAGACTTTAAATAGTGTATTGGACATCGAATTAACATATCATCTAACAAGAAATTTGTTTAAACTTGTAAAACAAATTACATTGTCATTTCAAATTCATTGAAGTTGTGTTTTCAGTTCCTGGAAGATTTTCTATCAACTCTTATTTCTATTTCTTTTCCATCATGGATGTCTCAATAGATTTATTGATTTTAAAGACTTTAAATAGTGAATTGGACATCGATTAACATATCCTGTTACAGGGAAACCCTTGAAATTTGTAAAACAATCAGAATCGTCATTTTAAATTAATTGAAGTTGTGATTTTCAGTTCCTGGAAGATTTTCTATCAACTCTTATTTCTATTTCTTTTTCATCATGGATGTCTTAATAGATTCATTGATTTTAAAGACTTTAAATAGTGTATTGGACATCGAATTAACATATCATCTAACAAGAAATTTGTTTAAACTTGTAAAACAAATTACATCGTCATTTCAAATTCATTGAAGTTGTGTTTTCAGTTCCTGGAAGATTTTCTATCAACTCTTATTTCTATTTCTTTTCCATCATGGATGTCTTAAAAGATTCATTGATTTTAAAGACTTTAAATAGTGTATTGGACATCGAATTAACATATCATCTAACAAGAAATTTGTTTAAACTTGTAAAACAAATTACATCGTCATTTCAAATTCATTGAAGTTGTGTTTTCAGTTCCTGGAAGATTTTCTATCAACTCTTATTTCTATTTCTTTTCCATCATGGATGTCTTAATAGATTTATTGATTTTAAAGACTTTAAATAGTGTATTGGACATCGGATTAACATATCATCTAACAAGAAATTTGTTTAAACTTGTAAAACAAATTACATCGTCATTTCAAATTCATTGAAGTTGTGTTTTCAGTTCCTGGAAGATTTTCTATCAACTCTTATTTCTATTTCTTTTCCATCATGGATGTCTTAAAAGATTCATTGATTTTAAAGACTTTAAATAGTGTATTGGACATCGATTAACATATCCTGTTACAGGGAAACCCTTGAAATTTCTAAAACAATCAGAATCGTCATTTTAAATTAATTGAAGTTGTGATTTTCAGTTCCTGGAAGATTTTCTATCAATTCTTATTTCTATTTCTTTTTCATCATGGATGTCTTAATAGATTCATTGATTTTAAAGACTTTAAATAGTGTATTGGACATCAAATTACATATCATCTAACAAGAAATTTGTTTAAACTTGTAAAACAAATTACATCGTCATTTCAAATTCATTGAAGTTGTGTTTTCAGTTCCTGGAAGATTTTCTATAAACTCTTGTTTCTATTTCTTTTCCATCATGGATGTCTTAATAGATTTATTGATTTTAAAGACTTTAAATAGTGTATTGGACATCGAATTAACATATCATCTAACAAGAAATTTGTTTAAACTTGTAAAACAAATTACATCGTCATTTCAAATTCATTGAAGTTGTGTTTTCAGTTGCTGGAAGATTTTATATCAACTCTTATTTCTATTACTTTTCCATCATGGATGTCTTAATAGATTTATTGATTTTAAAGACTTTAAATAGTGTATTGGACATCGAATTAACATATCATCTAACAAGAAATTTGTTTAAACTTGTAAAACAAATTACATTGTCATTTCAAATTCATTGAAGTTGTGTTTTCAGTTCCTGGAAGATTTTCTATCAACTCTTATTTCTATTTCTTTTCCATCATGGATGTCTCAATAGATTTATTGATTTTAAAGACTTTAAATAGTGAATTGGACATCGATTAACATATCCTGTTACAGGGAAAC
This sequence comes from Daphnia pulex, assembly GCF_021134715.1. NCBI lineage: Eukaryota > Metazoa > Arthropoda > Branchiopoda > Diplostraca > Daphniidae > Daphnia > Daphnia pulex. The sequence goes on along the minus strand of NC_060021.1, from coordinate 863,805 downwards.
CCTTGAAATTTGTAAAACAATCAGAATCGTCATTTTAAATTAATTGAAGTTGTGATTTTCAGTTCCTGGAAGATTTTCTATCAACTCTTATTTCTATTTCTTTTTCATCATGGATATTCATTCTTAATAGATTCATTGATTTTAAAGACTTTAAATAGTGTATTGGACATCGAATTAACATATCATCTAACAAGAAATTTGTTTAAACTTGTAAAACAAATTACATCGTCATTTCAAATTCATTGAAGTTATGTTTTCAGTTCCTGGAAGATTTTCTATAAACTCTTGTTTCTATTTCTTTTCCATCATGGATGTCTTAATAGATTTATTGATTTTAAAGACTTTAAATAGTGTATTGGACATCGAATTAACATATCATCTAACAAGAAATTTGTTTAAACTTGTAAAACAAATTACATCGTCATTTCAAATTCATTGAAGTTGTGTTTTCAGTTCCTGGAAGATTTTATATCAACTCTTATTTCTATTTCTTTTCCATCATGGATGTCTTAATAGATTTATTGATTTTAAAGACTTTAAATAGTGTATTGGACATCGAATTAACATATCATCTAACAAGAAATTTGTTAAACTTGTAAAACAATTTATATCGTCATTTCAAATTCATTGAAGTTGTGTTTTCAGTTCCTGGAAGATTTTCTATCAACTCTTATTTCTATTTCTTTTCCATCATGGATGTCTTAAAAGATTCATTGATTTTAAAGACTTTAAATAGTGTATTGGACATCGATTAACATATCCTGTTACAGGGAAACCCTTGAAATTTGTAAAACAATCAGAATCGTCATTTTAAATTAATTGAAGTTGTGATTTTCAGTTCCTGGAAGATTTTCTATCAATTCTTATCCCTGAGGTATATTTATATACGAAGGTCCTTAACAATATAGGGTGTGGGGTATAGGGGGTAGGGTAGTAGTAGCTAGTAGTGAAATTCAGAGGGTTTAATGTCCATTTAGTGTTCCTTTATACGTTTCTTCCCTGAATGACCAATCGTCACCAAATTTTGTACATAATTCTGTCAAAATTTGATACATGGCGTAACGGGGTTTTCATTTGTTTTCATTGCTGTTTTAAAAATTTAATTTGCGTACTTGTTACCTAGCTGGTTGCCGAATCCTAGGCAGTGAATTCGCTTTTTTTGCGTAACCTTCCAACTGTCAGTGCATGCTCAGCAGTGTAAACAAAAACAAAAAAAAAGTTTGGATCTTCCCTAGCAAGACAAGTTTTCTGCTACGGGAGTGGAGAGTATTTATTATTTGATTTTGTTTTTATGTTCGATTTCGATTTCGTCTTTATTCTTCTTTTTACTTTGTATTTTCCCATTATTACTTTTTTAAATCTTTTGTTTTATTATCACCTCTTTTTGTTTACTGTTTTTTGTCTTGATTTTAATAAATTTTTTGATCAAGTAAAATTTCTATTCCTCCTTTTTTTAACAGTTAGTCATCAACCAAGAAGTTGAGGAACATTTAAAAATGTTTGATTATACTCATTTTGAAGCTCTGGGTCATCTCTCTCTTCTTCCCTTGTCCTCTTCACAGTCATCAAGATCTTCTGGTGGTCGTGAAGAGTTACCACCGATCTTCCACTTCCATTTACCTCCGAAAGCTTTTTAAGTGTAATTTTTCAAAAATTACAAATTTAATTTTCGAGATCGAGATTCGAACCCTAAACAATACGAGTGGCAGCCCGATTTGCTAACCATTAGACCAACATCGACATTTTTATATAAGGGAATGCGTGGCCCGGTTTGTGAGTACACCAAATAATGTAACAAAAGTCGAAGTAAAGCAATGGTAATATCGCTAGCGACGCTACCATCGGTATCGATTTCGGAACCGGTCGTAAAACACTTAGGTTATATGCCTTAATTATAAAGATTTTTTCAGCGGTGGTTTAATCTAACTGCTATAAGAGCACATCCATTTCTTTGTAGTTAATATGTAACTAATAATTTTTCTAATTCCATGTTACTATAGTAATAAATATTGCTATAACTTAATCTAAACATGAAGTGCGACGTGGGGTGGCGGGGCGAATCCTCCGCCATTCATAATTCGCACCACTCATAATATTACAGATTATTTTTCAATTAGTTATAAAGAATCAATTATGGAAGATAATAAAGGGAAACAGAATTTTCCAAACGTTATAGTATGTATTAATCTACTATAACCTTGATTTTCTGTCTCTTTAACGTTTAAAAAAATTACCGAAGGATGTTACCGAAGGAATCTTGTTTCTATTTCTTTTCCATCATGGATGTCTTAATAGATTTATTGATTTTAAAGACTTTAAATAGTGTATTGGACATCGAATTAACATATCATCTAACAAGAAATTTGTTTAAACTTGTAAAACAATTTATATCGTCATTTCAAATTCATTGAAGTTGTGTTTTCAGTTCCTGGAAGATTTTCTATCAACTCTTATTTCTATTTCTTTTCCATCATGGATGTCTTAAAAGATTCATTGATTTTAAAGACTTTAAATAGTGTATTGGACATCGATTAACATATCCTGTTACAGGGAAACCCTTGAAATTTGTAAAACAATCAGAATCGTCATTTTAAATTAATTGAAGTTGTGATTTTCAGTTCCTGGAAGATTTTCTATCAATTCTTATTTCTATTTCTTTTCCATCATGGATGTCTTAATAGATTTATTGATTTTAAAGACTTTAAATAGTGTATTGGACATCGAATTAACATATCATCTAACAAGAAATTTGTTTAAACTTGTAAAACAATTTATATCGTCATTTCAAATTCATTGAAGTTGTGTTTTCAGTTCCTGGAAGATTTTCTATCAACTCTTATTTCTATTTCTTTTCCATCATGGATGTCTTAAAAGATTCATTGATTTTAAAGACTTTAAATAGTGTATTGGACATCGATTAACATATCCTGTTACAGGGAAACCCTTGAAATTTGTAAAACAATCAGAATCGTCATTTTAAATTAATTGAAGTTGTGATTTTCAGTTCCTGGAAGATTTTCTATCAATTCTTATTTCTATTTCTTTTTCATCATGGATGTCTTAATAGATTCATTGATTTTAAAGACTTTAAATAGTGTATTGGACATCGAATTAACATATCATCTAACAAGAAATTTGTTTAAACTTGTAAAACAAATTACATCGTCATTTCAAATTCATTGAAGTTGTGTTTTCAGTTCCTGGAAGATTTTCTATAAACTCTTGTTTCTATTTCTTTTCCATCATGGATGTCTTAATAGATTTATTGATTTTAAAGACTTTAAATAGTGTATTGGACATCGAATTAACATATCATCTAACAAGAAATTTGTTTAAACTTGTAAAACAAATTACATCGTCATTTCAAATTCATTGAAGTTGTGTTTTCAGTTGCTGGAAGATTTTATATCAACTCTTATTTCTATTACTTTTCCATCATGGATGTCTTAATAGATTTATTGATTTTAAAGACTTTAAATAGTGTATTGGACATCGAATTAACATATCATCTAACAAGAAATTTGTTTAAACTTGTAAAACAATCAGAATCGTCATTTTAAATTAATTGAAGTTGTGATTTTCAGTTCCTGAAAGATTTTCTATCAACTCTTATTTCTATTCTTTTTCATCGTGGATGTCTTAATAGATTCATTGATTTTAAAGACTTTAAATAGTGTATTGGACATCGAATTAACATATCATCTAACAAGAAATTTGTTTAAACTTGTAAAACAAATTACATCGTCATTTCAAATTCATTGAAGTTGTGTTTTCAGTTCCTGGAAGATTTTCTATAAACTCTTATTTCTATTTCTTTTCCATCATGGATGTCTTAAAAGATTCATTGATTTTAAAGACTTTAAATAGTGTATTGGACATCGATTAACATATCCTGTTACAGGGAAACCCTTGAAATTTCTAAAACAATCAGAATCGTCATTTCAAATTCATTGAAGTTGTGTTTTCAGTTCCTAGAAGATTTTCTATCAACTCTTATTTCTATTTCTTTTCCATCATGGATGTCTCAATAGATTTATTGATTTTAAAGACTTTAAATAGTGAATTGGACATCGATTAACATATCCTGTTACAGGGAAACCCTTGAAATTTGTAAAACAATCAGAATCGTCATTTTAAATTAATTGAAGTTGTGATTTTCAGTTCCTGGAAGATTTTCTATCAACTCTTATTTCTATTTCTTTTTCATCATGGATGTCTTAATAGATTCATTGATTTTAAAGACTTTAAATAGTGTATTGGACATCGAATTAACATATCATCTAACAAGAAATTTGTTTAAACTTGTAAAACAAATTACATCGTCATTTCAAATTCATTGAAGTTGTGTTTTCAGTTCCTGGAAGATTTTCTATAAACTCTTGTTTCTATTTCTTTTCCATCATGGATGTCTTAATAGATTTATTGATTTTAAAGACTTTAAATAGTGTATTGGACATCGAATTAACATATCATCTAACAAGAAATTTGTTTAAACTTGTAAAACAAATTACATCGTCATTTCAAATTCATTGAAGTTGTGTTTTCAGTTGCTGGAAGATTTTATATCAACTCTTATTTCTATTACTTTTCCATCATGGATGTCTTAATAGATTTATTGATTTTAAAGACTTTAAATAGTGTATTGGACATCGAATTAACATATCATCTAACAAGAAATTTGTTTAAACTTGTAAAACAATCAGAATCGTCATTTTAAATTAATTGAAGTTGTGATTTTCAGTTCCTGAAAGATTTTCTATCAACTCTTATTTCTATTCTTTTTCATCGTGGATGTCCTAATAGATTCATTGATTTTAAAGACTTTAAATAGTGTATTGGACATCGAATTAACATATCATCTAACAAGAAATTTGTTTAAACTTGTAAAACAAATTACATCGTCATTTCAAATTCATTGAAGTTGTGTTTTCAGTTCCTGGAAGATTTTCTATCAACTCTTATTTCTATTTCTTTTCCATCATGGATGTCTTAATAGATTTATTGATTTTAAAGACTTTAAATAGTGTATTGGACATCGAATTAACATATCATCTAACAAGAAATTTGTTTAAACTTGTAAAACAAATTACATCGTCATTTCAAATTCATTGAAGTTGTGTTTTCAGTTCCTGGAAGATTTTCTATCAACTCTTATTTCTATTTCTTTTCCATCATGGATGTCTTAAAAGATTCATTGATTTTAAAGACTTTAAATAGTGTATTGGACATCGATTAACATATCCTGTTACAGGGAAACCCTTGAAATTTCTAAAACAATCAGAATCGTCATTTTAAATTAATTGAAGTTGTGATTTTCAGTTCCTGGAAGATTTTCTATCAATTCTTATTTCTATTTCTTTTTCATCATGGATGTCTTAATAGATTCATTGATTTTAAAGACTTTAAATAGTGTATTGGACATCGAATTAACATATCATCTAACAAGAAATTTGTTTAAACTTGTAAAACAAATTACATTGTCATTTCAAATTCATTGAAGTTGTGTTTTCAGTTCCTGGAAGATTTTCTATCAACTCTTATTTCTATTTCTTTTCCATCATGGATGTCTTAATAGATTTATTGATTTTAAAGACTTTAAATAGTGTATTGGACATCGAATTAACATATCATCTAACAAGAAATTTGTTTAAACTTGTAAAACAAATTACATTGTCATTTCAAATTCATTGAAGTTGTGTTTTCAGTTCCTGGAAGATTTTCTATCAACTCTTATTTCTATTTCTTTTCCATCATGGATGTCTCAATAGATTTATTGATTTTAAAGACTTTAAATAGTGAATTGGACATCGATTAACATATCCTGTTACAGGGAAACCCTTGAAATTTGTAAAACAATCAGAATCGTCATTTTAAATTAATTGAAGTTGTGATTTTCAGTTCCTGGAAGATTTTCTATCAACTCTTATTTCTATTTCTTTTTCATCATGGATGTCTTAATAGATTTATTGATTTTAAAGACTTTAAATAGTGTATTGGACATCGAATTAACATATCATCTAACAAGAAATTTGTTAAACTTGTAAAACAATTTATATCGTCATTTCAAATTCATTGAAGTTGTGTTTTCAGTTCCTGGAAGATTTTCTATCAACTCTTATTTCTATTTCTTTTCCATCATGGATGTCTTAAAAGATTCATTGATTTTAAAGACTTTAAATAGTGTATTGGACATCGATTAACATATCCTGTTACAGGGAAACCCTTGAAATTTCTAAAACAATCAGAATCGTCATTTTAAATTAATTGAAGTTGTGATTTTCAGTTCCTGGAAGATTTTCTATCAATTCTTATTTCTATTTCTTTTTCATCATGGATATTCATTCTTAATAGATTCGTTGATTTTAAAGACTTTAAATAGTGTATTGGACATCGAATTAACATATCATCTAACAAGAAATTTGTTAAACTTGTAAAACAATTTATATCGTCATTTCAAATTCATTGAAGTTGTGTTTTCAGTTCCTGGAAGATTTTCTATCAACTCTTATTTCTATTTCTTTTCCATCATGGATGTCTTAAAAGATTCATTGATTTTAAAGACTTTAAATAGTGTATTGGACATCGATTAACATATCCTGTTACAGGGAAACCCTTGAAATTTCTAAAACAATCAGAATCGTCATTTTAAATTAATTGAAGTTGTGATTTTCAGTTCCTGGAAGATTTTCTATCAATTCTTATTTCTATTTCTTTTTCATCATGGATATTCATTCTTAATAGATTCATTGATTTTAAAGACTTTAAATAGTGTATTGGACATCGAATTAACATATCATCTAACAAGAAATTTGTTTAAACTTGTAAAACAAATTACATTGTCATTTCAAATTCATTGAAGTTGTGTTTTCAGTTCCTGGAAGATTTTCTATCAACTCTTATTTCTATTTCTTTTCCATCATGGATGTCTTAATAGATTTATTGATTTTAAAGACTTTAAATAGTGTATTGGACATCGAATTAACATATCATCTAACAAGAAATTTGTTTAAACTTGTAAAACAAATTACATTGTCATTTCAAATTCATTGAAGTTGTGTTTTCAGTTCCTGGAAGATTTTCTATCAACTCTTATTTCTATTTCTTTTCCATCATGGATGTCTCAATAGATTTATTGATTTTAAAGACTTTAAATAGTGAATTGGACATCGATTAACATATCCTGTTACAGGGAAACCCTTGAAATTTGTAAAACAATCAGAATCGTCATTTTAAATTAATTGAAGTTGTGATTTTCAGTTCCTGGAAGATTTTCTATCAACTCTTATTTCTATTTCTTTTTCATCATGGATGTCTTAATAGATTTATTGATTTTAAAGACTTTAAATAGTGTATTGGACATCGAATTAACATATCATCTAACAAGAAATTTGTTAAACTTGTAAAACAATTTATATCGTCATTTCAAATTCATTGAAGTTGTGTTTTCAGTTCCTGGAAGATTTTCTATCAACTCTTATTTCTATTTCTTTTCCATCATGGATGTCTTAAAAGATTCATTGATTTTAAAGACTTTAAATAGTGTATTGGACATCGATTAACATATCCTGTTACAGGGAAACCCTTGAAATTTCTAAAACAATCAGAATCGTCATTTTAAATTAATTGAAGTTGTGATTTTCAGTTCCTGGAAGATTTTCTATCAATTCTTATTTCTATTTCTTTTTCATCATGGATATTCATTCTTAATAGATTCGTTGATTTTAAAGACTTTAAATAGTGTATTGGACATCGAATTAACATATCATCTAACAAGAAATTTGTTAAACTTGTAAAACAATTTATATCGTCATTTCAAATTCATTGAAGTTGTGTTTTCAGTTCCTGGAAGATTTTCTATCAACTCTTATTTCTATTTCTTTTCCATCATGGATGTCTTAAAAGATTCATTGATTTTAAAGACTTTAAATAGTGTATTGGACATCGATTAACATATCCTGTTACAGGGAAACCCTTGAAATTTCTAAAACAATCAGAATCGTCATTTTAAATTAATTGAAGTTGTGATTTTCAGTTCCTGGAAGATTTTCTATCAATTCTTATTTCTATTTCTTTTTCATCATGGATATTCATTCTTAATAGATTCATTGATTTTAAAGACTTTAAATAGTGTATTGGACATCGAATTAACATATCATCTAACAAGAAATTTGTTTAAACTTGTAAAACAAATTACATTGTCATTTCAAATTCATTGAAGTTGTGTTTTCAGTTCCTGGAAGATTTTCTATCAACTCTTATTTCTATTTCTTTTCCATCATGGATGTCTTAATAGATTTATTGATTTTAAAGACTTTAAATAGTGTATTGGACATCGAATTAACATATCATCTAACAAGAAATTTGTTTAAACTTGTAAAACAAATTACATTGTCATTTCAAATTCATTGAAGTTGTGTTTTCAGTTCCTGGAAGATTTTCTATCAACTCTTATTTCTATTTCTTTTCCATCACGGATGTCTCAATAGATTTATTGATTTTAAAGACTTTAAATAGTGAATTGGACATCGATTAACATATCCTGTTACAGGGAAACCCTTGAAATTTGTAAAACAATCAGAATCGTCATTTTAAATTAATTGAAGTTGTGATTTTCAGTTCCTGGAAGATTTTCTATCAACTCTTATTTCTATTTCTTTTCCATCATGGATGTCTTAATAGATTTATTGATTTTAAAGACTTTAAATAGTGTATTGGACATCGAATTAACATATCATCTAACAAGAAATTTGTTAAACTTGTAAAACAATTTATATCGTCATTTCAAATTCATTGAAGTTGTGTTTTCAGTTCCTGGAAGATTTTCTATCAACTCTTATTTCTATTTCTTTTCCATCATGGATGTCTTAAAAGATTCATTGATTTTAAAGACTTTAAATAGTGTATTGGACATCGATTAACATATCCTGTTACAGGGAAACCCTTGAAATTTCTAAAACAATCAGAATCGTCATTTTAAATTAATTGAAGTTGTGATTTTCAGTTCCTGGAAGATTTTCTATCAATTCTTATTTCTATTTCTTTTTCATCATGGATATTCATTCTTAATAGATTCATTGATTTTAAAGACTTTAAATAGTGTATTGGACATCGAATTAACATATCATCTAACAAGAAATTTGTTAAACTTGTAAAACAATTTATATCGTCATTTCAAATTCATTGAAGTTGTGTTTTCAGTTCCTGGAAGATTTTCTATCAACTCTTATTTCTATTTCTTTTCCATCATGGATGTCTTAAAAGATTCATTGATTTTAAAGACTTTAAATAGTGTATTGGACATCGATTAACATATCCTGTTACAGGGAAACCCTTGAAATTTCTAAAACAATCAGAATCGTCATTTTAAATTAATTGAAGTTGTGATTTTCAGTTCCTGGAAGATTTTCTATCAATTCTTATTTCTATTTCTTTTTCATCATGGATATTCATTCTTAATAGATTCGTTGATTTTAAAGACTTTAAATAGTGTATTGGACATCGAATTAACATATCATCTAACAAGAAATTTGTTAAACTTGTAAAACAATTTATATCGTCATTTCAAATTCATTGAAGTTGTGTTTTCAGTTCCTGGAAGATTTTCTATCAACTCTTATTTCTATTTCTTTTCCATCATGGATGTCTTAAAAGATTCATTGATTTTAAAGACTTTAAATAGTGTATTGGACATCGATTAACATATCCTGTTACAGGGAAACCCTTGAAATTTCTAAAACAATCAGAATCGTCATTTTAAATTAATTGAAGTTGTGATTTTCAGTTCCTGGAAGATTTTCTATCAATTCTTATTTCTATTTCTTTTTCATCATGGATATTCATTCTTAATAGATTCATTGATTTTAAAGACTTTAAATAGTGTATTGGACATCGAATTAACATATCATCTAACAAGAAATTTGTTTAAACTTGTAAAACAAATTACATTGTCATTTCAAATTCATTGAAGTTGTGTTTTCAGTTCCTGGAAGATTTTCTATCAACTCTTATTTCTATTTCTTTTCCATCATGGATGTCTTAATAGATTTATTGATTTTAAAGACTTTAAATAGTGTATTGGACATCGAATTAACATATCATCTAACAAGAAATTTGTTTAAACTTGTAAAACAAATTACATTGTCATTTCAAATTCATTGAAGTTGTGTTTTCAGTTCCTGGAAGATTTTCTATCAACTCTTATTTCTATTTCTTTTCCATCATGGATGTCTTAAAAGATTCATTGATTTTAAAGACTTTAAATAGTGTATTGGACATCGATTAACATATCCTGTTACAGGGAAACCCTTGAAATTTCTAAAACAATCAGAATCGTCATTTTAAATTAATTGAAGTTGTGATTTTCAGTTCCTGGAAGATTTTCTATCAATTCTTATTTCTATTTCTTTTTCATCATGGATATTCATTCTTAATAGATTCATTGATTTTAAAGACTTTAAATAGTGTATTGGACATCGAATTAACATATCATCTAACAAGAAATTTGTTTAAACTTGTAAAACAAATTACATTGTCATTTCAAATTCATTGAAGTTGTGTTTTCAGTTCCTGGAAGATTTTCTATCAACTCTTATTTCTATTTCTTTTCCATCATGGATGTCTTAATAGATTTATTGATTTTAAAGACTTTAAATAGTGTATTGGACATCGAATTAACATATCATCTAACAAGAAATTTGTTTAAACTTGTAAAACAAATTACATTGTCATTTCAAATTCATTGAAGTTGTGTTTTCAGTTCCTGGAAGATTTTCTATCAACTCTTATTTCTATTTCTTTTCCATCATGGATGTCTCAATAGATTTATTGATTTTAAAGACTTTAAATAGTGAATTGGACATCGATTAACATATCCTGTTACAGGGAAACCCTTGAAATTTGTAAAACAATCAGAATCGTCATTTTAAATTAATTGAAGTTGTGATTTTCAGTTCCTGGAAGATTTTCTATCAACTCTTATTTCTATTTCTTTTCCATCATGGATGTCTTAATAGATTTATTGATTTTAAAGACTTTAAATAGTGTATTGGACATCGAATTAACATATCATCTAACAAGAAATTTGTTAAACTTGTAAAACAATTTATATCGTCATTTCAAATTCATTGAAGTTGTGTTTTCAGTTCCTGGAAGATTTTCTATCAACTCTTATTTCTATTTCTTTTCCATCATGGATGTCTTAAAAGATTCATTGATTTTAAAGACTTTAAATAGTGTATTGGACATCGATTAACATATCCTGTTACAGGGAAACCCTTGAAATTTCTAAAACAATCAGAATCGTCATTTTAAATTAATTGAAGTTGTGATTTTCAGTTCCTGGAAGATTTTCTATCAATTCTTATTTCTATTTCTTTTTCATCATGGATATTCATTCTTAATAGATTCATTGATTTTAAAGACTTTAAATAGTGTATTGGACATCGAATTAACATATCATCTAACAAGAAATTTGTTTAAACTTGTAAAACAAATTACATTGTCATTTCAAATTCATTGAAGTTGTGTTTTCAGTTCCTGGAAGATTTTCTATCAACTCTTATTTCTATTTCTTTTCCATCATGGATGTCTTAATAGATTTATTGATTTTAAAGACTTTAAATAGTGTATTGGACATCGAATTAACATATCATCTAACAAGAAATTTGTTTAAACTTGTAAAACAAATTACATTGTCATTTCAAATTCATTGAAGTTGTGTTTTCAGTTCCTGGAAGATTTTCTATCAACTCTTATTTCTATTTCTTTTCCATCATGGATGTCTCAATAGATTTATTGATTTTAAAGACTTTAAATAGTGAATTGGACATCGATTAACATATCCTGTTACAGGGAAACCCTTGAAATTTGTAAAACAATCAGAATCGTCATTTTAAATTAATTGAAGTTGTGATTTTCAGTTCCTGGAAGATTTTCTATCAACTCTTATTTCTATTTCTTTTCCATCATGGATGTCTTAATAGATTTATTGATTTTAAAGACTTTAAATAGTGTATTGGACATCGAATTAACATATCATCTAACAAGAAATTTGTTAAACTTGTAAAACAATTTATATCGTCATTTCAAATTCATTGAAGTTGTGTTTTCAGTTCCTGGAAGATTTTCTATCAACTCTTATTTCTATTTCTTTTCCATCATGGATGTCTTAAAAGATTCATTGATTTTAAAGACTTTAAATAGTGTATTGGACATCGATTAACATATCCTGTTACAGGGAAACCCTTGAAATTTCTAAAACAATCAGAATCGTCATTTTAAATTAATTGAAGTTGTGATTTTCAGTTCCTGGAAGATTTTCTATCAATTCTTATTTCTATTTCTTTTTCATCATGGATATTCATTCTTAATAGATTCATTGATTTTAAAGACTTTAAATAGTGTATTGGACATCGAATTAACATATCATCTAACAAGAAATTTGTTAAACTTGTAAAACAATTTATATCGTCATTTCAAATTCATTGAAGTTGTGTTTTCAGTTCCTGGAAGATTTTCTATCAACTCTTATTTCTATTTCTTTTCCATCATGGATGTCTTAAAAGATTCATTGATTTTAAAGACTTTAAATAGTGTATTGGACATCGATTAACATATCCTGTTACAGGGAAACCCTTGAAATTTCTAAAACAATCAGAATCGTCATTTTAAATTAATTGAAGTTGTGATTTTCAGTTCCTGGAAGATTTTCTATCAATTCTTATTTCTATTTCTTTTTCATCATGGATATTCATTCTTAATAGATTCATTGATTTTAAAGACTTTAAATAGTGTATTGGACATCGAATTAACATATCATCTAACAAGAAATTTGTTAAACTTGTAAAACAATTTATATCGTCATTTCAAATTCATTGAAGTTGTGTTTTCAGTTCCTGGAAGATTTTCTATCAACTCTTATTTCTATTTCTTTTCCATCATGGATGTCTTAAAAGATTCATTGATTTTAAAGACTTTAAATAGTGTATTGGACATCGATTAACATATCCTGTTACAGGGAAACCCTTGAAATTTCTAAAACAATCAGAATCGTCATTTTAAATTAATTGAAGTTGTGATTTTCAGTTCCTGGAAGATTTTCTATCAATTCTTATTTCTATTTCTTTTTCATCATGGATGTCTTAATAGATTCATTGATTTTAAAGACTTTAAATAGTGTATTGGACATCGAATTAACATATCATCTAACAAGAGATTTGTTTAAACTTGTAAAACAAATTACATTGTCATTTCAAATTCATTGAAGTTGTGTTTTCAGTTCCTGGAAGATTTTCTATCAACTCTTATTTCTATTTCTTTTCCATCATGGATGTCTTAATAGATTTATTGATTTTAAAGACTTTAAATAGTGTATTGGACATCGAATTAACATATCATCTAACAAGAAATTTGTTTAAACTTGTAAAACAAATTACATTGTCATTTCAAATTCATTGAAGTTGTGTTTTCAGTTCCTGGAAGATTTTCTATCAACTCTTATTTCTATTTCTTTTCCATCATGGATGTCTTAAAAGATTCATTGATTTTAAAGACTTTAAATAGTGTATTGGACATCGATTAACATATCCTGTTACAGGGAAACCCTTGAAATTTCTAAAACAATCAGAATCGTCATTTTAAATTAATTGAAGTTGTGATTTTCAGTTCCTGGAAGATTTTCTATCAATTCTTATTTCTATTTCTTTTTCATCATGGATATTCATTCTTAATAGATTCATTGATTTTAAAGACTTTAAATAGTGTATTGGACATCGAATTAACATATCATCTAACAAGAAATTTGTTTAAACTTGTAAAACAAATTACATTGTCATTTCAAATTCATTGAAGTTGTGTTTTCAGTTCCTGGAAGATTTTCTATCAACTCTTATTTCTATTTCTTTTCCATCATGGATGTCTTAATAGATTTATTGATTTTAAAGACTTTAAATAGTGTATTGGACATCGAATTAACATATCATCTAACAAGAAATTTGTTTAAACTTGTAAAACAAATTACATTGTCATTTCAAATTCATTGAAGTTGTGTTTTCAGTTCCTGGAAGATTTTCTATCAACTCTTATTTCTATTTCTTTTCCATCATGGATGTCTCAATAGATTTATTGATTTTAAAGACTTTAAATAGTGAATTGGACATCGATTAACATATCCTGTTACAGGGAAACCCTTGAAATTTGTAAAACAATCAGAATCGTCATTTTAAATTAATTGAAGTTGTGATTTTCAGTTCCTGGAAGATTTTCTATCAACTCTTATTTCTATTTCTTTTCCATCATGGATGTCTTAATAGATTTATTGATTTTAAAGACTTTAAATAGTGTATTGGACATCGAATTAACATATCATCTAACAAGAAATTTGTTAAACTTGTAAAACAATTTATATCGTCATTTCAAATTCATTGAAGTTGTGTTTTCAGTTCCTGGAAGATTTTCTATCAACTCTTATTTCTATTTCTTTTCCATCATGGATGTCTTAAAAGATTCATTGATTTTAAAGACTTTAAATAGTGTATTGGACATCGATTAACATATCCTGTTACAGGGAAACCCTTGAAATTTCTAAAACAATCAGAATCGTCATTTTAAATTAATTGAAGTTGTGATTTTCAGTTCCTGGAAGATTTTCTATCAATTCTTATTTCTATTTCTTTTTCATCATGGATATTCATTCTTAATAGATTCATTGATTTTAAAGACTTTAAATAGTGTATTGGACATCGAATTAACATATCATCTAACAAGAAATTTGTTTAAACTTGTAAAACAAATTACATTGTCATTTCAAATTCATTGAAGTTGTGTTTTCAGTTCCTGGAAGATTTTCTATCAACTCATTTCTATTTCTTTTCCATCATGGATGTCTTAATAGATTTATTGATTTTAAAGACTTTAAATAGTGAATTGGACATCGATCCTGTTACAGGGAAACCCTTGAAATTTGTAAAACAATCAGAATCGTCATTTTAAATTAATTGAAGTTGTGATTTTCAGTTCCTGGAAGATTTTCTATCAACTCTTATTTCTATTTCTTTTTCATCATGGATGTCTGAATAGATTCATTGATTTTAAAGACTTTAAATAGTGTATTGGACATCGAATTAACATATCATCTAACAAGAAATTTGTTTAAACTTGTAAAACAAATAACATCGTCATTTCGAATTCATTGAAGTTGTGTTTTCAGTTCCTGGAAGATTTTCTATCAACTCTTATTTCTATTTCTTTTTCATCATGGATGTCTTAATAGATTCATTGATTTTAAAGACTTTAAATAGTGTATTGGACATCGAATTAACATATCATCTAACAAGAAATTTGTTTAAACTTGTAAAACAAATTACATCGTCATTTCAAATTCATTGAAGTTGTGTTTTCAGTTCCTGGAAGATTTTCTATCAATTCTTATTTCTATTTCTTTTCCATCGTGGATGTCTTAATAGATTTATTGATTTTAAAGACTTTAAATAGTGTATTGGACATCGAATTAACATATCATCTAACAAGAAATTTGTTTAAACTTGTAAAACAATTTATATCGTCATTTCAAATTTATTGAAGTTGTGTTTTCAGGTCCTGAAAGATTTTCTATCAACTCTTATTTCTATTTCTTGTTCATCATGGATGTCTTAATAGATTCATGGATTTTAAAGACTTTAAATAGTGTATTGGACATCGAATTAACATATCATCTAACAAGAAATTTGTTTAAACTTGTAAAACAAATTACATCGTCATTTCAAATTCATTGAAGTTGTGTTTTCAGTTCCTGGAAGATTTTCTATCAACTCTTATTTCTATTTCTTTTAATTCATGAATATCTTAATAGATTCATCGATTGTAAAGACTTTAAATGGTGTATTGGACATCGAATTAACATATCGTGTAACAAGAAATTATTTTACTTTTAAAACATTTCATATCATTCATATACAAAACATCTAGCCTGAAATATTTCCAAAACGTGGTGGAGACCTTTCCTATCACATGTATTAGTATTTTTCGTGTATTATCAGTATAGAATACTCAATTTTACAATAATTATTAGAAGAAACTCAGTACATGTGACAGGTTGCATTGGTGTTGAAGAAATACCAAAAAAAAAGTAAAAAACATCTAGCCTGAAATATTTCCAAATCGTGGTGGAGACCTTTCCTATCACATAAAATGGTATATTTCTTGTTGAATCAGTGTAGAATACTCTGTTTTACAATAATTATAAGAGAAAATTCATTATATGTGTCAGGTTGCATTGGTGTTGAAGAAATACCAAAAAAATGTCCCAAATATCCAGCCTGAAATATTTCCAAATCGTGGTGGAGACCTTTCCTATCACATGTATAAGTATTTTTCGTGTTGAATCAGTATAGAATACTCTATTTTACAATAATTATAAGAAGAAACTCAGTACATGTGACAGGTTGCATTGGTGTTGAAGAAATACCAAAAAATCGTCCCAAACATCTAGCCTGAAATATTTCCCAATCGTGGTGGAGCCCTTTCCTATCACATGTATTAGTATTTTTCGTGTTGAATCAGTATAGAATACTCTATTTTACAATAATTATAAGAAGAAACTCAGTACATTTGACAGCAGGTTGCATTGGTGTTGAAGAAATACCAAAAAAACGTCCCAAACATCTAGCCTGAAATATTTCCAAATCGTATTCGAGACCTTTCCTATCACATGTATTAGTATTTTTCGTGTTGAATCAGTAAAGAATACTCTATTTCAACAATAATTATAAGAAGAAACTCATCATTTTACATGTGACAGGTTGCATTGGTGTTGAAGAAATACAAAAAAAACGTCCCAAACAGCTAGCCTGAAACATTTCCAAATCGTGGTGGAGACCTTTCCTATCACATGTATTAGAATTTTTCGTGTTGAATCTGTATAGAATTTTCTTTTTTACAATAATTATAAGAAGAAACTCAGTACATGTGACAGGTTGCATTGGTGTTGAAGAAATACCAAAAAAAACGTCCCAAACAACTAGCCTGAAATATTTCCAAATCGTGGTGGAGACCTTTCCTATCACATGTATTAGTATTTTTCGTGTTGAATCAGCATAGAATACTCTATTTTACAATAATTATAAAAAGAAACTCTGTACATGTGACAAATTGCATTGGTGTTGAAGAAATACCAAAAAATCGTCCCAAACATCTAGCCTGAAATATTTCCCAATCGTGGTGGAGCCCTTTCCTATCACATGTATTAGTATTTTTCGTGTTGAATCAGTATAGAATACTCTATTTTACAATAATTATAAGAAGAAACTCAGTACATTTGACAGCAGGTTGCATTGGTGTTGAAGAAATACCAAAAAAACGTCCCAAACATCTAGCCTGAAATATTTCCAAATCGTATTCGAGACCTTTCCTATCACATGTATTAGTATTTTTCGTGTTGAATCAGTAAAGAATACTCTATTTCAACAATAATTATAAGAAGAAACTCATCATTTTACATGTGACAGGTTGCATTGGTGTTGAAGAAATACAAAAAAAACGTCCCAAACAGCTAGCCTGAAACATTTCCAAATCGTGGTGGAGACCTTTCCTATCACATGTATTAGAATTTTTCGTGTTGAATCTGTATAGAATTTTCTTTTTTACAATAATTATAAGAAGAAACTCAGTACATGTGACAGGTTGCATTGGTGTTGAAGAAATACCAAAAAAAACGTCCCAAACAACTAGCCTGAAATATTTCCAAATCGTGGTGGAGACCTTTCCTATCACATGTATTAGAATTTTTCGTGTTGAATCTGTATAGAATTTTCTTTTTTACAATAATTATAAGAAGAAACTCAGTACATGTGACAGGTTGCATTGGTGTTGAAGAAATACCAAAAAAAAGTCCCAAACATCTAGCCTAAAATATTTCCAAATCGTGGTGGAGACCTTTCCTATCACGTGTATTAGTATTTTTCGTGTTGAATCAGTTTAAAATACTCTTTTTTACAATAATTATAAGAAGAAACTCAGTACATGTAACAGGTTGCATTGGTGTTGGAAAAATACCAAAGAAAACGTACAAAACATCTAGTCTGAAATATTTCCAAATCGTGGTGGAGACCTTTTCTATCACATATAATGGTATTTTTCATGTTGAATCAGTGTAGAATACTCTGATTTACAATAATTATAAGAGAAAATTTATTATATGTGACAGGTTGCATTGGTGTTGAAGAAATACAAAAAAAACGTCCCAAACAGCTAGCCTGAAATATTTCCACATCGTGGTGGAGACCTTTCCTATCACATGTATTAGTATTTTTCGTGTTGAATAAGTATAGAATACTCTATTTTACAATAATTAAAAGAAGAAACTCAGTACATGTGACAAATTGCATTGGTGTTGAAGAAATACCAAAAAAACGTCCCAAACAGCTAGCCTGAAACATTTCCAAATCATGGTGGAGACCTTTCCTATCACATGTATTAGTATTTTTCGTGTTGAATCAGTATAGATTACTCTATTTTACAATAATTATAAGAAGAAACTCAGTACATGTGACAGGTTGCATTGGTGTTGAAGAAATATCAAAAAAACTTACAAAACATCTAGCCTGAAATATTTCCAAATCGTGGTGGAGACCTTTCCTATCACATGTATTAGAATTTTTCGTGTTGAATCTGTATAGAATTTTCTTTTTTACAATAATTATAAGAAGAAACTCAGTACATGTGACAGGTTGCATTGGTGTTGAAGAAATACCAAAAAAAAGTCCCAAACAGCTAGCCTAAAATATTTCCAAATCGTGGTGGAGACCTTTCCTATCACGTGTATTAGTATTTTTCGTGTTGAATCAGTTTAAAATACTCTTTTTTACAATAATTATAAGAAGAAACTCAGTACATGTAACAGGTTGCATTGGTGTTGGAAAAATACCAAAGAAAACGTACAAAACATCTAGTCTGAAATATTTCCAAATCGTGGTGGAGACCTTTCCTATCACATGTATTAGTATTTTTCGTGTATTATCAGTATAGAATACTCAATTTTACAATAATTATAAGAAGAAACACAGTACATGTGACAGGTTGCATTGGTGTTGAAGAAATAACAAAAAAACGTACAAAACATCTAGCCTGAAATATTTCCAAATCGTGGTGGAGACCTTTTCTATCACATATAATGGTATTTTTCATGTTGAATCAGTGTAGAATACTCTGATTTACAATAATTATAAGAGAAAATTTATTATATGTGACAGGTTGCATTGGTGTTGAAGAAATACAAAAAAAACGTCCCAAACAGCTAGCCTGAAATATTTCCACATCGTGGTGGAGACCTTTCCTATCACATGTATTAGTATTTTTCGTGTTGAATCAGTATAGAATACTCTATTTTACAATAATTATAAGAAGAAACTCAGTACATGTGACAGGTTGCATTGGTGTTGAAGAAATACCAAAAAAACTTACAAAACATCTAGCCTGAAATATTTCCAAATCGTGGTGGAGACCTTTCCTATCACATGTATTAGTATTTTTCGTGTTGAATCAGTATAGAATACTCTATTTTACAATAATTATAAGAAGAAACTCAGTTCATGTGACAGGTTGCGTTGGTGTTGAAGAAATACCAAAAAACGTACAAAACATCTATAAGCCTGAAATATTTCCAAATCGTGCTGGAGACCTTTCCTATCACATGTATTAGTATTTTTCATGTTGAATCAGTATAGAATACTCTATTTTACAATAATTATAAGAAGAAACTCAGTTCATGTGACAGGTTGCATTGGTGTTGAAGAAATACCAAAAAAACGTCCCAAACATCTAGCCTGAAATATTTCCAAATCGTGGTGGAGACCTTTCCTATCACGTGTATTAGTATTTTTCGTGTTGAATCAGTTTAAAATACTCTTTTTTACAATAATTATAAGAAGAAACTCAGTACATGTAACAGGTTGCATTGGTGTTGAAAAAATACCAAAGAAAACGTACAAAACATCTAGTCTGAAATATTTCCAAATCGTGGTGGAGACCTTTCCTATCACATGTATTAGTATTTTTCGTGTTGAATCAGTATAGAATACTCTATTTTACAATAATTATAAGAAGGAACTCAGTACATGTGACAGGTTGCATTGGTGTTGAAGAAATACCAAAAAAAACGTCCCAAACATCTAGCCTGAAATATTTCCAATTCGTGGTGGAGACCTTTCCTATCACATGTATTAGTATTTTTCGTGTTGAATCAGTATAGAATATTCTATTTTACAATAATTATAAGAAGAAACTCGGTACATGTGACACGTTGCATTGGTGTTGAAGAAATACCAAAAAAACGTCCCAAACATCTAGCCTGAAATATTTCCAAATCGTGGTGGAGACCTTTCCTATCACATGTATTAGTATTTTTCAAGTTGAATCAGTATAGAATACTCTATTTTACAATTATTATAAGAAGAAACTCAGTACATGTGACAGGTTGCATTGGTGTTGAAGAAATACCAAAAAAACGTCCCAAACATCTAGCCTGAAATATTTCCAAATCGTGGTGGAGACCTTTCTTATCATCGTGGTGGAGACCTTTCCGGAAATATTTCAGGCTAGATGTTTTTTTGGTATTTCTTCAACACCAATGCAATCTGTCACATGTACTCAGTTTCTTCTTATATTTATGAAATAAATATTATAGCAACTTCAATCTCATAAAAAGGTTTTTTCGAAGTTCCTAGAAGATTTTCTATGAACATTTTTCTACAACTATTTCCTCGTGAATTGCTTTATGAATAAATTGATTCAATAGACTTAGAGAAAGAAATTAAAATCACCCACAATTAGTAGTCGACAGGGGGCCGGCACTAAAGATTCTAGTAGACATGCAAATTCGTCACTAAAGTGATTGATTTTGTTGGTTGGGGGACAATACACTACGAGAAGGACAATTGCCACTGAGTTCATAAACAGTGAAACTGCGAGAAAATCGAATGATTGAGCTACGAAGTCAAGAGAGAGGAGGCGACATCTTACTGTGTTACGGTATATGACTGCCACTTCTCCACCTCTCCTGCCCGTCCTTGTGTACGTGAAAGCCTATCCGTCCAATTCGTTACAGAAATACGATTTTGTTTTTTTTACAAGTTTAAACGGTTTCATTCTTACAGGATATGTTAATCGATGTCCAATACCTTATTTATAGTCTTTAAAATCAATAAATCTATTAAGACATTCATGAAGGAAAACAAATAGAAATAAGGGTAAGGGTTGAAAGAAAGTCTTCCAAGAATTGAAAAACACCACTTCAATGAATTTGAAATGACGATTTTGATTTTTGTACAAGTTTAAACGGTTTCATTCTTACAGGATATGTTAATCGATGTCCAGTACACTATTACAAGTCTTTAAAATCAATGATTCAATTAAGACATTCATGAAGGAAAAGAAATAGAAATAATGGTTGATAGAAAATCTTCCAGGAACTGAAAAACACCACTTCAATGAATTTGAAATGAGTAAATGACTATATTGATTGTTTTAAAAGTTTAAATGGTTTCTTTCTTCCTGCTCCTGCTCCTGCTCCTGCTCCTGCTCCTGCTCCTGCTCCTGCTCCTGCTCCTGCTCCTGCTCCTGCTCCTGCTCCTGCTCCTGCTCCTGCTCCTGCTCCTGCTCCTGCTCCTCCTGCTCCTACTCCTCCTCCTCTTCCTCCTCCTCCTGCTCCTCCTGCTCCTCCTCCTTTTCCTCCTCCTCCTCTTCCTGCTCCTCATCCTCCCCCTGCTCCTTTTCCTCCTCCTCCTCCTCCTCCTTCTCCTCCACCTCCTCCTACTCCAACAACCAAAACGAGGGAAAACATCGTGGAGTGAGTAATTCTTTGGCTATCCACTTTCAAAAGTAGCGCTAGTTGACGCCAAATTCATACTTAAGTTTTTTTTTTGTCGCTAGAGCCTAGATGCCATTTTCGAGGAACGCAGTTCAAACCGTTCTTCATTTTCCAGGCGCGCAGTTCAAACCGTTTCCATTTTCTACGCGCGCAGTTCAAAATTCCAAAACGCCATCTATTGGTGAAATTCGAACTAATCCTCTTGTATGCCAAAAAACCTGTACAGACTACAGAATCCCTACGGGAAACGGGAAACACACTTGTTATTTAATTTTTTGGCACAATTGTTATTTAATTTTTTGACATAGTTTATTGCAATCTGAATAATACATTTCTTGTGAAAAAACGAAAGCGGAACGAAAGTCCTAAATGGTGAATTTCAACAAGAAAATATATTTAACCGGTTAATAAATCAGTTCGAGGACAACACAGCTTCTTTGTTCCTGTTAAACATGTTTTTCCGTCTCCTCTTTTGTGAACAGAAATAGTATTATAAAAATTGCCACATTGTCCAAAACAAAATGGTGATGTTCCACTCCAAAAACATCCGTTCACTGCAAAAAAAATATAAGTTTATTTAATTTTGCTGCCTCAATTTTTATTCATTCAAATATGTTGTGATTTTTAACCAATTTAAATTTGTTGGTTGATTCTTAATAGTTTGGAAACAAGATTTAAATGGGATTGTAAAGAATCAATCTGCCAAAAATAATCAGAATTGTCGCGGTTTCGATGTGGTATTAACTTAAATTTAATTGCCTTTAAAGCAATAGGCCTAAATAGTGGAATAATTTTTCTTACTTGGGGTTGGCTGGGCAACTTCAACTTGGGGTGTCGCTAATTGAGAACTAACAATCTGTGCATTCGAAGAAAGAATGGTGATAGAAATCATCAGTACCTGAAAATAACACGATCTCTTTAAAGTTTCTCTCATATTAGCATGGCCTAATTATTTGTTAGTTTTAAAAAAATATATTTAAATATTTATATCCCTTTTATTGAACAACCAGAGTTTTTTACTTTTTTTTTCTCTTTCAACCAAAAAATGTTTTAACTTATAAACGTTGGCTTAATTCAAATTCTATCATAGGCCCATAACGAATAACGTACCACTATGGCAGATGAGAACTTCATGGTTTTTAGATAGAAGACTTGACGCTCAACTGTATTAACCTCTTGACGGGTTGAACTTCGGAAAACAAATGAAAAGGAAGTGTAGTCAGCATTTTCTTTACATCGAGAGAAGGCCAATAGCAGCAGGCTTGTATAATGACAGGATGAGAGAGAACTTTGCAATATAGAGTATAGAAATGTCGCTCGCTTATTGGTTTGTGGTTTCTGATAAAACACTTGATTGTGTTCAAATTGTAACGATACACGAAAACATGGTTTCCGTTTTCAAAATTAGATGCATATAGGATTTCGAGATATTGCGCTGTTGTGGCTTTGATGGGAATGTTGCAACATACTGAGTTAATTTTCTGTTTTAATACCGCTACAATATTGTCGTGCTTTAGATTTTCCAACGTTTTTATCTTTTTTATGCAGCCAATATGATGGCTAATGAAGGAAAAATCCAAAGGAGGGTAAGCGAAGCTATATGGCGGTTTTGGTGCAGCAGGAGCCAAGCCAAGATCTCTTAAACGAACTTAAATTAGGCTACTTCAAATAATGTTTGTCATGATGAATCAATCAACGTCAATGATGAATCAATATATAATGTCTAGTTTTCTTAAGGAACTGTGTTTGCTTAAGTGGAAATATGAACTGAAACAAGGCACAGTGCAGTCGTCTTCCTATATTGGTAATAGATCTCTATACAATCAACCATACAAAAAAGGAATCATGTGATGCGTTGCTGGTCTGAGCAAACATGCAATTTCACATTTACATATTTTTTTTTTTTTGCAATTCCATATCATATTCGATTCATTTATTTCTTGTAACAACACGGAAAAAAATGTGAATTTCAACAAGACACCATTTTCAACGTGATCTCAGCAACGCAGCAGTTCCAGGACAACACAGCCTCTTTGTTCCTGTTAAACATCTTTTTCCGTCTCCACTTTTGTCTGAAGCAATGGTTTTATAAAATCGGCCACAATGTCCAGCACAAAATGGGGATGTTCCACTCCAAAAACATCCTGCCACTGGAAAAAATGTAAAATGATTGACGTATATTTAAATGTAGGCTAATGCCTGAAGTTCCATTCACACCTCGTAAATATATATCTCTAATATTCATATAATGATTTATTCCCTTTCTTACTTGAGTTTACTTGATGCACTACGGGAGGAATCGGAACTTGGGGTACCGGAACTTGGGGAACCGGTACTGGTACCGGAACTTGGGGAACCGGTACTGGTACCGGAACTTGGGGAACCGGTACTGGTACCGGAACTTGGGGTCCTGGAACTTGGGGTGTCACAGCTTCGGGTGTTACATTTGCAGGTGGTGTCACAGCTTCGGGTGTTACATTTGCAGGTGGTGTCACAGCTTCGGGTGTTACATTTGCAGGTGGTGTCACACCTTGGGGTGTAACATCTTAGGGTATCATTAATTGAGAATTAACAGTCTGAATTGAATTATAATTTTCATATTATTTCTAAGTTGCCTGACAAATGGGTTATTAACCTAAATGGGTTCTAAACCAATAAATTGTAGGCCTATAGTGACAAATGATCTCTCTTACTTGGATTTTCTTGAGGTAGGCCTACTACAACATTAGGTACTACAACTTGGGGTGTGACATCTTGAGGTATTACAACTTGGGGCGCTGTCACATCTTGAGAGGTCACGTCTTGGGGTATCACATCATTTTGGGGAGTCACGACTTGGGGTGTCACATCTTGGGGTGGAACTGTCACATCTTGGGGTGGCATATTTTGTGTCGTCACGTCTTGAGGTGCCACATCTTGGGTGCCTAAATTGAATTATTTTTTCATATAATTTCAAAGTTTTTATAGGGTTGACTAATATTCTACGTATTTATATATTTGATGCGAATTATTATATGATGTTTAGAGTATCAGTAATCTCAATAATCTGATTATCTACGGTTTCATACGGAAAACAAAATCTTAGCCTCAATTATTTGAGACACAAATGGGACGGTCGCACCGAGGTACGGTATTGACGTGATATTACCTTAAACCTGCTAAATTGGTTCTAAACCAATTATATTATTGTAGGCCTATAACAAATGATCTCTCTTACCTGGATTTTCTTGAGGTACTACAACGTTAGGTACTACAAATTGGGGTGTCACATCTTGAGGTTTTGCATCTTGAGATGTCACGTCTTGGGGTATTACATTTTGGGGAGTCACGACTTCGGGAGTCACGACTTCGGGAGTCACGACTTCGGGAGTCACATCTTGGGGTGGAACTGTTACATCTTGGGGTGGCATATTTTGTGTCGTCACGTCTTGAGGTGCCACATCTTGGGTGCCTAAATTGAATTATTTTGTTCATATAATTTCAAAGTTTTTATAGGGTTGACGAATATTCTATACGTAATTATATATTTGATGCGGATTTTATTATATGCGGATTATATGATGTATAGAGATTAGAGAATCAGTAATATCAATAATCTGATTATCTACGGCTTCATACGGAAAACAAAATCTTAGCCTCAATTATTTGAGACACAAATGGGACGATCGCACCGAGGTATTGACGTGATATGACCTTAAACCTGCTAAATTGGTTCTAAACCAATTATATTATTTTAGGCCTATAACAAATGATCTCTCTTACCTGGATTTTCTTGAGGTACTACAACGTTAGGTACTACAAATTGGGGTGTCACATCTTGAGGTTTTGCTTCTTGAGATGTCACGTCTTGGGGTATTACATTTTGGGGTGTCACGACTTCGGGAGTCACATCTTGGGGTGCCACTTCTTGGGGCGCAACATTTTGGGGTGGAACAGCATCCTGTGATGTTACGTCTTGGGGTGTATCTAATTAGGATGTCATTATTTGAGAATTAACAGTCTGGATTTTATTTTTTATATTTACAACTACACACAAATTTCTAAAGTTTTTAGGTTTTGACGAATATCTATTCTATGCATTTTTTACATAGTTCGTGCGAATTATTATTGTATAGAAAATCAGTATAATCTCAATCTGATTATCTACAGTTTTTACGTAAAACAATAAGATCTTTTATTGAAGACAACTTGGTGGGACGCGGTCGTAACGAGATAACTTGACTGCGTGCGACTGCGTGATAATAATATGATGATCTTAAACGAAATTGGCTCTTATATATTATAACCAACTAGGTCTAAAGATCCAGACCGATAATTTTTCTTACTTGGATTTTCTTGAGGTACTACAACGTTAGGATCCACTACTTGGGGCTCTACTTCTTGGGGATTCGTATCTTGTGGTGCGATATCTTGGCGTGTAAAAAATTCTTGGGGTGCGAAATGTTGGCGTGCCATTTTTCGAGTATAACAGATCTGTGTATTTTCAAGAAGAATGGTGGACAGCACCATCAGTACCTGTGAAAACGAGTTTATTTCATTTTAAAAAGTGCTGTCAAATATCTAGAGCCTATTATACATTGTACGCATAATAATGTGGGTTTTTCTTGTTTCATTAATTATTTGTATTCTTATTTGAACAAACCGAGAGTTTTTTTTCACTTTCAACCTTCAAATGTTTGGTTAGTTTCGAATTCTAGTTTACCTACCAATTTGAGAGATGAGAAGTTCATGGTTTAGATTGAAGAATTGACGCTCAACTGCATTACCTACAGGTTAAACTTCAGAAAACAAGTGAAAAGCTAGGAGGTGAAGTCAGTATTCTATATGCATATCGACAGGAGGCTTATAGTAGGCTAATAAAATGATTGACTAATTTGACAAAAGGTTGGTAATGCAATCACTTGAATTTGTGGTTTATGGTTTGTGTTAAAATGATTGATTGTTTAATACGTTGCAACGATATGGGAGAACATGGTTTCCGTTTCAAAAATTAGACGGATGTGATTTCGAGATTGCGCTGTTGTGGCTGTCGGAGTGTTGCAACACTGAGTTGGTTTTCCGTTATGAACTTATGAGTTATGAACGTAACATATTTAAAATTATGTTCCTTTTTTTTAAATTTGAGTAAAAGGCTATTTAATGAAAAGGTGCGGTAGCGCCGCCCTTGCTATTGTGAGACCGCCATAGCTTCATAATGTCTCAATTCTTATTTTGTATTGTTTATTTTAATTTTTCTCCCAAATTGCAAGTTCTGTTAGGAAATCAAGTAATACTGTCGTTAATTGTTTGTTAAATGTTTTCATCGTTAACTGTATAGGGAGGGGCGTTTTGGCCTGGATCGAGTGAAAACTGGGTCATCACGTCTGCTACTTTTCTCGTTTGACACAATCTAATTTTTTTCATTTTTTTGTAATAACTTTCTCTTTCTTTCTACATAAGCCATCTAGCGCGAAATTAATCAACTTATAGCATACAGTCACTAAGAAAACCTTCCGAATAATTTGCCCATAGAGCCAGTACCAGTAGTTAAAATATTACATCACGCACATTCATTCGTTTCGGCACGTGTTCCAGAGTAGTAACACTTTCAGTATTTCCTCCGATATCCTCTTATTATTCCAAGGTTTGACACAGTGGCTTCCTAAATCGCTTATTGTTTCCTGACAATTTCTTTGGACTAACTACATTTGTAGCTTATTTGTAGTGCATCAAATTGTCTTGCGGACATATAGAGTTGCATCAACGTCGTTTTATTCCAGGGAAAAAAAGTAGCAACCGAAAACGTCGTCAAAAAATAGGACACGCAAATTGTGACCTGTGTGTGTGTGTGTGGTTCCTGCGTTTTGTCAACTTCGTATTCGTTCAAAATGCCTAAAGTCTCCAGAGAAGAGGAGCAAGAAGAGCACTCGCCGATGACTCAAAACGGCGGTGATGCGAGTAACAACAACAAGGTAACGATGGAACGCCAATTAGGTTTAATGAATGGCATAGCCATGATCGTTGGATCTATTGTTGGATCCGGTATCTTCATAAGCCCGAAAGGTGTCCTCCAGTCGACAGGATCTGCCGGATTGTCCATTATTGTGTGGGCGTTGTGCGGACTCGTTTCGTCTGTCGGTGCCATATGCTACGCTGAATTAGGTATTTAAAATACGCCTTCTCCCTTTTAATGTCAATAACTTAGCGGGAGGTGGGGAGCGCTATATGCATTTTTAAATTGCGCACCCATTCCCGATTTTTTGTTCTGCGCAAAATGACAAAAAAAAACCCGCCCCTTATCTTTATTTTTTTTAAAAGATTATTGTAGTAGACATGGTCACATTTTTGTTATTATTTTTAACAAATATCTACAAACGGATTAACAGGAACCATGATAAATTCCTCGGGCGGCGATTACGCATACTTGGGCGAAGCCTACGGTCCTTTGCCGGCCTTTCTCTATTTGTGGGCAGCTGTGCTCATCATCATTCCTGTATCAAACGCTATTATAGCCTTGGCCTTCGCCAATTACATCCTCCAACCGATATGGGGCACTTGCCCACCGTCGGATTCAGCCGTCCGACTACTCGCCGCCTTTGCCGTCGGTATTAAAATTCATATCGCCCAAATTGCTGATACCAAAATTTTGTTTACTACATTTTCTCTTATATATGATTATATTAGGCGTACTAGCTTTCATCAATTGCTGTAACATGCGCTGGGTCGCCAAATTGCAAACCGTATTCATGGCGGCTAAAGTCATTGCCTTGGGGCTCATTATAACCACCGGAGGCGTCGCTTACTTTCTCCAAGGTGAAAGTCGGGGATTTCAGGAACCCTTCCGCAACACGTCCACCGATCCCAGTTTGATCGCCTTGTCGTTTTATTCGGGACTCTTTTCTTATGCTGGATGGTAAAAGTTAATGGACCCTATACAAATTGATTGAATTCAATTTTCTCATCCATATTCGTTTATTATTGCGCAATGCAGGAATTGTTTGAATTTCGTCGCCGAAGAAGTGCGGGAACCAAACAAGTATTATTATTTTTAATCGAAAATGAATTTTGTTACGTAATTTTTAAATTTAGAAATCTTCCGCGGGCTATATTGATCTCGATGCCCATCATCACGGTTGTGTACGTCATGACCAACGTGGCTTACTTGATCGTGTTAACGCCCGAAGAGATATTAGATTCCTCCGCCGTCGCAGTGGTTTGTCCAACACAGTTATTTCCAACCGCGATGAGTCCTTGATGACTTAACACACATATGTATTTATTTGAATTCAGACGTTTGGCGATCGTGTGTACAGTTCGTTCACCTGGGTCATTCAGTTGCTGGTGGCTATTTCCGCTTTGGGCACCTTGCACAGTAGCATCTTTAGCTCGTCGCGCATCTTCTTCGTCGGCGCCCGCAATGGACACCTTCCGGGCTCGATAGCGCTGATTAGCATCAACAATCTCACGCCGATTCCTTCCATCCTGTTCATGGTCAATTTGAATTTTATTCATTTTAAATTGGCAAATAATTATAGTCGATTTTCTAGGGTGGATTAACTATGGTGATGCTCGTCGTGACCGACGTCTACGTGTTGATTAATTACACCTCCTTTGTGGAGGCCACGTTCGTAGCGGCCGCTGTTGGCGGACTCTTGTGGCTCAGGCGAACGAGACCAAACGCCGCTCGACCTATTAAAGTAATTTTGATTAGTTAGTTGGTATAGACGTTTGTTTTTTTTAATTTATTTTCGGTTTGTGCCCAGGTGAGTTTGGTGTACCCGATAGCGTTTTTCGCGGTCTCCATCTTTCTGGTGTGCTTTCCCATTTTTTCCAGTCTGATGGAAGTCGTCACGGCCGTCGGAATCACCATTACCGCCGTTCCAGTTTTCTACTTTTGCATCGCCTGGAAGAAGAAACCCAAGTGGCTCTCATCGACCAGCAGTATTAATTATCCCCCAGTTCTTAATAACCGCTCGATAATTTTTTTTTTTTTTTACATTTCTTTTGCAGATAAATTCACTTTGCTGTGCCAGAAAATATTCCTAGCCGTCCCGGAAAACGCCGGAAGCAAGACTTACTGAACGGAAGAAATTTCCGCAATTTCAATGAATTCAAAAAGCTCATTTTCGCGGCTTTTGAAACCCCGATCCTGGTTTGTTTTGAACGACTGCTTTCCATTCTTTTAAACGCGGTCGTTATGTGGAAACCTGTATCATCGCGTGCATCTAATGAAAGTGATATTTCATAATAAATTTATACAAGGAAGTGAATAAAAATCTAAATTATAACTATAAAGTGTTGGAAGTCGGATTGTGTAAAAGGTAAACGTAAAGTACTTAAATAAAATGTTTTGACGTAAATCTAAAAAAATATAGTCTGTTTACACAAAAGACTTACTTGGAATTATTTAGATTGTAATTAAGTAGTTAAAACAGAAACCAGTTTAATTCCATCTCCAGCTGTTGAACACACTTACAAATACAAATAAAAATAACCACATAAATGTGGTGGAATGTTGGGAATGCTACAGTCGCCTCTTGAACGAGGTTGGCACTTATAGCGGCATTCGCTCAAATTAAATTCGACAAAAAAAAATGTTTCTATTAAAGTTCGTCATGTTTCTGTCCAGAGAATTCGTCGTGGGAAATGAAACCGTCGTTATTTTTATCTTCGGTTTCAAATATTTGCTCCACGAGACGAGCGTGGTCTTCGTCTATCTTGTCTGTAATAAAGGCGCCATCAACTTTCAATTTGTTAATTTGTCTGTCAAAGTGGGCTCGAACCTGTAACAAAAAAATATCAACGTTTTTCAACCGATCCATCTAAAAAAGACTGAAAATTCAAAACCACACATTTGAGCGAGACCAATCACATTCCTTTGAAAACAAAAGCGTGCAATGCCAAACGGAATTAGCCAATGGGTGAAGATGAGGATTTTGGAATGAGCAGACGTCATGATTTATTATTAGTTTTCTTTGTACAACATTCCTCGTCGGGCCGAGTTACTTCTGTTAAGTAAATTAGCTTCAGTACGAGAATCGCAACGTGAAAGATATAATAATCTGGTTTAACAAAAACAACACCCCATCACCTGGATCCCATGAGGATTTTTTAAAAAAATTCAAAGAAAAAAAAATAAGTTCCAATTCCCTCCCCAAAAGAAAAAAAACTAAGTACTGCACACAACTATCATCACACCTGAGATTTAAACTGGATCAAATGTGTGCGAGAATGGAAGACTTAGAGTTCATCGTGCTTGGGTCCGGAGAACTCTTCGAACGAGATGTAGCCATCTCGGTCGTGATCTTCGTGCTGGAAGATCTCTTCAGTGATCTTGAGAGGATCTTGCTGCTGCGGTGCTCCTTCTTCAGCAGGGACCTCTTCAGCTTTCTCAGTTGGGGGAATGTGCTTTTTTATGTAATCTGCCACCTTAAAATTAAACCCATATAAGCATATGAATAAAAGAAGCACACTCAAGTCAACTGAAAGTATAAATAATCAAATCCAATATTGAAAATAAGCAACACCAATTATAGCTGATGAGCAAGTGAGCACACAAAGAGTCCAAATGTTTACCTCTTCTTTCGACAACTGGTTGTCGGAATCGCTGTCAATCTGTTTGAAAACATTCTGGGGAGGTGGGGCCTGGTTGATGCCCATCAACTCGACATCGAAAAGCAGTGTGGCACCTAAATGATTTGTAAACATGAATGACTCATTCAGTTGCAGTCGCTTTAATCAGTCATACCGCCAGGAATGATGTTTCCAGCTCCCTTATCTCCATAGCCCAGCTCTGCGGGGATAGTCAGTTTACGTTTTTCACCAACGCACATGTCCAGCAAGCCCTGATGAAGAAAAACATGTTACTTTTCAAATACTGTGTTACATTTTCAAAAAAGTGTCACCTGGTCCCATCCTTTAATGACTTGGCCAGCTCCAATCTGGAATTGGAAAGGTTGGTTGCGGTCCAAACTGCCAAAAAAACAGGACAAACGAATAAATTTCACACTGAAAGATTGGTGCAAGAATAAGAAATTACATACCTGGAGTCAAATTTAGTGCCATCCAGCAACGTTCCGGTGTAGTGCATTGACAGGATGTCACCATTTTTCGACTTGGATTCGCATGCGTCAGGTACAGAAATTACGTCGATTTTCAGTTCGTCGGCAAAAGTGGAAGCAACGATGAACAGGCAGGAAATCAGTAACAACTTCATTTTGAATATGTGGAAGCAACTAAGGAATGGACAACGCCGAAACAAACGTCTACTTATGACTACGCACAGACAAGCGACGGAGTGAAAGGAAAAACGGAAAATCTCTTATCCAACATTCGACCAGCAGCTCTAATCGGCGAGAGCCACGTCAAACTTGTGTCCCCACCCATCGGCAACAGCCGGCGGCATTAGTTGTCATGGTTACCGCTGATTCTAAGGGTGGGAACAAGCTTTTAAAAAACCAGAATTCGTGAGGCCAACAGGTCTTTGGACTGAACTGGCATTCTAGCTCACAGATAAAATAACGAATGGAAGTGAAACGAAAGAAATGGTAAAAGAAACACGACTTGGCGTTCGTTCATTGGTCAATCAGCCTCGCTGGAAAAGGAACTGACCTTCGAATTTTTTTAAAAAATGTAGACGCTGTATTTAATTTATGTATGCTGATTTTTAATCTTTTTAAGCCAATTTTGTTTGATTATTATACGTGGGCTACGTGGACAGAGTTCAGTGGCCGTGACAGCCAGTAGTGGGCTGGGCTTTCTTGTTAATCTAACGTGTAACTGCCAGACTGGCTTCAGTCAGCATTTCCGTTTTGAAGCAGACGGGAAGTGAAACAATTTTTACAGTTTTTTGAGCTCGGTAAAAGTTTCGTATAGATTTTTTTTCCTGTAGAAACTTACCACAAAAATTAAACTCTTATCTTTCTTCTTCCTGTTATTGATTGTAAAATAGCATGTGTTGCTTGAAATCAAATAGAAATTAAATGAAGTGTTGTAAGGCCTCAAAAATGGTATGTGTATTCGTGAATAGAAATATACTTGTGTACGACATTTGACAAAATTGGCTATTTCCTCATTCAGTCGGCTTTTCCCCATTTTATAGCTGTGATGAATTGATCACTACATTATTAGACAATCAAGATAAGCTCTACTTGGTTTCAAAACACTTGTAAGCTCGAAAATCTTTACAATTTCAACATGTTCGTGTTAATGACTGATTGGCAAATATAAAAATTGTTATCATGTATACTGATTTGGATATTATGTGCGTGATGATTGATGAACTAGTACTGCTTATCGTTGGCAACTTCCGGCACGGCCAGAAATACTTTTTGACACGCAGCGGTGAATCTTCCTGCGTTTTTAATTGAAAATAAATCATATTAAAATTTGATAAATAGAAATTAAATATTGAAATCAGGATTGGTATACTATTGCTAGATGAGATCCATGTGGGTTTGCGCTTGAACGCTATACAGAAGCAGAAGATTGGTATGGCAGTTGCGGTAATTGCGATAGCCGTTATGGCGCCAACCGGATTTGAAATGATGGGCAGGCAGACCAGAAAGACGGACACCACCATGAAAGCTATCGGGTAGGCAAGATTAACCTAAGATAAACATTTTTAAAAAAATAAAATTGTAAATAAATAAATTAAATAGTTTAGAATTTTAAAAAATAATTTTACTTTAATAGGTCGGACAGCGTCGGGCCTTTTCCACCTAAGCCACAACAATCCGGAGACGGTGGCCAATAGGAATGCGGAATCGGTGAACATGACGTAATTAATAAGGACGTAAACGTCACCAACGATCAACATGGTGATCGCCAATCCTCCCTAATAGAAATAAAAATTCAAATAATTATTACCAAAATTCCAATTTGGTTTTGGTAATCGTAAATTAGCTTTAGTAAACGTACAATAAAAATAATGGCAGGAATGGGCGTCAAATTCTTGAGACTAATGAGGGCCAAAGCGCCGGGCAGGTGGCCGTTTCGAGCCCCGACGAAAAAGATTCGAGACGAGCTGAAAATGTTGCAGTGCAGAGAGCCCAGTGCCGACATGGCCACTAGGATTTGCACGATCCACGTTAGGGATCCGTAGACTCGCTCGCCAAAAGTCTAAATCAAATTCTTCAATTAATTAATTAATTAATAGACTTTAAAATAATAATTTTAAGTGTACGTATAGGTTATAAGATATTATACCACAGCCACTGCGTTGGACGAAAGCAATTCCTCTGGAGTCAAAACGATGAGATAGGCCACATTGGCCATGGCGTAAACGAGTGTGATGATGGGCATAGAAATGCCAATAGCTCGTGGCAAATTCTTGTAAGGATCTTTCAGCTCTTCCACCACAAAATTCAAACAATTCCTGTGATAATTAGAAACGATAAGTGGATTATAGTAATCAATTTAGAAATTAAATTGTCGATATTACCATCCGCCGTAAGAAAAAAGGCCGGAGTAGAACGACAAGGCGATCAAACTGGGATCGGTCGACGTTGTGGCGAACGGCTCCTGGAATCCGCGTGTAGTTTGTCCCTGGACAAAGTAAAAAGCGATGCCGGTGACGATGACCAGGGCCAGAGCGGCCACTTTGGCCACCAGAAAGACGCTTCTCAATTTGGCCGACCAGTTGACGTTCCAGCAGTTGATGAGGCACAGGGAGGCGATGGCGAAGGCGGCCACCAGCCGGACGGCGAATTCCGACGGAAGGCAAGTGCCCCACAGCGGCAGGAGCAGGTAATTGGCAAAGGCCAGAGCATTGATGGCGTTAGTGACGGGAATGAAAATGAGCAGCGAGGCCCAGAGGAACATGAAGGACGGTAGGGGTCCGTAGGCCTCGCTCAGGTAGGCGTAGTTGCCGCCCGATCGGTCGATCATCGTGCCCAGCTCGGCGTAGCAGATGGCCCCGACGAAGGAGACGAACCCGCACAGCGTCCAGATGATGATGGACAATCCGGAAGAGCCGGCCGAGAGGAGGACGCCTTTGGGACTGATGAAGATGCCAGAGCCGACGATCGTTCCGACGATCATGGCTACTCCGTCCAACAGGCCCAGCTGCCTCTCCATGACAACCCGATGGCCATCAGGAGATTCCTGGAGTTCCTGGACATCTCCGACGTTCATCGGCTCCTTTTCCTGCTCGTCGGCATCCGTTTTTTCTCTCGACATTTTTTAAAAATTGTGGGAACCTTTTAAAATTGTCAAATGTAATCAAATAAATTCTACCAAAGGCAAGTGAAGATAATTCAGAATAAATTAAGACTTTTACCGGATTATAATCTCAACTGTTGGCAGGCGCGTTGAGGGCGCGGTCGACGAATTCTAATAGGAGAAAGATGCCGGGATTGTTTGTTCTCGGCTGGCACTTTGGTCGCCGTTGCGCAGATGTTTGAAGCTTCCAGTAGAAAAAGAGCGTTTGTTCCGATCGTGCAGCAGATTCACCGCAGCAGCAACAGCAAGTGGAGAATGTCTATTTTGTCCTTTTATTTTTCCATGTGCTGGTTTTTGTCGGTTTTGGCCAGCGGGGCTGTGTATATCCTAAAAGAAAGGGCCAATCATCTCCTAGTAGAGTCAAAACATCAGCAGCCAACACATTCCCGATAAGGCAGCAGCAGCACACTGCACACAACCGCTGTCGGTCGTCAAACGAGTTGCCAAGGCGACGACCTTCGAATGAGCACAGTCCCGCGCCGAGCGGGAGCGTGTAAATCGGCCATCAGAGTTGCCCGACCGACTAGTACATAGTGAGCTGGAAACCGAACCCGCTCCGCGTCGACTGCGTGTGCAATGGCTATACTCAACCGCCGCGCATACAATGGGAATGAGTTATAACGCCGTCTAGAATCGTAAAATAGACTCGTCTCTATCTTGAAGTGCTCAGACGACGTCTCATTCATTGTCTATAGTTTTGTACATCAATTTGATGGCCAGCGGAAAATGTATTAAGTTTAATCGAGGCCACGAAGGAGGACAAAAGTACGTGAGAAAAGGATGTAACAACATCTGAAAAACAAAAGTCTTATTGGAGTATAGTATACACTATACTATGTAGCTGTAAATTTGTTATTTGCACTTCAGAAAAGATAAATTTGGATCTTGGTCAAATTAAATAATCGTGATAATAAAGCAGTACGCGCTCTTATGGTATGTTTGAGTAGATAACACACGACTCACCGTGATTTGTGAGATGTGACGACGAACCAGCGATGAATCATTATGTGAACACACGAAAGAAAAGAAAAGGTTGTTGAAAATTTATTTTTGTATGGGAACCAGAGCAAAACTTATACTGCAGCGATCAAACTGTCGGTCATATTGTAATGGAAGTTGACCTAGTTAATACGCATCATTACTTTCTATGTTATATTTCGTTTTTTTATTTTTTAAATGGCCAAATATCAGGCAAGGCGGGTTAGTGAACGTATATTGTATGACCCAGTAAGTAATAAGGTCTAATATTTATGTTTTTTTTGCGTCATTATATACAGTTGGTTGTCAGCACAGTTCGTGTCTTATCGTATTGACAAAAACGTAATATGGGGAAATGGGTATAGGCAGATTCGGCAAATAAAATGTGGTAGTGTGTGTACAACAACTTGTGTATAGTAGTAACACGGTACATTATTTAAACAGGATGTCCTGTCAAGTTGGACCGAATTATAGGCCACTAGACCACCTGTTTCTGCTCTGCTGGCTCATAATGGTTCAGGTGTTGTCCAGCCATTATCCCGGTCAGTAGATGGCGTAAAAATGTCGTTAATTTTGTTAAATAACACACAGGCTGCATTTCTTTATATTGCACTTATTTATAATAAAATGTATCACAGTAAAATTTGAATGTAATTAATGGGAGCGATAATTCCTCTTGCCATACGTACATATCGCGATATCTAATAGCGCAACAGTTGGGTGAATATTTCCAGGAATAATGAGAAACCGTTTAGCGCTGAATACTGAAATAAAATTCAGAATAGGCGTCGATTGAAAATAAAAAGTGATCACAATTCACCCATTAAAGGATGACGTTTAAACAAACTGCTATGTTAACAACAGAACGCAGCATATTACACGGAAAAAGATAACACACATTTCTATTATCTATATACTAGTAACAGCAGGAAATTTCTTATCCCGGCACGTGTCGTATAGCGGTTTCCTTGTATCAATAACGGTTCACACACATGTTGAAAAAGGAAAGTCAATAACGCACCCTATCAACTTTTTGTTGGAGGTTATAGTAATATAAATGAGGGTCCTTTGTGAATAAGGATGTGACATTGAATGTAAGAAAAGGAAAATACTGTGAAACAATCAGCAAGCAAAAGCACTCAAAGAATAATAATGATAACGACAGAAATCAACAAGTTTATTCATTTAATTTCAAAGGAAGAATATTTAGCGCCCTTTTATATTTCCGTGTGTATAGCTATACCCTTTATTATATTTAAAGATATTCTATTTATAGATAATCCGGAAGGAACCTAATATTTTTGAATTGCTGTGCCTATACTTTTTGAAACCTGTCAGTCACCTTATGATGTTGTAAATATTTGGATATCATATAGATATGGGCACGGCGATATAGGCGTTTGAAATGACTCATAGATCGATAGGCTGTGCTGTTGAATGTGCGACCCTGTGACTGAATGATTCATTCGCCTGCTGGCCGATCCTCACGCACGAATATATTTAATTATGAATATGTTCGTCTACGCTTTCAGCAACAACGCGTTTCCCTTATACAGACTTGTGTATATACATTGCCCGTACATCTTGCAGCCTTACACCGATTGCATTATTATTTATACATTGCCAAAGAACACGCAGCTTCCACAAAGGAGAGAAAAACAAATGTTTGGCATCATTCAAATTTAATTCGGCAGAGGCGTTCATTTGTTAATTCGTCTATGTAACGCAAAACCTTATGTTTCCCTCTCTTGCGATGTAACAATATTTTGAATAAGATATCACGCTTGAATCGAATTAATTTTACTATAAGATATGCTGCGCTATAGTATTGTATGTATATATAGCTATAATACCGCGTGAACCGCGCCATCTCTTAATCGAATCGTTGATCGTTCACAGTATAGCGGCACATATCCGGGCATTATTCCAAGAATTGTATTATAAAAAATAAAAAATAAATTTTTTTTTGTTAGGCAAACTACTCTCAATAAAATGGGCGTAACAATAAATATTTTTTTATCAGCGAATAAAAATAAAATAATGAAATGAAGAAAAATGTTTTTTCGAAGGCTCAACTTTAATGATTAGTGATGTTGCTTCGGCCTATACGGAGTCGCCAGCATTTAACGTCACGAAAGAAAATTGGACTTTGACCATTTCGACGAACTGAACCCCAAATCGTGACGGAGCATAATCTGCAATATCTAATAAACCGTGCATGCTCCCGCAGTTGGCATGCCGAAATCAGCAGTTCCTTACACAATAAAACTCCCCTACAGCCATAAACCAAAGGTTGCCGAACTGACCACAGAGAATACAACTCCATGACTCTACAACTATACAAAACCATCAATATTCCTTTTGTGTAATCGCTGTGTTCTTCAAATTAAAAAAAAAAAGTTCTTTTCTTATTAGATTTTTAAATAAAAGAAACTTATGCAACGTCATAAAAGGTTTCTATTCAACTCGGAAGATGTCATTGTTTGGACTTTGGAGATAGTAAAGGTGGGTTTCGGGATTGAAGATAACTAGTACTCACCTGTTTGTTATCTGTGAAGTAGGACCTGTAAACAGGTTTTCCCGTCGTCATTTTCCCGCGCGTTCCCACAGGTTCATTTGTCGTGATTTTCAGCCGATCCATCACGGGTTGGTATTTACGACCCGCTAGCGGACCTTCCTATGTATTATCTCTACTAAATATGGGCCTGATGATTAATGGCGTGCATTTGAGTATGATTATTATATCACGCCACCGTCCGTGCTGCTGCTGCTGCTGCCATTATTATTATGGTCAACCTATTTAGACGCGACCTAAAACTTACATTTTCCCTTCTTTTTCTTTTGTCGTCATTCTCATTCGGTAAAATATCTACGAAGGAGGTCAAGAGCAAGCGGAAAGATATAATTTAACGTAGGCGGCCTATCCAGACGCAATAGAATATCCCACAACACTTCGGGACGAATAGTTTTCCTTGATAAATTCAGAGGAAATAAAATGGTGTAATAATTTTTTGAACTGCATTTTGGACTGTTTGATTGTCTTTAGTAAGGTTATTATGTTGATGGAATAATGTTTTTTAATGAAGTTATACCCATGTAGGAACTGATGTCCATTATTTCTCGTGTCCTGGAAAACAAGTGACCCGATTTGGCGCTGAGAAACAGCTGCCAAGAAAAAAAGTATAACTAACCAATAGACAATAGTTAAATAAAAAGCCTCACAGGCGACCAGTTGATGCCGATGAAAAACAGCAGCAGCAGAGTGCGAAGAACTCCCTAAGCGGGAAACAGTCGATCGTAACGAGAACCGTGTGCAGGTGCGTTTCGCGCAGTGGGGGGTCACCTTATCTATTCGTATATCCTGTTCCTTTCTGACAATTTCTTTTGACTTGTTCAACTTTTTATTTTATTTTTCTTAATTTTGGGCGTGCTGAATGCAAGAGCCGGGGAGGAAAAATTCACTGTCATGGGCAACAAGCTTTTTTGGAACCAGCAGAGCGATTGTGATGTATTTTAATATGTCATCAACCAAATAATTCAAAAGAGAAAAGGAAAAATAATTTACAAAAAAAATGTATGGTCTCAGCTGCATTTGGGCCCTTGAAGCCTATACACACACAGGCTGTATAGTGTGTACGTTATATCGTATGATAAAGCTTTGTTGCGTCACAGAATGGCATCACGCAACCCCCGCACACGCGCAGTGAATGTTAAAAGTTATACACCAAACAAGGAAAACAAAATTTTCAAAACAACTGGAACACAGAACATTCACAAAAACAAATGTCACCCAAATAAAGTTCACTTGTGATTTCCATAGTACGTAGGGGGGAAAAAAAAATTAAAACCAAACAGAATAATAACGAAACAAAATCATAAACAGCAAACACAAAAACATAAACAAATACAACAGGACGCGGATCGTCTCCAGAGCGTAAAAATTAAATCGAAAGAAATGAGGTTTTCACGCAAGCAGTTTAGTGTATAGTTTACTACATATACCCTTCAGTATTCCGATCTTTTTTTAAAGGACAGGTGGGAACAGCAGAAACAAAAAGAGCCCAAAGAAATTCAACTCAAAAAAGGATGAGAAATCGATTAATAGGATTGAAAGAAAGGAGAGCCCCTTTTCTCTTATCAGATGCGGTTTGTCTATATCGTGATGAAATCATTAAACAGAGTAGAGTAGCTGGTACGTGAATAAGACCGGGAGATGGGAATTAAAGGACAAGTCGAGACAAGACGACAAATTCAATTCCAATACGTAAAAACCAAAAAAGTGACGAAAGTCTAAACGTTTCGATCGGAGATAGATAAGAAAATGGTAAAACCCAAGACGTACGTGTGTGGGAAATGGATCTTATTAGACACACACAATAAGATATAACGCAACGGTGACGAATATAACTGATGATTGAAGAGTATTGCACACATGTTGCCATTGCCTTTACACAGTTCCTTTCGATTCCACATCCGAAACAAAATGATTAGACCAACTGTTGTTTGTCGAGAGTCGTCGCGTGAGATCCGACACTATAACTCTTGAACCAGTTAAATACAAATCGTCGCTATTAGAGTAGGATTTAGGTCACAAAATGTTGGCTTGTTTTTTGTTTGTACCAAAGTTTACGAACCCAAAAAATTTCTGAAGAAATGAAAAATGTAGAGATGGTGGTATAAAGAATCAAAAGGTATGAATGGAAGATGGATGATGACTTTGGGTCATCATCGAGTTCCCCTGGCCTTATATAGGAAATCCGTATAGGGAAATAGAAGATATGAATTCAGAATTCAATGTGAAAACTCTCTGCTGCTCTGGAGACGATCAACAGCACGCGGTCGCTGTTATGTTTGGAAACCAAATAACACTCGAAACGAATTCTACATGCCTATGGCTAAAAAAAAAGTCTAAAAAACAAACCAAAAATGTAAAATTCGAATTTCAAATGATTCGGAATTTGAAATTCGTGCGCCGAAAAAACTCAAAATAAAATTACAGAGTGGAAATAATATAGAAATGCAAACATAAGTTATAAAGAGTCTAAAAAAAAACCGATTTAAAAAAAAAACAAGCACAAGAATGTAAGACGGAATACAAGAATACGAAAAATTGGAAAATAAAAGATGTAGTGACATAATAATAACCGAAGAAAGTTATATTATTATTCGTGAATGAATGCGGATTTAGCCAGGAAATTGTGCTTTGATTCAGTTTCAACAGAATGGTTCGAAATTCATCCGCCAACACAGGACAGAAAAATTATAAAAAAAAGAATTCGGGATGATATGATAATACGGTTGTTTTTCCATCTTTAATTCTTATTAGATGGTGGTCGTTCGGTCGGCGATAATCTCACTCTCTTTCGAGTTGGCGACTCGGTACTGGTAGGATTCCAGCTCGACTTCCTCTTCGGGCGAACGGGCCTTGAAGGCCTTCTGGTAGGTGAGTGCTGCCACTACGCCACCGACGATCGGTCCCGCCCAGTAGACCTTTGATTAAGAAAGAATCAAGCAATATTTATAAGACATGTGACGATAATTATACATAGAACGCATTAACATTTGATAGACAAAGTATGTCGGTCTAATTGAATCGTGACGATCGAATCGGGATTCGCTGTATACATCTAGCTTCTAGCTCCGTTATTCCATGAATAATCGAGATTGTTTGGGCAGCGTCGCCAAGGTTGCAGCTCACGTCATTCGATCGTGGTCCGGCTATGGAATATCGGCACCATCACCGAAGTGTTGTTTTTCACGGAGATTCATTTGAATTTGAAAAATCGTGGAAGAAGAAAGCGCACAGCAGCAGCTGACGGAAGGAAACTGAAGGCACGCGTGGGAAACGTGATGCCGATTGCACTGGTGTCATTATAAACCGACTTGTAATATTATTCGCTCCTGTATAATATCTTAGCCTATACATGTGATGCTCTTTTTTCGGAATGATTGACACTTGGACACTATTATATACGTGACAAGTATTGATGGTGTGATAAAGCTCAACAAATGAATATCCACCGACACATTACAGCTCAGTTGTTGTTTGAAAATAATCGACGAAATTATAATTAACTCACCCAGTGATAAGCCCACTTGTTGCTGATGACTGCCGGTCCTAGGGAGCGGGCTGGATTCAAGCTACCACCAGTGTAATTACCCTAAATTTTTTGGAATATATAAAATTGTATGAAATTTATTAGCTGTATACACTTTCCAAGAAATAACGAATAACAAATAATAATACAAAAGGACACTTCAACCGCCAGCAAGAAATAAT
The DNA here is from genome assembly GCF_021134715.1 of Daphnia pulex. Lineage (NCBI taxonomy): Eukaryota > Metazoa > Arthropoda > Branchiopoda > Diplostraca > Daphniidae > Daphnia > Daphnia pulex. The sequence goes on along the minus strand of NC_060021.1, from coordinate 821,488 downwards.
AATGCACAGTCACGTCACACAACAGTCGACAAGAAATTTCATTGTAACCGGAACTCTGTTTGCTGCTGCCGAGAGTTTCTGATCCGCATCGGCAGTTAACTTTCACTTTTTTTTTTTAGATTGTACACACACCAAGTATATATTTGGGTTTTCTTTTTGATTAGAAAGATGCGGGTAGAGTCTAGCTTGGTGGGTCCGGATATTCAAGAATGAACAATTGAACGTCGGTCGAGGCCGTCAACCAATTGAGCAACGAGGACGAGCAGCACTTGACCCCAATTACGTACACACACCAGCAGTCGACCGTATTTATACAATCGGTATTATATTGACTGAGCATGTACAGCGCTCCTACATGGTGCGTGAAATTGAATACGTCGGCCGCCAGCACACAGTCGAGTGCTTCCCGTTCGTTAATGTATACAACCCAACAAGAAAGAAAAAACGACATTCAATTCCAGCACGGGAATATAAACATTGACGGAGAAGATGAGAAACCAAAATTAGGTATGAGCATTAGTGTAATAGAGTCGACGGATGACTTACGGTGGCCAAAATGGCGGTGGCGATGCAGAGGCCGATGGCCAACGGGGCCGATCCTTTGACGTCTTTGCGGTTCTCGTCGCAGACGCCAAAGACGACCAGGACCAGCGTGAACGTCGAGAAGAACTCGACGCCAAAGCCCTGCGTCGGGGTCAGGGCTTTGTGGATCTCCGTCACGCCCAACGTATTGTGGAAATCGCTCGGCGTCAGAGCCTGTTATATAGAAAGAAAAAAGGATATTAGAATTTGATATTATTAAAGATTTGAATTTGAATAGAAAGTGAAACGTAATCATCTCGACTACATTTAACCAAAGTCAATGCAGCTGAGATTCTATACGTGATGAGGTCAAACACGCGTCATTCCCGCAAGCCTCTCTCGTGCTGATGTAATAACAGCCGCATTGTTCAGACAATGTTGAATTGATCAATTGTTGTTGTTGTTGTTGTATTATATACCTGGAGAAGAGCAGCTCCACATATGGCGCCCAGGCACTGGGCAACGATGTAGAAGATGGACTTGACGATGGAGATTTTGCCGGTCACGAGACAGGCCACCGTCACGGCCGGGTTGAAATGGCCTCCGCTCACATGTCCCAAGGCCTTTTTGGAGTTGAAAGATTTATAAAATCAAGATTAAATCAGATCGGATGAGAGAGCCCTGTTTACACGGTACATACATACGTTAGCTATGACCTTATGGTAATTATTAATAAGTACCGAGAATATAACACTGAGTCGTATAGCCTCAAGAGATAATTACATAACTGTTAAACGAAAACGTGATTTCCGCATGTGATTAGACTTCGGTCTAACCCGCATTAGAATATATAGGCCCTACAGGCATTGTTACAAGACCTATACCCCAAATTCAAATCACAATAAACCATAAAATTCGTTAGTCGTATTAGTTTGTCTATAGTGCAGTTAAAATCGAAATTAAGTCCAAACTGCGGTGAAATGTCGCTCCTTGACTTTTTCATGTTGTATAGCCTTTCTCTCGTTCAAGGTAATCACCTTTTATTACGCTCTATTCTCTTTGTTTTGTTTGGTTTTGTTTTTTACCATTTCCAATACAAAAACAAAAAGGAAAATTAGCGCCAGAAGCATCACGGCTATATCGCAGCAGCCAAGTTGTTACGCTCATCCAACTTGGCAGCGGGAAATTCAAAAGCCAATTCACGAAGGTCATCAGATCTCAAATTCCCTCGTGATCACAGGTCTATAGGCCATAGTTGTCAACTTAAAAGTAGTTACGCCATTCAAAACATCTTGTGAAACGCACAATTGATGTAGAATTTCGGCCATTTCCATAAGCTTGGCATTCAAAAGCAACTTTTTTTGGGGGGTATACATCAGTTGTTGTTGGTCAACGACAACAGGAAGTTCCTTGTTCGTTTCGAACGATAAGGATTCGTATTTTTTGGCCACCAAAAACGGCCGCAGGTATATAATACACACACACCGTTGGTGACGACATTCATGTAGGACTTGAGGCCCTTTGCGCAATGCCCGCTGTGATAATAACCAACCGAGGTACGACCGAGAGTCGATTTCTCCCAGGAGGGTATAATAATAAAAGGACTATAGATTTCGGTAGTTTTAGCTGATGGCTAATTTACCTGGGCCATTGTTGCGATGGTGACGCCGAAGGAGAGGGCGACCTGGACAATGTGCGGCGAGTACTGGTCGTTCCATCCCTCGACGCAGGAAGCGCAGCCGATGAGGACGAGAAAGAGCGGGCCGACGAATTCGGCCATGAGCATGCGCCAGATGTCGCGGTTCTTGTTGAGCTCATCGCAGCCGAATACGTTGCGCATTCTCGCCCAAAATTCCATGAAACGACCAATTTTCGTAAAGGATTGGTTGGACGACCTGGGCGGTGGAGAAGAGTTACTGGGCACAGCAAAGCGACTCTCGGGAGTTTCGCTCTGGTGCTCACGGCCGAGAAAAAGATGAAAAACAACGGGAGCAAAGACCCGTGGATATATAGCTGCTGCACCCTTTGCAATACAAAGAGTAGAGAGAGAGCACAGGGACTTGTTTCTTTTTGTCGATTATTCACAAGAAATTCAATTGGAAACTGGGAGATTGTCTTGTGTGTGCTGGATGTATAGCACCGCTCGCTTGGCTGCCTCGACTCACACTGGCCAGATAACAGGGAATCCACCTGATGAAAAGGCGAATTGAGTGGGGGCTGTATATATATCCCGGCCAGCCAGCAGTAGCACAGTCCCGGCCCCTTTATCGCATTGCCTGCAAGGGCTTTCCTCCTCTTCAAACTATTGGCCCTCCCCTCTTACACACACACACACCGAACGCGCATAGCCCAGTCTCAAAAAGGCCTATGCCGAGTGGCACCACACACACTCTATGACGCAACGCTGTCGACTGAGCCAAGGTGTTTTTCTGATGTTTTGTTGGCTTAAAACAGCTTTTGTCTGGCGATCACGAACGCGCGTTCTGGTCGCATATAGTATAGAAAAAGATAGCCAGTATATGCTGCTGCTGGCCTTCCACGAATTGGCAATGAGATTAACTCACACAAATGATGTCGCCATCCTACCAGCGACGAGAGGGTTTTCTGGTGGATTGCGTCGGCAATGGGACGTGATCGTGAGTCTAGATGTCTATAATATTATGACGACACTTAATAAGATGATCGGAAAAACACTTAGACGTCACGGAATCACAAGATCTTTCGACCCGAAAGGGTTGGCGAGAAATGCTGCTGTGTCAGACGATAGAGAAATAATCCAACGGCCTATACTGATATTCGAGCTACAGGCAGTCTGCACTGGTTGTGACCGTTTTCTAGGGATTTCGAGAGCAGTGCGGTGCAATGGTCTCGGTTTATATTTTTTCACCATTTTTGCCTTTCTTTTTATTTCTTTTGGTTGTTGTTATTTTATTTTGAAAGAATGTTTGATTTAGTATACCGATTCATACCGGCTATTATATTGCACCGCACTGTCCGGCCATACTCCATTTCGCAGTTCGGTGCCATTCAACTTCCGGTTGGCATTTTTTCGCGGCGATACAAAATTACAAGTCTTTTTTATAACGGCACTGATACAAATGTATAAAAGACCATCCGCAATATGAATGAAATGTCTAAAATACACACGGAATCTTTTTTTTATTATATTATTATTTAATGATATTTGACCATTGAAAAATCGTCGTCCGTTTTTCAATACCGACACAATATCTACCAATGAATTATTATCATTTCCATTTTAATTTCAGTGGCGCCGGGTTTTTATTTTCTTTCGGAAGGAAAAACGTGTGCCAATGACCGCACCCATCATAATAAATAGCCTTCCCCTCCTTCTCGGTCATCTACTCTCGTGTATATAAGCTATAGCGCGCGTATATTATTGTAACATTTTATTTTCGTACGATCTTAGAAGAAAAGAAAAATTCCCCGTTGCCCTGGAGCACGAATCACACGCCTTTTGCTGTCATGCCTTTTTCGTTTTTTTTTGGCTTGTCTTCTTAAGGACGTACATAGCCGAAGGTATAGGGACCAGCGCAGTAGGTACATTTGCGTAATAATAAACAGCACACAGAAGGAAACTAAAGAAAACATTCGATCGTCTGCTGTGCGCCAACAGCAGTAGTAGAAATAATGAATTTGGTCGACCTTCATTTCACGCATGTGCTTGACTTTCAGCTTATAATACTGGTGAAATCAATTAATTTTTATCAGGTTTATAAATGTATACATTTTTGTAACCCGGCGATAACACACAATGTTCATTCAGTATAAGAATGTCAGAAATAAAGATAATAAAAAGCTTTGGGGGGAGCTTTAGTGTACTAACTAATATTAATTTAAACCGCAAAGAAAGAAGAAAATGAGAAAAACATCTCGTGTTGACTGCATGGACAGATAAGGCGGAGCTCAAAGCTCAATTAATGTTACAACACATGTCGGTCTAATACTTCTGCTGTGTGTATAGGGGGGGAATAAATAAGGAAAATGTAATATTGAAATATAGACCACGAGTGGATAATAATAATATAGAGCTACTTTATAACTCTCCTCGAGTGGCCAATGATGAAGACAGACTGTGTTTTGGACCAAAGTATTTCGAATATACCATGTCCTATAACTAAATAGGGTCACTTTCAGATGGCAGCAGCAACTTATTAAAGACAACGTCGAAAACATTTGGATCCTACTATAAACAGAGTCAGTCGTTTCCTAATGGTTCTCGAGTGGTTTCGTTAATGAGCGACGAGCGACGAAAAGCAAACGAGATAAAAGAGAAAATGCCGCAGCAGCAGCAGCACCAATTGAAGTCTTCCCGTTTGAGTCTCGTTCAACTATTTGATTACATTTATTGAATAATGCGCGGTCGACACTGGGCCGAGACATATCTCCCAGCTGAGAATCCCGTAGAGTAGATTTTAAAAAAGAAAAGAAAAATAAAAGTAAAAACAATCTCCCCTCTCTCTCCTAAAAAGCGCAACAATAACAACTCCATATCAGGGAAGTACGCGCTGCTGACGCTATCCATTTTCAAGCCGGCAAAACGACACACAGAAGACAAGCGCGTTGGCGTATAATACTATACTATCTCCCGAACGTAAAAAAAAAAATGCTAATCACATAATAGAAAAAGGTTGGGAACGAACGAACTTTCTCCTTGAAAAACACGACTCGCCGTGTTTGCGACCGCCAGCCAAAAAAACAATCGACCAAATATATAAGCGACCAGACTAGATTTTGGCTGTATCTTTACTTTAAAATCAACACGGCACAAACAAGTTCTCATATAATAAATCCAATTAATTATTTTTTTTGTGTGTGTGTGATAGACAGGCAACACCTTTCATTTAAATTCTGATAACATCTTTGAGAATTAAAATTCCATTTTTCTTATGTCAATTTTCATTTAGTTTTCTAGATCAACACTATTGATTCATTCGCCGGTAATTAAAGTTAAAAAGAAAAAGCGATAAGCGGCCAATGTCACACAGACATATTCAGAACGAAACAAAAAAAAATTGCGTTCAAATATCTTTATCAGTTGTTATTGGCCAGTTGGCCCATTTATGGCACCCCACATCACCATCGACCGTTTTCGTAATCTCGCCATCGATGCCGTTATCAGGGAGAGGTTACACGGCGACAATGAAACGGATTCTTGACTTTTTGTGATGGGTCGTTTATGCTGGGGTTTTAATCTGATTTGAAATATCTCGTCATCACCGAGCGTCCCCAGTGACAGTCGACGAAAGCTGTTTTTTTTTCTGTTATGTTTGGCTGGGTTTGGCGTTATCATTTCGGTGAGCTCTTAAGTTTAGGCTCAAAGGTTATCTTGGCTATGCACAAATTGAAATGAGAACTTTTGAAAATAGAACGGCGGATAAATAAAACGCAATCACGATCACGATATAGGAAATTAGCAAGAGTGGGACAATCTCGGCGGAGCCAATAAACCCGAGAAACCAATTTACAAGTTGTGTAATTGAAAATGAATTAGATATAGAGCTCTGCAACTTCGGGAAACCAAGGCTAAGGTGAATGTTAATTTGAATTCGAATGGTCTCTATGTTTACAGCAGACAAATATAAGCCCGTGGCATGTTATGTTTTCGTATCTAGGTGAAGTACAAAACACTCTACGGTACCTAAATAATAATTTAAAGAAAATGGATACATTGTTTTTTACTCTACTCGAATGTTCTGTTATTGTATGTATTAAAGTTTTCGATCAAAAGCTTTCGTCTAACGAGATTATTGACATGTTTTGCGGGCAGCCGTGCATTTTTCAGTTATCTGTTTGCATTTGGGATTTTCCATAAATTTTTATACTCATCATTGACAGCTGTATTTAATCCACTCTGTAGACTCTTGTCTTGTAAGACTAGATCAAATCCGTCAAATAAATCCAGAAACAAATACTTTTGTATCATCAGTTAATCCAACGAAAAAGAGAAAGTCATGATTTTCGTCAGATGTTTTTATTTTTTAATAAAGTTATTCTGTCTGACTTTTAACATTTAATTTCTGTATTTGTTGTTCTATTAAGAGATATTCTACTGCAGCCAATAAAGAGTGTGGATATCAATCGCACGATCAGCTGTTATCACAGGTGGCATCTGCTCTACTTTTTCACATTTTTTTCACGCACTAAAAAAACAAAAAACAAAAATCTAAAATCTAAAATACAATGTCCTATAAGTCACTGACCTATGCCCGACGTGTTCAAAGCTAATATGTACACCAGCTTGTGAAAGAGCTGCCGCTTACTGCTCTAATTTGTTTTTCGTAAAGGAAAAATGCACATCCAACTGATAAAAAGTCGTATGAGACGTGTCGATCTCCGACAAATAAAGTGTTTGATTGACGTTTGCATCTACATATAGACCTGTTGGGCAGCAGAGAGAATGGCTTCGGGCTTCTTCTATTAGTGCATCTGTATCAATAAGAACTTTGAAGTGACGGACTAGCTCTTTAAAAATCATATCTGCCGCAATATGTTATATAGTTTAGTAAACAACCAAATTCCTGTGGAATTGGGTTGCCGTTCAAAGATCGCATCAAAATTGTATTACCCGTGCCAAGTTAAAACGTTCAGTTCTCATCTGAAAAGTTTTCTCTGGCTTTCTCCAATTTTCGTTTGGACCTTTTCTTTTCCCCGGTAAAGAAAATGGTGTGACACCATTAGTGTGATTTTGTTGTTGTTGTAGGTTTTTATAAGAACGGCTATAGCCAAAGTTGTTGACGTCAGTTGCTATTCTGCATCACGTTCGAGGTCCGGTTATATGTTCCACCCTTGCCATCGGCGTCAACATCTGTTTATACTGAACTCGCGAACCGCTTATTTCCAGTTTGCATATAAAAACAGTCTGGAAGCTTCTGCTACATGACGAAATCCACGACAACAAGAAATGTGAGTTCACATTTTTGTTTTTTTGAAAATAACGTCAACTGTTGGCCAGCAATAAAAAAAAATTCCGTTTTTCTGATAAGCGGTAAAAGATAAAGATAAGCCGGGTTTTTCTCGTTAGATTTTTATACAAAAACACTTTGCGTATTAGGATAGATTCGGACGTCAGAAGGTGAATCCGTAATTTAGCCACAGGGTGCATCCCGCAGACATAAAATTATACGCGGGTTTGCCCAGCAGAAGCTGCTGATAGCAATAATGTTATGCGGCCGTGAGGACAAATCGCGACTGGAATGTGGAAATAGAATTAAGAGAAGAAAATCGAGGTCTTGGTTGACTCGGTGTTATCCTTCGCTGTTTGCCTCATCTGTTGAGCCTTGACCTATTAGCTCTGCCTAGATTTACCGAATTTGTCGTTTTGATTCTATAATTCGTTTATCCGGTAGACACTATTAAACACCTTTTTCAGCTTAGACAGACAGTTATTTAGATGGACGTCCTTGACTATAGAGAACCTATCATTCCAGTTTTATAGTACATGCCAGCATATATAGACGTTGAAGTATAACCATAGGCAACAGGTTATCACACTAAACACACGATGAGAGAAAAAATTCAATCAATTTAATTTTAAAGCGTTGCAATGTGGGATATAGGCTGACGAATTTAAAAAAAATATAGTCGTCATTCTTGATGATTAACAACTGTCATTTTTGAAACGTTGAAAATATGCTGCGCAGCATCAACTGTCAGAAGAGCCTAATTGAGAGTGGCTCTGACGATAAGCCGAGAGAAATCATGTCAAATAGTGACTTTGAATCGACCGCTTCCTCAGTTCTTCCCCCCCCCCCGTTCCTATATTATATAGGCCAGCGTTGATTGCACAAGCAGGAAAAACATCATTCAGACGAAAAATGAATTTAATGTTTCTCTCTTTCTTCCCACTACTGTATAGAGCCCATATAATCTTTGAGAGTCATCTATATAGGCCCTATAGAAATATAAACCCACATGAAACGTGTAGCGCGACCGGAGACGTGTCCGCCGGAGTGTATGATGAATGGAGTGTCGAGTGCTGTACTCCTCGTGGCGTAAATAACGTCCTTCCTCCTCGATGCCCTTCTCGTCTATAAAGATATAGTGCTCTGGCGGGTATGGGGTCCACGCTAATTGTAATTTGATTGAACACTCTAGCATACTACCACTTTACATTACGAGAAGTCACCCCCATTGCGCAAATGACCGTGCGAAAATAAGCATGGTGAAATCATTTCCCTCACTCAAATACCAGTTGCCACTGCATTAGCAACTACAAAATAGCTAACATGTTCTCGTTTTTCTTCTTTATTTTAAAATAAAATATAAAAAAAAAAAAAAATTTTCATTCTGGAAAAAATTGTTCAAGTTTCACTTTGATTCAAGTGTTTCAAATTCAAATTTCGCAATTTGATCGTTTACCAACAGATAAAGTTGCGAAGTACAAAAACAGGCCTGATCTGCAATTGAGCTATTTTAAAATGAACCCTGACTGAGAAAAACAAAAACAGCCAGAGAAAACAGTTTCAGCCAACTGCATGGCACAGGAATAATCGTACTCCGTTCTCCGCAACAATTGACAATAAACGCCACTCAATAGTCAGAAAGGATAGATGGAAATGAATTTGTCCTACCTTGAAGCCTGGGAAATGCAGCCAGGCATTCACAAGTGCTTTATCCATCCGCTGAAAAGTTGAATCTACCAGCAGGGATAGGTAAAAGGGAGTCCTCGTGAATACACCAACATTCACATGGGTGTACACGAGGACAAAAAGATAGAAAGGGGAATTGAAGAGATCCTTAACTCGGTCGGCACTGGAAGTTTCTCCAATTAAATGGGGTGCTGTTTATCTAATTAAATAAAAAAATTTCAACAATGAGTTTACGTAAAAATATTTACACTTTAAACAATAAAAAGCAAGAAGTTGGAAACAAGACAGCTGATGTAAACCATGGCTATACCCTAACTAGTAATAAACAGGTGAATTGAAGGTTTCCATGAAATATACTGCATTTTCGTATAGTCAGAACTTTGCATCATTCAAAAAAAATCTGGCAGGTCACATGCAGGTTAATAAAAGTAACGAAAACTATTACCTAAGCAATGATAGGCTACTGTGATTGTTGCTGATGACAGGAGTTCATCAGTCAAATCATATGTGACTGGAGGTCCAGCACAAGCAAAACTTTGCTGTTACGATGGCTGGGTTCAGGCCTCAAATCTGCAGAGAGGAAAATGTTACATTATAGTGCAAACAAACTGACATGCAAGGGGATAAATAATGCTAGCAGGAAGTAACAATTCACAAAATTGGAACAAGTTTCACTCTTCTATTTAACCTCCTATAGTCACCCCATTTTTATTTTGAGTATTTACCTGCCAAACAGCATGAAGTGGAGAGCATGGAAAGCTGCGACAACAAAGTTTACATAACGTTGACCACATTTTTGTTATTTTATTTTGTGCATCCACGTCCAAAAAAGTAATCGTTCCGTTTTTTTTTTTGAAATCTTATAATGTCGATTAGTCTCCTTTTCGAAACTTGTATCTCTTATTACGACTTACGAAGACGAAAGCAGACGCAGACGACACTAACACACTAATCGTCTAATTGGCAATACTTAAAAATTAAGATATCGATTAGAATTTAAATCGCCCCCCCCCCTTTAAATCCAAACCGCAAAAAAGGATAAAAGCGGTTTAATCGCTAGCGCTCACTTGTATTCTTATTCCCTTGTCATTGATAGAAAGCTAAATTTGCTAAAATGCCAAATTGTTAAATTCTAACCAGACTTCCTATTAGTATACAATGAATGCGTCTGAGTGCGAAAAAGGGTGCATCTCACAGTGACGGAATCGCACTAGTAAAGGTGGCCATAAATAACAGCTTTTTTTTTTTGCTCATAAATACATAGTGTTGAAAGTAAAGTGTTTCATAAGTAAAATATATCACTAATAATTTGATTGTTTAGTAACTCGAAACAGTACCCATTAATAACTAGTTCTTTAAGTAAAATGTCTCATAAGAACGAAGTTCTTGTGGTTCTTGTATCATAAGAACTTCGTTGCATTGATAAATTGTCTCACTAGTATTTCTGTTCACAAGTAACATCAGGTTAGGTTAGGTTAGGTTAGGTTAGGTTAGGTTAGGTTAGGTTAGGTTAGGTTAGGTTAGGTTAGTTTAGGTTAGGTTAGGTTTGGTTAGGTTAGGTTAGGTTATAAAATTGGTAATTCCAGAATCACAATCACGGCGAAGCCGTGAACATCATATATTATTATCATCCACGGCGAAGCCGTGAACGTCAAGTTATTATCAATCACGGCGAAGCCGTGAACATAATTTTATTATTATCCACGGCGAAGCCGTGAAATTAAATTCGGTATCATCCACGGCGAAGCCGTGAAATTTACATTCGGGATCATCACGGCGAAGCCGTGAATATCATACTGGCTCATAGGGGGTGTTACTGTTGATGCCTGTTACTAACGAGACGTTGTCGTTATACTACAAAATACTACTGTATCACTTTCCCTTTTCACACGAAATTTTGAAAAAGAATTATGAAACAATTTACTATTGGCCATTTGTTGGTATGAAATTAATAAATTATTTAGAAAATTTTGATTTTCTACCGAACGGTATTATTTGAGATACGTTTTACTAGTGATACACTGTAGCCATTTTCAATTTTACTAGTGATACAAATTACTATAGTACGATACTTAAGCGCCTTTTTACTACTGCGATTCCGTCATAGTGCTACGCACCGTGCAAAAAATAGTCTGTAAAACTGTATTAGGGAGAAAGTTGCCTTGTAAAATTTATGGGTCCTTTTCCCCCAACTGAAATATTTTCATTTATTGAATAAACGCTGACTGTTGAGTATAAGTCAGGATGGCCGAGCGGTCTAAGGCGCTGCGTTCAGGTCGCAGTCCAGTTCTCTGGGCGTGGGTTCGAATCCCACTTCTGACACAAAATTTTTACTTTTGAAAACTCAACCATATATTGCAGCAACTCTGACTTGTTTTAATCGCGATTTTATCATTTGCGTTGATAAATTCTTTAAAACATAATCGCAAAAGCAAGTTATATTCCCACTTGATCACTTATAATTATCTCAGCGGCTGGCGGCTACATGTGATTGGTTGTAATTCATCGTTTAGTGATGTATTAATATGCTAAATTTCTTTTATCTTTATTAAAGTAGAAAGCCTAACGATAAATCTCTCCTATAAACAAACAAACTTTTCCTCTAATGTAAATACTAAACATCGCTGCTTCGAGCAAGGAAATAATTCTTTCGACAAAAATCCAGAACTGAAAATCAAAAACTGAATGGCTGATGAAATCAAGCAAGAGTTCTTAATTCGAAACAAATTAAACAAACAAAACATGTCTTCATTCCAGTTCAATTACAGGTATGTCGAGCTTGGGACGCTTAGGTGGAGGGACGACGCAGACCTCGTCAGTTGTAATAGGTGTTGAAGAAATCGCAGCAGCCAATTGTTCCGCTTGAGCAATTTCTTGGCAGAGGCGGTTACGAAGTTTTACCAATTCAATCAATTCAGCTTTCCTGCAAAAAAAAACTTGTGCTCTGCGTTCAAAGTGATTTCGATTTTTCACAATGTCACACCGAGAATTCTTTCCACTTCCAGACGTAGTAACTGAAACACTGAAATTGTTAGACTGCCCCATGGCCTGGAGACTTTCGGCCAAACGACGAGCCTCGGCAATTTCATTAAATTTCATGTAGATCATAGACTCTTCAGGTGAACGAAGAAATGCTTGGACTTCAGGATAATTCGGTACAACGGCTTTGGACTGCTGCCAGCTGAATATCGGTTCCTTCAGATTCACGGAATGCTGAGCCCAGTGGTCCACGATGTGCACGAAAGCAGCAAAAGCGGGAGCGAAAGCTTTAAGTGCTCGCTGGATAGAAAGATCCTTCAACAAGATTTGCACAAAAAGATTGCCTCGCGATGAAAGAAAATTTTTGCAAACACTCTGTGCGAACTGTTTCCACGACTCTTCATCTTCAAGCCACAAGAGGCAATTGACGATGCGGGTTGCTACGTCCAAGTTGACAAGCGACACAAACTCCACAGTGAACAAGATTCTGCATATGGTGCGATACCAATCCATGCAGATGGGAAATTTCTTGATGTTAGGACGGGCATCGAACTCCGATTTGAAGAGCTGCAATACAAGATCCAAGAGTTGAGAAGCATTTAGTTTGAAGATGAGTGGTTGAAAGGCTTCGGCGGTGATCTTTTGTTCAAAATCAAATCTGTTCTTCTCTCCCAGAAAGAACAGTTGCACACAATCGACTATGGCTTCGATTAGTAGTTTTGGTGGAGCATTGATAAGGGTGGCAGTCGATTCAATGAGGGAATTCAGAGAAAGTGAAATTTCCACGATCCAAGAATTTACAAGCGAAGCACAAGTATCCATGATTATCTGTCTTGATGAGGAATCCAATTTTCCCCAAACGTCAGGGGAAGACATAATATCGCGGAGTAGGCCGGATTTGTTTTGTTTGCTCCATGATCCAATTTCTTCCTTTTTACAAAATTGCTGGAACAAAGTTTGTGAAAGAGACTCATCATTCACCTCAATTACAGCCTTTATCGACTGTAGAATGGTGCTTCTGCTGAGCACAGCAGTGTTGGTTTCATTCAATCGCGAAATCAGGAAAACGCAAATTTGGTGAATAATTGTTGCGGTTGACGAGGGTTTTTTCAAATGCCTGGAGCTTGATTTTAAAATGTCAAACAAGACGGTGGTTAACTGCTGAGCGTTCAACTTCGACAAAAGTGATGAAATTGACGAAGATGGTTGCGCAGTGGAGTTGCTGGAATTTTTTTCAACGCGAACTACAATTCGAAGACAGGACGATAAACTAAGCAGCAGTCGAGTTTCTTTCTTCTGGTACAATCTATTGACGTTTGCTGGCGGCTGAGCCTCGCCATGAAGAATCTTTTGAAGCTTGCTCGTTATGGAAATTAGCTGTTTATCAACTAGCGATAGCACAACTGACAGGCCTATTTCAGAAGATAAAGCCAATTCCAATATTAGTGGGGATGAAATAACCTTTTCCAATGCTTTCTCCGAAGAACGAGATTGATTTTCTCCAGGGTTGGCTGGAACGTGGAAAATTTTAGATATCAGAGTCTGAAGCAATTCTTCGTTTCCAATCCTAAAGTAACAGCATATCAAGTCAACTATCACATTCCCCTTGATCGACGAGGAACGAAGATCACAAAGAGGCAGGGCTTTGCACAATTCCTGGAACATGTTGTTACAAGAATCCAAGTTCTTGAACCGCGAACTAACTTGAGCTTCTAACTCCAGAACCAGGTTGCACTGAATTGAGGATTTCAGTTTTGAGAACAGAGTTGTAAACGACTTGGGTCTCAGGGGGTTTGCAGTCTTGGCATTTTCTTCCAGCGAAATTATGAACTCAACGTAACTTTGGATTTCCGATTGTTTTAACCTCTGGGTCTGCTGCTTGTTGAAGTTGATCAATGAGGACAAAATGCGATCTCCAACTAATACCGCTCCCTCTAAGCAATGAAAGTTCAACAAGTGCTGAGCTAAACTGATTATTGGTACCAGCTGCTGGACGATTCGATCAGGAGAAATCATTTTCTGAATTATATCAGCGGAGTCCTTCCAACCTATTAAAAACAATAAGTAATTAAACAAAAGTAATAAGATGAACGATAGGGAATTAAACTTACCAATGACTAGACATTCCAACTCAGCGATCGCCTTAGAAACTTGTTCTGTTTGGATCCCTTCAAAAGTTCTTTGCATGCTGCTGACTCGTTCTTGTGGCAAGGGATAATCGGAAGCAATAATCTTCAGAAGACTGAGACCTTCCTCACGCGCTCGTAAAACAATACAAAGACGAAGCAATCTTCGAGTCAATTCACCTTTTGCTAATATTGTTTGGGTCCACACCTTCCAAGGATCAGCGGAGCAAAAAGAAATGATCGTTCGTAAACTCTCAGTAGCATTCTGTTGGTTTTTCTTGAGCCAACTAGTTGAAGAACTCTTAACTTCCATTTTTTCTATTAGTACGTGAAGACCATAGCGAAAATACATCTGACCCGATTGATGCTTAGGCCAAATGACCAATATAAAATAGTATGAATGTTTTTCATAAGTGGTCGGTTTACAATAATCACATCCTCCACAATCACATTCATCCTCCGTGTCAGTTATTTCACTGTCTGATGTAGACAAGTTTCTAAGAGGTCCAACACACTGATTCTTCCAATTTAAATCCATGCTCAATTTCTTTGATACATCTTTTGAGTCTATCCATCGCGAAATTTTGGTGGTAGATTTTCTTTCCTCGTAATCACAGTCGCAAATGCATCTGCAATTAGTGCGAGTTATGGAAACGGTTTTGGTAACCACAGCTAAATGTGTGTCGAGGAAACCACAACATTGCAGAAGTTGCGCCAATTCCTGATCTTTTCTTTGGAGTCGACGAAACGTGAAGTCATCTTCGACATACTTTTCTTCGAGAACAAAAAACAAAACATTTTCTTCAAAAGTCCCGACTTCATTCACTTCAGAATCTTCCTCGTCTTGATTTTCGTCTTGATCCTCGTTACAAGCATTTACTCCCGTGGTGCATACACCATCCTGAATCGATACGCCCAACGATGTTTGCTGTTGAATTTGGTCGTGATGATTATCATTACAATTTTCGGACAATTTAGAGGTAGCACCTTCCGTGCTTCCAATTTCAGAAGTATTTTCTTCAGCTTCCAACAGCAAAGAATTTGAATCAAGTTTTTCGGTTGAATGATTTTCAGACGACCATGCGGCGACTGTCAGAGCTTCAGAAGTGAATGATACGTCCGGGTCGTTTGGCAACATTTCATTTCTGGAATTCTTGTTTTGTTTATCACCGTTTCGATTATTAATCCAAGTTGGAAGAGATCCTTTAATATTCTTCAGAGCGGTAAGAAAGACAGTGAAATCTTGCGGAACTATAATCTTGGCATTTGTCCAAACAAGATCAAAGACTAACGTCAATTTTACTCCTTTTGTTATGGGTTCCATTAAATGCTGACAATTTCCATAAAACAACGATGCGTAAAAACATCGATCGCTGTCTTGATGATTGTCAAACACTTGCTCTTTTCCTCGATACTGAACTTTGAAACGTCCACCTTCATGACCACCTTCCACGGGTACCTGAAGAATAAGAGTACCAAACGAACCTAAACCGTCAAATGGAAATGAAATCAATCGCGTTATAAAGCATAAACATAAAATTTATATACCAAATTCTTTCTGCGACTCCGAGATACGCTGGTAATGGCCATCTGATTCATATAAAATCAACTGGTGAAGATTTGCTTGAACATTCATCAAATCAGAAGGCAGGTCTAGATGGTGCATAACCATTGACAGCAACTTGAGATCATTGATAATAGTTGAGGTTAGTTTTGAAGCATTCATTTGTAAGGCCAATCTTTTTGAGGAGTCGAAAAAGCTGTTTAATCCTTTTCCATACAGTCCTAATTCAGATTTTTCCTTAAGCCTTTGAATATCCTGTTCCAATTAAATTATCAACACAATTACCATAATAGTTTTTGAATCAGTATTCAATACCTTAACAGAAACTGGAATTTGGATGTATCCAAGTTTGTCAACTTTTAAAGGATTTGAGGTAGTTCTATCAAGAAACAGTTTTTCCCCAAATGCAAAGTCAACTTCAGCACCTTTTTTTCGAAGATTGACAGCTTTGAACAGGCGTTCTTTGTCAATTCCAGTGCTAATGACAAGAGGAACAA
Source organism: Daphnia pulex (assembly GCF_021134715.1). Classification (NCBI taxonomy): domain Eukaryota; kingdom Metazoa; phylum Arthropoda; class Branchiopoda; order Diplostraca; family Daphniidae; genus Daphnia; species Daphnia pulex. Next base: position 805,188 of record NC_060021.1, on the reverse strand, counting down.
AACCATTTTCCAAGACACCAGGCGTGTGTGATGCTCCCTGATGCACAATATCTTCAAAATATGCCATCCTCCAAGTGCCAGTGATCTGATTTTTAACTAAACCATAAGAAAAAAAAACAGTAAGTACAAGTAAGAAAAATTATAATAAATTTCATATTGCATGAATGAAATTTTTATGGGAAAATTAATGGAAGGATCAAGAATAAAAAACTGAGTTACACTTCTAAAAAGCTTCTAACATGCAACCTGAAATGGCTCTGATGGGTGATGGAACTGATGGTTGATGCAATAAAATTTATTTCAAATGTTATAACTACTCTCCAAACGGCACAAACGGCACACCATAGCTGTGGCTACTGGCTACTTAATCCTAGGCCTTTTGCTACTCATTCCCTCCCGATCAACCTATAACTGGTAGGTGGCGCATCTAGCGCTAGCGTTTGCAAACTCGACTAGTCGAGCTCGATATGCCATTCGCACCGTTGCCGCTAGATGTACCAGCTCTGCTCCCAGTTAGGTACGTCCGTAAATTAGTAGAAACCCAAACGTTAATTTAAATCTCTCCTCCAAGCAAACAAAATGTTTTCCTTGATATAAATATTGTTTTATGATATGACCCAATCGCAACCGGTATTCGATAATTCTACGGTAAGTGTAATAGTGTGACTATTTTTAAACCCTTATATTAGTGCAGTTCGTCCGTAAATAAGTAGCCTAACGTTAAATCTCTCCTCCAAACAAACAAACTTCCCATTTAAGTAAATACTAAACGTCGCTGCTTCGAGCAAGGAAAGAATACTTTCGACATATAATCCAGAAAGAAATACGGGGTTTGTTTACATCACATCAACCAGCTAAAAATTAAAACAATGGAAAAGATTTAGAAAAGACAACGGGTGATGTTTTTATTCAAACAAAAATACATTCTGAGTTAAAACTGAATGGCTGATGAAATCAAGCAAGAGTTCTTAATTAGAAACAAATTAAACAACACATAACATGTCTTCATTCCAGTTCAATTACAGGTATGTCGAGCTTGGGACGCTTAGGTGGAGGGACGACGCAGACCTCGTCAGTCGCAACTGGTGTTGAAGAAATCGCAGCAGCCAATTGTTCCGCTTGAGCAATTTCTTGGCCGAGGCGGTTACGAAGCTTTATCAATTCAATCAATTCAGTTTTCATCTTAAAAAAATTTAGTCTTGAGCGTTCACAGTAATTTCGATTTTTCTTAATGTAACACCGAGAATTTTTTCCACTTCCAGACGTAGTAACTGAAACACTGAAATTGTTAGACTGCCCCATGGCATGAAGACTGTCGGCCAAACGACGAGCCTCGGCAATTCCATTAAATTTCATGAAGGTCATAGACTCTTTAGGTGAACGAAGAAAGACTTGGACTTCAGGATAATTCGGTACAACGGCTTTGGACTGCTGCCAGCTGAATGTCGGTTCCTTCAGATTCACGGAATGCTGAGCCCAGTGGTCCACGATGTGCACGAAAGCAGCAAAAGCGGGAGCAAAAGCTTTAAGAGCTCCCTGGATAGGAATATCCTTTAAGAAGATTTGCAAAAAAAGATTGCCTCGAGACGATTGAAAATGTCTGCAAACACTCTGTGTGAAATATTTCCAAGACTCTTCATCTTCAAGCCACAAGAGGCAATTAACAATGTTGGTTGCTACGTCCAAGTTGACAAGCGACACAAACTCCATAGTAAACAAGATTCTGCATATGGTGCGATACCAATCCATGCAGATGGGAAATTTCTTGATGTTGGGACGGGCATCGAACTCCGATTTGTAGAGCTGCAATACAAGATCCAAGAGTTGAGAAGCATTTAGTTTGAAGATGAGTGGTTGAAAGGCTTCGGCGGTGATCTTGTGTTCTAAATCAAATCTGTTCTTCTCTCCCAGAAAGAACAGTTGCACACATTCGACTATGCTTTCGGTCAGTAGTTTCGGTGGAGCATTGATAAGGGTGGTAGTCGATTCAATGAGGGAATTCAGAGATTGGGATATTTCCGCGATCCACGAATTAACGAGCGAAGCACAAGCATCCATGATTATCTGCCTTGATGAAGAATCCAATTTTCCCCACATGTCAGGAGAAGAAAGAATATCGCGGAGTAAACCGGATTTGTTTTGTTTGCTCCGTGATCCACTTCCTTCCTTTTCGCAAAATTGCTGGAACAAAGTTCGTGTAAGTGATTCATCATCAAGCTCAATTACAGCCTTTATCGACTGTAGAATAGTGCTTCTGCTAAGCACAGCAGTGTTGGTTTCATTCAATCGCGAAATCAGGAAAACGCTAATTTGGTGAATAATTGTTGCGGCTGACGAATGTTTTTTCAAATGCCTGGAACTTGATTTTAAAATGTCATTCAAGACGGTGGTTAGCTGCTGGACGCTCAGCTTCGACAGAAGTGATGAAATTGACGACGATCGTTGCGCAGTGTAGTTGCTGGAATTTTTTTCTACGCGAATTACAATTCGAAGACAGGACGATAAACTAAGCAGCAGTTGAGTTTCGTTCCGCTGGTACATAAGATTGAAATATGACGGCTGGTATCTATTCAGGTACGAAGATGGCTGAGCCTCGTCTTGAAGAATCTTCGAAAGCTGGTTCGTTAAGGAAATTAGCTGTTTATCAACTAGCGTTAGCACAGCAGACACGCCCATTTCAGAAGATAAAGCCAATTCCAATATTAGTGGGGATGAAATAATCTTTTCCAATGCTTCCTCCGAAGAATTCAATTTGTTTCCTCCAGGGGTGGATGGAACGTGGAAAACGTTGGATATCAAAGTTTGAAGCAATTCTTCGTTTCCAATCCTAAAGTAAAAACACACCAAGTCAACTATCACCTTCTCCTTGATCGACGGGGAACGAAGATCACAAAGAGGCAGGGCTTTGCACAATTCCTGGAACATGTTGTTGCAAGAGTCCAAGTTCTTGAACCGCGAACTAACTTGAGCTTCTAACTCCAGAACCAGGTTGCACTGAATTGAGGATTCCAGTTTTGAGAACAGAGTTGTAAGCGACTTGGCTCTCTGAGGATTTGCAGTCTTGTCATTTTCTTCCAACGAAATCATGAACTCAACGTAACTTTGGATTTCCGATTGTTTTAACCTCTGGGCTTGTTGCTTGTTTAAGTTTGTCAATGAGGAAGAAATGCGATCTGCAACTAATACCGCTCCTTCTAAGCAATGGAAGTTCAACAAGTGCTGAGATAAACTGATTATCGGTACCAGCTGCTGGGCGATTCGATCAGGAGAAATCATTTTCTGAATTAGATCAGCGGATTCTTTCCAACCTATTACAAACAATAAATAATTTAAAAAAAGTAAAAAGATGAAGGATAGGGAATTAAACTTGCCAATGACTAGACATTCAAATTCAGCGATCGCCTTAGCAACTTGTTCTGTTTGGATCCCTTCAAAAGTTCCTTGCATGCTGCTGACTCTTTCTGGTGGCAAGGAAAAATCGGAAGCAATAATCTTCAGGAGACTGAGACCTTCCTCACGCGCTCGTAAAACAATACAAAGACGAAGCAATCTTCGAGTCAATTCACCTTTTGCTAATATTGTTAGGGTCCACAATTTCCAAGGTTCGGCGAAGCAAAAAGAAATGATCGTTCGTAAACTCTCAGTTGCCTTCTGTTTGTTTTTCGTAAGCCATCTAGTTGAAGAACTTTTGATTTCAATGTTGTCTAGTAGTAAGTGAAGACCATAGCGACAATACATCTGAACCGATTGATGCTTAGGCCAAATAACCAATATAAAATAGTGGGAATGTTCTTCAGTAGTATTCCAACTATCACACCCTCCACAGTCATCACAGTCATCGCATTCATCCTCCGAGTCAGTTGTTCCGGTTGTTCTGCTGTCTGATGTAGGCAAGTTTCTAAGAGGTCCAACACACTGCTTCATCCAATTTAAATCCATAATCAATTTCTTGGAAATATTTTTCGAGTCTATCCATCGCGAAATTTTGGTGGTAGATTTTGTTTTCTCGTGATCACAGTAGTTATGCCTTTTACGCGAATAATACGGATCATATTCACCGCGAGTTGTTGAAACGGTTTTGGTTACCACGGCTAAATGTGTGTCGAGAAAACCACAACATTGAAGAAGTTGCGCCAATTCCCGATCTTTTCCTTTGAGTCGAAGAAACGTGAAGTCATCTTCGACATATTTTCCTTCAAGAACAAAGTACAAAACATTTTCTTCGAAAGTCCCGACTTCATACTCTTCCGTAGAATCTTCCTCGTCTTGCTCCTCGTCTTGCTCCTCGTCTTGATCCTCGTCTTGATCCTCGTCTTGATCCTCGTCTTGATCCTCGTCTTGATCCTTGTCTTGATTCTCGTTACAAGCATTTCCTCCCATCGTGCATGCACCATCCTGAATCGACACGTCCAACGGTGTTTGGCGTTGAGTTTGGTCGTGATGATTATCATTAAAATCTTCGGACAATTTAGAGGTAGCACCTTCCGTGCTTCCAATTTCAGAAGTATTTTCTTCAGCTTCCAACAGCGAAGAATTTGAATCGGGTTTTTCGTTTGAATGATTTTCGGACGACCACACGACTGCAAGGGCTTCGAAAGCGAATGATGCATCTGCCTCGTTTGTCAACGTGTGATTTGTGGGATTCTTGTTTTGGTTATCATCTTTTCGATTACGAATCCAAGTTGGAAGAGATCCTTTAATATCCTTCAGGGCGGTAAGAAACACAGGGAAATCTTGCGGAACTATATTTTCGGCATTTGCCCAAACAAGATCAAAGACTAACGTCAATTTTGACCCTTTTGTTATGGGTTCCATTGAATGCTGACAATTTCCATAAAAAGACGATGCGTAAAAACATCGATCGCTGTCTTGATGATTGTCAAACACTTGTTCTTCTCCTCGATACTGCACTTTGAAACGTCCACCTTCATGACCACCTTCCACGGGTAACTGAAGAACAGTAGTGCCGAACGAACCTTAACCGTGAAATGGAAATGAAATCAATCGCGTTATAAAACATAAGCATGATATCTACATACCATATTCTTTCTCTGACTCTGAGGTACACTGGTAATGGCCATCTGATTCATATAAAATCAATTGGTGAAGATTTGCTTGAACATTCATCAAATCAGAAGGCAGGTCTAGATGATGCATGACTAATGACAGCAAGTTGAGATCATCGATAATAGTTGAGGTTAGTTTTGAAGAATCAATTTGAAAGGCCAATATTTTTGAGGAGTCAAAAAACCTATTTAATCCTTTTCCATACAGTCCTAATTCAGATATTTCTTTAACCTTTTGAATATCCTGAACGTTCCAATATAAGTGATTAACACATTTTCCATAATAGTTATTGAATCAGTGTTGAATACCTTAACAGATAGTGGTACTGGAATGTCTCCAAGTTTGTCAATTGTTAGAGGATTTAAGGTAGTTCTATCAAGAAACAATTTTTCCCCAAATGCAAAGTCAACTTCAGCACCTTTTTTTCGAAGATTAACAGCTTTGAACAGGCGTTCTTTGTCAACTCCAGTGCTTTGGACGGGGGGAACAAAACCATTTTCCAAGACAACAGGCAGATTGTGGGATGCTCCACGAGTCATAACATCTTCAAAATTTCCCATCTTTCAAGTGGTTTGGCCAGTGATCTGATTTTTACCTAAACCACAAGAAAAAACTAACACTCAATACAAGTAAGAAAAAGGGTAATAAATTTCATGTAGCATGAATGTATGGGAAAATTAATGGAAGGATCAAGAATTAGAAACTGAGTTACACTGGTTACACATCTAAAATAATCTTCTAACATGCAACCTGATAGCAATGATGGCTTCATGCAAAAAATATAATTTCAAATCCGTCCAGCTTCTCTCCAAAGAGAGTAGATGATTTATAAATGCAAGGGAGCGATTAAGTTTAAAAATTACACTTACAAATTACAATTGAGAAAGGACACAAATTTAAAAAAAAAATAAATAAATAAAAGCACGGCATACGTGAGAAAAATGGCGGGGTAACCCAGTCACCCACTCAATCCATAGCCTGTTCCCTAGTGAAGTAGCGACACTAGCGAGTTCCAAGTTGGCAAGTTCCAACCAACCATAGTCATTCTAAGCCATTAAAATCCTAGGCCTTTTGCTACTCATTCCCTCCGATCAACCTATAACTGGTAGGTGGCGCATCTAGCGCTAAGAGTTTGCAAACTCGAGCAGTCGAGCTCGATATGCCATTCGCATCGTTCCCGCTAGATGTACCAGCTCCCAGTTAGGTACGTACGTCCGTAAATTAGTAGAAACCCAACCGTTAAATCTCTCCTCCAAACAGAAAATAAACTTTCCCCTTAATGTGAATTACTAAACGTCGCTGCTTCGAGCAAGGAAATAATGCTTTCGACATATAATCCAGAAAGAAATACGGGGTTTGTTTCACGACATCCAACAGCTAAAAATTAAAACAATAGAAAAGATTTAGAAAAGACAACGAGTGAAGTTTTTATTCAAACAAAAATACATTCTGAGTTAAAACTGAATGGCTGATGAAATCAAACAAGAATTCTTAGTTAAAAAAAAATAAAACAACACAAAACATGTCTTCATTCGAGTTCAATTACAGGTATGTCGAGCTTGGGACGCTTAGGTGGAGGGACGACACAGACCTCGTCAGTTATAATTGGTGTTGAAGAAATCGCAGCAGCCAATTGTTCCGCTTGAGCAATTTCTTGTCCGAGGCGGTTACGAAGTTTTACCAATTCAATCAATTCAGCTTTCCTGCTAAAAAAATCTCGTGCTCTGCGTTCAAAGTGATTTCGATTTTTCACAATGTCACACCGAGAATTTTTTCCACTTCCAGACGTAGTAACTGAAACACTGAAATTGTTAGACTGTCCCAGGGCATTAAGACTGTTGGCCAAACGACGAGCCTCGGCAATTCCACCAAATTTCATGTAGGCCATAGACTCTTGAGGTGAACGAAGAAAGGCTTGGACTTCAGGATAATTCGGTACAACGGCTTTGGACTGCTGCCAGCTAAATGCCGGTTCTTTCAGCTTTTCGGTGCGCTGAGCCCAGTGGTCTACGATGTGCACGAAAGCAGCAAAAGCAGGAGCGAAATCTTTAAGTGCTCGCTGGATAGAAAGATCCTTCAACAAGATTTGCACAAAAAGATTGCCTCGCCATGAAAGAAAATTTTTGCAAACACTCTGTGTGAACTGTTTCCAAGATTCTTCATCTTCAAGCCACAAGAGGCAATTAACGATGCGGGTTGCTACTTCAAAGTTGACAAGCGACACAAACTCCACAGTGAACAAGATTCTGCATATGGTGCGATACCAATCCATGCAGATGGGAAATTTCTTGATGTTGGGACGGGCATCAGACTCCGATTTGTAGAGCTGCAATACAAGTTCCAAAAGTACAGAAGAATTTAGTTTCATGATAAGTGGTTGAAAGGCTTCGGCGGTGATCTTTTGTTCTAAATCAAATCTGTTCTTCTCTCCCCAAAAGAAAAGTTGAACACATTCGACTATGCCTTCGATCACTAGTTTCCGTAAAGATTGGTTTTGGGTGGTAGTAGATCCAGTAAGGGAATTCAGAGATTTGATAATTTCCGCAATCCGAGAATGTATAAGCGAAGCACAGGATTTCATGATTAGCTGCCTTGATGTGGAATCCAATTTCCCCCACACGTCAGGGGAAGAAAGAATATCGCGGAATAAGCCAGATTTGTTTTGTTTGCTCCATATTCCTATTCCATCCTTTTCGCAAAATTGCTTGAACAAAGTTTGTGTAAGTGACTCGTCGTTCACCTCAATTAAGGCCTTTACCGTCTGAAGAATAGTGCTTTTGCTAAGCATAAAAGACGTTTTTGCATTCAATCGCGAAATCAGGAGATCGCAAATTTGACGAATAATTGTGGCGGTTGACGAAAGTTTTTTCAAATGTCTGGAGCTTGATTTAAATATATCATTCAAGACGGTGGTTAGCTGCTGGACACTCAGCTTCGACAGCAGTGATGAAATTGACGACGATCGTTGCGCAGTGTAGTTGCTGGAATTCTTTTCTACGCGAATTACAATTCGAAGACAGGACGATAAACTAAGGAGTAGTTGACTTTCGCTCCGCTGGTACAATCTATTAACGTTTGCTGGCGACTGAGCCTTATCTCGAAGAATTTGTTGGAGCTGGATCGTTATAGAAATTAGCTGTTTATCAACTAGCGATAGCACAACAGACAGGCCTATTTCAGAAGATAACGCCAATTCCAATATTAGTGGGGATGAAATAACTTTTTTCAAAACTTCCTCCGAAGAAAGAGAATTGTTTTCTCCAGGGTTGGCTGGAACGTGGAAAATTTTAGATATCAGAGTCTGAAGCAATTCTTCGTTTCCAATCCTGAAGTAACAGCACATCAACTCAACTATCGCATTCTCCTTAATAAACGGAGAACGAAGATCACAAAGAGGCAGGGCTTTGCACAATTCCTGGAACATGTTGTTGCAAGATACCGAGTTCTTGAACCGTGAACGAACTTGAGCTTCCATCTCCAGAACCAGGTTGCACTGAATTGAGGATTCCAGTTTTGAGAATAGAGTTGTAAACGACTTGGCTCTCTGAGGATTTGCAGTCTTGGCATTTTCTTCCAACGAAATCATAAACTCAACGTAACTTTGGATTTCCGATTGTTTTAACCTCTGGGTCTGCTGCTTGTTAAAGTTGATCAATGAGGACAAAATGCGATCTCCAACTAATACCGCTCCCTCTAAGCAATGAAAGTTCAACAAGTGCTGAGCTAAACTGATTATCGGTACCAGCTGCTGGACGATTCGATCAGGAGAAATCATTTTCTGAATTAGATCAGCGGAATCCTTCCAACCTATTACAAACAGTAAGTAATTAAACAAAAGTAATAAGATAGAACAAAAGTCATGAAGAATAGGGAATTAATCTTACCAATGACTAGACATTCCAACTCAGCAATCGCCTTAGCAACTTGTTCTGTTTGGATACCTTCAAAAGTTCCTTGCATGCTGCTGACTCGATCTTGTGGCAAGGGAAAATCGGATGCAATAATCTTCAAGAGACTGAGACCTTCCTCACGCGCTCGAAAAACAATACAAAGACGAAGCAATCTTTGAGTCAATTCACCTTTTGCTAATCTTGTTTGGGTCCACACCTTCCAAGGATCAGCGGAGCAAAAAGAAATGATCGTTCGTAAATTCTCAGTAGCATTCTGTTGGTTTTTCTTAAGCCAACTAGTTGACGAACTTTTAACTTCCATGTGTTCTAGAAGTGCGTGAAGACCATAGCGACAATACATTTGAACCGATTGATGCTTAGGCCAAATAACCAATACAAAATAGTATGAATGTTCTTCAGTAGTGGTCGTATTCCAATAACCACATCCTCCAAATTCATCCTCCGAGTCAGTTATTTCGCTGTCTGATGTAGGCAAGTTTCTAAGAGGTCCAACACACTGCTTCTTCCAATTTAAATCCATGCTCAATTTCTTGGAAACATCTTTTGAGTCTATCCATCGCGAAATTTTGGTGGTAGATTTTCTTTTCTCGTGATCAGAGTCGTCCCTACATCCACATGAATCATACGGATCATAGTCAGTGCGAGTTGTGGAAACGGTTTTGGTAACCACAGCTAAATGTGTGTCGAGAAAACCACAACATTGAAGAAGTTGCGCCAATTCCCGATCTTTTCTTTGGAGTCGACGAAACGTGAAATCATCTTCGACATATTTTCCTTCGAGAACAAAGTACAAAACATTTTCTTTGAAAGTCCCGACTTCATTCACTTCAGAATCTTCCTCGTCTTGATTTTCGTCTTGATCCTCGTTACAAGCATTTACTCCCGTGTTGCATACACCATCCTGAATCGATACGCCCAACGATGTTTGCTGTTGAGTTTGGTCGTGATGATTATCATTACAATTTTCGGACAATTTAGAGGTAGCACCTTCCGTGCTTACAATTTCAGAAGTGTTTTCTTCAGCTTCCAACAGCAAAGAATTTGAATCAAGTTTTTCGGTTGAATGATTTTCAGACGACCAAGCGACTGTTAAGGCTTCAAAAGTAAATGATGCGTCCGCGTCGTTTGGCAACGTGTCATTTCTGGGATTTTTGTTTTGTTTATGACCTCTTCGATTACGAATCCAAGTTGGGAGAGATTCTTTAATATCCTTCAAGGCGGTAAGAAAGACAGGGAAATCTTGCGGAATTATATTCTTGGCATTTGTCCAAACAAGATCAAAGACTAACGTCAATTTTGCTCCTTTTGTTATGGGTTCCATTGAATGCTGACAATTTCCATAAAAAGACGATGCGTAAAAACATCGATCGCTGTCTTGATGATTGTCAAACACTTGTTCTTCTCCTCGATACTGCACTTTGAAACGTCCACCTTCATGACCACCTTCCACGGGTAACTGAAGAACAGTAGTGCCAAACGAACCTAAACCGTCAAATGGAAATGAAATCAATCGTTTTATAAAACATAAGCATGATATCTACATACCATATTCTTTCTCTGACTCTGAGGTACACTGGTAATGGCCATCTGATTCATATAAAATCAATTGGTGAAGATTTGCTTGAACATTCATCAAATCAGAAGGCAGGTCTAGATGACGCATAACCATTGACAGCAAGTTGAGATCATCGATAATAGTTGAGGTTAGTTTTGAAGCATCAATTTGTAAGGCCAATCTTTTTGAGGAGTCGTAAAAGCTATTTAATCCTTTTCCATACAGTCCTAAATCAGATTTTTCCTTAAGCCTTTGAATATCCTGTTCCAATTTGAATTATTAACACAATTACCATAATAGTTTTTGAATCAGTAATCAATACCTTAACAGAAACTGGAATTGGAATGTCTCCAAGTTTGTCAACTTTTAGAGGATTTGAGGTAGTTCTATCGAAAAACAGTTTTTCCCCATTTGCAAAGTCAACTTCAGCACCTTTTTTCTGAAGATTAACAGCTTTGAACAGGCGTTCTTTGTCAACTCCAGTGCTTTGGACATAGGGAACAAGACCATTTTCCAAGACACCAGGCATATTGTGTGATGCTCCCCGAGGCATAACATCTTCAAAACTTCCCATCCTTCAAATGGTTTGGCCAGTTATCTGATTTTTACCTTAACCACAAGAAAAAAAAACAGTCAATACAAGTAAGAAAAATGATAATAGATTTCATGTAGCATGAATGTATGGGAAAATTAATGGAAGGATCAAGAATTAGAAACTGAGTTACACTTAAAACAAACTTCTAACATGCAACTTGATGGCTCTGATGGCTGATGCAAAAAATATAATTCCAAATGTTAGAAGTTATAACTCTCCAAAAAGATATATGATTTAGAACTGCAAGGGAGCGATAAGGTATAAAAATGACACTTACAAATTACACCTGAGAAAAGGACAAATTAAAAGAATAAAAGCAAGGCATATATGAGAAAAATTGCGGGGTCACTCACATAACATACTCCGATGTAGTGGTGGCATTACTCGGTAGTAATACCTAGTATTACCTAGTTACCTAGTAATACCTAGTTTTTTTTCAGCTACTTTTACCTAGTTTTCGGGAAAAAATCTATTACTAGGTATACCTAGTAATAGTAATACCTAGTTTTTGAAAAATGATTACCTAGGTAATTACCTAGGTATTTTCCATTTTTTTGCAGCATTGTCAAATAAATGGCAACTCTGCTTTTATTTCATTTTACTAGGCTTCTTTGGTTTCTGCATAGCTATAGATGCCTGGTCGGTTCACGGCTGTGTTGGCTTCCCAATCCCGGTTTCAGGGTGAACGTGGTCCGATTTGGAAACTGGAATGAGCGCTCTAGTGAGTGTGTCAGCTACTACGCTCAGCTACTTTTGAGAGCCTAGATGGCTCTGTTTCACTTCACAATTCTGACAGGCCCCGCCCTAAAATGTCTGAAAATCGGGGATTACGTGCAGTATCTCGCCATGCCAGCTACTTCTGCCTCTGCAGAGCGTCTTTTTTCGTGTAGTGGTCTTTCTTGCAAAGGCAAGAAAATAAATGTCTCCCCTGTCTTGGTAGAATCGCAAACACTTTGCCGATTCAACAAAAACTTTGACTTCTGAATCTGAATTCTCAGTCTCTAATTTTCAATTTCCGTTCTTATCGCTTAGTCGTTAGTCCTTTCTATCCTATCATTGATCTTAGCGGGACAGAAATTGCAATAAAAAGAAAAAAATTCAGTTGCAAGTTTTGTATTTGTGTTGTTTATGTAATTTCGAAGTATAAACAGAGAAATATCCAAACTAGGTAACTAGGTAACTAGGTATTTTTACCTAGTTAGTTACTTTACCTAGTTACCTAGTTTATACCTAGTAATAGTAAAAACCTAGTTTTTTTTTCCGATACCTAGTTTAATTTATTTTGTTACTAGGTATTACTACCTAGTAATACCTACTTTTTCTCAAATACTAGGTATTTAGTAATAGTAATACCTAGTTTTCAAAAAAAACTAGGTTGCCATCACTACTCCGATGACTGCCAGTTCATTTGACGCCTTCAGCTCAGCGGCTCTGCGGTCTGCCTCCTTTTTTCAAAGGGTCTTTTTGATTTCCCCCCTTGGGCTGGACTCAGGTGCATAGTTGTTCGTTAAACTGCTAGATGGCGTGGTAGTATCAATCGGTATCCGTTATGTACGAAATCGATTATTATCTGATAATATATCGCCTGTCAGACCATGAAATTATTATCGTTTATTATGATCAAAAGTGCTCTTTTCAAATCATGCCGATTTCTCGTGTTTCTTCATTAATCGTGTTTTTTGTGTTTCTAAGAACATTACAAGGTGTTGAAAGTGAAGTTCGTACATTTTCAACCAGTACCTTTGAAACCAATTGTTCGTCTTTGCAACTGGAGCAGTATTTCTGCAGTCCCGAAATCGATCCGTCAACTCAACAGCCTAAAGGATGTAGCAAAAACAACTTGGCTCACAGTATATGATTTTACCACCTAATAAAACATAATTATTTGTTGACATCATACAACACTAGAATAGAGCCTGTAATTTACTCAGAGGGGCCTGTTATTTTGTATACAATGAAGAAACTTGTTTGTTTCTTCTGTTGAATGAAGTCTATTGAAATATATCTATAAAGACTGAATTGTAACAATAAATTTACACTAATCTGTATTGTTGTTCACAGCTATATGCATGGCAGCAGATGGGATCCAATGTGTGGAGAGTGGAAACAACACTTTTCCAAAAGAAATTCCATGTTTATGGACGTATGAAATTTCAAATTTACCTTTAGTTGCACACCTATGCAAATGTTATGTTGCAATCTATTTTACCAGTATTGATTATTTATATATTTCAGAAATGGATACTCATTTGAGACATCGTTGCTACTCTCAGTGTTTCTTGGAATGTTTGGTGCTGATCGATTCTACCTGGGGTACCCAGCAATAGGTCTTTTTAAACTGTGCACATTGGGTTGCATGTTTCTAGGTAATATTTTTATACAACATTTAATAAACATTTGAATAACATTAACCTAAAAATAGGTCAAATTGTGGACATCATATTGATTGCTACTCAAACTGTTGGACCTGCTGATGGATCTCATTATATAATTAACTACTTTGGACCCAGGCTTTCACGTCTAGAACTTGATAATGATACTTACCGAATGCCTCAGTTTGATTGGCCAGAACTTTGAGATTGTGAATTTTTAATTCATACATTTTTTTTTTTTTTACTTTTCCTGTTTCAAACAAAAAATTTAGATTTGAAATAATTAGATTTTCTGTGATATGTATAAACTTAATTTTCAATTTTAACAAAATTATAGCTCAAGTTATGTTTTCTGACTTAATAGTACCCTGATGATGTACGTAAAACACTATTGGATAACGTACAAATGTTGAATACGCAAATATTACTTAACCGACAAATGAAGCGGAATACTCGAACTGTCGAACATCTCTGATGCGTCGCCAAAAAGCACAGACAACTGCATATAGTAGGCTAATCCCTCCTTCAGGCGAAATACCAACTTGGATCTAACAAGTAATTCGTGTACACCCCGAAAAACTCCTGAAACAGTGACAATGAAAAAATGATATAATGCTTGTTATAGACTATTACTACCATGGAATTATTTAATACTCAGTAGAAGAGAGTGGGCACTTTTCCTTCTGGTACATTTAAGAGCTGCCATCCGTATGATGTTACAAACTACTTTAACCAGGGGATGAATTCCAGGTTAAGAAAAAGACTGCAACTCGTTCAAAGAACCTTATTTCCTCCCATGCCGTGCCCGATGAAGCTTTAGCTCATCATTGAATGTGGTCAGATATTCAGCGGAGATGCCAACACAATTTATTTATTTTTTTCGAAATTTGCTAGCTACATAAATTTTGGTATCACATAAAAATCCCCAAAGCCGTCAGCTGAATCAGGTCTACGCACATATAGCCGGGTCACAATCCTAGTAGGTAAATTTTAACGTAGGACTGATGCAAGTTGCAAATTTCCAAGACACTGTATAAAAATGTTTTACACGCAATGTAAATGAATAAGGGAATAAAAGAATAAGTGATGATCACTCAGTTTTTGTGCAGTCTGTAGTCATGTTAAAGAAATTTTAATAATTAAAAAATCATCATTCAGCAGCAAAAAAAGCATCATTATAGTGTTGTGAATAAATTAAGTTTGCTTCATGCAGCGCTCCACATATTCGGTTTTAGACATCGGTCAATGCAGCGGGAGCAGAGATGGATTGGACCAGGGAGGTGATGCAATCATTTTAGGTTCCATTCAAGATGAGAACTGCATCCTAACATGGCAGCTACAATCTTTGTAATTTCAGCATGATTAATCATTTGAATGAGAATATAATTATGGTTTGCACAAATTTACCTGCCATTGCTGTTGTTTGTCAATTTCTTCCATTTGTGCTCCAGCTTCAAATATTATTGGAAGCCAAAAAGATTGAAGCTGATTAGGATCCATAAGGCAGAACAGCAAAGGAATAAAAACCTAGTGAAAACCTTTTTATAAGAAATAACCGTTACATGGCTAAATGCTGGTTAAGAGATGACAAATGCCAAACAAAGACTATAAGCTTAGTTTTTAATTTAACAAACCTTTAGTGGATGACAATTGGCCAAAAGAGTTTAGTAGTTTTTTTTTTTTTTTTTTTTTGCTGCAGACGATGCCGAGTCGGTGTGACTTATTTTGTAAACATCAGTCTGCTCGTGCAAGTGCTGCCACCTCTGAGCCTCATATCAAAGACATTGCTGGAGTAGGGCATTAGGGCAATCTTCTCGTTGCGCACCTAAACTCTAACCAATTAAAAATTTAATAAACCTGTAACAGTATCATATTTTGTAAATAGCACATATCACGAAAATATAAATAAATGGATAAGAATTAAATCTGGATTGGAAAACGTCTGGGATGCCCGCCCAGGGAGCAGGGACTTGAACGACTAAGGACCTGCTATCATGCTGCTATGGACTAACATAGATGATTGCTCCGTTCCAAAGGTTTAGAAAAAATAGTAATTTATAATAAGTTATCAATTTACGTATAATCTAGTCAAAACTCACGCAAAACACTAAAGGGTTTCCGTTTTCGCGTTCATTTATTCCTTCAGCGTTGCGGATTTCATTACTTCTAATCTTCTAAAGGTAGCAATTTAGATTTTTATTTGCTAATGTCAGAAAATCTTTCTTATTATTTCGACATTAAAAAATTTTCTATTATTCATTTTTGCATTTCTTATAATCAATAAACTGGTAAACAATATGTAGTTGACGACTGCTATGGTGACTACCACATGATGACTACCATATAGTTACTTTCTCTTTGGACTCAAATCACTCGGCATTACTAGCAACCTGTATTATTGGTTATTTTCTAGATTAGCTTTTCTCTATGGGAAACGATAGACAAATTCACCCAACGTATAATATCTGTACTATATAAATCCAATCATATCATCAATCAATATATGGGTTGTATTTTTTAACAAAAAGTATGCGGTCGATTGCTTGGTCATGTGCCGAGCGCAACCGACAAGTTTCTCTTCTCAAAGCTCATTTGGTTTCACATATTGTAGTGACAAAACAACATGTATGTAAGTTTATTCTCCATATAGCTTTTCTGTGTGCACAGTGGCCCAAGTGGTATCAAACTAAATTGACAAGAATTGAAACTCCCGCTCCCGGAAAATTAATCCTTAGTGGATATGACGTTTCTCTAAACACCCATAAAATAAAATTGGCTAGTTATTTCTATTTTAATTCAATTAAGTAAATAATCTCACTAAAAACTAGCTGTATGGAATTAAAGTTTTCTCTTTTGAGTTTAAAGAATTTTCTTTTGATAACAGCCCGATTGTTTGCTTTTATAGCTCCTAAATGGTCGAACGAAAAAAAAAAGGTAACGTGAAACCAATTTCTTTTCGATTTCAGACTTTGATTTACTGTTGCGTTCACCGCGAATTTTTTCCGGGAATTTTTTTTTCAGATTATTTTGTCTTGTGAAAAAGGAGGTACCTTGGCTTGTATAAAGAAATACACAAGTGAAAATACATACAATATCATCCAAGTCAACTTTCTCCGCAGCACTGCCCCCTCCCTTTTGTAAGCATTTCAACTCGATTCCATCGGACAACAGGGTGTACAACAACAACAAGAGCTAAGAGGCGACTTTCATCTCCGGGCTGAATGTTTGTGAGTGTGTGTGCTGTCGCCGTCATCCTGCAGGCTTTGCTGGACTTGTAAAGCAACAGCTTTCTCGTCAGAACGTCTTGAGAAGAGTTGTGCAGCGCAAGTCAATAGCATGTCCTCTTCCGTGTGTTACGTCGCCGTATTTTCTAAGCTGCTGCTGCTGCTGTTTGTTCTTATCGCATCAGTGTTGATCCAATCAGTGGCGCCCAATGTCTTTTTCCCGGTGGAAACGAGCAGGGATTTAGTTCAGTACCGATCGTTGAAAGATATTCTCTTCCGATCGCAATCGGAAGACAACGACCAGCAGCATTCCATCCAATCGCCGGTCGTGGCCAGTTTCCGGCCAGCCAATCCCAGTCCGACTTTGGCTTCTTCGCCTCACAGTGGAGCAGTTGGCGTCTCTAAAATTCGCTTCCTGGATGCGGATGAGTTTTTCGTCCCTAATTTTTCGCCGGTTCCGCATTCCGAATTCATTCCACCGGCGGCTCAAACTGAAGGGAGAAGGGCCAATTCACCTAATTTGAATCCCGATCACACCACTATCGTCAGACAGGCCAAAAGCCCAGAGATTAATCAATCTCCCATCGGTACTTCGGTCACTGGTAGTCCTGCTCAGGATCGCTGGCCATGGCCTTACTCGAAGCCCATCAAACAGGCGGTGAATATTCAGAGTCGCCAGCAACAGTCTCCATCTTTAATTGTCAAAAAATCGGTGGCCAAACCTTATCGGCTGCTAACCAGAACTTCATCTTGCCCTAAACTGCTGCACGACTTGACCATTACCTGCTCTTGGCCAAAGCAGCAGCAACTTCAGCAACCAGTGGTAAATTTGAATTTTCCAATTATTGCATTGAATTATTTGGCTATTACTTAAATTACTTTAAGAGCGGATATGTTAGAGCGTAACTTAATTTTTAGCCTACATTTTCTTGTTCGAGGAAAGTTCCGTCATGTCCAAAAAGAAACATTTTATGGGTGGCAATAAGTTGTGTTGGTCAGGAGAAATATATAGTGAACCAGCTGTGTAGATAGTGTGCTGCGGCTTTCTACGCATGTCCCAGCACGGAAATGGATATTGCTGTTTGCTTATGCGTGAAAAGGGATATTTACATTGCTGGCAATGCGAAAAAAAAAACATGTGGTTATCTATGGACTGCATATAGCCAAAAGCCATCACCTAAATTGAAGAATAGTATTTGAAGAGCGGCCAGCAACTCCAAAAGCGGCAGCGATAGACACAGCCGGGGGATTTTTACTTTCTCCAACACTTTCTCCAGCGCTGGCGCTGTAGGCGGAGAACGTGCGATGCATGTAATGGGGTGCTGCATTACCCACGTCTGTATATGCTGTGCTTCAAGTTATATAATAACGCCACGAAAAAACTCCATTTAAATAATAAATTGTTGGATAGTTTGGAAGAGTGAAAAATGGGGGCCCAAATGGAACTTTAAACGATTTCATTCTTAGATTTTAATTAGTGAAACACACGCCATTAGTTTATCCTTAAACCGGAGGCGAAATAATAAGTGGCAATGGTTTCGTTCGACTTTTTCCTTCTGTTTTTTAAAAACGAAAGAGAAATGTCCAGGGAGAACGTGTGCTGGATGGTTGAACGCAACAACACAATATCTTTTTATATTGCACTTCTGTTCATCTTATTCTTTTAGATTGACGAAGCATTTCCTTAGCTGTTACTACATCTTGACTCCTAATTCTTGAAACCTGCTAGTATTTTCACAACTTGCAAATTAGAAGTTTCTTACTTGCATAATAAGAAAGCTCGTCTAGACGACGTGCAAGAAAGTTAACATTTTTTGTGATGTCAGTCTCAAAGATGGAAAAAACCTTTTTGGCGATTTCGTTTTTCTAATGGTTGGTAGCTAAAGGACCTTCCGCATCAGAAAGCGTGAAATACTAAACCTAGATTATTATAAAGACATTGTCAACTTTTAAAAAAGTTACCTCTTCGTAAAATGTCTAGTCATAATTATTTGTTTTATTACAATGCAGGAGTTTCAATGGTACAAAACGCAACACAGAAGTGTGGCCGAAACGCAAAACAATTTGCTGGAATCTACAATTAAAACACCGATCGCTTTTGGAACTCAAATGATCCACAAGGTAAATTATTATCTAGAAATATTTAATTTGTTCTATACTTTAATTAATTTCATTTGATAGGATCCCCGTTATGGAGTGTCCGTCGTTTCCGACTCGGCTTACCTGACCATCCGCCAATTGAAACCCCAAGATTGTGGGTCTTACATCTGTGAGGCGGTGGATGTCCACAATGCGACAGTCATATCTAATACTGAATTTCTCATTTTCTTATGCTACTAAAAGTTTGTTACGCCCAGGTATTTAGTTTTTCTCTAGCAGGTATACCCATTGTAGTAAAACTGGATTTTACTATGCATGCTTGTAATCGGATTTATATACGCTTTTGTACTGTTTGTTTTTTTTCTTTCTTTCCTTTCTGTATCTCAGATTAAACAGTCTCAAAAGGACGCCAATTATACATTAAGATAATCAACCAAATTGTATATTTCTCTTTCGCTGTTGTTTGTTTTGAAGTTTACGGAAGCTGAGCACAAGATGATTCATGACCACCGATCCAATTGCGCTTCACCATCTCGCCCAACCCTTATCCACTTAGAAAAATACAGTAACATGTTAAGATTGGATTGACATTAGAATTCAACTTGGAATAGGTTAACAACTTCAAAAAGGCTCTTTTTTTTTCTCTCTTTTCGGCTTTTCGGTTATAAACTTCCCTTCAGGTTTTGCATTGAAACATCATCTTAGGTTTAATGCGTCAAACCGGATCGACAGGAGCGACACGTTTTGTATTAAGCAAACATTTGCCGCATTTCTTCCATGACCGACGATACCAACGACGGGTTACTGCTCTTTCCGTAAATGCTCAGCCGACCATCCGCCTAATTACAATTGATAGATTATTAAATAAAAATCTGGCAACACACCTAAATCATTTTCTAGCTGCAAATACCTGTGATTTCATGAGAATGCAGAGATGATGAGCGGTGGAGTGGCGACAGTATAACGAGGCGGATGTTCCCGAACTATCCATTTCGACTAAACGCATATTAAGCTCTCTACTGACACGATCAATCGCCTATAGACATTTAGAATTCACGTATTAAAAATTAATAATAGATTAAAAGACCAATCTTTAAAAAATGGCTGTACCTGAGATAAAGCAATTCCTTCGCACACTGCCTTGTCTTTGCCGATCAGTTCCTGGGAAGCCAATAATTCGGCAAATTGATCGCCACTGATGGGGTCAGAAGAGAGGAAGACGCTACATGGAATTTGCAGTTTGAAATCCAACTTTTCCGAGACAGATCCGTTTTCTCCCTTCACATTTATAGCAAAAGAATTCAATTAATATCACCCGAGGGGGAAAATTAGTAGTATTTGGTAGACTTGATACCTGAGTCATGTAGGTCAAAACACCTCTGAGCTGGTGCAGCATGGTGCTGTCGGCGACAGCGAAAGCAAATGGAATTTCGACTCGGCTTTGGCTGGCTAACTGGTGAGGCAATTCCACCCCGTCTTGCTCGTGCTGCCCACGGCATAGACGGGCGTTGGTAGAGTCGACCACATTAAAGATCATCGAATGAATCAGTTTGCCACTGCGATTGTGGAGCTGTACCGGGACTAATACTTGGTGCTGATCGTGAGGTACAGCGACAACACGATATTTCTGCAACAAACAAAAGTGAAATGAACAACTATAAACGATTTCGGGTTACCTATGGTTGAATTTTTACCATGACGAGACGTTTGTCATCTACTAAGGATTTCCACGCAATCGCGACCGGAGCAATGACACTATCCGACAGATGATTGTTTTGGTCATCAAAGTCTTTGATGTCCTTCTTCTTCTTTTCTTTTTTGGCTTTCTTCTCTTTCTTGTCTTTCTTTTCCTTCTTGTCTTTTGTCTTCTTGGCCGTCTTCTGGGAGTCGGCCGCCGTGGCAGTTTCATCGATGGTCAGTTCACCTTTCGCGACGACTTTCTTTTCCTTGGCGTCGTTGCCGTTGCTGGCCGACAACCAAAAGTCAAGATCGTCATTGAGGTTAACGCCCTTAGTCGTCGGTGGCAGCGGCGGCGGTGCATTCTCCTCTTTCTCCTGTTTCGTTTTCTTTCTCTTGGCTTTCTCTTCCTTGAGACCTTCTACCCCGTTTCTCGACTTGGGTTTCTTGGATTTGGCTGGGATTGGTGGCGCAGCTGCCGGTTCCAGGGTTACTCGCACCACCGGTTTTTCTTTCGGATAAGAATGGCTGTGGGAAAAATGGCAAATGGCAAAGAAATTCCCAAAAAGTAGAGCGTGAAATTACATAACAACCAAATGAAAGCCAAGCCCATAATAAAAAAAACATACTCTTCTAAATCAATGTTCAATGCGCGGTGGGGGTCCGTCTGTGGTCGCCCATCGTCTTCAGAGTCCGACAATCGCGCTCCTTCCGGCAACTCCATGGTAGATATCACTTGTGGAGCAACAATCTCGGCGGCGGCCTCTTCCTCGTCGCTGGAACCTATTATAACCAGAGAGGATAACAATCAAACGTTATTACACTGCAATAAAAAATATTGTTGAATTGAACAGGTATTTACCCTTCTTTTTCTTCTTTTTCTTGTCCCGCTTGGATCGATGTTTCTTGGAATCGGAAGACGCTTCCTTGTTTCGTTCGAGCTCCAAGTATTTGTCGGAGAGTTTCCTACTAGTGGAGACCTGAAGTGGAACGGACAAGTTGATGGACATGACGGGGATCTCTTCGGTCGGAGATAATAATTGCGAGGAAGACGAAGGTGACCGTCGCGCTTGGCTGGAACCCTTGAGATAATGCGGGTTGCTGGCCTGCTCGACGCGAAGGGCTTCGCGGCGCACCTGCTGCTGCCGAAGCGTCTGCTGGCGGACGTCGTCTGACTGGGCCTGGTCACCTTCGTCGTAAACGCCTTCGCCTTGGTAGCCGTCGCGGAAGTCGGGCGCGGATGTGCTCGACTTGTAGAAAATATCAAGGGACCCTCCTCCGTCAGCTTTGGGTTCTTCGTCCGACTCTGGTTCCGGTTCGTTGATCCAGGCGTCCAAATCCAAACTAAACGAGCAGAAATTGTAAACCAAAAGTTTCTCAACGAAACGGTTTTTTCAAATTTGTGGCTTACCCTTCAGGTAATGGAACTTTGCGCTGAGCTTTAGGCGCTACTGGATTCAGCTCGCCTTGGAAGAGCTGCATCAATTCGTTGACAACGTCTCCTTCGCCAGCGTCCTGCAATTTGGAAATCACTTTGAGGACGTGGACAGCGGTGCTGGCGCGCTCCTGAACCTCCAAATCGGCACTTTGCATGAACGGAGTCAGTCGCTCTTGAAGGACACACAGCATCTTTCAAGACAAAAACAGGGAAATGTTGAAATAGAATTTGAATTGGATGAAGCCATAAACAAAATTTAGTACCAATTGTGCTTTCTCTTTCTCATCCGCCGTGGATGCTTTGTGAAGAATGTGAGCGTAAAGCTTCATCAGATTGTGGATGAAAACAGCTTGAATGTGACCAGGGAGTACAGTCACTTTGCTTTTCAATATACATTCTAAAACTGCTTCGGGCTCTTTAAGATGCCTATAAAAATAAAAGATATTATTTAATTGTTTCCAACGGAGTTACACAAAAAATCCTTACGATGCGAATTCTCCACAGATCCAGGCGGCTGCGTAAAGCACTTCGCACATGGAAGAGAAGGCCACTTGTCCGGTGATTCCACGAATAGCAAAGCCACTCGATGTTTCCAACAAGAGAGCCATTTGTTCAACAGAAAATGGACGAATGGCAGGAACGCGGATCGCTACATCCATCAGCTGAGAAGCCACAACGTGACCCTGGCGGAGGCCTTCCATTCGACTCAAATCCACCAAAACGCTTATGTACCTAAAAAAAGGAAGAGATGGAGCGGTTGAGTTTTTCAATCAATTCATTCACTACGAGTACTCTAGAATACCATTCAAAATTGGTAATGAAATGATAATTATCTTGAGAGCAAATTTCGATGATTTTAGAAAGAAGCTCGTCACGGTACTGCGTTCCTTCTGCTCGATCCATGTGCACCATCAGTTTCTTGACAATTTCCATGAGGTTCTTCTTTGACACCTTTACAAAACCAAAAGAAACAATTTAAAAATTGGTTTATTTTTAAAGAAAATGTGAAGCGAACCATTCCGTAGAGAAGGTCTAGAGCGCGTAACCGTATCGATTCGTCTTTATCATCAAGGCAAAGCAGGATCAAATCCTTGTGCGCTTGAACGGATTTCGGGTGCGTTTTCAAGATCTTGGACATGGCTAGTAGACCAAGGTATTTCAAATTCTGATCAGAGTCTTCGATCAAAATACGCAACTTCTGAACACACAGCTAAATTAAAAAAATGGAAAATGAGTTGATTTCTTTTGAAAATATCGAATATGTTGAAACGATAAGGGATCGGTTGGTGGTACCTGAATAGATGCACTGTGACTAGGCATGCCGGTCGATATGGAAATTAGAACCGCAATGACAGTGTTGATACATTCATAGAGCAGCGACATCGCTGAAGTGCTGGAAAAAATTATGCGATATCGATTAAAAATAATGTTGGCAAAAATGAATGAAAGCAGCAAATAATCAAATATGGCGACAGATCAAAATTGATAGTCTAGCGCAAAGCTAGTGTTGCACAAATCAAATAGGAAGGTGTTGACATTTTTTGTTGTTACCTGTGAATCAAATTAGTTAAAGGTTCAATCAGCTTTTTGCCAAGGCGAGGCTCTAAGGGTGTTAAAGCTCCAAACTGTAAATACACAAAATAATAAGCAAGTGAAAACAAAAAAAATTTCAAGGGAATGCGGTCAATATTGATCTACTAAGGGAGGAAATGAAATCCTAGTCAAGCCTTACAATTTTATCGCTCTTTTCACGACTGATACCTTTTTATTATGGCTATAAGTGGTTGGCTTATGCACTTGCTTAGGCGAGAATCGCACTGTGTCATTGCATTCAACTAATAAGAACGTATCGGATTATGGAACAATTTTGACGAAAACATCGATTCTTTTTCGACCATTAAACTTTGTTAGTCTAGAATACCCAGTATACTGTACCCCATCATTACGGAGGCTTACCAATTTAATGATCTTGATGAGCATCCAATTATTGGTAGATGATGTCATCAATTTGAAGAAAATTGGGGCCAGGCTGAGATAATTTTTGGGGTTCTTTCTGGCCAGCTCACAAATGACGTTAACAGCGGCCGATTGTACACCTACGCAAAAGCAATCGATAATGGGCTGCGTTCAGTCACGTATCTCTAGATACGATACCGGGATCCGGATCTTCCAGCTTTTCTTTTAGACGGGGGAATGCAGGCCGCAAGGCATCGGGAAACGAAAGGAAAACTTTATACATAAGCAACACGGCTTTTTTCCTTATGTAAGGCTTAGTTGAAGACAACTGGAGAAAAACATTCAAGGGAAAATCAATAAAAAATCCAATGAATGAGAAGAGAACAAAAAGGAACATACCAATGTCATCAGATCATTTGCTAGGTCTCTGGCTAAATCTTGATTGATGAAACATGCCAATCCTGATAATGTCACACCAGCGTCGTACTGATTTTGACTACTCAAATCTTTCCTGATCATATTTGTGGTTAACATGAGTACCTATTAAGAAAGTGTAATAACAAAAAATTAGCTATAAAAACAAACAGAGAAAATCAATTAAATATAATCCAGTACCTCAGTGTCTTGATGGAAGCTTTGGGATGCAGCTAAATATCCTATTCTTTTGAAAGTGAATTTATTAGAGCTCATAACCTCAATTACATTGAAGCCAGCCCAGCTGATGTCATAGCCAATCATTTGAAGCTAACAAGGAAGTAAACATATTGATTACGTTAAAAATGACACAATTATCAATGTAATAAATCAAATAACCGTACATATGACAGCTTTGCCACAGCGTTAGCTTTTACTGCAATGTTTTCTTGCTTGAGCTCTGCCTTGATTTCTTCAATACATTGAGCGATATACTTGACCTGAAAAATAGCACAGACAGAATGTATACATCCAACTTTTGGGAACAAGACTGAAGAAAATTTTTGCATACTTCATTTTCCTTGTTGTTTCTGATGCCTCTTACTAAATCAGCCAGATTTTTGTCCAATATCCTTTCAAGGTTTCCCTTTAATTTAGTAAGAGCCATGATTATAAGATGATGGTTTCACTGAAGAGGCGCAATCTTCCTGGAATAAACACCCTTCAAATGTCGGACAGGTGTCTCACAACTTAGGATATAGTCACCAAAACACTTAAAGATTCCAACTAATATCGCAAATTAGGAATAAAGATATTATGTGCTATGAGCGGAGGCGGCGGAAAAGCCCCAAAAGTTCCTTCTGAAGGGAAAAATGACAGAAGAAACACACACCACGTAAATCTGGTTTGGCAACCACCTAGCGGACATGAACAGAAGCCTTCATCTCTAGAGTTCGCCGCCCCCTCCAAAACGGAAAAAAATGCACGGAAAAGACACGTCGAGTTTCTTATTAACACGATCGTGACACTTGCCATCGACTACAGTCGGAATGAGGGAGTGGTAATTCTAATAATTTTTGAAATTAGAGGAAAATTGAGCAATTGGCGAATGAAGACAATGGTGAAGACTGAAGTGTAAAGACTATCATTAACTACCGAACGGTAATTAGTTTTCAAATCGGTGGCGCTTATCAAGGCTTATCACAGAACAAACAAATAAACAATAAAAATATCATGTAAGAGCAATCTAAGAGAGATTTAAACAAAATTACAGATAAATTGAAATTAAAAATTTAGGTCCCAACGAGACTCGAACTCGTGATCTCCTGCTTACTAGGCAGGCGCTTTGCCATCTAAGCCATGAGACCTTGTGAAATAAGAACAGA
Organism: Daphnia pulex; assembly: GCF_021134715.1. Taxonomy (NCBI): domain Eukaryota; kingdom Metazoa; phylum Arthropoda; class Branchiopoda; order Diplostraca; family Daphniidae; genus Daphnia; species Daphnia pulex. The sequence continues at coordinate 779,494 of NC_060021.1, read as the reverse complement.
TTTTATAAAGAAATCTTATCAAGATTGACTACTGGTCGCCGAGTACCAGTTAAATCAATAGATAACCAACGGCCAACGTTTCGTTGACTACAGTTTTTGGGGAAGTTGGCGTACTGTTGATAACACAGTTTCTTTTCAAATTTGCTACTATTTTCACATTTAATCGACTCATCATGTCAAGAATTAGTTATTTTACTGACATGGAAAAGTCAGTTGTGACGGCTAATTTCTTGAAACGCGGCTGGACGTCAGCAACATCAGATGAAGATTGGAATTTCTATTGGTATGGATCTTATTCATTTCATCACAGAGGCTAAAACGTACTTTTCCCGTGATTATTATGCAAACCGCACTTTTGCACTTGGACAGTCATACTTTATCTTCCTATGTAAAGAATTCAATTTGTCTTGAGTTAACACGAGAACACCAAAAAAAATTGTCGACCTTAGATGTCGAATGTTTTCACTAAAATGTTGGTGTCGTATTTCTTTATGAAGGGCAAATACTCAAACATGTCGCAGTTTATTCTCAGCTGAAAGTTCATATCGTCTCGGTGACTATCAGTAAACGAATAACCAAATCAAATATTTTAAAAAATTCAACTTTAAATAAACAGGCAATTGTCTTTCATTTTTTCCCCAGAATGATTAACCATTTTCCTAACCATTACGAACTAACCCGAAAAGACTTGATGGTCAAGAATATTAAGCGCTACAAACGTGAGCAGGACAAAGAACGAGAAACCCGAGAGCGATCGCAGTTCAATCTTGAATTTGTGCCAGTCACTTTTGTTTTACCTGCCGATTACAATCTCTTTGCCGAAGAGTATCGACGCTGTCCGACGTGCACTTGGATCATGAAACCTTGCGGGCGTTCTCAAGGATCGGGCATCTTCCTTGTCACCAAGGTAATAAAGTGAATTCCATCAAAATTAACGCTATAGGTCTAATATTTTATTTTTTTAAACTTAATTCGCAGCTTTCGAGAATTAAAAAGTGGTCGAATGAGGGAAATTCTGCATCGTCGTTCGGCCGTCACGCGGCCGTTCAATCATCCGCGATTGGGGGCGGCGGTGCGCAGCCGACGGCACCGCCGCGCGAATCTTACGTCATTTCAAAGTACATTGAATCGCCCCTCCTGATCGGCGGCAAGAAATTCGACCTTCGCCTTTATGTGTTGGTGACGTCGTTCCGACCCATTCGGGCGTATTTGTTTCGGCGCGGATTCTGTCGGTTTTGCAGCGCCAAATACGATCGCAGCACTCATCAGGTCTGTGTTTTAAATTTTGCAGCACTGTTAAAATGATATCAACATTCATGTTTTATCATTTAGATGGATAACATGCTTGTTCATTTAACCAACGTAGCCATTCAAAAACAAGGGGTAACTCAATCAGCAGTTGAATTAATTTTGTGTTTCTTAACTTTAAATGGATTAAATTGGAACTATGTGTTCAGGATGATTACAACCCACATCACGGAGGGAAATGGAGTGTTGACGATCTACTCTTTTACATCGCAAGTCTCCGAGGCAGTGATGCTGCCGATTTACTGTGGCAAGAAATTTGTTGGGTTATTGGTAAATTAATGGGTCGAAGAATTAACTAGAACATTTTTATTATACCAAGAAGAAAAGAATAACTTATTTTTATATATTTTTTTTTTTTGCGGATAGGGCACTCACTGAAAGCCGTGGCACCAATGATGTTAAGGTGAATTCTGCTTTACGTTCTGAAAATAATTTTAAATTGTGATTACCATATCTTAATTTATTGCAGCGATCCTCATTGCTTCGAGTGTTATGGCTATGATATTATCATCGACGCCAATTTGAAACCCTGGCTGATTGAAGTATGTAATGAAAATTCAAGCTTGAATTAAATTTTTGAAATTTCTCATTTGAATTTTGAATTTCATTTGAATTTCATTAAAAGGTGAATGCATCTCCTTCTCTGTCGACAACTACCAACACAGATCACTTCCTTAAACTCAGCTTAATCGATGCCATCCTGAACGTTGTATTACCTCCTGATGGAGTTCCAAAGTAATTTCTCATTATATAATTAATTAAAATTAAATCTTGTAAATTCACCGTGGAAATTATTTTTTATTTATCCACCTTTTTTTTAAGTGCCAAATGGAATAAACGTCCATCTGCCGAAGCTCTGCGAGGTTGGATTGTGCTAATTGACGAGGAAGCTAAAGTCGGTTCTGCTTATGCTCGTCAAAACAAAGCCAACAAAGCAAAGTCATCCCGATCTGATATTAGCAGGAATAAGTAGAGTAAAATTCTTTCATCCTGTTGTAAATGGTAGGCCTATAATAGATATTTTTCAATTTTCACAACGACAAATAGAAATGATTTATAATATTGCACTGTGTTTATTAAAGCTGCTACGAATTATGTGTTTCATTTCAATACAATAAAGCCTCTCGATAATGATTGCTGTGTCGATTAATTTATGTCTTGAATTATTTTCGTAGGGGTGTTCAAATCAGGTTGTGTTTGGTCTTGTAATTATTGTACTGATTGAGGATAAAAGTATTCCAACGCTTATACCATTCTGCCATGGCTGAATTTTTCTCGTCGGTACTCATGGCACTGAACCTGCTCAGTTATTGTTAAATTTTTAGTTAGAAACATTATCGATAATATTCCCACGACATTTAAACCATTAAACAGGAAAGTATCTTACATAATCGAGTTGATAGCTAACTGTTTCAAGGTTCGAAGGTCGGCCTTCCTTCCGGCCAGGCCCATGAAAGCCATGTAAAAATCCGAACTTAGAGCAACTGCTTCCCACGATGCCTATTAGCAGAGAAACGACATTTTAAATATTTTGAATAAGAGTCAGAAAAGAATGAAAATAGGTTTCCATTTAAAAAAAAATACCGGATCATCCGAGCTGATAACTAACGGAAATCCGCTGGTAAAAAGCATTGCGGCAGGGTGATTACGCAAATCGGCCACCAATGAAAGCACCTAAACAAAAATTACGCGCACTCATTCACGAATTGTTCTTTAAAACGGTTACACGGTTAGATCTATTATTTAAAGACCTGGTTGGAGATAGGGCAAACTTCCACCGGAACTCCTTTAGATCTGGCCATGTCCATGACGCTTGGATGTTTAGCGACAGCGAAGCCATGTCCAATACGAGTTGCGTTCAGGAGAATGGCATCAATAAGGTTCTCGTCCACATCCGTGCCATGCCAATTGGTTTCCCCCGCATGGAAAAAGTACTGTAAATAATTTGAATGTTTGAATAGATTTTTTAAAAAATTAACTGAATTATAATTTTGATTACATGAAGATTTGGGTCAGCAGCGCCTGCGAGAAATTGGCTCAAGAAATCTTTAAGGGGAGGGCCTAAATCTTCCTGACCAACTAAATCAAAACCAGCAACTACATCTGGAAATTGAGCCTGTGAAAAATTAAAACAGAAAATTGTGGTTTTAAAGATTTCAGATGACAGACATCTCATAAAAAATTAGTGAAATTAGTGCAATAAAAAAAATCCTTTTATAAACAGTAGTATCATAAAACAAGCTATATCTGTATGTATGACCTTAAGCTGAGACGCCAACTCCAAATATTTCGTCATCGTTGCAGTGTCAACCCGACGCAACGGGGCAAAGATTATTTTAGCCCCGCTGAAATCGGGATTGTCATTTTTGAAGCGATCAAAGGTGTCCTTATAAAGTTGCGTCACTTGCACTTCGTCCGTGAATGTGCCGTCTAAGTCATAAACCTATGAGACAAATGCAAACATTGATCCGCATTCCTTTTGTTATCAACCCAAATTGCATAAATCTTGTTCAGTTTGTTACTGGGTTGAAATCAAACAAACCAGGGGTAAGGTGGTGCGGATTTCTATATACTGCACGTTGTCGTCATAAAAAGATTGAAGGCCCTGATAAAAATAGTCCGTAAATACTGGAGCATAAGTAATTATTCCACTGGCGGCGATAAGCGTGTTTTCGAATGCAGTCCATACAGAATTTATGTTCGGATATGTCTCTAAAAGGCAAAACAGATATAGACATTATTATATAGCTTTACTGCGCATTTTCTCAAGTGGAATAAAGTATATAAAAGAGAAAAACCTTGCGGGGTTGGGGTGTAGAGTGATAACTTTGACCGGAGCCAAGCATCAAATTGTTCCGGACCTTCTTGTGCTCGTCTGTCCGACACCAAAGTCCATTGACAGTCTACTAGATTAGCCGGAGCGGATGAAGCATACTGAAAGAAAACGGGATCTTTGGGTGGAGAGCAAACGTAAAGATTCGGGCGGTAGCTTGCGTCATTAATGAGGAATTCCAACTAAATTATAATATGATGAATGAATATAGTTAATGCACACAACGACAGCAGAAAAGTGACATGGAAAAACGCTGATGGTTTTACTGTACCGGAGTAACGGCGATATCGTGAATATGCAAAACACCGCCTATTTTATAAAATAAAATGTCCTAGTATAGTATGTAGTGCATATTGTTTATAACAGAAAAATGATTGACATGTAGTAAGCGAGGTAGTAAGTGAGAAAAATCTTTTACCTTTAGGCATTTGTTGAATGAACTTGAAGACTTCTGATTGAAGCATTGACGGTTTAGAAAGGAAGAAATTGGTGGCCGGTGCAAAATCGAGATTAGAAAAAGATTGGTCGTATTCCAGTGTTTTGGCAGTCATCAACATATTGTTGACCAATTGCTCGTCGGCATTCAACGTTATACTGCCACCTAAAATACGGGACGATTCCTCTGCTAGAAATTGCTCTCGCTGGGCAAGAAATTCGTTGACGTCGACCGAATAGGCACTGTGAGCTAACAACAAGACAGCAAGTAGGCCTAAAGCTGAAATAGCAATTAAACGTGGCATTTTGTTAATTTTGTCGGTCGACAATAACGAACGCTCAACCCGTCCCGACGACCTGTGAACAAGCGACTGATTTTTGGATTCCAGCAGACTCCTGTTTATATACATGCTGTTTATGCGAGCTGTACAACTGTCACCAGATATGACCCAGTGCTTATCATTTGAAAGCAATACGATTATTATAATTCTCGCTTGCTGCAACATGCTGTGGCAACATCAGCTCGAGTACGATGCACGATAACTATTCTGTAGTATATACTGCAGTAACATAGGATTAAAACTGATACGAAAGGAAGTAGTCTCTTATTTCACATGTTCGAAGTCGAACAATAATCATAATAAAGCTTTATGATATCTATCCCTTATAAGCGGTCGAAATGGTTATGGCATGGCAAACAAAAACGGCGTTTGGTTTTTAACTTCCCTATTAAAAAATCTTCTGATTTCCTTTTTTCTTGAAATGATCGAAAATGATCAAATTAGGCCTACTTTTACCGCTAAGCCTACTCATTATAGTTCTGACTAACATATTCTAATTACTAACGACATGATTAAATGTATTGTTTATACCTGCAATAGCTTTAACTTGGAGTGCGCTGATGACGCAAACGGCGATGATAGCGTGCGGCTCTTCAGAAACGAACTTTGAGCTCCCACCTTTTTATTTACGGCAGTTTCGTACAACGAGTGCAGTTTGGTGTATAATGGAAGCATTTCCATCGGACGAATTTCTAAAGGTGCAATTGAGAATTCATTAGTTGCGTCATCACTTGACCTCACCTGTGCAGTAAGAATCTGCGTGTACGTACGTATTCATGGGAATGCGGTGAATGTTAACAGGTATTAACAGGTGTGACGTGCAGATTTTGCGATGTTATTTTTGCTAACTTGTGGCCATGAAGTGTTTCTATACGTCAATTCTTTCGATAACAAATAGAACAAGCAAGAATGACGATCGCTGCGTCGAATATTTAAAATTATTAATCAAGTTCAAGATTATGAAATTTTCTTTTGAATTTGACAGAATATAATAATTTAATAAACAAATGAAGAAGACTAGTAGACTTACTTTTGATGGAGACTGTTGATAAGGAAATTGCGGACCGAAAAAATTCTACATTTGAGACGAGTTATCGATATTCTTGTTTCTTGACCTTCAGTCCTCCACTTCCGTGTCGATGGAACGTTAATTCGAATGGATGATGCAAACTTTCTCGGAGTCAGGGATGAACGGGGATGCCATCTTTGTGTGACACGTCCTCGCAGTACAATAATATCGTCCAACAACCAACTGGCTGAACATTGCATTTGATTTCCGTTTATTTGATTTGAATTCTAGCCCATCGTACAAACCAAATTGGTAAGATTGCGAAAGAAAGAACAAATTATTTAATTAAAGTACCGTATAGTTATAGTTCGTTCCTCTTTTCCCGGTGATTTTGTTTTGATCAATTTAAAAATTTTCCGAATAACTTGGAGGTTTGCCTCATCGAATGGATATTTTTTCTTACAGCACTTTCCTAGCACTGCTCAAACGTCTGGAAAACAACAGAGAAGGCTCAGAAATGAACGTGGTCAATCAAGCAGTAGCTAAATTGCTAATTGAAATTAAATGTTACCTTATGATTAAGGGTAAGGCAGAATCATTTATGTTGAATGGCTCACACACGCATTTACAACGTCTCGGTCTTTTTTTAAACTTTTGATTTCTTGTCTTAGTTCCTGAATATACAAAGGAATGATTAAAACAGGGATAATAAATTAAATATACTGATATTGGCTACCTTGATCAGCATTCCTTTACGTTCTAACTGTTTTGTTAACAGGCGATTTTTGTAAGTTGAATTCTTGATTTGTTCAAGAAGTCGCTCCATATTAGTTGGCTTCGGTGACTTTCCAGCCACTAAATTAGTCAGGTGTTCGCATCTGTAGCAAGTGAACCCTTTTTGGATAAGCCGAATGCAGAATTTCGATCTTCGTTCACCAAGCTGCTTGACTGTTGTTTTTTTCAGGTTGGGTGTTAGCACTCCCTTCCCAACCAGTTTGAAACCACTACAAATATTTGCCGAGTCAAAGCGAGACAAGAGATCATTGAGTTCCTCTACTGTGCTGAAGGATTTTGGCAAGAAATGAGGTGGTGTCATTAAAACACCCTTGACGGTGTAAAACACTTCACCTCCAACAACTGTAATCATTTTAATTGGAATTGTGAATTCGTTAACAACGCCAAATCTAACAGCAGTTATCCTGCTGTAAGCTATGGGATTGTCCTCTTGGAGATCTTCATTAACAGAACACCATTGCCATGCCTTAGGAAGCTTCAATTGTGTGGGATGAGAGATAATGTTGTTGACTGCTTCTTTGATGGGTTGATCAACAATTTCTAGAGGATCCACCATCTCAACATCTGCTGCTAACTTATCAGTTGTGCTGGGAAATTCAAGTGTCTCATGACTGTCAGTCGATTGAATTGGCTGAGGAGTGTTCGGCAAGTCAAGCTCATTCTGCCCCTGGTCAGCATCACTATCCTGTTTACCCTCCTTTTTTTTCTTTTTAACTTTATCTGTGTCACTCCCTACACACAGTGTAACAAAACAGTAATTAGAACATAATATTATAGACGTAATATATAAAAAGAGGTTTGGCACACTTACATAGATTTAGAGTAGGAATGGCTTCAACTGCCAACTTCCAGATCTTCAGAGGAAATTCTTGATCAAGAATGGTTTTTACTTTCGTTAAATATTTCTCTTCAAAGTGGTTTGCGCACACATAGTCTTTTTTAGTCAACTTTCTATCGGTTCTGGGAATAGCTTTCTGCCAGAGAATGAATTGTTTTTCGTCTTTTGGAGCACGAAATTTTGTAACTTTCACCTTATTTGAGGCATACCCGGCAGAGCAACATGCCACAAAGCACTTCATCACCATTTTTATCAGCAGCACGATAAACGTCAATTTAACTAGTGAAATAAGCCCAGAATTCAAAAATCAAAACAGAAAAGGGATGAGCCAATCACTGACAGGGAGACTGGATTTTTGCTGCAGACGAACTTTCATGAGAACTGGGAATTCGGTGTTGCCACTATGAAACTCTACAACGCCTGTAAAGAATTAAACTTTTAAAAACAAAAATGCGTTTGAACCGAAATAAATAAAAAAAATTTAAAAGATAATTTTATTTTTATTTTCATGGGTTTGTTGGATGAATTTTCTTTGAAGAGATGGACTTATCCCATATTTCCAAATCCCAACACACACGCTGCCACTCGAATATTGACTATTACTGTTAATTTCGGTTAATTTCTAATCTAAATTGTTTCTGAATTACTTATTTTTTTTACCGATGCGAACGCATACCTTTAGACTTATTTATTTTAAGCTAATTAATACGATTATTTCAAACAGACTGTCTCGTGTTTTTTGTCTGACAATGACACTACGCATTGGACACCCTATTTAGTTAAAAAAAGAAACCTTCCTTCTTTCTGCCCAAGTAATTATAAATAGAAAAATCAATTTCCTTAAATTCATAAATTCACAATTAAAAACAGAACAAGTGACCAGTTCTTTGTACATTTATTTTTTTTCTCTTCTTTCCGTCGTACACAGATGATTCACCGATGAGGTAAGACAATTTCTCGAAATACGCCAACAACAGAAGCCATTTCTGTCATTTTAAAAGCTGCTAAACGCAAACTCAAATCATCCTTTGAATACGACTACTTCTACGACACCGAAGATCGTCGCTAAAATCGCCCAAAGCATTTAATTCTTACTCACTTTTATTTTTGGCGTAGTTTCTCGATGAATTTCTCCTTCCCGGCTTGAAACTCTTGTCCGTGACCTCTTGCGTGTGTTGCACATCTCGCCTTTATTTATCGCTGTGCAAGTTCCTCGTCGCCGTCCATCGCTGATTGAAACTAAAACCGATCAAAATGTGTTTTAGCGCGTGCGTATCTCAATGCCCCGATTGATCTATTTTATACACTCTTCCCCATCGTTATGTAATGTAATACAAATGTAAAAAAGAAATCCCCCATGTCTCCGTTCAAAAAGCAAAATAAACAAAAAAAATGAGATTGATTGAAAGCTAGGTTATTACTCACATTCAACTCGGTTGGAAAATGCTGGTGTTTTGCATCAGGATCATTTGGGTCGAATCGATGAAACGTGCACTATAGTGGTACTCTGTATCACACAGGTATAAAAAGTCGACTCGTCATCGATAAGGACACCAGAATCAAAAGTCCAGTACTCGTCGGATCCACTCATCATGATGAGTAATAGAGTGTTTGCGTTTCTTCTGCTGCTGTTGGCACTGGCGACTTACGGCGGGATATCCGTCGATGCCCAGGGTGAAGCCCAAGTCATTGAAGTGTTCCAAGAAGCTGACGCTATCCCATCACCAGAGGAGGTAACATAAAAAAAATTAAAATTTGTTTAAATTAGTCAAGTGAATTATGAATAATTAGCAGGAGGCTAACGGCCGGACATTCGGCCCGTTCCGCAATTTCGACGCGCTTACTTACAAGGAAAATTTGCTGCACAACAAAATCAGTTTTCTCTTCTCGCTCGTACCTCGTCCAAGTTAATTCACTGAATTGAAAATTTGAAATGAAATTGAATAGCAAATTGTTAAAAGCGGAAATTTGTGAATTTGCAGATGCACAACAATGGAATCGCCCACCTTACGCCGGCGGATTCGGGTCAAATCCGTACCAGCAAGGAGCTTTCCCACCAGGATATCCAGCACAATTTCCAGCAGGAGGCGGAGGAGGGTTTCATCCACATCATCCTCAATTTGGAGGTGGCGGAGGAATGATTCCGGGACAGGGATTCTACCCCGGTGCTGGATCCGGACAAGGATTCTATCCCAGTGTTGGTTTGAATAATCCTTACTATCCAGGAATCTTACCTGGTGCTGGCTATCCGGGAGTAGGGCCAGGTTTCTTTCCGCCAGGGATTCTTCCTGTTATAGCGGAGAATAACAACACCAATCCATCCGGAATAGCCGGAGGAGGAGGGAATAAGCCACCTTCAGCGTCCGCCTCGGTCGCTTCAACGGCGCCAGTGGCTTCAACGGCCGCTCCAACAACTGCAGCTGCCGCATCCGGCGGGGAAGATGCAGGTCCTGCGGAAGAGGAGGAAACTAATCGCCATAAAATCATAAAAATGATGCCGAAATCTTTCAAAATGAATTGACTATACGTAGCAGAGATCGTTGGCGTTTTTCAGCACTGACGTGAAAATGGTGACAATGTAAATAATTGAACGAAATAGACACAAAATAGTACAGCAAAACAATTAAAGCGTCAATTTTTCAAATGTCATTCAACACGTTTAATATTTTTCTAATGAGTAATGTGAAGCCGTACATTCTGCGTCGGCATAATGTAACTACTTTATCGCTAGATTAATTTTCTTATCGTGCTAACAACTAGTTCAACTTCTGTTTTACTATCGTATTTTATAATATGCACTAATATAAGTTTCGTACCGTTTGTTTTATTTAATAGGTCGAAAAAGAGAATTTTTCCAAGAATGGAATTCTTTCACTCCACTACCGAAGAAAACAAGAATTAAACATTCTTGAAATCTAACTCTATAGACTTACTTAAACTTAATAACGAAAACAAAAATTTAAATACACTTCTTACTTAAGTGATGCAGTTGGTGCCTGATTGGATCTTTCAGCAGTACCTGGCACTACAGAACTCTGGTTAACAATTTTTTTGGTATGTAATCTAGCAGCATCCGATAGTAAGTGCACAGTTCATTGTTTAAAATGCACAGATTCTTTTTTTATGTTTAAGAAATAACGGCTCTTTAGCGCCTCGAGAAATATTTGCGCGATTTATACTAATCGAACAAGTGTGTGACTGACGGCTTCTCGTCATGGTGTTACTGATAATGTTAGAACGGGTATTTCAAATAAACCAACTTCAACTCACGGAAGATGTTTTTGAATAATTAGATTGCAATATAAAAATCCTAAAAATCGAATAAAGGTAAACTTTTACGGGGTTCTTGGGCTATCAGAAGCCTTTTGTTAAAGCGCGCCCTTTATAAAATCAATTGTTACTGGGGTTGGGGAGGTTTTTTTAAGGATAATGTAAATATTTTAAATGAACAACATACATCAGTGTGCTGTGTAGCGTGACACGCCAATTCTTTATCAATATGTAAAGTAACGACTAGTCTACAGGTGCCGATCGCTTCGAAAATTCGTTAGCTACTAGTCAGATGAGGATTAAAATTTAGATTCCTTTGATTTATACTTTTACTTAACGGTGTGTAACTTCGACCATTTAGTTAAAGAATTCACTTAATAAGACCATTTAGTTAAATAATTAACTAACTGACGTTGCTTCGCTTAATCTTGCATGGCAGTGCAAGATTTGTGTTAAAGTTTGCAATATCCAAGTTAACATTGCTACCACCTAATTTAACTGAGGGAAATCTCTGAATTTTTAAATTGAGGTGACATCAAACGGGAGATGACGAATTAATCAGTAGAGATGAGAATAAATCACTTCCACAATATTACAAAAGTTAAAATGTTCAACCGCGTTCGGTTCTTACCACTTGAATCATAACAGCTCTTTAAACAAATCAATTGCTTTAACAAGTGAACATCCTCAAAACTAACTTTAAAGTCCAAAATCAACATTTATCTTTTGTCCCTCCAACGTCTTGTAAAAATCCACACAAGAATCAAATTGAAGCGAAAAAATTGACTCAGGTGCACGCGAGTTTTTAGGCTTTTGCGTTTCAAATGTCATTCAGATTCAGCACATGAAATATTTTCCAATTGAGTTATATGAAGTCACACACTCTACGTCAGCGTAATGCAACTTTTTAATAGTTTGATTAATTACTCTTATCGCAATAAAAACTAGATAAACTTCTGTTTAACCATCTAACTCTATTACTAGTATTTGTTTAAGGTTCGTACGATTGGTCTCGAATTAAACGTCTCTTAAGAATACCTGTCTTGCATTCATTTCAAAGTTTTTACGACATAAAAGAGAATGGCAAATAAGACAAAAATACCAGAATCAAAAGAAACCACGCTCCAACATATCAGAAACTATGAGCGCTGTACCGTTGCCATTCCTAAACTTATTTAAATTCACTACTTTAATCAGTGATGCAGACGATGATTACATAATTCTTCCAGCATTGGGTGTTGTGTACGCATCACTGGCAAACATTTTAATGGTGGTTAATCTAGAAGCCAACGAGATTAAGTCATAGTTCATTGATTAAAATTTGATGTTTCAGAAATAACGACTCTTTAGCGCCTCAAGAAATAGTTGCACAATTAATCCTGTCAAACAAGTGAGTGAGGGTTTTTCGCCATGGTGTTGTTACTGGTAATGTTGGAACGGGCATTCCAAATAAACCAATTTGAACTCACGGGAGGTTTTTTATATAATTAGATTGCCATATGAAAATCGTAAAATCGAATAAAAGAAACTTCTACGGGGTTCTTAGGCTTTCAGTAACCTTTTGTCAAAGCGCGCCCTTCAAAAAATCAATTTTTACTTGGGGTTGGGGAGGTTTTTTATCGAAGATGGAAATATTTTAAATGATCAGCATACATCAACGCCCTGTGTAGCAAAATACTTCAATTAATTTACAATATAAAAAGTAACCATTAGTTAACAGGTGCTGATCGTGCAGACAATTTGTTAACTCAGTTACCTTAAGGATTAAAATTTAGATTCATTCAGCGCCCAACCCCGATCAAAGTTTAGAACAACACCTGAATCAGTAGTGGTATGAACAAACAATCAAAATAACAGAATTTACTAAGAAAAACCTCAGAACATAAATTTGTGAACGCCATCAAACGACTAGTGACGACTAAATAACTTAAAATGTGATTAAATCACTTCCACAAATTTATAAAAGTTAAAAAGTTCAACCAATCATTCAAAAATGAATATTTACATTCTGTCCCTACAACGTCTTACCGGTCTTACGTAACGCAAAAATCCAGACACAAGAATCAAATTGAAGTGAAAAAAAAAAATGTGTCAGGTGCACGTGAATATTTCGGCTTAGAGAAAAGATGACCCTTACCTGATTTCCAGGAACCCAAAAACGGACATGGAGGGAGGATATCAAATCGCTGTTCCAGAGAAAAGAAATTAAAAAAAAAAGACACAAATGACTTACTAAAATTATTGAAAAAAAAAATTCAAACAATACAAAATCGCCCGCCACTAATCTTGACCCATATTCCTATTCTGAAATATTTTTCTTTTCGTTTGTTTTTTAAAGGTCATCAAATACATTCATACCTGTGAATAGCGCACTCTTTGATGGGAATCTCCGGAGCGGACGAGGACACATCCGACAAGTTGGCGCGTGCAGAAATATCGTGGCGGCAAATGCGCATGAATTTGGAAGACAGGTTTAACCTTGGCGAAGAATGAAACCCGTTGAAACCAGTTCAAATTAAAACGGGACGGAAAAATATGACCATAAATCTACCGGGTGCTATACAATATGGTGCGGTGATTTACTAAATACTAGACATCCTCCTGCTGTGTTGCAGGTGGAAGTTGGACATTTGAAATGACATGTAGGATAAGAGGGCGGCCGGAAAGGTTGGAGCCGGATAGGTTTTTGACCCCTACAAACTGACCTGTCAATGACCTGTTTGAATTTGTTTCATTTTTCGATAAGGGGTGTGGCAGCAGGAATCGTCCCTAATGGAAAAACCCAAAGCGCCACAACATAAAAAGTCCAGCATTCAAGGCCGTCATTTCCATCTGATCACTTCCCCGTGTAAGAACATGGCAGTTCTACTCGCAGTGAGCTCCTAGAATGTATCAAGTCAAAATGATTAGAATTTCGAGTTGATTATCCGTGTCACTCCCTACACACAGTGTAACAAATAAGTAATTAGAACATAATATTATAGACGTAATATATAAAAAGAGGTTTGGCACACTTACATAGATTTAGAGTAGGAATGGCTTCAGCTGCCAACTTCCAGATCTTCAGAGGAAATTCTTGATCAAGAATGGTTTTTACTTTCGTTAAATATTTCTCTTCAAAGTGGTTTGCGCACACATAGTCTTTTCTTGTCAACTTTCTATCGGTTCTGGGAATAGCTTTCTGCCAGAGAATGAATTGTTTTTCGTCTTTTGGAGCACGAAATTTTGTAACTTTCACCTTATTTGAGGCATACCCGGCAGAGCAACATGCCACAAAGCACTTCATCACCATTTTTATCAGCAGCACGATAAACGTCAATTTAACTAGTGAAATAAGCCCAGAATTCAAAAATCAAAACAGAAAAGGGATGAGCCAATCACTGACAGGGAGACTGGATTTTTGCTGCAGACGAACTTTCATGAGAACTGGGAATTCGGTGTTGCCACTATGAAACTCAACAACGCCTGTAAAGAATTAAAGAGTTAACTCGTTAACTTAAAACTTTTTAAAAACAAAAATGCGTTTGAACCGAAATAAATAAAAAAATTTTAAAAGATAATTTTATTTTTATGGGTTTGTTGGATGAATTTTCTTTGAAGAGATGGAGATGGACTTATCCCATATTTTCAAATCCCAACACACACGCTGTCACTCGAATATTGACTATTACTGTTAATTTCTAATCTAAATTGTTTATGAATTACTTATATTTTTATTACCAATGCGAACGCATACCTTTAGACTTATTTATTTTAAGCTAATTTACTACGATTATTTCAAACAGACTGTCTCGTGTTTTTTGTCTGACAATGACACTACGCATTGGACACCCTATTTAGTTAAAAAAAGAAACCTTCCTTCTTTCTGCCCAAGTAATTATAAATAGAAAAATCAATTTCCTTAAATTCATAAATTCACAATTAAAAACAGAACAAGTGACCAGTTCTTTGTACATTTATTTTTTTTCTCTTCTTTCCGTCGTACACAGATGATTCACCGATGAGGTAAGACAATTTCTCGAAATACGATGGAGCAGGAATTATCACTGCGATTAAGGCTGGCTCGAAACACACACACACACACACACACTAACTGACTGCTTTCCATGCGATTCTTCGGACATCGCGAAATCGTTCGGGTCAGACAAATGTCTGAAGGAACGACATAAGATCAGCAGACATATTTAGTTGCTAAATATATTATCACAAAACTTCTCTTTTCTTGATCACTCCTCAACGAATGGAAGACGAAAAACAGTAAACTTTATACTTACGCTCTTAGTTACAAGTTTGGCACAGTAGCGCATGAGGTAAGCTACTAACTTGCTGTAGGATTACATCCCGTATTTTTTATCTTGTTAAGCTCATAACAAGGTCATACCTCACCGCGGCTCGCACTAGGAAAAAGAGAGAGAATTAGTGTGAATTATATAACCTTAGACGCTCATTCAGCAACTTGATTCAACACTATTGCAAGGGCAAACATAAGTGAGTATAGACTCTCCTGCTGCCGGGTTTGTCAAAACATGAGAGCTGCAGAAGGGCCAACGTTGCCAACCTGGCTGTGCTTTTGGAGACCATAGGAGATGATTTTTCTAACTGGCGCACATCCTTCTGAGGGAGGAGGTGTTGAAATGGGCACGGCACAATTTGGCAAGGCGTCGAATCCAGTTGATAGCGGCAGACTACGAGTGACGAATCTACACGAAACCCTTCGTTGCTACTTTGGAATAAGCAGTAGCAGCGAGTTTAAATGTTGCATATTACTATGTTCTTTTGGTGTAACACGATCAATTTCGAAGTTAGTCAAAATTTGTTTTACAACTTTAACGAAATGAAGGTACAAGAGATTGATTTGAAATTTGTAGAAGTGAAGTCAATTGATTAAGCAGGAAAATTAAACGAAAACAACAAAGAGAATGTGATACTTACAGGAATCGGCTGGCATGTCCATGAGGAGACCACTTTGGGAAATCGCTGACAACATTTGACTGACTCCAATCATCGCCTAAGGTACCATACAGCCACTGTTCGTCGTGAAGAGCTTTGTTTCCTTCTAAAACACCAGAAAAGTTCTGTTTTTCTTTAATTTGAACACTTCCTTTAACAGACATTGACACTTCGCTGTCAACGGCGGCCGTTGTAGGTCTGTGATAAGTCAGGTGATTGGTTTTGGCCAATGCTTTGGCAAAGACACGGGGTTTGACACGAAGAGGCGTTAAAGAGGGTAAAGTAAAAGTGGTTGTCGAACTGTTCAATCCAGGTTGATTGGTCAATTTCGGTCGTAATTTAGCGGAAATGCGTCGTGTTCTGTAGAGAGAAAAATAATGATAATACCAGCAATTGAACAGTTGAATGCCTAGGCTGATTACACAAAATGCTATTCTCAATTACCGATGTGCCCCTATACCACTGTGAAGTACAGTCACTTGACGTTCCACCGACTGCATCTTTGTTTTTAAACGTTGCGTTTGAAGCTGAGAGTTTGTCAGCTGAGTGCGGAGTTGGCGCTCAGTTCCTTCGGCCGCTTGAAGAAGAGCCTTGAGCCGATTGACTTCTTGGCTGCTGTTTAACCACAGTAATCGATTCTTGTCCACCAATCCCAATTGACACTTCAGCGCTTCTTTGGTCGATGCTAAATCTCGCCTGTACAGCAATGAAGTGATAATAGTTTTAAGTACAAACTAAGAATACAGTCATTTCCAAATACTTTTTATGAAGTAGCTGTTGCTTCAGAGCAATAAGCTTGGGTGAATTGGATTCGTTGGATTTCATGGGAGAGGCCTTCTTCAAACTATCCAAAGGGCGGGTCGATGTTGTGGTGGGTCTTGTAACTGAGGCTCCGTCAGATTTTCCACTAGTAATAGCGATAGATTCATTTTTTTCGCTTTCTTTAACAATGCTTCCCGGAGACGCAGAATGTGGAAGAATAATAGGAGATGGTGTAGTCGAATCAAGAGTATTTATAGGGGAACAGATGAGCATTTCTTGATCCATTGACGGAACAAAATCAACCTGAGGAGGAACGGTATTAACAGACTTCTCGGAATGCGTAGAAATCACTACCGGCTGTTGTAACAGAAGCTGGGTGGACGCTCCTGAAGTTGAATCCATTTTAGAAAGACCATCTGATTGGGATTGAATGAGTGGGGAAACTTTTGACGCTCCTTGCTTCATTTTTTCTCGACGAACAATTTCTTGCTTCAGCCTTTGATATTCTTCTTGTTGGTTGCGAGGTAGATGAGACAGGGCATTTGGAACAATAGAACTTTTCTCTTCTACCGTTTGCCGGGCCGATTTAAGAAGGGCAGTAATCGAACTTTGCACGCCGTCGTCTTCGTCACTTGAATCAGAAGAATCGTTCCGTAAATCAATTACAAGTCGATCAGCTTTTGGGATATGAACGGATTTGGAAGGAATCTTTGTCGCTTGGTTTCGCCTTTCAAAAGCAAGATTCGGCACGGCTGGTTCTTCGGCTTTTGTGTCTTTTTCCTCGGGCTGCATTTGCACTTCTAGTTCCTTCGTTTGTTTCCGTGCCACTTCAATCAACAACTGCGCTCTCAATAACTCCTCATCTTCATCATCTCCTTCATCCTCTTCCTAAATAACAATGGTTTACAAGTTTCAACACTTATACTAAAATAAACTTACTTCAAAGTAAAATCCATCAATTAAAAACATTTCACATGTTAACTAGAATTCAAATATTTAATACAAATATACCTGTACTCCATTAGAGATTATTGGCTCTGGTGTAGAATCACTTTTGGAGGAAACCACATCATTTGAAACATCTTTTGGCTTTGCATTCACAACAACTGAGTTAAGGGCTTCTATCCGCAGTTTAAGTTCTTCATCACCTTCTGAACCAGAGTCATCATCTATGCTTTCCACAGAACCTGGGGTAACTAATAATTCTTCAAACGATTGCTTCCATTTTTTTTCTTTAGATTCTTCTGATTCATAGGTTACTGAATTTATTAACTTTTCTTCTTTCTTAGCCTGATTTGATGACTGCCTTCCTCTGCTGGATCTGGTACTATTCAATCGAGTCCTTGAACTTCTACTGGTGTCAGGCTTGGAAGTAGAAGTAGATCTAGATCTAGATTGGCCTAACCTTTTGGGAGTTCGAGCAGGTGATTTTCTCTTCGATGAAATTGATGGCTTCTCCCTGCTAGTTTTTGGAACTGGCTTCAATTCACTGACATGTTTCAATTCAACGTTCCCTCCACCACTACTGTTAGACACAGAATGCTTCAACCTATGTGCAAAACTATCTAATTTCCTAGATGAAATTGAGTTACTTCCAGGAATGGATTTTCTTGGACTTGACTTCTGCGATTTCATTGGAGGGTGGCGTATGAATTCGGAGATTATTTCTATCTCATCGTTCGCTATCTCTCCTTCCTCTAACTCGCTGTCGCTCGTGACGGGATCCGTAAGTTTTTCCATCGTTCCTGCTTTCTCGACAGGTGCCAGTATGGTCATCAGAATAATTAAATTTAATACAAATTTGTGAAAACTTCAACTAGCTACAAATCTTTACCGACACTAAACCCAAGTAACCGACATTTACCAACCCTCATAAACCAACTGATTGCTGAAGAACTGGTCAACTAAACTTTTAACAGATGAAAAAGATAGCAGATAAGCCCAATATTCCAACAGTCCAATAAACTCTGACCACTTTACAAACTCAACTCGACTCTCCCGTCCTTCAAAAAGCAACGTTTCATCGTTTCGAGACTGATGGCGTTACTAGCGCCTTCTGGTGACTTGGATCATTTTTTTTTTAAACTAAAAACTATTTTTCGACCACCACTATTTGTCTGAGATTTACAAACGATATTATTTTAACGTTAATCTATCTTAGCATTAATTTATAAAGTTTTTTATTTAATATTTCAAATATCTTGCATTCCTGGTGCACAAGTTGATCGTGCTGGCGCTAGTTGGCAACGCCTAGTCGAACTGCTATATCCAACTGAGCCACCAACAGGGTGGGAAATTACGAAAGCCTCTTCACTTACCGGACTCCGGACACCCGACACCAAAGACCGGAGTACAGTTACTTATTTTAGACTAAAAAAAAGATTTAAACCCCAAACAAATTGCAAATTAAATTGTATTTTTTTAAAATGAACTTTATTCATAGTTTAGTTTTAAGTAAGTGTGCGACCCCTTTAAAAAACATTAACTCTATCATAGTTTTAACTGAAGTGAAAAACAATAATGCTAAAATTGGTAGGCCTACATTTGTAACAAAATAAAAATGATAAAAATACAGGATAATAGAGAGTATTTGAAATAATAATTGTAACAAATTGGTTGAATTATTTTATGCTCAAGCGGGCATTCTAGTTTCGTTTCCCTTCCTTGTTTTTTTTTTTTGTTATTTCCCGTACATCAATAGGAGACCTTGTGCAAGCTCTCAAAAAACTATCACCAATTGATGGTGTGATAAACAAGAGATAAGATAATCAACATCCTATCAACAAAAAAAAAATAGGTCAATTTTCGTTCTGTAGCTCAAGACATTATGAGGCCAACCTCAAATCAAAAGTTGTTTTGATACGGTAAAATTTTATAAGATAGCAGCTTTAGGAATCTGAAATTTTAATTATACATACACAAACAACATAATGTGTGACCTATTTAGATTCCCACCAATTTTCACAAATCTACTTTAGGATTTTCCATTTTTTAAATAATCGGGCCCACCTTTGATTTTCGCGGTCTTAAAAAATAGTGTATTCTTAGTACGTACATGTTTTGATCGTGAGTGGTGGAGTATTTAAAATTCAAATTTCCCACCGAACGATCTATTTTTACAACCCTTTAGTAAAATTACTTCTTCAACCATTACGAATCGAATACGCCTATTAATGGTATCATGGTATCATGCACCCCATACCTAAATTTCAAACTGGGCAAAGTTACAAAAAAAAATTACATTCAACGTACAGTCTGAATCAGTAATTGTATTCAGCCGTTCATTAAGGAAACTGTGTGAGACTTTAATCGCTGTTCACACGAATGGCAAAAAGTGACGAAGAAGTGAGAATGAGTAAGAAAGTATTGGTGGCCATGGCTCCAAGGCATTCTTCTGAACTATCGATATTGAGAACTTGTTGACGAGCAATATTACCCACTTTCCTGCCTGTTGGACGATGTACCATCTCCACGCCAGTCGACGAGCAATTGGGTTGACGGTAAATGTAAACGTGAGTGAATGCATCACACAAAGCTGCGTAAGTCATATCTACGTAGATTTGAACGGAATTTTTTGTTAAATATTCAATTGGTCGTCTTATCGAAATATTTTACCGGGAGGTGCTACAGTAAACTTCCGTTGTTCTTTTGAAGCCTGGATGTAACCAAGTGCTTGGAGCGCAGCAGTGTGAAGGCATCCCCATGGCTGTTCTAATTCATCTCCCATCGGCTGCCAAATAAGTCCATCAACGTCATGGCGTAAACAGAACGCCGGGGCTAATCCTGGAGCACTCTCAGTAAAGAATAGTAGCTGACCACTCAGTATGGCCTGTTGGAAAAAATATATACATAATTAGTTAGCTATTTAACCTTATCGAAATTTGTTTCTATTATTTACTTTGTGTGTAAATTGATTAGTCTCTCCATCGAAACGAAAGATGTAGGTTTCGTCCATCATATCATCATCGCATTCCTCTAGTTGTTCACTGCTGAAGATTGGAGGTCGTCCACCATTTCCTGATTGCTAATGAGAAATTGGAACATTAGTTACTTGTTTTCAAACAATATTGATACTTGATTATAAAACATGATTAACAAGATTGCAGCAATTACCTTGTCTTTCGTGGTATTCAATACAGTTTCATACTCGGCAGCTGTTTCAGCGTCAAGAACTTTTCGACCACGAAGGTCATTAAGGACCAAATGACTCCAGTTAAGGGATTGGTTATTCTTTGATAAGATGATCTCTAGTTTTCCATCCGACAACGTCCACGTACTCGTATCAACCGAAATGGCATGCGCTAATTCGCCATCCAAATAAGTTTGGTTTTTGTGTACAATTTTTAAAGTTTGGCTTTCAATCTTAACGACCAAGTCGTGCTTTGACGTCTGTTTGTCAAAATTGACCCATAGAGTCACCTCCTCTGGAGTTTCTGCCCAAGTATATGCAACTTTATTTTCAGATTCATCTAGCAAACAAGAAGAGTAAATTAGAATCAGATAGTATAATGAGACATGTCTACAATAATTCTTGTTATACCTTCATCCATTTGTGGGCTTGGTAAGGGAGCAGCGACATTCCTGGTGGAATCGAATATGATTCCGAAAGGCTCCCGAGCAATAAGGCATATCGATTTACCAGGGCTCAAAATGGAAGCATAATCTAAGCCGTGAGGTATCGCTAAACGTTTAAGTTGTTTGAAGGACCAATTTCCATCCTTGTGTTCATACTCAATCCATTCAAGGCAATTTATGAAAGGAGTCTCTTTCTCACTGCATCCAAATATTGACAAAGCAATTTGGCTCTCAACTTGATCTGGAATAATCTTTTCAAAATTTAATCTTGTTCAAAATCATTACTTTTAAAAATTGTTATGCATACCGATTGATTCAACTTTGAGAACCAAAACAGAAAGAGTCTCCAATTGGCTGCCCTCTTCAGCATTGAGGATGGAATGTATAACCTTGAAGGGTTCACCACTTCCCATAATTTGGTTGGACAACTTGACCTTTAAAAATGTATGAAATTAACAAGAAATCTATAATGGCAGTGAATTGCAAAAATAAAACTGTGCTTACCTCCCAAGTATGAGAATGTGTTGAAGTACGGATGTTTGTATCGATTATATGTAATACACCTCCCCCATCTGTAACAACTGCCAATTCTGACGAAGCAAAACTCAAAGATGCATTAAACCAGCCATCTCTTCTTTCAGATCTTTGTGGGATTTGCCATACAGACGTAAACTCAGGATTCTGACTTGCCTGCAAAAAATTTCATAGAATAAATATTCTGGATTTTAAAAATAAATATTAATCCAACAAACCAGAGAATGAAGGTTGATTTTGAAGATCTGCAAATCTTTTGATATGAAAAAGGCAATTTCATCTGACCAAGGATCTTCTATCAAATGATTGTGAAGACCGAATGTTTTCACGTGTGAATAAGAAAGTTGCTCATCACTTGGTTTTAAATGTTCGACAGCCACAGGTACTTCATGTTTGTAAACAGGTAAAGCATCCAAACTCAATTTGTATCCTTCGAAAGTAGGATCTAGCAAATCTTTTTTCGGGCGGAGTTCAAATATCTTTTCCATTTTCTCGGCAGGAATTTTAATTCGCGATAAATTTCAAGAAACTGAGACAAGTTATACAAACGACAGAATGAATACGAAGTGAAATACTTTCGCTGTTAAATGATGATGTGTACTTCTGACAAACGATTACAAACGTATTTTTGTGTACGCGCTCTTCCGTCTGCTCAAAAGGATTGAGAGCCGTCTGTCGGTCTGTTGCTGACTAATCGACAATCGTTCGCTAGATGGCGAAACATGAATTCAATTAAAGAAAAAACGAAATTGGGTCATTTATGTAATTCGTGTTCTGCGTTCGGGATAGATCGTGAATAACGATTACAGTAATTAAAATATGATGAAAAAGAATCCGAGCAATGCGAATTTAATGACAGTACTCTAGTATGCCCAACTTCCCCAAGCATACAGCTTAATCATGCACGTTCCATAAGAGTATAAGACCATAACCTACCAAATAATTAATTATTTTTCGCATAACATCGATCTGCTATTTTTATTGTGCTTTTCAATGATAAGTCGATAACCAAATTGTAGTTAGAAATATTATTTAAATGTTTGGTGCGCTTTAATTATTTTTTATGAAGCGGTTGTTGCATAAATGTGTTTTGGTTAAATTTAATGTTACGTAGATAATACATTTGCATATTTTTAAATTTTATATTGATAAAAGTGATAAAATGAAGATTAATCAACATGAAAAAAGATATCCTCCCCGACGGGGAATTGAACCCCGGTCTCCCGCGTGACAGGCGGGGATACTGACCACTATACTATCGAGGACTTGTCAAGTCCGAAATGTTACTTCAAGAAATCTTTTTTCAAACAGTGCAGGCTAGAAAATGTCGGGTGCCTTGACGACGAAGAGAAACCAACCACTAACACTGAGAACTCGACAGAATAATAAGAGAAGATTAAAATGGTGTATGGATATTAATAACGGAATATATAAAAAGTTAAAAACGATTTAAAAGTTAAAAAGAAATCCTCCCCGACGGGGAATTGAACCCCGGTCTCCCGCGTGACAGGCGGGGATACTCACCACTATACTATCGAGGACATACAAAAGTAAGTATCGATTCATGTGCTTTTTTTAGCCCTATTTTAAACAATAATCCAAATGTGAACTCAACTCTATGGCAGACTACTAATCTTTGTAGTTGTGAAGATTGATGATGAATATATTGCACAGTTTATACTTTTTAAGTAATACATTTGAAAAAAGCTATGGGATGGAATTTTGAAAAGTAAAATTTCGAATACAAAACTTGATCGCTCCTGGCGTCCTGGGGAATAAAATCTAACTGGTTAACGAACCGGAATTTGTTGTATCTTTTTAGTGTGTCTTTTTCAGCAGTCTGAATCGTATCCGTTATGACCTTCTTTTCAAGGTTGTGTTAGATTGTGGCTCAATTGTGGCAATGCATTTTCTACGATAGGAATTTGTAGGGGTCAGCGTAAATCAAGAAATTCGATCAGTAATCGATAGGCATCTCGCCAGTCTAACCGAGTTACACCAGGCATCAAGCTTTAACGTTGCTGGCATCTATAGTATTATTCTCTGTGAATATAAGCTCTCCCTTATTCACCTAACCCTTTTTCTTACTATATGACGGGTCAGCCACGCGATGATGGATTGAATTTCTTTGAACACCGATCGCATAACAGCTCACTCAAACGCTGTCAGGCCGCTCTATATAGCAAATAACCAAAGTATACACAGCAGCAGCTTGCTGCGTATATACATAATATCCAAGAAGCGTTATACCTGAGAAAAGAATTAGAATAACACACCATTGCTAATCGAAATCGGCCATTGACGAATGAATCAACGCAAAAATATGAATTAGTTCTGAATAAATCCTATCGGGTGTGAGACGAATTGCAAATGATGCCGAAGGGATGATGATGGCGAACATGATGAAATAAGAGAATAAAGAGCGTGTAAAAGTCTGTAGACCAAACATAGTATATCAGAATTTACCTTGTATAGTTATATTTAGTGCTTGAGATTAAATCGTAGATCTATATATATTGATATTCGCTGGCTACAACTATGAAATAATACGGAATACATACTATAAAGACCATATATGTATACCTGCCTTTTTTCTGGTCAGATGCATACGGATAGAATTTCATGGTCTTTCACACACATCATTGCATGCTGCGCGCGCTCTGACAGTCAACAACAACTTATAAGATCGCAGCACAAGTGAGAGAAGAGACGAAATAAACCAACCGTTATTGGCTACCGCGACGAAGGCGAAGGTTGTTTGGTTACAGATTCCCACCGAACAATAACTGAATCGACCACAATGTGACCCCAGCACAGCCTTGAATAGACATGTACATGTATATACTACACAAGCACATCTATATTTGTTATATTGTTATACTATATACCTTTTTTTTCTTATTATTATTCTTCAAAACTGTTCACAACGGATGAGCGATGTTTGTTTGAATGCATGATATAAGAAAAAGACGCCGGGTGATGCGTAGTATAGAGTGAAGACCGGGTGTTTGTTGTTCAATCTTTTGTATTTAAGAAATGTTGAGGTGGTGTATAACTTTTTACGTTGTCGTAATGCATATGAAGCGATTCCAGATGGTTTTTCCGGTTTCATCGTATCCACCAGTCCACCACCGCCAATTTTCAAAACTAGATTTTATTACAAGCAGTGCAGCTTATACGTGTTCTTATGTATCGCAGACGTCTAGCGGATTCTGCATCCGCTACTCGAATAACCTTATGGACAATTATTCAGGAAATGCATCCCAGTTTATTTGATGCGCATTTTTCTTTTCTCTTTTGATTTCCTTTTTTGTAAATTGCCAATCTTCAAGCCAATCTTTTTGATTTAAGTTTCAATTTTTTACCGAGTTCGACTGTCAGCCTCTAGATGGCCCATTTTCACTTGGTATAGACAAACAAACAGACGGGGAGGAATAGAACGTGCGCGTTTATTATTGTGGCGCTGATTTCGATCAGGAAAGTAACGAGCGGAGATTGCATCTGTTTAACAAACTAACAATATCGTGTAAGATTCCATCATTTGGATTTTTAACGAACGACTTTTATCATCACTTATCAGTGTCAGCGACAAACAATAAATTGCGTCAAGTCACTTGACGCTGCACTAAATAACGCAGCGCATTTCTTACAGATATTCATAAAAGAGCACTGCAATTTTGGTCATTTGTCTTGTTGCATCAGCCGCTATCTGCCTGCGATAACATTTAAATAGATCAACATATATTTTCATCAAGCTGTTGCGCAAAAACCCTTCACCATTGCACATAACGATGAGAAAAAACTCACGGAAAACACGATGAAAAGGAACTCGTTGGAAATAATTATCAAATTTTGTCATTATATAAAAACAAAAAAAAAGAAATTAAAGTTCTGAATTTTTTGATCGAATGAAAAAAGACGGACGTCCACGCATCACATGCGCTGTCAAGAGTTTGGTTTCACGACATGCTGGGGCTCTGCTGTGTATGGCCCATCAACCGAACCCTGTGTTTAGCACGCCAGCAACAGCACAGCAGCAGCAGCTCCGGCTGGCTCTTTTTTTAATTTTTCTATATTTCTTTTTGGCCTTCTCTTATATATATTCTTTTCGTCTGTATACCTGACGAGAAGGCACCTGAAAGGGAAAGAATATAAGGACTATAACCGCCATAAGCACTGCCGCCTCTCTCCTTATATTCATTATATATCGTTCCAAGTGGATGAACAGTGCGCACAGCAACTTGGACCGGATGTGGGTCTCTCCTTTTCTTCTATTCTTTTCTCTCTCTCTCTCTCTTATGTATTTATGTGTGTACGTGTATGTGCTGTGTGTATAGATAGAGTTCCTTATACTTCTTCTTCTTCTTCTTCACATTCGTCTTCATTTTTCTTGTATATTTCGTTCGTTATTTGTGCGGCACCGAGAGAATTGTTCAAGCGTTACTATATACTGTAGGTGTACATCTATCTCTTTTCCCGGCCAAA
The DNA here is from genome assembly GCF_021134715.1 of Daphnia pulex. Lineage (NCBI taxonomy): Eukaryota > Metazoa > Arthropoda > Branchiopoda > Diplostraca > Daphniidae > Daphnia > Daphnia pulex. The sequence continues at coordinate 753,359 of NC_060021.1, read as the reverse complement.
AATCCGAATAAGAACTTGTATATTATTTCTAAAGTTATAGAAATATGGTGAGTGTCTATATACGCAACAGCTGATGTTTGAGTGTATATCCTTGGGTTCTTCTTCTTCTTTTCCCTCTGCTGGGATTTTTAATAGCCAGAAGGTGGGTCAGGTAAGAGTTCAAATGACCCGCGGAAATGGAAAGCACTTGCGGGCATATGCGGCCGCGTCGGATGATGAACCGCAGGACGGCGAGAGTTGCAGTTAGTGCAGTCTGATTGCACCGTCGGGTCCAGCAGTATAATACTCTTTTTTTTTACTTTTATGTATGCTTAAACCAGCGCAAAGAAGGAATGAAAAGAATAAACTTTTCTGTAGATGGGTATATAGAAGATATTCACGAGGAAATGGAGAAAGAGAGATAATTGCTTAGTATATATCAATAACACGGGATGGCGTCGTTATTTCAAAACAGGATGAGTCGAATCAAGCGATAATATACCGCCCAGTTCAGCTGCCTTTCATCTCGAGTGATGGTTGATTTGATTATTATATATATTGTAAAGCTCTCCTCACGTCGTCTTGACTTCCCAATTGAAACACAACTAGATCATTCACTTGTCAATCGAATTCTATATTCTCAGCATTAATGTATATTACATGTTTCTCTTTGTTGTGTTAAGTTTTAGGTCACTTTAACTGTTGTGGTATATTGCGCAATTGACCAAGAAGTGAATCAGCCGCATTGCCCAAAACCCCCGTGACTCATTATATTATACGACCTGTGCAATTCATTTACAAATAATAATAATAATATACATGGGAGGAATAAATTATCAAAAAAACAATCGAAACTTTTCCAGTTTCCGCATTTTTTTCACGCGTTTGAACCGCGAAGTTTCGATTGAACAGAAAATTCTGACGGTATTTTTTTATTGATGGATGCGATTGGGCGGGACTTAACCATCTGATAAATCTATAGCTACACTCTTGAACAGCGTGAACTCCTGTTCTGTGCTTATATAGTTCGTGTTCGACGTGTTTCACGACTCGCACAGTTATTGGAAATCAAATCGAATGATCGAAATACGAACTCTTTCATGACCATTATATTAAAGAAACAGCACCCAGCTAACGACTTTTACGGTCAAGAATCTACTATTCTTTTTATAGAGGTTATGTAGTTTGAAAGGTGTTGGCGCGAACGAGATGAATGCTGTGATGTGAGAGCTGGGGCGAAAGAAAATCACACTGCCAAATGGAACGATATCCCTTGATCAATCAATCGACTTTTATAGTCGACGAATCGTGCAATTTTCTGTTCAATAACACGACGTCCTTGTGTTTTTTTGTTGCTGTTACTGTAGACACAGAAGCAGATGATGGCCAACCGGTTTCCTTGTCATCTTGTGTTATAGCATCTTCGCATTAGAATAATAATCAATCTCTTTCTTTCTTCTAATTGCACAGCAGCGGTAGAATACTTACCTTAACATACTTTAGTGGGCCAGGATTACTTACAAGACGAAACTACTTACGAGCTTAACATACTTAAATAGTTTTTTCATACTTACATTTTGTAAGTAACGAGTAAGCATGTAAGTATGTGCCTCCAACATACTTACTTGAATAAAAGAAAAGCCCTCTGTAGGAATCGAACACGGGTCTCCCGCATCACAGTCAGATGCTGATCCGCTGTGCCATTCTAAATTTGATTTTACCAATTAAATAACCGTTACTAATCAACGGAGGGGTTTAGGACTTAGAGATTTTTATGTCCAAACATCATATTCAATTTTCTCTCCTAAAGCGGCGAGCATGTGCCCTTATTCATTTTTTTCACAAAAATGATTTACAGGAAAGCTGCTTTAAACTCGGTACTACCAGTTCCTTCAGTAGATATAAATAGGGCAGCAAGTTTTTCCTACAATTAATGAAAAAAAGTAGTTAGATTCCTTAAACAAGTAGTTTACATGTATTCTAGAGTTCTACCTGAACGATGGCCATATTTCTTGAATAATGCTCATGGATGGACTGAGAAACAAAGAGCAGGGCCTCGTAGGTCAGGAAATATCTTTGTCGCAACATAAGATAGCAAGCCAGCCTCCCATTCAAATTCACTAAACGCAGCACCATGAGTGAAAAGGAGGGATTCAATTTCACGATGAGCAGCAGGAACCAAATTTTGCTGGCCAAAATGTTGGGGTTGTTGTTCGTGATCAAAATCATGCCTATCTTCAGCTGATGATTGTTCAAGACCAGCCCTGACGCCATCAGTTGTGTTACTACTAGCAACAACCACATCTTCAATGGACGTGGAATCACTAGCCTCGTCGACTAACAAGTTGAATCCAGTAGTCGATATATATAGGCTAAGCTCAATCAAATTTCAAAAGTGAGCACAAGTACAAAGTACAAGTATGTTATTAGCTGTTTAAGTATGTATACGACGAAAATAAGTATGAAAAATAGGTATAAGTATGTTCGTCCAATATACTTACAAATTTACAATACTTACAAATAGTTGAACATACTTACAACTCCCTAAACTACTTGATATTTAAAAAATATAGTGCTTGCAAGTATGAAAATGAGTTGTAAGTACGTTAAAAAATATTTCAAGTAGGAAATTTTCCAAATTAAGTATGAAAAAAGCCCTACTTGACAAATTCAGTACTTTTAACCTACTAACATACTGGAAATTAAGTATGTTACCGCTGCTGTGTGGGAGAGATTCGCCATTTTCTGGCTGTATACATAGTTGTGTCGTCGGCGCTGATTAGGCTCAACTGAAAAGTGTCGTCAATCGTCAATCACGCCAGACTGACTATAGACTTTGCTTGAGTTGCGGTATTATATCGCCAGTCTCAGAAAATTGAATTATTTGATGTATTAAACAAGTGTATGAAGGTTGTCCATTCAATAGACAGATATCGCCATAGTATTTTCCACTTGCACTTTTCCACGTTGCATCTATACATTGGCATATCTTGAAAGAAAAAAGAAACAATTGAGATATAAGAAGAAAACAAAAAATGTCATATCGAAAAAAACCACTCGGGTCTTGGCGGTGAATGACTGACGGACAGAGAAAAATAAGACGGCGAACGTGTAATACGCACTAGAGAACACAAGCGCATTTAAAAAAAAAAATGTCTAACAGCGCGCAGTTAGACCAACAAAAGTATCCGTCTATTATATACAATACATCGTAACGACTTTGGCAAGGCCAGCACGCGAAACGGTTCAGCTCTCGCTGGAATGTTTCACAAAACCATTTGTTATTTTTTTGTTTTTTTGTTTTTTCTTTTGTTTCAATTTCTTATCAATCGCGGACAAACGCCCAAACTATTTCGAGGACAAAATATTCAGATCGCGAATGATTGATTCACCAAGGTTTTATTCGTTCCGCATCATCGTCGATTTTATTATTTGATTTATATCTTCTTTTCGTTATTTTATATTTTATTTCTGACAGTGGGACTTTGCGAAATCAAATCAAAGTGGAAATGATTTATTTTGTAGTTTTAGCGCATTTCAATTTTCTCAATTTTTAATCAAATTGTTATTTTTTCACTTGAAATTTTACTGAAAATCTCCACGAGCAATCATGTACACCCCGTCTAGCAAATTGCAACCAGTCAGACCGATTGCCATCTAGACCGGTAAATTCCGGAGCGAAAATATAAACAGAAAATATTTTTCAGCCAAAAGTGGAACAATTTCTTTTTTATTCTTGTCAAAAATAGACTTGAAATCACAATCTGCAATGTTACGAAGTATATAGTAGTACAGTAAAAAAAAAAAAAAAATAAGAAGAAATATTGGAAAAATGTATTTCTAAGAACTTCGACTATTTGAATCAGATGGTCGGATTGATTTAGATTTATGTCATCTATTTTTAGACTTGTCCCGTTAAAAATTCGACATTTTAGAAATCTTCGTTTTAAAAAAAATGTTGTTAAAAAATTATTTTCGTAATTTATTGATACAAATAATTATTTTTATTAATTTATTTCTGTAATAAACTCTATTCGAAATCAAAATCGAGATCAAAATCAAAATTGTTGTTGTTGTGTGTAGCTTGACTGTACATTTTAAGACCAATGACTGTCATTCCGTTTGACAGATCCACAGTGAATTAGTCATTTTTAAAAAGAGGATCAGTTTATTACGAAAGTGTTATTAAAAGTCTGGCATTCAACAAGTGTTAAGTTGAGTCTCGACACAAGGTTCACAAAATTCGTCCATCCCAACTGATTGTTACTTGTACAAATTTGCGTCACTCTGTATAGAGCAACTGTGCGATCGAAAATTGGAAAAGTCAATTGTTCCCAAAAAAGTGAAATAGAAATTCCCGGCCCTCAAAATAGCCGTGAGTCACGATCGAGTTGTTGCTGAGAATCAACTGGGCGATCGACTCATCGATTGAGCTGGCCTGGTTGCTGCTGATGACGAAGCTGCTGCTGCTGGATGCGGATGGATCCGAGTGGTTGTTGTTGCGATACGATCGTTTTTAAAAATTTGTGGCAACAAAACACCTGGACCTGGAAAGAGAGTTGTTTGTGTGACTCACCACACATCTCGCAGTCTTATATAAATCTGGCGTGACAGCTTCTTCTACCCGTGTGTGTATCCACCAACAACATCAACTAGATCAGCCAGCCAGCCAAAGGTGCAGCACCCAGCAGCAGCTCGGCAATTATTCACGCCAACATTTCTCACATCTCTATGACATTCACGAAATGTCAGAAATGTGTGCGCAACAATTTCTAAATCATTACTCGTCCGGGATGTGTGTCATCCGAGTGAGTCTCCTATACACGCTAGTTCTACACGTCACATGTACAGTGTACATTCTATAGACAAGTGAAGAAGAACATGTCAGCCGATTCCGTTGAACCCCGTCGTGAATATTCGTCCGACCGGGGGCCGCCGCCGTTCTTGTGTGTCGCGCCATTTCTCCAACGACGCTGGCGCCAAAAAACAACAACAACAACCGGGAGTTGTTGCTTTTCTTTTTCTCCCGTTTTTTTACGATCATTTCTCCGTGCAGAGTTCATTGAACAGAAGAAAAAAAAAGCGCGTCGTCGTCGTCGTCGTCGTGCGCTTGTCGTGACACGCCGTTGTCGATTGCCATTTCCCCTCCTGCTCGCTACTCTCCCATTGCGCTCAACTGCTCTTTGGCGTCCCTCGCCGCTTCCTTTTCCATCCACCCGCCGCCCCCCATTTTCCACAAGTGGGTGGATATAACAACAGGTCGGGGTGGTGGCTTATACACCCCCTTCCCCTGGGGCCGTCTTCCATTCCCTTTGCGGTTGGGTGGGGGAGAGAATGAAAGAAGAAGAAGAAGAAAAACCACTGCGCTGTGTGTTGCTCGCAATCTTTTTTCTTTCCCAAGGGGAAATGAAGGAACCAAAGTGTCGAGCACTCGACGGCCCTCATTCCCAGTGCAGTCGCCGCCCAGTCAGGACGTTCATTTCTCAGTAGCGTCCCACCACCATCCAACACTTAAATTTTAAAAACACATCCGGAAATTATTTTAAAGAAATCATTTGAATTTGACAACAATTTGACAAAGTGCGTCGAGTGCCATTTTTTAATTATCAACTCGTAATCAAAAAAGCGGATGTCGCCAGGATTTGTTCCAGTTTGATTTTTGGACAATTCCGGTGCGGGGGTATTGTGTCGTCCAGCTGGAAGGATTCCGTGTTGCGCTCGTAGTGGTTTTATTTAATTTCTTTTTGTGATTTATAATTGGAAATCGGTGGTTCATTGGGATTGTGGACGGGAGTAAGTATGAGTCGTCGATCCGAGTGGACTGTCGGAATCTGAGACTTTCCGTCCGCCGAGTCACTCCGCACTTCCGCCCGCCCAAAGGCGCCCGCGGTGCGTGTCTATCCTAACAGCAACAGCCGGAGCATTTGAATTAATTTCGCCCAAAATGGATAACCGTCGATTGCCAGGCTCATCGGCCATGTCCTGTTCATCTGCGGAGCGACGCCACTACGCCTTGCTGGTGGTGCTGGCCGTCTTGGCCGTCGCCGTCGTCGACGCCGCCGCCTTCATCGAAGAAAGAGGTGAGTCACTGATAAAACCCCCCAAAATGGCTAATCTACTAAACGGGCCTATCTTAATTGACCGTCTATTATCACCCACAAGTCGCCGATCCTCGTTTGGAATTTTTCTATTCAAAAGATAACGTGATGTACATTTGAGAAGGTGAAATGTTATTTGAGTAAAACATTACATAAGGCCGTTTATAACTATAAAACAATGGCGCTGCTGGCCTCATCTCGATGCTCCAACACGTTCCCGAATTTCTTTTTTGGGGGGATTCCTGCCGCCATCAGTCAGGATCGGCTTCCAGATTTGTTCTTTGTTCTTCTTCTTCTGAGTTCCAGCTGCATTACGGTTGTAAAGGGAATATAAATAATCATTAGATAAAAGAGAGCCCGCGAGCTTTGGTGCGCACAAAATGATTTCCGTCTCGGATGCCTGAGTCCTATCGCAGCATAGCGGCCAAGCTAAAACTATTCCCAACTCTTTTTTTTCTTCTTATTCTTTTTTTCAACTCTTGTGTTCTTGTCTACTGGAACATGGAGAGAACGCTCAGCCATCACCAAAAGTCGACGAACTATATGCATTGCGCTAGTGTCAATTTCCAGCCACAGTTTAAATCAATAGAATTTGTTTTATTTTTTTTTTAAATAAGAAAAAAACCTTGGAAGGTTTGTCGGTTGTTTAAGAGGTGATGGCCAGCAAGTTGATTATATGCGCCTGTATAGATTCAAGTCGGACACGGCCGAGCGCATTTTTGTGTCCGTCCAGGGCCGCTCTTCTTCTTTTCATCTTTTGCACACCTGAAAGAACCGATCGTATTGTCTTGTCTAAAGAATAAAAGATATAGAAAATGGTCGACTGGATAGATATACCCTCCTCATCATCTTGTGTCCATTTGGGTCCACCAACTGGCCAGAGAGTCCAGCATACATGAAAATGACTGGAGGAGGACATTGTCAAGTGGGCAGAAATTCTTTTATAGCCCCCACCTTGCCACTTGAAGGGGGGAAATGTATAAATCGTGTGGAACTTTAGTCCATTCAAAAAAATAAAATAAGAAAATGGCTGGGCAGAGTGGATAGAAAGAAGGTAACTTCCAACCGCGAGCTCCCGGGTTCCTGCTGCTGCTGTACATGTGGATAGTATATCCCCTCTATCCTTGATATATTTACCTGCAGGGTTATTCTATTCATTCTCTTTTTCTATTCATTTTTACAAGAGGGGAAGAAGAAGGAAAAAGGTTCAAGGTGGTGGGGGTGAAAATGAGTGGGAGGCTACACACATAGAGAATTGAAAAATAAATCAAATATAAAAGAAACAAGAGGACAAGCTCGACTGCTTCGCTCTTCTGTCCAGGGAAATGGATGGTCCAGGATGGAAAAAAAAAATTATTTTCTATATCTTGGAAAGGTGCTGGAATGCACCAGGACCTTTTTTTATTATTTTCCAGTCGATGGCTGGACCCCCTCCGACTTTAAACATTTTCAAATTGATTCCTCCATTGACTAGTTGTGGACGATGGTCTTGTTAGACACCCCCACACCGCCGTTTGTAAGGTTGGAATCGTTCGATAGCCGTGAACTATTGATGGATGGCCCTTTTTCTTGTCCAGCAGTAACTCCATTGAGACTGGGCATCAAACTGGAAGAAACGCAAATAGTCGAGTTCTCATTTCTTTTTGTCTGGTTGGATCAAAGTCGTCCATCTTTGACGTCATTTCGATTTTTTGATTTAATTTTTATTTTCCTATTTTCATTCCGGAATCGACGCGGAGTAGATGACTGGGTATAACGGTTGTGTGTGGGTGAGAGACGGACGGCCTCAGGGCGGGTCGTTTTTTACTGGAAAAGTAGAAAAACAAAGTGACAGGTGGTAGGCAGCAGCCGATTCTCAAAACAAAATTAAAGTTTCCCTCCGCTGGATGTTGTACACCAGACGTCCTTCTTCCTTCTCCCCCCCCTTAGAATAAAAACAATGGCGCTGACTGGCTGGCGAAATTATACACAACGCACGAAATGAGCGCAAAAGAATTTTCTGGTGACGGAAAAAATGGCGGCCGGGCCGGGCCGGGCCGGCGGGTTGAAAGGTCGCACCAACGGAAGGCCCTTTTTTTATTCTTCTTCTTCTTCTTTTTCTATTTGATTTTATGAGAGTTATATTAAGCTCACCGGTGCAATTGTTGTTTGTGTCTGTGCGCACTCGTTATCTTTTTTTTACGACATGTCTTATATCCACCTTCTTCTTTCTTTCTTTCTCTTCTATTGTCGAGAAACTTTTAAGGTAGTACGCCGGAAGAAATGGCCTGGAGGCATTTAACCATTTGTGTTATTTTTGTATTTTCAATTTGGTTGCTGTTTAGACAAATTCTTGGTAAAATTTAATTTGAAACGATGAGGAGTAATTGGGCGCGAGATTTGAATTGGGTTGAACTTTGATTGCACATTCCTTCGTCTTATGGATGTGTATGACGAAACATTTCCTTCCGGTGGAGCGGAATTCCAACGACGCATCCGTTATTGTATACATGTATACCGTCCATCTGTGGGTGGAAGAAAATTTTTTGGGTTTTGTTTTGTTGGACGTCTTATTGGACGGCGTAGTATACAAGACGGGCGGCGGCGGCGGAGCTCCGGCTCTCTGGCCCGTGAGAAGATTCCCACGTCCTTCGGGCGGTTGCGTCGGTCGGAGTCTCTACCCTCCCCTTCTTTTCTTTTCTTTCTTGTTTTTCTCCTCCACCCACGGCGTCTCATTTCCTCCTTCTTCACCACCGACGCTCTCCTATATAGGCACACACACACACAGCGACGCCATTTTTTCTCCGATCGAAATCTGGGCGGCTGCTTTCAATTTTATTTTTCATTGTAAAATTTGCATAACAAAAAGTTGAATGAAAACCGGAAATTTAAAAAAAAATAAATTCCGGCGGGGAAAAAAATGAAAAATTTTCGGTTGGAATAAAGTTGGAAACAGGAAGGAGTTGGAAACTATGGATGTTCGTGATGAGGGTTATTTCTCCCATACGCCACCCACCCACTCCCACTCCCACCCACTTTGTGTGTGTCTGAAAAAAAAAGATGGAAACGGCGGATGACCGGATATCTCTGTCGATGTGTCTCTCCGTGTCAATTCCTTTTTCCGATTCATCCGCACAACAGATGGGATGGACCCCCAGTCCGGAAGGCCTCGTGGGATCAACACTTGTGTCTCACGAGAGATTTGTGTGAGAGATAAGAAAATTTGAAATAGCCTAGTTTCCGTTCGTTTTCAATCTTTTCCGGATGCTGTCCTACTCACCCCTCTCTGCCAAAATATCGGAAATCTCACGTCCTACATCCGCCGATGGATGCGGGTTATTCCGTTTCTTTTTCACCAGAGATCAACTCCCTCCCAAATAAATAAAAGAAATTTGAAATGCGCGCGCTATATTTGAAAACCCAGACGAAAGCGGATGTCTCAAAAACCTGCAACAACCGAGCTAGGAGAAATGTGCCGTGTGCGCCTTTATACATAATGATACCCAGTGTGTGGCGACGGCCGCCGACGCTCTTTTCTTATTTTATTTTACACACGCCACAATCAACCGGAGGCGTCTTAGACATTGCGGTGGAGGGTGGAAAAAGTGGAGAGAGACAAAGTGAAGCAACAACAATCCAGCGAAGCTTTTTTCTTTTTCTTTTTCTTTTTCTTTTATTTTTTCTCGTGAAAAAAAAATATATAATCATCATAATAACAACAACAAAAGGAGGGGGGGAGTTGGAAAATAGGTGCTCGTAAGAAGAAGAAGAAGGAGTCCGGGTTGTTGAGGTCATTGCGTTAATAGCAGGAAGTCAGCAGTCACGGTTTTTTCTTATTTTTCGTTCAAGTATATATGTGTACGATGGGGCTGCAGGGGGGGAAGCTCAAAAAAGCTGCTGGAGGGGTTGAAAACAACTTCACAATTTTTATATTATATGATTTTCTAGACGCCAAGTTTTTTCCTATTTTTTAAAACCCGCAGAGGAATATACCGCGGTGGTTTATATAATATAAAAAAGGGGAAATTTTGTTGGGGTTTTTTTTTCTTTTGTTTTTTAGTTGGACCCATGGCAGAGTTGCTGGTAAACCACTTGCAGATGACTGGGAAATGAGGAGCAAGTTTTTATTTTCTGGGTAGAGAGAAAAAAGGCCAGCAGCTTGTCATTCAATACTTTCTCTCGTCTGAAGAGAAAAAAAGTTTTTTTATTTTTTCCAAACGACGTGATGCGAGAGAGTCGTGTTCCATACGCAACGGCCGCCATCTCCGATTTCCCCCATCCTAATTCTTTCTTGGTACATAGATGTGTAGAACTGCTCTTATTTTTAGAGGGGGGCCTTTACACCCAAACTCGGTCGGTTCTTCTACGTATACATACTGTGGGAACCTAAATCATCTCTCCCAGTTTCTTTGTTCTCTTTTTCAATTTTTTAAAAATCAAAATCGAAATTCACCGCATTGTTCTAGAGATGCGCCAATCAAAAACGGTCGAATCTTACACAAATCCAGAAATAAATACATAACGGCCATGTGTATACATCACCCGGCCGTTTATATCTCGACTGTGATATCAGCCAAACTATTAAAGGGACAACGCCCTTTAATAGCAGTGACTCTTGAATATAAATTTAAATAGAAAGAAAAACGGGTGTGGGGGTTTGTTGCAACACTCCTTGATTTACTAGACAAGAATTTTTCAGAGATGCAAATGAGGTTGGTTGGTAGAGAGTCGACGACGGACGAAACTGATGGAACTCGTTAAATGAGCATCTCGTTAGTGAAAAGCAGAAAAAAAATTCATGGAACACACAAATCTTCTCCGGCCTTAATTGACATTCAAATCTAATTACGCGGGTTGTTGCTGGAAGAGCGGTAGAAATCAAACGGGCAAAAGCGGAAGCTTTTCTAAATGAACCCAACGGCGACATCAGCTGCGCTGGAACACTGAAAATTAGAATTTCCAAGTAAAATAAAAAGAGGATGGCCAACATATGCGAAAGGAGAGAGATAAGGTCGACCAGGGTCAAATTATTTTCGTCTTCTTCTTGTCCGTGGGAAAAAATATGTCACAGAGAAAGAAGGGGGGGTTCCAAATATAGAGCTGGACTGCTTAAATTTCCAATAGATGTATTCTCTCTCTCTTTTTCTATTTTTTAATGAACTCGAAGCTTTGCCATTGGGGGGGGTTGTTTGGTGGGGGGATATTTTACACCGGGTGTGGACATGTGTAGATTTTTCTGACGGATCTCGAGTGGAAGGGCCGTCCTTTATGGATGGCCAAAAGCGGCTACTATATAGGCCGTCGTATAATAAGAAATTGGATCGCTGGAACAACCTGTTACTGGAACACACAAACGACAAGTTTCCCCCCATCTTATTCACATTTCACAAAAACATTAAAGTTGATCGTATCAAAATGAAAAAGTATTACCACCACCCTGGCAACGAAAGTTAGCCACGGTCACGCTGGGTTGGCCGTTCCAAAAATCCGGGGAGGGCCACGGTCGCCTTTTTTATTTTTTCAGTTGCGTGTGCGCAATCGAACCGGAGCGGGTGAATTTCCTCGAGGGGGCCGGGCTGGGCCGGCTTCACGCTAGACTACCGGCCAACAACAGCAGATAGATAGCAACTGCACATAGACTTCCCCTTGTCTATCTTATAGAACTTTCTCCCGGTGGTTGACACGCCAAAAAATAGAAAAAGAAATAAAGAAAAGAAAAGAAAAACGTGAAGATCATTTGCCCGTAAAGAGTTGGGTTTTGTCTTTGAAATATTTTTTGGGAACAACAAATTTTCCAAATTTTCCCATCAGCACAGCTCAATCAATAACAAAACGTCAGACGGAGCAGAAAGGAAAGAAAATCAAACAATCGATATCCAAAATTTTTGAGTCGAGCGATTAGAAAAACACGTTTTTTGTGTCTATTTTTGACGGTGTCATTTTTTTGCTTTTAGAATTGGAAAAATTTGGATTTGATTTTTTGGCTTTGGCCTTTTATGGGCGACACATTTTCGACTTTGTCATCCATTGGCGTGAATTATAGACACACACAGCGAGAGATTGAACTTGGTGATGTCATGGCAGAAAATATAGTTCGCAGCGTTTGATTGGTGAATAAGGTAAAACATGAACGTAATAATAGACAAAATCAGATTAGTTTGGGGAATGATCAAAAGAAAATGGGGAATTGAGGTCGAAGCTGATGAATCGAGAGCACCGCATCAGGGAAAAGAGGCCGAGAAGATGGCGTGGAACTCTATTGTTTGTGTGTTTTTGCGAAAACATTTTGTCAAAAAACAAAACAAAATAAAATAACATTTCAGATTTCGCTGAGATTGGGAAAAAAGTAAAAAAAAGAAAATCAAAACTTTCTTCTTCTCTCCGAGTAACCGGAGAAGCGCCTCGATTGCCTATCGTTTTGGGTTTCTGTGTGTTTGTTTCTTTTATTTCTCTTGTTGTTTGTGTTTTTTTTCTTCTTTTGTGGAGTGGAGATAAAAGAAAAAAAAACAATCGAGTACTAATCCGTCTCGGGTGTGTCCCGTAATCCCCCCGCAGATTGTTCTTGTTTGATATCTACACTTCCTATCCGCTGGAAGACGAAGCTTTCTTTATTTCTTCTCTTTTGTCCTTTTCTTTTTCTTATTTTTTTGGAAGCGAAATAAAGGGGCAAACGACCTCAAATTGTTCGACCGTGAAAATCTTGGATTCAACCGGTGGGTTTTTATTTTTGGGTGTTTTTAAATGTGGTTGTTTCATCGACCGCTAGGTGGCAAACTACGTTTGTAATTCCCACCGCTAGATGTCGTCGAGTGTCACATTTTGGAAGGAAAAATGTCGAAAACAGTTGGGAAACAAACTCCAATTAGATAGCTGCTGAACGCCCTTGACTTGCGTCAGTCTACCAGCGCTGGTAAAAAATAAACTAACCGAGGAGAGATGGCGCAACAACAGGATAATTACATATTCTTTAGAAAGAAAGAAGACAGACCTTTTTGGTCAGTTTTTTCGTTTCTGACCCTATGTATATAATGATGGGTTAGTGACTAGTTCGGGCGCCACCTGCTTCAAACTGTTTTTCTTATATTTATTTTCTTAACATTTCAAATTTCCCTCTCTTTTTTTAAATTTTAACCCCCCTGGGTTGATTGTCTAGTTAGTCAAGTCGCAACCCTCTAAATGTTTTAAAAAATAAGAAATTGAGAGAGTCACCCGTCGAGCTGGACGATATGTACAACAACCGAAAATGTTGTTTAGAGAAAATTTCATTCGCCATCACGTCTTGTAATTTATGCGCGTATTTCTTCTATTACCGCGCGCACAAAATGTTGTCGTCACGGTTCCGTTTTTTTCTTCTCTCTTTTAATTTTTAAAAAAATGTTGATGGAGTCCAACTTTTTCTTCTTTTTCTATTCATTGCGGATATTTTTCCCGCAATGCCGACATTTTCCAGTGATGAGTCTCTTATTTCCAGCTCAAAAAATTCGGCCCGTCTGGAATGTCGTGTGCATGGCTGCCAGGCTTCTCTCTCTCTTGGCCAGCCAACAACATAACCCAACAACAACAACAAAAAGAAGAAGAAAAAGTGTTGGATCGTTGAGTGGTTTCTCGCGCCGCTCGCCAACAGCCGCCGGTTGTTCTTATGTACGAGCAAAGGTTTATTGTTATTAGATTCTTCTTTTCTTTTTTCTACCTTTTGAATTTCTGAGTGTGTTGATCATTCCACAACTCCTTCGGCAATCCAACAAGTAGACTCACACACAAAAAAGAAAATATATCCGAGTCTGTAAATGGTCTTTTTCTTATTCGTTCGTCTTTTGTTTTGTTTTTTCTACCCTGAACCAAAATGGGCACAAGAAAAAACCAAAAAATCAAAGCCAACTGGCTTGGCGCTTGGCTTGGTTCTATAGAGAGAAAATGCCGACTGCACATAGTGTAGGTATATCCATCAAGTTGGCCCGTCATCGTTCCCCCCATTTTTCCTTTGGATATAGCAGCTCATTTTCCATCGTCCGTCCGACGGCCAAACAACCGACACCCGACTGGAAAAAATATATAAAATATATGAAGAAAAAATACTATTTTATTTGGGAATACAAGATGAGGCTCAATTCTGCTTTTTTCGCTGTAGGCCATATAGACGCTCATTTTCTCTATGGCAACGCTGGGCCGGCTGTTTTATTAGTAGACATATCAAGAGATGTAGAAAGTTTCTTGTATTTTTGATGAGATTTTCCGTGCTAGATAAGAATTATATGTCGACGTTGACACGGTTATTCGTTGACAACTGCCTAACGGCACTCGCATGTCTATAATATTAAAGACGGCGGGATTTAAAAAAAATGGCGTTGGTCATCTCAACTTTCGGACATTAGCCAATTTATTTCTTATTTCTTCTCTCGTTCGATTATCGATTTAAAACCCTTTGGCTGTGACATGAAACACGGAAATGATTATTTCGGATTATTTGGCATTTTGGTTGGATGTGAGGGACGATTAAGAGCCCGAAACAACAACCAAAAAGTGAAATGATTACAAGTTGGAATTATATTTGACTCGTTTTTTGTCTCGACGTGACTCACGTCCCACTCGTTATTGTTGTTGTTGTTGTTGTTGTTGTATATGCTGGTATATATGCCTTAGAGTCTAGCTGTATATATACAGGCTGCTGGGCTATACAGTATAGATTGTGAGCTAGGTGGAATGCGGTTTTGGGTTACCGGTTTTCTTTCCTTTTTCTTTTCTCTTTTTTTGATTGAAGCCTCTCTGGTGCTGCTGCTGGACGATGGACAAGCCAAAGTCTGAGAGAAAAAAAGAAAAAAAAGTCGTGGCCCCTTTTGAGACTCTCCGGCCCTCCTACTGATTTGGTTTTTTTTTTTCTTATTCCACCACCGCCAGATCCCAGCGCCGCCCAGCCAAATCTTTTTTTTTTTACTTGACTGGTGGACCCCCCTTTCTAAACCCCCCTGCTGTGACTTTGTAGGATGGATAGATTATTTTTTTTTTCTGTTCATTTTACAAAAAAATATAATATCTGGTCCTTGTGTGTATACCAGTATAGATGCCTGTCATGTCAGTAGTGCCCAGGGTCTGGTGGGGGAGATGAACCGTTTCGAACTTTTGTGAATGTTCCAATTGGGAAAAAATCGAAATATCCCCCAAAAATGCAACAATGTAGAAATAATGAAGTGCAGAATGGAAATTGCATGTCGAGCTGGAAAAGAAAAAGGAAAATAAAAAGTCAACTGACTAGAAAATTGGAATTTCTTCATCGCGTATAACTTGAAATAACTTATACACAAGACACTCAATTTTTCTTTTTCATATGGGGGTTTTGAGATGATGACCAGAAGCCCATCTGGTTGGCCAAAAAGACGAGACATTTTTCTGCTGTGCTGCTGGACGCCTTCTGGCGTCTCTTTGCAACAAGGTCCCTTGGTGTAGTAGTAGCTAGACCAGCAACCAACCCACACGAAAGCTGTTTTGTGCTTTTATTGCCCACCACCATCTTTAATGATACATATCGGAGCTCGACATGCCCGTCTCTTTTATATAGCTATACTTGCTACCTCACTATATACTTGTCAATTGTCCAGTAGAGAAACTCCTGGCGGAGTGAGAGAGACGGGCGAGACGAGGTCCAGGCGCCATCTGTCCAGGGACAGCCGGGCGGCGGCGGCGGCGGTTGGGTATATAGACAGACACGTTCACGGCACACAACATCTCTCGAATGATGCCGTAGCTCTGATTGGCTTATCACGGCCAGCAATGCTGGGCTATATACCACCACCAGCCCAGCAACCCAAACCAGCTTTATATTTAAAATTATTTTTCTTTATTTTATTATTATAAGAAAAAAGGGGGACATTCTTTTGTATCCGTTGATGAACTTGTCAACCGGATTCGGTCCAGCAGGGACACATTAAATTTGAAAAATGAGTTGGAAAATAATCAGAAAAAAAGGGGGGGGGGAAACTCGACAGAGTCAAAGACGGATGATGGAATCAAATCAAAAACCTGTTCCATGTCCCACAAGAACTATAAAGGCGGGAAATACAAATGAAAAGAAAGTTTTTATTTTATTTTATTTTATTTTATTTTTTGGTAACATTTTTTCGTGATGATGAAGCAATCCATTCTGAAACGGCTGCTGCCACCCCCCAAAAAATAAAACTAAAAAATCTTCCCGGGTTGCTGGACGACGGTCCAGTAGAAGAAATTCCGAGCACGTCCGCACGGTCGCGCGTCACTTTGGAATGGAAATGAAACAAGAGAATAACAGAGTAATAGTGTATATAGTATAGTAGCTGCTGGGCTGGGCTGGCTGGCCAGCTGAGATTGGGTCATCAAAGTCGTCGTGTGAGTCCGGCACGGTGAAATTTTTTTTCTGCTGCTGCTGCGCACGCGGTCCACTCAACTCCTCGGGATTAATGGCCGCGCCAAATTGTGATGTTAACTGATTTACATTCCCGTCCAGTTATGGCTAGCTGGCCGGCTATAGTCTTTCTGTCGTGTCCAGCAACCCAATTGGAAAAATAAAATTAAAAATTTCAGTTGGATTTCGATCTATACGGTGGACCAGCAAAATCAAGTTCCCAATTGTTGCCCGTCAGCATTTTTGTGTTTCTCATTTGCGTGAAATTCTCGTCCAGCAGCCCAGTCACAGGTATAGAGCCAATCAATAAAGTGGACGATAGATTGTTTTCATCGCGAGAGAGTAGTTCCGCCAACTCTCAACAACACACGACACAACAGCACACCGACGACTTTCATTTCAATTTTTCTTCTTTTATATTTTTGCGGTGACTGGACTTTTTACTTTTTAAATTTTATTTGATGACGGGCTGCCACTCGAGATGGCCGGCGCCAGCAGACTCTATTTTTCCCTTTTGGTTGTGTGGGTATATTTTTCTTATGTTTTTTCTTTCTATGACATCATTACAAATCGCGTCAGTTTCCCAGAAGAAGAAGAAAAAAAGAAAATGACGCCGGGATATTATAGAATCTACACCGCGCGGACATGTAGTATAAGAAAAAGAAAAATGGCCGACCAGCAAAGGCAGGAGGGCAGCTGAATTACATTCAAAAAAGGATATTCGATTACACGCGCCGGGCAAAGAAAAAGAAAGAAAGAAAAAAGATGATGACTCTCGTATATAGGGTATTGCGTTACGTCTTGTACATATCCGCCGTCATCGCGTTGCACATTCTTATACCTTCGTTCGACTCGGTGATCACCTAAATAATACTATGTATCACTAACCGCAGAAAAGTTAAAAGAAATTATATTTTTCTTTTTAAAATTTAAAATTTTTCATTTTTATAATAAGCAAAGCGAAATGAGTTTTAAAAAATAAAAGGTCAAAGAGTGTGGCCCCGGCACGCCATTATCATATTTTTTAAAAAAATCCCGGTGTTAAAACAGCAGCAGCAACTACTTTGGCCTATTAAAAAAAAAGGCGACGTCATTATATAATATCGCCCGTTTTTGGGGTTGATAGCGGCGGTGGCGGGTCGGGATGTGTGACCGACATAATCGTTAAATATATAAAAAGAAAGTCGCACCATGTACATATATACTACAACAGCGTTTTTATTATTTATAATATAATAGTAGACGATCAAAAAAGATGGTAACACCTTTTGATATCATAAAAGAATTGCGCCATAGCGCTGCGCGGAATGATTATTAGAATAAAAATGGCGTTGGTGCTGTGTATATATATTTCTAAATAGGTACATACACTAGAAGGCCGAAATTTAGTTTTCTCTCTCTCTCTTCCGGACATGATGGATGGATGGATTCCTTGGGCGACATCGAATGTGGGGGTGGTGTGTGTGACGTCATTTCAAATCTCAATTTGCATATCAGAGAGAACAAAAAACAAGAGAGAGCCGCTCTTTGATCAACGTGAAAAATACCTTGTGCATGTCTAGATGTTAACGATTGTCTACGTACATGTAAAACACTACAAACAAGCAGAATCAAAGTATATAAAACGCGCAAAAAAGAAACTAAAGGCGCAGACGACGTGGATGGAAGACTTTTGTATTACGAACCAATTTCTCAACTAGAACATATAACATATATAAGCAGCCAATTGTTTTATATAAATCGATATTATTCTTTGTTTCCAACTGTTGACTTATGGCTTTTTCTTTCTTTCTTTTCTTTTTTGACAGGTAAGACACCAGAAAGAGAAAGAAAATGGCGGGTTGTTTTATTTTTTCGCCCAGAGTCTTTTGTTTGACGTTCCTCCACCATCGAAAGGTCAAGGTAAGTCGATCTCCTGGAAATGTACATATTCCAGGGGTTTCTTTTCTTTTTACTTTTTTAAAATAATTTTCGGTGGAAGTGACTGCGGTGGAGGGATGCTGGGCGGCCATAACGACACACGTCCCTCCCCTCCATCTTGACCACAAAAGAAAATCTAAAAACCCTCCAGACACAGGTAAGTTTTAAAAAAAAGAAAGATGGCGGAGGTGCGAGTGAGTTTCATTTTTATTTTATTTTTTCACCCTTCTCCCCCTGTTGTTTCTTTATTCTTTTGTTTGGCCCTGGAACAACTGGATGGTCCAGTCGGTTTTCTATAGGGACCACAAAGACTTGTAGATCCCGCCCATTTTTCGGACCCCTTACTCCCCCCCTTCGATAAGAAAATGTATTCAAAGAAAAAAGAAAACGTTATTTCTTTTGAGCTCATCAATTCTCTACTTTTGATGAGTTTTGCCCGAGTAGGATCTAAAACAAAATGGCGGCCGTCGAAAATCAAATTAATGAAATGATATTTCCAACGAGTCCCAACCCAAAAAAGACGAAAGCATTTTCGTGTTTTTTATTATTATTTTGTTAAAACCATCAACATTGAGGCCTATTTCATTTGAATCTTATCAGAGAGAGAGCCGGCAAGTTTTATATATTCACAGATATATCCTGGACTTTGTGCTAAAAGGGTTGGCGACAGTCGCCTCACACCACCAAACTTTCAAGAAATATCAACCTTTTTGGGTTGGAAATATCTCGGTGTTTGATCTCTACTTAAAATAACCCTCCCTCCCCTGTCCTTTTTTTTTAACCAATTTGAATAGATATACGGCAAAGAAGGTAAAAAAGGAAAAAGGTGGAAATTGGGATGAAAAGTCAAGCCGCTCGCGCGCGCTTTCCAAGATGGCGGCGCCTGGAAGTCAGGAGGCCTCTGGATGGAGGAAGGGGGAGAAAAAATAGAAAATAGAGAAGGACGCCAGTAGATGTAGAAATCTGCCATGTGTTTACCTGTC
Organism: Daphnia pulex; assembly: GCF_021134715.1. Classification (NCBI taxonomy): domain Eukaryota; kingdom Metazoa; phylum Arthropoda; class Branchiopoda; order Diplostraca; family Daphniidae; genus Daphnia; species Daphnia pulex. Next base: position 734,028 of record NC_060021.1, on the reverse strand, counting down.
GGTGTGTCTATATAGCCGGCAGCCATTTTTTTAATTTTTTTTCTCTTTTCTGAAGAAAAAGATAAATTATTCTTTTCTTTCTTATCACATCTAATACCTTTCTCACCTTTTGGTTAGTTCTTTCAGCTGCTGCACAGGTTTTTCCAGGCACACATAGACGAGACGTTCGTGAAAATTAGCGCCGACTTGTGACTTTTTTCACCTTTTTTCTTCTTCTTTTCCCGTTTGAATGTTATTTGGAATCTGGGTGTTATTTTTATTTTATTTTAAGAAAATGTCCAGGCCCTTTTTTTCACCTGTTTGATGACTACAGCAGACGACGATGGCTATCGAACCTTATTCGACTGCTGGTATAGATCGGCACAATAAGTTAAGGGACTCCCAAGTGTCTTATAACTTGGTGTGTTATCTGATGACGCAAGGCTGAGCACACCTTTGCACGTAACAATCGGACACTCTTGAGCAATACGAGTCGATCTGCATAAAGTGAACAGAATTGACTCGGATCAATTTCGATTATTTTTAAAAAATAAAATGCCGAATAGAATAGGAAGAAGAAGAAGGAAAAAGGGGGGGAAATGTACAAGAATGGAAGAAGAAGAAGAAGAAAATAAATAAAAAAAGGCCCCAGGGCAGACTCTTGTAACTACAGGTAGAAATAAAAAATGGGCAAATAAGAAAAGGAGGGAGAGCTACAGGTAGAAAAAAGGTAAGACGAGGCTTCTCTCTCTTTCAGGTGGTGGTGGGGGGGAAATGAGCGACTGGCTTTTTCTCAACTTCAGTCTCGAGTTTGTTGTCCGTGTGTCGAGGACGTCGTCTTACCGACTCTCACATATAAATAACATTTTTTAAATTTTGGTGTTGTGTGTGTCTTCTCACCTGTGTGTGTGTGTGGTTGGATGCCTCAACAGATTGTGTCTATAGTGAACAAGTTCATTTTTTTAGTTTAAAGTGAAGACTAAATAGTGTGGGAGGCTTGGATTAAATTGAAATTCGGTTGGATTATTTAACAGCGGTAGGAGGAAGAGTTAGGAGCCAACAGGTGAGATTTTTTGGTTTGATTTTTCGATGGCGCTAAATTTGAATTTGATCAATGGCTCGACGGACACAATTTAATTTATTAAGATCGGTTGGGATTAGAGAAGCTCAACAGGTGTGATAGACGGGCAGGATCGACCTTGGCCGTCGTCACACAAAAAAATAGATAAAATATGTCCAGCAAACAGATTGATGGGCAGCCGAAAAGGTCGTGTGAAATTCATTTCGTTTGAGCTTTGGGGAGGAAATCAAATGAATTTCAACTGGGCGAGAAAGTCTGTTTGAGCTGGGCTGGAAAAAAAATGTTTACGAGGTAATGATTCTCCTAGCTATCTAGCTAGCTAGGTATTAGGTTAGAGACGGCCATGAAACTAAGCCAAGTGGACGAGAGAGATTCTCCAGTCAGATTCTCTCGCAGTTCAATTTATCTCGGCCCGTCTGAACTGTGATGCGTTTGGTGCCATGGCAGAATTAAACAAGAAGAAGAAACATATATACATTCCTCCTTGTGGTGGAGGGCCGGCCGAGCTGCTGCTGACTCATCTGCGCTTCTGGCTCTTTTCGTGAAGGAGGGCGCGTTCGCCGTGACTTAGCGGGAAAGAAGAAAAAAAATAAAATATTCACCTGCTCAGCTCTCACAGCAGCTCAGTGTGTGTGTTGCCTTTTGGTCCGTCTGTGTACGTAATGACAGCGAAAAAAAGAAAATACTTGGCAACCATCTCATCATATCTTTGCTGGGCAGACGAATAGGCTTTCCAAATTCGGCTGGAAAAATATTTTTTCTCTTTTTTCTCTTTTGAAATTGATTGTCTCTGAGTCAGACGGCCCTGCCCGCGCATTCATGTCACTCTACAAACAACAAAAAATAGAGAGTTGAACGCGTCTGGGAGAAAAATATAAGTTGACTGGGCCGGCCAGCCACCCCTTATAGACGGAATATGTCACTTAATTGGGAGTCCAGACGGACAACTCTCTTATTTTTTTCGTTTGTGGTTGTTGTTTGTTGTCGTTTGATGTGATTGGAAATTCGCCTCACGTCCCGCTCATTTTTCACCGTGGCGACGACGGGCGACGAAGGGCCAGCCATTTTCCCCTATTAGGATTAGATATTTTTTGGTTGGGTCCATCCAGGACGAGACGGGCCATGTTTATATAAATAAAAAGGGACTCGTCTACTACTACTACAAGTCACCCGCTGCTGTCGTAACTACCTGCGACTTAATATCATCATCAAGACGGGCAGCAGCTGGGCCAAAAAAACAAAAAACAAAAATAACATTTTATTTATTTTTATTTTTATTTGACCAGAGGGGGTTGACAGATGGCCCTTTGTCTCTGTCTCGTCCGATTGTTTTCATCTTTTTTATTCCCATTTTTAAAACGGAAATGTCGGAAATATATCTCACACAATGTCCGGCTCTTTTTTAAATAAAATTTCCATCTTCTTAGTATCAAACGGATGGAATAGAATTGCGTTTGGATTGAGACGTGTGTTTAGAGAAATAGCCCAGACTTGATGTAGAGATCAAGTAGAAGAAAAGAAGCTGAACGCTGGCCTGGAATACCAATGACTGGGCGACAAGATAAGACAGGGAAAAAAGCCCAGAGCCACACAAACGGTAGAAGGAGACAATATAAATCGTCGCTCATTTGTTAGACATTACATCAGAGAATGGATAGAAGAGAGAGAGAAGCATCCGTCACCATGTCAACCCGTTGAGAGATTCTTTTGCCCGGCATTTCTTTTAAAACTATCGCCAGCACCTGTCCGTTTTTTGTTTCCCGAATGTCTAAATCGTCGTAGGAATTCGACTGGGAGGGGATTCCAATCATCCGTATAAGGTCCGTCATCCGCTGGCTCACGACGGTACCTCATCAAGAGAGAAACGGACAATGTTTTTCTTTTTCTTGCCCAGCTTCTTATATTTTGTATAGAGTCCGCCGGGATCGTAAACATCACACGTTTCTTTCTTTTGGCTCCTGATGCTGCAGGGCCTCACTCATTGGCCCGTCATATCGTTGGCGGCGGCAATTTAGAGAGACGGCCCTGACGGGCGGCGGCCTCGTATAGCAACAGGAGAGGATCGAGTATCTTTGATGTACAACACACACAAGTCCAGGGGGCTCAATTCACGGCCGCAGCAGCGGTCGTGCAGCCGCCCGATGGAATGTCTCAGCTGCTGCCGGCCCGTCATATAAAAATCTCAACAGCCGGCCAACTCTATATACTATATAAGATAAAATATAAAAGTCCCAGCATAGCCTCATCATCATCATCAGAAAGATGGCCAGGTCTTCCACTCTCTTTTCTTCCCAAATGGCTTCATTTGCATCTGGCCGGCCAAATGTCTTGGCCGTCAGAAAAAAAAAATGAAAAACAGAACAAGTTTAAAAGAAGGTACGACGACCTTGTCGTCATCTTACATTGGAAAATAATGATGATGGCCATTTTCTTCTTATTTTCCCAGCTGCTGGGCAACATGGCGCCTAGCTTCTCTTGTTGTTGGCCCAGCTCACACAACTACTTGGTGTACATGTAATCACTGTGTCCAGCTGTTTTTTTTTCTGCCCCCTCAAAGGAAAAATGTTTCTTCTTTCCAGGAGGAACTTATTTTCTTCTTATAGGCCCGGCTAGACCAATAGCAACACAGCCCAGTGGTACACCTTTTAGGTTGGACCCCCGAGGCACAGTTCGACCCCAATTTCCTTCCCCCCTCCTTCTTTACCTACTTCTTCTTCTTGTTCGTGCAGAAGACCTTGTCCGCAGGGGGTCCTCCTCCTCTTGCTGGAAATATTCAAAAATAGAAGAAGAAGAAGAAAAACCCATTTTTGTGTTGTTTAGCTGGAAGGCATTTATATATACCGTGCAGCAGCAGCAGCCTAAGCAACAAGAAGGTGCCAAGCCTCGGGCTATCATCCTTTCCCCCTTCTTCCTCTTCATCATCATTTTCTCATTCCTCCACTTCTTCTTCTTCTTCTTCTGGTGTTTTGCTGGCCCAAAATTCCTCTCTACAATTTTTATTCTGAAATTTTCGGATATTTAATGGCCGTCCCCCTGGAATTTTGTCCCCTGGATTTATGATTCCAGGAGAGACAAAATTGCGGAATATCTTTCTGCGTGAGGACATCATTTTCCAAATGAGCTAATGAGAATTGGGCGCCGGGGCGTGGTTGGTTTTTATTTTTAAAACTCGAAAAAATTCTTTAGCCAACTAAATAGTTAAGATAAGATAAGATAAGAATGTTTTATACAAGAAGAAAACGATCAGAGATCCAGCATCAGCAGCCAGGGCCGTTCAAGGCTGAATACCTCACGAGCGACACGTCATGTACACACAACTGTGTGAGGAGAGGCGCCGTAAGGATTATTGCTGCCCGGCTGGGCCAGCCAAGAAAAAAAAAATATTTTTTTAAATTTTACAAAATTGTGACGCTGTTCACTCAAGTGGACGGACATGGGAGATCATGTCGCCGGGCCGGCCAGCAGCAGCTCAGAGAAACCGCGCAATTCTTTTTATTTTCCCACGCTACCAGTTGTGATGTCCAGCACTTTTTGTCCGGTCGAGCCATTTGAAAAATTGAAAAAAAAGCGTCGGATTTTATGAAATTTTTGATTTTTCGGTTTAATTGAATTTTGGGTTAATGAATTAGAAACGAGAGACGATCTGGGACTGAAATTTTAATAAAATGAACTGAGCCAAAAATGTCGTTGACGCCCGGGCCGAAACTGCGTTGGCCGTCAAAGGCCGTCCACATCTATTTGAGTGTCGTCCTGTTGTGCTGCTGGTGTCGGCCGGCCAGCTCGGCCGCCGGACCGACAGCCTCAAACGTCACGTCCCATCACTCTAGTCCCGCCGATAAAGCCAACGAAGTCTTTAAAGGCAAAAGTAAGTGAATCATTTTTTATTAACTTTTTATTACTATCAACTCGAATTGGAATTTCCCCCAAACAGGTAAGTGAATTCAATTCATTAAAACCAATTTGATAAATTTTATATATGATGAATTTAATTCAAATAAAAACTGATTTTTTTAAATAATAATATTTGATGATATTCAGATAAATTAAAATGCTCAGTAAATTAATAAATAAAAATTATCAATTTAAATCAAATGCAAATAGATTTGTAATAATAATTGTTTGATAATAAATAAATTAAAATGATTCAATTAATGTAAAAAAATAGAAATACTAGATTTTAAATTAACTTGTGTAATTAATTGTTGTCCAGTTTGCATCGGGACGAACGGGCGGATGTCTGTGCCGTCCAACCGGGAGCACCACTACCGGAATTTGCGCGACCGCTACACCAACTGCACGTACGTCGACGGCAACCTGGAACTGACTTGGCTCCAGGACGAGCACCTGGACTTGACTTTCCTGCAGCACATTCGCGAAGTCACCGGCTACGTCCTCATCTCGCACGTCGACGTCCGCCGCATCGTCCTGCCGGCCCTGCAAATCATCCGCGGACGGACTCTGTTCAAACTCAACGTCCACGACGAGGAATTCGCCCTCGTCGTCACCCTCTCCAAAATGCACAACCTCGAAATGCCCGCCCTCAGAGGTACATTTAATTCAATTAAAATTAACTCTAATTCAATTAACTTAAATTTAATTCATTTAAAATTAACTTTAATTCATTTAATTTCAAATTTTTCGTAAAATTTTGAAATTTGAATTTTCCAATAATTTAATTCATTTAATTTTAATTTTTTTCGTAAAATTGATGAAATTTGTAATTTGATTCGAAATTTTATTATATTGCAGATATATTGGCGGGTAGTTGCGGATTGTTCAACAACTACAACCTGTGCCACATGAAGACGATCAACTGGGAGGAGATTATCACGGGCTCCAATTCCAAGATTTTCAACGTTTACAATTTCACGGAGCCGGAGCGTGAGTGTCCGGCTTGTCACGAGTCGTGCGAGGCCGGCTGCTGGGGCGAAGGACCTGAAAATTGCCAGAAATTCTCCAAAATCAACTGCAGTCCGCAGTGCCACCAGGGGCGTTGCTTCGGACCCAAGCCGCGCGAGTGCTGCCACTTGTTTTGCGCCGGCGGATGCACTGGACCCAAGCAGAGCGACTGTCTCGTAAGCATTTGATTCTTATTCCTAAACTACTACCGTTTGACACATTGCCCAGCAATGGCCGCATAGTTTGATCGGTTCTGCACCGGTAGCCGCCGGTGACAAATAAATCTGTCACGGTGGCATTCGTCACCATGTGACGTCATCATTTTACAGAACAATGGGCCAAATTCTTTTGGGGTCGTTTGACATGCTACATTGGCATTTGCAATGCCCAAGGCGATTGTCTGAAATCTCAAATTTCATCAAGTTTTAGAATTATTTTGAAAAATAATAATCAATTAATGAATTGATGATTAAAATCAAATTCGCATCTAATCTTAGAATTATCAATAATTTTTTAATTAATGAAATAAGAAAATACTAATTAAATTAGTCAAATCATTAAAATAAAATTTTGCATCTCATCTTGGAATTATTTCTAAATAATTATTTTAATCAAATAATTATTCATTAATGAAGTTATTGGGTCAAGAATGATATACATATCCAGCTGGGAATGTTTGATCCGGAATTCTTAATTCAATTGAATTGTTCAATTTTTGCTACGGACGGACGGACAGGCTTGCCGGAATTTCTTCGACGACGGCGTGTGCAAGCAGGAATGCCCGGCCATGCAGCGCTACAACCCCATCACGTACTCTTGGGAAATCAACCCGGAGGGCAAATACGCCTACGGCGCCACCTGCGTCAAAACGTGTCCGGAGCATTTGCTCAAGGACAACGGGGCCTGCGTCCGCATCTGCCCGCCCAAGAAGAAGGCCGTCAACGGCGAGTGCGTCGTCTGCGACGGCCCTTGTCCAAAGACCTGCCAGGGCGTCGATATCGTCCACGCCGGAAACATCGAGAGCTTCCGCGATTGCACCGTCATCGAGGGATCCATCACGATCCTGGATCATTCCTTCGCCGGATTCCAGCAGATTTACCCCAATTTTACCTTCGGCCCGCGCTACCCACGACTCCATCCGGACCGGCTGGAAATATTCGCCACCCTCCAGGAGATTACGGGGTTTATTAATGTCCAGGCTTCGCATCCGGAATTCCGGAATTTATCCTACTTCCGGAATTTGGAGACGATTGGCGGACGGCAGCTGACGGAATATTTTTCGGCCTTGTACATTGTCAAAACGTCGTTGAATTCACTCCACCTGCGATCGCTGAAAATGATCCGGGCCGGCAGCGTGACGGTGCTGGAGAATAAGGAGCTGTGCTTTGCTGAGAGCATCAGCTGGACCAAGATCATCAAGTCGCAGCAGCACGGGACTCTGTTGCAGAACAACAAGTTGGCCGCCCAGTGCCTGGAAGCTGGACTGGTCTGCAGCGCCCAGTGTTCCGTCGAGGGCTGCTGGGGCCTGGGACCCAACGAGTGTCTTTCCTGCGCCCATTTCCAGCTGGACGAGACGTGCGTCGAGAGTTGCGACTTGAATTTAGGGTAAGTGTCCTGTCCAGCTTTTAATTTGGTCCAGCAAAATTTAATTTGGGGGTTTTGACTGGGCAGGATTTACGAATTGACTCCTAAACTGTGCAAGCACTGCCACCACGAGTGCGAGGAAACGTGCACCGGTCCAGGGCCGGGCAACTGCACCATCTGCAAGCACGTCAAAGACGGCCCTTACTGCGTGCCGGCCTGCCCGACCAGTAAATTCAACGACAGCGGCAACGAGTGTCTTTCGTGCCACGAGAATTGCGTGGGCGGCTGCACCGGGCCGGAGAACAACATTGGGCCGCGCGGTTGCCGATCCTGCGAGAAGGCCGTCATCAACGGTGACGTCGAAGTGGTCAGTACAACACCCGTAAAAACGATCTATTTAACTTTAATTTTAATTGAATTAAATTTAAATTAAAATTTCAAAACTTTCAGGATCGCTGTTTGAAAAAGACGGAAACGTGCCCGGATGGCTACTACTACGAGTGGGTGGGACCGCAGGAGCAAGGGCCGCTCAAGCCGCTGGCCGGCAAGGCCGTCTGCCGCAAATGTCATCCGCGCTGCAAGAGGTGCAACGGCTACGGCTTTCACGAACAGGTTCGTCATATTCAAATTCAAAACGACCTCGATCCTTATTTGGTCCGTCTGTTGACAACTGGCCCGTCTTCACCTTTCCATCAAATTTCCAGTTTTTACAATTTTTTTTTAAATTTCCTTCCGGCCGGAATTCAACAGGTGTGCCAGGAGTGCGTCAAGTACAAACGTGGAGAGCAGTGCGAGGATGAATGCCCGCAGGATCACTACGCCGATGAGGAGCGACACGAATGTTCCAGGTGCGCCAGCGAGTGCCGTGGCTGTACCGGCCCCAACGTCCACCAGTGTCTCAGCTGCCGCAATTACCGCGTCTACTTATCCCCTGGAACAACATCAACAATCCTGGACCCGTTGACCAATTCCACCCAGCCGTTCAACTGCACGGCCAATTGCCCGGCTGAAGCCCCGCACAAGATTTTCCCAGGCGATGGAGGTGATCCTTACTGCGCCAAGGAGCCGGTGGTCAATCCCCTGGTGGGCAATGGCGACGAGGAGCACATTGCGGCCATCCTGGGCGGAGTTATCGGTTGCGTCACTCTCCTGGGCGTTTTCCTGGCCTGTTTCGGCTACCACTGGCACCAGCGGGCCAAGTCTAAGGAGAACACGGCCAAGATGACGATGGTCATGTCCGGCTACGAGGACAGCGAACCTTTACGGCCCAGTCATGTCAAGCCCAACCTGGCCAAACTGCGCATCGTCAAAGAGGCGGAGCTGAGACGGGGCGGCATCCTGGGCTACGGGGCTTTCGGGACCGTCTACAAGGGCGTCTGGGTCCCCGAGGGCGAAAACGTCAAGATCCCAGTGGCCATCAAAGTCCTGCGCGAAGGGACCGGGTCCAACACGAACCGCGAGATCCTGGACGAGGCCTACATCATGGCCAGCGTGGAGCATGCCAATTTGTTGCAGCTGCTGGCCGTCTGCATGACGTCGCAGATGATGCTGGTCACTCAGCTGATGCCGCTGGGCTGCCTGCTGGACTATGTGCGCAACAACCGGGACAAGATCGGGTCCAAGCCGCTGCTCAATTGGTGCAGCCAAATCGCCCGCGGCATGGCCTACCTGGAAGAGCGGAGGCTGGTCCACCGCGACCTGGCCGCCCGCAACGTCCTGGTCCAGAACCCGGCCTGCGTCAAGATCACGGATTTCGGGCTGGCCAAGCTGCTGGACATAAACGAGGACGAGTACAAGGCGGCCGGTGGGAAGATGCCCATCAAGTGGCTGGCCCTGGAGTGCATCCAGCATCGTATCTTCACCCACAAGTCGGACGTCTGGGCCTTTGGCGTCACCGTCTGGGAGCTGCTGACCTACGGTGGACGGCCTTACGAGAACGTGCCGGCCCGTGAAGTGCCCGACCTGCTGGAAAAGGGTGAGCGACTACCCCAGCCGCCCACCTGCACCATTGACGTCTACATGATTATGATCAAGTGCTGGATGCTGGACGCCGAGAGCCGGCCCAGCTTCAAAGAGCTGGCCGATGAATTCGCCAAAATGGCCCGTGATCCTGGCCGCTATCTCGTCATTCCCGGCGATAAACTGATGCGCCTACCTTCCTATTCTCCTCAGGTCCGTCTGCCCGTCCATTTTTAAATTTTATTTAAAATTTACTCTGCCCAGCTTTGTTTTAAACTAAATTAAATTGATTGATACAGGACGAAAAAGAATTGATCCGGAATTTGTCGTCGTCGATGGACGGCCCGGAAGTCATCATGGATGCCGAAGAATATTTACAACCCAAATCTCGTTGCCCGTTGCCGTCCAGCAGCTCGACCATCACGGCTGAGACGCCGCTGCCGCCGCCCACGCCCGTCAAGAAATACGCGGCCGGCGGAAGCAGTACGGGCGGAGGCGGAAGTCTGGCCAACGGATCGGAACACGCCGGAGTCTACGGCGCCGAAGGATTTTCCAGCGCCGCCGGAAGTCAGAGGACGGCCAGTCCCGGCATGGCCGCCATGGGCCACCACCACCACCATCATTTGGCTGGACTGCCGGCGGGCCATCATCCATCCGCATTCCATCCGTCGCAGCATCCGCAGCAGCTGCAGCCCAACTCCCAGCGCGACAGTGGCGGGCCCAGTCTCCGCTACTGCAGCGATCCGCTCCAGCTCATCGGCAAAGGTAAATTTTAATTTGAATTGAATTAACTTTAATTGAATTAAATTTAATTGGATTAAATTTTAATTATTTAAGAATTGGAAGCGGCGATGGAAGACAGACGGTTACCCCACTACCTGCCGGGCGTCAAGACGGGAGCTCGAGTGGGCAACCTGAAGCTGGACCTGCCCGTCGACGAAGATGACTACCTGATGCCATCTCCTCAGTCGACCCAACCCCACCACCACGCCGGTTACATGGATCTGATTGGCGATGCCAAACTCGGAGGTAAAAACAATTCCTGCCCGGCAAATTTGAAAATTATTTAAGGCCGTCTTCTCAAAAATTCTAAATTTTTAACCAATTTTTTGACGATTTTACAGACAATGGTGAACTGAGCAGTGGGGACTATCACGCCCGGTCGATGCCGGACTTTGTCAAGAGCCTGCCGGCCATCAAGCGGATGTCCGGAATGCATCCGACGCTTCCGCTGAGCATGGACAATCCCGAGTACCACATGATGAACAACCAGGACGTCAACACGCTGTATAACCCATCGTCGCCCAGCTACCAGCTCTCACCGACCTCGTCCGTCTCGAGCGGCCTGCCCGTCGGCAACGGCGCCACCCTGGGCATTCCCGTCAACAGCCTGGGCGTCGGCACTTCCTTGTCTTCGTCTTCCGGCTCGTCGTCGTCGGCCACGCCCTCGGCTGGTGGCTCCGGTGGTCCGCTAGCCGGGCCGATCCAGTTCCCGACGGGCGCCTTTGGGCCGCGCTACCTGACGCAGCGCTCGTCGGAGGAGGAAGGATCGGACCACGACTATTACAACGACCTCCAGCGGGAACTGCAGCCGCTGCAGCCGCTCAAAAGGAACGAGACGACAGTCTAATCCAGCATCCGCGCCGGAATGATGATCCTCCTTGCCATCCTTTTATTTTTCCCATCTGACCAAAACTGAAGAGACAAATTTGTACATCTTATATAATTAATTAAAATATCCATTTTTATATTATTTGACATCTGCTATACATATTAATGTGTGTGTGTGTCGTGTGGGTGTGTGTCTGATTGGGTTACGCAACCAGAAATGATAAAAATTTCTTTTTTCTTTATACCCCCCCGTTGGATTACTTGGATGAGTGTGCGACAAAGTGTGCCAAAATGAATACTTTTGTTGATTTTGAATAATAATTTGATTTGCCAATTTATCTTTCATTTCTTTCCATCTTTTCCCAATCGAACAAGTTTGAAGTTTCTCCCAGTGATACTCAAAAAAATGAATTTCAATCCCCTCTTCCCCCCCCCCCTTCAACTGTGACGCAATCTGTCTCGTTTTTATTCTCATTTTTTTTTGGTTTGATTTGAAATTGCCGCCATTTTCTTCTTTGCATTCATATAGAGCAAATTTGACTACTGCTCCAGAAACTTTCAAGCGTGACTGTATATAACGTGTGACACGCCAAAAATAAAACAATTATATAAATAAAAGTCTTTTATCATTTTATTTACATATTAGTGTTCGATATCAATGCAGCGTTTAACTATTCTCTTATAACTGGACCTGAAAATGGGAAAAAGGGGAGGGGAGGGTCTTGAACTGCTGAACGAGTTTCAGATTTCAGCTGATTCCCAACATCGAAGTTGAAAAAAGAACCTAAATAAAACCCACGTTCCTACTCTAAACAGCAGCAACAACAATAGTCACTCCAATTTCGTCCAAAGGTGCTGGGTCTGTTACTATAGATGAGGAGGTCTACAGTTATCGTATTGCAGTTGATTCACGCCATGCGTGTGTGGGTAATATTGACTTGTCAAACGGGCCAACGATTCAGAGTAGTCGGTGGTGTCGGCGCGTCAAGTCGCAGCAAGTGCGGAATCATTTTCCGCAGTTGCTGCCATTTGAGTTTGATTGCCACATCACCGGTGCTCTCAACAGGGTAGGCTGGTTGAATTTAAATATAAATTCATTTAAAAAAAACTAAAAAACTTTGGGTTGTTGTCGGCGAGTCAAGTCGCAGCAAATGTGTGGAATAATTTTCCACAGTTGCTGCAATTTGAGTTTATTGCCATACCACGCCACAAGTTTGGGGTTGATCTTTTAACTGTATCTGTAATGGATGTAATTTCCAAAATTTTAATTTTTTGGGGTAGCAATAAAGCAATACCCATGTCCCATATTTAGCGCAATTTTTTTGTATTGGTTATACCGTTATAGCTGGATGAGTTTGAAAATCAAACTCAGAGTTTTTCTTTTGCTTTTCTTCTCTTGAGGCCGAAAAACTTCTATTGGCGGGAATTTTTGAAAGTTTGAAGATGGGTATGAAGGGTTTCTTTTATTGGGTGGGTGGACAAGGAGGGGTTTGATTTTTTACCGGGGGGTGGGGAGGCTGATTTGAATATTTCTTGCTTTGGCGGAAATCAGGGTCCCAGTCTTATCTGGACCTAAGACGTAGCCGTTTGCGTCGTAATTTGTTAATTTGGAGTATTATCGCCGCCGGAGGCAATACGTCACCACCTCTATCCTACAAATTTACCGCCGGAGGCTAGGCCGCTCTACCCTACAAATTTACCTTATATAAGGGGATAATATGACCTTTCTTATCGAAGCCAGTTACCCGCTCCGCCAAAAAACATATGTGTGCGGTCTGTGATGCTTTATAACCTGTACGGACATATTTAAAATATTTAAATTATTTTAGGCCGCTCTACCCTACAAATTTACCGCCGGAGGCCATGCGTGAATATCCTCTGTCGTGCAAATGTAACGCAAGAGACTAAGCGTGAAGCCCCTCTACCCTGCAAATTTACCGCCGGAGGCTAATGCACTCTTGCAAAGGTCGCTTCATAGTAGTTGCTGTTGGTGTGATCTGTGATGGCTATGGCTCTGGCTTCACGATTCAAAGAAAAGGTGGTACATGTCCGCCTCCCGCCAACATCGTTTATCGTGTATATCGGCGTGACAGGGGATGGGTACGATCGCTCACGGGCAAGACTGTCACGGGAAAGGGAACTTGCATAAAATGCCTACTTTACACTAGGCCCACTGATGACCGGCCCTGGACGGGCTAAAATTTACTTTATTGCCATACCACCCAAGTTCGGGCAGGGAGGGATTTTTTGCGGTGATAGCCATTTCGAATAAAATTTCGAATAAAAACGGCAATGCTGTTTTTCAGATTGGCGGGAATTTTTGAAAGTTTGAAGATGGGTAAGAAGGGTTTTTTGGGAGGGGAGGAGGGGGAGAAGGTGAGTGGGTGGACAAGGAGGGGTTGATTTCTCTACTGAGGCTATATATGCGAGGCTATATTTGCCTATGACTATGAGGCTATATATGACTGTATATGCGTATATATGGTATAGGGTTAAAAACTTAATGTTTTTGGGGTGTTGAAGTAGAAGAAGAAGTAGAAGGTGAAAATGGTTATGACTTTAACTAACCAGTTAACACCATCTTATAATACCCAACCATTGTGCGCGGTTGGAAATATATAAATGATTAGGTTACACTTTATGACACGTGTAATTTGGAGTATTATCGCCTTATTCCGCGTGAAGCCAAACTTCTCTTCTCTTTGTGTCTGTCACGCACATTTCGGGGCAGGAGCCTGTACTGTAGGCTATCCGTGAGGATATTTTTTAACTGAACCGCGTGAAGCCAAACTTCTCTTTGCCTCTTCGGCAGCCATTTGGTTAAGGTGGGTGGGAGGACAATAAGGAGGGGTTGATTTTTCTACCGAGGGTGGGGTGGGGGGGGGGGGGCAATGTGAATGAACAAAATGAAATCATGTCACGCGGGGAAAATTGGGAAAAATCCGGTGAAAAAACGAACGAAAATCTACTTCCTGAGGGCACTGCTGCCAAATCTGTTGGAGGTCAAGCAGCAGTCCATCATTCAAAAAATACGTTGAGCGCATTTTTCGAAAATAATTGTAGAAATCGAAATGGCCTTTTTGCTTTCGCCATTTGTTAAAAGCCTTAAAAAAATTATTTTAAAAGCTAATTGGTTTGGCTAAGTGGTAACACTATAGCCAATACTAATTAGTATTGTCAAGTTGTGTTTGAACGCGTGCTTTACGGCGGTGGCTGATTTTTTTTGCAGTTTCAGTATCTACGTACATCAAAATACATGTGTGATTCGATCAACGGTGATCATACACGCATTAATTATCATATTACAATCTCTCGTCTGGGGGTTGGTGGTTGATACGGTCATACGGAGAGGATGATTTTCAAAATCATTTCCAGTCGGCCAGTTTCTTCTTCCCATAATTTCGATAACGGTAACGAGATTATGGGTTCCATCGATGATATTTTTGGCTGCTGTTTGGCAGGTAAAGAAATACTTCATCGAGAGGTATCAGAATCGCTGTCTGCCAGCGAAAGTGGTAGCCTACGAATATCATGTCAGACTAATTCTTTCTTCTTTGTGAGGAAATAACTTCCGCCTCGGTCTACGGACCAAATAAGGAGCACGGGCAGGGCCTTGGGGGCAGTTCCCAAGTGCGCTCAACCGTGACAAAAATAAATAAATCCCAACGTTTTATCAATGTTGTAGTTTCAGTCTATATACATAAAAATTTATGTGTGATTCGATCAACGGTGATCATACACATTATCATATTACAATCTCTCTCATATCTACTCGAATTGATTTATTTCGCCATTTCCCCCCGAGGGGTTTGATTTTTAATAAAAGAAAATATAAAAAAGTTTTAAAAAATGTCTAGTCAACTGGCAACATTTGGGAGGTTGGCGGTTTTTTATTTTTTGGCGTGTCGTGCTGACACGGATGACTAGATCGTTAATAATCACACGCGGACGGGAAAGTAGTATAAAAGTCGTCATATATTATGACAATATGGCGGTGCTGTGGTGGTGGTTGGTCATTTTTGTCGTTGGCGACTTTTCACACGCGGTTTTATTAGAGTCACAAGTCTTGTTTTATTTTTCCCCGCTTTTGGGTTTGTGTGTGTCATTTCTCATTTGAGAGTTCGTAAAAGAAGAGTAGTAAAATAGAAAGAGAAAAAAAGGTGAAATGATGTCAGAATAAACGTCAGAATTTAAGCGACATTGGCGGTGTTTTAGCAGAAGAAGAAGAAAGTTTTTTGGCAACCAGGTGACTATGTGTTGCTCCAAACTTTCCTTGAGATTTTTTACTAGATGGAGTTTGTGCCATTTCGTAATAACGGTCGTATTAATTTGTCTGCCAAGTCCAGTCGACAGATACAAATCAGATTTAATCTCCACTGCGTCTACCTGGGAAATCGCTCGTTTCTAGTTAAAACGGATTCCGTATATTATCCGAGTTAAAAGCACGCCAAGGCCTTTGAACTAGACTCAACCTTCATTAATATTTCATGAGAAAGAAATTGAGCAATCCAGACACGTCAGAATAAGACGACAGGCAATTAGACGCCAATGATCTATTTCAACTCGTTAAAAATTCGGGTGACTCTAGGACGTGTTTCAACTGTCAACTTTAATGGCGACCACCACCAACGTGATCGTATTTTATTTTGACTCCCTTTTTCTTTCGTGTTTTTAATCATTATTTTCTCACATGTTGTTGACGTGTCACGAGACTTGAAATATTTTCCAAGTTTATTTCCTTCGTGGATTTTTTCCTGTGTCAAAGAAGAATAGTGTCGTCTGCTGTTGTTTTGTTGAGAACAAAACAGAATGACAGTTGGAATTCAGCTGAAGGTAAAATCCAATTTAAAATTACTAAATGTATTGCCTAAGTGTTTTTTAAATGTTGAAAGTCAATCTGGAAAACACAATCATGTAAAAACATCTTGGTAAACAAAATTTTCAATATGCTCTTTGCTTTTTCAAGTTCAAACTTTTTAAATTTGAAATTCTTTGAATAATCCAATTTGTGAAACAAACACAAGTTGTTATTTGTCAGCAAATCATTCTAGTGTACAATTTAATATGGTAAACAGTTGGGTTGGTATAAGGGAACATGGTAAACATAACATTCTCACATTTTCATGCAAACGTTTTCTTAAAAAGTGTTTCATGCTGCAGTGCTAATTGTTTTAGTTTCACAGTTTGACTTTGCAAACATATCATGTTTTGCAATACTGTAAACATTCTGGTCTTCTTGACATACACAGGAATGATTTTACGACAGCCATCTGTTTTTCACAAGTTAAGAATGCTGAATGATTTCCAAATTTAAAAAGAAATGCTGAGCAAAGTGCATACACATGAAAATAATATTATCTGTCAGGGACTAGATCTACAAGTGGTGACCCATATTTTAAGGTTGCCTTTCGGGTATATCCGTCTACATTAAGTCAAACTAATCGACAGTTATTATTATTATGGGTGGGTAGCGGAAGAACAACTGGTGGCCTTTGGAGGGAGGTGGATATACTTTGACTTGGAAATGACGTTTGATTTGTAAAATCGCTTTGAAGACAAACACAGATTTTTTCGAACATGTAAATCATCGTAAAATTCTAAAAAAAGCGACGCCACCGGGTGTGAGGCCACGAAGTTTGACGTCATTTCGACTTTTTTGAGTTCCAATGCGAATCGGAGAGTCTCATGGTCTCCGGCTTCTATACACAGTCAAGGTAGTATATGTACGTGTTCAAAGTGTATGGCTGAGAGCTCTGCAAGCCAATGCCGAAACGTGACAAGGAATATGTAAATTTCATTTTATTTTTCGCTGAAACTCTTTTAGACTGTGCGCCGGAACGACTTATATCTCTCGCTGTCAAAACACATTACCTCGTTTCTTTTTCTCTCTCTTTTATTCTTTTGGCTGGCGCTGGCGCTGGCCTTTCTCAACTGCGTGTGTGGCTCTCAGCAAAAGCCGGCCGTCAAAGACTTTATGAATATTAGATTATGCGACCCGCTTGCCCTTTTACACGAGGCCAACACGAATCGTTTAAGACAAAAAAAAAAAAAAAACAACCAAGGCAAACCCCAAAAAAAGAAACTCCAAATGATGGAATCTTAACCAGCTTCCATCCGCCCTTCCATATTTGTCTTGACAACGAGTCCATTGTGTTGGTGCGTCGACATTTTGATTTCAGATTAAATCAAACGTCTCAGATCTTGTGTACTTTTTTTAAATAACCAACTCTTATTTATTTAATCATTCGTATAGTTACGGTATTGTAATTTTTGAAAACGCTTTTATTTTCTACCGCTAGGTGGCGCTGACGTCTACTGACAGATGAAGTTGTCGCATCTGTTGTGTGTTCTGCGCGCGCGCTTACAACCATACAAACGCTCGAAATAAACATAATCGATATTTGTTGGTCTAGGGGGTAGGGGGGAGGAACGTAGGGGAGCAATGAAGCTCGAGGGGTTGGCAGACAACGACGGAAGCTATGGTCGACCGAGAGAGCGCGTTCAAACCTCTCTGCAACGCGTTGGCCGTTGTCTAGTCTCATCCGATCGCAACTCTGCGTGCCTGTCTTATTCCGGTCGAAATTTATTATTTTGTGGAGAAATGTTCAAGTGCCCGAATTTCGCCAAGTGTAACAAAGTGTTTCCCAACATCAAAGCCAAATGCAATCATTCGAAAAATTGCGGGGTTTTGCGGGTGTGTAGCGTGTGCCGGAAGACGTTCATGTCCGATTCTGGGTTCCGAACACACACAAAACACCACCAAGTAAGAAAAACTACAACAGTTTTTTAATTGGTTTTAGTTGGTTTAAAAAATTTTAATCTGTGATTATTTTCAGGGTCAAATCGTGTCGACAATCCTGCAGTTTACTTATATCGCCGGCCGTGATGATGTTCAAGTCAAGACGGATCGGATGGATGAAGGAGAAAAGACTTGCATTTCTCCAGCTCACACCTCCATGGAAGAAAATGGGAGTCAGGTTCAAATCCTGACGGATGAGGAAACTTTCACCAGTTCAAGCAATACGTCGGCTGCTACCCAAACCGGAATAATGAATGACCTGGATTCAACCGAGACTCCCGGGATGAATAATCGATGTCGTCCCTCCACATCGACACAGTCGACATCCACCACCTTCGGAGAACCAGACAAGGTACCTATAGTTTACATAATTAATAATTTGGGATATCATTTCATTCATTTAAATTTTTGTGTGATAAATTCAGGACTTGGTGTATGACCAATGGCTGGAGAAATCTGAAACTGCCGGAAGGAATCTTAGGAAGACGATTGCGATGTACGAGAAGAAATTGGATTGGTAAATGCGTCAATTTGTTAAGTAATAATTTGGCTTTGATCTATTTATCTATTGGTTTTTATTTGTTGTAACAGGTACTCAGCCAAAGCCGAAGAAGAGCACTGGGAAGTTGCGAAAATATTAGGCGAAGAAAATGTGAACGGCCAAACGTTATTGAAAATCAGGTGGAAGCCCAGCTACATCACAATGGACGAGGCCAGGAAATTCGCTCCGAAATTGCTAGGCAAATTCATGGCTAAAAAAGAAAAATGAAATTGATAATCTCGACTACTTGAATACCAAATAAGAGACAGATTTGGTCTGCCTCGGTTACATCACGTGACTTAATTACCTGAATCACTGCCCCCCAGCTATCGCTGACGTCTTATTAGGCGAGGAAAAAACGAACGAAAAGTGCGACAGAATTTTTTTGTTTAATTGCGTATTTTCTTAATTTATTATGTCGTGCTCCTGGGACCATGTCCAATTGAAACTGTGTCTTTGCTTTTGATACCTTTATTTGACGAGCCCAATAACCCAATAAAACTTTTGAACTTTTGAAGTAAATGTGATTTCAGATTTTCAGAGTAATAGGATGCTTATATGGTTCTTTGTTAATGGATTTACCTTGGAGGATAATCAACCAGCGTGAAAAGCGTGCCGTACTAGCGACCTTGGAGCTTTTAGCTTTTAGACGATTCTTATGTAGGCTACCTATTTGAATTTATTTTATTAATAGACTTTAAAGATTAAATATAGCCTCAAAAATGGTTTATTACGGGGGGGGGGGATTTAACGTCGGAGATATTTGGTTATTTTTAGATATTTTTGTTTTTAAATTTGGAAGGAGTTTGGAGGGAGATGTTTGTGGTGTTCCCCACCTAGTGCTAAAAACTTGAACTTTCTTTCACATCTTGGAGCCATCTAGTGCGAAGAATCAAGCCAAACCAACTGAACTTCGTAAAATTTGGCAAGGCAACACCGCTTAGCTTCCACCGGAAGTTCCAATGGCTTAAATACAGTATCCGTAGGCTGTGGAGTGTTTACCTCTATGTCCTATGGTTGAGTTAGCGACTCCTCCATTTTTCTCACATGTGCTAACTGCTAGTTGCCTAGTTCGTTTATTCTTTTAATTTGTGTCCTTTTCTCAATTGCGATAAATTATCAATTGTAAGTGTCATTTTTATACTTAATGGCTCCCTTGCATTTCTACTATCATCTACTATTTTTGCAGAGAAGTTATAACATTTGAAATTATTCTTTGCATCAGCCATCAGTCCCATCAGGTTGGATGTTACAAGGTTAGAAGCTTGTCAGAAGTGTCGTTCAGTTTTTAATTCTTGATCCTTCCTTTAATTTTTCCATTCAAATTTCATCCATGCCATACTAGATTTATTATCCTTTTTCTTGTATTGATTGTTAGTTTTTTTTTTCTTGTGGTTTAGGTAAAAATAAGATCACTGGCCAATCCACATTTGAAGGATGGCAAATTTTAAAGATGTTATGCCTCAGGGAGCATCACACAATATGCCTGGTGTCTCGGAAAATGGTCTTGTTTCCTCTGTCCAAAGCACTGGAGTTGACAAAGAACGCCTGTTCAAAGCTGTTAATCTTCGAAAAAAAGGTGCTGAAGTTGACTTTGCATTTGGGGAAAAATTGTTTCTTGATAGAACTACCTCAAATCCTCTAAGAGTTGACGAACTTGGAGACATTCCAATTCCAGTTTCTGTTAAGGTATTGATTACTGATTCAAAAACTATTAGGGCAATTGTGTTAATCATTTGAATTGAAACAGGATATTCAAAGGCTTAAGGAAAAATCTGAATTAGGACTGTATGGAAAAGGATTAAATAGCTTTTTCGACTCCTCAAAAAGATTGGCCTTACAAATTGATGCTTCAAAACTTACCTCAACTATTATCGATGATCTCAACTTGCTGTCAATGGTTATGCGTCATCTAGACCTGCCTTCTGATATGATGAATGTTCAAGCAATTCTTCACCAGTTGATTTTATATGAATCAGATGGTCATTACCAGTGTACCTCAGAGCCAGAGAAAGAATATGGTATATAGATATTATGTTTATCTTTTATAACGCGATTGATTTCATTTCCATTTGACGGTTTAGGTTCGTTTGGTACTCTTATTCTTCAGTTACCCGTGGAAGGTGGTCATGAAGGTGGACGTTTCAAAGTGCAGTATCGAGGAGAAGAACAAGTGTTTGACAATCATCAAGACAGCGATCGATGTTTTTACGCATCGTCTTTTTATGGAAATTGTCAGCATTCAATGGAACCCATAACAAAAGGAGCAAAATTGACGTTAGTCTTTGATCTTGTTTGGACAAATGCCAAGAATATAGTTCCGCAAGATTTCCCTGTCTTTCTTACCGCCCTGAAGGATATTAAAGGATCTCTCCCAACTTGGATTCGTAATCGAAAAGGTGATAACCAAAACAAGAATCACACAAATCACACGTTGACAAACGAGGCGGACGCATCATTCACTTTTGAATCCCTTGCAGTCGTGTGGTCGTCCGAAAATCATTCAAACGAAAAACCCGATTCAAATTCTTTGCTGTTGGAAGCTGAAGAAAATAATTTTGAAATTGTAACCACGGAAGGTTCTACCTCTAAATTGTCCGAAGATTGTGATGATAATCATCACGACCAAATTCAACAGCAAACAACGTTGGGCGTAGCGATTCAGGATGGTGTATGCACTATGGAAGTAAATGCTTGTGACGAAGATCAAGACGATTATCAAGAGTCGGATGAAGACGATGATGAAGACGAGGATGAAGACGAGGAAGATTCTACGGAAGAAAATGAAGTCGATACTTTAAAAGAAAATGTTTTGTTTTTTGTTCTGGAAGAAAAATATGTCGAAGATGACTTCACGTTTCGTCGACTCCAAGGGAAAGATCGAGAATTGGCGCAACTTCTTCAATGTTGTGATTTCCTCGACACACATATAGCCGTGGTTACTCGAACCGTTTCAACAACTCGTGTCGACATGGATGATTCATTTGGATGGAATGACGAATATGAAGACACGGAAATAAAATATTCCACCAAAATTTCGCGATTGATAGACTCAAAAGATGTTTCAAAGAAATTGAGCATTGATTTAAATTGGAAGAATCAGTGTGTTGGACCTCTTAGAAACTTGCCTACATCAGACAGCCAAATAACTGACTCGGAGGATGAACGTGGAGGGTGTGATGATAGGAATACGACCACTACTGAAGAACATTCATACTATTTTATATTGGTTATTTGGCCAAAGCATTTATCGGTTCAGATATATTTTCGCTATGGTCTTCACGTACTACTAGATAACATGGAAGTTAAATGTTCTTCAAATAGATTGCTTACGATAAACAAGCAGAAGGCAACTGAGAATTTACGAACGATCATTTCTTTTTACTGTGCTGAACCTTGGAAGGTGTGGACCCAAACAAGATTAGCAAAAGGTGAATTGACTCGAAGATTGCTTCGTCTTTGTATTGTTTTACGAGCGCCTGAGGAAGGTCTCAGTCTCCTGAAGATTATTGCATCCGATTATCCCTTGCCACAAGAACGAGTCAGCAGCATGCAAGAAACTTTTGAAGGTATCCAAACAGAACAAGTTGCTAAGGCGATCGCTGAGTTGGAATGTCTAGTCATTGGTAAGATTAATTCCCTATTCTTCATGACTTCTGTTCTGTCTTATTACTTTTGTCTAATTACTTACTGTTTGTAATAGGTTGGAAGGATTCCGGTGATCTAATTCAGAAAATGATTTCTCCTGATCGAATCGTCCAGCAGCTGGTACCGATAATCAGTTTAGCTCAGCACTTGTTGAACTTTCATTGCTTAGAAGGAGCGGCATTAGTTGGAGATCGCATTTCGTCCTCATTGACAAACATAAACAAGCAACAAGCCCAGAAGTTAAAACAATCGGAAATTCAAAGTTACGTTGAGTTCATGATTTCGTTGGAAGAAAATGCCAAGACTGCAAATCCCCTGAGACCCAAGTCACTTACAACTCTATTCTCAAAACTGGAATCCTTAATTCAGTGCTACCTCGTTCTGGATTTAGAAGTTCAAGTTAGTTCACGGTTGAAGAACTTGGAATCGTGCAACTTAATGTTCCTGGAATTGTGCAAAGCCCTGCCTCTTTGTGATCTTCGTCCCCCGTTGATGAAGGAAAATGTGATAGTTGACTTGATTTTCTGTTTCTTTAGAATTGGAAACGAAGAATTGCTTCAAACTTTGATATCCAACGTTTTCCACGTTCCATCCACCCCTGGAGAAAACAAATCTCATTCTTCAGAGGAAGCATTGGAAAAGGTTATTTCATCCCCACGAATATTGGAATTGGCTTTTTCTTCTGAAATAGGCTTATCTGTTGTGCTATCGCTAGTTGATAATCAGCTGATTTCCCTAACGAGCCAGCGTCCGAAGATTCTTCAAGATAAGGCTCATTCACCATACCCCAATAGATTTCAGTACGAGAGTCTCTCATACTGCAAAAAATCGTACCAGCCGGACGATTTACAACTGCTGCTTAGTTTATTGTCCTGTCTTCGAATTTTAATTCGCACGGAAAAAAATTCCTGCCACACCACTGCGCAAAGATTGTCGTTAATTTCATCATTACTGTCGATAATGAATGTTCATCAACTACTCTTCGTCCATGATATTTTAAAATCAAGCTCCAGGCATTTGAAAAAACCCTCGTCAACCGCAACAATTATTCGCCAAATTTGCGTTTTCCTGATTTCGCGATTGAATGAAACCAACACTGTTGTGTTCAGCAGAAACACTATTCTGCAGTCGATGGAGGCTGTAATTGAGGTGAATGACGAGTCACTTACACGAACTTTGTTCCAGCAATTTTACGAAAAGGAAGGAACAGGATCTTGGAGCAAACAAAACAAATCTAGCTTACTCCGCGATATTATTTCTTCCCCTTACGTGTTGGGGAAATTGGATTCCACATCAAGGCAGATAATCATGGATACTTGTGCTTCGCTTGTAAATTCTTGGATCGTGGATATTTCACTTTCTCTGAATTCCCTCATTGAATCGACTGCCATCCAAATCAATGCTCCACCTAAACTACTGACCGAAAGCATAGTCGATTGTGTTCAACTGTTCTTTCTGGGAGAGAAGAACAGATTTGATTTAGAACAAAAGATCACCGCCGAAGCCTTTCAACCACTTATCATGAAACTAAATGTTTCTCAACTCTTGGATCTTGTATTGCAGCTCTACAAATCGGAGTCTTATCCCCGTCCCAACATCAAGAAATTTCCCATCTGCATGGATTGGTATCGCAGCACATGCAGAATCTTGTTCACTATGGAGTTTGTGTCGCTTGTCAACTTGGACGTAGCAACCCGCATCGTTAATTGCCTCTTGTGGCTTGAAGATGAAGAGTCTTGGAAACAGTTCGCACAGAGTGTTTGCAAAAAATTTCTTTCATCGCGAGGCAATCTTTTTGTGCAAATCTTCTTGAAGGATCTTTCTATCCAGCGAGCACTTAAAGCTTTCGCTCCTGCTTTTGCTGCTTTCGTGCACATCGTGGACCACTGGGATCAACGAACCGTAAAGCTGAAGGAACCGGCATTTAGCTGGCAGCAGTCCAAAGCCGTTGTACCGAATAATCCTGAAGTCCAAGCATTTCTTCGGTCACCTGAAGAGTCTATGACCTACATGAAATTTAGTGGAATTGCCGAGGCTCGTCGTTTTGCCGACAGTCTCCAGGCCATGGAACAGTCTAACCATTTTAGCGTTTCAATTACTACGTCTGGTAGTGGAAAAAATTCTCGGTGTGACATAAAGAAAAATCGAAATTACTGTGAACGCTCAAAACAAATAATTTTTTTTAGGAAAGCTGAATTGATTAAATTGATAAAACTTCGTAACCGCCTCGGCCAAAAAATTGCTCAAGCGGAACAATTGGCTGCTGCGATTTCTTCAACACCAATTACAACTGACGAGGTCTGTGTCGTCCCTCCACCTAAGCGTCCCAAGCTCGACATACATGTAATTGAACTCGAATGAAGACATGTTTTGTGTTGTTTAATTTTTTTTTAAATAAGAACTCTTGCTTGATTTCATCAGCCATTTAGTTATAACTCAGAATGTATTTTTGTTTGAATAAAAACATCATACGTTGTCTTTTCTTATCTCGTTTCCATTGTTTTAATTTTTAGCTGTTGGTTTTCGTGTTTTAAACAAACCCTGTATTTCTTTCTGGATTATATGTTGAAAGCATTCTTTCCTTGCTCGAAACAGCGATGTTTAGTATTTACATTAAGGGCAAAGTGTTTTTGTTTGGAGGAGAGATTTAACGTTTAGGCTTTCTACTTATTCACGGACGAACCGCATTAAATGAAGATTTAAAAAAAAACATATCATACTATTACACTTACCGTAGAATTATCGAATACCGATTGCGAATTGGGTCATATCATAAAACAATATTTATATCAAGGAAAACATTTTGTTTGCTTGGAGGAGAGATTTAAATTAACGTTTGAGTTTTCTACTTTCTACTAAATTACGGACGTACCTAACTGGGAGGTTGTACATCTAGCGGTGACGGTGCATGGCATATCGAGCTCGAGTGTGCAAACTCTTAGCGCTAGATGCGCCATCTTCCACAGTTATAGGTTGATCGGGAGGGAATGAGTAGCAAAAGGCCTAGGATTAAATAGGCCATGGCTAATGGCTTATAAAGCAGTCTTGATTCTTACAGTTCTCTTGGATTAACTTGAATATATAGGAATTTGCAGTATTAGCGTATTAGTGCTTTTAAATTTTAATGCATTTGATCGAGATAACTTACATTTGAATGTATGAAATGAATTTGATATGAATGCTGTTGGCATGAACTGTAAACTGGTAACAGCATGACAGGGTGAAGACCAAAGATCTAAAATAACATTTTCCATTTCTGTTTGCCACTAATAAGCTCTCGTCCCAACATTTGTCGCTTTTAATCTTAGACTGCACAGCATATTAGGGTATATTGACTCTGTTCTAATATATTTATGGATTTGTTCCAGATTTTAGACAATATTTGTGAAAATTTTTGAAATGGTTGAACCCTGATGTGCAGTTTTGCTTGCATGTTCACGATTCAGAAATATCTATTCTGTTGGCCTATAAATTAAGATTGGTCAGCACATTTCAATTGGAGTTATTTTCACAACTGATGGTTATGAACATAATTAAATGTTCTTGTTTTTTCCAGAATTTCCTGCTCGAATCTTCCTGTTTTCACATCTGCTAAGTTCCTACCAGCTACCACACACTAGGTCGCTGATTTACAATGTTCATGTTATTTAAAATGTTCTCTTTTAGGTGGATGAACCCTGGTGTGTGTTTCAATCAGAGTTAGTCCTACTTGCATTACCTTACAACATTCGTTCATTTTTCAATTCAAATTTTTCAAATTCATTCATTCATATCCTTACCGTTATTGAAATCACATTATCTAGCAACGAAACATTAGATATAATTTTTTTAACCTCTCATTAGATTTTGTTTTCTTCTTTTTTTTACTTTGAAACTTGAATGAATTTTTATATTGTCTTGTTGAATTATTAGTTATTTTTGATTGCTTTTAGTTTTTTCGTCCGTTGATGGAGCGCGGCAGGCAAGCAGCGTCAGACAGTGGGCGTATTGGCCCAGCAGAATGAAGTCGCTATAGTCTACGTCACTCTACGTCCGTCGCATTGCCACAAATAACGATGGCTCCGTCGTCGCTGGAGAAAATCTGATTGACTGAGGTAATTCATGTGCTTTCGATTGCATTTTCGTTGTTCGTGAGATTTATCCCCTCCCCCGTTTCTTACATTTTCGTTCATTAAATGTTGTCCATTTACGGTTCGCCATCTCTCATTCGGGTCTATACAGCAGTCAACAACGTTCGAGTACGTACAATAGATTGTCCCACGTCTTACGATAGGTAATTGATCTGGCTGGCCTTGAACTGTTAATCATTAAATTTGTTTCAATGGTATTAGATGCTACAACACACTAGTATTAGTAGTTGTGTGAATAAGAGTTATTTAGTGTTAGTAGATTACATTTTCACTTAAGATTTGTGATTCATTCGGATTCATTTTCTTAGGTTAGGAGTAAGTAACGGTTTTACTGCGTTCGCAGATATACGGTCCGAACTGCCACCGGAAGTATGTTACACGACATATTTTTATCACATCTTTATTTTCCACCTGTGGAGTCGTCCACTCGTATGAAGACTTTGAAGAGAACGTGAAGGTCCTCTAACTTACACGCCAGCCTGTTGCGGTTTTGAAGGGGTAATTTATACTACAAACCTCTGTCATATTAGCTTAGCTACACCAGGGTTAGTTTGAATACGCCAATATTTTTTTTTTTTTTTTTTCAAACAAGAAGTTGAGGTTTTCCCTTCCAAACTGCACAGACTACTGAACTTCGTTAAATTTGTGTCAAAGAAATAATAGAAATTTGAAGTAGGCTATCTTGTACTGATATGTATTCGGCGATCTGTAGTGCCGAAATTCATAATAATTCATCATTTTTACACTCTGATCAAATCTTTTTGTCATCAATCTGGCGCTTTTGATAAGGTCCACGAGTCTTTTTCAAAAGTATTATATTTACATATTTTTACTTCTTCCTTTCTTGTGTTTAACAAGTTTGTAGCTGGTCCACACTTGCGTTGGGCAGTTTGATTGACTATTTTAAACCTGTTTACCCTTTTTTAAATTCAGATGAAAGCAAAACTTTCAATCAGGGGAAACCGGGGGAATCCCCTACTGGTGTTCAATACGTCCATCGCTGAATAAAGTCACTTTAATTCATTTTATTTCTAAAAATTTCGATAAATCCTTTCCTCTTAATTTTTTCACTTAGTTTATGATCATTGCAGAGGAGTAGTTAAAGAAAATGAAATTCCGTCACTTGTTTGGTTTTGAAAGTGCATGCCCATTTAGATTTCTTATTGAACGTAAAATACCGGTTGTCGATGTGTACATTTTTCAATTCAATTTCATACAGTTGAAATTTCGTTTGCCCTTCCCTTTCCATCTCTCAATTCTGCACTTCTTAACAAACAATCACAGTAAAGATATTTACTCTTAAATTTTGCAATTAGAATGGACTTGAATTCGTAAAGGGCGTTGCCAGGCTTTGCTGTTGGGTGACCACAAGGTGTGACAGAAAATTCCAAAAACGAAAAATCGGGTCAAAGCAAAGTGACGGCCTTTCACTGAGACATTAGATAGTTAACATGGGAAGTTCCGGCGAGTATAAAAAACCAGCGATTACCCATTCAAAGTATCATTCGTCGTCAATCAATCGAATCAACATGAAGCTGGTAACTAATAATAATCCATTTTATTCAATTTCATTTTTTACTGGTTAAATTTCATTTTTCTTTTAGTTTATCGTCGCTGCTCTACTTGCCGTTGCTGTTGCCGCACCTTCCGGCTATGAATCAACCCATAGAGATTCCTCTTACATGACGTCTCCCAGCTACGGTTCTTCCGGCTACAACAAGGACAGCAAATATGGTGGAATCACCATCACCAGCCAACACGACGTCCGCAATCTCGACGGAAGCAGCAAATGGGGGCAAGTTCTTATTTTATTTTTATTTATTAAGAAAAATAATAATAAAAATTGGTTTTTATTCATTTTGCAGATACTCTGGATCCGACTACACGACCCGAGAGGAATCGCAGGTGCAGAAGAAGATGCAAGGTGTCGCCTACGATTCTTATGGCAAAGCCACTTACGAGGACGTTTATGGCAACACCAACACTGGATCTTCTTACTGGGTCTCCCCCGAGGGCGAGAAATTCACTCTGACCTGGACCGCCGATGAAAACGGATTCAGGCCAAAGGGCGACCACTTGCCCGTCGCTCCCGTCCACGTCTACGAGCTCCCAGTTGCTCCCGTTCACGTTTACGAACTCCCAGTTGCCCCCGCCCTCCCTTACCAGCGCACTGGTGCAGGCAGCCAAACCTACAATACCTATTAAATTATCTAGAGCTGCACAATTGCAAAGTTTGATTAAATTAATAAAGTACTTTCCAAATATTACTTCCACACTTTCAATATTTATAATTAAACTTTCTATGTGGTTCCACCAGAAATAGCTCATAAAATGATTTCCTTTTGGCATTGCCAGAACAAAAAAAAAACTGGCTTTTTAGCGATAACCATTGGAGGTTTCGGCTATTCCAAATACTTCAAATCCGCACTTTAAAAAAGCAATACGAATGTAATCAATTTATAAGAAAAAGAATTTAACAATAAAACATATTCCAGTAAACTAATAAGTGGATTAATTTATAAATGTCATATTCAACGTTCAACTTGATTAGTTTATTATTGGTTTATTGCCCTCTTTCCAATCTTCGAATTTTTCTCAAATTCTTCTGTGTTTCTGTTTACTAATCAAAATTTGGTTTTCCCGCTTAAAAGAAACGACAAGCGACGGCGGCGGAGCGACTGTTTAGTACTACCAACAGTCGCTAGGCAACATGACTTCCTTCCACGGAATTTTGTCTGCAGTCTGCAAACGTTGTTACGTGTACGTACTTTGTGAATTCACAATCTCTCCGTGTTAAAAAGGACGTAGTTTGTGAATTCGTAATAAAACGGGTTAATAAATAAGCTAACTACAAAGCGGTCCTATTTTACGTCATTTATTTGAATTGTAGCATAAGAATTGTCTCAATTCATTTTTAAGCTTGTTGGTGTGACCATTTCATATAATGTCGAACACTTCGAGCTTACCAGTTTCACTGCTCATAGCTAGCAAATCTCAGGATAAAGTTAATGAACCTCAAAGAAAAACTCGTGAAGACTGGAGAAAAGCAAAAGAGCTAGACGAGGCCAGAAAAGCAGGATCTGCACCAGCTGCAGTAGATGAAGAAGGTAATTATTCTCAATTA
Source organism: Daphnia pulex (assembly GCF_021134715.1). Lineage (NCBI taxonomy): Eukaryota > Metazoa > Arthropoda > Branchiopoda > Diplostraca > Daphniidae > Daphnia > Daphnia pulex. The sequence goes on along the minus strand of NC_060021.1, from coordinate 704,673 downwards.
TTAGTATATAGACATGCTCTATCACTTTAACTTTTACACAGGCAAAGATATCAATCCTCACATTCCACAATATATTTCATCTGCTCCGTGGTATTACAACACTGTTGGACCAACACTAAAGCATCAAAGACCTCAAGAGCATGATAAACGAAAACTTATGACCAAGGTTGGCAAAAAGTTTCAACAAGGTGTGAACCTTGATTCCTTAACAACCAAATTCCGAAGAGGTGCATGTGAAAACTGTGGAGCAGTGACTCATCGAAAAAATAATTGTTTGGAAAGACCAAGAAAAGTATTGGCGAAATTCACTGCTGCTGAAATAGCCCCAGATGAGTTCATCCAGCCTGAACTTAAACTTGACTTTGATGGGAAGCATGACCGTTGGAATGGTTATGATCCAACAGAACACTTGGGCATTATAGAAGAATTTGAAAAAGTTGAAGACACTAAGAGACAACTCAAAGCTAAGAGGCTAAACACTGGAGACAAAGATGGAGGAGAAGAAGAAATGGATATTGATGAAGATAAATATGTTGATGAAATTGACATGCCAGGAACAAAAGTTGATTCTAAGCAAAGAATTACTGTCCGTAATCTAAGGATCCGTGAAGATACCGCAAAATATTTACGAAATCTGGATTCTAATTCAGCCTACTACGATCCAAAAACTCGTTCAATGAGAGAAAAATCCCTATAAAGGTACCTAATTTTAATGGAATGATTTATTTTGAAATCCTAAATGTTTTTTTCCTTTCTTTCAAGATACTGGTAAAGAAGCTGAACAGGTTGCATATGCTGGTGAAAATATCATTCGCTTCAGTGGGGATACTTCAAAACATGCACAGGCTCAGTTGTTTGCATGGGAAGCTCAACATGCCGGTGTTGACGTACATTTGTTGGCTGAACCCACCAAGGCTGAGAAACTTAAAGTCGCGTGTGTTGGCAAGAAAGAAGAAATCAAAAGCTCCATTCAAGAGAGTATCTTAGAGCGTTACGGCGGTAAAGAACATTTAGAGATTCCACCTATAGCCCTCCTTCTTGCTCAAACGGAAAAGTACGTGGAGTACTCTCGAGCTGGGAAAATTATTAAAGGGGCTGAGAAACCAGTTGTAAGTTCCCGCTACGAAGAGGATGTTTACATAAATAACCATCAATCAGTAACTCTCATAAAACACATAACTCTGGATTATTCATATTTAATTTAAAAAAATGTATCATTTAGGTCTGGGGCTCTTATTGGATAGATGACCCATGGGGATTCCAGTGCTGCTACTCTGTGATGAAGAACTCGTATTGCACTGGTTAAAGAAGCAAAAAATTGAAAAATTGAAACTGTGAATCGAGATAACTCAGCAAACTTTAAAGCCGATGGGAAACCGACTTGCAATACCTTGAAATTTAATAAATCTGGTAATGAATAGCCTTCATTTTTTCATTCCACATAAATCTCTGATACAATTGTGTTTTACAAATCAGTTATTTCTAGAAGATTCTCATTAGTTTTAACACACCGCCCTCAAATTGATCGACGTGGACATGATACCAATTCGCAAGACTTGTGTTTTGTTAACACAAGGAGTTTACACTGCGCCAGGTGCATCTCAACTTCAACCATTCGAACTCTTCGAGAGTTTAAGCATACGAGCGCCAGTATCAGTTTTCTAGTTATTGGACTTCTTGCTCCGTGAGAGCTTGGTACATAAACTGATCGACATTTTCTCTAAGCTGATCATGATTTTTCCATGAATAAAGGTATTTTCCTGGTGACCAACTGAACAACTCTAGGTAACTAAGCTGTAGTTTTCTAAGATGACATGGAATCGGGTCTGGTAGTCCTAGAGCGAAGATCTATATGGCTTGGAAGCCATCGTCCATTCCGCCCCAAATACAAAAACTCATCCTTGCCGATTTGGTATGACAAAATTATCTACAAATTAAAGTAATTATGTGCTTGTTTCTCTTATTATAATCTATAATAATTTTACAATTACCCGAAGGATAAAAACAACTTCAATAAAAAAGCTATTTGTAGATAAAATATAACTTGTTTTCCAAATTTTCCAAACATTATTTGCTATTTCGGGACAATATTTTAAACGTTAATGTTTTTATTTGTCCCTAGATGGTGCATGGCGAATAATGTTAGCCATTGACAGCAGACAGCATGTTACACGTCATTTTGTTCTTGACAGAAGGAATTGAGTTTTCCAGAAATCTTCGTTCGGCTTTATTTAACGCGAAGCTATTAAAGAAAACTCCAGACGATGGAGAGTTCAATCAAAACTCATAATAAGGAGGAAGGAGAGAAAAGAAAACTTCAGTGTGACAAGATGGAAAACAAAATATTGTTTGGAGGGTCGAGAATCTGGAGATATCACTTCTGAACTTAACACTGAACAGCCTGGCAGCTGAAATCCTCTAAATTGTAAGTTGTGTGACATTTTTTGCATAGAAATTAAGCATTAATGGTGAAAGTATTTCTATTCTCTTAGTATTGCTCATTGGCCAACAAGGCAACGTTTGATGATTCTGATCTTGATAAATGGAAGAGAATACCTGGTGCAAGATCATAATTTGGTAAAATGATTTGATCAATTAATGTGATTCCAGGGCTTACTTTTTTCTGTTGCCGTTTCCCCTTCAATCTGAATAATCCACCTGTTAGTCATGCTTCCGCTGTGATAACCACAATGGGAGGGGTTTAGTTTATTCAGGGAATTTTTTCAAATTCATTTTTTCAAAATTTGCACTCCTTTCAATTTGTCTGCCATCCATTTAAGTCTGTGCTGGATTTATGTCTGCTCAAATTTAATTTATGACACTGGTCAAGAGAGTAGTTTCTGCGGTTCACATAGTACATTAAAATAAAATGAGAGAATTTAGTTAAGTTTTTCAAATTTACATCTACTGTCTTTATTGTTATACCAAAGATGTTAAGCTTCACCACACACTTGAAATTCCTGTTAGTTTTATAAAACATTGTGAATAATGTTGTAGATGTCCTTCTTAAGTGATGGAAATGGCATATTGTGTTATTGTCATTGTGATCTAATGAGAATATTTATTTTTATTTCAGGTTAACTTTTGAAGAGAAAGTGAGGAGAAAATACTTCAAGGATCTCATTCCTCCAACAACTATGGCAGATTTTTTCCCGGTATTTTCCCCTGATCTTATTAATTTACTGCATTCGTAATTAATCTCTTAATTCTCTTTTCAGGTTTACCCTTGCCGCTTTTTGATAGACTTTATCAATTGGTGGAATATGACAAGTGGTCGGCCGCGCTGAAATTCAAGATCGACAAATTATGTAAATGTTTATAAATTACAAGTGCATATCTGGGCTCCCTTCTTTTCTGTGGCCCCGTTTCCCTAACTAACCACTAACCAACGCCCGCCGGTGGTCACTCACCCGCTGTGAAACCAGGAGGAGGGGAGGGCTCTGGTCGAACGGGGACTTGGAAGGCGCATGATCCGATGAAAACTTTTGGAGGGTCATGAGTCTAACCCGGAAGCCTAGTATGACTACATCTCCCCGGAAAAACTTGCCTCGTACTTCTCTCTTCTTCTCGGTCCAGATAAATATCTCTGGGGGCCGTAGACATTTCCTATAACAGCATGTGCGAGTTAAAACAATGCATCCACTACCCAATGAAACAAATAGCCATGGTTTATTTTTTGTGGAAATCTCCGTCAGTCAAGTTACAAAGATTTCCGCAAAACTAAACCATCGCTTTTTGTCTCATTGCCGCAGCGGTGGTGGCGGGTTGCGTTTAAACTCGTGCAGTAGTAAACCGCATTGAACCGGACGCTCTGTTTATTAAATTTTTCAACATTTCAAAATGAAAATAGAATTTAGTACAAAGAATATTTTTATTTATTATAGATATATTACAGTTAAGGTTTCACATTGGTTTATGGGGTTTAGGGTATAAATTGAGAGGTTGGTAGGTTTATGTTTGTGGGGTTTGAAGAATTGGAAGGTATAAGTTTGTGGGGTTTGCAGATTAGTTGGTAGGGATATGTTTGTAGGGTTAAACATGAACTGTTTTTTATCCAAACTTGAAATATCCTCCTCCACTTTCCTTTCCCAACCCCAAAGACATGTTTATTATTTGTTTGACATGAACATCCCATATTTGTTTTTGTTTTTTACGATAAACTGCTGCATAGTCACGATGACAATTTAACAAAATAACGATACAACCTCGCTGACACATCACCAAGGAACGGCCAATTGAACTTGTTGTAGAAAGATCTTTCACCGGCATAGGCTGCAACAACGTACCACATTGGGCAGCAACTAGTGGAATAAAACCGATAAAACTGTAACCAAAACAAAATGAATTAATCTAGATGAGTAAATGTCACTTTATATTATTTACAAGAGTTAAAGCCCTCAGCTGGCTGCATCAAATCCATGTGTACGTTGGGCAGCAACAAAGAAGCTCATACTTTTACCAGACATTTATCCTATTCAAAAAAAAAACTCAATTACTATCAACTATCAAGGAAACAATGTTTTAAATTACAAACACAAAAATGACAGAAGTTAAAGTAAACTATGCAAACACAATTCTTCAGAATAAAAGTTGCAAAAGAACCTACAGCTAGCAAGCATTTACAAGGTAGACAACTGCAAATTCTACAACAAATTCGTTAAAAGATAGTCACCGACTAACTAAGTCTGTAATCTCACAGTTAGAAAGTTGAACATATGTACCTTAATAGTTCTGAAGTGTTTCTTACAAAACATACAGCCGGTATAGGAAAAAGAAGAATTTATCCTTCCAGGCATGGTTGTCCAACTTCAAAAAGCTCAATTTCACCTACATAAGGGAAGAAAAGAGTTACTTAAAACAGGAAATCAAATACAATTTTTTTCTTCTTTTCAGACCTGCAGTGTTACAATTCTGGCTCGGGCATCACTCAATGAGGGGAAAGAATTGAGGTATTAAATCACTAGTTGTGATTGTGATGGGTAAATGATTTTCAATCTTTTCATTGATATCCAACTCTTACGGCACTCTGTGCAGAACTCTACAAACAAATAATGGTTAAAGCATTATTAAAATAGCTAATATTCTGAAGGGTTCTCACTTTTCAGTGCTTGGCATTGTCTCTCAATAGTGCGTGAAGTCAAGTGAAGAAAGTTGGGGATCTACATCAACTCAATAAACAAGTAGATCTACATAAGAGCAAGCAACAACAGCAGCAGCAAGCAGATCTACAACTACAATCAGCAGCAGATCTACAACAGCAGCAACAACAAGCAGATCTACATAACTCAATAATACAATTAGGAATTTGGCTTACAGCCATAATTTTCACATGAACTGACAACTACACAATAAATTTCGGCTGTTGAACTGGTGGTCATAGCAAAATCATTAATCGAAAATACAATATACAAACCAGGGTGATCCGTCCCTCCGGGAATGCTGTCAACTTGCAGTCGCTTCTTGTGTCGATTGCCAGCAGCCATCTTAGAAAGAACGGCCAACATTGCCATGTTCAGAAGAAAGTAAGAAACGTCCGGGTCCGGGCGTCCGGTCCCGGTCGCTGTTGCAACGTCAGGCCGCTAGGTGCGCTGCAGTTTGACGTCGCGCTATCTCAGCGCACTGAGTCCTTTTCTACGGCTATGCTGGAGGCCTGGAGCAACGTAAACAAACCATTTCATGCTTCAAATTATGTATAATATGTTATAGCTGCGGAATATGTATAAATACAGAGAGAATCAATCTGACGTTGCGCTATCTATTCCTACATAACATATTTCTGGAGCGTTTAACGTTGCGCTATCCTATTGGGGTAGAGACTGCACCGACAATAGAACCCCAATATTTGAAAAAAAAAATTCTAAATTTCTTTCTATGCGACAGTAGAACTCCACTACGCGATAATAGAACTCCAATAAATTCATTAATTATTTTCATGTTTGACAATAATAGAACTCTACTGAATTTTAAATTTCTCAAATTTTCGACAATAGAACTCCAATTTAAAAAAAATTATTCGCATGCCCGAAAGTAGAACTCCACTTTTCTTAAAATATGCAGTGCGCTCTAGTGCTCAAAGACGCTATCGCACTCCAGTCTCCGGAGTCTATAACCATGACATGCCCTGGGAACAATTTTTTCTTGATCGCTTTTTTTATCGCTAAGTTAAAGAAAATTTGAATAATTGATTGCTAAATTTTGTTATAAAGTCGTTGTCTACTTGTGCCACCTATCAGTGAATATGTATGCTCAAACCGTGAACTGGCTCAAGTATGTTATTAAGCACACAGAGCTGTATTGAAATAATGTTTATGTTGTATGACTTGCTTCTCTCCACATTTCCTGTGGAAAGACCTTGATCCAATTGACTGGAAACAACATCCGACGCACATTGCAGGGTCTCCATCCAAAAGCTGTTCAAAAATGAATGAGCAACCCTGTATACGCCATGTCACTGCGGCTTGAATTCAATGACAAAATAAGGGTGGATACGATGCCCAACAACAATGTCAATACCAGCAACCGATCATCTGGTGTACTGGAGCATCCAAGACCAGTATATACCTGTGAATACAGGCATTATTAAACATCGATCTGATCTAGGTGGTCTATTGGGCTTCTGGCTAAATCTCGTGACTTTAGAGAGACCGTGATCCATTAATATTCCATTTGCAGGAGCGTTGTCTATACCTGCTCCTCTCTTACAGATCGGTGGTAACCAATACGAAAACGACATCTCTGCCCACAACACGAAGTGGATCGAGAATATATCCGACGATACACTTCATTCGATCGTCGTCTCTGGAATCGGAAGTCACGGTATTCAATCTGTGAGGAAGTTACAGTGGCCAAAGACATGGGTATATGCATGGATACAGGTGAGAATTTGGCTTCTACATGTACAAAACAGCATAAAAAATTTTGTTTGCAATCTCTAAATGTAGTTTGTTTGCTTGTTAAAATGCTATTTAAAAATTGTTACAAATTTTGGCATCGTATGTCGTTTGCTGATTCACAGGTAGAAATCAACTAGGCCTAATTAATGGCCAAGACATAAATGCTAGTCCAACTACCTTTGGCTCATGGCCGAGACAACTGAACGGCTCATTGCGGTACCAGCGTATACAACCGCAAACTCGAACAATGTCTGAACCAATCATGGTTGTCAGCGAGAATGTAAAAGAAGCTGGCACCATAATGACTGAATCATCTAGTTCCGGTCCAGGGCCACCAAAGCGAATTCCTCTAACACTTCAACGGAAAACCATACCCATCGATACAAATCCACCGGACAATCCCATCATATTTATTTTAGGTGCGTACTTAACCGGAAATAATTTTTTGTTTTAATTATTATTATTTAATTATTTATATTCAAGCTTATTATTTTGTTTTGTTGTGATTGTTTCTAAAATTAAAGGTGGGCCAGGATCGGGGAAAATAACTCATTGCGACCGTTTAACTCGAATTGATGATCGCCTTTTACACCTAAACATGCAAGCGACATTTTTGGAAGTAGCTTCGGAAATTGGTACGATTGCATAACTTATTTATTTTTATTGAATTCTCTTACACTAATAGCTAATCTATCTAGACTTAAAAAATAAATAGTGAGCATTTACTATAGTTACTTAATAAACGATTACAGGCAGTCGGGATCCTAACATCGTTCCAGCCTACAAAGCTCTGGAAATTTTAATTGAAAGAATGTCTAACACAAAGGAAACGAGCGCCTTGATCGTCACCGGATATCCTCGGAATATGAGAGACGTTGTTGAATACATGGCAAGGGTATGCTATTTTCTTTGTGCTATCATGTCTCTTATGTAATAACTAGTCAAAATGGCTTTGATCGAGTTGATAGTTTTGCGCTTGAATTTCTTATTTCGGAAAAAAAAGGTTCAACGTGTTGATGGCGTTATTCTTTTGGATTGGAGTGACCGTAGTCTAGAGCGTCAAATTCAGTTGGGCGCGAGGACTGGCGACATAGATATCAATTTAGCTCGTTTCGAAATGACCAACTACAGATCTAACATTATTCCTGTCGCTCAATTCTTCGACCAACAAGGACAACTTCATATAGTAATAATTGCCATACAATTCTAACGCGTACTAATATAAATACCTGACGTATGATTTTTCAGGTGGCCGGGCAAAGATCGCCGAGTGAAATATTCGATGATTTAGCTGAAGAAATCAATGGCATTCTTTCACACTCGTGGGGCGGTGAGCCACCGGTTTCGCCATACAATAAAGAGAACGATCGACCCGAAAGTGCTGCAAAGGACATCGATTTGGAGCCGGAAGAAACCAAAGTGGTCATTCACACGTTGAACGACACTAACGTGAAACGCAAGCAAAGCATCGACAGTGTCGACTTGATGATAGAAGAGGAAATCAAACATATCACGGGAGATCAGGATGATGAGAAAGAAGAGAAAACCCCAAAACCACAGGATGAAGACGAGATCAAGGTTGAAGATGCCTAAAATTAAGCCACTCAATTAGCAATTAGCTTTATCCAAAATCTGTTAAAATTAAAAAAAAAAAAACCCTAAAAAATATTCAGCCCGCCCCGTCGAAACTTTGACATTTCCTAAATAGTCATCACATCTACAAAAAATTTTATCTCATCTCTATTAGGAAATCGTTTGTTAAATATGTAAATTAATGATAGGAACTATTTGGAATTTAACTATTTAACTAGCAATGTAACATGGGTTTTGCAGCACAATTTTTAGCTCTATATTAGAACTAAAGCTATAAAGACGCGGCTGAGATCGGTCCGTAATAGACTACATTGCACGGAAGCTTATTACTTAATACGTTGCAAAATTTTCCGTTATGATTAATTTCCGGTCAATTTATTAATCACAGATTATTTGATTATTAAAGTACCGTATTAGACTTCCCTCATTATGCCGATGCTCATATCGAATCTGTTCTTTTTTCTAATCCACTTTCAAATCAAAGTTATAATATTGCAATCAATTAATTATCAGGATCTGATCGATGTTGTACTTGTACGTAGCTTTCTTATTCCGAACTTTTGGCAAATCCTAATTTTAGGTGCTCCATTTGACCTTCGGAATTCTATTTATTTAGTCGTCAGTATATATGTTAAATGTTGCTAAGCTCATACATCATACTGTTTTCTGTTTCCCATAAAATTAGAAAATATAGAGCAGGTTAAACTATGGATTTGTGCATTAAGTAGGAATGGAAAACTAGATATGGAATTATCCGATTGTCATTTGGCCACACTTTCGTTAATATTTTACCACCGATAGTGAATTGATGTGGAAAGGTAGCCAAGCCAGTCAACGATCAATGACTCACAGTCAACCGCACAAAAACGTAACGATGGCAACAGTTAGAAACATACAAGACCTGATAGCTAGCTATACTTCCTGGTGATGAAATCAGAACGGATGTTACAGCCAAATCACAATCAATACTAACTATTTTAGTCTACTGACCTCCTCCTTTCCTACTTCATGACTGATGGGATGTTTATACCATATTTTTAAATTCAAAAAATTAGGATGATGGACTACAGACATTTACGCACCACACTATGTTCGTAAACCAGCAGGTTCACCGTATGCCTTAAAAATCAACATTGTATTTCAATGAAGGTTGATTGCAGAAATAACGTACTGGTCTCAACAAATTTATATTAGTCATGCCTTCAACAACCGTTTTACATAAATGCTCTGTGAGATCTCAAGGAAATTAAATTTTAAATCCAATCGATTTAGATTGATCGATTTAGAAATAAAGAAATAAGACCTGAATTAAATTTATCCTTAGTAGGAAACGTAATAACCTTTTATAATGTTAGCGCGAAATTATGAAATTAACAGTAAACCCGTAATAATAATAGCCACCCATATTGGCGGTCGATTTATTTCTATAGTTTGAAGAATTAAAAAAAAAATATATGTCCCAACTTTGTTCATCATTATGCCACATCACATGCTTGGTGTCTACACCTCGTCGCAGATTATTAATCCATTCCTTCATTAATATGATGACCAACACTGTCCTTTAATTACTATTCAATCTAATACACTTTTCTGTTTGTTGATTTCTCTTCCAGCTACTGTGCTATTCTTCTCTCCTCTATCTTAATATAAACTCTCACGCTACACAAACTAACCAGCCATCATCTGAATGCTTGAGGTAGATGTCAACGACATAAGAGATAAAATAATACCAGGAAAAGATAGAAGCCCCACACAGATTTGTGTTGCTTTCCATTCAAAAACCCGTGATCCAACATTATTTAAAAAAGAGAAAAAAAAAAAGAAACGCTCGGTGACCTAAATTTAGACGTGAGATGCGTTGGAGAAAAAGAGCTCGTGAAAGACAAGGCTAAACGGAGGAAATATATAGTTTCAGTCGTCTTCTTGATTCCCGACTGTGTGTATTACTACACTGCGCAGAATCACTGGACAACCGCCAACAACAGCCAACAAACTCTGGTGTCGGCATACCAGATTGCCGGCCATCGACCGAGCACGTATAACGCCACCGAATCCCGGCAACACTTTTGTCCTTCGCATCCATTTTTCAGACGAAACGGACGAGAAGAACCCAGTGCTCTTCACTCCCGATTTGCTACACGCCCAGAGTCCCTGCTGCAATCACCATGGTAACTGTATAGTTCTAATGTTTTTTTTTGTATACATATTTACTTCAAGGTGACTGTGTGATATCGCATATACGTTATCACAGTTCACAGCCGTAGTCTAGAAAGCCTATAGCTAGTTTATTATCTCAAGAATTTTTGATTATACGATTTGTTATTTAATTTCTACCACTACGTAAATTTTTAAAGATATTTTCAAGGTTACAAATGTTGATTGGTGTGTTTTTCTTAAGGCTCCTACAGTAGCTCGCTCTACGATTGACATCACACCCCTCCGCCAGGCTAATTTGCCAATCATTTTTATCCTTGGTTAGTAGAGAAGAAATTGCTAATGTTATGCATGATTGTTGTAATGGACTTGAGCACTTGAGCACGTACACAATGGCGAGAGACATTATCTAAAGTAGGACGGACCTTAAATGTCGAAGGGTAAATTCTAAAAGTCGTTTGTTTTGGTTTTTTTTTTCAAAATTATGGACATACAGGTGGACCGGGCTCTGGCAAAGGAACTCAATGCGAAAAAATCGTGAACAAGTACGGCTACACCCACCTGTCGGTAAGTGTTGGCATTCAAATTTTATTTGACGAAATAAAGAGATTTTAATACAAAAATGTATCTAATGCTATTCACGTTTTTGTTTTTAAAAGAAAAGAATGGATGATAATTAAATTTATTTTTATATTTTTAGTCGGGTGACCTTCTGCGAGATGAAGTTGCCTCTGGGTCAGAAAGAGGTAAACAGCTGACGGATATTATGCAACGCGGAGAACTTGTTCCTTTGGTATGTTGTCGATTGTTTGATCGAATTTCATTTTTTATTTTCCCCTTGTTGGTTTTCCCCGGTTTTCCCTTTTTTTTGATGGCCCTAAACGCTCGTTCGGAAAATGGCCGCTAGATGTCGTTGAATTCGCCCTTAATTCAAAACTAGAAATAGAGAAATTCGAAAGGCGCTTGTGCAATGGCGCGGGTAATTGGAAAAGTCCGAGCGACATTAGCGACAGCGTACATTTATGATAAGTCTTGCTAAGATTTTTTCTCGTGAAAAAATGTTATTAGTTTCAGTCCGCAGCGCATAGCTCAGCAGTAATCGTACTTCTCAACAATTTATAATCAACGCCTACGGCCTACCCCATAGTCAAAAGGGAAGAGTAGGAATCAAACTTTCCTACCTTTATGCCTGGGAAATACGGCCAGGCATCCACAAGTTCACCGTTGGAAGAAAAGTTGAATTCACCAGTCGAGATATGAAAACGTCCACGAAATACACCCACACGAGTCCACGTGAATACACCCACACTTCACATGAAGTGTACACGAGGACATTTGAGGAAAGGAGGAAGAAGAGATCCTTTAAAAACTCGATCGACATCGGTATAGTTTCTTCCAATCAAGAAGTAGGCTGTTCATCTAAAGAAATATTAAAAATGGGTTAGGAAAAATATTTCGACAACAAGTCTCAAGGTTGAAAAAGAGAAAGTGGGTAAACTCAATTTTTAATAAATGGGAGAATTTAAGGTTTCTGTATACACACAACACACTGCATTGATGCAAATCATGCATAATTGAAATATCTAGCAGTTCGCAGGAATAATAGTAACACAAATCATTATCCTAGCAATGATACTGAGATTGGCACGTCAGCAACTGTACCAGCACAACTTATACATATCTTGTTGTTATGATGGATGGCTCACGGCCTCAAATGTGCACAATAGAGAAGGTCACAGTGTAAACAAACTGCTGTGCATTGACAGGGAGCTTAAATTAAAATAGTTAGTCAGGAACTAACATAACAGGTTTAACTCTTCCAAGTTCCCAAAATCATTCCATTTGTGTTCTTGGTTTTAATATTTACCTGCTAAACAGCATGAGGTGACACCGCCACAGTTCACACGACGGCCACATTTTTGTCATTTTATTTGTTTCACTATTTTTCGTGCAGCCACGGTTTTTTCGTTCCGTTTCGAAACTTGTAAACAAAACGAAAGGGAAAGCAGACGACACCTTTCTTCTAATGAGCCGTGCTTAATGAGATATCGTCTATCGATAGAAATGATTAAAAATCGACCTTTTAGTATCTAATAGTTCGTCTCATCAAGTTTCACTAGGCCCCCCTTAACACAGTAAAAAAATTCCCACGAAACCCGCTGATAATTAGTTTTAGACCGAAACTGCCACAATAAGATCCTCCAGGAACATTACCAGGAACATTATACCAGGAACATTGCGTAGGTTCTGTATGCTTACGCCCTTAAAAGAAAACCTACGCAACAAATAATTACTATAACTGAGCTTTCCAGTAGGTAAATTCTCAAGGTTTTTCTGAATGAGGAAAAATAAAATTCTCGGCTCAAGTCATCAAAATTTAATTAATTAATTATGATGCAAAGCTAAGCCAGAAGCTTCGACTGAAAACGAAACTCCAAGTAATTTATGCAATCTCCATACGTGTATTAATTATTCAAGTTCGCAGAAAAGGTGAAAAATTAATCATCTCCTCCACGTGTTATCATTTATAAGCCTTTAATAACTAACAACCGCACTGTGCGTCAGGATTTGAAATTAATTATGGCTCGGTAAAATAAAAAGCCAGATGTATACGTAAGTACATACCAAATAATAACGACATGTTTAATTTATTCCAGGACGTCGTGTTGGATCTACTGAAGGAGGCAATGCTGTCCAAACTCTCAACTTCCAAGGGTTACCTTATCGTAAGTATTTGTTCGTTGACTACCGTTTGAAATATGCTAATTACATGTCCATTTACCGCATTGCGTAACCCTGCGAATTTATTCAATTTTCGTTTCAATGCGGTTTTATTCGCCTAGATATTTAGTTTTCGCGTGCTTATCGCCCAAAGCCAATAAGTCATCTAATCTTTCATTGACCAATTCAAGGACGGCTATCCGCGTGAAGTGGCACAGGGAATTCAGTTTGAGAGTGAAATCAATCCGTGTGCCTTGGTCATTTACTTTGAAGTCAGTGACGACGTCATGACTGCGCGCTTGATGAATCGCGGTGAGCAATTTTAAAAACAAAAATTCGTTTTAAGAATTAAATTAAATTCTCGTTTGAATATGTTGGAAAAAAGGTTTGACATCCGGGCGCGTCGACGACAACGAAGAAACCATCCGGAAGCGGCTCGACACTTTCCATAAACACTCGCTGCCCGTTGTCGAACATTACGGCACTAAATGTCGAACGGTAAATTATTTAAGTTAGAAAAATAAAGCCTGCTGACTATTTTAAAAAAATATCTTTTAATCATATTGGACCTAGTTTAATAATATAATCACAGCTATAATATATAAGGATAAATTGACGGTGATGTTTTATTTTATTATTTTGGCAGATTTCGGCCGAAGCTCACCCGGACGAAGGTATATAGACAGACTAAACCCAATTAAATTTTATTTCACCCTCTGAAGGCATATAGGATATGCCCCAGGGGACAAACGACAAGCAGTTCACTAACTTACTTTTGCACTTTATTTTAGTTTTCCAGAAAGTTTCGGAAGCCTTAGAAACCCTGTCATAAACCGGAAGACTTTGCCCTTTGGTTGGTGACTCCTCTATAAATAGACTTCTTCAGTAGACACACCCAACTTAATAATATCAAGGTGGCCTCCAGCATCAGCAGCAAAAGAGTGTTTTAAAAAAATAAAAAGATTTGTTTCGTTTTTCTTTTGCTTTTGTCTTCCTTCGTACTGCAGTGTATGTGATGCTGATGGACAGGTTTGTCATATACACGAATACAGAGTTTTGGTTTTGGCATACGCACTAAAATAGAAATGAACGAGTATAAGCAGTTGGTATATAAAAGCACTGCCTGCAATGAACGCGCTGAGATGTCCTGACGTGATTTCAAATTTTTAAAAAAGATTCCTTTTGAGAGAGTCAGGTTGTAGATGGGCAACGGTCAAAAGGGATCGAGACCCAGGTAATTTGCATAATAACGAACTCCAGAGCTCGTCGTCGACGACATGGCAGAAATGGAGACAATAAGAACAAAACAAAACAGGCCAATAGATTCAGAAAACTGGGTGACTGGATCATAAGCGGAATCGCCCACATCCATCGCCGGTAGTAATAGTAGAGTTCATGTGGACTAAACAAAAAAATATTTCTTGTGACTTTTGCATAGCCAATTAGGACACTAATGATAGGATTGGGAGGAATTTCACAATTTTTTTTGAATTATAATTTTTTTTTAAATGGAAAATGAAGGATTTTCAAAATCAAATTGACATTACTATACGAGGGAAATGTGCTGCTACAGTCAGATTTCTTTCTCTTCCATTCATCTGATTTATCCGTTTGATTAATTATTGCGAATCATCACTTATTCAGAGCTCGGAATGAAATTCCTTGCCGATTTCTTCGATAGTCGAAGAAGAAGAAGATGCACTTGTGGTGTCGGTGACGGACCCGGTTTCGCCGAGGGCCGGTAATTCGACTTTGGGGGTCTTGTCTTCGATTTCAATTTCCTTGGAACCTTTGCCCGTCTTGGCGTCTTTGCCGGACGCGTTTCTGACACTGTCCGGCACGATTTCCGACGATTCCGTGTCGCTAATGTAGCCGGCCTCTCCGGTGTAGTGGGTCGGATAGACCAGCAAAGGAGCGATGGAGAAAGCCTTTTTTATAAAAATAATAAAATATTGTATAACAATTATTGGCCAGCTTTTAAAAATAGCGTAATATAATACCTTCAAATTGCGATTGGGGAACGCTTCCCTCCAGCGGCTTTCCGGGTGCCGGTCGAACATGATGGGCAGGTATTCGTCAACGGGGACCAGCTGGCCGAAAGGCTCGCCCTTGAGCAGCTTCTCGGCTCCGCGTTTGCTCAGAATGTAGGACAGAGTCCAGTAGGAATACTCGACGTTGACCAAGAGTTGGCTGCCCTCCACCCAGGTCTCGTTCTCGTGCTTGAGTCTTTTGCGGCCGAGGTAACTGTATAATGTTTAATATGAAACCGATTAGATAATCAGCAAATGGTTGGCGCTATTTTTGTTTTTTTCGCTTCGACACATCACACGGATTGGGAGCCGTCGAGCTCAGCGTCAGGACAACACGTTTCTTTTTTTTACCATCACGAATAGTTGGACAGTATAACACTGAAAGCTCTAACCAATAAGACTGATAGCCTGCTGGGAAATAGGATAAAAGGAAAGCGACAACAACAACAAATGATGGCAATAAAAATGGCCCAAAAAAGAGAAAAAGGCGACTGATAGGGGGGCGCGAAAGTTACGTTGGAAAATCAATAAAATTCGGTGAAAAAAGAAAAGAAACTATCGGAGTTGGAGCGGAAATCAGAGAGAAAGAGAACAGCGGTGACTGTTATTTTTATTCTGTTGGCTTACATCAAGTCCCAGTCGACTTTCAAACGATCAACCTCGTTGACAAGATCGGCCAGCTTCTTGACGAAGTTGGATTCGAAGCGGATGTCGTCCTCGAAGATGATGCTGGATGAAAGTTGTCGGTCGACAATCTGAAGAAATGAAATAAAAAAAGAGGAATGGATTAGAAATAATTTTTGAGTCGTCAACTCTATATACAAGTTTACGTAATCGATTTTTTTGACAGGGAAATTATGTGATGCATAATAAATAATTTATAACTTTAGACTTTCACTTGAAAAATGAAATTGATGGTCGAATGTAAAAAGATTTTGGACTTTAGGAATAATTTTTGCGTCAATCACTTAGTCAACTCCACACCAGTGACGCTGATTGAAATTCAAAATCGCAAAAGCTGACGTAATAAATCGATTATTTGACAGGGGAATGATATGATGCAAAAGAAATATTCGATAACTTGTGATTTACTTATGAACTTTTGATTTTTTTAATAAGAAATCTTCGATAAGTTCAGATTTTCAACTTAGAAATGAAATTGATGGCCGAAATAAAAAAATAAAAATAAAACGGAAGTGACAAACTTCGACTTCTGAATGAAAACTAAGATTTTTGAAGTTGAATTATTCACAGTACCTCTTGCCAAATGGCGTAGTGACTGAGGAAGCATCCGATTTCTCCCATGGTCATGGCCCTGAATTGATGAGAGGGGGAAATGGAATCTATTACATCTATGATAGGTTAGTTTACATATGTTATACAATACCTATGGTGATAGGGATCGGCAAAGTTGGGGAGCATCCGAATACCCAACGAGGCGACATATGAATCATTCAGCGATCTGGAAATCCAATCAAAAATTTACACAGAAAATAAATTTAATATTTTTGAATGAGATTGCGGTTTCCGTTTGACTGTCACTTGTTACTTAACCTATATGACGCACTTGACTAGGAAATTATTCCACATGCCATTTCCAATTCATAAAAGAGCGAAATTCAACCCAAACTTTTAAACTTTAGCAGTTATGCCTTTTATAACGAATTTTGAACTATTACGCAGTCAACACGTAAGACACACGTAACGGAGCTAAAAATACACATTTAATAATGTTGCAGAAAACAAAAATCCAGTTGCGATTTATGGACTAAATAAATTCACCGAGCCAGGCAACGACAAAATCTGGGTCTTTTAGAAATAACTTTTGACTTTTATATCGAACGGGAGTGTCTTGAGTCGAATTGTGTCGCCATAGCGACGCACAAGATGCAACACGTTGCTGGTAATTACAATAGCATCGAGCTGGTAGCGCGAGTGGCACACGCGGAGTCCATTGATTTTGCCTTTTAACAATGTACTACAAAAGTAGCTCTGCTGTAATAATATCGGGTTATTTTTATACATCTTACTGGGCTACAATAAGTTCGTGTACTATAATACAAAAGCCAAAGACGTCCCAATTGCATTGTCGTTTGACAATTCCCAGTGTGCAGGAATATTTCCCGTACATAATAATAGAGTAGGAATACATGTATGCCCATACACGAGGAACACAATGCACATGTCTAGTTTTCTTTATATCCTTTGTCGACTACGTACGCTACTACGTCGGCTCAGCGGAACCAAAAATCGCGTTTCTCTCAACAAGTCAAATAATATATATAACCGTATATAGTTTCCTTTTCTCTAGGCCTATTCTTCTTTGACACAATCGATCCCCCTCACGCACGTATCCCATCGTGATTCTTTCCGACATCTCTTCTTCTTTCACAAAAGGAAAAACGTGAAAGTTACATCAGCTGCAGTCATTATTCTATGCAAATATAAGGGCAGCTGAATCCCAGTAACTCGAATGATTAGGTTAAACAGCAGCCTTTGTACGCCTTTGTAGTGACAGCTGATTCAATTTCCAACATAGAAGCTTAGGCATATTCAAGACGCTTCTTTTCAGTGTGAGATACATCACGAAAAGCCTAGATTTACCAAAGTCAAAAAGTAGAACATCAATTCCAAGTTCACAACACGAGATAACAGGTGAAATTCGTATTGGCACCAATTGCAATCGACCTTATTAATATTAAAATAAAAAAAAATAGATTTGGCGGTTTTTTCAAATCGATTCGTATGGACTAAAGGAAAATATTTGAGTTGGGAGTTTTATAAAAATATTTTTGATCCGGATGGTCGCCGAATGTCACGTCGATTCAATCTTTCAATTCAGTTGCTGAGAATGGCTGGGGTAAAAAGAACCGTAAATCCGGCGGTCGTTGGGATTGATCGATCGCGCTGTTTCTAGCACATAGCAATGTATAAATGTGTGTGCGTCGATGCGTCAACCACACGACCAAGACATCGGCTCTCCGTACATTTCTTTATTTAACACAAATGTAGGTCAGGGAGGTTGTGCGATAGAGTTGGATCAACATTGAAAAGTCTAAATATCTTTTTGCACGATTCTATATTCCAACAGAAGCTTGGAAAAATCAATCCATCAACGTTCCATCTGTAATTTTGTTTGTTATTGACATTTTTTGATTAGTTTTTTTCTATCGAAGACAAAACTTGAATAGCCTAAGCCAGACATGTCTGGGTCGTTTCAAAAAATCCGACTCTGCTTCTGACTGTGAAAAACGATTTCAGAGGTATAGTCGCCTATATTGGAATGACATGATTTGAATATCTGGCTTTAATGAAGTTTAGAGAAAGAATGTCGAGGACCTGATTTCAGTACCATCATTTTTCAATCAAGAACTTGAAAAACAAAAAGACAATATAATCCTTTAGAATCTAGGAACAAAGGGATCGTTGAAGTTGTCGTCTGAACGTCAAAAAGTCTAACTCGTATATATTTATTTTCATAATCGTAAAGGATTGGCGGTGGAACCAGTCCAACTAATGAAGAAAATAATTTTCTTCTCTCATTACCGGTGAACGGTACTCTTATATTGTCCCTGTGCGATTTCGCAGCCACAGTTTCAACATCTTCCGTTATAATCCGACTAGTTCCGCATGGATCCGCGGAACGGAAATGGTACGGCGATAATGAATAGACGGGAAAAGGAAAAAAGAGGATTCCGACTTTGATTGGTAGCTAAGTTCGCTCGGCTGATGGATTCGATCCGTAGAGTTCCCGGTGACCTGATCTAAAAAAGTACAAAGTTTTTGTGCGATTTGGCAGTCGGTGAACGACCGCTGAGCCAACAGCAAACAGCAAATGTCGGTTGCGTGACGATCACGTAATCAAATAAATCGAATTGGGGGTCTATAATAGACGAGGGGGGTTTCACCCATACACTCCGTCGATCTCTCGACGGATCGTGAAACCTTTCCCCCCTGCGGACGTGCCGATGCCGATCGTTCAATAAAATTCGTCGTCCGCATTCCGTCCCTCTCCTTTCGAGCCTTTTTTTTCATTTTGGGCAAGCGAATCCGCACGAAAGAGCGCCGGTGAGCTCAATTTATCCAAGTGCTTCAATCCATTACATCCGCGTATATACAGCCGACACTAAATAATACGCGGAGAACCTTCCAGTTCCAGCAACCGCGGGGGTAATAAAACGAAAAATGCCGGACAACTATACTCTAATAGCTAGTCGAGTTGTGTCGCTAAAACAGACACACAAGTCACAAGTGGTTTTTTCGAGATGTTTAATCAGAAATTAAAACGTTTCCACTGAATATAGTGACTTTCTTTTTGATACCCTGATAAACTGTTACATAATTTTAAAGGCCAGCAGCCAAAAGTGATCCAATTTCCTATGGGACATGAAGAGGAAAGGTCATTTCTGGCCAGCATCTGTAAGCGACCGACTAATATACGAATCTCTAAAGCGATATAGGTTCTTATATATTCGGCGCCATTGACGGAATATACAGCAACACTATTTTCAACTGTGTGTTTTCGCAGTATGCAGATCCTGCATAGCGTGTGTGACGCGGGAGCAGCGTGAAAAAAACAAAAAACAAAATAAAAGCGACGAATAATAATATAAAAGGCGCGAGTCCAAAAATTGTTGTTTAGCATATGGAAAACACGATGGGCTATAAGGGAAAAAAGGCGCGGAAGAAAGAAAAACAAGGTCTATCTCGTTTGTTGACATTTTGGTACAGCAGCAGCACATCCAAGCAAAGGCTGTTGGATGTTTAGATTCATCCGCGGAGCCGTTTGCATGCTGAATAAGGCAGTATGCCAACGAGAGGAGCGCAAAGGCCTGGATAGATGGAGGACGTTATACACGCAGCAGCAGCAGCAGTTGGGATGTACCGAAAAGACTCGCCCAAAGGGATCCCGAAATTGGGAATAAGGTGATGGCATTAATGACGGGGCATAAAATAAACATGGCGTCTCACAACAAGGCCGCCAGTTTGAACGGCTCATTTCATCTATTGAAGCAAAAGAGTCACAGGGCCTGAATAGATGTTTTGCTCTGTTTAGTACATGGATCCATTATTTCAGGATACGTGGAATCAAGCTCTACCCAAAAGTGCGGATAATTTAAGTCAGGACAGAATATCTATATTTATCTATAATTGCAGAATCAAGTGGGGAAGGATCGTTAACAAGCTCGACGGCAAAAGGAAGAGGGGCGTCAAAGAAAAACTCAACTACTCGACAACTCTCTCGCACTCGTAAATATTGAGAGTCGCGTGAAAAAGTCTCGCCCCCCTTAGACTCTGTTGCCCATTGATGTCACGCTCGAATGACGTTAAGAGTTAACTGTAGACTGAATAATACAATCTTTATTTGATACACTTGACGTTGATTCTGCTCATCATTAAAAATCTAAAATTTGAAACAAAAACATTCCGTCATTTTTTTTTGAATGAACTTGCGTCATTCAATTTCGTAGAATTTCGAATTCAATACTTTAGGGAGGACGCGTCATTCACAAAACTCTGTTGAAAAGCCAAGCAGGATCTTGCATTGATATCGTATAGCCAAGCCAAAGGCCAGCAGCAGCAGTCCAAACAGCCTATATTATATCAGGCGGTCACAACGGAAATGTCACTCAACATTATCTGGCGCGAATTTCAATTTTGCAATGGCGTCATGCAAGTGTACAATACGCGTATAATACGACCCTTTTTTAAATTTAATTTAAGACGGGAAAAAAAGGTGCTAAAACTCATGGCAGTGGTTGGCATGTTATTCATAAAGTTATAGTCTCATCAAGTAATGATGTAACGGAGCTCAAGTTTTCCATCAGCAAAGTCTATATGTTTGATATCCATAATAGACGCCGTATAGGTTTATCTTGTATGAAGCCATAACAATAATGAGGCATCAACAAAGAACGGAAGGGGCTTGTCAATCACCAGTTGACATTTGTTTCGATAGCCTGCTGTCAACTATAGTGACACCAAATATAAGCTCATTTACTTCAATATGCCGAAGTGACGGCGAATGAAAAACAAAAGAAGACAGGAAGTATAGATCACGACAGTGTGGGAGGCTCATGACATTCGATAGATTAGGTGTACCGGTACGACAGTTTCCGGTTGACAAAGTCTCAACTAAGATTCTATTCCATTAAGATCGGAATAGTCTGAGAATTTTAAATCAGCCGATCCGATTCGGAATGATACTACGTATAAAAGATTAGATAGAACCGGATAGAACGTAGAATGGATTACACGTTCCTCTTAACTTGGCTTTTTCCCCGTCTCGTATGAACCACGCATGCAAATTCAGTTTCGATAGACGTCACTCCGTTATAGTTCGTATATCTCTTGGTTTCATGTTTGAAATGTATAAAGACCAAAAGTTAAGCTCTGATATACTCCTTTCATCTAGGCTATATAGACATTCGTTATTTAGTCGGATTTGTTTAGGTGATAGCCTCTGTTATAGATCCGGAGGAGGAGGCTAATGGGTGTGTGTATCTAGCTCGACGCTGTCTTCCTTGAACAAGAAGAAAAGGTAAACTCTCTCTCTCTAGTCTCTTATGCTTCGGGATATGTTTCTTATTTTGTGCCGTGTGTCCAAATCGACTCGATCAACACGTTTTTTAAAAATAAATAACTAAACGAGAGCCGTGGAGAAGAGTGGGCACAGCTGCTAAACAATCGACGCCAACAAATAGCCAGCGCCCCCCGTCTTTCCTCTATATGCGCAGTTGATGCGCCGAGTGCTTGTGATTTATTTTTCCCCATTCTGTATAAAACAATTGTCCGCCCAGCAATCTCGTTTAGAGTCAAGAGTAATAGGGGTGGAAGAAAGCGCAATGAGAAAAGAAACCAAAAGAGAAGATGATACATCATTTTTCTAGGTCACTGCGTATCATCTATACAAGCTCGTTTGAATTTGGCGCGCTCAAATTCAATTAGACTTTCGCTGGAATTTTGGTAGTAGACAAACTGCTGTAAGGCTTCTCTGCTGTCGTTCGACTTCCTCATTGGCGTGTATATGTCGATGCGTCTTTATACAAGCTGTACACGATCGGAAAAATCTCCACCCAAAAAAGAAAACGGCAATATTCGATGGATGTTGATTCGCCCCCTTGTTGTGCGTATCAACAAAAGACTTTGATGACTATTAAGATTCGGGGAGAAATCAAAAATAGAAAAAGTATAGTTTATAAAAAGAAAAGGATATACACAGAATGCATATTGTGATGATGCTGGCAGAAAAAAAGAGCCTTTTAGAAATCACAAACAAGGAACTTTTGAGATTGTTGACCCTGGGTGTCGTTTAGTTTCTCTATTACATGTTCGAAAATTCGTTTGCCATCCCAAAGGACGCCACAGACTATATCTGGGGGCTCAATCAATGGCCCCTTGTCACTATCTCTCTCCCAACTTGTCAAAAAGTTTGTCTTATACCTAAGTGGGTAGCCTATAAAACTAGAGATGAAAAATTTCCAAAAAATGGAAAGTGTCATCAAGCTCTTGTATCAAGAGAGCTATAGCGAACGCTTTGAACTGTTTGAACAAAGACAGACTGTGCATTTATTATCGTATAGATGCTGGAAAGTCTATCAACTTGAATAGAGCAACGGCGTCAATCAAATTTCGCCTGCTGCCAGTCTGCGTGATCGACGAGAGAAGCCAAGCCGATAAGTTTATAAGCCGATTGCGAATAAGAAACATGGTAGATAGATGGGAAAAAGGTATGACGCTATACATGTCAAGTAGATGGTGCACCAATATTCTTGTTGCAGATGAAAGACAAAAAGGAACAACTAGAGACGATGTGAAATAAAAGATAAAATGTGTACAACATTGACACATTTTTCTAAGGAAAAGAATTAGATTCTTTGACAAAGGCAGCACAGTCGGTGGTTGCCTCATTGTGATTTATGTAGGAGATATTAAGGTATGCCGCCCATTTGTTATCGATTATTCAACCGTTTCTATAAAAAAGATTAAGATTCTATCGTATATATTATTCGTTCGCCCCCTTTTTCCTGTCATTCGGTCTTATTATCATAGAAATATTTATTTATGACGCGGGGACCAAGAATATATCAGAAAAGAAAGCCCTGGTATATTATATTGTGTGACCGGCTGGCCAGCACACACAATTCCGGCTTATATCCATGGTGGGTTAGATAGAGGCGAGCCGAGCGGAAGGAAACTGCTGCTGGTGGGTGGGGGTTGAACGACGCTACCCTGGACTATCCTCTATCCTCGTGTAATGAAAAAAAAACGTTGATCAAAACCCAAAGAAAACAATCCAGTGTTGTGATAGGATGAACCATGCAGCACAATTCCATCGTCTATTTCCACTTTTTTTCATCAAAATGTGTCTGTCTACATGTGCGCAGGTTGACAATATCAAACTTTCACGTTTTTTTTTATTTCTTTTCTACCGGTCGATGACGATGGAGGATATAGAAGAACGCGCAACGCACCTCACTGGGCGTCTGTTCAATGTCTACAGCCCGCTGTACATGCAATTTCTAAGAATGTTGTTGAAGCGTGCCAGCATCTTTTTTTTCGCCAGAATTTTCCGGATGAAATTCGTAAAGATGTGTCTCTTTTACTATTGGTTTCATGCTAAGGGAAATTCAATAAGTAAGAGGATTCAACAACATGCTGGTTGTTTGCCACATATTCAATTTGACGAAACCTTTTACATCATAGGCCTCCGGCGACAGGACGGTGGGGGTATATCGGCATATTTACATAAACACCACTTGATAAATGGAAATGCAAATAAGTTTTTGAAAAAGAGCTTTGGCTATCCGTATACCGCCGACGACGACGGTATAATATATAGAATGTGTGTGCGCACACACAAGAGCGGCTCTCCTTGTGAAAGTATATAGTTAAAATATTGGGGATATCTTTTTGAAAAAATCAAAATAATATTGTCATCCTAGCAACCTGCCCGGCAACCGACCGTATTGTCCGAGTCTCTGTTTGCGGATGAATCGCCAACATTATAGAATTGCGCCCGTTGCTTCAGTGATGGACGCAGACGGTGAAATATATAGATTGTCGTCGGGCGAGCTCCGCACAATATCGCCAGCAGCCGTCCCAAGGTTTCCACACAACAAGTTGAAGACATTTCACGTGCCGACTAAACACACACACAATGGCCCCGACCCCACCCCGATTTATTACCGCCGGAATATGCCGAGAGTCACTCGGTTTCACAAAGTTGGAAGATGTAAAAGATTGGTCGACTGCTGGCAGCAGGAGCCGCATATTTGTTTAAGGAACCCAGACAGCAGCACAAAGTGACAGTTATACACAGTTCAACTTGCATCTAAAGCCTAATCAAATATAGGCTAGCTAGTGGCAGCAGCACATAGTTGGAATGAAATGCCAAAGATGTGTACTTTGTGGCGGGGTTAGACTGTTAAAAAGAGAGACCCATGGGGAGTGAAATGGTGCGTGTAGACTTGATCTACCACGCCGACATGATTGAAACTAAAAATAAAAAGTTGCGGTGGTGTAGGCCTTCAATCGAGATGAAAAGCACGGACGATATGGCGTTCGACATGTCGTTTCATTCGTCATCGCCTTTTTGGTTGTCGAAAAAGCTGCTAGCTGCTAGCTGCTGGGGTAATGCATTCCAAACGACTTTTGCTAGCTAGCTAGTGGGGGGTGAGGGGAGTTTATATAAGGCGCGGCGTCTTCGCATCCGACGTCGTCAGGCGCCTGATGCATCAACAACAAAAGGCGGGCGCTATCACAAAAATACGGGAGCGACTGCTGAGACTGCTGCTGGAGGGGGGTATAGTAAATTCAGATGGCGGCTGGCCCGGAGAGCAAAGCATCGAGTGAGAGATTTATCGCATGTTTTGACTGATTTTAGCTCGTCGAGAAGAAGAGTCAGAGTGCAGTATAATAATATCTAAGGTCTAAAAGGTCCATCGAGCCTACTATAAAGTGGGAAAAACGTCTATAGATATCGGACACCACTTTGGGCGCACGACGCAATAGGCTAGTTCGAACAATGCCACCAGTCAAAGGGGGCTTGAAAGATTCCGTCATTTGCTGGAAAAGAAGCGAATTGCGATGACGGGGCCGCCGATGCCCAAAAACAGAAGACTTTGACATGCCCAACACATCCAAAAAATTGTTAGATTATAGAACCTATCCGCCAAGATGTAAAAGCTATTAGTCAAAAAGGAGACGCGGGCAGCACGGTGGGCGGTCAGCCTTTGTCTACATAGAACACACAAGTGAAAGGGCTTACATTATCCGCGTACGCACAGCAGCAGCTATATAGATTGGAAATATATATTTATAGACCGGCCTGTTCTCTAGTAATTTTAAAAAAAAGAAAATGCGATCAACTTTTTTATTTTCTACGATGAGAAAAGGCGTCGGGCATGCGCGTCTATTCAGCATCCCCTCCCCACGCCATGGAATATTAAATGTTCCCGCCCAGTCGAGAGTCCAGCCTGGCAAGATTGTGCCACTGAGAGTGTAGGCGGACAAATATAGGAGCGCGGGCAACATCCAGCAGCAGCGGGAGGAACCGTCAATAGTCGGACAGGTTTCCAGCCAAGCGCCAGCAACTTCACTTTTCTCTTAATAGGCCAATCAGTTGATTGTTGAAAGGTCGCCCATCAAGTCGTTCATTATGAGCGTGGAAAAGTGAATTCCGCCGCCCACGTCATGTCACGTCGCCCAGAGTTGAATTAAAACATTTGAGTGGGGCATCAGTGATGTGGTCGTCTTCGGCCTCGCCGGCCACCGGACTGGAAAATGGAGACGGCGAGATTTGGCCGTGCTTGTGGTTCAACGGCAGTCACGGCATTGGCAACTGCAACAGCAACGCGCTGGACGACGAGAGCCGAGTCGTTCAGGCGGACGATGATGGCCGGGACTCGTCGTCGACGCAAAACATTACGGAAATCTACCAGACGTGGACGCCCGTTTTGATCTTCTTCTGCGCTCTGACGTTTCTGCTCAACGTCTTCATCGTCGTGGCGGCCAGGTGGATGCGCCGCCCGCTCACGCCGACCATGTACTTTAGTTTGAGTCTGGCCGCTGCTGACGCCGTCGCCTCACTCACCGTCGGACTGGGACTCGTTTTCAACAGGTAAACATCATCGATTTCATTCGACGCTCATTTGTCCGTCTCATGAAAGTTGCTCCAATGGATGGATCTCCAATGGAAACTTAATCATGGAGAATCTCCATGGTTAAGTTTTACGTCACGAATCGAGGTTGTTGGCTTTGATGCAACTCAATACCTGTGATATCCATGGTGATATCGTTCAACTCTCCAGACTGTAGAATTTAAGTCTATTTAATATGGCGATGGGATTGAAATACGTTCAACCTTGGGACAGCGGATCTAACGAGACGCTCATTATGACGAGTCTGGATGGCACTTTCTTCTATCCAGCTCGTTGACATGGGACAAAGTAGAAAATGACGCAAAGAATGGACGGAGAGAAACACGAGAAGTGAGAATATTGATTCCATTAGTGTGCCAGAGGATGAATCGAACGATCGTCCAATTAATAGAACATGTCTTCTTCTTCCATCTACTCCCGCTAGCCCAAATGGGAAAGAGATACGGGAGGGCCAAAAATATTTCCGAGGGATCCATTAGGACACAACAAAAGAGACGCACAACCTCCCCACTCGACGTCAAAAGAAAATGAAGGTTATACTTCATCTTACATGTAGGATTTGGGCTTTGTTTCATTCTTTTTTAGGGGTTGCGTGTTTCTTTCCGGTAGCCGCACACGATGACGTTTGACCGCCAAAAGCCTAGCGATTCGCGACCGGAGAATTAGATTTTGATGGAAAAAACAAGAACGCGCAGCTGGATGGCATTTCGCTCCAACGACAATCCTATTGTTACACATAGGGGGGGATGAGAGACATCTAACTTGTACACAAACTCACATGAAACGGACAGTACGCACGAAAAGGTATCTAGACAGACTGCGGTCTAAATATAATACACGTAACAAGTCCCCCCAATGCGATCGATTGTCTCGTTTACGTGCTAATACATCAGCGAGTGCGTAGAGAGAAAAAAGGTACAGTACGATCCAGATGGATGCTTGTCCTCCGGGGGGAAAAGGAAACGACCCAATCACAAGTTGTAACGCTACCGTCTACATCTTCTCTGTTTCATTCGACTAGTATAAATGGTGGCATTTTCTTTGGCTCTGGAAATTGATGTCGGATCTTTCCTTCGGCGAATTCTATTTATAGATGGGCAAAGCACTGCACTTTCGGCTCTGAAATATCAACTAACAAAGTTGGTAGGAGAAAAAGAGATTTGTGAGAAAAGTGTGTGAAACGTCGATAGAGTAAACAGCTGAAAACCCAGCGGGAAATCGACACTTGTGATGAATAAGACAACATGACGAACTCAATACACGTCATATATAATAGACGACTAGAAAGATGAGTGTTACAAGTGCTATCTGCAGCTGCTGGGCCTGTTGACAAACACTGATCGCGTGGGCCCTACAGTACGATGTCAGAGCGACCACATAAACAGTTTTGACACTTTATGGCGTTGGGGAGTAATCAACCACGCCCCATCATCTATCCAGGCACCAAAATATACGCAGTGGGGGGTCGCAGAAAAAATCAATAGGCAGACCGTCAAGAAATAAATGAAAAATATTGTCAATCAATTGCACACGAGAATCGTATAAATGTGTAGTCAGTCCCATACCATACCAAAATTAACCAATGATCAATTTGGCTATTTTTTCAAGTTTACTGCCCAAAGTGTACAACCTTGACATACCGGACTGGGGCCCTTGCAGCATGCTGGCCATGGAAGCCATCCGACTGGCGGCTGTCATCGTCACCGTTTTCCACCTATTAGCTCTGGCCGTCAACCACTACATCGGCATCGCCCGGCCGCTTCACTACGCCGGTATAATCACGTACAAAAAGAAAAATAGAAATGAACGTCCTCTTTTATGATGAGGGCCTTTGATGATGGCCACTGATTGTCTGATTGGTCATTTCCTATCCTAAACACCAGCGCCATGTTTGTGTAGAAAAGAGATGGACAGGCTGGTTATTGTGTGTACTCTTCTGCTATATCGTATATAGTCCAAGATAACAAATGGCGAGCTAATATTGACGACTCGGCGCATATTGCTTTGTTTGTGTTATCCATCCCCAATCTATATCTCTATTATAGCCATCATGACCAAACGGACTGCCAGCTTCTGCATGGCCATCCTGTGGATAGTCCCGAACGCTGCCCTTTTCGCTTACTTCTCATCGATTGAGAATCAAGGATTTCAGGTAAAAATTTAAAAAATCAAATTCAATTAAAAACAGGTGATGATTAAAAACGCGATCGATTCAAAAAAAAAGTCTCAGAGATGCAAAACGGATTTCATCCGAGAGCTGCGCTTTCGTGGACAATACGCCAGTTTCTTTTTCGCTCCACTCATCTTCATGATCTTCATCTACGGCCACATTTTCATCATCATCCGACGTCACCAGGCCAATCGGAGGGCCTTGATCCAGCACGGCTCTCGACACGCGACGCCCATCTCCTCAACAACGGCGGGTGGAGGACACAGCACGACCGTCACAGTCGAAACAGCAGCTGGATCGGCTACTAGTCTGCGCTACCATTCGCATCACCAGTCATCCGTTTCATCCGCCAGACGTTTTCCCACCGTTGGAAATAAGCCGTCGCTCCACCGCCAACGTAATCCAGCTTCCGCCTCGACCAACTCGGAGAGTATCGATCATAGCAACAACGCCGTCAACCGAAACGTCAAGGTAACCCACCACAAACTCAATCAAAATAATAAGCCATTTAAAAGTAGTTAATAATAAACGTTGAAAACAAATGACAGGCCATCATCACTACTCTGCTCATCGTCGGCACGTTCATCCTGGGCTGGATGCCGGCCGTGATTTGGTTCATCGTTTACTGCAAGGATTGCATCGTGACGTTCGAGAGTCTCGATCCTATTGTGACTCTGCCCATCGGCATCACCGTCAACTGTTTGATCGTTTTGAAATCTTTTCTCGATCCCATTATCTACACGGCCCGCATGAAAGACTTTAAAGTAGCTTTCCACCGGATGCGCTACCAGCTGTTGTCGAAATGCTTCCCCCGCTGCCGATGGTGGGGCGAAACGGGCGGCGGCGGACCCGAAGACGACGGGACCATGGTTCATTTTAATCGCAGTCTCCTGCTGGGCAACAATTCAATGGCCCAGTCAACCATGCACAATCTGCCGTCGCAGGTTCAAACGCGTCGCTCCATTCGCTTCAGCCAACCGAAAATCAATCGGACAAACAGCAACGGCGGTCCGGCAGCCAACGATGGACCGTCACGCCAACGCGACCCGCCCGTTGTCGCCGATCAGAGCGAACGCCTCCAAGAGTGAAAACGCTCGCGGGACTTTGTCCGTACACACACGCACACAAAATAAACAAATGGGTTGGAAAAAAGAAGAGGCTTCACACTGTCGAGCTAAACAAGTTGGTTAAAGCGTCTAGAACCAACCAATCGCGTTCTATATCAATATTTAGTCACCCACAACAACCAAAAAATGTCGTTTCACGTTTCGGTGCGCACATTTCTCTCTCTTTTGTGTTCCCTTATGGATGTCAGCAAACCCGATTGTTTTATCGACATGATCTTGTGTCCCCAGCTGCTTTTTTCCCCCTCTGTTTTTGCACCAATCGACGCGGTGTAAAAACATTAATGTAATACATGTTCTATCCTCCTCCTACTCCACCCTGGCGTGAATAACTGCCAGTGACAGGCCCGAGATTATATTTATTTAATATAAGGCTTTAATCTTACTTTCCGTCGACGGCGTTGATCAATTTGTGTTGAAGGCCCAGCTGATTGAGGGACCATTCCATGCGTTGTCGACGCTCCGGACGGCGCTCCAAATTGATGAGGAAAATTTCGTCAAAGCCCAGAGTGCTTTTGACTGGTGGCGTCACGAATTCCGTCAGCTGTTGGTGAGCAGACATGGTTGGGAAGTCCACTATACAAAAAGATGACATTACAAAAACAATCGTCTTATTTAATTAAAGAATTTATTATTTACCCGAAGCTTCCAGCATGATGTTGGTCAACTGGGCGTAGTCATCTTCGATCGTCATAGTCTCGTCGAGTGGTGAGAGAAGGTAGCCAAACTTGATTTGATTGCAAATGTACACTGGAACATCTGAATAAACAATCCCAAAAATGAAATGAAATGTAATGTTATTTAGTGACAAGGCATAACGTACCAGTCCAGTATCCGGAAATGGCAAAGGTGATGACGTCATCGTGAGGCCCGTTGTAGCCGTTGATTTTATCGGGTTTGAACGTGAGCCGCTGGGATTCGACTTGACGGAGATCAACCATGAAACAGGAATGGACGACTATGACGCGATGGCAGCCTTTGTTTTCACGCTCGCGGATCGGTTTGTACTCATCGGTTCGTCGGTAATAATAGTCCAGGCCCATTCCGCACCAGTAATTGGAATACAGACTTAGCGTGTCGAGCATGGGTGCGACGACAGGGTAATTCGTGTTGACCATAATCTTCAGCGTTTGGTTGTTTGTCAGGAAAACATCACAGTCGACAAACTATACAAACAAAGGGCGTGGACGTGTTAGTTATTATGTCCACTTTTAAATCCCTAAATATTTAGACGTGTTTTAACAATTTACCCAAACGAAATCGGCCCAAAGTTCTCGCCCTTTATCCAGGGCTTCTTCTCTTAAATTGATTATGTGTTTGAATCGCTCCTCGGTCCAATTGGTTGGGATTTTATCATCGACTGCGGAAGGGGAGGTAGTGGTCAATTCGTGATAAATGTGGTGGTAGGATTTTTCGACAGAAGAAACCCATTTGTTCATAATCTCCAGACTCTGATCTTGGTTCTGATCGCTCTTGATCCTGTTGGGGCAATGTTGACAAATCAACATCAAAAATTGTGTTATTAATTGACATTATTATATGAAATATGTGAGTCAGCGGTTTCATGCAACATTTTTTTGTTTGTATTACTAGTCCACCATGAAGGGTACACAGATAGAGGAAGCTTCCATTTATTTTTATAAACGCTGTGTGGGCAGTGTCATAGACAAAGGAAAGTTTTAGAGCAAATGTTTTAAATGACTTCCTTCACCAACGAAGCATTGATAAAAGTAATACGCCATGGTCTGGGCTTGGAAATTCTAGAAAGTTTAAGTAGGTCTTCCTACACACATGTACGGCCATCCACTTTCACCCAGAATAAAACAAGATCATCGCTGAGCAGTATAGAAAAAGCCACTCACCAACATTGTTAAAAAGAATGGACACAATTAAGAAACATTGGAACAAGAGGAAAAGATGGAGAGAAAAATTTTTGAAGAATAATCAACACTTTACCATAATGTCAATCTATTTTTGGGGTAGTCCAACTCTTCGAATAATTTTAAGAAATAGGGTAGGGTGTGAGCTTTGTTTCTGACGAGCAAAGTAACGAGAACAGTGGGATCATCGCGAAAGGTGGCCTGTGTGCAGCTTGCAAATAAAAAGACGCAAAGTCCCACTGTAATAAACTCCCCGATGGACGTTCTCATTCTCTTAAGGAAGCGAGCTGCCACGTTGACGCCACGAGTAAGAATGAAGTCGGGACTAGGACTCAAATGTTTCTCAAGGGTAGAGTGCACGAAATACGATCTATGTCTGATAAGGAATTTTACATCTGCTGCAACGATTTCCCCCCTCCGTCCACGTTTAGAAAAACTTTTTGACGCACCCCTCGAGACTGTCGACAACAGAAGACGGGAGTCTGGGACGATTTGTTTAGAAACAAAGAGTCCGCGCAATTTCTAATCATTCCGTCGTGTGAGCTTTTCCCCCATTTATACAACACGATATCAAGTGAAAGCAGCGGTTTACACGACTCTTACTCGACCAAGTTTAATTTTTGAAATTTATTAACTCTTGATCGTGAGTTTTCCCGATTTTGAATATATCAGAAATATCCACAAGATGATGTAGGAATGTTATAGAAATCGGAAACGAACTCTAGCGCCGTTTCTGTGCGACTTCTGCTGGCTTATGTGAACACATAGCGTAACACACACATATTAAAAAAGCCGGACGCTGACCGGGGCATCTGTCTCTGAGGAGAATATAAAAGAAAAAGAGAAATCTAAACATTGGAAAAGCTTCTCTAGTTCTCTTTACACGGTTCCAGCGTTTTCTGGAAAATTTGATGCGGGGGGTGGGAAAATCAAATAAGAGATAATTCGATTTTAAAAAAAATGCATTTCTCAAATAGTAGATTCCGATTTATTTAAGCGAAAACAAAAATTTTTGTTTATGACATGCGAGACGGGTGGATGATTCGACATGGTACGTTCTTGATTACAAAAATTTGCGGTTACATTCGTACTGGGCAATTCTGACTGCTCTTGGAAAGCCAGACATTATACAAGATTGACGCAATTCTTCTTTATAAGGTTTTTAAAAAAAAATGGAGAACGAGGCTTGAATACGGACGAAAATATCTTCAATGCTCATTTGCATTTTTGCTTTTAGCGATTGTCGAATAATGAAAACAAAATAGTCCGCGTAGTTTTATAGGATCTTGATAAGAACATCAGCAGCAGAAAAATTTAACTCTTCTGATGTAGTACTCATCGGCGTTTTCTTTTGATATGTAATGTTAACATTTTTGTTTTGGAAATCATTTTTGTAAGGTCATATCGAGATTAAGCCTTGGAAAGAGGAAAAACAACTATTTATAGAGATTGAGTAGCCTGCAGCAAGCAATTGAAAGGGAGTGCGGAAATTGACTGTTTTGTTTGCGTACTATCAAAGCAGCTTGTGATCAAAGTAACCTTGATACGTGCGTATAATAATAATGTTGAATGCCACATCAATTATCACATTCACTACCAGTTGCAGTTTAATTATAAGCTGTAGCCGGTCCTGCAAGTATACTTGGCCAAATGCGTCTCACGTACGCTTTTATCATGAGTAAACGAGGAAATAACGTGAAGTGGAAGAACAGACGGGGATAGCCTGGGAACTGGGATAGTAGCCATAACATATTAATGTAGCATTGACGCAACAGCCATGATGAGCTGCCCACCATCTACTGGTTGCAAGAGTACTTACTAAATGTTGGATAAATATGAGAGACACATTTTAGCCACAGATAAATTCCTCGATCCATCCGGATAGATGATAGATAAGACTCAGATCTCAACGAAATTAATATAAATTCGAAATCTTTAACTACGAGACATAATAAAAAGTCAGCGACAAAATTTTTACTAATTAGTTTTAAATACTTGTGTCGCTTATGTTCTTGATTCACTAGTCAGTGGTCGTTACCACACAAATAGATGAAGAATCAAACAAAGCAATAAATCCAAGCCCGTTTCTATGCGCTCATTGGCGCTCGTTAAAAAATCAAAATTCAAAAAGGTCATGGCAGATGTCGTGGCAAGACGGGGCTTCAGTCCGGTATTCCGATTAACCGGTTAACTTCGACAGCCTACTGGTAGAGTGTGTGTGTGAGCCGATGTTAAGAACAGGAGCACTGAAAAACGGCTAGACCATCAAGAAATAGAAATGGCAGCATCAATGTGGAAGGTAAATAAAGAACTAGTAAATGTTTTTATTTGTTATGAGAAAGAAATATCAAGTCTTTAGATTATGCACTTGCAAGTAGTGTCATGATTCATAACCTCATCAACAAATTCGTCGATCGAAATATATCGCATCAACATTAACCAATTAAAATATGTTTTCTTACTTTTAAGGATAAAGGACAATTGGTATTTGAAGAACAATGGCCTCTTATGAGACCAACAATTTTGAAACTGTTACGTCAAGAGCCTGTTAGTCGAGCTGAATGGCATGAACTGTTTTGGTCTGTACACATGGTGTGTTTGTGGGATGAAAAATCACATGCCAAAATGTACAAGGCATTGCAGGATGATATTCTGGAATTCATCAAGCAAGCACAGACAGTAAGTTACATATTCCTGTTGCAATCGGTGTAAATGATTAAAATAATTGAGATGCATCTATTAATCCTCTTTGTTTATATCAGAGAGTACTAACTCATGAAGAAGACCAGTCACTGTTGAGGGCTTACATCAGTGAATGGCGTAAATTTTTTACCCAGTGCTCATATTTGCCCATGCCTTTCTTCCAGCTTGAAACTGCACTTCAAGGTAAAACACACAACTCAATACAGAAAAAGCCCCAGCAAAACACTGATGACAGTCTAGTCAGAAAGGTAAACAATAAATACATTTTTAATGAATAACTTGTTTTTTGATAAATATTTTGTTTCTGTGTTTTAGCTAATGTTGGATTCCTGGAACTTTAGTATTTTCTCCAACATTAAAAACCGATTACAAGACTCAGCAATGAAATTAGTCCATGCTGAAAGAAATGGAGAAGCCTTTGACTCACAGTTGGTCATTGGAGTGAGAGAGTCCTATGGTAAAACATTTCTATGGCAAGATATTGTTTCAACTGCTTAATATTTACTTACTTCCTGCAGTTAACCTTTGTTCAAATTCTGAAGATAAGTTGACCATTTATATGGATAACTTTGAGAGGGCTTATATAGATTCCACCGAAGCTTTTTACAAGTTGAAAGCTCCTCAATATTTGGAAATCAATGGTGTTCAGAATTACATGAGATACGCAGAATCGAAACTACGCGAAGAGGAGCAGCGAGCCAATAAATATCTAGAATCGTGTTCCATTGCTACTGTACTAATGGCTTTTTATTACTTATTTTAAGATTTGGTTATAATTTTTTTAAATCTTTCTTTCAAGCTTAACGGATGTTGCGTAAATGTCTTGGTGACAGCCTTCAAGGAAACCATTCTAGCTGAATGTTCTTCTATGATTAAGCAAGACGAAACTCAAAGTATGTTTACCACATTTAATATTGAAAATTTACAGTGTCGTAGGTGGAGTTTGAGTAACATTTAAATTTTTAATCACAGAATTGCGTATGATGTTCCGGTTGATGGATCGAGTCTCCGATGGAATTGCACCTATGCTAAAATATTTAGAAGATCACATTATTCACGCAGGATTGGCGGATATGATGGTGGCAGCTGAATTAATTACTCAAGTACATTGATAGACTAGTGTTAATGTCTTCATGACTCATTCATAATTTTTTAATGCTATTGGTAGGATTCTGAAAAATATGTGGAACGACTTTTGACACTGTTCAATCAGTTTAGCCTCTTGGTTAAGGAAGCTTTCGACGATGACCCGCGGTTCCTTACTGCTCGTGATAAAGCTTATAAACATGTTGTGAATGATACTTCAGTCTTTCGATTAGATTTACCCACTCGATTGGTAATTTCCTGTTTCTGTTTACCTTTGCTTTATGCCAAAAAAATTTTTCCGTTGACATTAAACTAACACTTTAAAATTAAAATTGTGTTTTCAGCAAGGACCTGGCTCCAGTGGAGGAGTCAAAACCCAACCTGAATCTCGTTGCCCAGAGCTGCTAGCTAATTTCTGTGACATGCTTCTGCGTAAGACACCTTTAAGCAAAAAACTCACTTCCGATGAAATTGAAAGCAAACTAAAGGATGTGGTAAGATAAAAAAAAGTTGGTGTTGTCACGCTAGCATAGTAATGTTTTCGTTTGATTAAATAATTATTCATATGCTTCATTTGTTGCCATTTAGCTACTTGTTCTGAAATACGTTCAAAACAAAGATGTGTTCATGCGGTTCCACAAAGCGCATTTAACTAGAAGATTGATCTTGGACACCTCAGCTGACAGCGAAAAAGAAGAAAACATGGTTGAATGGTACACTAACTAATTTTTACGTTCATTTTGCATTTTTTACAATTATTTTCATGAAAAAGGTTGAGAGAAGTTGGCATGCCAGCCGACTATGTTCACAAGCTTGCCCGTATGTTCCAAGATATCAAGATCAGCGAAGACTTGAATCAACAATTCAAAGAGGAATATAGGAAGACCAAAGGAAGCATTGCTGGTAATACCTCATAGAAAGGGCGCATAAGTTAACATAAAGATTAATTTTTTTAAACGATTACCAGACTCGATTAACATTAAAATCCTGAATGCTGGAGCTTGGGCTCGTGGATCTGACCGAGTGACAGTGTCGTTGCCGTTGGAGTTAGAAGACTACATACCAGAAGTGGAAGATTTCTACAGGAAAAAGCATAGTGGACGAAAACTTCAGTGGCATCATCATATGTCAAATGGAACTGTGAGTCTTCCTTATAATTTATAAATTATTTAAAATTCTTCACATCCAGATCTTTGGAAGAAATAATCAATCACCGAATATGTGATTATCGTTACTTAATACCGAGTGCAGCCGATTCTAAACCTTGTATTTCATTTTAGATTCAGTTTGCCAATTCAGTTGGAAGATTTGATCTGGATGTTACAACATTTCAAATGGCTGTCCTATTTGCGTGGAACGAACGACCGAAAGAAAAAATTTCTCTTGAAAACTTGCGTTTAGCAACTGAGTTGCCTGATGCGGAACTTCGACGAACTCTTGGGGTATACAAATGTTTTAAAATTGTTTACAAATGTTTAGAATTGGAATAATTATTCACATTTGATTTTATGGAATGACATGGTTTTTCAGTCTTTGGTGGCTTTTCCAAAACTGAAACGACAGTTGTTAATATGCCAACCGGAAGTCCAATCCGCAAGAGATTTCACTGAAAACTCTATTTTTTCTGTCAATCAAGACTTCAGTCTAATGTACGTCTTTTTTTAAATCGTAGTTTATATTAATTAAAAAATTAAATCTATATGTTTCAATCGCAGAAAAAATGGAAAAGTTCAAAAGCGGGGTAAGATTAATTTAATTGGTCGTCTCCAGCTGTCTACCGAGAAAAGTAAAGAAGAAGAAAACGAAGGCATTGTACAGTTGCGCATTTTGCGCACTCAGGTATAAAAGAATTTCAACAAAATTTAGTATCGTTAACCTTATAAATTTGGTCATTTACGTTTTCAGGAGGCTATAGTCAAAATTCTGAAAATGAGGAAACAGATTAGCAATGCCCAGTTGCAAACTGAGCTTGTTGAAATTTTGAAGAATCTTTTCATCCCCTCGAAGAAAATGATAAAAGAACAAGTGGAGTGGCTGATAGAACATCGTTACATGAAACGTTCTGAAAAGGATATTAATACCTTTATTTATCTAGCCTAATAATAACAATATTACTGAAACTGTACAGTTGAATCTAATTAAGTTTCATATGTACATCTTTCTTCTCTTTTGCAATTTCTCTTAACTCCTTACTTATTCCTTGGTCAAGCCAAAATCCTGTCGTGTAAATATTTTCGATAAAAATAAAATTGCGATCGGCGATGTCATGATGCAGTGTAATCGCGTTGACGGAACAATTCAGATCTTCACAATTTTATAGCACTGACAGTTTTAAAGACGCTACGAATGTATTCACGATAAATTCATTATAACCAACAGAAGGGAAAGAGGATGTTAAAGAGAAACAGGTAATGAAGGAATGAGTGACAACTTTCATCTGGTATAACCACAAGTTAGTTAGGTCGGATCTTGCCTGGTACATAGTTCTTATCAATCACTGGCTCTTGGAGAAACATATGGAGGCAGCGTTCATTCTGTGCTAGCGGATGTCCTGCAATTCTGTAAATTATTTGAGTAAGTTTAGGTTGTGATGCTTGAATGTTAATATAGAAACACACTTGTTCACAAATCCTTCAAGAGATTTACGCCTGTCTTCAATGAATTCTTCATCATAGATACCATCATCATTTCTAAATGGGAGCTGGCGTTTGATTGCTTTTCCAGGTAGAGGTGGAACCACAATCTGAAAAAAAAAATTTGAACCGGTATTAAAATCCATAATCTCTTCCTTATGTCAAGATTCATACTTTGCTGTCTCTCTCAAGCTCACTTCTTAACCACTCAAAGTCTGAGTACCTTCGCCTCACACTGGACTCTTTGATCTTAAAAACAGGCAAATTTGTCTGGGAAAAATAATGGTCAACATTGATTACACACAACTTTAACAACATTGCAAAAGAAAAAAGGCACGTCATTCAATTCATGACATTTAGCAAAATGCAAATTGCACTTACCCTCATTCGGACTTCATAATCCGTGTATCGTTTTTTTGCAACACCGTGAGTAATAGGATTTATTACGTCGATTTCCAAAAAATTGGCAGGGGCGGCATATGCGTCGTCCAAAGTTTGCTTTTTGGTATGCAATCGTCTAGTTGCTTCTGTGTTATCCATAATCTACAAAGAAAATCTCTTCATGTTATTTCGTTCTTTTACAATGTGCTGAAAAATAGACGTATCAATAGTAGAACCTACAGATTTCAAACGGTAAGACGAGTTCCGTTCTGCAGAGAAAAAAAACACCTCCCACACTCAGGAACTTATGTTAACCATTAAACGTCAAACAACTCTTACGACAGACGAGTGAACTCAGTGAAGCCCCACACAAGTCGTGAAAAAAAAATTGTGCAATTCAAATATTTTGAAAGAACAAAACAAATAGTTTTTAATATTTACTAATATATTTAGGGTGTTAAATTTTTAGATAACCAATGCTTAAGGACTTCAAGCCCAAGGACTATTTTCTTTTTTTTTTTTTTTTTAAGTTTGTTAGGGCGTTAATTCCCATAATCAGAGTGTGGCAACTCAGCCTACTGTCATTTGAAACTGAACAAAACGTAGTTTCAAGTTTTGTTTGATGGTGTGAACAGGTAGATTGGGGTAGAACTTCATTTTACACCTGTCATAGACATTTAATCGTGAACGTTTGCCGAATATTTTTTCTCGACATCGTAATCCTAACCATTTTAACTACTGACGTTTCCTGTATCATTTTGCAATGCATAAAAGAATGTACAACGAACATCGAGAACTGCTAGCAGCCCTAAATCAATTTGCCAACATTCGTTACGTAGCTTACCGCACAGCCGCAAAACTGAAATTTATTCAATCACAAACAAAATTAGACTGCATTAAACTCACTCAAATCTTTCGAATTATTGATGAGTTTGGCTTGAGATCATCAGAAAAAGACTTGATACTCACTATGGATGAGATTAGACAGATGGTTTTAAACATTTACTTTTTGGCGCAGAAGTCTCAGTTAGTTCATCTAGACTACAAGGTTTCTTCTAGAATTGTTTTAGATTTGATAAGTGAAACATTTGACAAGTAAGTTAACCTTTCTCACTTAATGATAGATTTATAATTTATTTCTATTTCTTTGTTTATTTTTTTACAGAAGTTGTCGAAAGAAAGGATGCACTCTGCTAGATTTTTTGGTGTTTTTCACCATTCTTTGTGGAGAGACTACTCTAGGAGAAAAATATAGAAGACTCTTGCATCTTATTTCAGACCATAACAACTGCATTCAGAGGCGCAGTCTAGCTCTACTGCTTAAATCTATTGCCAGCCTAGCTCATTTGGTCAATGAAGCACCTGCTTTTGGACATTGGACTGTATTGGCTGCTGTTCAGCAGTGTTTTGAACAGGTGAATGTCTGATTTTCTCCTCTCCAAATCAATTTAAAAGAATATTTAGACAAATTTATTTTTTGGTTGTTAATATTAACAAAATAATTTGGTTTGATCAATTTTTTAAAAGTGTGAAAGCCCTGTTGGTGTGCCAGAAGATGTTGTCTTTGGTTGGATGGTTCGTGAACCCCAGTCTTTAGTCTGGTGGTCCACCCTTTATAGAATCAATGCATCAAATAAAGGTATATTTTACTTTTTAGTTTCATTATTTTAGATCATAATTTAAATTTTTTTTAAATGTTCTTAGTTATCCACCCAGTTCGTTGCTCAGTTTGCAATATTCAGTCCATTCAAGGGCTACGTTACCAATGCTTGCAATGCCTCTCATACAATCAATGCCAACAGTGTTTCTGGCTTGGGTTGATCAGCAAAAATCACAAAGTGACTCATCAGATGCAAGAATATTGCACAAAGGTAATTTTAGTGTTGTTATTCGCCTAATATTTACCCTAGTTAAGTAACAAAAAATAAATTTCTATGACAGACCACATCAAAAGAAGCCACACAAGCACTTTGGAAAAAGATGAGTAATTGGCTAACTCTAAAAAAGAATCGTTCTCCTTCTGCGCGCTATCTTCCCTTGGAGAAAGGTCACCAGTTTAAGTCGTCCGAAATGTCACTTTTCAGTGAGCAACTTGGTGACAGCCAAAGTACGGTCACAGAAAACACAGTCACTTATCAGTTGGGTGAGTTTAATAATCACAATATTTATAAGACGCAAATGATTTTTTGATTTGCGTTGTCAGGCCATCAACCACGAGAAATCGCTAGTGTGGTTGGTCATCTAATGGAAGGAAAGGGGAAACTTGAGTGCGTTGTACAACAGGTAAATTTCGTGAAATTAAATTGCAGCATTAATGATGCTTAAACAATTTGTTGTTGAAGAGTGATTTCGCCAACAGTTTGGGCCCAGTCGTAAAAGAACATTGCGATCAACTTGAACTACAGCTACGACGACTGCGTCAGTTAGTTGCCCAGAAAGAAGCGCCAAAAGATAACCTTTTGCCTCATGTACCACGAATGCTTACTCGCCTCGAGAGCACCCCTGTGTTACCCAGTCAACAACGGAAGAACGAACTTGAACAACTCAATTTTAGCCCAATCGACGAACCCAAAAGCATTATGCAGCGCACCGCCCGTGAAAGACAAAGCTTGCGCACTCCTTCAGTTAAGGCAAATATTGTCACCAATGGAACTTTGAATTATTGCACGCCGCGCTTACAGAGGAAGACTACAGATAATGGTATTAGCAACAGCAAAAACTACAACGGAACCGTAGAGAGCGTACCACGCTTTGCAACCGACTTTAGCCTGCGGGATTTGAGCCGCAACCTACAGCAGCCTACAGCCCCCAGTGGTCTAGCGCAATCATCATCTTCAACTGTAGATTCACAGCTAAATGCTGAACTAGAAGAAATCTTGGCTCAGCTTGATCAGCTTTTCCCATCTCAGCCATTCAATGGTGTTCCTTGTTCTGCAGTGGCGCGTTGTGCAGCGGTACACCCTCCACCTGAAAATGCAACT
This sequence comes from Daphnia pulex, assembly GCF_021134715.1. Classification (NCBI taxonomy): domain Eukaryota; kingdom Metazoa; phylum Arthropoda; class Branchiopoda; order Diplostraca; family Daphniidae; genus Daphnia; species Daphnia pulex. The sequence continues at coordinate 663,162 of NC_060021.1, read as the reverse complement.
CTTGTTAGAGCTACCAATCAAGTAGCCGGAGTCTTAGCAGAATTTGTTGATGGGTTTAATGAATGAAATGCATTAATTACTGCACACTCAATTTGAGTGTTATGTGAATTTTTTCGTTTTGTATGACTTTGATTTCAGTTAAAAGTCACATTTATGTATTTGTGTCGTGTCGAACTGCATCCTGCCAAACTAGTTTCATACCATGACAATCGTGAGCCTGAGACAATTTCAAATTTTCTGTCGTAAACAAAAACAATCAATTGCTGTGCTATGTTATATTTGAGATTTCAAACTTTCAATACAATCTCTCGTTAATTTTGGACATCAGGTCTATAAATTATTTAGGATGATACACCGCCTGGTTTGACTTATCTGTATTGAGTTGAATTAAGACCACGAAGACGGGTTTAACTCTCCTCCCATTTCTTGAATAAACGATGATCAGCGATTAACGAAGAAGCTGTTATGGTTCACGTGCGAAGAACCGAACGGGGTTGAATATTTCAACTTTCATATATTTGCGGCAATGATTTATACACATTAGAAGTGAGTTCGACGTCACTTGTAGTTTGACGGCGACTCAATATTTATGTTCTGAGATTAATCTTAGTTAATCAGATGGTGCCGATTCTCTTTCAATGTTCAGGTGATAACTTTCATTGTTCCTATTCCGTCGAAGAAATAAAATCCTTTAACTGATTAATTGAATATGGCAAAGATATATGTAATTAAAAAATTGAATTATGTATTATAATCCTTAACTGACTAGTAGCTAACGAATTTTCTACGGGACTGGTACCTGTAGAATAATCGTTACTTTATATTTTGTAAAAAAACTTATGTGTCACGCTTCACAGCATGCTTATGTAGTTCATTAAATATATTTGGAAAAACGATTTGATATCCTCCCTGCTCCCTCCATGTCCGTTTTTGGGTTCCTGGAATTAATCAGATAGAAGTCATCTTTTCTCTAAAAAGCCGAAAAATGCGTGTGCACCGAACACAATTTTTTTTACTACAATTTGATTTTTGTGTCTTGATTTTTTACAAGACGTTACAGGGACAGTATGTAAATGTTAATTTTCGACGTTAAAGCCATTTTTAAAGATGTTCTCTTGTTTAAGCAATTGATTTGCTTAAAGAGCTGTTATAATTAACGTACGAAGAAGCAAGTGTGGTTGAATATTTCAATTTTCATTGATTTGCGGATGTGATGTAATCACATTTGAAGTGAATTGGTCGCCATCATTTGTTCGATGGCATCAGAGTATTAATCTTCTGAGGTCAGTCTCAGTAATTACGAATGTACTTACTTGTTCCCACAATTCGATTTCCGACTGGATGAATACCAGAACCTTAATAGTGTCCCAATTGCTAGATTGGAATCTATTTAAGTAGTGGGACAAACGAATCGAATTAACGAGGATCAAGTACTTGTCAATAAAATGGAAAAATATAATAAAATCTTATAAGCGTTGGCTTTGAGAAGATGATAGATGTGGTGGCTCAACCGCTGGCTTAAATATGAAGTTACAAATATTGGGCCAATAAGTTGAAGGTTATCATATCTATCTCGGTGTGTGTCAATATATAAAGTTCATTCATTTATTCCGCGAAAGTACCACCGGAATAACAAATTCTTTGCAATTGGGATGAAACTCGCTAGCTACTTTGTGTGCAGTTGCGCAATCCGATATATGCGTCCACAGCTGTGTTGGTGATCCGGGGATTCTCAGTTTGTCATTTTTGCTTCCAGCGACTTTGCTACCGGAAGGTTTATTTATCACATCTTCTTTTTTTGAAAACATAACGTTATGAACAAAAAACGTACATAACGTAAATATATTCAAAACGTATTAGCGATTTTCAATTTCAAGGGTGGACAAATATTTCTTAAACTGCAGTGTGAAACATTTCCCGATTTTATTTGCGGCGCTTCGCCACTAATAAAGCAGAACAACTTTGGTACGTAATTATAATACCTAATGTAACGCATCGATTTCTTTTTCTTTTCTAAATGAGCTTTGCTGCTTGTTACGTGAAGGGTCTAAATGTGATAGTTTTATCATTATTTGTCTACTTGTGTAATATTAAAGCATTTTAGTGTACTTACAGTTTTATCATTTCATAAACGGTCATAGCTTTGCTATATATGTTGGCTTTTTCACACGTCATGGCATGCAAGACGATCTATGTCACAAGAACATTTTAATGAATTTAATTCGTTTTTGTCTTTGACTGATTTCGAGCTGCTGGGCCGTTGCCAAACCCGTAAGGGATTCGTGTCCAGCAGGAAGAGACGACAAATTTAGTTCAATAAATTTGCTGGAAGTTAAAAAACGCCAGCTAAATTTTACTGAATTTAAGAGTCGACGTCTTAGCTCAAACATTATCACAATAATATCCTGCCCTTGTATGTTAATGTTCCCTAAACACATCTAACAAAAGAGAGGCACTGAAAATCGTGTCACATCTTAAAATTGCAGTCAAAGTTTGGTAATATGTACACCACAGAAGAACAAATGATTTAATGGATCAAGCTCGTGATAAAAAAACACCAATAATACATTTTATTTATATCAATTAACAATTTATCACGTCTTCCTCTTTTTTAACGCTGTACTATCCCGCAGTGCACACTCGTTTAACATATCGCACAAAAGTTCGTCAATATAGCAAATAACAAAAGCGATTTTCAAGGGTGGACAAATATTTCTGAATCTGCAGCGAGAATCATTTCTTGATTTGTCTGTGTGAACATTGTTTCGTCTAGTACAAGGTGTTGAAATATCAGACATCACTCGTACGCAGCTATTTTTTCACGAACGTGATCGAACTTTATTGACACCTCTCTACCACCTCAGTATTACTTATAGCTGAAGATAAATTTTCATATTCAACAGCCTTACATTTAATTACTGCGTCTCACTCATGTCAATTACATCACAATACTCGTACTCATCCTCATAACGGAATCTAGATATATTAACAGCGCGCATTCCTGCATTGTTTCCAAGAAGGCAGCAATGATATAGGTGTTCAGTAAAATATAATGACGATAGACGAAAATATTCAATTGCGCCACGCCTTTCAATGATGCGTTGTTAAGTGCACACACGCATTGTGCACATCACATTCTCACATAATTAGGTGTTATAAACAAGATTTATATGAAGTTGACACCGTCCTTCTCGAACAATTAACGGTTAACATATTTTAGCTATATATTTAGTTGAGAAGCGTGTTCGTCAGACGACTAACTAAACCTAAAATTATAGGCTCTCGCATCATCATCGAATCGCCATTGTCTTTCGACTCGGTACTAGAGCTAGAGCCTAAGTACTTTCAGAATAAAAATTACACATGAAACTAATCTTGCAGATCCATTAAATGCCGCAGGGAAGTCTTTTTTCCCTAAAAAACATATTTACATCTGAATGGCATAAATTTGAACTGTGTTGTGTTCACTCTCTAGCTCTCTAACAAGCGAAATGTGTCAGGGTTGTGCACGATAATAGCAAAAACAATTGTTCGCCGTTTATTTACGCAAAGTACCACCCACAGTCCCACCTCGCTAAACAGTGAGTCAGTGATGCTCGGCATGCTCCCTTGCCGTTTGACTGAACATTTCATTTTTATTCCAAATCGTAGCGGTTTTTTTTTCGCATCACATGTTTATATCCGATTGCGTGTCGTGAACATTGTTGGGGTGGGGGGGGGATTTGAGTCAAGTTGTGGGTAGATACACAACTGTAATAACTCGTAATAAATAAATAATAAATAATAATAATAAACTACATAACTCGTAATCATTCGTAATCATTAACATCGCCCAAATGAATTTCATTTGCTAACAGAAAGTACTGCTGCGACCTACAGATAAAATGAAACAATTGTACACATAGTAACAAATCACATTTGAGCTGAACGTCCTCGGGATTCGCACAAGAGACAATAAAAATTAAGAAATATGCTACCGTGTTGGCCAAAGAAGATGAGCCATGACTGCATAGGCCAGGAAATTGGCAGAATGAACTATACCCAATAGCAGTTAGAGCCTTACTGCCTTACCCGAGTGCGAATCGGATGGCCGGAAATTCAAGCCACAAAATGAAGAGAAACCAGATACATCAGATGATAGAATTAAGCAACCTTGTAAGCAACTCCTAAAAGAAAATTCTAAACTGAAAACCGATTTGGAGACGTCAGCTACTGAGTTGAGTTTAAAATGTGTGGAAATATAGCGACTAACGGCTGTGACAAACGAACTGAACCAGAAATTACAGAAAACGTCGTTGAAAAACGACGAACTGATTATGAAGTTGGCGACCTCTAGAAACATGGAATCAACGAGTCAAACCGATTCCCACAAGATGGAATCAAACCTGACCAAAGATTTAACCGAATTAAAGATTCAGCTGATCATTCAGCATAAACTATTGGAAGAAAAGGAAGTGACTTTGGAGTTAATGTTACAGGAAAAAAAAAATTACCGATCACATGCTCGAGGAGAACCACAAACAGGAACTTAACTTTTTTTTAACTGAGTTGACGGAAATGAATAAGGCGGAAAACCAACGCATTTCCGAGGCACGCGATGCTGCTATCCTGTCTGCGGAAGAAACCAGAATATTAGCCGAAAAACAGCAAGTTGCAAACGATCTCCTTCAGTCGACTATAACTCAATTAAAAACAGAGTTGTCTGCATCCGATTGTAAAATCGACGAGCTCAAGAAGAAGAAAGGCGTTCAGCTTAGCAAAGCCTCGACGTGGGCAGCCACCGAAATTCAGCTTCGAAATGAAGTGGCCTATTTGAAAGCTAATCAAACGAAAAATGAGACCCTGATGAAGGAGGCTAAAGATTTCCGAGAAAAACTCGAGCGACTAGAAAAAGAGAATGAAGATCTTCGGACCACTCGAGCTGCGGTGTTGGAATCAGCGACAAGACGGCGACAAGATGGGAAAAATTGGCTGAAGCGCAAGTGAAGGCGCTATCGGAAGCTCTGGCTGCACTGCAAGAAGCAGTGAAAGATACCCAAGACTCATCTGAAGCAGTGACGGAAAAGGAACGCCAATCGATGAACTCCGAAGGCGCGACCGAAGCACTAGACCGGAAAAAAGGTAATTTTTTTGGCAAACTGCTTGCCAGACGCAAGACCGATAAAACAAATAAGGAGAACGAATATGACTTCGCCCAACTACTAGAAAGAACTGGGTTCCAAATGGTGGCAAGGGCGAAACACCTGCAAGTTCATGCAAATAATTTAAAGGCAGAAGGCAAAGCCCTGCATAAGAAAGCTATCTGCCTACCTCCCTGTCGAAATCCGGCAATAATCAGGTCTTGACGCGCCTGTAACAGAAAAAAATTGAAAAAAAAAATTGATTTTTTAAAGGGCGCGCTTTAGAAAAATCCTAAAAATCAAATATAAGAAACTTTTACGAGGTTCTTGCTTCTAGGGCTATCAGTAAATTTTTGTTAAAGCGCGCCCTTTAAAAAATCAATTTTTACTTGAGGTTGGGGAGGTTAATTTATCGAATATGTAAATATTTCCAATGAACAGCAAACATCATCGTGCTGTGTGGCCTAATACGTCAGTTCATTTACTTCATGCAAAGAAACAATTATTTTACAGGAGCTAATGGCGCCGACAATTCGTTAACTGCTATTACCTTATGATTTGAAATTTAAGTTTATATTATTATCTTGTTAAACACAGATTCTTGTAGACGTTAATTCTCGGGTTCTGAATCCTTACAAACGGGACACATTTTCGGTTAAATAGGATATTCAGAAAACCCGGAAAACCATATACAAGCATCAGCGCTATACGAAATCACTGAGATTTACCTCAGAATATTAATAGTATCCCGTCATCAAACGACTAGTGACGACCAATTCACTTCAAATGTAATTACATCACCTCCGAAAATATATTAAAATTAAAATGTTCAACCGCACTTGCTTCTTCGTACGTCAATTATAACAGCTCTATAAGCAAATCAATTGCTTAAACAAGAGAACATCCTTAAAAATGGCTTTAAAATCAAATAGTAGTGAAAAAAATTGTGTCAGCAGCACGCGAATTTTTCGGCTTAGAGAAAAGCTCTAACTGATTTCCAGGAACCCAAAAACGGACATGGAGGGAGGATAACAAATCGTTTTTCCGAAGAATAGGGGTGATTTTTTCATGGAAAATGTAAATATTTTAATGAACACCATACATTAGTGTGCTGTGTAGCGTGAAACGTCAGTTGTTTTACAAAATATAAAGTAACGACTATTCTACAGGTAACCGTCGCAGAGAAAATTCGTTAGCTGTAGTCAGTTAAGGATTATAATTTATAATTCAAATTTTTTACTTACAGCATTTTATCATAGCTTTGCTACATTCAGTCAAAAAATTATTTCTTTCTATGACCGACGTGAAAGTTTGGTTGATATGTCACCTGAATAATGAAAACTGAGATTTATCTCAGAACATATATATATCGAGTCGCCGTCAATCTGCAAGTGATAGACTTCAATGCCGCAAATATATGAAAACTGGAATAAACCACGATAGGTTCTTGGCACGTGAACCTTAACAGCTCCTTCGTCTATCGCGGACCGAGTCGCGGACCATCGTTTATTCAAGAAATGGAGGAGAGTAAAACCCGACCTCACGGTCTTAATTCAACTCAATACAGATAGGTCAAACCATGCGGTGCATCATCGTAAATAATTTATAAGCAAAATGAAAATAATTTCCATTGCCAAGTGTAATAGCAAATAACGCTCATTGTTTAAATGTTTTTTAAAGAGTGCGCTGCAAAAGAGGTTCAAGCTATATTGTTCGGATGTTTACAGGCGGACGTGAAGGACCCCTTCCCGTCGCATTGACGTTTTCGGCGGTGAGAAACAATCGATTCCTTCCGGTTTTGACACATGTTTATCGATCATGTGTCACCCTATAGGGTGACACATGATTTTTCTTACAAAATATAAAGTAACGACTATCCTACAGGTACCAGTCCCGTAGAAAATTCGTTAGCTACTAGTCAGTTAAACTACAGGCATCAAGACGTAGTACCAGCTAAATTATTCTGGATTTCAGAGTCGACGTCATTTCTCAAATATTAATACAATATTATCCTGCCCTTGTATGTTAATGTTTCCTAAACACATCTAACAAAAGAGAGGCACTGAAAATCGTGTCACATCTTAAAATTGCAGTTAAAGTTTGGTATGTACACCACAGAAGAACAAATGATTCAATGGATCAAGCTCGTGATAAAAAAATACCAATAATACATTTTATTTATATCAATTAACAATTTATCACGTCTTCCTCTTTTTTAACGCTGTACTATCCCGCAGTGCACACTCTTTTAACATATCGCACAAAAGTTCGTCAATATAGCAAATAACAAAAGCGATTTTCAAGGGTGGACAAATATTTCTGAATCTGCAGCGAGAATCATTTCTTGATTTGTCTATGTGAACATTGTTTAATGTGATGAATGTGTTGAATGTGATCATAATTTAAATTTTTTTAAATTTTCTTAGTTATCCACCCAGTTCGTTGCTTGGTTTGCAATATTCAGTCCATTCAAGGGCTACGTTACCAGTGCTTGCAATGCCTCTCATACAATCAATGCCAGCAGTGTTTCTGGCTTGGGTTGATCAGCAAAAATCACAAAGTGACTCATCAGATGCAAGAATATTGCACAAAGGTAATTTTAGTGTTGTTATTCACCTAATATTTGCCCTAGTTAAGTAACAAAAATTAAATTTCTATGGCAGACCACATCAAAAGAAGCCACACAAGCACTTTGGAGCAATACAAGCAATACAATCTCTCGTTAATTTTGGACATCAGGCCTATAAATTATTTACGATGATACACCGCATGGTTTGACTTATCTGTATTGAGTTGAATTAAGAAGACCGCGAGTTATGGTTTAACTCTCCTCCCATTTCTTGAATAAACGATGGTCCGCGATAAACGAAGGAGCTGATATGGTTCACGTGCGAAGAACCGAACGTTGTTGAATATTTCGTTGTTATATTTGATCGCTAATTATTGTTTAATATGACTTAAAATTTGTGTTCTGCGGGTAATCTCAGTTAATCAGATGGTGCTGATGCTTTATCAGTGTTAAAGTGAGTCCTAATTATTCTACCTTTCCGAAAACCCTGTGGTTGAATGTGTTAGTTAAATTAATTCTAAATTACAATCCTTAATTGACTGGTAGCTAACGAATTTTCTACGGGACTGGTACCTCTAGAATAGTCGTTACTTTATATTTTGTAAAACAACTGATGTGTCACGCTACACAGCACGCAAATGTAAGGTGTTCATTAAAAATAGTTACATTTTTCATGAAAAAAAAACACCTTCTATTCTCGGTCTATTCTTTGGAAAAACGATTTGATACCCTCCCTCCACGTCCGTTTTTGGGTTCCTGGAAATCAGGTAGAAGTCATCTTTTCTCTTAGCCAAAAAATTCGCGTGCACCTGACACAATTTTTTTACTACAATTTGATTTTAAAGCCATTTTTAAGGATGTTCTCTTGTTTAAGCAATTGAATTGCTTAAAGAGCATTTATAATTGACTTGCGAAGAATCGAACGCGGTTGAACATTTTAATTTTCATTAATTTGCGGAGGTGATATAATCACATTTGAAGTGAATTGGTCGTCACTAGTCGTTTGATGCCATCATAATATTAATACTCTGAAGTCTTTTTCAGTAAATTTGAAATGTGCTATTGCTTGATTCAAATGTCCAACAGAATCATCAGCTGACTCTTCTAATTCTATGAAATTGGTCAGTGTGATTCATTCTCGTGGAGATTGATAATAGCCGCCATTCCTGTAATTAAATGATCGGCTTTTCATCTATTCCGAGACAGTTAATGAGATCAAGCAAGCATGGTAAAAATGTATTACATATGAAACTAAATATTAAATTAATAGGTAATAGCAGGTGACGAATCGTCTGCCAGATCGGTATTTGTAAAATACTTGTTACTTGGTATAAAGTAAATGAATTGACGTATTATGACACGCAGCACGATGATGTTTGTTGTTCATTTCAAATATTTACACATTCGATAAAAAAATCCTCCCCAACCTCAAGTAAAAATTGATTTTTTAAAGGGCGCCCTTTAACAAAAGGTTACTATGGCCTAAGAACCCCGTAGAAGTGTCTTTTATTCGATTTTTAGGATTTTTCTATTGCAATCCAAAAAAAGCATTCCGCGAGGTCAAATTGGTGTATTTGTTATACCCGTTCCAACATAATGAGTGTCAGAAACACCATGATGAGAAACAGTCAGTCACACATCAGTATTAATCGCCCAAATATTTTTCAAGGTGCTCTGAAAGATCAAAGAAGAAAATGTGCATTTTAATCAATGAACTGTGCACATATTTTCGAAAGCTGCAAGATTAGCCACCATCAAAAATGTTTACCAGAGTTGTGTAATACCACGTAATGCTAAAAGATTTATGCAGGCACCAAGTGCTTCACTGAAATTATATATTTATTTAGCCATTAGACCGATACAAATTAATATCGAGTTAAATTAATTGAACTTTATAAGATGGTTAAATATCTGTGTAATTCTGACTTTATCGTGTATTTTACTTTTTAGTTTCATTATTTTAGATCATAATTTAAATTTTTTTTTAATTTTCTTAGTTATCCACCCAGTTCGTTGCTCAGTTTGCAATATTCAGTCCATTCAAGGGCGTTACCAATGCTTGCAATGCCTCTCATACAATCAATGCCAACAGTGTTTCTGGCTCGGGTTGATCAGCAAAAATCACAAAGTGACTCATCAGATGCAAGAATATTGCACAAAGGTAATTTTAGTGTTGTTATTTGCCTAATATTTACCCTAGTTAAGTATAAAAAAATAAATTTCTATGACAGACCACATCAAAAGAAGCCACACAAACACTTTGGAAAAAGATGAGTAATTGGCTAACTCTAAAAAAGAATCGTTCTCCTTCTGCGCGCTATCTTCCCTTGGAGAAGGGTCACCAGTTTAAGTCGTCCGAAATGTCACTTTTCAGTGAGCAACTTGGTGACAGCCAAAGTACGGTCACAGAAAACACAGTCACTTATCAGTTGGGTGAGTTTAATAATCACAATATTTACAAGACGCAAATGATTTTTTGATTTGCGTTGTCAGGCCATCAACCACGAGAAATCGCTAGTGTGGTTGGTCATCTAATGGAAGGAAAGGGGAAACTTGAGTGCGTTGTACAACAGGTAAATTTCGTGAAATTAAATTGCAGCATTAATGATGCTTAAACAATTTGTTGTTGAAGAGTGATTTCGCCAACAGTTTGGGCCCAGTCGTAAAAGAACATTGCGATCAACTTGAACTACAGCTACGACGACTGCGTCAGTTAGTTGCCCAGAAAGAAGCGCCAAAAGATAACCTTTTGCCTCATGTACCACGAATGCTTACTCGCCTCGAGAGCACCCCTGTGTTACCCAGTCAACAACGGAAGAACGAACTTGAACAACTCAATTTTAGCCCAATCGACGAACCCAAAAGCATTATGCAGCGCACCGCCCGTGAAAGACAAAGCTTGCGCACTCCTTCAGTTAAGGCAAATATTGTCACCAATGGAACTTTGAATTATTGCACGCCGCGCTTACAGAGGAAGACGACAGATAATGGTAGTAGCAACAGCAAAAACTACAACGGAACCGTAGAGAGCGTACCACGCTTTGCAACCGACTTTAGCCTGCGGGATTTGAGCCGCAACCTACAGCAGCCTACAGCCCCCAGTAGTCTAGCGCAATCATCATCTTCAACTGTCGATTCACAGCTAAATGCTGAACTAGAAGAAATCTTGGCTCAGCTTGATCAGCTTTTCCCATCTCAGCCATTCAATGGTGTTCCTTGTTCTGCAGTGGCGCGTTGTGCAGCGGTAAACCCTCCACCTGAAAATGCAACTCTTGTTAGAGCTACCAATCAAGTAGCCGGAGTCTTAGCAGAATTTGTTGATGGGTTTAATGAGTGAAGTGCATTAATTACAGCACACTCAATTTGTGCGTTATGTGAATTTTTTCGTTTCATATGACTTTGATTTCAGTTAAAAGTCACATTTATGTATTTGTGTCGTGTCGAACTGCATCCTGCCAAACTAGTTTCATACCATGACAATCGTGAGCCTGAGACAACTTCAAATTTTCTGTCGTAAACAAAAACAATCAATTGCTGTGCTATGTTATATTTGAGATTTCAAACTTTCAATACAATTTCTCGTTAATTTTGGACATAAGGCCTATAAATTATTTAGGATGATACACCACATGGTTTGACTTATCTGTATTGAGTTGAGGCGGAGGAGAAGCTCTGCTTTATATTTTGTAAAAAAACTGATGCGTCACCCTATCACGCTACACAGCACGCTAGAGTAGTTCATTAAATATATTTGGAAACACGATTTGATATCCTCCCTGCTTCCTCCATGTCCGTTTTTGGGTTCCTGGAAATCAGGTAGAAGTCATATTTTCACTAAGCCGAAAAATTCGCGTGCACCTGACACAATTTTTTTTACTACAATTTGATTTGTGTGTTTTGATTTTTTACAAGACGTTAAAGGGATAGTATGTAAATATTCATTTTCGACGTTAAAGACATTTTTAAGGATGTTCTATTGTTTAAGCAATTGATTTGCTTAAAGAGCTGTTATAATTGACGTACGAAGAAGCAAGCGCGGTTGAACATTTCAATTTTCATTGAATTGCGGATGTGATGTAATCACATTTGAAGTGAATTGGTCGCCACCATTCGTTCGATGGCATCAGAGTATTAATATTCCGAGGTCAGTCTCAGCAATTTAGAACACATTTACTTGTTCCCACAATTCAATTTCTGACTGGACAAAAGGCAAAGATAAAATAGGGTTCCAAATGCTAGATTGGAATCTATTTAAGTCTTGGTAAATACCATTGAATTAATGAGGATCAAGTAATTGTCTGAAAAATGGATAATTATAATAAAGTCTTATAAGTGTTGGCTATCAGAAGATGATAGATGTGGTGGTTCAACCACTGTCTTGAATATGACGACATAAATACTGGGCTAATGCATTGAAAATGAACAAATCTATCTTGGTGTGTGTCAATTTATAATGTTCATTTATTTAATCAGCGGAAATTCCACCGGAATAATAAATTCTTGGGAGTTGGGATGAAACTCGCTAGTTACTTTGTGTGCAGCTGCGCAATCCGATTATGCGTCCACAGCTGTGTTGGGGATTCGGGGATTCTCAGTTTGTCATTTTTGCTTCCAGCGACTTTGCTACCGGAAGATTTACTTATCACATCTTCTTTTTTATACATAACGTATGAACAAAAAACGTACATAACGTAAATATATACAAAACGTAATAGCGATTTTCAATTTCAAGGGTGGACAAATATTTCTTAAACTGCAGTGTGAAACATTTCCCGATTTTATTTGCGGCGCTTCGCCACTAATAAAGCATAACAACTGAGGTACGTAATTATAATACCTAATGTAACGCATCGATTTCTTTTTCTTTTCTAAATGAGCTTTGCTGCTTGTTACGTGAAGGGTCTAAATGTGATAGTTTTATCATTATTTGTTTACTTGTTTATTTTTTAAGCATTTTAGTGTACTTACAGTTTTATCATTTCATTAACGGTCTTAGCTTTGCTATATATATTGGCTTTTTCACACGTCATGGGCATGCAAGATGATCCATGTCACAAGAACATTATATTGAATTATATTCTTTTTTGTCTTTAACTGATTTCGAGCTGCTGGGTTTGTGGTCCAGCTGGGCGAGACGACGATCTTAGATCAGAAAATTCGCTGGTAGTTACAGAGCTTAAGACGTAATGCCAGCTAAACGTTTCTGGATTTCAGAGTCGTCGTCAATGCTCAAAATTTAATACAATAATATCCTGCCCTTGTATGTTAATGTTTCCTAAACACATCTAACAAAAGAGAGGCACTGAAAATCGTGTCACATCTTAAAATTGCAGTTAAAGTTTGGTAATATGTACACCACAGAAGAACAAATGATTCAATGGATCAAGCTCGTGATAAAAAAAACCAATAATACATTTTATTTATATCAATTAACAATTTATCACGTCTTCCTCTTTTTTAACGCTGTGCTATCCCGCAGTGCACACTCGTTTAACATATCGCACAAAAGTTCGTCAATATAGCAAATAACAAAAGCGATTTTCAAGGGTGGACAAATATTTCTGAATCTGCAGCGAGAAATCATTTCTTGATTTGTCTGTGTGAACATTGTTTCGTCTAGTACAAGGTGTTGAAATATCAGACATCACTCGTACGCAGCTATTTTTTCACGAACGTGATCGAACTTTATTGACACCTCTCTACCACCTCAATATTACTTATAGCTGAAGATAAATTTTCATAATCAACAGCCTTACATTTGAATTATTGCGTCCCACTCATGTCAATTACATCACAATATTCGTACTCATCCTCATAACGGAATATAGATATATTAACAGCGCGCATTCCTGCATTGTTTCCAAGAAGGCAGCAATTGTAAAGGTGTTCAGTAAAGTATAATGACGATAGACGAAAATATTCAATTGCGGCACGCCTTTCAATGATGCGTAGTAAAGTGCACACACGCATTGTGCACATTCTCATATAATTAGGTGTTATAAACAAGATTTAGATGAAGTTGACACCGTCCTTCTCGAACAAGTAACGGTTAACATATTTTAGCTATATAATTAGTTGAGAAGGCGTGTTCGTCAGACGACTAACTAAACCTAAAATTATAGGCTCTCGCATCATCATCGAATCGCCATTGTCTTTCGACTCGGTACTAGAGCTAGAGCCTAGAGGCTAAGTACTTTCAGAATAAAAATTACACATGAAACTAATCTTGCAGATCCATTAAATGCCGCAGGGAAGTCTTGTTTCCCTAAAAAACATATTTACATCTGAATGGCATAAATTTGAACTGTGTTGTGTTCACTCTCTAGCTCTCTATCAAGCGAAATGTGTCAGGGTTGTGCACGATAATAGCAAAAACAATTGTTCGCCGTTTATTTACGCAAAGTACCACCCACAGTCCCACCTCGCTAAACAGTGAGTCAGTGATGCTCGGCATGCTCCCTTGCCGTTTGACTGAACATTTCATTTTTATTCCAAATCGTAGCGGTTTTTTTTCGCATCACATGTTTATATCCGATTGCGTGTCGTGAACATTGTTGGGGGGGGGGAGTTTGAGTCAAGTTGTGGGTAGATACACAACTGTAATAACTCGTAATAAATAAATAATGAATAAACTACATAACTCGTAATATAGCCCTTGGGCTATCGGTAACTTTTTGTTAAAGCGCGCCCTTTTTTAAAAAATCAATTTTTACTTGAGGTTGGGGAGGTTAATTTATCGAAAAATATAAATATTTTAAATGAACAGCAAACATCAACGTACTGTGTGGCATAATACGTCAGATTCATTTACTCTTTGCAAAGAAACAATTGGTTTGCAGGTGCCGATTGCGCAGACAATTTGTTAACTGCTATCACCTTTTGAATTAATATTAAGATTCACATTAAAATAAAGAGTTCTTCGATAATGAATTGATACTGAAAGAATTAACCAAGTTAAACGTTCAGTTGATAATTCATCAATCGAAAGAGAATTGAATCAAGCATCAGTGCTACTCGAGATCACTGAGAATTACCTCAGAATATTAATAGTATCCCGACATCAAACGACTAGTGACAACCAAATCACTTCAAATGTAATTACATCACCTCCGAAAATACATTAAATTAAAATGTTCAACTGCACTTGCTTCTTCGCACGTTAATTATAACAGCTCTTTAAACAAATCAATTGCTTAAACAAGAGAACATCCTTAAAAATGGCTTTAACGTCGAAAATGAACATTTACATACTATCCCTGTAACGTCTTGTAAAAAATCAAGACACAAAATTCAAATTGCAGTAAAAAAACTGTGTTATTAGGTGCACGCGAATTTTTGGGCTTAGAGAAAAGATGACTTCTACCTGATTTCCAGGAACCCAAAAACGGACATAAGGGAGCAGGGAGAATATCAAATCGTTTTTCAAAATATTTTTAATGAACTACATTAGCGTGCTGTGTAGCGTGACACATCAGTTTTTTTACAAAATATGAAGTAACGACTATTCTACAGGTACCAGTCCCGTAGAAAATAGGTTAGCTACTGGTCAGTTAAGGATTATAATTTATAATTCAATTTAATAATATTTGGATTGGAGTTTCGTGATTGCCAGTTTTAACTCTTTTTTCTACTATAGCTGCAGCACTAGGCTACTGGGAGGGAACACACACATCTGGGCGATTCGAGTTCTCATACTTCTCAATGGCACCATAAAAAATGTCATTTGAATTACTCGTTCGTCTAGGTGTTGACACGAGTGTTGACAGCATGAGTGCTGCTCGGCTGCATGATTCTACAAAGCCGTACAGTGCAACGTTAACGACGGGGAAATTTTGGTCAGTTCAAGTGCCCAAGAAAAACCAGTTCCAATGTAAATTAAATAAATAGTCAAATTCATTAAATACATTTCATTTTAAGATTTACAGTTTTTCAGAAGGAATCTGTAATCACAGAATATTTTTTAAACGCCGGATAGAAGGAGTATGCAAATAACGCCATGTAATTTAGGAGCGGTAAATATTATAACCGAAACTATTTGTAAAAAATTAACTTAATAGTTAGGACTTAGGATAACGGGAAATTTAAAAACGGAAATTGGCTAACTACCATGATAATAACAAACATTATTATTATTACTACAAGATTTTTATTTTGAATTAAATATGAAACAAAAATCACAATTAGTCCTTCGGCTACCTTGCTAACGCAGGTAACTAAGACTAACAATGAACTAACATTGATTAAGATGAATTGCGGACGCGGTAACAGCATGGTAGTTCGGAATAGGACCCATAGAGCGATAGAGAAAACACTTCCGCACTATCCACTAGACGGAGCGCTGTAGAGTGCTGGAGATAAACTGAAAACAGCAGACGAAGTTTAATTACGATGTCGACTCAATCAGGTGTACCGGTCGTCAATGAAACTGATCTAGAAGAAACAGATCCTATTATAGCTAAACTCCAGAAAACGGGTTGCTTAGAAAAACATTACGCTGTCTTGGTAGGCTAGCTGAATTTTTTGCAACCGTTTAACGTTTTTATTAACCTTGAACAATCTCATTCTAGGAATGTTGGGATCATCATAAAGATTGGAGGAAGTGCCAACAAGAAGTTCATGACTTCAGAAATTGTATGGTCAGTCACGAAAAAAACAAAGCAGCTTCAACATCCAAGTAAATGAAAGGAATGGAGTGGCCATGTTTCAACTTCGCTTTTGGAGGTTTTGCCTTTGGAATTGTGGTTGGATTTATTACACCTAAATTGAAGTCAGTGATTTACAATAGAGTCTTAGTGCATCTCAATCAACCTACAAAAATGGTTGTTGTAGTTCGAAACAATTTGGGTATGGGCAAAGGTAAAATAGCTTCTCAATGTGCACATGCAGCTGTTGAGTGTTACAAGACTGGTTTAAAGACAGATCATAAAATAGTGAAAATATGGTTAGCTAGTGGTCAACCCAAAGTAGTTGTCAAAGTGGACACTGAAGAAGAGTTACTCTCAATCGCCGCGATTTCAACCAAAAAAGGTCTCATCAACTGCCTAATCAAAGATGCTGGAAAGACCCAATTAGAGCCGTACACTACCACAGTTCTGGGGATTGGACCAGGGAAGAAGCAAGACATCGATTTAGTCACTGGCCACTTGAAGTTACTTTGAATGTTAATAAAATAAAAAGATTGATTTGCAAAAACCTAGTGTACTATTATTCCTATAAAGAAATAATACTTTGATGAACAAAGCACGAAATGTATCACAGGAACGGTTGACACGGGGAACATGCGTATAAACTCGCGGGTCACAGACGTCACAACATATACACGAACATTCTTAGAATCGGAGCATTATTAACACTTTAAGCTCGGGCAATTCAAACAGCGATGCGTTGATTTGCAAGGTCATGAGTAGAAAATACGTCAGAGTCGCTCAAGGATCTGGAATTTTTCCTAATAAAAGGCGCTTGACGATTTTCAACGTTGTGGGGCGCTTCATCGAATTCTTCTAATTCATCTCCCAAATCAATTTCATTTGCTAACAGAAAGTACTGCTGCGACCTACAGATAAAATGAAACAATTGTACACAGTAACAAATCATATTTGAGCTGAACGTCCTCGGGATTCGCACAAAAGACAATAAGAAATATGTTACCGTGTTGGCCAAAGAAGATGAGCCATGACTGCATAGGCCAGGAAATTGGCAGAATGAACTATACCCAATAGCAGTTTTGTTCTCCATAGAACTGGGACTTGAAGGGCAATCAAAGCCACAATTGGGAGATAGATGAACCACTAAAACAGAAGAATGTAACATTTTGAATCGGTAAAAGTAGACCACCATAAAGGTAAGAAAAACACGCACCACTAAAGAAGCTGCTCCAAAGTGAAGAAAGAATTCTAACTTGCTTTTCTGATGCTCAAACGCCATTGTCGCTCTTAGGCAGAATAGAAACCATGCCTGTAATCATAAAAAAAAATTGAGTAAAACAGGATGAGAGGATAAAGTGTTTGTTATCGAACCATTATTCCTGTGCGTAATATGAGCATTAGCCAACCTGGCCATGTTTGGTAAGCATCTACATCATCGATGACATCCAGCTCCGTCTAAAAAGGACAAAAATTAAAAACGATTAGCAAACAAAATTAGGACAAAAATGAAATATCTAGATTTTGTGATTACCAAGTCCCAAACATAAAGAAGAACATGGACAAGTCCGTAGAGTGCCCAAACTGAAAATAGAATGGTAATATTCTTTAACTCTTTTCGGGTTATAGCCCACCCTTTTGCGAGGAGCAAAAGTAGGAGCATCAAGAGGGTCTGAGAGCATATGTCGAGAACACCCCCGACAATAGCAGCGATTTCGACTCCTTTGCCATCGAAAGCAAATTTTAAACAATGAAACATATTCAGCAATACACCACAAAGGGAAAACACCAATCCGACTAAAACGAAAAAGTATAATGTTATTAGTATGCTATATATTAAGTCGTTGGGAAGTAAATTTTTTAACTAACCAGTAAAAAGTTTTGTAACTGGATGTTTCTGTCTCATGACAGCATACACTTGCAGAGGGGTTAAAAACATATAGCAAGCAAGAAAAACCAAATAGATTTCAACAGTATCCTGGTTGTCGAAACTAAATTGGTATTCTAATGGATTTTGATTTTTTGAGTTGGGATTTCCATTTACTAACCAAATATCATAGTCTAAAATTACTTCTTCTTCAAACGGTTTCCAGGAACAATTTGAGTCTCTGTAGCAAGCAACTAGACTGAGATACCAGAAACGAGGTTGACTAAGATCTTCAACATGAAAACTGAATTGGAAGTTTTCAACAACATTTTTGGGATTGTCTTCATCAGGGCAAAGTTTGCCTTGTGGACATGGAATTTTTCGCAGGAGGTCTTGAGAACCTCCATCATTGCATTGCGAGTCATATGCCACACCATCAATCTTTTTAAACATTGCCATGCAGGCTGTGGCTTTCTGTGTCACTGTGGAATTCCCATAATATTCCAAAAAGTAGCCTCTATCCAGTACAGCCAGTGTAACATAGGGAGTCACATTGAATTGAGCAGTGATGTTTCCATAAATATACCCTTGTGTCTGACTCCTGTCCTTCAAGTTAGTCTTCTGAAATCCAAATTTGGCGAGAAACTGAAAAAAAGTTGTTGTTTTCCATGAGCCTGAAAGGTGTAAACAAATAACAGATGGAAAATCGAAAAAGAGTAAGACGACTAATAAGAGAAAACATGTGGTTCGAAGGGTATTGGCCATTTTAGTTTCTTCCTTTATGATACTCAAGGTGGAAACCACTAAAATGTTCACGATTCTGTCGTTTGAATATTGGCACTTAAAACAAATTGCACCATGTCATTCACATTAAGCGTTTCATTTATCCATAGGAATCGGTAAATAACAATCTACCCAACAACAGACAACTGAAACGCGAACTATGACTGGAGGCTGCTGCAGGCGATTGGGGCGTCCTTGTCGCATTGCCGCGTTTATCAAATATCGTTCAAGGTAATCTAACGCTAACGTCACAATTTATTGTTTATTTTTATTCTTTTTGTGTTAGTTTCTTATGTAATTTCTTTAAATGATTTTATTTGATGAAAAATGACGAGAATTTTTAATGATATAGGCAAATAACAAACACTGTCGACACTGCTTCTTCCATTCGCGAATGCGGAACTTTGCATTACACAACCGTCTGATTACTTGGATTACATAATACATATAGTTTTGCGGAAGAAGAAAAGGAATACTTATTTTTTTCTTCCTGAATTAATGTATTTTTTCATTTTTTTGCAAAAAATTCTTTGTGAACATCAACATGAATTAGAATTACGGAGCATATGTCATTCCGCGCTTATTGAAAGTTTATTTACCACTCACTGAGTGAATAAGGTTAATAAATTCATCTTTAGACAGTTGATCATCACTTCCTTGGCGAGATCCTTGAAGCCAATTTTTCCACCACCATGCAATCCGACTTTTGTGGCAATCACTAAAAAAATAATATTCTTGTAAATAACCGACTGAAATACATATTTCTACCGAGAGGAAACGTTTCGCATGTCTAATGTAAATTTAATATCACGAGACATGTGAAGATCTTTTCTCATATGTACAATCGTACAGGCATGTGGCTAACGGCTAGTATGATCGATATAGGCAATTTACTTACAAATAATTGGCTACGGAATCCTGAGGACAATCATAAACGGAGGTTCGTGACATAACATGGAACCAATACTTTCGTCCGGAGCTCTTACTGAGAGCTAACATCCAAGGACCTAATCCAATGACAAATAAATTGATTAATTATAAAGGGAAAAAAAATACAGTTTAATCGCAGTATTTAAATATTTGCAGATAAAAGCGTTGAAAAAATACACTAACTTTTTGTAGCTTTAAACAACATCAATCCAGATGGTAGGAATGCTCTTTGGTCGTCATCCTCTAAACAGAAGACTAGACGTTCTTGACAACCGGAATTTTTTATTATTCTTGGGGTTAACCTGATAAAGATGATATGTGAAAGATTAGAATGTTAAGTAAAATTATACTAGTGTGTATGCGAACCGGTGAAAAATGTGTTCCACATCTTCCAGTTTAAAGTTTTCTTTCGCTCTGACAGTGACTAGATCCGTCCGACTGACCCTATTCAAAGCCTTGCAAAATTGTCGAATTTTTTCAGACCTGTTGGTAAAATAAAGAAATTAATTCAAAGAAATGAAGAAAAATGAAAGACATATTTTCGATTAAAAAATGATTGTTAATAGCATATCAGCCTACCGATCTTTCAGGTGAAGCTTACTAATATCGACTCCTCCTAAGAAAACAGCGTCAATGACATGGAGAGCAGTCGAACGTTTTTGAGATCGCCCTTCTCCTCGCAATTCTTGGATAAGTTCACCAAAGATTAACGTATCACGCGCAAGCTCTACGTTTTCAACCAATTTCAACCATCGGCATTTAGTTGCGTCCCAACGAAACACATTGTTACGACCTAATCCTGTAATTGCAAACATCAATCAGCAACGTGCAATATGGAAAACTAAAATAATTATATACCTAGAAAGAATGCCTGCATAGGATTGTCTTTTTCCAATCCAAGAACGACACACCTCCAATCATGAACGGATTTTACAGCGTCTTGAAACTTTGGCATGTCCAAATCTTCAAGTTTGTGGTCTAATACACCTAGGGAAAAATACATAATTGTAAATAAATTGCGTTATTTAATTTACTTTTGAGATAAAAAAAAAAAATTCCTACAGGAATTGTTTGTGAGGAGCTCTTTCGATTTGTCAACGGGAGTCGTCCTGTAAATAAATTATCACATTTGTTTAAAAATTTCCGAAATGAAAAGTTATTGCAAAGACAACCTGGATGGGGCTGTGCGAGTTTTTTCTGGAATTTTCCAAAATTCTAATGACTGTTTCTTAAGTTCAGATTGCCGGTCCTCTCTTAGTGTGACATCTTTGCAAAATGCGGCAATTTTGGCGAGGTTTACAACTTGTCTTTCACCTATTGAACATTATACATACATGAAGTAAATGTTGCATATTTTAATACCAGGCAATAAATCAAACCCAAATCATTGTTGGACTCAAACAAATAATTGTAAAAGTCATGATGGTTTGTCATCAAATCCAATGGTACAATATGCATGACATCCGTTTCCGTTTTAGAATTACTAAGCTTATCAAGGCGACGATTGATTTCAAACAGGTAAGTCTCGACATCTTGAGTGTCACTTCTTTTCCACTTGCAAATTATATATCTACCAGGAATTCAAAAAAAAATATTAAAATAACTATTTGGAAAAATGATATTTAATAGCGCTCAATGTCGCAAACTAATAAATTTACCTTTCCGAATTGGCCGGTCGGGAAGTATTTGGTTTATGGATGGAAATTTGTTTAAAGGAACGATACATCAAGTATACTAACCCAGCGCTAAATGGTGTAAACAAATCAAATAACTTACACACAAAGTGGCCACCTATGAACAGAATTCTTCGATAAATAAACTACACACATGAAAACGTAGGAATAAAATACCTGTTCGAACTATAGACAAAGCAACAAGGAATTGGCAAAGATAAAGTCGTTTTGACAAAATTTCTTGAAGATTTTCTTGCCCTTCAACAGAAAATCCCTAAAGTGTTGAAAAGAAAAAGATAAGTTACACATACAGACTAGGTGGGAACATAGAAAAGCTTACTCCGTCGGCCATCATGAAATGTACGCCTTCTCCGGTTTGAGCCATAACAAAACGTTGGAATTCACGGATGTTTTCCGGATTATACACATCTCCGTTTCCTTCAACTCCACCAACACCTAATATAAAAATGATTCACTATAACTGACTACTGATTTCAATTGATTGATCTGATTTTTTTTAAATTAAAATTATAACACTTTTCTTTACCATAATGGGGTTCAAAACATTCGCAAGGGGCGGCATGGAAATCTTCCAACTTGAAATCGTTGGAGCTCTTTAGAGTGAAGCCGAAACCCTTGGCTTCCCATTTTTTTCGCCACAGTATGTATTCAGAAAATCCTCCTGGGCCAGCGCAAACGTCAGCAAAATAAAGTAATTCGTTCGGACCAAGAACTGGGGTCTGTAAAGAATTTCACTCAAAATCACAAAGTAAAATTCTGCTTTACCAATGTACAAAACTTACCCCATCTTCGTTTCTAGGATCAGTAAACATAAAATCAAAAACAGCATCCATATTTGCCATCTTCATCGCCGCTCTGTTAAGAAAAAAAGCTCCCCGAATAGTTTCAAATGGATTAGAGCGGGTGCGTGCTTTCCTTAGTTCTTCTTCTTCCAACACATCAAATATCGACTTGAAAAGAGCAAAGAACATGAATGTAAATATTTAATAATGACATTAATCATCCTAAATTAAGTTACTTTGCACTGAAGAACTTGTTTTAAAATGTCGCTGCTACAAAATGTTGTCTCATCATCAATTGTTAATTTTTTGGTTCCCTCTTTTACCCAATTTTTTAACTCTGGCAAAGTAGGTGCAGGAGTGGAATCTAGATGAAGCCATGAAATCTCTTCTTCCACTACAACAGTCTAGAAGACAACAGAATGAATGAATGAAATAATCAAGATAAATGTAGACATTAACAACCTCTCTACTTGAGTCCCATTCAACATCTTCAGCTTCCAATCCTTTTATCTGCAAACCCAATCCTCTTCTTCCGCGTTGTTTAGAGACTTCGATGGGCTGTGTCATACCTTGGGATTTCTTACCAAGTCCAGTTCCTTTAGCCCAACCCATTTTAGCCTTTAAGTAGTTCAGAAATCTATTAGCAGCCACATAGTATGCACTGTAAGAATATTAAACTGACCATCATTGCTGTGGCTTTATGATTTATGACTGGAGCAGCAGCAGATTTAGGTTTGATGAGTGTTTTATGTACAGAAGGCATGATAGGCTGATCATCATCACTAGAATCAGAATCTTGACTACTGGATGGTGCATTAAACCCATATCCTCCATCAGCATTACTTTTGGATGGGCTAACAATGACAGTGCTACGTTCACATGTTTCAATGTCATTTAGTTTCTTTCTTGAGTTAACTTCTCCTGTATTATTATAATACTGTGTGTTTGGTTTTTTCAAAGGAGGTCTGTAACTATCATCATCTGAACTGGAATCTGTAGAAATTTTGCAGGAAATTACTTATATTATATATATATAACCCATTAGTTGCAAAACGGGTTCCACCAATTTATTCAAGCTAGGTTAATTATTGCTGAAGATAAACCAACTTTTTTCTATAAAAAAATTTAAACAGCGTCTCATACTAACCACTCAGTGATGTTATTTTTCCTTGCGAAGCCATTGTTTAGCGTTTTGTAGTTGTGTAGACTATTTGATGACTGACGTCGTTCCTAATAATATAACGTTTCCAAATTTTTAAGTTAATTCAAAAGCCAAAAGCTTCCAAAAGTTGATTTCCATGATTTATATATGACTCACCAGAATTAAACGTACGCATTGACATGTGGCTATAGAAGTCAAAATGCAAGCATCTTGAAAATACACAAAAAAAAATGTCTGACGAATGATTTAATAAAACGATCGAATGACCGAACGGAAGAAAGTAAACACCGCTCGTTCTTGCTCACGCTAGCATAATCTGATATCTGTAGCGATGTCTGCTACAGTCTGGGTCTTTCATTTTTATTGGCTGATATGAAAATATTTTGAGTTTAGTATCAGTACATAGAGGGCAGCAGATAAGGTGGGGTCAGCTGTTAGTGTGGTGGTATTATTGTGTAATGTAATGAGCTAATCAGCCAGCAGCTCTCTGCAGACTGCATATCCAAAACCTAAAGCAAGCCGGCCTGTCATAATTTCTTACCTGTTATTTTTATGCCTTGGGTTGGCGGTTTGAGACTTGAAGCGTTAAGACATTCTGACATCAGCTCGCGAAACGTCAAAAACTTACATTAACGCTATCCAATCCCCAACCATTCGATTTGCAGTTACAACCACAGACTAAGAGGGTAAAGACTACGATCAGGGATAGGGCTAAAGAGGGATGCTTGAAGCGATGCTCGTCCTATGCCGTATGGTGGCGCGTCGAGCACACAAAACGAAAGCCATTATTTTTCCTCTTTCCCTACTGATTAGAGTCTTCACACACCGTAAGTTTATAATTAAACCATTAACATATCAATAGTGATGTTTTGTGTAAATATAGCTTAGATATCTCCCATGTTGTGGGAATTTTTTTAAATTTCTATGTGATGTCTAGATACAATCTATAAATTCCTTTATTAAACCCCCTTTTTGCCCATTTTCAGGCCCAGGAAACAGCGTTTCACGATTTTCAGGCCCATTTCAGAAAATCTTGAAACGCTGTTTCCTGGGCCTGAAAATGGGCAAAAAGGGGGTTTAATAAAGGAATTTATGGATTGTATCTAGACATCACATAGAAATTTAAAAAAATTCCCACAACATGGGAGATATCTAAGCTATATTTACACAAAACATCACTATTGATATGTTAATGGTTCAATTATAAACTTACGGTGTGTGAAGACTCTAATCAGTAGGGAAAGAGGAAAAATAATGGCTTTCGTTTTGTGTGCTCGACGCGCCACCATACGGCATAGGACGAGCATCGCTTCAAGGGGTTTATAGCCGTTCGTGGTCTTTACCCTCTTAGTCTGTGGTTACAACTAAAGAAATGTATGTGCGGTATGTGTAATCACTAATCAGTTGGTGAACAGTGCCAATGAAAAACGTCAAAATGAGTAAAGAACTAAATGAAAACGATAAAAGAAAAAGAAACAATCTTCTTTCTCAATACTATGGGATAACAGAAGAAAAGGATGTAGAAAACCTTTTTGACGTGGATGGAAAGCACTTTAATGCTGATGCCTATGTTGACAAACTGGTTCAGGTAATCATATTCTATTTCTTATTTTGCCAAATAATAAAATAAAACTTTTATGTGCTTGGATGTTTTTCAATAGGAAACCAGCTTAAAGCAACTTATAGATAAAGAACAGGAACTTGTTCGTGAAATTCAATCACTTGATTCAGAAATGCAAACTTTGGTTTATGAAAATTATAATAAATTTATCCTTGCCACTGATACCATCCGCCAAATGAAAAGTGATTTCAAAACTATGGAAGATGAAATGGAGAAGTTAGTTCAAGACATGTCTCATATTGCAACATTTGCCAACAATATATCTTCAAATTTACAGGTTGGTGAAATATTTGAGTTTAGAGTTGATTAAATTTTTAATAATAATGACCCTGTCTTTTTAGGATCGGCGCCAACAAATAACAAAGCTTTCAAACATTCACGAACTGCTAAAAAATTTGCAATTTTTGTTTGATCTTCCCAACAAGCTGAAAACATGTGTAGAAGAAAAGAATTATTCATTGGTTTGTTTCATTGACATTATCTGTCTATATTTCCTGTATTAAACTATAATGTTTCTTGTTTAGGCTGTTAAGTATTATGCAAAATCTGAGCAAGTTCTTCAAGATTTTGGAGATCATCCTTCTTTTAGTGGAATCCAATCAGATTGCAAAGAAATTGTTGAAACACTCAGGAAATGCCTAAAGGTGCAATTCAGCAGAGCTGAGGTAAGCTGTAAAAAAAATATTATGTTGGAAAGTAAGATAATAAGAAACTAACCAAAATGTCTATTGTGGAATTTTACATGACATGTTCATGGAATTCATAGGTAACTTCCCAGGAACTAGAAGAATCTGCATCTCTTTTATGCAAACTAGGTGAATCTTCCACTGACCTTGCAAGAGAATTTCTTGAAATCAATAAAGTGAGGTTAGAAAAAGATTTGGAAGATCTATCCTCATATGTGTGGTCTGGTGAAAATAATGGAGAAGTGGTCCTCATATTCATTGAAAAATGCTGCAATACAGCATTGAATAACGTTGCTCTTACCATTGCAACCTTCAACAACATTTTCCCTTCAACCATATCGAAACATAATGAGTATGTTTTACTTTTTATTGATTTTATGGTTTAAATTTTTTGCGTTTTCATCATAATACGTTGAATTAACAGGGGGATGAATAGCATGGCCACGGATGTTATTAATCAACTTTGCCCAATAGGTAAGGAGCTATATATTTCACCCTAGAAATTAGCTCATGTCATAAAATTTCCTTTTCGTCCCTGTAGTGGAAAGTAAAATTGTCGAAATCATCGGATTCGAGATAAGTGAAGCCTGCTGTTTGTCAGTAGTTGCGGCTTTGGATAAATTTCATCGTCGTCTATTGGCCGTTCAGCGACTATTACTGGTGGATAAGCAATGGAGCTTCACTCTCATTACTGAAATTGCTCGAATAATTTCACATCGAACAGCCGACGCTCTTGTTATCAAATGGACAAGTGAACTACAAGGCTGGCGTGATTCCTGGAATAACGATAATCAGCCACACGGTTCGGTCAAATTTATTGAAGGGGCTCTCGTGGAACACATTCATCGTGCTTTTGTTGCTCTAACGGTATTATCGTAAGGTTCTGTGTCATTTTATACCCGTTAAAATTCAACATTTATTTTTTATTTAGGCCTTTGTAGGAAATCACGTTACTTTTTCTCAAGATTCTCAATTCCGTCAGACATTTGGTCGACGTTACGTACGGGAAGAAGTATTAGTACAGTCGTTGAGTAAACTTTCCACTATGTTAGCAAATCTGAGCAACGTAACGGGGAAAGATAGCGCGTCTCCGACTCTAATTCTTGTCCTCTCTCGGGTGGCAATCGATTTTAGTCAAAATTTGGCTCAATCCTTGGTAATTGAATTGAATTCAAACAAAATATCTCTTCAGAATTTTAACGTAAATTTGTGTGATTTGCAGTTGTCTTTAATAGAGGAACAGTTTGACATTCCAGTCGGTTTTCAAGGAGACCATCTGACTCCGATATCTGTTATAACTCTCGACTTCAAACAAACTTCACAGTCGCTTTTGCAAAGTTATGTTCAAAGTGAAAGTCACGTTCTCGTTCAGGTGAGTGTGTTTGCTAATGTTGGTTATGGGATAGTTATGCAATAGCGTTCACCGCTTTATTTTTGCTTGGAAGATGATTCGTAAGTCGATGGATTCTCGCGATTGGTTAACCGCTAGTGAACCTCGTGGCGTTAGACCTGTCATCAAGCGTGTGTTGGAAGAGATAAGTCGAGTAGATTCCCATGCAGCTCAACTGTACGAAGAAGGATCAAGAAAAGAAAGGAGCTCAGATTCTTCCCGCCGAACACATCACAGGTTTGAATTATTTCAAATGAATACGATTTACAAAGTTTTAGGATTATTTTTCTTTTTTTTTCTGTATTAATTACACTTAACAGTAGCTCCAGAATGCAACAAAAATCATCTTGGTCATCATTGGGTCCTTCTCAGCTGGACTCTTCATTACTGAATAATATACAGAAATTATTTTCTGAACGAATTGATTTGTCGGGAACCGTTGAGCCCAATAAAGGATCTGTCGTCATGGCCATTATTAAAATCTGCCTTAAGGTTTGAAAAATTAATTTTTCTGTATTATGCTTATTAACATTTCGTCTGGGCCTATTTAGGGATTCTTGGAATGTGTTCGTCTAAAGACATTTGGAAAGTATGGCATTCAGCAAATTCAAGTAGATTGCTACTACTTGCAACTTTTCTTGTGGCGATTCACCTTCGATGAGAAGTATTCCAGCGCTTAAATTTGTCAGTGATAATTAATCCTAAAGATGATTTATTAATTATTTTTGTTTTCCAGTTTGGTTCACAGTTTGCTGGACGAAATTTTGTCGAGTGCAGTCCAACGCTGCTTGGAACCTGTATTGATGGAGCCGGGCGTTGTGGAGCTCATCTGTGAACGTTAGAAGAGTAATTTAACAATTTCGTTTGTTTTCAAATCTTATAAATATATTTCTGGTTTTCACCAATTATGTCTGAATACACTGTGTATTTCTATCCTCAAGTATTTTTTTAAATTGTATCCTCTTGTAATGTGTATCCCTATGATAGGAATACATACAGATAGGGACCCTATCTGTGTTTCTATCCCAAGTATTTCTGGTATTTCTTTCTTTTTTTCCTTATACATTTTTACTAAGTTCGTGTGCTGTTTCATTTCAATTCTTACCCAAGACATTACATTGATTTCAACCATTTTTTTTTCTGTATAATGATCGCCAGTTTCAGCATGTTTTTATGTTACCTTTAAAAAAAATTACATGTATAGTAAGTATACTACATCAATAGCTAACACGTTATACACAAAGCGGACCAAATCTTATTGCTTCATTTTTAAAGACAAAATAGATAAGGAATCATTCTTTGAAAGATTAAGATTAATAGGCACAGCAAAATATTACGTTCTTTATGGCAAATGCTGTAATTGTAGCTGATCTATTTGTAGTTGAGTGAGTTCCAATTTTTTCTCGCATTTGACGAACGGTTGGATATTTTTTCCAACAGTAATTCTATTTTTCTTCCAATATATTCTTAGAAATGTGCATGTATAAGATATTGTCGTACAGAAAAATAATTATAATTTCACTAGCATATACATTGTTTATACTACAGTACCTACCTAAAGTTTGGGAACGCGCGCGCGCGAGAGAGAGAACCTTATGGAGTTTGACTTTTTTTTCTCGGCGATCCGAAAAATCAAATTTTCGTCGGATCGCAGCGAATATTTTTTGGCCGTAGCCATTATGGGTATCATTATTCATTAAGCTGATTTTTTTTCAGATTTTTCCTATCAAGAGGAGGGTAGGTTAAAAATGGATCCCTAAGTTTGGGAACACTCTATAGTGCTCCATGCAAATTAGGGTACTTTGAAGGGGAATAATTAAAGAACGGGTAGAGCTAAGAAGACGCGGAAAACTCTGAAATGAAGAACTTCGCAAGCTCAACAGAAGTCTACATTTTCAGATTTTTCGCGTCATATTTAATCTAGTCAATTGTGAATTAAAAACAGTTTTTATTTATTTGCCCGTTTTTGTCCCTTTCTTCCCCACCCATTCTACCCACGCCGGGTTGTCACCCCCTCTTAAAGGCGCGCGGGGTGGAAATTTTGAACTGCGCGCGTAGAAAATGGAAAACGGTTTGAACTGCGGCTGCGCGCCTCGAAAATGGCATCTAGGCTCTAGCGACTAAAATTAAAATTTAAGTATGAATTGGGCTTAAACTAGCGCTACTTATCAGTTATCACCTAAATACTAATATACAATATTCATACTCGAACCGGGTAATAGCTGTTGTTTGTACTGCCACTCCAGCCAACTTGACTCTCCTCTTCCAAAAAATAAACTTCCTCCTCCTCCTCCTCCTCCTCCTCCTCCTCCTTCAAAAATAAACTTCCTCCTCCTCCTCCTTCAAAAAATAAACTTCCTCCTCCTCCTCCTATACATAAAAATCCTCCTCCTCAAAAAAATTAATTCCCTCCTTCTCCTTCAAAAAATAAACTTCTTCCTCTTCCTCCTCCAAAAATTAACTTCCTCCTCCTTCTCCTTCAAAAAATAAACTTCCTCCTCCAAAAAATTAACTTCCTCCTCCTTCTCCTTAAAAAAAAAACTTCCTCCTCTCCCTCCTCCTAAAAAAAAACTTCCTCCTCCTCCTTCTCCTATAAATACAAATCCTCCTCCAAAAAATTAATTTCCTCCTTCTCCTTCAAAAAATAAGCTTCCTCCTCTTCCTATTCCAAAAAATAAACTTCCTCCTCCTCTTCCTCGTCCAAAAAAATAAACTAGATCCTCCTCCTCCTCCTGCTGTAAATACAAATCCTCCTCCTCTACCTCCTCCAAAAAATAAAATTCCTCCTCCTCCTCCTTCAAAAAATAAACTTTCTCCTCTTCCTCGACCAAAAAATAAACTTCCTCCTCCTCCTCCTCCAAAAAAAAAACTTCCTTCTCTCTCTCCTCTCCCTCCTCCTGCTGTAAATAAAAATCCTCCTCCTCCTCCAAAAAATAAACTTCCTCCTCCTCTTCCTCGTCCAAAAAATAAACTTCCTCCTCCTCCTCCTATACATAAAAAAATCCTCCTAAAAAAAAATTAATTCCCTCCTTCTCCTTCAAAAAATAAACTTCTTCCTCTTCCTCCTCCCAAAATTAACTTCCTCCTCCTTCTCCTTCAAAAAATAAACTTCCTCCTCCAAAAAATTAACTTCCTCCTCCTTCTCCTTTAAAAAATAAACTTCCTCCTCTCCCTCCTCCTAAAAAAAAACTTCCTCCTCCTCCTTCTCCTATAAATACAAATCCTCCTCCTCCTCCTCCAAAAAATTAATTTCCTCCTTCTCCTTCAAAAAATAAGCTTCCTCCTCTTCCTATTCCAAAAAATAAACTTCCTCCTCCTCTTCCTCGTCCAAAAAAATAAACTAGATCCTCCTCCTCCTCCTGCTTTAGGGGAGACCGGACCCATCTTGGACAGTCGCGGTTTTTCCCGCATATCTCCCGATCCCCTTAGGCAAAAGAGTTTTTTTTTGGCTAAGGTCATTCTTTAGCCTTGCCTCCACCCCCTTGATTTTTTTAAAATGTGTAACTTTAAAATTTAAGAACTTACATTGATTTCCATTTTTCGGTATTTTTTTACCGATCCGGGGTGACATTGACAGGGGCCTGTACCAAGTTGGACAGGGTATTAAAAGAGGGATAGTATGAATTAAAAATTATGAAAAAATCAGGAAATGTAGATGGTAATGTAGTTTAACCCCAAACAAATTTTGGAAATTATATCTTTAAAACTGAAAAAGTTTTCTTGAAGGGAAAGAATTACAACTTTTAAATGGGGCGAGATGGGGAAAAAATGTAGGTGGCGCTGAAGTCCATATATTACCCATTGTCCAATATTACCCCATGGAATTGTCCAAAATGGCCCCAAAATCATGCCCCCCGCAAATTCATTAATTTTAGGTACACCAAAGCACCTAAAAATAATTTTCTTACACACAATTGTAAAGGATAAACTGTTTTACACACTGATGTGTTTAAAAATTTTTTTACTCAAACAAACTTGGAGCAAGATCAATAATTCGGGTGTAAAATTTTGCAATAATTTATCGTGTTTTTTCTTCCTCCTATAACTCCCGTTCTACTGTCGGGAAATTAATTAACTACACAGGATCCAGCATCATCACATCTAGAACAATTCGTGTGAAATCTAGAATTTTAAAGCAATTTTTCCTATATTTTAAGACACTGTCCGACTTGAAACAGTGTCCAACATGGGTCCGCCCTCCCCTAAATACAAATCCTCCTCCACCTCCTGCAAAAAATAAAATTCCTCCTCCTCCTCGTTCAAAAAATAAATTTCCTCCTTTTCCTCGACCAAAAATTAAACTTCCTCCTCCTCCTCCTCCTCCTCCTCCAAAAAATAAACTTCCTTCTCTCTCCTCTCCCTCCTCCTGCTATAAATAAAAATCCTCCTCCTCCTCCAAAAAATAAACTTCCTCCTCCTCTTCCTCGTCCAAAAAATAAACTTCCTCCTCCTCCTCCTATACATAAAAATCCTCAAAAAAATTATTTCCCTCCTTCTCCTTCAAAAAATAAACTTCTTCCTCTTCCTCCTCCAAAAATTAACTTCCTCCTCCTTCTCCTTTAAAAAATAAACTTCCTCCTCTCCCTCCTCCTAAAAAAAAACTTCCTCCTCCTCCTCCTCCTCCAAATAATTAATTTCCTCCTTCTCCTTCAAAAAATAAGCTTCCTCCTCTTCCTCGTCGAAAAAATAAACTTCCTCCTCCTCTTCCTCGTCCAAAAAAATAAACTAGATCCTCCTCCTCCTCCTGCTGCAAATACAAATCCTCCTCCACCTCCTCCAAAAAATAAAATTCCTCCTCCTCCTCCTTCAAAAAATAAATTTCCTCCTCTTCCTCGACCAAAAAATAAACTTCCTCCTCCTCCTCCTCCTCCAAAAAATAAACTTCCTTCTCTCTCTCCTCTCCCTCCTCCTGCTATAAATAAAAATCCTCCTCCTCCTCCTCCTCCTCCAAAAAATAAACTTCCTCCTCCTCTTCCTCGTCCAAAAAATAAACTTCCTCCTCCTCCTCCTATACATAAGAATCCTCCTCAAAAAAATTATTTCCCTCCTTCTCCTTCAAAAAATAAACTTCTTCCTCTTCCTCCTCCAAAAATTAACTTCCTCCTCCTTCTCCTTTAAAAAATAAACTTCCTCCTCTCCCTCCTCCTAAAAAAAACTTCCTCCTCCTCCTCCTCCTCCAAATAATTAATTTCCTCCTTCTCCTTCAAAAAATAAACTTCCTCCTCCTCCTCCTCCTCCTCCTCCTCCAAAAATAAACTTCCTCCTCCTCCTCCTTCAAAAAATAAACTTCCTCCTCCTCCTCCTATACATAAAAATCCTCCTCCTCAAAAAAATTAATTCCCTCCTTCTCCTTCAAAAAATGAACTTCTTCCTCTTCCTCCTCCAAAAATTAACTTCCTCCTCCTTCTCCTTCAAAAAATAAACTTCCTCCTCCAAAAAATTAACTTCCTCCTCCTTCTCCTTAAAAAAAAACTTCCTCCTCTCCCTCCTCCTTAAAAAAAAACTTCCTCCTCCTCCTCCTCCTCCAAATAATAAATTTCCTCCTTCTCCTTCAAAAAATAAGCTTCCTCCTCTTCCTCGTCGAAAAAATAAACTTCCTCCTCCTCTTCCTCGTCCAAAAAAAAAACTAGATCCTCCTCCTCCTCCTGCTGTAAATACAAATCCTCCTCTTCCACCTCCTCCAAAAAATAAAATTCCTCCTCCTCCTCCTTCAAAAAATAAACTTCCTCCTCTTCCTCGACCAAAAAATAAACTTCCTCCTCCTCCTCCTCCAAAAAATAAACTTCCTTCTCTCTCTCCTCTCCCTCCTCCTGCTATAAATAAAAATCCTCCTCCTCCTCCTCCTCCAAAAAATAAACTTCCTCCTCCTCTTCCTCGTCCAAATAATAAACTTCCTCCTCCTTCTCCTATACATAAAAATCCTCCTCAAAAAAAAATTAATTCCCTCCTTCTCCTTCAAAAAATAAACTTCTTCCTCTTCCTCATCCAAAAATTAACTTCCTCCTCCTTCTCCTTCAAAAAATAAACTTCCTCCTCCAAAAAATTAACTTCCTCCTCCTTCTCCTTTAAAAAATAAACTTCCTCCTCTCCCTCCTCCTAAAAAAAACTTCCTCCTCCTCCTTCTCCTATAAATACAAATCCTCCTCCTCCTCCTCCAAAAAATTAATTTCCTCCTTCTCCTTTAAAAAATAAGCTTCCTCCTCTTCCTATTCCAAAAAATAAACTTCCTCCTCCTCCTTCTATAAATAAAAATGCTCCTCCTCCTCCTCCTCAAAATATGTGCCCAAGAATTTTGCAGAAAAAACTAAAGAAGAAAAGGCTAAGTGTTAAAGTTTTAAAATATCAGTAAAATGAAAGGCTAATCTAACTTCCGATTTATTTTAATCAACAGTAGTTATAACTTGGCTCTGCGGATTGGTCAATGTAGCAATTTCAAGCAAGAAGAAAGTCACAGAAGAAATGATGAGGACTAAACCTGCCCATGTTAACCGTGTTTGACCTTTTAACCTTATACATAAGGGTACACAAGGGGATAAAAGGGTTTCTGTTGTTTTTAAAAGCCAAGTACCCTGAAATTTTACAATCAGTAGATACCGAGGTTAGTCAAGAGGTATAAGTAAAATTTTAGAGTTGAAAATTTACCAAGACTTGTGTATAAACATAAGCTAAAGGTGATGGGAAGGACATGAAAAACCAGTGCACCTATGGGTATTTTATCTAGTTTATCATAATCTTCATTAAATAAACTTATGTTTTCATTTCAAATTTTAGGAGTAAAAACAAGACTGAGCAATTTATGGTAGAGTCCATGTTCAAAACAGTTGAAAGAATTCTTTCTGTGGCCCACCCCCAAAAATTGTGATTCCTTGCATTCGGTGGTGTGGTAAGTTAGTCTACATCTGGTTAAATAAATAGAACAACATTTCAAATATTTTATTTTGATTAGGCACCAAGGGCAAAATTGAATCAGCAGCGGATTCGTCGATTAAGTCGAACTAACAGTCGAAATTTGATGGAAACAACATTACCCCAAAACAAAAAAGGTTTTAGTTTAAATTCTTTATTCCATTTCCTTTTGTCTTGCAGGTTACGCCGTTCATGACTCGTCTGTCGAAATGTTTTTACCACTATGTCCATCGTATAATGCGAGAAGACCCTCATCAATTTGACAATGTGTCAACAATTGTATCCGACACCAATGTCCCCGGTGAAGGGGAACATAAGATAATGGAATTCACCAGACATCAGCGTGCTATCGAATGACTAGCCACGAATGTAACACAAGACATGTGCTTTATGGTGGCGTGTATCCCTCAAAAGCATCAAATATAAGTATCCTTTATAAAACTATACTCAGCGTTTGTGTGTTCGGTGTTCCTTTGTAGTTAAGTGTTAGTGTTTTTTGTGATACGAATCATTACACCTGTAAAAAAGTCTACAAATCATCAAAGGTTTTTCCTTGAACTATTTTTACACTTAGTGTGGTAATGCAGTTCTTTTATGTTTCAGGGATATCTAACGGCTAGTGGATCCATCAACTGGGGCCGAGTCAAGCTAATTCTACGTGACTTTTCCCAAGCTAAATAAAACAAGTTTTAAAAGTCGTAAAAATCATGAGTAAAATGTTTTTTGTTTCATGGGGTTAAATACTTAAATTCCTTACTTGTTTCAGGACTCCCACGAAAGGTGGGAAAAGACTCAAAGTGAACAGAGAAAACCCTGTTCCCATCACATCTACCGAACCCCTAGCAGTACCATGGAACCGCGAAGAGACATTTCAGTTGGAATCCCAACCAGGGTCCTCAAGCAGTGAGGTGGACGCAGACACCATCCCTCCGATAGTAGCAGTGAAACGCCGTTGGGACTACGATTCGTCGCAGAAAGTCATTGGATACAAAGAGCACTAGTACAAGCTAAATTGCTCCAATCCAGAGCTTCAATTGGCGGTTGCCCTTGAGTATGCCAAAGGATAAATCTGGGTTACTCAGTACTACTATTGAAAAACAGCAAGTGTTTTATTTAGAAAGAGTAATTTACACGAATAACCGCGCCGTATTTCATTATTAGGGTGTTTCTTCCTACTATCCTTTCAACTACTATATCTCCTTTGCCATCTGATTTCGAACATGTTACTTCGTTTGACACAGAATTTGAAATGGACACGCACCCGGTATCTTACTTTTTTAAATTTAAAACTAATTAGTTTTACATGTCTTTTACAGGGGGAAAAATTATAGTTGCGTCCTCTTGAACTTACAACTAAGTATCGTACCACCTTGGAATTCTCGGCTGCTTCCGCAGATTCCTGGGCAACGTTGATGATGACGGATCCGGTTAGTCATTTACTTTATAGTTCATAATAGCCATCTCATAGGTATGCGAAATTTCTTAGGAATCCTGCTTAGCCCAGTATTTCACAAAATTGCTGAAGGACGCAACTTTACCTTTGGACGAGGACCGACTAAAGATTGCATTGAAAGACCTTGATAAACAATTACGTAACGGCTGAAGAAATTATGTCTTATTCTTTAGTTTTTCTTATTAGGTAACGAAGATTTTTTTTTCATTGTTTTTTTTTTTCAAGAACGAAGGAATGTAGTTGACCAGAACCAAATATTTGTGGGTAAACTTCACAAAGGGTAACGAC
Organism: Daphnia pulex; assembly: GCF_021134715.1. Classification (NCBI taxonomy): domain Eukaryota; kingdom Metazoa; phylum Arthropoda; class Branchiopoda; order Diplostraca; family Daphniidae; genus Daphnia; species Daphnia pulex. The sequence continues at coordinate 627,269 of NC_060021.1, read as the reverse complement.
GTCTTACGAGGTGTGACCGGAAAAATTAGAGTGTGGAAAAAACTTGGAAGCGCACAAGATGCAGCCCCCTTTAGTAGTATTTCTGGATTAGTTCCAGAAAATTGCTGCGGAAATTGCTGCGGAAAATTGCGTCGGTGCTGGGGAGTGAGTATTTTTAATGTAGGCCTAAACTAATAATTTATTATCTAATTCATTTCATTTTAAAAGGACTCTAGAACTTTCTGTGTATTGGCTTGGTGTCGAGCCAGAGCCACCTCTCTGATGTGGTTCATTATCCTGAAGCGGAAGGCTCTGGCCAATGTGGTGCAGCGAATTTAGTGCTCTCTGCCGTGGACGAAAAGAGTATTGACAAGGACTAAGGTTGTGTTGTATGGTCGTTCTACTCGGTTTTAATTCGTCACCATCGCGCGTTATCTTCCTGAAAACGTTTCCCTCGTCCGCTATTCTCTATCGCAGTGTCAAATTCCCCGGTAAAGCTCATACCCATTCCCTTTTCTTCACACTTAAGGGTGTCTTTAGGATGTACAGTCTGTGATGAAATGAAGTGCGATGAGACTAAGTGGAATGCAATCTTGTAGACGGAGAGAGATGCGACGTGACCGTCACTTCAAGAGGGGCAAGCTTGAACTGAGCCCGCGAGAGCGTCTCTGTTCCTGGGCACATCAAGATTGGGGGGGGGGGGGGATAGATGCGGAGTTGCCAGATGTGGCGTCATCACACAGCCGGGATAACATTAGGAGTCCTAATGTCCTAATATTAAACGTCAGCCTACACCTAGCGCGAGCCACCGAGGGCCACCCCAACAGACCCTAAAGGCAAAGAGGGGGAAATGTTGTTTTCGCGAGCGCTAGGTGGCTTATGGAACTATAGCTTACGGAATACTGATTACGGTATCCGCGTAACATTGTTTATTTTTATATTTTTTTTATTTTTCTATGCGTGGCCACAAAATTTTTTATTACTATACGTCGACTGCTATAATTTGTCATGATTTCATTCTATTTGAAGTTGCACTCTTTCCTCTTAGAAAAAAATAAGAAACTCTGAGGTAACTTTTTCCTTCAAATAAAATTTTCTCTATTCTATTTGCCTTATGGATTGCCTTAATAAGGATTGTCTTAATATACCCAAAAATAAATCCTCAAACACAATTTGGTTAACATAATCGTGTATTATTATTTCTTAAGTATTTATATTGGTAGCTAATATACAATCCTGGATTTAATCTTGTTTGTCATTTGGGCTACACGAAAGTGCGGAAAGCGATTTTTTTTCTGTGTTATTATTAATGATGTGCTGCGAAACTTGATACTTTGAACTTATTAACCTTGACGGGCGTCCATTTAAGAAAAAAAAATGTCTCAGCACACTATTAGGGGCTCCTTACTTCTTCCTTGATTTTGCATTAACAGAAGACACCCTCTCCATAATGGACCCAGCTTGTACCAACGAAAGGACGTCTCTGACATCTTTGTTCAAGGCCTTTTGGTGTAGGTTTGAAGACTTGATCCTTGATCGCTCTTTCGAACTGACTTCTCGGCTAATTGAAGAGTTATTACGAACAGGTGACGTGAGTGTAGTAGCGTCCACAACTTCTTTCTCTTCCGTCATAATTTCATGTGTAGGTGACTGAGGAAGTCGTGACAGGATCAACAGAACTTTATCGTAAATATCGTGGAAAATTTCCAGAAAAGATCGTTCAAGAGTGACCTAACCATAAGAATATAAATAGGTATATGTGAAACTGTTTTTTCCGGCGGTGTTTTCGTCTTGAATATATATCTGTATATAGCGTATGTCTATCTCACCATGTGGAGAAGTTCTTCCTGTTTGAAGAACTGAATAACAGGGAAAATGCTTGATCGAAAATGACTCAGCTGTTCATCAGTGGCATTCGACGTCATTTTCCATTCCTGGTTGACATCGTCATTTGATGTAGAATCGTCATCACATTCAAATAACTGAAAGTTGGGGTCCTTTAGAAGGATAACACCGCTGATTCGTTGAACCTGATAGAGAAATGTAATAATTCCGTCACTCATTTATCATTAATTAAGAAAGTATTAAAACATTTTAAATTGCATGAAGAATGCTGATTTTTTTTTTTTACTAAACTTAATTCCAGGACTTACTCTTGCCATGTATTCGACTACATCTCGCATATTTCGTGGATATCCCGTGACGAGAACGGCATCAACGTTTATGATTTCCGATGAAATTCGATTGATAAAAACTTCAAGAGCTTTGGAGGGCGGAATCATGTCTGTATCTTGGCTGCCTAAAATGTGAAGATCATCACGTTAAATCTTATCAGCCAATTGAAATTCTAATTTTTTTCTTAGTGTGCCAGAGACGTCATCAAAACCTACAGTGCCGAAGTCTTCAGCTTAATTTTTATAACGGATTTACCAATAGTAGAAACGACTTCAAGAAATATCGGCATCATATCAACATGGTGTAATCTTCCGCTGATTTCCGTAAGATGTTTTAAATTGGTTATAATTTCTGATCTTTGCATTTCTTTGTGAATAAGGATTTTTTCGTATTTAAAAAAAAAAAAAAGTCATGTAATAGATTTAGAAAAAAGCAATTTTAATCAGTGAACAGTTTTACCTGCGTCCAAAACGAAAATTATATTAATTTTCGGAATGTTGTAAATATCCGATTCCTGATTCAAATTTGATTTGATGAATTAATTTTATTGCCATTGCCTAATAAGCCAAGATTTTAAATGTACCTTGATAGTTCTCTGAATTACCAACGGTATCCGTTTTGGTAATTCGTTGTAGTTTTTTTTTATTGGGGAGTCATTTAATGTGGGCAAATTGGCCACTGCAGAAGCATCAATAACAAAGACTGGATCACTGGAATCCCCAGCGGAGGTGGTAATATTGTTGGATTCATCACTCCAATTGAATTTGGAGAATGGTATCCCCAAAGGTACGCCTTTTGCTGATGGAATTGATTTACTTATAGTCTGAATTTCAGTGTCGTTTTCTACTGAATCCGGTGTCATCGTATCTTTAATTGGAAATTTGCGGAAATTTGTAAATGCAAACTATTAGCTCATTATTATTCTATTTGCGTGAGGTAGTCTGGAGGTAGTTGTTTTGTTAACGTAATTTAATATAGTTTCTTTAATTATTTCTTGCAGGAATGCTATTATTCTCGTTAAAATTTTGTCAATCGATTTTGTAAACGTAAATTTACATATGAGCGTCCAGCCAAAACAATTATCTGCTGTTAAATTTTTTTAAAATTTAGACTTACAGTCTTACCAGTAGTCATGCAGATACCCATTGTTTCTTCTGCTGTTTGTATGATTACACGTTGTATAGTTGGCAATCCAAATTATCACTAAACAAATACAAACTACAGACTGGCTAATTATCTGAAAACTAATAATTAGTTTGTTTGATTTCAGGAGCCACCTTACCTTGCGAAGCGGTGCCTACGCACTAAATGAGCTTTAGGTACGTAAACTTTCAAAATACCAAAGAGCCGTTGCGTCGTGAATGTCCCAAAAGCAAGGGAGAATTCAGAATTGATTTTCTGATGAATGAATGATAATGCGGTATCCATCAATACATCTAGCCAGTCACGCACAGTAAGAGATTCCGACTGCAAGATCAATACAAAATCATTTTCTGATTTTGAGAATCGAGGTCGAGCGAACCATATGCCTCGTTAAGTTACACACTGCAGCACCAGAAACTTACGTTCTGCGCTGAGACATATTGCGCGCTCGTCAAGGCGTGATTAAAAATTATACGATGGTCGTTCTCTATATAGGTCCAATGTTTTAATACGTATGGTTCCTGTGGCTTACATGACAAACTACACTCGACCCAACATGACGGAGTGACGAAAAAACACGCAAAAGTTTGATCTGCAGGTACCATATTCAATTTAATCAGTAAAACTTAAGACCAGTTTAATGTATTTCAAATTCCCGTTAACAGATAACACCTTACAACTAGAATATTAACTATATAATAATTTTCTAAGAATAGATGGATACACTAATTCTTTAACCATATGTACTTTCTGAGTGTTGATTTGTTTTGGTATCTGCAGATCTTTTAAACGACTTATTTGGCGAGCAGTTCCAAAATCCTGGGTGTAAAATAAGAAATGATGACATCGGCGCCAGATCGTCGCATGCAACATAAAATTTCCATAAGCATGTTGTCTAGGTTGAATGCACCGGCTTTATCGCCATGGTACAACATGGCGTATTCTCCCGAGACCTGGAATTATCAGAACAATCAAACGGAATTCGCACAGCACCAAAGTAATAAGGTTATATATTTTACCTGGTAGATAAACATGGGATGATTGGGGAATTTATCTTTGACTTGACGAACCAAATCCAAATAAGCCAATCCTGGCTTCACCATCAGGAAATCGGCGCCTTCAGAAACGTCGCGTTCAGCAGCACGCATAGCCAAGCCTTTGCTTCCGGCCGGAAGCTGGTAGGCACGACGATCGCCGAATGCTGGAGCCGATTTCGCGGCATCACGGAAGGGCCCGTAGAAGCAGGAAGAGAATTTGACAGCGTAGGAGAGAACAGAGACTCGGCTGGCCAGACCGTTGTCCTGCAGAATCTTTTTTATGGCGCCCACACGGCCGTCCATCATGTCGGAAGGGGCTACTACGTGGGCCCCTTTGCGAACCATTTGCAATTTAAAAAGGTAAAATAATGGATAAAATTCTATCTAGTTATGGAAGTAATACCTGATTTGGCATATGCTAATGCTTGTTTAGCCAACCTTGCAACACTGGCAGCATTATCTATGGTACCGTCGTCACAGAGGATTCCACAATGTCCATGGATGGTGTATGCGCAAATGCATACCTGCATTTACAGATAAATCAAGGCGTGATTCCCACAGAATAAAAAAGGATGGGTTCCGTTAGATAAAGAAAATTCTCAAACATTGACTGAAGCTGGTCTGTGTTCGAATTAGCCCAGACACCGATCGTAGCTGACAATATTCATATTAGTCTGCACTACTGAAGCACCGCACTGCGGTACTGGAAATGTCAGATTTCAGCGGTAGCGAAATTTGGCAATTTGGATAAATAATTCTAAAAGTAAGTCAGATCTTAGCGGGCATTGCATAGTAGAAATATGTAGCCTGTCCAGCAACAACTCTAATCAACATTTTGCTACGTTATTTATCGAAAAACTGTTGGATGACAGTTACGCCTGTAGGGTTTTTTGTTTATTCATGGAACATCTGTGTGTGCCTGACTTGTGTTACTTGATACGCCACCGGCTAGTTTGTGATGAACTTGAAAGCAAACTAGATAAGATTGACTATCAGGGTTAACCAAAACTTAAAACTCCAAAGAATTATCTCTAAACATTTATCCTGAATTTTCTATCCTCAATCTGTATAACCTTAATATTATAACATTGTAGTGGAATTACTTAAGATTTTAAATAAAATTGCGCTACAACTTACATCACACGCAATGAGTAGATCGGGGAAAAGTTGTCGAAGCTTTTGGATGGCCAAAATGACTGGGTTCTCAGGATGGTCAGCCGCCGAACCGAATTCGTCTTTCGGCATTGAAAATGGCACACCGAATAACAAGACAGAACTTAATCCCGCTGCGACGGCAGACTTTAAATGATTTTCGAGACGATTAACTCCGAATCGATAAATGCCAGGCATCCCACTAATTTCCTGTTCTGCTTCAGGGTCATCTCTTTATGTTATATAAGAGTAAATTAATGTCTGGCTAAATTTTTATAATGAAATTGCATTTAGTTACTTACACTATAAATAAAGGGTACATCAAATTGTTCGGTTTAATTGTTGTATCGGAAGTTTGCCATGCTCGTAGAGTCGCGTGAGAATATCCGCTGTGTAAGATATGTGTTATTGGGACTTCAGACATTCTTAACTAATCTTGTGGTGACTACTGAATCAATTCAACTGAGCACACTGAATGCCCAAACTAGATTGCTCTTCTTTACTCAGACTCCCGTCTTGCAATCTATCCTCGTACTACATTTGCATATTACTAATTTCGGAAAATTTATACCAAATAAAATGTACTTTATAATTATTTAATATAATTTATTCAAAAACATTTATACGTATACATCAAATTATAATTTTTTGCGATTCGTGCGAGTTTCATGTGGAAAAAATAATCAAAATCAAATCAGCGCATTTGTAATGTGCTCCGTTAGATGGCGCCGCAGAGCTCAGAGAAATATTGCGTCTGCTAGGTCTTTTTGGAATGGCTGCTAACGTTGTTTGAATGTTTATCTATTCGTCGCGTTGATTTCTGTCATCCAAAAAATATTTACTTGATTTGCAGATTGTCTTAATCTCTGCATTGAATTCGTGTTTCCATATATTATGGATCTGATCGCTGTTGTCCGACGTAGTCATTATGAAGAAAGCCCCAGGAAACGCCAACGATTAAACACGGGCAATTCTCCGTGGGAAAAGTGATAACCCCTTCACATTCTATTTAGTGCTATTTTTAATATTATATTGTATAACTCTTAATAAAATGTGGTTATCTTTTGCAGTGAGTCTGATATTGGGGTCACAGCGTGTGCCGTGTCTCCTCAAAATGTTATAGCATTTGCTTGTTATGGAACACTGAAGAGTAGTACAGCAGGTCCAAGTGACCAAAACATGAATGTTGTTGTTTGTGACGCTAATACCCCATGGGATACGCATATGTGAGTTTGAAATGTTAACAACTAGTTCAGAAAATTTGAAAAGTTATTCTGTTTTATTTTCTAGTGTTAAGAGCTGTGTGGCACAAGTAACTGTTCTGGAATGGGACCAATCTGGTCATTACTTGCTTATCGGTGATACTGCGGGAAATGCAGAAATCTGGACAACACTCACACATCTTTTGAATGAATGGACCAGAGTAGCTAACATTTGCATTCCAGATGAGCCAATCCAGGCTGGAATGTTTTTCTTTAACGGAAAGAAAGTAATATACAGTTGAAGTAATTTTATTTTTCAAATTAACCCTTTACATTTTTTTTTTTTTTTCAAATTTGTTTAGACATTTTTAAATTGCCAAAACCGGGAAAGTGTGTCATATCTGGACAAGTATATTCAAGTAGATATGAAACCAACTATTCGCGGATTCGGAGGTCGTCCTCTACAAGGTTTTCTTGTTGTTGGAATGACTGGCCTTGTGCAAGCTTTTGTGATGGGTGGTACTAAAGGGAAAACAACAAATGTAGAAATTCTTGGCGGAATACGATTAGCATATTCCTTTGTGGATCTTGCCTGGACAAAAGGTAGTTGAGTAATTAATTCATTACCAGTTTCTTAACTCATGTACGGTCTTTCAGATGGAGAAATATTAGCCGTAGCATGCACGGGAATCCCTTTGGACCCGATTGTATATTGCAAGCTTACCATTCAAAAAGATGACGGAGTGGAATTCAGTTGCCTTCTTGATGAATATCGTCTTCGTTCTGAAACACTCACTGGACTTTTCCCCCTGCAGTCAGGAGGTAAATTTGCTTGAAATATCGAACATTTTGATTTTGGTTTTTAAATACTGAAGGTGTCTTTCTTTTCAAAATTAGCCAACGAAATGCGTGTATGTGGTGTGAATTTCAGTTCACGAGAAGATCCATCGGGAATATTCCTAGTAGTAAATGGAATTAATAGTGGAACTCTGCAGTATTGGGAGCTGTCAGAAGTTGAACGAACGATTCATTCACTCTTCTCCACTTCGGCTGCCATGAGTCGCTTCCTGCAGTGGCAGTGTATGTCCGTTTTCAATTGCAACAGTCGAATCACCTACGTCTGTCCGTCACGCAATGTCTGGGTAAACGGCCAAGAAGCGGGTAGCCCTCCACAGCATCATTTAGTCATCGCCACAGTATGTGGAGAGTTATTGTGCTTATATCGCGAGAGTATGAAGCAGGTAGATATTGTCTATCTAGATTACGTTGAATAGCGCAAAAATTAATAACATTTCATGTGGACACGGTACGTTTTCAGGTTGGACACCTCAGCATTGTGGATAGGTCGAAATGTGAAAGCGCCCAATCGAAAACGGTCAGCTCGGCGTGTTTCACTGCCACTGGCAATGCATTGATTGCCTTCGATAACACTGCGACAATGTTTGTCTGCAAACTTTCTCCCATCACAGATCCTGGTAAGATTTTGGCATAGTCTTCGGCAAATATCTGAATGAAATAAGTTTTAAACTGTACAAATTATGTGTAGGAGCTTCGGTCACCATTCCTTATGCATTAATGTCATTGGAGTATTGTCTGCTGACTGGTATCGACTATTGGGACGTTCTTATCGGTTTGCGATCGACGATGCTGGATTCCCTGTGTGAACGATTAACCGACTCCTTCAACCAGCAATCTATTGGATTACAGCAATTGCTGCAATATAGATTGCTCAATATTAAATTGGCTATCTTCAGGTAACTAATAGAATTTTGTTACGAGTGCCATTAGTAATTGATACAATTTTTGGTTAAAAGGTTGGGTCCAACTGCGAGTTCAAAGGCCGGATTGCAATACGGTATTATTATGCTTAACTCAGTATATTACGCACTGAAATCGCTGCTGAGGCCACCATCAGAGCTCTTTAATCAAGATAGAGCTCCTGCAGATAGCCTTACTGGTAAATAATTAATGATTAAACATCCATTTCTATACATGTAACATGTGCTCAATATTTTCAATTAGCTGTGTTGAGTTCCAAAGTTCCAGAGGTCGGCACTGAAGTTGACAAAGTGTTGCTACACTTGGAAGTCAAAGAATTTACAGTTGAGGCATCAACTCTCATCACAGTGCAACATCTTATTCAATGGACAGTCACCTTTATTTTGAGGTTATTGAACAATTTGCCCGATTGGCGAACTGCAACCACTACACGAGGAACAATGGTAATATTTGACGTTTCAAATTATTCGTAATAAAAAGCGTTTTATTAAATCGGTTGGAATTCTTTCAGTGCGACATGCTACGTGACCCTAAACTACTCAATATGTTTCGAGAACTATTGGTCATATTCAGGATTTGGGGCTTGATTCGTCACTCGTGCTTGCCTACTTTCAGCTACATGGAGAACGTTGATGTCATTGCCACACTGTTTCGCATTCTAACTCGACTTCTTCAAACATCAGAACCTGATGAAAGCCTTTTAGGTAATATTTATTCAAAATTTTTCCTCAAGAGATTGTTGCTGCACCGACAACGGTTGTCAGGTTTAAGTTACAAATCAGTGGTGGCTGTGGTTAACGCCAGCCACGTCCGGAAGGATCGACCACTTCCTTGCTCGATAAAAATTCGTTTCTCGTAGCCCAGAAAATCAGAATATATTTTTCTCTAGTCGTGACTAGCAGGTGCTCCCCTTTAAGACCCATATTTAAACATCTCTTGGAATTCTTGGCGAGCAAATGGGCTTCATTCGCAGTTTATTCATTGGCACGAGGCCTTTTTGGACCGTTGGTGTTCCTGTATTCACATTAGTTTTCTTTGTTACTTACTGGTTTGTTTTGTGTCCGGCTATTTGGAATCGCTATCATTTAGTCGGTAATGATCGTTCCGAGTTTAACCTTTGGCTCTTTGCATACTGGGTGGTTGCAGCCGCAATATGGGCGATTGTTTTCTTCGTAGCGTATTATTTGTGGAAGAAGGAGAAACAAGTTGACAAAAAGAGTGATTCGGGATTTGATCAGCACCTTTTATCTTCTCAACCCAACAAGACGACGATCCCACTTAGCTTTAATACGTTACCAATCCAGCCTAAATATTACATCCCTACTGAGAAAATCGATAACGAAGTCACAACCCTTCAGTCCTTCACACCTCGTCAGAACCAAATGATTGAAGCCGAAGTTACGTCTAAACGCGTGCAACCGCTAACGTTGAAAACTATGCCCCCGTCTAGACCGTCGGAAAGCGATTTTACATGGGACACTGAGGACATTTCTTGGATGAGTGAAAACGGTGACATCACATCGCCATCGTATCTGATAAGCATCGCAGAACGAGACTTGGAAATCACTTTGGAAATCGATTCTGTAGCTAGTAGCCCTCAGCCTCCCGAAAGCGAAGATTCGCAAGAAGATGGTGAACGCCAATCTCTTGGGATTGAATATCGCTCGGATTTTTATCAACTAACGCCGACCGGATCTCCTCCTGATTCGCCTTCATTCGCAAATCCTTCTTCTGGTGTAGAAAACCCCGCATTAGAAATGGAAGATGACGATACAAGTGACATTAACTTGACGAAATCTGAATGAACTTTCATTTTTCGGCATCAGTTTGTTATTCTTTCGACTTTGGATTGTTCTAGTGTCTCTTTCCCGGAGTGCCGATTATGCAAACTGTGTTTTTGTGTCATTCAACGTGTTTTCAGTGTGTTTATTTGCTAATTTATTCATTTGTGCGTGCCCATACTTGTAGACGAATGTTGCCAACTTTCGAGTCAACTCATTATTCCTGACATTGGGCTCTCGTTGCCAGCGCGTGGAATAGCCAGCCCTACTTTGTTTAATCAGCTACCGTTACAGGTACGATACAAGTTTCTTTTTTCCCAGTTTCCATTAGGATTGTCATCCTTATTTGTTGTTTTTGCAAATGCAGTACGAATACGGAAGCCATCCAGAAGAGCCCAGTTCAACCAAGTACGACGGCGTCGAAGGCGAGAGCAAAGTCGACTCGATTCGCCACGTCTACCTTGGTTCGAAACCGCATAATGTTCGCTACTGCTCGCGCTGCAAGGGCATCAGCATCGTCGTTAAGGGGTTGCGGGTGGGTCGATCGAACGCTGCCAAATCGTGGGACATGCGATGGCAGATGTCGTGCATATGTCGCGGGAAATGGAGCCGACAAGAAGTCCAGTAATTTGTAGTTCATTTAAACGCGTTTGTACGGCTGTCAATTTTTGAATTCCATTTCGTGGTTGGATATCATACACTCTCATGCACAATTACTAATTATAATGGCACAATCGAATATGTCTTTATACTTAAAATAACGTAGATACAAAAGAAAGAGGTGTAATAGCGTAACATTGTCTTGAACCCATCAGCCAACTTTGTGCTTTTGTCCACCACCAACAACTTACTACTTGCCGTTGTAATAGTAACGACGTTAACCTCGCTAATTAAGAGATGGATGGAGCGCGGTTATGTGTCAAAAAGTGTTACTCCTCGAGATGCTTTCAATGTAATATTAGTTCAGTTATCATTTAGGATCATTCGGTTTTATACGGACGTGGTCTTAACATTACTGGTTACCTTTATAATAATATTATCGGTATAATTTGCACTTGTTTTCTGATCAGAGTGGGCGGATAAAGGATTCTCTTCCGGTGACGCGGTAGTAATGCTGGGATACTATAGGTCTAAATAAATTTGTTGTTTGCTTAAGATAACTGGAATTATCTATTGCGTAGTTGACGTTGGGTGGGCGGCGTAATAACTTTCCTGTTATTATTGAGGCATCTAGACTATAGTTGGTTGACGTAAACAAACTAATACAAGGGAGGATCGCACCTGTTGCTGGTGCTCGGTTGAATGGGTTTTTATCGAGATTAAGCAATACAGTTTATCTGGCGTAATGCAATCTGGCTCATGTTCCCTCGACGTCCATACGGTGCGTTTGGTTATTCTAAAGTTTCTTAATGTTGTTGTTTTGTAAACTAATGCGCGGGTATGGCACTAACATTTTCGCGATTTACGCTGGCAGAACCGCAAAATACAGAAACCACAGAAAGTCTAGAAATTTGGTTATAAAATGAGAAGAAAAGAATCAGAAAAATATTTGATTCAAGGTTATTTTTTAAATTCTTGTGTTAATAAAAAATAAAAAAGTTGAGTAAATTATCTTTGATTTTATAGGCCGAATGAAGAATTTCAAGTACAAAATTTATTCTTTAAGTTAACAATAAATGTTGAAGCTTTTATAAACCATTTATTAGCAATACAAAAATGGAGCTATAATTAAAAGTGAAATAGATTAGCCAGCGTTGTGAATCACTCTTGTTCGAATGTTGTTGCGTTTCCAGCGGTTGCGCTGTAAACCCGCGCGGTGCTGTTCAGTATAAATACCGTTCAGCGGATACAGTTTTCTTCATTCAGTGTATCTACCTTACGGGCTGTCGGACGTTTTCAGCCTCAGTAGTTGTTGCATCCGCTCTTTAGCACTCATTTTGGCAAGTATTCGTAAATATTTTAAAGAAAACCTGAAGAAAACGTAGTAACACTAATTATTTTTCAAATTTCTTCTTTCTCAGCTTGCGCTAGACTAGCGTATTACATTCAACAACTCAATAAACCTCACGTCATGGCAAGAAAGGAATCCGTATTTTGGCTATTTTGCACGTTGGCGTTAATGATGAGTGTGGTCTTAGTTGATGCCCAGACCTTTTTTACGAATGGACGTTATGGGAAGCGGTCTGAAGTTCGTTCTCGAGGTAAATTGCACGCCTTTCTTTTAAAATATTTTTTTATGTTTCTGGAATTTATCAATCTTTGTATGATCATTGCGAATGATAGAAAGGAATGGGGATGTCTTTATTTTTCCTTTTTTCTAAATTTTCCTTTGAAAAGAATCTGTTGATTTTTAATTATTTTTTTCATTGCATAATAATTTTTTAGTCGCTAGCCGTTCGGCTGACGAAAGATTCTTCGGAGGGCCCCGATTTGGCCGCTCTGGTAATGGCGGAATCGTTCTTGGCAACAGTGAACTGGACGCCCGTAATCCGGAAAGATTTTTCATCGGAAGTCGCTACGGTAAACGTAGTGAAATGGAACGTAAGATTTGGTGTTTAGTCTTCAAACTAGCTGCATAATATTTTGATAACTTGTTCATTAATTAAAGGCTATTATTCTCTTATACTAAAACGTGTTTTGTTTTTTTAAAAGAAATCGTCCCGTCCCCGCAGGTGGATGAATCGACTTCCAATAGCCAAGAAAAGGAGACATTTCTTGAATGTAATCCAATAGGGATTGAGCAGCTTTACCACTGCATTGAAAGGTTGTTCATTGACTGACTGGTATAAAAAAACAAATTACTTCATCGATATTTCATCATACGATTTCACAGAAAAAATGGAAACGTCAAAAATCAAGAAGGAGCATGAAAGCTAAACAGTGTTTTATCCAAGCTTTGCTTAAAAGGAGAGAAAACATCGTTAAAACTTTATCTTGATGACTCTTTAAAACGCTAGTTCATATATTGTACTATAATAAACGTTGTACTACATTGTGATCTTTTCTGCTGACTATTGATTGCTGTTTTTAGTACCATTTTTTGAAAGAGATTGAATCTATTTGAAATTAAAAAAAAAAGTTGCTAGTTTCTAGAATGGAAATCGAAAAAAATTAGTTTTTCTTACGGTGTGGGAGGGTTGTTCGGCGTGTAAGATGGCAGGGCTGGTTCATAATTTTTTAAATAGAAAATAGAGTTCCATTCAAGATCAAGATTCAAGAGAACATTTAAAAATTTTTAAAAAGCTTCGACTGAGTGAGCTTCGTAAAATTTAAAAGGGCAACACCGCTTCCAATTTCTCACGGAAGTTCGTCTGCAGTCTCTGCACTCTCTTGTGTAGCTACAAGTTTTTTGTCCACAGGCGGATAGGCCCACGCCCCACAGCACTGATGGTGAGATCAGCATATTGCTACATTCCATATTGTATCAAAGTTTCAGAGATCGAATTGTTTGATTGTAATGAGCAATTGGTAAACGAGTCCGTTGACGAAAAAGTTTGATTTTGTTCCTCGATGGTCTAAAACCTGTCTTACCCACGGGTGTCCCGTTACCACCTAACGTGGTTGAAACAAAGCAGGCAAATTAAGGAGAAACAGTCCATGTGTCCAGATCAAATTGACGCAATGATGCACGGCGAGGAATTTTCCTTGCTAAAACTAACGAGTACTACTACAAGATTTTGTTCTGTGTGTTTTTTTAGGTTTAAATCATCCCACCACTTCGATCTGATGCAACAGCAGCAAGTCTAAGATTTTCAAGTACAGTGTTGCTGTTGAAGTTACCTCTGCTTGCAATTAATCCAATGATGTAGAACGTGTAGAACAAGTATGTAATTAAGTGAACTTAAACATTTAGTGTTAGCTACACTTACCCATGTGACTACCAGACACAATGATTGCCTAAAATTAGACAAATTCCAATCTTCAGTCTACATGGGGATCGGCATGGATTACAGTTCCACATCAGAAAATAAAATATCAGTGATGAAAAGAACTCAACATTGGTGTAAAAAAGTGTGTAAAGTGCAACCCAGTTTTTGCTTGCATGTTTAAGGTTCAATGGATAAAGAAGTTGAAATTGAACTTCAAATCTTTTCATTCAACATATTCTACAGCCAGTCTTTTACCCGTGGCCACAAGATTATTGAGTTAGACTTTAGCAACTTGTGATTGCGTGTTTAAGTAACAATAACTTATTCTTGATATTTAAACAAAATTCCTGATTTATCCATTTAGACTCTGGAATCTTTGGGTCACGACCGACATTGACACGAATGCTGGTTCCATATAAAACGCATCTTAGCCGAACTGACGTTCCGGAAGAAATTGGCTTCGGTGATGTTCTCATTGAGGAAAGTAGTACTGGACACTACTCGAGCCCCTATCAAATGAACTGTTGTTGCAGTTCTAATCAAGATGAAATTTGAAAACCCCTGTATCACAAGCTACAGTATTTGAAGCAGGTGACTCCCACAATACAGTTGACAAAGAAGTATCAGGTGAAAAAGCTACAAAAGATATTCTACCGGTTAAAATTCCATTAGAATTATGTGTGGCTTAAATTTATTCGATTGTGTTGGGGTTTTACATTAGATCGAGTCCTTATCAGTGTGGGCCTAGTTCTCCCCCCAGTCAATCCGGCTGAAGAAAATGCGTCGCAGCCGGAAACATCTTGTAGTTATTTCATGTTAATTGGTGGGTACAAATGCTACCTATTGGAACTTCCAATTAAATTCGAACTCTTATTTTATTTTGTGGCTACTTTGAAAATTGATAGATTTGGAATTCGATGAAGTACTGCCGAATTTGGATCGTGGACAGCATCATTCCTTTGGCTGAAGAAGATCTCGGTTCTCTAGGATGACCTGGCGCTACAGCTCACATTCTTGTCCAGGATCAACTCGCTTATTCACTCCCACCATTTGGGGACTTTATTGCCGAATTTTCCGATATCGTACCAAATGAAGTTGTTGTTCACCGTTCCACATCGGAAGCCACTACTCCAGTTCCAGTGATCGGTAAAAGATTAATTTATCATATTTTATTTGAAATGGCCGAGAATTTATTTGTTAATTTTTTGCTAGTTTTCTACTCTTCGTCTTTCTAGGGAGAGCCTAGAGTAGCATTTCCGATACAAGCCTCAGACAGTAGGTGAAGCCACTGTCTGTACTAGCCAATAGCATGTGCTAGAATAGCGGAAAGCGGCTGAATTCATTTTTTACAACTTTAAAATGTTGTCTATGGACGGTCGACTTTTTCCTGGAGTTGGAGTTGTGGAACTCTAACTGGCCAAGAAAATTAACCAATTTACACCACTCGTTCAGGTATTTGCGTCGAAGTAAGTTTTATTCTTCAACTTTTGACAAATTTTTGCTTAAGCACAAGAAATTGCGCGGAAAGCAGTTAAGCCATTCCTATTCTGGTCAGCTCGCACATGCCCATCTGAAGTCAAATCCTCTTCAATTTGGCAGTCATTATCAACTTGATTGTCACCGTCTTTTACCCGTTCGACACTGACGGACCGGTTCCTGATCCTGGCACTCACCTCTTAGGTCTGGATAACTTATATAATAACTTAATTTTCATCTTTTCAACGATCTTTTTTATAAATACTCAGGTCTTGTCTGGGCATCTCATGCTCCTTTCGGCCGCTGTGGCCATTACGTTACCTAAACCGTGTCGTACATCAGAACTCTCGTCATGACAGTCATTCTCCGACTTATTTGCTCCACTGGACCTCAACAACCAAAATTGATGCTCCTTGGCACCGCCACGGTAGTGTTGAAGGACGTATATATGCTGAGCGTAAGGCAAATTGCATGGACACGGAGATCCGCTACCACGTCGTTTACCTCATCTGTTGTTTCCTTGGACTGCTCAACTTCATCTGCTCAGTGTGAGTGTTAGTAGTTGTGTGAGTAACAGTTAGTAGCTTAGTTATGTTAAGTTGGTACATGCAGGGATATTATGCAGACAGACATGGTAAACAGTGGGAGACAATATGGAGGGACATGTGATGGAGTAGGAATCGAATTTCGTACCTTTGGAATCAACACTAGGTGTCTTAACCGTTATACTATGGTCGCACATCCTGTATGAACCATCTCCGGGAGTTGATCATATACTTAAAAGAGCGTAGTTGAGATCGTTATGGAATCTTTACTTTGAATAGGAAGTGATAACAATAGTTAACTGGTCATAGATTTTCAACTGTCATTCAGGAGTCCCATGTTCGCTTTTCTTTAAAAAATTATGACACGAGTTTTCCCAGTCTACCCTTTTTTTTTAAAGATGCCGGACATTTTTTGGTTTTTAACTGCGTCATCACGATTATAATGCTACTCATATTTTTGTTGCAAAACCCACATGTGAACTGCTAAAACCAGAGCCATCAATTTTTTTGACCAACAAGTTTTTGATGACTGCTAAATCTATCACCGCTTTTGAAAAAAAAGCCGCGTAATTTGTTTTCTTTTTCAGAGGCACCTGGTAGAGAAATGTTGTACTACTTCATGGAATCCCATTTCTCATGTCTGTTTAATTCACGCGTGGATTTCTTGGATGGTGAATTGATCATTCGGTACTTATTCATTTGTGAATATCTTCCTAATTTGTTAATTTCAAGTCTCCATTTCTTTCCTATATTCAAAGTTCTAATATGTTGATATTGATAATGCTATACACATATGTATATTTATTTTCCATTGGTAGGACCAAAGTAGATTTTTCATCATCATTGGGGAGGGGAGGTCGTGTGGACACATTTTCACTATTTGCGTAAACTATTTCCTTCAATCATGGATTTTGTAAAGGGAAATGTGCTGTAAACTGGATTGGTAGATACTGAAAGAATGCTTGTTTCACTCTTAGAGTACTCAACAAAGTTTAAATGATGCGTATTTGAAACTTAATTGAGTCATCCAGTTTAATGTCAACTTTTGTTTCAACAATTATTATCAGATAATTCTGCTATAGAATATTTGGGCTGACTGTATGAAGTGATATAATGTAGTACTAATTTTTTTTTATAGCATTTCCATTGATACTGAAAATGGGAAGAAACGAAGAGGAAGTTCGGGGGAGGGGGGAGGCGTGATGTTCATTTACCAAAAGTAATGTGGTTTAAATGAATATGCGGTTATCAGCAATTTACTTAAGTTTTTATTTATTGAAATATCCTTTAGATTTGACATGACAGTTTGATGCCAAAAGTTAGTTTGAACACTAAATCAGACACAGATAACTGTTGCTGCTGCCTTACAGCCACAGGCAGGAAAATAATTCTTTTCTTCAGAAAATTGCAAGTTTTATTTTTTGTCTTGACCCCCCCATACTTTCTGTTAATATTTATAGATTTTTATGTTGCAAGAGTGAAGGAAAGTCTGAAATAGCTAACTTAATAATTTATGTTTTGTGTCACAGGGTAAGCTGCGGGAATAATCTAGTCTTCATCCCCACTTGATTCATTTCGTGCCAGTTATTAGTGAAACTTGAAAGGCGTGACGAATTCAAATTGAGGTGTTGCGTGCTGTCTGCAAGCAAGCAATCCAATTGGCTGTCGCTAGGTGGCTAAAATTATGTCCACCAGGTAGCGCCATGTTGTTTCTAACAGACGCAGACGAAATGAGTGTTGATTGTTGAATGTTTATCGTGACGTTTCCCATGCTGAAAATGAAACGGTACATTTCTTGTTAAAATCTTAGGGTTATTTAATGTAAATTTTTTATGTATAAAATTTACAGGTGAATTAGCATGTAAACAGTTAATGACCAAATCATCTCGTAGCTCAAGTGCCTGTACATTTCGCCAAATTGTCGTGCCTCGAGCGTCTTGCTGCCTGTAGATTTCCAGAATCTATACTTCAGAGAAATAAAAGTAAATTTGTTGATTAATTTCCCTGCAATAATGCAATATATTTTATCAGTTTATGTTCAGGTAGGGCTTTTCTATCAAATAATTTAAGAGCACAACAAAGTCTGATCTTCATTGTTGTCATGCAGATGGTTCTATTGCAGCCACCTCGTGAAAAGGGAGTTCAAGTTGAGCTGCAGCTGCTGCAAGCAGTCTGTAGTGCTGGTGTCATTCTGAAGTGTTCTCAATGTGTCAGTCTAGGCTGAAGCTAATTAAAGTGTACTGTTCAAGTCTTGTGAGTGTTAAAAGTATTAATTTGCAATTAAGTTTATCTATGTTTATAAGAGACGATTGGGAGTTTATACTAATAACTGTTTCATTAATCTTTTAGATTATAGACATCAAGCACATTGATAACCAATTATAAACAAGGTGAGATGTCAAGCACATTGACAACAAATTATAAACAAAATGACTTTCTTTTTATAAATTTGCAGGGTCTAAACTAAATGTTTCTAAATTCGCATGCCAGATTTATGAGAAGTCATGTCGTTTGAAGAAAAAGGGCAATGTCTACACAGGTAACAAGGTCCCTTGTTTGAAAACCCGTTGGCTGGTACCTGTGAATCTCCATTTTTACTTCTTTAAACTGGCCCTCTTAATTGAGGTATTGCTTTCTGTCGCTAAACTCTTATTGAAAATTTATTGTCATCCAAATAAATGTTCATTCTGCTTACAGGGTAACTCCTTCGCTACTGATCATCCACTGGACCCTACTTCATTCATTGGTGAAAACTGATGAGAGAATCCTGTAATTCAAGACTGATAAATTGTGTAGTTGTTAGATACATTACAAGTGCATATCTGGGCTCCCTTCTTCAGTGGCCCCGTTTCCCTAAATAACCACTAACCAACGCCCGCCGGTGGTCACTCACTCGCTGCGACAACCAGGAGGAAGGGAGATGTTTGGTCGAACGGGGACTTGCAAGGCGCATGATTCGATGAAATCTGTTGGAGGGTCATGAGTCTAAGCCGGAAGCCTACTATGACACACTGCTCTCATAATAACTGCTCCTCAGCTCTCTTCGTTCTTTTTCCGGTTTCTCTTAACCATGGCCGGGTAATCTCCCTGGTCGAGTCAGTCGGGCAGTGTCTCCCCCTGCTTTACTGGCAGCAGATGAAGTCTATTAAATAGCGGGGAAGGATTAACCTGAAAGGAAAATGAAGAATTACTTGGATGGCAATTATAATCAAACAAGATTGTGATGACAGAAAGCATTACCTCAAATATAGAAGACCCGTGTAAAGAAGTTAAATGGGAGATTCAAGGGTAGCAGCCAACGGGTTAGCAAACAAGGAACCTTGTTGAATGTATAGTCATTGTCCTTATTCTTCAATGGACAGCATGGCTTTTCTTAGTCTGTCATGCCAATTTAGAAACTTATAATTTAAAATCTGTAAATAATAATTTTAAAAAATTCACCTTGTTTATAATTTGTTCATAATGTGCTTTGCTGTCTATGATCTAAAAGAATAATTAAACAGTTATGAACACCCAAAATCGTCTCTCAAACATGTAAGCGCAGATCAAATATTATACTGCAACAAAGAAAGTCCAGTGACATGACAAGTGAACTTACACATGAAAGATGAAACCACCAATCAGTTATCCAAGGTTCTCTGAAGATGGAATGAGAGATTGGTCCATGCTGGAGTTGGTGATCTAGCAAGTCCAATACAAACGGTGAATATTTATGATGAATCCTAATAAAAGATAAAAAGAATATCTATTTCAGCAATAGTTAAATAAAGCTAGTGTTGGTACCTAGTACCTGTATCATTTCGATGGCATATTCAATAGAATACAATGATTTTGAACAAAATAGTTGACGGTAGGCTGCACGAACCTTTCACTGCTTTCACGTTTCCTCCTGTAAGTTGAATAGAAACATTACGGTTATATTCCAACATGTACTGTACACGTTATAGAACACATCACCAAAAAGTTATACATGAAATATCTCGAATTTACCCATGAATTCATTGGTAATTTTCGAAGAAAAGATACCTTAACTTTTGACAGCAAACTCCACAAGACCATAAAACTGACACAATCAACACGCCATCTATATGACAGTTATGACACTTCTCAAAAATCAGTATTTGAAGGACTGGTCTAAAGATACTTACAAAACCTTGAAAAGCACATTTTTGTTTGCTAAAACCTAGCAGTTGCTCTTGAGAACTGTACGGAGAACAAAGCTCACTTGCTATTTTTATGCAAATTTTCCGGAAGTACACCGGAAGTGAGCGATAGCGCCTCAACCATTGAGCTGCCGACCAAATAAACCAAATATTCGTGATCCCCATCAAATTTGGGGTCGATTATAGGTAATTTAAACGAAATCCAGAATTTGGCCAAAATCGAGAATTTTCCTGAACTATAGACTATAGTTCAGGAAAATTTTCAAAACCGGAAGTACGAAAGCGTTCAAAACAAAACATGAACTTTACCACAAATTTGACGAGGATCACGAATATGTTGTTATTTTGTGCGTCGAATTAAGATTTACTGAACTACTGACTGAAAAGTAGAAAACCGGAAGTAAAAAAAAACACATTATTAAAAATCTAACAAGTGAGCTTTGTTGCTGAAACACAAACTGACAGTTATCATCCAAACTTATCTAATAGTAGCAGCGAAAAATTTCTGCAGAGATGTGCAAAGTAAGCGTATTTAAACTGAGTGGAAAGTGATCAAAAGCTATGCTGTTTAGCGTCAGAAAAAAGAAGCGTTCAACAGTAACATGGAAACAATGTCCGCTCTAGCTCGTTGATCCACTGGAATGATTCACTTGAAACAACTAACAAACAAAGGCAAATAACTTTGATACTCACGTAATAATCTCCCAGGCTTCAAGTTTGTATCTCGCAGGTATCTCGTCTTCACTAAGAAGCCACCACAGCGCAGCAACACACATCACACATCACAACAGACGAAATCCCCAAGATATAATTTGATATAATGCTTCCACAATGAGGAGTGCTTCTACATCACAGCTGTTAGCGATTCCAGATTGTTGACGAAATATCGTTTACTGCTGCTACCTTTACGTATCGCTTTTTGAACTTTTAACTTCATTCCTGTCAAAACGTGATGTTCAGGGCAATTGCCCATTGATGACTGTTAATGGTGATGGTGAAAGTGTGCTTAAAGCTGCTGCTGCTGTCCTTTGGGGCTTGATGTAACAATTTCAATGTGTTTCTCCGAGAAACGAACAAAAACTTTCCATCAAAATGACAACAAACCGACGCGACATCTATTTTTCAAATTTTCAAATTAATAAAACAACCACTAGATGACGTTAGATCCAACTGGAACACATAAAAAACAAATCCATCTGTGAAGCAACCCAGCTAACGCCAAAATCCCGAAAAAGGACCGTGACACTGGTGTCATTTTCTCTAAAAAGCCAATCAACTGAAAATAACCAAGGGAAAGGTGGGGCTTAGGGGCTAGCAGCCTACGCCCAACAGCTGAAGATAAATTTGGCCGCCAGATGTCCTCTACTTAAATTTTGGCGCCACTTTTAAAAAAAGTCAATTTAAAATTATTTGTAAGTTTTTTGTTAGTCGATAAATAAAATACGAAGCAAAACAGATGAAATTGACCTTCATTGAAATATTGGCACTTGTATTTCAACCATTTCCCAGCTCAACTTCGATCCATGCGAATGAAAATATACAGTCGAAAAAGAGGTAGCGACAATGACGGGAAACGAAGGGCAAGCGATCGGACGAAAAAGGGATTTGAAATAACGTACGAGAAAAAAAAACCACTCTCAAGAAAAGAAGAATCAACACAAAATGGGAAAAAATAGCCAAACGCATGTTTGAATAAAAAATACTCATATCAGAATAAGTGCAACAACGGTACAAATTGGCCGTTATGATAATTATGCGCTAATTAAGCGCCGTTGATATTCCATCTCGGATGTTGACCACGATCGGACGTGCTAGATCCGAATCGACGTTTTATTACAAATTCCTGCTTCATTATATAATGCCGGGCAAGCAGCCGGTTGGGTTATTTAAATGGGGGAACAAAAAAAAATTACAGAATATTTCTAATTGCATTGTTTGTCTGAAATTGTAATCATCACAGGCCAACAAGGTGTTGCAAACGTTTCAAACGACGGTGGCCCATTTCCCCCATTTTGAAAAACAACCCACCCCAGAAAAAAAAATTAATAATAATAATGATATTAAGTTAAAAAAAAAATGACAGTTGGGAGAGCAAGCGAAAGAAATTGAAAGAGAAGGCAGCATAGGATCATAACGGAAGAGGAACACGGGGCCGATAAACCTCGGCACGAAGAAAAACCTTATCTACAGACACACGCACACACAACAAGCCAAATCGTTGGTTAATGTTGAAAGGACGAATGAAATTGGGAACTTTTGCCAACGCCGCCGCCAAGAGTGATTTGATCCGCATTTCATGTGACGTGGAATTCACGTTTCTTTTCTTTTTTTTTTTTTTTTTCTTCATTTGACTGAATCTCGCAGTTTGGGTTAGAATTAACCACTCCCCTTCCAAAAAAATTGAGCACAACGTGACCGCGAGGACGACGACACAAATGAGACGTGCAAGAAAATCGGGAGGGGAGGAAGAGAAAACCAAGCAATAAAAAAAAGGAAATGGTTCATTAATCGTGAAATCAATCGTTTTGAAGAAACGCCAGCGATAGAACTAACAACTAATATCCTCCCCTGGTAGCCGTTTTAAACTTTTTTTCTTTTTATCGATTTAGAGACAACATGAAGATGGTCCCCAGCGTTGCAACATTTTTTTGTTTTTTTCGTAGGCGAGTTCCACATTTGGGAAAATTACGGGGCCCTGTTTAAATGAATTAGAGAATTCCATTGGTGAAATATTGAAAGCCGTCGTAGAGCCGGGTGGTGAGCGAGTGCATGGAAGTCTCGACCATATGGTCGACCTTGAGCTGGAGCTCTTCCTCCGTCAATCCCAAATGGAATCGGCTCTTGAGGGCCGACACGGTGGCCGCTCCAGCTTTGAAGCAAGGTAACTGCGATCCCGAACGCATTATCTCCACCAGCGAGACGATCTTGTCAGAGTGCTTGCGCGCCGCCACCAAACCCTGCAGCATCAAAATCTTGAAATATTCAAACATGTCCGAGCCCTGGCCGCCCATGACGTCGACAAATTCCTGCGTCAACTTGAACGGCGAATTCTCGAAGCCCAGGTTCTTGGGCGACGTCGACAGCATGAAACCAAAGTCGATGTGGATGACGTGGCCCTCCGTGTCCAGGAGGATGTTGCCGTTGTGTCTGTCTTTGACCTGGACGAGGTAGCAGACTAAACTGTAGGCGGCCAAACTCTCGACAAAGTGTCGCTGGGCCGTGAGGAAAGCCTCCGAATTGGTCGGTCCGTGCTCCCGGAGCAGGTATTCCAGCAACGACATGCGACTGTGTTTCTTGATCTGGTGCAGAGAAACCGTGTTGATGATGGGTTCAATCATTCCGGAATCATTAGACAACACCAATATCCTAAATGATGACAGAATAGCCGTAAGGAAAATGTTGTTTTTAAATTAATAAAGTTAATTGATGTGATTATACCGATAAGGTCTGAGCCAAAGAGGGACACGCTCCGTTTCCCAGGTTCGATGCAATTGAAGTAGAATCTGGTAGGCCAACAGCTCCTGGCGTAAATCATCGCCACACTTGACGATGGCCGGCAAAAGTTTCCAATTGCTGTGATGGCCGTAAGGCGACGATTCTCGAATTCGTGCCACTTTCTCCTCCCACGGTTCCTTGAAAGCAAAATCACAAAACAATTAAATTCCCATTTTCCCCCCTTTTGGGTAGAAATAAAATAATATGCGGGGTATAAGTTTACTTTGAGGGCGGCGGCCGAAGGATCTTCCGGATCACGCTGGAAGGATTTAGTGGGGGCGTTGAGACTATCCGTCAATCGGCGTCGAATGTCGGATGCTTGAATGAAAATGGGTTCCCGTTCACGAGAATCACTGGAATCCTGGCTCATTTGAGAGAGCGTATCACCTCGATCCTGATTTATTTAAAAAATAATGTTTAATTTAATTGACAAATGTTAGGGTAATATATATCAATACCAACCTTGTGAGACAATCTCAGATGGAGATATTGATCAGAGATTTCGTCATCTTCTTGAGACCAAGCGTCGCTCAGATCATCGTAGATCTGAAAGGCCGTAACCGGAATGCCCGACATGGACTCTGTGGATCAATTGCAACATAATTATTAGCCGGGGAGGCTTCATTTGAATCAAAAATGCAAATACGAATAACCTTTCATGGAAGGGGCGAGACTGCTGAGGGCGCTAGAGTCGGCCAAATGGTGGTGAAGGGGATGATGATCGAGGAGGTTCTCCTCGGAGCGCGTGTGTCTCAAGGAAGCAGCTGCCGTGGCACTGATTTTGGCCGGAATGGAGCAAGTTTGCGTCTGCTCGACCAACAAAACCTCAACGTAGAGCAGATAAGGGGCTTTGTCTTTGGAATTGAGGACGACGGCCGATTCGGGTGGGATGCGCACCACCAAATGCGGAGCATCGGTGGCATGAATGGGCAGCCAGACGCGGGCCGGCAGGTTGAGATTCAGCGTCCGTAACTCAGCCACCAATCGACTAGTTTTCTCTTCTTTGCTTTGCTGCGCTTTGCCCAGTCGCTTGCCAATATTGATTAGCGCTGTCGAGCCGGAAAGAAAAGAAAGAAAAGAAACAATTGAATTACATCCGCACCGCCGGCACTAGCGCTAGATAAATAAAGTTGCCAATTGAGTACCTTTGATGAATTCCAGCTGTGGAAGGAGGCGGGGAGCCAAGCAATTGCAGGCCGTTTTGCGAGCGAATTCGGCGCTTTCGTTATCGAAGCAAGTGCATCCATTGTCAAAGGCGCGGCCCGATTGCAAATCGCCGATACAGTTCTTGGTGCTGCCGCTCGAGGGTGTTCGCCGATGGCCCAGTTTCATCATGACGGTCGCATCGCTGCGCGAACGCTGATGCGTTTTCTTGGCCAGCTGCCACAGAGACAATCAAACGTTGTAAAAACTGAATTTCGCCAATGAAATAAAAAAGGAAAAATCTAAAGTCTACTTGAAGCGGTAAGTTGGTCACGTTCTCCTTCTCCAGCGAGTGCTGATGAATTGCCTTGGTCGACAGCGGGGCAACTTTGACTGTCAAATGAGACGATTTGCTGGTCCGGCTGGCCAGCTTGGTGGTCGTCGCCACGGCGACCGGACGCAGTTCTTCCGACAAAATCAAGTTTTTGAGCTTGGTTCCGTGCGATTTCTTCTGAGTGGGCAGCGAGGCATCCGAGGAATAGGCATCCAGGAGCCAGGAGCACTGAAGCGAGAAATCCACCGATTCGCGACAGCGATGAACCTGCCAAAAATAAAAACCAACCCAACAATTGGTTATAATTACAAGTTCATTTCTTTTTTGCTTGGCACTACTATTGTCGTGTACCAGGTAGGGATGGATGACTTCGGCCACGTCGTGCATGTGGATGTACATGTTGACGAGCTGCTGTAGATAAAAGTCAACGTCGCGTATGGGGTAGCTGAACACGCGATTGCCAATGTACGTCTGGACTCCAGACTCTTTCGAGTTGAACAGGTACATGACGGCGTACGACATGTCGAACAATTTCGACTCGAACCAACGCAACAGCAAAGATTGCTTCCCTCCGGCGCCATCTTCGCTGGCTCCTGGCACGGCGGTGGTGGTAGAGATCCTAATTAATTAATTAAATCAATGACGTACATTTGGGTAATAATGATTTTTAACAAGAGTAGAGATATACTTTGAATGATCGTTGGTGGTTGCTTCTTCTTCTTCCGCCAAGGCGGGCTCCGGATGAGACGACGAGGCTGAAGTTTCGGCCGTGAATTCCATTTCGTCCGACTCGAGACTTTTCGATTCGTCGAATTGCATCATGGCGTCATCGTCCTCCAGGTATTCGGCGCTGCTGCGCGTCAGACGCAATTTGTCTCCTCTTCCGCTGGCCGAGCAGCAAATGCCGGAATCATCAGAGCCCAGACTTGATTGATCAAAGTTGGGCGATGAACTAGCGGTCGTGATGGGCACTTCGGCAGCTACCAGCACTCCTCCTCCAGTTCGTGATTCGGGATTGCGGGCAGTCAGCACAGGGCTGGAGGAAGCCGAATCCAGCAGCAGTCGACCGGTCGATTGAATAACCGGCTCGGCTTTGCCACAGATGTTGCCGAACCTTTCTCTTTATTTGGGGGTAGAGATAATTTTTTAATGATTAGTTGATGAGATGATTTAAAAATGAAAAAAAAAAAAAAACATTTTTGGTGATACCTGCGGGTTTCTTTGAATCGAAATAAATTGCTGCACGGATCGAGCGAGAGGGATAACGAGGGTTTCAGCGGCGGATGGCCGTGATGAGGAAGACTGGCCTGGTCGACCGACCCGTGGTGCGGGTGATGGTGAAGCCCGTCTCCAGTAGCGACCGAAACAGGTCCGTCAGGCTCTGATTCGGGAATCTTTTGTAGCACAGAGTCTAAACTCCGATTTCTCTGATGTCTCGATCCGCTATTTAATTTAAAAAAAAAAAAAGTTAATTTAGAAACAATTAGTTGCATTGATATATAATTGTAATTTTTACTTGTGGGGCTGAATGGTGGCAGATAGCGGCGGAAGAATGATGCCCATTGAGCGAAAATCCAAACTCAAATTCCGTTGGTGGCCAAACTTTGGAGTGGAAATGGGACTCTGAGAAGGTGTGTGGAGGTGGACAGCAGGTAAAGGTGCAGCCAGCGGTCGTGATGTGGGTTCCAATCGGGGGCGGACTGCTTCAATCACGCCAATCGTCTCCATGGCAGCAGAGGACTTACTGTAGGTTAATCACATGACGTGAATCATCAAGTTTTCATAAAGAAAGTTGATCACATGTCACACATCATCATCCCAATGAACAAAAGGTCTGAATCAAAAAAACTCCCGATTCAACTAGAATTTTTGGTTCTGATTTCGTCCATTCCCGTCACGAAACTAGCGCCGTTGCCCGGAATCCCAACATGAGCTGACCATTAAATTCTACGCCCCCTCCAAAAGATTTGATCAAAAGTTGTTTTGAAGAGATGCCTAATATAGTTGAATCGACACCACAAGCGAGCCATTAGATTCACGTCACGTTGCCAGAACACGAGTAGAGCTGATGGATTTGAGCATTCCTCCGGCCGCTATAATATCGATCGGATAACCCTCCGCAGCAGGAAGACGAAAACATCAGACACCACCAGCACCAGCACCAGGGAGAAGACGACAAGATGCCAAGACTGGCTGCGTAGATTTGAAAACTAAGAATGCGAATTGCTGCTCAAGTGTTAACTGTACCTCTCGGGCAGGATTAACTTGTAAATCTATTTGGCCTCATTTTTTCGGGAAAATGTGTCACATAACGAATACAATTTTGGTTTTTAAAAAGAGAAAAAATCAATTGAACACACGCAACTCTAGTTTGTTTGCACTTTGAAATCGATCCACCATGTCACGATTTTCGGTAGCAACGTGCTCAAAGCCCTAATTTGTGCATACCTTGTAGGTTGTCTCGGAAATTAGCACGACACAAAAATGTACAAATCTAATATCATTAGGTTTAATGATGTATCAGATTATGGAGTGGGTCATGTGGTTATCGTTCCGCCGCCAACCTTGAACGCAAATTAAACAGACAACTTCCCTATAGTATGGTACTTTAATTTGCAATTCCGGAAGAATGCCAAAAGCCATCGATTTGATATCGTAGAGTTTCGCAGACGTCCCTCAACCGTCCCGCCTAGCCAATAAAACAAGGTCGGTTGAGCATGCGATATCCGACTTTTGCCTATTTTTCTTTCAACATTTTACAATGGCGACCTTCACCTACAAAATCAAAAACGTAAAAAAAAGAAACGGTCCTGATCCCCTAGGTGGTGAAGGACGATCCACTCCAACTATTCCCGTCTGTATAGATGCCAGACCGATCCGTTTTCCAGACGTACACGCCCACCAACCCCTCACGCCGAAAAAAAGTAAATAAATTGTAAAATAAACAAAAAGCCGAGGAATTTATAGCTTCAAACAAATTCTGTCGAAACTGTTTGTGGTAGACGACATTCACCATCTGGGGCGTTTTGTTTAAGTGGACGGAAGAAGACGTACTAAATCGGGAAGTGAAACGAAAGTTTATTTCCACGTTTCTTTTTTAAAAAATAAATTCCACCCATTCGGCTAAGACATCATTTCCAAAAATGAGAACAATACCCAGGAAAAAACCCCCCCAAACTTAATTTATCCAGCAAATTTTCTACGATAAAAACGTTTAGCCCAATTCTGGTTCCACACAGAGATAGTGACGGACGAAAGAGATTCAATTCCCCCCGACTCGAAAATCCTAAATAGATTTATAGGCAACTGTGTGAGAATGAGGTTCGAACAAATCAACAAGATGGGGGCTCCTTGTTTCTGTTTCATTCCAAGCGTGCCATTCGAAATTCCACACCCTCCTTCTACCACAATCTCAAAAAACAAAAAAACAAAGACGAAATTGGGTCCACCAGTCGAAATACCTGCGTATCCGATCGTATATCAATCTGATATCAATTTCCCAGGCCCGTTAGAAATGTTTTTCCCATTTTATCCGGAAGCGCCACAGATTTTTCACACGGATGCTTCGCGCGTTTCCCAAAATCAACAGCTGACAACTTGCAGAGTTTTCTCCCCACCGAAAAGAAAAATGAATCAACAAATCTTTGGTCGTAAACGGAGCACGCGCGACACACACACACGCCAGATTTTTTGGGCGTAAAAATACGACGACGACGGTAATCGGAGCGTGAGAGACTTTCTTGTACAATATCTGCTGCTGCTGCCAATCTTCTCAAAACAGCGGGATGTCTAAACTAGATCGACGAGAAAAGAAAGCTTTAAATGGCTGGACATTTTTGCGCAACAGCTGACTGGCTAACTTTGCTTCTCGATGACCCATAACAACGTGAGTGTTCACAGAAGAAGAAGAAATCGAGGTTCGGCAACTTTCTACGATGATGGTTTAAAACGTTGAGCGCCAGCAGACAGGCCGTGAGAAACGGAAATCGGGGTGAACCGTAAAACGGATTTGTACCGTTAAAAAAAAAAAAAACCCAAAAATCGACCCAGTGAGATCGCATGACAATTTTGTTGAGCTGGTATTTCCCCTGGAAAAACAAAAAAAATTCTCTTCGACCCACAGCCCCTAATTGAATTAGTCATAGCATCTAAAGATATCCCCCAGAGCAAGGGTGGGTTTCCCCCCCCAACTAGCTAGCTAGCTGCAACTGTTTCAGTTGGTATAGCAACTGGTAAACAATTTGCCACCAAGTTTCCTGCAGGAGGGTAGCTAGAGATAATTCGGTCCATCCGGTTGGAATTGTCAAAGAGAGAACTCACTACATAGCAGAAATGATAGATAACAAACACAACAACAACAAATACAAAAGGAGGGTTTGGGGCTACGACCGGATGTTGTTGATTTAACTTGCTCTTCTTTAGATTATTAAAAAAAAAAAACGTCAAGTTCATCATCTCACAGGAAGTCGAAAGGGTGAGAAAGATATTTAAAAATAAAAAGCTGAATGATGTGCGGAACAGATTCCAGACGCCACAAAAACCTTGACCATAAAAGTGTGGCTCTCCTCCCGGTATGGAAATTTAAAATAAAAAGAAAATTTGTTTCAAAAAAAGGAACATCATCAAAAAACCTGATCACGTACCGTAAACCTAAAAAATTGTTTTTGGACTCATCGGAAATGCCAAGCACAAAGCCTAGACCTGAATTCCACCAGCGACGAGGTTACACGGCGGTGTGTGTGTGTGTGTTTACTGCTAAAACAAGGCCGTACACACGAATATGCAAAATAACAATCATTTTCATTCATTCTTGTACGTCCTTGTAAAATATCTATGCCCATAGAACTGAACGTACTATACTACTAGGGAACCATCGACCAAGGTCTTTGACAGCATTCTCTTCCACCCTTCTACATGTGTTGACTCTTAGCTGTGGCTTTACACACATGAATTGGTAGCCATTTCTTCTTTTAAAAAAGAAGGTGGGAAATATATGAAGAGAGTAAAAATGGCGTCAAAATACCTTTGTTGATATCACAGCAGTCGTTGTATTATTACTCCGTGAGTCGCCCATTACTTATTTAGCAGCAGTCGACATGTTGTTTGACATCTGTCATTTTGGCTTCGTATTTTCTTCTTTTTTCGCAAGGTGATGAGCAGAGGGTTTAAAAGAGTCGCTGGGCGTAGTAGCTGCCAACCCCCACCGGCTTGAAGCTCAAACCCCACCCTTGGAAGAACAGATCGATACTCGGCTGACGAGAAAAAAATAAACTTTGGTGAGCTCAAAGTGCTGGATCAGAGTTTTCCCAAAATGGCCAGAAAATGGCAGAATATAATATCTCTTTTTTTTGTTAA
Organism: Daphnia pulex; assembly: GCF_021134715.1. Classification (NCBI taxonomy): domain Eukaryota; kingdom Metazoa; phylum Arthropoda; class Branchiopoda; order Diplostraca; family Daphniidae; genus Daphnia; species Daphnia pulex. The sequence continues at coordinate 596,641 of NC_060021.1, read as the reverse complement.
TAATAAAAGCGACACACACACTGAGGAGGAAATAGAAAACGCCTAGCCACCACACACTCGAGTTAAAGAAACAAAACTCTTGTTGCTAGCTCGAAGGAGGGAAAGCCGTCACTTGGTCCAATCAAAAACATAAAAACACACAGACAACGAGCAGGAAAAACGTTTTGGAAATCACACAGGGAAATGTGTCGAAAGTTGATTGGAATTCCAATGCCCAAGCCACGCCGAAACACACAAAAAATCTTTACACACACACACACACACACACGAGAAAAGGAAATACAACACGAAATGACAGCCAACAACCCAACAACTAGCGTAGAGTTGACGGTGCGGCCAGAGACTGACGGTGGAAAGCAGAACGGCCGTGGAAATAGTCGAGGCTAAAAAGCAGCTCGCCCAATAAGAGGGTGGAGCACGTGGTTCACTTTTCAGCCACCAGAGGCGCCACTTTAGACGACCCAAAAGTGGGTTATTTCGACAAGTTTTTAACCCACGATTTTAGCCCTCGTATTCTTTTGAAAATTCCACCATGTCAACGTCACTCACCCACGCAATGCGTTAAAAAATATATACAACAACATCGAAATGATTCAAAGCGGTTTTAAGCTTGACATTTGAAAAGATGCATGAATCACGATTCGGTTTTACAAGCTGACGTCATTTAAACTGATTGAATATTCGTATTATAAATCTCAATGCCACCTTTGCAAAAATTGAGTTGCCCAACCGCTTCTGGCCAAATGCGAAACGATTACTCGACAGAATGGCGAACAATTCCGCCCTCTTACCATGACGTAAGAGAACCTTTTCTAACCGAACGGACGGAAACATTTTTATTCGAGACTTTTAAAAAAACTGGAAGACTCTGGGGTTGACTCAACAAGTTGTGTACAGCTGCTCAGAGATCACAAGCCTCGGTGATATTAGTATAATCTCGGGGTCTTGATAAGATGACGGCATTTCTCGTTATAAACGCAAAGCAAAAAGGGCCTCCAGCATCCTGTCAGTTTCTCTCATCTTCAACCAACATATTGTGTGTCCAAGCTGCTGGTTTTCAGATGAAAATCACTTCTGAAGAAATTTGGATTCTCATACACCCACGAGAGATGACTCACAGACAGCGGCCCCTCCGCATTCCAACGAAACAATCAGCTTGTAGAAATCTAGACCAAGGTTTGACCACACACACACACACATAATGAAATGGTCAACAACCGAAATTGTTGTAGAAAAAAGAATGGGCAATGTATCAATTAAAGTCAAAACTTTGGTCGGAATTGGGTTATGTGTGTACCGACTCGAGAGAAAAACCGCGCCATATAACCCACACGTTGGCTTATATTATCTCTCAAACACTCTCACTTGTAGTAGCAGTACTATAGCTGCTGATTCTCTCAAGCTATTTTCGGACCCTTGATGTAGCCCTAACAGACTCTTGTCAAGTCCCGAAGGACCTTCACGTCACACGCATGAGAAGATCCGACGTCGGAAAAAAGTCCTCACAAACATCCGTTTTTCATGGAAATCCGAAGGCCAGTAAAAAAGTAGAGAGAGTCTCTAATAACGATCAAACTCATTGACCTTTTCAAGTTAGAGACAGACACACACACTCTAGGGCCTTCTCAATGTGCGGAAGCAATTCAAAAGGGGCGTGGTTAATTCATGTTATCTTTTCGATTCGGCAAGCTCTCGTGTTTCAAGTGTTGGTCTCGCTTTCTATTCCTCCAGAAATTTTTACCAATCCAGCTCCAGACGATATTGTTTTCACTCAACTCGAAAAGATTAAGACATGAATTGACCATTAAGGGGGGGTGGCTGGTTGAAAAATAATGACGCGCGGAGACAATGTCGACCGCCATGGCAGTTGAGACAGTCAAGTAAAATAACACACAAGAGAAAAAAGAAACAACAACAAAAGAGGCCAGTCAATAAGTCTTAATGGGTTAAAATACAAAACCCAACGGCGGAACTTTCTAGTCGAATAATGGAAGGAAACGGCTAGTGCATGTGTACTTGAAAAGAGTATTCACTCCACTAAAAGAAGGAACTCGGCAACTTATTTTTTGATTGTCGTTTTCTTTTTTGTGACCAATTCTATAATCGATGATGTTTGACCATCATTGCGAAAAAGCTGTTCAATTAAGTTTTTTTCTACTTGAAAATATTCGTGAATCTTTATGCTTTGTTGTGGGGGACAATTAGATTAGGCCCCCATTACTGACACATACCGTCACATATTGTGCAAAGGGCTGTTGTCGCTATGCACCTTAACAGTTCAACTAAAGAATACTTTTGAATTCACTTACAGTGGAATTGGGTCTCGATTGATTGGGCGCCGAACGCCATTGTTTTCCTATGGATGTCAAACAATCAGATACAAGTTTTCTTCTTATTTCTTGCACGATTTTGCTTCACAGTTTAGAGAATTGAGACCACCAAAGAATCTTGCCTCTCACATCTCCCGATCAAAAAGAAAACACATGACGCCACCTAACGGTTAGTTTATTGACCACGTCGTCACACGATTTCTTCTGCTAGTAATTCTTCACGTGTTTGTTGTGTTTGTGTGAAGTTTAAAATTACTTCGGATGTAAATGTTCTCAACTCTTCAAATTAAGCTGTTTTTCCAGTAGAATTTGATTCGTATTAGTTGAAAACAAATTACACAACAAAAAATGTTACGGCAGTGTCTCCGATTGAAGAACATTCAGTTTTTACTAAAAAGTACTGCTAATAGAAATGGGGCAGATTTTGTTGAGCATAGGATTCTAGTTTCTAATGTAAGAAGAAATCATTCTGTTGTTCCTATAAACAAATCAGGGAGTGATGTCTTAGATGACAGCACAGAATTAATCCCATTTCAAGAAAAGAATAATCCATTATTGGAAGATCCTAATTTTGATGGAGTTGTACCTATTGTGGCCCCCAGTTTCAACTTAGCGTCTTTAGTAAACAAGTCAGAACTTCTTCAGACGTTTGTTAAACTTGGCGTATCTATTCATGATTGGGAAAAAAAGGGAAACATACACTCTTGGATAGTGAAGCTCGATTTCAAGAAAGATGTGCAACCCATCATCCAATTTCTGGTAGATCAAGGTGTTTCACCAGAATCTCTAGGAACTATTTTCACTAAAAGTCCATTGCTTTTAAAGACAAGTATTGAAGAGCTTGAAATTAGAACTAAATATTTACAATCAAAAAAGTTTACTTCAGAAATGATTGTTAGAATCTTTTCCAGAAATCCATTCTGGCTACTATTCAGGTACATAATTTCAAAGGTATCTTAACATTTTTAAAAGAGTTGTTAATCTTGTATTTTTAGCACTCAACGAATAGATACTAGACTTGGATTTGTACAACAGACATTCGATTTAACCGGTAATGAACTGAGAGCTTTGGCGTCAAGAGAGCCTCGGCTTATCACAAGTAACATTCAACAAATTAAGGTATACAAGTTTTTTTTTTTTTTAAATATGATCAACAATCTAACAAGCTCTTAACTTTCAGTTGATGAATTTTGGGTTCAAAGAAGAAATGGGATTTGAGCATCAGCAAATTAAACAAATGCTTCTGACAAAGCCAAAATTGTGGTTGATGAGTATGAGTATCTCTTTCATTTCGTGTAAATACTTCAAAAAATTCAAGATTTCAATTATTTTCAGACAAACCAATGCTGTTGGACAGGTTTGACTATCTTCACAATGTAGTTAAGATGGATCATGAAACCATGCTACAATTCCCTGGAGTACTGACCAGTCGAAGTTTCCGGGTTAAACAGCGCCACGGATTTTTGTGTTATTTGAACCGTGCTCAATACGATCCTAAATTGCCAAACTATGTTAGTCCACTAAAATTAATAAGTGATTCGGATTCGAACTTTGCTGTTCACGTTGCTAAAGCTTCCGTTCAAGAATTCAATGATTTCTGTAAAACTGTGTGATGTTATCGTTTTAATAATAATAATAGCGACCTAAAAATGATTTGACTAGGACTTATTTTTATTGCAAACCTATTTAAACAAATTAAAATGGCTGTGTAAGAAATAAAGAATTAATCGAGACAGTGAATTTTATTCATGTAGCTTTTCCCAGTTGCAATTTTTGTTGCAAAAGTTTTGAAGACCGGTATAGTAGGGAATCAATAATTCCGGCAACAGTAAACACTCCGCCGATAATTGTACATACATCAGTGGCAAAGTGGCCGATCGATCTGTTATGAATCATAAATGTTCTAGAAAAGCACAATGTCATTTGGATATTTTGAAAAATTACCTTTTACTTTCCTTGTACGAAATTTGTAAAGGGCTCATTTCATAAGTAAAAAACACTCCTGGAACTCCACTTTCACCCCCATAAGACGAAACAACCTGGAAGAAAAAAACGTGGTCAGTTGTTGAGATGTTGTTTTAGCTAAAACAAATTTACCTTTTGATGGCGTGTGACAGAATATTGGTTGGTGTGAAATTCCTCTCCGTCCAGCTTGACGTACCATCTAAAGCAATTGTTAATGTTATTGATTGTTATAAAATCATGTCTGGAAGTTTCTTGATAAAGTAATTTTTTAGCAACTATCAATAAGTAATTTAGCTTTTCGCGCGTGCACGCACTGCACGGGGCTGCTAAAAAACTTACAAGTTACAAGCATGACTAAATACTAAAATGTTAAAAGGAATATTTTAATACATACGTCGGTACAACTTTGATGTAATATTGAAACATCATAGCTCCTGTAAAAAAACAAACAAACAGAAATAAGTTTTTATTTTTGGCAAATTTTCTTAGCGCAACATTGTTTAAATTGAATTTAAGTCACAACGCTGTCTTCCTATAAAAGCAGACGACATATCGAAGCTATTAAGAGTTATCGCAACAGTCACGCTTAGCTGTACTACGTACAGGGAAAAAATCAGATTCTTGTATTTATTATCCGTTTTTCGCTAACTTAAAATCAAGAAAGATGCCTATGCCCGTAGGAGGTGGATACCAACAAGGCCAGCAACAGAGCTGCTTTGACAAAATGAAGGTTGGCTTCATAATGGGTTTCAGTATTGGCATGGCAACTGGAGCTCTATTTGGTGGTTTTGGAGCACTAAGGTAATGACAACTTGAACACACATGGCAAAGTTTTCTACTAATACTATTTTTCTTTTAACTTATTGCAGACAAGGACTGAGAGGGAGAGAACTGATCAACACTGTTGGGAAAATCATGGTCCAAGGTGGAGGTACATTCGGTACATTCATGGCTATTGGAACAGGAATAAGATGCTGAAGCTAATAGTAATCCCAATTTGAAATTAAATTTAGTAGAAAGCATCAATACATTTGTAATGAAAATCAGATCATTAAATTTCCTATAACTATTTTAACTATCCTAGTATCCTCTACAGTCTTTATTCTTGGCCCTACTGGTTACAGGTCATTTGTCTTACCTTTGTCTGCAGTAGTGAGGAAACCATCTAGAGGGTTTTCCTTTCCAATTAGAGAAGTTCCAAATGATAGTGAATTAATGTGATGTGTGACATTAAAATCTTCAGATGAATAAGGTTGGACATCATGCACTGTGAAAGTCAAATGTGATACTTTTAAGTTTTCATTCTTCAGTTTGACAATTGAAAAAAAAGAACTCACCATGAACATGGTTAATAGCATAACTTTTCCCTGGAGCAATGTGAAATGAACCACTGACTCTATTGACTTCCAAATAACCGTAAAGTTTGCAGCCTTCTTTAAACGCAGAATAGTCTCTTGTCAAATTTTTTTCATTACGGCACTGCTCGAATTCCTCCGGTCTGAAAGCCCAGTTCTAAGCAAGTATTCAAAATATCACTACATGATGCAGAAATGTAAGACTAATTGAGATCCTTTACTTTTTGTCTGTAAGCTTCCCGAACTTCCGCACATGTTTCACAACAACCTTCTTTAGCTCCATAACAACTATTACAGGGTTTTGACGCTGATTCTTCCGTGGATGTTTCTGTTTTGTTGTGAGTTTTGTTAATCTCTTCTAATTCAGCAGCTTGTAAAGGCTCCCCTAACAAGTTTAGTCTTTGTTTGAAAATGTTATGTTCAACTCCAAACTGCTGTTCACCAGATGAATCTACAGCATCCACACTCAAGTCTACAGAAAAAAAAGATTGACTTTTGTTGACATTTTGCAGTGAGCATTAGGACTAATTGTAGTTATATCTCATACAACACTTACATGAACAAGAAATTGTTGGAAATGTGACATCAAAGTTGATTTTCATGTTTGGAATTCTAGTTGTATCCACATACAATTGTTCTGAAACATTTATTGATAGAAAATCTCGAAATTCAATCACAAATAGGAAGGCCTGAATCAATGAAAATTTTAGTAACTTTAAGATATTAGAATATAAGAATTGTAAATACCATAATTATACTGCTGAAAACTGTGACTGCAAAGAAAGATGAAACAAGATAGTAAATAGAAATACTTATAATCTTTCTTCATTGCAAACCTCAGGATCAGTTTGAAAGTATCAACATCTTGTTTGATAGAAGCTTCCCAATACATACATTAAGTGATTTTCAAATTTACAAAAAAATACATACCCATAGCACCAGTTGCTGTTCTTATTGTAAAATCTTCTAAAGTTTTTGGATAAGCATCAATTGTTTTAAAAGCAGTTCCTAGATTCTTAATCATCTTTTATGCTATCTATGTTGGTGTGTTGAATTTATATAAACTGGGACTTCACAAAACACTAATGTATGTATAATATTGTGGGGTTATTTTGACAGCTGTGTTGATCACTTCTTGAGTCTCGATGTTCAGATAATGTTAGATAGGAGACCAAGATGGATTTTTGCGCCACCTTGGATTACAATTCTTAACTCGATAAGTTTTTATCATACAATTTTCATTCAACTACAATGAAATAAAATAAAAACAACACCTAGTAAATTGACACAAGTAGCAAAATTTGATTTGCAAAAATTTAAGGCTCCCATTGTAGATGTGTTCACTTGTACTGCAGTAGCGTACAACGTCGCAAGTCGCAACTGCTTCACGATCCCATCCCAAGATTCCCATCTATGTTTGTCTATTTGACTCTTTCAAAAACAACATTTTTGTAAAATTCGAATTACTTCATACGGGTTATTTTACTGTACATTTCGTTTTATTAAAAATTTAATCTTCAGCGTTCAATCATTCAATCAACACTGTGCATTTTTATAATATTGTAATGATGTGACTAATAAAATGGCAACTGCCTAATGATACCTGGAGGCTATTTGAATTCCAAAAACCTGGGTTCGTCTTCACGTCTCAGTTATGTGCAGTTGTCTTTCTGTGCGGCATTAGGCTTTGTCTTGCTCGTCGCTTTTTTGTTCAATCGGTTACCTGCATGATTTAATAATGAAGGATTTCGTTTTTGCCTTTCTTTTCGTTGCTTCGTGTACTGCATTGTCTGGTTTTTACTATGACAATGGCGTCGATCAAACAGTGGTTCACAAGCATTTGAACAAACGTGAGAAAAAAGAAATGCAGAGTGAAATACTGCATCTCTTGGGTTTAGAGCATCGTCCTCGACCCGTTTTGATGCTACCATCCAAAAAGAAACTTGAGGTGGATGATGGCCTTAGCTCTGCACCTCGATTTCTTATTGATGTGTACCAATCTCTTACGGAAGAAGATTCAGGAGAACTTAAACTGACTCCCGATCTGATTGAAAGGGAATTTAATGTTTCCGATTCAGATGTACACTCTATGGATGAAGCTGATATTATTATGAGCTTTGTTAACAGAGGTAACAGACAAATTACAATTTATACATAATTTTTGAATTAATTACATAGTATTTTCCCAACAGGACAGCACTTACATGGAATAAGACATCACCACAGTTTTGGCAGATTTTGGTTTGATCTTTCGGAAGTTCCAGCACAAACAACAGTGATATCTGCTGAACTAAGATTATACATCAACTTAACAATGGTTCAAGAAAATATGAATACTACTGAAAAAGCAGATGAAGAAGAAACTGAAGGAAAAAGCCAAAATTTTTCTATTACTGTGTATGAAATTGGACTGGAAGATTCATTGATCTACATTGATTCAATGGAAATTGACAGCCATCAAGAAGGTTGGGTAGCAGTCAATGTGTCTGTGCCTCTTCAGAAATGGCTAGTGAATCCTGAAGAAAATTTCGGGCTTCAATTGGTGTGTCGTTTATCTACTTCAGGTTGTTGATAATTTAAATATTTTATGCTAAACTAGTATTTCATGACAATTATTTTATAGGCAAACAAATTTCTGCCAGGGAAGTTGGACTAGTTGGGTCTCATGGCAATGACAAACTTCAACCTTTTATGGTAGCATTTTTTCGATCGTCGATGCCTTCAACCCAAAAGCAGCTTGGCCAACAATTGCCAGTTCCTCCCAAAGAACTAATTGACGATGAAGATTTTGAAAACGATGAAGTTCCAAAGAGAAGTAGCCGAATCAGAAGGCAAACTCCAAACAATAATAAAAAGCGCAGCAAAGATAACGAAGAGTTTGGAGGTTGGAATCCATATGCAGGTAATGTTAAACTAGATGTAGATAAATAAATTTTCAACTGTGATTTTAATTGACCATACTAGATTTAGATGCCAGACTATCGAGGCGTAGCTGTCAAAAAAAGAATCTCTACGTCAGTTTCCGTGATTTGGGATGGCAGGTAACTATTTTAAACCAGTTCACAAAACTAGATGTTTAAGGTGGCGATAATTAATTATTAACCATTTCGAAGCATTACCGGCTAAAATAATTAAATAAAATAGCTTTATTGTGTTCCCATGTGGGCTATCAGTTAAATTTAATAACGTTTTTCTTGCCAGGATTGGATTATTGCTCCCGATGGATATGCTGCTTCTTATTGCAATGGAGAGTGTTCGTTTCCATTGAACGCGCACATGAACGCTTCAAATCATGCCATTGTTCAAACGCTTGTTCATTTAATGAATCCGTATCGTGTTCCCAAGCCTTGTTGCGCACCGATCAAACTGTCCTCAATCTCGGTACTTTATTTCGATGACAATTCCAATGTCATTTTAAAGAAATATCGCAATATGGTCGTGAAATCTTGCGGTTGCCACTGAATATTCTAATTTTATTACCTTTCCTGATAACTAGCTTACCATTTAGCACATCTTTGTTTCATACGTGCTTTACGCTGAAAAACGACATTGTAAATATCTGTGCAATTAATAATTTCAAACGATAATGTTTCATAACATCGTAAATAAATGCTTCACCTCGTTTACGTAACTCACTTTAATTATTTATTGCCGTACCCAGGTGTGGGAGCGGCATTATTTATTAAAGCAAAACTTTTACTTTTCTACCCCATTAATAGGAATAGGAACTCAATGACTAGTTTTGGAATATGCAAATCCTCGAAAAATCTATTTTTTTTTTCTGCAGGAATAGTCGTGCGTATAATTGAAAACGATAAAGTGAAAGGTTATGAAAAAATATGTGGAGGCTGGCGGCAAGAATAAGAGTTAGAAGAGCACTGAGTGGCACAGAAAAATAACAAAGATTTTTATTATTCCTATGACTATTAGTGAAATTTTTCTGGTGCGTTGTAAGTAAAGTGTTAATTTAAAGATTCTTCTATTTCGACTCTGATAACATACAAATTTGCATATCTTGATTCTCGTCGTGCGTGTCCTAGTCATTTTGTTGTCTACACAATGGCCAGACGATGGCATCTAGTGACTAGGCATGAATAATTTAATGTTAATAATAATAAACTATCCATAGAAGCCACAACGGAAATATTTCTTAATAAAGCAGAAAAATCTTGGTTAAGAAGGTGATGATACAAAAAAAAATAACGCGTTGAGTTTTTTTCACATTTTTAAGCAACCTGGCTCCCACAAATTAGGTGTATGATGTAATAAGCTAAGCTCATTTTGTATTTTTGTTTCTTGAAGACTTTGCCGCAAAAATTCTGCGTGTTACCTCTAATCCCTTGAAAACTGGAAACAGGTAGGGCTACAAGAATACAACCTAATTAGATAACATTAAAAATAAAACACAAAACAAAATAAAGCATAAAGATCTTTCCACACCACATTTCCCTCCATTTACCCATAGCTCCTTCCCACTGTTTACTATCCTTCTATGTGTATGGTGTTTCATTTTTCAATCGCTAAAAAATGGCTTGTATATCATAGAAATCTTGCTACATTTTTCTTATGTGACACTTTTAGTTTACAATTTGGTATAGTTTCTGCATTATTTGTTCCAGTACTTCCTTCTAAAGTTCATATTTCACTTTTAAATAAGGTAACAAATCGAACGTCCATCCGTTTATTGTGTGTTGAATGAAAACATTTTTGTGTTGTAGAATGGAGGATCAGCTAGAGGAAAAAGACGTACTGGAAATGGGAAACTGGAACAGCGAATACGATATCGCTGAGGAAGAAGAAGAACGGCTTCTCGAGGATAATGAAATAACAGAGAGCAAACATGGATTCGCCTATGAGAGTGAACAAAACCTTTCCGACATTGAATACGAAGCCCCTGAAGTTGAGGAGGATATTTTAGATCTGGGACTCAATGAAGATATTATTGAATACGAAGAAGTATCCACAAATCGACAAGAAGCCTCCAAGGAGTTGAAAAAGAACACGTCAGCACAACCCAATCAAGGACTTGAAACATGCTCAACCAGTCAGAAAACTGGTACTGTTGACAGTGCTCCGACTCAAAGCCCCCATAAAAATGTTAGCGTCAGGAGTGGACAGCCTGCCAGTTCCTTCAAAAATTTCAACTTCAAACGCCAACCAAATTTCCCTATCCCTGTTCAGATGCGTAATGCACCTCCTTCCAGGATGACGTCTCCAGGATTTCATCATCAAAGACCACATTTTGATGGTCCAAATAGACCTCTGATAGGAAGAGCTCCATCAATGATGGACTACCATGGAGCTCGCAGTGGGTTTTCAAGACATTCAATGCAGATTGGATGTGAGCCATTATTCGTTCAAGATTTTCATCATGGTTTCCCAGCACAAAGATTTCAAAGATTCCCCATTAAAGATCATCACTTAGTCAATCATCCCCAATTCATGGATTATGATAGAAACAATAGTATCAATCGACTGTTCATCAATCCCCACTATCAAGGTTCAGTGACAGTACATGTTAGGAATATTCCATTCCAACAGACGACGACGAGATCAGGACGCCGCACAACAACACCGGCGCACCTACGCGACTATTGCCTTGGGGGCCCCCGATAGGTGGCCCCAAATTCAGTCGTTGTTACCCTACCCCCTATTGTTTATTCCCCCCCCAATTTACTGTACAATATTCAGTGTGTTAAAATAGACGAGAGGTAAAAGACACGGTTTTGTTCGTGTCTAATTTATTCAACTTGGAAACTGTAAGTAAACGGCCCGACACGCCGAACATCCCTATTACATTTTCTACATGGTCCTTCGAACGGTTTTTAACCCAGTGCATAACCGTGTCCTCCCTCTCAAATCACTCAAATCAACTCACTCAAAACTCAAAATTGTGAAGCCGGTTGGGGCTACACAATTCTAGACCCCCCAAACGTTTATCTTTGTTTCTTTCTTTTGTTGTTGGGTGGTTAAAATCTGCCCAAACTAAAACTACTAAATTGTAAAAACAAAAAAGACGTAGAAAAGGGGGGAACCTATGCCCAAAAATTCCATTTTTTTTCTTTCGACTTTTTTGTGCCTTTCGTTGTCGGGCTAGCCTGAGGGGGCGGCCATTGAACACGCCGTCCCAACCTCTGGCCCATAGATCGGCCTGGGCTAAACTACTGGGATTTCGTCTCCTCTTTTCATTGCACGTGTGTCCTCCCGTATCCATTCTTCGCTTGCTGATGGTATCGAGTCAGAAATAATCTTTCTCTTTCTCTCAACATTCACAGAGGAGCCGAAAGGTCTCCAAAACAACCGCTAAATACAATTATTGAATGAATATTCTCTGTCCATCTGTCCTTCCTTAAAAAAAAAAAGAAAAAAAACCCTCTTACATAGGATCCCGAAACATCGGTGCATCCAAACGAAAAAAAAAAAAACTATTTCTCTCTCACGCTCACTGTAGTGGCACGCCGCAAGGGGCGCCACCAACAAAAAAAAAAAAAAAAAAAAAAATTATTTCTCGCTCACGCTCAGTGTAGTGGCACGCCGCAAGGGGCGCCACCAAAAAAAAAAAAACTTTATTTCCTCTCTCGCAAAGTGTAGTGGCACGCCGCAAGTGGCGCCACCAACAACAGAAAAAAACCAGATTCACTTAATTGAGTCATCCAGCCCGGATTTTTGCAGGAGCCTGGGTATTACCCTAGCTCCAAATTTAAATCGATTCTTTTTCAGATACATCCAAGGGATTTCAAACAAAGTGGAAACAAAAAACGGAAACTCATCCGTTCCACGAAACCCCAAGGAAAACAGGAAAAGGAAACGGGCAAATCAGTCGATAAGTGATCGAAAAAAAAAAAAAAATTAAATTAATTCTCTATTTCATCTCCTTTTCCCCAGTCAACAGCTCTTGAAGAGCTACACAACCAGGAAGAATGGTTCAGTCAATGAAAAACACAAGGTCAGCCACCAAAGGCCACATAACAAGAGCAATAACCCGGATCAACGGATTTGCAAATCAAGTAATGGCCCAAGAAGATGTTAAAGAACTAGAAACCTTAGAAACAAGATTGAAAAGTCTCTTCGAAAGCTACCAAAGCGCAACAAAAGAAATCAAGGAGAAATTAATAGCGACCAAGGCCGCGCAGGAGGAGATTGATGGGGATCTGGACACCTTTCTCCAAGTTCAAGATGAAGTGTCTGGAGCAAGATCAATCATCAAGCAGAAGAAGCAAGAATGGTTGGACGACGTGAAAGAAAAGCAAGAGGCAAAGAAAGAAGAGGACAGAGACAAACGATTGTTAGCGCTCTTCCAACAACAGGCAACAAGCCAAGCAGCAAATCAAGCGGCAAATCAAGCAGCAAATCAAGCAGCAAATCCAGCAACAAGTCAAGCACAGATGGCGCAAATTATTGCCCAAATCATGGCGGCCATTCCGGCACCTCCCGCGCCAGTAATCAACGTGACGGCAGCACCAGCCCCAGCTTCAGCCGTACAGTCGATACGATTGCCGCAGCGACAAATTAAGCACTTCAAAGGAGACGTACTGGAATGGACCCAATTCTGGGAATCCTTTAACGCAGCTGTCCACTCTTCATCTCTTTCAAACGTCCAAAAATTCGATTACCTCAAGGAATATCTTAAAGGTGAGGCGTACCTGTTGGTTAACAATCTTGAATTAACAGATGCGAATTACCAAGTCGCAATCGACGAACTGAAAAGGATGTACGGGAAGACGGACGTTCTAATCGACGCGCACATTGAGAAACTGGATGCCTTGCAGCCCGTAAAGGACGGGAACGACGTTCCAGCTCTGAGGAGCTTCCAGCTGAATCTCCAATCGCACATTAGCGCGTTGGAAACGTTAGGAGTCCCCACAAGTTCCTTTGGCGGACTCCTCGGAGCAAGATTAATCAAATTAATTCCTACCAGGCTCCAACAAGAATGGGCAAAATCGCCAACAAACAAATCAACGGACATCGAGATGGTCATCAAATTCATTGGAGATCAAATCGACGCGGCCGAAAGGTTCAACCGAATCAAAGGTGTGGAAAAGGAGAAATCGTCTCCAGCTCCTAAACAGCCCAAACCGGCAAATCCACAGCCGGCAACAGCATCACAATTGGCAGTAGGAGCCAAAGCAAGTCCAGCTCCTCAGGTTAAATCCGCCTTAAAAAATAAAAACGTTAAATTTAACCCAAGTTGGATTGTGTGCGAAAGGCCCTGCATCTTCTGCAGCCAAATTCACTGGCCGACAAAATGTCCGAAAGGGCTGACGGAAAGGAAAAAGATAATCTTTGATTTGAAAAGGTGCGTCAACTGTTTTGGAGACAAACACGCGCTGAAGGATTGCACATCCGCCCGGAACTGCAACAAGTGCGGAGGGAGGCACCACACCGCTCTCTGCGACAAAGGAGACGTCAGAGTCACCAATCCCACAACAGCAGCAATAATCGTGGCCAGCGATCCAACTTTGACAACCACAGCCTGTGCAAGCAGCTTTGGACAATTGATGCTGAAAACGGCAACAGTCATCATCAGCGGCCAAAACGGTAACGAAACAAGAGCGATTTTATTTGCAGACGACGGAAGTCATCGTTCTTGGGTGCTGAAATCACTCTCATCGCAACTTAACATGAAGACAGTAGCGGTGGAAAACATCAGCACAAGAGTGTTTAAGAAAAAGGAACCCAACAAGCCCGAAATGACAAAAAACGTCGAAATGCAAGTAAGGGGCACCTGGCAAGGCGCCCCAAAAGTTACACTAATGGCTTTAGAATCGGATCACATTTCAGATACCGGCCCGTACGTAGGATCCGAATTTGCAAACAGCCTCTGGATCCAAAACGAAAAATTGGCCGACGACAGATTCGAGATGGCACACACCGAAGATCAGCCAATTGGAATTTTAGTCGGAATGGACCAGATGTTCCAGATCATGTCGAATGAAGCCGCCATACAGAGTCCATGCGGATTGCGCGCGTTTCAAACGAAACTCGGAAGAATGATTGCTGGACCATCTCAAGAAGCAAAATCGAAGACAGGAACTCAAGTAATCCAAAATTTAATTTTAACATCAAGTTACCCGATTCCACAGATTACGTCAACATTCGCGACAAGTAGCCAAAAAAGAAAAATCCTTTCAACTCAAGCAAACAAAACTCCGATGGAAAAGGAGACTGGAACGGCCAGTCCCCAAACTACGCCAATAGGAGCGTCATTCTCAGATGCCCCAATCGGATCCAGCGGAGAAGAAGATAGTAAATGGTTTGAGAAGGAAGAACAAGTTGCTGCTAATTTCGACCTTTCTCTTTTCTGGAAAATAGAAAATTTTGCGAACCTTGAAGGCGCTGATGCAGTGGAATCGGATGATCGCTTCGATTTCTTTGACGAAAAAATAACGAGATGGCCAGATGGAAGATACTGTACACCGATCCCTTGGACAACTGACAAGTGGAGACTTCAGAAAAATCTCCCGTTGGCCACCGGAAGAGTGGAAAGCACAATAACAAGATTGAGAAAAAATCCAGGAGACTTGGTGAATTACCACGCAGAAATCCAAAAGCTCATCGACAGCAAATTCGTCGAGGAGGCGAACATGGACTACGAAGAACTTCACACCTATCTCCCACATCATCCGATCTTCAGAGGCGACAAATCAACGACGAAAATCAGACCCGTCTTTGACGGAGCAGCAAAAACGAAATTTGGACCAAGTCTGAACGACGTGTTGGAGACCGGACCAAATCTCAATCCCGATCTCCTATCAGTGCTATTACGCTTCAGAAAGTACGAGATTGCCTGGATCGCCGACATAGAAAAAGCCTTTCTAAACATCGCCCTGCAGCCGGAAGATGCTGAAGCAATCAGGTTTTTATGGCCCAGGGATCCAGCAGTGGCTGGATCGCCTCTTATTGCCTACAAGTGGAAGAGAGTGCCCTTTGGCCTTAGTTCTAGCCCCTTTCTCCTACGTGTTACAATTAACAAACATTTCAAATCACTAAAGTCTCGTTTTCCAGAAACTATTCAACAGCTGGAAGAAAGTTTGTACGTTGACGATTACCTCGGCGGAGCAAACAATTTATCAATCGCCAAGAAAAGAGTCGATGAGACGGACGAGATCTTTAGTGACGCCCAACTCAACATGAGAAGCTGGGCAACCAACAACGAAGACCTCAAACAACACCTGAAGGAGAAAGGACTGTCGAATCAAGTCGTAGGCCTACTCTCCCCAGCCTTGGACGGCCAACAGAAGGTGTTAGGAATCCGGTGGGACACCGGATCCGATTCGTTCAAATTCAACCCAGCATCCATCATCCAAGCAGTAGAAGAAGTGGGATCGGAAATCACCAAAAGAAAGATACTCAGTATCTCGGCAAGGATTTTTGATCCAATTGGATTTTTATCTCCCACTGTACTTTTATTGAAGATTATTTACCAGAAGCTCTGGGAAAAAGAGATAGGTTGGGACCAAGCAGCGCCAGCCGATATCCAAAAATCTTGGAAGATAGTGATGACTGGTCTCGCCGATTTCACCGAACTACAAATTCCACGATGGATCGGACTATCCGAAAAAGTCACTTCTCACGAAATTCACGTCTTCGGAGACGCTTCTGAAGCAGCGTATGGAGCCGTAGCCTACGCCCGACTCCAAAAAGGACAAGAAGATCCACTCATCATCCTACTGGCCAGCAAGACGAGAGTTGCACCTCTACCTAAGAAAAAAGTAACTTTACCGCGTTTAGAATTGCTGAGCTCACTTTTAGCCGTACGTTTAGGTGAAGTCGTAAAAAATGCAATGCAAGTCCAGTATTGGAGAACTATCTACTGGTCAGACTCCTTGGTTGCACTAGGATGGATTAGAGGAGAGCCGAACAAATGGAAACCATTCGTCCGAAACCAAGTGGAGACGATACGAAAATTTTCACAACCCGAGTGGTGGAGACACTGTCCAGGTCTCCAAAATCCGGCCGATCTTGCCTCGCGGGGAGCGCCAGCGCCAACGCTGGTAACCTCAACTCTTTGGTGGAACGGCCCGATTTGGCTCAAAGGAGAAGAAACGGAATGGCCAGATTCTCCCAACGACCAAATTCCACAAACAATCCAGTCCGAAATGGAATCGGAAGCTAGGAGTACGACGGTCAGCACAACAGCAGCCATCGCAATTCCAACAGCCTCCGTCGACTGGAATCTCGACAAAATTTCCACCTGGAATCGACTGTTAAGACGTACAGCCTGGGTCTCACGATTCCTCAGCAGGAGTCAAAAGAAGCTCAGACCTCCCGGTCCAGAACGAATGGAGTCGATAAAGGCAATTGGACCAGATGGAAAAGGAAGTGGAAAAGTTATCCGGATTACAAGATTATCCAGAGAGGAGCTGGATGAAGCGGAACTAACGATCTACAGACAGCTCCAACGAGAGCGGTATCCTAAGGCGTTTGAATCGCTACAGTTAGACAACACAATCCAGCCCAAGGAGAAAATCGCTGCACTTTTTCCAATCTGGGACGCCAGAGACCGTCTCGTTCGAATCCATGGGAGAGTATCACTTGCCCTAAGAGATAGAAACATCGATCCCCCAATTTTGCTTCCTGCATCACATATAGTAATCACTTTCTTAATTACAGACAAACACGAGTCACTACTACATGCAGGAGCAAAAGTAACACTATCCGAGTTAAAAGAAAAATTCTGGATAGTTAAAGGACGACAGCAAGAACTAGCAGCCCCTCTTCCTTTAAACCGACTCAAACATGCGCAATCTTTTCACGTTACAGGAGTCGATTTCGCTGGACCACTGCTGTACAAACCAGCACAGCGAAGGAAGAAAAGGAAAGCTCCACCAAGCGTCCAGGATCCGACGCCAGCAGACGATCCAACTGAAGAGCGAATCGAGGAGCCACCCGCTGAAGGAGACGCTCCAATCGAAGCTCTAATCGTAGGCGAAGAGGATTCAGTCGAAGAAGATGTCGAAATCCAAGACATCTTAATAACAACAACTAAAGCTAAGAAAACGAACCATCTTAAAAGTTATGTTTGTCTTTTTACGTGTGCAGTCACTCGAGCGGTTCACTTGGAACTACTACCCGATATGACGGCGCGTTCCTTCTTACTAGCCTTTCGAAAATTCGCAGCTAGACGAGGACCCGTCTCAGTGATGTATTCGGACAACGCGCAAACGTTCCGATGTGTCGACCGATTCCTGAGAACTATTCACGCCGATCCCATCATTCAAGACTTTCTCGCGTCCAGAAAAACCCTTTGGATATTTTCCGCCAGCCTAGCGCCATGGTGGGGAGGATTCTGGGAACGGATGGTGAGGAGCGTCAAGGATCTGCTGCGACGCTCCAACGGTCGAGCCTGCCTTGACTACATGGAACTGGAAGCGAGTTTAGCAGAAATCGAGAGCGTAATCAACGCCCGCCCACTCAGCTATATTGGGGAAGGAGCTGACGATCCACTTCCGATAACTCCTAACCAATTTCTAAACAACAGACGTTCTACTCGTGCCGATCCGGAGCCAGCCGTTAACTTGCTGGATCCTACATCGACCAGCATCGTACTACAAGAGATGGACAAGAACAGGAGGGAATATGTCGCTGACATCTGTGCTAGATTCGTCGACGATTATCTACTCCAACTAGACAACTTCCACTCCAAAGGAAAATCCGGAAGGAAGATCCGCCTAGGAGAAGTCGTTGTTATCCACGACGAACACTCCAAACGACTCATGTGGTCTACCGGAGTAGTGAAGGAACTGATTCCAAGCCGCGACGGACTCATCCGTTCTGTCATGCTCAAGATTCCAAATGGTAATTTAATTAATAGAGCCATTCAATGTCTTCACCCTATAGAGCTGCGAGAAGATCTCGCCGAAGACGTCGAAATTGGAAATCCGGAACCGATCCAGGAGCCGGAAGAGGATCCAAATCCAACTCTGCCAGAACCAGAAATCGATCTCGCTATCGGAGACGCTATGCCAGCTCCCGAAGAACCGGAAGACGTCGTCGAAGATGTCGAGCCGGATGCTACGGGCTCTGGTGGGGAGTGTGTTAGGAATATTCCATTCCAACAGACGACGACGAGATCAGGACGCCGCACAACAACACCGGCGCACCTACGCGACTATTGCCTTGGGGGCCCCCGATAGGTGGCCCCAAATTCAGTCGTTGTTACCCTACCCCCTATTGTTTATTCCCCCCCCAATTTACTGTACAATATTCAGTGTGTTAAAATAGACGAGAGGTAAAAGACACGGTTTTGTTCGTGTCTAATTTATTCAACTTGGAAACTGTAAGTAAACGGCCCGACACGCCGAACATCCCTATTACATTTTCTACAGTACAGAATGGTTGCGCCACTCGAGTGACTCCTTTAACTGAGCCCAGGTTAAACTTCTCACATTCTGACAACGCACCTCCTCCTCGTTTTGCGTTTCAAGCTCGACATCAGCGTCCTCCTCCTGGTCCAAATTTAGCGAATGCCCCAAGACCTGCATCTTTTGCCCCAATGCGATTTACCCTTCAGTCCAATTTGCCTCCGCCTCGCTTGAATGGACCCATCGACCAAATCTCTCCCCCGCGCTTCAAGAATGCCCATCCGCAGAATTTAATGGATATGATCCTACCAGCTCCTTTCGGCGATGGGCCATTACGAGCCCCATACCATCCTGAACAACAACGGACCCAAAGATTTCGGTTTAACTCGTTTGACCCTCCTCCTCCTCATTCTTACGATCCTTCGTCTTCACAGCCCGTGCGATTCCTTACGCCACTTTCAACAGCATCTAAACGACCTGCCCCAACTGAAGCCTCAGTTACTGCTCCTCTTAAGCAACTGCGACTTGGACCGACAGGCAACATCCAGGTTATGCGAACCTTTGCATCCCCAAATGTTTCGCTCACCTGTCCGCCTCCGAAAACCGTAACCAATGTATTACCACCCGGAAGTGCTGCTCTCACACAGGTTCCTCCGCCAAACATTCGGCCTCCGCAGCTTTCAGCCCCAATCAGAAAGCCTGCAATGAATTCTTCTGCTACACCAGTCATACCAACGACGGTTTCACCTTCATCGACAATTCAGTCTTCTGTGGTGCCTGCACCAATCGTGTCCGAATCAACTAGTGCTAGCACCAGCAACGTCACAGAAGATATCTCGTCAGAAATGAAAGAGTAAGTTGTACTGGAATCATTCACTATCAAGTCATTTTAACTAACATGTTGTATTTACAGTTATCTCGAAAAGATGGAGGAACAACGGAAGAAACGTGAAGAAGTATTAAAAATGAAAGAAGAAAGGAGACGTCAGAAATTAGCTACGATGGCTGGCAAAGCTGAGTTTATTGCAATCCCCAGTTTCCCCACACAACCTGGAAATAGCGGAACTGGTAAATTTAAATGAATAATCAATTTGTCGGGCAATTTAATTAAATTTTAATTTATTTAGCTAATCCATCGACTACAACTGTGTCGCCGACGTCTAGATTACCCGAAGCTAACAAGCCACCCAACACAAATGTACATCATTCACCGTTTTCACGCTTGGACGGGGGTTCTTCACTCCCGCAAACGGGATCGTCTACTGTCAAGGAAAACAGTGTATCACCAACTTTGTAAATGTTTTTCTTTTTTTCTTTAACAATTATCACACGGATTGATGCATCTTTAACACGTTTAATCTGACCGCAATTTATTTTCCCTTTCATTCTACAGACGAAAAACTGTTTTAGTTAAACCAACGCCGACAGTGCAAAATTCGGTTCGGGCGATTCCTCAAGCTGCTGTCGGAGTCAACCGACGATATAAAATCATCATAGTCAAGAATAAAAGCGGAAAAATTCTCGAAAAAAGAAGGGTAAATAAACCCATTCTCTATAAACCTTTGAAATAACTGATTATAATCCCGTTTGAATCCAAATAATTTCAGGTTCCCATTGATGAACCCTCATCAGGCAATAATCATGACAACAACCCTTTAGGTCACATGACTCACCCTCCCCCGTCCTCTTTACTTCAGACTCCGGTAATTTCTGAATAAAAATTTGTGAATTTCAGTGTACAGTAATAAAAATGGATTTGACGTTTCTTGTGACTGAAGGCTCGCATCAGTGAAACCGTAACTATCGAAAATTTGAATATGAATGCTACCGAAGATTACGTGTGGAAACTGTGCCAGATGTTTGGTCCTGTTCAAGTGAGTTTTTATTTAAAAATTGATCTGAGCTCAATTATCTAATGAATTTTTATGTGTTCTTATTAGGAGGTTTATCCTAAATTACAGGAAGGTAAAGCGATTGTGAGATTTTCTTCCTCCAGTGGAGCCAATAATTTCATTACTAATCATAACACTCCGGGGATCTGTGTGCGTTTCTTGTGATGCAATTTGTGAAGCTTTTTCTTTTTATTGGCGTGTCATAACTTCGTGTTTATAAAAAGGCATATTCAAAAATAAGGCCTTGAATCATTTCACATTTACTTCGGTTTTTTTTCAATGATGTGGTGTTGTTGTTGTACTGCTTGCTTGACAATGACATCGGCAATTAAAGAAATCAACCGCTGTTTCGTGTCGTGAAAAAAAAATATATACATATAAAAATGGAACTTTTTTTTAAATCTTGATTTATGAATAACGAAATGGATAAAGTCAAACATTTGATGCTAAGAATCCAGAGCGCATTAACTTCTTGTGAACCGATTTCTTATGTCAACGGGGGTAAAAGCAACGAACCCAAACTGTGAGTCCTAGATATTGTTGACTCCGTAAACAGTTAGCGGCATCTTTTTAAAAAAAAGAAACGATAGTATACATTTGTTATTTGAAAAGGTGTGTATTCCGTTGACTTTCCCTCTGAGTTTGATTCCTTTTAAGGCGTTGCAGAGAACTCACGTCTGTTTAATAAACGTTGATCTACCTATGCTGAGTTTCTGGAGGGTAACATTCCAAAAGAGGAAGAAACCAACAAAGAAACCCCCACAAGCGATATGCTCTCAGCAGCCAGCAGTTTAGGAACGCAGGGAAATTTAAATGTTTTCTGTGAACAACAAGTTTTTATTTAGCAAAGGCTGCGCCTAAAGCGAAATTGCAGTGGCATTTTGCCACAGTTAATTACGCACATATGAGAGCAAAAGGTATGGCGACAGTAGAACTCTGAAGACATAAGAACTCCTTTTTTTAAATATTATTAAAAATAATATCCGACAATAGAACTCCAGTGCCCGACAGTAGAACTTATTATAAGTTATTTTCATGACCGACAGACAAAACACGTCAAGTTTCACAATTTCCATCCAAAGAAACAATTTTTATTAGGGTAGCCCAGATAGCCTAAATGTTCCTGTCGTCGCTGGTGGTAAAATTATTTGTTGCCAAATTATTCCTGTTTTACCGGCCCATGTTGCGATTTTTCTCGTGTAAATTAAGCATCATGCGTAGGACTACCGCGTTTATTTATTAACTGTGTCCCGTCTCCCGGAACGTCCTCATAGCCATGCGAAACGGATAGGATTATCATCTATAACTTATTCCGATTCCAACGAATGACCTTATAATTATTTATGTCCAAAATAATTTTATTTCTTCTTGGCTTCCAAGAAAATCCTGAAGTGCTGAATAAGAGTTTTTTAAAAATATTTATATCGATATCTTAGCAAGACTAATTAATTAGATAATTATTGTGTGTCGTCTGCTCTCGTTTTGTTTTTGAAAAAGAGACGGACGAAGTTTAGGATAACTTTTTTTGGAAACGTGGCTGCAAGAGAAATAGCAATCAAAAATTACGAAAATGTCATCACCGTGTGAACTCTTGGAGTCTCTTGGGTGTCGTGGCTCTTTATTGAGTCGCTTCATACACACTCGAAATATGGATCCCTATCTGCTGTTTGACAGGTAAATAAAACCAGAATACTTACTAATTGTCTTGCTAGGGATATTTTAATAATGTTGCATTATTTGTTTGAAAGCAGTGTAACACATGAAAACCTTTCATTCTTCTGTTTATTAAAAATTATGGCTTACCCACTGTCTCATTTGTTACTTTTCCTTGCTTGTTGTTATTTCTGTCTACATTTTTCGTAAACACATTTTTATTTTTTACTTAGATAAACAGCATCCGGTTCCACTGGAAAAACTACCCATGATGTCGGTCGAGTTACTCTTCTTCTCCTTTCTTTAAATGTCCTCGTGTGTTGGTGTATTCACGAGGACCCCCTTTTCTCCCTATCCCGTCTGGTGGATTCAACTTTTCTGCAAATGGAATGGATCACTTGTGGATGGATGCCTGGCTGAATTTTCCAGCCTAAAAGGTAAGAAACATTTATCTCTATTCTTCTCTTTTTGACTATTGGGTAGCGTTGATTATAAATCGTTAGAGAGTTCGATTATTCCTGAGGTAGTAGGGGGGTCATTAAATAACCAATGGAAGTGGGAAACTTACAATTGAAAATTTAAATTAAAAAATAACTCTTGTACTGCAGATAAGGGCGGTGTTATACCACACAACTATGTCTGTGGGTAAACTATCAAATGCAAAATATTTTAACTTTACACACTTCAAGCAAAGTAGGACTACAACTAGAACTTTAAGACCGAGAGGGACCTGCTATTTGCTGATTATTAGTTATGCATCCGCATCTGTAACTACCCGGCTAGAACTGAAGCACAAGACAAATGAGTCGTTTGAAAGATGTTCCATTGACCTAAAAATTTAGAGCAAAAGGTGGAGATCTATGATATGTCGCCTGATGTTGAAGAATTAGGTCACTAGCGGTCAGCTGCCGCCGAAACCATCGTTTCCGGGATCTTGTTTATCTTCTGTTTATCATTCATGCCAGAGGGAGGGCTTATACTACTTTATTCCTATATCCACCCTCCTCCTGTTCTAGTGTAGAATAACAATTTCGTTAAAGATTATGAACCCATTACGAACAATTATAAACACCTATAAATAAATTAATTGATTATGAACATAAACACAAAACTGAGCTATCATCCACAGCAGCCCATTACTTGCTGTAATTCTACAACTTAAAAATGATTGATGCGTGCTTAAATCTAAACGAAGGCACGTGTTTCAAATAAAACAATTATTTTCGGTTATGGAATTGGTTTGTGCATTATGTGTAGCTCATATAAAGGTAAAGCTGTTAATTAATTTTAAAACAAATTAAAACAGTGAATTCTTATTTGGTTTCGCCCAACATCTACCGTATTTTTGGAAAATATCTGCATCCTGCTTTAGGTGTGTTACATTTCAACCGTAGATAAAAGAACCGCAATATTTGGCCGTAAGGTCATCAGTCTCATTAATTCATGTCATACTTGCTGGACCAGTTTGATTTTATTTGCTTTTTTCGTACATTTCCTATGCGTTGCAAAAGGGCACATTTCCCGTTAGATCTCAAATAGACACTGTCATACATTGCAGTTTCACACGGTGACGTCTCGTGTTAATTTGCATTGAGATATTTCCATCCAGTTACGTTAGATAATTAGGCTGAAAAAAAAAGAATAGAAGAAATACAGGAGCGTCTGTCGATTCCCTATTCTTTTTTTTTGTATTGGTTTTTCCCGGGTTAAAAGCGACACGTGGACAGGTTAGCCAGTTCGTCCAGCAATGGAGGGGGGCAGGTGCACGCGGGGTTGCATAAAAGGACAGGACGGTCACCGTTCTCACTCAGTTCGCTTCTCTGGCTCCATCCACCTCTTAGCTTGACCGTCCTGCCATCGAGGAGAGATAGCAGTTGCAGTCGGTAAATAAATTTAATTTGATACATTTGATAATTAAGGAACATTTTTTTTAAATATCTTGTATCAACAGAGTGGATTAATAAGCTCATTCTAATTCGGTGAAAAACTGATTAAAATGTGGCAAACTTTGTTTATCGTCACCGTCTTGATTCTCCAAGTTACCTTGGCAGCACAGCCTCGTGAGTCAGGTAATTGACAGTTTGAAATTTGATCCTATATTGTTTAGCGGAAATAATTGACAATCTTCTTTTTCCATATTTCTGTAGACGAAAATGAAATAAAGGCCAATGCATTGCCGGATCGTCTGGCCAAACGAGTATGTTACTTTAGCAACTGGGCCGTCTACCGTCCTGGAAAAGGATCGTACGACATCGACGATATCCCCGGTGAAATGTGTACGCACATCATCTATTCCTTCTGCGGCGTTAGTAACGTCACCTGGGGTGTTCTGGTTTTGGATCAAGAGGTAACGCCTTTTCTTCTACTTTTATTTTATAAATTTGAATTCTAATGTTTTAAAATCCTGATTTCAATAGCGAGACATCGACAATGGAGGCTATGCCAAATTTGTCGCCCTGAAAAACAAATATCCCAACTTGAAACCCATGTTGGCAGTAGGCGGATGGGGTGAAGGTGGTAAGAAATATTCGCAAATGGCATCTGTTCCGGCTCGCCGTCAATCCTTTGTTAGCAGTGTCGTAGGTAAAGAAATAATTTAAATTCTTATCCAACGTGTTCTCGTTTATTTTGTGTAACTTGTTTTATTAATTTTCGTTTCTTTTTCGCTTGAATTATAGAGTACATGAATCAGTATGGATTCGATGGATTCGATCTCGATTGGGAATACCCCGGCGCTGCAGACCGTGGAGGCACTTATGCCGACAAGGAAACCTTCCTTGCCCTTGTTCGAGAATTGCGTGCTGCTTTCGATGCTGTTGGCAAGGGATGGGAATTGACTGCTGCGGTAAGTTGCGCGGCAAATTCAAAAATAGTATTAGCGGAATTAATCAACTGTGCTATTCATAATTAGGTTCCAGTTGCCAAGTTCCGTTTGCAGGAGGGATATCATGTCCCAGAGTTGTGCCAGTAAGTTGAATTATTATCCTAATTATTGTTTTCTTGCATTCCAGTTCTCGATAGAATTTCATATTCGTTTTTTTTTAATTAACCGTTTAGATTGCTTGATGCTATTCACGTTATGACATATGATCTGCGAGGAAATTGGGTAGGATTTGCTGACGTTCATTCTCAACTCTACCGACGACCTGGCCTTGATCAATACGCATACGAAAAACTTAACGTGGTAATTATACACAATGCCATGGATCAGAAATGTGATTTTATTGTGTCAGAAACTCAGTGGACATTTTTTTTAAATTTTAATTAGAACGATGGCCTGTTGCTCTGGGAAGAATTCGGATGCCCGAGAGATAAGGTTTGTTAATATTCATTGTTCAATTTTGAACTTTTTAAAAAAGTAATATTTTATTTCTTCGCAATCAGCTTGTCGTTGGAACTCCATTTTATGGCCGCACGTATACTTTGGGTGACCCCAAAAGCACCGATTTGGGAGCGTAAGTTCATTTTACATTGTTCAACAAATCGGGTGAACAACTAACTATTTAATAAATATGAATAGATACATCGTCAAGTGGGCAGGAGGCGGTGAACCTGGTCCATTTACCAATGCGTCAGGATTTATGGCTCATTACGAGGTAATATTTGTGAGTTAGATAATTTCGTGAAATATTTAAACATTAGGAAAATTTTGAATTAGATTTGCGTGAAACATCTGGATCCAGCTGATGGATGGGTTAAGCGATACGACGATGTCGGCAAAGTACCTTTCACTCACAAAGGTATGTCTTCTATTGTCATAAAATTTTTAATTGACATTCAATTCTTTAATAATGTACAATTTCAACTTCGTTTAGATCGCCAATGGATCGGCTATGAAGACGAAGATTCCTTAAAGATTAAAATGGACTTTATTCGAGCTAGAGGATACGGCGGAGCAATGACGTGGGCAATTGTGAGTAAAACTACTTGTGCTTACACATTTTAGATTTTGATCATCTAATTACCGACACAATCCAATTTTTATCAGGACATGGACGATTTCCACAACCTTTGCGGAAAGGGCCATCATTCAATGATGAAGGTAATTGTCCGAAAAACTTTTTATGAAACCCCCATAAAAGTCACTTCATTAATTATTATTTTTTTTTTAATCCTCAGGTTCTTTATGATGGAATGAAAGACTATATTGTTCCAGTCCCACCTCCCATGACAACTACTACCGCTGTAAGTATACATTTGATTTACCTTACGCGATGCAAATGTCATTAACTTTAACTTTTTCTGTAATGCAATACTTAATTCATTTGGAAATAGGTAACATGGTGGAAACCTTGGCGTCCCGATCCCACAAAGTCACTTGACTCGGTACCGTCCACGACACAAAAGCCAAAAGAAGCAGTTAAGCTGGAAGAAACAGTTCAGCCAGAAGAAACAGTTCAGCCAGTCGATGTCGCCGGACTAGATTGTAACAAACAAAGTTATTGGCCTCACGAAAAATGCGCCAAGGTAAGAAAAAAACAGAAATATCATAGGTTCTTATTAGATCAAGTATTAATGGCTCCTGAATTATTTTTTTCAAACAGTACTATTGGTGTGTTCAAGGATCTCCACGTTTGCTAGGTAAAACTATCATAACTTGAAATAATAGAACAAGTTCAAAATTCGAAACAAAATAATTCAATGTGTTTGCCTATTGTTTCTTTAGAATGCCCCGGCGGATCTGTCTGGAATAGAGTAGGAAACTTTTGCGATTGGGCGAAGAACACGGACACTTCTACTTGCACACTCTAAGTTAACGAAACGGCTTTCACCCTCAATCTATTAATAAATTATGACTGCTAATTATACCGGATAATGTATGAACTGTATGGATGTGCGTACTCTCAACCAGAGATGAATAAAGGATGGTTACCTGTTACTCCGTTCACTGTTACTTCGTCACTTAATTTTTTTTTTAATTCAAAAGAAACCAATTAGATGAAACTTCAAACAAAATGGGGAAGTTAATTTACAATCGGATTTTCAACCAGGCACAGGAAGGGGGAATAACAATTAAATTTTGATGACTTAACTTTGAGGAAGCTTAACAGATGAAAGGGCAGTATTTTCAACAGTTATGTCAGTTCGCCATACTCCATCAAACGAACGTACTTTGGTTTAGTACTGTCAGGAGTTATTAGCGATGGGGTCAGTCCGTTAAGGTCGCCAATTTCCAGCAATGGGGCCAGGAGAGGCCGCCCATGTGCGCACTGGAATGGCACATCACATTGGCCAAGAGCTTTAATCAATTGTGAGCATTGTGTCAGAGTTAGTTCATCACCAAATCTGATCGCACCTAAGAAAACATTATAACAAAGTTATGGCTAGAAAGGAAATGAAAATAATTTTCTCTCGTTGATACCATGACACGCCAATGAATTTAAAACGTTCCGGATTTGTGCAGGCAATAAGCAGCTGGAAAGTCTTCCGGTTTTTGTGAATTCTGCAATAGTCTCGTCGATGAGGGCCACCACCAAGTCTTTGTACAACGAACTTCTTTTCCTTTGGATCTTAAAAATAAAAAAGACATAAAAAATTATTATCTTTAAAATTTTTACACACATTTTGCAACTATTACCTCATTTATTTCTCTTGCCAAAAAACAAGAAGGAACACGGGTCGCTGAAACAGTCGAATCGCTGAATTGCAGGTGCAAGCCGAAACGAGTAAATTCAACGCTTAACTTTTGAATCAACTGCAGATCTCCGATTGGAAATGTCAACTGGAGATGCGGGTGAAGTGGCGAAGATAAAACTTGAATGTAGCCATCATCATTTTTGGTTGAATGCACTAAAAGGAAAATTTCCATCAATCAATTTAGTTCGTTGAAAAGGCAGTACATTTTCTAAGGCAGGATTATTTATAGGAACCTACTTTGCATAAGCCTTTCCAAGCAAACTCGCTCATGAGCGGCATGTTGATCGATGAGGACGAGATAACGTTTTTCGTCTTCCCGAGTGATGCAGCAGATGAATTTTCGATCAACTTGACTGACTACGTGAATGTTTGCCATCACAGATTTCGTGAATGTGCATTCCTTTTGCAACGCCGATGCGAACAGGCTACTGAGGTTCTTGACAGCAAGATTCGGTGGCATTTTCGGTTGAACCCAAAACGCATTTGTGGGATAATTTCGGCCAATTTTGAATTCTCTTTTAGAGCTGAAACGGTTGTCTATTTTCATGATGTAGATAAATTTTAAATAAAATAAAATTGATTGTTAATTTTTAATTACCGCTATCAGTTGAGACGTATCTTCTTTTCAGCGCTAGGCGATTTGAAGAATTCAAGGAAGAATGGTCTTCAATCTGTGTATCTTTTTCTTGCAGATTGCAAGTTGAGGTACTAGTTCCCATATCAGATGGTAATGAAACTCCTGTATATTTAAATAATAATTAATAATTACTTTAGCATTTGTTGATTTATTTCCCGTCAGTTAAAAATGCTAACATACCATTTTCTAAGTTACCATTTTCCGGTTCTTGAACCAGTTGAGTATTCTCTGCCGCTTCTTCAACCTCTTCCCATAAACTAGCAAGGTGGTTTGGGCTTAGTAACAACGGCGGCGAGGAAACCCGACAGACATTTGGAGATTCTTTAACCCGCATTTCGAGGTTTTCTGGTGCATGGCTCACGAGTGGAATCGGAATTGAATTAGTGATTTTTCCATAAAACGATTGCTCCGAAGAACCGCTTTGTTCACAACGGAATGGCGAAGAGATTTCTGAGGTTTCCTGTACAAACGCGCAAACACACGTGATATTACGCACAACTTTGCAAATAATTTTAACTGAATTGTACATACTGTTTTGATTTCCTGTTGAGGAGGGTAGAAGTCTAAACTTTTGATTGTCAGAGGTGAGGTTGTTGAATTCCCGTCACCATAAGCGGCGATAAGCCAACGCGATACGAACGCTGTCTTTTTTATGGGAGCTGAAATATAAATTAAATTTGAATTAGATTCTTGTGTGCAATGCCACATTTATATACTTAATAAATTAGGCATACCATGAGAAATAAATTGATCAAGCGAACTCTGAATCAACGATAGCAGCTCATTCCAATTTAAGAACGCAACTCCTCTATTGCCGTTCGAATCAACGGTAAATTTGCATACAGTTCGGGAACACTAGAAATAATTTGCAAACATTGGATAAAATTTTAATGATTAGATCCGCGAATAAATAAGATCTGAATGCCTTACCTTGATGTTCAAAATTATAGCGAAACGCTGTTCTTCGGAAGAAGTTAGATTCGATAAAACCGATGTGATCAAATCAACAATTTCTTTGGACTCGACAAGCTGGCTGTTAACAAATATAAACCAGCTAGAACTTTCTCCCGGATGATTGATGAATAGACCTTTCACTTTGAAATGCCGACTTGAGCCACGAAACGGTATTATGCTCTCAGATTTAAACAACTGTTGAGCAGCAAGCATTGTGTTCTTCACTTTCTTAGTTTGAAGAGAAGGGGGTTTGGAAGGATCAACTCGCAGTGAGAATGATATGTGTGAATGCAGTAAAAAGAAACTTGCAATTAGTTTCTCTAGCGATTGGTAGTCAAAATCAAATGTCTCTTCTGATGATGGTGGTCTAAAAAAATCAAACACAGAAACTGTTGTTCCTGATGTAGATCTTGTTCCAACACACTCAACATTGCGCCACATTCCATTTTGGTAAAGTCTTTTGTACGACACACTTGAGTTTTTCACTTGGCTCTCTATTTCAAGAGAACTGCAGTGTTTGATAATCAAATGTAATGCTTCTTCTAGATGCTTGTTATCAACCATGTTTTCAACATTTTGATTATTTCTAGAATATATAAAATAATTATACTAAGCAACTTGTCCCTGTAGTAGTAAAAAAACATACCTTGAACATAACAGCTGAAGTTGTGTTGATCCAATTCCTCTTCCATTGTCAACTACTTGTAAAAATCTACTCATCCAATCAAGGCGTACAGCGATGCAGGTTGCATTACCATGAATTGAATTTAACACCTACAGAAACGAAAAATTAATAAACTGCATCCAAATCTGTAATTTGAAATACATACAAGTTCTTCTACATATTTCTGTGTTAATATTGATTCACACATTTCTACCAATGGTTAATTTTTCCAACAAAGAATCCAAGAACATAACCAAGTCCAACAAGAATGTGTAAGCCAACTAGCCAACTACCTGCTTGGACACATCTTACAAATAAAGTTGTTTAAACTACACTTGAAATATCGGGATTGAGCAACACCCTTCAGTTTAATGTCATTAAACAAACTAATGGGGAATATATCTCGAAGAAAATACCTTAGAAGTTTTTAAAATTCGTACCAACCAGTACTCAAACGTAAACAAATCTTTTTCCAGACATGTGCTTGAAACGCCATCTGACGGTCAGTTTTTGAATTCCATGACAAATTTTGGGAAAGTTCTAGAAACAGGTTTTCACCGAAAACAGGAAAAAACATTAAAATAAAGCAAATGGAGCTTAATCTATGGGGGCTGGGTGTGAGTAGCATAAATAAAAGGCGTCGCATGCTTAAAATCGACCCTTAGGTCTTTGCATATCCAGCTTATCCAGCGATTCCAGCCGTACAACTCCTTCCCAGATCCAGTCTAGCCGCAAGCTACCCAAGGAGCATGTATAAACAATGTTTGTAGAAAAACTACCGTCTCTTCAGAAACGAATGTAACAAGTGTAAGGGCTTAAAAGAAAGAAAGGGAAACCAGTAATCTGGTACCCCCCGTCCAGTCATAAACCGCAGTTAAGCTTTTTCTAAAAAGCTTCAAAAATCAGAGGGGTCTACTATTATCTGACGACAACTTCAGCGTTTCATTGTGAAATATTGTGAAACCATGTAAGGACACCGCACAGCTGCTCGAAAATATCTTACGTAACGAGGATTTAGATACGTCAATCGAATAATCCACAAGAACACGGCGATAAAATGTTTAGGAGGAAAAAATAAGAATGTAAACTGTACAAGTTGTTGAGATGTTCCGATATTATGTATTTACATTCGACATCAACGGAAAGGGGCATTCCCGCATTCCCTTTCTAGACACTTTCCGACAACAAAACCTTTCACTAAATTCCCCACATATTTTAATAGCTAGATTACGGATAATTTCAATTATCGCATCAAACGATCAACTTTCCAATAAAATGCTATTTCAAGTTAAAATGATAAACCTTCACATCAAATTAGCTTACATACAAGAACACTTAAAACTGTGTCACATAAACAGTACCAAATATATAGTGCGATCGAGTGACAACTGACATAACAAAATTAACTTTGCATTGAATATGCATTTGCATTCGAATTTAGTAATTTTGACAGTCCACACGAGGACGACGAGAGAACACATTCACCCGAATAATATATAGAGTAAATTATACGCGCACCAGGAATTGAAAAAGAAAAAAAGCTGTTTGAGAAAACTATCCGTTTTACAAGAGTTTCGAATGACTGAAAAGTGAAAGCTTCACCTTACCAGTCGGTACAGAAAAAAAAGGGGAAAATTAAGGCACTAAGTGCTTTTACAATGGAATATTAAGTATCGAGTTATACGTATAACCAAAGAAAGGTAAAAATTTCAAACGACAGTCATTTCCTGCAAATAATTTGTGTGATTTTCTCAAGGTATAACAGCTTTTTTAAAAGCAATAATATAGTCTTTAACTTGAGTTTAGCCTCATGAGATCTGAGACAATAGCATGCTTTTCAATTCGCGGCGCAGTAATTTACCTGTATTCGTTTTGGGGATTGCGTCGATGAACATGACTCCACCCTTGAGTCTTTTATGAGGAGCTACTTTGGCGTCGACAAACTCGGCAATGTCTTCCTTGGTGACAGAGACGCCATTTTTCTTGACGACATAAGCGCGAGGAAGTTCACCAGACATATCATCGGGAATACCGATCACAGCTACATCCAAAACAGCCGGGTGGCGCCGTAAAACATCTTCCAGTTCAGATGGTGATACCTGTAGGGCAGATTTGTTTTATTAATTTGAAACTAAGTAAAACCACATAAGGGAAAACATACCTGCAGTCCTTTAACCTTGATGAGCTCTTTGAGACGATCGACGATAAAGAACTGGTTTTGTTCATTGTAATAAGCGATATCTCCCGTGTGGAGCCATCCCGCGCTGTCGATGGTTTCTTCGGTGGCCTTCTCGTTTTTGTAATAACCTTTCATGACTTGAGGACCAAAAACGCACATCTCTCCTTCTTGTCCTGGTCCAAGCGATTCGCCAGTATTGAGATCCATAATTTTCACTCGGGTACGTGATACTGGCTCTCCGAATGAACCGATTTCGTTGTTGATGATTGGACTCATATGAGTGACGGGAGATGACTCTGTCATTCCGTAACCTAAATAAACAAATCAACATGTAGAAAATCTACTTCAACATTACTTTCGAATTTATTGTATGTACCTTCTTGCATTAGAATATCCCGTCTTCCCAATCGATCCATAAGCTTATTGGCCGCAGCAGGACCCAATGGAGCGGCTCCACAAAAGATTGTGTGCAATCTGTGAAAGGCGTCTAATTTCAGGTCAGGGCGATGTCCAAGGAACGAAACCAATGGGGGAACCAGCTGCAGCATGGTTGGCTACAATCAAAATATAACTAGTCACGTAATGTCGATTATTTGCGTTTTTTAAAACACGACTTACGTGATGTTGGTACAAGCAATTGAGAAATGATTCGCTTTCGAAACGCGGCAGGGTCACAAGTTTGGCACCGTGATCCAAACCGGTGAGCATAGAGCCGACCATTCCGTAAATGTGGAAAAATGGAAGAACGCAGATGTAAACTTCTTGAAACGAGTCTGACACGTTATCTGTAGCAAACATAACGAATTAAAATTACGAAAACAAAATAAAATGTGGTAAAAGAAATCCCTACTGGATGTTGTTGGAATAACTCTAGCTGTTCCAGGATGAATGATTTGCTGAATGTTGGCGCAAATGTTTGAATGGGTGAGCATGACTCCCTTCGGAAGACCGGTTGTTCCACTAAAGTGTTAAAAAATAGCAATTATTTCACTACCCGACAGAAAATTAAAGTCCAAAATACCTTGAATAGGGCAGCACAAACATGTCATCAAATGGATCAAGCTGTCAAAGAAAAAAAGCAACAATTATTATAATGAATAGTATGTCAAATTAATGCAAATGAAATACCTCAATGTTTTCATCGAAAAGATCACCAGAATCTTGGAACATTTCCATCAGGGAAACAAATCCTTCTTGAGGTCCGCCAACTACAATGAGTTGACGAATTGACGGGCACATGCTGGCCACTTCACGGATAGTATCGGCCATTTGTGGGATAGTAACGATGACGGATGTACCGGAATTTTGCATCTGGCGCGCAATTTCTTCGGCAGTGTAGATTGGGTTGACAGTAGTGACGGGCATACCGATGCCAGCGGCTCCAAGCATAGTAATCGGGAACTCTGGCAGATTGGGCAGGACCAATCCCAATACTTCGCCTTTTTTGAATCCCATTCTGACCAGGGCAGAGCCGAAACGACGGGTAAGCATGCGCACTTTGTCGTACGTATACTTGCGTCCAGTTATCCCGCATTCCTGGAAATATATGAATAGGAAAATGAAGCTTATGTATATGGAAACCAGCCAAGGTAACATTGATCAGCGCATGTCACAACTTCCCGCTTCGTAGTTTAGCAACGTGCACAAGGTTACGTCTGGATTGTTTGTTTGCCAAATTTACCCTTGAGGATGGGCGTGAGGCCACCAATTGTTTAATTCTCCGTAACAACAAATGCCCTTGGACATTATTACAAAATCAGCCAACGTGTTTGTGTTTACACACACACACTTCCTTTACCGAGAATTTGAATGGTGAATAAAATATATCAAAACTTGTCTTACCACGGCTGTGTGATTGGGCCATAGGGAAGCCTGGTCAAAGAATCTCTGCACCACCGTTTGACTGTGGAGAAAACAATCCTCGTGACGGGAATAGACGACATTGTCATTGATTCTTTCCGATGATAAGTTGACGCTCGAGGCGGTGCTGCTCCTGCGTCTAGACTGGAGTGAATTCTGGAGCTTTTGAAGTTGTTGGAGATGTTGGGGGCCCGTCGAAACACGAGCTGATAGTCCACTCAAATTGGCCAACGATTTGAAACACGGCAAGCGGAAACCAGCCATTGATTTGCCTAAAATCGATAGTTGGTTAACTACATTAAATTGTTTTATAAAAAGAACCCATACTATGCTGCCTATATTCTACAGAGATGATAACAGGTTTTAAACGTTCGTGGCCCTGTTTTAGGGGGCTGCTAGATTATGGATAGAGAAAGGGACGGAAAAATATATAGGGACCGTACATTTTCCACTCATGACCCACTTTTGTAGTGAAATTCGTTGCCCATATAAATAAGATTGAAATGCCCTTAAGAATGACAGGAGTGTGCTAAACATTTACTTATCTTTCAACCCCAATATGCCCCCACAGTTTCAAACAATCAAAATGATTGACCCTGCATGTATAGAATAATAGGTGAAACAATATTTCTTACCTGTAATAATTGTTCTGGAAAGTTGAAGGGAGACTTGGAAATTTCGGTTGCTTACTAGTCGGCGGCTGGTTGTTCTCTGATGCCTGTTCAGCCCAATGCCCTGAGCTATACCACTAACGGTGAGGAAGGGGAGGGGAAAATTTTTGAGTCTGTGTCGAGTTTACGTCTTTGGGATCGCACCAAGTTTCTCAAAAACCCGCCCAATTCTTAATAACACACACACACACTGACAACTACCTTCTAGTAGTACACACACCTTCAGGAAAAAAGAAAAATAAACGTGGTGAAATAACGGAGAAAAAGAAAAAAGAAGTTTAGCACGTTTGAAACGCAATGACGTCGACTGGAGGCAGGTCTCTCTCGCTCAATATAGACAAAAGTATACCCGGGCCACGCGAGTTTCTGCACACTGCGTCACTACGCCGCTAGGAGTCCTAGGACTACTAAATATTACTTAACAGACGTCAATTACAGACAATTGTCGAATTTGTCAACACCATTTCAATTATTCATGTGAGTTTTAAACTGTATTTATGTAAACGTTTAAAGAACGCTGAAATCTGAAACGTCATCTTTCGTTGGTTACATTGAGCAGAGTATACTCATTGCTCGCGGGCAAAATTTCTTCTGTAATAAACAAAATGTTACGTGGGTTGGAAAAAAAGCGATTCACAAAAACTTGTTGTGGCTAAGAAAATACAGAGAAAGGATTTATGTAATTCACAAGACGAGACTTGTTAAACATATGGGCTAAACAAAATATCTTTTAGTTCAATTCATAGTTCTTGTGTTACTAATGTCCAAAGTCCAATGTTCAAATCAAATAATGAGTACGCTGTGCTGTTACGATTGTAATTGAATTCGCCGGAAATATTATCGATAATGATTTAGCGAAAAGAAAAATATCCGTTGGATGCAAATTTGGCTACGTGTATATAGTGGCGTCCGTATATGGTGCTGAAACGTTCGCTGTGAACTTTTTCTCTGTTGTTGTTTACATGGAATCGTCGCTAAAAGCGAAATGGAAAGGAAAAGAGGCGGGAGGAAGGTGATGGTGGTGGCTGCGTTCATTTTGGACTTTCGCCACTGAAATATTCGTCCAAAACATTTGGGTTTAGCTCCACCCCGTTATGCGGTTCTGCAACTGCGCGAGGCGAAAAATAAAAGTTGGCGAAAACGGTAGATGAACGTGAATCGTAGTCGTGTGCAGTCGTGACGTCATCTCAAACTCAACGACCTCCGCCTCCCTGTGTTGTTGGCAAAAGCACGCGAAAGGCTGGAATATTGAACCGACCAATCCAGTTAGATCCACGCCTTCCTTCGAGAAGAATACGAATGTTATGAATTTAGTTTTGCTTTTTATCCGCGTTTACGTCACGACAAACGCTGCGACACGTAGAATCCACACACGGTGCGTGTTTTGATACCCTTGATGCAAGATCCTTCACAAAGGCGTGCAAGGAATGAATTTACAACTTGATTAATATAGACCCAGCTTTAAAAAATTACGATTTCGACTTTGTTTAATAACCGAATTAGAACACCGTCAGCTGATATTACGGATAACCGAGCGAATCAGGTTACACCTCGGGACCTCAAGGCCCTTCCTATAATTCTTTAACTGTGTTTATCAATGTCGTAATCGAATGTGTGACTAGTTCCGCTATATACCTGCTCCGACTACTATTTAGATTAAATCTTTTGAGACGCAAAAAAATGTTCAATGGGAAAGGAGCCAGCAACGATCGATTGTCAACTGCGAAGTTGCCTAGCTGGATCGATACAACATTCAGAGATGAAATATAAAGCTTCCGCGAACCAGTAAGATTCAGATTGACAAACGCTATTTCTCACAGAAAAGTGGAAAGAACAAGATGAAAAAACAGCCAGTTACGATCTAAAGCTTACGGTAGTATGAGATATTAAATACAAGGATATTACGGTGGTTCAGCAAATCATATGCTGGGCAGCAGGAAAAGACCTTTGCTCTTGCCCCACAAGCAAAAATCAAGGCGAAAAGGGTTTGAAAATATAACTAATGGCCTTCAAGAAAACCTTCTGTGTGTTCAGACAATCTAACATCTGCCAAGCGCTACTCGCAACAATTATTATTCGCTTTGAATTTTACAAAGTCCGCTCGGCCCTTCTGAACTTTGGGGCATTATGTACTGTACTACACATTCTCTTCTGTGTTCCGTGCACAAATAATAATAGAAATGAATTATAAAATAAAATTTGAACGCAAGGTTCATCGTCTCCTCTTTCATCTGAAACTGCCAAATTGTTACTTTTCAATCGACTTAGCACAGTCATACGAGTATACTTCCTATACTGCATTCCTTTTCTACTAGTTTTTAAATATAGCACTACTATGTATAGCTATTGTGTACGATTTAGTACAACACGGAATTGGAATCAACACTTGACCGAAATACCAAAAACTTGTAAGTTGTTTTTTCGCAATATGTCCATTTCTGGTTCATTAATCCCACAAAACCCTAGTGAAGTTACCTTGACGCTTGCGCCATCTTTCAATAGGGTACGGCTTTGCGAACATTTGTCATTTTGGAAAGATAAAAAGATACTGCAATATGTTCGTAAAATCGAAAATCTGTAGCATTAATCAAGCTTTTATGAGCCTATATTTTGACAACACACAATAAAACTTTGAATTCTTAATTCTTTTAAAAATCTGTTACAGGACTGCAAGGATTTTAAATGTTAAAAGAACTATACTAATTTATAACTTTAGCCAAAAAAAAACCGCAAAGGTAAACTTCACCACGTTGGATTTCTCTGAACTACAAACATTGATACACACAAATACAAATTTGGTTGAGGCATACAATTTATCCGACAGCAAGAAAAAGGGAAGAAAAGTAACAGTACCGAAATTTTTTGCCTATTCATCTACGAATAATTAAACGAATTTGCCTTTTCTTTTAACACATTTTGCAGTTGAAAGATCAACCTCTATAAAGACAATATAAGGTGAAAAGAACAACTATATCGCGGAGTATATAGTAAATACCAAATTAGGAAAAAAAACCGAGTGAAGTCCAACGATGAACATATACTGTACACTGTAACGTAAGAGAACAATGGACAAGAACGAATTTGAAAAAAATAATAATGAACAGTGTAAGACAGAGAGCAAAAGAATTAATGTGGAATGAAAAATGTATAGAATAGTACACTTCGCGATCATGCTAAAAACGTATGGAACTAGACAATCGAAAGATATTACAACAGAATAATCGTGTATGGGGGAGCTTCTAATGTGTACATGCGCAAGATTAAAGGGTGTGCCATAAACCAGCAAAAAAAGCTACGATATCCTATAGGTTTCCGATCGTCGAGTGGTTTTGGATCTTCTGACTTAACACAAGTCAGGTGTTTCAGCCATCTGCTTCTTGATCCTCAAAAGCATTGTAGTGTACCATTGATCAAGCCGTGAAATGGAGTCATAATCCTTGACCGTTTCGGTGAATCCGTCTACATTGTGTTCTTCCATGTGACCAATGAGTGCCTTGATCAGCTTGCATTCTCGGGAATCCTATAAAAACAAATGAAGTTATTATTTAATTGAGGTCATCCAAACTGTTATTGAAAATCAACATTGTGTTGATCAGAAATAAATGGCATACCTGAAAAGCTGGATACATGTTCTCATATTGCTGGGCAGCATGTTGGGCATTCAACAAATCAATGCACAAGTGGCAAAGGGCAGCCCGGAAGAAGTACTCTTTAGCACTGTACTTCAACAGTGAATTATCCAGAGAAGCTGATGCAACTTGCTCATAAATCTGAATCGCCTTTTGATAGTTTTCCAACTGGGCTGCATACTGAGCCACTTTCAAAAGGCATTTGTTGGCAGAGCTATTACTTTCCTCACCTGTGAATACAATATTTTAATTAAAATGTTTAAAAAAATAAAAACTCTACTACCTTTGAAATAATCAGCTGCTTGTTCATAATGTTGCACAGCTCTTTCGAGATCAGCCAATTCTGTTTCGTAAATCTCTGCAATGGTTTGATGGTGTTTGGCAGCAATAGAAAACCTTCCCATATCAGTATATATTTCAATAGCTTTGAGGAGGCAAGCAACAGCCTCTATTGAATTTAGAAAAATATTAGTTGATATTAGATAAAAATAGAATATAACATGTAATGTTTACCATTGGGCTCAGATTTCTTATAACAGTTGCCTGCGTCAATGTAATTGGTGGCTGCATCATGACGTCCAGCAGCTTTAAGATGTAGAGCTGCTGCCTCACAAAAGGCTTGACCAGCTTGAGACCATTTTTTTGCCATTTTATACAAGTTTGCTGCTCGTTGGTAGCATTCTATAGCCTCATCAACTTTGGATGATCCTCTACACAAATAATTCAATAATCAGAATGGGAGGATAATGCAACATACTGGAATGAATTACCCTCCAAATAGAGAACCAAAAAAGCTCTTTCCCGAGTTCAATTTCTTTTCAG
Organism: Daphnia pulex; assembly: GCF_021134715.1. Classification (NCBI taxonomy): domain Eukaryota; kingdom Metazoa; phylum Arthropoda; class Branchiopoda; order Diplostraca; family Daphniidae; genus Daphnia; species Daphnia pulex. Next base: position 557,089 of record NC_060021.1, on the reverse strand, counting down.
CCTCGGCGATTAGTTGGGCTGCTTTTTGCTCGTTGTCGGCCATTGTGGATTACTCTAAAGTAAGTAAAATTATTTGCGTGTACATAACAAATGTGAATGATAAGACGTTAAATAAACGTACATTTTGCAACAAATGAATACAGCTGCACTTCTCTTGTCAGACAATATTACGTATATCGATCATGACATTCTGCATAACAAAGGCCGGCGAACTAGTATTGTTTAGTCCTTTACTGGTCAGTACGTGCTGCCACCTGCTGACAACATAGTAAAGGCAACAACGCAACATAGGTAAAGTGGCGTCTCCTAATACAGTAAAAGCGGTAAAACTGTCAGAAGTCGGACCAATTAAAAAAAAAAAAAAAAATTAAATTCGATTCCTTACAAATGCCATCTTCACTTCATAACGCTATTGAACCACGCCATTTTCACCGATTGATGGAATTTTTGACAACCGGACTTTGGTATTAACAAGCGATCCACGAATCAAGTAGACCAAAATCCCGGAGCGGCTTTCCTGATCTAAATCCGGAAAAGGCATTAAAAATCTAAAAAAAATATAGCCATGTTCGTCTTCGCACGCCGGATTTACCTGCGTTTGCAGAATGACGATTTTCCCCCCCGTTTAGGAGTTATTTAGCTCTAAAGTTTGATTTTTTGAATTTTGTCAGAAAGTGGGGGGGCTTTGACATCCATTTTGGAAAAAGTGGGGGAGCTAGGGAAAAAACTAATTTTTTGAAAAGGTTTATTGCATACTCAACCACCGAAATCCAAAAGGAATTTCCTTTCCGGATTTTATTGGTTGAGATATTACCAATTTAGTGAAAAGATAATTTAGCTGGTTTCCCTCCCTGGCTTGCAGCCATTTTTTCGTACGGTCCGCTGCGCTCCTGGTGGAAGCCAGCAAAAGGTCTTATATATCGGCCTTCACATTAGACCCATTGCATTTATACAGGCCTTCATATATAGTGAACCCAGGTTTCTTATAGGCCGATGTATAAGACCTTCTGCTGGCTTCCACCAGGAGCGCAGCGGACCGTACGAAAAAATGGCTGCAAGCCAGGGAGGGAAACCAGCTAAATTATCTTTTCACTAAATTGGTAATATCTCAACCAATAAAATCCGGAAAGGAAATTCCTTTTGGATTTCGGTGGTTGAGTATGCAATAAACCTTTTCAAAAAATTAGTTTTTTCCCTAGCTCCCCCACTTTTTCCAAAATGGATGTCAAAGCCCCCCCACTTTCTGACAAAATTCAAAAAAATCAAACTTTAGAGCTAAATAACTCCTAAACGGGGGGGAAAATCGTCATTCTGCAAACGCAGGTAAATCCGGCGTGCGAAGACGAACATGGCTATATTTTTTTTAGATTTTTAATGCCTTTTCCGGATTTAGATCAGGAAAGCCGCTCCGGGATTTTGGTCTACTTGATTCGTGGATCGCTTGTTAAACAAATAAAGAAATTTTAGTTTTAGGCTTTTTTTCATGTGTAAATCAATGCCTAATCAAGAAAATTTCAAATGCAGGTTCATTTGGAGTAATTTAAAGTTCTTGTAATTTTATAGTGATAACGGACCATTTTGTTACGTCTGTTAATTTGATGAATAAAGTATCCCGATTTCGTTTATAAAAAGCAAGAAAAAGGCCAAAAGGTAGTCCGGCGTCGGCAGTGAGGTGGAATAAATTTTTAGAAATTTTCAATTATTTTAGAAACAGTATTCTAATGGTCGAATTTGATGTCGGCTCAACAGCTGACGAGCTCTTTTTTTAGGTAGGCCTACTTCCGGAATCCGGACTATCCGTATCCGGTAATGCATTTGAAAAGGACTGGCCATTGTGACCACAGAAAAAGACCACGTTCAAAAAGTAAGCTGCATAAAAAAAGACAACCACAAAAAAAATCTAGCGATTTTCTATCCTATTAAAATGGTGAACTTTAAGTACGGCGCATCAGATACTGGTAGTTCACCAAAAACAGATTTGGTAAAACTAGCAGTTGTTGGACTGGTAGCTTGGTCGACAGGAGGCACCGTTTGTTCCACGTTGGCCGCTCCCTCCTAGCGATAGAACAAAAAATAAATAAAATTCGATTGAATTTATATCTAATCTTAAGATTTAGATTTTTCCACTTTGTTTGGATTGATTGATGAAACATCTTTTGACTTTCCGTATCTAAAATTGGAGAAAAGGAAACCCATGATGAATTTTTACTCGTCTTTACTCACTTATAAACCTTAATGCACAATCAGATATTGCAAATGATTGTGACGGCCTAATCTGCTACAGCTAAAGGACATTCAGACGAAACAGAAACACATCAGTGAGGGAAATTCACAGCATCTCGAACAGCAACTTGCTTTTTCTCCTACCTTTAAAAATAGTGTAGGAGATTCCACTTAACTAGTTCCTGCTTAACTCAAAATACTTGAACAATAAGATATGACAGAACAACCTCAACATATCGAAAGACGAGCGGGATTAGATCCTTTGTGTTGTTGCATTCATTGGTTTATCCGAATTAGGACACGAGCGACTCTTGTCTCCGGAGGCTCCGTTGTCAGTGGTAGCATAATTGTAATTGCTTGTGATCGGTGTTGAAATTCGTTTATTGCAACACGCAGTAAATAAAAGAAGAGACAAAAATTTCCAAATGATATTGTATGGGTATCGCGCAAAAATATTCTTCGTGTTGGCTTTCGTTATTTTATTTGTTTATTCATTTATTTGGTTTCATATTAAACCAAAAAGTAAACATTTAGAAAGTAGTAGAAAACTTTCATGTTGAAGAAAATTTGCAAAAAATAAGCTGCATAAAAAGACTACTACAAAAAGAATCTAGCGATTCCTATCCTAAATTGTGAACTTTAAGTACTGTCTTGACCAACTTTATTCTGCATCATCCCATTGTGTTATGTGATTAGGCTTCTCTCCTGACGCATGGCGTTGCCACATTCGAGCAAAAAGACGTTCCATATCATGAGCGTAGATTTGGCAGTTGAACAACGGACTATCCGAACGACGAATCCATACCTTAGCTCTAATGGCTTTCAAACTAGAAAGAATTATAATTTAAGTTTCTGAAAAAAACACAAAGATGAACGCAACACTTACTACTCCGAATCAGTTCCAAGTTTTACTGCAATATCTTCATATTCCTGAGGGCTCGAAGCGATAAGTTCCGGACAACCGATAGTGGTGAGCTGGGAAGCGGCAACGCGAGAAGCAAGAGTCTCGCCTAAAAAGTAAAAACACAAATAAGAAAGATTACAAGAAATTTATTTTCTATTTTATTTATTATTTTTTAGGATTTTTAAAATTAAATCAAAGCATAAAGTATTACCAGGAAGAGTCACCATTGGTGTGCCGGCCCACAAGACGTCCATGCCTGTAGTGTGCCCATTGCAAAGAGGAGTGTCCAAACAAATGTCAGCAAGCTGACCACGACGAACATGCTCTTCTTTGGCAGCAACGTTGGAAAATAAAATGCGCCCGCTACCGAGACCAAGAGCTTGTGAAGTTGCTAGCATATTCGTTTCTCCAACCGTTGGGAAACGCAAGAGCCACAAAACAGCATTTGGCACACGTTTCAGAATCTAAGGACATTGAGAAAATATTACTTTCTGTTCTCCACAAACGTTAAGGTAATGCTAATTGATGGACTTACATTGACCCACATTTGAAGGGTAGGGGGATCAATCTTGTAAAGTTGATTGAAATTGCAATAAATGATAGCGTCGTCAGGGAGCCCGTATTGTTGACGGGTAGTAACAACAATTGACTGTGGTACTTCTTCGCCTGTTGCTGCGCGAGTGTTCGCTTGATTGGTAGCTAATCCATTTTGAACGACAACCCCATTTACTGATGTTTGAACTTGCCCCGAACCTATCATTGTTTCGATAGGATCCATTGTGGTCAGCTGAGCTACAGTTAAAGAGACCTACAAATTGATAAATAATTACTTTTGCGAATGACATGACCTATAAAAACATTAAATTACCTGTACAGGGGCATCCAATCCAGTTGTCGTGGTTGGTGTAACAACTTCTGTTACCTACAAAAAGTCGTTAGTATTACAGTATGTAACAAAAAGCAAATTTTTTGTCAGTCGATCAAAACCAACCTTTTTAATTTCTGTACGTTCAAGAATTGGGGAGAGATCGGTGCCATTCACAAGTGCCACGTTGTCGGCTACTTTACCCTTATCCGACGACGACGTTATTATCAGTCTTTCTTTAAGATGAGGAAACATTTGTCGATGATCCTGGGTTCAATTATGGAAAGAAGTTGGAATGAAATCAACGGCTTTTTCCAGTAATAGAAATCAACAAATTACCCCAACGAAGAAAGTTTTTGGCATGTAAGCAAGTTTTTCTGAAAATTGAGAAGCAAGCTCAAGAGGCGATGTCACTCGATCCGTAATAATCTAAATATTAAAAAAAAAAAAAAAAAATCGTTTAAGCACTTGTCCAACTGTTGTAAGATTTCAAGCATTTACATAGTCCATGTAGGAAGCCCCGCTCGTGCCGGGATAGCCGAGCCACATTACTTGGATTGGAGCCGGGCGCATTGCGAAAATTTCGTTGCGAGCACCTACAACAAACAAATATAGAATTATTCAATTAAGATGTTTCGATAAAAGAATTCTGTGCTATTTACCTTTAGTGTAACCATTCATGTTCACCAAAATATGGATGCCGTCAGCATTTATTCTATCTGCTGCTTTGCCATTGCAAATTATCTAAGGATGAAATTCAACATTAATGCTATTTCCCAAATAAGGAATACACAATACAGCAATATAATCGATTCTTGTTGTATGTTTACCTGTGATAGGTCAACAAAGTGTTCAGATTCGCGCGCTATTTTGGCCCGGAAAGTTGTTCCGTCGTCAGGACTTAAAGAGTAACAAAATATTTCAACACGGGAGCGTTCGTGAAATCCTGGAACTGATTGCATTAAGTGGCTTGTTGGGTGGTTTCCGAAGTCGGAGGAGACATAGCCGATACGCAAACGTCCATTCGTTGCAAGTTCTTTGGGATATTTGAAATTTGCCTTATGAAGGATTAGGATCTTCAAATACATAGGAAAAAAAGAAAACATTTATAATACCAAAAGTCAATGTTATTCACGGCGATTACTGAAGCTTAACCGGTAAGCTAGCGATTAGTAATTCATTGTCTAAGTATATTTACCTTTTCGACGCAGAGATTTGCATGTCGAGCAGCTATAGCTTTTCTATATTCATGAGAGAGCGGATATAGCATTGAATGATGCGGGTGAACTGACGGCAATCGATTGCGTTCGAGTTGCTCTCCCACAATATGGATTAACCGTTTCATTCGGGTTTCATAATCGGTCCAATCACAGACAATTTGCAAACAGTGGGCCAAGTTGCAATAGGCTGAATTAAAGTAAATAAATAAATAAGTAACAGTTTTCAAAAATAATGGTTTTAATTATAAAATTTACCATCGGGGAAATCTGGTTTTAGTTTCAAAGCTGTACGGTAGGACTGTATTGCTTCTGGAATTTGTCCGCTGTCCTATTAACGAAACAAAATAAGAGAAGAATTATTTTGTGTGTTCCACAAGCAACAATGAGAGCGTTAGAAGCATCTTAACAATGGGAGTGAATACCGTACCTTGTGAATGGAAGCCAAATTTGAATGAGCATCGGCAAAGGCAGGGTTGATCTGAATGGCTCGTGTGTAACACTGAAGAGCACCATTGATATCCTGCATTTCTTTGAGCGTGTTTCCCATGTTGCTATACGCATCGGCAAATGACGGTTGAATCCTAGTTTTCAAGTTACATATTTCAAGTAAGCTAGACATGAATTATCAAGACGGAACTTTAAATCATACCGTATTGCTTCTTTGTAGTGCATGAGGGCTTCGTTCAGTTTGCCTTGTTGTTGTAATACGGAAGCGAGATTACTGTGAGCTGCCGCGAAGTCGGGAAAGACATCTAGAGCTTTAAGATAAAGCCGTGTAGCTTCTTCAATGAATCCTTGTTCCCGCTTGATGTTGGCTAGGTTATTTAGCGAATCCGCGTGAGCTGGACATAGACGCAAAGCTGTCGAATAACAATCTTCGGCATCCTATTACAGTCAAGAAAAAAAAACTCGCTTTAGCTTTCTTGGCAAGTGAAACTAAAAAAATAAAGAACTAAAAACGAGTAAGGAAGACTTGGTTAGGAGGAACGACCCACCAAAACTTGGTTGTCCTACTTCATTAAAGGAATATGTATATTAATAGACTATGGAGGTTGGGAAGGGTTTAACCTTTTCCCTCTTTCATTCACTATAGTTTAGAATAAGAAACTTTTCCTTTTTAAAATGATAACTTATTTAACAAGAGTATGAATTTTTTAAGACACGAAATGTCATTTTACACAACATAGGGACATTTTAAGTTCAAGCAATAAAAACGAAAATGATTCGAATTTTTGGAAACTATCATTTCATTACCTGTACTTGTCCTTTCTCCTTGAGAGCATTAGCGAGGTTACAGTACGCTGAAAAGAAAAACGTAGAAATGTGATAACAGATTTAAGAGTAACGTTTAATATTCAAGTTACCGTCCGGGAAATGCGGTTGCAATTCAATTGCTCGTCGGTAGGTATCAATGGCAAGGTCGATAAGACCCTAAAGTGTACCATAAAGCAGCAAGTAAAAAGAAGCCTTTAGGCATTTACATTTTTTTATCACATTTAAGTTTTCAATTACCTGCTCGTAGTACACACAGGCCATATTTCCGTGAACGACGGCATGGTTAGGACTAAGATTTAGCGCCCTTAAGTATGCTGCAACGGCCCTGCAATAATAAAAAAAAAAAAAAAACCTTAAGACTTATATCCCTTCTACAAATATTTAAACGACAGGGAAGTAAAACCAGCCAAGTAATAAACATTGGCAAAATAAGTCTCCAACACTGGCCAGAGTTTATTTTAAAGCTATTTTTAACATTATTTTAGATGCCCACTGGCTAAAATTGTCAACTCGGTTAGTCTGCCGACGCTTGTGTTGAGACGCGCAGATTCCAGCGCACTTCCTTTGTCCTACCCCTCGTTGTTTCGAGCGAATCAATCGATATCGTGCGTTGAAAGAAGAGATAGCACTACATACTAGATATCCTTCTCTTCACTGTCATCGCAGAAAACAGCAAGGAGGACACTCCTCGTTCGCATGCGAATGTTGTAAACACTATACTGCATCAAATAGATCGACATACCGTTTAAGACGAGAAACCACGCAAACCAAACATCCACTGCGCAGACTACTGTCATTCACTGATTGAGCTAGAGAGTGGTAACGACTTTCATCAGCCGAAATGTTGACAATCGTGTAGATAACCACACACTGGTAGTCCATTTGGATAACGTGGGCATGACCTTTGCCCAACGTTACAGAGTTACTATGAATTCTAAAGGAATACTACACGGGCATCACAAGAAAGAAGACTCTGACTTTGGTCAAACAATTAGTTGACAGGTAAATGTTTTCAACAATAAGTGAACGTGTCTGGAGATGTAAAAAATTTCATGACGAACCTAACGATTCAAGCTAGGCAACTGGTGTCTCGTCAAGGATGCCCAAGCCATTTTTATCCCACCTCCCGTGAGTGGAGCGTAACCGATCGGAATGAGCGTGCGCAGTCCCTTCGATTACTCAACTTTCCCCACATCATCTACGGTAGACTGGTCACCCCGCCCCTTAACACTCTAACTACCACCCTCCTCCTCCCCATTAATAAAAAATAAACTAAAAAATAAAAGCACAACCAGAATTAGCACAAATAATTTGAAAATTTAACACAAAATTAACGCTAAAGTTAAAAAATAATTTTCTGATCGCGAATACGAAACTTGGACATAGCTATCGTTATCATAAATACTATGATCATCATTCAGAATAAAAAACTGGCTGGAGAGTCCTCAATGATAGAAATAAAAAATAAATACGTCGGAGGTGATGTTTGGGTGGGAGAAGGAGAAGGGTCCTACCGAAATGAGGGCACGTTTCCTGTGCATTTTTTTTTTTCGCAAGACAGTGGCAAACCAAGAGAGGAAAATAAAAAAAAAGAAGAGCACATACGAGCCAACTCGAAATGACGCAAGCTACAAACGCACGAGACGAGAAATTTACAATCACCGAAACTAACAACATTCTTAACAACTTTTTTCTCGTCCATAAACAACATCTCTTAAAATATCTATTTCCATCCCTCACACTATTTAACCTATCGATATAAGAACTTCGACATCATAATATTATTAAATCTTACCTGTCGAAAATCCTAGCTTCTTTCAGAACATTGCCCAAGTTTATGTAAGCTGTAAAAAGAAATATGATGGTTAAATGAGGTAAATTCACATTTTCAAATGTTAAAAGTATTTTACCATCAAGAAAGTTGGGGTCCAAAGTGACAGCCTTTTCGAAATGATGAATGGCTAGCCAAATGTCCCCTTGCGCGTTAAACACACATCCTACGTTTCGTGAGAAAACAAACACGCATAGATAATTAGCATTTTACAACTTCTGAATAATTGACTAAAACGCATTACCAAGATTGGACCACGCCACTGCAAAATCACCCCGAGTCTCAATTGCTTTCAAATAGCAAGCCTTTCCACATATGAAGTAAAATACGGATAAAATTATTTTCCCAGTTAAATGTTGAAGAATGTCAAATTATGATTATTAATCAGTGTTTCGAATATTAGTAAGCCCCATATTCTGGGTGGCTTACACTGGAGATTACACTTATCATGGGCAATGCGCTGCTGTTAGCTGACAAGGGTAAAGGGTCGCGCGCGCGCAATCGCAAGGGAGCATGGGTAAGGGATAGCGGCTGGTGCGGCGAATAATTTCGCATGCTATGGGAGCTTGAGCGCGTTTAGAGTTGTTTTCATCGCGGCTGCACTTACCGCCTACCGAAAAGAGCAAGTAGAATCCACCACGAGGTTAGCTTTCTGCATTTAGACGTCTAGCTGGATAGAACCTATGGATATATCCTATGTGGTAGGCAGAAGGTTTAGGAGGAGCATATGAAAAATGGCTCGGAGCAGAAGATGCACATACAAATTTTCGATATGTTGGTTCTCCGTGAAAATCTCGATGAAAATATGCTGAAAACTGAAACTATTAACATAATCGTTGAACAGAAGAATGGATTACTGCAGAATTTTCCACCACATTTCCTATAGATATCAAGAAAGTTTATGGAGTGTCGGGATGAACATATCACAGACATTACGTCCTAAGTCTTTTCCACCTAAAAATTTAAAATTCCACTTTGGGGCCATTATCATGTGATGATTATCAACAATAGTACTACACAATAATAATAATCTGAAGCACATTGTATATGAACATTAAACAAATGAGCTGAGCATCCCATATTTCTGATCAATTACTGGATTTCTTTACCTTGGCCTCATCCAATCTTCCAAGAGCTTTAAGCAAGTTCCCTAGGTCACTACGGACACAGTAAAGATCCTAAAAAGATTGATCCTTAATAAGTAAAGGCACTCAATAAAACAAAAGTAATCAACATACTGGATTATACTGCAATGCTGAGACATATGCTTGGACTGCTCCTTCCATATCTCCAGCAGCAACTAAGGCAGCAGCCAGATTAATATAACCATCTATGAAATCAGGCTTCAGTCTAACTGCATGACGATAATTATCAAGTGCTTCAGCCAATTGACCACGTTCTTTAAAAACATTTCCAAGATTTGAATATGCTGTAAACAGAAGAAAAGTTATAGAAATTGTGCATAAACCAAAAACAAATACAATTTAATACTACCTTCAGCTAATAGTGGATTTTGCTTGATTGCTAGAAGGGAAGAACTTTTAGATTAGTACAAAACTCAGCATTAATTCTGCAAAATATCCTTAATTCCTTACCATATGTAGAAAATTGAGCAGACCTGAAACGAGAATACAATTGTAAACATTGAAATCTGTACAAAATGTGTAAAATATTACTTGTCGTAGCGTCTACATTGGAAGTGTATTGAAGATAGGAGTAGAAGGACTCCAGTGTTTGTTGGATCTTGACGCCACAGCTGCATACAGTGACGTTCAGCATTTTCATAATCACCTGCCTGGTATTCTCTGTGGGCTAATTCAGCCAAACCTTAAGAATGAACAACAAAGTTAGTATATTATCAATGCAAATTTTGAAATAAAATTTTTTGACAGAAATGTTTGGTATGTGTTTATGAATGTATAACTTTTTTGAAAAATTGAAAAAAATAGACGGTAAAAACATCATCCTGTTATCGCGTGTTTGATCTAATCTCTGCCCTTCCAATGTTCCAAAACAAATGGGGCAAGATACTAGAAACTTGCTTTGACATTAACTTACTGAAAGATGAAAGTTGATCAGGTATCTTTAGAACAATACCTCCTGCAATTTGTTGATTTTGAAGTGACTGCATTTTCCTGTGTTAAAGTTTGACACTGATGGGAAGATGGAACAAGTAATGGCTACACGATGAGTCTAGATCGTTTGGAAAAGAGACTCGATAACAATGGAATGACTGCTTCACTGTAAGCAAGTGTATGTGCTGCTCAAAGCCTCAAGTGACTTAGTGCGTTTTTTATGCCATAAACTAATCCAGAGGGCGCATCTCTTTTCTATCTGCCGTGCCCCTGATAAGCAATGTTTGATTGAGCATTTGAGTGGTAAGTAGGAGGCTATTATCGTTCATCAAACTAGTGTTTAGTAATAGTCAATAGAAAAAATTTGAAAAACAATTTTAATAGAAATTAAATTTCCCTCGATTAATTAAACAGCGAACCCTTGATAGGCGAGTCAAGTGGCGCCGCCATCTCATTTTCCACAGCCAATATTATATCAAAGGGTAAATGAATTGATGTAATTGAATAACTAATACATCAGTAAAAATCTCGGCCGTTAATTATAACGACATTATAATAAACAAAAAAACAAAAAAATTACAGCAAAAACACTTATAGTTATAGACCGGTAACGGATGCTGAGTTGCCAAGCTTTGAAACTCTTCCTGTGAAAAAAGGTGGGGAAATTGGGATAGGCGGATGCGGTCTAAAACTAGCTTTGTTGTTTAGCTTATTCAAATTTGTTATATTTATCTAGTTAGATAAATTTATTATTAACTTAGTTACTTTGAGAAGAAAACAATAGGTAATTTCTGAGTGATCTGGGCCCGCGCCGCCGTCCGTCCGCCCGCGCTAAATCAAAGGAGTCTAGATCTAGAAGTTGGCAAAATGGTTAGTTCCAAAACTGAGGATAAGTGAGTTTAATCGTTAAATTTCCCACTTTCGTTTTATCCTCTATTAGTTTAATTAGCTCAATTTCAATATTCCGTATAAATTTTCTTTCTCAGCAGTTTTGCAACTTAGCATTCCGGCTTTCTATCAAAGCAGACGACTTGCATGGTATCACATGTGTGAAAAATTCAAACAACTTGTTTGTGTTAGTTGTGAATTTGTGGTTAGGCTACTGATTTCTTAGTGTAAACAAATTCAGATTCACTCGAATCAGATTTACTCTGTTACAGTTATGATTGAGTGGGACTTGATTGAAAACCTTCATCGTAAGCAATACAGTATCAAAATGGGATTTTCGTATACTTTATTATTTCTTATTATACGTTTCCAGGGCGAGGTCTAGAGCACATATTGGATCAAATTTTTGGATATTTGGATTATTATTGTCTTCGACGGGCTGAGTTGGTATCCGTCGTTTGGCAAGAAGCTTTGTTGGAAGGGAAAATCTGGAAAACATTACTCGGTAGAAATGTAAGTAGGCTTATTATGGCAGTGATTATTATGTTGTATCAAACCATGTTATAATATAATTTTGCTATGTATCCAGATGCGTCTCTTTCCATGCTGGAAGGATATGTTTGTTGCCTTGAAAGGAATGAAGCATAAAAGTTTGGATTTTCAAGATGACTCTGCTGAATACTATCGTAAAATTTGCTGTTTAATTGAAGTTGAATTACAGGTCTAACATTTTATTTTGTCATCTTTTTATCATCTTTATCAAGTTTTCTTTGATAATAGGTGCTTGAATCAAATTGGAAGAAGATGAAATACTCTGAACGCAAAAGTGAATTTGGATGCATTTCCCATAATTTATCAACTTTTTATAATTCAGCAGACTATTATGACTTGAATGGAGATTGGATTGTCAGAGTACAGCCAGATCGCAGAATTGTTATACGAAATAGATGGACCCTTGAAATCGAAGATGTATGTTTCTGATTAAAGACCCATAGAATATGGTATTTGATAGTTTTTTTTAATTTATGTGTTATAATTTTTTATATTTTAGGTTCTTGAAATCCCGATCATGCAAATTCAGTTCAACGAAATTATACCGGTTTTGAAATCCGTTAAAATCAACGACAGCTTCATTGTGGCTTCATTTATTCACCATCCGGAAATATGTGTCTGGGATACGAAAACTAGGGATCTAGTATATTATTTGCAATATAAAATTAATGCTTTTTCATCAAGTTTAATGAAATGTATGCTTTATTTCTCTAGCTTTACGTGATAGATATGGATTCCTGTGGCATTCAAGAAGAAGAAGAAAACGACGAAGAATCATTATATCATTCAGAATGCGGACTGAGTCTATGGAAAAACCTTCTGTTATCCTGTTACACTAGGGTAAAGAAAAGTTATTGCAATTTTGCTTGCTCAAGCTAATTTAATTCAAATTTCCTTCTTAAAGTCATTAATAGGTCTATCTTGGATTCTCACTTTGAGATGCTTATCACCATTCATGGGTGAAGAAGTAGTAATACTACATAGGACAGTCATTGTGGGACCCGGAATTATGTGGGGACTTTTCGTGGACGAAATCTACACCGTAATTTTTTTTTTACACTATCAGTCACTATCAGAAGATGTGACTGTTGAAATTCGGAGTACGACATCTTTTGAAATAAAATCCGTTATCAAGTTAAATTCCAAAGACATCCCTTCTGGCTTCCACTATGCGAACGGATTGGTAGTTACTGGCCCTGGTGACCGGGGAAAATCGATTAGGTAACCACGTTCAAATTCATACATTTTAAAACATTAACCAGAATAATTTGGCCCTTTCTTAAAATAGAATTTGGGATGTAGTTACGGGACAATGTATTGTCAAAATTCCCCATCGTGAAACTCTCGCTTCGATCCGGTATTTTACATTAAATATTAAATAAAATTCGATGTCTGATACATATTTAATCAATTTATTCATTCAATTAGGCTTGTTTCAAATAAATACATCGTTGGCTGCGAAAATTCGTGTAAAATAAAAATTTGGGATCTCCAGACTGCTCTCAAATCAAATCGTAGTCCCAATCCTGGATGTCTAATGAAGACAATCCCACCTCCTCCAGTACCGTACTTGGATATACTGTTTCCCCCATCATTAGCAGTTGACGAATTTCAGATAGTCCTTGTTAGTCAATTTGATCGTCGATCATTCCGTCTAAGTGTGAAAAACTTTTTGGATGCTGCCAAATAGTCAGTACAGCAGAATTTTTCCTGTTGCAGCTGTTGCTCAACTTTGCTTTCATTCATCTCGGGCTAAATGAAAAAATCAGTCAATACAGATATGTCATTACTTTTGTTATTGATCCAAATTCCTAACATTTTCTTGCAAATAAATTGAATTTCCAACTCAGAAACTAAAGTCGTAAAATCATCTATAATTTTTAAAAATCACTAGTGCATTCATGGAATGACCCGCGTTTATTGTAGCTGTACACGTATCATACAAACAAGCTTCCACATGACTAGACAATAACTTGTTAAAATTGAACGAGATTATTTACAGGGAACATTTTTCATTGTCATTATTAATTATTGATTTTTTTTTTCACAAGAAAAGTGCGTATAATTTCACAAATTAGCTCTGAATGATATTATTCTCTCGCCTGCTGGTGAACAGCCAGATCGTAGTTGTGAGCCTCTGCATAGAGCGAAGACTCGTTATCGATGTTCTCGTTCTGCAAAACCATTTGGCATCCAGCATCGTCAGATCCGCTGTCATCCTCATCATCGCCATCCCCTCCAAAGTTGTTGCATTCTGACTGGGCTCCTCGTTCGGGGAAATGATGAGAAGGTTCGTATGAAAAATGTTTGCCAGTCGAGAAATTCTTCATGGCAATCCTTGGCGATTCGATGGGTTGGACTGTCCGGTCGACGAAACAGGAGCCGTTGGGTAGCAAATGACTTGTGAGACTGCGAGGTGGATCGTAGTTACTACACTTGCTGTTGGGATGCTTATTAGGTGGTCCCTGATAGTTCTGATGCGAGTTAAACGGCCGTACGTAGCTGTTGAGCCGTGGATAGGCAATATTGCAAAGATCCTGGTTGACTGGGGGCATCACTCCAGTTGGCCTTACATTTTCTATGGGGTTGTGATAGGCGTAAGCGTACTCGTTGCTTCCAGAGTCGCTGACCTCTTCGTTGTCTTCCGGCGAATTTGGTTCCTCCTCGGCGACAACTTGGTAGTGATCGGGGGAGTATCTTGAACCGTTGGAACCGGTGGCACTGCTGTTGCTGGCCAATGGGGAGACTGATGACCTCCTGGTTGGATTCACTCCAGTAACCGTCGGAGTCAATCCGTTTCGCTTGGATAGGGCTGGCGAATTGTGAACTGGCAGTGAAGGTCCGTTATTGTGAGATGCGTTCTTGAAAACGAAATGACTGGCTAACGTCTGTCAAGTTCCAAAAGAAGAAAATTGATTAAATGAAATAGTTGTATGCGTGAGAATATGATACTCTATACCTCGTGATTCGGTCGATCAAACACGCTCTGTGAAGGGCTGGAAGGTGGGGGGTGACGCGGCGGAGGAGGTAATAATTCACCCAGGTTGGGCAGCAGTTTCACACCGTTACTATTGTTACTCTGTCGGCTTTTGGAGCTCTTCCCTGATGGATAGGCCCGGCGGCAGCGCTCGCCCAATTCGTCCGTCGTGTAACCGCTCGAATCGGAGGCGGAGAAGGCCGAACACGAAGCCATGTAAGGGTCGTGGTGGTTGCCGCCAACCTGCTGTTGTTGCATGTTGTTGTTGCGATGAGCGACCAACGTCGTGGTGGCATAGGCCGCCGGGTGGGGCTGCGGAACGTTCGCGTTCCGGCGGGGTAGAAACGAGCTGAGACTCAATTGACCCGGATGCTGATGGTGTTGCATATGTTGCGGCTGCTGCTGCAGGTGGTCGTGACTCATCATGCTGTGACCTAGGAGCTCGGCGTATTCCGGCGGTGGAACCAGTGAGCGATTGGCCAGAGCGGCCGTTCCGTCTCCGTGAGGCAAAAGCGTGGCTTGAGCATCGATTTCTTTGGTGTTGCCAATGGATGTCGACCAACCGCGGGACCAAAAGGCGTCGCGACCTCGGATGGTACCCGTCACTCCTACGCCCATTCCGTGACAACTGGCGTCGACAATCGGGTCGGATTTGCTCAAAGCCGACAAGGCTTTTTTCTTGGCCAAACTCCGGTGAACGAAAATGGCAGTGATGCCCAGGACGAGAATGGCCAGGAGTATTCCACCCAGGAGAAGAATGAACCACGTTTCCTGGACCACTTGCGTGACTCCTTGCGGCGCTGAATCTGATCCGCCGTTTCCGGAATTCTCGTCGTCCAGTGACGATTTGGTCAGTGAAGGTGATGAATCTGAACGGACGTTGGTCGCCAAGATGACGGGCTCCATTCGATAAACGACCGGTAAACTTGTCGGTCCCAGGCCCATCAATGTCCAGGCGGCCGCTTGGATTGAATAGGCTGTATTCATGACCAATCCTCCGATCACAACGGACGTGGGTAGAGCAGGGATGGTTAAATTGGCCAGTAAAGTCCTAGGATTGGTGGGAGTGCCATCCAGAGCCACGCTTATCTGTTGATAATAAATGAAATGATTGATGAATTCGTGCCAGAATTTTATCGACAGATGGTGTATATAAATACCTGATACGAAGTAATGTTTCCATTTCTCAAGGCGATGGGTGGCGGCAGCCATTGAACGAGAACTGAAGTGGCGTTCAATTGGCGAACAGCCAAATTCAATGGTGGACCAGCCGGTACTAAAAGTTAAAATTTAAAATTCAGATTACCTTGAAGAAATATATTTCGTGATTTTTAATAGTCGTCCTTACCGGTTTCCATTGTGCGTTCCATTTTGCTGTTGGACGGCTGTCCGAGAACATTCCGGAAGGACGGAACCAAGAAGAAGATGTAACGCGTGTAAGGAGACAGTGAGCCCAGCGTGTGGAAAAACGATCCTTGATGATTAATCGACGCGATCCTGTTCATGGGAATGACGACTTCTTCGTTTGGCGTTTCGTCCTCTTCGTCGGAATTCGGATTGGCTTCTGTCCGGCGGTACCAAATGTGAATGGCATCCAGGGCTGGATCGCTGTCGCCATCCAGCAATTGCCAGGAGAGACGGACGCTGGTCGAGTTGTGAGAGCGGGCCTGATCCAAGCGGAGTCGTGGGACGGAAAGCCTTTGCCGGACATCCTCCAACTCGGCGGCCGATTGCCACTGCACTTGTCCGCTGTGTCTCATGGCGGGCAGAGTCGTGAACCAGGGCGACACTGGACTGGGCAGAGAAAGTCCGTGATTGTTTTCAGCTCGCACCAGGAAAGTGTAGGACGTGGCCGGCTGGAGGTCGTTCAGAGTGAACTGATCGGCTTTCAAGCCACGGGTGATGATACGCCAGGCTCGTTTGACCTGGACAAAAGGGCCGGTCCAGGTCCAACTTCCCAGCCGAGGTTGACCTTGATCGTCTTCAGCTGAACTGAACACTTCAAGGGTGTAACCGAGAAGAGGTGAGGCTCCCATCCTGGATCCACTCTGCCATCCGACCGTCAAACTTGTCGATGATTTATGGAGAAGTCGAGGCTGAGATGGCGATCCTGGCAATGCCATTGGGTCGCTGGGGCTGCGGTGGAACACCACGTTGGGGTTGGTCGGGCTGGCAACTGCCAGGGACGCCGTCCAGGCTGCGAATTGATCCTCCTCGCCGACTTCGCACGTGTAGGTTCCAGCGTCGCTGAGTTGCAAGTCTTCAATCATCAACATGCCAGACTCGGATAGGCTGATGCGTGGACGAGAAGATGCCTGGAAACTGCCAACATTTTCAGGGACCAAACTAGCGTTGACTGGTCGGCCGTCTTTGGTCCATTTGACCGGTTGGCCCTCTGCCTGACAGGGAAGCGACGCCGGTGATTTGACTGGCAGCGTCTGATTAGCCGGGCCGACTTCGATCACGACCGGTGGTGGCGTCGAGATGGACGTCACTTCCAGTCGTGTGCGGGCCATCAAACTTCCAGCTTCGTTGACGGCGGCGCACCACAATGCGGAGGCATCCTCTCGGCGCACGTCACGGATCACCAGAGTCCCGTTGTTGAGGACACTCCACCTGCTGGATTGGGAATCTCCGTCGACGGCAGCGTTGGCGAAAAACGGTTCCGTCCGGCCTTCGCGATTCCAAAAGATGAGCGGCTTGGGTGATCCGTCGGCTGGGCAGTCCAGGCTGATTGTTTGCCCAGCGTGAGCCCTGGCTTCCTTTGGCAGCGGAGAATTACTGTTGGGTTGGTTACTACCGCTGCTGGTGGTGGCACCGAAATCCCAGGTGGGCGGCACCAAGACCGTCAGCTGTGCCCAGGCGGAACTGGAGCCCAGGGAGTTTTCAACGTTGCACAGGTAGCGGCCACTGTCCGAGGCGCTGATTCTCTCGATTCGCAGAATGGAAAGTAGCCCAGACTTGTTGTGGTCGACCGGCCTGGTCCGTCCGTTGGGTGGCATGGGTGATCCGTCAACGCGCCGCCAAGTGACCACGGGAGCCGGATCGCCTGTCACTCCGCACTCGAAATTGACGTCACTTCCCACTAGAGCTGTCACGTCTTGTGGCGGGCGAATGACTCCCGGTCGAACTGTTGAAAATAAATAAAAATTTGAAAAGAAAAAAATTAATTTCTATTTAAATTAAAATATGACGAGTTAAAAATTATCGAATCTCAACTTTGTCGGCATGGCAACAGCTGGATAGGGAGAAATATAATGAGCCAACGCATAAAAATCAAATGAAAAACAACACGTTTTTATTTGGTTTTTATTTTGTGCGTTTCATGACTTTTTCCCTGGGTTAGACCAACACACAGACAGAGAGAGAGAGATAACAAGGTGCCTCTTCATCAGTTGACCATTCAACCCGTATTCATGTATTCATATTATATGAAGATATTGTTATAGCCAAAACAAGCGGGACGAACAAGTCCAGACCTTCGACAGTCGAGACTACTGGGTCTCGAGATTGTCTTTTATATTTCTCCGATTGCATCATTGTGTGTTGAGTAGCATCCTGGCCGCACCTCTCTACAAGTTTTCCATTAAAATTCATGCATGTGTTTTTTCGACGACTTTCCCTCCACTAACAGCGTCTCATTTCCATGATGAAATGGGGAATATTCATGAATCCAGCGCGGTCGGGACATCAGTCTGAGCACACACACACACGCGTTTCTTTTTATTTATGTTATTTGAATCAAGAACGTTGGCATATGAAAGAGGAGAAACTGCTGGACTAGCCAAACGAGCTCTTATTCCCTCCCACCAAACCACGAACAAAAAAAAAAAAACGTGAGATGACGTTATTGATTCAAATATTCACGCAATTTATTATGTAATCTTGGAAGATCGTGAGGCCGGCGTGCGTGTCAATAATGATTTGATCGACAGTTATGTGAATATTTGTCTTAATCAGACGAAAAATCTATTCACCAACAAAAAGTAAAAAGGGTTTGGGCTATTTAATGAAGTGAATTTGATTACATCTAATTGATAACATCTTCCTTTATTCAAAATGTCTCGTAGCGCAACTGGCCGTGTGTGTTAATGTAAACTCGACTGTTTGTTTTTGGTCTCTATTAGTTTCGTTTAGCGCGAGAGGGTTGGCTTGTTTTCCGATTGGAAAAAGCCTCCAAGGAGGATATGGGGGGTGTCGTCGTGTGTTTGTCTTTGAACTTTCAAGTTTTATCTTTGGAACCCAAACACGGCGGCGTCGGTTCTCAGAAAAAGAGATAAAGGCCAACTGCCAAGCGCAGAATCTTCTTTTTAAAATAAAGTCGGCCCCAGTTCACCCGACCAACAAAGAGGTTTCCTCCGACACACATTTGACGGTGAAACGAGATCACCCCGTCTGTCTGTGTCTGTGTGTTGTTGTCTTTCTTCGGAAGAATGGAAGGCGCAGTTGGCTTGGTTATCTTTCATCATAAGTGAGAGAGCCGGCGGCCAAGACAAACATCCCAAACAGGAAGGGTAGAGCCGTAGTGCAAGGGCAGAAGCTGTGCACTTTATGCTGCTGCTCGGAGAATCTCTCTTACCGTTGACTGTCAACAAGACGGGCGAGGTCTCGCGGATGCCGACCGTGTTCTGGGCCACACAAACGTATCGTCCCTGGTCGCTGGCCGCCAATTTGGTGATGACCAAGTTGCCGCTCGCCTCCACTCGGATCCTGTTTGGTTATTCAAGATGGTGTGCGCAGTAGACGGACCAGACCACCCCCATGAATAAATAGCAAACAAACAAACAAACAAATATTGATTATTATTCTGCATGTATATTCAAATTGGGTGCGCTGTTTGTATTTACCGCTCGGAATCGACGCCGAGGTCGAGATCCAACTCCAGCGATTGGCCATTTTTCTTCCAGCGAATCTGCGGCTCCGGATGTCCGCGAGGTGGCTCACATTCCAGGATGACTGAATCACCAACGATCCCCTGCACCGGTTGCGGCGTCGTCCTGAACTCGGTTTGTAAATCTGGTCGTCCATCAGCGACATTCGTACCATAAAAATAAAATCAAAAACAGATAAATAATTAGCTCAGAGTTGTAACCGTGTGGTGCATATTATCTGGTTTCAGTACGTCTCAAAGATGTCACTCTGCAGTGCTCATGTTAAAAACAGCTACACCAGGACATTTTATAAGAGTGAGAGTTTGTTAACTAGCGAAAGCAGCAGCAGAGTCTAATGGCCATTTTGTCGTCGCCTAGATTCCGATTCCTTAGACGACTGTTGGACTTTAGTGCTGGGTAACTCGACCCCGCTGCTATTTATTATTCCGGGCATTTGATGTTTTGATTTATCGCTCGAATGAGAAAAACAGCAGCCACAGAAATTACATAGCTGTTTCCCAGCATGGCTGAAGAAGAGCCTGCGCATTAAAGATTCTGTTTAGCCAGTGAGCGTTATTTTTCTTTTAAACAGATTTTTGCGGCACACAATAGCCAAAAGAGAGATGAGAGAAGAGAGTTAAGGGGATAAAAATAAATTATTGGAACGAGTATAGCTAATGCCACTTGACAAGATGAGATATACTGCCGAGGGTTTGGCCAAGGGTTTGGCTGTAGTACACCATGTGTGTGTGTGTGTTTGCAGGTCCATAGAAAATATACACACAGGCGGATAAATATAAACTGTGTACATGTGTCTACACTTTAAAGGGCAATAGCTGTATAGTGAGTGCTACTGTGCTTGTTTTCGGGAGAGAAGAGCGTAGAAAATGTCAACAGAAATCACTCGGGGAGAGGCGGGAATTTTCAAAAGACGAAACCAACAGGAGGCGGAACGCTCTTCAATGTTCATCACGTCAAACGTTGGACGAGATGCGCGTGTGTCACCAAGCGTGCAGCAGCAACTTAGGCAGAAATATTTTCTTCAGAGTCCCCGCCCATTTCTCGCTTCATCAGTTTGAACCATCAACTCGGATATACTGAGCCCCTGCTGTCATTGACACACTATGCAGGAAATGGTAAGATAACATTTTCTTTTTACGGGTCCAGCCCCATCACGTTAGCAGCAGCCCATTATTATAACATAGCCTTTGTTAGATTGCATTCAAGTCTGTCGTCTCCAAAAAATAATTTAGACGCAATGTTTTTGAGACGTTCGTTAACATATCGATTGTTGTTCCTAGTTGGAAGATAAGTCAATTTTAAAAAAGGAAAACGACAACTTTCCCTCGACTGTTTTGACTTTTTTTTCCTGTAAAAGAAAATTATCTTTTTCCTTCTCGTCAACAAATAAAAAGGGGAACCCTACACAGTTGAATTAAGAAGAGAAAAAATGACAGACGGTATAATATTGACTCTCGACGGTGTATAGAATAATACCAAAACCGCACGTGCCGGAAGTCGGACGAGGGAATAAATAACAAAGCAGTCATTTGAGTTTTTTTCCAAATAGTATTATAAAAGGGACTCTATATGCTTGTATATTTTTTTCAATTGCGACAATTGTCTATTTTCTATTATTATACAGTCCCCTGTCGAATGGCAAAAGGTCACTCTCAGAGTCGAAATGATTTTGACGTAACTGCTAAGGGTTTATTTTTGGGGGCTGCATGGCGGACACATCTGGATTGTACTGAGCTGGGGGGTCGAGAAAAGAAATAGATAGTATATGGGCGGAAAAGGGAAGGTAGTACTTGCGAGTACATGTATAACTACTACTACGTGTGTAAAGGTCAAAGTTGGCTCAAGCATCCGGTCATTTGTCACGAAGTAGCAGCCAGAAAACCTCGTCCGCAATTGAGATGAAGCACAACTATACTCGGCGCAGCCAACACAACTTTTGGTATTCATCAAAAAGACTTTGACTTGTGGCCGCCATATTTAAACTAATAATATAATACGTTATATAACCCGCTATAACGTTCAAATGTCGAGTCTCAAATGGTGATGATGTTAATAGTCATTCCGGAATCTATAAAAGATGTTGATACATTCAACACAGCAGCGTTTAGTTTTTCATTTCTTCGGGGTGGGCCTTATAGGAGCGCGTTGACACTTAAATTGGGTCTTTAAGAGTGTCGGTAAGTCTTTTAATGCGCGTTCGTTCGTGTCAAAAAGAAGCGGGAGGCATTCACCATAACCATTCTAGACGTGCTGGATATAATGTTGACCAAGGAAACGGCCACTTGAAAGGACACGCGAGCTATTAAAATGTCATCCCTGTCTGTCTGTCTACTCGAAATCTCTGGCTCGCCACACCACCACCACCACCAAGCAAATGGAATAATAATAAATTGAACTGGAAAAATAAGCTCAATGCGTCATCTCTTTTTCAGTGGTGGCCGGAATGCGCTGGAGTGAAAAGCCATCGAGACCCACCGCGCGGCGGCGTTGTCGTCATCCGCATATGTGGCAATTGCAGATAATATGACCTTCCTTTTCAATTGAGCACACACGCTCGGCTGATGATATTCAATGTGATTCAACTGCGGTCATTTGACTTTGTGAGACGCTCGTTTAAAACGGAAATGGAGCGTAATTGAATCAACCTTTACGTGCCATTTAACCACTTTGTTCCGATTAAAAGCCAGCGTCTAATCAACAGAACAGGAAATTCAACCAAATACACCAAGTCTAATGTCTCTTAGAATTCTATTGGTTCTTCTCGTCCGGCGTCAGCGGCCGGAATATCGTGCGCACAAAAGAATGTCGAGAGAATCAAGCAGCCGAGTCTATAGCAATAAAGAAATTTTAATTCTTCCTTGGAAGAAGGAAAAAGAATCTAAAAAAATGAAAAAGGGGGAAAATGATCATTTCGTTACGGACCCCCTACTGCTAATCACAAAAGAAAGCGACCGACCGTGCCATCAGCCACAGGGCTGTTGATTGGCTACCGCCTTAAAATATTCCCAGCGACTTCCACATACCCTCTCTCTCTCTAGACACAGCTGGGGTATTTTCTTCATCTCGTTTTTAACTTTTTTATTTTTTTGTTTCTTTTTTGATTACAGTGATGGAACACCCTCCTTTTTCCGCCATCACTTGCCAGCCCAGCAGCAGCAGCTGTGATCCATCCCACATCGCGCGCGGGAGAATTTGAATAATCATCAATGGCACGCCGGAATCAATCAAGTTGGCTTGATTTGTTTTTCAGCTTTTTCATTTCTTCTTCTTCTTTCGCCTTTCGCCGCCTTCATTTTATTTTAAAATATAAAATACAAAAAATATTCTCCCCTCTGGTTTCTCTCCTTTTCTGCTACTGCGCTTCCACACAACTGTGTGCAAGTGCCGGACCGAGAGAAGAAAACGCAACCGGATAGATTGTGTAATAGTCAAAAAGAAATGAATGCTGTGAATATCTTGACTTGTGGTGGTGCTGAGGGTGAAAGAATCTGGCATGCAGCAGCAGACAAAAGAGACAAAGGAGCGTGACTGGATTCCTCCAGATTGCCGGCCGAATAAGTTAGACTGTATACGCAGGCCGGGAGCTGACACAATGGCGGAATGTGTGGAGAAGCTGCCGCAATGAAGGGGGGAGTTGCAGCAGCAGCAGCAGCTCGGCTGGGTGTGAAATCAATGAGCCGTGGTTATCTCTCTCTGCTTTTCTCTCTTGCGCTGGGTCGTGGCCCTTTTGCGTGCACTTACATAAGAAAGCGCGTCTGCCCTTATCACGGACCAGCTCTAGAACTGAGAGGCCCATTGTGGTGCATTGTCGACTTGTGTTTTCACTAAAGGGAGAAAAATCCGCCGAGTGAAACAAACCAAAATGACGTGTGCTGTGTGTAGCCAACACGCCAAATTCCGTTTTGACACACAATAATTCCAGTGACGTCAAAGACACACTCTTTCGGGTGCTGTGTGTGTACAGTAGAGACGATCACTCAGTATATAGACATCATCAGACACAGTCTCACGATATTTATTTTATGAAAGAAAAAAGAAAATAAAAAGTCGTTGGGGTCATTACGGTTTTTTCTGTTGGAAGCGCGATGATGGTGTCGAGACGATAAACTTTGCCTTTTTCAACAGTTGAGACATTTTGGAAATTTCTTTTTTTTTTTTTCCCCACCAAATGAGCTCGTCGCTTTAACCGCCTTCCCTCCCGAATCATTAAAAACGAGTTGACGACTCTGCTGCTGGCTGAGCTGAGCTGTGGTGCTTTAACGGCCCTTTCATAATTATACAAGTGGCTGGTGCTGTGCTGTGCTGGCTACTGCTGGCGTCATTGACCGTTTGTGCGAGTCCACCTTTTATTTTATTTCCCTTTTTATTTGTTCTTCAACCGGAACAATGAAAAAATCCAGCTTTTGGCTTTTGGATCGCGTCATCACGTTTTGAACCCCCCACCCATGTGTGCTGTTTCCCCATTTTTTTTTTTCTTATTTCGGTTGTGCTGGGCACAGATTATTCGAGCTGACCTCCCGTCGAGCGAGCGGCCCAACTAGCCGTGATGAGCCTTGTGATAGTCTTTGTCGCTCCAGACTATGGTTACAGTGTTCTTTGTGAATGTTACAGTTGGCCTGGCTCATGTAACGACCCCCTTGGATGGCAGCTTGCCTGATTACATGGACGTGGAAGAAGAAATGAGACACACAGAGAGAGAAAGAAAGAGAGGATGTGTGTAGGCATCCATTAGATGTGGCGTAGGTTCCGTCAAGTTGAACAGACCAACCGTAAGGAGGTCAGTCCATTATCTCTGTCCGTCTCTACTACTATACTATATAGCTGGGCTGCTGAGCGATCAATTGGATCGATATGGAGCTGCTGGCAATGGTTTTTACGCTCGATAGTATTGACGGGACATGAACATGGGACAGATGATTTGCTTCTTGACATGGCCAACAAGATGATTAGAATCGAACGCAGCAGCAGCAGTAAAAGAAAATAAAAAAAGATGGCGCCAAATACAAAAAGAAGAAATGATCAGATCGACCTCAATCGAATGGATTCCAGCTGAATCGAGTCGAGGAATTCAAGGCTGATGTTCTGACGAAGAAGAAAAATAATAAAAAGAATTAAGGGTTGGGTGACCCGCCGGGGAAAGGCGATGAAGGCAACCTGATATGAGCCGGCCATTTTTCCCAGCAGCCCAGCCCAGCAGCCCAGCCCTGCTGATGCACATTGAGAGATGGACGACGGGATGTTTGTTATTTTGAAGAAAACACGCTCTCGTATATAAGAAAATGAAAAGGAAATGGAGAAGAAGAACTTTTTCTGCTGCTGACGGATATCTGTGAGCGCATTTGTTTGCTGAGCTCGCGGCTGCATGGAGATTGATCCGTTTCAGTCGGCAAAATATTGTGAGAGAGGATAAAAAGAAGAAAAACTAATAACAAAAATCTAGAAGGAGAAAGGTCTTCTCTTATCCAACTGCCCCGCGATGACTCTCGAATTGAGTCAGATAGTCTGAATAGATACTCGACAGACTTTTGGAGATATTGCGCTATGTGCAGCAGCAGCCATATACATAATACATGTGCATAGATGCTGGTAGTAGGGAGAATGCTAGCTAGTGGGGGCAAAAAAGATAGATAGATGAGGACGATCGATAAACTCCAGGTTGACCCTCGTCGGTATTTCATTACTTTCTTCTGCGAATCATTGGCCGATGGGAGAAAAGAAAAAGGAAATCAAATCAAATATCAGTGAATAAGCAACTGAACTATAGTCGACTATATGGCCAGCAGAAAGAAAAAAGATGCCAATCGATATTTCGACCTCGTCATCTAGGAATGTACAAAAGTCGAACTGTTTCCCCCATTTTGATGGCTGAAATGGAATGGCTGCTGGGGCTATATGTCGTCGAGGGCCTTACGTATTGATCCGATTCGGCTTCACTCAATTGCCACCACCACCACCACCAAGCGGCCCCTGAAAACTGCGTGTACACGATGACGAATATACCCTCAGTCGTAAAATACAAAAAAGGTGGGGTCCCCAAAAAAGGCTGTGCCAAAGAGCACAGTGTGTAGATATTCAAAGATTGCGCCCAATACTCCAGCTCGGTTAGGTACCTCAAATGCGCGTGCTACAGATTCAAACAGCGATGGGCTGTTCTTTGTCCCTTTGTTTTCCCCATTCTAGATCGTTGCGTCAGCGATTTTTCGATCGACGCAACATCCACTACCCACCACGCACGTCTATAAGCGCAGAAAGTCTTGAAGGAATTTTCCGGGGTTGTTTTTCTTCTCTTTTCTTATCTGACGCGATGGAGGCAATCGAGGGTGTCGCTTTGAAAACATTTTTCTTTTTCAAAAAATAAAAAAATGTCGTCCTAGTGGATTTTGTCCAGGGTACCTCCTCCCCCTCTCGCCTGGGATTTTTTCTTCTTCCAACTGAGAAAAATAACACCGAGGATATAATAATACTGACATGTAGAGAGAGAATGGAATATAAAGGGGGAGCTATATGTCGACTGAGACGTCACACAACCCTCGATTTTATGATTTGACGAGTGCTAGCTGCACACTAGCGACCATGCGCAGGGGTGGAAAAGTGAAATAAAAGTGTCCCACAGTTACAAAAGGTATATATACTTGTGTGTTGGCGTCTCTAAGCCGTTGCTAAGATGCTGGAAATTCGATACACGACGAACAGAACAATTCGTATTGATTTTATTTGATTTTTTCCGTTTCCTCTCCAGCGCCAGAGATGCGGAAATGTGTGTGTCTATGGAGAGCATTGGGTCTATTTCAAAAAAAGTTGTACACGGCGCACAACATCCGAGGGTGGATCAATCGACTAGAGTGAAATTCAATCGCTCCCCCTCCTTTTTTCCCTCTCTCTCTCCCTCAAGACTCTCCTTCCGTTTTCTCTATTCTGACGCAAGAGGAAAAATCTCAGCAGAAATTTTTCCAAAAGGGAAAAAGAAGAAGAAAAAACACTTTGGGGAAGAAGAAAGTGTGGCGATGGGATTTTTACTACTGGGCGACACACACAAAAGAGAGGGGGGGAGTGTCAAACAATAGCTAAGAAGAAAGACCCCCGCTTCATTCAAAGACACACACACGGACGGAGGGACGGACGGAGGCGTCGTAGACTTGAAATATTCATGAAGCGTGTTTCCGCCTCGTCTCTATATTATGCAGCGCAGGATTATATATACGTAGAAGTGGAGAATAAGGTGCTGCTGGAGGGGGGGACGATATTGAATTAGGTTGAGAACGACATGAACCCTTGTATAGTATAGCGACGGGCAGTTAGCACGGCCTTCAAGTTGTTCAGCAACCCAAAAAATAAGGAAGAAACGAGAGAAAAAAAATGAATTACCCCCCCACCCACAGATGGTAGTCGACGAATAATGTGATGTATAACTCAAATGACAATATAAAAACGGACGCCGCCCAGCAAGCGAATGTATGCGGTGCTATCTAGCCGGCAATTGAATATGACTATATGGTGTCGTTAAATAGGTCCTTAATGAGGATGAATTCGCTATACGAGTTGGTCAACATCTTTTTTTCTTTTACCATCTAGTAAGAGTCTTTTGATGGAGCAGCTGCTCTTCATCTCCCCCCCTCCCACACAGCTACTACCCCCATATAGTGGGAGCACTAAAATAAAATAAAAAAAGAGGCCAAAGACCTTTCATTCACCGTCTACAGCTCCGGCTGGCTCCCGATATAAACCGACAAGTCGGTTGTTATAGACTAGAAAATTACGAGAGATGCGCAATCTAAACACGAATTGGTGTATCGGGTGCATTAGTGAGCTAGCGAGACTCGGCTTCTTTTTCGTGATTGGGCCTTTGATGATGTTCTATATCACTTCACCGGTTATTTTTTAAAAAATCAAGTCTCGGGCTAGATGAGTTATTTCCGGTCGTTCAAATTCATTGAGTGGCACAAAACCGAAACCAAAAGACACGGGGGGAAAAGAAAGAATGGGTCTGCTGTTTCTATATATAATGACAACAGGAGTAGTACCAGATATAATGCGACAATGTAGGCCAAAGGTTTGACACGGTTTGGTTTCCTATTCATTTAGCGGCTTGTTCACTTGCAATCATTTCTTAAATGGCACGTGTGGGATTCTTTCTTCTTGTTCCTCAGTCAAAATATAAAAAAAAGGACAACAACAACAACCCGTTAGATCTCTCATATCCAGCGGTTAACGGCGAAAAAAAAATCAGCGTCAACTAGCCAACACTAACCAGCCGCCACTGCTGCTGCTGCCAACCGCGCACAGTTTGAATGGCGGTTCGATATTTTATTATAGACATGGCGATAGTCTTTTCTTTTCTTTTTTCGGCCGAGGAGAGAGAGAAAAGGGACCCCCCGTTGGAGGAGATTCATGACGGTCGTGACTGTATGCAAGTCTAGAGAGGCGTGTGTGGGAATCGGTCCGTTTGACGGTTTTTTTCTCGCTTGTTATGACTTTACACGCGAGGCGGATTATAGACGCGCGGGCCAACAACGGGAAATCATCAAACGACGCCCGGCTGTATAGTATAGCTACTTTCATTTTAGTAGGTGCAGAGAGTTAGTCTGATGCTGCTGCAAGTGATTTTTATTTTCGGTAGAAAAAACAAGACGTTAAAAAACTAAAAAAAAAGACAAAAGTCGATAAGGAAAACAAAAGAAGCGCGGCTACGACAATAAACGGACGTGTTGTTGTTGTTGTTGGAGGCGCCGACCAATTGCGTCTCTTTTTTCTCTTCTAAAATGGATCGTTTAAAAGAGAAAAAGGAACTGAGCACAAGAGCGGAAGGAATGTTTGGGTTTGGGAGCGGAAGTGACTCGAGCAACACGAGTCCGAAATAGACGGCGCGGAACAACTGGCAAAGAGATGCAGAGGCCGCCGGCGGCGGCAATAATAGACAACACACACACACAAAACCGACCCAGAGTCTAGACGATCATTTCAAGTTTAAATTTCCTACTTTTGTGTCAACTGAAATCATTTTTTATTTCATTTCTTAATTTATAGAATTGAATTTTAAATTTGGCGCGACTTACGGGCGATGGTGAGGGTGGCGTTGCGTGAGCGGGCGACTCCCTGCGAGTTGCGGGCCAGGCACCAGTAGACGCCGGAATCGTTTTCCTTGCGGCTGTGGACGACGCGGAGGAAGAAGAGGGCGCCGCCCGGCAGGAGAATTCGCGAGGCTCCCGTCAACGACGACGACATGGACGAGCTGCTGGAACTGCTGGTGGCGCTGACGGCCCCGCTGCTGGAACTGCTGGAACTGATGATGAACTCGCCGTCGCGGTACCACTCAATCACTGGAGGCGGGTAGCCGTCGGCCGAGCATTGCAACGTCACCGGATCGTGACGGGGCACCGTCACGTCCGACGGATGCTCAGTGATCCGCGGAGGTTTACCAACTAAAAAGAAATAAATCAATTCAAAACAATTATTAAGTGCCATTTTTGAATTTATTTTAAAAATATTTTTTGGCGGGTATTTTTGAATAGTCAATATGGCGGCTGGATATAATGGACAGATAATGAACCACAGATGCGGCTAGCAAAAAAAAGTAAATAGAAAAATCGACTCTCTGCTATTGTCATTTCTTTTCACCTTCTCCCCCACCCCTGTCGGTTTGTTCCATTCAACAATAGGATGTATCCCCCCCTACTTCAAATCTGCCATCAACGGGTGATTTGCATTGCCAATCGACTTGGTGTTTGCTTCGAGATTTATTTGGGCTCGAGTCTGTCAAACGCATCGGTTTCTCTCTATTGACAAAAGAAACTGCTGCCATATACAAGTTGGTCTGTTATTGACCTTCCCCTCCATATTTATCTGATAAGAGATAAGATATAATAAAAAGAGTCTAAACTGATTTCACCCCTTTGCCGACGAAAGATGTCGAAAAATAGGCCTTTTTTTTATTAGATCGTAAATTGTCGCCGTTGGATCGGACCGTGTCCGATGTGTGTGACACTCCCTCGGCCATATTCGACACCACGTGCACACACACAGTGCACACACATGGTGTGTATCTCTACGAATTTATTGGGCAGATGATGCAGTTGATATCATCTCCCCGGCCGAATAGAAAAGGAAAGTGAATGAAACATCAGTTGAATCAGCCGAGCAAACAAGCGCTTTTAGACTATTGGGGGTTATTATTATGTACCCAAGGAGAAATGGTCTGAACTTGCAACTGTGCGTTTTCACCCTCTTTTTTTTTAAAAGAAAAACATTCGATATTCCCCTAGCTGAAAAAAGAATCGCCTGCTGTGCTGATCGCCATGGGACGTGGACGTAATGGAACGGGGGAGAGAGAAAAAAGCCACACGACTCCCAGCGGTGCCTCATACTCGCAGAGAGACCTAATAGAATGGGAAAAAAAAGGCTAAAGAGTGAGAGGCTTTTATACTCTGGGGTTTGAGAGCCAAGCTAGACTCTCTAGAGAGACACACGGACTGTCAGCAACAAAATGGTGCATGATTATTTCTAAATAATCATTGACACACCCTCGACTTTTCCGACTGATATGATCAATGGACAATATAAGGTCAGGGTGTGTTTTTATCTTTTAGTTTTTTGACTGTGTGTTTTATGGCTAGATATCAAATTGGCCGGGTCGTTGATCCAAGAGATTGCCAATGTGACACTGTGCACAGTCCACCTTTATAAGTAAACTGAGATGGCCAGGTGTCGGTAGAGATCGACCAAGTTCAATATCTTCCACCATACCAGGCCAGGCCAGGCCAGCCCGACCCCAGGCCAGCCCGACCCCAATCTATTCATCTCGGTGGGGGCATCAGCCGGCTATACACAATCATCTATACTATATACTCGACATTTCTCTTTTGATATTCTTCCTTTTGTTGTACTGTACTTGGTATTCTCTCCGTTGAGTTTTTCGCCTTGGAGGTTATAGATAGATAAGAGAGAGAGACTGGGGCAGGGGGTTTTCTACAAAAGTATAAAGGAACGCCGTGGGATGGAAAAACCTCAATAGGAGAAAAACCTGGTGCTGTGCTGGCCCGGTGCCAGCAGTGTCTACCTTTTTGAAAAAAGCTTTCGTCTGCTCCTGCTGCTGGTGTATAGTATAACTCTCTACCCATGGAGAACAAAAACATATCAACTGACAAAGAGTTGGCGGCCTCCCCCACTCCGCCAATCTATACAAGGAAGGATGGATTAGATTGTACGTCTATTCTAATAACAAAAGTGGGGATGGCAGAGCCCAGGACGGAGCAGCTGCAAATGCTGGATGAGTAGAGACAGACAGAGCAAATATAATGCACGGCTGGATGCATCCATCTTTGCTCAAGGGGGGAGAGAAATATAAGAAAAAAGGGACCCATCAATATAGACTCTGGCCGATATAGATTTTTCGATATCTTTCAATTGAGCCAAACTTGCCAACAACTTTTGGACGATTGGGGCGAATCCATCAGATCGGTGGCAAACGATCCGGATCCTCTGGAAATGGCGCGTGCTGGACCGGTGGTGGCCGACGCTGCCAGATGGAGACGTCGGTCCATTTCAACGTGTGTGTACGTATAGGGGTGGACGGAAAGTCATCCGTGAAAGGGGGGAAAGACACACACGGCAAGTAATGCGAAACGTCTCTCTTTTGACTTTTTGAATGAATGCCCAGCGGCGTGGGTGGGGCCGCCGTTAGGGGGGGTCCGATAAGGGGAAAATAGACGGGCTTTGACATTTCCGCTTTTGCATTTGTCAATGGGTCCAGCAGCACGATTGAATCTTTATAATATGCGCGGGTGTGTGCGTGTCTGTGTGTGCCGATATGGAAATGCCATATTATTATCATGTTCCAAACGCCGGAGGCTATGTATGCGCGCATTCGATTGTCTCTGTGCTCTCGGCCCGTCTAAAAATAGAAATGAGGGAAAGGGAAAGAGCACAGCACACACACAAAGTATATAGCCGCGGCGTCGGTTGACGTCGTCTCATTGGCGAAGCCATGCGCCATCCGCCATGTGATTTCCCTACTACTACTCCTCCTGGGCGACGCTCCCCATTCGAATCTCTACACGCTGGGGCTAGGCCGGTGGCGGCTCATTGTTATTGTTGTTCGTCGGCATTGATTTCAAGTCGGCAACGTTCGGTGCGTTCACACACAACTGGCGGTCTGACATGGAAGGGGGGGGGGGGATGAGGCGTTGGTGACACGCACGCCCCGAGATTGCTGACGGACGGATGTCGGAAAAATGTTTACAAAATGGGGGGCCCCTGTGACTCTCGATCGCCTGTTGTCACATCGATGATCATCATCCAACATATCAATTCAACAGTTGAAATGACTGACTGACTGACTGACCCCTATAATATTATTAAGGCAACGGATATTTCCTTTTTTTGTTGTTACGTGATTGATGCCCCGGTTTGTTCCTTTTGAATTTTTTGGGTGGGGAGGAATTTTGTTGGGGGTTGATTTTGGGGCTGTCGTCGACTCTTTTCTCTCGTCACTGCCATCAGCATCAGCTCATTGCCCAATTTTTTGTGCTTTTGGGTTGTTATTCCTCCTCCT
Organism: Daphnia pulex; assembly: GCF_021134715.1. NCBI lineage: Eukaryota > Metazoa > Arthropoda > Branchiopoda > Diplostraca > Daphniidae > Daphnia > Daphnia pulex. The sequence goes on along the minus strand of NC_060021.1, from coordinate 524,840 downwards.
CCTCGGGTGTACAGAGTTCTTACCCAACAGTTGGTACTCGCTGTATTTCCCTTCCAGCTCTTTTCCCCTCCCCTCTGCCACTCGAGAGAGTTACACGCACATGTGTGTCTAGTCGTCGTGAGACCATCAGACACACACGGCTAGTTGGGTGGTGCGCTAACAGATGAGCAACCCTGTTTTTCCACCCACCAACTGCTGGACGACCGTGTACTCGTTCCTCCCATCTTCTTTTTTTCCAACTCGTCCGTCAAACGACGTGAACAACAAACAGACAAGTCCCGAAATACAAAAAATAGAAACTCGTCGTTCAGTTTTATTTTTTTTCTCCCGACTGGCAGACACAACCAAAAAAAAAACGAACATGGCAGAGTGAAATAGGCAAATGATGGGCGTTGCCTATCGGGGAAAAAAATCTCCGTCATTCCCAAACACGTTTTTATTTGGTTGTTTTTTCTTGTATTTTTTTGGCGTAATAGCGCGGCGGGTCCTTTTTCAGTTAAAAAAAATAGACAAAATTGGCGGCGTGAGCGCTGACAGCCGCGCGGCAGGGCCGAAAAAAGATGTGTGTCGGGGCGTATTTTATGATTCCAAAGGACGAATAAAACAAAAAGATAATAGTGAAGAAACCAGCAGGGGCAGCTTATTATAGGAGAAACTGTCAAGTGTTCGACGGACGCCATCGAAAAATCTAGGAATAAAAAACTAAAAAAAGTTGTGTGTCGTTTTGCTGCTGGGCTGTGTGGCTAAAAGGAAAGAAACTCTTCTTAAAGAGAATGTCTTTGTAAAAGAGCTGTGCACTCTGAATAGTAGTGGAGAGGGCGGCGCCGGCAGCAACATTCTTGGGCATCGGCAAAAGCAACGACTCGGGACATGTTTATCTTTGTGTGGGGGGGAAGTTGCAGCTCTTGGCGGAGTAGCGGGTCGATGCTGGCGTCGTCACGGCGACAGCACTGCGTAGCCCGTTTCGGATGGAGCTTATAGACGCGGACATGATGGCCAGTCACTCATAAACAGAGGAACTCGGAAGTATATATGGTCAATGGTCTAGAACAAACGGACGGCATTCACAACAAGATTTTCCCCCTTTTTTTTATTCTTTTGAAGTTAAACACAAAAATCTGAGCCAAGAAAATGTTGAAACTCTCGGCTGACATTTCCGCTCATCTCTACGAGCTCCGCTGTAGGCCGTCATCTATTGGGCTTCGGCTCGGCACGTTGGTTTGTTGATACATAAATATACACACATCATGGGAGGGATGGAGACGGACACCCAACTCAACCGATCCCCTTTTTCTTCTTCTTCTTTCTTGTGTGCTGTGCTGCGCTATGGAGATATTTATACTGGTTTTTAACACACAATGACTACGGGCTAGAGCCAAGCGCCATTGGGAGCCGGCGAAACAACAACGAACGAGAGAAGAGGATGAAAATAAGAAAGAAAAAGTGTGGAATGCCGGAGGAAATGAAGGTCTCTCTCTCTCACTCGTCTTTTTTAAAAAAAGATTTTCTGAACTTTCTTTCGTATTTTTTCTCCCCTTCTTCTTCGTCTACTTCTTGAGTTAACGTTATGCTGCTGCGCACCCCATTTCCCATCCATCTCCATCAAATGGATCCTGCGCTTCTCCCTCTCTCCTTCTCCTTTCGTACGTGTTGAAATATGCAAGGCATAGTCTACTACTACGTAGAGGACGCCGGATGAACCTCCAGTTGTTTCCGCAGAGACGCAATAACCTCCCAAAGGGCAAACTATACACACTCATTTGTTTACCTATTGATTTTCCTACAACGAGAAATTTTCTCTTAAAGTACTTTGGCGTTACACTGGCAGCGTTGTATAGAATAGGAACATGTACACACGACTAGGGCCATCATCGTGGCCATCCATCATCCATTATACGGAGGAAGGAAGGAATAATAATAATAATAAGAAAAAAAGGCGTCCGCTATATCACACACAAAAACAACGAGCGGCCGGGTGATAATGATCGTCGAGGCGTTGTCGTCTCTTTTCCATATCGATTGAAGAGAAAAAGAAAATGAACAAAAAGTCTGGCCCCCCCCTATACGAAAAAAAGGTTGGGAGATATCGTGGCGAGTATAATGAATCGAATCAACCTGGGCTGCACACACACAAGTGGCAGCAGGGTGTTGGCCCACGAGTTTTCTTTCTTTTTTCCAAGGGAGAGAGATGTGTTTGCCTGATGAATGCTAATCATAGGGTTTTTCTTTCCCTTCAGGTATATGTAAATATGGACGAGAGCCAACCGAGAGCTGCCCACCCACAGGTCCCCCCACCAATAGTTATTCCAAAAAGATATAAAAGAAAAAAGGCTTGATGCTGCTGCTACCACCACTCGGGGTGTGTGCAGCCTTGATGGTGGTGCATTCGATCATTGGGACTCCCCCCTTTTATATATTTTCCAGCTCTGATAATTATCAGATTGCCTATAGGAGAAATAAGAAAAAATGTTGTGTGTGTTGGTGGAGGGATCTGAGAGAAGAAGGGACTGACGTTCACAAATGAAGCCGAGAACGCGACACTATTTCCGTGTTGTTATTTCGCCCCGGCCCAACAGCTGATGGATAGACCCAACCCTCTCGAAAAAGACTAAAAGGTGAGCCATCAGAGACACGCTCCGTCCCTTTCTTTTATTACTCTGATGATGATTGTTATGAGTCGAGAAAAGAATAAAAAAAGATTTTATTCTTTTTACTATTTTTAAATCAAAATTTAGATCCAGCACGCACCGTGCTACCGGCTTGAAGTTGTCAAATCACCCAAGGATCACACGTTACTTCTCTTATCGACCAGAGACGAAATAGGCGCTCCCCTTATTCCCTTTTAAGGGAATCATTTCGAAATGTAAAATTTTAAAAAATATAAAAAAGAAATGCGCCAGTATTGAACATTTAAACCAACGCCATGGAAAAGGACTTTGCCATTTTTTAAAAAGAATGCGATCATTACCCGCCATTTTTCTTTTTATATTTTATCGCCGACGAACAGAGCGAGGCGTATGCGGAGATAAGAAAAGTCGGAAGAGAGAAAAAAACAAAAATAAAATGGACGGAAAGTGAACTCATCCGGTCGTCGTCGCATCCAAAACATCCATCACCATTTTCTATTCACCCCCTGATGGCTGTATAGTTTCTCTGTGTTGTTTTTTAAAGAAGAAATGTCTTTTTTTTAGATTTTTAATAGTCTCGATATCCCTATGTTGTTGTTGTTGTTGTTTTCTCTGTTGATGTATTGGGTTGCCCGATCGAAGGCGAAGGCAAAGAAAAACGGCTGGGCACACCCAAATATGGCCGTCAGTCGATAGGGGGAGAGAAAAATAAAGAAAAATTTCAACTCAACACTTTCTCGACTATTTTCTGAATTCTTGTGTGTCTCTCCCAGTGCCTGAGCCCATCTAGAAAATGGAGGCGACAAGTGATAAGCGACACTTTTTTGTCACGTTCCTTTTTATATTTCGGGAGAGAGAAACAATGATGAGACTCTCGTCTCTTTTTGAGTGAAGCTGAGAAGAAAAAAGGAGGACCAGATAAGAGTCGAATCGCTTTTTTCCACCTTGCCCATGCAGGTCGTGTGTTGTTGCAGAGGCGTTGTCCCGCGTGTGCCGATTTAGGTCGGCCTTTTTTGGGACGTACTATAGACTAGTAGAAGAACGCGGGAGATATAAACGTCTACACGCGCGCCTCCGGAACAGAACAAAAAGGTAAATGGTAGTCCGGGTTGTATAAGACTCGTTCGGTCGTGGTGTACACGCCTCCCAGTCGCTCGACTTGCGTCTAATGAGCTTCTTCTTCTCCTGTTGTTGTTGTGGAAATAATCTGCCGACGCTGAAACGGGCGGGCCAGCTAACAAAAAAAACCTCACATGTTCATAGACCCTTGTCTTTATTCAACTGTAACACTTTTATTGAAAAACAAGCGCTCAACAATTTTTTTCTTTTCTTTTTGTGATTTTACCAACCCGGCGGCATGTGATGACTTGGCTGGACGAGCCCATCTCTCCCTCATTCCAGGCCTTGTGGGTTGTTGTTTTTTAGTGTGTGAGGTTGAGCAGATGGCTCACCCTCTTTACCCACTTTCCGCGAGGTTTCCGCAAGAGTTGCGACCGTCTTGTTTTTCTCGCTGCTCCCCAATATCGATCACCGAAAATTTCTATTTTTTCTACCACCAAAAAGGGACGGAAATCGGGGACGGACACCAACCAGAAGGCCCGGCTGGCACAGTGGATGTCATACGAGACGTACAACAACAATCTCTCTCCTTTTTATGATTGCGCCAGTTTCTATACGAGTGCTGCTGAGACTGGGGCTGGCTGAGCTATGTACAATACAAGAGAGTCCGGGTGTAGTAGGCGGACCCACTGACTCTTAGTCATTTGAATCATAAATCACACAAGGTGTACAACACACCAAGAAAAGAAGATGGGCTCAAAAGAAGAAATTCAAGGGGTTCTTCTTCTTCTTCACTTTTTTTCCCTATGCCCAAAGAATTTTACGACGGCAATTGAACAGCTGGTCTCTCTTTAGCCGCCTCTCTGGCCTTGTATATATACATACACACAAATATATACAAGGGAAAGCACTCTCCTCTTCTTTTTATTTTAGTAAAAAGGACCAGCCGAGGAGGGGAGGGTGTCGTGTCGCTTCTCGGACTCAAAAAAAAATAAAAATTTACCAAGAAATAAAACACCACCAGCGTCCATATAAAAACGGCTGCATGGCCGGATCGACTGTCGCGCTTTATACACTTGTGTGATGTAATTCCCAACAAATTGTTGTCGTGGTTGCATCCGCCTTTTTTCCTATCCAATTGTGTGCCCAGTTGAAGTTTTGTTTCTAGGAAAAGTCATCAAAAGAGTTGGTGACTCGTTTGATTTTATTTTTGGAATGAAAAAGGAAAACAGGTCTGTGTAGATTGTCGTCATTTCAAAGTCTATAGCTCGACGCCGACAAGTTGTGACGGATGGCCGCGTCCGAGAACGGGAAAAGTCGTGATCCGAGTTGAGAATCATCCCAATACCAAAATTTCATAACGGAATTGAGAGTGAAAAAAAAAACATAAAAATGATACAAGAGAGATAAGACACACCATCGCGTCTTTCACTTGTCTCTTTCACTTTACGACAGGTGATGTGTGTCTGCCCAGCACACCACTGCCCGGATAGATTTGGCTCTAACCCAAAGGTCAATCGAGTTGAAAATAAAAAATATAAAAGAACGGGAAAATAGTTATACTATAAGAGGGGAGAGAAAATTTCCCAAAAGACATGAGAAGACGCCCTCTCTCTGGAGAAAGATATGTAAAAGAGTCTCAAGAAAAGCGAGTTAAGTGGGCAGGAGCCCCATCATCCGAGTAGGAATCCCATTTGTTCCAAGTCACTCACAATCTTTTTTTTTTGGGGTTTGGGGTTGTTGGGATATGCCTATGCCTATTGGAAATGATGGGTGGCTATATGAAAGACACACAGAGTCGGCCGACCCCCTACAACTCACACGTCAAAACGACGTCGATTCCGATTATCTCTCGGCGGGTTGTTCCTCTTCATTGAATGCATAACACGTCGCAATCCTCTGCCAATCACGTGACCTATTCCCGTCTTAGAGATGACCATCTATCCAACCTCGTCGTTAAATTACTGGGCCATCTGTTCAAACGAACTGCAACGCCAACCGAAAACGTGAAAATGGCCAACGTCCGAAAAACAAAACAGATGTCGAAAAATCAAAGAGGCGTGTTGAGGTTTTTCTTCTTTAAAGCTACTAGTGACAGTCGGGCTTTTATTTTTTGGTAATGCGTTTCCCGTATTATTGTTCCTCCTCCCCCCTCTCCACTTGTTTCACGCGATGTCGGCGCAATGGTGGGACTGGGAAGGGCGGCCGCCGAATAGATCTGACGTCGACAGAAAACGGCCCTTTCTCCATTTTCTTTTGGGTCGCCAGAGTTCCATCCACTTCAACAACAATCTGTTCACAAGTACCCGATATAGACGATAGACTTTTTGGCCGCTGCTCCATGGCAAGACACTACTACCACCCGCGGCAATGCTGCGCGTTTCAACGAGCCGTACACACACGGAAACATGCCTTAAACGATCGATAACGGTTTCGGGATCATTTATCACGAAAAGAAACATGCACACATACCCAAAAAAAGAGAAATCTACAAATAAGCGCATAATGCGCGTGTAAAAATACACGTTAAGAAAAAAAAAAGAGATTTGTGTATGTTTCTTTTTAAATAAGAAGAAGAAGAAGAATATTCGTACCATTAGCGGCGGCGTATTCCCAGTGAAGAAGGGCGGCCGTCAGGGCCAGCCGAATGAGCCAGCCCGACGCCGTTTTCCTAGTCATCCGCATCGGTGTTATTTCTTCGTGTATTTCCTTTTTTCTTTTTATTAAAAGAAAGAAAAGAGAATCGCACTACACCACTTTCAGAGATGGGAGAACAACCCAAGTTTCAACCGGAATTGATATAAATCAATTATAAAACACCTTCAAATGGTTGTCCATGTTCTTGTCACGAAATAAAACAATCGAAAGAAAACGGTTTCCCAATTGGAATTTCGGTTGCGAAATGAACGAAAAACAGCCAACGAAACAGACTGAGCGGAGAAGAATAACCAAATCAAAATTGAGAGCGAGTTACATACGAGTTGCTCCTTCTGGCAGCACTACAAGACTGAGGAGTCGGTTCTTTGGCTGTTTGGTGGTGGGTCTCTCTTCCTTGGGTAGTCGGTAGGGTGTTGCCATGGCGACAAGAGAAACCAGCGCAAGCGCCACCCCCCAATGAATGACTCGCTCACTTTCCTCTATCGTTCCCTCCTACCCGAATATAAGAAGTGCTGCTGCTGCTGCTGCTCCCGTGGCTCACACAAAGACACAACATTCGATACATGTAGCAAGGCATTCCGCACCTCTCGTATTGATGTGTACAGCTCAAATCTCCATTTTAAAAAAACGCGCGGGATTCAAAATATTTTGAAAAAGGTATTGCCATATTAAATGCCAAGAGTATATTTCTTTTTCATTTGACGTTTGTTTGGGTGTGATAGTTTTTCTACCTGATATGAAGGGCTCTGTAGATTTATATAGTCATTTAAAGGCATATATAAGTCCACAATTAACGGGGCTGTGTAATAAATGTCCGGCGGCCGAATGAGATTACAGTCTGGAGAGTCATTGGGGGGACAGCAGGCGCTGTGAATCGATTTCTATCGATTATCATATGCGTCGAGAAGGGTCTGTTAATCGACAGAGAGGGGCGTAGATTAAAAACCAAAGGGTCCGCAGGGCTCATTGTTCGTGTACCAACTGAGCGTGAACTCTTGGACGATCGAAAATGCCTCCAAGAAAATGGAAAATTGAAGAAAGGAAAGTTGGGACGTTTCTTTTGTGTACAACTTTATAGGATGGCGTCCTGTGATGGTTTTCTACTTGCACTCTGCTTCAAAGTGTTTAAATTTAAAATATTCTGGAATTGTTTACCCAGAGACAATGTTGTGAAATACAAAAACAAGCCTGAAGTGCAGCAGTCGCTCTACAAATGGGTTATTTAATGAACCCTGACTGAGTCAACAAGAACGGCAAGAGAAAACAGTTCCAGTCAGTAACCGCACAGCTTGGGAGTAATCGTACTCGGTAACGATTTATAACCAACGCCAACAAACATTCAAATGGGAAGAATGGGAGATTTTCCTACCTTGAAGCCTGGGAAATACGGCCAGGCGATAAGCGTTCCATCCGTCAAAAAGTTGAATCCAGTAGTCGGGATAGGGAGAAAAGGGGGTCCTCGTGAATACACCCACATTCACATGAAGTGTACACGAGGACATTTTATGAAAGGGAGACGAAGGAAAAGATACGTAGCTCGGCCATCGGTAGAATCTCCAATCAACAGGGATGCTGTTTATCTAAATAGAAAAAAATAAATTGAGTTACGAAAAATATTTACAGACACAAAGTAAGGAAAAGTTGTAAATGAGAAAGTGGGTAGACCCTAATTTGTATAATAAATGGGAGAATTGAAGGTTTCCATGTAATACACAAGTCATGTGTCATTAAAATATCTTGCAGGTCACAGGTTAGTGAAAGTAACGAAAACTCATTACCCAAACAATGATTCTGGGATTGTTGCTGTGATGAAAGGTCCAGCACAAGCAAAACTTGCTTATCTTGTTGTTACGATGACTGGCTCAGGTCTCAAATCTGCACAAAGGAAAAGATTAACAGTGTGAACATTCTGCTATGCATTAGACGGGGGCATACATGATTGCTAGACATAGCTAGCATTTCACAAATTTGGAACAGTTTCAATTCTTCTATTTAAGCTACCATTATCTCTCTAATTGTATTCTTTGTTTTAATATTTACCTGCTAAACAGCATGGAGTGGAAGGCATAGAGCCACACGACACGAAAATTGACACGAGTCGACGAGCGACGACCACATTATCGTGATTTAGTCATTTTATTTCTTGTGCTATTTTATGTGCAGCCACGTGCAATTTTCCAGAAGGCTAATCGTTTCATTTTCTTTGTAAACTATATCGAAAGTCGTTTTAAGCCAAATGAAAACAAGTGATAGCAGACGATTCTTTTATTCTAATTAGCTCGTTTTAAGATATCGATAGAATAAAAATCGACCCCTTCCTCTAAATTTAAACCGCGAAAACGATCAAATCGGTTTTCTCACCTGCACTCGACATCCGCTTCGAAATGGATCGCAATTATTTCAGTATCTAATAGTTCGTGAACAAGTTAAGACCCCCTACGCACAGTGAAAATGAAAGTAAAAAATTTGCACGAAACCCGGGTGCAGATAATTACTTTAAGAGCGGCACAATAAGAACGCCTCCAGGACTCCGTTTGAAGCCACAAGAGAGAATGATAATGGAAAACGCCATTGCAATCAGCACGCGGCGCGGCCCAGCGGCGGCCGTCCCTATATGCATATATACATTTAAACATATTCTTTTATTTTTAATAGAACGCCGTCTCTGGATCACGCCAGTTGTTAATCAAACTCTAAACTCATCAAGGTTATATTCCCAGGTTTTTCTTCTTTTTGTATAGCATAGCACTTGGTTGGCCCCTTCATCATCCTGGGCCGCCGCGCCATCCATTCATCGATCCCCCTGGGAGAAATGAAACAAACATTTGCGTCCCGTTAATCGGTTTTCTAGTCCACATTATCGATCACTAAAGCCTGACATCCTATATATATATAGACCCCAAAAACTCGAATAAAAATATGAGAAAAAAGAGTTGAAGTATAATCAGCATTATAGGAGAGAAGCGTTGACTGTCGAGCCGGTAGTTTACGAGGCCGTTAGGAACATGAAACGCTCCAACGAATACGAGTACAACTGCTAATTGCAGATGACCGCCTCTTTTTTTCCAGCACTTCTTTTTCCCTTTTGCTGTAAAATATAATAGTCCCCCAGCCAGTCGATGACTTTTCTATAGCCACACACACAGTCGTAAGTCGAAACCGTTTTGATGCTGCCCGTCAAGCCAGAAAATAAAAACGACGAGTCAAATGAACTTGCTAAGTGACGGGAGTTCCTGAACGTCGTGTACGTCTTTTCTACTGGCGATGCTGAGCTGCGCGTCTTCTCGGATAAGAATTTTTAACATCTAACTGGCCAGTCTAGCAGCAACATGTCAATTCCATCTTCATCCTTTCCATCCGGCTGCTGTTCCGCGTTTCTCTTGGAAGAAAGAGAAAAGCTGTTATTCGATAGGGCGACAAGAGTGCGAGAGCAATCAGCCATTTGATGGAAGAGTGACAAGTATCGAAAATCCTTTTTGTCTCCTTTTTTCCACTGTGCCAGCAACTGGGATGGCGACGCCGGGCATATGATGGGCCAGCAGTCATTAGTCAACGTCACAGCAGCTGAGATTTCCTATATAGAGTTTGATGCGCGCCATCAAAAAAGATGGGGGTAAAATGAACTTAATTTTAAAAAAATATAAGAGACAGAGAAAGAAGAGGTGACTAGAAACAGATGAATTTCCATCCAGAATTTTTATTTTTCCTCCCATTTTCATCACCACTGTGTGTGTATATTGCATTTCAATGTTTCGGCTAGTTTTTTTTTTCTTCCTTCCATGGCTGCTGGAAATATCCATCCATAGAAATGATGGATCGGTCGACAGCGGTGTAAGCGCCGTGCTACATCCGTGTTGGCCCGTGGCCGCGACGCCTTGTCGACTCGCCAGTTATATTCTCTCCAAACTGCTGCCCTGTGTGTGTATTTGGGGGAAAAAACAGATAGAAATACGATGATTGTTATGGTTATTATTTACTATATAGTCTGTTGTGATGGACTATAGCGCCAGAATAAAATAGAAACGGGTATATTATACTATACAAGTATGTGTGTACGAGGTGCATGTTTTTTGAGAGAATCAACACGAGTGCTTTAGTATATATATGAAACTTGTTCCAAGAGTTCCAGTGTAGAGAGTCCGAGACAAGGTCAAGTGGGCTCTTTTTCATTTCAAAACCAAACTATCCTACAAGGGCTGTGCTGCTGGTATATAGGGAGGTTTTTCCGTCTTCCATCTTCCGAGACATGACTTCTCACATGCTCTTGGATGTGAATCGCTGGGAGGAGTCGTGTTGGTATCATCGCATTTCTGACCCTCTGTCCGTCCAGGGTAAAATGTAAAAAACATTGACATCCAGCCCCATCAACTGTATGTATATAGTATGGGAGAGGCGAGGACTGAAGAAGAAGAACATGCGTTCAATTCTGTACATGTCAAGGGTTGAGGGTATAAGTCGACACTTTGAATGTTACGGCCAGCTGTGGCAACAACAATAATCGATTCATTAAGTCAGACTATTTAGTTTTCTATATGAATAGTTGGGTATTAGATTTTTGTTATTGGGTTGGCAAACCACTCTTGTGTAACAAGTATAGGATGTTTTATGCGTGTTTGACTTTTTCCTGGCTGTTCTTTTGGATAGGATAGACAAACACACGGAAAGCGAGAGTGAATAGGAGCAATCGATTTTTCAGGGCGCTAGCTCAAGTTAACCCATCTGGTTCATTTCGTTTCTTTTAATCAGTTTTATCTAATAAAATTTCCTAAAATACTTCCCCCCCACCCAATTGGTGGATTTTCGTTTTTTTTTAACTGTGCGCATTGGAAATGAAAAACGGTTTAAATTGCAAGCATAGAAAAATTAGAAAGTTTGAACGGAGCGCGTAGAAACTGACATCTAGCGCCTAAAAGAAAAAAGTAAAAATTTTATTTATTCTGAATTCGCTGACAGCAAATGGTTTAAATGTCAATTCAGTTTAAATATGATTATGAAGGATTGCTGAAAGAAATTATCGTCCTAAATTTACGCTGAAAACAAATTAGTTTTTCTCGTATTTTAATATTTCAACACTAGATGCCGTTAACGTATCAACGTTTGTCCATTTGTTGTCGTCTGCTTCTGCATTTTCTAGTCGCGCCGACCTTTTTTCATCGGTTTTACTAGGTTTTACTAAATTTGTTATTCAATTAACGCTTTCTTAAACGACGAGACAACAATTTATTTTCAAGTTAGAAGCCGAATCATTGCACATTCATTTTTGTTTAGGCTAAGGAAGCTTTGCTTCATCGTAGCAACAATCTCAGAATCATCAATTTGGTAATGATTTTTCTTCAGTTTTTTTGTGTGACCTGCTAGATATGTTTATGACACATAACTTGGGTATTACATTAAACCTTTCAATTCTCCCATTAGTTAAAAATGAAGGCTCTCTCACTTTCTCATTTACAACTTTTCCTTAATTACTCGTAAATATTTTTTGTAACTAATTTTTTTTTATTTGATAAACAGCATCCCTCTTCACCCTCTTGAAGTCTTGATTGGAGAAATGCACACATCCCTGACTGTGGAAGAAGACGAAAATCCAGATCACCCCATGGCTTTCAGGTGAAACGAGCACCTGTCTTGATACCAACTTGAAAATGGTTTTTATCGACTGGTAATTCAGCAGACAAATCTGGATGTAGAATTGGATACCAATTTCTGGACTGCCCAAAGCATTCCACCAATCCCTGCTGACAAATGAAACTTCTAGCTTGGCCTAGAAGAGTCTTTAGAAATCGACATTCCGTAATTACGCCAGAAACGGCCTATTGCACCTCCCTTTCCCGCTCCTGAATTTCCTGCTTGATGGCGTTTTAGATGAAACAGCTCCTGAAATCCTGGTTTGCGCCAGTAGTGAATTTCCTGAGACTACATTCAGCTGTCGATTATTGAGTCACGCCGTGAAAGCCGCGCCATTCATTGTTATCACAAATTTCACCCGACCCAGCCTCTTTGCCGGGCAGGCTCTCGTCGTGTTCGTATCTCTTGTAACAGTGTAGCAGCTTTGACCGAGTCTTTGTACGCTCACCTGCCCACAGAAAATGTTCAATATTCGTGATCCCGTAATCGACCAGCTCACCTCCAATTAGCATCTAATCATTTGATGTGGCTGCCGTTTTTGAATCGACAGGCGGTACTATTGCAGAAGATTTGGCACCTAACGAAATCCTCGAATTTGTTTTGAAAGATGACGTGGAATGGACTAATTATCTTTTAGTGCTTGAACGAATATCTGTTATTTGACAGCCATCGATAATCCGGGCCGTAGGAAAAGAACTCGTCTTTGCCGATTTGGTATGACATGATTACAATTATTGTGCTTGTTTCTCTAATTAGAATGAATTAATTTACAATTACAGGAGAAAAACCGCAGTTTAGCTGAGGCTTGGTCTGTTCTCGTTTCTGCTATTGACAATCTTCAATCCAATACTTGGCCCCTTATCACTAGCAAAGTGTACATGTCATTACATTTCGGACGTGTCGAAGAAGCTGATGCATGCGGAAATCCCGGGAAATCCTGACCGGGCTACACGCGTCCAACGTCACGTGTTTGGTTTGCTTAAAGCCATCATCGCACGTGACGGTGGAGTTCTACCGTCGGGCACTGGAGTTCTATTGTCGGGTATTTTTATTAATATTAAAAAAAAGGAGTTCTACTGTCGTTGGAGTTCTACTGTCGCATACAAAGAATTTTTAAAAAATTATTTTTAAACTATTGTGGTTCTATTGTCGGTGGAGTTCTACTGTCTTTGGAGTTCTACGGTCGCCATACCACATTCAATAGATTGTTCATCGGGAGGTACCCCTTAGAGTACCTTGCTAACGCAGGTAGCTTACAATTCATTTCTCGTGAGTTATTAGATTATTATGCTTCAGAAACAGAGTTCGGAAAGCAATCCATCCGTTCCGTACAGTCAAACGTCAAACGTAGTAATCGTGAGGGAATCTTTAGGCTGTCGGTAGGTGGCTAAAATGGATTGTCCCCCAGCCACCAGGTGACGCGAGTGTCTTCGTGACGACGAAATATTCGCCATTTGTTCCCGAGACGCTGACTGAAAGTGTACGAATTGCGGTGTCGATCTACATTTTCAGCCATGAAATGGTAATACTAGTTTGGAATTCTTAAATTTAATTTATCTTAGACGTTTCTGTCTGAATTTACAGGCTATCTGGGATATAATTTCACTTGGCCAAATAATGTGACGACTTGGGTCGAAACTGCTGTCCAATGTCGGCCATTGTTAGCTGTACCTAAACGGCTTTACGTCTCATCTCGTGCAGAAACACTTCAGACCTAGTAAAGTAATGTTGTTGATGAATTTCCCTTCAATAATGCAATATGTTTGATTATATGATGTTCAGGTTGTAGATAGAGATCCCTTTGCTCAACTGTTGCAGAAATTGAGAACACGACAAAGTATGAGCTTCATGACTGTTGTTGTAGAATCAACATGGTTTTGTTGCAGCCAGCTTTTGAAAGATGTGATCGAGTCAAGTTGAGCTGCAGCTGCTGTATGCAGTTTATCGAGCTGGTGTTATTCCAAGTTTCACTGCAGGAAGACTCATTGAATTGGTAATGTGATTGATGTTATAGGTTGTAACTCGGAAAGTCTTGTGTTTTTTTGTTTGTTTTTTTATATTTTGAATTCAATTGACAAGTTTAAAATTTGATTAAATTGTAGAAAATTAGGAGTAATATTTCTTCCTTCCAAATAATTGTTTCCATTCAAAGATAGTCCCATCATATGGGCCCCATTGTTGGTCAGTTTCCACTGAGTTTCTTTTCCAATTTTATTTCAATCAATCTCTAGAACACAAATTGCCACTCAGAATTTCCAAGTTTTTCTAACATTTTGGAAGTAGATGTACAGAATTATTCTTTCCTGGTTTCTTTATCAATTTGAATTTAACATCAATTTTAAATAAGTAAACTTTATTATTGGTAATACCCTTTTTCACATTTCAAAATTGTATTGCTTATTGGTTCATTAATGTTCTTTTGCTTTGTAGGAGTTAATGGTCACTTGGATGTTTGAGCTGTTCATGGTGTTGCTGTTTGGTGTTCAGTGGTTTTGCAGTCCCTTTCCAGTTGAGAGTTGTTCTGAAATGAAGCTTATGCAGACCTGTCATTCAACATCACACTTCAATGTGCCTTTTGTTTTTCTGGTGTCCATGCAAGTTGGGTTAAATAGTCAATGTTGCCCAATGGCTGTCGGTCTTTTTTTATTTGCGGCATTTTGTCGATATGTCGTCTCTTGCTACCTGTATCGGCGTTTAGGTAATGCTTGATGTTTCGTTCATTTATTGACGTTTTATTAAAATAAAATCTCTTCTTTTTTCAGTTAAATCGTTTGTTGCCGTTCCATTGACTTGAACCATTGGCAAAACTGAGGCGAGGTTGCTGAAATTCAAGACTCGTCGATAATTTATGTAGATATATTACAAGTGCATATCTGGGCTCCCTTCTTTTCTGCGGCCCCGTTTCCCTAAATAACCACTAACCAACGCCCGCCGGTGGTCACTCACTCGCTGCGACAACCAGGAGGAAGGGAGATGTTTGGTCGAACAGGGACTTAAAAGGCGCATGATTCGATGAAATCTGTTGGAGGGTCATGAGTCTAAGCCGGAAGCCTACTATGATACACTGCTCTCATAATAACTGCTCCTCAGCTCTCTTCGCTCTTTTTCCGGTTTCTCTTAACCATGGCCGGGTAATCTCCCTGGTCGAGTCAGTAAGGCAGTGTTTCCCCCTGCTTGACTGGCAGCAGTTTGGACTAGACGGTCTGTTTAATAAAGTTTTTAAATTTATTTTATAAGTTAATTCAATTGAATAAAGGGAAATTATAACGAATATAATGGTTTTTATTTTATTTTACGTATAAAAATTTTAAATTTTTTGGACACAGAATGATTTAATCGTACGATCCTGAACAAAGGAATTCAAATTCCAAGTCGTCTTTAACCATGGCATACCTCTGTTGATAACCAGCGACTATCTGCCTCAAAGCATCTTCTTCTACCTTCGGCATTTGCCCTTTAGCATGTGTGAGCCTATCTGCTGACTTTCTCGTAACAGTCCTCAAAGCTTCCTTTATGGCAACAGCGTCCTTTGAGAGACCTGGTAGCTCTGATGATGTAATACACTTTGACAATTTCGTCTCCCACGTTTTAAACAGAGTTTCAAGATTCGCTTTGGCTTTCTCGTACTCTGCCAAGGACTAAACAAATAAAAATTAACAAATTGTTGCAGACATTACATTAATTTGAATCACTTACTTTCGTTGCCAGTTCACTTTCCGACTGCTCTCTGTAGCGTTTCGAACACGATGCCTCACAATTGCCATCCAGCAACCTTTTGGTCCCACTGGGTGCTACCACAACCTTTTTCTTTGCAGCTGACTTTCCTTTTCCAGTTTGCTTTCTCTGTTGACCTTCGTTGAGTAGCTACACGACAAAAAGCAAACATATGTCAATAGCAGTTTAAAAATAAAAAAAAATAACTTAGCATTACATTTTGATTACGATTTTCTAAATGTCGAATCCTCCCATGCAACCCAATATCGATCGCCTCCAGCCTCGCAATCTCCTGGGAGTGTTCTATTCTCATTTTTCTCCGACGATTCCGAAGAGATTTATTTGACCTCCATTCTGCCATTTTTTCAGGACCATATTTTTTCTCTGCTTGTTCCTTATGGCTAACTTTTTTCTCAACAATTGAATCCATATCGACATCTTCCATTGTTCCTAGAAATAATTGAAAGATTTTGAAAATAATTGAAACATTTTGAAAACCCACGAGAGCGCAAACAAATTACAAAATTGCTGCAAGAGCAACATCTCTGGATAATACACTTTTCAAAAAAATTGCTGCAACAGCAACATCTCTGGATAATACACTTAAAAAAAATTGCTGCAAGAGCAACATCTCTGGATAAAACACTTCAAAAAAATTGCTACAAGAGCAACATCTCTGGATAATACACTTTTTAAATACATTTAAAGTGGCAAACAGTTGCTGTGGTGAGAGCAACTTGAGAATTTTTACAAACTGCTGCCATTGTGCGAGCAATACATACATCAAATCAAATTTACATATTATTAAAAATTGTATAAACTATTGCTGCTCAGATGAGACAGTTTTACTTACAAAATGATCAATTAGAATTGGAAAGAAGAATTTTCTTCAAGTGTATCTCTTGTCGCGACCAAAACGGGAGAAGCAATGAGGCTAGCAATGGCTGACTTGAAACCCAACTAAGGTGGTAGGAGAGGAAAAGAAAAATGGAGAAATAGGGATGGGGTAGTGGGTTTGGGAATTTGGGCGCGTTCACAATGTTTTCGAGTACGCATCGTTATGGGGATAAGTACAAGTGTACAACCATGGTTCAACGTGGCGCCACATGTTGTAACTGAAAAATGTGTGAGTTAGAGAGCACACAAAATGGTGCTACGCCATCAACCTCTATTTCGTGGGAAAATTACTTGCTTCTGACGGTTCATGAGAAAGATAAGCTGCTGGTATATTTCGTAATAGCGATATAATTGCAACGAGCATGATGGAACCCCTTTAACGATGGCCCACAGAGTTGAGAATATAAATTTATATATTGAATCACATCCGTATTTTCTACGGAGCGCGTAGAAACAGGCATCTAGCGCCTAAAAGAAAAAATTAAAAAACAAAACAAACAATTTTATTTATTCTGAATTCGCTGACAGCAAATGGTTTAAATGTTAATTCAGTTTAATTATGATTATGAAGGATTGCTGAAAGAAATTATCCATTATCGTCCTAAATTTACGCTGAAAACAAATTAGTTTTTCTCGTATTTTAATATTTCAACACTAGATGCCGTTAACGTATCAACGTTTGTCCATTTGTTGTCGTCTGCTTCTGCATTTTCTAGTCGCGCCGACCTTTTTTCATCGGTTTTACTAGGTTTTACTAAATTTATTATTCAATTAACGCTTTCTTAAACGACGAGACAATTAATTTATTTTCAAGTTAGAAGCCGAATCATAGCACATTTTTGTATAGGCTAAGGAAGCTTTGCTTCATCATAGCAACAATCTCAGAATCATCAATTAGGTAATGATTTTTCTTCATTTTTTTCGTGTGACCTGCTAGATATGTTTATGACACATAACTTGGGTATTACATTAAACCTTTCAATTCTCCCATTATTTAAAAATGAAAGCTCTCCCACTTTCTCATTTACAACTTTTCCTTATTTACTCGTAAATATTTTTTGTAACAAATTTTTTTTATTTGATAAACAGCATCCCTCTTGAAGTCTTGATTAAGGAAATGCACACATCCCCTGACTGTGGAAGAAGACGAGATCCAGATCACCCCATGGCTTTCAGGTGAAACGAGCACCTGTCTTGATGCCAACTTGAAAATGGTTTTTATCGACTGGTAATTCAGCAGACAAATCTGGATGTAGAATTAGATACCAATTTGGACTGGACAATCTGGACTACTTTGGACATGCTGGACTGCCCAAAGCATTCCACCAATATCTGCTGACAAATGAAACTTCTAGCTTGGCCTAGAAGATTCTTTGGAAATCGACATTTCGTAATTAGGCCAGAAATGGCCTATTGTGCTTCCCTTTCCCGCTCCTGAATTTCCTGCTAGATGTCGTTTTGGATGAAACGCTCCTGTAATCCTGATTTGTGCCAGCGCCCAGCAGTAAATTGCCCGAGACTACATTCAGCTGTCGACTATTGAGTTACGCCGTGAAAGCCGCGCCATTCATTGTTATCACAAATTTCACCCAGCCTCTTTGCCGGGCAGGCTCTCGTCGTGTTCGTATCTCTTGTAACAGTGTAGCAGCTTTGACCGAGTCTTTGTACGCTCACCTGCCCACAGAAAATGTTCAATATTCGTGATCACGTGATCGACCAGCTCACCTCCCATTAGCATCTAAATATTTGATGTGGCTGCCGTTTTTGGATCGACAGGCGGTACTATTGCAGAAGATTTGGCACCTAACGAAATCCCCGAATTTGTTTTGAAAGATGACGTGGAATGGACTAATTATCTTTTAGTGCTTGAACGAATATCCGTTATTTGACAGCCATCGATAATCCTGGCCGTAGGAAAAGAACTCGTCCGTGCCGATTTGGTATGACATGATTACAATTATTGTGCTTGTTTCTCTAATTAGAATGAATTAATTTACAATTACAGGAGAAAAACCGCAGTTTAGCTGAGACTTGGTCTATTCTCGTTTCTGCTATTGACAATCTTCAATCCAATACTTGGCCCGTTATCACTAGCAAAGTGTACAACTGTACATGTCATTACATTTCGGACGTGTCGAAGAAGCTGATGCATGCGGAAATCCTGACCGGGCTACACGCGTCCAACGTCACGTGTTTTTGCTCAAAGCCATCATCGCACGTATCAAAGGTGACTATATTTTTGGCGGCCGAATCCCCGAGGCCGAGAAAATAAATGGGAGACATTTTGAGTTAGCTTGTTGAAATCGAAGTAGTTTCCAGCTGCGCTTTTATTTTAAAATTCCTGTTGTTCACTCAGATGCCGGGAAACTGTGAATAGACCTATCGTCTAACCAAATACCATTGAACATTTCCTTAATCTCGTTTCTTTTTTATTGATGATTTTTTTTTAGATCCGTTGTTCGGATCTAAAATGTCGATAATGAAAACATTTGGACAACACCACCAAAAAGTGGACCAACAAATTTTTGTTTAAAAGTCAGGTTAGTGCTACCCTCCCGCTCTTTAAGCTTACTTTTATCATCGAATTTTAGCACCACTCTCATCTACGCTGATGATGTAATCTTTTAACGACACGCGGAGTCAAGTGCTTGTTTTCTGTTCGGAGCACACTTTTTTTTTTCATCTTCTTCCCCGGTATAGAATTTGAATCTTCTTACTCCGGTGGCCATTCGTCCCATGCTCCCTTTTTTGGTCCGTTGACCGAGGCGGAAAGTTAGTTCCTCAATTGAATCTCTTCTTCTTTTTCGTCGCTTATTACTTTTGCTTATTACCTTGTTTGCTCATACAGTGCGTCTTGCACATGTTGCCTTAACCTTATTTACTACATCGATCTACTGCAGACATCCCTGTCCCATTAGAGACTCTGGGGGTCGGGGCATCGTTGATGGTAATGTTTTTCAGAATATTTTCATCGCCAGGTGGCAGGTTTATGAAGATCCACATCCGCCATTCAGACAGGATCGAACCTTTTGCATAATATTAATAAGCTTATTTATTAGATTTTGATTTTAAACTAACGAATTTGATTCAGGACGATAAAAACTGAAAAAGGGCAGGCAAGAGAGAAGTCTTCAATAATTTTATCCGTATTTCTTTTTGAACCAGGTATTACACTTAGCGCCTCTTAAGGTTTTCCTCTGAGGTTGTGACGATCGGCTCGGTTTGGTGCTGTCTTCCAGATTAAAAACTATTTTCGTTCTTTTCGAAGGTGGTGACGGAGATTCCGTCGACTTTGTGAGAGATGGATCGTCCTTTTTTGGTAGAACAGCGAGATCTTTGGATGGTTTGATGTCATCCAGGTCGTAAACGATTTTCGCTCTCATTTTCGATTTTTTTTCTGCTTCGGAGAGTGACTTACTGGTGGATTCAGCTGTTGCTTCTTTGGTGATGGGTCTGCAAAATTGAATGCCGATAAATATGGCATTAAAGTTGAAATTTAAAGCAGAAAACCAGTTAGCACCTATAATTGCAGGCATTTTCACGTCGTCGGCTACAAGAAGAGGAAGATGAACGTCTTTACCATTGTATTTTATGTTAATGGTGCACTCACCTAACAGAAGAACAGGTTCTTTAGAAGTGCTGGACATTTTACGATCAACCGGGTGGATATCTGGTCTACCCATCTCTCTCCATTTGTTTAATCCAGTGATGGAGGAGGTTGCCCCAGTGTCGAGTAACATTTGAATCTTTTGCCCGTCTACAATGACTTCTATGTGGAATGCGAGTGTTTTGTAATGCAGAGCATCGCTCATGAGTTTCCTCTTCGTTTCAATAAGAAAGTTAGACCCCTCAATCATAACAGTTCCGTCTTGAAAGAATTTTTCCCAGTTGAAATCGAGTAAACCAGGAAATGCTCTTCGTCCCAGCAAATTTCTGGTCGTGTCATTATCCGACACCTGAAACGGACAATCGAAATCCATTCCCGCGATTCCCACTAATTGAACTTTTGCGATAAACTGGCCTTTTAGCGGGATTGTACCTGTGGCACATTTGCGAATGTCGGTTGTTTGGTCCAATTTGGGTTGTCCAATTTCCTGCCAAAGGCTTCTGCTTATAACGGGTTTATCACACCCGGAATCTAATCTCAACTTCACCAAATGACCATTTATTTTTAACTCAAGATCAAATTTCCCTTTTAACTCCATTGCAAGGATTCGGCGAATCATCGACATTAATTGATAAAATCGCGGCATTTTCCCTATTTATGTGCCATCGGTCATGCGGAACATACTCGCAAGAGCTCCAATGCTGTTTTCCGCTAATTATTGCTACATAATTATAGTCGGATTTTTATCTAAATAACAGTTTCGTGTAGTAGATTATTACGCATTTAATTCAACGGTCATTTTGTAATGAAACTGACTAGTTAATCATGTATTATACTCCTATTTGGTCGATTTTACGCCTGAATCGTGGAAATTGCTTTGAAGCGATCAAAGGTGTTTTTTCGGTAATCATACGAATGCTTGAATTCATGATTAAACAGCAATAAATTAATAACTTATTTGATTATTTGATAGTACTTAGTCATTCTATTTTTCTTTAAAAAAAAAGAATGAATGAAACAGAACACCATCCTTTTTTTTTAGATCGCTGATGTCTTTTCGTGTGATCTATCTATTCTTGTGCTAACCTATTCTTTTTTCCCTGTAGGTTTCACTGACTATTTTCTGGTGATGTTTTTAAATAATAGGAACAGGGTAGGTAATTCTTTAGAATTTGTTTAATTTTGATTAATTTGATAATTACATTTTTTATGTTTGTGTTTTTTAGTAGTCGCCGGTCGCCCGTCACCCTGTTGGCTTGAGAGTTTGCCCACCAGCCGCTGAGGCAACTCCTGGCAAATTTAAGCCATTTAGTTCACTAGAGTACTACTGCTAGTCTACTACTACTACTAGACAATTTGTCAGGTATGGTTTTTCCTTGATTGTTACAGTCATCATCAAAAGTTGAATATTTATTGAACCTGCTGTGCACTAAGATGTGGCTAACTTAACAACTACTTAAACCTAAATGTGGTTTTTTAAATTCAGTTTCCGTTGGTTGGAAGATTATATTTTAGTCTTGCTAACAGTAGAATAATCAATTAAGAAAATTTCTATCTTTTTGACGACATCAGTTTTTGACATTTGTAGAAGATAGAAATCGTAGAAAAGGATTGAAGCTTCACTGATGTTTGAGATAAAAAAAATATAATAATAGGGAAGGAATGTGAGCTGTGGTCGTTCGGCTTATTGTTAGCTCCACCTATCTGCGTTAACTTGATTTCTTTTAACCAAGCGGCTATTTGAAAAGACGGAACTCCTCCAATATATGATAAATTCAGAGTTAATCCGGTATCCAGTCCTTTCACCTACATTGCTAAGATTTTTAGTTGGGAACAGAATCAACCAGAGTATGCAGTCACGAGGATTGCATAGAACCTTATTCACTAGACCGACCTACTGCAGACATCCCTATCCAAGAAGTTTGTTGTCTGTATGCGTTGTGGTGCGTGCCCAGGTATGGGAGCAACAATGCTCACAAGGAGAGTCGAACTCGGGTACCAAAATACCCCGATCACTAAGCGACGCCTTGTTCGACTCACCCACCTGCCCACCATATTTAATAAGTTCTGAAAGGCATTTTATACTGATCCTAATCCCTCGTAAACAACGATGGCCTTGCATCGTATACTTAACGGATTTGTTAATAATAAATCAAAATCGTACAGTAATATTTTATCTCCTTCCCTATAGTAAATTATACCCTATTTACTGCTAACAGCTCAAGTAACCGAGTTTAATTTTTGAAATTCCTTAAATTAAAACTTTTTTCATATATATACGTAAAAATTTGTGTTTCTTTACAGGTATGAGGGGGACTAACTATAATTATTAATTGGATTGGAATCGGAATCTCTGATTAAGCAGACTAAATGAATTTATCTGTTCCGAGGTATTGGCATTGGTAACGATAACGGTTATTTTTAGTTCGATTTCAGTTTTTTTTAGTAATGATTTTACAATTTTCATGCCCGATAGTAGAACTCTATTAATTTTAAATATTTTAAATGTCCGTTAATAGAACGACTCCACTAGAGCGCACTGCATAATTTAAGAAAAGTGGAGTTCTACTGTCGGGTATGCGAACAATTTTTGTTGGAGTTCTATTGTCGGACATTAAAACATTTAAAATTCAATGGAGTTCTATTGTCGGGCATGAAAATAATTAAACTAATTATTGGAGTTCTATTGTCACGTATTGGAGTTCTACTGTCGGGAACTGGAGTTTTATGGTCGGGTATTTTTAATAACATTTTAAAAAGGAGTTCTACTTTCGTTTGAGTTCAACTGTCGCGTACAGTGAATTTTTAAAAAATTATTTAAACTATTGTGGTTCTATTGGCGGTGGAGTTCTTCTGTCTTTCGAAATCTACTGTCGCCATACCACATTCAATAGATTGTTCATCGGGAGGTACCCCCTTCGAGTACCTTGCGAACGCAGGTTGCTGACAAGTCAATAATTCATTTCTCGTGAGTCGTGATGTTAAGCTTCGTGTCTTCGTAAACAGAGTTCACAGAAACGTCAGAAAGCAATCCTTCCGTTCCGTACAGTCAAACGTAGTAATCGTGAGGGAATCTTTAGGCTGTCGGTAGGTGGCTAAAATGGATTGTCCCCCAGCCACCAGGTGACGCGAGTGTCTTCGTGACGACGAAATATTCGCCATTTGTTCCCGAGACGCTGACTGAAAGTGTATTCCAAATCCATTACGGAATTGCGGTGTCGATCTACATTTTCAGCCATGAAATGGTAATGCTAGTTTGGAATTCTTAAATTTAATTATTCTTAGACGTTTCTGTCTGAATTTACAGGCTATCTGGGATATAATTTCACTTGGCCATTAATAATGTGACGACTTGGGTCGAAACTGCTGTCCAATGTCGGCCATTGTTAGCTGTACGTCTTGGCTGTACGTCTCATCTTGTGCAGAAACACTTCAGACCTAGTAAAGTAATCTTGATGATGAATTTCCCTCTTATAATGCAATTTATTTTATTAGTTGATGTTAAG
Organism: Daphnia pulex; assembly: GCF_021134715.1. Lineage (NCBI taxonomy): Eukaryota > Metazoa > Arthropoda > Branchiopoda > Diplostraca > Daphniidae > Daphnia > Daphnia pulex. The sequence goes on along the minus strand of NC_060021.1, from coordinate 501,147 downwards.
GTTGGAGATAGAAATCCCTTTGCTCAACTGTCGCAGAAATTGAGAACACAACAAAGTCTGAGCTTCATGACTGTTGTATCATCAACATGGTTTTGTTGCAGCCAGCTGGTGAAAGATGTGATCGAGTCAAGTTGAGCTGCAGCTGCTGCATGCAGTTTATCGAGCTGGTGTTATCCCAAGTGTCACTGCAGGAAGACTCATTGAATTGGTAATGTGATTGATGTTATAGGTTGTAACTTGGAAAGTCTTGTGTTTTTTGTTTGTTTTTTAATATTTTGTATTCAATTGACAAGTTTAAAATTTGATTAATTTGTAGAAAGTTAGGGGTAATATTTCTTCCTTCCAAATAATTGTTTCCATTCAAAGATAGCCCTGTTAAGTTTTTTTTTAATTGTCTTTCAATCAATCTAGAACAAAAATTCCCACTCAGTATTACCAAGTTTTTGTAACATATTGAAAGTAGATGTACAGAAGTCTTTCTTGTTTATTTTTCAATTTTAATTAAATATTAATTTTAAATAGAAGTAAATTTTATTATTGGTACCCTTTTTCACATTTCCAAATGTTATTGCTTATTGGTTCATTAATGTTCTTTTGCTTTGTAGGAGTTAATGGTCAATTGGATGTTTGAGCTGTTTATGGTGTTGCTGTTTGGTGTACAGTGGTTTTGCAGCCCCCTTCCAATTGAGAGATGCTCTGAAATGGAGTTTGGTGCAGACTTGCAGGTCAACATCACACTTAAATCGACTTAAATGTGGATTTGCCTATGTTGGTGTCCATGCAGTATATGCAGTGTTGAACGGTTGGGTAAAATAGTTCATGCTGCCTGATGGCTGTCCAACAGTGACGGCCCGGACAATCCTGAATCCTTAAGGGTTGCCATTCCATCGAGGCTTAAACGAGGGTACGTAGTTACACGTTAGTCAAATTGTTAAAGCTACAAATTCAATTGTTTGTATTACCTAGATGATGCGGAGGTGTTGCTCATTGAGGGGTTTTGGTGACAAGGAGTCACTGAACGAAACGCTAAACCAAATGAAAAAAAAAATAATAAAAAAGGTAATGCTAGGTACGACATGAAGCTTTTTCTTTCGCAGAAAATAATGTGAATTTGTTTGCAGCCAACGATCCTTTATATATCCGAGCCGAGTCTTTTCCGTCTACATTCGGTGTGAAGAGCGAAACCCAAATTTCAACACATTTTACTGCTTAGCAACGAAAACAAAGCGAGTGTCAAAACATTGTTTTACTTGCGCATACTTTATTGGGGCAGAAACGCGTTGGTCATGTAACAGGGTGGATTTTTTTTTTCACTTCTGTTCATGCAGCATCAAACGACACGCGATAGGTTCTGGCGGTAATCAACTATTCAAAATGTAGACATGTCAATGTAAAAGACAGGGTAAGAGTAGCCTTATTCATTTATGTCAAATAGCTGCTAGTAGGATCTCATTGTTGATTTGCGGTTACAAAATCCATAGCCCTAGAGTTCAGGTATTGTCAATCAATCATTTGATTTGCGTTTTAGATGCTCCTAAATCAGCTGTGGAAATACGATTCCCCCCGCTTCTCCTGGATGGTTACTTAGGATCATTTAAGTTCATTTTTGAGTTATTCGTTGTGAACGTAGCGGACGAACTCTGACAGTCTATCGAGCTTTAGCAATTGCGTCTATTTCTTATTTTATTGATTATATTCAACCGTTTTATGAGAATTTTTGATTTGTATTTTTTTATATTCATAATTTACCTTTTTTATCTTTTTTTTTAGATTTTCTTCTCCGACCGCAGGGGCAAGGATTATGTGTTTGAAACTTAGAAAAGTTTGCAGTGGAATATTAAAAAAAAAGCCGACTGTCCTTCAAACGGTTCGAAATGAAAGATTTATTCATTCACTGAAGAAACGAGTCAAATGACTCAAATGTCAAATGTGGTATTTTTAAAATGACTAAAATTTTAGCCATTATCATTTATGATTTGATATTTATTTTGATATTGGTTTTTGTTGACCCATCCCCAGCAACGTCAACCTGCAGAAAGAAAAAGGCCAGTTTCTATGACCTTGACGCTCGAAGGTCACGGAGATCATTACGTTAAACGTGTCATGCAGTGGTGTAGAGGTTGGGTGAGAATGACACGTGTTGCTTCATTATCAAAAAGGTACAATAGCCGCAAGTGTAAGCTTTTTGGTATTCATTTTGATATTGGTTATTGTAGACCCATCCCCGGCAAAGTCACCTGCAGAAGGAAAGGCCAGTTTGCATTTCAATCGAAGGTCATGGAGATCATTACGTAAAAGGTGTCAGGCATTGGTGTAGAGGTTGGGTGAGAACGGGACGTTTTGCTTCATTATCAAGAAGGTAAAATATAGCCATTAGGCTTAAGAGGAGGGGTGAGAAAAAATTGTATAAAAGGCGAGAGAAAAGTTGACAGGGATCAGTCGAGTGAGCATCTCCGACACGGCAATAACTCCATATTTCGTCGTAATAACAGTTTGCAATCATGGGTAAATGTTCATTTTTATTTCGAGTCGTAAATCTATTCTATCTTGTTATTAGTTGTTGATACGACTAGTTACCTTCGAAAACTAATTTCCCATTGTTTATTCATAGTTAATTATGGCATTGTGTTGCTGTTGGGTGTTGTATCGTTGATGTCGACCACGAGAGAAAATCTTTCAAAAGGAAAGAGAAAAGGCAACATAAGTCAATCGAGTGAGCATCTCCGACCTGGCAACAACTGGATTCTTCGTCGTATTACTAGGTCGCAATCACGGGTAAATAATCTGTATTTCTACGTGGAATTTTGTATCAATTTTCATTTTTTTTTTTTTTTCTATTTGATAATATGTCCGTTATATTGTTGAATATTTAATATTGTCTAGTTAACTATGCCGTCATGCTGCTATTGGTTGTTCTATCGTCGATGGCTGGGTCGACCACTGGTGTACCGACGTCTCCTGAATAAGGCGGATATCAAACAGCAACGCCACCGCCTTACTACGCAACAATATACGCAACGACCAGATACTACACCGAGGTTGCACTGTTGGGTTTACAGTTAAACCACCAAGGATCCAGATGATTTCACCACAACTTGTGCTGCTCCTCGAGCTACACTACCAAAGCGCTAGAGTACTACACCGAGGCACCTACTGAGACTACGCAACTACGTATGCTGCCCCAACCTACGACACCGAGGCTCCAGCTTATTACATCACCAAAGCTGTCGAATTCTACACTGGAGCGCCAAAGTACGACAGAAATCAGTCAAGTGAGCTTCTCCGACACCCAACACGGCAACCCCGAAGTTTCGAATAAACTTCGTTTCAAACAGTGGCAAAAAGTGAAGGTGAGTTCTTAATTATTGTAATTTTGTGCAATATGTACTAATGACTTGTTTTCGTTCCTTGGCTGTCTTTCGAACAAGACGAATTCGACTGCAATCGCGTCGAATTGAATAGCAAAGATAACATATTCGTACGTGTACACCGCGCCGTTAAACTTGACATTGTCGGTCGGCAAGCCGCACTTGACGATGGCCGTACCATCACCTACGACAAGTGCGTTATTGCCACAGGTAAACATTTTATGCCAATCGAAATTATGGAATGCTGAATAACTTTTTAATCCTCCTGCTCGATAGTATCTAAGAGTCTATTTAAACTGCTAGCAATTTATTTTCTGTGAATTAGTTCTACGAATAGAATTAGTTTTACGAATTCCTCTAAAAATGGCCTTTATTTTCTTGTTAGGTGTTAAACGAAAATCTCTTCCAATCCCTGAGCGGTGCCCTTAAAGATGCCCACGAGCACGTAGCGCTGTTCCGCAACATCGATGGCGGTAACATAGGTCGAGTTCCCCGTTCTCCTAAATATTTGAGCCAATGGACAACCGAGAAGGTGAAAGCGGAAAGTGTTAATGGTTTGCTCAAAGCTAATGTGGAGGGTGCAATTTTCGAAGACTACAAGGTCGCATTGACCTTAAACAATGGTCAAAAGGTAAACAGTTATTTCTGTACATGATTTAGCGATGTTAATTAAAATCTAAAAATTATTTCAGCAGATTTAAACTGACCATGTCGTCGCTGCTGTCGGTTGGGACGTAAACACGGATTTGGCTGTTGCTTTTGGTTTGGAAATAGAAGAGAGGAGATTTTGGTGGTTATCGAGTGAATACCGAGCTTGAAGCACGATCGAACGTTTGGTTGGTAAGAATCCTTGAACATTTTATTTCATATTAATTGAACTACTGTGATTAAAACTTGACCAACATTGACTGCTCTAATGTTGTTGTTAGATAGTATATGAAGTTCTTGTTAAATTAGATTCTTATTATTGGGTTTGGATTTTATTTTTTATTAGGCTGGAGATGTTACGTTCTTTTGTGATATCAAATTGGGTCGCTGGTGTATGGAACATGATCACCATGCTGTTGCATCAGGGCGATTGGCTGGAGAGAACAATACTGGCAAAGAAACAAGGATAAAAAATTGCAGTGCACTGTTAACAAGTGCATTCTTCGTCGTAATATCAGTACGCAATCGGGTAAATATTCTGTTTCACGGAGTTTTTATAAATTATTTGATTTTTATCTGCTTGTGTACCATATTGAATATTAATGTTCAAATTATTTGCTGAATAGTTGATTGTGATGTCGTGATGTCGCCGTTTGCCGTATCGTTGAAGGCTGGGTCGATCACTGGTGTACCGATGTCTCCTGGGTATGGCGGATACCAAAGCACCACGCCGCCGCCTTGCTACACAACGACAACATTCGCAAGAACCGGTTACTACACTGAGGCACACTATTACTACACCACCAAGGCTCCAGAGTATTACACCGAAGCTGATGCTGCCCCGAGTTACAACATCAAACGTACTACACCGAAGCTCCCAAGTACTAAAACCACCAAGTCACCAGAGTATTACACGTATGTTGCCCCAGCTTGCTGCATCGAGGCTCCCAAGTATTACCTAGTTCCTAGCTACTACACCGAGGCTCCAAATTATTACACCACCAAAGCGGCTGAATACTACACCGAGCCGCCCAAGTACTACACCAACAAGGCTCCCACCACAACTTGTGCTTCCCTGAGCCTCTACACCGAAGCCCCGAAGTATTACTCTGCCCTAAGCTACACAACTACAACTGAGGCGGCCAAGTACTACGCAGCCCCAACTTACTACACAGCGGCTGCTCCTTCGTACTACGTTGAATCGGAATACTACACCTAGGCTTCAGTTTACTACACCACAACCTACGCTACACCTAGCTACTACACCGAGGCCCCTATGTACTACACTACCAAGGCACCTGAGTATTATAACACTACTTACGCTGCTCCGACCAACTACACCGAAGCTCCGAAGTATTACTCTATCCCGAGTTACTTCACCACTAAGGCACCTGAATATTACACCACACCTTACGCTTCTCCAACTTACTAAAGGGACGTTCCTAAATATTATAACCATGTTCACATTTTTCGGTCATATCTTAATAGTTACTAGTCACTGGGAATTGTTGATCTTTAATAGGGAAATAATTTTTTTCAAACCTGGGTTATCATTGTGTACGACTTCTTTTGCCACCTAAAAGCATTGAGACATTGCGACGTTTATTTTGGTTGGGTCTTTTCTATTTCGCATGTTGGAGGTGATTATTGCTCTAGTCGCTCCGCATTCCGACATATTCTAGTGTTTGGACAAATTTCATTTACAGGGCAAGTTACGGAAGAGACCTACTGTGTGGTGTTTACTAAAATTGATTGATGTTGACAGCTCTCTTTTTAACTTAAGTTGGTGTAACAAAAGAGTTGGAGATAATGTGTGGTTTATCATAGAAGTTTATTTGAAGAATGTGGAGTTTATCAGTTGCTTGCCTATATCTTATGTAAAACTTGAAAGTTGTAAAAAATACACAAAGTCGTAAACTAAACATTTTTTTATTACAAGTTATGAAACATAGCAAACAAAAACATTAAAAGGAATTGCTTTATTGTCCCACCTCCACCCACAATTCCACCACATTTTACAATCACATACATACAAGTTAACCCGTTGGCTGCCACGCCATACAACCCGTAGGTTGCTCTCTACTACTCTACGCGCCACGTCTGAAGGATCTATGGCCAAGGTGGAACTTGCCATTGCTGACAAGTCCGGGCTGACACGGTGACAGAAGAATCCATCACCGCATCGACAAAGGGGAACTAGGTATGGTGCATTGCCTAATAGGCGCCTTGCGGCAAGTTTTGGGCTGGTGCGACTTTCCGACCACGAGGCCGAACAGCGCACGCAGCCCGTGCTAAGGAGCAGGGGAGAACAAAGGCGTGGCAACCAACAGGTTAACTAACACTAACACATATTACCAACAACAAATAATGATCCGCGCTGACACTTTGGAGATACCGGCGATGTTTTGGTGTCAATCTTGTCGACGTCTCCTCTGCATCATCTGAAGAAAGAGAAAAAATTCTTATTAAAGTGACATGCCAATAAAAGTTACATAATACATGTAAGTACATCGATCTGTTATTTTTGGCTCAAAACTTAAAAGGCGCGCTTTAAATTTCTTAAAATCTAGCTAACAATATTGAAAACTGTACACATAACAAAGCTCACTTGCTAGTCTTTAAAAAAAATTCCGGAAGTAAACCGGAAGTAGCCACAGCTCCTCAACCATTGAGCTGTCGTCAAATTAAACCACATATTCGTGATCTCCATGAAATTTGGGGTCGATTAGGTGTGATTTAAACGAAATCCAAAATTTGGCCAAAATCGAGAATTTTCCTGAACTATAGTTCAGGAAAATTTTCAAAGCCGGAAGTACGAAAACGTACAAAACGAAACATGAACTTTACCACAAATTCGACGAGGATCACGAATATGTGGTTCTTTTGTGCGTCAGATGAATATTTACTGAACTACTGACTGAAAAGTGTAAACCGGAAGTAGAAAAAAAAAGCAATTATCGAAAATTTAACAAGTGAGCTTTGTTGGGGGAATAATAATCGTCAGTTATCACTAAATATTTCAACAAAATAACTGTCGATAAATGTTTAAAGAGATGTTCAAAGTAACAGAAACTGACTGTTTTGACAGCTGTTTAGACTGCAAATTATCAAAAAGCCATCTAGCGTTAGAAAAAAGAAGCGTCCAAGTAAACTTTGTTTGCGCGCAAGAAGGGCCTAATTTTGGAAACTATTACATAGACACAGTCTAACGCAACTAGACTATTGGTAGATAACCTAAGAAAATAAGTCAATTGTTGGGTACCTAGGCATAATCCCGTGGTGAGTGACTGCAGGTGTTTAACAGCAAAGGGGTAGCGACCACTGAAGTGTTCCAACTCGTCAGTGAAGTAAGACAAGTTGTAGCAGCAAAAGCAGTGAAGCTAGATGAGTGAACGTCGGGAAGATAAGGATGGAGCAGAACGTTGCTGAATGTCCCTCTTCCGTCATGGACAAAGGTCAGCATTGGCTTATTAGGATCTTTTACGTGCTCTGTAAAAAAAAAAGTCTTATGGTTCAGGATACCTATGTAATAATAAGAAAATCTGAATTGTAATGGTCTGGTAGCAGTAATGGGGAAATACCTTATCTCAGCAGATTTGTTTTCCACTACATGTGATCTTCAAACATGAGTTTTAGTCTTTTGACAGCATGATGGCCCTAATGGATGGAAATTGACTGAGCGCTAAGTCAACTTGTTGGAATGACTGACACTGACAGTATGCATCTAGAAGACTAGAATTTGAAGAAATAAGTTGGTACAGTATAAAAATAAGGAAACTAGGTCAAGATAAACCTACATATGATACGAAATTCAATTTGGTAATTGAAATCACAGGAATATCAGTATAAATTAGCTACAGTTTTGTTTCGCACTTTTCGGCTTCGCCTCGTTTGTAACAACAACAAAGGCGACACTGGCGACATCTTGAGTTTTGAATCCTAAGTTGGTTGCACAGTCGCAGCTCAAATTATCGGAGTTCTATTGTCTCGTAGTGGAATTCTACTGTCGAGCACTGGAGTTCTATTTTCGGGTATTTTAAAATAAAATATTGGGATTCTATTGTCGGTGGAGTTCTATTGTAGGGCATCTTTATAATATTGCAACCAACTTAGGATTCAAAACTCATTACCAGATGTCGCTAGTGTCGCCCTTGTTGTGTTTACATCGTGAAACCAGGAAAAAAGGGGTGAAACAATTGGATGCGAATTAATACTTATATTCCTGTGATTTCATATACCAAATTGAACTTCGTAACTTGTGTAGGTTTAACTTGACCTACTTTACTTATTTTTATACTATACCAACTTATTTCTTCAAATTTTAGATGCATACTGTCAGTCATTCCAAAAAGTTGACTTAGCGCTCAGTCACTTTCCATCCAATAGACCCATCATATTGTCAAAAGTCTAAAACTTATATGTGAAGCTCACATATCGTGGAATAGAATGTGTGGGGACAAGGTATTTCCCCATTACTGCTACCACACCAACCACACAACGTCTAATGCCTTAATAATACTAAATTCAGCACCATTCACCCATGTGATAAAGGTGTAGAAAATGTAATAGGGATGTTCGGCGTGTCGGGCCGTTTACTTACAGTTTCCAAGTTGAATAAATTAGACACGAACAAAACCGTGTCTTTTACCTCTCGTCTATTTTAACACACTCAATATTGTACAGTAAATTGGGGGGAAATAAACAATAGGGGGTAGGGTAACAACGACTGAATTTGGGGCCACCTATCGGGGGCCCCCAAGGCAATAGTCGCGTAGGTGCGCCGGTGTTGTTGTGCGGCGTCCTGATCTCGTCGTCGTCTGTTGGAATGGAATATTCCTAACACACTCCCCACCAGAGCCCGTAGCATCCGGCTCGACATCTTCGACGACGTCTTCCGGTTCTTCGGGAGCTGGCATAGCGTCTCCGATAGCGAGATCGATTTCTGGTTCTGGCAGAGTTGGATTTGGATCCTCTTCCGGCTCCTGGATCGGTTCCGGATTTCCAATTTCGACGTCTTCGGCGAGATCTTCTCGCAGCTCTATAGGGTGAAGACATTGAATGGCTCTATTAATTAAATTACCATTTGGAATCTTGAGCATGACAGAACGGATGAGTCCGTCGCGGCTTGGAATCAGTTCCTTCACTACTCCGGTAGACCACATGAGTCGTTTGGAGTGTTCGTCGTGGATAACAACGACTTCTCCTAGGCGGATCTTCCTTCCGGATTTTCCTTTGGAGTGGAAGTTGTCTAGTTGGAGTAGATAATCGTCGACGAATCTAGCACAGATGTCAGCGACATATTCCCTCCTGTTCTTGTCCATCTCTTGTAGTACGATGCTGGTCGATGTAGGATCCAGCAAGTTAACGGCTGGCTCCGGATCGGCACGAGTAGAACGTCTGTTGTTTAGAAATTGGTTAGGAGTTATCGGAAGTGGATCGTCAGCTCCTTCCCCAATATAGCTGAGTGGGCGGGCGTTGATTACGCTCTCGATTTCTGCTAAACTCGCTTCCAGTTCCATGTAGTCAAGGCAGGCTCGACCGTTGGAGCGTCGCAGCAGATCCTTGACGCTCCTCACCATCCGTTCCCAGAATCCTCCCCACCATGGCGCTAGGCTGGCGGAAAATATCCAAAGGGTTTTTCTGGACGCGAGAAAGTCTTGAATGATGGGATCGGCGTGAATAGTTCTCAGGAATCGGTCGACACATCGGAACGTTTGCGCGTTGTCCGAATACATCACTGAGACGGGTCCTCGTCTAGCTGCGAATTTTCGAAAGGCTAGTAAGAAGGAACGCGCCGTCATATCGGGTAGTAGTTCCAAGTGAACCGCTCGAGTGACTGCACACGTAAAAAGACAAACATAACTTTTAAGATGGTTCGTTTTCTTAGCTTTAGTTGTTGTTATTAAGATGTCTTGGATTTCGACATCTTCTTCGACTGAATCCTCTTCGCCTACGATTAGAGCTTCGATTGGAGCGTCTCCTTCAGCGGGTGGCTCCTCGATTCGCTCTTCAGTTGGATCGTCTGCTGGCGTCGGATCCTGGACGCTTGGTGGAGCTTTCCTTTTCTTCCTTCGCTGTGCTGGTTTGTACAGCAGTGGTCCAGCGAAATCGACTCCTGTAACGTGAAAAGATTGCGCATGTTTGAGTCGGTTTAAAGGAAGAGGGGCTGCTAGTTCCTGGAATGGTGGCGATGTCAGTTTTTTACATTCCACACAAGTAAACAGAATCTTTTTCACTTGCTGTCGTCCTTTAACTATCCAGAATTTTTCTTTCAACTCTGATAGTGTCACCTTTGCTCCTGCATGTAGTAGCGACTCGTGTTTGTCTGTAATTAAGAAAGTGATTACTATATGTGATGCAGGAAGCAAAATTGGGGGATCGATGTTTCTATCTCTTAGGGCAAGTGATACTCTCCCATGGATTCGAACGAGACGGTCTCTGGCGTCCCAGATTGGAAAAAGTGCAGCGATTTTCTCCTTGGGCTGGATTGTGTTGTCTAACTGTAGCGATTCAAACGCCTTAGGATACCGCTCTCGTTGGAGCTGTCTGTAGATCGTTAGTTCCGCTTCATCCAGCTCCTCTCTGGATAATCTTGTAATCCGGATAACTTTTCCACTTCCTTTTCCATCTGGTCCAATTGCCTTTATCGACTCCATTCGTTCTGGACCGGGAGGTCTGAGCTTCTTTTGACTCCTGCTGAGGAATCGTGAGACCCAGGCTGTACGTCTTAACAGTCGATTCCAGGTGGAAATTTTGTCGAGATTCCAGTCGACGGAGGCTGTTGGAATTGCGATGGCTGCTGTTGTGCTGACCGTCGTACTCCTAGCTTCCGATTCCATTTCGGACTGGATTGTTTGTGGAATTTGGTCGTTGGGAGAATCTGGCCATTCCGTTTCTTCTCCTTTGAGCCAAATCGGGCCGTTCCACCAAAGAGTTGAGGTTACCAGCGTTGGCGCTGGCGCTCCCCGCGAGGCAAGATCGGCCGGATTTTGGAGACCTGGACAGTGTCTCCACCACTCGGGTTGTGAAAATTTTCGAATCGTTTCCACTTGATTTCGGACGAATGGTTTCCATTTGTTCGGCTCTCCTCTAATCCATCCTAGTGCAACCAAGGAGTCTGACCAGTAGATAGTTCTCCAATACTGGACTTGCATTGCATTTTTTACGACTTCACCTAAACGTACGGCTAAAAGTGAGCTCAGCAATTCTAAACGCGGTAAAGTTACTTTTTTCTTAGGTAGAGGTGCAACTCTCGTCTTGCTGGCCAGTAGGATGATGAGTGGATCTTCTTGTCCTTTTTGGAGTCGGGCGTAGGCTACGGCTCCATACGCTGCTTCAGAAGCGTCTCCGAAGACGTGAATTTCGTGAGAAGTGACTTTTTCGGATAGTCCGATCCATCGTGGAATTTGTAGTTCGGTGAAATCGGCGAGACCAGTCATCACTATCTTCCAAGATTTTTGGATATCGGCTGGAGCTGCTTGGTCCCAACCTATCTCCTTTTCCCAGAGCTTCTGGTAAATAATCTTTAATAAAAGTACAGTGGGAGATAAAAATCCAATTGGATCAAAAATTCTTGCCGAGATACTGAGTATCTTTCTTTTGGTGATTTCCGTTCCCACTTCTTCCACTGCTTGGATGATGGATGCTGGGTCGAATTTGAACGAATCGGATCCGGTGTCCCACCGGATTCCTAACACCTTCTGTTGGCCGTCCAAGGCTGGGGAGAGTAGGCCTACGACTTGATTCGACAGTCCTTTCTCCTTCAGGTGTTGTTTGAGGTCTTCGTTGTTGGTTGCCCAGCTTCTCATGTTGAGTTGGGCGTCACTAAAGATCTCGTCCGTCTCATCGACTCTTTTCTTGGCGATTGATAAATTGTTTGCTCCGCCGAGGTAATCGTCAACGTACAAACTTTCTTCCAGCTGTTGAATAGTTTCTGGAAAACGAGACTTTAGTGATTTGAAATGTTTGTTAATTGTAACACGTAGGAGAAAGGGGCTAGAACTAAGGCCAAAGGGCACTCTCTTCCACTTGTAGGCAATTAGAGGCGATCCAGCCACTGCTGGATCCCTGGGCCATAAAAACCTGATTGCTTCGGCATCTTCCGGCTGCAGGGCGATGTTTAGAAAAGCCTTTTCAATGTCGGCAATCCAGGCAATCTCGTACTTTCTGAAGCGTATTAGCACTGATAGGAGATCCGGATTGAGATTTGGTCCGGTCTCCAACACGTCGTTCAGACTTGGGCCGAATTTCGTTTTTGCTGCTCCATCAAAGACGGGTCTGATTTTCGTCGTTGATTTGTCGCCTCTGAAGATCGGATGATGTGGGAGATAGGTGTGAAGCTCTTCGTAGTCCATGTTCGCCTCCTCGACGAATTTGCTGTCGATGAGCTTTTGGATTTCTGCGTGGTAATTCACCAAATCTCCTGGATTTTTTCTCAATCTTGTTATTGTGCTCTCCACTCTTCCGGTGGCCAACGGGAGATTTTTCTGAAGTCTCCACTTGTCAGTTGTCCAAGGGATCGGTGTACAGTATCTTCCATCTGGCCATCTCGTTATTTTTTCGTCAAAGAAATCGAAGCGATCATCCGATTCCACTGCATCAGCGCCTTCAAGGTTCGCAAAATTTTCTATTTTCCAGAAAAGAGAAAGGTCGAAATTAGCAGCAACTTGTTCTTCCTTCTCAAACCATTTACTATCTTCTTCTCCGCTGGATCCGATTGGGGCATCTGAGAATGACGCTCCTATTGGCGTAGTTTGGGGACTGGCCGTTCCAGTCTCCTTTTCCATCGGAGTTTTGTTTGCTTGAGTTGAAAGGATTTTTCTTTTTTGGCTACTTGTCGCGAATGTTGACGTAATCTGTGGAATCGGGTAACTTGATGTTAAAATTAAATTTTGGATTACTTGAGTTCCTGTCTTCGATTTTGCTTCTTGAGATGGTCCAGCAATCATTCTTCCGAGTTTCGTTTGAAACGCGCGCAATCCGCATGGACTCTGTATGGCGGCTTCATTCGACATGATCTGGAACATCTGGTCCATTCCGACTAAAATTCCAATTGGCTGATCTTCGGTGTGTGCCATCTCGAATCTGTCGTCGGCCAATTTTTCGTTTTGGATCCAGAGGCTGTTTGCAAATTCGGATCCTACGTACGGGCCGGTATCTGAAATGTGATCCGATTCTAAAGCCATTAGTGTAACTTTTGGGGCGCCTTGCCAGGTGCCCCTTACTTGCATTTCGACGTTTTTTGTCATTTCGGGCTTGTTGGGTTCCTTTTTCTTAAACACTCTTGTGCTGATGTTTTCCACCGCTACTGTCTTCATGTTAAGTTGCGATGAGAGTGATTTCAGCACCCAAGAACGATGACTTCCGTCGTCTGCAAATAAAATCGCTCTTGTTTCGTTACCGTTTTGGCCGCTGATGATGACTGTTGCCGTTTTCAGCATCAATTGTCCAAAGCTGCTTGCACAGGCTGTGGTTGTCAAAGTTGGATCGCTGGCCACGATTATTGCTGCTGTTGTGGGATTGGTGACTCTGACGTCTCCTTTGTCGCAGAGAGCGGTGTGGTGCCTCCCTCCGCACTTGTTGCAGTTCCGGGCGGATGTGCAATCCTTCAGCGCGTGTTTGTCTCCAAAACAGTTGACGCACCTTTTCAAATCAAAGATTATCTTTTTCCTTTCCGTCAGCCCTTTCGGACATTTTGTCGGCCAGTGAATTTGGCTGCAGAAGATGCAGGGCCTTTCGCACACAATCCAACTTGGGTTAAATTTAACGTTTTTATTTTTTAAGGCGGATTTAACCTGAGGAGCTGGACTTGCTTTGGCTCCTACTGCCAATTGTGATGCTGTTGCCGGCTGTGGATTTGCCGGTTTGGGCTGTTTAGGAGCTGGAGACGATTTCTCCTTTTCCACACCTTTGATTCGGTTGAACCTTTCGGCCGCGTCGATTTGATCTCCAATGAATTTGATGACCATCTCGATGTCCGTTGATTTGTTTGTTGGCGATTTTGCCCATTCTTGTTGGAGCCTGGTAGGAATTAATTTGATTAATCTTGCTCCGAGGAGTCCGCCAAAGGAACTTGTGGGGACTCCTAACGTTTCCAACGCGCTAATGTGCGATTGGAGATTCAGCTGGAAGCTCCTCAGAGCTGGAACGTCGTTCCCGTCCTTTACGGGCTGCAAGGCATCCAGTTTCTCAATGTGCGCGTCGATTAGAACGTCCGTCTTCCCGTACATCCTTTTCAGTTCGTCGATTGCGACTTGGTAATTCGCATCTGTTAATTCAAGATTGTTAACCAACAGGTACGCCTCACCTTTAAGATATTCCTTGAGGTAATCGAATTTTTGGACGTTTGAAAGAGATGAAGAGTGGACAGCTGCGTTAAAGGATTCCCAGAATTGGGTCCATTCCAGTACGTCTCCTTTGAAGTGCTTAATTTGTCGCTGCGGCAATCGTATCGACTGTACGGCTGAAGCTGGGGCTGGTGCTGCCGTCACGTTGATTACTGGCGCGGGAGGTGCCGGAATGGCCGCCATGATTTGGGCAATAATTTGCGCCATCTGTGTTTGACTTGTTGCTAGATTTGTTGCTTGATTTGCTGCTTGATTTGCCGCTTGATTTGCTGCTTGGCTTGTTGCCTGTTGTTGGAAGAGCGCTAACAATCGTTTGTCTCTGTCCTCTTCTTTCTTTGCCTCTTGCTTTTCTTTCACGTCGTCCAACCATTCTTGCTTCTTCTGCTTGATGATTGATCTTGCTCCAGACACTTCATCTTGAACTTGGAGAAAGGTGTCCAGATCCCCATCAATCTCCTCCTGCGCGGCCTTGGTCGCTATTAATTTCTCCTTGATTTCTTTTGTTGCGCTTTGGTAGCTTTCGAAGAGACTTTTCAATCTTGTTTCTAAGGTTTCTAGTTCTTTAACATCTTCTTGGGCCATTACTTGATTTGCAAATCCGTTGATCCGGGTTATTGCTCTTGTTATGTGGCCTTTGGTGGCTGACCTTGTGTTTTTCATTGACTGAACCATTCTTCCTGGTTGTGTAGCTCTTCAAGAGCTGTTGACTGGGGAAAAGGAGATGAAATAGAGAATTAATTTAATTTTTTTTTTTCGATCACTTATCGACTGATTTGCCCGTTTCCTTTTCCTGTTTTCCTTGGGGTTTCGTGGAACGGATGAGTTTCCGTTTTTTGTTTCCACTTTGTTTGAAATCCCTTGGATGTATCTGAAAAAGAATCGATTTAAATTTGGAGCTAGGGTAATACCCAGGCTCCTGCAAAAATCCGGGCTGGATGACTCAATTAAGTGAATCTGGTTTTTTTCTGTTGTTGGTGGCGCCACTTGCGGCGTGCCACTACACTTTGCGAGAGAGGAAATAAAGTTTTTTTTTTTTTTTTGGTGGCGCCCCTTGCGGCGTGCCACTACACTGAGCGTGAGCGAGAAATAGTTTTTTTTTTTTCGTTTGGATGCACCGATGTCTCGGGATCCTATGTAAGAGGGTTTTTTTTCTTTTTTTTTTTTTTTTTTAAGGAAGGACAGATGGACAGAGAATATTCATTCAATAATTGTATTTAGCGGTTGGAGCCGCCATGTTCAAGAATACAATTAGATTTACTTAATTGGTTGGGTTCCTCTGCTCCCTTCCTCTGGTATTTCTTCTTGTGTAGAGGTGGCCCGGACGGGTGTTGAAACGGCCTCGCTCTCTCCTTGCTGTTTCGCTCCTCTCGTACGCTCTTCTCAGATCCGGATTGGCCTCCAATTCTCTTTCAAAATGGCGCCTGTCTTCGTCTGTTGACTCTTCTGACGAGCTGTCGTCCGTTGACGAGCTTTCGTGGCACAGCTGGATCTCGTCCTCCTCCGACTCACTTCCTTGTTGCTGGTTTGAGGCTGCAGCAGCGGCTGCTTCCTCCTCCGACTCGCTTTCCGACTGCTGGTTTGGGGCTGCAGCAGCGGCTGCTTCCTCCTCCGACTCGCTTTCCGACTGCTGGTTTGGGGCTGCAGCAGCGGCTGCTTCCTCCTGTCTCACTGGAAGGAAGACTACTCGGCGAAGTAGACCCCTTTCAACGTGCTGCTCGCGATATCGTACTTGGCGTTGTTGAATGTCGGGCGGAGGTGCCTGGATCGGCTCCTGATCAGCTTCCGGTTCTTCAATCACGACCGGCGGTAAATCTTGAGCCGGTGGTGGAACCGGTTGTGGGGCCGGTTCCTGTCGATTACGGTAGCGTATGTCGCCGTATTCTCTCGGGCGGAGAGCCTCTGCTAGTTCTTCCACGTTGAGGCACCTCCTAGCAATATTCAAGAACGGTGCCAACTGAGGGGCTAGGGCACCTGCTGGCAGCTGCTCAAGCGGGATCAACTCCCTTGGTGGTGGACGCGGTGGCGGTTCCACCCACGCTGGCACCAGACCCGCCTTGCGCAGCCAAAACCGCTTGATCCTTTGCGAACGTTTTCCTATTTTGCTGGTTGTTTTGGAGACCTTTCGGCTCCTCTGTGAATGTTGAGAGAAAGAGAAAGATTATTTCTGACTCGATACCATCAGCAAGCGAAGAATGGATACGGGAGGACACACGTGCAATGAAAAGAGGAGACGAAATCCCAGTAGTTTAGCCCAGGCCGATCTATGGGCCAGAGGTTGGGACGGCGTGTTCAATGGCCGCCCCCTCAGGCTAGCCCGACAACGAAAGGCACAAAAAAGTCGAAAGAAAAAAAATGGAATTTTTGGGCATAGGTTCCCCCCTTTTCTACGTCTTTTTTGTTTTTACAATTTAGTAGTTTTAGTTTGGGCAGATTTTAACCACCCAACAACAAAAGAAAGAAACAAAGATAAACGTTTGGGGGGTCTAGAATTGTGTAGCCCCAACCGGCTTCACAATTTTGAGTTTTGAGTGAGTTGATTTGAGTGATTTGAGAGGGAGGACACGGTTATGCACTGGGTTAAAAACCGTTCGAAGGACCATGTAGAAAATGTAATAGGGATGTTCGGCGTGTCGGGCCGTTTACTTACAGTTTCCAAGTTGAATAAATTAGACACGAACAAAACCGTGTCTTTTACCTCTCGTCTATTTTAACACACTCAATATTGTACAGTAAATTGGGGGGAAATAAACAATAGGGGGTAGGGTAACAACGACTGAATTTGGGGCCACCTATCGGGGGCCCCCAAGGCAATAGTCGCGTAGGTGCGCCGGTGTTGTTGTGCGGCGTCCTGATCTCGTCGTCGTCTGTTGGAATGGAATATTCCTAACAAAAGGTAAGCATCAATACCACCTATCACCATGCTACTGAAATACTTCATTATGACACTTTCTTTGACATCAGGAAATTTACATCAACCTAAGGAGTAATGCTGTTTGTTGCTGTGAATTCAATTTTTACAGTTTTTTCATCGTGAGCATTTCAGTGTGCTTCTTAAAAAAGGTAAATGGTAAATGCTTTATTCATTGTTATATTTTCAATAATGTAAAAATTTGTTTTTACAGAGCACGAAGATTCTTTTGCCAATGCTGACCTTTGTCCGTGACGGAAGAAGGATTTTTCAACAACATTCTTCTCCATCCTTATCTTCGCGACGCACGCCCATCTAGCTTCACTGCTTTTAAACAAGATTTGTTTTACTTCACTGGCGACTTGGCGAGTTTCTGGACCACTTCAAGATCGCTTCCGTCAGCTGTTCTGTTACACACCTGCAGTCACTCACCACGGGATTATGCCTAGGTACCCAACAATTGACTTATTTTCTTAGGTTATCTACCAATAGTCTAGTTGCGTTAGACTGTGTCTATGTAATAGTTTCCAAAATTAGGCCCTTCTTGCGCGCAAACAAAGTTTACTTGGACGCTTCTTTTTTCTAACGCTAGATGGCTTTTTGATAATTTGCAGTCTAAACAGCTGTCAAAACAGTCAGTTTCTGTTACTTTGAACATCTCTTTAAACATTTATCGACAGTTATTTTGTTGAAATATTTAGTGATAACTGACGATTATTATTCCCCCAACAAAGCTCACTTGTTAAATTTTCGATAATTGCTTTTTTTTTCTACTTCCGGTTTACACTTTTCAGTCAGTAGTTCAGTAAATATTCATCTGACGCACAAAAGAACCACATATTCGTGATCCTCATCGAATTTGTGGTAAAGTTCATGTTTCGTTTTGTACGTTTTCGTACTTCCGGCTTTGAAAATTTTCCTGAACTATAGTTCAGGAAAATTCTCGATTTTGGCCAAATTTTGGATTTCGTTTAAATCACACCTAATCGACCCCACATTTCATGGAGATCACGAATATGTGGTTTAATTTGACGACAGCTCAATGGTTGAGGAGCTGTGGCTACTTCCGGTTTACTTCCGGAATTTTTTTTAAAGACTAGCAAGTGAGCTTTGTTATGTGTACAGTTTTCAATATTGTTAGCTAGATTTTAAGAAATTTAAAGCGCGCCTTTTAAGTTTTGAGCCAAAAATAACAGATCGATGTACTTACATGTATTATGTAACTTTTATTGGCATGTCACTTTAATAAGAATTTTTTCTCTTTCTTCAGATGATGCAGAGGAGACGTCGACAAGATTGACACCAAAACATCGCCGGTATCTCCAAAGTGTCAGCGCGGATCATTATTTGTTGTTGGTAATATGTGTTAGTGTTAGTTAACCTGTTGGTTGCCACGCCTTTGTTCTCCCCTGCTCCTTAGCACGGGCTGCGTGCGCTGTTCGGCCTCGTGGTCGGAAAGTCGCACCAGCCCAAAACTTGCCGCAAGGCGCCTATTAGGCAATGCACCATACCTAGTTCCCCTTTGTCGATGCGGTGATGGATTCTTCTGTCACCGTGTCAGCCCGGACTTGTCAGCAATGGCAAGTTCCACCTTGGCCATAGATCCTTCAGACGTGGCGCGTAGAGTAGTAGAGAGCAACCTACGGGTTGTATGGCGTGGCAGCCAACGGGTTAACTTGTATGTATGTGATTGTAAAATGTGGTGGAATTGTGGGTGGAGGTGGGACAATAAAGCAATTCCTTTTAATGTTTTTGTTTGCTATGTTTCATAACTTGTAATAAAAAAATGTTTAGTTTACGACTTTGTGTATTTTTTACAACTTTCAAGTTTTACATAAGATATAGGCAAGCAACTGATAAACTCCACATTCTTCAAATAAACTTCTATGATAAACCACACATTATCTCCAACTCTTTTGTTACACCAACTTAAGTTAAAAAGAGAGCTGTCAACATCAATCAATTTTAGTAAACACCACACAGTAGGTCTCTTCCGTAACTTGCCCTGTAAATGAAATTTGTCCAAACACTAGAATATGTCGGAATGCGGAGCGACTAGAGCAATAATCACCTCCAACATGCGAAATAGAAAAGACCCAACCAAAATAAACGTCGCAATGTCTCAATGCTTTTAGGTGGCAAAAGAAGTCGTACACAATGATAACCCAGGTTTGAAAAAAATTATTTCCCTATTAAAGATCAACAATTCCCAGTGACTAGTAACTATTAAGATATGACCGAAAATTTGTGAACATGGTTATAATATTTAGGAACGTCCCTTTAGTAAGTTGGAGAAGCGTAAGGTGTGGTGTAATATTCAGGTGCCTTAGTGGTGAAGTAACTCGGGATAGAGTAATACTTCGGAGCTTCGGTGTAGTTGGTCGGAGCAGCGTAAGTAGTGTTATAATACTCAGGTGCCTTGGTAGTGTAGTACATAGGGGCCTCGGTGTAGTAGCTAGGTGTAGCGTAGGTTGTGGTGTAGTAAACTGAAGCCTAGGTGTAGTATTCCGATTCAACGTAGTACGAAGGAGCAGCCGCTGTGTAGTAAGTTGGGGCTGCGTAGTACTTGGCCGCCTCAGTTGTAGTTGTGTAGCTTAGGGCAGAGTAATACTTCGGGGCTTCGGTGTAGAGGCTCAGGGAAGCACAAGTTGTGGTGGGAGCCTTGTTGGTGTAGTACTTGGGCGGCTCGGTGTAGTATTCAGCCGCTTTGGTGGTGTAATAATTTGGAGCCTCGGTGTAGTAGCTAGGAACTAGGTAATACTTGGGAGCCTCGATGCAGCAAGCTGGGGCAACATACGTGTAATACTCTGGTGACTTGGTGGTTTTAGTACTTGGGAGCTTCGGTGTAGTACGTTTGATGTTGTAACTCGGGGCAGCATCAGCTTCGGTGTAATACTCTGGAGCCTTGGTGGTGTAGTAATAGTGTGCCTCAGTGTAGTAACCGGTTCTTGCGAATGTTGTCGTTGTGTAGCAAGGCGGCGGCGTGGTGCTTTGGTATCCGCCATACCCAGGAGACATCGGTACACCAGTGATCGACCCAGCCTTCAACGATACGGCAAACGGCGACATCACGACATCACAATCAACTATTCAGCAAATAATTTGAACATTAATATTCAATATGGTACACAAGCAGATAAAAATCAAATAATTTATAAAAACTCCGTGAAACAGAATATTTACCCGATTGCGTACTGATATTACGACGAAGAATGCACTTGTTAACAGTGCACTGCAATTTTTTATCCTTGTTTCTTTGCCAGTATTGTTCTCTCCAGCCAATCGCCCTGATGCAACAGCATGGTGATCATGTTCCATACACCAGCGACCCAATTTGATATCACAAAAGAACGTAACATCTCCAGCCTAATAAAAAATAAAATCCAAACCCAATAATAAGAATCTAATTTAACAAGAACTTCATATACTATCTAACAACAACATTAGAGCAGTCAATGTTGGTCAAGTTTTAATCACAGTAGTTCAATTAATATGAAATAAAATGTTCAAGGATTCTTACCAACCAAACGTTCGATCGTGCTTCAAGCTCGGTATTCACTCGATAACCACCAAAATCTCCTCTCTTCTATTTCCAAACCAAAAGCAACAGCCAAATCCGTGTTTACGTCCCAACCGACAGCAGCGACGACATGGTCAGTTTAAATCTGCTGAAATAATTTTTAGATTTTAATTAACATCGCTAAATCATGTACAGAAATAACTGTTTACCTTTTGACCATTGTTTAAGGTCAATGCGACCTTGTAGTCTTCGAAAATTGCACCCTCCACATTAGCTTTGAGCAAACCATTAACACTTTCCGCTTTCACCTTCTCGGTTGTCCATTGGCTCAAATATTTAGGAGAACGGGGAACTCGACCTATGTTACCGCCATCGATGTTGCGGAACAGCGCTACGTGCTCGTGGGCATCTTTAAGGGCACCGCTCAGGGATTGGAAGAGATTTTCGTTTAACACCTAACAAGAAAATAAAGGCCATTTTTAGAGGAATTCGTAAAACTAATTCTATTCGTAGAACTAATTCACAGAAAATAAATTGCTAGCAGTTTAAATAGACTCTTAGATACTATCGAGCAGGAGGATTAAAAAGTTATTCAGCATTCCATAATTTCGATTGGCATAAAATGTTTACCTGTGGCAATAACGCACTTGTCGTAGGTGATGGTACGGCCATCGTCAAGTGCGGCTTGCCGACCGACAATGTCAAGTTTAACGGCGCGGTGTACACGTACGAATATGTTATCTTTGCTATTCAATTCGACGCGATTGCAGTCGAATTCGTCTTGTTCGAAAGACAGCCAAGGAACGAAAACAAGTCATTAGTACATATTGCACAAAATTACAATAATTAAGAACTCACCTTCACTTTTTGCCACTGTTTGAAACGAAGTTTATTCGAAACTTCGGGGTTGCCGTGTTGGGTGTCGGAGAAGCTCACTTGACTGATTTCTGTCGTACTTTGGCGCTCCAGTGTAGAATTCGACAGCTTTGGTGATGTAATAAGCTGGAGCCTCGGTGTCGTAGGTTGGGGCAGCATACGTAGTTGCGTAGTCTCAGTAGGTGCCTCGGTGTAGTACTCTAGCGCTTTGGTAGTGTAGCTCGAGGAGCAGCACAAGTTGTGGTGAAATCATCTGGATCCTTGGTGGTTTAACTGTAAACCCAACAGTGCAACCTCGGTGTAGTATCTGGTCGTTGCGTATATTGTTGCGTAGTAAGGCGGTGGCGTTGCTGTTTGATATCCGCCTTATTCAGGAGACGTCGGTACACCAGTGGTCGACCCAGCCATCGACGATAGAACAACCAATAGCAGCATGACGGCATAGTTAACTAGACAATATTAAATATTCAACAATATAACGGACATATTATCAAATAGAAAAAAAAAAAAAATGAAAATTGATACAAAATTCCACGTAGAAATACAGATTATTTACCCGTGATTGCGACCTAGTAATACGACGAAGAATCCAGTTGTTGCCAGGTCGGAGATGCTCACTCGATTGACTTATGTTGCCTTTTCTCTTTCCTTTTGAAAGATTTTCTCTCGTGGTCGACATCAACGATACAACACCCAACAGCAACACAATGCCATAATTAACTATGAATAAACAATGGGAAATTAGTTTTCGAAGGTAACTAGTCGTATCAACAACTAATAACAAGATAGAATAGATTTACGACTCGAAATAAAAATGAACATTTACCCATGATTGCAAACTGTTATTACGACGAAATATGGAGTTATTGCCGTGTCGGAGATGCTCACTCGACTGATCCCTGTCAACTTTTCTCTCGCCTTTTATACAATTTTTTCTCACCCCTCCTCTTAAGCCTAATGGCTATATTTTACCTTCTTGATAATGAAGCAAAACGTCCCGTTCTCACCCAACCTCTACACCAATGCCTGACACCTTTTACGTAATGATCTCCATGACCTTCGATTGAAATGCAAACTGGCCTTTCCTTCTGCAGGTGACTTTGCCGGGGATGGGTCTACAATAACCAATATCAAAATGAATACCAAAAAGCTTACACTTGCGGCTATTGTACCTTTTTGATAATGAAGCAACACGTGTCATTCTCACCCAACCTCTACACCACTGCATGACACGTTTAACGTAATGATCTCCGTGACCTTCGAGCGTCAAGGTCATAGAAACTGGCCTTTTTCTTTCTGCAGGTTGACGTTGCTGGGGATGGGTCAACAAAAACCAATATCAAAATAAATATCAAATCATAAATGATAATGGCTAAAATTTTAGTCATTTTAAAAATACCACATTTGACATTTGAGTCATTTGACTCGTTTCTTCAGTGAATGAATAAATCTTCCATTTCGAACCGTTTGAAGGACAGTCGGCTTTTTTTTTAATATTCCACTGCAAACTTTTCTAAGTTTCAAACACATAATCCTTGCCCCTGCGGTCGGAGAAGAAAATCTAAAAAAAAAGATAAAAAAGGTAAATTATGAATATAAAAAAATACAAATCAAAAATTCTCATAAAACGGTTGAATATAATCAATAAAATAAGAAATAGACGCAATTGCTAAAGCTCGATAGACTGTCAGAGTTCGTCCGCTACGTTCACAACGAATAACTCAAAAATGAACTTAAATGATCCTAAGTAACCATCCAGGAGAAGCGGGGGGAATCGTATTTCCACAGCTGATTTAGGAGCATCTAAAACGCAAATCAAATGATTGATTGACAATACCTGAACTCTAGGGCTATGGATTTTGTAACCGCAAATCAACAATGAGATCCTACTAGCAGCTATTTGACATAAATGAATAAGGCTACTCTTACCCTGTCTTTTACATTGACATGTCTACATTTTGAATAGTTGATTACCGCCAGAACCTATCGCGTGTCGTTTGATGCTGCATGAACAGAAGTGAAAAAAAAATCCACCCTGTTACATGACCAACGCGTTTCTGCCCCAATAAAGTATGCGCAAGTAAAACAATGTTTTGACACTCGCTTTGTTTTCGTTGCTAAGCAGTAAAATGTGTTGAAATTTGGGTTTCGCTCTTCACACCGAATGTAGACGGAAAAGACTCGGCTCGGATATATAAAGGATCGTTGGCTGCAAACAAATTCACATTATTTTCTGCGAAAGAAAAAGCTTCATGTCGTACCTAGCATTACCTTTTTTATTATTTTTTTTTTCATTTGGTTTAGCGTTTCGTTCAGTGACTCCTTGTCACCAAAACCCCTCAATGAGCAACACCTCCGCATCATCTAGGTAATACAAACAATTGAATTTGTAGCTTTAACAATTTGACTAACGTGTAACTACGTACCCTCGTTTAAGCCTCGATGGAATGGCAACCCTTAAGGATTCAGGATTGTCCGGGCCGTCACTGTTGGACAGCCATCAGGCAGCATGAACTATTTTACCCAACCGTTCAACACTGCATATACTGCATGGACACCAACATAGGCAAATCCACATTTAAGTCGATTTAAGTGTGATGTTGACCTGCAAGTCTGCACCAAACTCCATTTCAGAGCATCTCTCAATTGGAAGGGGGCTGCAAAACCACTGTACACCAAACAGCAACACCATAAACAGCTCAAACATCCAATTGACCATTAACTCCTACAAAGCAAAAGAACATTAATGAACCAATAAGCAATAACATTTGGAAATGTGAAAAAGGGTACCAATAATAAAGTTTACTTCTATTTAAAATTAATATTTTTAAAATTAAAATTGAAAAATAAACAAGAATACTTCCAATATGTTACAAATCTTGGTAATACTGAGTGGGAATTTTTATTCTAGATTGATTGAAAGACAATTTTAAAAAAACTTAACAGGGC
Source organism: Daphnia pulex (assembly GCF_021134715.1). NCBI lineage: Eukaryota > Metazoa > Arthropoda > Branchiopoda > Diplostraca > Daphniidae > Daphnia > Daphnia pulex. The sequence goes on along the minus strand of NC_060021.1, from coordinate 476,532 downwards.
TATCTTTGAATGGAAACAATTATTTGGAAGGAAGAAATATTACCCCTAATTTTCTACAATTCTACAATTTAATCAAATTTTAAACTTGTCAATTGAATACAAAATATAAAAAAACAAAACAAAATAACACAAGACTTTCCAAGTTACAACCTATAACATCAATCACATTACCAATTCAATGAGTCTTCCTTCAGTGACACTTGGGATAACACCAGCTCGATAAACTGCATGCAGCAGCTGCAGCTCAACTTGACTTGATCGCATATTTCACCAGCTGGCTGCAAGAAAACCATGTTGATGATACAACAGTCATGAAGCTCAGACTTTGTCGTGTTCTCAATTTCTGCAACAGTTGAGCAAAGGGATCTCTATCTCCAACCTTAACATCAACTAATAAAACAAATTGTATTATAAGAGGGAAATTCATCAACAAGATTACTTTACTAGGTCTGAAGTGTTTCTGCACAAGATGAGACGTACAGCCAAGACGTACAGCTAACAATGGCCGACATTGGACAGCAGTTTCGACCCAAGTCGTCACATTATTAATGGCCAAGTGAAATTATATCCCAGATAGCCTGTAAATTCAGACAGAAACGTCTAAGAATAATTAAATTTAAGAATTCCAAACTAGCATTACCATTTCATGGCTGAAAATGTAGATCGACACCGCAATTCCGTAATGGATTTGGAATACACTTTCAGTCAGCGTCTCGGGAACAAATGGCAAATATTTCGTCCTCACAAAGACACTCGCGTCACCTGGTGGCTGGGGGACAATCCATTTAAGCCACCTACCGACAGCCAAAAGATTCCCTCACGATTACTACGTTTGACTGTACGGAACGGAAGGATTGCTTTCCGAAGCTTAACATCACGACTCACGAGAAATGAACAATCAAACAAATAAACATCACAAAAAAAAATCTGATGAGATTTGTGGTATGGGGGGTCTAGACAAAAAATAAAACTTACAATTTTCTGAAGAAAAGAACAATTTTCCTGTCTGTGGCTGTAAGGCAGCAGCAGCGACGGTTATCGGTGTTAGAGTTCCGACTAACTTTGGCATCAAACAGTCATGTTGAATCTAAAGGAAATATTCCAATAAATATTCCAACATTAATGCAATAAACTAAAGTTAATTGCTACATACTGCTTGAGTAAAACATCTAGAAAAATACAACACATGCTGGTACGTGCCCTGAATCTTTTCGTGTGACTTCCTTCCCCAAAGTTGCAGCAAAAAATCTGAAGATTACCCATGGCCTTGATTATGTTCCCGTAGCTTTCTCTATGACAGAAAACACTGTTTATAACATCAAAAAAGTTTAAAATTTGTTAAGGAAGAATAATACTTGTCTGTCAATGCAATATTTGTAGAAAAAATCATGTTCAGTCAGAATAAATAAAGCATGTCCGCCTAGCAAGATCAATAGTAACTTCACAAAACTGTGACTAACCTATTATTGTTTTTGACCTGTATTAACTTTGGTTCGGCAATTAAGTATGGTGGTGTTATATATAGTATATAATAGTTACAGATAAACTTACATTTGTAGTTGAATATTCTTTTAAAAAAAACGAACAGAAGTTAAAGAAGAACACTAATAACGTAACGTGTTTGTTGTTCGACTTTTCGTCATTCATTACAGACGACAATTTCAAGCACCATCTAGTGTTCATTAACGGGATCATTTGGAACTACTTACATTTCGTCAAAATCGCGAATTTCTCTGTTGCTTGGCTTCGCTATTTCTCAGTCAAAAATTCGACAGTGTCTTTGTAATTACAACAACATTTCAATTAAGTTTGATGTTGCCAAATTAAATAAACCACAAAATAGACCATTTCGAGCCATCGCTGGCATAGTTTCAATGTAATCGACATTGACGACACGTGAAGACGGTATAATAGGATTATCAATAGATTGAGGGGCATAGATTTGTCACCTTCTTCATCGGCTTCAAAAATAGGCGAGACTGAAACCGAATTCAAACGGAGAAGAAAATATTACAGGTATAAAATGTATACACATATATATATATATCCTACATTCAGCTGTAGTTTGATGATGAAAAATGTTACAAGTTTTACAACATTCAACGTATAAAATCCGCAACCAGAATGGCGACCACACACAAAAATACTTGACGCAGGATTCGAACGAAAAGTGAACACGAGAGATTATTATTATTATTATACACGGTTAACGAGCATCGAAATGAAAATGTACATTTAGTTTTGACACAAACATTCAGTGGGCGAGATGGCGATGGGGGGAGGTCTTCCCTAAAAACAAACCAATACACACGAATTCAAAAAGGGAGGTGAGATATGTGCTGTGTTGCCAAGTGTAGAAGTACCTTAGTTTTTTTTCCGTCTCTTCGTCGATTTGCTTTGTTATCAAAAAGTGCGAATGGATCACATGAATATAACGAAAGCGGAGAGACAACAATAAGATACAACGCCCTGCTGTTCAAAAGTGGTCAAAAAATGAGCTTGCAAGAAAAGGAAATTGAAACGCGACCAGAGAGCAGCGCAATTAAAAGAGGATCGAACTGACACACAAAAATGGGGCAAAATTGAATTGATGGCGGTATCACAGATTAGCGGAATTCATTTATTTTTTTTTGTTGTTTTATTCCGCCAAATAGAATTAATAGAGCACGGTATTTTTATCTGCATCAAGAATTAAAAGATTTTATATAAAGAGTGGAGGGTGGCAATAAATTCATACAATTATAATATCAAGTAAAAGTTTAAAAAATTACTTCCACGACCATCCGGTAGGAGGCGACGATTGTGTGGTTTTTTTTTTTCATATTATATTATAGTACTGTGTTGTAGCATGATTCGCAGTAGTGACTAGTTAGACAGGATGGAGAGATTGGCAGGGTCCCAGGATCGCATCAAGTCAAAGTCATTAATTGTTTCCGACGAGGCATAGGAGCGTTGGCCTGGGCCGGTGGTTTCCCGCACGGTGGCCGATAGACGACGGGACTGTTGTCGTAGACGGAAGAGGCCAAGTCGTCGCCGTCTGAATGGCTGTCGTCGTCGTCGCCATGGCTGTAATCGACTCCGTGGCCGCCGCTAATGCTGCGGCTGTAGTCGTCGACGTCGTCGTCCCAGTGGGTTGTGATGTTGTCCAGGGGATTCGATTGGTAATTCATGGGCGCCGTCGTGTAGCAGCTGCCCGGCGGGAAACTTCGCTCTGATCCCGAATCCGAGTATCCCTTGAGAGCCGGTTGATCGAGTTCCGTGTGCGATCCGGAGGTGCCGGATCTCTGGGACGGTGTCGACCTTATGGCTTTCGTCCGCCCAGTTCGGATTGCATTCCGGTTGCCATTCGGCACCGTCTCTTCTCCTCCAAGACTGACATTGTACTGAGGCGATGGAGGTTTGAACGTGCTGGAGATGCCAGTCGATCCTGCAGGAGCACTACGCTTCGACAAGGCCGGACTGGGATTGGCCGAACTGAATTTCAGCGACGGTTTGACGGAATTTGGCAGCGGAAGCGATCCCTGAAATAATCGTTCAGATTTTAAAATTTGAAATTCGCGCGCTAATAGATGATGATTTTAAAAAATGTCCTTACGTCTTTCGAAGCGGAAGTGGATCGATCGCAATTAGGTGCTGGACTAGGTGGCGGCGGATGTCTCGGTGGCGGAGGCAAAAGTTCTGCCCAGTTGGGAATTCTCTGCTGCTGTTGCAGATGGCCGTTTCCATTGCCATTAGACAAGAATCCGCTGCTGTTCTTCCGACTGTGGTGACTGTTGTTGTTGCTGTTGCGGCTGTTGCTCCCGCAGCCCATTCGATCTTGATGCTCGACCACGTAGCTGCCACTGCTCGAGTCGCCCGACGACTTGCTGGAATAAGGGCCGTGGATCTGCTGCTGCCCTCGCATCGACGGATTGACCAAAGTTGTGGTGGCGTAGGCGGACGGAGGCGCCTGCATCTGGGCCTGCATCAGCATCATGTTGTTGGTGTTGTTGCGACGCGGCAGGAACGAGCTGAGACTCAGTTGGCTCTGATCCGACTGGTGCTGCTGCTGCTGGGAGCCGTGCTGGTTGAGCAGCTCGGCGTATTCCGGCGGAGCGATTCCGCTGCTGCCGTACTGCTGCGGCTGTTGGGGTAGTAGCGAGGCCTGGGCTTCCAGTTCCTCCTCTTTCTGCGAAGCCGAAACCGTCCCCGTTCGCGACGGATGGTGGTGGTGGTTGCCAGTGCTGCCGGAATGCCATCCGCGTGACCAGAGCAAATCTCTGGCGCCGCCGCTGCCACTGCAGACGCTGTGGAGTAAATTGCCGTCCGTTCCGCTGCCTAGCTCTACTTTCTGCACAGAGGACATGGCCTTGTTGCGGACCCATCGGCGACGGACAATCAGGGCGGCCACCAGAAGACACAGCGTGGCCAAAAGAACTCCGCCGATGGCAAGAATGAACCACGTCTCCTTGACCATCTGCGTGGTGACTTCGCCGCTGGGCGGACGATTGTCGCTGTCAAAACGAGTGAACGGATCGTCCAGGTCGGAGTCCAAATCATCATGAAGGGCCGGGACCTGTGGATGTTGCTGGAAGCTCAACACCTCCATGCTGAAAGAGGCGGGCTCAGAAGCCGGGCCAACTCCCGCCAGAGTCCATGCTGCTGCCCGGATCGAGTAGGACGATCCGGCCACGAGATTGCCGATAATGACGGAAGTCGGAGTCGGCGGCAACGTCATGTTGGCTAACAATGTTTCCGAATCGTCCATAAACACGTAAATCTAAAAGATAAGAAACATGAATTAAAATTATTAATGGCAAAGGACGAAAAGGATCAAATTGATTTGATTTACTTGATATCCGGTGATGATTCCGTTACGTTGGTTATGCGACGGCTCACTCCATTTCACCAAACAGCTGCTGGAATTTAATTGGCGCACAATCAGATCCCGCGGAGGTCCTTCAGGAGCTGCACAAAATCAAACAAGAAATTGAAAATTAAATCAATTCAATTTAAATTGCTGGAAGGAATGCGGAACTTACCGGCTTCCAAGGTCGTCAGCGTTTGACTGTTGGACGGGCGGCCATCGATATTCCGATAGAACGGGACCAAGAAGAAGAGATAGCGCGTCGAGGGCAGCAAATTGGCCAGCGTGTAAGTTGAGCTGGACACGGCCGGCTGGGACACTGTGACCACTCGGAAGGAAGCCAACGTCGAGGATGAGGATCTTTCTTGATGGATTTGATCCTCCTCTGAGCCGGAGCGGGAGCTGCGGATGGGCCGGTACCAAATGTGAAGTCCCTCGAAGGCCGACTCGGTGGGTTCGCTGCCATCGGCGCCATCTAACCAGCGCCAACTCAACCGGACCGTTGTGGCGTTGAGCGGACGGACGGGCTCCAGCCGGAGCCACGCCAGAGAAGAAGAGAGCCGCTGTCGACCTTCCTCCAATTCCTGGATGCCGCCACCACTGCTGCCGCTGCCGACGGATCCACCCGACGGCAGAGTCGTGAACCAGGGAGACACCGGACTGGGCAGGGACAGGCCGTGCGAGTTCTCGGCTCTAACGAGCACCGCGTAGGACGTGGTGGGTTGCAAGTCGGTCAAGACCAGCTGATCCGCTTTGAGACGACGGGTGATGATCCGCCAGCTCCGTTGGTTCGGTATCGTCGGTCCAGCCCACGTCCAGCTGTTTTCTTGATTCGAATCGGGGTCACCGCTGCTGAAGATTTCGACCGTGTAGCCCAGCAGAGGCGAGGCGCCCATTCTCGATCCGCTCTGCCAGCCGACCGTCAACGAATTGGCCGTCTTGTGAAGGAGCCGTGGCTGGGACGGAGAGCCGGGCAGAGCCATTGGATCGCTGGGGCTGCGCGAGAAGGCGACGTTCGAGTTGCTCTGGCTGGCCACAGTCAGGGAGGCCGTCCAGGCCGCCGACTGATCTCCGGATCCGATCCAGCAGGTGTAAATTCCGGCGTCGGAAGGCTGTAGATCTTCAATGCGCAGCATGCCCGTCTCGCCAGATTGGGTCATGCGGACGGACAGGGCCAGCGGGGCGCCGTCCTTCCACCACCGCAGCGGCAGATTTTGGCTGCTGGGCTCGGTGGTGCTGCAGGCCAGCGAGGCAGGCGAGCCCAGCGGTAGGGTCTGATTGGCCGGGCCGACTTCGATGACGGGCGGTGGCGGAGCCGAGACGGTGACAATCTCCAGCCGAGTCCGGGCCACCAGTCCACCGGCCTCGCTGACGGCTCCGCACCACAGGCCGCCGGCATCCTCTCGCCGGAGTCGGTTGATGACCAGCGTTCCGTTGCGGAACACGTTCCACCTGGCGCTGGGGCCGGAAGAGTCGGATGTCAGGAGCTCCACGTTCGAGCCAGCGCCATCGCGGCCTTGTCCTTCCCGCTGCCAAAAGACCAGCGGGGCCGGCGAGCCGTGAACTGGGCAATCTAAAAAGACGCTCTGCTCCAGGAATCCGCGCACCTCCCGCGGCAAAAAGGCCTGCCCGCTGCTGCTGATTCCGGCGCTGCTGTTCCACGTGGGCTTTAAATTATATAAAGAAAAAACATTTTAAAACATTTGAATGATTTAAATACATAAAACCAAATGCATAATTTTTGTTTTAATATAAAAATTAAGCGGGCGAAACATTCATGAATTCCGCCGGTGGAATGAAATATTCATGTATACATACCGGAATTAAGATGGCCAGCTGGGCCGAGGCTGAGCTGGAGCCGACCGAATTCTCGACCTCGCAAACGTAACGGCCGGCGTCGGAGGCCACCAGTCGCTCCAGCCTCAAACTGGTTCGCGTTTGATCGTTGGAGGCCGGCCGGATCCGGTTGAGGGGAATTTTGGCGCCGTCCTGTCGACGCCACTCGACGTGCGGCGGCGGATCGCCCGTGACGCCGCACTCGAGACTCACTTCACCGCCCAGCAGGGCCGTCGTATCTTGAGGCGGGCGAACTATGACCGGCCGAACTGAAATTGGGTCAAGAAAAATAATTTGATAACAAAACATGACGCAACTGTTGAATGACGGGCTGATTCAAGACTGGGCAATATTTTTCAAGTCCAATTTGGATGAAACGGCCAGACATTTTTCTATTGGGGGGTACAGGGGCCTAGATTCAATATCATTCCATTGCGTCATCCGGGCGCAATGGATTTGGAACTGGAGAGAGAGTAGTTCAAAAGATATGAATTGGTGTGGACTCTTGTGCTGCATCAATTCGCTCGGATGCATTAGTCGCAAGTATATTTCCCCTCCCGCGATCAAGGTATGTACACAGAGAGAGAGAGAGAGCTGCTATTATTATTGAAATATGAGAAATCCAATTTGATTCATCTCACATCATTCAATATTTTTCTACATTTTTTTCCCTCCACTATAGGGCAGTCCCCCTGGAACGCTGAAAGTCACCCATCCCATCCTCCTTTTATTCCCCTTGATCCGCAGTGGGTGGCAGACATGTAGGAGAGACACAAGAGTTGCTGGGCTCTTCTTCCATGTGGATAGATAGAAGATCAATAGAGGAATCGATAGAATGTCGGCACGAATCATATCAAAACGCTGGTGTGTGTCATCCCTGGTGGTGGTGGCAGTACAACAAAAGCAGAAAGTCTCGGCATAACCTACCGTGAACCGAAAGGAGAACGGCGGCCGTTTCTCTGGTGGCCACAACGTTCTGAGCCGAGCACTGGTAACGGCCCTCGTCCGACGACATGAGTTTGGCAAAGATCAGGTTTCCATTTTCGTCCATCCGGATTCTAAGATAGAGCAGAGACAACAACAACAACCAAAACAGTTAAAACAAGTTAAAACACATCTATAGGTAACAAAGTCACAAACAACAAACAAACACGAAATAAATATCATCTAGTCCCATCGTAGAGAGATTCAACACGCTGGCCCGCGTTCTATTTGTTGATTTAGCCAGATGTGTGTGTATGTGTTTCGGAAGTCGGAATGAGAAACTCAAAGCTCGATATGTCGTTTTATTTTTCTAGACCTGTGCTACTACACATGCAGTCAACGCCTAACAGCTAGTCGTTGGGCCTTTTTTCTATAAATAAAGAATTTGGGGGCCCGTTTCTCTCTCCCGTTTGAAATAAAAATTCCGGTCGGTCGCTTTTGATCGCTGGGTCATTTCGATGTGCTGTACTAGACTACTACTAAAGGGAGTAGGGGGGAATCGCTGGGCCGTACATACACACACTAAAATAGAACTGGGCATTGAGATCTGGGTTTTTCTTTCCTGTTTGGACAACAGAAAACAAAAATAACAGGCGAACGAATTGATGTTGTCAAAAAGGTTTGCCGACGCTCGCCAGTTTTCTGAACGACTTGTCTAAGTTGGGTTAATTGAAAAAACTTCATTTTTCGATTGCTTCCCCCCCCCCCATCCGACTCGATTTCACGCTTGGACATGGCCAGTGCAAACGAGGGGATTCACTCTATTCTCAAAAGTCTCGTGTCGGTTGCAAGGCATGAAATAAGAAATCATAGACAGTTTGCGGATGACCGCATATCAATTTCCTCTGAGAAAAAAGAATAAAATGGGGAAACTCGGCTGCGGCCACCAGGACTGCCACCGTCGGCGTGTATAGGTGCAACACTATAGAGAGAATATCCTATTCTTTTTCCTGAATACGGTGGGAACCCTTTTTTTATTTTATTTGACTATTTTTTAAAACATGCGAGAAAGGCTCAGCCGGCCCGTTTCTGATCCAACATGTATATAAAGAGAAGAGAAAAAAGAAAATGAATAACCAAACGCGGACCACATCCGGTGCAGCAAAGCTATGCGGATCAAAACTTTCAAGCCAAACCCAGCACGGCGCACGGTGTTCAGTTACTAGACGGGCTAAACCATAACAACAACTTTTTCCTTCATCTTTTGTTTTAAAAAAGAAAAAGATGAAACATTTGAAAGATATCGAGGTAATAAGAACCAAAGTATATCGAAAGAAATAAATATTAATGGAAGCAGTTTGGTGCCCATCAGACTGGGGAAAAAGAAAAATCCTTTTGGCCAGTCATTTTTTAAAAGTTATGTAAAGTAGTTTAAGAAGCTGGCCGTCTACAACACTGAAATAAATAAATAAATAAATACCTGGAAGAATGATCGCGCTGAGGTAGTCCAACTGCGAGGTTGTCCAGCGGCTGGCCGTTCTTTTTCCAGCGCACCTGCGGCTCGGGATGTCCGCGAGGCGGCTCGCACTCCAACGTCGCCGGCTCGCCAATAATCCCGCGCGTCGCCAAAGGAACAGTCCGGAATTCCGGATGCAAATCTAATGATCAAGACAAAATAAAATGGGCGCGGTTAATTTATTGTTTCAAACTAAAATAAAAAAGATCAAATAAATTCGGCTAACCAAAGCCAAAAATAAAACAGATGAAACCAACATGACAATAAGAGTCTCATTAAAAGATACGGAAGAGTAGCGCCGTCAATCCGGAAGTAGAGAGAGAGCAGCCAGTGGGGGGTAAATAGGCCGGGAGCGATGGAAGCAAAAGAAAGAAAGACGCAAAATTGAGTGAGAGGATCTCTGATATGTTGTGCACTAGACAGGAAAAAGATGTCCCCAACGAAGGTTCTGTTACTGAAGAAAAGTGACTTAACGATCCTCTTTTGTTTGTTCTGTTTTGTCTTGTGTGTGTGTTCTTTGATCCTGTGCAGCGATACACACACAGCTGAAGGCACTAAGCTAAGCCCGCCAGCAGCCAGCAGCTCCTGATGGTCGTCATCATCATCAGCAGCCGTCACATATATATACGTATACAAGCATTTGATATGTAGACGGGGGCACACACACTCACGGGGGGACGACACTCGCCATGCTGCCCGTCTGCTCCGGCGATCCATTAAAATAAAGGCAGAGCAATAAAGAAGAGAGAAAAAGGGATTGAGAGATGGGCCAGCACAGCGCAGCACAGCACACAGCCAGTTGGCTGCGGGGGAAGGATATTTACGACGACAACGTCCGGATCCTCTGCTGCTGGCTGCTGTGGGGTCCGTCTCATATTTATCGAAACATGGCAGCTGTTTCGACAGCGTCGAGTGCTATGTGTGTGTGCGCGATATATCTCCGTATATAGTCCATACGGAGGATGGTGACTGTGTGCTTGATCCCCACATCAGTAATGTCGAGTAATGGGTCGCCCGGTTGTTTTCTTTTTTAGCCGGGCGAGAGAGTCAAGTTCAGCCATCCGGGGAGCACAGCAGCCCGACACGGCACGGCCAACCCGTTGGCGGTTCGCTGCATTAGCCATCCGATGAACCGTTTTGTCTTTCCCCCATCGACTGGCGAAACTCTACACTGTGTCGTTGCTCGGCTCCCTGCACTTATCGTCAACGGTAACGACTCTGCGGCGATGACTGCCGATCGTAAAGAAGAAAATAAGAAAAAAGAAGAAAAAGAAAAACGGCCGCAGAGAAAATGCGACATAAGAGTCGAGCGCCAGTCAAATTTGTCAATTGGCTATTATCGAGGCAACAACCTTTTCTCTTCTTCTTCTCTTTCTATGTGGGGGCCCTTGCTGCTGCTCATGCATTATTATATAATATGACAGTTGCAGCTGCAGCTCAAACTTTGCTGGCACTGCCTTCGGTTTAAAAATGGACGGGCTCACCATAAAAGAAAGAAAAAGGATTGAAATAAACCAAAAATGAAACATGGGTTAGTTAGTTGCCCATGTTGAGCCAACATCTCACAGCCTCTTGTCACACAACAGCACTGCTCTGCTTTTTCCTCAAGTCGAAAATTCAATGAAGGTGGACGGATGCTAATCTGATGAGCCCAGGTTTTTTTCCTAGTCCCATCACTCCCAAATGAGGTGGTAATAAATCATGGCCCATCTTATCGAATCTTCATACCTGCAGCAACAACCCAAAGGGACGAAGAAGAAGAAGAAGAAGCCCAAAATAGGAAGAATGATAACAGCCAACAGAGCAGAGGAATGAAAAGATAAAACCCCGAAAAGACTCGGTGTGTCTCTTCAATGGCCAACCAGGAGAGAGATAACAACCAACAAAAAGGGACAAAACATTCGACAGCTCACACACAACCAACCCAAAAAGAAAAAGAAAAAAAGGAATTTGACAAAAATTCAACTCTAAAATAAATCAAAAAAATGTCGTTGACGGAAAGGTTTGTCACCAGCCATTGCCGCCTCTCATCAATGCGCTTCTGTTCATTAGAGTCTGACCGGCAAAAGATAAGATATGGAAACTGCGAAAGAAAGAACAACGTGCCAATCTCCAGCTGCTGGTCCAGCTGGACGCCAGAGATTCAAGGGTGGGAAGAAAAAAGGAAATTGCAAAATTTGAAGTCAAATTCCCCCAGCTGGCTGTATCTAAAATGTACACTCCCCTAATGGGCCAACAAATTTATTGAAAATAGGACGCGCTTATTGCGCAAAAAATATAAATTCAAAAAAGAATAGGAATTTCCTGTGACAATTCTAAACGACGCAGCATTTCGTCTGCTGGCGGATCATCCCGACTGATACACCCACGTTTCATGACTCTCTAAACATGTAGAGGCACCTTGAGATGATTATTCATGAGGATTTGTCGACTAGTAATAATCATCATCCATGTGGGCACGTGGGAGAGATGAGCGCAATTCTCCTGGCGTCGCTTGAGCGCCAGACGACGAGGCCATCAACAGTTGCAAGGGAATTGAACGATGTGATGGTCGGTGTGACGAGATAAATACCTGACACGCTTCTCCAATGAGCGATATGCCAGCGCGCTTTATTTTGGCAAAGAACAAGGTTTCACAATCAACGCGGGAATAAATGAAGAGCTCAGTAGCAGACGACCCATCCATCACGTACGGCAGTTGCTCCTTGCCCGTTTAATCCGATTAGCTCATTTTCTTCTTCTCTTCTTCTGTCCGTCTCGGGAGATTGAGTCACTCAAGTTGGGAAGAAACGGCGCCGTGTCGGTAGATTTGGGTGGGGGCGACGCTGGGCGACGTCGTCGGGGGATACGGCGACGCGTCTGTCGGCGCGTCTGGCTCACATCCAGACAATGACAAATGAGGTTGTCCATATTATAAGATGTATAGACATTTAGACACACACACATATTCCGGCGGCTTATATACATGTGAGCAGCAGCAGCGTCGTCATCCATCGTTTCAAGGTTCTTTCTCTCTCGGCCAGCGCCATCCATCGCATCCGCCGGCGCTTCGACTGACGCTGCCGCCGCTCGTCACAACTGGCCGCCGCCGCCGCCGGACGACCAGACTTGGAACGACATCAAAGCGCATTTTCATTTTCATTTAAAAAAGAAAGAAAGAAATAACACACATCCATCGTGTGCGCTCGTTTTTTACCTGGCGCCCCAGCAGTCATCTAAATCCGTCGAATTTCACATCCATTACGCAATAGTCGTCGTAAAATGAAATGAAAAACGAAAAAACAAAGCGAGAAGAGATAGAAGGACTGCCGGGCGTACAGCATGAAAGTATATCGATCCGTCTGCTATATACATTCAACTCGAGTGCCATTGTGTGTCGGTCGTGACATCGTGTGCCTGGCAACTTTGGCTATATAGTCGAGACGGGCGGACGGACGGGCGAAAGAAAAGAAAGAAAAGAAATATATAGGGTGGACTAGAGAGATGATTACCTTCATTATCTGGGCCCCCATTCCACTAGCTATGTGTGTTTGTGTGTGTTTGTGTGCGTGTGTGTACATACTTGTGTGTCGTCCCTACTCTCTCGACGTCTATTTGTATATCTACGTATAGTATTTATGTTTATGTGTGTACGTGCGGAGATGGGCCGGCGAGAGCTTTTCATTCCGACGCCCGACACACACGAAATATCTAAGGAGGGGGGAATGACTTTTAAATAAAAACCAAATAGAACCTTAAATATCTTTCCTATTATTGGGGTTTTGCGGCTGGGGAGAGAAACTGGACGTGAGAGAATCGGAGATTTCCTGAAACACACACGACTGGCAATTAACAAGAGAGCGCGAAAAAGATAAAAAATAATAAACAAATAAAACGACAACAACATTTTCGGTTAAAGATCTTGGGCCCTTTGATCGTCAAACGTCCGCTAACGACGACGACGAAGCTCTAAGTCTCTCTAATCCAGTTTTGAAGGAAAAAAGGCTATAGACGGAAATAGGAGCGGCTGATGAGTTGACGTAGAGGACCATTAGTGCCAACGTCATATAATTTAGTAGGCTACTAGCAAAAGTCCCTGTGATGGGCGCACGCGCATTGCTGGACTATACACGGGATATAATTTAAAAAGAAAATGGGGAACTGGTGATCGTTTGGCATGGGCTCTAGCAATCGGTCGATGGGTTGCACAGTTTCTCCCCTAGCCAAGATGTTTCTGGCCGTCATTTTCGCTCGTTTTCTCCCGACAAATGACGGGTGTTAATGGGCCGAGTCCGTTGGTTTTGGGGGGTAAATAGACGAGTGGGTCTTTTTTCGAAGAAGAAGAAGAAAAAGTTGTGATGATATTCCAAGAAGAAAATGGGGCCTCCTATTTTTCTTCTGGCTAGTAGACAATTAACAGCCGTTAAATTGACTTGTACTCTGGGGTGTCTCTCCAATCTTCTTCTTCTCGACTCGGCTGCTACTTTTCTCTTCTTCTTTATCTTTCTGACTAATTTTTCTTTTGTTATTGCCTCTTTCTCTCCTTCCTTCCTTCCTCTGTCTCTGTAGGAGGTAAGAGTTAATAGGCCATCGCCAGCTTGGTTATTTTCTCCACTGGAACAATATCGCCGACTGGGCTATTCCCTTTTCCCTTTGCGCACAGTTTAACAAACTGGCGACTTATTTTAAAAAGTAGTCTGACTCTATTTACTCTTTTTTTACCGCTGACGGACATGCACCTGTCTATTTAGGCGTACAGCTGTTTTTGTTTTATTTCCCCCTTCATTTGGGAGTAAAGAAAATCGACAAACGGCCGGAAAAAGAAAAAGTTGTCTCTAGTCTCTACGGGCGGATAACAAAGTCGTTTGGGAAAAAAAGGCAAAATCGAGCCAATAAATCTTGAGCGATTCCGATCACTTCGAGTCGATCGGCATCTTGTCGTTTCTTTCCCATCTGCAAAACGGGTCTATTTTTTGTCTTCTTCCTTGACTGGACAGCACAGCCGGCCCTTTAAAAGTCATTCGTCCCCAGTAGAAAAAAGTAAAAAAAGGCCCATTCGATGGTGAGGGCCATTAAAAACCCCAAACGAAATAAAATCGTGGGGGAAAGAAAGACATAAATGTACACTATATTACACACAGCACGCCGGATAGAGGATAAGAGGAGGAGGACAAAGCGGCCTATAGCCCAGCATTTATATATCGGGGAAATGTGATTCGGGATACATGTCCTTAAGCGTCTGGCGGCAATGAAACACAACCGAGGATGAAAGATTAGAAAGAATATAGAGGAGAGCACAACAGCGATAAAATAAAATAAAAAGAAATCTCCCCACCATAATATACATTACAGCTTTATATATATACGGCCCATCCACAAGTTATACTATTTGGTTGTTTTTTCGTATAGAAAAGAGCCGGCACACGTTGAAATATGTATCCGCCACGCCATGCCACATGAAAGTCCGCGATAAAATTGGTGGTGGGGGGATTTGCGTCCGCGTGTAATAGATGCGTCCCGGCGCTGTGATCTGATAGATTTTTCGGCTGGCTATGTTACTACATGCAACCGCAATCGAGTTGCTGATGAGGGGAGGGAGGGAATTCAATTATACTTGCTGCTTGGCGCTATTTATGTTTTGAATTGTTTACACACGGGATTTACGATTGCGCCATTTCAAATGGATTTTACGAGGCGTCACTTGGCGCCAGAACTTTCTATTCTCTTCCTCTTTCGAGCGTAGAAGAGAATAGCAAAAGTGGTAAGGAAAAATTCAATCAATAAAATGGCGAGTTGGTTAAATTACATTTAATGATAATAGATATAAAAGGGGGGGGCCTTAATATTTATTATTGTCATTCATTGCGTCGAACTGTGCGGAATCGATTCGTCGTGGACAGTTGTCCAAATCGATAGAGACCCTAATAACATCCGAAACGAGAGAGACCATCTGAACCAATACGGCCAATTTATTTCTATTATAATACTAATGGATTATATGTACACATCATCTTGATCGTCATCATCGAGCTGCTCCCCTTATCCACAGAGGGTATATAAGAGGAGAAAGCGGCTTTTGTGTGTGCTGCTGGCCATGTCTATTAGTTGCATTGAGAATATATAGACTTGTGTGTACACAGAGAGAGCGAGTGTCATTGCAATCTGCAAACCCCAAACAATCACAGCAGCAGCGCCAGCTTGGTCATATCAATTATTCATCCGGGTGAGGGGGGACACCCACAAGGGGGGGTAAAAGTCGAGAGAGGGACGCCCAGTGACACAACTTGGCTGGACTTGAAGGAGCCCCACACACCAAATAATTCTCTCTCTCTCTCTCTCTGTGTTTCCCTATATTTTTCTTTCAAATGAAAATCCCGGCTGGTTATGTTGCTGGACTGCCGCTGTGCACGGGTGCAACCAAACAACAGCAGCAGCAGCGGCGGCGGCCAGCTGTTTTTTTGTTTGGCGTGCGCGTGTCACATGTACACATTCTGGTGCCCAGGCGATCATAAATTGCCAGCCAAGAAATACAGACACACACACAGACACACCTCTGACATTCGCCAAACTTTTGAGATGATTGCGCATTCAAACTTGTTGATAATAATCGATTAACGGTATAAATAATGACTCAGGGCGCACTTTGACAGTGACGTAATATAAAAGAGAGGCCTGCGATGTAATTTGAAACGTTTGAAAGTTGGCGGCGGCGGTGGCGGGGGAGCAAAACTTTAGCTGTTCCGTCAATCCCGAAACTTGCGTGATTGACAACCCGACACCGTCGTCTTTTCAAAGTGTTAAATTGGGTTTGAGTCGAGAGAAACTTCTGTGAAAACCTTTGATCTCCCGACCGAGGCGCTGCTGGGTGGGCGAGAATAAGAGATGGGCGGGCAATTAGGGCGGACGAAATCAAACTCTCAGGTGTACATACGTACATATCGTGTGCGCCCATCAGCGACATGCACTTGCCCAGGTGTATTCACCTTGTATATTAAGAGACGAGCGGCAAAATAGAAAGAAAAACAAGCGCACGCGCGGGATAGAAAAATAAGAAAAATAAAAATAAAAAAGGAGGGCGGTCGTGTCACAAGCGGCTGACAGCCCCCCGTTCGTTTCGTTCGCTTCCCTTTTCTTGTGTTTGGGGGATGATCACGTTTTGGCAGACACCTCGTCTTCCTTCCTTCTTTTGCCTTGACGAGATTATTGCTGTTTGGCTGGAATAGGGGCACTGCTGCAACGACAAGCCCAATCCCTCCGGCGCATCAAACTACATCACAGTCCCGTCTAACTGCTGCCCAAAAGGATCTTTTATATTTAAACGGCCAGGAAAAAACTTGGTCTCGATTGAGTTTGGCTTCAGCGGAAAATACCAAAAAGTTTGTATTTTATTTTGGACGCCATCGGCACACGCACAAGTTGGGGGTAAATAAAGAGTCGAGAGTTGCGCGCACTGCAATTGCCGAATCTCCCATAAAAGTCTGTTGGTACTGGTCTAATCGCATTATCTATAGACTAACGAAATTCTTTTTAAACTTTTTACTCTTTTGTTTTATCGGTAAATGGGAAAGTTGGTAAAGAGAAGAGTAATCAGAGGGTCGGACAGGTCGGTAGTTTGATGAATGTCGGCACAGCACACGCGCGCGGTCAATATTCTCTAATAATAGATGACGCGACGGGGAAAAACGGGCGATGATAGAGACGAGAGATTGTGCGGGGCCGTTAGTTTCATTTTTTGGCGAGAGCCCTGGCTGGCGGTCCAGCCGTTCCAATCATTCCCGACCCCTTAAATATTTTCCTCCTTCATTCCTCTGGGCCAAATGATGAATGTCTTGTCTGTCGACCGCGTCGCCACGTCTATTCCCCTTATTTCTTTTTTGGGCCGTGATCGGTCGTGATCAAAAGGCGAGATGAGGTCACGAATCCAATGAAGAAAAAGGGGAAAAGAATAGACGCACGCGCGCCCAGTTGTCGAAACGATAGGCCGGCCCTTGCATAACTCTCTCATTCAAATTAGACGCGGACACGGCACAATATACAAGGGCGGCCAGGGGGCGCTGACATCACAAAAGAGAGAAAAGAGCTAGATAGGAAATAACAACTTATCTCTCTGCCTCTCTCGCTTGTTTCGTGAAGGGGGAAAAGAAAAGAAAAGAAAAAAGATCCCGATGATTTGCAACCGAAACGGGCACCGGGGTCAAATCATCAACAGCCGAGCCTTACACACATTTCTTTCTATACCCTCTGCCTATTATTTAGACCCATAGTTTCTCTCTTCAAAATATTTTTTCCGATTTTTTCTCTTTGAGTTTACCGTTTAGGGGACCGATAACGATCGTTACATGTCCTCCTTTTTGATTGTCTTTTTTTAAATAAAAATGAAATGGGACAGGGAAATGAGAAGAGAGAGAGAAAAACACGCCGGAGACGATAGTGTTGATTTTATTAAAAGATTTTTGGGTTGTTTCCCTGTTTCAACTGCTCAAGTCAAGGAAATAGCCAACCGAGTTCTTTTTTCTCACAGAGCCCACACAGCCATGTCTGAATGGACTCGCCGAAAAATGTAAAAAACCTACGTCTATCCCCCTTCTTTGAAATGAAATGCTGGTGGTGGTGGAGGGGGGATGTGGCCGGCGTGTGTACAAGAAGAAGATTTAAGAGGCGTGACGACCGAGTCCGCGTAGTGGAACCGATCCCGAAAATTCTCTCACCTGGACCCGGCCGAGCGCATCTCTTTTTCCCTCTCACTTCTTATCTTCTTCTACGGATGACTATTTCATTTTATTTTATTTATTTTTCCTTTTCAGATGTTACGTGGAAATCTAATTGCCGGCCGGGATGATCAAGAACTCTCATTGCTAACCGACTGGCCACTAGCTGGGCGAATAGAGGCGGGCTCATAAATCGCTCGGCTATTTCACACGTTGCACACACGCGCACCTGTCCCCTGCGGTCACTGATCTTAATGGGCCGTCGACTCTCATTCTCCCTCTCTCTCTTCTTACGGACGAAATCAAGCGGCAACACTGGGCGCGTGCAAAAAAATAAATATAACCGGACCGGACTTTCTCCTATAACGAAATTTGACTGCTAGCGTTGCCTATACGGTTGAGATGCCAGCAATGAAATATGTTATGGCCACCGGCTCGAACGTGAACAATACCGGCACTTTTCTCGCCAGACCATCCGCAACACAAACCAACGTCAGACGAACAAACAAGATGGAAAATCTCTTGATCGGCGGCGGTTCTTTTACGTTTGAAAAATGGCTGAGGGGAGGTGATGGGTCTAAAAAAGTTGATTGTTATCGCGTCTCATTAAAGTTGGTTATTCGTCGCTGCCCAGGGATTCCCTTCTTCATGCCGGGCAGCCGCCGGATGGCGTCAACGTCCTTAAATTCCTCCAGTTGGAAGAAGAAGAAGCGATTACGCAACATGCAGCAGCACAGAAGCGTTTTTTGATTTCCCCCCATCGACATTCTTTCGCCTTCCATCTTGTCTCTCGAAATGCAATTATTTATTCATTCGAATTTCACAGCATCAGGCTCCCGGATCTTTTCTCTTCATCTCTACTCACGCAAACGTTTCTCTCTCTTCCTCATTTTGGCCAGCCATTAAATGACGTCCCACTCTCCACTCGTGCTCAACAATTGACCAACAGAGTTTACCCAACTGGTTAGCAGCCCGTTGCGTTTGATTCGGGAGCCGAAAAAAAATAAAAATTTGATCTAACGAATCCCGACATTCCCCCCTCAAAATGCAACTACTATTCACAATGAAAAGCTTGTCCAGCAGCAGATGGGCAATCGCCCATTTCTCACGATCGTAGCACGCGGGAATAAAGTCAAGAAAGAAGGAGGGGAAAAACCAACAAAGGATAAATTGAAAATGAGATTCGACATTGCACTTACATGCGACGGTGAGAGTGGCGTTGCGTGATCGGGACGAGCCTTGCGGGTTGCGAGCCAAACACCAGTAGAGGCCGGCGTCGCTTTCCTTGCGTCCGTGAACGACACGGAAGAAAAAGAGATCGCCGCCCGGCAGCATCACCCGGTGGCTATTGCCTCCACCTCCACCTCCGCTTTTGCTGTGCTGCTGCTGCCCGTTGGAGCTGATGATGAGCTCGCCGTCGCGGTACCATTCGATGGTCGGCGCCGGACTGCCGTCGGCCGAGCACTTGAGCGTCACGGGATCGTTGCGCGCCACCGTCATGTCCGTCGGGTGTTCGGTGATGCGCGGTGATCGCATCACGCCTATATGCCATTACAATAAGAAAAAGTAAAAAAAAGAAAAGTTGATTAGATATTTATCCGTTATACCACTTGAATCGTTCACAAATCCCCAAAGAAAAAAATAAAATTCAAACACGAACGCGCTGGCGCATGAAACGGCCAAAATGGAGATGGATTGCCGCCATCTTTAACTGACAAAAAACTCCTTTTTTTCATATCCATCAAAATGATCAAGTTGGCCATTTTCCCCCTTTTTATTTGGCCCAACAGCCCGGAATCAACTTGATTGAAAAAAAATTACGACGACGATGGATTGGATGTGTACTTTTCTCTATAGGTACTCTGCACTTTTCATTAGTCGGCATTGAATCAATAATCGAATTGAATGAAAGCTACAAGTTACTACATGTACGAGTTCTTTTTTTCTATTTCCTGTATAGTAGATTCGGACAAAAGAGAGTCGGGAATATCCAGCGACTCAATACTCAATAGTCGAAACATGTTTGGAACTATAAGAAGGGGGGCCTCTGTCGAGTGTAGTAGTTGTACACATATATATTACCAAGTTGAAAACATCTGCTGTGCCCCACTCTATACACTCGGATGATGAACCCCTCCTCGTCGTCGTCGACTCCACCCCAAACACACAAGAGAAGTCGCCCAGTTCTCTTCTCTCAAAGAGTCCCAACTGACTTCATTCATCACGATGACAGGGGGGGGGGACCCAGCCAAGGCTATACACGATGATGTTGCGTGTGTGTCCGTGTGTATAAATATACACCGGCGCCTATTTCTTCTTGTTGTGCTGCCTCCTCTTCCTCCTCCCTTGTCGTCATCGATTTCACGAGACCCTCCACCCCTGCACCTCTCAGCTGTAAAAATGCACGACGACGACGGTTTTTCTTTCTCTCTTCTCCGACCAAACCGATTCATCCCCGGTTCGTTCCAACCCACACACTTTCTCCCCCCACTTCAACTTTTTCTCAATAGAAGAAGAAAAATCGTAATAATAACAATGTCTAGTAATAACAGTTCGATATTGAGTGTGTGGGTTATTATTCCTTCCAGGTGAGGTACTCGACAAGAGGTAAAATATATCGAAGGGGGGATCTATCTGTAGGGAAAGAATAGAAGGAAAAAGTCGTTTGAGGGCCGTCACCTCAGACAACTCTGGGAGATATGCATGTGTGTATTATTCGGCCAGCGGGAGAGTCGCGACTCTCTCTTGTATTATCTTCTTTTATGTCTATGTGTGCGTGTCCGATATGTTCCAGGGAAAGGAAAAATACTCCTGGACGAGAAAAAGGGAATGAATGAGCTGCTGCTGCTGGCCCCTTTTTACCTGGAAGTGAACAACTTGCGCATTTTCGAACCTTTTTTTACTTTTGTCCGCGCCCGATTCTTGTTCAACACGAGGAAAGATCAAGAAAGAAAGAAAGAAAAACTCTCCAGATTTTTTCCTTTTTTCCTAGGCACTGGAGAATGGCATTCCATTGAAAGGGGTGCTGGCTGGCTGGATTGTCAGTTTCCATCGTCATTTGCTCTTCTAGACATTACGACCGCTATATGGCTTCCACCACGTTATATAACTCGTCTCTTTTTCTTTACGTCGTGTGGTTGTTCTTTCTCTCCCTCGTTTAGTTTTTCACCCCCCGTCTCCTTCCGACCTGAAAATGGTCCCCATTCACTTCCAGACACCTTTTTTATTCTAAAAAGGTGGTTGTGCGCTCGCTAACAATAAAAGAAGTATACCAGTTCTTTTTAATGAAGCAATTCATTGCTGTATACAAGGCCAGGTATATAATCCAAGCACACACACACCGAAATGTGTGTAACGCATTGAACCGTAAACGAGGGTGTTAAACGATCACGGCCACCTGGGCAATAATAATAGAAAGAGAGTAGCCTCTATCTTTCGACGTGTCACATGCAGAGCACCTACGGCAGAGACATCTGCAGTTGTACAGTGGACGGTGTCGTGAGAGTCTTGGGTGGGCTTTTATATAAGAAATGCGCACTGTATACAGTACCAGCAGTCGCTCTACTATGTATCGATCTGATCCGAAACATTAACAAGACGACGGCCATGATCTCTCGCATCATCGTTCCTCCGACAGTTGCATTTTCGTGTCAAAATATCAAAAATTCCAAAAGTAGAAGGAGAAGAGCTGGCCGGCGTGACACTCGGGCGGCCGAGAGAGGCGGACGACATACAAGTACAGTTCCCCCTACCCGCTATATGTACAGTATCTAATATGATCTGCATCGATTTTTGCCCTTTCTTGAAGGAAGAGCGAGTAGTAGGAGCGGATCGATAATATCGAGTGGCGATGCCAACACGCTCCACTAGCTCCTACACATAAATGAATCGATGAACAGACATGAGAGACTAGACACAGACGACGACAGCGCAATTAGACGCTCCGTTTCTCTCTCGTCTCGTCTCTCCTATTCGACTTGGCACTTTTGTCTTTGTGTCTCTGTCCCCACCCACCCAGCGATGCAATCGATTTCCTTCGACTCACTTACGCTCAACACCCACCCACCCAACTAGTCGGTTTCAACAATCAAATATTTACATCAATAGGCAGAGAGAGATATCTTTTGGTATAAAAGAATGTTACAGGGGGGTCTACGACGACACCGGAAGATGTACCGAAGAAATCGTGAGCTGGGAATGGAATCAATTCAATTCACGTCGTGTTAGTCACAGTCGACAGTTGATCGGTGCATGTACACATTTCCGGTAATGTACTTTGAATGTGTAGTAGACGGATGACTGCGACCAATGCGCATGTCGTGCCATATAGAACCCAATTTTCCCTCGAGAGAATCCGGGACGACCAAAAAATCGGTACACGGTACATTAGACCAAGGGTGCGAATGGCCTCTCTCTCCTCGATATCGCCCAGATAAAAATAAAAAGAAACAAAATCAGACGACAATTCGATGGCGTCATTACTAGACCTGAAACCCAATTGGAAAAATGAGCCACTGCCATTTATATTAGCCAATTTTCGTTTTTTTTCTAAATGAAACAATTTCACAATCGGTGGTCTATTGTTCGGGCGACGTATAACGACAACAGGAAGACATATTATACGACCCATGTTTCTTTTATTTTTTAAATATCATTTTATTGAGACGAGGGGGCCAAGTCGTGAGCTCATACTGTATAAAATATCCCAACCCCACCCACTACCCCATTTGGTGCATACGTGTGAGACAGAAAGTCAACGCCACCGGTCACCATCGCGACGACGGCGCTATTGATATTCCAAGGCAACCCACAAGCACACACAGCACACACGCCCCTTGTGTTGTAGCACAGCACGGCAATTATTGCGTGTGCCACACAAGCACGTCGTTCGATGTGTATACAAAAAGCTATACGGCAATCAGAGTCTAACCTTTTACACGACCACACAAAAGAGAGAAAGAAATAAAAACGCAGCTCGTCGTTCCAACACCAAAATGCATTTTTTTGTTGCTATTAGACACGCGCCCATGTCGATGTGTGTGTGCCTTTGATTAGCTATGCCTCCGTAACCAACAGCTGGCTGCTTTTTTTACAGCAGACGAGCGCTGTCGCTCACATTTATTCACAAGAGTTATTTATGGATGTATCGACTAGACATGTAGATTCTCTCTTTCCCTCCCTCTCTCACACATACTCTCACTCTGTTGTGTGTGTGTGTGTGATCCGTATGCAGATGAATTATTCAGTTGCGTTCAACTCACGCCGGGCTGCTGCTGCTGCCCATCCGGTCGGCACATGATTCATATCTACAATAGACGTTGGCCCAGTGGCGCAACTTTCCAACAAAATTCGTCCAGCCCAAAAAAACACTTGACAATTTCGTATAGGCAAATTGCAGAAAAACAAAAAGAGACTCGGCCACGCTCGGCCATATAGATGAGGTTGGAGTGAGTGTCGAATATTTGCATTGGAAATGAAACGACTGTAGAGAGTTAGCCTTGTTCTACAGGGGGGATAGTATGCATAGATAAGAGACCCGCCCGTTTCCTTCACGCCAAGGCACCCCCCACCAATTCTCAATTGCAATAAATCAGGAGCAACAGCAACAGTAGAAGAGGAGGTTCGTGGAATCTCGGCTCGTTCCCAATCAGACGGGAGGCAGACAGCTCACGAAAAAAGATATCCAAGAGTGAGGTACGAGCAAGAGTCTCAAATAACGTCTTGATTTCGGCCTACAGAGAAGAAGACTAAAGGCATTTCCGCGTGCCAATTGTTTTGGTAGTTTATCGGTGAAGCCAAATCGAGTCGAGTTCTACTGTTGCTATAGTCCCGTGCCAAAAAAGAAAGAAAAAGAGTTGGAAGAATAATAAGAAGGGGACCCGTCGCAGTTGGTTTGACGGAGTGATGACCGTTTCTCTGCGCTTGTCACCTCGAGTCTCCGCGTCAGAGCGTCACGACACATTTACAGGGTGGCAGGAGCAGAGAAGGGGCTGGGCACGGCTCCACCACCGCCGATATATATATCAATAGCACAAGAGTTATTATATCACTCTGCTGGGCATATTTGTATTCCCAACTCGCTTAGCAGCTCACGGCCAGCGTAGACCTTCTCCCCTACTATCGTGCAAACGGACGACCGACTAATATACGAAGTGTGGAAATGAGGAAAGATGGAGAGGGGAGACTAGACAAAGAGCGAAAAAACGTCAAAGAGACAAGAGAAAATAAAACAAACAGGAAAAATTGGGGAAGAAAAAGGATTTTTTTTTTTAGCTGGGCTGGCCGCCCCCCTGTACGTTCACTTGGGCTGTTGACATTCCAAACGCGGTCCCGAGCTCCCTGGTCCGTTCACGTTTTTCTTTTGGGCCCGCCACCCTTCTTTCGAAGTTGTTTAGTTCTTAATGACTTCTTCACTTTGGCTCAGATGCAGAAGACCATGTCGCGTGTCAGCTAACGACTTGCGTTGGGCAGAGAGACTCTCTGCTGGCGCACAAGAGGCTCAACACACAAAAGTGGCTAAAGTAGAAGAAGAGGAAAGAGAGAAGAAACGGACTGATTTGTTGGTTGCTTCTCTCATCTGATCCCCGAAACCCAGTCCCGAAAAAAAGACGTGACCGGAAACGTTCCTTCACGAAGAA
The DNA here is from genome assembly GCF_021134715.1 of Daphnia pulex. Taxonomy (NCBI): domain Eukaryota; kingdom Metazoa; phylum Arthropoda; class Branchiopoda; order Diplostraca; family Daphniidae; genus Daphnia; species Daphnia pulex. The sequence continues at coordinate 452,085 of NC_060021.1, read as the reverse complement.
AAAGAAAAATCCCTCGGAGCACAAAACATGCGGATGGCTTTTGTTTTGATTTTTGATTCTTTTGTTTTTCTTTCTTTTTCTGGTTGGTGGAGGGAAAGAATCACGTGAATGCAGACGAGACATCGTGATGAGGCATTTAAAAGAGGAGCCGGGGCTTTAAGTCTCTACACGGCGGCCGAGTTAGTGGGGGAGGAGGAGGATCCGTTGCTGAGGTAACCAACGGCCATTTCTCGTCCCGGCACGTCGAAAAAATGTAAACGCCGTTTGTTTCTTATAGGCAAACAATCGAGGCGATCGGACGGGAAAAACAAAAATGAGTCAACAATTTTTCACGAGAGCGTGTGAAACTGCTCGTGAAAAAACGTGGGCGATCCAACGGGGAAAAAACAAACAAACTGATCAGCCAAAATTAACTGTTAATGAAGAGTATGAGGTACATACAAGAGCCGTCGCTTTTAAAAAATAAAGAGACGCTCTTATCTATACGACGTCGAGCTGGGAAATGAAATTGGATTTTCTTAGCCATCAGAAACTCATCTCTGTGACTGGCTGACGTCTCTCACGGAATCTGAAAGAAGAAAACTACCTGCGCCTGTGTGTAATTACCTATTGATTATGCAACCATCTGAACGAGCCGTGCGGAGGAAACGTTGGAATTACCAACAACAACCCTGAGAGAAGATGAACTTTAAAAAAAGTTCCAAGGGGCCGAGCAGCACACCTGGGTGGTGAGGTAAGAAAAGAAAAAGATGGCCACAACAACAACAACAACAGACTAGCGGCCATCGATCCATCATTATTGTGAACATGTGTCTCACGTCAGATTGGAGGAACCGGCCCATCACCACATCAGATGCCCATCATTGGAGCGGCCTAATTTCTGAATCTTTTCTTCATTTTTTGATTCGAAATTTCTCTCGTGTTTCTCATTAACTAAAGTTGGATAGAAGGGAGGGGGAGCATCTGCTTTGGACATGTCGGGACAGATCGAAAATTGTGTTGATGGTTCAAGGGCAGACATTTTGTTTTGTGTTTTTTCTTGCCCGAACGCGCCCAGACAAATGAAAAAGAAGAAGAAGAAAGACAAGACGAGACGAGACGGGACCTTACCGTTGGCGACAGATGACGGGATTTGATGGAGGAGGAGGAGCAAAACGACGAGACGGTTAAGTAATCCGGCGGGCGTGAGTCGGCAGGATGATGATGATGGTGCATGCGACATTTTCGACCTATCGATGGCGGCGGTTGAACGATTGTTGCCAGCAAAAACATCAGTCCGATGCATATCACCTGCCCAAGTCTAGTGCCAAATCCTCCGTTGCGTCATGTATGAACTAGAGCCCAGGTGAACGCCGATTCCAATCTCCAGTAAAATTTGTTACAATCACAAGTGGTGAAAATGGCCAACTAGTTGGTATAAACTGCACTTTTGGGCTGAGACACACACAGACACTACCTGTTTCACTCGGCACACGCAACACACAGACACACACACGACAGACACACACAACTGACAAGTTGTTGTTGTTGTTTCACAATCGACAACACTGATGATGAGCCGCTCAAACCAAACGGCTCAACGACTAAAAGAGACACAGCCCAAAATAAGTTGAAAATGGAAGAAGCCCGCGTGTGTGGACAAACAGAGAAAAACAAATCCGTGTCCAAACTGAAACTATTACACTCAGGTAGTCATACTTTCGACTCGTTCACTCACTCACTCACGCAACACTTGCAAATCCGCGGAAAAATCCCCTGGCACAATCGAACGATCGTCCAGCAGATTAGAATAAGAAAAATTGTTGTTATGTCCCTGGTTGCCTTTTTCTTTCTACTGCTTCTTCAGTTGATTGGATTAAACTCGACACACGACGTATGTCCTTGGCTGGGGCTGACGGCCGACTGAAGGTCCGACAGTTCTTCTTCTCCCCCTCAAAACGATTGGCTCCTCCCACCCAAGACGATAGCGCCACTCTACCGGTGGCGGTAAGAATGAGCAACCGTCTCTCCGGCCAGAGCCTATACAACAACACACAAGGTTTATATGATCTAATCAATAAGTCAATCACTATTGATCTTTTAAATATAAGAAAAAAAAGAGAAATAAATTTTCGGAGGAAATGAAGACGACACTAATGTAATTGAATCGAACAACTCTTTCTCGCTCGGATTAAATTACTAAATAGTCCTTGATTTGGATTCATCACTACTATACATGTCCAAGACAAAAGGAACACACACCAAAAACTCTACACTGCTGCTGCTGGCCCCGTGGGCGTAATACGCGCCCATGAGTAATGAAGTTATATATTGCATTCGACCTACTCTATAGAAATCTTTTCGGTGCTATTTATTTTATTTTTAAAGCCGCCGCTAACAAGGCTGACTGTGTTTGTGCACACCACAAGACGAAACATCCTGGGAATAAATTTATATCGACTCCTTTTTTTAGTGGGTAGGTCTTATCGATTCGTCGTCTTTTGGCGACTCTTTCTCACATCCAATTTCCCCTCCACTTGTGTATTTTTCCTTTTCTCCAACATGTGTGAGCCTTTTGGTTTGATTTCATATATCCCCCCGCCCGTCCGACTGCGCCTGGTATATATTGTGGGGCTATAGCTACACACGTTCGTATTGGGTCAAGCTCTCTCTCTCTCTCTCCGCATTCTCTGCCGTACACACAGAGACGTGAAGCAATATGTGAGGATTGATGTCCGCCGGAATCTCAATGCAATCCGCTGGCCCCTTTTTTCTTCTACACCGACCCAATGGCCGGCTGGCTGGCCATAGAGATGCCACAGTGGAATAACGATACAATACGGCGGCAGCAACCCACTATACGTAATGGGTCTCAAACTCTCTCTATACAGCAGCGGCGTATGTATAAATATCTACACCAGCCCCTCTGTACTATATAAGTCTTATATGGCGCATATAGTACTCGACGAATCCAAATAATGGAGTACTAGACAGCGGCGAATATAACTAGAACTGTGAAGCTGAGCCGGCTCGTTACCTTAGTAACAACAATCTTGCCTAGCAGCATCTCTACACACCGGAACTGCTCCTCCAGCCTACGTACAAGAGAGACCCGTCCAGAGGAAAAGGATATAAAAGAATGGGAGTAAGAAGAAAAAGAAGAAGAAAAGCTTTATTATATGAACCATCTCGGATTCCCGTGTGCCAGCAGACCGCGCACTCACTGTCTGAGTGTACAGCACACACAGATCATTATCTACGGCTTTTATATCGCTGCACACATCACAAGGAGAAGGAGAAGACCCTGTGCGTATATATAGTAGAGGGAAAGCCGATTGCATTAACAACTGCGAAACTCTACGACTGCACACAGCGAATCGAAACTAATAGACATGGCCTATTAGTTACTCTATTTCTATAGGTGCGCTGCTCTTAATGGGGCCTCCTCCTATTGGCACACTTATATATAAAAGGATATGGATATGGATGATAATAGCCGGTAAAGGTTAGATTGTTGTCAGTGTCTTAAACTTTTACCGAAAGATTTTCTTTTTTATTTGCCCCCTCTATATAATAACAGACCAAACTGCACACACATAGTGTACCAGGTGTAACATTGTGCTCCCATCTAACAAGTCATTTACCCAACAACTTTTGTGAGTCTCCCCACCAAACTCAACTGGAAAAAGGAGAGATGAAAAGGACAGAGTGGGAGGTGGAATAGAGAGGGGGGGGCGAAGATTGTAATCGGAGAGAGCTACTATATAGTAAATATACACTGGATAGGATAGAGGATAGAGACCATTAGCAAGTAAAAAGAAAAGTAACAGACTGACGGGGTTATACACAACATGCAGCAGCAATATAAAAAGATTCCTGACTGACAGTTTTTTCTCCCTCGCTTCTTTTTATTTTTTCGCTTGTGCTGCTGCCGACCCCATCCATCCACGGATAATAATAATAAAAAAATAAAAGTTTCCGTATAATAACTATAGGGGGGTTAGTAGTATACGGTACATGTACATAGAACCTTCTTTTTTTACTGGGAGCCTGGAATATAACCCCCCTCGCCGTTTGAAAGAGCTCTAGACTGGATGGAGAGGTACGAGTAAGAGCCGATCGGAAAAAGCATCTCAATTCGACCTGTGATGTTTTGTGGGTCGACCGCGGCGGTATACGTCAACTGACTCGCTCATTTCGGCTCCTGGCTGCTCTCTCGCTCTTCTCTGACTCTCGCATATGGCCCTTTTATACTCTCTCTACCAGTGTGCATGTCTAGAGCTCGCATCGTAAAAAAGAAAAGAAAAAAAGGGTAAAAGGAAAGAGAGAGAAAACCATAAGGTCCATGAATAATAATCGCTGTCCGGTTTGTGTGTTGCTGGAACGTAGTCATAGGACGGACGCCATATCCAACAAGAATGTTCCAACCGAGAGATGTCGGAATATTTGATTAGGACCCTTACAAGGATGTGGGAGAGGAGTTCTCCTGGCCAGTCGACACGTACATATACCTACGTACGTGGACCGACGATTCTTGCAGCCACAACCGCGCAACATCCGAGAGGAAAATCCTCGGCGACCGGACCCACACACAAAAATAAAAATAAAAAAAGTTGACCGCCATATTTAGTTATTTCTTTTTGACACTAACAAAACTGGAATTTCTAGCCATTTTTTACTTTTTTTTATTGATGGGGGGTGCGCACCGCCATTTCACCGGGGATAGATTTTCTGCCCAGCAAAGAATTTTGTAAAGGCGACTAACTCTGGAATAAAAGTTTTTGATTTCCCCCCGAAATAAAAATGAAAATCGAAAAAAAAATCCGGCTGTGGCCATATGTGGATGGACTCTGGTGCTGGAAAAAAGGCCGGCGGGCGAATCAAAAGGGCAGCAAGCGGCCATCGTAAACATTTTGCTGGGCCGGGCAGCAGCCCTTCCCCCCCAAAGTTTTCTTCTTCTCTGCGCGCAAAACTAACTATCAGGAAACATTGAACAGCAGAGAGAGAGAGAAACTTGAAAGCGCCCAAGATCAATAGTGTAGACGAAAAAAGAGAGAGAGAAAAGAGACTTATCGTTCGTGAGCAGACATAAGAGTTATACTTCCGACTCGTCCAAACTTCTTTAAAGCCACCCCTCACCCACCCACCATACCCACCAGGCAGCCCCCGAAAAAACTAGATCGCACCAGCCAATGGAATGAAATAGGCTCAAGGGGTCGTGTATAATAATAATACCCGAAATAAAATAAAAAAAAGTCTGTCCTGTGCTAAAACGTCGTTAAATCCAAGACAAATCAAAAAAGGGGAAACCATTTTTTATCTATTTCTAGGACTGTGAAATATCCTCTGGGCTTTTAAAACGATTGTTCTTATTATATGAATGCGGCGATGAAATGGTTGTAATCATTTGGTCACGATTCGTTTGTCGCTTAGACGAGCAGCTAGAGCGTGTGGGTGTTCCAGGTCAGACTGTAAAAGGGGATCGTTCCTTATCGTTATGTTTGCCATTAAAGCAGATGGCCCGTGCTTAACTGTAACTCGTCTTTTATTTCAAAAAAAATTTTTTTTCCCCTTTCATCTGTGGCAGTTCAGTCAAATAGAAAAATGGGTAAAAGGTATAAAAATAACTTGGGAGAATTTTTTGGTTAAAAACTTGTTGCCGATCTATGCCGGCACATACGTGACTAGTCAGCTGGAATGGAATTGGCAAAAGGAAGAGCTCCGACGACCTATTATGGTCAATGATGAAGAGGGAGCGTTTCTCTCATTCAGTCTCTCTCGTACATAGCTATATAGGCGCACATTGTTGGATAGAAATTCAAAGCAGATGCTGACCGTCAGCTTATGGGTAAACCCCTGGGTCGTCTCTGTACGGCCAAAAATGAAAAAGAAAAGAAGAAAAGAAAATAATACGAATAATAAAATTCCATTCAAATATTTCTTTTCTTTTCTTTTCTTTTCTTTTCTTTGATTCCTTCGTATATTTCATTTCGTGCGGACGGACGGGCGGGATGTGCTATGCGGGCGGGAAGTTTGTCCCGCAAGAGTCTAGCTCTACACAGTTAACACTTGCGTCGGGAGATAAATGAACAGGTCATCCATTGTTGTGTAGTAGCTGCCGTGTGTTATTTTCGGAGAGAGAGGTGCGTGCTGCTGCTGATCCAGCCAAACATTTCTATCGTTTTTCTCTTTTCTCTTTTTTCGTCTTTTGCTGGCCGTCGAGTCTTTTGATTCCTCCGGTTGTCGACGGGAAAGAAATGCAAAACAAAAGAAGATGCATAAATATACGAATCGGTTGCTGGTTATTCGTTCGTCCTAGTCGTCGGTCGGCTTCCTTTTTCCCACAATGCCCATCCATCTTGTGCGAGAGCTGAATGCCGAGCTTCCACCCTTCCACCTTCTCTCTCTCTCTATACTCCTCCTGGCTGCATTGTTGACGTGATCCATTGTTTCGTATATATTCCGGTTGGGAGAAAGAAAGAATGAAAAAAAAAAAAACCAAAAGTGTACATCATAGAAAATATCTACGAAAAGAAATTGAATATTGATGGCACGAACTACGCTGTCGACTAACGAGATGAACAACACACACACACTTCTTTTGATTATTACCTTCTTCTTTTCTTTTTTCTGTTTCTCTCATTTCTTATTTCTCTCTTGGCGTTTCAAAGTCGTAGGGTAAAAAGTCCTTGGACGTCTTCCTTCCATTCTTTTGTATGAAACCAGCAGCTTCCCCCCTTTTTTCCGTCTTCTTCTTTTCTTCTTCCCCCTCTCTCTGCTGCTGGTCTCTGCTGCTGGGCGGACGAACGCGCGCCGAGGCTTTTGAATTCGGATACCTAATTGTTTTGGCTTTTGGCTCCTATGCGTGTGTGTGCAATGCGCACGGCGCGTGTCTGACTTTGCTAGAGAGAGACAAGAGTCTGTGTGCCACTACACCAGCATTCGATCCGGCCAACATCACGGGGGAAACAGACACTGGCCAGCAGCAACAGCAGCAGCTCTTTACAATCTCAAATGCGGATGAGGTAGGGGGTTGAGCGCGGATAATTGGATGTGATGGCCGCCCATTAATCGCGCCATGGATCCATCATCCGATCCCGTGTGCATATATCCTATCCTACCCCCCGACTGCTGTACCGAAACGAAATGCAATCCATTTCCTTATAAGCTCCTTTATGGTCGATTCTTTTTTCCTTCTCGGAAATGATTTCTGCGCTGGACTATTCTCGTTTGTGTATAGATTTGGCCCAGCGGAGCTACTGGCCAAAAAGAAACACACAAGGACACGACGAAGACATTTTGACAAATGACAGTTTTATATCCATTCGTCATGAGGCCATAACGGTCAGCAGCCCCCGTCAGAAAAGTTCATCAGGGGGGCCGGGTGGGGGGAAAAGAGTTGAAGAGGGTCAACTCCGCCAAACTGCTGGGATGACCCTATAGCACAGCACGTCTATTTGTTCTTGCCATCGATTTTCTGGCTCGATTTCACTTACTCTGACTGGGCAAACATCTTCTGGTCTTCTTGTGTGTCTGCACAACAGGAGATGATACGAGTCAAGTGTGACTAAACAACCAAAGCAGAAAAATCAAAGGAGGAATTTTGTTTCTGTCCAGCAACATTTTAAAGGGGGGAACGGGTGTTTTGGCGCACACTGCGTGCAGTTCCAGCAGGAGCCGGGGCTCAAAAAGTTTCAGGGCGCCCTTTCGTAGATACCTGTCAAAAGGTCAGCTGATGAATGAACGGTCAGCTGCTAGTTTGTGCTGTGCTGTGTGTCTCTTTTTGCGCTTAGAGATTCTTTTGGTCGTCGGCGTTCTAGTGTCAAGTACTTTGCTCGCTTATAACTTTTCTTTTGGAGGGGCTGTGTGACTTTTTTGGAACTGAAATCGATTTAGAAGCCCCCATTTCCTCTTTCTCTCCCCAGCACTTACACCCTCCCCACCAAGCCAAACAGCCACACCACCAAACGGCCGTTCCTCTACACAGCCTTTTGAGAGCTGTGCGCAAATTGATCCAAATACCAGACGCACATAGAGAAAAACAGCCAAGGGGGGGCCAAAAGAAAAAAAAAACAAAATGTATTATTATTTTTTGGGCGCTCTTGGGTTGGTTTCAAACCACCCGCGCGCTCTATAACCCCACCACAAGAGAATGGACTGGGCTCAAAAGACCATTAAAAAACTAAAGTCCGGTGTTGCTGTAGTGTCTATGGTTTTCCCGTTTTCTTTTCTTTTTAGCTGAAAATAGCCGGAAAAAGAAATAAAAGGGAAATAAAAAGGAAAATGCAACTGATACACGCGACTCGTTGGAGCGTGCGGAGGAAGAACCTCTTTCGCCCTTGGTCGCCAGAATATCAACGTGAATGTTGGACTGTCGGGGTTCAAGCGGCGCACTTGTTTCTCGACATTGCCATTTTAGGTGATGGCAGCGCCAGTCAAAATTTAAAAAATATACAGAAAATGTAATGCAGCACAATTTATAGGAATATTTTCTGGTTGTAGTGCGACACTCGAGAAAAATTAAAATTAAAAAAAACAGAGTCACTTTAAATTTCCAAGTGTACAAATCCCGCAATAGGATGGCGAGACTCTTTTATCAAACATATTGCAACATTTTTGTATACATCGAAAAGGATATAACGTGCTCTATTGGCGTAGTCTCCTTCTTTTCTTCGTCCACATAGACTGTGTTGTATTTATTTCTTTTTTGGCACAGTCAGTCTGGCTAGCCGGCTGGCTATTCCTTGCCACTTGCCAATGCCTTTCAGATATGTATAACATCCAGCAAACGCCATAAAAAGGAATATGGCGACTTGTCAGCTCTATCCCTAAATGAGGCATTTCACATCTCGTCCGTCCGTCTTGTTCCCTTTTTTTCTTTTCTCATCTCGATTAGGTCATGGCGCATAAATCGTACACACATCACTATCCAGCAATAATAACAACCGCAGTTTATAGTGTACACCACACTTCCCTGAGATGATGTCATCCATTCAATGGGAATGAATGGAGCCACCGTATATATATTCAATTGCGCTCGTTTCGCCAAAAATAAAAAGAAAGAAAATAATTTGAAATATGTATATTTCAACTCCACATGGGCTCGGGTGCCCCAAAACGAAAAAAAGCCCAATGAAATCAACAAAATGAACTATCAATCAACTCCTTACAGTTATCGAAACCTACAAAAGAACCCGGCCAAAAATACTGATGTTGAAAAAGCAAAATGGAAAAAAAGTCAAGAGCTCAAAAAAGCAATTCTCGAACATGTAAAAAAAGAATATGAACTTGATGGAATAATCTGTATAATATGACGCAATCTGTACATGAATCGAATCGAATTGGGCTACAACTCACATTATTAGTTAATAGTATACTGTTGGCTTCGGTCTTGAAAGGTAAGAATCTCAATGCTAATAAAATACTGTTTGTGGTTTTTGGGGGGTTACAAAACACTGTTAAAAAGGGTTTTCCATTTAAAGGAATTTACATGTTAATACCTTTGGTTTTAACCTTTAGTTTTATTTCATGAATAGTCTTTCTTCTTTTTTTTGTGTAAAGTAAAGTGTAGTAAAGTAAAGGAACCTTCTTTTTTTGAATGTTTTTATTTATGAATAAAAAGAAGAGATATGTTTTTGCAAATAAAGTAGAAATAGGCTTTTATATCAAATTAGCGAAACTACTCTTAACCTGTAATTTAGTCCATGATTTGCCATTCATTTTTGGCTAGTTGAAAAATATGCATAAAATATTGTGAAAATATTAGTAATCGCCAGAACGGGAAAATAAATTTTATTTTTCAAATTACATTTCAAAACGTTTTATCAATAGAAAAAACATATGCAAATTCATTTAGGCTTAACTGCAGCGTTAGTCTCAAATAACAGTAGATCACCTTCCTGAATATAATCTTGGTTTCTTTTTCAGATCACGTCGTAATAAAAACATAATTCGGCATTTTACCTCTTCTGAATATATATTGCGCATTAACAAAAAATCAAAAATTAACGCCACTTCAATAAAAATTTACTGTACGCGTTCTATTTACGTTTCGAATTTCTGGCAGAAATCTTTTGGCGTGATATTTTTGAAAAATAATTTATTAGTCGAATGGAATAATCAAGTTATAGTTGACAGATATTTAATAGCTTTAATTAATTCAACTAAATGAAAAACAGATTTTTGTTATTGTCAACATACGAGTGGAATTAATTGATTGCAAAAAAAAAATTGAATTCGAAGCGCTTCAAAAATGACCATCCTTTAAAATTCCGTTGATACATTCCCTTTTTAATTCTGTTGCTATTCAATAAATGAAAAAAGAATAGAAAAGAAATTCCTGAATTGTACTTGGCAATTGAAAAAAGGTATTTCGACGGTGGCGGTCAATTCAAAATCAGTTGAAGAAAACCCCCGGCGAAAAAAGAAACAAGACGCTGATCGATACGTTGGCAGCGGCGGCGGTGGCGACGGCAGCCAAGTGGATCGCAGCTGATAAAAAGAGCGTACGACAACAACTTAAGAGAAGTATAGGGTGTAGTAGTGTGATGAGGTATATACACGGCGGTGGGGTGGGGTAGGGTGCTGGGGAATCTATGGCGTCGAAAGAAAAGAAGATAACCTCGGCGAACTTGATGGCGTCCGTCTACTATTCCCCTCCGTTTTCAGATCGGCGGCGGTGGCGACGGTCGCGGCGTCTCGGCACAAGGAACACAAGAAGCGGAGGGGGAGAGAGAAGAATGAAATGCCATCGCCACCGAAATGCGTCACGTTTTTTCCCCCTCTATATTACTATATACTCGTCGTCTTTTATTCTTTCTTTAAGGTTTTGCATCGGCGTCTGCTTTTGGGTTATGCACAGCAGCGGCGGCAGCAGCCAGATGATGTATCCTGCCTTTGTTCAACCCCCAAAAGAGAAAAAGTCTGAGAAAGAGTAGTGTACCGTACTTTTGACTGTGTTGGCCCTATACACACACACAAAAGTAGAACAACTGACGTGACTGTTAAGTCCATTATTCGGAAGCTACTAGACATCCGCGCCTGTGTTTGTCTCTCGCGAGACATTTCGACGCTGTTTGCGGTTGTTTGCGCCGCTGTCTATTCTTTTTTCTCGACTTGATTGAGGGAAAAATCGCAAAGAAAAAAGATTGTGGATTTTCTCTTTTCTTTTTTAGCGCTAACTGGACAGGGTCACTTCCTTCCGGTTGTCGTTTGATGGCCAACGCACAGCCGCCTCAATTCGTCTGCTGGCCCTTTTTTGGTTTGTCACTCGTTCCAGTACCTCGGCCTCCCAGTCAAAACAAGGAAAGGACTTACTTAAGACTTCAGAGAGAAAACTCTTGTGGATGATCAACTTCTTCTTCTTCTTTTTGGGAGGGTGGCTAAAAAGACCTCGGCTCTTCTTATTCTCCCCCCGTCTCAGGAGACTTGGCCTTTTTTCATATACTCATCTTCTCGACTGTGAGCTCCGCTGCTGCTGCTGTCTGTATGTCATTTGTCTCACTCGGATGAATAAACAAGTAGGGGACGGACAAACCCGAGCACAGACCATCTCTATAGACTATAGTCCGCCAACGCCGTCAACGACACTTAGGACACAGCAACAACAAGTCCGTCCTTCCTACATCCACACACGCGACAGCTTGTTATTTTGTTTGCTTTTCTCTCTATTTCGCAAAGAGGGTAAGAAGAAGAAGAACAAGAGGAAGCCCACCGATAAGACTGTTGAGCCTGTAGTTAAAACAAAAAGGAGCTCCATCCAGCAGGAGCAGAGAAAAACTCATTAATTTTATTTCCCGTTTTTAATTTTGCGCCCAGTTGTCGTTCCTGAAACATTTTCGACTTTTTCTTTTCTCTCTTTTGATCGGCATTCAGACGTGCTCGGGGTAGTTCCACAACGGAATGCCCATATAATACAGCAGATATACTCGGATATACTTTCCTTTTGTTTTAGGAGCCTGTTTTTCTTCCTATTTATATACGATGCGTATTTAAATACCCGGACGGCGGTGGCTTATACTACTTTTCCGGGAATGTGCATAGGAAAAGAAAGAAATAGAAAGAAAGAAAAAAGAAAAGATTTACATACTGTTTGTCCATGGAAACGAGAGAGATTCCCATTTGGAAATTTTCTAAACTGTTAGATTTCGTGTTGTTGCCTATTAGGTCTGAATTCGGGTTTGTCCATGTGCGTGTCGTGTGTCCCTATCGAGTTAGTTGCATGGCATCTCTGGATATGGAAGAGATCTACAGACAACTCGTTACGCACAGACGACCGTGATCCTGCGTGTCGATGACGTCGCTGAATCTCTTAATCAAATTGTCCAAATTCGGTGCCAATTTCGTCTCCAAGCGCAAAGCCATTGGTTATACAACCGGGTCCGAGTGGAGCGAGTCTCTTATCGAATCTGCAACATCTTCATGTGTGTCACTTTAATTAGACTATTGGGAGTTGAACGCATCGACTCCTGCGCAGTTGTCAGATGTGACGCAATGGACGCACATATTTGTATGTGCCGTATCGGACTCGTGGATCTCAACTTAAATGGCGCAAGAAAGAGAAAAGATAGAGAGTGATTGGGGGGATATAGAAAATATCAAATAATAATGGATGGATCGCCCGTCGGTCAATCAGATTGCACCGGGCACACACCTGGAAAGAAGCAACGGAAAAAAGAAAAAAAAAGTGTGCCATCGTCGCCTATCCACCACATAGTGCTGCTGACCGCCCTATACCCAACAATTCCAACAGAAAGCCCGTAGCCAAAAGTCCAGTGGTTTCCCATTTGGAATTTGACTCCAGCCGCTATACAGTTGCCATTGATTAGTAATCAATGATTACATATGAAACTGTTAGTGGCTAAATAGATATACCGTACGGCAGTGTCGATTCAACGAAATAATGGGGTAATCAAGTGTGTGGAAATTAACGCGCCAATTTGGACTTGGACCATAAAAACAAAAAAATAAAAACGACGACGGTCGCATTTGTTGGTTATGTCAGTCGTGAATGTCCGTCAAGTCCGTCCCAATTGTTTGTCTTCTTCTCCTGAAATGTTTGCGTCTTGGTTCTTATATAATAAAATAAAAAAAGGAACGAAAAACAAATTGACTCAAGGTGTTGCTCAGCCAAACTCTCGACAGCTATTTGTTTTTCCCTCTTTTGGCTGGCCATTCCTGATGTTTGATTCCATTTCATTTCGCGTTGATTGTTTTAAAATTAAAATCCATAGCACAAAGAGGGGAGTATACACCGCACATTCATATTTTGTAGAGCTAACTAAATATAAGAACGGCGCTCTGCTGCCCCCTCGGAAAAAACATCAGACGCTCCCACACACACACACACATCCAACAACGCCAGCCATAAGAATATTATAAGTGATAGACGGCCACAGCAGAGTCAAAATCATTGGGCAATGCGTGGCCAGACAAAGACGTTTTGCTGCATCATCCATGGGCTGCTCCATACACAACAGCCGAGACTCTCTTGATCAATGTCTCCATTCAGCACGTAGCCCCGGGACTTGAAAAGCTTCTTTTTTGGGTGTTGGTGCTGTGAGGTCCGACCTCTTGAACCCCAGCGAGTTCGACTGCTGGCAAGCCGATGCTGTGTGGCCTGACTGGCCTGTCATTAATCTAAACATGAGGCAGTGTAGAAGCGGGCAGCCGTAGCGGACGGATCGCAGCCACAACAGCCAATATAAAAGAAAAAGAAAAGAAAAGAGAAAAAGAGCTAGTTGTTTGTATGCTAACATGTGTTCAACTCGATCGCATTATTCACAGCAGAAAGAGACAGCAGCAGCAGAGAAACAAAAGGGCCCAACCAACCGACCGACCAACAACGGCACACCAGAAAAACCCGCAACTCCGGTGCACGTAAAAGGAATCAAAAGAACAAAACGGAAAAACACAAGAAAAACACACAGACACGCCAACCAGCCGCGGCCAGCCAACGAATAATAATAACAAGTCTCTCTCTCTCTAATGCAATCGGAATTTCTCCCGAGTCCCCTCGTCGTCGTTGCTGGTTGTTGCCTATTGGGCCGATTGGTGACACGCACATGCACCCGTTGCATGTGCGCCAAGGAGCTGCTGCTGCCGTTGGATTATTCTTTTAAAAAGAAATCTGGGGACCCCAAAAACCACTTGCCCAAATCGCTCGATCTATAAGACGACGGTAGCCAAGCAACAGATGGCATTTCTTCTCCATCGCATTCATTTTACAGGGGGGTTGGTATTCACGTTTTGCTTTTATCTATGTACAAAACGTTGGCGGAGATTTCGGATGGTGGAAATTCAGTCGGCCAAAATCAGGTCGTTCTATCCCCCATATTATATTATACCTGCGCCACATATTATCGTCTCCATAAAGTTATTAGAAGAATTTGTGGGAATATTCACTGATGCTTTTTGGGTGAATTACCCGTTGAGCATGAATCAGTTGGAGCATGAAATTTCAAGACGGGTGAACTGTAAAATTGAGCGATAACCAAGCACCCACCCACCCACCCGCCCGCCAGCCACTCCCGCGGTTATATAAATCGAAGTGCAAGTCCACTTTATACGGGATAGATCGGATATCAAAAGTCAACAAGTCATTCAGTCGTCAGATATAATAAACAAGTTGTTTATATAAAAGCAGCAGACAGGATATACGGGGGGCGACTTGCATATTGGCAAATTTCCCAATGCATTCATCATCCCATTACTTTAACATATGTATAGCACTTTATGAAAACACGCGTTGCCATCCATTCATCATGGTCGTCTGGTCTGGAATAGCGTCTGACGCCAGACCTCTCTCTACTCCATTGCCAATATTATCGATTTATCCATGTTTCTCACTTGCGCTAATTGATTGGCTTGTGTCGATTTCCCTGTGTCAACAATTTCTGCACAACATTCATCCCAAGGGCCAGTAGAAATCGATAGATAAAAATTCCATAGAAAACAATCGGGTTGTCTGTCGTATCGCGTCCCCCATCAATTGAATAAGCCGAGAAAGAACATTTCAAATATCCCCCCGATCTGATAGCGTCTCCAATCAGATTAAAATTTATTGATGAACGTCTTCGATCCTCACCCACCCACCAACCCAAAAAAGGGGGGAGGGAAAAATTGTCCCTGACCCGACAGATTAGACCGAGAACAATATGGGCCGGTTTGAGGGCGTGATGGAAACAAAAGATTGGCTGAACTGACAAAAGTCGGATGGGCTCAAGAGAGAGGCCACAAAAAGAAAAAGTTTGACACGCCGAAACTATTTGGGTTTTTTCCCCCTTGATAAAGAGACAGGGGATGAGAGACGTGAACATTTCGGTCCAACTTATACATCAAAGTTATGAGAAAAGGCCACCGTAGACAGAAAATAAAAGTCAAAAGAACAATCCAGCAGGGCCATCCAGCCAAAGGAAACAATCCGCCAAATCGATCCATTAGCGCACGGTTGAGCTGCGCTTAATTGATTGAAAAACATACACAGCACACTCGGATGTGTCTAGTACTATACTAGACGGCGCGGATTATAAGCAAGACAGATTGACGGACGTGAGCGTGTACACACACAACAGACAACTTTCGAATGAAACGGAAAGACGATGAGAAATTCATTCCGAAAAGAAGAAAAAGAGATTCCTGTTTTCTTTTTTACTTGCGGTGTACACACAACAACAGCGTATAGGAGATTAAATTATTTTCTTATTCCTCATCCCTCCTGGAATTATTCACACCTGGTTGCTTCACATTTTTCCGCCAGTAGATTTGATTACGCCTTCGTTTTTTTTTTCTTTTTTCCCGGGGCTCCGGGCGTATCGCCTTACCACCGGCGTCGTACAACCGGGCGACTCTCAAATGACCCACATTCGGGAAAAATACATCCCTACTCACGCAGGGGATTAGACCTAAACTCTTTCAAGTATTACAGAAAGGGAGTGAACATGTCAAAGATTCGAGTGTTTGTATATGTACACCTGGTCTAATCTGATGCAATTTGAAAAAGCTTTTCGTAAGATGTGGTAATGTACATTTCGATTCGGGTTTTTTGAACGGAAGTACTACATGGGAATTGACGGCAAGACGATTGAATTACTTGAAACATTGTCTCCTTTCTCCTGTGTCTTTTTGGCTTTGCATTTATACGCAGTAACAAATAGAAATATGGAAATGGCGTCAGACTAGGAAACAAGTTTCCACCATTTTCCATCGCGGTTTTTTTCTTTTTCTTTTTGTTATTTTTATGTATTGGGTTGTTTCCGGTGGAAAAAACGGGAAAAAAGAAAAACACAAAAGTGAAGAGAGATGCAGAGGGGAGAGAAGAAAAAAGGTTCACACCGCGGTCTGACACTCTAGACGGGTCGTGAAACGCCACTAAAAAGAGAATCAAATGAGACTAGAGAAAACAACCGAAAAAAGTATCAGAAAAAGGACCGCGGCCAACAGGTAAACTGTCAACGGTCAACCATAAAAATAAAACGAATACGACTAGAGATGTCAATAAATATTTTCTTTATACAGTTTTTAACCCTCTACTCCGATTCACGATCGTCCTTTTTAAAATAAAAAACCTTTTGAATTTTATTCCAGGGAGAAAAAATATTAAAAAAAAACACCCCCCAAAAAATGTGGCGTGTCAATGGGTCTCCTCACATCAGCATGTGATTATTTCCACAAGCTCCGGGAGTTTTTTTTTACTTTTCCCTGGCGTCATCGGAAACTGTTGAAAGACAAAGCGGAGGGTTTTTGTCTTTGTATTTATTTGAAAGCGCTGCCCGTCGTCTTCAAGTTATTCAGATGCCCTTACAAGGCACCTACCTACAGGCTAAAGTCATAGAGCTTTGTGTGTGATTGCCATCATCTTTTCCGACATGGATGTTAGACAGGAAGAATCGTAAACGTACGACTTGAGAGATGCGGAAATTGTTCAACTTGAACGGAATCCCCCCACGAATTTCTCGGGAAAATTCCTCAATCAATTCACTTGGGCTGCTGATTACCGTTGCGCACAAGTTTACAGGCCGATGTTATTGGTGTGCTGGGCTGGGCCATCAACTTGTGCGTGAATGCTCGCCCCCGATCTACATCATGCCCGGCCAAGACGACGACGATAGAGATCTTATACTAGGGTGGGGTTGTGAAGATGAGTTGGGAGTTGGGGGTTATTGCAACCGGGAGACTGGCTGGTCGGTTGCTTTAATGAGAACGGCATCTTCATATCAAGCCATGGCCTTTCATGATTGCCGTTTCGTGGCATCAGACTGATCAGGTCTATAGCAGGTACCGTATTCGTCGGGTGGTAAAAGGCAATCTATTCTCATTAAGTTATACAAGGCAAAAGTGAAATATACAGGACCCCCCCGCCTAATACGTAATCCAATCAGAGCAACTGGCAGGAGCTAAAACAACAGATGCCATACCGTCAACATTTTATAAAAGCATAATACTCTCCGTGCATATAGGTATACACACCGCCAACGGGGTTTTAAAAAAATATAAGAAAACAGCTGTTATTTCTCATTTTTTTTTAATGTCGGCCAGCAAGTTTCGAGTTCCAGAAGCCGAACCGATGAGCTCGTGACCCTGTAATGCTTAGCCACTCGATCATCATTCATCAGTCGACAAGTCATCATCATCACATCCTTTGATGGAACAGCGAGAATGGAGGAGAGAAATGAAAGAAACGCAGGGAAATAAACAGGACGCCACAAAAGCAACAAAACACGCCGCCAAAATAAACCGGTATTTCAGTACAAACAGAGAGGGAAAAAAAAGAATCAAAAATTCACGAGGTACCCTTTTATTCTTTCCCGAAAGAAAAAGAAAGAAAAAGTCTAGTGTGGATGATCCGTACCGTACCACAATGGCACCAAAAGTCCCATTGTGCTGTAGATATTTGTGTCTCATCTCTTTCCTTTTCAAACGAAAAAACTAACGACCGATCGATTGCGGATCATCAGTGCAGCGCAAACAATCAACGTGTGCGCAGTACATTGTTCATTTGTTCTATTCTCCTTTTCCGGGAAGAAGAACCGAAAAAAAAAGTAACTGCAATCAAAACCGGTAAACCGACAATGCGCCCAGCATCTGTATACAAGGAGTTGCACGCAGTATGGCGGAAGGTCCCCCTCTCACTCAATAAAATCTCCTAGTTGCACTTTGATTGAACAATTCAAATTGGAAATATTTTTGGGGAAAAAAACAAGCCTGATGGCCCTGATCTCAGTTATTCTACGTATTCTGAGCTATTTAATGTCAACGAAAACGGCAAGAAAAAAACAGTTCCAGCCAATAACTGCCTATAGTTCAGGAGTAATCGTACTCGGTAACGATTTATAATCAACGCCCACTCAAAAGTCAAAAAGGAAAGATAGAGTATAGATTTTTCCTACCTTTGAGCCTGGGAAATTCAGCCAGGCACCACAACCACAAGTGCTCCATCCATCCGCTGAAAAGTTGAATTCACCAGTCGGGATAGGGAGAAAAGGGGGTCCTCGTGAATACACCCACACTCACATGAAGTGTACACGAGGACATTTTAAGAAAGGGGGAGGAAGGAAGAGATACGTAGCTCGGCCATGGATAGAATCTCCAATCAACAGGGATGCTGTTTGTTTATCTAAATCAAAAATAAAAATTGGGTTACGAAAAATTTTGAGACAACAAGTAAGGCAAAGTTGAAAATGAGAAATTAACCAGCAAGTCGCAGGAATAAAAGTACTGAAAGTCATTTACCCAAGTGGTGATGCTGTGATTGTTGCTGTGATGACAGGTGCAGCAGAAGCAAAACTGGAATATCTTGTTGTTACGTTGGCTGTGGTTCAGGACTCAAATCTGCACAAAGAAAAAGGTTAGACAATGTGAAAAAACGCTGCCACATGAATTGACAGAAGGCTTACGTCATGAATGATAGTTAAATGCAGTAAAAACTAGTCAGAAAGTAACTATTCAAAAATTTGGAACAGGTTTAACTCTTTTACTTAAGCTCCCATCATCATTCTTTTTGTAAACTTCATTTTATTTACCCGCCAAAAAGCATGGAGTGTGATTTTGGCGATTCTTTTACAGAGCCATGACACTAGAGTTTACTCGACGATCACATTTTTGTAATTTGATTTGTACTGCTATTTTTCGTGCAGCCACGTAACGTTTCATTTGCTTTGAAATCTTAAACTTTGTCTCTTAGTCTTTATTAGCCAAAACTGAAACCATGCTGAAACCACAGAAACCATAGCACACCATGAATGAAACTTTTAACACAATGGAAGCAGACGACACTAATATTCTAATTAGCTTAAGATATCGATAGCAATTTTAAAAATCGACCCTTTTCCCAATTAAACAAACCAATCAAAAATCGATCAAACCTTTTTTTTCCAGATTAGCTCTAGACATCCTCGACAGCTGAACGTATTAGGATTATTTAAGTATCTAATCTAATAGTTCGTGAACAAGTTACACTGAGCCCCCCTACCACATTCAAGATAAAAATACAAATACAAATTGGCACGAAACCCGTGCAAAGATAATTACTTTAAGACCGGCCCAATATAATAAGACCCTTCATACGACTCTCAGGGCTTCCAAGAGGGAATAACCATCCTATACCGGTTGAAATACGACAATATGATGTGTGCAGCAGCAGGAGCTTTAAAATTTGAATTCTGCTTGTCGAAATGAAATTGTGTAATTATTGACTGTGCTGCCGGATTTGTGTGTACTCTCATCTCTATAGAAGGAACTAACGTAAAATAGCAGCATAAGTTGCCGTACTGTGTAATCAAATCCGTTGGTTCGGGAGGGCGCCGAGGAGGAGAGAAC
The DNA here is from genome assembly GCF_021134715.1 of Daphnia pulex. Taxonomy (NCBI): domain Eukaryota; kingdom Metazoa; phylum Arthropoda; class Branchiopoda; order Diplostraca; family Daphniidae; genus Daphnia; species Daphnia pulex. The sequence goes on along the minus strand of NC_060021.1, from coordinate 432,291 downwards.
GAGATGAGGCTTAAGAATTGCGTATTTCTAGATGTATATGTAGCATTCTACAATATCCATCTTGTCGTCTAAAGTCCATATACGGGAGGGGGGGGGGTCCCGCAACATACGCGATGCATGTATAAAGCGCCGTGCGGTAATATATCTCTCATGGATGGAATATAAGGCAGCAGAAGCGGAGATGGTAGACACTATGGGGCGAAAGCTCGTTTCATTATTGCTTTTATTATACTGGTTGCGACGGAATATTCGGTGGATGGAGGGGGCGAATATAGACTCTCTGATGCGCTTTCATGGCGGGCTCCGCATCTTCTTCTTCTTCTACTGCCTCACGTCGTCCTCACCGGCTTTTGTCATTCATTATTCAGTGGCCACTCAAGTTCCTTTTTTTCTCCCCATTTTTCGACGGTCTCAGCGCACCTCCCGGCCGGCCCGGCCCGGCAACTTGGAGCTTTTCTTCTGTCTCTCTCATACACAACGTATAGCGTATTAGATATGTGTAGTCGCCTTGAATGTCTATTGCGTGCTGCACATCGACAAAGGCGCCTTTAATATTGATCAGTTATATATATCCACCTCTCTCGCTCTTTTCTTTTATTTCCTACTTTCTGCCGCACGCGCGTGTTGCCGGTGATGATGCTCATCCACCTGAATAGCTTCACGTCTAGATGTATAAACAACAGGCGCTGCTGCTGTTGGTGAACAAAAAAGGAAATATATACAGCGTCAATACCCCCCTCTTGCGGGATTTCACTGACGTCCCAACACGTAAAGACCATCGGCTGTGTAGTATAGAGCTATACTAGTAGTAGTAGTAGACACTCTCACAAATGGGAATTCGTATAGATTCGTGTAGCTTCTCCTTCTTTTTTCCCTGTGTGTTTGTTTATAATAGCTCATAGAGAGAGAGGCTATAGACACGGCGGAGACAAGCTCTATTACGAAATGTCGGGCCGACTAATGCAATGCACTTCATGATTAGGCAGCAGGGCACACAACAGCAGTGTTCAGCAGTTCGTTTTTTCCCATTAGATAATCAAGGTAGATGCCAGCAGCCGTGCGCCGTGACATTCAATGACATTTTACTTTTTTCGCTTCTATTATGGCGCGCAGAATAAACCGGTGAGAATTTGACCCGATTACCCAGTCTATTTCTTATGAGAGTGACATGTTGGCATTTATCAGCTGATGGCAATCTCATTTCCCTCCACTTCAGTCTCAGTTTTCCAACTTTGGCGACTGCCAGAAACTGCCAGCGTTTTCGTTACCTATTCAATTAAGCTTTCACGATTCTCTCGACTTTTTGATTTGAGAAAGAAAAATAAGAAAAAAAATGATTGTCTAGGAGAGTCAAAAAAGATGGTCCATGGCTCGCTCAGCACTCTAAAAACAAAAGCCATGAAAAGCTATAGTCATTAGCTATGCTAAAAGAGGTGACTGCTGGCCCGGCTGTATATAATATAGTCGAGACTCGTTAGCGATCGCTGCTGGGCCATCAATATGCTGTTATTGTGCAATCTATAAGCCGTACCTGATGAGTGCGTTTCTTTGTGATGTTACGCCGGTGCAGCAGCACGCTTGTCTCTATAGTTATATGCTAAATCTTTTAACAGACACAGACACACAATGTTACATGGGTTTTTAGGCCGTTCAAGGCACAGACGTCCTGTAATAATCTGCAGCCGCTTGGGTCTCTATAGTCTAGTCATAAAAATTGCCTAACTCGTTTCTCTGTGCTGTGGCTTCGGCGGCGTGTTCATTGAAGAGTGGCCGGAATATCAGATCGTCATTGTGTATTTCCTCGTCTTGTTAAAATAAGAAAAACCGCACACACAGGGAAAAGCGGCCCTTTTGCTACATTAGGGCTTCAGTAAACTTACGGTCCCATACTTTGGACGGACCCAGTATATGTAGGCGCAGGGGTAATCTGTTAAATCAGTATGCATTTCAAATAGCTGAGAAAACATGTGACTTATTGTGAGAGGGTATATTAGACTCGGATTAAATCTACTGAACTGGCAACAAACACAATAATAATAACCCAGACAGCCCCGCTATACAAAACAGGAAATGCAATCGGTTGGGAGAGGCAATTGAATTCGTCGATATTACATCCAGCAGCAACAGCACAGTCGAGAAAAAAAAAGTGCGACTGTTGGATGATTCCCGCGTGCACTTTTGATTTCATTTCGTGATAGTATATACCCGTCCCGTTTCTTTCTTTTTGGATTTCTCCCACGCGACGACGACGACCGTGACGCCATGGGCTACAGATGGCTGTACTATGTACAATCATCTCAGCATCAGAATCCGCTGCCGTAGACGAAACGATGTTATTCCCTGTTGATTTGAACAAAAGAACCCCAAGAAAACTCCCGCAGTCGGCCGAAAAAAACAGCGTCGACTCTTTTAGTTTTTATTTTATTTTATTTCTCATTTTACCGAAATGTTTCTTTCATTCTTTTCGTTGCGCCTTTTTTCCCAGCACATTCTCAAACTCGCAATAAACCCACAACGTGTTGTGTGCTGTAGTTCTTATGATTTCTTATTCCTATCGTCGGCTCTCTGAGATGCTGAATGCAGCCGAGCGTTTTAACATAAACACGCCGTTTCTATGGGGCCATTGGGGCCTGTTGCTGGAGAGATCTTCCACCTTTTTTTTCCCAATCGAACATTTTCCTCATGGCACAAAAGAGCCATCCAACTATTTAAATAGGTTAAAATTTTGGGGGCGCAGACAACAGCACAAATAACCACAACAACAACAGAGCCCCCAAAAAATATATGAATATAATAACAACAGCACTGGTCGTAAATTTCTTCTCTCGTGCACGTATGAGGCGGAAAAAGGGCTCGGCAGGAACAACATATCGCTAAACTGTTTGCATATCAAAAGGATGGGATATACCTAAACCTCGTCGTATAATGAACATGAAAAACACGACATGTTAGACGGTAATTTCTTCTTAGATACTTGAGTCTTTCTTCGCAACTATCGCCTTTTAAATTTATTTTTGGGTGGGTGGAAGATTTTGAATTTTTATTTCACCATTTTTGTTGAAGAGAAACATGTTCCTCCATCCGTTTATTATTATACAAACCCCGACCCAAAGATTTTTCTGCAGCACACGCGTAAAACAGGTGAAAGACGTTGAGCGTCTCTTGAGTCAATATGCCCATAAATGAACGTTTAGAATGACGGCGGCGGCGGCGGGAATGACGCAATAATAACCGCAGTCGGGAGTTTTTTTACCGAATGAAGTGTATGCACTCAATTTTGTCGAAGAAAGAAGGGGGGAAATGGCCCATCAATGGTAATGGCGTCAGCACAAACATGGCCGGAGATGAGGAGGAGCTGACTCGATCATAGTCGAAAAAGAATATTATTTATGATCAAATAAAAATAATTTTGCCGCTCGTTTTGTGGCCAGCGGTAAATTGCGCTTGACAAGAGAGAAGCGGAAATGCGCCGTGTTATCAGTGACGCAATAACCCAATCTGGACAGGCGAGTCTTAAATGTGTTGATCAATCATTTCGATTTCAAATCAAAACGTCAAACGCTGTCCCATCATCATTTCATCGTGTCTATCGATAAATAACAGTGTACAGAGTGTGTGTGTAACGACGTGTGTAGTTTCATTGATTACTCTCTCACAGAATAAAAAATAAATCCCGCCGCACAATCTGTCGGAGGTCTGTAAACTTTTTCCCCAACAGCAGCCACCGGCCGGCGGGGTCTGGAAATCAGATCGTGATATCGCGGGGTTCTCTAGCTCGGTCGCATATTTATCCATACATTTCCATATCCTCTTTTTATCTAGTTCTTCTTATTTTTCCTTCTTTTTGGACTCGAGCGCGTTCCTCCATATGTATAAAGCAAGAGCCTCAATATTGATCTTTTACCCCCCTGCACATCCTTCTTTTTTTATTTTATTTTTCGTCAGCTCATTCTCTCTATCTTGGAATATTAAGTCTTTTTTGTGTATGCGCTAGAGCTCCGCACCTCTTCTTTCTTTCTTTCTTTCCTTTTCTTTTGTTTTCTTCTTCTTCTTCTGTTGCGGATAGACTTGCTCCTTGCTGCCTTGCCGCTTCGTGTTCCGCCGAGGAAACTTGACATTCTCCGAGCCCATAATTGTACGAGTGGATGTTGGTCGTTTCGGCAGACAGTCACGTTCTCACCAATCAGACAAAAAGAAGGAAAGAAAAAAAGTTTGTTTCTCCCGCGCCCTTAAGGAATATAAAGAGCCATGCAAGTATATAGAAGAGAGAGAGAGTTCCCGGTAGATGGAATATAGACGAAATCGGTCGTCGGAATAATTTGGAGCGTTTTCTATAACAGCGGAGCAGCTAGCTAGCAGCAGCAACTACTTGCAATATACCACGAGACATGAGTGGCTTTTCCAGGTAGCTTTTCCCGGTTCAAAGAGACAAACTGGGAACAGTTTGTCAGCGCTTCTCCTTTATATTATCTCTAAAAAAGCTTCAACTATAATATAGACGTGGTGGGGGGCCTTGCGAAGAATTATGATTGAAGGAGATGCGGGGAACTATATACTGATAACGAACTCACCAAACTACAATGCGCGTCAAATATCTCAGCCGCAATCATCACAGCAAATAAGAATCAGCAAACGATCATTATTTGTTGATCATTCACGGCCAACGGTTTTTCATTTCTTTTTTTCTTTTCAAATAAACTCTGGTTAGGAGATTTTTTTTCGTTTTCAATCGATTGGGATGGTGGTGGTGTATCTGCACAGCCCCGCCATTCTTGTAAATGTTTGTAGGCAACAGCAGCTGCCGATATTTGGCTGTCGCTTCAGCTCACAGGGGAATTTTCCGTCGATAATTCAGTTCCGTCAATCACGTCATCTTTTTTTACCCCCAACCATTGAATATTGCAATCTTATTCAATTGATTCGAAAAATAAACTATAGGAAAAGAAAAGCTGCATCGCCCTTAATTGGCGATGTAATGTTTTCATGTAAAAAATAAAAATAAAATAAAAAGAATAAGTCAAACAAGTTGAAATGATGTCGAGAGTCAAAGCGAATGGCTGACAAACAGCCTGACGTTGTTTATGCACTAAGCTCGTGTTGATTTTACGCTTCCCTTTTTTAAATAGAGACACGCAGAGCACATTTACGCACGCACTCTCCCACCCTCCTTTTTCTCTCGTCGTGTCTACTTGTTGATTCAAAACAGCTCGACTTTTTCCCCCGATTAGATCTTGATGTGGCTGCAACACAATGCTGTTCTATATCTATCCTCCACTTTTCTCTCTTTTTTTTTAAATATAAAAATATCCAACTTTCATTTTCTACATGTAATAATGACACAAAAAGGCTTTGGCATTTAACTTGTCAATTAGCAACGCATCGGAATCGACTTTACAACTATGCAGAAATAGTTAGCAAGGATCTAAAAGGATCTAAAATAGGAGAGCTGCTGTAGCTGTCATTCATTCTTTTGCCAGATAACTAACCAGATTCGTTTTCCCCAAACTGGATGAATGTCAATTTGTCAATGAGTCGTGTGGCTCCCCCCTATTTTACATTTCGGTGTCCGATTTCATGTGCTGGAAGATTGCAGAGTGCACAGAGCATTTAAGCCAGAAACAAGAAAGAAGGTGGGGTGTCATATAAGGGAAGAAAAAAAGGCCCATGTAGAATAAATGTCAGCTCTATATACCGTAAGTCAAGCCAAGAGGGTTCTAACCTCTCCATCTCTCTCTTAAAAAGAGCTCGGCTGCTGTGAGAGAGAGAGTCTTGCTGGGGTCCTGATGGTTTGGACAGCAACGCCAGACACGCCAACAAGAAGGGGCCCTCGACACTCTCAACCCAAAACCATCTCCTTCGGCCGCCACCGCCGTCGTTGAGTTCTGCTCAACTCGTTTTCTTCTTCTTTCTCGGTAAAGGGACGACCCAACAATTTATGACACACAATCAAGTTGCAACAAGCGCAGCAGCAGCAGAAGCTAACTCTTTTTTGGGTCCCCTTGGCTTTTGTTGACGCTGTTGGTGGAAAAACCAGGAGAGATGCGCTCGTCGGCGCACAAGTTGAACGGCAGCGGCGGCGGCTTCATTTGCGCTCGCGGATCCAGCAGCAGCAACAATGGCCGTGGATATAAAAATCCATGGCGCAGCTGTTGCGAGGCCTTTTTTGCAGCAACAGAGAATATTGCACCGCATCTCTTCTATGTGTACGTATGGAGGGGGGAGGGAAAAGCAAATGCCAATGTCATTTTTCGACGGTAAATAACGCAGCTGTTTTTGAACGGTCCCCCCCTTCCTATTTTCATCTCTTCTTCTTCCCATTTGGATTTTCCTTCCCTTAACTCTTGAAATTCTGACGTCAACGACATTTTTCATCATTATAATGGGCTTTTGGCACATTCGAGTTGATTGAATAGTGATTTATTCCACCACTTTTCCATCACGTTGGCGTTAAGTTATTTGCTTCTTCACCCGGCGCATCATAGAAAGAGAAATATAGAGAGAAATATACGACAACAGGAAATGGAAAATGATGTTACACAGTAGTAAATATTAGTTCCATATTCACGCTAACCGCAGAAATTTTTTAAAAAAGAGTTGAGGATGTTTTGGGGTTTCAGGCAGGCGGCGAAATGTTGCGACTCTCCAAGGATTTATTTTGTTTTCCCCCTATAGCTCCGTCTAAAATCGACAACGCCTTTATCTGCTGCCTATATACACCTTTCAATCAATTGCCTAATACGGGAGGAGGCCACACGGAACATTTTCGTGGGAGAAAATATCTAACGTCTACTAGAGAGAGAGAGAGAGTTCACCGCATCACAAGGTTTATATAGATTGGCGCCAGCAACCGCTTCTTTTTTTATTTTCTGAATAAAGTTGCATGAATGATGAGAAAAGCCGATCTTATATAATACACACGCGCGGTGGGCCAGCTCTAACGCATTAACAAACCGGTGGTGGCCCCTTGGATTATTTTCTTGTTGGGGCTTCTTGTTTTGGTTATTCGCTTCCGAAATGGTGGGCGTGTGATTTGTCCTGATGGAAAGCCTCAGATAATACGACCGCGTCATCAACAGGTCCACATAGTCTTCACCCGGTTGAAAGGCATTGACGCATAGATTTTTATAGAGAAATTCCCATATAATAGCCGGACGATGGCGAGCGTCTCCTTGCGCGATATCGCGACGACATGCAGTTGGGCGGGGTCGCCTTATTGCGTTATAGGAACATCTCAGCAGTTGACGTGAAACTGCTGAAAGACACTCAATCGAATAGAATGAGGACGTATTTAAAAAACCCAATCTAAAAAAAGAATTCTTTAGTTTTTAAAAGAAGCTGACTATAGTTGTTATTTATGTTCTTGTCAAAAGCGTCGAGAATTATAGAGAGAAGCTCCTTGTATTTCAGAGAGAGTCAACACGGGGGCGAAAAAGGAGAAAGCGAACGCGTTCATCATTTGTCTGCGACTTGTTATTAATTATATACCAGCCAGAGGCCGTGTGTGTGTGTGTCTCCTCGACGCTCTTCTCCAGTTCATTATATCAATGCGACACAAAAGACCAGTAGCATAAATCTCGTCGTAAAATGCATTTCTATTTGCTGTCCAATTTTTCTGCCAGGGTTAAAATGTACATACACTTTCAAGTTATTTTCTTTGACTCGTCAACTATAGCACAGGGCGAAAGATGGATCGGTGTCGAGGTAAAAATACGTCGTCGATTTGATATAAATATAATACGACCGGGGCTTATTCAAAAGTTGGAGAGACTAGACAACACAACTTCCAGCAACGACGGCCAGAGCACTTGGGAGGACCATTGATTTCTCAAGTCTATGGCCGAGTCAATATCGTTGGCATGTCGTTGGATTGCTTGGTTCTCCGTAATGTTTTTCTTCTTCCGACGACGACGACGACGACGACCGTTTTCGTTTTGATGAACTCGTGAAAAGTCAACAAGACAAAATCAGATCGGATTGCACCGACCCTTGTGTATAGACTCTTCTTCTTCTTTTGCCCACCCGCCTTCAACTGTGGCATCACTTTTTTTGAGTTTTTCCGGTGGCTCAGATGCTGTGGCCACGGGGGGAGAGTGAGCCCAGCACGGACCGGCCTATAGCTCATCATTTGATGGCTCGGGTGCGTCCGGCTTTTACCAAATATTGGAGAGGGGAAAAAGGAAAGAAAGAAAAGAGTCAACAGAAGAGGCGAGCGACAGCTCCAGTCGCCCCTTTTCCTATATGCCAAGTCGACGCAGCAGAAAATGGAAGCAGAAATGCTCTGTGCATAGTTCACGTCACACACAGAGGAAAAGAAAACAAAAAGAAAGAAGAAGAGATTGAAAAAGAGACTCCTGCACACACACAGCACAGAGTCCAGCTCACTGTGTCATCAATGACCAAGCAAAAAGGGAAAATGAGAAAACCCTCCAGCAGCAGCCACAGCCGCAACCCTGGCCACACAGCTCGTCTCACAAGAGCACAGCACCTGGTAGTTCCATTTTCCCCCTTCAGTCGAACCCACAGTCGAACCAGGCCTTTATTTTTCCCCCTTGATCTCTTATTCCCCTCCATCCTCCTGCGCAATTCTCTCCATTTGTGTGTGTACATAATAGCCGACAGCATCTCTTTCAATAGGCCTATAGGATACGTATAATAATCAACCGCGCTGTTGTACTACACAAGGTTTTCTATTGTCTGCTATTATTGCCATCATCGAACTGATCTCTGCCCAGCAGAGTACAACTGCGCAATGCCTATCGCTATACACGTCCAATAATAAATATAATAACCCCCTCGACCTTGTTTTATGGAATCTCCCTTCAACCCCCACAGCGAAAGTCGGGCGTTCCAAATTTCTTACTGTAAAATCTATGGCCATCAGAGAATAAGAGAGATGTTAAAGTTTATTCTCTCCACGGTTATGATTTCGACCCTCTTCAACTTTTTTTTGGGTTGGGTCTATGAAGTATACCCTCCCTTCTTATATGATATAGACGAGACCCTTTGAGGCGCTGGCATGAAACAATTTGTATATGGCAGGCGGGTAGAAAAAGAATTGTAAAAAAGAGCCTTAAATATAACACAGATGTAGTATAACTTCAAGGGGTGTTATTATATTATATGATATGTACGGTAGCCGGCATCACGACAAGATTCGGCGGCTGATCTCGTCAAAACATCACACAGGGAAATTCGGTGGTTTTTTCGAGAGAGAGAAATAGATCGCCGAGGAATAAAATACATCAAATCGACCCTTGAGGGTGAACGAGGGGAAGAACAATATATACATTTCATATAATATAAGAAACAAGCCGCCGAATCACAAAAGAAGAGATATAGACAAGTCAAGCATTCTACTGGAAGTCGTAGATATATAAGGCAAACTCGGTAAGCTCCGACATCCGACTGAATTTCATTGAAAATGCATTGATGTTTTGTGGCTCAAGAGTCACTCTGCCATATCAAATCAAACAGAGATTGGCTATATAACAAATTTAATCGCTTATTGGTTGTTCCGACTGATGCTGCTGGATGACGACATCCATCTCATCTGCTATTGGGGGATCAAAATAAATATTTGAAAAAACAACCAACAAAGAGAACAGCGTCATTTCCTTTTGTTTATCAACTCTCACGAAATATCCCAATGAATAATTTAGGTAGAAGATGATGATCGTCAAAAGATTAAGGATCACTATATAACCGGTTATTACGAGTCGTTCATTTTCTTTTTCAATTTCGTCCATGAATATTTAAAAAACACCAACTTTATTTTCATGTTGTTGAATAATCGTCTCTCTATACGATATGACATAACCATCAAATAAAATACCCCTAACGCTAAATTATATCCTGGGCGACCCATACCTATATCCGATCGATAGACACAGCGCAGTTTTGGATGTTTTTGCTACGATGATGATGAAGGTATCGTCTCTCTCTTTTTAATTAAAAACGAGCGGCGCTATCACATAGACGAAAAGGGGGGACATAACATTCTCCGAAAGACTCTTGTCTCCATCGCGATGGGGAATATAAACATAAACACACGTAAGAAGTGGACGTCAAAGTACATGTTTGACCCGTACACCATCAACTGATTGCCATCTGATCTCTCCGCACCATCACAGCGTGCGCAGTTGTTGCCCTATTGTCGAGCTCATCTTATTATGACGCGCAAGTTCTTCAGCCATCAATTCGAAGGCATACAAGGACCCAGAAATAAAAATAACACGAAATGAGAGGAGAGAGAGGAAAAAAGTGAGGGGGAGGAATGAAAAGAAATCGACAAACCCAATTAGGAATTGAAATGGTGTTTGATGCTGTCGTCGTTTGGGGTGGGCTATAGTCACTCGATTCCATCCGGAGTAGCAATCATCATTTTTCTTACCTAACAGATATCTCCCCCCTAGCAGCAATGGGGAAAAGAGTGAGGAGGGTGAGTCAATCTACTTTTTGAAAAATCAAGAGACTGGAAGCGAAACGGAGCGGGGGAGAGAGAGAAACTGGATGGATCTCAGAGAACTAGTTGGGAGTATAGAGAGGGGAATCGGAGAATTTACATAATTGATAGCAACGGACGGCACACACATACTGGTGCCTTCGCCACTGGTAGTAGATATAAAACTCTCAAATTCTGAAGAGGAAAAATCAAGCAAATAGAAAAAAAAATAAAATCAGAAAACTAGAAAATGAAAGAAGAAACTATAAAAGTTATAGACCAGATCAAACAGTGAACTCACGTCCATCTAGTACTTGTGTCTCCACAGCAATTGGCTCAAGGAAAAAAGAAGAAAAAAATCCCGAGTTTGAGATGTTCGTGAGCGTCTTATACGATCAGAGTACTAACAAGGTTGAGGGGGGGGAAATAAAAGTGACAATCTCTCCTAACAAGAGGGACTGGTTTAGATCGACCATTATTTTATCAGAGTCGTCACATCACGATTTTTCACTTTCTTTTTCTCAACCGAAAAGTTCCTTTTGTTTTGTTTCTTCACTGCTGCTGCTGTCTGTGTATAACAAGTTTTGTCTTGTAATCAGCAACCACCATCTATTTTTCGCCTTTTTCTCTTTCGTGTTCGATAATGGACCAAGTGATGGCTACTTGGCGCTGACGGAAAAAAAAATTAGTTGCCTTGATTTTTTATTTTAGTTTTATTTTTTCCCAGACTTTTTGGGTGATCAATCAAACTGGCTGGTCTACCACATGTCAGCAGTGTCCAGCGCAACCAAGCGCAACTCGGTCAGTCGTCCCTAAATTCTAGACTAATCAAACCACTGTCTATAGAAATCTATATTCGTTATGTATATTTCGTCTTATATAATAATCAGACAAATTTCCTTTTCCAGCAGACAGGAGACCCAATCTATAGACACACACGGGTGATGATTATATTTATAGACTTGTGAACTAAACGCTAACAAAAATTCGACGACTCCCAACTCTAATCACGTCATTTCGAATCAATGTTTCGGGAAAGCTGAAGCGCAGGAATCTTGGCTCGGGAAATAGGCAGTAGCAGCAGCAGCAGAAGTGGATGTATTATAGTCTAGTCTATCTATATAAGAGTTGTCTTCTCGTTAGCCACAGCGCAGTAACAAGTAGGCTTGCGACTCATTCAATTAGGCTAGCAGCTCGTCTAAGCTTCTAGTTCTCATTCCGTGCGGTTGTTTCCTTCTAAATACCGACGAGAATATGAGTTACGACGATAGTTCTTCATCCATCTTTTTGTTTTCTTGTTTAACCCCCCTTATACGTAATAGAAATTGGTATATAAGAGATGCACTCTTGAGAGAGAAACCGGATCAAAAGAGAGTTGCCATTATTTTTGACGCCTTGATTGAATCCTCTTAGCCTTGTCCCATTATATTTCTTCCTTTAACAACATTACTTTTCCCGTAGCGACGAGGGGTATATAGTACGTCTTGAACGCTGGGAGATGTATTTAAAGAATCTCTTGAATTTGTTTCACGACGACGACGACGAAATATACTCGCGCGCGCCAGTGAATTTCCCTTCGTTTAGATTTTCGATCCCTTAGCTGCAACCTAAAATGTATAAGAGATAACGAGCTCTTCTTTCTTTTTTCCCTATTCCACCTCCATTCCTTCCGCCATCGCCCAGATTCTTTTTCTTTTACTTTTTCGTCTTCTTGGTGTTCTCTCATCCATCGAGCTGTACACACACACCCGTCGTCCCCTCTATTCTACATGGTAGTAGTACCGGCAAACTTGGAAATTAGCCAGGAACGCGCGCTCCCATCGTCTAGTACACACTCAAGATTGCCGTTTTCATTAGAGAGAAAAAAATCCTGGGCTCCATTATCAACTTTAGCTTCCCTTGAATCACTGTCTATCTACTCTCTCCAAGGCAACTTAATTGACATTCTTCTTTTTTTCCAAAAATGTATCCATAGCTACAAGCTTCCCAAAAATATTAAATCACAATCATAATGTCTAAGCTAGATGTTATAGCGCATTGATCTATTTAGGACGACGCCGAAAAGATGAAAAATGACGTTGACCAATTTTTGCGGGAAATTTCTAGCAAAAAAAGGGAAATGATTCGCATCGAGCATCTTTTATTCCAGACTGAATAAACCTCAATTCTCCTAGCTGAGCCACTGAAAAATCTGTAACGATTCAAGTCACATCTATTTGGTGATTCGTCGGCGTATGCGCTGCGCTGTGTGTGCCGAGTGCTGCATGAATGTTTCATGCCGTCCAAATCAGAATGTATATGTGTAGATATATTATGCCAGCACTGGCGCGCTGCATTATATTCTCGGCTGCGACGACGACGACATATCCTGTCGATCCCTTTGAAGAAGAAAAGAGAGCAGAGGGAGAAAGAAAAAAGAGATATCCGAAAAGCTTTGTAGACTCTTTTTCTTTCTCTCTAGAAACAAGCTGGCGCACAGGCGAGATTCGGATAAATGTAAGGCGGAGAATCTAAGGCGTGAGGTGCGGCCAAGAGCATCAAGGTATAGAGAGAGATGTAGTGCATGATAGTACACATACAGACGCCGAAGAGCATACATAGAGAGATAGAGGGGGGTCATGTAATCCAGTTCATTGTCTATTCCGGCCCAGTCCTCCTACGCTCAAATTGGAAGGACAGTAAGAATGAGGGGAGAGAGATACTGGAGAGAGAGAGATAGACACACGTATGACTAAAGAAGGAGAGGCTTTTCAAATGGAAGCTATATAGGGAAATCCCTAGCACTGTTGCCAGCAGCAGCAGCAGCCTCAGCTTTGCACATCAAGCACCAGAGAGTTTCCCTCTGCTTTCAGGCATCTCTCGTCGACTTGGGCCGGAATCAAATACTCATCCAATCCTCGTTGTCTTATCTTGTCTGTTTTTTTTCCTTTCGAGAATCTCCGCGCGCACAATCTAACTGGAATATTAGAGCAGAGAGGTTTTGATGGAACCCAATTCAACAGGGAATATAATGTATAAAGATCGCACACCCTTATATTCTTAAATGGAATCAAGCGTCGAGTGGTTAGACTTTCGGTGTAAAATATAAGCTTTGATGAATCATTCTGTTGCGTGAGCGCTATCGGCTTTTTGGACCGAAAACATACGTGGATATTATATAGCGTAACATTTTTAGACTTTACCCCCACCGGCAAGTGTGCTGCTGCTGTATATCTATATCCTTTCATACTCCCAGCGTTGTATATATAATAGCTCTCCTCACCCTCTATAATACTATACACCAGACTCTTATATTTTTATGATTTTCTCTCCTCTTTCGTTTCTTTTTATCTTTCCTGATGGTTTTGCCAACTGGAAGCTCTTTCACATAAGAGGCGACGGGAGAAAAAAAAAGCTATATTTTTTTCCTCCCCATTCCACCCCCTCACTGGTTGTGTCCCCTCATCAACGACAAGGTTTTCCCCCCTACCCTCTTATCACGCACCGAATCGCCATACGAAAAAGAGAAGGAGCGGATTATTCGGTGACTGCAGATAGTCGAAACAAACGGCTCTTCTTCTTCTTCTTCCTGCCTTCGCTGTATTAGATCCCCGCCCGTCTAGAAATCACCTCATCATGAATAATGGTCCCATTTATACCGAGCGTACAGCATTTCCTCTCCCCCCAAAAGCTTTTTTCGATTATATAAGACTTAGATATACAGCGCTAGAGAAACGCAGGTATCAAGAGACCCAACACAGTGTCGTTCCATGCCAAAAGACATGTGCGGATGTGTATGGATCGATCGCGGCCGAGAGATGCTTGTCGATCTCCTTCCAGATTATCGAGATCAGCATGTTGAAACCTTTTTTGGGCTATAAATCAGGATTTGCCTTTGATACTTTAACGTTTAAAAACAAAAAAAACACGTCAAGGTTTATGATACACTGAAATGGCGTATCGACAAGAGCGTTTGGGGGGCGATATTATAAACGAAAGAGTTTAGGAATTTAGCGATTCGTTTTTTTAGTGGGAAATCAAAGTGTAGACAGTTTGATACCGCTTTTTGACAAACAAGTCACGAGGGTGGACATGCATTACTGCGGTGATGGTGATTCCTCTACGTCATTATTGACAACTCTATCATTTTTATGTTTGTCAAAAAAGAACGAAAAAGGGAATAAAACATTCTTCTCTCTATAGAAAAAAGGGAATATTGTTTTATTTCTAGCTGGAGAGTTTGATAAAGTCCCGTGTCATTCTTTCCTCCTCCTTTTTGTTTTGTTTTGTGGCTATTCATATTTTTCTCTCCCCATCATAAAATGTTCAAAGTCAACTCTCTACCCATATGTAATGCATCTATCCCGCAGTCAAAAAGGTTGTTTTTCAAAAAAGGTTTTAGGTTAAAGGTTTCTATGGCTGATTGTTGTGGGTGAATGGGGGGAGGGGGGAGGGATGACGTCAAATGTTCATATCGAAAATGATTTGGAAATATGATTCGCCATAGGGCGGGTGATTCATAATGATTTCCAACGCACACACAGCACATGAAGGACTCGGCGACGTGATTTGTGACTGGGCGCAATCTCACGGTGGCTGAGACTTTCTCCGCAAGAAATAGAAAATCAGTCCTCCTCCTCCTCACCATCAAGCACGTCTATATACATAATAGACGATATAGCTTATGTCTTCCCAAAAGTTGGTAAGTGCGTAGGTATATCTAATACCAGGCATAGTGCATATGTATATTAATACATACGTGTGGGGGTGTCTGTATAGCACAGCAAATATCTACACGTTTTTCTTCGTCTTTTGGCTTTGAATCATTCATCGTCGACAACTGCCAAGATCGAAAAAAGGCAGTGAGAGAGAGAGAGGAGAAAGCGCGTTTTGTTTTCGGTCACGGATTTAACGTTCCAGGCATTCCCAGTAATCCCCAGGCCCCAGCGTTTGTCCCCTTGTCAACGAATTGAAGGCACAAAGTTGTAAGATATGTCACAGTGGATCGATGAATCTTTGAGAAAGGACCCCAAAAAAAGAAGAAAAATAAGAAAACCTGTTTTCTCTACCCACACACACATAACAGCCTATTGTTTCTTACGTAAATACACGGGACTGAAACATGCGTGATGGACGACGACGAGTCTCGCGAGAGAGCTGAAAAACTGATGCTGCGGCCAACAGGGGAAATACTTGGCGTGCTATCTCCATCATTGACGAATGTCTAATGTCTATTCCAATGCAGCTGTGACATTTTCTTCGCTTTTGAGTTGGGTTGAGTTGGGGACCATCTTTTAAAAGGAACTAAAGTATTGGACGAGGAGGTGCGCCCGTGTAACGGCAGGATACTATTGTCCACCAAATTTCCACTCTGCTCAAAGTGTTCAAGTTCAAGTAATTTGAAATTTGATTTCTTACAAGCAGAAAAAGTTGTAAGGTAAAAAAACAAAACAAGCCTGATCTGTAGTCGTCCTATGAGTTTTTTAATGAACCCTGACCGAGTCAAGGGCAAAAGAAAACAGTTCCAGTCAATAACTGCCTATATCTCAGGAGTAATCGTACTCGTAGTTGTACTCGTAACAATTTAGAATCGACGCCCACTCAATAGTCAAAAAGGAAAGATAGAGTATAGATTTTCCCTACCTTTGAGCCTGGGAAATTCAGCCAGGCATCCTTCCAAAGAGGGCTCCATCCATCCGCTGAAAAGTTGAGTCCAGCAGGCGGGATAGGGAAAAAAGGGGGTCCTCGTGAATACACCCACACTCGCATGGGCATACACTTGGACATTTAAAGAAAGGGGGGAGGAAGAGATACGTAGCTCGGCCATGGTTAGAATCTCCAATCAACAGGGATGCTGTTTATCTAAATCAAAAATAAAAATTGAGTTACGAAAAATATTTGGACATCAAGTAAGGCAAAGTTGAAAATCTATCAGGTCACAGGAATAAAAGTACTGAAAATTATTTACCCAAGCGATGATGCTGAGATTGTTGCTGTGATGACAGGTCCAGCAGAAGCAAAACTGGAATATCTTGTTGTTACGTTGGCTAACTCAGAAATCAAATCTGCACAAAGAAAAAGGTTAGACAGTGCGAAAAAACTGCCACATGCATTGACAAAAGGCTTACAGCATACATGATAGTTAAATGCAGTTAAAGGCTAGTCAGAAACTAACTATTCATAAATTTGGAACAGGCTTAACTCTTTTACCTTTTCTCCCATCATCATTCTTTTTGTCAACTTCATTTTATTTTCCCGCCAAACAGCATGAAGTCGTTGCAGTGTGTATTAGGCGATTGTATTTCTAAGAGCCACGACACCAGAGTTTACACG
The DNA here is from genome assembly GCF_021134715.1 of Daphnia pulex. NCBI lineage: Eukaryota > Metazoa > Arthropoda > Branchiopoda > Diplostraca > Daphniidae > Daphnia > Daphnia pulex. The sequence goes on along the minus strand of NC_060021.1, from coordinate 415,538 downwards.
ACGATCAATTTTTTGTAATTTGATTTGAACTGCTAATTTTCGTGCAGCCACGTAACGTTTTATTTGCTTTGGAATCTTAAACTTTGTCTCTTTTAGTCTTTTTCGGAACCGAAACTGCTGCTGGTAAACTTGCAAGTTGCAACAAATGAGAGCAGACGACACTAATATTTTAATTAGCTTAAGATATCGATAGCAATTTAAAAAATCGACCCTCTTCTAATTAAACCAACCAATCAAAAATGATCAAACCTTTTTTTCTCAGTTTAACTCTCGACTGAATGGATTGGGATTATTTAGTATTTAATAGTTTTTCTCAACAAGTTGCTGCAATGAGCTAAAATTTAAAATGTCCACAAAACCGTTTGGTAAGAAACCGGCCCAATAATAAGACCCCCCAGGACCCTCTTGGGAATCCAAGAGGGAACAAATAAATATTTGTGGCTGTGCATCGGCAAGCAGGTGATATTGGGTTACATCGGTAAACAAAAATACGAGCGGCGTATAACTTTGAATCACATATAATACATCATTTGAGTACTACAATTAAAACCCCGCATTCACCGTACGTGTAATTGAAAATGTCAAATAAATAGGCAATTAACTGGATACAAGAGAAGGGGGATTTCCCGGCTAAATTTTCAAGCTGATTTACAATTTCCCACGAACAAATATAACGAATGCGCTTGCCTTCCTTCATTATAATTTCCGGATTCTGGTTCAATAGGCTTTCCTATACACAGCAGCGACGACGACAACTGCCAACTTTATTTGAACAGTTCTCTTTCCAATTAAGAAAGTGATGGACCCCCAATCTGCTGGCAAACGGTTAACTTATTGGAATTACACGGCGCAGCAACAGCATCCATAGTGACGGAGTTCCGAGTCGAGGCCATTCACTGATCTCATTCGTAACAGATTCTTCATCATTGAACAAATCAAATAGACGTGCCGTGCAGTCCGAGTTCATTAAACACATCAGCCAGAGTCGGATCAATACTTGTATAATATATCTTATTTACATATAAAAATGGAGTTTGTTCTTCATACCCTTTTGATTTCATTTCTTTCAGCTAAATCATTACTCAAGTTCTAGACTATAAATAGACGCAGACATTTCTTATATATATTTTCGCCATTATAATTTCGAGTTCAACCACTCGATATGCCGAGCAACTATCAACCAATCAAACGAGTGTCACTGGGGTTTCTCCACTCGAGTATTTGTAAAACTGGTTGGCGTGTTGAGCGAGCAATTTAATCAGATTTTTCAAATGACGGAAATAGCTTCGTATTGGTATAAGGTTTATTTATAGGGTTCAGAGGAGGGGGAGGATATAATATGCTCGCACTCAAAGAGTCGTGTATATTACGGCTAGTATTGCGTAGAAAAGAGGGTCATTAAAAATGTCCTTTTGATATTGCAACGAGACAAAATAAAATTATAAAAATAAATTTGAATTTGAACAAATTAAAGGGTCTCTTGATTTCTACATGTAGCGCATTCTATCAAAGTTATATTTTTTTCGAGTTGAATAATGCGCCACTAGGTCTAGTCGAGGAGATGCTTGGTATAATAGACGCCGCATTCTGGAACGCTCACGTCTCTCCATCACGCAATGGACATAGAAAAGGCAGAAGGCCCGTCTCATTCTTTATATACAAGAGAGCCTGATGGAGTCGAAGAATGTGTAGGTGTACACACACACAAGAGTCTGCGACTGTCGAACAAGACAACATGTCTATTTAAAAACGGTGACAAAGATTCAAAAACTGGCGAGGCATTGACGCGCTCAGCAACAGGAAAATAGAAGAAATAACCGCAGCAGCAGAGAGAGAGAAAAAGAAAAGGGAAAATAGACGAGGGCCTTCGACGTATATCGCCTAGTCAGCATCGACGTGGATGTAGGAAATATGCATGAGCTGTGCATGGCTCTATCGTGAAAGAGCAGCGGGAATATACCGTAGTATCTTTGGGGGATATCGAAGAAAACGCCTCGTCACAACAGCATCCAACAGCACATTGGGAGACGATCTATCGCTCGAGTCATGGAGCCAGCATGTCGATTTCTCTTACACACCCCTGCTAATTCTATCTACCGGTGACCTGGCCTCTCTCTATATCTCTTTATATTATACAAGAGAGAAAATTGAACGACTCTTGTATACACATCGCCCGATAATGTTGTCTATTTGCTCCCAACTAGTAACTCTATATCGCACAAAAGTGTATAGTAGTACAAATATCAGCCTCTATAATAAATGTGCTATACTTGTGCTATTTGAGCACACAGTCTATAGCTATAGAGACAAGAGAGAAACACATATCAGCAGTTGAACACACACACACAACGACCCGGGGCATTCAAACATGCTGCGCCGGGGCAAACAAAAACATTGTCTCCGTGACTTATGGACAATGAACATCGTAGGTTATATTGTATAGCCTATAGAGCAGGATTGGATCCTGAAATTCCTCTTGTTGACGAAACTGTTCATTAGGAAAACGCCTTTATAGATGTCAGCTGACATCCAATTAGCATACGCGGATTGCGCGTATATCTATGCATATTCGAGTTGGGGAAGGAGTCGCCGATGTTATTATTATATGCATCGACCCCTGCGCGCTCCGAGGCCTGTTCATCTTCAAGCAACTAATAAGCAGCGCTAAATACTAGTCACAGCAGCGCACAGCAAGTCATCCAAGTCTGCACAAGCTAGTGCTGTGTGTTTGCGTCACTTGACTGGGCGACACATCGCCCCCCTTGTATTATAGTCCTCCCAGTACGGCACGGCACGGGCGCCCTTGTATGTGCAGTTTATAGACGCAGCACATGCAGTTTGATGGCAACTCATTAAAGGAGCGTCGTCGTTGGATTGTAAACCCACAAGTTTATACAATGCTATTCCCCCCTCCGGCTCGTGTCTGTGGACAAATGAGTCACGTATACATAGGCAACTACTATCTACGTTCTAAATCTGTGCAGTGAACTCTATCCTAGATCTAGTTATGGAGCGGAAACATATCTTTATGTGCCAAGAGTGTATATCGATTAAGCTGATATTATTGGATATAGTTGGCGACATTTTCAAAAGGTCGACATAGTCGTTGCTTTTTTTCTACTTTTTTTAGAGGTACCTGTTGTATAATCTATATCAGATATACATCCCGGTAGAGATGTTGTTGTGTATTAGAGTGCCTGGAGATCTGCAGTAAGTTGGAGCTCAATTGATATATATTTACTGAAAGCATCAGTTATATAGCGCCAGGGATTGGAGGGGGGAATGTCGGGAGAAACTCGTCGTTCTCTTCTCTCGTACATATTTCATTTGCCGGGGCGAATGAAGAACTTGTCGACGAGAGAAACTTTCCAATCAAGCATCTGTTTCCCGAAAAGTTAGATATCTGTGCTATAGTAAAAGTAGACTATATATACTCTGCTCGACTTGTAGCTATACACTTGCTACTCTTTCTTACGCTGATGAATGAGTCTATACAAGACGAATCACTTGCAGTTCTATATTCGAGAGAGCATGTTGCTTTCGTTTGTGTGTTTATATTCCCTCCGTGTTGGCAACGAGCCAGGCCAACTGACGGCAGCGATTCAGGATACAAATTTTTAAAACTCATTTATTTCTACAGTTGCGATTTTTTGGCGAAAAATGGGACAACTCGTGCCGTCGCGAGTCGCGACAAATAACCTTCAGAGCCAAGCAGCAGCGTGATGATGGCTGTAATATAAAATACGGAATTCATATGAAACATAGCTATATAATCAAATAGATATGATCCTGCAACCCTGTAGCCAGTTCTAGTTTTATTCTTTTGACGATGAAAAGAAAAGAAAAATAAGCGAAGCAAAAAGAAGAATAGGAAAGATGAACATCACCACCACCACCACCCAAAGAGATTTTTTCCGGTGCATAAACTTTGTGATTCTTATTATAGAAGCGCCGACTATACACACACAGACACGTCTCTCATCTCTTGTATTACAACAACAAACTGGAATGAGACGAATGGGTTATGCTGCTCTGTATAGTCGTTCTCGATTCCCTTATTTAGATATGCGCACGCGGCCGTTTAGACTCTTTTTCTTTTCTGTTTTGGCTGGTGGCGCCAAGCTCTCGCAGGGAGCTGGCGCGGACGTGATCCGCGATACGGAAACTTATTATGTTTATACACACAACCGGAGAAAAATAACCCAATGCGCTGCTGCTGTGTATAGCGACGGTGCTGGGATGGTTATTTGTTGGCCGTCGCAGCAGTGATTGATTCAATGTGTCTATATGCTTGTGCGATTCGAGCCATACACGGCGAGGCCCCGACGAATATATCGTTTCATCTTATTTCTTTTTCTTGATTTTCTTCTTCTTTTGGGTTATGTTCACGATGAAATAGCCAAATGACGAGGCGGCGGCTGGACCCGTTCCAAGTCATACACTCGGCATCAGTATACTCAGGTCCGCTGCTGTGATTGCCGCCGCCGTGTATCATTGTACAGTAGATTATTGCCTGGCTAGCTTCATTCCCTTCTCGTTAGTCTTCATTTTCCCTTCAACAAGAAACAAGAAACAGAATAACTTAAAAAAAAAAAATCTTTGGTTATTCTAGCGAAAGAAGGAAAGACATGGGAAAATGATGAAACAACAACAACAACACAAACTACAGACAGCTAGCACAAACACAGACGAACCCAAATTGAAAAATAATATACATAGCGAAAGGGATTTTTTTTCGACGTGTGCGGTCCGAGAACCACACACATGACGCGCCCAGCCCCAACCCTAAAAAAGTAAAAAAAACAAAAGAAGAAAAACAGGAAAACAAAAAAATGTCTAAAAAGGGTCGAAAAAAGGTGGAGCGATTGACACCCAGAAACAAAACGCACATCGGCGGCATCACTCCCGCTGTGTGCCGGGAGCCCACCAACCTGTTTTTCTTCCCCGTTGTATATAGAAGCAAACAAGTACTTGTATAAGCCTTTTTTTTTACTGTCAAATATTTGTACACAACACAACAACCGAATAAGGAATATATAAAAGAAAAAACCAGGCAATTTCGGAATGAGAATATAAAAAGCATCACGACTGCGCTGCGCCGTGAGTATTCGGTCCGATATGATTGATCCCGTAGAAAGAAAAATAAAATGGACGAGCCATTTGTTTCACATCGTGTAATCACATAGCCAAAACCACAAAGCCATTTATTTTCCACTGTGCTCTTTTTGAATGATTTCTTTCACGAATATAAACAACTCTCGAGCTGTGTTGTTGTTGTTGTGATCCCGCACAGCGGCGGTAGAGTACTTAATTCGGGTGTTTTAAGTACTCTTTTTGCACTGAACATTATTAGTACGTGTTTTAGGGTACTGAAAAGGAGAATTTTTGCACTTAATGTAAAAATTTTACACTTAATATGGAGAACATACTTAAATAATCTTAAAATGAGTGTCTTTTAAAACAATTAAGTACTTTAAAAAATTTAAGTACTCTTTGGCAATGTACTTAATTTAATTTGCATACTTAATAAGTTTTTTAAATAAGTGCCCAATGGATTTAAGTACCTTTTCCTCCTTAACGTACTAGGTAAGGTACTTAAATCCATTGAAAAAACTTATTAAGTATGTAAAGACTTATTAAGTATACTGCCAAAGAGTACTTAAATTTTTTTAAGTACTTAATTGTTTTAAAGGACACTTATTTTAAGATTATTGAAGTATGTTCTCCATATAAAGTGTCAAACTTTTACATTAGGCTAAGTGCAAAAATTCTCCTTTTCAGTACCCTAAAACACGTACTAAAAATGTTCAGTGCAAAAAGAGGGTGGTAGTAGCTGGTAGGAAGCGAATTGGAAGAGAACTTTGAACATTTGGAAAAATTCCAATCAAAGTCCCAAGGCCCGTCGTGTAAAACCATTCAATTGTGAAGTTTGATCTAAACAAATAGAATGGCACAGCGGATGAGCATCCGACTGTGACCCGGGAGTCCCGTGTTCAATACCCAAAAAAGTCTTGGCTGTTATTTTGAAAATAAGTATTTTAAGTAGGAAAAAATGTAAGTATAAATTTTAGTTTAAGTACGCTGATACTATTCAGTATGCAAATATTACTCACAAAACAACATACTTAAATTATCTGAAATTTCAAAATTTAAGTACCCAAAAAATTAAGTACTTCCTGGCCCCCGTTTTAGTACCCCAATTAAGTACTTTACCGCCGCTGTGCGCCCATGTCTATGGTATACAAGTCTATAGCGAGACCCACAGCGGAGCTATATTAATGATTGGCTGATGCCTTTATATAATATTCCACAGCATCCACCAGCAGCCTCACATGTAGAGAAAGAAAAGAGTCGGTGCAATGAAGACGGCCTACGCCCATGTTGGTATATATCTCCGTCAATCCTATCGCGCGTTTGCTTGTTTGGAAAGTCATGAATATCCCCAGCCATGATGAAATCATGACGTGAATAGCTGAAAAGCTCCTCGCTCGCCGGAAATCTAACCTTTCACTTTGAGCTTAGTAGGTACACAGTTTGGCTGAGCGAGCGTCGTCTATATAAAGTTTTGCCAGCGTCGATGCATTTTTGAAGTATAAAGTTTATACATCCACTCGCTTCGGCTATAGACACAGCAGCAACCGGGAAATAGCGTAGGAACTAGATGAACTATATTTATACGCAATAGAAGCCAACAGTTCTCTGGTAGCATTTCTCATCCTGATTTGTTATTTAGTACTTTGGAATCATTGCTCATTTATGTAGCGCTCCAACAGGCGCATTTATAAAGGTTAAAAGAGAATATAAGGACGACGAGCTAAAGTTTCAAAATGAAAAGTGCTGCTGGGGAGAGATCGACTTGTTTTGGCTCTTATTATAGAAGCAGCCATGTAGGCCTATTTATTTCACCTAAGTTCTATACAGGCACATCAAGTTATGACCTATATAGCCTACCGAATAACTACTGCTCTATATACTAGAAATCTTGATATGGACATATGGAACTCTTCACTTAACAGTCGAGTTTCAACTTTCATAAGGTAATACTAGTATATCCTCTTTGGTATTGTCTATTGCGAGTTGCGCTCAGTTCCGTCCATCGGCGGTGGGAGGGAGAGGTCCTCCGACGAGCAGCACAACATCTCCGATCAACCGAGAGCTGCGCAACGTTATGCTCTTGACAGTCCCTCTCGTGGGAGTTGATATCCCCACAGCACATCGCTAGGCTTTTGCGTTCGAACAGCAACACGACGACGTCCGGGTGCACAGCATCCAGGTCTCTCAACTTCTTACGGTTGTCGACAGCAGGGCGTATCAGATGGAAACTTGTCCGGCGACTGCTGCTGGACTTTGGCGCCCAGGTTGTTGATTTACGCGCACTACTCCAGCAAACGCGTGATGATGAGCGCCCAATATCATCAGACAACATTTTCTCTTTTATATTTCTGCGTACACTTTGCTGTCAGCCAACTCGTCTAGGGGGGAAATCTCAAAACCCGACAAAGTAATATTATAACTTGGCACCTTCACACACACAGGAGCCGGTGGGAGCATATAGCAGTGTCGGCGGCGCGGTGGCCCCTTGAGCTCTTTTGCCAACCTCGTTTTCTATCTCCCAGCCATAAGCAGCAAACGACGTCAAGACCCTGCTCGATAGACTTTCCGACTTATACCAACAGCCATCGGGGGGAATAGCTTTCAACGTTTCTTTTAATTAGCTGATTGGCATAGTCGACGGTCGTCGGCGAGCGGTGCGGCTTTGAGTGCAGCACTATACAGCGATCAAATTCGATTCCAGCGCAGCAGCAACTTTCTCCGATAAAGTTTCTGCTGGGAACAAGTGGCGACTAAAGAAGCCGCTGGCATATCAGGCCGGCCACATCAAAATCTCAATCGAGCTGTTGATATCTACTCCTCTTGGAAATAGATGTGTAATAATATCGATGAAATTCGTGGTGGAAATGCATCGGTTTTCCTTTTTTTTCTTTCGCCGGGAGTTTTGCTGCTGTGCTGGAATTGAATTCCAAACAGCCCACACGTCCGTCAACGATGAACATCTGCTGGCCGCGCTAAAACGTGTACGCACGTCTCTACTGCGCTCCAATGAATAAGTCTTTTATAGCAAATCGGCTTTGACGTCCAGCACATACACACTAGTCCTGTGAGAGAAGGTCCAGCGCATCCAGGAGGGAAAGGAATAAGTAAAAAAAAGGGACTATGTACATTCGTCTCTGCGTTTGATGGAGTCTCTTCCGCCCCTCATAATATTATAGAGGAGTGTACCAAAGTGCATATACTGTAGTATATAGTGATGGGAAAGAAAAAAGAGACACACACAGTGCGGCTGGCCGGGGCTAAAGAAGAGTCTATTGATGGTCACTCTCGGCGGCCCTTGATGGCCGTCCATTCAGTCTAGAGAGAGGTCCGTCGTCTATTTTCTATCTCTATATATAAGCATTCGCCCTTCTTATTCGATATAGATCCATAAAAAAGAAGAAAAAAACAAACTTGTATGTCCGGCTGGCCGTCTTCTAATACATGTTGTTGGTCTCCCTCCTGGCCAGCAGTTTCTGAGAGATGCATTTTTTCAATTCACTCCAGCGTTATTTTCTAGATCCTTTTTTCTTGCTTTATAGTATATAGATCTGCTTCTATCAGTGATGTGCACGTCAACGGGATTTGTTGACGTATCAAAAAAACGTAGAAGTCATACGTATTTTAAAAGTGCTACGTAATAAGTCAAAAAAAAAACGTCAACGTAACGTAAATTTTTTCATACTTCAAACGTATGACGTTACGTCACATATACATCATTACATTATTTATTGCTATTGCCCATAATATACACAGATTGCATTTGTAAAAAATAAGAATGAAAATTAAACATGGAGGGCTATTTTTAGAAGAATTAAAATTTAAAAAATTTAAAATGGCAGACGAATTTTCGCAAAGCAAATGTTGCCAAATTTTTAAAATTGTTTCTTGACTTTTACGGTAATAACTCATTACTGGATTTTTTACACGTCAAAAGTATACGTAAAAAGTCAGTATTTTTTTTCACTTACGTAGAAGTCACCGTAAACTTCAAAAACAAGGAAAATTGACGTAACGTACGACGTAACGTCAAATTTTCGAATAAGTCACCGTATGACGTGCACATCACTGGCTTCTATATATATCGGACGCTTTGTATAGATGTTGTGCTGCTTTGTGTCTATTTATTTCCCACATGCGCTCCCACCCAAGACGACGACCTCCAATCCAATCTGCTCTCAGCGGGAGTAATTCTACCAGGAAATATGATCGCATCGCTGCTGCTGTCCGCGCCTTATACATTTATAATAGACTCTCTGCTGCTCTGCTCTTGTGCACAGTCTACATAAGAAAAGAAGCAAGAGAGAGGGGGAGACATATATGCCCAGCAGCATTGCTGGGCCGCGCGGATCAGAGCGACAAAAACATGATCCACCACGAACAGAGAATGTTGGATGATTATTATTCCTCGTAAATATATAAACCCCTTTTGGATTGTGGGCTCTTGCTGTAGTGGAAGATGTTTTCGATGTAGTAGATTTGATATTAAAAGAAACCAAAGCGTTCGGTCAGCCGCAAACAATTCATCCGCGTCCGCGTAGTTGGTATAGCCCTTGCCTAGCAGAGAGAGAAGCCCGCCATGTTGCTACTGCTACTGGTCCGTCTGTAATTTCACCTCTCCTGCGTGTTCACGTCTCAGTTGCGCCACACAACCAACAATGAAAAAGAATAGAAAAATCTAATGCCCTTGGTTGGATTTATTATCTTTGGATTCATTTTATTATATTATGTCTCATCATTTTGAATTTATACATAGGAGGTCTGTTGTTTTTTGTGTTTGCTGTGCAGGATTTTGGCTGAGCGAGTCCAAATCCAATTAAACACGCAGCAAGGAGACGAGATGAAACATTTCAGAGCGCGCGCGGGCCCACGCGCGCTCATTTCAAAAGTGGAATAAGAATCGTGCGCATCCGATTAATATTATTCGGCCCGGCTCGTTGCGTCTAAATTTGGTTCGTGTTACGCAACATCAGCCGGGACGAGTGTTGCAGAGAAAACAGCACAAACAGAGTAGACTCTGTCCAATAATTACAGACATTTCAAATGTTGGCTGAGGCTGTTGTAATTGAAATTCACGTGTTATTTGCTCTTGTCCAGAATTAATATAATAGCACAAAAGTCAACTATAATTACAAATTCGGCGTAAATAGCAAATGATATGGAGAGCACTGATGACGTCAATGTATTTCCGGAAGGGCGTCTCTCTACATATGCTGCATAGCTCTATAGTTATTAGCACTTTGTTGACGGTCACGTGTGCATGTTCAGTGTCAATTCCTTTTTCTTCTTCTTCTTTCTCGTTTTGTTATCCATCAATGGACCCATTACCGACAATGAGACGTCTCTTGCATCAGCACGCGGTCCTCAGACCCGCGGCTCCATGACGGTTCTGCTCTTGTGCAACTTGTATCCAATACAGCATGTTGTAGTAGAGTATATCGTCCCTGTTCATGCACTATAGCTGCTGGGAAATAGAAAGAGAGACGTCCTTGTACATGCTATGGCCTATTAAAACCCACAAGCCATATACAACATGGCCGGAGCTGAGCTAAAAGAGAAGGAGGAAGGTCTAACTTCCTCATTCTTGCACGTCAACCCAAAGACCGCGCGTCGTGCGCACCGGGTGATGAATCTATCAACCTCCCATCCATCACAGATTTTTCTTTTTCTCTCTCGCTCTCATCCAGCTTCTTATATACCAGCAACCCCGGCCAAACCCCCAAAATTAATGTAAAACACAATGGGGAATATATACAGCAGCAGCTAGAAAGAAATAATCAAAGAAAATTAAAACAGAGAGATATAAATCAGAATTAAATTGATCTAGATCCGCTCGACAAAAAATCAAGGAGCCAGAGAGATGAAATCCAAACCTGCTGCAGGAAATATAAGCGACGACGATGGTGCGGGAGGGTTGTATTTCGTTTCATTAATTGGACGGCGGTGCTATATAGGTCCTCCCTCCCTCTCTTGGCTGATCTCTCGACAGCTGTGCTGTGCTGGGTCTTATAATACATGTATAGGACCGTGCGCCGGATATATACGTTTCACTATATAAAAGAGTATATAGGAGCTATATAGACTTGATGTATATAAGTTGATAGTATACAGTTCACTTTTTTCCTGTTCTCTCTCCTGCTGGTCGTGTTCTCTTCTACCGCAGTGTGTATAGGCGGAGGGTGACCTCCATTAGTCGATTCAATTACGCGGCCCATTCTGGCCAGCCACCCTCTCTACTGCTGGCCGTTGCCGTTACAAATCCATATGGTGAAAAGAAGGAATATAGAGTCCCTTTATCTTTTATAGAAGCTGGTGCCATTCATTCTGCGACTTTTGGAGCGTTCAGAGTCTTTGTTGGGAAATTGTGATCAAAGTCTATAACGTCGCTGCTGCTGCTGCCACCCTCCTCCTCCATCCACACACCCCACTGACTTCTTGTTCTTGTTGGTGCTGGTGCGGTTGCCATCATATCCAGCAGCCCCTCCTTTCACGCGTTTCTAATCAAAGAATCTTTTTAGATTTTTGATCTCTCCTGCTTTTCACACTTCCCCCTTATACACAACCCCTTTCTCTCACCCGCGATATATCCCTTTAATCTATATACACACGTTCACTATTGCTGTGTGTGAATCAATGGATGATTTCCTCCCTACAATCTTTATTCCTCCACCTCATCCGACACATCCGGCGGCCGATTGTCTTCCGACACTCAGCAGCACGCTCCATTGTGTCAACCCCCCGACATTCATCACCAATCGTCACATCTATACACAAAACGCCAGTATATTATAGCACCCGTCACCATGTATATCAAAGGCCTACATCAGTCAACTATTTCCGTTTTTTTCCACCGTTGATTTCAAATCTACAAGAATAAATAAATGTTTCCATCGTTTACAACTCTCTGTATAATAATCCATAAAAATTCCACCCTCTTATTTTTCTAGCTCCGCATGTGGTCTGTGTGTTGTTTGCCATGCCATTTAGCGTGTCGTCTAAACAAAAAAGATTTTTGTGTTTAGACAAGAACAGGAGCGCCACCAGCACTTTGAATGGATGGTGCATAGACGCTGATGTGGGCCCTGGCGTTTTTTGAATAAACTTTGACAATCCCCATAGTCTCTGCTTCCAATAACAAGCATCTGATAATGCTTTCAGAGGCGACAGCGCCCGTGCCAGCAGTTTGGAAAAGAAAATAGACTTTTTGAGGAGCGCTGTGATGGCGTAACGCCTTAAAACAGCAAAAGGGAAAAAGCTCTTTTGCTTTTCCTGCTGCTGGCCAGCTCAATCCATATACAGTGGCAGCACTACCTACTATACTCGTCCGGCATGAGCCTCTCTGTCGTGCTGTGGTTTTTGACATACAACTCGTCTTATTCAAAACTATATGGAGGGAGACCCCATCGTTTTCATGGGGGAGAAAAATCCCCGCCGAGAGTTGGCTTATAGACGGCCAAAACAGGAAGCTGGCCGTCTCTTCTAGCACTCTTCTTCTTCTTATATTCATATCTTTCCCCATACAAACTATGGGGGGTATAGGGAGGGATGAAATAAAATTTCTTGCGTCGACATTTCCAATACTTTATATATTCAACTGTTTAATAATGCACATTCTTGACTATGTACTATTGTCGAGATTGGAATGTTGACTTTTGAAACGGCACAGCAATATTCGCCGCAAATAAAATTGATTTGAAATCACCGAAGAACGTGCAAGACTGCGGTGTATAGTATTATGATTGATTCGATTGAATTGACAGTCGACTCTCGAATATACTTAGCGCTTATACATGTGCCATCACATAGTAGTCGAGAGTGCTGCCTTATACGCCTGGATGAGCAGCGTGAGCGATGATGATTCCGTAATATTAGTTGATGCTCCGGTCGATCCATCAAAACATCTTCTTCTATCCTGTAGAATATCATCAAGTCGGTCGCTTTCTCGACAGAACGACTGCACAATATATAATACTGGTCACGTGCTGCGCTTGCCTATAATCCATGGCAAAATACGGAGGAGCACTCGAGCGCGGGGAGTCTGGTACTATACCGAATCTCCGATATTAACTCGGTCGACAAGACCCGCCGTAACTCCATCCGTGTGTAACCCTAAACCCCAAGAGTTGATATCCAGCTCGCGGAATAATGAAGAGAAAAATAAAAAAGGACGACAGCATTTCTCTACTACTACGCCAAAGGAAAAACCAATACACCGCGACTCGCCTAGTTTATAGGCATATGATGGTATAGCTGTATAGTGGTCTGATGGCCATTTGGTATTCTATTCACGCGTCTACAGCACTGGTATAATATCTAGTTTGGAGGGGGGCCCCAGCAGTCTTCAAAAGGAGTCTATCCGCAATAGAGTTGCGATATAGTGTGTCTATAGGGTTCTATGGCAAAATGGCTACGAGGTGTGTCTAGTCTTGTACTATCTAAACGCTCCAGCGTTTTCTAGATAAATGTATAAGATGCGGAACATGAAATGTTATCTCTCTCGTCTATATAGGAGGACGTTTAACAGCGAGACTCTTAGCGATGCCTGCAGGGGGTATAGACGGGCGAATAAATATCAAAGAGAGAGAGCTGCCGGCCTGATGCTGCTGCAAGGGGCAATCAAAGATATAAGCGCGATGAAAAGCTCTTGCGCCTCTTTGGCGATGTACTACCCCAAAGCCAATTGTCTCTAGGCGTTGTCTTGGGAGCTGATTTATTACACGAAGGAAGTAGGCGGGCATAGGCCGGCAGCTTATTCTTCTCTCTCAAGTTCGGCGGCGTTGCAAAAGGCAAGCAGGCGATTATATGAGCTGATGCCGGAACGGGCAGCAGCAGCAGCAACACTTTCATTCAGCACTCGGACAGTTATATGTGCTGCTGGGCCCGTCTATATAAGCTACAGGGATCTATTGCCGGCTATTGTATTAGACTGCTGGGCTCTCTTGCTGTGTATAGACGAGGCCGTAGCTCAACGTCTGGCCTCTTATATACACAGCCAATGCTCCGGGTGCGCGTTATATAAGACGCGGGCCACAGCTGGGCGATACTCGTCCAATAATAAGAAAAGAAACAACAACAGCAATTTCAAGTGGATAGCGATACAAAAGCGCGGCCTAAACGGGCAGAGGAGACAAGTCTATAGTAGGCTAGTAGTAGTAGCAAGAGCTATCAGCACCCGGCCCTCTACTATATCCAAAAGATTAGACCCCAAAGAAGATTACAGACCCAGCAGTGCTGCAGCAGCAGCAGCAGCAGCAGCATCGGCTTTTCATTGGCCGAAGAATAAGGAGCTGTAAATGTGTCTGGCCATCAAGGTTGCGTCCAGTAATCATTCCGTAGGAGCCTATACCCATGTACCATTTTATATAATATCTACGTGACGACAAGGATTGAAAGTAAAACGGAAAATCCGATCCAGCAGCAACTGCTGGCTTTCAACGGGAAAACAATTGACGACCAAACAACCGCATCAGATGGATGAAAATGGAGCACGCTTCCGCAATAACCGGAACGTTTCGTTTGATACAATCGAGACGATAAACAATTACAAGAACGTCCGTGTCGCTGTCCTTTTATTATTATTATTTAGAAACGGGAATACAAGAGACAAGACGGAGAGATGCCAGGGCAATCGAATCAACTCGGCGCAAGATGCCAGGGAGAGAGAACACACACACGTGTACACGTCTACATAGCAGGATAGAATATAGAGTTATATCTAATAATATTGGATATGCTCCCCTTCTTTATTTGTTTCGCCGAAGAAGAGTACAGACGGAAGATATGGTTGCTGTTGAGAGACCCTATAGTAACTATGAGCACAATTCCATCGTCGAGCCCCGACAGTTGTATACAATCCCCAGAGCAGAGACGCCACATTATTACAACAGATAATCTTTTCTCTCTCGTCCGCACCGCCGAATTTATTGTGTGAAGGTGTTGGATGTTTCTCCTGTCTGTGCGTCTGAGGTACATAAATCGAGCAATGTATAATCAAAACAAGTTTTTTTAAATATTACGATTTTGGCGCTCTGGGCGTCAAGTTGGCATGAACCCTTGTTGGCAGACGTTAAAAATATTTAACAAAAAACATTTGTGGAACCAGCACCTTAAAAGGAAATGCGACTGGCCAAATTTTTATCAGAACCATCTCACGACAATGGCTACTTTTATTTTATTATTTCTGTCCGCTGGCTTATGGTACGTACATTCGGCAATTTTTCATGAAAAATCACCAGGAAAACGTTCCCAGATTTTTCTTTTGTTGGACACAAGAAAAAAAATAAAAAACAGCCAATAGACGTGGCGGATAGATTGTCTATAGAACGCGGTGCAGCAGACGTTCAAGTGCGTGTACGATAACAACGACGGCCATGAACAACAACAACAACCATCACCCAAAAGAAAAAGTGATGAAAAGAAGAAGGGAAAATTTCATGCTTGGCAGACTATATGGTCGTTGCATAAATTGGTGTTGCGGGTACTATTAGATGCCGTGCACAAGAGCAACCGCCTCCATATCGTTAAATCACGCCGGCCAGGCCGTCTTCTCCTCGCGATAACCGGGCCTTAGAAATGAAACAACCCCCCGCTACCACCACGCCCGACCGACCCATCAAACGTCCAACCGCTTAGACGTCTCAGAAGAAACGATAATGAAAAGAGTCACCACAATTTACAAGCTCACAGGAGGGGCTTGCTGGTATTATCTCTTGCGTGTGTGCGCCACAACAAAAGAAGAAAGAAAAAAGGACGATATGCTTTAACCATCTTTCTTGTGTGCGCGGTGATATCGGGTCTGACGTGTCCGTCCCCCCCATCTCTTCTACATATGCCCGGCAATAGTCATTACAGTTACTCTCGCCCACCACCCCGCCATAAGGTCCCCCCGCGTCTATTCGGCTGCTGTGTATGGGCATGCATGGGTTACATGCGATATATCTCATCAAAGATGGTGGGGTACAGCTTCACGTCCGAAAACCTCCCACCTATACACCACTCGTACAGTGTTGTCCGCCCCCTTCATTGCAGCCGAAAAATCGATACTCTACCACCACGTCCTTTTCAAGACAAACCAACTGAATAGAACTACACCGACGTACGGTCGACATATATTACTCGACTGCCAGCAGTTTTATAGATATACAACCCCAAAAGCCAACAACTTAAATCCCAATTGGTTTTTCCTATACCTTCTGTATTATAATAGACGAGCTGTAATTATTGGACATGTCAAAAACAAATTCTTTCACAAATCTTTTATTTCTTGGGCTGTTCCATTTGTTGATTCGAGTCAAAAGAAATGAATGATATTGCATTAGATTAGGCCCAAATTCCATGCGATTCGATGCATTTAAATCAAAAGACGGTGGGTGGAATGATTAGGAGTGGGGCTTGGCGTGGGTTGGCGGCGGCGGCGGCGGCCCGGCCGTCGAGTATTGATCTCGTGAACACGAGCGCGTTCCCTCGGGCACTGACGCTCGTCTTTCCCCCCTACGGATAGATCACAGGATCCTCCTTGATACTCCTACTGCCTACACTAGTGCCTAGTGGATCCTAGCTCACCTTTTTTTCCCGAGTCCACCGAACCACGCCATCGAGTCTACTACACCAGCAGCGATCCAAACATTGTGAATCGATTCCTGAATGCTAGTTGAACAGTGCCGAGCTAAAGAAGAACCAGCGCAGCCCACTCTCCTTCTCCGGTTCAGATAAAAGGAGTAAGGAAAAATATATATCTAAGAAAGAGCTTACACCTCAATGTCAAGATTACATTCGATCCAGTGACAGCGTCGTCGTCGTTGCAATGGAAGCAGTAGCCAACTGCATTAATGGTGTCATGCAACCAAGTAATGGAGCTCAAATGCACATGACTCTCGCGTGTACGAAAAAGCTAAAAGGCACCATTACCGAGATTACGCCTCGACCCTATTAAAGAAAGCGCCAAAAAGGAGGAAAACCCAAAGATTTTCTGAATAAGAAAAATAATTAAAAGAAAACAGAAAATCTACTTTTATTTCCTTGAAGAAATAATAAAAAGGCTGAATATACCTATCCGCCCACGAATTACTTTGACTGGGGTTCTCTAATATCCAATGATCGTGTTTCTAAGTCATCACAACACGAAACCAGGAGGAAAATGAATACATTTTCGAACCATTTCTGCTTAAAACTTGAACATGAATAGCATTTTACGTCAACTAAAGTCAAGAGTTTCATGGTAGAGGTTGAATTAAATTTTCCCATACACATTTCAACCACTGTATGTGTATTATATAATCACCTAATTCAACTCGGCTTTACATATACAAACTCCATTTCCAGTTATTCAAGTCACCGGTGTGGAGATAAAGAGGGCGTGGAACACATTCAGCGATCAATTTCTCCAAAAACCACATCCAGTGTACCTGCGAATCAAATTTAATTAGACGGTCATATATTCCAGGACGAAATCTGCATATAATTAAAAACGAACCAATGATGGCGACAATATCGGCGAGCATGTGGTTGCGGCCGACTTTCTCCAACGCGGCCAGATGGGCGAAACCTGGCGCCTTGATTTTGCAGCGATATGGGCGTGAAGAACCGTCAGAAACGAGATACACACCAAATTCACCTGGAAATCAACAACGAATTAGATTGAAATTTGGTTTAAGCCAATAGATAATAACAAGATACCTTTGGGATTCTCTACAGCCGTGTAAGTGGCTCCTGGAGGAACGTTATAGCCCTGTGTGAACAACTTGAAATGGTGAATGAGAGCTTCCATCGACGTTTTCATTTCGGATCGCTTGGGCGCCATGATTTTGGCATCGTCAACACGGACCTCACCCACCGGCATTTTATTCAGGCATTGCTCGATGATGCGGAGAGATTCCCGCATCTCTTCAACACGGCACAGGTATCTAAGAAAATTATGAAATTTATTATCTTGTGCTGCGAAGACGAGGTGATGTGACATTACCTGTCATAGCAGTCGCCTTTTAGTCCCACGGGAACGTCAAATTCAACCAAATCATAGGCGTCGTAAGGTTGAGTTTTCCTCAGGTCCCACTTGATTCCAGATCCGCGCAACATGACACCACTGAAACCGTAATTAAGTGCGTCTTCGGCGGAAACGATACCAATGTCGACGGTTCGCTGTTTCCAAATGCGGTTGGCAGTCAAAACGTCTTCCATTTCATCGATACGTTCTCCGAATTTGCTGGAAAACTCGTAGATGTCATCCATGAGACCCAACGGGAGGTCCTGTCAAGATCAAAACGTTGGCGATAAGAGAAATGTTTTTAGTGGACATTTGAAAAGAAAATTCTACCAGAGCCACTCCTCCTGGGCGAACATAGGCAGCGTGCATGCGAGCTCCTGATACACGTTCGTAGAATTCCATCATCTTCTCACGCTCTTCGAACAGCCAAAAGAAGGGCGTCAAAGCACCGATATCCAAGGCGTGAGTACCGATTTGCATCAAGTGATTTAGAATGCGCGTAAGTTCGGCAAAGAGCACTAAATAATTGAGAAATATTTTTTAAAAATGTCATTAGTCATATGATATTTAGAATTGCGATAAAAATAACTCCTCACCTCGAATATATTTGGCTCTTAGTGGGACGTCAATGTTTAACAATTTTTCAACAGCCAGTGAATAGCATTGCTCATTTCCCATCATCGAAACATAGTCCAAACGGTCAAAGTAGGGAAGAGCTTGAGTGTAAGTTTTGTACTCAATCAGCTTTTCTGTACCTCTGTGCAGCAAGCCGATATGAGGATCAGCTCTGACAACAGTCTATCAAATGAAAAAGTAATGGTAATGTGAATACAAAGGCAGTCACACTAAAAAGAGAAAAAATCGGTTTTTACTTCTCCATCAAGTTCCAAGACTAAACGTAATACACCATGGGCAGCTGGATGTTGTGGACCAAAATTAAGGTTGATATTGGTGACCGATTTCTCTACTGGAGCTTCATAGTGGTTTAAAGGAGGCATTTTCCATACATTTGCTTTGGTTTGCGGAATTAGACATGGCATATCATATTGTTTGTAATATTCCATATCAGGATTCCATGTTGCCCCATGTCGCCGTGGGCTGCAAAAGAAAACAAAATCATTTACCGACACGAAAGAAAGAATAACCCACTACCTACAAGAAATTATGTAAGGGTTTAGGTTCATGTAAATAAAGTTGCTGAGCAGACCATTTAAAATAAATTAAACACAAATCTTACTTGGCAAAGAATCCTAAGGAAAAATGGGGTAACAGAGACTTTGGTGCAGAATTAATTAGGGAAATAGTTCCCTTTTTCAACCCAAGTCCAATAACGGCAGACATTTTTCTTCAGAGAAATACACAAAAAATTCCCGAATGTAACATTTAGTTGCTAGATGGCTCTGAAGTAGCACATTTACCGAACAGCGATACCTAGGAGTACAATTGGTAACTAGCTACTTTTGTCTTTCCGCGCATCAGACAGCATGTGCTGTGAACAATCATTTCTTTTTTTGTCTGGCTGATCTGGCTCTCAGCCATCCGGTTTACAGTCCAGTCAAAGTCGAGTCGAGACTTTGTTAGTCAAGTCTTCCGGTGGTATCCACCCCCTAATTATTTCATGTAAAAAAACTAAAAACAAAACTAGGAGTTACAGAAGATACGCACAGGAAATTGCAATGATTTCAACAACTGTTTTAATATTTGTCGTCATCTCTTTCAGAAAATAAGGTAAACAGTTTTTTAAATTTCCCTATGCAGTTGTAATCATAACATTCCTTGTATTTTCAGGCATCCGCGATTTGTTTACAAATGATATCATACTCATTAACAATTTTTCTAATGCAATTAAAATAATGGAAGAAGAATGCCTAGATGCAACATAAAACGGACAGTGTTTTCTCTACTCCTGATTGGATTCGCTTTCTTTCTGATACTCTCTTGTCGAACAAGTAATTTTCTCACTCAAGATCCATGGAAGCTAAAAAAAGAAAAGGATGTCAAACTTGTCGCACCAATCAACGAAATCTCAAATAATCAATCATTCCACGTCAAGCCAGTCATTAAATTACCCCACAAAAATCTTTTAACTTCAAACAATCCCAGCCTTAATCATCAATTGCACTTCCAGAATTCAACTTTCATTTGTGGGAAAGGTGGTATTTTGACAGTCAAATCTGGAGGCCGCCTAGGAAATCTTATGGGAGAATATGCCACACTGTGGGCATTAGCTAAGAGAGATGGCCTTTTCCCCATTTTGCAGCATCGAACTTATACCACATTGACCAAATACTTCCTTGAAACTTCAATTCCCACAATTGTCAACCTAAATTGTTCACTCGTGTGGAACTCTATGAATTTACATGTCTACAACAAATTGAACAAGGGTGAGCGCTCGAAAATTGCTGAAGAAGGCATCTACATTGATGGTTATCCTACATCGGTGTCTCTTTTTCATCGTCATCGGAATGAAATCATGAAGGAATTTCGATTTAAGAAGCAGTTCGTTGAACGAGCACAAGCAGAATTATATCGACTCAGAGAAAATCGCCAAAACGTTGTTTTTGTAAGTTATTTAAATTTATCGAAAAGATTTTTTTTTTCAAATCTATTAATTGTTTTATAATATTCAAGGTAGGAGTGCACGTCCGCCGAACAGGTGAGTTTTTATAATTTTTCATGATGAAACATCGGAAATAAATGTGCCATTTTTCTTTTCAATTACGTAGATTACAGCCAGTTCCTAAAAGGGCGTTTCCAAGCGCAACTAGTCGGAGAAGTCTACTTCACACGTGCCATGGATTATTTTCGAAAAAAGTTTCCTTCAAGCTTGTTTGTCGTCGCCAGCGATGATATGGATTGGTGTCGAAGTCATCTGAAACCGATCAACAACGATGTCGTATTCGCTGGGAACCGAAATACTGAAAATCCGGCCGAGGATATGGCATTACTAGCAGCCTGCAACCACACCATCATATCCTACGGCAACTTTGGATTCTGGAGTGCGTATTTGGGTGGAGGAGAGGTCGTATTAGCCGGTAACATCTCTAGTGTCCCGACAGAACTTCAACATTCCATTCGTTCAGCTAATATCTCCAATTGGCAATTCTTTCCTGGATTCTAATTTTGCTTGAATCTTAATAACAGTTAAATGTCGCTTGGTGCTCATTTTAAAGATTTTTTTCATTAGCACACGTATTACTAATATCACTATTCAATACTCGCATTGCCTTTAAATCTGATGAGACTGTATGAGATGAAACGCGTATACACAACTAAAATCGAATGTAGCTGATATGCGCTTCGAGAAAGGTCGAAAGCCCTAGTATTTATCACTATCGATCAGCCGCCTCACAATTTAGTTGACATAGTTAACTTTTTATTCTTTAGAAAACAATTGTTGAAAAATGGGCGTACGGTAGGGCAGAAACAAATAATATCCTAGATAGTAAAATTTGGGATCATTGCATTGTTACAGGTTTACGTTGACAGTTTTGTTTTCTATGTGCCTTCTGCCTTGTCTTCTACTGTCATATTATTTTTTCTTGTTATTTCACCTTTCGTAGTGCACATACAGTCTTTTTCTGGTAATTGTTCCAATGTGCCAATGAGACGAGGCTCTTTCGTTTATGAAACCGGAACTGTCTGTGGGCTGCTCATGTGAGTTGTGTAAACGCACGGTATGACGCCGCCAGTAATTTCGTCGAGAATTCTGGTCCAATCTATATTTGTTTACTGGTTTTGCTCTTCCGTTACCCCCAATAGTTACCGTTATATTTCTTCTCAAAAATCATTTAAAGGAGATATTAAAATACAAAATGCAGAACGTTCCACAAAAAAGGGGAATCGAGGAAGTTCCGTGACGAAACACCCAACTTTTTTACTTTTATCCTATTTCTCTTTGCTTTGAGTATGAAAAGTCGCGCACCAAATTTTGAAAGTGAAGCGAAGCACATTATAAAGGGTTTGTACTTTGTAGAGAGAAATATATGAAATGTATAATATATGAAACGCTGCATTAAAAAAGCATAGTCTGCCTGAAATTTAATAACTAAAATTTAAACCGTTATTTAAATTAGACTTTAAATTTAAATTAGACTTTAAATAGATAACGATTAGGTTTTGTGAGAGCCAGAACAAACTGATTTAGATTGTAGAGGTTGCGAAATCAAGGTTCCGCGCCATCTGCGAAATCTTATTTCAAAAAATGGTTCATAGATGGCTGCTCGAAAAAGAAGTCAAAAGTCGGCCTGGAATTTTCGAAAAATCTCAACTTTCATTAAATTAAAGTTTAATTAAAAAATTAAGCATCTTAGGCTATTTCATAGTTCGATAAACTGTGTTAATCCCCGGATGAAGCTTAATTTTCAATAATCGGTTTCCACATAACAGGTAGTTGGGGTGTTATGTGGGTCCGGCTGGTTGCCTCTTGCACTTTGGTTGTCGGAACTTGATTGTGACAAGATTCCGGATTAGGTTCTGGTCTGGTTTCAGTTGTGGTATCTGATTCAGAATTTTTGACCAGTAGAAACCAGACCCAAGCAAATATGGTTGCGCAAACGAATACTAAAAGAGCCATTTTTTCAAAATACGAATTGTTTGTAGTATAGTACTTCTAGTTAGTTAGCTATATTAGCCTACAGCTTTTGACTCTTCATTATAGACTCTGGCCGACAATGGAGAGCACGATAGGAATTTTCGTATTTTTGTTCAATATTTCAATTTTCTATGTAATTACTTCAAAATTTTTTTCTGAATGTAATCAGCAGAATTTTACGATCAATGTTCAAAAGAAATTATTGCGTTAAAGTTAATTTTTGATTATTATATCGCCGATATAATAATCGCTTAAGCTTGATTCTTAATTTCTAAGATTGCCGTCGATTAATTTGCGATTGATGTAGTTTTTAGCGCCAGATGGCTACGATCAGGAATCGTGACTCGTGTCGTCTGCAGTCTGCTGCATTTTTTTGAAACTACTCGGGTGTGAAGTCTCGAGTTTGTTCCTTTGTTCCTCGTTGGGTGTGGTAAACTGACGATTTTCTCGTTAAACAGGTAATATTTTTTTATTTTTATCGAATTCTCAGCTGTTAAAAGATTGTTCACATAGTCAAATTCTCTAATGTCCTTTGTGAATTATGACGTTTTCAATTCCCACATCAAACGTTGCTCGCTTCCCAGTTATTAACACCTGTTCAACTTCCTTTGTATTAACAGTTCAGATATGACTGATGCCTAGAACACGAGGAAACTAATTTTATGCCAAAGTTTGCAAGGTTTTCTGTTTTGGTGTTCCCATGTTAGGTATTCACATGACATAACTGACTGTCAAGTTAATTTCATTCCATTTTTCACTATTTACCAAAGATGCCAACAGAATTCAGGTGATTCAGCCTTGATTTCAAGTTATCGGGATGGGTTTTTGGTGTTGAGTTATTCATTTTCCAGGTACACAAGAACCAGGACAGTTTTGCGTAGGATATTTTGGTTTTTGTAATACTAGACCTAAACCAACGCTGTAGATCAGTAGGGAAATGTTTTCTTTTTGTGCTGGTTAGCTCCCGACTTCCTTCTCAATTTTTTCTCTCTACCTTTTCCCTTCTTTTTGTGGTAGGGGCTGAATTAGTAGTTGAAAGATAGGGCATTCTTAGGTTGGAAATGACGATTTGATACCATATGTTTTAACATATATTTTTAAATCTATGGACAGACTGTTCATTTTGTGTAAAGGAAATGAGACGTACTGAGGTGAATGTTGAGTTGCGGAAATCAAAGAAGGAAGACCACCTAAAGCGACGCAACATTGAAATCGATGATGAGCCCCTCAGCCCTCTTGAAAACACAAATCGTGTGACTGCAGCCCATATGAGTATTGAGGACATAGTTAATGGTATGTTTGTGGCAGCTTTTTTTTTCTGTTAAGCCTATTTTCTCATATTTTTCTATATCACGTAGGTATCCATAGTGGTGATGAAAAAATGGAAATTACTGCAACACACGCTGCACGTCAAATCCTCAGCAAGGAACGTAACCCACCAATTGACATCTTCATCGATGCCAATGTCATTCCCAAGCTGGTGGAGTTTCTCAGTCGTGTCAAACAGTATGTTGTGTCTTTATAACTTGGTTTCTGAACATTTCATCATGATGCTTTTATGTCTTAGCCCAGACCTTCAGTTTGAGTCGGCCTGGGCTCTCACCAGCATTGCGTCCGGCACATCTGATCAGACTAAAGTTGTCGTCAGTGCTGGGGCTGTTGCTGGTTTCATTTCTTTAATGGGTTCACCTCATTCAGTTCTGGCCGAGCAAGCTGTCTGGGCTCTCAGTAACATCGCCGGAGACGGACCAGAGCTTCGAGATCACGTCATCGAGCTAGGCATTATTAAGCCTTTGATCACCTTAATAAAACCCGGTTCTCCAGTAAGTTCAGTTTTAAAATTAAATACATGTGAACATTTAATAAGTTATTTTATTATTAGTATACATTATTGCGTAATGTCGCTTGGACTTTGTCCAACTTGTGTTGCTACAAGATATTTCCACCCAGTGTCCATGCAGTCCGGCAGATTCTTCCCGCTCTATCCCAGCTTATCCACAAGAACGACAAAGAGATCCTAGCCGACGCTTGCTGGGCTCTGTCGTACCTCACCGTTGGCCCGAACGAACGGATTCAAGAAATAGTCAACGCCGGAGTCGTCCCTCGGCTTGTCGCTTTGTTGGACCATAATGAATTGGCCGTCGTCATCCCCACTCTAAGGACTATCAGCAACATCGTTGCAGGAAGTGATTCCCAAATCGATTCCGTCATGGCTGCTGGTGCCTGCCCGTTGCTGGCCAAGTTGCTTAATAATTCACAGATGAACATCGTCAAGGAAGCTGCCTTGGCCGTGTCTTACATTGCTGCCGGCAATGCCATCCAGATTCAGGCTCTCTTCACCAACAACGTTGTTCGTCCGTTGGTGGACGTGCTGGGCAAAGGTGACTTCAAATGCCAAAAGGAAGCAGCTTGGGCCATCACCAACATTACCTTGGGTAAAACATTTCAGTTTAACTGGTGCTGATTGATATTTTTAAACTTTTTCTTTATAATTTCAGGTGGCAATGTGGAGCAGATCGCTTTGTTGCGCCAGTTTGGTGTCATCGCTCCGCTGTGCGCTTTGCTAGAGGCCAAGGAAGATAGCAAGACTATCTTGGTCGTTTTGGATGGCTTGGCTAATATTTTGGCCGCTGCCGAGAAAATGGGCGAACTGGAGAAAGTTACCCTTCACGTCGAAGAGTGTGGTGGCTTGGATCGCATCGAAGCTCTGGAAAGCCACGACAATGTTGAAATCTATCACAAGTTTCTGGACATTCTGGAGCAGTACTTCTCAACTGAAGTAAATTATTCTTTTTTCTTTTGGGTTTTATTTCAATGATTATCACAACTGTTCACATTCAGAGTGTTTGTGCTGACAACTTCACCATGTACTGAGATTTTCAAAAATTATTTTTATTTTGAAATCCCCTTCATTTTTATGTAATATTTTTGTTTTTTATTTCGACAGAGGGATGAAGATTCCGAGTTGGCGTTATCTCCATCGCAGAGTGCCCATTGCGAATTCAACAACCATCCATCTCTAAAAGCCCCCGAATGAGGTTTATAATTCTAAATTTTGTCATCCAAAATTCTTTTTTTCTGCTTTTACAACGGTAAATATTTTTTTCACTTCTTTCCACGCTATCCTAATTCCTAACTAGTTTTGGCCTTTTTTTAAGATTTCAAAATTTATTTAAATTTAAAGTTTCCATTTGCTTTCATTTCTGTTTATGCACGATGTCTTCTTTCCTCTTTCTGAATGCGCGACAAAAGAGCAATACAAAACAACTCAATCAAACATGGATCAACTTTGCATTGGGGTCGTTTGATGTTGCAAGTTGTTTTGTGTCCCAATCTTTTGGGGAAGTCATTTCATCTGATGTTGCAATCGAATTCAGGAATTATCTTGCCACGTCTGGACGCTTATTAGGCCTACCAACTAAAGTCAAATTAATTTTTCGACGTTTGTTATAAAAGTGTTTGCTAATATTTTACTGGACTAGGGACTTTCATTTCCTTTCTGAAGTTGAGCATCAAGTAGTTATCGATCCTTACGGCAGTTCCTACAGTCCTTCTGTTGGACTCATTAACCAGGAAAAATAAAAAATGCAACAACTGGGAGGAAAACTTTTTCGACTGCGTGTCACGACCTGTAGCCAAATGAAGGACAGTCAATTCAGATTTGCCACCGTCTTTGATGTCAACTTCGTTTGCTAGAATTATTTAAGTAGAGAATCTCGAAATCTTTTTTCGTGTCGTTGCCACTTGCAAATGAAACGGAGGGATTCCATTCTCGTCGCGTATGGTGGGATCGGTTCCTTTTCCAGCATCCCCATCCAACCCATTCACTCAATTTCCCCAATCACCCATCCAGATATCACAGGTTGCGCAACTGGTGATCCAGTTTTGTCAAAATATGGGATTTCGGGCAGATTTGTCCTATTTTTTCGCTTCGGTAATGTAAGTATTAAAGTTCAATTTTTATCAATTGATTTCGGAAATTGTTGGGTTGTTGCTGTTCCATAGACCAGGAGATGCTGAACTTGTTCGAGGTATCTTCTCGTTATCTTTTTTTTTTACTGCACTCTTAATTAGTCTTTTTATCCAATTTCAGGTTCACCCTTCACCATTGTGCTAGGATTATTTTAAGTTGTCCGGACGACGGATCGGGACTCTCTGAGGTATTATTAGAGCTCTTTTCGTTGGTTTGCCGGCTATACTTTTTTGTTGGTTGAATTCTATCCAGTTTAAATCAAGATGGAACTTTGTTTAACACGATTGCGTTTTATTCTTGATAGGATATTGTGTTCAATGCCCTAATATTAACAACGACAATTCATTCCAGGAAATATTCATCCCGACCTCAACTTCTGATTCCGCCCTGTGTTTTCTTCAACTTGTTGTGTTCCCGCCTGTGCTCCTCGACCACGAAATCTGTGATTGATACACACCGCCACTATACCTTTGTTCAGGTGAAAACAGTTTATTTACTTCTGGTGCATGTTACTCCTAGTTGTTCGATGACACAGACACTTTTGTATGACTTTGGTTTTGAAAAGCGAAAACAGGTCATCTATTGTAACATTATTTAGTTAATTGCCCTGGAAATTCAAAGTTCAATGTTTGCATATAGACGTTGCCATGCCAAGAAAGGTGATGAATCCATTTTTGTTAACAATGCCGGGGTCGGCTCCCAGTTGAATTTGTTGACGAACGTTTATCGTAGGACGTTTATTGTAGACTCTCATTATTACCATCGCATTCGCCGGTTTGTTTTCTCTTTTTCCGTTGCGCTTTTCTCTTTCAACAAATTGGCAATTTTTTCACCGTGGCCGTTCTCGTTGATCGTTGCGTAATATAGCGCCTTTTTGTGTAGACTTTAAAACTCAGGAAATCAGTCATTGATCAAAAGCAATAACGATTTGCCGTGACACGAGGATAATGTGTATAGCTTTTTCGCCATTTTGGTGGAAGGTTCCATCCCTATTCCCTATATAATTGAATTGATTTTCTTGTCCACGTTCTTGAAAGGACTTATTTGCGTTCTGGTTGTCTTTCGTTCTTGGAAAAGGTTTGGCGCTGCTGGGGGGAAAAAACTTTGCTCTTTAATTATCTTTTCTTCATTGTGTCACTTTATGGCACGAATAAACCTTGCCGATTTTCAAAAGAGGAATAATCGCCAATCAATTCCGTGTCGGGAATTTCGACGTTGCTCCCCAAGGTTTTCTGTTGATGGCGTTCCATCACAAATTGTAAATTGTTGACAGCTCAATATCGCCATTTTCATAACAGTTTTATTGTCGAATTGCCCGAAACTAGCCTTCCACATTGTCGTGCAATAGCCGAACAGCACAAGACGAAGACCTTTTTTTGTTCTTTGTTTTTAATCAAAAGTAAATCGTTTCATCTTTTCGTCAAGATCTTGTGACTCTGCTTCTTGACTTTTTTATTCCTCCTCAATATTCGCTTTGATGGAAAAAAAATCTAGACATTGCAAATACGACAACCTCGTGTTGACGTTTTCTCCTTTTTACCATTTTCGTTTAATATTAAACATAAAATCAGCTAGGAATCTGTTTTTTCTTTTTCCCCTTGGTCTAGTAAAATGAATGACACAACGAAACTAAAAGATTTGAAATTTAAAAATGAAATTTTATTTGGGTCGAAAAAGAAAGAAAAACAAAATCAAAGGGTAAACAAAAGAAACTACTGGACCAGCCCTACCATCGATATAGTCGTCATCTTGCTCGGCTACCTCCACCCGAAACGCACATTAGAAACTGATGGACTCGTTTGAGGTTACTGAAACCCCCCCGTCAAGGTGTTAGTCAACTGTACACTGGCGTGCGAGTGAAGATGATCTAATTCCTTTCACCGTGTATAGAGAAGTCATGATAACTCAACTCGTACACAAGTGTCGGGAATTTTGGAAAGTCTTCAATTACATCACACCAGCGACAGCTCATCAACTCCGTCGACGGGTTCATCCGCCAATCCCTTTGGATTGTCGAGAGAGGAGGTAACGTCATCGCAAGATAACAACTATTCTGATAGGTAAAACTGACGTCCAGCTTCAATTGTAACTTAACTTTAATTTAAGAAAAAAAAATTATCAAAAACTAGCGAGTTCCGTTTTGAAGAATTGCGTACACTCTTTTGCAATTGGCTAGTGCACCCCAGATCGTGACGTACTTATTTTCTCGACCCGGACGATAAATCTGTACATTATGATTAAACGCTAATTCGCTCAACAAATAATCCTCGGAAAAGATGTTTCTTCTCAAATTGATTGTAGGACACTCGATGGTGACTGGCAGGTTGTCGATAACGTCGGAGCAAGCGGCCAGTCGGCTTTCAGCATCTCCGCCGGTTATGAAAAGATTCCCATTGATAAAGTAGACACTTACCCAATATTCATTTTCTAGCCTTTTTACATTTGTTCCATGGCGTCCAATAACTCGCCCGCAATCCTTATTCGATATTCCAGTCACGACAATTCGATCGACGTAGACTTCTTTTTCTATAGTGGTTGTGATGGAAAATTCGGGTAATGAAGCCTGCGGTTGTTTAGTGCACTGCTTGACGGCTTTCTTTTCATTAAAGGTGTTGGCCGGGGTATTCTCCATTGCGTCAGTTACTAGAGGCTGTGGTTCGGCCACTGGTGATTTAGCTTGAACTGCAGTGGAATTACAAGCTAAGAATGGCGTTAAGATTTCAGTAATTTCTGTGTCTGGAGGGATGATGGTCTCTTCGATTTGGAGTTGGTTGAATACCTCCTCATCGGTGCTGCATCCAACGTCCACTGTCAATTTTGGTTTCATTTCTTTCTGATTATTTTCCATTTCTGCCAACTTCTGGAGGGCCTCGTGTTTTTCCTTTTCTAGACTTTTTACTTGATCCAGTAGTTGCTTCATTGTGTCTGTCTGGTTGGTAAGGGATACTCGTAGTTCATCCACTTCCGCTTTACTGGATAAAAGAAGACGATCGGTTTCTTCTATTTTTCGCCTCAGCTGTGAATCATTTTCGGATAAACGGAGATTGTTTGCTTCGAGTTCAGAAATGGTTCTACTCTTTGACTCCAGCTCTCGTGTAGCCACGGTCAACTGCGAGGTGTCTAATTGTTGTTCACTTAGGCAAGTCCGCAGTTTCTCCAATTCTACTCGACTTTCTTGATTTTGCTCTTGAAGTTTAATAATGGCTCTGTTTTTGGATACCAGAGCACGTTGACTTGAAGCTAGCTCATTGTGTACCTTGTGCAATTTTTTTTCTTCATAACAATTATGAAGTTCCTGCAATTTCGTTCGTTTATATGCGATAAGTCGGTCCTTGGCTTCAATTTTTCGCATTAGCCCCGAATTCTCTTTTGTCAAATGGAAATTTGCTTCTGTAATGTCAGTAATTTCACGTTTCTTTTCTTCGAGTTCGTTTTTGGTGGTTGCCAACTCGTCTTGTACATTTTGGTACTGTTGCAGCTTTGATGAGGAGTCTGTCAATTGTGATTGAAGTAGACTCAACTCATTCTCCAAACGTTCTTTATCCAAAACAAATAGATTATTCTCAATCGCTCGACTGGATGCGATGGGACTGGATGCTAAACATGCAGTTTCGATTTCGGGGATTTCAATGACTGGAGTGCTGGGCTCTTCAATTCGCCTCAGTTGTGAATCGTTTTCGTCCAAGGTGAGATTTTTCGCTTCGAGTTCAGAAATGGTTTTATTCTTTGACTCAAGCTCACGTGTATTCACGGCCAACTCGCGCGTGTCTAATTGTTGTTCGGCAAGGCAAACGCGAAGATTTTCCAATTCCGCCCGACTGGATGCGATCAGTCTATCCCTGTCTTCAATTTTTCGTCTTAGACGCGAATCATAATTTGCCAAGCGAAGATTTTTCTCTGTCATGTCAGTCATTTCAATTTTTTTTTCTTCGAGTTCGCTTTTGGTAGTTGCCAACTCGTCGTGTACGTTCTGAAACATTTGCAGCTTTGATGAGGAGTCTGTCAGTTGGGATTGAACTAGACTCAACTCATTCTCCAGGCGTTCATTTTCCAATACGATCAGGTGGTTTTCTGCCATCAAACGAAGAAAACTTTGGTTGTTCAAGTCTTCTCCGCTGGGAGTCGAAAATCCATCGTTAATTACAGGTCGGGGAAGTGCATGCTGGTTAGTGCATGCAAAGTCAGGTTCAATCATATTCAGGTTATCAGCCGAATGCCGAGTTGGTGATTCGGTCTGTCGACTGATGATGAAGGCACACCCCTTACGGAAAAATCT
Source organism: Daphnia pulex (assembly GCF_021134715.1). NCBI lineage: Eukaryota > Metazoa > Arthropoda > Branchiopoda > Diplostraca > Daphniidae > Daphnia > Daphnia pulex. Next base: position 384,622 of record NC_060021.1, on the reverse strand, counting down.
CATTAAAACTCATAAAGAAATACATGAGAATAACCTTAATTCTCATTCATTTTGTCGTGATATTTTGGTGAGATTAACAGCAAAATATCATTTATTTGATGACTTTTGATGAGAATTTGGGACATTTTCAAGTTTAAAATCAGCCGTTAATCATTAATTTCATGTGAACAAAGTGAGAATTATGTTATTTCTCATCTAAATATAAATGATTAGTCGCGTAAATATAATGATTTCTGACTGAGGGTTTACTGTAATCTCGCTTAATTTCTCTTTTTCCACAAAAATGTTAATGATTTTCTCACTAAAATTTGAATGAGAATTTGAGCGCTTTTAAATGAGATTTTAATTATATAAATTGAAAAAAGAATTGCCCTGACCAGGAATCGAACCTCGACTTCCAGGGTGGCTTGCCAATCTGCTAACCACTACACCACCAATTGATGTTATAATTGAAGCTTTTTAACGTGGAAATTAATAAATTGGTTAGTTTAGTGATATAACAACAGGGTTATGGGACTTAGAATAATTTACACAAAAAACACATACCAGAGTCAAATAGAAATTGCACTCAAATTTACTTAGCGCGTGAAAAAACTTAGTAAAAATTTCTATGATGCGTTTTGACATACCATATAATCAATTGGTTAGTTTAGTTAGATAAAAGCCAGATTTCGGGACTTAGAATAATTCACACACAAAAAAACACACCAGAGTAAAATAGAACTTTCACTCAAATTTACTTAGCGCGTTAAAAAAAATAGTTATCCCAGCCTATCTTGTGATTATAAAAACATCGTGTAATTTTTGTGAGAATTAGATAGCTACCATATATTTACGAAAGGTAAAAAATAAAAAATGTAAAAGTCCAAAAAGAATTTAAAGTCAGAATATTTCATTCCAGGTAGGCCTATATACTTATTTGCTGATTTTAACGGATATTTTTAGGATTGTATTAAAAGAATACAAGAAAATATTTTGATGTCATATATGTAGAAATTTTCCCTTGATTTTTCACACATCATTACAAAACATAAGAAAATATTGACGATTAAATAGTTATAATTTCACATCTGATCTGCTGTTGAATTGTAGCTGATTATTACTGACTTTTTGTTATGAATTTGAAGATTTTAAAGCCCAAAATTGGGTGAAAATAATACCAAAAAATCTTTTGATTCCTTAGTGGGAACTGATTTTCACATGATTTTAATGAAAAATCTCACTATAAAGCATTAGAGAAATTATTGATAAAAAGCTCTTAATAAATGATAATATACAAAATAATTATAATTAAATATCATGATCTCACACCTAAATCTACCTGATTTCTGATAGACATTTAATAATAAATTTCATGATTTTTAAGCCAAAAAACTGTATAAAAGAAAACCAAAAAAATCGTATAATGTCATAGGTAAAATTGATTTTCACATGATTTTATACAAGTATCTCAATACAAAACATCAATAGAAATTAATGATTGATAACTCAGAATATATGATAAAATATTTATTTGTTATAAGAATATATCATGATATTCCCGCTTAATAATCACTGTTTTTTTGCAGATTTTTCATGCGAAAAAACTGCGGAAAAATCATGAGATTTTATTGATTTTCACATGAATTTATACAAGAATCTCTTGACAAAACATCAATAGAAATTAATGATTAATAACTCAGAATTTATGACAAATTACTTATTGATTATAAGAAAATATCATGATATTCCTGCTTAATAATCACTGATTTTTTGCAGATTTTTCATGCGAAAAAACTGCGGAAAAATCATGAGATTTTATTGATTTTCACATAAATTTATACAAGAATCTCTTGACAAAACATCAATAGAAATTAATGATTAATAACTCAGAATTTATGACAAATTACTTATTGATTATAAGAATATATCATGATATTCCCGCTTAATAATCACTGATTTTTTGCAGATTTTTCATGCGAAAAAAACTGCGGGAAAATCATGACATTTTATTGATTTCCACATGATTTTATACAAGTATCTCATTACAAAATACCAATAGAAATTAATGATTAAAAACTGAGAATACATGATATATTACTGATTTATTTTAAGAAAATATCATGATATTTATGGTTAATTATCACCAGTTTCTTGCATATTTCTCATGCGAAAAGTCTGTGGTAAAATCATGAAATTTATATGATTTCTTTCTGATTTCTTACTACGGATTGGGTTATATCTCATATAAAATGAGACAAAAATATTTTAAACACTTTTAATGATAAATATGAGGGTGAAAATTCTCATCAATTTAATGAGAAATATATGAGATCATCAAAAATTATTAAAAAATCATTGATGTCATTAATAAACATATGATTTCTCATATAGTTTGATGAGATTTTTCCGTAAGGGACAGTGCATTGATGATGAAGGTATACAGTGCATTCACTGTCCATATGAGCTCCAAGATGATATACAGTGCAGCCATAAGCGAAAGGAAAGCCAATATAGTGACTGCCAAAAGGATGATCATTTTCACTGCTGTTAGATGGTTTGTTTGCAATTGAAAACTGCGATGTTGACTATTGCCGTTGGGGTTGCCTTTATAGACTTGCCAGGGGAATCCCTTTTCGCACTGTCTATTTCCACCGTTTTCATCAGATTTCTACTTATGTTTATACTATTTTACTTTTTGTATTAAATTGTAATCATACTTTAAGGTGTAACGAACATTGTTCAATTAGTTTAAAATTTATTGCAATTCATTTAAATATTTTAATTGCATTTTTGAAATGAAGTTTATTCGGAATTCCGGTTTGGATTCAAATGTTGCCGGTCTGGACATGTCTGGGAAACGACAGGGCGCCCGTAGCGGTGAATTCACCAACTAAGAAGAATAAAAGTTTAAGAATTACCTTTAATTTTTCATTGAATTAAGATTCTAAGGCAATCATTTCCGTGTTTTTCTGGAGCATTATTTTGGTTTTATTTGGATTTTCAAAAAGGTTGACGAGTTGCTGTTGCTATAAAACCGATATTTACGAAATGATAAATTAGGTTACAGGGACCCGTCAAGTCGTTAATTGAATCGTCTGCGTGTTGTTTAGCCTAATGCAAGTGTGTAACGAGGTAAGCCGTGTTAAGCTCGTTAGGGCGTTAAGATCGTTCAGGTTATATTTTAAGAATTCAAATTTCAGTTACTCCATACTCCACTCGATGGGAGACGACGTGAAACTTTTGATACCATATCTGACCAAATATTGTTTGACAACCGTTTTCCCGTAAACTAAAATCAGTAACAAAACTCGTTAACGTTAATCACTTTTTCTTTTAATTGGTTTATTTCGAAATCTTTTTGGTGTTTGTTTTATAATGGAAATAATTGGACATTATCATGAAAAAAGTACCTTCCGTATAATCAATGAATATTGCAAAAGTTGCCGGGAATTCAAGTTCAAGACGAATTCAAGATCTCTACCTCAAGACAAGCTTTGCCGATTGGATAGAAATTGTTTTTGAACAGTTGCAGCTTATAGACTTGATTTACTTCCAAGGCAGACACGTAAATTCTGACGGAGCCGACCGTGAACGTCTTTAAACCCAATTTCGATGACTTTTTCAGTTTAATTGTTATTAGGCACGCTTCCGGATTGAGAGTCTTGATGGGAAAGTCTTGATTCCATTCCGGCTGGCTGCTGCGGATCGTTTTGGTTTTGCTGACTTTCTTGTTGTTCTTGTCCTGTTCGCGAATCTTGCCGCCCCATTCCTGGACCCGCGTGGAAACTGAAAGGTAATATTTGTCAGAATCCTTTTCCTTGGCTTCTGGAAGGTTTACTCCTCTCAGAACTCTGACATTGAAATGCTTTGGTGTCTGGTCTCCTTCCTCGCATTCAGACTTTTCGGGATTTGGGGGCAATGAATGGGGATCTCCACGATTATCACGATATTGATCTTTTTGTAGAAGTGACCACGGATAGAGGAGTTCTTGTGGAATTTTCTCATCGGATAGATTTGCCATGGCTACTTCTTCAGTTAATTTTATTCGTCAAGCCTTGAAAATGGAAATCACAGACTAAAAGACGATATAACTGCAGACCAACTGTCAACCCCCTTTATACCTTTGGAACAGATTGTTGACGCGGCAGCTATTGGAAAGTCACTTTTTGTTAGGCATTTAATAATTTAGAATAGCCAAATCTTGTTATTTTGATTGAATTCCAACTTAGTTTTATATTTAAAAATGTTCAAAAAGAAATTTCGTTTAATTCAATTATCTTTATTTTTTACGTCGATTTGAATGTAGATGATGGGCCAAGACTTGGGTTAGATTGTAGAGGTTGCGAAATCAAGGTTGCGAAATGTTATTTCAAAAATGGTTCATAGATGGCTGCTCGAAAAATATCAACTTTCATGAAAATTAATTAATTAAAAATTAAGCCTCTTACCTCATAGTTCGATAAACTATGTTATTCCCCGTATGAAGCTTAATTTTCAATAATCTTTATGACCAAATCTCTGCAAATAGAAATTGTGAGTTCATATTTGGATGTCAGAACTAGAAAAATTGTGAATCAAGATGGAGCAAAGGCAAACTACTCATCAATTGTGTCTCCTTTTAATTAATTAATTGGATCACTAAATTTCCTCCTGCAGGCCTACCACAAACAAAAAAGTGCTGCTGTTGAATTCAATGCAAGAGGGCTGACTTGAAATGCTGTGCAACTGTCGTCAACAGCTTTTTCGACTCTTTGTGGCAACCCAACTTGGGTAAGCCAAAATGTTGGAATCATTTTGTCTTTAGTATCTCCAAAGATTTTGTATCTGCTAGCGAATTTCATTAAACCTTTTAAAATATCTTAAAATGTAAGCTAATTGTTTGCTTATATAATGTCAATAGTTTAGTTGGGAATCAGGGATGAAATTAGCAGCTCTATTTCGATGGCCATTTTGGCATCGACTCGAGCCTTCATTCTTCTCGGGACTTGTTAAAACACAAATTATCAGAGAAGAGTTTTGTCAGTTTGAATACTCGCGTAGAGTGTATATTTAGACTCCTGATTAGCATAGGAGATAAGTTGTATATCAGTCTTACCAAATACATCAATTCAATTCACACAGTACTTCAACACACTTGTTCTTTGTCACACGATCCACACAGAAAGAGAAGGAAGTATCTTTCAACTTCTCTGAATCAACGTCGAGAGCCACAGCGTCATTCCACCGACGTTGTCTTCAATGTTTTCTCAGTAAAACACAAACACTGCCATCTAGTGCTGAATGAGTTCAACACAAACCTCAACAGGACTCCCTGAACAAATCAGCATCGCAAATTGCCAAGTCGGCCGCCGGAGAAAATCATATCGCCACAAATCTGGATTATTTGCTCGGAAACCTTTGACGATCATGAAGTTCGCGGACACAACTGAGCTCAACATTTGCCGCGCGTCCAAGGGCGGAAAAAATACCACAGCAAGTCCCGGCCTTTACTAGTTCAGTCCAGCGGCCATTCTGGACAGCTCCAGCATCACCCAGTGGTACAGCGGAGTCAACAGCCAGCACTATTTCGGCTTCCGCGTTCAAATGTACGAGACGATCTAGCCAGCTGTTGCCACCCATCTGACGCGGGTAGGTTAAGAAGGTCTGAACTTATACCAGGTCCAGTCGATCCCGTTCGACCGTGTCATCATCATGGTGTCATTCTGACCAGATCAAGCGACGGAGAAGAGGACGAACGTTACCACATTATACATACGTAATTATACATAACGTTTCCATTACTATATATTGGGCCGGTCTTAAAGTAATAATCTCTGCACGGGTTTCGTGCAAATTTGTATTTGTATTTTTATCTTGAATGTGGTAGGGGGGCTCAGTGTAACTTGTTGAGATGACAATCAATAATTAGATACGTAAATAATCCCATTCATTTTTGATTTGTTTGTTTAATCAGGATCAGAGGAGAGCTGGAAAGGGGTCGATTGTTTTTTCTATCGATATCTTTAGAAAATGAAAGTGTCGTCTGCTTTCAATTTGTTGAAAGTTTCAGTGATTCATTTTTTAAGTTTTGGAGAAAAGTCAGAAGACTAAAGAGAGATGAAGTATGATTTCAAAGCAATTGTAACGATATGTGGCTGCACGAAAAATAGCAGTTCACATCAAATTACCAAAAAATGTGTTCGTCGAGTAAACTTTGTGTCGTGGCTCTTTAATAGAATCGCCTAAATCACACTCCATGCTTTTTAGTGGGTAAATAAGATAAAGTTTACATAAAAGAATGTTTATGGGAGCTTAAGTAAAACAGTTAAGCCTGTTACAAAGTTGAGAAATGTATTTCCTGTGACTAGCCTTTAACTGCATTTAACTAGCATTCGTGATGTAAGCCTTCTGTCAATGCATGGCAGTTTGTTCGCACTGTCTAACCTTTTTCTTTGTGCAGATTTGAGTACTGAACCATGCACAGCCATCGTGACAACAAGATATTCCAGTTTTGCTTCTGCTGGATCTGTCATCTCAGCAACAACCTCAGCATCATCATTTGGGTAAATAATTTTCAATACTTTTATTCCTGTGACTTGCCAGTTAATGTTTCATTTTCAACTTTGCCTTACTTGTTGTCCAAATATTTTTCGTGACTAAATTTTTATTTTTGATTTAGATAAACAAACAGCATCCCTGTTGATTGGAGATGCTACCTGATGGCCGAGTTATGTATCTCTTCCTTAACGTCCCACTTTCTTAAAATGTCCTCGTGTACACTTCATGTGAATGTGGGTGTATTCACGAGGACTCCCTTTTCTCCCTATCCCGCCTGGTGAATTCAACTTTTCAGCGGATGGATGGATCACTTGTGGAAGGATACCTGGCTGAATTTCCAAAGTTCAAAAGTAGGAAAAACATTTATCTCTATTCTTCCTATTTGAGTATTGAGTGGGCGTTGATTGTAAATTGTTACCGAGTACTATTACTCCTGAGCTATAGACAGTTATTGACTGGAACTGATTTCTCTTGTCGTTTTTGTTGACTCGGTCAGGGCTCATTAAATAGCTCATAGTACGACAACAGATCAGGCTTGTTTTGTCCAAAATATTTCAAACTTGAATTCAATCAAAGTGCAACTAGGAGATTTTATCGACCTTGAGGGGGACCTTCCGCCACACTGCGTGCACCTCCTTGTATATAGATGCTGGTCGGTCATTGTCGGTTTACCGGTTTTGATTGCAGTTACTTTTTTTCGGTTCATCTTTCCGGGAAAGGAGAATAGAACAAATGAACATTGTACTGCGCACACGTTGATTGTTTGCGCTGCAATCGATCGGTCGTTAGTTTTTTCGTTTGAACAGGAAAGAGATGAGACACAAATATCTACAGCACAATGGGACCATCGTGATGGGACTTTTGGTGCCAGTACGGATCATCCACACTAGACTTTTTCTTTCTTTTTTTTCCCGTTTTTTTCGGGAAAGAATAAAAGGGTACCGTGAATTTTTGATTCTTTTTTTTTTCTCTCTGTGTGTGTGTGTGTACTGAAATACCGGTTTTTTATTTTGGCGGCGTGTTGCTTTTGTGGCGTCCTGTTTTTCCCTGCGTTTCTTTCATTTCTCTCCTCCATTCTCGCTGTTCCATCAAAGGATGTGATGATGATGACTTGTCGACTGATGAATGATGATCGAGTGGCTAAGCATTACAGGGTCACGAGCTCATCGGTTGGGCTTCTGGAACTTGCTGGCCGACATTTAAAAAAAATGAGAAATAACAGCTGTTTTCTTATTTTTATTTTTTACCCCTCTGGCGGTGTATATACCAATATGCACGGAAGATTATATGCTTTTATAAAATGTTGACGGTATGGCATCTGTTGTTTTAGCTGCCAGTTGCTCTGATTCGATTACGTATTAGGCGGGGGGGTCCTGTATATTTCACTTTTGCCTTGTATAACTTAATGAGAATAGATTGCCTTTTACCACCCAACGAATACGGTACCTGCTATAGACCTGATCAGTCTGATGCCACGAAACGGCAATCATGAAAGGCCATGGCTTGATATGAAGATGCCGTTCTCATTAAAGCAACCGACCAGCCGGTATAAAGGAAAGGTTAGGTAATGGAGAGTGGGGGTTAAAATTGTTTAAAATTTGAAGTTTCAAAGCTAGAAAAGAGAAAAAAGGTATAAATAGTAGAAAAGAAATTGGGTCGGAATTACTAACACGTTCACCCAACAAAACTTAATAATTCGACACCAATTATTCGACGCTTCAACAACAAGCAAAGCAACTACATTTCCGCAATGGTGTGAAAATATTTCGACAACGGATGTAGCGTACAAATACTTTGACCTAACCTAACTTAAACTTAACTTAACTAACTTAACCTAATCTTAAAAACGAATTGTCAAAGTACTTTTGCTACACTGTGTCGACGTATTTTGTCACCAGTCGAAATGCAGTTGCCTTAAAATGTTGAAGGTAACATCAAATGGAAGGTGTCGAATTAAAGTTTGGTCGGATGAAACTTGCAATATCTGACCCAATTATGAAAGAAGATGATGAAAAAGATAAAAAGAAATGATGAAGGAAAAGTATTAATGGGTAGAAAAAGAATAAGAAAGAAAGAATACACGGGTCATCAATTTTCTCATCTTCCGGTCATCCACCCGTCCTGTCTACTTCCGGTCATCCACCTGTCCTGTCTACTTCCGGTCATTCACCTGTCCTGTCTAATTCCGGTTTCCACCTTCCCTTCATTTCTCAGATCCTCAATTCTCTTTTCTTTCAGTTCCTTCCCATCCACTCTCGATCTCAACTTCCTCATCTCTTCTTCTCTTGGCTCCTGGTCCAATCCGCCCTCTCTCCGCCCACCCTCTACCCACTCTCCTCCCATCCGGTACCCAACTGGACGAAACCTAAAAGTTTACCCTGAAATCAATCGAACAATGGCCCTGTAGATTTGTACTGCCGACGCGTGTAACGACCATCTGGGTATCAGATCGGTATCAGATTCTCCACTGTTGGAGCAGTCGTCATTTCGCCTTCCTTGTGAGCTTTTGCCTTTTGACCTCTGCCGGTCTATGAATCTCCACCTCAAGACAAGCGTCGCCCACCCGATTTTTGGACTTGTCGTACAGTTGCAGCTGAGTGAGGCCTTCGTCACAGGTGGACATTCTAAGTTTAACGAAGCCGACCGTGGACTTCCTTAAACCAAAATTCGACAACTTTTTTACTTTGGCGATCAATTTAAACCTATACTGATATCTAGTCTTTATGATATAATCTTCGTTCCATTCCGGCTGGCTACCACGGATGGTTTCGGTTTTTATTTTCTTGAACAGGGTGGGGAACAGGCCGTGCCATTCCTCGACCCGTATGGAAACGTAATATTCGTCTGAATCCTTTGCATCCGGAAAGTTGACTCCTCTCACAACTTTGATTTGGAAATTCTTAGGTGCTGTCCGGTTTCCTTCCTCGCAATCAGGATGGCCGCATACTGATTGCTTTGGTGCTGCTTCCGGTTTCTCATCCGTTGCCCGATTCTGTAGAAGCTGAGATTTTTCGCGATTTGGGGGCAATACGTGTAGGTCTTTTGTTATATGACCAAATTGATTATCAGTGGTATTGGATTGAGCCTTTGATGGCTGTTCCTCAACTTGTTCACTTTCCTCAGGTATAATCGTCTCTTCGGCTATTTCAAGTAGATCAGTTTCACCCAGCATCGGAGTGTCCTTGTGTTCAGAAACGATCTCTGGTCTTGAAATAACTTCCGTCAGCGGGTACTTTATCTTTATCTCCAGCTCAACACAAGATTTACCCACTGGATTGTCAGACTCGTCGTAGAGTTGCAGCGTATTGACTTGATTTTTCATCAAGTTGGACACTTTAAATACGGCGGAACCGACCGTGGACGTTTTCAAACCCAATATCGACTTTTTCAGTTTAATTGTGAACATCCAATTTTCCGGATACTGAGTATGAGCGATGATCATTTTTTTATTCCACTGTGGCTGGCTGCCGTGGATGGTTTTAGTTCTGAATTTCCTGGACTGGACGTGTCTCAAACCGAGCCATGATTCGGTTGCCTCGGCACGCAACGAAACGTAATAATTGTCCTTCGCTTCCGGAAGGTTTACTCCACCGATAACTCTGATTTTGATCTCCTTATAAGGGTTCCGGGGTTCGCAATCGCACTTTCCGGGATGGCAATCAGACTTTTCGGGATTTGGGGGCGATGCGTGTGGGTCTTTTGGTACATGGCGGGGCTGATTGTCCTTCTTGTTGAACAAATTAGATTTTTCGGAATTTGAGGGCAGTACCTGTCGATCTCCAGGCTTATTTCGGAATTGATTATCAGCGCTCTTATTGGATTTAGCCTTTGATGGCTGTTCCTCAACTTGTTCACTTTTCTCAGGTATAATTGTCTCTTTGGCGATTTCAAGTAGTTTAGTTTCACCCAGCACCTGCTGATCTTTGTTAGTCATATTTTCGATATCGTTAATGATCTCGGGCGAACTCTCCGGTTCCAGCCTTTTCTCGTCCGTTTCAAGTTCATGTCCGTTAGACGGAGGTACTTCAGCCGGAGTTTCCTTGTGTTTAGAAACGATCTCTGGGCTGGGTCCTTCCGGTTTCTCATCCACTGTCTGATCATTTAGAAGTTCAGATTTTTCGGGAATTTGGGGCAATACCGGTAGATCTTCAGGCCGGAATTGATTATCTGCCTGTAAGCCTACCGCCAAATCAGGTTGTTCTGGACTGGATGGTACCAGAAAACTCTGGTCACTCAAACATGGTTTCGTTTGAGACTCAAAGTTTGATCTAACTTTTTGTAGAAGTGACCACGGATAGAGTTCTTGTGGAATTTTCTCATCCGATAGGTTTGCCATGGCTACTTCTTCAGTTAATTTTATTCGTCAAGCCTTGAAAATGGAAATCACAGACTAAAAGACGATATAACTGCAGACCAACTGTCAACCCCCTTTATACCTTTGGAACAGATTGTTGACGCGGCAGCTATTGGAAAGTCACTTTTTGTTAGGCATTTCATAATTTAGAATAGCCAAATCTTGTTATTTTGATTGAATTCCAACTTAGTTTTATATTTCGAAAAATGTTCAAAAAGAAATTTTGTTTAATTCTATTATCTTTATTTTTTACGTCAATTTGAATGTAGATGATGGGCCAAGACTTGGGTTAGATTGTAGAGGTTGCGAAATCAAGGTTGCGAAATATTATTTCAAAAATGGTTCATAGATGGCTGCTCGAAAAATATCAACTTTCATGAAAATGAATAAATTAAAAATTAAGCCTCTTACCTCCTAGTTCGATAACTGTGTTAATTCCCGGATAAACGATGAAGATTTGGGAGACTAGCTCATGATTGTTGTCTCATAGAGTCGAATGCATCATGCATCATACCGGCTGGTGGTGTTGTATGAAATATGGTGTAAAAAATATGTACAAAATTTGAATAATATCTATTCAATTCAATTCTTTAAATTACAAATTTGGTTTAAATTTGGAAAAATCTGGATTATTTGCTCGGAAAACCTTTGACGGTCATGTCGTTCGCCGACACAACTGGGCTCAACATTTACCGCGTCCAGGGGCGGAAAAACTACCACAGCAAGTCCCTTTACCAGTTATTCAGTCCAGCGGTCATTCTGAACAGCTCTAGCATCACCCAGTGGTACAGCGGAGTCAACAGCCAGCACACACAAGCAAGCTGTCGCTACCCATCTCAGACGGGTAACCGGTAAGAAGGTCCGAAGACTACGAACCTACCAGGTTAAGTCGATCCCGTTCGACCGGGTCATCGGTCATCCTGGCCAGATCCAGGCATCCAGCGACGGAGAAGAGGACGAACGTTTCCATATGATACATACGTAATTATACAAAACGTTTCCATTACTATATTTTGGGTCGGTCTTAAAGTAATAATCTCTGCACGGGTTTCGTGCCAATTTGTATTTGTATTTTTATCTGGACTATGGTAGGGGGGCTCAGTGTAACTTGTTCACGAACTATTAGATACTAAAATAATCCCAATCCGTTCAGCTGTCGAGGATGTCGAGAGCTAAACTGAGAAAAAAGGTTTGATCTTTTTTGATTGGTTTGTTTGATTAGGAGAAGGTCGATTTCTAACAATTGCTATCGATATCTTAAGCTGATTAGAATATTAGTGTCGTCTGCTCTCAGTCATTTTGTTGCAAGTTTACCAACAGTTTCGGTTTCGAAAAAGACTAAAAGAGTCAAAGTTTAAGATTTCAAATTAAATGAAACGATACGTGGGCTGCACGAAAAATAGCAGTGAGTTCACATCAAATTACAAAAAAATGTGTTTCTTCGAGTAAACTTTGTGTCGTGGCTCTTTAATAGAATCGCCTAAATCACACTCCATGCTTTTTAGTGGGTAAATAAGATAAAGTTTACATAAAAGAATGTTCATGGGAGCTTAAGTAAAACAGTTAAGCCTGTTACAAATTTTTGAATAGTTAGTTTCTGACTAGCCTGTAACTGCATTTGAATAGCATTCATGATGTAATCCTCCTGTCAATGCATGGCAGTTTGTTCGCACTGTCTAACCTTTTTCTCTGTGCAGATTTGAGTCCTGAACCATGCACAGCCATCGTGACAACAAGATATTCCAGTTTTGCTGGATCTGTCATCTCAGCAACAACCTCAGCATCATCATTTGGGTAAATGACTTTCAATACTTTTATTCCTGTGACTTGCCAGTTAATGTGTCATTTTCAACTTTGCCTTACTTGTTGTCTAAATATTTTTCGTGACTCAATTTTTATTTTTGATTTACAGTAGATAAACAGCATCCCTGTTGATTGGAGATTCTAACCATGGCCGAGCTACGTATCTCTTCCTTCCCTCCCATTTCTTTAAATGTCCTCATGTACACTTCATGTGAATGTGGGTGTATTCACGAGGACTCCCTTTTCTCCCTATCCCGACTGGTGAATTCAACTTTTCGGCGGATGGATGGAGCACTTCCTGGATCTTGGTGGATGTGGTGCCTGGCTGAATTTCCCAGGCTCAAAGGTAGGAAAAACATTTATCTCTATTCCTCTTTCTGGCTTGAGGCTTGAGTGGGCGTTGATTATGAATCGTTACCGAGTACGATTATTTCTGATCTATATGCGGTTATTGACTGGAACTGTTATCTCTTGCCGTTTTCGTCGACTCGTTCAGGGTTCATTAAACAGCTCAAAGGACGACTACAGATCAGACTTGTTTTTTCCCCCCAAAATATTTCAAACCTGAATTGTTTGCGCTGCACTGATGATCCGCAATCGATCGGTCGTTAGTTTTTTCGTTTGAACAGGAAAGAGATGAGACACAAATATCTACAGCACAATGGGACTTTTGGTGCCATTGTGGTACGGTACGGATCATCCACACTAGATTTTTTCTGAATTTCCAACATCTAAAATCTCTGCCAACGTTTTGTGTATTGATGAAAGGTAACGTGAATGCCAACCCCCTGTAAAATGAATGCAATGGAGAGAAAATGCCATCTGTTGCTTGGCTACCGTCGTCTTATATAGATCGAGCGATTTGGGCAAGTGGTTTTTGGGGTCCTCAGATTTCTTTTTAAAAGAAAAATCCAACGGCAGCAGCAGCAGCTCCTTGGCGCACATGCAACGGGTGCATGTGCGTGTCACCAATTGGCCCAATAGGCAACAACCGGCAACAACGACGAGGGGACTCGGGAGAAATTCCGATTGCATTAGAAAGAGAGAGACTTGTTATTATTATTCGTTGGCTGGCCGCTGCTGGTTGGCGTGTCTGTGTGTTTGTCCGTTTTGTTCTTTTGATTCCTTTTACGTGCACCGGAGTTGCGGGTTTTTCTGGTGTGCCGTTGTTGGTCGGTCGGTTGGTTGGGCCATTTTGTTTCTCTGCTGCTGTTTCTTTCTGCTGTGAATAATGCGATCGAGTTGAACACATGTTAGCATACAAACAACTAGCCCTTTTTCTCTTTTCTTTTCTTTCTTTTCTTTTTCTTTTCTTTTTCTTTTATATTGGCTGGTTGTGGCTGCGATCCGTCCGCTACAGCTGCCCGCTTCTACGCTGCCTCATGTTTAGATTAATGACAGGCCAGTCAGGCCACACAGCATCGGCTTGCCAGCAGTTGAACTCGCCGGGGTTCAAGAGGTCGGACCTCACAGCACCAACACCCAAAAAAGAAGCTTTTCAAGTCCCGAGGCTGTGCTGAATAAATGGAGACATTGATCAAGAGAGTCTCGGCTGTTGTGTATGGAGCAGCCCATGGATGATGCAGCAAAACGTCTTTGTCTGGCCACACATTGCCCAGTGATTTTGACTCTGCTGTGGCCGTCTATCACTTATAATATTCTTTTGGCTGGCGTTGTTGGCTGTGGGTGTGTGTGTGGGAGCCTCTGATGTTTTTTCCGAGGGGGGAGCGCCGTTCTTATATTTAGTTAGCTTTACAAAATATGAATGTGCGGTGTATACTCCCCTCCTTGTGCTGTGGGTTTTAATTTTCCAACAATCAACACGGAATGAAATGGAATCAAACATCAGGAATGGCCAGCCAAAGAGAGGGAAAAAAACAAATAGCTGTCGAGAGTTTGGCTGGGCAACACCTTGAGTCAATTTGTTCGTTCCTTTTTTTTATTTTATTATAAGAACCAAGACGCAAACATTTCAGGAGAAGAAAACAAGCAATTGGGACGAACTTGACGGACATTCACGACTGACATAACCACAAATGCGACCGTCGTCATTTCGTTTGTCGTTTATTTTTTTATTTTTATGGTCCAAGTCCAAATTGGCACGTTAATTTCCACACACTTGATTGTCCCATTATTTCGTTGAATCGACACTGCCTAGATCTATTTAGCCATTGACAGTTTCATATATAAACAATGGCAACCGTATAGCGATTGGGCCAATTTTTTTTTTTCTAAATGGGAAACCACTGGACTTTCTTCGGGGCTGGACTTTCAGCTATGGGCTTTCTGTTGGAATTTTTGGGTTTTCTTTTTTGGGCGGCCAGCAGCACTATGTGGTGGATAGGCGACGATGGCAAATTTTTTTTCTTCTTTTTTCCGTTGCTTTTTTCCAGGTGTGTGCCCGGCGCCCCGGTGGAATCTAATTGACCGACGGGCGATCCATCCAATAATAATTTTACATTTTCTATATCCCCCCCCCTCCCCACTACTCTCTCTCTTTTCTCTTTCTTGCGCCATTTTAGTTGAGATCCACGAGTCCGATACGGCACACACAAATATGTGTGTCCATTGCGTCACATCTGACAACTGCGCACGAGTCGATGCGTTCAACTCCCGAGGGTCTAATTAAAGTGACACATGTGAAGATGTTGCAGACCCGAATTCAGACCAAATAGGCAACAACACGAAATAGCCTAACAGTTTAGACAATTTCCAAATGGGAATCTCTCTCGTCTCCATGGACAAACAATACGTAAATCTTTTTCTTTCTTTTTCTTTCTTTCTATTTCTTTCTTTATGCACATTCCCGGATAAGTAGAATACGCCACCGCCGTCCGGGTATTTAAATCGCATCGTATATAAACAGGAAGAAGAAAAGGCTCCTAAAACAAAAGGAAAGTATTTCCGAGTATATCTGCTGTGTTATGGGCATTCCGTTGTGGATCTACCCCGAGCACGTCTGAATGCCGATCAAAAGAGAGAAAAAGTCGAAAATGTTTCAGGCACGACAACTGGGCGCAACATTAAAAACGGGAAATAAAATTAATGAGTTTTTCTCTGCTCCTGCTGGATGGAGCTCCTTTTTGTTTTAACTACAGGCTCAACAGTCTTATCGGTGGGATTCCTCTTGTTCCTCTTACCCTCTTTGCGAAATAGAGAGAAAAGCAAACAAAATAACAAGCTGTCGCGTGTGTGGATGTAGGGAGGACGGACTTGTTGGTGCTGTGTCCTTATGATCGTTGGCGGCGTTGGCGGACTATAGAGATGGTCTGTGCGCGGGTTTGTCCGTTCCCTCCTTGTTTATTCATCCGAGTGAGACAAATGACATACAAACAGCAGCAGCAGAAGAGCTCACAGTCGAGAACATGAGAATATGAAAAAAGGCCAAGTCTCCTGAGACGGGGGGAGAATAAGAAGAGCCGAGGTCTTTTTAGCCACCCTCCCAAAAAGAAGAAGAAGTTGATCATCCACAAGAGTTTTCTCTCTTAAGTAAGTCCTTCTTTGTTTTGACTGGGGAGATATGGGAGGCCGAGGTACTGGAACGAGAGACAAACCAAAAAAGGGCCAGCAGACGAATTGAGAGGCGGCTGTGCGTTGGCCATCAAACGACAACCGGAAGGAAGTGACCCTGTCCAGTTAGCGCTAAAAAAGAAAACCCACAATCTTTTTTCTTTGTGATTTTTCCCTCAGTCAAGTCAAAGAAAAAAGAATAGACAGCGGCGCAAACAGCGTCGAAATGTCTCGCGGGAGACATACACAGGCGCGGATGTCTTGTAGCTTCCGAAAATGGACTTAACAGTCACGTCAGTTGTTCTACTTTTGTGTGTGTGTATTGGGCCAATACAGTCCAAAGTACTTTACTCTTTTCCTCCTTTTTTCAGACTTTTTCTCTTGTGGGGGTCGAACAAAGGCAGGATACATCATCTGGCTGCTGCTGCTATGCATAACCCAAAAGCAGACGCCGATGCAAAACCTTAAAGAAATAATAAAAGACGACGAGTATAGTCATATAGAGGGGGGAAAAACGTGACGCATTTCGGTGGCGGTGGCATTTCATTCTTCTCTCCCCCCTCCTCTTCTTGTGTTCCTTGTGCCGAGTCGCCGACCGTCGCCACCGCCGCCGATCTGAAAAGGAGTGGCACAGATGCCATCAAGTTCGCCGAGGTTATCTTCTTTTCTTTCGACGCCATAGACTCCCCAGTAATCCACCCCCCACTCCCGTGTATATACCTCATCACACTACTACACCCTATACTTCTCTTAAGCTGTTGTCGTACGCTCTTTTTATCAGCTGCCATCCACTTGGCTGCCGTCGCCACCGCCGCCGCCGCCAACATATCGATCAGCGTCTTGTTTCTTTTTTCGCGGGGGGTTTTCATCAACTGATTTTGAATTGACCGCCACCGTCGAAATACCTTTTTTCAATTGCCAAGTACAATTTAGGAATTTCTTTTCTATTCTTTTTTCATTTATTGAATAGCAACAGAATTAAAAAGGCAATGTATCAACGGAATTTTAAAGAATGGTCATTTTTGAAGCGCTTCAATTTCAATTTTTTTCCGCAATCAATATTCCACTCTTTGTTGGCAATAACAAAAATCTGTTTTTCATTAAATTGAGAAAAACGAAAAATTAGTTTAAAAGCTATTAAAACAATACCTGTCAACTATGACTTGGTTGATTATTCGACCATTAAATCATTTTTCAAAAATATCACACCAAAAGATTTCTGCCAGAAAATCGAGACGTAAATAGAACGCGTACAGCAAATTTTTATTGACGTGACGTTAAATTTTGATTTAATTGTTAATGCACTGCCGAATTCCGTTATTATTACGACGTGGTATGGAAAAAGAAACCATCAATTTAGAAAGGTGATCTGCTGTTATTTGAGGAGTTGCCACTTTTGGAAAGGGTCGCATGGGTATTCTATGGAAATCATGATATCATCATGCACGCTTGCAAATTTGCAATGCAACTATTTCTAGTTCTCTGATACACATTCCCCCCCCCCCACATAGCCCATGCTAATACTTTTCCCAATAGAGACGGCATTGAATTGGTTGAGCCAATTACAGAGCAACACGTCGATAAAGAACTGTGCTACCTGATCTTTTGACTCCACCCAGCACAATCGCCTCGATTGGGCTACAACTCACATTTTTTTTAGTGAATAGTATTCTGGTGGCTTCGGTCTTGAAAGGTAAGAATTCCAATGCTAATAAAATATACTGTTTGCGCTTATTGGGTTTACTGTTTTAAAAGGGTTTAAACAAACTGAAGGTTTGTAACCTTCAGTCGAAAACCCAAAATTTTGGTTTATTCATTTACTTATACCCTACGTTAAATTGCTAAACAATCGCCTGTGATACGAAAAAGAATCCCACCTTAATCTATCGTTTTGTTTTTATAATAACATTTCAGAACGTTAGGCCTTACTACATTACCGGTATTCTTGGCATTAGTACAACTGCTGTCGGCCAGCTTTTCATCTCCAGTTGACCTCGGCGCTTAAAATGAAGCTTTCGAAAAGAAAAGAAATTGGTTGAATGGCACTTGAAAAACATAGACAATCATCAACGAGAACATAAATGTTATGTTGGGAGTAGAAAAGAGAATCGATCCCGTTCGAGGACGTCTTCCTAACTGGAATGTGTTAAAAAAGGGGAACAGCCTAGGTCAAGAAGCAATATTCTACACAGGCACTCACAGGTTTTTATTTTATTTTCTATCCATCAATCCCCAAAATAACTATTTAATTTTCTTGTAAAAACATTATTATTTATTTTTGTCTCAAGTGTCTTTTATCGTCCTCTGCCAACCGTTCCGCCTCCGTGTGATTTGCGAAAATTCGTCGGGTGGCCGACCGACAATCAATCAAAGACAATAAAGAAGACAGTCAGCACCTGTGCGTGCTTGTGTAGAATATTGCTTCTTGACTTTGGCTTTTTCCCTTTTTTTACACATTCCAGTTAGGAAGACGTCCTCGAACGGGATCGATTCTCTTTTCTACTCCCAACATAACATTTATGTTTTCGTTGATGATTCTATGTATTTTTCAAGTGCCTTTCGACGATTTTCTTTTCTTTTCGAAAGCTTCATTTTACGCGCTCTTGTTCCCCCCCCCCCCCCCATTTCTCTATGAAGAGCACTTTGCTATTTCAACATCAGTATTTTTGGCCGGTCATCGATAATTCCAAGGAGATGATTTTTTGTTTCACTGTGTTCATCGGATTTGTTTTTTCTCTTTTGGGAGATCATGTGGAGATGACATATACAGATTTGAAATTATTTGATTCCTTTTTATTCTTGGTGAAACAAACGCAATTGAATGTAGATACGGTGGCTCCATTCATTCATTGAATGGATGACATCACCACAGGATTCCACTTGCATATTGACAATAACAAAAATCTGTTTTTCATTTAATTGAGAAAAACGAATAGGTAATTAATTAAAAAGCTATTAAATACCCGCCAACTATGACTTGGTTGATTACTCGACCAATAAATTATTTTTCAAAAATTTCACGCATAATGATTTCTGCAAAAAATTCGAAACGTAAATAGAACGCGTATTACAGCAAATTTTTATTGACGTTAAATTTTGATTTATTGTAATACTCAACATGTATTCAGAAAAAGTAAAGTGCTGAATACTGTTGTTATTATACGACGCGGTCTGAAAAAGAAACCAACAATTTAGAAAGGTGATCTGCTGTTATTTGAGCAGTTGCCAATTCTGGAAAAGGTCGTATGAGTATTGTGTGGAAATCATGATATCATCATGCAAGCTTGCAAAACACATCCCCCACATAGCCCATGCTAATACTTTTCCCAATAGAGACGGCATTGAATTGGTTGAGCCAATTACAGAGCAACACGTTGATAAAGAACTATAGGCTACCTGATCTTTTGACTCCACCCCACACCTGTGCAATGACGCAATCTGTACATGAATCGAATCGAATTGGGCTACAACTCACATTATTATTTTAGTTAAAAGTATTGTGATGGCATCGTTCTTGAAAGGTAAGAAAAGAATCCCAATGCTAATAAAATATACTGTTTTCGTTTTTTGGGGGGTTTACAAATACTGTTAAAAAGGTTTCTCCATTGCCAAACAATCGCCTGTTATGCGTAATAGAATTCCACCTTAATATAGTTTTGTTTTTCAAATAACATTCCAGAACGTTTTATTGATAGAAGAAACATGATTGGTAAATTCATTTTTGTATCGTTATGCCTAACTGTATTCGTACAACTGCTGTTGGCCAGCGGTTCATCTACATGCAAAGAACAAATTCCTGCTGTCGGACAAAAGTTGTTTGGGCTCGGGTGTCATAATGAGAAAAAACGAATCGATCAACTTGTTGGAACTATCGATGCCTTAAAAAAGGTCCCGGCCAAAGACACTATTGCTGATGTGGAAAATTCTCTTCGTAGAGAAAGAGCAAATAATCAAGAGCTTCAAGTTTTGGTACAGAAATTAATTAAAAAATTAGAATTGTGCGACGACAAACGTAAAATGTTTAATAACTACGTGCTAGAGTCTTTTTTACGCAATTCGCCTTTTTCTGGAGTAGACAATTACACTCGGTACACAGTGGCTCGATTGGGGATGTTGCCAATCAAAAATGCGAAACCTTTGATACCCAAATTCGGAACAGTCATCAACGACGTTCTTTCTTTTCGATATCCCATCAACATTCCGTCGTGTCCAGCAGCAGAAATAACAAATAACACTTGGTCGAACCCAAGTGTTTTCATAGCGATTATATCGGCTCCGGAACATTTCAAAGAGCGAAATAACATCAGAGAAACTTGGCTGATACACCTCAAAAGTGCCCTGGAAAAAAATCTGCTGGGCATTAGCACCCGATTCGGTTTCTTTCTCGGTCAGACTCGAAACGATTCGATTCAAAAGCGAATCGAAGAAGAGAATCAGAAACACGGGGACATCGTCCAAATCGAAATGGACGATTCGTACCACAATTTGACGCTGAAAGGCATCGCCATGCTCAACTGGGTGCGGCAACAATGCGCCAGCAAGGTCGACCTCGTTTTCAAAGTGGACGACGACGTCTACGTAAACGTGCACAATCTCGTTCATTTCGTCCGGTCCAACTATCAATCGAACAACAGTTTGTTTGGCTACGGCAATTTCGGCTTCTACCCAATCAGGATGGAGCTGGGATACGCGAAAGACTACGCCAAATGGGACATGACTTTCAAAGAGTATCCGTGGAGTCATTATCCCAATTACGTCAACGGTCCGGCCTATTTCATGCACTCAAGCGTCGTTATTCCGTTATTGGCTGCCAGTCAGACCACTCCTTTGATCCCGTTCGAGGACGTTTTCCTGACCGGAATGTGCACGGAAAAAGCCGGTGTCAAGATGCGATATTCCGCAGGCACTCACAGGTTTTTATTTTCTATCTATCAATCCCCAAAATGACTATTCCATTTTCTTGTATTTAAACATTATTTATTTTCTATCCATCAGTGTCTTTTATCGTCCTCTGCCAACCGCTCCGCCGCCGTGTGATTTGCGAAAATTCGTCGGGTGGCCGACCGACAATCAATTCGTCACCCACTCGGCCGTCGACGATTTTTATCGGAACAAGACCCAGTGCGTCGTCACCGAATCGGATGGAACCAAAAAGACAATCGACTTCACCGCCCCCGTTGTCTTCAAGTTCACTTAGTCTGTTAGACAAGACAATGAAGACAAGATTAAATCCCTTTTGGAAATAACGCTGAAAAATCGACATACATTGGCCTAATATATTAGCAACAACAATTCGGCGCTTGATTTAAACTAACATTATTAATCATTTGTCATGTACAAGAGAACACTAATAGTAAAATAGACTTGCTTTATCCGGTATTAATTGTTGTTCATTATTTTATTTTTAACATCCTGGGCGATCCTGGGGTCAGGGGTGCAAGTCTATCTCAGTCGTACGCTCTTTTTATCAGCTGCGATCCAAATATTTTAAATAATTTTCAAAAATTTATTTGTATGCGAGTATTGGACAGTAGAACTCCAGTGACAGTAGAACTCCAAAGACATAAGAACACCTTTTTTTTAAGTATTATTAAAAATACCCGACAATAGAACACCAGTGCCCGACAGTAGAACTCCACTACTTTGTCGAACATGAAAATACGTGAAAATAATTAAAGAATTCATTGGAGTTCTATTATCGTGTAGTGGAATTCTACTGTCGTCAACGGTCCAGCGCAGAAATCATTCGTTGTTTTTTCTGAGAAGGAAAAAAAAAACGACCAAAAAGGAGCTTGTATGGAAATGAATTTCGTTTCGTTTCGGTACAGAAGTCGGGGGCAGTAGGATATGCACTATGCAGACAGGATCGGATGATGGATCCATGACGCGATTAATGGGCGGCCATCCGCCATCCCATCACATCCAATAGATATCTTAATAGCTTTAATAAAAAAGCTATTTGTAGATTGAATATAATTTTTTTCCAAACTTTTATAGTTCATATGCTATTTTGATTTTTTAAATAGGAAAACTAATCACAAACATCCTTTCGGTACCTTGCTAACGCAGGTAGCTGATAATATTTTAACGTGAATGTTTTATTTGTCCCTAGATGGCGCATGGCGAATAAGTTTCAGCCATTGAGCAGACGCCAGACAGCATTTTACACGTCATTTTGTTCTGGATAGAAGGAATTGAGTTTTCCAGAAATCAAAAAATCATCGTTCGGCTTTATTTAACGCGAAGCTATTAAAGAATACTCCAGACGATACAGAGTTCAATCAAAACTACGTAAGGAGGAAGGAGAGAAAAGAAAACTCAAGTCAAGTGTGGCAAGATAGAAACGAAACAATGTTGGGAGGGTCGAGAATCTGTGGAGATATTACTAATGAACTTAACACTATGAACAGGCTGAAATTCTCTAAATTGTAAGTTGTGTGACATTTTTTGCATAGAAATTAAGCAATAATGGTAAAGTCTTTGTATTCTCTTAGTATCGCTCATTGGCCTACATGCAACAAGGCAACATCTGATGATTCTGATCTTGCATGAATGGAAGAGAACATTTGGCACTCATAATTTGGTAATATGATTTGATAAATTAATTGATTCCTTGTTTTTTGTTGCCATTTCTCCTTGACTCCTAATAATCCAGCTGTTAGTCATGCTTCCACTGTGATAACCCGGATGGGAGGGTTTTAGTTTATTCAGGGAATTTTTGCCGTTAAAAATTGGCACTCCTTTCAATTTGTTTCTGAATCTTTAAGTCTGTGCTGGATTCAAATTTTTAACACTGGTCAAGAGAGTAGTTTCTCCGTTTCATATAGAATATTAAAATGAAACGAGAACATTTAGTTTAGTTTTTAAAATTTTTATTTACTGTCTTTATTGTTGTACCAAAAATGTTTTAGCTTCACCACACACTTAAAATTCTTTTTAATTTTATAATATATTTTGAATAAAGTTGCAGATGTCCTTCATAAGTGATGGAAATGGTATTGTGTTATTGTCATTGTGATCTAATGAGAATATTTATTTTTATTTCAGGTTAACTTTTGAAGAGAAAGTGAGGAGAAAATACTCCAAGGATCTCATTCCTCCAACAACTATGGCAGATTGTTCCCGGTATATTCCCCTGATTTTATTTATTTACTGCATTCGTAATTGATCTCATATTCTCTTTTCAGGTTTACCCTCGCCGCTGTTCGATAGACATTATCAATTGGTGGAAAATGACAAGTGGTCGGCCGCGCTGAAATTCAAGATCGATAAATTATATCGATGTTTAGAAATTACAAGTGCATATCTGGGCTCCCTTCTCAGTGGCCCCGTTTCCCTAATTAACCACTAACCAACGCCCACCGGTGGTCACTCACTCGCTGCGACAACCAGGAGGAAGGGAGTAGACTGGTCGAACGGGGACTTGCAAGGCGCATGATTCGATGAAATCTGTTGGAGGGTCATGAGTCTAAGCCGGAAGCCTACTAAGATTAATCGCTCTCGTAATAACTGTTCCTCGGCTCTCTTCGCTCTTTTTCCGGTTTCTCTTAACCATGGCCCGGTAATCTCCCTGGTCGAGTCAGTGCGGGCAATAAGAATTTTAAGCTGGAACAACGCCTCCTTTGAGCGGTCCGGACAATCCTGAATCCTTTAGGGTTGCCATTCCATCGAGGCTTAAACGAGGGTACGTAATTACACGTTAGTCAATTGCTAAAGCTACAAATACGATTGTTTGTATTACCCAGATGACGCGGAGGTGTTGCCCATTGAGTGGTTTTTGTGACAAGGAGTCACTGAACGAAACGCTAAACCCAATGAAAAAAGGTAATGACATGAAGCTTTTGCTTTCGCAGAAAATAATGTGAATTTGTTTGCAGCCAACCATCCTTTATATATCCGAGCCGAGTCCTTTCCGTCTACATTCGGTGTGAAGAGCAAAACCCAAATTTCAACACATTTTACTGCTTAGCAACGAAAACAAAGCGAGTGTCAAAACATTGTTTTACTTGCGCATACTTTATTGTGGCAGAAACGCGTTGGTCATGTAACAGGGTGGAATTTTTTTCCCTTTTGTTCATGCAGCATCAAACGACACGCGATAGGTTCCGGCGGTAATCAACTATTCAAGATGGTAGACATGTCAATGTAAAAGACAGGGTAAGGGTAGCTCCTGTAAATGTTATTCATTTATGTTAAATAGCTGCTAGTAGGATCTCATTGTTGATTTGCGGTTACAAAATCCATAGCCCTAGAGTTCAGGTATTGTCAATCAATCATTTGATTTGCGTTTTAAATCCTCCTAAATCAGTTGTGGAAATACGATTCCCCCCGCTTCTCCTGGGTGGTTACTTAGGATCATTTAAGTTCATTTTTGAGTTATTCGTTGTGAACGTAGCGGACGAACTCTGACAGTCTATCGAGCTTTAGCAATTGCGTCTAATTTCTTATTTTATTCAACCGTTCTATGAGAAGCTTTGATTTCTATTTTTTATATTAATAGTTTACCTTTTTTTTATCTTTTTTTAGATTTTCTTCTCCGACCGCAGGTGCAAGGAATATGTTTGAAACTTAGAAAAGTTTGCAGTAGAATATTTAAAAAAAAGTCAACTGTCCTTCAAACGGTTCGAAATGGAAGATTTATTCATTTGACACCGAAGAAACGAGTCAAATGTCAAATGTGGTATTTTTAAAGTGACTAAAATTTAAGCCATTATCATTTATGATTTGATATTTATTTTGATAGTGGTTTTTGTTGACCCATCCCCAGCAACGTCAACCTGCAGAAAGAAAAAGGCCAGTTTCTATGACCTTGACGCTCGAAGGTCACGGAGATCATTACGTAAAACGTGTCATGCAGTGGTGTAGAGGATGGGTGAGAATGACACGTGTTGCTTCATTATCAAAAAGGTACAATAGCCGCAAGTGTAAGCTTTTTGGTATTCATTTTGATATTGGTTATTGTAGACCCATCCCCGGCAAAGTCACCTGCAGAAGGAAAGGCCAGTTTGCATTTCAATCGAAGGTCATGGAGATCATTACGTAAAAGGTGTCAGGCATTGGTGTAGAGGTTGGGTGAGAACGGGACGTTTTGCTTCATTATCAAGAAGGTAAAATAGCCATTAGGCTTAAGAGGAGGGGTGAGAAAAAATTGTATAAAAGGCGAGAGAAAAGTTGACAGGGATCAGTCGAGTGAGCATCTCCGACACGGCAATAACTCCATATTTCGTCGTAATAACAGTTTGCAATCATGGGTAAATGTTCATTTTTATTTCAAGTTGTAAATCTATTCCATCTTGTTATTAGTTGTTGGTACGACTAGTTACCTTCGAAAACTAATTTCCCGTTGTTTATTGCATAGTTAATTATGGCATTGTGTTGCTGTTGGGTGTTGTATCGTTGATGTCGACCACGAGAGAAAATCTTTTAAAAGGAAAGAGAAAAGGCAACAGAAGTCAATCGAGTGAGCATCTCCGACCCGGCAACAACTTCATTCTTCGTCGTATTACCAGGTCGCAATCACGGGTAAATAATCTGTATTTCTACGTGGAATTTTGTATCAATTTTCATTTTTTTTTTCTATTTGATAATATGTCCGTTATATTGTTGAAATTTAATATTGTCTAGTTAACAATGCCGTCATGCTGCTATTGCTTGTTGTATCGTCGATGGCTGGGTCGATCACTGGTGTACCAACGTATCCTGGTTAAGGCGGATACCAAACCGCAACGCAACCGCCTTACTAAACAACATACGCAATGACCAGATACTACACCGAGGTTGCACTGTTGGGTTTACAGTTAAACCACCAAGGATCCAGATGATTACACCACAACTTGTGCTGCTCCTCGAGCTACACTACCAAAGCGCTACAGTACTACACCGAGGCACCTACTGAGACTACGCAACTACGTATGCTGCCCCAACCTACGACACCGAGGCTCCAGCGTATTACATCACCAAGGCTGTCGAATTCTACACTGGAGCGCCCAAGTACGACAGAAATCAGTCAAGTGAGCTTCTCCGACACCCAACACGGCAACCCCGAAGTTTCGAATTAACTTCGTTTCAAACAGTGGAACGGCAAAGAGTGAAGGTGAGTTCTTTATTATTGTAATTTTGTGCAACATGTACTAATGACTTGTTTTCCTTCCTTGTCTGTCTTTAGAACAAGACGAATTCGACTGCAATCGCGTCGAATTGAATAGTAAAGATAACATATTCGTACGTGTACACCGCGCCGTTAAACTTGACATTTTCGGTCGGCAAGCCGCACTTGACGATGGCCGTACCATCACCTACGACAAGTGCGTTATTGCCACAGGTAAACATTTTATGCCAAACGAAATTATGGAATGCTGAATAACTTTGATAATCTTCCTGCTCGATAGTATCTAAGAGTCTATTTAAATTGCTAGCAATTTATTTCTGTGAATTAGTTCTACGAATAGAATTAGTTCTACGAATTCCTCTAAAAATGGCCTTTATTTTGTTAGGTGTTAAACGAAAATCTTTTCCAATCCCTGAGCGGTGCCCTAAAAGATGCCCACGAGCACGTAGCGCTGTTCCGCAACATCGATGGCGGTAACATAGGTCCAGTTCCCCGTTCTCCTAAATATTTGAGCCAATGGACAACCGAGAAGGTGAAAGCGGAAAGTGTTAATGTTTTGCCCAAAACTAATGTTGAGGGTGTAATTTTGGAAGACTACAAGGTCGCATTGACCTTAAACAATGGTCAAAAGGTAAACAGTTATTTCTGTACATGTTTTAGCGATGTTAATTAAAATCTAAAAATTATTTCAGCAGATTTAAACTGACAATGTCGTCGCTGCTGTCGGTTGGGACGCAAACACGGATTTGGCTGTTGCTTTTGGTTTGGAAATAGAGGAGAGGAGATTTTGGTGGTTATCGAGTGAATACCGAGCTTGAAGCATGATCGAACGTTTGTTTGGTACGGTTTCGTAAGAATCCTTGAACATTTTATTTCATATTAATTGTGCTTTTGTGATTAAAACTTGACCAACATTGACTGCTCTAATGTTGTTGTTAGATAGTATATGAAGTTCTTGTTAAATTAGATTCTAATTATTGGGTTTGGACTTTATTTTTTATTAGACTGGAGATGTTACGTTCTTTTGTGATATCAAATTGGGTCGCTGTTGTATGGAACATGTTCACCATGCTGTTGTATCTGGGCGATTGGCTGGAGAGAACAATACTGGCAAAGAAACATGGATGAAAAACTGCAGTGCACTGTTACCGAGTGCATTCTTCGTCGTATTATCAGTACGCAATCGGGTAAATATTCTGTTTCACGGAGTTTTTATAAATTATTTGTTTTCTATCTGTTTGTGTACCATATTGAATATTAATGTTCAAATTATTTACCGCACAGTTGATGTGATGTCGTGATGTTGCCGTTTGCCGTATCGTTGAAGGCTGGGTCGATCACTGGTGTACCGATGTCTCCTGGGTATGGCGGATACCAAAGCACCACGCCGCCGCCTTGCTACACAACGACAACATTCGCAAAAACCGGTTACTACACTGAGGCACACTATTACTACACCACCAAGGCTCCAGAGTATTACACCGAAGCTGATGCTGCCCCGAGTTACAACATCAAACGTACTACACCGAGGCTCCAAAGTACTAAAACCACCAAGTCACCGGAGAATTACACGTATGTTGCCCCAGCTTGCTGCACCGAGGCTCCCAAGTATTACCTAGTTCCTAGGTACTACACCGAGGCTCCAACTTATTACACCACCAAAGCGGCTGAATACTACACCGAGCCGCCCAAGTACTACACCAACAAGGCTCCAGAGTATTACACCACAACTTGTGCTTCCCTGAGCCTCTACACCGAAGCCCCGAAGTATTACTCTGCCCTAAGCTACACAACTACAACTGAGCCCCAACTTACTACACAGCGGCTGCTCCTTCGTACTACGTTGAATCGGAATACTACACCTAGGCTTCAGTTTACTACACCACAACCTATGCTACACCGAGGCCCCTATGTACTACACTACCAAGGCACCTGAGTATTATAACACTACTTACGCTGCTCCGACCAACTACACCGAAGCTCCGAAGTATTACTCTATCCCGAGTTACTACACCACTAAGGCACCTGAATATTACACCACACCTTACGCTTCTCCAACTTACTACAGGGACGCTCCTAAATATTATAAGTATGTTCAGATTTGTCGGTCATATCTTAATAGTTTCTAGTCACTGGGAATTGTTGATCTTTAATAGGGAAATAATTTTTTTAAAACCTGGGTTATCATTGTGTACGACTTCTCTTGCCACCTAAAAGCCTTAAGACATTGCGACGTTTTCTTATTTTGGTTGGGTCTTTCCTATTTCGTATGTTGGAGGTGATTATTGCTCTAGTCTCTCCGCATTCCGACATATTCTAGTGTTTAGACAACTTTCATTTACAGGGCAAGTTACGAAAGAGACGTACTGTGTGGTGTTTACTAAAATTGATTGATGTTGACAGCTCTCTTTTTAACTTAAGTTGGTGTAACAAAAGAGTTTGAGATAATGTGTGGTTTATCATAGAAGTTTATTTGAAGAATGTGGAGTTTATCAGTTGCTTGCCTATATCTTATGTAAAACTTGAAAGTTGTAAAAAATACATAAAGTTGTAAACTAAACATTTTTTTATTACAAGTTATGAAAAATAGCAAACAAAAACATTAAAAGGAATTGCTTTATTGTCCCACCTCCACCCACAATTCCACCACATTTTACAATCACATACATACAAGTTAACCCGTTGGCTGCCACGCCATACAACCCGTAGGTTGCTCTCTACTACTCTACGCGCCACGTCTGAAGGATCTATGACCAAGGTGGAACTTGCCATTGCTGACAAGTCCGGGCTGACACGGTGACAGAAGAATCCATCACCGCATCGACAAAGGGGAACTAGGTATGGTGCATTGCCTAATAGGCGCCTTGCGGCAAGTTTTGGGCTGGTGCGACTTTCCGACCCCTCGGCATGAAAACCACGAGGCCGAACAGCGCACGCAGCCCGTGCTAAGGAGCAGGGGAGAACAAAGGCGTGGCAACCAACAAGTTAACTAACACTAACACATATTACCAACAACAAATAATGATCCGCGCTGACACTTTGGAGATACCGGCGATGTTTTGGTGTCAATCTTCTCGACGTCTCCTCTGCATCATCTGAAGAAAGAGAAAAAATTCTTATTAGAGTGACATGCCAATAA
This sequence comes from Daphnia pulex, assembly GCF_021134715.1. Lineage (NCBI taxonomy): Eukaryota > Metazoa > Arthropoda > Branchiopoda > Diplostraca > Daphniidae > Daphnia > Daphnia pulex. Next base: position 355,189 of record NC_060021.1, on the reverse strand, counting down.
AAGTTACATAATACATGTAGGTACATCGATCTGTTATTTTTGGCTCAAAACTTAAAAGGCACGCTTTCAATTTCTTAAAATCTAGCTAACAATATTGAAAACTGTACACATAACAAAGCTCACTTGCTAGTCTTTAAAAAAAATTCCGGAAGTCAACCGGAAGTAGCCACAGCTCCTCAACCATTGAGCTGTTGTCAAATTAAACCACATATTCGTGATCTCCATGAAATTTGGGGTCGATTAAGTGTGATTTAAACGAAATCCAAAATTTGGCCAAAATCGAGAATTTTCCTGAACTATAGTTCAGGAAAATTTTCAAAGCCGGAAGTACGAAAACGTACAAAACGAAACATGAACTTTACCACAAATTCGACGAGGATCACGAATATGTGGTTCTTTTGTGCGTCAGATGAATATTTACTGAACTACTGACTGAAAAGAGTAAACCGGAAGTAGAAAAAAAAAGCAATTTTCGAAAATTTAACAAGTGAGCTTTGTTGGGGGAATAATAATCGTCAGTTATCACTAAATATTTCAACAAAATAACTGTCGATAAATGTTTAAAGAGATGTTCAAAGTAACAGAAACTGACTGTTTTGACAGCTGTTTAGACTGCAAATTATCAAAAAGCCATCTAGCGTTAGAAAATAGAAACGTCCAAGTAAACTGTTTGCGCGCAAGAAGGGCCTAATTTTGGAAACTATTACACAGACACAGTCTAACGCAACTAGACTATTGGTAGATAACCTAAGAAATTAAGTCAATTGTCGGTACCTAGGCATAATCCCGTGGTGAGTGACTGCAGGTGTGTAACAGCTGACGGAAGCGATCTTGAAGTGGTCCAGAAACTCGCCAAGTCGTCAGTGAAGTAAAACAAATCTTGCTTAAAAGCAGTGAAGCTAGATGAGCGTGCGTCGCGAAGATAAGGATGGAGAAGAATGTTGTTGAAAATCCTTCTTCCGTCATGGACAAAGGTCAGCATTGGCAAAAGAATCTCCGTGCTCTGTAAAACAAATTTTTACATTATTGAAAATATAACAATGAATAAAGCATTTACCATTTACCTTTTTTTAAGAAGCACACTGAAATGCTCACGATGAAAAAACTGTAAAAATTGAATTCACAGCAACAAACAGCATTACTCCTTAGGTTGATGTAAATTTCCTGATGTCAAAGAAAGTGTCATGAAGTATTGCAGTAGCATCCATAACAACAAACATGGTGTTGCAGGGTGCGTCACAAAAATTGCAAGATTCAGAAAAGTCTTATGGTTTAGGATACCTATGCAATAAATAATAAGAAAATATGAATTGTAATGGTCTGGTAGCAGTAATGGGGAAATACCTTATCTCGGCAGATTTGTATTCCACTACATGTGATCTTCAAACATGATTTTTAGGCTTTTGACAGCATGATGGGCCTAATGGATGGAAATTGACTGAGCGCTAAGTCAACTTGTTGGAATGACTGACACTGACAGTATGCATCTAGAAGACTAGAATTTGAAGAAATAAGTTGGTACAGTATAAAAATAAGGAAACTAGGTCAAGATAAACCTACATATGATACGAAATTCAATTTGGTAATTGAAATCACAGGAATATAAGTATAAATTAGCTACAGTTTGGTTTCGCCCTTTTCGGCTTCGCCTCGTTTGTAACAAGCTAACAACAACAAAGGCGACACTGGCGACATCTTGAGTTTTGAATCCTAAGTTGGTTGCACAGTCGCAGTTCAAATTATCGGAGTTCTACTGTCTCCGTGTCTCGTAGTGGAGTTCTACTGTCGAGCACTGGAGTTCTATTGTCGGGTATTTTAAAATAAAATATTGGGGTTCTATTGTCGGTGGAGTTCTATTATCGGGTATCTTTAATAATATTGCAACCAACTTAGGATTCAAAACTCATTACCAGATGTCGCTAGTGTCGCCTTGTTGTGTTTACATCGTGAAACCAGGAAAAAAGGGGTGAAACAATTGGATGCGAATTAATACTTATATTCCTGTGATTTCATATACCAAATTGAACTTCGTAACTTGTGTAGGTTTAACTTGACCTACTTTACTTATTTTTATACTATACCAACTTATATCTTCAAATTTTAGATGCATACTGTCAGTCATTCCAAAAAGTTGACTTAGCGCTCACTTTCCATCCAATATACCCATCATGTTGTCAAAAGCCTAAAACTCATGTGTGAAGCTCACATATTGTGGAATACAAATGTGCAGGGACAAGGTATTTCCCTCTTACTGCTACTACACCAACCACACCACGTCTAATGCCTTACTAACTAAGATCGTTCAGGTTATATTTTAAGAATTCAAATTTCAGTTACTCCATACTCCACTCGATGAGAGACGACGTGAAACTTTTGATACCATATCTGACCAAATATTGTTTGACAACCGTTTTCCCGTAAACTAAAATCAGTAACAAAACTCGTTAACGTTAATCACTTTTTCTTTTAATTGGTTTATTTCGAAATCTTTTTGGTGTTTGTTTTATAATGGAAATAATTGGACATTATCATGAAAAAAGTACCTTCCGTATAATCAACGAATATTGCAAAAGTTGCCGGGAATATGCGTGTTAGTTGCTTCTTTGTTCCCTTTATCGAATTCAAGTTCAAGACGAATTCAAGATCTCCACCTCAAGATAAGCTTTGCCGATAGGATAGAAATTGTTTTTGAACAGTTGCAGTTTATAGACTTGATTTACTTCCAAGGCGGAGACGTAAATTCTGACGGAGCCGACCGTGGACGTCTTCAAACCCAATTTCGATGACTTTTTCAGTTTAATTGTTATTAGGCACGCTTCCGGATTGAGAGTCTTGATGGGAAAGTCTTGATTCCATTCCGGCTGGCTGCCGCGGATCGTTTTGGTTTTGCTGACTTTCTTGTTGTTCTTGTCCTGTTCGCGAATCTTGCCGTCCCATTCCTGGACCCGCGTGGAAACTGAAAGGTAATATTTGTCAGAATCCTTGGCTTCCGGAAGGTATCCTCTCAGAACTCTGACATTGAAATACTTTGGTGTCTGGTCTCCTTCCTCGCATTCAGACTTTTCGGGATTTGGGGGCAATGAATGGGGATCTCCACGATTATCACGATATTGATCTTTTTGTAGAAGTGACCACGGATAGAGGAGTTCTTGTGGAATTTTCTCATCCGATAGATTTGCCATGGCTACTTCTTCAGTTAATTTTATTCGTCAAGCCTTGAAAATGGAAATCACAGACTAAAAGACGATATAACTGCAGACCAACTGCATCTAAAATTTGAAGATATAAGTTGGTATAGTATAAAAATAAGTAAAGTAGGTCAAGTTAAACCTACACAAGTTACGAAGTTCAATTTGGTATATGAAATCACAGGAATATAAGTATTAATTCGCATCCAATTGTTTCACCCCTTTTTTCCTGGTTTCACGATGTAAACACAACAAGGCGACACTAGCGACATCTGGTAATGAGTTTTGAATCCTAAGTTGGTTGCAATATTATTAAAGATACCCGATAATAGAACTCCACCGACAATAGAACCCCAATATTTTATCTTAAAATACCCGACAATAGAACTCCAGTGCTCGACAGTAGAACTCCACTACGAGACACGGAGACAGTAGAACTCCGATAATTTGAACTGCGACTGTGCAACCAACTTAGGATTCAAAACTCAAGATGTCGCCAGTGTCGCCTTTGTTGTTGTTAGCTTGTTACAAACGAGGCGAAGCCGAAAAGGGCGAAACCAAACTGTAGCTAATTTATACTGATATTCCTGTGATTTCAATTACCAAATTGAATTTCGTATCATATGTAGGTTTATCTTGACCTAGTTTCCTTATTTTTATACTGTACCAACTTATTTCTTCAAATTCTAGTCTTCTAGATGCATACTGTCAGTGTCAGTCATTCCAACAAGTTGACTTAGCGCTCAGTCAATTTCCATCCATTAGGCCCATCATGCTGTCAAAAGCCTAAAAATCATGTTTGAAGATCACATGTAGTGGAATACAAATCTGCCGAGATAAGGTATTTCCCCATTACTGCTACCAGACCATTACAATTCATATTTTCTTATTATTTATTGCATAGGTATCCTAAACCATAAGACTTTTCTGAATCTTGCAATTTTTGTGACGCACCCTGCAACACCATGTTTGTTGTTATGGATGCTACTGCAATACTTCATGACACTTTCTTTGACATCAGGAAATTTACATCAACCTAAGGAGTAATGCTGTTTGTTGCTGTGAATTCAATTTTTACAGTTTTTTCATCGTGAGCATTTCAGTGTGCTTCTTAAAAAAAGGTAAATGGTAAATGCTTTATTCATTGTTATATTTTCAATAATGTAAAAATTTGTTTTACAGAGCACGGAGATTCTTTTGCCAATGCTGACCTTTGTCCATGACGGAAGAAGGATTTTCAACAACATTCTTCTCCATCCTTATCTTCGCGACGCACGCTCATCTAGCTTCACTGCTTTTAAGCAAGATTTGTTTTACTTCACTGACGACTTGGCGAGTTTCTGGACCACTTCAAGATCGCTTCCGTCAGCTGTTACACACCTGCAGTCACTCACCACGGGATTATGCCTAGGTACCGACAATTGACTTAATTTCTTAGGTTATCTACCAATAGTCTAGTTGCGTTAGACTGTGTCTGTGTAATAGTTTCCAAAATTAGGCCCTTCTTGCGCGCAAACAGTTTACTTGGACGTTTCTATTTTCTAACGCTAGATGGCTTTTTGATAATTTGCAGTCTAAACAGCTGTCAAAACAGTCAGTTTCTGTTACTTTGAACATCTCTTTAAACATTTATCGACAGTTATTTTGTTGAAATATTTAGTGATAACTGACGATTATTATTCCCCCAACAAAGCTCACTTGTTAAATTTTCGAAAATTGCTTTTTTTTTCTACTTCCGGTTTACTCTTTTCAGTCAGTAGTTCAGTAAATATTCATCTGACGCACAAAAGAACCACATATTCGTGATCCTCGTCGAATTTGTGGTAAAGTTCATGTTTCGTTTTGTACGTTTTCGTACTTCCGGCTTTGAAAATTTTCCTGAACTATAGTTCAGGAAAATTCTCGATTTTGGCCAAATTTTGGATTTCGTTTAAATCACACTTAATCGACCCCAAATTTCATGGAGATCACGAATATGTGGTTTAATTTGACAACAGCTCAATGGTTGAGGAGCTGTGGCTACTTCCGGTTGACTTCCGGAATTTTTTTTAAAGACTAGCAAGTGAGCTTTGTTATGTGTACAGTTTTCAATATTGTTAGCTAGATTTTAAGAAATTGAAAGCGTGCCTTTTAAGTTTTGAGCCAAAAATAACAGATCGATGTACCTACATGTATTATGTAACTTTTATTGGCATGTCACTCTAATAAGAATTTTTTCTCTTTCTTCAGATGATGCAGAGGAGACGTCGAGAAGATTGACACCAAAACATCGCCGGTATCTCCAAAGTGTCAGCGCGGATCATTATTTGTTGTTGGTAATATGTGTTAGTGTTAGTTAACTTGTTGGTTGCCACGCCTTTGTTCTCCCCTGCTCCTTAGCACGGGCTGCGTGCGCTGTTCGGCCTCGTGGTTTTCATGCCGAGGGGTCGGGAAGTCGCACCAGCCCAAAACTTGCCGCAAGGCGCCTATTAGGCAATGCACCATACCTAGTTCCCCTTTGTCGATGCGGTGATGGATTCTTCTGTCACCGTGTCAGCCCGGACTTGTCAGCAATGGCAAGTTCCACCTTGGTCATAGATCCTTCAGACGTGGCGCGTAGAGTAGTAGAGAGCAACCTACGGGTTGTATGGCGTGGCAGCCAACGGGTTAACTTGTATGTATGTGATTGTAAAATGTGGTGGAATTGTGGGTGGAGGTGGGACAATAAAGCAATTCCTTTTAATGTTTTTGTTTGCTATTTTTCATAACTTGTAATAAAAAAATGTTTAGTTTACAACTTTATGTATTTTTTACAACTTTCAAGTTTTACATAAGATATAGGCAAGCAACTGATAAACTCCACATTCTTCAAATAAACTTCTATGATAAACCACACATTATCTCAAACTCTTTTGTTACACCAACTTAAGTTAAAAAGAGAGCTGTCAACATCAATCAATTTTAGTAAACACCACACAGTACGTCTCTTTCGTAACTTGCCCTGTAAATGAAAGTTGTCTAAACACTAGAATATGTCGGAATGCGGAGAGACTAGAGCAATAATCACCTCCAACATACGAAATAGGAAAGACCCAACCAAAATAAGAAAACGTCGCAATGTCTTAAGGCTTTTAGGTGGCAAGAGAAGTCGTACACAATGATAACCCAGGTTTTAAAAAAATTATTTCCCTATTAAAGATCAACAATTCCCAGTGACTAGAAACTATTAAGATATGACCGACAAATCTGAACATACTTATAATATTTAGGAGCGTCCCTGTAGTAAGTTGGAGAAGCGTAAGGTGTGGTGTAATATTCAGGTGCCTTAGTGGTGTAGTAACTCGGGATAGAGTAATACTTCGGAGCTTCGGTGTAGTTGGTCGGAGCAGCGTAAGTAGTGTTATAATACTCAGGTGCCTTGGTAGTGTAGTACATAGGGGCCTCGGTGTAGCATAGGTTGTGGTGTAGTAAACTGAAGCCTAGGTGTAGTATTCCGATTCAACGTAGTACGAAGGAGCAGCCGCTGTGTAGTAAGTTGGGGCTCAGTTGTAGTTGTGTAGCTTAGGGCAGAGTAATACTTCGGGGCTTCGGTGTAGAGGCTCAGGGAAGCACAAGTTGTGGTGTAATACTCTGGAGCCTTGTTGGTGTAGTACTTGGGCGGCTCGGTGTAGTATTCAGCCGCTTTGGTGGTGTAATAAGTTGGAGCCTCGGTGTAGTACCTAGGAACTAGGTAATACTTGGGAGCCTCGGTGCAGCAAGCTGGGGCAACATACGTGTAATTCTCCGGTGACTTGGTGGTTTTAGTACTTTGGAGCCTCGGTGTAGTACGTTTGATGTTGTAACTCGGGGCAGCATCAGCTTCGGTGTAATACTCTGGAGCCTTGGTGGTGTAGTAATAGTGTGCCTCAGTGTAGTAACCGGTTTTTGCGAATGTTGTCGTTGTGTAGCAAGGCGGCGGCGTGGTGCTTTGGTATCCGCCATACCCAGGAGACATCGGTACACCAGTGATCGACCCAGCCTTCAACGATACGGCAAACGGCAACATCACGACATCACATCAACTGTGCGGTAAATAATTTGAACATTAATATTCAATATGGTACACAAACAGATAGAAAACAAATAATTTATAAAAACTCCGTGAAACAGAATATTTACCCGATTGCGTACTGATAATACGACGAAGAATGCACTCGGTAACAGTGCACTGCAGTTTTTCATCCATGTTTCTTTGCCAGTATTGTTCTCTCCAGCCAATCGCCCAGATACAACAGCATGGTGAACATGTTCCATACAACAGCGACCCAATTTGATATCACAAAAGAACGTAACATCTCCAGTCTAATAAAAAATAAAGTCCAAACCCAATAATTAGAATCTAATTTAACAAGAACTTCATATACTATCTAACAACAACATTAGAGCAGTCAATGTTGGTCAAGTTTTAATCACAAAAGCACAATTAATATGAAATAAAATGTTCAAGGATTCTTACGAAACCGTACCAAACAAACGTTCGATCATGCTTCAAGCTCGGTATTCACTCGATAACCACCAAAATCTCCTCTCCTCTATTTCCAAACCAAAAGCAACAGCCAAATCCGTGTTTGCGTCCCAACCGACAGCAGCGACGACATTGTCAGTTTAAATCTGCTGAAATAATTTTTAGATTTTAATTAACATCGCTAAAACATGTACAGAAATAACTGTTTACCTTTTGACCATTGTTTAAGGTCAATGCGACCTTGTAGTCTTCCAAAATTACACCCTCAACATTAGTTTTGGGCAAAACATTAACACTTTCCGCTTTCACCTTCTCGGTTGTCCATTGGCTCAAATATTTAGGAGAACGGGGAACTGGACCTATGTTACCGCCATCGATGTTGCGGAACAGCGCTACGTGCTCGTGGGCATCTTTTAGGGCACCGCTCAGGGATTGGAAAAGATTTTCGTTTAACACCTAACAAAATAAAGGCCATTTTTAGAGGAATTCGTAGAACTAATTCTATTCGTAGAACTAATTCACAGAAATAAATTGCTAGCAATTTAAATAGACTCTTAGATACTATCGAGCAGGAAGATTATCAAAGTTATTCAGCATTCCATAATTTCGTTTGGCATAAAATGTTTACCTGTGGCAATAACGCACTTGTCGTAGGTGATGGTACGGCCATCGTCAAGTGCGGCTTGCCGACCGAAAATGTCAAGTTTAACGGCGCGGTGTACACGTACGAATATGTTATCTTTACTATTCAATTCGACGCGATTGCAGTCGAATTCGTCTTGTTCTAAAGACAGACAAGGAAGGAAAACAAGTCATTAGTACATGTTGCACAAAATTACAATAATAAAGAACTCACCTTCACTCTTTGCCGTTCCACTGTTTGAAACGAAGTTAATTCGAAACTTCGGGGTTGCCGTGTTGGGTGTCGGAGAAGCTCACTTGACTGATTTCTGTCGTACTTGGGCGCTCCAGTGTAGAATTCGACAGCCTTGGTGATGTAATACGCTGGAGCCTCGGTGTCGTAGGTTGGGGCAGCATACGTAGTTGCGTAGTCTCAGTAGGTGCCTCGGTGTAGTACTGTAGCGCTTTGGTAGTGTAGCTCGAGGAGCAGCACAAGTTGTGGTGTAATCATCTGGATCCTTGGTGGTTTAACTGTAAACCCAACAGTGCAACCTCGGTGTAGTATCTGGTCATTGCGTATGTTGTTTAGTAAGGCGGTTGCGTTGCGGTTTGGTATCCGCCTTAACCAGGATACGTTGGTACACCAGTGATCGACCCAGCCATCGACGATACAACAAGCAATAGCAGCATGACGGCATTGTTAACTAGACAATATTAAATTTCAACAATATAACGGACATATTATCAAATAGAAAAAAAAAATGAAAATTGATACAAAATTCCACGTAGAAATACAGATTATTTACCCGTGATTGCGACCTGGTAATACGACGAAGAATGAAGTTGTTGCCGGGTCGGAGATGCTCACTCGATTGACTTCTGTTGCCTTTTCTCTTTCCTTTTAAAAGATTTTCTCTCGTGGTCGACATCAACGATACAACACCCAACAGCAACACAATGCCATAATTAACTATGCAATAAACAACGGGAAATTAGTTTTCGAAGTTAACTAGTCGTATCAACAACTAATAACAAGATAGAATAGATTTACAACTCGAAATAAAAATGAACATTTACCCATGATTGCGAACTGTTATTACGACGAAATATGGAGTTTGCCGTGTCGGAGATGCTCACTCGACTGATCCCTGTCGGTTGGTTGGTTGGTTTTTTGGGGATGGGGGTTTGACGTTTCCAGGCCGGCAGGCCTATTTACGCCACTTGCACATGCGTTTTAGGGAGAAAGCTGGGCACCGGCTTTAGGTTTTTGGTTTCTCTTGCTAGAAACCGATTCGGGCTTTGATGCCTATGGCATTAAAGAAGTCCAAAACGGCTTTGAGAGTTACCTCGTCGTTGAAATTTAGCAGCTCTTGCAGTGTGGGAGTGTTTTCGCTCACTACGTACACCATTTCTTCTCGCTCCTTTGCGTACGCCGGGCAGGCCAGCAGTACATGTTCGACATTTTCTTTTTCTTCGGCGTCGCAGTTGCAGCAGAGACCGGTCGGATGTTTTTTGCGTTTGAACAGACGATAGTTTAGCGGCAGCATGTCGAGGCGAATCTGCGATAAGAACACTTGCTCACTTCTTGACTGGCCGAACAGGGAGGCGATTCTTGACACGACTGGACTGTGTCTGTGGGTGAAACGTCCACTTTCCGTTTTCGGCTTGTCCCAGAGGCCTTGCCATTTTTTCAGGAGGAGGTCTTCAACGTTTTCACGGATGTCGTTTGTGTCTCTTCTGCAGCTGAGGCTGGGTTTTAGCTCCAGCCCATTTTTGGCAGCACGATCAGCTTGCTCGTTACCGGATATTCCACTGTGTCCTTTTACCCACGAAAAACTGACAGTTGTGCCAGCTCTGGAGAGTGCTCGCCAGGTGTCCACGGTGCTTGTTTTGACACTGTTGTTTTCACTACTTGAGTGGAGTATTTGCAATGCCTTTTTTGAGTCTGTTAGGATAACAAAGCTCCCCAGTGTTGCGTGTGCTTCTGCCCACTTTACTGCCAGGTGTATTGCTACGAGTTCACACTTTGCTGTCGCCAAACCGTCCACCAGACGCTTCTGCTCAACGATGACTTTCTCTGGTACCACAAAGGCAACAGCACATCGCCCGTCTTTTGATTTTGCTGCGTCTGTGTAAATGTGGACCACATTTTGCCATTTCAGGTCGTTTGGTGTGTACGTCGTGACTTCCGGAAGCAAAGCCTGCCATGGCGGGTGCTTGCTGATGGATAATTTCTCGACTGATTTAGGATGATGGTCCAAGGTGTTTGTAACGGACTCGACTCTGGAGAGAAAACACTGCTCGGCGTTTTTGAACCACTCTTCTTTTTCTGCTAGCAGGTCAGACTTCACCTCGTAGCACCTTAAATAATGTTTGACGCTGGCGAGATTTCTCCTAAGGTGCAAGGGCATTTCGCCCGTCTCTCGTAGCAGGGCCTCTGTTGCCGTTGATTTACCCATGATTGCAAACTGTTATTACGACGAAATATGGAGTTATTGCCGTGTCGGAGATGCTCACTCGACTGATCCCTGTCAACTTTTCTCTCGCCTTTTATACAATTTTTTCTCACCCCTCCTCTTAAGCCTAATGGCTATTTTACCTTCTTGATAATGAAGCAAAACGTCCCGTTCTCACCCAACCTCTACACCAATGCCTGACACCTTTTACGTAATGATCTCCATGACCTTCGATTGAAATGCAAACTGGCCTTTCCTTCTGCAGGTGACTTTGCCGGGGATGGGTCTACAATAACCAATATCAAAATGAATACCAAAAAGCTTACACTTGCGGCTATTGTACCTTTTTGATAATGAAGCAACACGTGTCATTCTCACCCATCCTCTACACCACTGCATGACACGTTTTACGTAATGATCTCCGTGACCTTCGAGCGTCAAGGTCATAGAAACTGGCCTTTTTCTTTCTGCAGGTTGACGTTGCTGGGGATGGGTCAACAAAAACCACTATCAAAATAAATATCAAATCATAAATGATAATGGCTTAAATTTTAGTCACTTTAAAAATACCACATTTGACATTTGACTCGTTTCTTCGGTGTCAAATGAATAAATCTTCCATTTCGAACCGTTTGAAGGACAGTTGACTTTTTTTTAAATATTCTACTGCAAACTTTTCTAAGTTTCAAACATATTCCTTGCACCTGCGGTCGGAGAAGAAAATCTAAAAAAAGATAAAAAAAAGGTAAACTATTAATATAAAAAATAGAAATCAAAGCTTCTCATAGAACGGTTGAATAAAATAAGAAATTAGACGCAATTGCTAAAGCTCGATAGACTGTCAGAGTTCGTCCGCTACGTTCACAACGAATAACTCAAAAATGAACTTAAATGATCCTAAGTAACCACCCAGGAGAAGCGGGGGGAATCGTATTTCCACAACTGATTTAGGAGGATTTAAAACGCAAATCAAATGATTGATTGACAATACCTGAACTCTAGGGCTATGGATTTTGTAACCGCAAATCAACAATGAGATCCTACTAGCAGCTATTTAACATAAATGAATAACATTTACAGGAGCTACCCTTACCCTGTCTTTTACATTGACATGTCTACCATCTTGAATAGTTGATTACCGCCGGAACCTATCGCGTGTCGTTTGATGCTGCATGAACAAAAGGGAAAAAAATTCCACCCTGTTACATGACCAACGCGTTTCTGCCACAATAAAGTATGCGCAAGTAAAACAATGTTTTGACACTCGCTTTGTTTTCGTTGCTAAGCAGTAAAATGTGTTGAAATTTGGGTTTTGCTCTTCACACCGAATGTAGACGGAAAGGACTCGGCTCGGATATATAAAGGATGGTTGGCTGCAAACAAATTCACATTATTTTCTGCGAAAGCAAAAGCTTCATGTCATTACCTTTTTTCATTGGGTTTAGCGTTTCGTTCAGTGACTCCTTGTCACAAAAACCACTCAATGGGCAACACCTCCGCGTCATCTGGGTAATACAAACAATCGTATTTGTAGCTTTAGCAATTGACTAACGTGTAATTACGTACCCTCGTTTAAGCCTCGATGGAATGGCAACCCTAAAGGATTCAGGATTGTCCGGACCGCTCAAAGGAGGCGTTGTTCCAGCTTAAAATTCTTATTGCCCGCACTGACTCGACCAGGGAGATTACCGGGCCATGGTTAAGAGAAACCGGAAAAAGAGCGAAGAGAGCCGAGGAACAGTTATTACGAGAGCGATTAATCTTAGTAGGCTTCCGGCTTAGACTCATGACCCTCCAACAGATTTCATCGAATCATGCGCCTTGCAAGTCCCCGTTCGACCAGTCTACTCCCTTCCTCCTGGTTGTCGCAGCGAGTGAGTGACCACCGGTGGGCGTTGGTTAGTGGTTAATTAGGGAAACGGGGCCACTGAGAAGGGAGCCCAGATATGCACTTGTAATTTCTAAACATCGATATAATTTATCGATCTTGAATTTCAGCGCGGCCGACCACTTGTCATTTTCCACCAATTGATAATGTCTATCGAACAGCGGCGAGGGTAAACCTGAAAAGAGAATATGAGATCAATTACGAATGCAGTAAATAAATAAAATCAGGGGAATATACCGGGAACAATCTGCCATAGTTGTTGGAGGAATGAGATCCTTGGAGTATTTTCTCCTCACTTTCTCTTCAAAAGTTAACCTGAAATAAAAATAAATATTCTCATTAGATCACAATGACAATAACACAATACCATTTCCATCACTTATGAAGGACATCTGCAACTTTATTCAAAATATATTATAAAATTAAAAAGAATTTTAAGTGTGTGGTGAAGCTAAAACATTTTTGGTACAACAATAAAGACAGTAAATAAAAATTTTAAAAACTAAACTAAATGTTCTCGTTTCATTTTAATATTCTATATGAAACGGAGAAACTACTCTCTTGACCAGTGTTAAAAATTTGAATCCAGCACAGACTTAAAGATTCAGAAACAAATTGAAAGGAGTGCCAATTTTTAACGGCAAAAATTCCCTGAATAAACTAAAACCCTCCCATCCGGGTTATCACAGTGGAAGCATGACTAACAGCTGGATTATTAGGAGTCAAGGAGAAATGGCAACAAAAAACAAGGAATCAATTAATTTATCAAATCATATTACCAAATTATGAGTGCCAAATGTTCTCTTCCATTCATGCAAGATCAGAATCATCAGATGTTGCCTTGTTGCATGTAGGCCAATGAGCGATACTAAGAGAATACAAAGACTTTACCATTATTGCTTAATTTCTATGCAAAAAATGTCACACAACTTACAATTTAGAGAATTTCAGCCTGTTCATAGTGTTAAGTTCATTAGTAATATCTCCACAGATTCTCGACCCTCCCAACATTGTTTCGTTTCTATCTTGCCACACTTGACTTGAGTTTTCTTTTCTCTCCTTCCTCCTTACGTAGTTTTGATTGAACTCTGTATCGTCTGGAGTATTCTTTAATAGCTTCGCGTTAAATAAAGCCGAACGATGATTTTTTGATTTCTGGAAAACTCAATTCCTTCTATCCAGAACAAAATGACGTGTAAAATGCTGTCTGGCGTCTGCTCAATGGCTGAAACTTATTCGCCATGCGCCATCTAGGGACAAATAAAACATTCACGTTAAAATATTATCAGCTACCTGCGTTAGCAAGGTACCGAAAGGATGTTTGTGATTAGTTTTCCTATTTAAAAAATCAAAATAGCATATGAACTATAAAAGTTTGGAAAAAAATTATATTCAATCTACAAATAGCTTTTTTATTAAAGCTATTAAGATATCTATTGGATGTGATGGGATGGCGGATGGCCGCCCATTAATCGCGTCATGGATCCATCATCCGATCCTGTCTGCATAGTGCATATCCTACTGCCCCCGACTTCTGTACCGAAACGAAACGAAATTCATTTCCATACAAGCTCCTTTTTGGTCGTTTTTTTTTTCCTTCTCAGAAAAAACAACGAATGATTTCTGCGCTGGACCGTTGACGACAGTAGAATTCCACTACACGATAATAGAACTCCAATGAATTCTTTAATTATTTTCACGTATTTTCATGTTCGACAAAGTAGTGGAGTTCTACTGTCGGGCACTGGTGTTCTATTGTCGGGTATTTTTAATAATACTTAAAAAAAAGGTGTTCTTATGTCTTTGGAGTTCTACTGTCACTGGAGTTCTACTGTCCAATACTCGCATACAAATAAATTTTTGAAAATTATTTAAAATATTTGGATCGCAGCTGATAAAAAGAGCGTACGACTGAGATAGACTTGCACCCCTGACCCCAGGATCGCCCAGGATGTTAAAAATAAAATAATGAACAACAATTAATACCGGATAAAGCAAGTCTATTTTACTATTAGTGTTCTCTTGTACATGACAAATGATTAATAATGTTAGTTTAAATCAAGCGCCGAATTGTTGTTGCTAATATATTAGGCCAATGTATGTCGATTTTTCAGCGTTATTTCCAAAAGGGATTTAATCTTGTCTTCATTGTCTTGTCTAACAGACTAAGTGAACTTGAAGACAACGGGGGCGGTGAAGTCGATTGTCTTTTTGGTTCCATCCGATTCGGTGACGACGCACTGGGTCTTGTTCCGATAAAAATCGTCGACGGCCGAGTGGGTGACGAATTGATTGTCGGTCGGCCACCCGACGAATTTTCGCAAATCACACGGCGGCGGAGCGGTTGGCAGAGGACGATAAAAGACACTGATGGATAGAAAATAAATAATGTTTAAATACAAGAAAATGGAATAGTCATTTTGGGGATTGATAGATAGAAAATAAAAACCTGTGAGTGCCTGCGGAATATCGCATCTTGACACCGGCTTTTTCCGTGCACATTCCGGTCAGGAAAACGTCCTCGAACGGGATCAAAGGAGTGGTCTGACTGGCAGCCAATAACGGAATAACGACGCTTGAGTGCATGAAATAGGCCGGACCGTTGACGTAATTGGGATAATGACTCCACGGATACTCTTTGAAAGTCATGTCCCATTTGGCGTAGTCTTTCGCGTATCCCAGCTCCATCCTGATTGGGTAGAAGCCGAAATTGCCGTAGCCAAACAAACTGTTGTTCGATTGATAGTTGGACCGGACGAAATGAACGAGATTGTGCACGTTTACGTAGACGTCGTCGTCCACTTTGAAAACGAGGTCGACCTTGCTGGCGCATTGTTGCCGCACCCAGTTGAGCATGGCGATGCCTTTCAGCGTCAAATTGTGGTACGAATCGTCCATTTCGATTTGGACGATGTCCCCGTGTTTCTGATTCTCTTCTTCGATTCGCTTTTGAATCGAATCGTTTCGAGTCTGACCGAGAAAGAAACCGAATCGGGTGCTAATGCCCAGCAGATTTTTTTCCAGGGCACTTTTGAGGTGTATCAGCCAAGTTTCTCTGATGTTATTTCGCTCTTTGAAATGTTCCGGAGCCGATATAATCGCTATGAAAACACTTGGGTTCGACCAAGTGTTATTTGTTATTTCTGCTGCTGGACACGACGGAATGTTGATGGGATATCGAAAAGAAAGAACGTCGTTGATGACTGTTCCGAATTTGGGTATCAAAGGTTTGGCATTTTTGATTGGCAACATCCCCAATCGAGCCACTGTGTACCGAGTGTAATTGTCTACTCCAGAAAAAGGCGAATTGCGTAAAAAAGACTCTAGCACGTAGTTATTAAACATTTTACGTTTGTCGTCGCACAATTCTAATTTTTTAATTAATTTCTGTACCAAAACTTGAAGCTCTTGATTATTTGCTCTTTCTCTACGAAGAGAATTTTCCACATCAGCAATAGTGTCTTTGGCCGGGACCTTTTTTAAGGCATCGATAGTTCCAACAAGTTGATCGATTCGTTTTTTCTCATTATGACACCCGAGCCCAAACAACTTTTGTCCGACAGCAGGAATTTGTTCTTTGCATGTAGATGAACCGCTGGCCAACAGCAGTTGTACGAATACAGTTAGGCATAACGATACAAAAATGAATTTACCAATCATGTTTCTTCTATCAATAAAACGTTCTGGAATGTTATTTGAAAAACAAAACTATATTAAGGTGGAATTCTATTACGCATAACAGGCGATTGTTTGGCAATGGAGAAACCTTTTTAACAGTATTTGTAAACCCCCCAAAAAACGAAAACAGTATATTTTATTAGCATTGGGATTCTTTTCTTACCTTTCAAGAACGATGCCATCACAATACTTTTAACTAAAATAATAATGTGAGTTGTAGCCCAATTCGATTCGATTCATGTACAGATTGCGTCATTGCACAGGTGTGGGGTGGAGTCAAAAGATCAGGTAGCCTATAGTTCTTTATCAACGTGTTGCTCTGTAATTGGCTCAACCAATTCAATGCCGTCTCTATTGGGAAAAGTATTAGCATGGGCTATGTGGGGGATGTGTTTTGCAAGCTTGCATGATGATATCATGATTTCCACACAATACTCATACGACCTTTTCCAGAATTGGCAACTGCTCAAATAACAGCAGATCACCTTTCTAAATTGTTGGTTTCTTTTTCAGACCGCGTCGTATAATAACAACAGTATTCAGCACTTTACTTTTTCTGAATACATGTTGAGTATTACAATAAATCAAAATTTAACGTCAATAAAAATTTGCTGTAATACGCGTTCTATTTACGTTTCGAATTTTTTGCAGAAATCATTATGCGTGAAATTTTTGAAAAATAATTTATTGGTCGAGTAATCAACCAAGTCATAGTTGGCGGGTATTTAATAGCTTTTTAATTAATTACCTATTCGTTTTTCTCAATTAAATGAAAAACAGATTTTTGTTATTGTCAATATGCAAGTGGAATCCTGTGGTGATGTCATCCATTCAATGAATGAATGGAGCCACCGTATCTACATTCAATTGCGTTTGTTTCACCAAGAATAAAAAGGAATCAAATAATTTCAAATCTGTATATGTCATCTCCACATGATCTCCCAAAAGAGAAAAAACAAATCCGATGAACACAGTGAAACAAAAAATCATCTCCTTGGAATTATCGATGACCGGCCAAAAATACTGATGTTGAAATAGCAAAGTGCTCTTCATAGAGAAATGGGGGGGGGGGGGGAAACAAGAGCGCGTAAAATGAAGCTTTCGAAAAGAAAAGAAAATCGTCGAAAGGCACTTGAAAAATACATAGAATCATCAACGAAAACATAAATGTTATGTTGGGAGTAGAAAAGAGAATCGATCCCGTTCGAGGACGTCTTCCTAACTGGAATGTGTAAAAAAAGGGAAAAAGCCAAAGTCAAGAAGCAATATTCTACACAAGCACGCACAGGTGCTGACTGTCTTCTTTATTGTCTTTGATTGATTGTCGGTCGGCCACCCGACGAATTTTCGCAAATCACACGGAGGCGGAACGGTTGGCAGAGGACGATAAAAGACACTTGAGACAAAAATAAATAATAATGTTTTTACAAGAAAATTAAATAGTTATTTTGGGGATTGATGGATAGAAAATAAAATAAAAACCTGTGAGTGCCTGTGTAGAATATTGCTTCTTGACCTAGGCTGTTCCCCTTTTTTAACACATTCCAGTTAGGAAGACGTCCTCGAACGGGATCGATTCTCTTTTCTACTCCCAACATAACATTTATGTTCTCGTTGATGATTGTCTATGTTTTTCAAGTGCCATTCAACCAATTTCTTTTCTTTTCGAAAGCTTCATTTTAAGCGCCGAGGTCAACTGGAGATGAAAAGCTGGCCGACAGCAGTTGTACTAATGCCAAGAATACCGGTAATGTAGTAAGGCCTAACGTTCTGAAATGTTATTATAAAAACAAAACGATAGATTAAGGTGGGATTCTTTTTCGTATCACAGGCGATTGTTTAGCAATTTAACGTAGGGTATAAGTAAATGAATAAACCAAAATTTTGGGTTTTCGACTGAAGGTTACAAACCTTCAGTTTGTTTAAACCCTTTTAAAACAGTAAACCCAATAAGCGCAAACAGTATATTTTATTAGCATTGGAATTCTTACCTTTCAAGACCGAAGCCACCAGAATACTATTCACTAAAAAAAATGTGAGTTGTAGCCCAATCGAGGCGATTGTGCTGGGTGGAGTCAAAAGATCAGGTAGCACAGTTCTTTATCGACGTGTTGCTCTGTAATTGGCTCAACCAATTCAATGCCGTCTCTATTGGGAAAAGTATTAGCATGGGCTATGTGGGGGGGGGGGAATGTGTATCAGAGAACTAGAAATAGTTGCATTGCAAATTTGCAAGCGTGCATGATGATATCATGATTTCCATAGAATACCCATGCGACCCTTTCCAAAAGTGGCAACTCCTCAAATAACAGCAGATCACCTTTCTAAATTGATGGTTTCTTTTTCCATACCACGTCGTAATAATAACGGAATTCGGCAGTGCATTAACAATTAAATCAAAATTTAACGTCACGTCAATAAAAATTTGCTGTACGCGTTCTATTTACGTCTCGATTTTCTGGCAGAAATCTTTTGGTGTGATATTTTTGAAAAATGATTTAATGGTCGAATAATCAACCAAGTCATAGTTGACAGGTATTGTTTTAATAGCTTTTAAACTAATTTTTCGTTTTTCTCAATTTAATGAAAAACAGATTTTTGTTATTGCCAACAAAGAGTGGAATATTGATTGCGGAAAAAAATTGAAATTGAAGCGCTTCAAAAATGACCATTCTTTAAAATTCCGTTGATACATTGCCTTTTTAATTCTGTTGCTATTCAATAAATGAAAAAAGAATAGAAAAGAAATTCCTAAATTGTACTTGGCAATTGAAAAAAGGTATTTCGACGGTGGCGGTCAATTCAAAATCAGTTGATGAAAACCCCCCGCGAAAAAAGAAACAAGACGCTGATCGATATGTTGGCGGCGGCGGCGGTGGCGACGGCAGCCAAGTGGATGGCAGCTGATAAAAAGAGCGTACGACAACAGCTTAAGAGAAGTATAGGGTGTAGTAGTGTGATGAGGTATATACACGGGAGTGGGGGGTGGATTACTGGGGAGTCTATGGCGTCGAAAGAAAAGAAGATAACCTCGGCGAACTTGATGGCATCTGTGCCACTCCTTTTCAGATCGGCGGCGGTGGCGACGGTCGGCGACTCGGCACAAGGAACACAAGAAGAGGAGGGGGGAGAGAAGAATGAAATGCCACCGCCACCGAAATGCGTCACGTTTTTCCCCCCTCTATATGACTATACTCGTCGTCTTTTATTATTTCTTTAAGGTTTTGCATCGGCGTCTGCTTTTGGGTTATGCATAGCAGCAGCAGCCAGATGATGTATCCTGCCTTTGTTCGACCCCCACAAGAGAAAAAGTCTGAAAAAAGGAGGAAAAGAGTAAAGTACTTTGGACTGTATTGGCCCAATACACACACACAAAAGTAGAACAACTGACGTGACTGTTAAGTCCATTTTCGGAAGCTACAAGACATCCGCGCCTGTGTTTGTCTCCCGCGAGACATTTCGACGCTGTTTGCGCCGCTGTCTATTCTTTTTTCTTTGACTTGACTGAGGGAAAAATCACAAAGAAAAAAGATTGTGGGTTTTCTTTTTTAGCGCTAACTGGACAGGGTCACTTCCTTCCGGTTGTCGTTTGATGGCCAACGCACAGCCGCCTCTCAATTCGTCTGCTGGCCCTTTTTTGGTTTGTCTCTCGTTCCAGTACCTCGGCCTCCCATATCTCCCCAGTCAAAACAAAGAAGGACTTACTTAAGAGAGAAAACTCTTGTGGATGATCAACTTCTTCTTCTTTTTGGGAGGGTGGCTAAAAAGACCTCGGCTCTTCTTATTCTCCCCCCGTCTCAGGAGACTTGGCCTTTTTTCATATTCTCATGTTCTCGACTGTGAGCTCTTCTGCTGCTGCTGTTTGTATGTCATTTGTCTCACTCGGATGAATAAACAAGGAGGGAACGGACAAACCCGCGCACAGACCATCTCTATAGTCCGCCAACGCCGCCAACGATCATAAGGACACAGCACCAACAAGTCCGTCCTCCCTACATCCACACACGCGACAGCTTGTTATTTTGTTTGCTTTTCTCTCTATTTCGCAAAGAGGGTAAGAGGAACAAGAGGAATCCCACCGATAAGACTGTTGAGCCTGTAGTTAAAACAAAAAGGAGCTCCATCCAGCAGGAGCAGAGAAAAACTCATTAATTTTATTTCCCGTTTTTAATGTTGCGCCCAGTTGTCGTGCCTGAAACATTTTCGACTTTTTCTCTCTTTTGATCGGCATTCAGACGTGCTCGGGGTAGATCCACAACGGAATGCCCATAACACAGCAGATATACTCGGAAATACTTTCCTTTTGTTTTAGGAGCCTTTTCTTCTTCCTGTTTATATACGATGCGATTTAAATACCCGGACGGCGGTGGCGTATTCTACTTATCCGGGAATGTGCATAAAGAAAGAAATAGAAAGAAAGAAAAAGAAAGAAAAAGATTTACGTATTGTTTGTCCATGGAGACGAGAGAGATTCCCATTTGGAAATTGTCTAAACTGTTAGGCTATTTCGTGTTGTTGCCTATTTGGTCTGAATTTGGGTCTGCAACATCTTCACATGTGTCACTTTAATTAGACCCTCGGGAGTTGAACGCATCGACTCGTGCGCAGTTGTCAGATGTGACGCAATGGACACACATATTTGTATGTGCCGTATCGGACTCGTGGATCTCAACTAAAATGGCGCAAGAAAGAGAAAAGAGAGAGAGTAGTGGGGAGGGGGGGGATATAGAAAATGTAAAATTATTATTGGATGGATCGCCCGTCGGTCAATTAGATTCCACCGGGGCGCCGGGCACACACCTGGAAAAAAGCAACGGAAAAAAGAAGAAAAAAAATTTGCCATCGTCGCCTATCCACCACATAGTGCTGCTGGCCGCCCAAAAAAGAAAACCCAAAAATTCCAACAGAAAGCCCATAGCTGAAAGTCCAGCCCCGAAGAAAGTCCAGTGGTTTCCCATTTAGAAAAAAAAAAATTGGCCCAATCGCTATACGGTTGCCATTGTTTATATATGAAACTGTCAATGGCTAAATAGATCTAGGCAGTGTCGATTCAACGAAATAATGGGACAATCAAGTGTGTGGAAATTAACGTGCCAATTTGGACTTGGACCATAAAAATAAAAAAATAAACGACAAACGAAATGACGACGGTCGCATTTGTGGTTATGTCAGTCGTGAATGTCCGTCAAGTTCGTCCCAATTGTTTGTTTTCTTCTCCTGAAATGTTTGCGTCTTGGTTCTTATAATAAAATAAAAAAAGGAACGAACAAATTGACTCAAGGTGTTGCCCAGCCAAACTCTCGACAGCTATTTGTTTTTTTCCCTCTCTTTGGCTGGCCATTCCTGATGTTTGATTCCATTTCATTCCGTGTTGATTGTTGGAAAATTAAAACCCATAGCACAAGGAGGGGAGTATACACCGCACATTCATATTTTGTAAAGCTAACTAAATATAAGAACGGCGCTCCCCCCTCGGAAAAAACATCAGAGGCTCCCACACACACACACACAGCCAACAACGCCAGCCAAAAGAATATTATAAGTGATAGACGGCCACAGCAGAGTCAAAATCACTGGGCAATGTGTGGCCAGACAAAGACGTTTTGCTGCATCATCCATGGGCTGCTCCATACACAACAGCCGAGACTCTCTTGATCAATGTCTCCATTTATTCAGCACAGCCTCGGGACTTGAAAAGCTTCTTTTTTGGGTGTTGGTGCTGTGAGGTCCGACCTCTTGAACCCCGGCGAGTTCAACTGCTGGCAAGCCGATGCTGTGTGGCCTGACTGGCCTGTCATTAATCTAAACATGAGGCAGCGTAGAAGCGGGCAGCTGTAGCGGACGGATCGCAGCCACAACCAGCCAATATAAAAGAAAAAGAAAAGAAAAAGAAAAGAAAGAAAAGAAAAGAGAAAAAGGGCTAGTTGTTTGTATGCTAACATGTGTTCAACTCGATCGCATTATTCACAGCAGAAAGAAACAGCAGCAGAGAAACAAAATGGCCCAACCAACCGACCGACCAACAACGGCACACCAGAAAAACCCGCAACTCCGGTGCACGTAAAAGGAATCAAAAGAACAAAACGGACAAACACACACAGACACGCCAACCAGCAGCGGCCAGCCAACGAATAATAACAAGTCGCTCTCTCTCTCTCTAATGCAATCGGAATTTCTCCCGAGTCCCCTCGTCGTTGTGTTGCCTATTGGGCCAATTGGTGACACGCACATGCACCCGTTGCATGTGCGCCAAGGAGCTGCTGCTGCCGTTGGATTATTCTTTTAAACAAGAAATCTGGGGACCCCAAAACCACTTGTCCAAATCGCTCGATCTATAAGACGACGGTAGCCAAGCAACAGATGGCATTTCTTCTCCATCGCATTCATTTTACAGGGGGTTGGCATTCACGTTTTGCTTTTATCTATGTACAAAACGTTGGCAGAGATTTTAGATGGTGGAAATTCAGAAAAAATCTAGTGTGGATGATCCGTACCGTACCACAATGGCACCAAAAGTCCCATTGTGCTGTAGATATTTGTGTCTCATCTCTTTCCTGTTCAAACGAAAAAACTAACGACCGATCGATTGCGGATCATCAGTGCAGCGCAAACAATTCAAGTTTGAAATATTTTGGGGGAAAAAAAATGTCTGATCTGTAGTCGTCCTTTGAGCTGTTTAATGAACCCTGAACGAGTCGACGAAAACGGCAAGAGATAACAGTTCCAGTCAATAACCGCATATAGATCAGGAGTAATAGTACTCGGTAACGATTCATAATCAACGCCCACTCAATACTCAAATAGGAAGAATAGAGATAAATGTTTTTCCTACTTTTGAACTTGTTAAATTCAGCCAGGTATCCTTCCACAAGTGCTCCATCCATCCGCTGAAAAGTTGAATTCACCAGTCGGGATAGGGAGAAAAGGGGGTCCTCGTGAATACACCCACATTCACATGAAGTGTACACGAGGACATTTTAAGAAAGTGGGACGTTAAGGAAGAGATACATAACTCGGCCATCAGGTAGAATCTCCAATCAACAGGGATGCTGTTTGTTTATCTAAATCAAAAATAAAAATTTAGTCACGAAAAATATTTGGACAACAAGTAAGGCAAAGTTGAAAATGAAACATTAACTGGCAAGTCACAGGAATAAAAGTATTGAAAGTCATTTACCCAAATGATGATGCTGAGGTTGTTGCTGAGATGACAGATCCAGCAGAAGCAAAACTGGAATATCTTGTTGTCACGATGGCTGTGCATGGTTCAGTACTCAAATCTGCACTTGAAAGAAAAAGGTTAGACAGTGCGAACAAACTGCCATGCATTGACAGAAGGCTTACATCACGAATGCTAGTTAAATGCAGTTAAAGGCTAGTCACAGGAAATACATTTCTCAACTTTGTAACAGGCTTAACTGTTTTACTTAAGCTCCCATAAACATTCTTTTATGTAAACTTTATCTTATTTACCCGCTAAAAAGCATGGAGTGTGATTTAGGCGATTCTATTAAAGAGCCACGACACAAAGTTTACTCGACGAACACATTTTTTTGTAATTTGATGTGAACTGCTATTTTTCGTGCAGCCACATATCGTTTCAATTGCTTTGAAATCATACTTCATCTCTCTTTAGTCTTCTGACTTTTCTCCAAAACTTAAAAAATGAATCACTGAAACTTTCAACAAATTGAAAGCAGACGACACTTTCATTTTCTAAAGATATCGATAGAAAAAACAATCGACCCCTTTCCAGCTCTCCTCTGATCCTGATTAAACAAACAAATCAAAAATGAATGGGATTATTTACGTATCTAATTATTGATTGTCATCTCAACAAGTTACACTGAGCCCCCCTACCACATTCAAGATAAAAATACAAATAAAATTTGCACGAAACCCGTGCAGAGATAATTACTTTAAGACCGGCCAAAATAAAGGGGAAAAATAAAGATAATAGAATTAAACAAAATTTCTTTTTGAACATTTTTCGAAATATTTAAATAAATTGGAATTCAATCAAAATAACAAGATTTGGCTATTCTAAATTATGAAATGCCTAACAAAAAGTGACTTTCCAATAGCTGCCGCGTCAACAATCTGTTCCGAAGGTATAAAGGGGGTTGACAGTTGGTCTGCAGTTATATCGTCTTTTAGTCTGTGATTTCCATTTTCAAGGCTTGACGAATAAAATTAACTGAAGAAGTAGCCATGGCAAATCTATCAGATGAGAAAATTCCACAAGAACTCCTCTATCCGTGGTCACTTCTACAAAAATATCAATTCCGTGAAAATCCTGGAGATCCCCATTCATTGCCCCCAAATCCCGAAAAGTCTGATTGCAACACAGGAAACCAGACACCAAAGCATTTCAATGTCAGAGTTCTGAGAGGAGTAAACCTTCCAGAAGCCAAGGAAAAGGATTCTGACAAATATTACCTTTCGGTTTCCACGCGGGTCCAGGAATGGGACGGCAAGATTCGCGAACAGGACAAGAACAACAAGAAAGTCAGCAAAACCAAAACGATCCGCAGCAGCCAGCCGGAATGGAATCAAGACTTTCCCATCAAGACTCTCAATCCGGAAGCGAGCCTAATAACAATTAAACTGAAAAAGTCATCGAAATTGGGTTTAAAGACGTTCACGGTCGGCTCCGTCAGAATTTACGTGTCTGCCTTGGAAGTAAATCAAGTCTATAAGCTGCAACTGTTCAAAAACAATTTCTATCCAATCGGCAAAGCTTGTCTTGAGGTAGAGATCTTGAATTCGTCTTGAACTTGAATTCCCGGCAACTTTTGCAATATTCATTGATTATACGGAAGGTACTTTTTTCATGATAATGTCCAATTATTTCCATTATAAAACAAACACCAAAAAGATTTCGAAATAAACCAATTAAAAGAAAAAGTGATTAACGTTAACGAGTTTTGTTACTGATTTTAGTTTACGGGAAAACGGTTGTCAAACAATATTTGGTCAGATATGGTATCAAAAGTTTCACGTCGTCTCTCATCGAGTGGAGTATGGAGTAACTGAAATTTGAATTCTTAAAATATAACCTGAACGATCTTAACGCCCTAACGAGCTTAACACGGCTTACCTCGTTACACACTTACATTAGGCTAGACAACACGCAGACGATTAAATTAACGACTTCTTGGGGTCATGTATTCATGTAACTTCATTTATCATTTCGTTATCGGTTTTTTAGGGCAAACCCAACTAGAAACAAAATAATTGCCGTGTAGAATCTCAATTCAATGAAAAATGATTCCTTTAACTTTTATTCTTCTTAGTTGGTGGACTTACCGCTACGGGCGCCCTGTCGTTTCCCAGACATGTCCAGACCGGCAACATTTGAATCCCAACCGGAATTCCGAAAACTTTCATTTCAAAATCCAATTAAAAGATTAAAATGAATTGCAATACATTTTAAACTAATTGAACAATGTGCGTTAGCCCTTACTGTATGAATACAATTCAATACGAAAAGTTAAAAACCATTTTCGTAATTAGAAACCTGATAAAAACAGTGGAAATAGACAGTGCGAAAAGGGATTCCCCTGGCAAGTCTATATAGGCAACCCCAACAGCAATAGCAGACACAGCAGTTTTCAATTGCAAACACCCTAACTACCAGTGGTGAAAATGATCGTTATAGACATTTTGGCAGTCACTATATTGGCTTTGCTTTTTGCTTATGTCTGCTGGGATATAGGCAGAGATTGCAACTTGATGGATTTATTCAGTCGATCGACCGAATCACAAACTCGGCTTTCGGCTGTTAACCTGAAGATGATTGAACCTGACGTTTTATGCGCAACCAAACTTGCAATTGACAAAGGTCTTTCGACTCCCAGCGGAGATGACTTGAACCAACAAAGTTGTCTTCCTTTGATGGCGAAAGACGATGATAAAAACCAGACTGTATTGGAAAATGAACGCTTGGAGAATGAGTTGAGTCTGCTTCAATCCAAACTGACAGACTCCTCATCAAAGCTGCAAATGTTTCAGAACGTACACGACGAGTTGGCAACTACCAAAAGTGAACTGGAAGAAAAGAAACGTGAAATTTCTGACATAAAAGAGATAAATCTCCGCTTGAAAAATGACGATTCGCAGCTAAGGCGAGAAATAAAAGACAAGGATAACCTTATCGCATCCAGTCGGGCGGAATTGGAAAATCTCCGCGTTTGCCTTGCCGAACAACAATTAGACACGCGCGAGTTGGCCGTGGCTACACGTGAACTTGAGTCAAAGAGTAGAACCATTTCTGAACTTGAAACGAAAAATCTCCGTTTGGCCGAAAACGATTCACAGATGAGGCGAAAAATGGAAGATACCAATCGTCTTCTTCTATCCAGTAAGGCGGAAGTGGAAGAACTACGAGCATCCCTTAACAACCAGACCGACACAATCGAGCAACTGGGAGATCAAATGAGTAGTCTGACCCCGAGGAATGGCGAGGAAGTCGGCATTAAAGTCGAAAAACCAAATGAGCTGGTGAAAGAACAATTTGAAATGCTCCAAAACAACCCGAAGAGTCTCAACTTTCAAACACGGGAAGCTATTTACGCCACCGAGAGTTTATCCAACGAAATGCAAGCCGAGAATCAGGAACTGGAAGCGCCAGAAGAGCCAGTTTCTAAACCCAAAGACATTCCGGTTGAAGAAGGTCCATCCAACCAACAACTTGAAATGGACGAGAAAAAGCCGAAACCGGAGAGTTTGCCCGAGATCATTGACGATATCGAAAATATGTCTAACAAAGATCCGGTGCTGGGTAAAACTGAACTAACTGAAATCACCGAAGAGACGATTATAAATGAGGAAAGTGAACAAGTTGAAGAACAGTCATCAAAGGCTCAATCCAATAAGAGCACTGATAATCAATTCCTTCATAAGCCTGAAAATCCACAGGTACAGTCCCAAATTCCTGAAAAACCTGAACTTCTAAATGATCAGACATTGGATGAGAAACCGGAAGAACCCAGCCCAGAGATCGTTTCTAAACCCAAGGTAACTCGGGCTGAAGTACCTCCGTCTAACGAACAACTTGAAACGGACGAGAAAAAGCCGGAACCGAAGAGTCTGAACGAGAATTTGCAGAAGACTATTGACGACGGAAAAAATATGTCTAACAAAGATCCGGTGCTAGGTGAAACTGAACTACTTGAAATGGCCGAAGAGACGATTGTACCTGCGGAAAGTGAACAAGTTGAGAAACAGCCATCAAAGGCTCAATCCAAGACCACTGATAATCAGCCCCGCCAAGTACCAAAAGACTCACACGCATTACCTTCAAATCCCGAAAAATCTCAACTTCCACAGAAACAGAATGGGGCAATGGATGAGAAAGCGAAAGCACCAGAGCCGCTGCGTGATTGCAAGCAAGGAAAAAGGACGCCCAAGCATTTCCAAATCAAAGTTGTGAGAGGAGTAAACTTTCCGGAAGCAAAGTATTCTGACAAGTACTACTACGTTTCCATGCGGTTAGAGGAATGGCACGGCATGAACCGCGTCCAATTCAAGAAAATAAAAACCAAAATCATCCACGGTAGCCAGCCACAGTGGAATCAAAACTTTACCATCAAGACTCGAAATCCGGAAAAGTGGGTGTTGGTCATTAAACTCAAAAAGTTGTCGAAATGGGGTTTGAAGACGTCAATCACGGTCTTTTCATTCGTTATTTGCGTATCCCAATTGAAAGTCAATGAAATCAATAGGCTGAAACTGTACGACTGTTATTCTCCAGTGGGACATGCTTGTCTTGAGGTTGAGTACAAGATCGACTACCTGCCAGAAGTCATTCCCAGCTCAAAGATCGTTTCTGAACCCAAGGAGACTCCCGCTGAAGTACCTCCGTCTAATGAACATGAACTTGAAACGGATGAGAAAAATCCTGAACCGAAGAATCCGACCGAGAATTTGCAGCAGACGATAGACGACGGCAAAAATGTGACTAATGAAGATGCGGTAGGTGACACTGAATTACTTGAAAAAGCCAAAGAGACGATATTAGAGGAAATTGAACAAGTTGAGGAACAGCCATCAAAGGCTCAATTCCGTGATAATTATGGAGATCCACAGGTGCAGTCCCAAATTCCTGAAAAACCAGAACTTCTTAATGATCAGACAATGGATGAGAAACCGGAAGAACCCAGCCCAGAGATCGTTTCTAAGCCCAAGGACACGCCTGAAGCTGTAGAACCTGCGTCTAACGAACAATTTGAAACGGACGAGAAAAGGCCGGAACCGGAAAGTTTGAACGAGAATTTGCAGCAGACGATTGACGACACCAGAAATGTGACAAAAGAAGATCCGGTGGTTGAAACTAGACTGCTTGAAATCGCCGAAGAGACGATTATACCTGAGGAAATTGAACAAGTTGAGGAACAACCATCGAAGGCTAAATCCAATAAGAGCGCTGATAATCAATTCCGAAATAAGCCTGGAGATCGACAGGTACTGCCCTCAAATTCCGAAAAATCTCAACTTCCACAGAAACAGAATGGGGCAATGGATGAGAAACGGGAAGTACCACAGCCGCTGCCTGTTTGCGAGGAAGGAAACCAGAAGCCTTTGAAGCATTTCAAAATCAGATTTCTGAGAGGAGATAACCTTCCGAAAGCAAAGGATTCTGACCAATATTACGTTTCCATGCGGGTCGAGCAATGCCGCAGCATGAACCGCGTCCAGGACAATAAAATTAAAACTAAAACCATCCGCGGTAGCCAGCCGGAATGGAACAAAGACTTTACCATCAAGACTCATAATCCGGAAGAGTGTCGAATGACCATCAAAGTAAAAAAGTCGTCGATATTGGGTTTGAAGACGTCCACGGTCGGATTCGTTAAACTTGACTTGTCCAGCTTGGACGACGGCCTTAATAAGCTGCAACTGTACGACAAGTCTTACAATCCAGTGGGCAAAGCTTGTCTTGAAGTGGAGATCGAGTACCTGCTGCCGGTAGTCATTCCAAGCCCAGTTATCGTTTCTAAACCCAAGGAGACTTCGGCTGAAATACCTTCGTCTAACGAACGATTTGAAATAGACGAGAAAAGGCCGGAACCGGAGAGTCTGTCCGATAATTTGCAGCAGACGATTGACGACACCGGAAATGTGACAAACGAAGATCCGGTGGTTGAAACTAAACTACTTGAAATCGCCAAAGAGACAATTATACCTGAGAAAAGTGAACAAGTTGAGGAACAGCCATCAAAGGCTAAATCCAATAAGAGCGCTGATAATCAATTCCGAAATAAGCCTGGAGATCGACAGGTACTGCCCTCAAATTCCGAAAAATCTAATTTGTTCAACAAGAAGGACAATCAGCCCCGCCATGTACCAAAAGACCCACACGCATCGCCCCCAAATCCCGAAAAGTCTGATTGCCATCCCGGAAAGTGCGATTGCGAACCCCGGAACCCTTATAAGGAGATCAAAATCAGAGTTATCGGTGGAGTAAACCTTCCGGAAGCGAAGGACAATTATTACGTTTCGTTGCGTGCCGAGGCAACCGAATCATGGCTCGGTTTGAGACACGTCCAGTCCAGGAAATTCAGAACTAAAACCATCCACGGCAGCCAGCCACAGTGGAATAAAAAAATGATCATCGCTCATACTCAGTATCCGGAAAATTGGATGTTCACAATTAAACTGAAAAAGTCGATATTGGGTTTGAAAACGTCCACGGTCGGTTCCGCCGTATTTAAAGTGTCCAACTTGATGAAAAATCAAGTCAATACGCTGCAACTCTACGACGAGTCTGACAATCCAGTGGGTAAATCTTGTGTTGAGCTGGAGATAAAGATAAAGTACCCGCTGACGGAAGTTATTTCAAGACCAGAGATCGTTTCTGAACACAAGGACACTCCGATGCTGGGTGAAACTGATCTACTTGAAATAGCCGAAGAGACGATTATACCTGAGGAAAGTGAACAAGTTGAGGAACAGCCATCAAAGGCTCAATCCAATACCACTGATAATCAATTTGGTCATATAACAAAAGACCTACACGTATTGCCCCCAAATCGCGAAAAATCTCAGCTTCTACAGAATCGGGCAACGGATGAGAAACCGGAAGCAGCACCAAAGCAATCAGTATGCGGCCATCCTGATTGCGAGGAAGGAAACCGGACAGCACCTAAGAATTTCCAAATCAAAGTTGTGAGAGGAGTCAACTTTCCGGATGCAAAGGATTCAGACGAATATTACGTTTCCATACGGGTCGAGGAATGGCACGGCCTGTTCCCCACCCTGTTCAAGAAAATAAAAACCGAAACCATCCGTGGTAGCCAGCCGGAATGGAACGAAGATTATATCATAAAGACTAGATATCAGTATAGGTTTAAATTGATCGCCAAAGTAAAAAAGTTGTCGAATTTTGGTTTAAGGAAGTCCACGGTCGGCTTCGTTAAACTTAGAATGTCCACCTGTGACGAAGGCCTCACTCAGCTGCAACTGTACGACAAGTCCAAAAATCGGGTGGGCGACGCTTGTCTTGAGGTGGAGATTCATAGACCGGCAGAGGTCAAAAGGCAAAAGCTCACAAGGAAGGCGAAATGACGACTGCTCCAACAGTGGAGAATCTGATACCGATCTGATACCCAGATGGTCGTTACACGCGTCGGCAGTACAAATCTACAGGGCCATTGTTCGATTGATTTCAGGGTAAACTTTTAGGTTTCGTCCAGTTGGGTACCGGATGGGAGGAGAGTGGGTAGAGGGTGGGCGGAGAGAGGGCGGATTGGACCAGGAGCCAAGAGAAGAAGAGATGAGGAAGTTGAGATCGAGAGTGGATGGGAAGGAACTGAAAGAAAAGAGAATTGAGGATCTGAGAAATGAAGGGAAGGTGGAAACCGGAATTAGACAGGACAGGTGAATGACCGGAAGTAGACAGGACAGGTGGATGACCGGAAGTAGACAGGACGGGTGGATGACCGGAAGATGAGAAAATTGATGACCCGTGTATTCTTTCTTTCTTATTCTTTTTCTACCCATTAATACTTTTCCTTCATCATTTCTTTTTATCTTTTTCATCATCTTCTTTCATAATTGGGTCAGATATTGCAAGTTTCATCCGACCAAACTTTAATTCGACACCTTCCATTTGATGTTACCTTCAACATTATAAGGCAACTGCATTTCGACTGGTGACAAAATACGTCGACACAGTGTAGCAAAAGTACTTTGACAATTCTTTTTAAGATTAGGTTAAGTTAGTTAAGTTAAGTTTAAGTTAGGTTAGGTCAAAGTATTTGTACGCTACATCCGTTGTCGAAATATTTTCACACCATTGCGGAAATGTAGTTGCTTTGCTTGTTGTTGAAGCGTCGAATAATTGGTGTCGAATTATTAAGTTTTGTTGGGTGAACGTGTTAGTAATTCCGACCCAATTTCTTTTCTACTATTTATACCTTTTTTCTCTTTTCTAGCTTTGAAACTTCAAATTTTAAACAATTTTAACCCCCACTCTCCATTACCTACCTTTCCTTTATACCGGCTGGCCGGCTGCTTTAATGAGTACGGCATCTTCATATCAAGCCATGGCCTTTCATGATTGCCGTTTCGTGGCATCAGACTGATCAGGTCTATAGCAGGTACCGTATTCGTTGGGTGGTAAAAGGCAATCTATTCTCATTAAGTTATACAAGGCAAAAGTGAAATATACAGGACCCCCCCGCCTAATACGTAATCGAATCAGAGCAACTGGCAGCAGCTAAAACAACAGATGCCATACCGTCAACATTTTATAAAAGCATATAATCTTCCGTGCATATTGGTATATACACCGCCAGAGGGGTAAAAAATAAAAATAAGAAAACAGCTGTTATTTCTCATTTTTTTTAAATGTCGGCCAGCAAGTTCCAGAAGCCCAACCGATGAGCTCGTGACCCTGTAATGCTTAGCCACTCGATCATCATTCATCAGTCGACAAGTCATCATCATCACATCCTTTGATGGAACAGCGAGAATGGAGGAGAGAAATGAAAGAAACGCAGGGAAAAACAGGACGCCACAAAAGCAACACGCCGCCAAAATAAAAAACCGGTATTTCAGTACACACACACACACAGAGAAAAAAAAAAAGAATCAAAAATTCACGGTACCCTTTTATTCTTTCCCGAAAAAAACGGGAAAAAAAAGAAAGAAAAAGTCTAGTGTGGATGATCCGTACCGTACCATAATGGCACCAAAAGTCCCATCACGATGGTCCCAAATTGTGCTGTAGATATTTGTGTCTCATCTCTTTCCTGTTCAAACGAAAAAACTAACGACCGATCGATTGCAGCGCAAACAATCAACGTGTGCGCAGTACAATGTTCATTTGTTCTATTCTCCTTTCCCGGAAAGATGAACCGAAAAAAAGTAACTGCAATCAAAACCGGTAAACCGACAATGACCGACCAGCATCTGTAAACAAGGAGTTGAACGCAGTGTGGCGGCAGGTCCCCCTCTCGCTCAATAAAATCTCCTAGTTGAACTTTGATTGAATTCAAGTTTGAAATATTTTGGAAAAAACAAGCCTGATCTGTTGTCGTACTATGAGCTATTTAATGAACCCAGAACAAGTCGACGAAAACGGCAAGAGATAACAGTTCCAGTCAATAACCGCATATAGATCAGAAATAATCGTACTCGGTTACGATTCATAATCAACGCCCACTCAAGCCTCAAGCCAGAAAGAGGAATAGAGATAAATGTTTTTCCTACTTTTGAACTTTGGAAATTCAGCCAGGTATCCTTCCACAAGTGATCCATCCATCCGCTGAAAAGTTGAGTCCACCAGGCGGGATAGGGAGAAAAGGGAGTCCTCGTGAATACACCCACATTCACATGAAGTGTACATGAGGACATTTTAAGAAAGGGAGACGAAGGAAGAGATACGTAGCTCGGCCATGGTTAGAATCTCCAATCAACAGGGATGCTGTTTATCTAAATAAATAAAAATTTAGTCACGAAAAATATTTGGACAACAAGTAAGGCAAAGTTGAAAATGAAACATTAACTGGCAAGTCACAGGAATAAAAGTATTGAAAATTATTTACCCAAATGATGATGCTGAGGTTGTTGCTGAGATGACAGATCCAGCAGAAGCAAAACTGGAATATCTTGTTGTCACGATGGCTGTGCATGGTTCAGTACTCAAATCTGCACAAAGAAAAAGGTTAGACAGTGTGAACAAACTGCCATGCATTGACAGAAGGCTTACATCACGAATGCTAGTTAAATGCAGTTAAAGGCTAGTCACAGGAAATACATTTCTCAACTTTGTAACAGGCTTAACTGTTTTACTTAAGCTCCCATGAACATTCTTTTATGTAAACTTTATCTTATTTACCCGCTAAAAAGCATGGAGTGTGATTTAGGCGATTCTATTAAAGAGCCACGACACAAAGTTTACTCGACGAACACATTTTTTTTAAATTTGATGTGAACTGCTATTTTTCGTGCAGCCACATATCGTTTCAATTGCTTTGAAATCATACTTCATCTCTCTTAAGTCTTCTGACTTTTCTCCAAAACTTAAAAAATGAATCACTGAAACTTTCAACAAATTGAAAGCAGACGACACTTTCATTTTCTAAATAAGATATCGATAGAAAAAACAATCGACCCCTTTCCAGCTCTCCTGATCCTGATTAAACAAACAAATCAAAAATGAATGGGATTATTTACGTATCTAATTATTGATTGTCATCTCAACAAGTTACACTGAGCCCCCCTACCACATTCAAGATAAAAATACAAATAAAATTTGCACGAAACCCGTGCAGAGATTATTACTTTAAGACCGGCCCAATATATAGTAATGGAAACGTTTTGTATAATTACGTATGTATATAATGTGGTAACGTTCGTCCTTTTCTCCGTCGCTTGATCTGGTCAGAATGACACGGTCAAACGGGATCGACTGGACCTGGTATATGTTCAGACCTTCTTAACCTGTTACCTGCGTCAGATGGGTTTAGATTAGATAGATTTAGACAGCTTGCTAGATCGTCTCGTACATTTGAACGCGGAAGCCGAAATAGTGCTGGCTGTTGACTCCGCTGTACCACTGGGTGATGCTGGAGCTGTCCAGAATGGCCGCTGGACTGAACTAGTAAAGGCCGGGACTTGCTTTGGTATTTTTTCCGCCCTTGGACGCGAGGTA
Source organism: Daphnia pulex (assembly GCF_021134715.1). Lineage (NCBI taxonomy): Eukaryota > Metazoa > Arthropoda > Branchiopoda > Diplostraca > Daphniidae > Daphnia > Daphnia pulex. The sequence continues at coordinate 320,715 of NC_060021.1, read as the reverse complement.
AATGTTGAGCCCAGTTGTGTCCGCGAACTTCATGATCGTCAAAGGTTTCCGAGAAAATAATCCAGATTTGTGGCGATATGATTTTCTCCGGCGGCCGACTTGGCAATTTGCGATGCTGATTTGCGATGTCAATTTGTTCAGGGAGTCCCGAGAAGAATGAAGGCTCGAGTCGATGCCAAAATGGCCATCGAAATAGAGCTGCTAATTTCATCCCTGATTCCCAACTAAACTATTGTCATTATATAAGCAAACAATTAGCTTACATTTTAAGATATTTTAAAAGGTTTAATGAAATTCGCTAGCAGATACAAAATCTTTGGAGATACTAAAAACAAAATGATTCCAACATTTTGGCTTACCCAAGTTGGGTTGCCACAAAGAGTCGAAAAAGCTGTTGACGACAGTTGCACAGCATTTCAAGTCAGCCCTCTTGCATTGAATTCAACAGCAGCACTTTGTTGTTTGTGGTAGGCCTGCAGGAGGAAATTTAGTGAGCCAATTAATTAATTAAAAGGAGACACAATTGATGAGTAGTTTGCCTTTGCTCCATCTTAATTCACAATTTTTCTAGTTCTGACATCCAAACATGAACTCACAATTTCTATTTGCAGAGATTTGGTTATAAAGATTATTGAAAATTAAGCTTCATACGGGGAATAACATAGTTTATCGAACTATGAGGTAAGAGGCTTAATTTTTAATTAATTAATTTTCATGAAAGTTGATATTTTTCGAGCAGCCATCTATGAACCATTTTTGAAATAATATTTCGCAACCTTGATTTCGCAACCTCTACAATCTAACCCAAGTCTTGGCCCATCATCTACATTCAAATCAACGTAAAAAAAAGATAATAGAATTAAACCGAAATTTCTTTTTGAACATTTTTCGAAATATAAAAAAAGATGGAATTCAATCAAAATAACAAGATTTGGCAATTCTAAATTATGAAATGCCTAACAAAAAGTGAATTTCCAATAGCTGCCGCGTCAACAATCTGTTCCGAAGGTATAAAGGGGGTTGACAGTTGGTCTGCAGTTATATCGTCTTTTAGTCTGTGATTTCCATTTTCAAGGCTTGACGAATAAAATTAACTGAAGAAGTAGCCATGGCTAATCTATCGGATGAGAAAATTCCACAAGAACTCCTCTATCCGTGGTCACTTCTACAAAAAGATCAATATCGTGATAATCGTGGAGATCCCCATTCATTGCCCCCAAATCCCGAAAAGTCTGAATGCGAGGAAGGAGACCAGACACCAAAGTATTTCAATGTCAGAGTTCTGAGAGGAGTAAACCTTCCAGAAGCCAAGGAAAAGGATTCTGACAAATATTACCTTTCAGTTTCCACGCGGGTCCAGGAATGGGACGGCAAGATTCGCGAACAGGACAAGAACAACAAGAAAGTCAGCAAAACCAAAACGATCCGCGGCAGCCAGCCGGAATGGAATCAAGACTTTCCCATCAAGACTCTCAATCCGGAAGCGTGCCTAATAACAATTAAACTGAAAAAGTCATCGAAATTGGGTTTGAAGACGTCCACGGTCGGCTCCGTCAGAATTTACGTCTCCGCCTTGGAAGTAAATCAAGTCTATAAACTGCAACTGTTCAAAAACAATTTCTATCCTATCGGCAAAGCTTATCTTGAGGTGGAGATCTTGAATTCGTCTTGAACTTGAATTCGATAAAGGGAACAAAGAAGCAACTAACACGCATATTCCCGGCAACTTTTGCAATATTCATTGATTATACGGAAGGTACTTTTTTCATGATAATGTCCAATTATTTCCATTATAAAACAAACACCAAAAAGATCTCGAAATAAACCAATTAAAAGAAAAAGTGATTAACGTTAACGAGTTTTGTTACTGATTTTAGTTTACGGGAAAACGGTTGTCAAACAATATTTGGTCAGATATGGTATCAAAAGTTTCACGTCGTCTCTCATCGAGTGGAGTATGGAGTAACTGAAATTTGAATTCTTAAAATATAACCTGAACGATCTTAACGCCCTAACGAGCTTAACACGGCTTAGGCCTACCTCGTTACACACTTCCATTAGGCTAGACAACACGCAGACGATTAAATTAACGACTTCTTGGGGTCATGTATTCATGTAACTTCATTTATCATTTCGTTATCGGTTTTTTAGGGCAAACCCAACTAGAAACAAAATAATTGCCGTGTAGAATCTCAATTCAATGAAAAATGATTCCTTTAACTTTTATTCTTCTTAGTTGGTGGACTTACCGCTACGGGCGCCCTGTCGTTTCCCAGACATGTCCAGACCGGCAACATTTGAATCCCAACCGGAATTCCGAAAACTTTCATTTCAAAATCCAATTAAAAGATTAAAATGAATTGCAATACATTTTAAACTAATTGAACAATGTGCGTTAGCCCTTACTGTATGAATACAATTCAATACGAAAAGTTAAAAACCATTTTCGTAATTAGAAATCTGATAAAAACAGTGGAAATAGACAGTGCGAAAAGGGATTCCCCTGGCAAGTCTATATAGGCAACCCCAACAGCAATAGCAGACACAGCAGTTTTCAATTGCAAACACCCTAACTACCAGTGGTGAAAATGATCGTTATAGACATTTTGGCAGTCACTATATTGGCTTTGCTTTTTGCTTATGTCTGCTGGGATATAGGCAGAGATTGCAACTTGATGGATTTATTCAGTCGATCGACCGAATCACAAACTCGGCTTTCGGCTGTTAACCTGAAGATGATTGAACCTGACGTTTTATGCGCAACCAAACTTGCAATTGACAAAGGTCTTTCGACTCCCAGCGGAGATGACTTGAACCAACAAAGTTGTCTTCCTTTGATGGCGAAAGACGATGATAAAAACCAGACTGTATTGGAAAATGAACGCTTGGAGAATGAGTTGAGTCTGCTTCAATCCAAACTGACAGACTCCTCATCAAAGCTGCAAATGTTTCAGAACGTACACGACGAGTTGGCAACTACCAAGAGCGAACTCGAAGAAAATAAACGAGAAATTTCTGACATAAAAGAGATAAATCTCCGCTTGACAAATGAGCATTCGCAGCTAAGGCGAGAAATAAAAGACAAGGATAACCTTATCGCATCCAGTCGGGCGGAATTGGAAAATCTCCGCGTTTGCCTTGCCGAACAACAATTAGACACGCGCGAGTTGGCCGTGGCTACACGTGAGCTTGAGTTAAAGAGTAGAACCATTTCTGAACTTGAAAGGAAAAATCGCAGTTTGGCCGAAAACGATTCACAATTGAGGCGAAAAATGGAAGATACCAATCGTCTTCTTCTATCCAGTAAGGCGGAAGTGGAAGAACTACGAGCATCCCTTAACAACCAGACCGACACAATCGAGCAACTGGGAGATCAAATGAGTAGTCTGACCCCGAGGAATGGCGAGGAAGTCGGCATTAAAGTCGAAAAACCAAATGAGCTGGTGAAAGAACAATTTGAAATGCTCCAAAACAACCCGAAGAGTCTCAACTTTCAAACACGGGAAGCTATTTACGCCACCGAGAGTTTATCCAACGAAATGCAAGCCGAGAATCAGGAACTGGAAGCGCCAGAAGAGCCAGTTTCTAAACCCAAAGACATTCCGGTTGAAGAACGTCCATCCAACCAACAACTTGAAATGGACGAGAAAAAGCCGAAACCGGAGAGTTTGCCCGAGATCATTGACGATATCGAAAATATGTCTAACAAAGATCCGGTGCTGGGTAAAACTGAACTAACTGAAATCACCGAAGAGACGATTATAAATGAGGAAAGTGAACAAGTTGAAGAACAGTCATCAAAGGCTCAATCCAATAAGAGCACTGATAATCAATTCCTTCATAAGCCTGAAAATCCACAGGTACAGTCCCAAATTCCTGAAAAACCTGAACTTCTAAATGATCAGACATTGGATGAGAAACCGGAAGAACCCAGCCCAGAGATCGTTTCTAAACCCAAGGTAACTCGGGCTGAAGTACCTCCGTCTAACGAACAACTTGAAACGGACGAGAAAAAGCCGGAACCGAAGAGTCTGAACGAGAATTTGCAGAAGACTATTGACGACGGAAAAAATATGTCTAACAAAGATCCGGTGCTAGGTGAAACTGAACTACTTGAAATGGCCGAAGAGACGATTGTACCTGCGGAAAGTGAACAAGTTGAGAAACAGCCATCAAAGGCTCAATCCAAGACCACTGATAATCAGCCCCGCCAAGTACCAAAAGACTCACACGCATTACCTTCAAATCCCGAAAAATCTCAACTTCCACAGAAACAGAATGGGGCAATGGATGAGAAAGCGGAAGCACCAGAGCCGCTGCGTGATTGCAAGCAAGGAAAAAGGACGCCCAAGCATTTCCAAATCAAAGTTGTGAGAGGAGTAAACTTTCCGGAAGCAAAGGATTCTGACAAGTACTACTACGTTTCCATGCGGTTAGAGGAATGGCACGGCATGAACCGCGTCCAATTCAAGAAAATCAAAACCAAAATCATCCGCGGTAGCCAGCCACAGTGGAATCAAAACTTTACCATCAAGACTCGAAATCCGGAAAAGTGGGTGTTGGTCATTAAACTCAAAAAGTTGTCGAAATGGGGTTTGAAGACGTCAATCACGGTCTTTTCATTCGTTATTTGCGTATCCCAATTGAAAGTCAATGAAATCAATAGGCTGAAACTGTACGACTGTTATTCTCCAGTGGGACATGCTTGTCTTGAGGTTGAGTACAAGATCGACTACCTGCCAGAAGTCATTCCCAGCTCAAAGATCGTTTCTGAACCCAAGGAGACTCCCGCTGAAGTACCTCCGTCTAATGAACATGAACTTGAAACGGATGAGAAAAATCCTGAACCGAAGAATCCGACCGAGAATTTGCAGCAGACGATAGACGACGGCAAAAATGTGACTAATGAAGATGCGGTAGGTGACACTGAATTACTTGAAAAAGCCAAAGAGACGATATTAGAGGAAAGTGAACAAGTTGAGGAACAGCCATCAAAGGCTCAATTCCGTGATAATTATGGAGATCCACAGGTGCAGTCCCAAATTCCTGAAAAACCAGAACTTCTTAATGATCAGACAATGGATGAGAAACCGGAAGAACCCAGCCCAGAGATCGTTTCTAAGCCCAAGGACACGCCTGAAGCTGTAGAACCTGCGTCTAACGAACAATTTGAAACGGACGAGAAAAGGCCGGAACCGGAGAGTTTGAACGAGAATTTGCAGCAGACGATTGACGACACCAGAAATGTGACAAAAGAAGATCCGGTGGTTGAAACTAGACTGCTTGAAATCGCCGAAGAGACGATTATACCTGAGGAAATTGAACAAGTTGAGGAACAACCATCGAAGGCTAAATCCAATAAGAGCGCTGATAATCAATTCCGAAATAAGCCTGGAGATCGACAGGTACTGCCCTCAAATTCCGAAAAATCTCAACTTCCACAGAAACAGAATGGGGCAATGGATGAGAAACGGGAAGTACCACAGCCGCTGCCTGTTTGCGAGGAAGGAAACCAGAAGCCTTTGAAGCATTTCAAAATCAGATTTCTGAGAGGAGATAACCTTCCGAAAGCAAAGGATTCTGACCAATATTACGTTTCCATGCGGGTCGAGCAATGCCGCAGCATGAACCGCGTCCAGGACAATAAAATTAAAACTAAAACCATCCGCGGTAGCCAGCCGGAATGGAACAAAGACTTTACCATCAAGACTCATAATCCGGAAGAGTGTCGAATGACCATCAAAGTAAAAAAGTCGTCGATATTGGGTTTGAAGACGTCCACGGTCGGATTCGTTAAACTTGACTTATCCAGCTTGGACGACGGCCTTAATAAGCTGCAACTGTACGACAAGTCTTACAATCCAGTGGGCAAAGCTTGTCTTGAAGTGGAGATCGAGTACCTGCTGCCGGTAGTCATTCCAAGCCCAGTTATCGTTTCTAAACCCAAGGAGACTTCGGCTGAAATACCTTCGTCTAACGAACGATTTGAAATAGACGAGAAAAGGCCGGAACCGGAGAGTCTGTCCGATAATTTGCAGCAGACGATTGACGACACCGGAAATGTGACAAACGAAGATCCGGTGGTTGAAACTAAACTACTTGAAATCGCCAAAGAGACAATTATACCTGAGAAAAGTGAACAAGTTGAGGAACAGCCATCAAAAGCTAAATCCAATAAGAGCGCTGATAATCAATTCCGAAATAAGCCTGGAGATCGACAGGTACTGCCCTCAAATTCCGAAAAATCTAATTTGTTCAACAAGAAGGACAATCAGCCCCGCCATGTACCAAAAGACCCACACGCATCGCCCCCAAATCCCGAAAAGTCTGATTGGCATCCCGGAAAGTGCGATTGCGAACCCCGGAACCCTTATAAGGAGATCAAAATCAGAGTTATCGGTGGAGTAAACCTTCCGGAAGCGAAGGACAATTATTACGTTTCGTTGCGTGCCGAGGCAACCGAATCATGGTTCGGTTTGAGACACGTCCAGTCCAGGAAATTCAGAACTAAAACCATCCACGGCAGCCAGCCACAGTGGAATAAAAAAATGATCATCGCTCATACTCAGTATCCGGAAAATTGGATGTTCACAATTAAACTGAAAAAGTCGATATTGGGTTTGAAAACGTCCACGGTCGGTTCCGCCGTATTTAAAGTGTCCAACTTGATGAAAAATCAAGTCAATACGCTGCAACTCTACGACGAGTCTGACAATCCAGTGGGTAAATCTTGTGTTGAGCTGGAGATAAAGATAAAGTACCCGCTGACGGAAGTTATTTCAAGACCAGAGATCGTTTCTGAACACAAGGACACTCCGATGCTGGGTGAAACTGATCTACTTGAAATAGCCGAAGAGACGATTATACCTGAGGAAAGTGAACAAGTTGAGGAACAGCCATCAAAGGCTCAATCCAATACCACTGATAATCAATTTGGTCATATAACAAAAGACCTACACGTATTGCCCCCAAATCGCGAAAAATCTCAGCTTCTACAGAATCGGGCAACGGATGAGAAACCGGAAGCAGCACCAAAGCAATCAGTATGCGGCCATCCTGATTGCGAGGAAGGAAACCGGACAGCACCTAAGAATTTCCAAATCAAAGTTGTGAGAGGAGTCAACTTTCCGGATGCAAAGGATTCAGACGAATATTACGTTTCCATACGGGTCGAGGAATGGCACGGCCTGTTCCCCACCCTGTTCAAGAAAATAAAAACCGAAACCATCCGTGGTAGCCAGCCGGAATGGAACGAAGATTATATCATAAAGACTAGATATCAGTATAGGTTTAAATTGATCGCCAAAGTAAAAAAGTTGTCGAATTTTGGTTTAAGGAAGTCCACGGTCGGCTTCGTTAAACTTAGAATGTCCACCTGTGACGAAGGCCTCACTCAGCTGCAACTGTACGACAAGTCCAAAAATCGGGTGGGCGACGCTTGTCTTGAGGTGGAGATTCATAGACCGGCAGAGGTCAAAAGGCAAAAGCTCACAAGGAAGGCGAAATGACGACTGCTCCAACAGTGGAGAATCTGATACCGATCTGATACCCAGATGGTCGTTACACGCGTCGGCAGTACAAATCTACAGGGCCATTGTTCGATTGATTTCAGGGTAAACTTTTAGGTTTCGTCCAGTTGGGTACCGGATGGGAGGAGAGTAGGTAGAGGGTGGGCGGAGAGAGGGCGGATTGGACCAGGAGCCAAGAGAAGAAGAGATGAGGAAGTTGAGATCGAGAGTGGATGGGAAGGAACTGAAAGAAAAGAGAATTGAGGATCTGAGAAATGAAGGGAAGGTGGAAACCGGAATTAGACAGGACAGGTGAATGACCGGAAGTAGACAGGACAGGTGGATGACCGGAAGTAGACAGGACGGGTGGATGACCGGAAGATGAGAAAATTGATGACCCGTGTATTCTTTCTTTCTTATTCTTTTTCTACCCATTAATACTTTTCCTTCATCATTTCTTTTTATCTTTTTCATCATCTTCTTTCATAATTGGGTCAGATATTGCAAGTTTCATCCGACCAAACTTTAATTCGACACCTTCCATTTGATGTTACCTTCAACATTATAAGGCAACTGCATTTCGACTGGTGACAAAATACGTCGACACAGTGTAGCAAAAGTACTTTGACAATTCTTTTTAAGATTAGGTTAAGTTAGTTAAGTTAAGTTTAAGTTAGGTTAGGTCAAAGTATTTGTACGCTACATCCGTTGTCGAAATATTTTCACACCATTGCGGAAATGTAGTTGCTTTGCTTGTTGTTGAAGCGTCGAATAATTGGTGTCGAATTATTAAGTTTTGTTGGGTGAACGTGTTAGTAATTCCGACCCAATTTCTTTTCTACTATTTATACCTTTTTTCTCTTTTCTAGCTTTGAAACTTCAAATTTTAAACAATTTTAACCCCCACTCTCCATTACCTACCTTTCCTTTATACCGGCTGGCCGGCTGCTTTAATGAGTACGGCATCTTCATATCAAGCCATGGCCTTTCATGATTGCCGTTTCGTGGCATCAGACTGATCAGGTCTATAGCAGGTACCGTATTCGTTGGGTGGTAAAAGGCAATCTATTCTCATTAAGTTATACAAGGCAAAAGTGAAATATACAGGACCCCCCCGCCTAATACGTAATCGAATCAGAGCAACTGGCAGCAGCTAAAACAACAGATGCCATACCGTCAACATTTTATAAAAGCATATAATCTTCCGTGCATATTGGTATATACACCGCCAGAGGGGTAAAAAATAAAAATAAGAAAACAGCTGTTATTTCTCATTTTTTTTAAATGTCGGCCAGCAAGTTCCAGAAGCCCAACCGATGAGCTCGTGACCCTGTAATGCTTAGCCACTCGATCATCATTCATCAGTCGACAAGTCATCATCATCACATCCTTTGATGGAACAGCGAGAATGGAGGAGAGAAATGAAAGAAACGCAGGGAAAAACAGGACGCCACAAAAGCAACACGCCGCCAAAATAAAAAACCGGTATTTCAGTACACACACACACACAGAGAAAAAAAAAAAGAATCAAAAATTCACGGTACCCTTTTATTCTTTCCCGAAAAAAACGGGAAAAAAAAGAAAGAAAAAGTCTAGTGTGGATGATCCGTACCGTACCATAATGGCACCAAAAGTCCCATCACGATGGTCCCAAATTGTGCTGTAGATATTTGTGTCTCATCTCTTTCCTGTTCAAACGAAAAAACTAACGACCGATCGATTGCAGCGCAAACAATCAACGTGTGCGCAGTACAATGTTCATTTGTTCTATTCTCCTTTCCCGGAAAGATGAACCGAAAAAAAGTAACTGCAATCAAAACCGGTAAACCGACAATGACCGACCAGCATCTGTAAACAAGGAGTTGAACGCAGTGTGGCGGCAGGTCCCCCTCTCGCTCAATAAAATCTCCTAGTTGAACTTTGATTGAATTCAAGTTTGAAATATTTTGGAAAAAACAAGCCTGATCTGTTGTCGTACTATGAGCTATTTAATGAACCCAGAACAAGTCGACGAAAACGGCAAGAGATAACAGTTCCAGTCAATAACCGCATATAGATCAGAAATAATCGTACTCGGTTACGATTCATAATCAACGCCCACTCAAGCCTCAAGCCAGAAAGAGGAATAGAGATAAATGTTTTTCCTACTTTTGAACTTTGGAAATTCAGCCAGGTATCCTTCCACAAGTGATCCATCCATCCGCTGAAAAGTTGAGTCCACCAGGCGGGATAGGGAGAAAAGGGAGTCCTCGTGAATACACCCACATTCACATGAAGTGTACATGAGGACATTTTAAGAAAGGGAGACGAAGGAAGAGATACGTAGCTCGGCCATGGTTAGAATCTCCAATCAACAGGGATGCTGTTTATCTAAATAAATAAAAATTTAGTCACGAAAAATATTTGGACAACAAGTAAGGCAAAGTTGAAAATGAAACATTAACTGGCAAGTCACAGGAATAAAAGTATTGAAAATTATTTACCCAAATGATGATGCTGAGGTTGTTGCTGAGATGACAGATCCAGCAGAAGCAAAACTGGAATATCTTGTTGTCACGATGGCTGTGCATGGTTCAGTACTCAAATCTGCACAAAGAAAAAGGTTAGACAGTGTGAACAAACTGCCATGCATTGACAGAAGGCTTACATCACGAATGCTAGTTAAATGCAGTTAAAGGCTAGTCACAGGAAATACATTTCTCAACTTTGTAACAGGCTTAACTGTTTTACTTAAGCTCCCATGAACATTCTTTTATGTAAACTTTATCTTATTTACCCGCTAAAAAGCATGGAGTGTGATTTAGGCGATTCTATTAAAGAGCCACGACACAAAGTTTACTCGACGAACACATTTTTTTTAAATTTGATGTGAACTGCTATTTTTCGTGCAGCCACATATCGTTTCAATTGCTTTGAAATCATACTTCATCTCTCTTAAGTCTTCTGACTTTTCTCCAAAACTTAAAAAATGAATCACTGAAACTTTCAACAAATTGAAAGCAGACGACACTTTCATTTTCTAAATAAGATATCGATAGAAAAAACAATCGACCCCTTTCCAGCTCTCCTGATCCTGATTAAACAAACAAATCAAAAATGAATGGGATTATTTACGTATCTAATTATTGATTGTCATCTCAACAAGTTACACTGAGCCCCCCTACCACATTCAAGATAAAAATACAAATAAAATTTGCACGAAACCCGTGCAGAGATTATTACTTTAAGACCGGCCCAATATATAGTAATGGAAACGTTTTGTATAATTACGTATGTATATAATGTGGTAACGTTCGTCCTTTTCTCCGTCGCTTGATCTGGTCAGAATGACACGGTCAAACGGGATCGACTGGACCTGGTATATGTTCAGACCTTCTTAACCTGTTACCTGCGTCAGATGGGTTTAGATTAGATAGATTTAGACAGCTTGCTAGATCGTCTCGTACATTTGAACGCGGAAGCCGAAATAGTGCTGGCTGTTGACTCCGCTGTACCACTGGGTGATGCTGGAGCTGTCCAGAATGGCCGCTGGACTGAACTAGTAAAGGCCGGGACTTGCTTTGGTATTTTTTCCGCCCTTGGACGCGAGGTAAATGTTGAGCCCAGTTGTGTCCGCGAACTTCATGATCGTCAAAGGTTTCCGAGAAAATAATCCAGATTTGTGGCGATATGATTTTCTCCGGCGGCCGACTTGGCAATTTGCGATGCTGATTTGCGATGTCAATTTGTTCAGGGAGTCCCGAGAAGAATGAAGGCTCGAGTCGATGCCAAAATGGCCATCGAAATAGAGCTGCTAATTTCATCCCTGATTCCCAACTAAACTATTGTCATTATATAAGCAAACAATTAGCTTACATTTTAAGATATTTTAAAAGGTTTAATGAAATTCGCTAGCAGATACAAAATCTTTGGAGATACTAAAAACAAAATGATTCCAACATTTTGGCTTACCCAAGTTGGGTTGCCACAAAGAGTCGAAAAAGCTGTTGACGACAGTTGCACAGCATTTCAAGTCAGCCCTCTTGCATTGAATTCAACAGCAGCACTTTGTTGTTTGTGGTAGGCCTGCAGGAGGAAATTTAGTGAGCCAATTAATTAATTAAAAGGAGACACAATTGATGAGTAGTTTGCCTTTGCTCCATCTTAATTCACAATTTTTCTAGTTCTGACATCCAAACATGAACTCACAATTTCTATTTGCAGAGATTTGGTTATAAAGATTATTGAAAATTAAGCTTCATACGGGGAATAACATAGTTTATCGAACTATGAGGTAAGAGGCTTAATTTTTAATTAATTAATTTTCATGAAAGTTGATATTTTTCGAGCAGCCATCTATGAACCATTTTTGAAATAATATTTCGCAACCTTGATTTCGCAACCTCTACAATCTAACCCAAGTCTTGGCCCATCATCTACATTCAAATCAACGTAAAAAAAAGATAATAGAATTAAACCGAAATTTCTTTTTGAACATTTTTCGAAATATAAAAAAAGATGGAATTCAATCAAAATAACAAGATTTGGCAATTCTAAATTATGAAATGCCTAACAAAAAGTGAATTTCCAATAGCTGCCGCGTCAACAATCTGTTCCGAAGGTATAAAGGGGGTTGACAGTTGGTCTGCAGTTATATCGTCTTTTAGTCTGTGATTTCCATTTTCAAGGCTTGACGAATCAAATAAACTGAAGAAGTAGCCATGGCTAATCTATCGGATGAGAAAATTCCACAAGAACTCCTCTATCCGTGGTCACTTCTACAAAAAGATCAATATCGTGATAATCGTGGAGATCCCCATTCATTGCCCCCAAATCCCGAAAAGTCTGAATGCGAGGAAGGAGACCAGACACCAAAGTATTTCAATGTCAGAGTTCTGAGAGGAGTAAACCTTCCAGAAGCCAAGGAAAAGGATTCTGACAAATATTACCTTTCAGTTTCCACGCGGGTCCAGGAATGGGACGGCAAGATTCGCGAACAGGACAAGAACAACAAGAAAGTCAGCAAAACCAAAACGATCCGCGGCAGCCAGCCGGAATGGAATCAAGACTTTCCCATCAAGACTCTCAATCCGGAAGCGTGCCTAATAACAATTAAACTGAAAAAGTCATCGAAATTGGGTTTGAAGACGTCCACGGTCGGCTCCGTCAGAATTTACGTCTCCGCCTTGGAAGTAAATCAAGTCTATAAACTGCAACTGTTCAAAAACAATTTCTATCCTATCGGCAAAGCTTATCTTGAGGTGGAGATCTTGAATTCGTCTTGAACTTGAATTCGATAAAGGGAACAAAGAAGCAACTAACACGCATATTCCCGGCAACTTTTGCAATATTCATTGATTATACGGAAGGTACTTTTTTCATGATAATGTCCAATTATTTCCATTATAAAACAAACACCAAAAAGATCTCGAAATAAACCAATTAAAAGAAAAAGTGATTAACGTTAACGAGTTTTGTTACTGATTTTAGTTTACGGGAAAACGGTTGTCAAACAATATTTGGTCAGATATGGTATCAAAAGTTTCACGTCGTCTCTCATCGAGTGGAGTATGGAGTAACTGAAATTTGAATTCTTAAAATATAACCTGAACGATCTTAACGCCCTAACGAGCTTAACACGGCTTACCTCGTTACACACTTCCATTAGGCTAGACAACACGCAGACGATTAAATTAACGACTTCTTGGGGTCATGTATTCATGTAACTTCATTTATCATTTCGTTATCGGTTTTTTAGGGCAAACCCAACTAGAAACAAAATAATTGCCGTGTAGAATCTCAATTCAATGAAAAATGATTCCTTTAACTTTTATTCTTCTTAGTTGGTGGACTTACCGCTACGGGCGCCCTGTCGTTTCCCAGACATGTCCAGACCGGCAACATTTGAATCCCAACCGGAATTCCGAAAACTTTCATTTCAAAATCCAATTAAAAGATTAAAATGAATTGCAATACATTTTAAACTAATTGAACAATGTGCGTTAGCCCTTACTGTATGAATACAATTCAATACGAAAAGTTAAAAACCATTTTCGTAATTAGAAATCTGATAAAAACAGTGGAAATAGACAGTGCGAAAAGGGATTCCCCTGGCAAGTCTATATAGGCAACCCCAACAGCAATAGCAGACACAGCAGTTTTCAATTGCAAACACCCTAACTACCAGTGGTGAAAATGATCGTTATAGACATTTTGGCAGTCACTATATTGGCTTTGCTTTTTGCTTATGTCTGCTGGGATATAGGCAGAGATTGCAACTTGATGGATTTATTCAGTCGATCGACCGAATCACAAACTCGGCTTTCGGCTGTTAACCTGAAGATGATTGAACCTGACGTTTTATGCGCAACCAAACTTGCAATTGACAAAGGTCTTTCGACTCCCAGCGGAGATGACTTGAACCAACAAAGTTGTCTTCCTTTGATGGCGAAAGACGATGATAAAAACCAGACTGTATTGGAAAATGAACGCTTGGAGAATGAGTTGAGTCTGCTTCAATCCAAACTGACAGACTCCTCATCAAAGCTGCAAATGTTTCAGAACGTACACGACGAGTTGGCAACTACCAAGAGCGAACTCGAAGAAAATAAACGAGAAATTTCTGACATAAAAGAGATAAATCTCCGCTTGACAAATGAGCATTCGCAGCTAAGGCGAGAAATAAAAGACAAGGATAACCTTATCGCATCCAGTCGGGCGGAATTGGAAAATCTCCGCGTTTGCCTTGCCGAACAACAATTAGACACGCGCGAGTTGGCCGTGGCTACACGTGAGCTTGAGTTAAAGAGTAGAACCATTTCTGAACTTGAAAGGAAAAATCGCAGTTTGGCCGAAAACGATTCACAATTGAGGCGAAAAATGGAAGATACCAATCGTCTTCTTCTATCCAGTAAGGCGGAAGTGGAAGAACTACGAGCATCCCTTAACAACCAGACCGACACAATCGAGCAACTGGGAGATCAAATGAGTAGTCTGACCCCGAGGAATGGCGAGGAAGTCGGCATTAAAGTCGAAAAACCAAATGGGCTGGTGAAAGAACAATTTGAAATGCTCCAAAACAACCCGAAGAGTCTCAACTTTCAAACACGGGAAGCTATTTACGCCACCGAGAGTTTATCCAACGAAATGCAAGCCGAGAATCAGGAACTGGAAGCGCCAGAAGAGCCAGTTTCTAAACCCAAAGACATTCCGGTTGAAGAACGTCCATCCAACCAACAACTTGAAATGGACGAGAAAAAGCCGAAACCGGAGAGTTTGCCCGAGATCATTGACGATATCGAAAATATGTCTAACAAAGATCCGGTGCTGGGTAAAACTGAACTAACTGAAATCACCGAAGAGACGATTATAAATGAGGAAAGTGAACAAGTTGAAGAACAGTCATCAAAGGCTCAATCCAATAAGAGCACTGATAATCAATTCCTTCATAAGCCTGAAAATCCACAGGTACAGTCCCAAATTCCTGAAAAACCTGAACTTCTAAATGATCAGACATTGGATGAGAAACCGGAAGAACCCAGCCCAGAGATCGTTTCTAAACCCAAGGTAACTCGGGCTGAAGTACCTCCGTCTAACGAACAACTTGAAACGGACGAGAAAAAGCCGGAACCGAAGAGTCTGAACGAGAATTTGCAGAAGACTATTGACGACGGAAAAAATATGTCTAACAAAGATCCGGTGCTAGGTGAAACTGAACTACTTGAAATGGCCGAAGAGACGATTGTACCTGCGGAAAGTGAACAAGTTGAGAAACAGCCATCAAAGGCTCAATCCAAGACCACTGATAATCAGCCCCGCCAAGTACCAAAAGACTCACACGCATTACCTTCAAATCCCGAAAAATCTCAACTTCCACAGAAACAGAATGGGGCAATGGATGAGAAAGCGGAAGCACCAGAGCCGCTGCGTGATTGCAAGCAAGGAAAAAGGACGCCCAAGCATTTCCAAATCAAAGTTGTGAGAGGAGTAAACTTTCCGGAAGCAAAGGATTCTGACAAGTACTACTACGTTTCCATGCGGTTAGAGGAATGGCACGGCATGAACCGCGTCCAATTCAAGAAAATCAAAACCAAAATCATCCGCGGTAGCCAGCCACAGTGGAATCAAAACTTTACCATCAAGACTCGAAATCCGGAAAAGTGGGTGTTGGTCATTAAACTCAAAAAGTTGTCGAAATGGGGTTTGAAGACGTCAATCACGGTCTTTTCATTCGTTATTTGCGTATCCCAATTGAAAGTCAATGAAATCAATAGGCTGAAACTGTACGACTGTTATTCTCCAGTGGGACATGCTTGTCTTGAGGTTGAGTACAAGATCGACTACCTGCCAGAAGTCATTCCCAGCTCAAAGATCGTTTCTGAACCCAAGGAGACTCCCGCTGAAGTACCTCCGTCTAATGAACATGAACTTGAAACGGATGAGAAAAATCCTGAACCGAAGAATCCGACCGAGAATTTGCAGCAGACGATAGACGACGGCAAAAATGTGACTAATGAAGATGCGGTAGGTGACACTGAATTACTTGAAAAAGCCAAAGAGACGATATTAGAAGAAAGTGAACAAATTGAGGAACAGCCATCAAAGGCTCAATTCCGTGATAATTATGGAGATCCACAGGTGCAGTCCCAAATTCCTGAAAAACCAGAACTTCTTAATGATCAGACAATGGATGAGAAACCGGAAGAACCCAGCCCAGAGATCGTTTCTAAGCCCAAGGACACGCCTGAAGCTGTAGAACCTGCGTCTAACGAACAATTTGAAACGGACGAGAAAAGGCCGGAACCGGAGAGTTTGAACGAGAATTTGCAGCAGACGATTGACGACACCAGAAATGTGACAAAAGAAGATCCGGTGGTTGAAACTAGACTGCTTGAAATCGCCGAAGAGACGATTATACCTGAGGAAATTGAACAAGTTGAGGAACAACCATCGAAGGCTAAATCCAATAAGAGCGCTGATAATCAATTCCGAAATAAGCCTGGAGATCGACAGGTACTGCCCTCAAATTCCGAAAAATCTCAACTTCCACAGAAACAGAATGGGGCAATGGATGAGAAACGGGAAGTACCACAGCCGCTGCCTGTTTGCGAGGAAGGAAACCAGAAGCCTTTGAAGCATTTCAAAATCAGATTTCTGAGAGGAGATAACCTTCCGAAAGCAAAGGATTCTGACCAATATTACGTTTCCATGCGGGTCGAGCAATGCCGCAGCATGAACCGCGTCCAGGACAATAAAATTAAAACTAAAACCATCCGCGGTAGCCAGCCGGAATGGAACAAAGACTTTACCATCAAGACTCATAATCCGGAAGAGTGTCGAATGACCATCAAAGTAAAAAAGTCGTCGATATTGGGTTTGAAGACGTCCACGGTCGGATTCGTTAAACTTGACTTATCCAGCTTGGACGACGGCCTTAATAAGCTGCAACTGTACGACAAGTCTTACAATCCAGTGGGCAAAGCTTGTCTTGAAGTGGAGATCGAGTACCTGCTGCCGGTAGTCATTCCAAGCCCAGTTATCGTTTCTAAACCCAAGGAGACTTCGGCTGAAATACCTTCGTCTAACGAACGATTTGAAATAGACGAGAAAAGGCCGGAACCGGAGAGTCTGTCCGATAATTTGCAGCAGACGATTGACGACACCGGAAATGTGACAAACGAAGATCCGGTGGTTGAAACTAAACTACTTGAAATCGCCAAAGAGACAATTATACCTGAGAAAAGTGAACAAGTTGAGGAACAGCCATCAAAAGCTAAATCCAATAAGAGCGCTGATAATCAATTCCGAAATAAGCCTGGAGATCGACAGGTACTGCCCTCAAATTCCGAAAAATCTAATTTGTTCAACAAGAAGGACAATCAGCCCCGCCATGTACCAAAAGACCCACACGCATCGCCCCCAAATCCCGAAAAGTCTGATTGGCATCCCGGAAAGTGCGATTGCGAACCCCGGAACCCTTATAAGGAGATCAAAATCAGAGTTATCGGTGGAGTAAACCTTCCGGAAGCGAAGGACAATTATTACGTTTCGTTGCGTGCCGAGGCAACCGAATCATGGTTCGGTTTGAGACACGTCCAGTCCAGGAAATTCAGAACTAAAACCATCCACGGCAGCCAGCCACAGTGGAATAAAAAAATGATCATCGCTCATACTCAGTATCCGGAAAATTGGATGTTCACAATTAAACTGAAAAAGTCGATATTGGGTTTGAAAACGTCCACGGTCGGTTCCGCCGTATTTAAAGTGTCCAACTTGATGAAAAATCAAGTCAATACGCTGCAACTCTACGACGAGTCTGACAATCCAGTGGGTAAATCTTGTGTTGAGCTGGAGATAAAGATAAAGTACCCGCTGACGGAAGTTATTTCAAGACCAGAGATCGTTTCTGAACACAAGGACACTCCGATGCTGGGTGAAACTGATCTACTTGAAATAGCCGAAGAGACGATTATACCTGAGGAAAGTGAACAAGTTGAGGAACAGCCATCAAAGGCTCAATCCAATACCACTGATAATCAATTTGGTCATATAACAAAAGACCTACACGTATTGCCCCCAAATCGCGAAAAATCTCAGCTTCTACAGAATCGGGCAACGGATGAGAAACCGGAAGCAGCACCAAAGCAATCAGTATGCGGCCATCCTGATTGCGAGGAAGGAAACCGGACAGCACCTAAGAATTTCCAAATCAAAGTTGTGAGAGGAGTCAACTTTCCGGATGCAAAGGATTCAGACGAATATTACGTTTCCATACGGGTCGAGGAATGGCACGGCCTGTTCCCCACCCTGTTCAAGAAAATAAAAACCGAAACCATCCGTGGTAGCCAGCCGGAATGGAACGAAGATTATATCATAAAGACTAGATATCAGTATAGGTTTAAATTGATCGCCAAAGTAAAAAAGTTGTCGAATTTTGGTTTAAGGAAGTCCACGGTCGGCTTCGTTAAACTTAGAATGTCCACCTGTGACGAAGGCCTCACTCAGCTGCAACTGTACGACAAGTCCAAAAATCGGGTGGGCGACGCTTGTCTTGAGGTGGAGATTCATAGACCGGCAGAGGTCAAAAGGCAAAAGCTCACAAGGAAGGCGAAATGACGACTGCTCCAACAGTGGAGAATCTGATACCGATCTGATACCCAGATGGTCGTTACACGCGTCGGCAGTACAAATCTACAGGGCCATTGTTCGATTGATTTCAGGGTAAACTTTTAGGTTTCGTCCAGTTGGGTACCGGATGGGAGGAGAGTAGGTAGAGGGTGGGCGGAGAGAGGGCGGATTGGACCAGGAGCCAAGAGAAGAAGAGATGAGGAAGTTGAGATCGAGAGTGGATGGGAAGGAACTGAAAGAAAAGAGAATTGAGGATCTGAGAAATGAAGGGAAGGTGGAAACCGGAATTAGACAGGACAGGTGAATGACCGGAAGTAGACAGGACAGGTGGATGACCGGAAGTAGACAGGACGGGTGGATGACCGGAAGATGAGAAAATTGATGACCCGTGTATTCTTTCTTTCTTATTCTTTTTCTACCCATTAATACTTTTCCTTCATCATTTCTTTTTATCTTTTTCATCATCTTCTTTCATAATTGGGTCAGATATTGCAAGTTTCATCCGACCAAACTTTAATTCGACACCTTCCATTTGATGTTACCTTCAACATTATAAGGCAACTGCATTTCGACTGGTGACAAAATACGTCGACACAGTGTAGCAAAAGTACTTTGACAATTCTTTTTAAGATTAGGTTAAGTTAGTTAAGTTAAGTTTAAGTTAGGTTAGGTCAAAGTATTTGTACGCTACATCCGTTGTCGAAATATTTTCACACCATTGCGGAAATGTAGTTGCTTTGCTTGTTGTTGAAGCGTCGAATAATTGGTGTCGAATTATTAAGTTTTGTTGGGTGAACGTGTTAGTAATTCCGACCCAATTTCTTTTCTACTATTTATACCTTTTTTCTCTTTTCTAGCTTTGAAACTTCAAATTTTAAACAATTTTAACCCCCACTCTCCATTACCTACCTTTCCTTTATACCGGCTGGCCGGCTGCTTTAATGAGTACGGCATCTTCATATCAAGCCATGGCCTTTCATGATTGCCGTTTCGTGGCATCAGACTGATCAGGTCTATAGCAGGTACCGTATTCGTTGGGTGGTAAAAGGCAATCTATTCTCATTAAGTTATACAAGGCAAAAGTGAAATATACAGGACCCCCCCGCCTAATACGTAATCGAATCAGAGCAACTGGCAGCAGCTAAAACAACAGATGCCATACCGTCAACATTTTATAAAAGCATATAATCTTCCGTGCATATTGGTATATACACCGCCAGAGGGGTAAAAAATAAAAATAAGAAAACAGCTGTTATTTCTCATTTTTTTTAAATGTCGGCCAGCAAGTTCCAGAAGCCCAACCGATGAGCTCGTGACCCTGTAATGCTTAGCCACTCGATCATCATTCATCAGTCGACAAGTCATCATCATCACATCCTTTGATGGAACAGCGAGAATGGAGGAGAGAAATGAAAGAAACGCAGGGAAAAACAGGACGCCACAAAAGCAACACGCCGCCAAAATAAAAAACCGGTATTTCAGTACACACACACACACAGAGAAAAAAAAAAGAATCAAAAATTCACGGTACCCTTTTATTCTTTCCCGAAAAAAACGGGAAAAAAAAGAAAGAAAAAGTCTAGTGTGGATGATCCGTACCGTACCATAATGGCACCAAAAGTCCCATCACGATGGTCCCAAATTGTGCTGTAGATATTTGTGTCTCATCTCTTTCCTGTTCAAACGAAAAAACTAACGACCGATCGATTGCAGCGCAAACAATCAACGTGTGCGCAGTACAATGTTCATTTGTTCTATTCTCCTTTCCCGGAAAGATGAACCGAAAAAAAGTAACTGCAATCAAAACCGGTAAACCGACAATGACCGACCAGCATCTGTAAACAAGGAGTTGAACGCAGTGTGGCGGCAGGTCCCCCTCTCGCTCAATAAAATCTCCTAGTTGAACTTTGATTGAATTCAAGTTTGAAATATTTTGGAAAAAACAAGCCTGATCTGTTGTCGTACTATGAGCTATTTAATGAACCCAGAACAAGTCGACGAAAACGGCAAGAGATAACAGTTCCAGTCAATAACCGCATATAGATCAGAAATAATCGTACTCGGTTACGATTCATAATCAACGCCCACTCAAGCCTCAAGCCAGAAAGAGGAATAGAGATAAATGTTTTTCCTACTTTTGAACTTTGGAAATTCAGCCAGGTATCCTTCCACAAGTGATCCATCCATCCGCTGAAAAGTTGAGTCCACCAGGCGGGATAGGGAGAAAAGGGAGTCCTCGTGAATACACCCACATTCACATGAAGTGTACATGAGGACATTTTAAGAAAGGGAGACGAAGGAAGAGATACGTAGCTCGGCCATGGTTAGAATCTCCAATCAACAGGGATGCTGTTTATCTAAATAAATAAAAATTTAGTCACGAAAAATATTTGGACAACAAGTAAGGCAAAGTTGAAAATGAAACATTAACTGGCAAGTCACAGGAATAAAAGTATTGAAAATTATTTACCCAAATGATGATGCTGAGGTTGTTGCTGAGATGACAGATCCAGCAGAAGCAAAACTGGAATATCTTGTTGTCACGATGGCTGTGCATGGTTCAGTACTCAAATCTGCACAAAGAAAAAGGTTAGACAGTGTGAACAAACTGCCATGCATTGACAGAAGGCTTACATCACGAATGCTAGTTAAATGCAGTTAAAGGCTAGTCACAGGAAATACATTTCTCAACTTTGTAACAGGCTTAACTGTTTTACTTAAGCTCCCATGAACATTCTTTTATGTAAACTTTATCTTATTTACCCGCTAAAAAGCATGGAGTGTGATTTAGGCGATTCTATTAAAGAGCCACGACACAAAGTTTACTCGACGAACACATTTTTTTTAAATTTGATGTGAACTGCTATTTTTCGTGCAGCCACATATCGTTTCAATTGCTTTGAAATCATACTTCATCTCTCTTAAGTCTTCTGACTTTTCTCCAAAACTTAAAAAATGAATCACTGAAACTTTCAACAAATTGAAAGCAGACGACACTTTCATTTTCTAAATAAGATATCGATAGAAAAAACAATCGACCCCTTTCCAGCTCTCCTGATCCTGATTAAACAAACAAATCAAAAATGAATGGGATTATTTACGTATCTAATTATTGATTGTCATCTCAACAAGTTACACTGAGCCCCCCTACCACATTCAAGATAAAAATACAAATAAAATTTGCACGAAACCCGTGCAGAGATTATTACTTTAAGACCGGCACAATGAATAATAATGGAAACGTTATGTATAATTACGTATGTATAATGTGGTAACGTTCGTCCTCTTCTCCGTCGCTTGATCTGGTCAGAATGACACCATGATGATGACACGGTCGAACGGGATCGACTGGACCTGGTATAAGTTCAGACCTTCTTAACCTACCCGCGTCAGATGGGTGGCAACAGCTTGCTAGATCGTATCGTACATTTGAACGCGGAAGCCGAAATAGTGCTGGCTGTTGACTCCGCTGTACCACTGGGTGATGCTAGAGCGCTGTCCAGAATGGCCGCTGGACTGAACTAGTGAAGGCCGGGACTTGCTGTGGTATTTTTTTCGCCCTTGGACGCGATGTAAATGTTGAGCCCAGTTGTGTCCGCGAACTTCATGATCGTCAAAGGTTTCCGAGCAAATAATCCAGATTTGTGGCGATATGATTTTCTCCGGCGGCCGACTTGGCAATTTGCGATGCTGATTTGCGATGTCAATTTGTTCAGGGAGTCCCGAGAAGAATGAAGGCTCGAGTCGATGCCAAAATGGCCATCGAAATAGAGCTGCTAATTTCATCCCTGATTCCCAACTAAACTATTGACATTATATAAGCAAACAATTAGCTTACATTTTAAGATATTTTAAAAGGTTTAATGAAATTCGCTAGCAGATACAAAATCTTTGGAGATACTAAAGACAAAATGATTCCAACATTTTGGCTTACCCAAGTTGGGTTGCCACAAAGAGTCGAAAAAGCTGTTGACGACAGTTGCACAGCATTTCAAGTCAGCCCTCTTGCATTGAATTCAACAGCAGCACTTTGTTGTTTGTGGTAGGCCTGCAGGAGAAAATTAAGTGATCCAATTAATTAATTAAAAGGAGACACAATTGATGAGTAGTTTGCCTTTGCTCCATCTTAATTCACAATTTTTCTAGTTCTGACATCCAAACATGAACTCACAATTTCTATTTGCAGAGATTTGGACATAAAGATTATTGAAAATTAAGCTTCATACGGGGAATAACATAGTTTATCGAACTATGAGGTAAGAGGCTTAATTTTTAATTAATTAATTTTCATGAAAGTTGATATTTTTCGAGCAGCCATCTATGAACCATTTTTGAAATAATATTTCGCAACCTTGATTTCGCAACCTCTACAATCTAACCCAAGTCTTGGCCCATCATCTACATTCAAATCAACGTAAAAAAAAGATAATAGAATTAAACAAAATTTCTTTTTGAACATTTTTCGAAATATTTAAATAAATTGGAATTCAATCAAAATAACAAGATTTGGCTACTCTAAATTATGAAATGCCTAACAAAAAGTGACTTTCCAATAGCTGCCGCGTCAACAATCTGTTCCGAAGGTATAAAGGGGGTTGACAGTTGGTCTGCAGTTATATCGTCTTTTAGTCTGTGATTTCCATTTTCAAGGCTTGACGAATCAAATTAACTGAAGAAGTAGCCATGGCAAATCTATCAGATGAGAAAATTCCACAAGAACTCCTCTATCCGTGGTCACTTCTACAAAAAGATCAATATCGTGATAATCGTGGAGATCCCCATTCATTGCCCCCAAATCCCGAAAAGTCTGAATGCGAGGAAGGAGACCAGACACCAAAGTATTTCAATGTCAGAGTTCTGAGAGGATACCTTCCGGAAGCCAAGGATTCTGACAAATATTACCTTTCAGTTTCCACGCGGGTCCAGGAATGGGACGGCAAGATTCGCGAACAGGACAAGAACAACAAGAAAGTCAGCAAAACCAAAACGATCCGCGGCAGCCAGCCGGAATGGAATCAAGACTTTCCCATCAAGACTCTCAATCCGGAAGCGTGCCTAATAACAATTAAACTGAAAAAGTCATCGAAATTGGGTTTGAAGACGTCCACGGTCGGCTCCGTCAGAATTTACGTCTCCGCCTTGGAAGTAAATCAAGTCTATAAACTGCAACTGTTCAAAAACAATTTCTATCCTATCGGCAAAGCTTATCTTGAGGTGGAGATCTTGAATTCGTCTTGAACTTGAATTCGATAAAGGGAACAAAGAAGCAACTAACACGCATATTCCCGGCAACTTTTGCAATATTCATTGATTATACGGAAGGTACTTTTTTCATGATAATGTCCAATTATTTCCATTATAAAACAAACACCAAAAAGATCTCGAAATAAACCAATTAAAAGAAAAAGTGATTAACGTTAACGAGTTTTGTTACTGATTTTAGTTTACGGGAAAACGGTTGTCAAACAATATTTGGTCAGATATGGTATCAAAAGTTTCACGTCGTCTCTCATCGAGTGGAGTATGGAGTAACTGAAATTTGAATTCTTAAAATATAACCTGAACGATCTTAGTTAGTAAGGCATTAGACGTGGTGTGGTTGGTGTAGTAGCAGTAAGAGGGAAATACCTTGTCCCTGCACATTTGTATTCCACAATATGTGAGCTTCACACATGAGTTTTAGGCTTTTGACAACATGATGGGTATATTGGATGGAAAGTGAGCGCTAAGTCAACTTTTTGGAATGACTGACAGTATGCATCTAAAATTTGAAGATATAAGTTGGTATAGTATAAAAATAAGTAAAGTAGGTCAAGTTAAACCTATACAAGTTACGAAGTTCAATTTGGTATATGAAATCACAGGAATATAAGTATTAATTCGCATCCAATTGTTTCACCCCTTTTTTCCTGGTTTCACGATGTAAACACAACAAGGCGACACTAGCGACATCTGGTAATGAGTTTTGAATCCTAAGTTGGTTGCAATATTATTAAAGATACCCGATAATAGAACTCCACCGACAATAGAACCCCAATATTTTATTTTAAAATACCCGACAATAGAACTCCAGTGCTCGACAGTAGAACTCCACTACGAGACACGGAGACAGTAGAACTCCGATAATTTGAACTGCGACTGTGCAACCAACTTAGGATTCAAAACTCAAGATGTCGCCAGTGTCGCCTTTGTTGTTGTTAGCTTGTTACAAACGAGGCGAAGCCGAAAAGGGCGAAACCAAACTGTAGCTAATTTATACTTATATTCCTGTGATTTCAATTACCAAATTGAATTTCGTATCATATGTAGGTTTATCTTGACCTAGTTTCCTTATTTTTATACTGTACCAACTTATTTCTTCAAATTCTAGTCTTCTAGATGCATACTGTCAGTGTCAGTCATTCCAACAAGTTGACTTAGCGCTCAGTCAATTTCCATCCATTAGGCCCATCATGCTGTCAAAAGCCTAAAAATCATGTTTGAAGATCACATGTAGTGGAATACAAATCTGCCGAGATAAGGTATTTCCCCATTACTGCTACCAGACCATTACAATTCATATTTTCTTATTATTTATTGCATAGGTATCCTAAACCATAAGACTTTTCTGAATCTTGCAATTTTTGTGACGCACCCTGCAACACCATGTTTGTTGTTATGGATGCTACTGCAATACTTCATGACACTTTCTTTGACATCAGGAAATTTACATCAACCTAAGGAGTAATGCTGTTTGTTGCTGTGAATTCAATTTTTACAGTTTTTTCATCGTGAGCATTTCAGTGTGCTTCTTAAAAAAAGGTAAATGGTAAATGCTTTATTCATTGTTATATTTTCAATAATGTAAAAATTTGTTTTACAGAGCACGGAGATTCTTTTGCCAATGCTGACCTTTGTCCATGACGGAAGAAGGATTTTCAACAACATTCTTCTCCATCCTTATCTTCGCGACGCACGCTCATCTAGCTTCACTGCTTTTAAGCAAGATTTGTTTTACTTCACTGACGACTTGGCGAGTTTCTGGACCACTTCAAGATCGCTTCCGTCAGCTGTTACACACCTGCAGTCACTCACCACGGGATTATGCCTAGGTACCGACAATTGACTTAATTTCTTAGGTTATCTACCAATAGTCTAGTTGCGTTAGACTGTGTCTGTGTAATAGTTTCCAAAATTAGGCCCTTCTTGCGCGCAAACAGTTTACTTGGACGTTTCTATTTTCTAACGCTAGATGGCTTTTTGATAATTTGCAGTCTAAACAGCTGTCAAAACAGTCAGTTTCTGTTACTTTGAACATCTCTTTAAACATTTATCGACAGTTATTTTGTTGAAATATTTAGTGATAACTGACGATTATTATTCCCCCAACAAAGCTCACTTGTTAAATTTTCGAAAATTGCTTTTTTTTTCTACTTCCGGTTTACTCTTTTCAGTCAGTAGTTCAGTAAATATTCATCTGACGCACAAAAGAACCACATATTCGTGATCCTCGTCGAATTTGTGGTAAAGTTCATGTTTCGTTTTGTACGTTTTCGTACTTCCGGCTTTGAAAATTTTCCTGAACTATAGTTCAGGAAAATTCTCGATTTTGGCCAAATTTTGGATTTCGTTTAAATCACACCTAATCGACCCCAAATTTCATGGAGATCACGAATATGTGGTTTAATTTGACAACAGCTCAATGGTTGAGGAGCTGTGGCTACTTCCGGTTGACTTCCGGAATTTTTTTTAAAGACTAGCAAGTGAGCTTTGTTATGTGTACAGTTTTCAATATTGTTAGCTAGATTTTAAGAAATTGAAAGCGTGCCTTTTAAGTTGTGAGCCAAAAATAACAGATTGATGTACCTACATGTATTATGTAACTTTTATTGGCATGTCACTCTAATAAGAATTTTTTCTCTTTCTTCAGATGATGCAGAGGAGACGTCGAGAAGATTGACACCAAAACATCGCCGGTATCTCCAAAGTGTCAGCGCGGATCATTATTTGTTGTTGGTAATATGTGTTAGTGTTAGTTAACTTGTTGGTTGCCACGCCTTTGTTCTCCCCTGCTCCTTAGCACGGGCTGCGTGCGCTGTTCGGCCTCGTGGTTTTCATGCCGAGGGGTCGGAAAGTCGCACCAGCCCAAAACTTGCCGCAAGGCGCCTATTAGGCAATGCACGATACCTAGTTCCCCTTTGTCGATGCGGTGATGGATTCTTCTGTCACCGTGTCAGCCCGGACTTGTCAGCAATGGCAAGTTCCACCTTGGTCATAGATCCTTCAGACGTGGCGCGTAGAGTAGTAGAGAGCAACCTACGGGTTGTATGGCGTGGCAGCCAACGGGTTAACTTGTATGTATGTGATTGTAAAATGTGGTGGAATTGTGGGTGGAGGTGGGACAATAAAGCAATTCCTTTTAATGTTTTTGTTTGCTATTTTTCATAACTTGTAATAAAAAAATGTTTAGTTTACGACTTTATGTATTTTTTACAACTTTCAAGTTTTACATAAGATATAGGCAAGCAACTGATAAACTCCACATTCTTCAAATAAACTTCTATGATAAACCACACATTATCTCAAACTCTTTTGTTACACCAACTTAAGTTAAAAAGAGAGCTGTCAACATCAATCAATTTTAGTAAACACCACACAGTACGTCTCTTTCGTAACTTGCCCTGTAAATGAAAGTTGTCTAAACACTAGAATATGTCGGAATGCGGAGAGACTAGAGCAATAATCACCTCCAACATACGAAATAGGAAAGACCCAACCAAAATAAGAAAACGTCGCAATGTCTTAAGGCTTTTAGGTGGCAAGAGAAGTCGTACACAATGATAACCCAGGTTTTAAAAAAATTATTTCCCTATTAAAGATCAACAATTCCCAGTGACTAGAAACTATTAAGATATGACCGACAAATCTGAACATACTTATAATATTTAGGAGCGTCCCTGTAGTAAGTTGGAGAAGCGTAAGGTGTGGTGTAATATTCAGGTGCCTTAGTGGTGTAGTAACTCGGGATAGAGTAATACTTCGGAGCTTCGGTGTAGTTGGTCGGAGCAGCGTAAGTAGTGTTATAATACTCAGGTGCCTTGGTAGTGTAGTACATAGGGGCCTCGGTGTAGCATAGGTTGTGGTGTAGTAAACTGAAGCCTAGGTGTAGTATTCCGATTCAACGTAGTACGAAGGAGCAGCCGCTGTGTAGTAAGTTGGGGCTCAGTTGTAGTTGTGTAGCTTAGGGCAGAGTAATACTTCGGGGCTTCGGTGTAGAGGCTCAGGGAAGCACAAGTTGTGGTGTAATACTCTGGAGCCTTGTTGGTGTAGTACTTGGGCGGCTCGGTGTAGTATTCAGCCGCTTTGGTGGTGTAATAAGTTGGAGCCTCGGTGTAGTAGCTAGGAACTAGGTAATACTTGGGAGCCTCGGTGCAGCAAGCTGGGGCAACATACGTGTAATTCTCCGGTGACTTGGTGGTTTTAGTACTTTGGAGCCTCGGTGTAGTACGTTTGATGTTGTAACTCGGGGCAGCATCAGCTTCGGTGTAATACTCTGGAGCCTTGGTGGTGTAGTAATAGTGTGCCTCAGTGTAGTAACCGGTTTTTGCGAATGTTGTCGTTGTGTAGCAAGGCGGCGGCGTGGTGCTTTGGTATCCGCCATACCCAGGAGACATCGGTACAACCAGTGATCGACCCAGCCTTCAACGATACGGCAAACGGCAACATCACGACATCACATCAACTGTGCGGTAAATAATTTGAACATTAATATTCAATATGGTACACAAACAGATAGAAAACAAATAATTTATAAAAACTCCGTGAAACAGAATATTTACCCGATTGCGTACTGATAATACGACGAAGAATGCACTCGGTAACAGTGCACTGCAGTTTTTCATCCATGTTTCTTTGCCAGTATTGTTCTCTCCAGCCAATCGCCCAGATACAACAGCATGGTGAACATGTTCCATACAACAGCGACCCAATTTGATATCACAAAAGAACGTAACATCTCCAGTCTAATAAAAAATAAAGTCCAAACCCAATAATTAGAATCTAATTTAACAAGAACTTCATATACTATCTAACAACAACATTAGAGCAGTCAATGTTGGTCAAGTTTTAATCACAAAAGCACAATTAATATGAAATAAAATGTTCAAGGATTCTTACGAAACCGTACCAAACAAACGTTCGATCATGCTTCAAGCTCGGTATTCACTCGATAACCACCAAAATCTCCTCTCCTCTATTTCCAAACCAAAAGCAACAGCCAAATCCGTGTTTGCGTCCCAACCGACAGCAGCGACGACATTGTCAGTTTAAATCTGCTGAAATAATTTTTAGATTTTAATTAACATCGCTAAAACATGTACAGAAATAACTGTTTACCTTTTGACCATTGTTTAAGGTCAATGCGACCTTGTAGTCTTCCAAAATTACACCCTCAACATTAGTTTTGGGCAAAACATTAACACTTTCCGCTTTCACCTTCTCGGTTGTCCATTGGCTCAAATATTTAGGAGAACGGGGAACTGGACCTATGTTACCGCCATCGATGTTGCGGAACAGCGCTACGTGCTCGTGGGCATCTTTAAGGGCACCGCTCAGGGATTGGAAAAGATTTTCGTTTAACACCTAACAAAATAAAGGCCATTTTTAGAGGAATTCGTAGAACTAATTCTATTCGTAGAACTAATTCACAGAAATAAATTGCTAGCAATTTAAATAGACTCTTAGATACTATCGAGCAGGAAGATTATCAAAGTTATTCAGCATTCCATAATTTCGTTTGGCATAAAATGTTTACCTGTGGCAATAACGCACTTGTCGTAGGTGATGGTACGGCCATCGTCAAGTGCGGCTTGCCGACCGACAATGTCAAGTTTAACGGCGCTGTGTACACGTACGAATATGTTATCTTTGCTATTCAATTCGACGCGATTGCAGTCGAATTCATCTTGTTTGAAAGACAGACAAGGAAGGAAAACAAGTCATTAGTACATGTTGCACAAAATTACAATAATTAAGAACTCACCTTCACTCTTTGCCGTTCCACTGTTTGAAACGAAGTTTATTCGAAACTTCGGGGTTGCCGTGTTGGGTGTCGGAGAAGCTCACTTGACTGATTTCTGTCGTACTTGGGCGCTCCAGTGTAGAATCCGACAGCCTTGGTGATGTAATAAGCTGGAGCCTCGGTGTCGTAGGTTGGGGCAGCATACGTAGTTGCGTAGTCTCAGTAGGTGCCTCGGTGTAGTACTGTAGCGCTTTGGTAGTGTAGCTCGAGGAGCAGCACAAGTTGTGGTGTAATCATCTGGATCCTTGGTGGTTTAACTGTAAACCCAACAGTGCAACCTCGGTGTAGTATCTGGTCATTGCGTATGTTGTTTAGTAAGGCGGTTGCGTTGCGGTTTGGTATCCGCCTTAACCAGGATACGTTGGTACACCAGTGATCGACCCAGCCATCGACGATACAACAAGCAATAGCAGCATGACGGCATTGTTAACTAGACAATATTAAATTTCAACAATATAACGGACATATTATCAAATAGAAAAAAAAAATGAAAATTGATACAAAATTCCACGTAGAAATACGAATTATTTACCCGTGATTGCGACCTGGTAATACGACGAAGAATGAAGTTGTTGCCGGGTCGGAGATGCTCACTCGATTGACTTCTGTTGCCTTTTCTCTTTCCTTTTAAAAGATTTTCTCTCGTGGTCGACATCAACGATACAACACCCAACAGCAACACAATGCCATAATTAACTATGTAATAAACAATAGGAAATTATTTTTCGAAGGTAACTAGTCGCATCAACAACTAATAACAAGATAGAATAGATTTACGACTCGAAATAAAAATGAACATTTACCCATGATTGCGAACTGATATTACGACGAAATATGGAGTTATTGCCGTGTCGGAGATGTTCACTCGACTGATCCCTGTCAACTTTTCTCTCGCCTTTTATACAATTTTTTCTCACCCCTCCTCTTAAGCCTAATGGCTATATTTTACCTTCTTGATAATGAAGCAAAACGTCCCGTTCTCACCCAACCTCTACACCAATGCCTGACACCTTTTACGTAATGATCTCCATGACCTTCGATTGAAATGCAAACTGCCCTTTCCTTCTGCAGGTGACTTTGCCGGGGATGGGTCTACAATAACCAATATCAAAATGAATACCAAAAAGCTTACACTTGCGGCTATTGTACCTTTTTGATAATGAAGCAAAACGTCCCGTTCTCACCCAACCTCTACACCACTGCATGACACGTTTTACGTAATGATCTCCGTGACCTTCGAGCGTCAAGGTCATAGAAACTGGCCTTTTTCTTTCAGCAGGTTGACGTTGCTGGGGATGGGTCAACAAAAACCAATGTCAAAATAAATATCAAATCATAAATGATAATGGCTTAAATTTTAGTCACTTTAAAAATACCACATTTGACTTTTGACTCGTTTCTTCGGTGTCAAATGAATAAATCTTCCATTTCGAACCGTTTGAAGGACAGTTGGCTTTTTTTTTTATTTTCTACTGCAAACTTTTCTAAGTTTCAAACATATTCCTTGCACCTGCGGTCGGAGAAGACAATCTAAAAAAAGATAAAAAAAGGTAAATTATTAATATAACAAAATAGAAATCAAAGCTTCTCATAGAACGGTTGAATAAAATAAGAAATTAGACGCAATTGCTAAAGCTCGATAGACTGTCAGAGTTCGTCCGCTACGTTCACAACGAATAACTCAAAAATGAACTTAAATGATCCTAAGTAACCATCCAGGAGAAGCGGGGGGAATCGTATTTCCACAACTGATTTAGGAGGATTTAAAACGCAAATCAAATGATTGATTGACAATACCTGAATTCTAGGGCATTTTGTAACCGCAAATCAACAATGAGATCCTACTAGCAGCTATTTAACATAAATGAATAACATTTACAGGAGCTACCCTTACCCTGTCTTTTACATTGACATGTCTACCATCTTGAATAGTTGATTACCGCCGGAACCTATCGCGTGTCGTTTGATGCTGCATGAACAAAAGGGAAAAAAATTCCACCCTGTTACATGACCAACTCGTTTCTGCCACAATAAAGTATGCGCAAGTAAAACAATGTTTTGAAACTCGCTTTGTTTTCGTTGCTAAGCAGTAAAATGTGTTGAAATTTGGGTTTTGCTCTTCACACCGAATGTAGACGGAAAGGACTCGGCTCGGATATATAAAGGATCGTTGGCTCCAAACAAATTCAAATTATTTCCTGCGAAAGCAAAAGCTTCATGTCATTACCTTTTTTCATTTGGTTTAGCGTTTCGTTCAGTGACTCCTTGTCACAAAAACCCCTCAATGGGCAACACCTCCGCGTCATCTGGGTAATACAAACAATCGTATTTATAGCTTTAGCAATTGACTAACGTGTAATTACGTACCCTCGTTTCAGCCTCGATGGAATGGCAACCCTAAAGGATTCAGGATTGTCCGGACCGCTCAAAGGAGGCGTTGTTCCAGCTTAAAATTCTTATTGCCCGCACTGACTCGACCAGGAGATTACCCGGCCATGGTTAAGAGAAACCGGAAAAAGAGCGAAGAGAGCCGAGGAACAGTTATTACGAGAGCGATTAATCTTAGTAGGCTTCCGGCTTAGACTCATGACCCTCCAACAGATTTCATCGAATCATGCGCCTTGCAAGTCCCCGTTCGACCAGTCCATTCCCTTCCTCCTGGTTGTCACAGCGAGTGAGTGACCACCGGTGGGCGTTGGTTAGTGGTTAATTAGGGAAACGGGGCCACTGAGAAGGGAGCCGGAGCCCAGATATGCACTTGTAATTTCTAAACATTATTAATTGATCAATCTTGAATTTCAGCAACGTCTTCTTAGTTTCACCAGTGGATCAGGTCTAAGGAACGGCGGCAAACAATCAACTGAAATTTAAAAACGGAGATATTAGCTTAAAGTCAATAATTAAATGTGACTGTTCATCGAGCATTACCTCAATGGCGGTACAGGTGGCAAGAGACGACATATCGACAAAATGCTGCCGATAAAATAAGCCCAACAAGCATCAGGCAACATCGACTATTTTGCACAACAGTTCACCACTGCATGGACACCAACATAGACAAATGACACATTGAAGTATGTTGTTCAACTGCAAGTCCGCACAAGCTCCATTTCAGCGCATCTCTCAAATGGAAAATGACTGAAAAACCACTGTACCCCAAACAGCAATCAACAGCTCAAACATAAAACTGACCATGGAAATCTATAAAGAAATAGAACATAAATGAACCAATAAAATTTGAAATGTAAAATAGATACCAATAATGATTTACTTGAAACTAGAGAAAAAGAAATGAAGAAGATGATCAAAATATGATAAAAATTTCATTTCCCCTTTAAAATACCAAGGAAATTTCTGTTATGTTTCATCAACAAAAGTTTGCAACTCTTTACACGTACTTGCCACAAAAGCGCTTATTTAGAAATCCGAAATAAGATGTAATTTGTCTTTGACATCAAGAAAGAAATGCTAATCTACTTTGCTACCTAGTCGACACAATTTTACACACCTACGACAAGTGACAGATTTCTTACGATAAACGAACGACTAAACGGTCCATAGTCAAATGAACGAACGACACCAACACCAGTCTGCAATGCAACAGCTCACCACACCGTTCACTACTAGCTGGCTGCACTAAATTCATGTGAACATTGGAGTGCAACAAAGAGGCTCAGACCTCAAGAGGCTGTTAATCCTAATTTGGAAAAAAAACTCAATTACTATCAGAAAACAATTGGCGTGTAACATGAGAAAATAAAAGAAGAATAGTTCAACTAAGAAATCTCTAAGAATTACTTTTACAAAGGCATCAACAGTTGGCAAGCTTTAAAACATTCTTAACTGCAAAGTCAACAGATGTAAAGCAAAGAGCTAGTTATCAACAAATTTAATATGTAGCCTTACTGTAAAAAGTTGATCAACTCACTTACTTTAAATGGTTCAGAAGTGTTTCTGCGTGTGACAAAAGCTACAAACGCTACAGGTAGCAAGCCTGCAAGAGGAAAACCTTTTGCCAGCTGGCTGCAACAAATCACACTGTACATTGCATTGGACTGCAATGAAGAAGCTCAGACTTCACCGTGCTGTTAATAGAAAAACAAAAACTCGATTATTATCAGAAACAAGATCATCAAATAACTATATGTGTAACCTCAGGATTACACTAACATGATTACTTTTACTTTCGTGAAGTATTTCGAAATGTGACGAAACGCACAGCCGGTACGTGCAGCAAGAGACGACATTTTGGGAAACAGCAGTTTCAGGCTACATGATCAGATGGAATTGCCAAGTGTAAATTGTAGACTATGTTATCTGTGAATGCACCGCACAAAAATTTACTTAAATAATGAATAGACTTAAATGAATACAAGCAGTTACCATTTTTAGACGAATAATGTCAGGGAAACTAAGTTGAGTAAGTTGAGTAAGTTGAGTTGACTTAGGTGATTATTATTACGCCGAGGCAGGCCGAGGCCGTCGGACTGTCAGCAGCCATTTTGAAAGTAACGTGCAAGGCGCAACATTGCCATTTTCAGTTTTGCAATTAAAAACGTCCGCATTTGGTATCCTGCTTCGATGACGGCCGCGAGATGGCGACAACTTTTTCGCCATCTAGTGTTGGGCATTTAAGTGGAGTCGCCAAAAATTTGAATTTCACATTTCTATACAAAAATGGTCTTTGATTTGGCCTTCCAAAGCTTAATTTAATTCTTACGCGTTTTATTTCTGTCACTAGGTCGGCACTATATCTTCAAAAGAAAATTCACCAATAAAATATTGCTGAAGAACTGATTCTGATTTTACGGATGAAAAAAGATAAAAAAGAAATTCAAAGACGATATGAAAAGTCAATTTGGTACAAGTATATATTTATGGACGTTTCTGGTTAGTCATACAGTGTGCAATTTTACGACGAACAACGTAGAACTCGAAAAGGACACAAATATTCGTTTGATCAAATATTATGGCAGTGAAATGGCCACGTCCGCATTACATTGGAAACCCTCGGATGTAATTGCAGTCATTTATATTTTTGTCGATTTTGTGATTTCGAAAAACATTTTCAATTGCGATAAAAACAGCATCAAAAGCGTGTGGATAGCTCATCGACTTGGCTCTTTCTCATCCGCCTATTTTTCGCCATATTTTTCGAACAACAATTGGCTCAAGTCAATTCAATTTTGTAATAACAACTACTTCGAAATGATGGGGACGTGCACTATCAATGAAGGTAACGACTATTCACAAAAATTTGTTTGTCTTTTTTTGAACGGGGGTAGCAGTTGATGGCCGTAGGAAATTTAAAAAAAATGTAAGATGAGTTCGTTGAACGCGATTACTTTGCTAATTTAAACGAGTCTCATAAATACAACACAAGCAGCATGGGGTTATTCATTATAAAAAAAAAAGATTAGATTTTTTTTTTAGTTATCGTACACGTCCATTTTCCTTAAATAAACTCACATCCAATCATGTCCATGAAGACATTTACTCTAGCTCCCATTTCTTCTTTTTTGGTTAATGGAGAAAAAGGGAATTTGCATAAATTCTCGGGACTTACGTTTTTGTTCATTAACATTCAGTTTTTGAATAAAAAATAAAATTAAAGAGCCGCCAGCTGCACTACCAGTCGAAATAAGCGTGTGAACAATCGCGAGAGGACCCGCACCATTTGTTTTCCTCTAAAGGTGGGCACGGGTTTCCACCTCGACGGGCGTGAGTTAAGACTCTTCGAACACGTGTAGATTCACCGATGCCACAGCTCTTGGAACAGGCAGACCAAGCTCCCCATTCGCTGACGATGCAATGGCGTGGCCCACCTGCTTATTTGGGGGTAGAAAAAAGTAATCATTTTTATAAAACTTGCATGCATTTAAAAAAAAAAGAGATTTAAAATGAATAACAATCGGGATTCTGACTGGACAAGTGAAAATAATTGAATGCACGAAACCAAATTCAAGTGTAATTTTGAAAATGCCCAAATTATCTTTTTAAAAGCTGATGAATACAATTGTTGAAATCAAAAAGCCAAAAATTGAAATAATCAAAAACCAGAAAAATCAGATGATTCTACAGGGTAATATCTTTATTAATTGGAGATGCTTTTTCTATTTTTAGGGCGTGACTTACTCAAATTCGACCACTTGCGCCCTCGTCTATTTTTCTTTGCTCTTTCGTCGCGACTGTAGTCGGTGACGAGAGATTTGAGTAGCGACGATTTTTTGGTCGATTCGCTTTTGGATTTGGCGCCAGACGACGATTTCTTGTTGCTCTTTTTCCGCAGGGTTTCGTTGTTTTGTTCGTCCACGTCTTCACTTTCTTCACGGTCGGCTTGCTCGACGTATCTCTCAGAAGGAACTGTCGTTGAGGTGGTGGTGCTGGAAGTTGACGATGTGTCAACTCCCTGCTGTGTGAGAAGAACATCTTCCAGCTGCGGCGTTGGCGTATCACTGGTGGGCGCCAGAGTCACGGCGTCAAAGATTTCAGCCAGAGCGTACTCCTTCACCTAATTTAAAAAACAAAACAAATAGGATTAGATTATTGTAGACATTGCAATTGTATGCTAACAAATTTATTTTAATTGTGATGGCTTCAACTTAAATTGCTGAAATGTTTCTAGGGCTCATTTTTAGTTGTCAGCAAACAAAATGTTTTGGTGGGAGGCCAAGCCTTTGCACAAATAACTCGTTGTTAATAACTCACAAATTCGTCAGCATTTTTAACAGTGCTATGCGCATCACTTCCGCAAGTAATTAGGGTCAACCCAAAATAATTAGCGCGTCCTGTAAATTGATGCTACTGAATCGTCGGCATCAACTTGGATTACTTCAGCATATTTTATAGTTATAAGTCGATGAAAAATAAATAAATGGTTCAGTAGAGTCAAAGTGTCCATTCAATAATCTACAGCGGGCCCATTTTGCGTAAACATAAATCAAAAGCCAGGAAACCCAGTCCCATTTCCCAGCATTCAGTATGAGCTCTACCAAGTGCTGATATCAAACATGAGTGGCTAAGAAAACCCCCGAGTTGAATTTCCGGAATCCCGACCTCGGAATGAGGTGAGGGTCTCACACGCAACACACTTGCCGTTTTCCTAGCACAGCACAATTAAGGCTAATGCAAATCCTTTTACTTTTTTCTTTTTAAAATAAAAATAAAAATGAAGGTTTTGATTACCTTGACAAAGAAAAATGTGGCAATAGGAGGCAGATCATTGAGATCTGGATAGTAAAAGGAATTGGCCGGATGGTTTGGCATGTTGGACGTGATGCGGAAAATTTTTTCCGTCGGATCCGACGGCCAATTGGGAGAGGTGAAAGTGAATCCGTTGTCAGTTCCACCATCCATTGGTCCAACCTTAAAAATAATAATAATAAAAAAGTTTTAACCAAACTTGGCATTCAATTTAAATTGATTAAAATCCGTACCTTGATCGCAACACTGTCAACCCATTGTCCATCGATGCACAGATTGAAACTGTCCAGTCCGACGAACCAATCCGGCGAAGGAACAATTCTTGATGCCAGCGACACCTAAAAATTAAATTTAAAAAATTCAAAAGTCGTAACGAGGGCGAACAAATAAAAATATGAAATTGAATTTACCCTCGAATGATTGCTATCGACAAAGAATTCGGCTTCAGTTTTGCCTTCGCCGGCCGTGACGGGCGGGGCGTTGAACTCGTCAAAGATGCCGCCCTCTCCTTGCGACTGCGCGTCCAAAGTGTCGCTTCTGCCCGTCTCGGTAAACTCCTTGAATCCTTCGGTGGACGCCTGACTGATTCGGAACAGGGTGTAGCTAGAGTCGTGAGACCGACCTGTTGTGTGGCAATTTCGGTATTTAATTTCATCAATTAATTGAAGGCTCGTTTTAATTTAAATTCCAAATAGAAAAACGAAAGAAACAAAATTGGGGCTGTTATTTGATGAATATCAAATTAAGAAAAAAGAATGAATTACAGTGTGAAAGAACTTTTGGGGGGAGGGGGAAACGAAAAAAAAACAATTTCAAAGAATATCATCCATCAAAAAACCCAACCACAACCCAGCAAGTTATTCAAGGCACTCGTGTGCAACCGGCCCAACCATAAATCTAAACTAGGCAAACATCTGTGACTCTAAATTGGTATATCCCCCACAGCACAGCTACACATCAAGGTGTGTACATCAACTATTTGTCTGTTGAAATAGAAACAACAACCCCAACAACTTATAATTTAAAGCTCTCAGCATATAGACTCTTTTAATTTTTCAGAGCTCTAGGAAGCTTTGAAATGTTTTAAGGAGCGGCATAAGCGACGAGTCGACCTCATTAGATCTCTAGTGCCTAACCTCTTTTGATTAGTTTACCAGATCTAAAACGTATATATGTTGTACATGATACATGGAAGGTGTCCTTGAATGAAATCGACCTTGTATATAATATTGCAGCTCAGCTATTCAATAATAAAGAGTAGTACTCGACAAATATTCTAATTTGGTTAATAAAAAAAAGAAGATGACGTATGCTCGTATAACACACACGCGCGCCAAAAAGGCCAATGCAAATATTTCAAAAATGAAAAAAAGGGCCAAACTGCTGAATGAGAAAGCGGTTGATGACTCGCACATATATGTACATGGCGAAATTGTTTGCGTGTGTGCAATATTTTCTTCGGGTTTGCAACTAGTTCAAGGCCGAAACGAACTTGACATTCATAAAGAAATAGCGAAAGGAATGGCTGTGTGCAGCGCTTACCGATGACTTTGGACCATTGAGCGGGAGGTCGCCATTCCGGATATTGTTTTGGGAACAACGTTCGCGACCAGTGGGTTGCCAGCGTCACTTTGTAGACCATCAACTTGTCGGGATCGCAGAGGAAAGGGCTCCTCTCTTTGGCCGTGGCTGCTGCTGCTGCTGCTGCGGTGGAGACGAATGAGCTGGGCGGCGATCGTTTGGTGGAGCGCGGCTTGGCCGTGGCCAGGCTGACGATCAGCAAAATCACCAAGAATGGAAGCACATGGCTCGTTGTTCTGACAACATACCACATCGTGACTAATACAAGTAGTAGACGAAGAAGTAAAGGTTCTAAACGGGTGAGAGAGTTGAGAATGTGCAGAGAGAAATAGAGAAATTGGCGCGGCCGCAGTTGAGGGGAACCCTAACAGGCTGGCACGGATCGACAAATGTGTGTGAGAGAAGGAGAAAGTATCAGTGACTTGCAAGCCGTCTGGCTAGCGACTGAGCTCGGATAGTGGCCACACAACCCATTAAAAGAGCTGAGACTTGCTCGCTAGCTAGCTGGCTGTTCACGTTGTGTAAGGGACACAGCCACCAGGGCAGGCCGGGCGTGTGTGTAGGATACCTAGTCACGCTATTTTCACACACACACACATATCCTTCATTTCCGTGCCAAAGGCGAGTTCAATTGAAGGGGCTTGACCAACAAAATTCGTTTTTCTCTTTTTTTGGCCTTTCCGTTTTTTCTTGTCAATGGCACAACAGAAAAATGAAAATGATGAGATTTGTCACGGGATTTTGGGCTAATTCGCTTGTATTATTATATAATTGACGCTGGACAAAAAAAAAGGGGTAGGCCTTTGTATATATGTATACTTTATGCATATTGAAGAGTTGTGTGTGTGTGGTGGCGCCCATTTTTCTTTCGTTGGGTTTTTTATTCATAAAAACCCGTTGAATGATCCAACCAACCACGACTCTGCTGAGAAAAAATAATGACGTAAACTACCAAGGCTTGGCCACTATGTTTCTTCGTCATTTCCCTCCCGGTGTTGTTATTATTAAGAGAACATCTATCATTTTCCATTCCACTTACCCTATCTGTCTTTGTAAGGCCCTTTTTGTTTCTTTCTTCGGGTTTTTGTTTTTGTTTTAAATACCAGCACATGGGCTTGTTTAATCAAGCCTTTGTTTACAGTGATAATTAAATCACACACAGATATACTCAACAAATGAAAGTAGGAACTGGAATATTATTAAGGTGCGCTGCTGAAGGCGGAGTTTTTCAAAAAAAAATATCCAACCAGAACAACAATTGAGTTTTTTCGGCTTATCTGATGGTGGCAACTAAAAAAGGTAATCGACTCTCCTATTTGATCATCAGACTCTGCTGACACTAGCACCACACTTCTCAATATCACTAGAGCTGAGCTAGATTTCATCATTTGGTTTCATTGCGTCACATCCGTAACACATTCATTGTCATTTCTGGGTGCGACCGACAGTAGACGCACATCAATTCCGAGGTTGGAAAATTAGTGCGGGACTCTCTTAAAAAAGAGATTTTTATAAAAATCCCCCCAAACGGCTGTTGCTGCTGCTGAGACTGCTGTTGCTAGACAGCTTGGCGCCTGGGATTTAGTCGGGTATTTACGCAAAAAGAAGAAGAAGAAAATAAACAAAAAAAGCGTCGTGTGGCCTCCGGAAGGACTGAAAATAAAATACAAAAAAATGTGTACATGAAACCCAAGAAGAAGTGAAGATTTTTGGCCTCAATCCAAGCCAAACTTTCTACATGATAAAAAACGCGCAGTTCAAACAGACACGAAAAATTTGTCACAAACGAGAAATTGTTGGACATTCATCTCTCTGGTTTGTATTATTATAATTGCATGGCCTTTTGTTGTGCCTGGGCTTATAGATGTGCGGCCGGCTTATGGGTGAGTTAACAAGGCAGCACCTAGGAAACTGCCCACGCGTCGTATACGTACGTACATCCCCACACACAAAAGAAAACCAACTTTCTAAAGGTTCTAGTTAAGAAAGAGAGATGAAAAAACACTCCTAATGGGCTTTATACATTTTTCATTGAAATTCTAAGCAGCAGCTGGGGCTGGGTGCAGCCGATACCGGCATACTAATGCAGGTGCAGGTGTTACGCATCACGACACCACCACGTCGGGATGAACAGGGGAAACACAAATCAAAACTTTTCTACGACATGATGGATGCCCCACACTAAGTGCCGCTCTTACTACACCCTTTTTCATATCTCTACAGTCTATTAGATATTCCACCAGATAAAATCCTGATAAACATTTTTTTGAATTTGTCCAAACGCGCGGGAAAATTTAAAAATTTAAATGATGTAAGTATCAGCTCAGTGTTATTATCGGTGAGTTGACAAGGGAGGCATCAGAGACCATGACCGACTGTCATTTTGGTATAGACAACCCATCCGCATATTATAAATAAATAACGACCTTCTTCTTCTTCTTCTTGGTGTGCACCTTTTTACCTTAACCTTTAGATCTGTGATTCCGCCAATACTTTCAGCCTTGGTTCCAATTCTTATACCACCCCGAAAAGAGTTTCTTGTTTGCCTTGCGACGACGATAAACAATTCATAAAAACCAAATGCTGCTGTCTTATCTGAGGTGCCATCAACCTTTCACTGTGCAAAATAGACTTGGATATTTTTATAAAATATTAAAGCATGTTAGTTGGTTAAATTAGGCAGCCTCATCCGTGTCTTACAAGTTTTTCGAGTCTATAGGATAAACCTCTTGTATGTTCTATACAACTGCTGCTGACTCATGTCATCCTCTCTCCCATGTCTTATTCTTTCTGATTTTCTTTTGGCTGTGGGCTTGGAGGGGGAATAGTATCCGACCTTGGTAGTGACTTGAGCCACAGCGGAGAACATTTTCATTGACTGGGACTTGAGTGTGTGTGCGACCCACCTCACTTTTTTTGGCTAGCCCAGCAGAGCTCAGAGTCGACCAGAACAACTTCCGGTAGCCGACCATATATAGGAAAGCCCCAAGTGATACAAAATAAGTGCTGCCCACGAAAGAAGAAACAGATTGAAACAAAAATATATATCAGATTTTTCTTTTGACTGAACACATATTATATCCAGCCATAAAAATAAAAAAGAAACATGATTCTTTTGGATATATATACATGACTGAAATAGCATATTTTATTGAGACAGGCATTACACCCATTTGGTCTTCTATACCCGAAACGGGAGACCACCTAAGGTGCGCTAGGAACTTGTAGCGTCCGCTTCTATATTCTAATTCCCAATGATGTAAAAAGGTTAAATTATAATTATGTTTGACATTTGGCAAATTCGATGAGCGCAAATTTCGAATGTCTTTAA
This sequence comes from Daphnia pulex, assembly GCF_021134715.1. Taxonomy (NCBI): domain Eukaryota; kingdom Metazoa; phylum Arthropoda; class Branchiopoda; order Diplostraca; family Daphniidae; genus Daphnia; species Daphnia pulex. Next base: position 278,927 of record NC_060021.1, on the reverse strand, counting down.
AATAAAAAGTTGTTGGCCACTAAACGTGACGACGCCGGACCCATTGAGGTTCCATCATGAGCAAGGTTATACGCTGTGTGCTGCTGGGGCGATGAAAAGCGTGTGAGACTCTATTGTTTTGGCTGATTCTGCTGCTGGTGGTAAACTCCCAAAAGCTGCGACCTCTACTTCCCAAGGTGAACTCTCGTCTCGGAGAAGGAGGCCTTGAATCAATGTGTAAGGATCGGCCCATTTGGCGTCGATTAGTCAGGACATCGTCGGCATCTGCGGGGCCCTTTTTTGGCGCGCGCCACAACCAACATTTAATTCCTTCATCTCACTAGTACAGTATATTGAGGTCAACAGGAACCACTTGACAACCTTTAAATCAGACAAAATCAACTCTTCCTTATTCGGCTACTACTACCTGTAAACAGAAATCGCCAATCATTTAATTGTCCCTATCAATTACGTCATCCATCCATTCCTCAACTTTTTCCTTTTTATAATAATTGATCCGACAGAAATTTGCGATGGACATCCGGTGGAATCAAAATGATGAAACAAAGTCGTGAGTTTTCTTGACGTCAAGAAAATGTCGTGACGTGACATCAACCAACAAAAGAAAAAGATAAAAAAGATAAAAAAAATTCGCGCATATCTCGTGAAGAATCGGCAAGAGCAAAGAGGAGCGGTTCAATTAGTAGGTCAATGCCGAGAGATGCCCACACGGTTTGCGCCTGCCTTCCTCGTCGGTCGACTGTGTCCACACAAAACACATTCGTGCAACTTTTTTTCTTTTCTTTCGCTGATTGGGAGTAGATGCGCAGCAGCCGCCCATTCTAATTACATTAGATTTGAATGAATCACATCTAAATCTTCTTTGGCACTTAAAAATAAACCACGAGTGATTTTTATACTTTTTTCAAATGTTGAAATGATAAAATGATAAAATAAGAAATGGGCGCTGTATGGTGAATGGCGTGTGTGTGTGCAGCTTTCACAAGACAAGTCTGAAGGAGTGTTTGTGATGTGCTTGGCTCATGAGTGACTCGAGATTTTTATTTTATTTTCTTGCAGAATCATTTTGTGATCAGCCGGGGCTCTGCTGTTATTTTCAAAAGCCCAGAGTCTTGTTATTCAAATGATTTGGCGGGACCCGAGCTGTACAACTTTGAGTTTCCCGCGAAGAAACAACAGACCACATGCAGCAGCAGGGACTTTTTTAATAGGTCACTCTTGCAACTTGCATCAGATTTTTTGAATCAAGAAAACAAAAAATCAAATCAAATGACGCGCTTGATTCTAATGCGGAAAAGGCCAAGAATTTCTATTGGCAAATAAGCGAAACAAGACCGGAGGCTATGCTAGCGCGCTACACGTCCGAATCTTTTCAAGGAAATCGTTTAATCAAACGAGAGAGAGATAGTAACAACACTAAGGTTGCGAAACATAATACAGGCAGCTATAGCTATAGCTATAGCGAGAGAGCGAATAATGAAGTGGCAGGAAGGAATGTGTTGGGACAAGTTGCAAACTGTTGGTTATAAAACAGCAAGTGGGTCAATGTCAGACAGCCCGTGCTGCTGCTGCTGCTGCTGGTATGTGTTTCTGCCCAAAAAGTACCGCATACATCACGATCGCGTCCGCAGCACGTTATGACTACCACGTGCGAATTCAGTTGATTTTTCAGACTTTTTCAAGAAATAAGAAAATGAGGCCATATATATAAAGGAGAGCCTGGCTTTTTTTTTATTTTCTTCAAACAACGTTATATACTGTACTACCCCGAGGTGGTTCCGAGGCCACATGCAAAATTGGGAAGCAGCTTCAAGGAAAAACAAGGCGAAACTGCTGTATTTACCACTAGTAATAAGGAAAATCAAATTTGTGTATGATTCAATTAGACTTGGCCATTTTATAGGCTCGAACCTTTTTTTTGAAATTGGCGCGTCTTCAACGTCAAATGTGTTTGATAGTTTTATATTCGTTTTTAGTATATCATTTTGGGCTCTGTTTTCATTTTCCTGTTTGGATATATAGTGTGTTGAAGGTGGCGCTGAAAAGAAATGGAAGTGGGTCAACTCTTTCCCCTTCGCTGCTGCTGTGCGTTTTTGGTTCCTGTATATTTATTCCTTCTCCTCATCAGCTTTGCAATAACTATTGGGTTATATACGATTTCTTGGGTCGAGACTGCTCTGGTGAAAGGATTTACGATGACCGGCTTGACCGCCAAGCCGCTCAAGTGGCCGATCGGCGAGAGATGTTGAAATCAGATTATTATGATGAAACTCAATTGGACGAGTCAGTCGAGGCCAAAGCAAATATATACTACGTCGAGATTTTGTTTCGCTAATTTATTTACGGGGAATTAATCGATCGGATCATTTGTCGCTACATTTCCTGGACTTTCTTTATTGTCAAAATACGAATAATATTTAATAACATCGCACAGCCGCATCAATTACTTTAACGGGAATAAATTTTTGAACTTTGTTTGGAAAGGAGTTTCAAAATTAATTACAAATCACTTTAATCAAATTTGTTTTTTAAATCGCGTTTGCATTTTGAATGGATAAGTTGCGTGCCGTGTTTACTACCATGTAAGTAGGCCTATCAACAATCGGTCAAATCTTTAATGCGACAACGGGAATGGGCGTAGGAAATTTGTTGTCCACTTCCTTTTCGGTATAATGAAAGTTGATGATGAAAGATTTTTGAATTTCAAACGAGTTTAAAAAAAAATTGAAAATGAAATCAAGCGTTAATTAATGTAACGGTTGAGTCATTTTCACACACCAAAAAATTTCGGCCAACACCAGCGGAAGGATTCTAATAGGCGCTATACAATGATGGTCATTTGAAATTTGGCTGGGGGAAAAAGAACGGAAATATATTAAAATCACCAAGGGCTGCCGCAAAAATTTCGCTTGCACCAAAGTATAGTCGTCCAAACAAGGCCAATTACTCCCGTTTAAAAAAAAAGGAGAGGGTGTAAATTGAGACGTTCACCACAAGGAAATGAAACAAATCAACCGTATTATAAACTAAGATGCTCAAAGTGACGTCAAATGAACTTCACATGTCTATTGATATCCTTTCGCCTGTTTAGTCTGGATCCCATATTTACTATAGACAAATTTTTGCAAAAGTAATGAGACAAAAATGTGAGGGTCGTCGGGTGAAATGTTGGTATTAGCGCGCGCGGATACCTTGGAGATGTGAGAGGTGACTCATTTAACGGGAGTAAACATACAGCAGAGAGAGAGAGAGGTGGGGAACCTTAAGAGAAACTGTACTAATTAGGGAAATTTTCGTTACCGTGTCGACCGAAATAGATCTCCACTGCTTTGGGGCTTGACAGAATGCAGGCCAGATGCTTGGTAATGATAGTCAGACGCAGTTCGGGATATATAAGTTCTCGGGAAAAAAAGAAAAACAAAAAAAAAAGACATTTAAACTCAGGCTGGTTCAAAACGGTTGGCCTAAAAACCATTTTAGTCACTCCTACGCAGGTGATATCCATTCCAGCCTTTTTTTATTTTTTATTTTCAAAGAAAATAACGCTGCGAAATTCACGCTCAAAGATTTATTCGTCGCCCTTTTTTTAAAAAAATTGTTTTATTATTATTTTGTCCACAACCGATTTATTAGATGCACATAAAAAGTTGGTTCGAAATTTTCGAATACGCCCGCAAACGGGTTTTTCATCAAAGTTCTAGATGTGATACTATCTATTTTGATGAGTGACGAATCAAACTAAAAAAGGATACCTACAACACGAGACTCATCGTGAATAAAAAAATGTCCATTGCATGAGAGACTAACCTTCACCACCGTCACACACATGCACGCGCGCAATGTTCTCTTTCCAGTCGTTTTAATTGCATTAGTCCACCTAACTCGCCCGTGATGGTCACACACACAAACATGCTGTGATCTTATATGTACAATGGTTGTTGTACATCGAGACAAGAAATCGGAGACACGCACGCAGAACATTCAAGCCATGCATAGATAATTCAGTTTGATGGAAAGGAAATGAAATATTTCACCGTTTGATATATGGAAATTGCGCACACTTTTCGTCAAGGCCATTTAGTCCTTCAAAAAATGTCTAAATAAGGAGATCATTTTTTGAATGAAAAGATCAATTCAATTTCCCAAGCTCTAGATTTTATTATGACCGAAAAAAATAAATTCAAAAGGCTCTCGAATTTGTAGCTGAAACATGTGGACTCTTTTTTTAGACCTAACTATAACGTGTTGGCGCAATTTGGTTGACCAGATTTCTAGTCAAGCTGACAAAACTAGAAATAGGCGTGGCAGAAACTAGATTTTAAAGCCCTGGATATTGATAGTCGAAGTCAAAATCCCAAGTTTTAATGCCCGATTTCCCCATTTACACAATGTTGAGTTCCAAGTAGTCTAAGACCGTAAATTCATTTGATTATAAAGCTTTAGGATTGAAGCTAATTAGTCATGTCCAATGAAACTCGCTTCAAATAAACTATTGTTGAATTGGCTTATTTTGAACGTTTCAAATGACAAAAAAGCCAAAATAAAAATTAATTGAAGTAAAAATGAGAATTTAGCATTTTCAATTTTACCTAAATGAAAGTTATGGTGGTTTACGCATTCAATTTGGCATAAGGTTGATAATGCACCTTTGCGTGTCTGCACAAGAACACAAGGGTAACGCGCGTGACACACGGAAGCGAGTGCCAAGTGGAAATTTGAAAACAGAACAGAAAATAATATGAGTATAGAATGGCAGATCATGACACAGAAAAATAGACATAAATATCCTTGACCATTTCAAATATGTGCAATATAACTGCAAATAAGAGGGGGCAGCTGCAGGTGTGGGGGCAGGTCTCTTTTGGGTCCAAGTTCAAATATTTTGAAAATTGTTTTCTTCACAGAGTTGTGCGATACAAAACAAAACAAAATAAGCCTGATCTGCAGTCGTTCTACATATTATGAGCTAACTAATGAACCCTGACCGAGTCAACGAAAACGGCAAGAGAAAACAGTTCCAGTCAATAACGGCCTAGCTCAGGAATAATCATACCAACTATTTATAATCAACGCTACCCAATAGTCGGAGTAGTAGGGAAAAAGAGATAAATGTTTCCTACCTTGATGTCTGGGAAATGCAGCCAGGCATCCTTCCACAAGTGCTCCATCCATCCGCTGAAAAGTTGAATCCACCAGTCGGGATAGAGAGAAAAGGGGGTCCTCGTGAATACACCCACACTCACATGAAGTGTACACGAGGACATTTAAAGAAAGGGGAAGGAAGGAAGAGATACGTAGCTCGGCCATGGGTAGAATCTCCAATCAACAGGGATGATGTTTGTCTGATAAGTAAAAAATAAAAATTGGTTAACGAAAAATATTTACAGTAACAACAACTCAACAAGGAAGGAAAAATTTAAAATGAGACAGTGGGAAAAACCCTAATAAATAGGAGAATTTAAGGTTTTAATGTAATGCACTGCTTTTATGCAAGTCATGCATTATTCAATTATCTAGCAGGTCACAGGAATAAATAACGAAAATCATATACCCAAGCGATGAGACTGAGATTGTTGCTGATTGACAGGACAATAGCAGCACCAGCAAAAGTTGCATATCATGTTGTTATTATGATGACTGACTCAGGCCTCAAATCTGCACAAAGAAAAAGGTTATACGGTGCAAACAAACTGCCATGCATCGACAGGGGGCCTTTCATGATAAGTGCTAGTCAGGAGCTAACATTTCACAATTTTGGGTTTAACCGTTAAACAGGTTTACCTCATCTATTTAAGCTTCCATTATCATTCTATTTGTATTTTTAGTTTTATTTACCTGCTAAACAGCATGGAGTGTGTATGAAGCGATTCTATTTAAAGAGCCACGACACCAGAGTTGACACGACGACCACATTTTTCTTATTTTATGTGTTATTTCGTGTGCAGCCACGTGCACGTTTCCCAAAATGTGATCGTCCCGTTTTCTTTTGTAATCTTGAACTTGAGTCTCTTTTTCGAAACTTGGAAACAAAACGTAAGCAGACGACCCTTTTGTTTCTATTATTCTATTAGCGCCATCTTGTAAAGAATTTGATAGAAATATTTAAAATATCCCCGCTAAATCCAAACCGCTTAAAAACGATCAAGTTTTCTCACCGGTGCTCGACATCCGCTGAACGAGTCGGGATTATTTAATAGTTGGTGAACAAGTTACACTTAGTTTAAAATTAAACCCTCAGATAATTACTTTAAGACCGCTACAATATAAGACCCTTTGGGACCCTCTGGGAAGTCAATAGGGAATAAATTTAAAACTCACGTCTAAGCAAATAATCTGGGCCAATACTTTTACAAAACACAAATGAATTGTTTAAATGAAGAATTTCCGTCCATTACAATGAAAAGTTAAAAGGAAAACCGGATGCACAATAATTGTTCTACGAAAAACTTTAAACACATTCTACCGCTGCTGCCCCTACGATAGGATCTCGCATGTTTTACAGTAAGAAAATATGTGTGGTGGTTTGGCATCCAAGTCACGTGCCGTTGGGTAGTTTGGCACTCGACGTTACATGCCAACAAAAACATTGACAGTCTGCTCCGGTTTCTACTACAAAATATCCACTGGAATTTGAGAAACGCCATCACCGATGATTCACAACCCCTCCCTCCTCCCGAAAATAAAAGAAAAGAAAAAAGAACCTGAAAAAATGCAAAACAATTCCTTTTTTAAAAGTGAAAAAAAAAACAGCGTCTTATCCGGCTAAATTCTGAACAATATACAAATTTAGTCAGGTATCATCATTCCAAAAAATTTGCCTATACTAATAATCGGGCGTTGCTTGTATGAAGGTGACAACTATCAAATATTATCTTTCTCAATTTAACCTAATTTAAGAAACATTCAGGCTTAGAATTAAACTATTTGTGATATTAATGTCTCATACAATTCACTCCGTTATAGATAAAAGTAGATATAAAGCTGATATCCGAATTGTCTACCGTTGTTTCTTTGGGAAATGCAGCGGCAAACGAATTTCTAACGACCCAATAACACATACCTCGCCGTTAATTTATCTGTTGAAACAGAAAATTTATTTGACACTACTTACACGACCCAGCTTATTTCAGCTGGGTATTTTATGTGCTGTTCCAATCCTAGACAACCTATGTCTGCATTATTTGAATAGGTCTTCCCTTCCTATTCTTAGATATTTGGACCGACATGACACATCAACTTCAAACAATAAGACGACGTGAATGGACCAATAAAGCACGACAACTCTTTTCGATCGAAAGCCAAAAAGCCTTTCAGTTGCAGTGGAAATCGGTTTTCTTTCGGTGCGGATTGAACCCCAAAGGAGTTTTTTACATTCAATGGCCTAAAAATAAGTTTTACACTTTCAAAAAATTGACTTATCAAAATCCCACGCTATTTTTTGGTTGGGTTCAAGACACCTTTGGAAATCTGATGGATTGTATTAGTTCAGGCTAAACTACTACACAACAAAGAAATGAAGTCATTGAATTTGGCACTTTATAGTTAGAACATTCAAACAATTAACGCTTTATATATTGAACTTTTTTATCAAATTATTAAATTATTTCAAAGACTGCCTATTTCGTTGAATCTTTTAAATGCATCTGGCAAATTGTCTTTAAAAAGAACGGGATCAGCTCGAAACTCGACACTCCGAAGGGGTAGTCGACCGTAGATGTCTGCAAATCGGTTGATGCATTCCGATCGTTCCGCCATATGAGCAGTCATGTCTGACAAATCGACAGACAGGAGATCGGCATTGACACATTCGGGACACTTGAATTTCTTGCGAGGAGCCACTTTGATGGGAGCCTTCCCGGTTAAATTGGCCACCAAGAAATTCATTGCACTAGAATTCGCAAATAATTAATTAAGTAAAGTGAATTTTAAAATAATAAAAATTAGAGAAATGATCCTTACATATCTTCACAATTCATGTGATCGTCAACCCAATTTTTGATGTCGCCAGGCATAGCGCTGCTGTAGTAGTAGTTGTAAACACGGTGGTAAAACGCCGCACCGGTCAGTACCATTGACACGTTGTTGGTCCATTCCGATTCGTACTTCCAGCGATGATTAAATCCGTCCCAGACATGGGTTCGCGAAGGGAATCCTACGATACGATCTGGAAATTGGCGCCAGACTTCGAAACCGAACTCTAATTCATCTGTAGTCAACATACTGAAAGTAAAAAATTGGGAGAATATTTATCATTAGCGATCTAACAAAAGTGTAAACTTCATTGAAAATATGCTGTTCTTCTCTTACATAATATCGTCGTCCATTGCTAATATAGCCTCTGTTTCAATTTCTGGGAATGGATAGAAGCGGTTGCTGAGTTGATTCCGTTTAGTTCGAACAATCTAAGGAAGAAAAGAATCCATTAAAACAATTACCAAAATCATGAATGTAACACGTTTGTACCTGAAGTGGTTTTGGCAGACGTGGCCAAGAAGAAATAGGCGGAGGATCTTTGAATTGATTGTTCCAAACAATGACAATCTTGGCAAGACTGGGCGCTTTTGAAATTCGTTCTAAAACGTGAAACAGACTTTCGAGACGGTCATACGTCAATACGACGGCTGTAAAGCCTTGCGAACGTGGTGGTCCCATTGGCAGAGCAAAGGTCTTGTAAGTTAAATGACGACGTTCAATGGGAGGATCATTCCAGTCGGAATAGGATCGCCCTATGTGTGGGAAGACACGATCGTTGATGATGCGCAGCGTTGTCAAGGCTATTCGTTCCATGGAGGTGAAATATCGAGTGTAAATCCAGTTTCCTTTTTGACGCATTTCGCTAATACGGTCAGAGGACACACCCCGTAGCAAGTCCATCATTTTACTGAGATCGTCCTCGTAGAGTTGAAGAACGGCAGTTTTCCAGTCAATCACCTCGTCGTAGGGAAGGACATACGAGTCCGACACTACCACTGGGATGCATCCAGCAGCTAGAGATTCCATTAATGTGGGTTGTCCCAGTCGAGCGCCACGAACCACCAAGCAAAAAGTTGCATTCTGAAACAGAAAAACGTACAAAGTTGTTAGTGTTTAAATGAAATGTAACTATACTGAAAGTTCTTCAAATACCATTAATACGTCTGGGAAATTGTAGGTTTCTTCGTCTCGGCAGCGAAGTTTCGTATCCAACGGACTCGATCCGCAGCTGTTCAAAACGAGAAATCCAGGATGCTCGGCAGCCATTTCCGAGATAACTTCACGAAAGTCTTCATGGATATAGGGTTGAGAAGAAATGACGAGCCAACTTCGATCTAGTGAACTTTGTGTTCTCAGCTCGGCTGCTAGCGGACTGTATACTGGGACGGAGACGTCGAATCCGGAACGGTACGTCAAAGATGAGAATCCACCGCTAGTCATCATGGCATAACCAATGTCAACCTCCAAAAACGGATGGTACTCCGGCATGGATCCAGGAAGTATGTTAAAAATCAAATGATTGCGTCCCTCGTTCCAACTAAATTAGAACAAACCAAGTTTTTATTATTTACTTTTGAAACCTTTGGATATTTAATTCAAGTATTAGCTTACTATGGTAGTGAGCTCAAAGCTTTTCCAACATCCTTGGGGCGAATTCGGTTTTGGTTGAGTAAATCAATTGTAGGGATAAATAAGCATGCTTCATTTGGGTTAGATGTGAAGTACATACTCTTGGTTATGGCTTTTAAAATGTTATAAAACTCTGACGTAATTTTCTTGGTTATGGGTACTTTATCTTTGTCAACAAATTCAACTACAGGATACACATAGACTCCTATTCTTCCACTGTGTGTGTGACTACATTTGTAAACATCGAAACATGTGTAGTATGTGCAATTCTTTTGAGTGGCAAATGATAATGAGTTATTTAAGACAACTAATTCTGGTAAATGATCAAGTGAAGCTCTTTCTAATAAAACTGAAGGTTCTAGGCTATGACGTGTGTGCAGCGGAACCCATAATAGAATTGATAGCGCCAGAAAGATAAACAGCAAGAGGTAAGCAAATCCTAAGAAGAAATGCCTGAAATTAAAAGTAACAATGGTCCGATTAGTAAAGGATGAGGAATTTTCAGTGAAAACAGTAAATGATTTGGGACATTTTCCTTTCATTTTCTTTACATAAAAATAATCAAGGAAGCAAAGTGGATCACTAGAATGAGCATTCAAAATTTAAGATTAGATGAGAAACACTACAGTTGATTGTGGGATGTATTAATTGCAGGCAATCTTGTTAGCTATGATAGTTTATTCTGTTTTGAAAGTGACCAGATTAAGGGAAAGAATTTAGTTTTAGGTACCAGCGAAGCGACTATGTTATTGATTGCGCAATATTTTATAGCATGTAGTGTACTATATAATATGTAATATTCGGAGTTTCGGACTTAGTATATTCATATCAAATAGACTGAATATGATATTGTGATTGTGATTGTAAACTGTCAATCTGTCAACTAACGAACTACGGAACTAGTGGTGGATACTTTTGCCACTAGATGGATCGCCCAATAAGTCCCGCCCTTCGAAAGTCACGTGACCGTCCCATCCTCTAAATTTCTGAACCAGCCAGCCCCAACGCCATCTCTGTGAATTCTCCTCGTGTGATAAAGCAAAATAGCAGAACATCTTTTTCTTTTCAATGAAATTGGCGGGAATCAGGCTTTGTCAAATTCTTTAACACTTTGTGTTATTTACTTATTTTTGAATTTTTCAGTTATTTAGTCTTCACGAAAAAAAACAAAAACACTGTAAACATGGCTGTACACATCCAAGTGAATTCTTCTGATTTGAAACTTGACGAAAATTGCGTAGTTCATTCGATGCCCTGTAAAATCAATCACGACGGTCAAGCAAATGTTTCAGGATTCTTTTCACCCTACATTGAAAATAAAGAGCTGGATGATAGTAGTGATGGAGGTAATTTTTTATCTTAAGTATATTTTTTTTATTGATCTGGTGACACTTTTTATTACATCTAGTTAAACAAGCTTCATTCCGAGGTTATCCTTTGCAAGGAAAAGAAACTGTAATACCAGATGGTTTCAAAGGAATTGTGGTCACTGAAATGAAGAAACCGTTGACTGACATTGAGGAGAGAAATCTTGTTGTCAGTAAGAAATTTGATAAAATTACATATTGGAACTGGGATTGCTTCCCAGTCAACAATGATTCAATTAATCAATCCATGGATTGGCTCACACTCTCTAAAATGGTTAAAAGCTTTTTTTCAAAGATTTTCTTTAGCCCTTATTAACATTGTGTATTTATTTTTAGATTCATGAAACTGAATGAAGAGGATTTCAACATATAACATTCATCATTAATCTCATCTCCCCAATTTTATCTTGAGTTTTGATACTTTCTGCACATGTCTTATTGTAAGAGAAACACGTGTTTCCCTCTTCAAAGACTGATTCATCTGGTAATTGCTAGGCACATTAAGAATTGAGTTGTCAAGAATGTCTTCGTATTTTTCATCGATTCCGTGTAAATAGGTTTCATAAATATTCCCTTGTTGGACTAATAAACTTCGTGGCTCCAGAAACAACGAGAATGAAACCTTTTCTCTGTCTTTCGAATCATAGAAATTTAGTACTGTGTGAGAGCCAAGATTCACCGTCGCAATTGTTGAAGAGTATAGTGGTCCATCTAAATGGGGCTTTTATTTAAAGAAAATGATCAAAACTTTAATTAGAACTACTAGGTTGGCCAAGAAAATTTTTACCATTATTCCTTCATTGGGTTTATATTCATTTATCAATACATGGTTTGGAGCATCACAGAATGCATTCAGGGCCACTACCTTGTCTATACATGTCTGAAGCCACTGTAAAATGCATCAAACATTAAGAGTTATGCATGGTACCTCACAACTGACAATAAAAAAACTGTAACCTGTGGAATAGCTTCAGGGATCATTCCATTAGGGTGAGGTACACCTCCCCAGTTTTGGAGCCTAATAAATTAAGACAAATTGTGTTTATCTATTTATGAAGGTTATATTACGTAAATACTAAATCCATACAAGAGTGCGTGCAACATGATCAACCTTACCTTCTTCTTAATAACTGAGTCCATTTTGTTTGAGGAACATTGTATACATTCTTCAATAAGAACACCTCTTCTTCCACAGTAAGAAAATCTTTAATGTAATATGCACTACTTGGACACTGTAATAGAAATCATTAACAATAAGGTTAGCATTTACTCATCAGATCTGTGTTCATGACATTCAGTTATATTGTTCTACCTTTTCTAGCCGATATATTTCCATCGCCGTCGTTTCTTGAAAACAATCTCAAGTAGCCTAACTACTAAGTAATGCAACAATAAAATATATATGATCAATGATACTGAGGAAATCCAACCGGCATAAAATGTAATTCACTAATTCCACAGCGAATTAGACAGGACCTTTTTGAAAAAAAACAAACAAACATAAAAATCTTGAATAGCAGACGACGTAATTACGGGACTATACGGGAGTGAGCAGGACCAATCAACACAGACCATCCGAGGAGGAGGAGTTATGGATGTCTAAATGTCTAATCCCAAAATGAATTTTATTACGGAAAATTGGTAGTACTAAACTTTGAAGGCTATCTCTCGCTCCATTGAGTCACCCACTTTTTCGCTTCGTTAACTTCTTGCTTTTCTAGAAAAACGTCCGAATTTTTTCAAAGAAATATTACATCGACCACTAGATGGCAGAGTAATATCCAGGCAGGAAAGTTGGAGGAAAGGGTATAAGCAAAATTTGCTTCACTTTCCGACACGGTAACCTTTCGGCTTCTTCAAATAGAGTAGACTATGATCACTTCCCACTTCCATATTTCCTTTCCACGTATAAACAGTGTTGTTGAGGTAACATAACATAGGAAATGCGGCAGTTCTTGCAGACGCACTGCTAATTACATTTACATTAGAAAGACCTCTGTATAATTTAGTGAAGTACTTCGTGCACGAATATTCATAGGAACTGCGAAACTTTACAAAAATATTGGAATAGTTAATGCGTAAACGAATAAGTTGATGGTCACGCCTATTGCACTCCGGGGTCCGGAGCGCTCTAGTGTCAAAAGTGGCTATTACACTCCGGAGTCCGGAGTCCTCTAGCGTCAAAAGTGGCTATTGCACTCCGGAAATTTATGGCGACGAATGGCAAATCAAATAACGACTGATTCTGTGTTTTGACTCTCATCACCTCGTTAAAACTTTTTGCCTCTTTCTTCGCAATTGCCTCGTTCAATTGGATTCGCAATTTCTCGTTAGTCAATTGGTTTGATTAACATTTAATATTTATGGTGTGCATAAAGGAAGAGGGAATGATAGGAAATAAATCTCTGCTGTACTTGGTGATTTCCAACAGGCCATACATTCTACAATGACATTCTGATTGTAACCAGTTTCATAGAACATTGTGTTTGAAATTAGTTGATTAACAATGTTTATTTCTCATTTATAGGTGTGTGATAATGAAGAGGGAATGATTGCAATTAAATCTCTGCTGTACTTGGTGATTTCCAGCAGGCCATACACTCTACGATGGCATTCTGATTGTAACCAGGTTCATAGAACATTGTGTTTGAAATTAGTTTGATTAACAATGCTTATTTCTAATTTATAGGTGTGTGTTAATGAAGAGGGAATGATTGCAATTAAATCTCTGCTGTACTTGGTGATTTCCAGCAGGCCATACACTCTACGATGGCATTCTGATTGTAACCAGGTTCATAGAACATTGTGTTTGAAATTAGTTTGATTAACAATGCTTATTTCTCATTTATAGGTGTGTGATAATGAAGAGGGAATGATTGCAATTAAATCTCTGCTGTACTTGGTGATTTCCAGCAGGCCATACACTCTACGATGGCATTCTGATTGTAACCAGGTTCATAGAACATTGTGTTTGAAATTAGTTTGATTAACAATGCTTATTTCTCATTTATAGGTGTGTTAATGAAGAGGGAATGATAGGAAATAAATTTCTGCTGTACATGGTGATTCTCCAACATTATTGATCCCAAAATCCTCGACTTTCATCCAGTCATAATGATGTCATTTACTATGACTTTGGCTAGGCCATGTATTCTGCCAATGGTAGTTGATTTACGCCTAATTTCCTACAACCTCCAAGTCAAAATAACTCTTATATCGACTGTAGATCGTATCAAAAGGAAACGACCAGGTCGCCATGTCTTCTCGATAGAAAACTCGTGAGGACACCGCTGTTATTTGCACGCTGCTCAGTGTCTTGGTCGGTGTATGCGCGGGAAAACGGACGAATGGTGATAAGCAACATTTCTTTGTACAGTAAGTTTATTTGAGACAGTTACAATTGACAGTTAATACAAAACCATTTATCATTCATATCTTTAGGACAATTATTGATGCACATTTTGTGAAACCAACCGTCGCAACCATTCGTGTCACATCCGATAAACTCAAATCCATTTTTCTCCCAGCCTGTCCTGCGACAGGTACAATACAATAATTCTGCTTCGACAGTCTCGTGAGTCCTTGTTGCACGACTTTCAACTGATGGGAATGGAGTTAGTTCGCCGGAATCCATACACTGAATAAGGTGAGGGCGTAACTTTTTTGGGTCATACATTCTTTTTGCAGGGTCTTCTCCGAATGCCAAGCTCGTAGCAAAAGCAATCGCGAATACCCCGCAATCATACCCATTGCTCTGCCGTTGACAATCTTTGATGATGTATGTCATTTCCTTTTCAGGTGATTGGAGGAGACTGGACATACAACTTAGGACATGCTCGTTTCTCCATGGATTGCCGGGACTGCTGTCATACACCAGTACATGTTCACGTTGAATAAACCCTTTGGCAACTAATACCCAGTGATCCGATCCGTCATGAACGATCTGCAACCATTGATCGCCCTGCGCTCGGGGGAATTCAAGGCTGCCTCCAATTGTACAGCAGAACAGACCACCTATTTCTGGATGTTGCTTTTTCAGGATTGCCTGCGCCTTGTTGATGTCGCCTGACATGAGTTTGTTCGTCTTTGTTAATACTTGCGGCTTGTCCAAGAAAAGATAGGGTTGTTTACTCCTGTCCCGTCTATTTCGGTTTTTTCGGAGGCAACCATCAGTCGAAGACACAAGCTATTAAAGGAAGTAAGGAAATTCGAATCATTTTTCTGAAATTCTTCCAAATATCATTTTGTTACCTCTACAGAATTATCGGGTAATGCAGTTGTGATCAGTGTGACATCGACAGGTGGAACATCAGTGGTTGTGGTGATGCTGATGTCCGTTTTGTTTACAGGTGAAACTTCGCTGGGTGTAGTTGTGATCAATGTGTAGTTGTGATCAATGATGGACACGTCCACTTCATCGACTGGTGGAACATCAGCGGCTGTGGTGATGCGAACGTCTGTTTTGTTTACAGGTGAAACTACGCTGGGTGTAGGTATGATGGGAGCGTCGATAGTTATCTATTGAAGATCAATTAGTATTAACTTGGATAATTTTCAATGGATTAATAATACTTGTTTACCTCTAATGTACTAGGTAATTCCTGAAGCTGTGATGACGAATCTTGATTATAATAATCCTTCATGTGTTCTTCTTCCTCAGCCAAAATTAGCACTTCCTCCATCTCTCTGCTCATAATTCCACCCATCTAAACAAAAGTGAGAAACACAGTACAGTTATTATACGTATTGTTAGGATGTATAAGACATTTGCTTACGTTTTCTGTTCTCAATCGTTTCCTAGGCTTCACGTTCTTCTCATCTGGATCTGGATCCACCACTGAAACATCGTCACGCGTTGTCTTCGACTTCTTTTTGTAAGCAGTAAAATATCCTTTGTCCTGTTTTGGCCTGCCTCTTTTAACAGGGGCAACGGGAAGACGGAGCGATGCCCAAGGTTGAGCAAAAACCTATAAAGGTATTTTTTGTTAGAATACCATATGTTTGTTCGATTGTTTTAAATATTTGCCTTGGTCCTTGCTGTAGATGTTTCAATACGTTCCGCAACAGTCGGAGAATCAACCAGTGAGTTGTTCGAAGGATTCTCGGTCTCCTGCTTCTCGTCTTCCATTACTCGAAGGAGTTTCCCCTCTTTCATTAATTTGTGAATGTTAAGGAAGAAGTGCAATTGGACTTCGAAGTCGGAGGCTGCTAGTCCACTCATCGTGTCGGCCATCCTACGGAAAACGTTAGTGGCCATGATATATTGGCTTTTCCCCGTTGCACGCAGCCGGGTCTTTTTCGGACGCTGAACTCCAGATGGCGATGAAACGCTTGCGGAAACGACCGCATCATTCTTGTAACAAATAAATGTTTAAAAAATAAATTTAGTTATCGATAATCATTTTAACTTTGCTTTACCTCCAGACATTCATTTAACCAGTGATTAGAAAATGATCCCACTGGAACTTCGGTGTTTTCTTTGATGTGGAAGTTGATAATGTGGCGGCAAGGCAGTTGAAAATCCAAGAAAAACTTGCACGTGCAGCCAGTGAGATCTTGTTTCAATTTGTACGTAGTGTAGCGTGAAACTATGTGGTACGTTGATGATTCCTAAGCAGAATTTATAAATTAGATCCATTTAAAAAAATAACAAACAATTTATTAACCTCATTAAGTACGAAGTTGTAATTCTCTTTCATTATTTTCAGTTCTGCTTCGAGATGGCCCCAAGCAAAAGGGGAGATGGTGTCCGCAAACTTTTTGATCAACGGATGCTTTTCCTTCTTGGAGAATTTTACCTCTCGTATGCACTGTTTCATTTTTCGGTCAGAAAGGCGTATCAAAACGATGTCTATTAAATTGCGGAGAACTTCTGACAATCGCTTGGTTTTCTGGAGGACATCCTTGATAGTGTGGTGAAATCTTAAAATGTAATTCAGGTATTTAGTTATCGGTGATGTAAATGAAAATTTAATAGCGTGTTTTACCGTTCAAGACGATTGGTGGTATTGTTACCAAACGTTGGAAGATTTCGACGTCCAAGGTTACTCCATTTGTCGGCTATGTTGAACCAGTTATTTTCGAAGTATGCTGCAATACTTCCTGGTCCGGAACCTATGAAGTATGTACACATTTTTAATACATTCTATAGATTATCTTTAACTATCGATTCACCTTGTTTCAACAGGTACGCTTTTGCTGTTTCAAAATCAGCCTGCGTTTCAGCATACATAGCCGCACGAAAGTGTTTAATAATTTCGTGGATTTTTTCTTTGTCTACGCGTTCGCCGTCCTTTGGTTTCTTTATGTAGACGTCTACGGCCTTCAATGCGTGAAACTGACAAAGGATGTGAACCCCATGAGGAAAGCAGTTCTCCAACGCGGCTATCTCAGCGCAGTCTTTGTCGGATATGGTCACTTTTGTCATGGAGACGTCGTTATTCTGTAGGTACAGTCAAGTTTGATTATAAGAAACACTTAAAATCTAATTTAGACAGTCATTACCTCTGCAAATATTCGCAGGCATTCAGAAATCGCTTCCGTTGTCTCTTCTCTAATGAAGAACATAGCTACGGGTTGACCATCGCCATTATTGTCTTCTATCAGCAAATGATACAGCGCAAATCCAGCTTGATCAATATTGTAAGTCCCGTCTACCTCGACGACTTTGCCGTACATTTTGTACAGTTTGCGTTGCTTTTCTAGCTGCACGAAAATAGCGGTGACTTCTCCTTCCGGGTCGTGCAGCACTTTGACGACGTTGTTTGGATCTTGTTGTAGACTATCAAGAAAGCTAACTGAATTGCTCCAATCGTCTTCCAAATTCCCTAATGACAGAAAAAAGTTGTCCTTGATTTGTTCAAGTAAAATGGTTTTACAAAAATTAAGTGTGTTCGCTAACCTATTAATTTCTGCTTCATATTAATCAGGTCCTTGCTAATGAGATTGGAACCGAATTTATCTTGCAGAATCTTGCGAATTTTAGTCGGTTGAGCGCCGGCAGAAAGCGCACCGTTGGCGAAACTAAGGGCCTCGTCATTCATATGCCTGTAATAACGTGCAACAAGGTCGACAAGGTCATTCCAGGAAATATATAACATGAAATCCAATCATTTAATCGAACATACAACAAAACCTTATTACATCACACGGAATGTAAAGTAAATAGTTCTAGCACATTAATGAAATTTGGAAACCAATGTAAAAGTAAATCTTACCTTTTTCTTGCATAGGTCTTGACATGTTCCGCAGAAACAGGGTGGTCTTTATGCTCCAACTCCAAGACCTTGATCTCAAACTTTTCACTAACTGGATTAAAAACAAATCTAATCTGCACTGGACAATTGTTTGGCATCACATTTTGGTTCAGTCGTGAACCCTTTGATCGTGATTTGTGAGTACCAAAATGAGGGCACATGTATTGAATTCTTTTAAACTCAAACTTTTCGTCAAGTACGATTTGATTTCTTCGGTCATTGTTGTAACTACTAATTGACTCACAATGACCACGACGCAAATATACATTTTCTGTCTCTAACTGCTTAATAAACTCTACAATCTCTGAATTACTATCAAAAGTCTGATTTAAGGCAAGTGATTTTAGCAACGACATTCTGAGATGAGGCACTGAACTCTATTGAGGAATATTCTTTTTCCAACATTATTATATAAGGGAGATAGATGTTACAAAATACTGGTAGCCAAAAAGAGGAGTGGTTAACTTTGTTTATGATTATCTCCGCGGCGTTGGAACCCAAAGCAATCCATCATCAAAGGACAAGGCGCTTCCATATTCCGCTCTTAAAGGATCTTTGATTGACGCCGCACCATGTGCCAATTCTTTCCCCCTCTTAAATCAATTACTTTTTCATTGTCAGTTCATTCATGTGATGACAAAGCACCGATTGAAATTAAACACGAAAATACCAAGTATTTTTTCGCACTCACAATTCAGTTAAAATGTCTTTTGATATTATAACACTCACTATAATAAAGTAAACTGCATCTGCATGTTAACTTAGTTTTGTATTGTTTTGTTTCAAGATATGAAAGACGTGTTTAGCTGTTAGTTTATTGGAATAAGAGACACGGGCATTGCATGGTTTATAGCGTGAAATCAGCTGAATCACACGTTACGTGTGAATCAATCAGCAGAAATCTTGAGTTGCTGGTCAATGCGTTCAAAGGTCACAAAGAACCCCTTGAAGCCCCGTTCTGAGAACTCCGGCTCGACCTTCAGGCAAGTAAGGGGGCGACAGAGGGTGACTCACTATGTCGTGCGTTTATAGCGTGTTTAACAACATAAATTTATACTTTGAATATAATGATCTCTGTGTAATATAGCTGAATCACACGTTACGTGTGAATCAATCAGCAGAAATAGTGAGTTGTTGGTCAATGCGTTTAAAGGTCACAAAGAACCCCTTGAAGCCCCGTTCTGAGAACTCCGGCTCGACCTTCAGGCAAGTAAGGGGGCGACAGAGGGTGACTCACTATGTCGTGCGTTTATAGCGTGTTTAACAACCTGTTTGGTTAACAAGAAATATCACCCTGAATTGAAATGTTTATAAATATTTACAATTTGAATTGTAAGGTACTGATTCAATGTTGGACATTGTACTCTAGCTAAGTTAACGATAACGAAATAAAAGTTCCTTCTATACACTGACTATTTCTATTTATTATTGAGATTCAAATATATTTGATTGTTATAAATACATTTTATTTGAATTTCCAAAGAATTCAAATCTAATCCATTCAAATTTCAAAACACAGAAACAGAATGCCATCGGTCGCCAAATGAAAGTACTACATATTTCCTTTCCGGAGTGCAATAGCCACTTTTGACGCTAGAGGACTCCGGACTCCGGAGTGCAATAGCCACTTTTGACACTAGAGCGCTCCGGACTCCGGAGTGCAATAGATTTTACCTAAGTGGATTCCATAAATCATAGGAAACGGCTTTATTTGCGACTATAGTACGTCAAATTTCTCGTCGTACACTTATTTACTATTAATTGTAATGGAATCGTACTGATATTTTTTTCTCAAATATTCCTCAACAGTTTTGTAACATATTCTGTGAGTCAAACCAACTTTTTGTGGTTATTTCAAGTGTCGAGAAGATTCAACAAAACTGCTGGTTTTCTTATGATTGAACTAAAAAAGGCACTTATTCTCATTGTTTATAATGAATAATGTTCAAGAAAGAAGTGCTTATGAATCAAGAAACAGAGATGTTAAAGATCAGGGTATGTTTCATATACTTGCAAAATATTTGAAATTATTTTATGTGATGTGTTACAAGTATCTATCTTGAAATGTGAAAGATTAAAGAGGAAAATATAACATTAGTTGCTCATTTTAAATTAAAACTAAATAGTATTTTTGTTTTCACAGTATTTGAACCTAATTGGAAAATGTCAGGTGGTGCACAAGAAGCCCTGATACCAGCTCAAGGTTTAGAGTTGAAGAACACAATTGAAGAGTTACACAAAATTGAAACATTTGAGAATGTTGGATGCATTGAGAAAGAAAATCGGTGTGAATCTACTGATGATACTGATTTCTCAATGGGTTTACAAGACAAATCTGAGCAGAATGGGAAAAAGAAAACCCCAATGTGTCTAGTCAATGAGCTTGCTCGCCACCATAAGGTAACTATTGACCTGCAAAAAGAAAATTCAACTATAAATTTCTAAACAGTCACCTTTAAATTGTTTTCTTTCCAGATACAGCCTCAGTATCGTCTGACAGAGGAATCAGGACCTGCACATCAGAAAACATTTGTTGTGAACCTGAAATTGGGTAAAATCTCTTTAAAAAAGCAATTTCAGTATATGTGTAATATTTAGGATTGAAATATTCTATATCTTATAGGTGAGGAGCAGTATAGTGCAACTGGACAAAGTATTAAGAAAGCACAACATGCTGCTGCTGAACTAGCCCTTAAGAAGACTGATTACCAAGTTCCTGAACCTAAACCTAAAGTGAAATGCATGTCAAACTCTCAATGTGACAAACCTATTACCCCAACTGTGGAACTTAATGCTTTGGCAATGAAGCTAAATTTTCAACCTGTATACACAAATCTGGCGCCTTTGTCTATTAAATCCAAGATCCAAGAAGATGGTGAGCAATCACCCGTGTGTAAAGGTGACTTTCGATTAAATCAAGTGGATCATAACGAAAGATTTTTAAACGCCGATTTTCAGCGTCAACATACTCACACGTCTCAGCGATTTCCCTCAAGCTCAAATCAGGTACTTTTCATTTGTAGCCAAGCAAAACATGTAATTCTTCTTACGTTTTTTTTTTCTTATAATTAGAGATACTACTTTAATCGTTACCAACAAGCACCAGTGACGCATAGAGTTACTTTAGCAGTTGGACATGTTTTCGTTACTGGTGAAGGACTTCAACCTCAAGCGGCGCGGCACCACGCTGCACAACAGGCACTAGAGCAGTTACGGGGCCAAACGTTGATTGACAAAGTGCAATTGGATGGCAAGTTCTCTCATTAAATGTTACTTAGTACCCTCGTTTATACTTATCATCATTCTACAGAGGCTGCAGTTATAAGCGAAGCCAACACGGACTCGGATTTAAAATCTCCCGTCTCCTTAGTTCACGAATTGGCACTAAAGTTAAATTTAACTGTAGAATTTACAGTTGTAAGTTTCTTTAATTGATTCGTTAAGAGAATTCGTGAATCTAATAAATACTGAGTTTTTTTTATCGTTAGTTGAATGAGAGTGGACCGCCCCACATGAGAAATTTCATCGTGCAATGCAAACTAGGGGAAGTTACTACTCAAGGAGAAGGAAACTGTAAAAAGGTGCGTCGTGTGTTATAATTTTAAATACGGTCCGCTTTTCAATCTGGAAATTTCTTTGTATTCATTTGATCGGGTTAGGTGGCCAAAAGAAAAGCAGCAGAGATCATGATCGATGAATTAAAGAAAGTCCACCCTAACGGAGTCTTGCGTCCTTTGGAAGGAAATACCGTAAGCCCACCACGCATCCGCGTCAAAAATAAATCAACCATCGCCAGGAAAAAGCCACGCAATTTAGTCAAGGTTTGTCTGATTACTTTCAAATAATTTCATTCTTGCTTATTTATACCGTGTGTTTAATAGGATGTTACATCTGCATCTAACGGTTGCCTTGGCACAAAACCTCAAGATCCAATATCTCAACTAGTTCAACTGCAGCAGGCGAGGAAAGAAAAGGAACCAGTATTTACTGTTTTGTCAGAAAGGGGAATCCCCCGTCAGTCCCCCGAATTTGTTGTAGAAGTTGCTGTTGGCTCGGTAACGGCAACAGGTGTTGGAACTAAAAAAAAAGACGCCAAACGCGCTGCTGCTCTCAAGGCGCTGGATGCTCTTGGTGATTCCAGCAAGTCATCTGCTTCTAGCGATACATCAGTTGCTGTTGAGACACTCTTACAGGATGCGCCACTCTCCAACAGCAATTGCACAGGTCGTCAAATGGTTCCGGGTCTTCTTTTATTAGGAGGCGGACAGAGTAGGAAAATTGACTCTCCATTCATAACCGATTCATCGAATGCCACTGGAATTAAAGAAACTACTCAATCGTCTCGTCCGCCCAAGGCATGTTTTTCTTATGCCTCTGCCAACACTTCTTAAAATCATATATTTATTACTTAATCTTTAGACTTCTGGAGGGTTGCGCCCGGAAATACGTCTAAGGTACTTGGCCCAAGTACTGGAATACGAGGTCGAGTTTTCCGATTTTCCAAAGGTAATAAACATTTTAAAAACTAATTTTAATTTACTGTTGGAATTAATGTAATATTATTAGGGCAAGAAAGGAGATTTCGTTAGCCTTGTGACCTTGAATACAAATCCTCCGCAAGTGTCGCACGGACTTGGTGCCACTTTGGAAGAAGCCCATGATAACGTAATCATAACTTGACTATATTTTGGCAATCAGCTTAAGTTAATTATTTAATTGATGTTCTTTTTGTTAATTCTTTGCACAGGCTGCTTCCAATATGATGAAATTGCTTTCTGAAGGGTCTCAAGATGACACCGTTGGTCCCAACAAAGAAAACGCAGATCAACGAAGCACAGGACCCCAATAATTTTGTTTTTCCTATAATGCCCTGTTTGATATGTTGAGATTTGAAATGAGATTGTCTCATATCTATTTAATTTAGTTTTTGTGTCATTTAACTTAATATTCAAGCACGCTATCACGATTTTTCTTTTGTTATTCATTTGTGGGTTTGCAGTCAAAACTATTTTTCTTTGTCTTTCACTCTTTTTTTCCCCCTTCTACATTGTACACGGTTCAGCTTTTTATTTCATTATTTTTCATTTAACGGTTATTTGTATTTATTTTCAAATAAAATCAGGAGCTTATCTCTTGCTGACTCTTTATCATGTGTGGAAGAAAAAAAAAGAATTTTGAAAATGAATAATCTGTACCGTTGACTAAAAGAACGAAAATCAGAAAAAAATGGGTGCAAGTTCTAAGATTATGCAATCATACTGATCATACTTTTACGTAATACTGCACTACTGCATTAAAGAACTTGCGTTTTTTTTTACATGGCGCAGCGTGATACCTATATTTGCAGCACACATTACTAGTGGCTGTTTTATGTAACAGCGCTAGCCAAAATGAAAATTAATTTCATGCATGGGGGGAGGGGGTTACCGCATGCGAATTAGGCAATTTCTTTTAGTTCGATCGGTTGATTCATCGAGAATGGTCGAGAAGGGTTCCGCTGGAGCCAAACTATAGCCCGTCACAAACGCCCTCTACTGATAAATTTATAAGTTCTTTGAGCAACATCGTTCTTCATTTGTTTCTCGTAACCGCCAATCAGATCTTTCTAAACTTAAAAAAAATCCGCCATCTTTTCTCGGCACTTTTTTCCTCGCCGCGTGTGGGTCGTGGTGCGACGGGTTAAAGCTGTTTTCTTGCAACAGTATCTGATTTCCGTATTGATTGATAATTTCTAAAACAGTCATGTGGGAAGATAATTTAGGTAAAGTCAAGGCAAGGCGGAGCAAAAATTCAAAACCATACGAAAGGCCCAAGGTAAGACTAAAATACGTTTGTGTGAGTTTGTGAAACCCCAACTATATCCGGCTTTTTGTCTATCAGTCGATTTTGAGGCGAGTAACAGATTCAGTTACTGGATTGTTACCACAACCTTCTTGGCTGGTGAATTGGTTACAATCTACATCAGCTAAAAAAGAAGATAGTGAAAATGATGAAGTTGAGGAAGAACAACCTGTGCCGTCAACCAGTTCATCCAGCAATGGTAACAGCTCCCACCGAGAAGGTGTTGAAAGAGAGTCCTTCATATTTCGCAGACCACCTGGGACATCCAAAGAACAAAGCAACAGTAAGTTTTTTTCATCAATGTTCTGCTCCCTTCAAACTGTGTAACACATGCTTCTTTTTTTGTTTGACTTGCAGTAAGAGCTCGTCCAAATGTCCCTTCTTTGGACTTACTTCCAGAGCCAGTAGTGGTTGAATCAAGTTCAAGAGAACAAATCGTTCAAACAAATGGTTTGTATTAAACACTGATTTTCAAACTTTTATGACATCTCACATCTCATTTCCTCTGACAGGTGATGATGACTCCAACTCAGAGTCAACTAGCGGATGTTCCTCATTGTTACCACATCTCGAGCATAAGAGGGAGAGCAGAAATATAGAACTATCAAGTTTGGGAGTTGCTGAACCTCTCTCTATTAATCAATCTTCACTGCAAATCATTGGAAGCTCTTTGAGCAAGTCCCTAGCAGTTGACCTAAAAAATAGCCGTGGACGCAAAACTCTCAGCCTTCATACTTTTGGTCATGATACAAGTTCAGGTATAACTCCCACAGAAGAATCAAGGTTCCACAAGGATACAGGTAGATTTCTAATGACATTTTCATCATTTTGTAGTCAAGAATTTTGCTTACAAATGAGTCTAATGTATTGTTTTTGATTTGTAGAAGAGGCTAGTGGCTCATTTTTCGACAAAGACGACACTTCACTCAATCGTTCAGCTGCCAAGCGAGACCTTTCCCAACCTCAACTTTCATCGTATGGAAGCAAGAGACCACGCTTCAATATAACTTCATTTGGACCTACGGCTGCTGTAAGTCTTGAATTTAATTTACTAACAAAGTCTGGACTCTATTCTTTTATTACTTCCAACAGGAGGCTAGGCGGTCTTTAATGAACGAGAGTGTTGTAGACTCACCATTTTATGCTGGTAAGACGACTTACGGTGGTGCTTCAGCTTATCGCCGTGCCACTTTACAACCTTCAGCTGCACTATTCCCATACGTGCGAAGTCGAATTCAGGCTAGGCCTGCGTCTTCAGCTCCATCCACTTCGAGTTCTGTTGCTTCTACCAGTTCGTCAAATGTTGTACTTAGTAGTTCAGCGCAACGAATCCTTCAAGCACTCGAAGCCATGTCAACACCAGTGAGAGATGCAAAAAGGATTCCTGCTGCATCCAACAGTAAACGATCCACTTCTTTACAAGGCGAAGAACTTTCGTTCACTGGTAAATTGATAAAAGTTATGAATTGCTTAACGTTATAATAATTTCGCTTTGTGTTTAAAGGGTTTGGTTTGAGTCGCCGACGTCCAAATTTGGGACCTCCAACTTCCAAATTATCTGTCGGTACTCCGGCACAGATTGTCACCCGACCAGCTCCAGCAAACTTGTCTCAAATAGAACCAGCACTAGTATCGAGCACCCCCATCAGTGCCCAGGTTGGTGGCAAGATGCGAATGAGGATGTCAGCACCACTTCGCAAATCGGCTCCTCGTATTCGAGAGGATGAAGATGTAGAGTCGGAGGAGCTCACTGCTGTGCCAATGCCCATTAGTATAGCAGGTCTACCTAGTTTCAACTTGCTACCTCCTTGCTCGGTGGTAGAAAAAGCAACTGTTGTATCGACGAAGACTTCAGTGAAAACAGCAGCAGTAATGAGTTCCAATGGATTGGTTAGTTCTTCAATGACGAGTACCTCAACACCTCGTCCAGCTTTCACGTTTTCAGCACCGTTGGTTACCGTCAGTCCGTACAAGGTAGATGCAGCCGTCAGTTCGAAGCCGCTCAGTTTCAACTTCAGCTCCCCATTGCTCGTCAACGCTTCTCCGAAAAAAACACCAGAGAAGGAGACTCCAACTAAACCCGCAGAAGTGGAATTGAAATCTGGAAGTGTCCTTGATGTTCTCAGAGGGAAAAGTCAAGAAGCTGTGCCCGTTTTGGAGCCAGTTATTAAGTCACCACCGGTTCTTTCAGGATTTGGAGATAAATTCAAGGCACCTACCGATTCTTGGACATGTTCTGTCTGTTGCGTTCCCAATTCCAAGGACAAATCTTCGTGTGTGGCATGCGAATCTCCAGCCCCCAATGCAGTAAAAGCAATGCCTATTGCTCCTGCTGCTGCTGCTGCTCCTGTTGCGCCTCCAACAAAAGGATTCGGTGATCAATTTAAAATGACCGCCGCTCAATGGGAATGTTCTGTGTGTATGATCAGGAACGCTGATAAAGACGATCGATGCAAATCTTGCGACGAAGCACGCCCGGGATCCAAGCCTGCAGTTAAACCCAGTTCGGTTTCAACCTTTAAATTCGGCATTCAACCTGGACAACAAACAGCTCCCAAGTTTGGAACGGAATCGTCAACTTTGACCCAAACAAAAGGGTTTTCTTTTGGGACTTCTAGCGAAAAGGAAGAAAGTTCTTCTTCTTCTTCAGGATTCAAATTTGGCGCCAGCATTGAAGTATTGAAAGATAAAAGTGTAACCCCTGGATTCAAGTTTGGAAATGTGATAGAACCCTCTAAGAAAATAGAAGCGTCTTCTAGCGAATCAGTAGTTGAATTCGTTGAACCCAGTAAAATTCCTGAAAAAGCAGGCTTTAAATTTGGTACATCGATTGAACCAAGCAAGAAAACGGAAGAAACAAGCGGTGGATTTAAATTTGGAATTGAGAAGAAACCAGAAGAAACCAAAGCTATCACTTCTACTGCGCCTGTAGCTTCTGAAAACACAGGACCCATCGAATTATTCCAAATCAAACCAAAAGAGCCAACACAGAAAGCTGAAGAACCAATTGTGTTTGGGCGTCAGACGGACTTGGCGACAGACGATGAGAAAAAAACAGTGGCGGATTCACAATTCAAAACTTCGGTCCTATCCAATCCAGCAGCGTTCAATGTTGCACCGACAACCACATCGTCAGCCTCTAAATCGAGTCCCATTTTTAGCTTTGCACCTGCAGTTCCTGACTCGAAGGTGTCTTTACTGGAAACCGGCAGCGTGATGGATATTCTCGGGAAGAAACCCGCGGCCCCATCGGACATTAAACAGGCTCCTGTCAGTTCGGCATCCTCATTTTCTTTTGGAGCAACGGAACAAACAAAGCCTACATTTGCGTTTGGCAAACCAGAGACATCGACAGAAAAGCCAACCTTCAATTTTGGTGAGGCCACCGAAAAAGAGTCGCAGATTCCCAAAAGTACATCGTCGATACCTACTACTACCACCACATCAACTCCGTTTAGCTTCACTGGAGGTGCGACGTCGACTCCTTCTCTATCGCTATTCAAACCGGCTACTGCGCCGTCTTTCAATTTTGGTGGCCCAACAGTATTTGGTGCTTCAGTTTCATCGGCACCAACTTTCGGTGCTTCAACAACTGTCGCAACGTCTACGAGCCCGCCCTTTGGCATCACAACTTCAGCACCTGCTCCTTCCACTTTTGGATTACCTACTACTACTGCGTCGTCGATTGCTTTCGGTCTATCGACCTCTACAACATCTCTCCCAACTTTTGGTTCACAAACTGCAACGGCCGTCGCCCCCACGGCATTTGGAATGACGGCTGCTCCCCCCAGTTTCAGTTTACCTACTACTACCACGAAATCTACCTTGGGATCGGCTGTTCCGGCAAGCTCTAGCTCCCTTTTTCCATTCGGTTCAGGTACGGGAGCTACGCCTACGACTAGCACGTCTACGGCCGCTGCGCCGTCTATGTCTTTTTCGTTTGGAACGCCACAGACTACGACCGCATCGTTCATCAATTTCGGATCACCTGCTCCCCCAGCGTATCAATTTCCTAAAGATGCCACCAAACCCGCTAGTAGTGGTGGATTCGGGTTTGGTGCTTCAACAACGTCCGTCCCATCGTCATTTGCTTTTGGATCTTCAAACGTTGCCACTCCGGTCACGACTCCTTCAGAGGCACCCAAAATGCAGTTTAACTTTGCAACTTCCCAGCAAACTACACCTTCAACGGTCGCTGCTCCTACTTTTGGAACTTTCGGTACTGGTGCTCCCAAGACCACGTCGGCTCCGTTTTCAGGATTCAATGCCACACCATCTTCTACTCCTGCATTTGGAGCCGCAGTATCGTCTCCGTTTGGTTCATTACAACCGACAGGTTTTGGGGCTGCTGCTGCTGCACCTTTTTCATTCAGTGCCCCATCGGCTTCTG
This sequence comes from Daphnia pulex, assembly GCF_021134715.1. NCBI lineage: Eukaryota > Metazoa > Arthropoda > Branchiopoda > Diplostraca > Daphniidae > Daphnia > Daphnia pulex. The sequence goes on along the minus strand of NC_060021.1, from coordinate 250,470 downwards.
CTCCATCCGCCTTCACTGCGTCATCTAGTTTCAATTTTAGTGGGTCTGCTGCTGCTCCTGCCCCCGCTGCTCCGCCTCAACAACCGCCCGGCCTCTTTCAGTTTGGCATGAATGCCGCTCCACCAGCCGTCAATTCGGGTTTCAATTTTCCACCGGCTGCGACGTTTAATCCTCCTGATGCTCCGTCTCCCGGGTTCGCTGCGGGTTTTCCTGGAGCCAACCCTTTTGACAACACCGGCAGCGCAGGTGGAGCCCGGAAAATGCGCAAGGCAGTTCGACGAAGATAGACAAGAGAGCAGCCCTTTGGTGGGGGTATGACCCAACATTAAGCGACTTGAAAACATTTTTTTTTTTTAAACTGTGTGTGTGTGTGTGTGTGTGCGGAAAAGAGCGTGTGTGCGCGCAAGTGTATGTATGAAATTCCCATGTGTAATTACTTCTCTCTTTCATCCCTTTACCTTTTTCAGAACTTTTCATGTGGCATTGAACTTGCCTTTCACATTCTCGGGGCCAATTGGAGCTTCAGGGCTCTTTTTTTTTTACATTAGAAGGGACACGTCGATGACCCGTTGTGATTTTTCTGTACAGAAATTAGTAAAATGCGAAATTAGATCAATCTGATTTCTTATACTTGGCAATCTGAGAGAATGTGCATGGCATTTCCATTCGGCCTTTTTCTTCATCTATATTTAATGTGTCTGCTCTTTACCAGGGGTTGAATTTAATGGTGTGTGAAATACTCTAAATTCAACCTCTTATCCTGTTTGCTTTTTTTCTTGACATATTACCTAACAAAATTCAAATCTGGAAGTCGTCATACATTACCGGAACAACCGACAAATTCATTTCTTCTGAATTGCGGGGGGGTTAGTTAGATATAATAATGTCGGGGAGTTTTACTTTGTGGAACTTGTGGGAAAAATTTTGTAAGCGGATCGACTCTATAAAATGAATTATTTTCTCTTCCTTGCTCAGTGGCTCTCATCTTACTTTGGAACCACGGCGATGTGAACCGATGTTATAGAAACAAAAGCGTTCCAACTAGTGCTCTTTCAAATAAACGACGTTGATTTGTGATTCAGTTATATATATCTCACACATCTGATACATTTTAATCATCATCTTCCAGTAAAGCAAATTTATTCGAAGACGCAGGGACTTGCTCTTCCTCGCTTTCATCATCTTCTTCTTCTTCACTCTCTTGATTAGAATCTTCCTCTTCAACCACCTCTGCGGCTGCTTCCAGCCAACCATCGTCTTTCATTTGACCGAGTGCTTGAATGTTGGTAATTTCGGCTACATCCGGGTGTGACTGCCATTTCGACTCTTCCGCTTTATAGTTGGGTGGCCGCAAGTACAAAGTGATTCTCCCCTCCAATATTAGTCTTAGAAGATGGTTGGCAGAACGAGCCACGTCGGGTCGGGCAGCCCGTTTGGTCATGAAACCTCGTTTGATAGCCCATCCTTCGCAGATATCGTAGGCCGACCATTCTTGACCTTCTGTTGCTTTCTCGCCACTAGGATGGCCCATCTTGAGCAATTCCGGCAAATTCAAATACTTGCCAACGTAACCAACAGCTGTGTAAGGCTCTCGTAGGTGGGCGATGGGATAGCTTCCTACCAACACCTGCAGCGTGCGTGGAAGTTGCGAGGGGAAAACCAATCCCGGACAATCGCACAATTTCACATTGGGTGTCAGGAAGATGGTTTGGAAATGTTTGGTATGACCTGGAGTTCTGGAAACACTCACAACCTGTATAATAATATCGATAACAAGTTAATTTACAAAATCGACTTTAAAACTGACAGGATTTTTACCTTTTTCCCCATCAATGCATTAATAAGGGAACTTTTTCCAACTACATTAAAATACGGGAATTAAACAAAAGAATATTACAAGTTTTTAAGTATAACAAGTACCGTTAGGCTGTCCAACACATCCAATAGTCAGCATACCGCTTTGGAATCTTTCTTGTTGATGAAAACCTACATCAGGTTTCTTTACCTGTAACCCAAAGACTACTTGATAAAAAGATTTCAATAGTTTGCAATATTAAATGGCACAAACCTGTTGAATAAGTTCTCCGATTTCGACTTCTTCATCGTCACCTTTTAATGCCATTTCTTCAGTGATTTTAGACCGCCAAGCGCTCAAATCAACTGCATCAATTATTATTTCGTTTAATCCTGACCTTACCGTAACATAACAACTGAATGAAACTTGCCTTGAGTTCCACAGATATCCTCGCAAACCTGAGTGGTAAAGACAAAATTTTAAAATAATTGCATATAAACGTAGAATAATAATAAATGGTACCTCGAGTAATTTTTTGGCACCTTCAGCAGCCATTTTCATAGTTCCTTTACGGCGCTGTGTTTTCATACCAGACTTGCTACCTCCATCTCTCAAGTTATAAGAAGGCAAAGACGTAAAGAAAACAATCTAAAAACCGGGAAGATCAGTAAATCAACTCGGGGAAAACATAAAAGTGAGTATACTTACGCGTAGTAAGGGAAACTGTGTTTGAAAGTAGTGTTTCCATGCAGCTAAAACAGATGCGGGAACCAAATCGATTTTGTTGAAGACCAAAATGACATCTCTTTTTAAGTGCTGCGAAACATAATTGTACAGAGATGGAGGAAACAGCAAAGACTACAAAATAAAAAATTAGAACAATGATTTTATAAAAGGACTGAGTGAAACTTTACTGGAAATCTGGAATCAATGACAACAAGCAATATGTCAGTCATTTCCAAAACCCGCCACAACTGCCTCCATGTTTCCAGATTCAATTCAAAGTAGCTTAATTCAGCTAAAGGAAAAGACTTTTCAATGTCATCAATGTACTCACGAAAATACTTGTTTTCTTTCATGTCCTGCAATATAATAAAAATTTAGCCATATTAATGCAACTCAAAGAAAAACCACAATACCAGCTTTTGTTGGGTTAGATTATAGTCCCATTTTGGTCTCTGGGGGAATTCAAGCCCTGGAACGAAGCAGAAATCTGTTCCCAGTTCAAGACCTGATTCTGCTTCAGGGACAATTGCCTGTCTGGCAATTTCTTTCCTCGCTTCAATTTCTTCCTTGGATTCTACGTGAAATTTCAAATTGAATCGGTTGACATTCCTGCCCGTTCCGGGTTGAAGATTAATTGCCTCCATCGATGGACCTGCTGCAACCTGACTGTCATTTGTCAACAGGTGTTGGGCAACATAGTTCTTTTTACCTGTTTCACGACAACAAATTTTTCAAGAGACAGTTAACAAATAACTATAAATTTGTATTACGTTTTTCCAAAAAGTCTCCATCTCCCTTGTCACGTTCTCGGTTTTCTTCTCGTTTGTTCTGTAATTGCTTCTTCTTTGCTTTGGCAGAAAAAGCTACGCGACGACTTGGTGGAGCCATTTTATTTGGGTTAAATTGAGGATCAACGTGGAATGATTGAACGCATGCGGAAAATCAGATGTTCGGATTCGGAATGATGTCAACATACGAAGCAGACGATTTTATTCTAGAACCCAACGATGCCAAGTCGTTAAATTTTCGCTAATTTTTTAAAAAGATTAAATTCATTCCAATCAAAATTCATTTGATAAAATTAAACAATTAATTAATCATTTTTATTGTCTATAAAAAAATAAAGAAAGTCGAGAAAAATGAAAATAAATCCCGTATTGAAAAATAAGTTTATTAACAAGTTTGATTGAGCAGGTATAAAGTAAACGCAAAACTTAGTTGTCATCTATACATTTCGATTAAGATTAGGGTCAATCTGATATGTTTCTGAATTACGCCATGTCTGAAGAACGTGATAAAATACCGCAAAAGGGATTTACAAGCAAGAATAAAAAGAAAGCGACCAACAGTGTCTATAGCAAAAGCCAATTATTTACAACAAACAAACAAACGTTCTCGGTTCACGAAAAATCGTGAGGCTTATATATCAGAGATATACATCGTGGAGAGGACACTTCACCGGGTGACGTCATCAAACTGGCATCATCAGGACGTACGAGGCCGATGCAGAACCAGATGCGATTCAAGGTGCTTCTGAGTCGTGAACCCAGCGTCGCAAAACTCACAAACGAACGGTCGCGGTTGAGCGTGAGCCAACATGTGCTAGAAATAAAAAATAAAAAAATGTATTAATTGATGAGATGATTCAATTTCTTGTATGTTAATATACCTGTCGGAGTGTGTCTTTGGCATTGAAAGATTTTCCACAAAGTTCGCAGGGAAAAACGACGTCGACGTCGTTGGCTGCGATGGAAGAACTCGAGGAGGTGGGACTGTAGAGGCGCGGCTGCATGGCTACTCCGTTGGTGGTGTGATGGCCGCCAGAGTGGTGCGGAGTGGTATAAGTGGGCGGATGACCCGGCAGCATCATGTGGCGGGATGCGATCCAGGCCATGGCGGCTGGATCCTGATGCCACTGAGGTGGAATAGCCGACAGCGGATTGCCCAGGCTCATGAGGTCACCAATCGTTGGCTGTCGCGGTTGTGGCCACATGGTCGAAGATGAATGCGATGGGCCACTGTAAAAGCCACCACGGGGTTGTGCATATTGCAGGTCACCTGGACCACGGTTCCAGGGTGGGCCAGGCTTGGGGCCCGTCTCCATCACGCGGGATGGAGATCGTCTCGATTCCACAGCCAAATTGACGACCCTTTTATAAATGTAAATGAGATTTGTAAAAAGAATAAACCAAGTCGAGTGCAACAAGATATACCTGCCAATGTCTGGCTGGATGTTGGACGGTGGTGCCAATTTGGCGGGAGACTCGGGAGCCGTTGCGGGAGGAGAAGCCTTGAAGGGTGTCCTAGTCGTAGGTGGTGACAGAGGCCGATGTTTTTCCATGACGTGCGATTGGAACGCTTCCATGGAAACGCACGAATCTCCACAAGCGGAACAATACATGGCTGGTGGCGGAGGCGGAGCTTTCCTGGCGTCTGGAGACACGGCAGCAGCACGAGGCGGATGGCTCATTTCTGGCTGTGCCGGAAGTGTTTCAACTGGTGTCAATTTTCGTGGAGGAGGAGCTTCTTCGACACCGGCTCCATCCGGAAGGCCGTCGCTATCTTCCCCATCTTCATCCAGCTCATCATCCGCAACATCCGAAAATTCTTCCGACGATTCGCTAATTGTCCGTTCCCTCAAATTAGCCTCGGCTACCACTTGAGCCTAATTAAGTCATCAAAAATGAATTAATTTTAAAAGTTTCAAATGGAATTTAAATAGATAGAAACCTCTTGTTGCCATTGCTGGATTTTGGATGGATCTTGTTTGTAGAGACGATGGGCCAATGATTGGAGACTTTCGAGTGAATTGTGGCAATCGGTCGTGTCAATTTCGTTGAGATTGATTCCCGATCGTTCCATTTCGGCATAAGTGCCAAAGGGCAATTTGCCCAGGCATTCCAGTTTCATGATGTGCATTTTGGAGCGGAGATGTTTGGCCAGATGGCCGTGAATGCGGAAGGCGATCATGCAATCGGAACATTTAAACGGTCGAGGATTCTCCGTGCTGGGCGTGCCGAAAGTCAAATTCATGTTGACTTTATTGAAATGAGTCACGGATCGTTTGTGCTTCTGCAGGTGGCCCTTGGTGCGGAAGGAAACGGCGCAGGCCTCGCACCGAAACGGCCGCTCAAAATAATGGATGTTGATGTGCAATCGCAGTTGCGATGGTTTCGTGAAAACTTTGTTGCAAATGCTGCACGCCGTTTTGCCGTCGTCTGTCAATTTGTAGGCCGTCACCGAGGTCGGAATGGCCGCCGGACAAGTGGACGACAGAGGCACCACGAATTCCGAGCGGCTGGATTTGGATTGAGTCGGGAATAAAGTGACGACGGGATTTTCCACGACGACTGAGGGCGGAGTCATCAATTTGACCTGGTGACGTTTCATCAGTCCCTCCTTCAAAGCTTTTTCCGTCAGGTAGGCTTGCAGCATGCCGCTGGTGGCCGGCTGGACGCAATTTTCGGGAGATAATCGACGAGCGGCCGTTTCGCTCACGATGGGCGAATAGATGGAAGCCAAAAGAGCCGATGAAGCAGCGGTTGAAGTGGATAAATCCATCGGCTGTTGTTTACAAACGGGCGCTGGAGGCTCTTCCTTCATTTCAACCGAAGGTTGTTGTTCCTCTTCCGGCGGATGGAAATGGCTGGCGTAAGGGTATGTCGTGGGTTTACATCCAGCTGGAGCAATAACACCTAAATCCAGTAAACTCCTGGCCACTTCTTGCTCACGTTCTTCACGAACCGGTTCGGCTGCTGTGGTGGCATCTTCAAATTGTCCAGTTGGCAATAATTTAGTCGTCACTGGCGGATCATCTTCCGTTTCATCTTCCTCCTCTTCACCTTCAATTTCTTCATCTTCCTCGTCATCTTCATCTTCATCTTCATCGTCGTCTAAATCGGAATCGCCTTCATTGCCGGACCCGCCGGCCAGTTTCATCTTTTTGAGCGTTTCCTGCCGGGCCAGACTGTCCTCGTCAATGTTGGCCTCGTCGACGGTGGTAGGGACGGGCACGATGCCCAGCTCGGTGCACTTTTTGTGATGAGCTTTTGATTTCATGTGTTTGGTCAAATTGCCTTTGGTTTTGAAACTGAAATTGCATTGGCGGCAAGTGTAAGGGCGCAGGTCCGTGTGCGTGCGGATGTGTTTCTTCAACATGGATGGCTTCTTACAGCGGATTCCGCATTCTTCGCACACGTAACGGCCTCGCCCTCGACCTCTCACGTACGTGTAATCTTCGGTGGATTTGTAGCCGCCGGCAAAGATCCGCACTCGTTTGGGTTGAACCGGTTTCGTCTGGATCGTTGGACTGATGACTTGATCCGGCGGACGGGATTCTTCCGGAGTCGATTGAGCAGGAGGAATTTCAATGTGAACGACGTCCTGGGCGGCGGGTGCCACTTGCAATTTGAAATGCGTCGTTGTGGGTCTGTCGCGATTGGTCCAATAAGACGAATGAGTCAAAATCATCCGGCCGTGATCGGTCGATTGGGCCGTCGTACAAGTCGTCGGGCGTTGTCTGGAATCGTAAAGGGACATGGTTTGGGTCGGGCTGGAGGCTTCCAATCCCGGCGGGCCGGCTGAGGCTGGAGCTCTCGTCTTCCATTGCGAATACATGGACAATTTGGGATGATGCGGGACGTACATGGGCTGGGCTCGGGACAGGCAACAAAAATAGACCCTGGTCGAGCATTTGAGGCCCAAATAAGTGTAGGCGTGGCCGTTGAGATATAACTGGCGAAATAGCTTGCGCGGACGAGGCGTCTCGGGACTGATGAGCGTCATTCCGGCTCCCGAAACGCACAGCATGTTGGGTTGTCCGCTCTGGGGATCCAGGCCGGCCATGTTGCTCTTTTTCAAATTGAACGTGCCCGGCTGCAACGATAAAGAATTGGGGCGAAGGAATTTGGGTGACGCCTGAGTGGATGGATCTTCATCGTCGAATCCGCTATCCGTTCGCTCTTCCGGGTGCGGAGGTTGTAGGAGACTAGCGGCTGGCGGATGCACCGTAATCGATGGAACCGGACGTTGTGATGTTGTTGTTGATTGGCTGGTACACGCCGTGGTGGTGTAGGAAACGGTGACAGACGTCATGGTGGAAGCCGGAAGCCATCCGCTTGAACTGTAGGGGCCGGGAATTCCCGGAATATAAGGCACGGAAGGTTGATGAATGATGACGCCACGGGCTGGATCACCGCCGGATTTGGTTTCGGCGGTTTTCATGACGGGGAAAACGGAAATGCGGGATTCCTGCGGTTGCAGACGAAACAAACCACCGGAATTATTTAAATTCGACACTTTTGTCACGACAACCGAGGACGGCGACTCGGTGGTTGCAGTAGATTGGCCGTTGGATCGATTAGATTCAACATAACCCGCTGGATCGATTCGCAACACTGTCCTCTGGGGACCATCATGGATCTCCACTTCACCTCCGAAAAGCGGAAGCGACGTCCGGATTCGATCGGAGACAAAAGAAGACGACGATGTTGATCGGATCATTTCAGGATCGACTGGCGGACGTGGAAATGGAGCGGATTGCGGAACGTCTGAAATCTTGGATCGTTTTGATGGCGGCCGTTCTGCCGGATCATCCGCCGGTTCTAAACTGATATGTGGATGGGGAAATTCGACCGTGGGTTTGGCACGGGTCGTGGACGGATTCAGTAGAGCACTCACGGTGAATGACGATGACATTTTCGTTGGCGGATCGACTACGGCCACCGCCGATTCTTTAGCCTCGCAGTTGGCCGGAAGTAATCCGCGACTTTTTAACAAAATATCCTTAATGATGGAACCTTCCGGATTTTGCGGATTGAAAACGTCCGTTCGCGGCGGCTTGGGAGACTGTTGCAATAAATTCCGGACGGAATGGCGAATTTCCGTGACGGCTGGACCTTCCGAGTAGCATCTCTTCCTCTGATTTTCATCCTCTTGCAACAGTCGGTGGGTAGACGATGGAGCAACAGACGGGGGGACGGCCAGAACCATCGAGTCGGTCGTCTGATCCGCATGCGGAACCAAACTTAAACTGCAACTTCTTTCTCTTCCGGCTAGACCGGATTTCTTGATTGATGGAGATGAAATGACAATGTCCGGCCGGGGACTTTTGGCCGTTTCTTTATTGTCTCGACTGGATTGGCGGACATATCGCCTGGGCCAAATCGGATCCAGCGTTTCGACAATGGCTTGATTCTTGCTGATGATTTGACTGATCCTTTCGTGCAGGAATCCAGGGCTGGGCCGTCCTTCATCGGTGGTCGGTGGAGTTTCTAAAATGTCGTCTGAACTTTTTAAATTATGAAATTTGGGTTTGTACGGCGTTTTGAATTTCTCCGGAGTGGATGGTGCGGATGAAACGGACACGATGATTTCGGCCGGCTGTGGCGGAACAACAACAACCAGTGGCTCTCCTTCGTCACTGTCGTCGAGCATAACATTGTCGTCTGAAGTATCGTCACTTCCGCCTTCGACCGGATCGATGATGATTCCGGCTGATCCAGTTAACTGCGGATGGGCCGTTCCGTTTTCTTCCAATTTGAGAACGTGTGTGCGTGACTTGCAGTGTTTGTAGAGGTTACTTTTGGTTTTGAAAGCAAATCCGCACGGAACGCACGGGTAGGGCCGTTCGTTTGTGTGCGCCCGGATGTGTTTTTCCAGGACGCTGGGCTTTGCGCAGGCGTGTTGGCAGTAGTGACAAACATACCGGCCACCTTTACTGGAAGATTTCGACGAGCCATTGCTATCGGGTTGTTGTTCCTCCTTTTTGGCTGGATCAACAACAACAACAGCACATGATTCATCCGTCGGGGGATCAGCCGCCACCGGAAGAGCCGGTTCCGGAGTAGTTGAAAAAGTGGCGGCTACTTTTTTGAATTTCTTGTGCAAATAGCCAAGATCGCTGGATTGAGTGGCTTCCGGAGTAGCTTCGTTGACTTTATATTTAAAAATAAAAGAATTAAAGATTAGATAAGAGCTGATAATGGAATTTAGATTTTCAAATGATTGTACCTGATTGTGACGGTGAGACGGCGGGTGCCGTGACTTTGGCAGCTCGGATAGGCGCCATGGGTTTCTTATTATTGCCGTTGCAACGTCCATCGTCAACTGCGAGAATGTCCAAAATAAAATAGGAAAAATGTTAATTCTTAGTGTGTGAGGGAAATCCCATTGAATTGAATCATCAAGTGGTGGTGGGTATAAGAATGGGGGGGGGGATAAAAGAGGAGAGACAGGTGAAAAGAGCCTTGAGGTGAGAAGGAAACCTTGACAACGGGGGCTCTTGCCGGATGACCTGTTTGGCAAGGTCACATTCCATTCCTCCATCCGCAGTTGCACTTTGTTTATTTACAGAGTTGACGACGATGTGGCCCCTTTCTCCTTCTGGCTAATGCCCTCAAGGTATTTGACCGGATGACTAAATTCACCCACTTGTGTGTGTTACAACTACGCCATTTGTTCTTTTTTTAAATAAAATAAAACGACCAAATAATATAATAACCCGATTGTGTTTGATTATGAATTAATTTAAATCTAATAATATTTTTTGAGGGAAAAGAAGATGAGACTGTCGGCAGGGTAACGCGTTGGCGCCTCAATGGCGGGTCTGCGGAGAACAGCAGTCAAAATGGAATGTAGTCACACAACAACCTCCTCCTTCTACCACCCTCCTCCTCATTCTCCATTGAATACAACACAAAAGCCCTAAAATATACGAGCCAAAACCAGACACTTTTGGACGGATCCGTTAGAACCAGAAAATAGACTAGGGGCGACCCCAGCCAAACCAAAACAGCAGCGGCTTTTAACTTTTCCTATGCAATCAAAGTCCAATAACTTGCGTCAAGATGATATGAGAGAAATGTCGTTTACAGATTATATAAAATGACCTCGGCGTATGTGTGTGTGTGTGATTGATTTTTCATTATCAATTCCGTCATCTTTTTTTGAAATTAAAATTACGGGCAAAGTGGCAACATCGCGCGCCACCACGGTGAATGGGGGGGGGGAGACGTGGCTGTCGGCGGGAAAAAGGGGAGGGCGCGCGCATTCCTCCCAATCTTTTGCTGATCGTTTTAAACCAATGAGAGAACAGAGTCCAATTCCCCCCGGAGGCTGTCAAGGTTGAAGGCAAGGCTGGTGTGGTGGGAGGGAAACCCTTGCGCGAACCCACCCGGGCTATCCCCCCCTAACGTGGTGGCCTGGTGGCTACCGCCATCTTTTTTCCTTTATCTTTTTTATTTTTCTTCCTTCTTCTTTCCACAACATTCCGACATCAGGTGTGTGTGTGTGTGCTGGACGGAATTTCGTAGAAAAAGGAGGCCTACAAAATAATAATATGAGAAACCCCATGTTGGGGCTTTTCTTTTCTCACAAGTTGAGAGTAGCAAACGACGACAATCTTTTTCGACGTTTTGGCCATTTGCCCGCACATTCTCCGTCGTACGTCGTCGGCGCCATTTTGACAACTGCCAATTTCGTCTGGCGCCCAATCTTTTTTTTAATGTCTGACCGCACGAGTTTTAAGGAGAAATCATTCTGATTATAAATTCAGGGCACTTGAATTCCCCGACACACAAAATACAAGTTGTGTGCGTTTCCTTGTCGTCGTCGTCCAACGACAATTTTTGTCTATGGGTTCGGACGTACTCGTTCAAGGACGCCCAGTGCTGCCACCAACCAACCGAAAAACTGCGGGGGATTCCTCAACTCGAATCTATTCCATTTTTTAAATATTATTTTCAACTAAAAATTATTTTTCATACTAGTTGCATTAAAAATGTTATCGGGACTAATCGTTATCAATTTTTCGTGAGAAAAACAGGAATAAAAAAAGCGGACAAGTAAACGACGGTGGGTGATGCCGAGGGTGGGAGGAGGATGCAGTCTGGAGAGGGTCTGGTGGCCGGCACTGTGCCAACCTTGTAGGAGGTGGGTGGGTGGGTGGGAATTCAACCATTCACATACACGACTCATCGTGGCGACTCTTCTCAAAATAAAAATAAATATACACAAAAAGTTAACGATTGAACTGGTTGAAACCAAGTTTCCAGAAATTCTTTAAAGCGTCTACTAGTTCAATTTCAAGTGACGTCATTGCAAATAGATTCGATAGGTGACGTTGGAAATAGATAATTTAAAAAAACTTACTGGTGGTACGACGTCCAGCGTTGGTCGATCCTCTCCGTCGTGGCATGACAGGTGTTGGGAGACACAATTTTTGTCTACTTAAAAATGTAAAAACAAAAATGTTTTCTTCGGCGACTATCTTATCCCCATGGCCATTGTCGAAAATTGATTAACAGTCACATGACACACCAAACAAAACTCTTTTATGTTGAATTAAAAAACTTGATGAAATTAAAACACACACTCAAAAATAGGTATAGCGCAAAATTTCAACGAGTCCAACCGGGTGAGATGCTCCCGTCTAACTGGGGAAACGAAACTTTTTGGGGGATTTTGTTTTGAAACGCCAAAAGGGATAGCCCCTCTCTCAGTTCTCTCTCCTCTTTCTTCTTCCTTTCGTGTGTGAAACGAATGAGAGGATAAAGGGAGAGGAGGAGTGTATATAACATGGGCGACCATTCACCGGTGGTATTTTCCCCAGCCCACAGGCCACAGCCTAGTAGTACGTCACTTGACTGTTTTTCCTTTTAACCGAAAATCTCTTTTTATTATATCTGACCAGCAGCAGCCACCACGTCGTGACGAAAGTTCAGCCAAAAAGGATGTGCTGCTCGTTAAATAAATTTCGACATTTTTCTCATATGAAACAACAGAGCAGAGAAATGAACAATTTATATATAAATATGTATACGCGTTGGGATATGTGTGTGGAAGAAGAACGTATGTGTGTTGGCACTGAGTCAGAGGAAAGCCTTATTCATTCACCCAGTCACCCACCCACTCCACTCGATAGCACCCCTTCCCCCTCAAGACACTTTTTAACTGCGTAGTTTTCCCCCCCTCCTCTTCCGCTACGAGTAGGAGGCGGAAAAGGATGGGAAGGAGGTTTGTTGGGAATCACCGCGCACTTTTCACGGTAAAAGAAAAAAGGGGGGGAGTTGGGGGAGGGGAATTATTTATCATTTTGGGACAGACGCCATCTATTAGTGATGAAATTAGTTTTTGATCCTCGCCATCTAACGGTCGTCGTGTCAGACTCTTGTAGAAAACAAAAAAAACAAGAAAAACGGGATAGAAAAATGGAAAAAAATATTTTCTGTTAGCCGCAGATAAAGATCACGCTAGTAGTGGTGGACTCTGCTATTTGTGGCCAAACTACACAAGGATTTCTTAAAAAATAACATTTAGTTGTTTACAACCGTTATTTGCAAAAATTTCATACGAAAATACTGCGGAAATACCGACTTCCAATTTGACAAAATTCCAAGAATTCAAATAGTTTCGAAAATAGCGTTAACTTTCTTGACACTCGACTCGAGTATAAAATCCAGATGCATAAACCGTTGAAAACGCTAGAAAATAATAAACGTTTACGGCCTACTTGTTAAATTACCAAAAATTAACACTGTTTTCTTTAATTTATTTTACGAAAATAAAAAGAAGTGCAGAGAAAAATGCACGTTGAAAGACGTAAAAGAAAAAAGTAAGCAACATTTGATAAATATGGCAACGCTAACCAGTAACCCCCTCTAGGATACCGTTGGGCTTATTTCGAATTCAAAACCAAACAGTCCAAACTGCTGTCGACGCTCAGTGCCTCACGTCACGTTATCGGTGTGAGGCAATTTTATAGAATATTAATTCACATGTCTTAGATACACGAGCAAAAGCTGACCAAGAACTAATACTTGGCTCTTTTTAAAACACAGTAAGTTTATCACTTTATAAACTTTAAATTATTCAAACCCATGTTTCCAAGGTCGTCACACCAACTGCCTTTTTGTAACGAATGTTAACTGCCATTTTGACTGAAATTTTCAAATTTGTTCAAAATTGTTGAATAATTTCCATTATTGTCCATTATTTGTCACATTAGAAATGACTGGAAGATATCCTGGCAGTGTGAGGGGCAACCCTAGGCTTACACCACTGATGATGAGCAGTTTCTCGAGACTTCATGAGAGTTCTCTTAATCGGACAGCAGATTCTGGCTACCAGTCCAGCTTTGCCTCATTAACCAACTCTTTCACTCCATCGTCAGATGTCTCAGATTCATCATCACGCCTTTATTGCAGCACTCCACTCACCGAAGACTCAATTTTACCCTACACAACATCCAATTTAGACCCAGTGCTAGATACTCCTGTTCAATCAGTTTCGTCAAGCAGGTCAAGTTTCACAGAAGATCGGGTTCCTCTCAACAGGGGGACAACTGCCCTTGATCAAGATTCCACCGAGTGTCCAAATGACGTTCTGAGTTGCTTGATCAGAAGTCGCTGTACACCCTCCATCCAAAGAATCCTGATGTACCTTGGCGATGAAGATCTCATGAGGCTCTGTCAAGTTTCAGATGAATATTGTGGAGCTGTATGTGATGATCAATCTTGCCTCAAACGGCTGTCGAAATTTCTCATTTGCACCCAGCAAAACGGTGAGAATCGAACGACGTTGAGCCACAACAACGACGGCCGGCCTTATGGAGGAGTCCTCCGCCCCATTCAAAATGTGATGCCTCTAACGCAGAGTGGAGTCGTCTGGACGGTCCCGTCTCCGTTGGAAAGCGTCGACATGAACAGCATTCCTCGCCAGCTTCAGACACTGATTGGTATGACCAGGACATTGTCTGAACATCATTGCGTCACAAATTGTCACACTTGCCGTAGCCTCATCGCCGTCCGGCTCCATCATCCCAAATTGGTGGAATGTCAACGCTGTTCTCAACGTTCCGGGCGTAAAATCGGAAGTAGTCGGCCCGTTACGAAAGCGAAACTGTTTGCAACTCACAGATGAGAAATTGTTCCTCTTCAAAATGTTTTTATTTTTGTTTATTTTCTCCTTCATTCTTGTCTGTCCTATTTTTTCAATTTATTTGAGCTCGCCCGAATCGCACACGGCCCGGTCTTTTCTTTTTAAGGAAAATACTCTTTTTGTACATTGGTTTTTACATTGCAAATTATTTTTCTTATTGTGTCCTCTTTTGTTTATACTATATTTAATTTCTATTTCGGTTTGGTACCAAACTTCAGAGAGCGTGATTTTATCTGTCATGAAAAAAAATTTCTTTCCTTTTTATCAATTGCTCAATCGCCATTTTGCTCATCCGAAACTGCCTTTTTAAAAAACTTTGCAAAGAAGACCAACAACCTTCTCATTCCAACAGAAATTGGCATTTCTCTTTCGTGCCTTGGCGCTATACTCTTTTCAAACAAATTTACCGAACAACTTTCTTTGGAAACATAATAATGCTCTCCCTCTTTTAAGTATGTGTCTATACTCATGTGTTGATGCCAAATATAATAATCGTGAATAAATACAGAATGCCATATTATGATGGGAAACACGATTCAATAATTTTTTAATTTGTTTTTTTCATCATTTTTTAATTTATGTACACGGGCAACAATAATATGCGGTAGAAAATGGAATTTGTTTCCTCTTTTTAATATGGTACGAAAAAAAGTCGAGTATCACTTTCAACAAAATCCAGACGGAAAGGCTCTCTCTGATGATCAACCGAATAGGGCTGGCAGATGTGGTAAGGTGAAACCAAGTGCCAACACTGAAACTCTGTCCAATCAATTGAGAATCGTTACAAGACAATAGAAATGGTTGTACACACACTGGTGGGCTGAAATATAAGCGTTATAAACTTACAGCCAAGGAAATAACAATTTTTCAAAAATGGAAGAAAAGAAAAATACCAGCACCGGAAAAATTAAATTAAAAAAACAGATTCCCGCAGATGTCGACCGAAATGAGGCAATTGGAAGATTATTTTTTAGAAGAAAGATCCAACCGAGTCGCCCAGCCAGCCAAATCCTCCCAAAAAAGTGAAAACGGATGAAATAGCGAACCCATTGAAGAGCCACGTTTTCCACGAGGAACTCTTTTTGGTGCTGTCGATTCGCTCCTCGATTTCTTGGCAGGTCAATTTCCGATCGTTGGATCGACCCGATTTCAGATCGCACAGCAACCGCTTCTTGCAATCGGCATCGCAGCTGGGCCGCACAGGTGACGCCTTCCAATAGTACCTACAATAGACAAAACTGTCAGTCTAAAAACAAAATTGGAATTAAAAAGGATTTTTATACTTGTAATAAGTTTGGAAGAGATTGTCGTCGTAGGTCATCCGGTGGACCAAATGGTCCCAATCTTGGGGCGTCAATGACGGCATGCGGAAAGCTTCACGGGCCGTGTAAAGGCGGTACCATCGTGGCGAATCGACATTGTGCCGATTGGCTTCTTGAAGGTCCATGATCCACGTTTCGTGATCGACAACCATTCGCGACGTCCCAGCGTAGTTGCTAATAAACCGTCAAATGAATTTAATCACGCGGGAATTTTTTAAAAAATAGTTGAAATTCCATACCCGTCGACGTGGTAGATTCGGTAGCCTGGATTGAGGCCGTAATAAGGCGTGACTGAAGGTCCGATGTAGGCGATGCTGGAGGCCCGTCCGCGGTAGACTTCGTCGTAAAAGACTTCGTATTCGTCGAAATGAGTGTGGCCGAAAAACTGGCCGCTGATGGTAGCCTCGTACCTATCGCGGATAAAATGTTTTAAATTATTATTCACTTATCGAATTCATGTTTATAAGATACCTGTTGACGATTCGGTAATAATTGTGAGACCAAACTTTGAGGCAATCGCTGTGCCCAGGGGGAATGTGACCTAGAATGTGCACCTTTTCGCCTTTGAGCTCGGCACTTTGAAGTTCATAAACGAGCCACTGAAGCTCCTGGGCTGGATCTGTGCTGTTGAGCAGCAACCACCTGTGGCAATAAAATAAACTCGTTTTTTTTTAAATCGAATCAAACATTTGATAAAACAAGTTTAGCACAGACGAACCAGTTTTTGTTGTTGCAATAGTTCATGTTTAATGAAAGCATTCGGAAGCCTGGACTGACGAGTACCGAATAAAAGGCGCCTTTGCGTACGGTGGGCGAAGTGGAATCGGGCAGCCATCGTCGCCAGAGGAGATCCAGTTCGTCGTAGAGCCAATCCATCGTGTGAGTGGCCTCGATGTTGGGTGGCGGGAAACTAGTCATCAAATGCTGTTTAAGACTCTATATTGACTTTTGTATTATTATAGGCACTCACCTGTTGACAGGTGCGCTTTCATGATTGCCCAGGGCGGGGAAAATTCGCGTATTGGGAAAGTAGAAGGTCAATTGGCGGACAGTTTCACGCAAAACGTAAAGATTGTCGTTGCGTGTTTGATTCCAGACGTCGTGAGGAGGCAAATCGCCCGTCCAAATGATGAAATCGATATCCTAATTTTTTAATCGATAAGTTAATCAATTCAAATTTAAAATAATAAATGAAATCAAACCTGATGGTAATTGGCAATGTGTTGGAGCATGCTTTCGATGGTGTGCCTGGGCGTGTCGCATTTACGGTAATCACCCCAGCGTCCAGCCCCGTTAGTGGGCGAATCGGGAATGCCGTCCGTCAGCCGGCAGCAAAGTGGCTCGTTGCAATTGGCTGTACTTCCTTCGTGATAGTACGGATCAAAATGGGTGTCGGACAGGTGAAGGACCTTCAACGGTGGGCTGCTGACGCCGCCGTTGGGCATTTGTTGGCTAATGAGGGCCGGTTTGGGAATGGGCGGCAGGGCCACTTCCCAGTCGTGGTACGGATTGTAAGGGATGGCGCAAACGTCGCCAATGACGAAACCGCAAATTTCATCGGCCGTCAGAATGAGCCTGGACAGGACGAAAACAACTTCGTCGGCCATGGCCAGGATGATGCCCTCGCACACTCGGCGTGATTCGATTTTCAGACTCATGCACAGTTTGGTGGAGGCGTGAACGATTTCATCCGTCGACTTGCCGGAATCGACGTAATGCTGCAGCAAACCGACACCTGTTGAAATGTTGATGGAATGACGTAACGGGTTTAGATTATATTATCCCGTTTGAGATTGTAGTGGTACCTGCTTTACAAGCCGAGCAGGAAACTGACGTCATCACAGATGTTTCCAATTCTTTGACGACCTGTTTGAGGTCGAACAATTTGACAGCGTTGCCCAGGAAGGCCGGCAATCCACGTGCCCCTCGACCCCGCTCACGTCCTTTACGCCAAGTGCGGTCGTTGGGCTCGGGCAATTCGTTTTCAATTTCCCATTCGATAGCCGTGAAATTCAAATGGTCCACATCGTCGACCAGTTCGGCCCATTTGCGCTCGGCCTTGTCCACCACCGGAGCGATAAGTTCCAGTTGAGCTTCTAATCGTCGACTCTTGTCGTCGTGTTTTAATTGGAGTCGATGGGCGACGACTTCTTCAGCCAATCGGACATCTTCGTCACTGGATGTTCCGTGCGAATAGTATTGCGATTTGTTCTCCCAAAAGTCGGAATTGAGTGGCAATGGCTGGTCCAACGGGTTGCCTGCGTAAAATTGAAAAATCAGCATTAAAAAAACAACCCGCAAATATGTCTATCGGGGTCAGGCGATCAACAACTCGCCTCTGGCCTTAGAAATACAAGAAAAACGATAGCACATCTACTACTACTACTAGACATGGAACAAGCGAATCTAGGTCACACTTGACTCGACATATTTTCACAAATATCAAATAACTCTTTTTTAAAACTCAAAATATTTCAGAAAAGATAAAAAAGTCTATTAGAAAGCTCGTCACTTTCTCGGTGAAATTGTTTATAGTTTTATTTTATCGTATTTTTCTTACCGTAGATGGTGACGAAACTGGCCGACAGTAGAGCCACTAGAATGTAAATAGTCATGATGAGATTGCCAGATGAAAATGTCCAGTCGTATTTTTTCCTGCTCGATATATAAAACGATCAAAATAAAAGACAAGTTGGTTTAAACTAATAAAAGACAAATACAATTTGAGGTTCCTTGACCTTTGGCGACTCATCCTTGCCACAAGGTTCATGACCTCTTCATGGGGTATTTTAGAGAGAAAGTTCTATTTTCTCTCTATCTAAATTTTAAATCCATCCGCAGGGAGGGGGGCCAGTTTGAAAAATGTGAAATAGTGAGGTACTATTTCATTATATTAGATATGGTTTGAAGAGTTCAATAAGAGCACGGAGAAAACACTTTCTAGTCCTTTTCTCTTTCTCTGACCAACACCACCATCAATTGATTACTTTCTAGCGTTTAAAACGACGGCTTGTTATTATTCTACCAAAAGAAAAAGGCTGTATAGTCGGGCCAGTGCCCTCCACACAGACACGGAAGTATAAACAGAAAATGGTGTGGGGGGGCGACGAGATACATCGCAAAGTACCGTTACGAGATCAGCCATTTTCTTCATGGCTAATTCACGGCCACCTGTGCTAGCAGCTCAACACATTTTTATACCTCGACATTTTTTCCCTGAAAAAAACCCAATTTTAACTCGAATGATTCTAGAGCACCCAACAGAAAAACCCCAACAAGTCCCTTGGAAGAAACATTCAGTGTCATATACACCCAGGAAGCCAGAAAATAACAAAATAAAAATGAAGAACTAGAAAAAGGTCTTTGCACCCACCTGTCGTGGGTCAGATGATCAAACTCACCTCCTCCTAATCTGCTCTGGGATTAATAACTCACGTTCACTATAAAAGTGATGACAATGAATAACGGTGATAACTTTATACGACGTACATTATGAATAAATGCCACTTGTTTTTTTCAAAAAATTGTCAATCAATTGAATTTTGGTCGGACGTGTTTGGAGGTTGTGTGCGACTCGGACCGCGGTGGACTTGCAACTGATGGTCCGGTTGGTTGCTGCACCAGGAAACTATACAACTCCTCCAGCTCTTAAAGTTTGTTCCTCCTCCTCTCCCTGTACCATAGGAGTATGCACCTTTTCTTGTAGTAGTATAGACGTTGTTCTTCGATACAGTCAATAATTTACCGTTAGCCTATGGACGATGGCAATTGACAATCAACACAAAAGAATCTATTGTCGTCGTCTGTTTTGCTTCACAGCCAACTGGGAGGTATTATATTGAAACTCTTTTCAAATGTCATGTTGCCTGTATTTACATGTAGACTACACTGGACTAAAATATGTAGATCGACAGTTAGATTCGTTGGCATAATTGAGGAAACGAGTACATATCGTTCTCTCAACTGGAAATGCCTGAAATCAACTCATTTTCACGCTAGACGCACACTAATGATTGTAATTGAAAAGGGTTAAGTACGTTGACTTGTCACGCCCAATTAATTTTGATTAATCAACAAGAACAACAGCAGTACGCAGCAGCAAGGTATATAATCAACAGAACAATAATGAGCGAACAACAAGGCCAATGCCATCTGTACGTCGAGTTACGCACCAATTCACACGATATCACCACATCAAATAATTAGAATGGGTTCGAAAAAAACACAAAGTTTAATGTCATTTTTATTTTGGTGATAACAAGATCATCATCGGCCAACTGCAATTTGTGCTCAGTGACGCCAATTGGGTGTCTTTATTATACCGGCGAATTTTCGTAAACGGAAAATAATGAACAATAACTTATAGTTTAGAATTCGACATAAAATTCACCAAGGAACTAAAATGGCGATTTTCTCACGGGAAAATGAGGGACTCTAATTGACTGGTTCGTAGCGCCGATCGTTTTTTCGTGAATTACTTTAAAGTCGTCTTCAACAAACATTCCGAAATTGACCACATCCGGTGCATGCTCAACTGCGGCTCTCAACTTCCGTATATTATCCGTACGCGATATTAGAGTAAATAAACTCATTTTGCGTTTTTTTTTTTTCTTCGTGTGAAATGTTGCGGCTGTTGCCCCTTCTGATATCCAAAGTCCAAACGATAGGTCGATAGCCATTTGCTCATGTCTTATTGACTTTTGTATTTTGTTCGTTTACAAGAGCTTAGGTGTTGGGCGCTAGATAGCACCACCATTGCTCCCATTTTTACCCCTCCTTCTGAAATCAATATGGAAATAGCTTCTTAACTAATACATATCACTAAAAACAATTAATCCAGTTTGAATCAGCATTTATTATTCTATTTATTGATATTTTTGTTTTATTAATCCGTGGAATAGCCCATTCGCCCCCACCGCCCACCTTACAGGCCTGCAAGCTGTAAACACACTGAGATCTGTCACACGAGACTGGGTCTCTGTTGTAGTAGTCGAATCTCCAATGGTCTTTACCAGTTACCACGGTCTTGACTGTTAACTTTTTACCCAAAATCACGATATTTTGTTTCGTGCCAAAAGTTGTAATTGATCCTTTGATCCTAGTTAATCAAGGATGAACACAGAGTTTCCCTTAGAATCTCCGGAAAACACAACGATTCAACCAGTTCAGCCTAGTGATGAAGATTTTTTTTGCAAGTGGATTCTTTATTATGAAGTGGGATATTCACGGTAAAATCAATGCATTTGTGGAGTGAAAAATCGAATTATTTCTGTTTCACGTGTTTTTATTTTTTCAGAGTCAGGATTTGGGATTTGGCCATTTTCATCCCCAACTTTATTTTCTTCTTGTTTATGCTTGTGCGATTCAACAGAGCTAGACTGAAATTAAGAGCTACATCAAGCCCTATTTTCGCCACATTCTTTAGTTTGGTAATTTACAGTTAATTAAATGAAATAGTTGTTCCATAATTCATGTGTGTTTTCATAGGTGGTTCTTAATGTTCTCATAAGTCTGATTCGTTGCATAGTCTCAATGACTGTGAACGCCTCTTTAGCTGCAGGAGACTATGCAGACAAAGTGTTGTGGATAGTAGTGCGCTTTTTCCTTCTCTCTACAGAAATGAGTGTGGTGATTTTTGGACTTGCTTTTGGTAGGTTTTATCAACAATATGGAAGTAAGATGCCATTTTTAATACATTTCTTCTTTAGGTCATCTTGAAAGTAAAACAAGTATAAGAAGAGTCCTTTTGGCAACCTCGTGTATTTCTCTAGCATTCTCAGTTAGTCAAGGAGCTCTAGAATTTGTTTCTCCAGATGAATCATTTCATGTGCATACAAAGGATTATGATCTGTTTGGCCATGGTGGAATGATGTTTTGGTTTGTTTCATCCATAGTTTTTGCATCAGTAAGTATGGATGAATTTGAATCAATCTGATCAACAGAATAATCCCTTTCATTTTCAAAAACAATTTTTGTTTCAGGTTTATGCAATCATCACACTTCTCCCCTGGTCAAGATTAAGAGAAAGACTAGCTTTGCCAACTAAAAAGAATTTCTATTACTACGTTGCAATCCTATCTGGACTTAACGGAATCCAATGTGTGGGCAGTGGACTACTTCTCTATCGTGTTACGGAATGTGGGCTGTGCATAGTCGACGTCACCACTCTTCTTTATTACACTCTGCTGACACCTTTTGTCTATTACACTTTTTTGTCAGATTTTTTCAGGTGCTTATCAAGTTACATTATTACTCTGTTAAAAATTGTGAAATAATATTTTGAAATTGTAGTGTCGCCCAGCCGGTACTTTTATTTTCGTACAAATCCCAAATTGACGATTCTGGAGAGGAGGAGAGCGTTTCTCTACCTCACCAACACTCGTTCTCGTCCCTCAAAGCGGATTCTGATTACATCTATCAGGTAAATAGATTGGTTCTCTTACTGGCTGAGCATTCACTCCTTTTGACTGTTCATTTTTTTCTTAGGCAAACGGCTTCTATGACAGTACTCAGCTAGATATTAGCTCAACTCCAATTCATCCGTTGTACGCAGTCTCGCTCCGAAGTCCCGACAGTGTTACAGGCTATAGTATCTCTAGTGTGAATGCTGACCATTCCGTCACTTTCCAACAGTAATGAAAGATCTGTTAAAATTGCACTCGAAATTTTCAAATTATCTGAGCCCTGCTTCATATGCTTTTCGCAATTTTTTAAATGTCGACCTGTATATTTTAAGAAATCTTTAAATTGTTTAAGGTAATATGATGACACAAAGAGCTCAACCATATATTCCTAGTCATAGAGATCGCAGATATACTTATTTGTATATTTATATAACCCTTTTCTTATAATCAATTGATGTAATCGAGCTATTTCTTTGAAGGTAATATATTGTGTTATAGAGCAGTTAAACATTCTCGGCAACTGTTTCAATTTCATTGGTGTACAACTCGAAAGAAATCCAGTGCTTGACTGGCTTGACATTCAAAACCTTGAACAACGCTCGTTTTATTACCTTTGAAAATATTCACTCAGCTATAAAGGACTTAATTGGTAACGGAATATTCACCGAGCTAAGGAAATTCATTGGTAATCGAAAATAAATATTCAAATTAGTTTATCCTCAACTCCGAACGCTAGATGTCACTGGCTATGGTTCTAATGAAATTGGAATCGTATTCGTCGTACTACCACTATGGCACGCCGAAACCGACACAAAAAAAAAATGTTAAAAAAAAAAAAAAAAAAGAATCTACTAGCGCCATCTAGCGGCCAAAAAAACAACTACGTGCAAATTTAGCGCTCTTCACACAATTCACTCTGTGTAATCACTATCTGAGTATCTGTAACACCTTTATTGGTGATTGTTTCACATTTCATACGTGTCTTGCTTGTCGTACAAAATTTCTTTTAATCCAGCTTCTTGAAAAACAATCTAGATACGAATCAAGATTTAAGAAATTAAATCCTGGCATTCAGGTAACTGGGCCGTCCAGGGCCGTCTGGAACGGGAACAAGGAGGTCTTCATCGATTGCTCAACCTCACGCTTCGTTATTGAATCTGAGCCCTGATAGCCAGATATATTACGATGGCCATTCGTCCCTTGCCAGATCGGTTCTGTAATATGAACAGAATGAACAGAAGGACGGTCTTTTATCAAGTGCAATCGCGCGTGTCGTTATTTACTTAAAACACGACTTGTGTTTGTGATTAACTTTACAATCTAAACTTTTGAACTCATAAACGTTATTTAGATGTCACCCTTATTTGCTTTCTACGTTCGTGACAGCCAGAACTCACACAAAAAATGCTACTCCAGTCTGTTGGAACGATCAATTTTCTACTTTTTAGACCAAGTAAATTACAGAGTAGCTTAGTTTACCGACGCATGATGATGGGCCCCAAGAAATGTGAGGATGCATATCACGTTATTCTCTCAAGTTTAAATTATTAAGCGCTATCTGACTCAGACAAGCTGTCTTCTAGTCTAGCCATACTGAACTGTCGTCATTAATTGGCACAGGCTAATCTTTCGGCATCGCAATCTTTCCAGCATCGTGAACTTTACGGGGCTTATTTTGTTACGAATGGAGCTGACTTTCAACATCCGCAACAACAAATTTATTGGAACCATCCAACGCTTACTACTTAATTAGTCGTCTATCAATTTAGCGCCACGTAACTATTGGCTAACCCTAATGCCTGTTGTAGGTTTCTTCTTCTTTAACTTCGTAATAGGATTGGTAAGGTGACACTAAACACTACCTAGGAGCCTACATTATTTATTTACCTAAAAGATTTTGTAATTCCTCCCGGGTAATCTGCTTAACCATTTTACTTCACTTATATAGCTGAAAAAGAAATTTTGTACGACAAGCAAGACACGTATGAAATGTGAAACAATCACCAATAAAGGTGTTACAGATACTCAGATAGTGATTACACAGAGTGAATTGTGTGAAGAGCGCTAAATTTGCACGTAGTTGTTTTTTTGGCCGCTAGATGGCGCTAGTCAATTTTTTTTTTTTTTTTTAAACATTTTTTTTTTGTGTCGGTTTCGGCGTGCCATATACCACAGACTAAGAGGAAAAGACCACGATCGTCCCTATAGGGCTGAGAGGAACCGTCTGGATCATGCTCGTGGCTCCCGCTGCGGCGCTGCGATCGACTTGGAGGAGACTTTTCTGTGAATTTTCCTTTATCCCTACTGATTGGAGTCTTCACACACCTTAATTTTAAAAAATTACTATTTGTGCTACATTTTTACTTTTTCCTGTGTAATTTTGTTTGTGATTTCTTGATTATGTAATAAAAATGTCAAATAGATTGGTTTATTTGTTGGTGCCTTAAAAAATTGGTTTTTTAGACACCCTTTCTCGCTTATTTTGTGACGATTTATAATGAATCGTGAAACGATGGATTCTTGTGCCGTTGGGAAAGAAGGACAATTTAGGCGCCAAATGAATAGTCTATTAGTCCAGCGTTTCACGATTCACTATAAATCGTCACAAAATAAGCGAGAAAGGGTGTCTAAAAAACCAATTTTTTAAGGCACCAACAAATAAACCAATCTATTTGACATTTTTATTACATAATCAAGAAATCACAAACAAAATTACACAGGGAAAAGTAAAAATGTAGCACAAATAGTAATTTTTTAAAATTAAGGTGTGTGAAGACTCCAATCAGTAGGGATAAAGGAAAATTCACAGAAAAGTCTCCTCCAAGTCGATCGCAGCGCCGCAGCGGGAGCCACGAGCATGATCCTCACTGGCTGTATAGGAGATAGTCGTCTTTATAATCTTAGTCTGTGGTACTACTGTCGTAGTCTGTGCCTCTGTTTTCAGTGTAGACTGTTAGAAACAATAGTTTTTATTTTGTTGGTAAACATTAATTGCGCATAATTCTCAGTCAATAACAAAAAAAAATATGGCTTCTTCAAATGAAGAGTGCTGCTTTGTTAATAAGAAACTATTAACAAAAGCTGTGAATTTTGAAAACCAAGGTAGTTTGGTTGATTTTGCTTGTGGAAAGCAATTGACAGCGGAACAATTCACTTTGAACATTATAGCTTTCAAAGAACTAGATGTCAAGATACCAGTTTCTTATAAGGTATGAAAAAAAAATTATGTTTTAGCAACTGGAACCCTATTTCTTACTGCTTATTCCATCTAGAATATCGGGATGCTGAAAGAGGTTGCCAATAAATCAACAGCTGGCAGTGCGAGATACAACAGACATGTTGATCCTTCTGAAAGACACGAGTGGGAGATCAGTGCATCAGAAATATGTGATAAAACCTATGAAGGCCTCGGTTTGTCATCCTTGATCAGCTGCTTCTTTCGACTGCCCACTAAACTGATGAATGTCAAAGCACAGCTTCAAAAACTTGTGCTTTACAAACATGGTGGTCAATCGTGCAACAAAATAAAAAACCCTGGTTGCTGTGGTGTTGATGGTAAATTTGGTACTGCGATCCTTCAAGTGCCAGTTGAAGGAGGGCACCAAGGTGGGTGTTTCAGTGTCGAATATAAAGGAAGAAATCAACCCTTTGAAAACCATGCAAGCAGTGACCGAGACTTTTACATCACTACCTTTTTCGACTGTTGCGAATATTTTACGGAACCCGTAACGCAAGGATACCAATTAACTCTAGTTTTTGATCTCATTTGGACAAATGCCAAGATCAGAATTCCCCAGGATTTTCCGGTGTTTCTTACCTCTCTGAAACAAGTTAAAGAAGTACTTAAACCGTGGCTGATTCAAGTCAAGCAGGAAGACTCCCTGGATTCGGAAGATAGCGAAGACTCCGAGTCTGAAGAGATCGAACTTTCTGCTCATAACACACAGCACGATTACCTGTACTCCGAGAAGGAATTGAAAGAAAATATTTTGTTCTTCGTTCTACACGACAAATACGATATTGAAAATTTTGCATTTGAATTCCTTTGCAGTCAAGATAGAAAAGCGGCCGAACTACTCAAAAGCAGCGGTTTCCTCGATATTCACCTCGCGATGGCCACACATTCAATTCAACAAATTTACGACAAAGATTCCGTCGACTTTAATTCTGTTGGAAAATTGCGTTGGATAGATTCTGATGATGTGGTTAGAAACTTGAGCATCGAATTGAATTCGAACCAGCATTTTGTTGGACGGATTGAAGATCGTTTTTCATCGAGTAGAACCCAACTGGATCAAGATAAGAAAATGGAAAATCGAGGAGTAAATACTGAACATCACGGAGTACTAGTAATTTGGCCCAAACATCATTCTTTCCAGATGTACTGCCGATATGGTCTCCAGTCACTTCTCATCCGGATGAGCAAATCATTGGTGTCAGCGCCCAACTGGAAGGAAGAAACGCGACAACAAGCCAAAAACGAATTACGGCAGCTTATTTCGTTTTGTTGCGCCGAACCTGAAAAAGTCTGGACGTTGGCTGGAATGGAAAATGGTGAACTGACGTTAAGATTGTTCCGTTTCTGCATCACCTTGAAGGCTCGTGAAGAGGGCATCAATCTCTTGAAACTGGTCTGCTCCAATTTTTATGAAGAGTCCTGGCACGGCATTGAGAAGTTTGAAGGAATTCAAACCGAGGATGTTGCTCAGACAATTGCGGAATTCGTGTGTGCCGATTTTGTGCGCCAAGTCAGTGGTAATAAGCCTTTGTTTCTTCATTATGTAAATTTGGGATAAATTTTACTGTAGATTTATTTTATTTTTAGATTGGGACGATGTCGCTGAATTAATTAAGCGAATTATCTCTTCAAGCCGGATTATTGCCAAACAGTTAATCCCGATTGTCAAGCTGGGAAAATGTTTTCTTGATCTCAATTTCAAGGAAGGAGCTATAATGATTGGAGAGGCTGTATCTTCCTCATTCACTGATATCGACTTGCTTAAAGCTTCACAAGTATCTAATAATATAATTTCATATAAAGTAATTTCGTTTGAATCATATTTTATTTTGCAGTCAAAGCAGTCCCATGTAGAATCCTATATGGACATGATTGTGGCGTTGGAGATGAATCCTGAAACCGCCAGCAGAGAGAGAATCGCCTCATTTTTTCAATTCTTTTCCAAGCTCCAGTTATCCATGCAGTGTCGATTTGTGCTCGATTTTGAAACCAGATTCTGCTCACATTATTCGAAGAAGCACCGGTCCTGTCAATTCATTCTACATGGTTTATGCCAGAAGATTTTGGCGATTACTTGCAACATTTACGCGCCGTCCGTCAAGTGTTTCGCCGTGGACTTGGTGAGCTGTTTTCTTCGTCTTGGAAATGCCCAGTGGCTTGAAACTTTCATCTCTAATGTGTGCCGAGAGCCGACTGTATCGGAAAGTCAAACATTTATCCTGATGAAGAAGGATTTGATCGAAAAACTGATTACTTCGCCCGTCATCTATCAGTTGGCTACCACTTCTGAACTGGGCCAGTCCGTCATGATTCCTCTCATCTGCAAATCATTTTTGCCTCTTGTGGAGGAGAAGTCAACTGCCATGCCACGCCGAGAAGTGATCCTGGAAATGGTGAGGTGGCTCCTACAGGCAGGCGACGAGTCCCAAACGCATACGCTTCTTCATCACGTCTGTGTTAATGAAATATCCGGAAGCTGGGCCCACCAGGAAAAACAGAAGCTATTTCGAATGCTCATGTCAACGTCTGACATATGGGCGAATTTGAATTCCAGTTCCAAGTTGATGGTATTGAAAACTTGTAGCGATCTCGTTTTGTTGGGGATCTCGGAACAACTATTGAACTCTAGCGACCTTTCAAACAGTACGTCTCTGCTCGTCGACTGTGTCCAATTCTTCGTCGACGTCGAAAAAAATCATTTCTCTGATGCAGAGAATAATCGATTGATTACTTCTAGTGTTCTACAGCAGCTGATGAAAAAGATATCGACCCCACAACTAGTGGAACTTGTTTTTAATCTTGGCTTATCTGCACTTTCTGACATCAAGCAATTACCTCTCTGCATTGACTGGTATCGTAATGCCTGTCAACTCTTTTTTCAGCAAGACTTTGTCCATTTGGTTAACTCCATGGGAGATGGAGTAATAAAGAAGATTTTTGATTGCCTTTTGTGGCTCAACGACGAACGTTGCTGGGAAAGCTTTAAAGTTCAAATTTGTAAATCCTTTCCTTCCGATGAAGGAAATCTCTTTGTGCAGTTTGTAGTCAGCAATGAAGCCCTTCAAGAAACTCTTGTTGAAGCCCCTCTTGGTCTTACCGTTTTTAATCGCATCTTGGATCACTGGATAGAAGAGTCAAGTCCGACAAAGAATCCACCAGCTGTCGACTGGAGTATGCCCCAAGCTTCATTTCCTGCCTATCCCGAAGTAGAAACATTTCTTCGTTCGTCGGAAGAAAGTATGATCTATTCAAAATTTCGTGGCATCAATGAAGCTCGTCAGTTTGGCAAATTACTCGACGACAAATCAGGACCAAGAAATGGATTCAGCGTTCATTCATCCTTTGGCGGAATTGGAAAAAAGGCATTTTGCAAAATAGAGAAGAACAATAGTGATTATGAAATAGTCTTGAAATCATTTCATGCCAGACAATCGGAGCTATGGCAAGTGAAAAAGTTGCGCATTGACTTACAAGAACGCGTCAAATCGATCAGCAGTAAGACAGAAAGACAACTCCCGCTAATACAAGTGCCTGGTGTTGATTTCAGTTTAGCTGTTTTACCGACGATGCCTACTGCACCCATCACAGAAATCGTGCCCATGAATATGCTAAACGAGATGGACATTCCGAATATCAAGGTCGGTTATTGTTGGCCTTTTTCGTTCGTTTCGAGTCTTTTCTTTTGAAAAGGTTCGACGCTTATTTTTTTTCTGAACTAATTACGAATATTTTATTTGACAGGATGGACACATGCTGGTTTCCGTCGGTGGCTTACACCAGAAAATTGGCTCAGACTCCACCCATTCAGTAGGCCTCATGTCACCATTTTCCAATTTCGGTGGCGGATCCGAAACCGTTCCGGCTCGAATGCTTCCGAATCTAGATGACGAGCCTTCGTCGGTTCAATTTGATGTTGTCGACACGAACGATGGGCCAGTGACAGAAGTATGCACACCCAAAAAGTTGAGAAGAAGCCAACGACACACTTCAAATCCCACAGAAACTTCATCGCCGCCTCCACGCCACCGTTCATTTCAAAGTCGGAAATGTGGACGTGCCTTTTACGATGGCAATCGGTTGAAAACTCATCGGCGTAAAATTCATTCCGGAGAGCCCCCCTTCGAGTGTGGGTTTTGCTCCAAATCCTTCAGAGACAAGTACCGACTCGATCGCCATCAGCTAACTCACTCAGGTACAAGAGCTTTTAGATGTGAAGAATGTGGACAGACTTTTTTCACCAGAGACAAATTAAATCGCCACCAACTTATTCACTCAAGAACAAGAGCTTTTAGATGTGGCGATTGTGGACAGACTTTTGTCACCAGAGACAAATTAAAACGCCACCTGGTAATTCACACCGGAGAACGACTAGATTGTGATCAATGCGATAAGACCTTTACTCGGAGAGACAAGCTCTCTAGACATCGAGTAACGGTTCACTTTCACAAGGCTAGCTAATCATGATTTAATTTTCGTTTGTATTTCAACTCATCAAAAGGCCTTGAATCAGTCAACTGGTACACAATTCGCTGAATGAAGTAACGCTCTTTTATGTGATATATTGGCCTAAATGCTGTCCCATTAAAATTATTCCCATCCTTTATTGGTTGACGATCTCAGGTACCTTTAAAATAAGTTTAACTGGCATAAGTGACCTTCCCTATGCAGCCTTAAAAAAATAATACTCTGTACTTAATTGGATTATGCATGTAATCAGTGAAATACAAAGACGATATTCTTTCAAAATGGTGTAAAACTAAAAGAAACAAGAGTAAAATAGTGACGGTTAATACTTTTTATGTGATTGAATGATTGGTTTCGTTACAAAATTAAGGGTACAGCACATTATTAAGGGGGCAGTACATGTTCTAAATCGGACTATCTCTTTCAGTTGCGTGATTCATTTGAGTTTCTAATGCTGTAATTTTGCTGCCACTGCTGTACGGTGACCTTAATTTGTGGTCCTTGTATTTTTCAAAAAAACAAATTTCGTAGACTTTGTTAAGCTTCAGGTTCATAACGTTTAGTTTTAACTTTTAACGTGTGAAATCTCCTCCTCTATGCTATCGGTAAACGTTAACCGATAATCGGTTAACGTCTCATGCCCACGGCGGCACGGCCCCACCCCCACGCATATTCGTATACAGTCATGTTGGAACCACTGTCTGTGTTGCAACTTCGAATACGTTCTGGTATGTCATGGCTATGTTCTATTTCTCGCGTAATACTTTAATTAAAATACTTTATTCCTGATAGATTAAAATTATGAATGTGTAGGCATGTTCTATTGCAACACTAACAGATTATTTTAAGACCTTTGACATCGTTGTTATGTACTTGCCTTGGTGCCACCATCATGGCGGCATGAAGGTGGTTTTCTTACTTCTGTTTTGTTGTCACAAATAGTTTTGCGGTCTAGTTAAATTCATCAATGCATTTTTAGGTAAATTATCGTCAATTTTTAGGCTATATTGTATTGCTTTGATATTTTCGATAATCTTTGTATTTTCATTCTTACTTATAGAACAATGTTTGTGGTTTGAAAAGAAACAGGACACTTCTAGTGTTCTAATGAAAGTTTTCTCTAAAAATAATACAGCATAACAAATAATTTAATAGATTATACAACAACATTGAACTATTTCTTATGTCAAAACATATTTTCTTTACAGTCAATATGATGCTGTTTACCATTGATGATGTTCGATTACTAGTGAAGGCAAATGGATGAGAAGAAAGAGGCTTGCGGTTATCTTCAAGCCCAGGCCAGTAAAATGGCGTAAGAAATGGAGAACCTGTAGATGCAGGGTGTTGGCGGACCCAAGACCACTGCTGCTGGACCACCCAGACGAAGAACAGACACTTCCAACATTCCCTCACCTCATCCCGTGGTATAATTTTTGATTGTTTTGAATTCATTTAAGAAGAACTAGCAATCTCAGAAATTAGGCAAAATAGAGATATTAATTTAAAAATTAGCTTTTAGTCGGAGATCCAAGCCAAAGAATCGATCCACGGGAATAGTGTTCACTCAGATTCGATTTTATCGCCTTGCAAAAGTATTTAATTTCATAATTTAAAAATCTAATGTTATTGAATTGAAGTTGAATTTTAATTTGAAAGGACCTTCATCAAATTTCGAAACTAGAACGCTTTTTTGTTATAGGAAGAGACACAGATATCCTACCGAGTAAAATTCCATTTGAACTACTGTATGTGTAACTCAAATCTATTCGATTGTGGTGGGTTTTACATTAGATCAAGTCCTTGCCAGTGTGGACTAAGTTTGCCCCCAGTCAAACTGATTGAAGAAAATTCGCCGCAGCCGCAAACCTCTTGTGGTTATTCCATGAAAATTGGTGGGTACAAATGCTACCTATTGGAACTTGCAATTAGATTTGAACTCTTAATTTTAGTTTCGGGCACCTTTGAAATCGATAGATTTGGAATTCGATCAAGTGCTGCCGAATTTGGATCGTGGATCGCATCATTCCTTTGGCTGAAGAAGATCTCTGTTTTCTCAGATGACCCGGTCCGTTCACAGCTCACAAATCTGGTCCAGGATCAACTCGCTTATTCATGCCATTTGGGGACTCCTTGGCCGAATTTTCCGATCTCGTACCAAATGAAGTTGTTGTTCACCATTCGACATCGGAAATCACCACAGTTCCAGTGATCGGTAAAAGATTGATTTATCCTATTTTATTTGAAATTGTCACAAATTTGTTTGTTATTTTTGGTTGGTTTTCAGCTCTTCGTCTTGTTAGTGCCTAGAGTCGCAATTCCGACATAAGCGTAAGACGGTTGTGGCGAAGCCACTGCACAACATGTGCACAAGTAACAATGGTTCTATGCAGAAAGTCTGACAAGAGCTTTTTGACGGATTGGACATTGAAAAGATTCCGTTGAGGATTCTAGATAAAGATTTGTGTAAGGGGGGGTCACGATTCGAAGTTAAGAAAAACAATACTGAGCTTTCTTTTCTTTTTGTTTCGATTGATATTCTATTTCTCTTTGCTCGTTGTATACCAGTGTGCCTTTTTGTTGGGCAGGGCGGCAGATATGTTTTGATGTGAAAGGCAAACAGAAAATTATTTGGTTGTCTAATAGTTTGGAGCAGAAAACAAAACGAAAATTGCAAAACGATAGACAATTTATTACTTGACGAGAAGACACCTGGGATTGGGTTTTTATGCGGGGGTTTTTTTTATTACCTTTTTTCCCTTGAATCGCGAAATTGAATCTGGGAGTACGGACCATTTTTCAATTTCTAAATTCACATGCGAAATTGTTCATTTTTGTTTGAACCCCCCTTTGTTAGGTAAATGGTGCATTGCGAATATGTTATGAATAGATTTCGAATTTTCATTCATTCTAAAAATGGAGAATGATGAATGTGTGCAAAAAATGTTATCATAGGGAATGTATGCGCTCTTCACATCGAACCGTCTCTTTTTCATTTTCTTTCTTCTTTGATCGTATTGTCTCATCCTTTTCAAACTAGACGACAATTTTTTGTACTCTGGTGGTTTCGTTTTGTTTTTTTGCCTCGATCATCTGCGCCTGTTGATCCACTTTTCGTTCCCATTAACTATTTTTGCCTTTCCCCTCCCACCGCATTCGATGGATAAAGTTTATCCTGACTCTTGGCCACCGTTTTATTTATTCGAACAAATTGTAATTTGATGGCGTCGGCTATTGCGAAGAGTGGGGTATTTCCCGCAACCGTGAGGGGAAAAAACCTTTGGTTAAATCGTTAAAATAATTTATTTGTGACGGGTTCTAGCTAAATTCCTTAGCTATGCGTATTCACTACTTGGCGAGTTATTGCTGTTGGTTTTGTTGAAAACGAATGTGAATTCGGTATGTGAGTCCTGTTGAAACTGTTTAGAAAATCGCGCAGGTGATGTACGAAGCCCCAAGCCTATTATATCCTTTTGCACTTCCACGATCGCCTGTACAGTCGAATGGCTACCAAGCAACAACACCAGACGGCGCAACATTGGTCCACGCACAAGATCCCTTCCGTTACGTGGTGTGGTATAACTATAACTGTAGGTTTTTTTCCATTTAGATTTATAATTTTGTTTAAATTGGGTGTGATTAATTTTGAATGATATGCGTAAAATTACTAATTTACTGAAAATGTCATCTCTTGCTAATTGCTATTCGAGATTTTGAACGTAAATTACGAAAAATCAGAACATTGGAGATTTGCTCCTCTAGCAGTGCAACGAAATGTCTATATTAAGGGAACAGCGATGTGACGAAAATAACACCACATCTTGACCATTCACTTACAAACCAAAATGATTAAGATAATTACATCGTTCGTGACCGAGATCTTCATTGGGATTATCGCCGGAGTCTTTTGGGTGCATGGATTGCATGGATTCTACGAGGGTTCCTTTATCGACTTGATTACCAGCATCTTTGCTTTTTCGATTCTTGTTTTGATTTTCAACATCGTACCACCAAGTCGGCCAGTAATTCGAGGGGTGTTTAACGACTACAGTTGGATCTATCTCGCCCATTTTGGAATTTCCTCATTTTTAACTGGCCTCTCGCCCTTAATCCAAGCTCTTAATTTCTTCCAAGGAATCAACTTGCCTCTAACTCTCAATCCTTACATCCTACACATGTGTTTCGCCTGGCCTTTTCTGATAAAGGAATACTACTTCAAGAGTAAACAGTATTACATGACCAGAAATGTAAAAGATGACGACACGGAAGACCAAACGTTCGCGATTTTTGACGACGGAGTGTGCTCAATTTGTTTAAGTCCGCATGTCAACGCGTCGCGGCCTCAATGCGGCCATACTTTTTGTTGCAGTTGCCTCTGGAGTTGGCTTAAGGTCAAGACAACATGTCCCATCTGTAAAGGACCAGTCACCGTTGTAACATCCGAGCAGAAACCAAAAGATGAAAACGGCAATGACTTCCAATTTGACATTCTTCTGTTAACGTTCGATTATTATGAGGAACAAGAAATGAATGAGATCTTTGTCAACAGCGTCATTATCTATGGGCTCTACGTTTGTACCGCTTTGCTTTTAGCTGTGTCGTGTGTGTTTCTTGAATGGCTTATTTCAGCGGCAATCAACTAAAAATGTACTCCTCAATACAAATAAGATGGATCAATCGTCTATAACCGAAAAATGAATACATCGATCTATGTTCACAAATATTAACAGTTCATTTAATTCTCTCGTAATGAAATCTCTTATTCCCATAACAAGCAATCAGATTTTTCGGATGAAATTGAATTTTAAAATAAAAAAAAGTTAAAAAGGTCCCCAAAGGCTGTTACATCCTGTTGCCAACTTTTGCTTTTATATATTCGGACGTGAATAAACTCACAAGATTCATTCTTCCCGTCGCACAATGCGTGTTGTTCTCTGGATAACATACTTTGATAGTTGGTATATACTCGTCCCGCCTTGTCCGCACTGGAAGTGCTAAATCGTTGGAGTTCTATTGTCGGACATGAAAATAATTATACAAATTATTGGAGTTCTATTGTCGGTAGTGGAGTTCTACTGTCGGGCACTGGAGTTCTCTTGTCGAGTATTTTTTATAATATTAAAAAAAGGAGTTGTACTGTCGCTGGAGTTCTACTGTTAGCAACCAATTTCTTTTTAGTAGGATTTAGAATAATTCTTTAAAATGTATAACATTCAGAAAATCATCACTAGATGTCGCAGTGTCGACATTGTTGTTCATGCATCATGAAACATGGCGAAACAAATTGTTGCTAATTTATACTTGTTTTTCTGTTATTGCAAATATCAAATTGAACTGCATATCAAACGTGGGTTTTTCTTTACCTAGTTTTCTTATTGTTTTATATTATACCCAATTATTTCTTCAAATTCCAGATGCAGTCACCTTCCATCCGTTAGCTCCTTATGCTCAAAAGCCTAAAACTCATATTTGAAACCCACAATGGAAATCAGACAATGTGCAAGGTATTTTCCCATTACTAAGCACTACCAACCAGAACAATTAAGCAGTAAAACCATTATAATTCAGATTTTCAAATAATGTCTAATATGTAGGTCTTCTTGTTCGTGAACCATAGTATCTTATCTGCAATTTCGATGGTGTAACCTGTGGCAGCATGTTTGTTATGGTTGTTTTCTACATTTGTCGGGAAACCACCCAGCTGAGAAATAGGTAGAGTTTTATTTTTCATAGGTAAATTTGTGTAAATTTGTAAGTAATGTAGATAATTTTCCTTATCTCATTGCTACTTAGAGTTCCAGTTTCAGTGACATAAAGAGTGTGAAGTGAATAACCTGCCATGAGCATGTACCAGATCTGCTTGATGAAAGTCAAATGCCTTGCTGAATTCGTCACCCAAATGATAAAGGTAAACATCATTATCACCTTTTACATGAGTTACTACTATGAGTTGATTTTGTTTGAGCTTCCTTTTAATTCCCAACTCGTTTTTACAGAACTATTTGTGACGTCCCATAAGATCGCGAGTCGGCCACCAGTTTCAATCTACAAAGCAGTTTCTTCGTGGAATCGTGAGGTCCTGGCCTGGCACGGAGATTCTTGAGTCAATGCTGGATTTGTCCATGACAGAAGAGGGACTTCTACCAACGTTCGGATCCTTATCTACACGACGTACGCTGCTTCTTGTGCTTCACTGGCGAACAAGATCACTTCAGTGTTCGCTTCCGTCCCCTGTGAAATACCTGCAGTCACTCGCCACGGGATTATGCCCAGGTAACCGATAATTGACTTACTTTCGTAGATTATCTACTAATAATCTACTTGCGTTAAACTCTGTGACAAAATAAGAATTCCAAAATCAGGCCCTTTTTGCGCGCAAACAAAGTACTTAGACGTTTCTTTTTTCTAACGCTAGATGGCTTTTTGATAATTTACAGCTGTCAAAACAGTCAGTTACAGTTACTTTGCACACCTCTTTAAACATGTTTCGACAGTTATTTTGTTGAAATATTTAGTGATAACTGACGATTATTATTCCCCCAACAAAGCTCACTTGTTAAATTTTCGAAAATTGCTTTTTTTTTCTACTTCCGGTTTACTCTTTTTAGTCAGTAGTTCAGTAAATATTCATCTGACGCACAAAAGAACCACATATTCGTGATCCTCGTCGAATTTGTGGTAAAGTTCATGTTTCGTTTTGTACGTTTTCGTACTTCCGGCTTTGAAAATTTTCCTGAACTATAGTTCAGGAAAATTCTCGATTTTGGCCAAATTTTGGATTTCGTTTAAATCACACCTAATCGACCCCAAATTTCATGGAGATCACGAATATGTGGTTTAATTTGATGACAGCTCAATGGTTGAGGAGTTGTGGCTACTTCCGGTTTACTTCCGGAATTTTTTTTAAAGACTAGCAAATGAGCTTTGTTATGTGGTCAGTTATCAATATTGTTAGGTAGATTTTAAGCAAATTAAAGCGCGCCTTTGAAGTTTTGAGCCCAAAAACCAGATCAATGAACCTATATGTATTATGTGACTATTATCAATTATGTAACTTTTATTGGCATGTCACTTAATAAGAATTGTTTTATCTTTATTCAGGTAATGCAGAAGAGACGTCGAGAAGATGGATTTTCTCATCTTTAACAATCGTCACCGGTCTCCGTCGGATGTTGCCCCTGCTTCTGGTGCGAACGAAACTCGGTGGAGTGAATGGATGTAAGTTCATCATTTACAAGTTAATCACATTTAGGTTGTGTGTATTGTATTCTTATCAAATTTTTTTTATCTGATTAGAATACGCCAACAAAATACTTCTGGCAATGGAAATGGACACCGACACTCGTCATCAACGTGGATCTTTGTATTGTTGGTATTATTGCGTTTGTGTTAGTTAACCCGTTGTCTGCCACGCCTTTGTTCTCCCCTAGCTCCTTAGCACGGGCCGCGCTGTTCGGTCTCGTGGTTTTCATGCCGCGGGGTCGGACAGTCGCACCAGCCCCAGATTCGCCGAAAGGCCCCGTTAGGCAATGCACCATAGGGACTTCCCCCTTGTCGATACGGTGATGGATTCTAGAGGTTGTGCATTCCATCTTCTCCTATCACCGTGTCAGCCCGGACTTGTCAGCAATGGCAAGTCCCACCTTAGCCATGGATCCTTCAGACGTGGCGCGTAGAGTAGTAGAAAACAACCTACGGGTTGTATGGCGTGGCAGCCAACGGGTTAACTTAAGTGTATGTGTAAATGTATGTATGTATATATGTTGAAAAGTGGTGGAATTGTGGGTGGAGGTGGGACAAATAAAACAATTCTACTTTGCATACTTTTACAATTTTATTTATTTTCATTCTTTATGATAAGTATAAACCAAACTAATTTTAAGGTACATGGTTTATCACCTCCTTCCCCCGAGTCTTTCGATTATGATTGATTAAAATTCGGTATACAGAAGGATTGCAGTTTTTAAACCAAATCACGTAAGTAATGTAAAAGAATAAAATCCTAAAATAGGATTTGCAAGTTTTCACCACAGGTACTCCACAACTCCAACACAAATATTCGAAACTTCTTTCAATCAGGGAATCTAGAAACAAGAAAAGAAAAAAAAATTATTGCTGGCATGTTCATATTTAACCACATTATCACAGTGATAAAAATAGGTACTAATGAGAATTACATATCAAATTATTAAAAAGAAATTGTGTTGCACGCTTGCACCATGTTCTTTAAAAATATAATAGCCCAACAAATTTTATTACGGAAACTGGAAAGCTAATGTGTCAAAGAAGATTTTAAAAATGAAACAAAGTTGGAGAAAGGTAAAAACGAGGAAGTTTTAAACTTTAATCAAAACTATGTCCTGTCAAGCAGCTATTGTTCCCCAAAAATAGGGTTTTGCGCTTTATGCCCCACACCGAGAGACTGGAATTTAAACCACAACAACCTAGCATGGCAGTTTTCCTTCTTCTACTCTAGTTCAAGATTCAACAAAAGACATATTCAAGGAATAAGCCTATAAAATATTCACACCTATAAATGGTGTGAATCCCCATCAAGGCAATCTTCATTTTCTGTTCTGGATTCACCACATGTACTCCACCAATCCAACAAAAGATTCAAACTTCTTTCAGTCAGGTAGTCTAGATATATGAAAAGAAACAATTATTACACACAGCTTGTTTGTCAATCATAACATCTAATGATAAATGGATAGAACTAGTTAGCAAAAATTACATTCTGAATCGTAAAAAGAAAACTGTGTTACATTCTTTGAAAATGTGATACCTAATTTTGCATGAGTTTGCGAAAGTTTTAGTTACACTACAAGACTGGAATGTAAATGTGTCAAAGCAGATTTTCAAAATGAAACCAAGCAAAATGAAGGAAAGTTCTAAAAGATGTGTTGTCACACCAACCATTGCGGTATTCAAAAATAAACTTGACTCTACACATGGAATTTTTAAACCAATAACTATGTGCTAGTTCAACCACATTGAAACAATTAGAAATATAGTCAGAAAGATACTTAGAATTGAAAATACATTCGGAGATCACGTACAACCAGCACGCTTCGGACTTCGGCCATGCGAGAACAAAGCAGGCGACGAATGAGAAAACAAAAACCTATGAAGCAGTACAAAATTATTCTTCTAGATGGCGTTTCGTAAATAATAAAGCGCCAAAAAATGTTGAAATTTCTTCAGTTTAAATACGGGTTGGTTTTGCAACAATATAAAGCTAAGCAAAGTCTTTTTACCCTATTGACACAGCAAATGTCTTGATAAAGAAAAATACGTCCAGCATTTGTTACTACAACTACTCGACGTGTAGTGCAATTGAAGAACTTTCAAAGCGGTTAAGTAAACACAAAACGAGACTTGGTGTGTGTACATTTCTCGTTTTTGTGAGTGCGTTATTGCGATCGGCTGTTTCCTGTCGGCTTGTTTGTCAATAACGGTTATTCGATCTCAGGTGTGTCCTTCCACAGTTGTGCCCGTTTCGGACATTGTCCCCCCATACTTCCGATGAATAATTAAGGAAGGCCGCCAGGTTGGGTTTAACTCCCCGCCCATTTCTTGAATAAACAATGACGAAAGAAAGAAAAATCAATTTAGTCATGTCATGCATTCAGTCAGTCGAGGAAATGTAATGAACGAGTCAGGACCCCTTCAACGTTATACACGGAAAGGTTGTGCTTCAAACTGGTTTTAAACAGAAATATTTTACGTCTTTTATGGGTCCCCCCTATTTCCTGAGTCGGCTTTCCTCTTCCCCATAAGGCAAGGTAAATGTAATCACCCCTTCCTCATTTTAGTTCTGGCTAATATAATATAATGCAATTGAATTTTAAAGATACACTATACTAAAATGAACTATAATTAAAAAACAGGAGTATCGCCGTGTGACAATTGACACTTGAAAGGCAGCTTCGTCAACATTGATAGTACGTAGGTTTTTATTGACGTATACTTGAGCAGCCACTCGATGCCGACCCAACCCACCGTAGTCGTTTATCAGTTGTTATCCAGATTAGTCACAGTTAAAAATCTGGCTGTCTGCTGATAACGACTGCTCAATTATTTTATTTCTGTCACTACCGTCCGACTTCATTCTGAAAGCCAAAGATCACAAGAAAACATTCGTCGGTGCTGAGGGACGTGCGGGTGCAAAGCCTCGGCCAAACTACGATTTTATTTCATCAGATTTTAAAGAAATCACCATCAAATTTTGGTGGCAATGCGGCTGTGTCAAAGTGCTGCATCTACTAACCATTTTGAAGGCCAATTGCCAGAAGAATGGATCTAAAATTTTCGAATAACCGTTCCCGTAAATGCCGTTCGGTCACACGTCGCCGTTTCTATTATGGAATGTTTTCATTTTTGGTTCTTTTCTTGATAGTTTATAATTACCTCACGTCAGAAATCTTTCTGCACCAGGTAATTATCAAACGTGTTTTTATATCTTCAATTATTTCTGTAAATTAACGCATTTGAATCACACGCAAGATGGATCCTCGAGTGAACGTGAGAGCTGGACGATCCAGATGTTGTCTGGCGGGCAACACCAGTGGTTCCGACATGTGCGGACGACCAGATTGCCTATGGCCGTGTCCTTATCCTGCCTTGCAAGAACACAAACATTTAAATGTTACTCAGGACAAGGCGTTTTTTCACGAAACTTCCGGCGCCACTTTTCTCAACTTCCGCCAGGCTTGCGTGGTCGAATCGCTGGCCTTTCACAATCCCAACTTGACCGTCCACCTCCTCATGACGGGCAAGCATTTAGATCTAAATTCAGTGACGATGAAAACGCTGAGGCTCAACTACCCCAACGTGCAAATCACCAGCATCAATTTGGGCGACTACATGGTCGCCACTCCGCTGGAGCGTTGGTATTTCTGCACAGAGTGGAACCGTGGATGGTACGCCGTGGCCCATCTCAGCGATGCTCTACGATTTCTGACCCTGTCCAAGTACGGTGGATACTATTTCGATTTGGACGTGATCCAACTCCGACCCGTGACTCCGTACCGGAATTTTGTGGTGGCCGAAGATGGTGACAAACTCGGATCGAGTGTCATTCACGTCGACCATCAACATCCAATCATTCGAACTGCTGTCGAAACATTTGCAGCTGATTACAAGTACTAAATAATTTAATAAAAAACCTTTAGTGATCTCATTTTCAATAGAATTCTTGATAATACAGGTGGTATGTTTGGTCTCATAATGGGCCCGATTTGGTAACGCGGATCCTACAAAATTGGTGTCAAGTTTACTACATTAGCTGGATGACTCCGGAGCGATGCCAAGGGTTCCGGATTTTAGCGCCAAAGTCATTTTACCCAGTGCACTATCATCGATGGAGAGATTACTTTTACAAACGTGGCGACAAACCAGTGGATAAGGTGAACTGGGACGAGTCTGTTGTCGGAGCTCACGTTTGGAACAGCATGAGCTCTCATTGGTTAGTCAACAAGAATTCCAATCAGTATTACGCGCAGATGGCGCGTTCTTCTTGTCCTCTCATCTTCGAAGTCGCACCCGAAGAGTTTTAAAAAATAAATGACTTGTAAATTTACTACATCTCTTATCAAATATACACCTAGTTTTGGACGGAATTTTCAATCAACTTTCTTAAACGTCAAACAGTGACCTGTCCTGTATTTTGATATTTTCTTCCGGTCGATTGTCGAGACGACGCGATACAATTTTTAACCAACAGATGGCGCTGTTTAAACTTGAAAAAAGGGCGGGCCTTATTTGTTCAAGGCCTGCCCCTTGCAAACAAACTGTCAACAACAAACAAGTCAAACCAAGTGAAATCAAATAAATTGCTACTTGCCTCAGTAACCAGAATGGTCTTATTGACCATACTAAAAAAATTGAAACAGAAAGAGAAAGAAATGCGTCTACTTATGCTGTCAGTTTTTTCTTCAATCGTTTGCTATTCAAAATAACTCTTAAAAAATTGCTAACTTGTACAATTTATAACTGTCTTTCAGGGGCCTTGACAATGCTGGCAAAACCACCATATTAAAAAAATTCAATGGAGAAGATGTCCATACGATTTCACCAACTCTCGGATTCAACATCAAGACCCTGGAACACCAAAAGTGCCGATTGACCTAATTCATTATTCTTACTTTTTAGACTGATGTCTTTTAACAACATGCTTCTATTTTTAAAAGTTACCAGCTCAATATATGGGACGTTGGAGGGCAAAAATCGTTGAGGTCCTACTGGCGAAACTACTTTGAAAGCACAGATGGCCTAGTTTGGGTTGTCGACAGCATTGACAGAAGGAGGATGGAAGATTGCACAAAAGAATTACATTCCTTACTACAAGAAGAGGTAGTTCTTTACTTATTGGTATTTTTAAAACACATTTTTACATTCCTACCTTTTAAAAGAGATTGGCAGGTGCAACATTGCTTGTTTTTGCCAACAAGCAAGATTTGCCAGGGTCAATGACAGCTGATGAAATCAAAGAGGTATATTGTCCACTGCCATCCATTCACTTACAGTTAAACTAAATCACGTTGTAATGACAACAGGCACTGAATCTCGACAGCATTGAAACTCATCACTGGCGTATCGTCGGCTGCAGCGCCATGAACGGAGACAATTTGTTGTCAGGAATCGATTGGCTAGTCGAAGATATCGGAGCCAGGATATTTACATTAGAGTAATGTGTATTCTCTCTCTCTCGTTCTCTCTAAAAGTCAGTACGGGCTGGGAGGTTATAAGAAATTGTGGCCGTCTTAATTTTATAATGTACAATCGATGAAAAGAATTAGACAGACCGTGGAAAAAAAAGGCAACAAAACAAAACGGCATTCATTCAATTATTTTAATTAACTATCTAAATGGTCCTGGAATATTAATTTTGCGAAGCCTCGATCCTCCAGCGGTGTGGCGCAAAACGGGCATTTGCCAATGAATCCGTTAGTACCGTGAGGAATAGGAATAGCTCCCCAGTATCTATAATTGTGTTTGATAATAATATAAGAGTCGGATCAATAAAAAAAAGGCCAAGTGTGCAAATTAAAAAGCGATTGCATACTTGACTGTTTTCTCGGAAGCCATATGACCGCAGGGATTGAACGCGTACGTG
Organism: Daphnia pulex; assembly: GCF_021134715.1. Taxonomy (NCBI): domain Eukaryota; kingdom Metazoa; phylum Arthropoda; class Branchiopoda; order Diplostraca; family Daphniidae; genus Daphnia; species Daphnia pulex. The sequence goes on along the minus strand of NC_060021.1, from coordinate 207,467 downwards.
GGTGGTTCGCGATCCACCCAAAAGGCTGGTTCGAGACCCATGCTGAGTTGTGAGACAGGGCCAACTTTAAGGCAGATGGGGCATGTTCGATCTTCTCCTTCTTTCCCCCAGTGATGCTGGCCCTGAACGTGCCCACATTTCAAATAAACGTACGGAGTCTGATCGGGCGGCGGTAAAGTCGACTTTCTCGGCAACACCAGCGTGTTCAAACCGACTGGACACTGCGGTTTGCCTGCATTCAACTCGTCAACCATCTTTTCCAAATGTCTAGCCGTCTGCAATACACAAACCAATGCAAACACATCAAATAAACTATTAATGATTTATTGATAAACAAATAGTACCGGTCCTTTGGCAAGGCCTTCGGCACTCCTCCACAGCAATGTGGCGCCACACAAATCGATTAATGATCCATCCACCAGCAAATTCAATTCATTTTCCACCTAACCAAATTTTAGAAAAAAATCAATGGATGAAAAATTGGATAGCAAAAATAGGAGCAGGTGAAAACGAACCTGTGATTTCTTTTGCGGAGCAGATCTGGAATCTCTTAAATGGTACAAGGCTCCTCCGACCGAGACTTCGACCCATTGTCCAGGCAAAGCGGCCCCACCTTCAAATTCTCCTTTGGGTTGCAGCAACAAGACTCCATTTGTCGTGAGGCCATCGATGCCTTTGTCCGTCTCCCATTTGGTCGCCTTTTCCTGTCAAACAAAAGAACGTCAATATTATCCTAAAAACAATTGTGGGGTTTTTAATTGTTATTCCTTACGCCTAGAAAAATGTTGCGAGACGAATCGAATCCAGCAGCGTAGACATAAGCTCTGGCAGGTAGACTGTCTCTTTCGACTAGAAGACGACAAGCGAAGCGACTGATGGTGCTCTGTGCCACTCTGCCAACTGCCATGACTTGACCACCATTGCTTGGGCAGGAAGACGTCCGATTCACCGACGACTTGTTTAAATTCCCCGGCACAGTATCGGCAACCACAAAGTCGATGGGTTCCTCTGAAGATCTGCCAATCTGAATAGTTTAAACAAAATAAAATAAATCCTGGAAAAGGGGATAACGGAAGTAGAGGACTACCTGATACATGTCCTTTGTAGGATCGGAAGTGTACTCGACGATGACGGCCTGGTGCCGGGGCAAAGTGTAGAAAATCGTGTGCTGATTCACATCCGTTACAGCCTGGAAGATATATCACATGACATAGAGAAAAAAAGAAAAACACACCCTCTCTCTTTCTCTCAAAATGACGCAGCTTGGGATATTTACGGGATGGGTTTGAGGTGTTTGGACGCGGTATTGGTTGGATGGCTGGACTCCGTTGGGTTTCGGCCGCTGCATCACGCCGTATTTGGAACGCTTGCGACCCTTGTCGCCCGAGGGTAAACTGCCATTGTTCCTGCATTAAGAAAATTTCAAAAGGGATTAAAATTCCATCAAATCAAAATGGGGAAAAAAAAAGAACATGACAATATAAAGGTGGCCGAGAATACGACACCATATATTCAAAAATATTTAAGGAGGCAGTATAAAGGCAGCTAGCAGCGCTATACGTATCTGATTGCAACAACTTCCCCCCCACCACTCATCCTGCCCTGCCTTGTTTCTCTCCCCCTTTCTGATCCCCTCGGCGGGTTGGGAATGTCCAGGCAACACACGGACAGGTCCGGGCATGCCCTGATACGAGTAACGAAGCGCTACCCACACGAGAGTCTAACAACACTGAACTGATTGCCAAGGAATTTTTGAAGAATAATAATAAAAAAAAGCACTATCTGTCAGCTGTGTTTCAACTGTCAAACCAGAGAGTTTGTGCTGGGCGAAACTCACCCAAGAACGATGAGGTATCCATGAATCTTGCCATTGCTTCCCACCTGGCTTCCTCCACTGCTGCTGCCACGACTGCTGTCAACATGAAAAAGACAAGAGAAAAAATGTCATGAAATGAAATCAGCTGACACATACTCTTACGTTATCAACACATTCAACAACAAAGAGACAAAATCATGAGCAATTAATTTAATGAGATGAGAGACACGAAAAGGGTCAGTGTACACGTAAGGGAACCAAACAAAGGGTCGAAGAGCGTGTTGGAAAAAGAAAAAAAAAAAACCTTGCGGGAGAGCAGTGAAAATACGACCCAAACATTTCACTTTTCTAGTGAAAGGTGTACACAGAGATGAGCAAGTCGCATTGAAAAGATGAATCAAGAAACTCACTCTGATGGCATTGATGAAAACCCTGATGGTCAATTTAACACTTGGCAGATGAATAACACAATGTGAATTAAACAACACACAAGACACAAGAGAGTCTGCTGCTTTTTACGCTGCTGCTGCTGCGTGGTTAGACGAGTCCGTACATGAGAGGAGGAGGAGAAGCTTTGGGCTATTCCAAAGTCAGCCGTAGGCCACCTGGCGGTCATTTTATCAACTACTTTGGACTACTGACGGCGCATTCCATTCAAAATTTGTTTTGGACTCAATTTCGTGTGACGACGCAATCGCAGAGTGACGGTTACCAACCAACCAACCTTGGGGATGATGATAGTGAAAACGCCCCAACAACAACTGCGATCTATTCAAATGATCCTCCAATGGCAAAAAAGTTGATTTGGAAAAATGACTTTCTATGAGCATTGTCGCATTTTCATCAGCTAATGGCATACACACAGCAAACGCCCTTTTTTCTCTCTCTGTTGATATTATCGACTCGGTGTGACAAATATTACGACGTTAGGACTCGTACACCGGAAACTGATCCACGAAAAAAAAGGGAGGAAACGACTAGACGGCAGGAAACGCCAAAGTGACGCGCGCGATGTTGTAAAATAAAGTAGCAAAATGGCGCAATGCGCCTAGCCATCCTGTGTGTCTTGTGCAAGTTCCCAACAAACAAAAAACAGGAAAAAAAACGAAAAAAAAAAATCCTTGGAAAATTTCCAACAGAAAAAAAGTTGATTTCTTGCATAAATGATTAAAGACAGAAAGGGAAAATTATATAAGGACGGATGATAAAGACGATCAAAAATAATTGGTCCGTTATAATACGCACACATACACAGAGTCACGCACACACGAATTTAATTGACACGCACGAGTTTTTATCAAGGCCGTAAGTCTGCCATCTAACGGCGGCATTAATTTGTTTTAGATATTGGTCATTTGGTAGTTGTGAACACACAATTTTCATCAATTCGTTTTTTAATTCACTTTTGGTTATTAGACACCGACGAACGAAATTTTTTACTAACTCGTTGGTTTTGGTCGGTTAACATTTGAAAAAAATAAAAAGCATTTTGCTGCTATTGTTGTTGGACGGAAATAATGGCACCGAAAGGCTAATAAAAATCAATACAAATAATACATTGACAAAACAGAAAGATGATAAAATAAAAATCAATGGGTTTCCTTTGGTTGCCCCTTCACCAACCTGAATCAGATTTAGTACAAGTAATCTGGGGTTAAGCATTCTTCCAGAGTTGTTATACATATTTTTCTTCACGATTTCATCGTCTTTTTTCCTTTCGCTTTTCAAACGTAAAGGCGACGGGCGCCGCATTGGCAGCAAAATTTGACGGTGTGGCGTTCCGGATAAGAAGAGCCGCATGAATGACAGAATTTCGGGACCGGTTTGGCAGATTCCTCTTCCTTGGGTTGTTCCACTGTCGTCACAGCAGTGGCCACTCTGGGTGTCGTTGATAGACGGACGGACGGCGTCATAGTGGACGGACCAGTAGCAGCAGCAGCAGCAGCAGCCGATTTCTTATTTTGCCAGCTGGTCTCTCGTTCATTGTTGCTCGTCTGGCCCAGTTGACTGATTTCCGATAGGATACTCTTCAAATCGAGTTCCAGCTGCTCCATACTGGCCGTCTCGTCTGCCTGGGCTGTACTATTATTGGCAGAAGGGGTGGTCGGAGTCGTGACGGCACTATCGCTCGGATGATCTTTCATTAAAGAGTCTCGTTTCGGGCGGTCGTCAAACAGTTCGGCCATCTGGCGCTCGGCAGACAAATACGGGTTGTAATTGTCACTCCCGAACCTGCTGATTAAAAGGGGAAATCATTTAAGAGGGAATAAAGATGAAAGGCCCACTATGCAAATATTAACCTTCTGCCTGTTTGTTTTGTATAAGTTAGAGGACGGATTTTGTTAGGGAGAAGACAAGTTCCAATCACCAAACGTTTCCCAAGATTAGGAGTTGATCTTTGTGGTTTTAGTTGAAGAGATAAGATTAGAAAAAAGAGGGTGAGGCTTATGTTAGTAGTTAAACGTGAGGGGAAATTGAAATAATGAAATTTCTAACCTGCTGGGTTTGATTTTACTGGGCGCTGGATAATTGTAACAGCTGCCTGTCATGAGTTTAGACTCGACTCCTTCCGGCTCCACCCTTCTTCCTTGACCCAATTGACCGATGGATAGCGTCGACGTCGTGTTGCCACGATTTTTAGCCGGAGCTACCGGACTGGGGCGGCTGAACGCTGACGTAAACAACTGCAAAACGGTCGGACGTTTATTGGTACTGGATGCAGCTGATGACGAAGAGGCCGGCAGTGAGGCCGGAGCAACGAGGGTCGGTTGTCGCTGAATTGGTTTGTTGGGCGGATGGTTGGACTGGAAAGAACTGGCCATGGACGTGAAAGGATTCTTCATTCGGAGACTAGCCCTCAGCGCTGACGTCCGGTTGTTGTTGAGGGGCGTCAAAGTGACGGCCACCGGCGGTTCGGTGACACGCCGGACGGGTGGCGGCGGTTCGACGACGCGTCGAATGGGCGGCGGAGACGGCGGAGTCACTCGAAGTGAGCGACGGTCGTTGGACTGGCGCAAAAAAGCGCTTCCGCCCGTCCGACCCAACGTGCTGCTATTGTACAAGTTTTTCTTCTGACTGCTACTGTTGCTGCTGTTGTTGTTATTGTTGTTGTTGTTGTAATTGCTGTTGTAGCTGCGACTGAACGTGCTGGTTGGCTGGTATGAATAAGTTGATGAAGCTCGCGAGTCCAACGACGCCCGGCTGCCGCTCAAACTCTGGGCGCAGTCGGGCACGGTGAGCCGGCCATCGACCGACGGGGCTGGACTGCCCGACGTGCTAAACAAACTCCTGGTCGGTGAGTACTTGGAACGAATGGAACGACGCAGTAGCGGGGCTTGGTACTGGAATTTTAAAAAAGTAAAAATATAAAATTAGAAGAAAGGATTATTTAAAAAACAAACAAGACAAGGCCAGCAGGTAGCATCATTATGCATGTCACGTCCGGCCTCTTGTTGGTAAAGAAAGACCCCACCGACTCACTTTGGTACGCGCTTCCCATCGCTCTTTGGCTTCTGTGTTTGTCGGAGACTTGGGGATCCGTGACTGCTGCTCCCTGCACCACTCCACATGCCTATCGAATGCCTTATCGCCGAAATTCCTGGACAAACGAGAAGACGACATTTATTTGTCAATGCCACCCGGACCAGAATTATCATCGAAAATATAGTATATACCTCTCGCAGCAGGGGCAGCGATTGGAGTCGGCTCCTCTAGCTTGGCGGACCGTTTTAATCAAACTGAGGTGTTTCTCCTTCCATGGAGGGACTTTTTTGTTTGAATCGAGGAGAGACCTTCTGACCAGAAGAGGTGATGACGGGACCTTTGGCTGCTGCTGGGGTGACGACAGACTGACTTTGGGCACATCTGGCAGATCTTCCAGCCTCTGCTTGGCGGAATCAAACACCTTGCGCTTCTTGGTGGCCACCTTCTGGCAGACATTCTTGTGCCGCTCCAGAGATTCGACTTTGAAAGTTCTGAAACATATCGGGCAAGGTAGCAGGATCAGCTGAGCAGGTGGCTCTTCCTCCACTGCATTGACTACGGCAGTCTTGGGCGGGGGAGGAGGAAGAGTGGTGGTCTTGGGTGTTTCCACAGCTGTGTGTTTCGTGAGAAAAGAAGACGCAATGAACAAGGTAATTAGATTTGAGAAATCTGAGAAAGTGGAGTAATGAGAGAGAGATTACGTTACCTCTGTTGAATAGTTTGTACATGGCTGCTGCTGTGTGTGTGTGTGATGAAAAGAGCAGGGACACTTTCACGGCGGTGAGACCTTCACCCAGTGCCCGGGGGAGAGCCGAGACTGGTGATGAGGTTCACCATAAGAACAAGTGGCCCTCAACTTCACACATGTCGACGAAAAATCGACTAAACAGGTGAAATCAGATTGCAATCGTCAGTGAAGCGATTGCATCGTCATTATGGAGATTGAATACAAAGATTTACCTGAAAACCGATGAGAAAAACGACACAACACGGCCGAGAAACGTCGAAAACGAAGCAGCCTCGCTCGGTGCAGAGTGGCTGATAAACAAATAGGCAAGTGTATCTCTGTAGTTAAAAACGGTCGAGCCAGAGGTTGCCCGGGGCAACGTTGTGTGTACACTGTGAAAACAGGTGAACGACGATTGGTTAGGAAACGAAAATCACGTGACATTCAATCCAAACAAGAAGAACAACGCCTTTTTTAACGCGCACGTTCTCTCGGCGAAAACGTCTGATCAAATTTTATCTCTGCAGCAGGTTGTGTTGAGAGACCCAAAAAAGTCAGGTGATGGCCCACCACCAGCTCAAACTGCTGCTGGGAAATTTCATGGCCGCTCCGTCCTTTTTCCTATTAAAGGGGTCTGCTGAAAAGACGGATATTACATGAAACTTCTCTTTTGAATCATTAAAACGGTTATCTCCTTAATAGCATTTCCACCGACTATAATCTAAAACTATAGAGGACAAGACCCTATTTATATATTTTGCTTGTCGGGTTTTTTCAAGGAAAAATAAAACCAAATAATCAGCTGAATTTAAAATGTTAATTTAAAACTTTAACGGCAAGTATAATAATTTGCCATCTCAAATGAATGCAATCAATATCACATGTAGGCTCTGCCCTTCCCAAATACCTGCTGAAAGAACAAAGTTGTGATGAATAATTTATAGGTAACCAATATGCATATAATAACAAGGATTTCAAAACTATGTATAACTTACATATTTGGCATAAATTGTCCAGGCTTCTAAAACTAGTCAGCGGTTGTCCTTCAACCGGCATATTTCATTCTTTGAAATTTTGGTAATAGTAAACATAACCAGTTGCTGTAATCTTTATGTTCCATGACCTGAAATAAGAATGTCAATGAAAACTGAATTTTTCACATTCCTCTAATAAACAACTGCTTTGGGCAAGGATGTCGGATTAAACGACACGGTTAAATGGCACGTGGCATTTTGGCGTGATGGCAATCTGTAGATGCGCACACCATTTGACTTTTTCGATAACCAAATTCCATTGCGCAATTGTTTTCTTCTTTTGTTCAGACGCGCTTGAAATGCTGATCAACGTATAATCAATGGGCTTCTAGATGGGTCGTGTCAATATAAATTAATTTACCAATTGACTTGATACTGCAGAATTGAAAAATTAAAATTGTCAAATGAACAAGGAGAACTTGATTGAACAGGCCATGCAAATAAAGCACTTTATTTCTCTGTAATAAGTTGTTAATTATGTCGATTTGCACTGTACGGTGATAATGGTCTGTGTGGTAAATTGCAGGCTTTCAATTTAGTTACTGTACTAAATAAAAATATTCATGTGTCCAGGGAAGCAGCAAATATTAAACATTTAAATCACCTCTGTAAGACTATTGCAGGGCCTCTTACGTTAGAAGACTAATAGGTGGGGTAAGCGCTACCGATATAAGTTTTGCTGTTGTAAGTGAGAGTATAAGTCTGGTAGGCGTAAGGTGTTGCATTGGCACCGTACAGGGGACACTTGGCGTTGGGCCTGGCCAGGAAACAGACGGTGGCCAACGCCAATTCGATTTCGGGGCTGCCAGATATAGAAATGGAGCTGATTGACTTGTAAAGGCCATTCCAACTCATAGGCAGACCAATGACGGAGCTCTGACATCCAAGAAATAAAACATTAAAACAATAAAAAAGGGTGTGTAGACTAATAAAGGTATAGACGTACCACTCCCAGATTAATGTTACGCAAATAGCCCAGGTAGTTGATCTTTCCTGCTTGTTCGTCCCGGTAATATTTGAACCAGCTGTGATAGCCCTGGATGGTCGTGTTGTCTTTTTCGCCGAGGAAAATGTGTTCAAATCCGGATGAACTTTGATACCCGCCTCCGCGGTTGTATTGACCAAGCCAAATCTGACGCAGGTATTCCTTGAAAACAGCCACACTGGAGTCAGCCAAGCCTGATTTAAGATGAAACTATTATTACACAGGTATTTTATTTATTTGAAAGACTAACCTTTAGAGACGAGAAACTGGTGGGCTTGTTGCATTACGCTAGTGCCCAAAATGGCATCGAGGAAGGCATCGTTTTCAGTCTGTTCTTCAGCTGTGATGACCTCAGTCACTTTGCAGTTCTCGTCGTAGTTGTCAAAAAGAGCAAGCAGTTTGCTTACTGTCGGCCCGGAGAAGGCACCAGCCGGGACACTCGAGAACAATCTACGTCAAAATATTTAGAAAAATCTATAGCCTATATAATAATTAAGAGTGTAATAGGATCGACTAACGGCAAGGGGGCTTTGTCGGTGGTGCTTCCAGATGTTGTGGTGGATTGCACGTTCAAAACGATCCCCTGGACAGCGTTGACGTCATCAATGTGAAGCTGTTGGGAAAGAGCCTGAAGCTCGGCATCAGTTACAGTGGCCCTTTCAACTAAATAACAAAATGATAGATCAATCTATAACGACAGAATTGTCTTGTTTCTACCTGCATGGGCTTTAACATGGAGGGCGCTGATGACGCAAACGGCCATCACAGCAATGAACTTCATGGCGAACTGGACAGCTTGTGTGGATCCTTTAAAACGAACCTTGAGCTTCTACCTTTATTTATGGCAGTTTCGTACAATGACTGCAGCTGGGTGTGTAAGCATTTCTATCGCTCGAATTTCTAAATGTGACACGCAATTGAGAATACATTAGTTGTGGCATCAATTGACCTCACCTGAGCAGTACGAATCTGTGTGTACCTATGTATTCATGCGGATGCGGTGTTATTAACAGATGTGCCGTGCAGATGTTGCGGCCATTATTATTTCTATGCGTCAATTCTTTCGTTAATAAATAGAACACGCACGGATGACGACAGATGACGATCGCTGCATTGAATATTTAAAATTTTAAGACTAGTCCAAGATTATGAAATTTTCTTTCGATGGAGAAAATCTAATTGAAAAATTAGGGAGACATAATAAACTTACTTTTGATTGAGACTGTTGACAGGGAAACTGCGCATCGACATTTGAGACGAGTTGTCCATGTTGTACAACTCCAATTCCGTGCCGAAATACCGTTACTTTGAAATTTGAATAGATGCATTAATATCGTCCAACAACCAACTGGCTGTATAGAAATTGATTTCCGTTTTTTAGTTCTTAGTTTCTTACCCATCGTACTACAAAGCTACAAGTACTACGAAATGCAACATTTTCATCCAATTCCCATCAGACACCTGGCCCAGCCAGATGTTCCATGTATATAATCCGTGTAGATAAGATCAGACATATCCTCGGCTAATTGATGAATCTAAAACAAAAGAGACAAATAAATATACCATGAATTGAATTAATTTAAAATGGCAATTTACCAAATGTGGTTTTGTCTCAGTAAGGACATGGAGTCGATGGAAACAAGTTTGTAGACGACGATTTTGACTTTCTAAAGTCAACTTTTACTTGACGATTGAAAACCATTCACTGCACGACGTGTGATTGATATGCAGGCAGCAAACAGGAATGTGGAAACTCGTATTTCGTCGTTGAATGTCGTTTCTTTGTTCGTAAGGATCGATACTGTTTTTTTAATTTAGAATTTGTCACAAATCACAATAAGGAATAGTTCTCTGATATCTACATTTTATGTACTATACAAGCTTCACAATAATGTAATGAAAAGATCAGGAAATAGGCAGTTTTACTGGTTATCGTAAAGACATCTTGAGGCACAACAAACTGGGCAGAATTCCTAATGCCTTTTCATACAACTAAATCCTCCAACAATTTCATTTGGAGTCAGATTTATATGTGAATATGCAATTCAGCCAAGCCAGGGTAATGACAAAGTTTGTTGTGTTGCCAACTTCTTGGGTGCCAATTACACTGCATAATATACAAATAACATATTTACTGGTAATAATATACTGGTAACAATAATGAATGGTAATATTCTGGTAACAATAACACATGGTAATACTGTTCCTGCTAGCTGTTTGCAAGCACAATAGCTTAGCCAACTGAAGCCTAATTTCCAAAGATTCACACAACATCCATCTTAATCAAATGAGTTAAAAGATCAAGCTTGAACTCACAAACTCACAAGTATTGTATGAGATTCGGAAAATAATTAATGGGATGTTAATCGAGGTTTTATCACGTTTACGTTTTCTCGTTGTCAGTGTTCCACGAGGACAATCAGACTTCCACACACTGACGTTGACACTGAGGGTTTCGCGGTCTTCACGTTCAGTCGGATTGAGATGTTGCAATTTTCGAATCAAAGTTTAGATATGTGATATTAACCATTTGCCAATATTTTAATTGATAAATATTGGAAAAAATATTTGACATTCGATTAACATAAATTGCAACCTGAAATGAATTAAATTTTAATGATGGTGCCACTTAAACCAGGAAAAATGGAGTTGCCAGTCGACTGTTGACCACCAAAGGTTACTTATAGGGGACCAAAGTTTTCTAAAAAAATAAACTGAATTTCAGAGATCAAAACTTGAATTCAACAACCATGTCTTTCACCACCAACATGATTATTTCTCTCGTCTCTGTCGCTTTTATTGCGGGTCTCTTGGCCAGTTGGTGCGTTCGCACTCTACGCAACTTGATAAAATCTCCATGCAAATCGGAGCTGAAACTGCGAGGATTACCAGTACTACAACCGACTCGCAAGCTGGAAGATCGACATAATATCCCTCTAATGGAATCAGAATTTGAACAGATGACTGCGTTACCTCTGAGAGATTTATTCAAGGGACGCAAGTGGGATGAAATGGCACCTCTTTGCGTCTCTTATTTTAAAATCGAATTAATCGGCGACTACCTGAGCAAGTTGAAGAATACGCCAGAGTCAATCGAGAAGGTGGCCAAAGACATCATCGAGGTCCTGATGTTTAACCACCAATCCCGTCGATCGGAAGTGGAGCAAGAATTTGTCGATATCATTTTCAGCAGAGCTTTAGAAAACGGAAACATTTCTCACCTTTACGCCAAACTGTTGAAGCGACTGAGGAGCGGCTACTACAAACGCTGGACACAAAACATCGCCCGTCTCTTGTTTCAACTCGCCGTCGAGGAATTCAACCGGCCGCTGCCCAGTGACGACGAAATAAATGGCGATTCGAAACTCAAGAAATTGAACAACGTCAAACTGATGGCCGCCATTTTCAAGAGAGAAATTCCAGGAGTGCCGGATGGTTGGATCACAGATTGTGCCGATGCTCTGGTCCATCGTCTCGGGACCGGAGTCAACACTGAACAATCGATTGAAGAACTCATCTGCTTCCTGAAGACGCTTTTCATCGCTGAACCCGGAGAAAATTGTGATCCAATCACCCCGTCCTCACGACAGAGACAGCAATTGCTGGCCTGCGTCAGCATGGCTCATCTGGAAGGAGCGGCACACAAAGAGCCTCAACATCAACCGGCCAAATCGGATGCAACGACACAAACGTTTAAACCTGACGGCGATGAGAGCGACACGGAGTCTGATGAAACGGAATTCAAAGACCCGCAGTCAGCAGGGACCCCCACAGAGTCGGGCAGCACCGTTTCATCTGACACTACGGCAACTAGCCCGGGACTTGGTGATGAAATCGGGATGGCACTTGTCGGACAAGCGGATTATGACAGCTTGGTGTTGTATCAGAAGATTAAAGACGATCTGGAGGGCTAGTGGAAAGGATAAACACCGGAGCTGAACAACATATTGAAATGTCAAAATTTCTTAATTCGTCTTAAATTAAATTGGATATCAATCAATAAAAACAAAAATTTCAAAAACAAAATTTTCGTCTTTTCTATTATTATACTAAGGAACACACAAAAGAGATTGTTCAATCGATTCGTTCATAAACACACATCTCACATAACCGTTTATTTCAATCGACTGAACAACTCTTATAACTTAATTATCAGGCGATAAACGTTAGAGGTAAAAAAATAATACTCACAAGTATTATATGAGATTTGAGATGAGGGTTTATTACGCTTTTTGTCGTCCGTGTTCCACGAACAATCCTGCCACACTGACAGGAGGACGGATAGATCTACTACTAGAGAACCTAGCGGCGTTACAAACAAAAGATCCTACTTGGAAAACTTGGCCCACGTCCGATTATTTGAAATTGCTTTTAAAAATTGATTCAACACGGTGGTATGTAATCAGATTTTTAGCTTTATTTATTACTTTTGAAATTGTTTTGTAATTTCAGTTTCTCTCCTGTCCACTTACATTTCAATTTTATATCCGCGACACATTTTTTAAAATCCGACTCGAATTAGAAAGAAAATCCATTAAAAACAGAAATGCAACGAATGCGGATTTTGTCTGAAGATCTTTTAAAATTGGCGCGGCCGATATAATAATCGATATTCAAGCTTATCGTTCACACCAACTTTAGTTTGTTTTTTCACCGCTGAAACTCAACGTCGCATTAGTCGATAAGCTCCAGTCGCCATTACAGTCTAGATTTCTCGCACGTCGATATTGAAAATTACAATCATGAATGCTATTCAGGTAAATAGTTGATTAAGTGTGTTAAATTAAACATACTCGTTACTTAAGATTGTTGTTTTCCTTATTTCAGCGTCTTGCAACTGTTTCGCGCCTGGCTGGTACTCGCCAAATGAGTTCGGCAAAAATGACACCAGAGCTGGCCAAAATCAGAGCCAAACAAGAATTCTTTCAGGTATTTTTTATTGACAAATGCTGTTGTTTTAGATATAAAGAACTCAAGTTCAATGAAAGTAACAGTTCTTAGCAATATTTTAAAGTATTTGAAACTACTTTTGGGTCCAGATCTTGTTTCGTTAAAAGCTGTTAAATTAATGGAGGATTACAACAAGCAATTCATGTTAATAAAACAATAAATTTTTTTTTTAAATTTTAGTTGGCTGATGGAAACATGGTCCATGAAAAGACCCCAGCTGACCGTGTGGCTTTCTTCTTAACCTCTGCGCTGATTGTTGCTGGTATGGGAATGACACTGAAGTTCTACTACGACTTTGCTTTCCCCAAGAAAGCCTAAACTTAACATCCTGAAAGTTTGTGTTGATTAGACTGTATATAGGCAAAATTTGCTGAAAAATAAAAAAAAGACTGAGGAGTTTGTGCAGCTGTAATCTGACTAGATAGATACAAAAACACACCAAATATCAGATGATTCAATCTTACACATTCTGAATCGAAACAGGGATTTCAGTAGAGTTATCAGGTAGCAATCCTTCAGTTTCAGAGTTGTTAGTCGATTCAAGATCTGGTACTTCAACATCTGCTGCGGGTGGTGTAGCTTGTTCCTCAAAAGTATCCACTGGATGTTTTCTCAGAGTAAATGAAAAGTCTAGTTCTTCTGGTGGGTATTTGTTTTTGAGAATAAAGAGGCAAGGTTTTGTTTTGATTCGAATAGGCGGGAAATGGTTGTAGCTAGAACGGATGTGAGAGAATCCTTCGATATGGGCTACGATATCATGCGTTTCCGAGTAGGGTCGTAAATTGTAGGCGTGTTTACTTTTCGCTTCTGCAATCAAATAATGAAACATCCTCAATTCCGGACTTCCGGCTTTGAGATTCTCCGTCTTGTCGTACCTTTTTGAAATTTAAAACATTAGCAACTATCAAATAACAGTAATCGGTTTCATGTATAAAATTATTTACATCCAGTTATCGTGAAGTTGTCCGAAACGAGAAATGCCTGTTTGGGCAGCCAGCACATCAATGTGAACAGTCACGTTGGATTCGTAGCTTTCCATTTTGTGAAGTAGGGAAAGGGCTTCTCCGCCAGGATAATTAGCACGCGAGACCATCAAAAGGAAACTAGTCAACACCAAGTTGGCCACCAAATGACCGATAGCTACTAGTGCCAGTAACGTTCGCCATTTGCCCTTCGTCCGGTTCTCCCACCTACAATTTAAAAAGGGACAATTAGTTTGGTAATAGTTCAAATATGGATTGGCTCTTACAATCGGCTGCAGGCGGCCGCAGCTGCGACGTTGAGCAGCGGTAGAGCATAGACGATGAATCGCAGCTCCTTGTGAGGCAGGAACGAATAGGCTAGGACAAAGAACAGCGGTGGTAGCGTCAAAGGCAAAACTCTTCGTTCCAAAAACATGCCCACAGGTACCAGGACCAGCGACGTGCCCATAGCTCGCGGGATGGCCGAGTAGAAGTACCAAAGAAACGGAGAAGTCTAGTTACAAGTTAAGGTTCATATACCATTTAAACAATATTTTGATAAGATAATAATTTTCTTGATTTCAAAAAGGATACACCCCAATCGCCACTCTTGTTCAAAACGACGTTGAACCACAGAACTTCTCCTTCAGGCCACAAAAGTCGTTGCCAAAAGAAAGAGTCAACCAAAACAGTTAGACTCAGCCAGATGAGTCCAGAAGGCACGGCAAAAATCACAGTTCTAGTGGAAAGAATTTCAATCTATTAGTTGTTCATTAATTAAACAATAAAATCGTGTTACATACTTGACTAAAGACAGGCGCCGGGTCAATAATTCACCCAGCAATATCAAGCCAAGAAGGATGGCCAATTCGCCGCGAAAGATGAGAATAGCAGCCGCTGAACAAGCGATAAACTTCCCGTGCTGCTGGCCAAGCCAGTAGTAATAAGCAAGCAGCACTGAAAATGGTAAAAGCGCCACTGGTTAAAGTGTTCAATAGTTCTCCTCAAGTAAAACAAAACTTTACCAAGAGGGAGAGCCATAGTGTTAGGAAGGGGCCGGCTGAGGTAGAAAAGAAAGTGGAACTGGGAAACGGTAATAAAAACAAACCAGTTTGATGTTCCCTGGCCCAACATTTCTTGGATCCTCTTTCTCAATTTAATGAGTGGCCATAGAACGATAGCCCCCAAAGCACATCTCACTAAGAAATTGGTTTGGTTACGAGATGATTAAAAGCAAAAAGGATTCAAAGGGTATTACCTAAATACAAGGAAGCATCTTTGGGAATTTCCAAGGCACGGAACAAGGCCACAAATGGAGCAGACACAAACGATACAGCTATTGGGCCAAGGAAAGTGCGTGGGACCACACCAGGGAATTCCAAGTGGTCATACTAGTGAAATACCAAAAGTTATTACATTTCTGAAGCTGAAATGAAAATAAAATTTACCTCTTGAATGTCTGTCCGATGGTAAAGTATGTCATGTATAGCTTGAAGATTGAAACTCTCTTCAACTTTGGTGAATGGACATAGGAATATGTGGACTAAAGAGCAAAGAATCAGAAGCCAATCCATTTTTTTCACTTCGCGTCCTGCAGAACCATTCAAAATATTCGCAGTTCTTTAGTCGAGGTATATAAATAGAGCAAGCATCCTCATGCTAGCCTCATTTTTTGGAAGGAAAAATGTTATGGATTGAGAATTATTGATGTTATATAATACAAAAGTTAAAGGTTATTGTTCACACAGTTACAAACAAAATAATCTTTGAAAATCACCGTTTAAATGTATTACCATTAACGCCATTAACTTTGATAACAGATTAATTCGTCTGCACAATGACCGCGGTTGCCATAGTAATCTATGATGCAAATCCAACATACCCAGACCAATCATTTTTTCAAAAGTATTACAGTTACACTATTACTTAATGTGCAAAATAATTTCCAATTTTAATTATCTTTTCATGTTTCGCATTCCTTCAAAGTAAAGTTAATGTGTATCTTGTTAATTACTTGTCAAATGTCCTGTTGAAACGATAGTCGCCCACTCGCCAGCTCATTTTTATGATACACGAATAAAATAGGAGAACCCTATTTTTTAAAAACTACATGAAATGAAAAGATTATCGAACATTGAACACAAGTCATCTATTATATTTTCGCATACAATGAGACAACAACATTCCATCTGTAACTCTGCAACAGCAGTTAAAAAAAAAGTTAACAGAGAAAACCTCCTAGGACAATTGTGAATGCTATAGTCAGGAAAAGCCAAACAAGACAAAGCTATGACAAGGTTTACACTTCTCAATCGAGATGTAGACCCCAAAAAAAAAACGGAGTTAGCGCAAAGCAAACACAAGGCCACACGCTAACAGATAAACTTGAGAACAAATAAATCGAAAATAAAAGAAGAAAACATTTAGGAAGACGATATGCGTCGCCCCACGGGCCGAACGGCTTGTTAGAGAGAGAACAATTCAAAACTGAATGAATCCAAAAAAGAGACAAGCGAAAACGAACAGATATGACTGTTGGATTTTTGAAATGATTTGATGAGCCATTCGACGCCCTTCACCACCACCCCCCTCCAAACCAAACACTGAATGGCTATACGTCCAACCATGACTACGAAAACGATTTTGTTTGTATTCATTTCTATTTTTTGGTTTCAACTAGAGTTTTATTTCGACTCTTCGATGGTCAGGAGCAAGTCGTCGCCTTCAAGTTTCATATCCTTGGCGATGTCCACCGTTTTCACGGTTCCTGGAACAAACAGTAAAAATTGATTTTCTATTCTTTTAATGATTTATCTTATCAAAATTACCTGTGCAAGGAGACTGGACGACCATTTCCATTTTCATGGCCGATAAAACAACCAGTGGTTGTCCCTTTTCGACTTTATCGCCGGCTTTCACTCTGAGATCAATCACCGTTCCAGGCATTGGAGCTCCCACTGAGCCTTTGACGCCTTTCTCCGCCTTGGGATGAATGTGCAGTTCCTTGGCCGCCGTATTGTCACGGATGAAAACGGAGCGCAATTGGCCGTTGAGCTCGAAGAAAACTTCGCGGTCGCCAGTTTTGGTCAAATCTTCGGCCATGGCCAAAGTTTTGATGTGCAACGTCTTGCCCTTCTCAATGGTCACCTCAAATTCCTCGCCGACTTTGGGGCCCGTGAGGAAAATGCGCGTTGCGAATTTGTCGACCGGACCGTACTTGGAGCGGAACTCGAGATATTCTTTGCAGACGGACGGGTACATGGCGGCCGACATGACGTCAACATCGCGGATCTGTGACGAACAGCAACAAAATTTTAAATTTAGAAATATATAGAATTAATGGGTAGTACCTGATTGCCATGAGCTTCAATCAAATCTTCCTTTAATTTGTCCAGGTCCATGGACGGCATTGAGGCTCCTGGACGGCCCTCGACCTTGGGCATACCTTTGAGAACTCGAGTGCGGAACGGTTCGGGGAATCCACCGTACGGAATGCCCAAATATCCCTGCATGAATTCAACCACCGATTTGGGGAAGCTGAGCTCCTCGGCGCGATCCAGGACGTCCTGGCCAGATAACTTATTTTGGACCATAAACTGGGCCAAGTCTCCGACAGTTTTGCTGGACGGAGTGACTTTGATAATGTCGCCAAGGAGTTGATTGGCCTCCCTGTAGGCTTTCTTGACGTCCTCAAATTGATTGCCCAGTCCGAGAGAATAGGCCTGGAACTGCAAATTGGTGTACTGGCCGCCTGGGATCTCGTTGAGATAGACGTCGGCGTTGCCCGACTTCATGGTGACGCAACATTCAAACGGAGCGTAGAGCGTGCGGGCCTGCTCCCAATAGGCTGAATAGTCGCTGACGGACTCGAGTGAAATGCCCGTGTCCAACTCGGAGCCCTGCAGACTGGCCACAACGGCGCCCATGGACGGCTGGCTGGTCATGCCCGACATGGAATCGACAGCCACATCGACAACGTCAGCTCCGGCTTGAGCAGCGGCCAGCATCGAGGCGACTCCGGCGCCAGAAGTGTCGTGCGTGTGGACGTGGATGGGAACGTCCGGATGACGTTGGCGGATGCCGTCAATCAGCATAGTCGCCGCCCGAGGCTTGAGGAGCCCAGCCATGTCCTTGATGCAGAGGACGTGAGTGCCGGCCTTGACCAACTCGTCGGCCAGATCCAAATAATAAGGCAGGGTGTACTTGGTCCTTGACGGGTCCGAAATATCACCAGAGTAAGAAATGGCCGCTTCCACTACACCGCCGGCCTTGCCTACGGCATCAATGCCCAACATCATATTGGGCAGATAATTCAGGGAATCAAAGACTCGGAAAATGTCCATTCCTGTCGTCAAGTAAAATTAAAACAAATTTAATAAGAGTTTCAATCAACTTGTGTTTCATCTGTCCAGTGTACCTGTTTGAACGGCCAGTTCGCAAAACTTGTAGACGACATTGTCCGGGTAACTGGTGTAGCCGACGGCGTTGGCCCCGCGCAACAACATCTGGAATGGAATGTTTGGCATGACGCGTCGCATCTCCTCCAATCGCTCCCACGGGCACTCGTGCAGGAACCGCATGGCCACGTCGAACGTGGCACCACCCCAATTCTCCAGACTGTAGAGCGACGAGAAATTCTGGGCCACGTACGGCGAGACTTTGAGCAGGTCGTGAGTGCGGACTCGGGTGGCCAGCAGAGACTGGTGGGCGTCACGGAAAGTCGTGTCCATCAGCAGGAGACCCTTGTGGTTGCGGACGGCTTTGGCGAAGGCTTCCGGGCCTTGCTCCGTAATGATTTCGCGGAATCCGCCCAGTTGGCGGCTGGAATCAACCGCCGGGACTTGCGGTTCCACGTGGGCCGGTTTGAGATCGGTGCCCAGTGGGGTGAGCGGGCCGTTGACCAGGACGTCACCGACATAGTTGAGCAACTTTTGTGCGCGATTCTGTGACGGAACAAACTGGAACAGCTCGGGATGCTCGTCGATAAAGTAAGTGTCCAGGGTGCCCGTTAGAAACTTTTGGTTCTCCAAGACGTTGAGTAGGAATGGAATATTGGTCTTGACACCTCGGACGCGGAATTCCCGCAGAGCTCGGACCATTTTGGCGGCCGAGGCCGGCAGATTTCCGGCGTGAGCGATGACTTTGACCAGCAACGAGTCGTAGTAGGGCGAGATGATGGCACCGGCAAAGGCCGAGGCGCTGTCCAAACGAATGCCCATACCTTCGCCGCTCCGGAATACTTCGATGCGGCCAGTGTCCGGCTGGAAGTTTTTAGCCGGATCTTCTGTCGTCATGCGGCACTGGATGGCACTGCCCTGAATTTTGATTTTGCTCTGATCTAGACCCAATTCGGGTAGAGTCAGGCCTTCGGCGATCTTGACTTGGTGCTGGACAAGGTCTATGCCCGTCACCTCTTCCGTCACAGTGTGCTCCACCTAATTTGCAACAAAGGAAATTCCATTGGTAAATTCAATTTCAAAACAGCCAAGAGCTAAATTACCTGCAATCGAGCGTTAACTTCGATAAAGTAATGACGGCCAGCTTCGTCAACCAGAAATTCGACCGTTCCGGCATTTTCGTAACCGACGTGCTGGCAAAGTCGAACGGCATCGATGGTCATACGCTCGCGAACAGCCGGGTCGAGATTAGGTGCTGGGGCGATTTCCACCACCTTCTGGTGACGGCGCTGGACCGAGCAATCGCGTTCGAAAAGATGGACAACGTTTCCGGCTCGGTCGCCAAGAATCTGCACTTCAATGTGCCTGGGTCTCTCGACAAACTTCTCGATGAACATGGCCCCGTTGCCGAAAGCGGCCAGGGCTTCGGATGTGGCCCTCTGGAAGAGCTCCTCCACTTCTTCCATTTTACGCACGACACGCATACCGCGGCCGCCACCACCGTAAGCGGCTTTGAAGATGACGGGCAGACCATATTCTCGGCAAAAGTTGACTGCTTCTTCGGTTGTCGTTACTGGGCCTGTGATAAATGAAAATCAAGTCAGAAATCAGTGCACAATTAAAGAAAGAAAAGTGAATACCTGGAGTTCCAGGGACGATTGGGACATTGGCTTCGATGGCCGCCTGCCTTGCAGCTACTTTGTCGCCCATTTGGTGGACAACGCGAGGAGACGGGCCAATAAAACGGATGCCACTGTCGACGCAAGCTTGTGCGAAATCTGCTCGCTCGGAGAGGAAACCGTAGCCAGGGTGGATGGCGTCGACTCGGTTTTCTTTGGCGACACGGATGATTTCCGGAATGGAAAGATACGCAGCAACTGGAGCCAGACCTTTGCCAACCAGGTAAGATTCATCTGCCTTTTGCCTGTGCACTTGCATTTTGTCCTGCTCTGAGTAGATGGCCACAGAACGAATGCCTAGCTCGCTGCAAGCACGAAACACTCTGATGGCAATTTCACCTGTTTCGATAAAAGGCATTGATAAAAAGGACAAATTGAACAATAAAATGTCAGATATACCTCTATTGGCCACCAGGACTGATCTGATGGGTTTGTATTCCACATCTTTGCATTTGTTGGGTGAATAATTGGCCTGCGATTGGTAGAGCTGTGTGGTGGGGCAGCACGTTTTGCTGTTCAGAAGACGCAGGGGCAAGCCAGTGAGGCCCCATCTCGATACACAAGCTCCCAGCATTGTGAAGGTAAACCCTAAGAAAACAAATGCAACTTGCAAGTTAAAAGAATACCAAGACTTCTACCACTCACCAGAGTGATCTTATCTATGTTGCTAGGCAAACACAACTGAGCTAGAATTGTGCATAGCATGAAAGTAATAAAGACTCTAGTCTTCTTAGTGCCGATGCCACCGCAGGCACGTAACACAAAACCTCGCCAGCGGCAAAACGTTGTTGTTTGTTTTTCGGACGTCTCATGACGCAAACGACCAAGGACTAAAGGACCTATTCAATTTATAATACCTGACTAAGAAGCAGTAAACAATTAAGGAGGATCACGTTTCGCTTCTTGGGAATTCCTTGCGCGTGTACGGAAAAATCTCTCCGGCTTTTCTCCCTCGTGCGAGTTGCTAAGCGGCCCTTCTATCAGAGCTTTTATTTTCAGCCTTGTAATGGACAGGGAGAGGACTCGTCCACTTTATTATTCGTCTGTCTGACTTTTCCATAATAAGACAGCGTTGCGCAATTTATTTAAATGAGTGTTTACTACAAATTTGTTTTGTTTTTCGGCTGCTCGACCTGCTCACAAACGGGTCAAACTTGCTTTGCAACTACTCACCGTGAATGATAAGCCTGTTGCCGTCCAACTTGTTTATTTTCGTAGGTTATTTTCACGTAATTTAAATTTTGCTACACGTGACGATGACGTGACAAGATCTTTGTAGAAAATGTAATAGGGATGTTCGGCGTGTCGGGCCGTTTACTTACAGTTTCCAAGTTGAATAAATTAGACACGAACAAAACCGTGTCTTTTACCTCTCGTCTATTTTAACACACTGAATATTGTACAGTAAATTGGGGGGGAATAAACAATAGGGGGGTAGGGAAACAACGACTGAATTTGGGGACCAACGACTGAATTTGGGGCCACCTATCGGGGGCCCCCAAGGCAATAGTCGCGTAGGTGCGCCGGTGTTGTTGTGCGGCGCCCTGATCTCGTCGTCGTCTGTTGGAATGGAATATTCCTAACACACTCCCCACCAGAGCCCGTAGCATCCGGCTCGACATCTTCGACGACGTCTTCCGGTTCTTCGGGAGCTGGCATAGCGTCTCCGATAGCGAGATCGATTTCTGGTTCTGGCAGAGTTGGATTTGGATCCTCTTCCGGCTCCTGGATCGGTTCCGGATTTCCAATTTCGACGTCTTCGGCGAGATCTTCTCGCAGCTCTATAGGGTGAAGACATTGAATGGCTCTATTAATTAAATTACCATTTGGAATCTTGAGCATGACAGAACGGATGAGTCCGTCGCGGCTTGGAATCAGTTCCTTCACTACTCCGGTAGACCACATGAGTCGTTTGGAGTGTTCGTCGTGGATAACAACGACTTCTCCTAGGCGGATCTTCCTTCCGGATTTTCCTTTGGAGTGGAAGTTGTCTAGTTGGAGTAGATAATCGTCGACGAATCTAGCACAGATGTCAGCGACATATTCCCTCCTGTTCTTGTCCATCTCTTGTAGTACGATGCTGGTCGATGTAGGATCCAGCAAGTTAACGGCTGGCTCCGGATCGGCACGAGTAGAACGTCTGTTGTTTAGAAATTGGTTAGGAGTTATCGGAAGTGGATCGTCAGCTCCTTCCCCAATATAGCTGAGTGGGCGGGCGTTGATTACGCTCTCGATTTCTGCTAAACTCGCTTCCAGTTCCATGTAGTCAAGGCAGGCTCGACCGTTGGAGCGTCGCAGCAGATCCTTGACGCTCCTCACCATCCGTTCCCAGAATCCTCCCCACCATGGCGCTAGGCTGGCGGAAAATATCCAAAGGGTTTTTCTGGACGCGAGAAAGTCTTGAATGATGGGATCGGCGTGAATAGTTCTCAGGAATCGGTCGACACATCGGAACGTTTGCGCGTTGTCCGAATACATCACTGAGACGGGTCCTCGTCTAGCTGCGAATTTTCGAAAGGCTAGTAA
This sequence comes from Daphnia pulex, assembly GCF_021134715.1. Classification (NCBI taxonomy): domain Eukaryota; kingdom Metazoa; phylum Arthropoda; class Branchiopoda; order Diplostraca; family Daphniidae; genus Daphnia; species Daphnia pulex. Next base: position 184,908 of record NC_060021.1, on the reverse strand, counting down.
GAAGGAACGCGCCGTCATATCGGGTAGTAGTTCCAAGTGAACCGCTCGAGTGACTGCACACGTAAAAAGACAAACATAACTTTTAAGATGGTTCGTTTTCTTAGCTTTAGTTGTTGTTATTAAGATGTCTTGGATTTCGACATCTTCTTCGACTGAATCCTCTTCGCCTACGATTAGAGCTTCGATTGGAGCGTCTCCTTCAGCGGGTGGCTCCTCGATTCGCTCTTCAGTTGGATCGTCTGCTGGCGTCGGATCCTGGACGCTTGGTGGAGCTTTCCTTTTCTTCCTTCGCTGTGCTGGTTTGTACAGCAGTGGTCCAGCGAAATCGACTCCTGTAACGTGAAAAGATTGCGCATGTTTGAGTCGGTTTAAAGGAAGAGGGGCTGCTAGTTCTTGCTGTCGTCCTTTAACTATCCAGAATTTTTCTTTTAACTCGGATAGTGTTACTTTTGCTCCTGCATGTAGTAGTGACTCGTGTTTGTCTGTAATTAAGAAAGTGATTACTATATGTGATGCAGGAAGCAAAATTGGGGGATCGATGTTTCTATCTCTTAGGGCAAGTGATACTCTCCCATGGATTCGAACGAGACGGTCTCTGGCGTCCCAGATTGGAAAAAGTGCAGCGATTTTCTCCTTGGGCTGGATTGTGTTGTCTAACTGTAGCGATTCAAACGCCTTAGGATACCGCTCTCGTTGGAGCTGTCTGTAGATCGTTAGTTCCGCTTCATCCAGCTCCTCTCTGGATAATCTTGTAATCCGGATAACTTTTCCACTTCCTTTTCCATCTGGTCCAATTGCCTTTATCGACTCCATTCGTTCTGGACCGGGAGGTCTGAGCTTCTTTTGACTCCTGCTGAGGAATCGTGAGACCCAGGCTGTACGTCTTAACAGTCGATTCCAGGTGGAAATTTTGTCGAGATTCCAGTCGACGGAGGCTGTTGGAATTGCGATGGCTGCTGTTGTGCTGACCGTCGTACTCCTAGCTTCCGATTCCATTTCGGACTGGATTGTTTGTGGAATTTGGTCGTTGGGAGAATCTGGCCATTCCGTTTCTTCTCCTTTGAGCCAAATCGGGCCGTTCCACCAAAGAGTTGAGGTTACCAGCGTTGGCGCTGGCGCTCCCCGCGAGGCAAGATCGGCCGGATTTTGGAGACCTGGACAGTGTCTCCACCACTCGGGTTGTGAAAATTTTCGTATCGTCTCCACTTGGTTTCGGACGAATGGTTTCCATTTGTTCGGCTCTCCTCTAATCCATCCTAGTGCAACCAAGGAGTCTGACCAGTAGATAGTTCTCCAATACTGGACTTGCATTGCATTTTTTACGACTTCACCTAAACGTACGGCTAAAAGTGAGCTCAGCAGTTCTAAACGCGGTAAAGTTACTTTTTTCTTAGGTAGGGGTGCAACTCTCGTTTTGCTGGCCAGTAGGATGATGAGTGGATCTTCTTGTCCTTTTTGGAGTCGGGCGTAGGCTACGGCTCCATACGCTGCTTCAGAAGCGTCTCCGAAGACGTGTATTTCGTGAGAAGTGACTTTTTCGGATAGTCCGATCCATCGTGGAATTTGTAGTTCGGTGAAATCGGCGAGACCAGTCATCACTATCTTCCAAGATTTTTGGATATCGGCTGGCGCTGCTTGGTCCCAACCTATCTCCTTTTCCCAGAGCTTCTGGTAAATAATCTTTAACAAAAGTACAGTGGGAGATAAAAATCCAATTGGATCAAAAATCCTTGCCGAGATACTGAGTATCTTTCTTTTGGTGATTTCCGATCCCACTTCTTCTACTGCTTGGATGATGGATGCTGGGTTGAATTTGAACGAATCGGATCCGGTGTCCCACCGGATTCCTAACACCTTCTGTTGGCCGTCCAAGGCTGGGGAGAGTAGGCCTACGACTTGATTCGACAGTCCTTTCTCCTTCAGGTGTTGTTTGAGGTCTTCGTTGTTGGTTGCCCAGCTTCTCATGTTGAGTTGGGCGTCACTAAAGATCTCGTCCGTCTCATCGACTCTTTTCTTGGCGATTGATAAATTGTTTGCTCCGCCGAGGTAATCGTCAACGTACAAACTTTCTTCCAGCTGTTGAATAGTTTCTGGAAAACGAGACTTTAGTGATTTGAAATGTTTGTTAATTGTAACACGTAGGAGAAAGGGGCTAGAACTAAGGCCAAAGGGCACTCTCTTCCACTTGTAGGCAATAAGAGGCGATCCAGCCACTGCTGGATCCCTGGGCCATAAAAACCTGATTGCTTCAGCATCTTCCGGCTGCAGGGCGATGTTTAGAAAGGCTTTTTCTATGTCGGCGATCCAGGCAATCTCGTACTTTCTGAAGCGTAATAGCACTGATAGGAGATCGGGATTGAGATTTGGTCCGGTCTCCAACACGTCGTTCAGACTTGGTCCAAATTTCGTTTTTGCTGCTCCGTCAAAGACGGGTCTGATTTTCGTCGTTGATTTGTCGCCTCTGAAGATCGGATGATGTGGGAGATAGGTGTGAAGCTCTTCGTAGTCCATGTTCGCCTCCTCGACGAATTTGCTGTCGATGAGCTTTTGGATTTCTGCGTGGTAATTCACCAAATCTCCTTGATTTTTTCTCAATCTTGTTATTGTGCTCTCCACTCTTCCGGTGGCCAACGGGAGATTTTTCTGAAGTCTCCACTTGTCAGTTGTCCAAGGGATCGGTGTACAGTATCTTCCATCTGGCCATCTCGTTATTTTTTCGTCAAAGAAATCGAAGCGATCATCCGATTCCACTGCATCAGCGCCTTCAAGGTTCGCAAAATTTTCTATTTTCCAGAAAAGAGAAAGGTCGAAATTAGCAGCAACTTGTTCTTCCTTCTCAAACCATTTACTATCTTCTTCTCCGCTGGATCCGATTGGGGCATCTGAGAATGACGCTCCTATTGGCGTAGTTTGGGGACTGGCCGTTCCAGTCTCCTTTTCCATCGGAGTTTTGTTTGCTTGAGTTGAAAGGATTTTTCTTTTTTGGCTACTTGTCGCGAATGTTGACGTAATCTGTGGAATCGGGTAACTTGATGTTAAAATTAAATTTTGGATTACTTGAGTTCCTGTCTTCGATTTTGCTTCTTGAGATGGTCCAGCAATCATTCTTCCGAGTTTCGTTTGAAACGCGCGCAATCCGCATGGACTCTGTATGGCGGCTTCATTCGACATGATCTGGAACATCTGGTCCATTCCGACTAAAATTCCAATTGGCTGATCTTCGGTGTGTGCCATCTCGAATCTGTCGTCGGCCAATTTTTCGTTTTGGATCCAGAGGCTGTTTGCAAATTCGGATCCTACGTACGGGCCGGTATCTGAAATGTGATCCGATTCTAAAGCCATTAGTGTAACTTTTGGGGCTCCTTGCCAGGTGCCCCTTACTTGCATTTCGACGTTTTTTGTCATTTCGGGCTTGTTGGGTTCCTTTTTCTTAAACACTCTTGTGCTGATGTTTTCCACCGCTACTGTCTTCATGTTAAGTTGCGATGAGAGTGATTTCAACACCCAAGAACGATGACTTCCGTCGTCTGCAAATAAAATCGCTCTTGTTTCGTTACCGTTTTGGCCGCTGATGATGACTGTTGCCGTTTTCAGCATCAATTGTCCAAAGCTGCTTGCACAGGCTGTGGTTGTCAAAGTTGGATCGCTGGCCACGATTATTGCTGCTGTTGTGGGATTGGTGACTCTGACGTCTCCTTTGTCGCAGAGAGCGGTGTGGTGCCTCCCTCCGCACTTGTTGCAGTTCCGGGCGGATGTGCAATCCTTCAGCGCGTGTTTGTCTCCAAAACAGTTGACGCACCTTTTCAAATCAAAGATTATCTTTTTCCTTTCCGTCAGCCCTTTCGGACATTTTGTCGGCCAGTGAATTTGGCTGCAGAAGATGCAGGGCCTTTCGCACACAATCCAACTTGGGTTAAATTTAACGTTTTTATTTTTTAAGGCGGATTTAACCTGAGGAGCTGGACTTGCTTTGGCTCCTACTGCCAATTGTGATGCTGTTGCCGGCTGTGGATTTGCCGGTTTGGGCTGTTTAGGAGCTGGAGACGATTTCTCCTTTTCCACACCTTTGATTCGGTTGAACCTTTCGGCCGCGTCGATTTGATCTCCAATGAATTTGATGACCATCTCGATGTCCGTTGATTTGTTTGTTGGCGATTTTGCCCATTCTTGTTGGAGCCTGGTAGGAATTAATTTGATTAATCTTGCTCCGAGGAGTCCGCCAAAGGAACTTGTGGGGACTCCTAGCGTTTCCAACGCGCTAATGTGCGATTGGAGATTCAGCTGGAAGCTCCTCAGAGCTGGAACGTCGTTCCCGTCCTTTACGGGCTGCAAGGCATCCAGTTTCTCAATGTGCGCGTCGATTAGAACGTCCGTCTTCCCGTACATCCTTTTCAGTTCGTCGATTGCGACTTGGTAATTCGCATCTGTTAATTCAAGATTGTTAACCAACAGGTACGCCTCACCTTTAAGATATTCCTTGAGGTAATCGAATTTTTGGACGTTTGAAAGAGATGAAGAGTGGACAGCTGCGTTAAAGGATTCCCAGAATTGGGTCCATTCCAGTACGTCTCCTTTGAAGTGCTTAATTTGTCGCTGCGGCAATCGTATCGACTGTACGGCTGAAGCTGGGGCTGGTGCTGCCGTCACGTTGATTACTGGCGCGGGAGGTGCCGGAATGGCCGCCATGATTTGGGCAATAATTTGCGCCATCTGTGCTTGACTTGTTGCTAGATTTGTTGCTTGATTTGCTGCTTGATTTGCCGCTTGATTTGCTGCTTGGCTTGTTGCCTGTTGTTGGAAGAGCGCTAACAATCGTTTGTCTCTGTCCTCTTCTTTCTTTGCCTCTTGCTTTTCTTTCACGTCGTCCAACCATTCTTGCTTCTTCTGCTTGATGATTGATCTTGCTCCAGACACTTCATCTTGAACTTGGAGAAAGGTGTCCAGATCCCCATCAATCTCCTCCTGCGCGGCCTTGGTCGCTATTAATTTCTCCTTGATTTCTTTTGTTGCGCTTTGGTAGCTTTCGAAGAGACTTTTCAATCTTGTTTCTAAGGTTTCTAGTTCTTTAACATCTTCTTGGGCCATTACTTGATTTGCAAATCCGTTGATCCGGGTTATTGCTCTTGTTATGTGGCCTTTGGTGGCTGACCTTGTGTTTTTCATTGACTGAACCATTCTTCCTGGTTGTGTAGCTCTTCAAGAGCTGTTGACTGGGGAAAAGGAGATGAAATAGAGAATTAATTTAATTTTTTTTTTTTTTCGATCACTTATCGTCTGATTTGCCCGTTTCCTTTTCCTGTTTTCCTTGGGGTTTCGTGGAACGGATGAGTTTCCGTTTTTTGTTTCCACTTTGTTTGAAATCCCTTGGATGTATCTGAAAAAGAATCGATTTAAATTTGGAGCTAGGGTAATACCCAGGCTCCTGCAAAATCCGGGCTGGATGACTCAATTAAGTGAATCTGGTTTTTTTCTGTTGTTGGTGGCGCCACTTGCGGCGTGCCACTACACTTTGCGAGAGAGGAAATAAAGTTTTTTTTTTTTTTGGTGGCGCCCCTTGCGGCGTGCCACTACACTGAGCGTGAGCGAGAAATAATTTTTTTTTTGTTGTTGGTGGCGCCCCTTGCGGCGTGCCACTACAGTGAGCGTGAGAGAGAAATAGTTTTTTTTTTTTTCGTTTGGATGCACCGATGTCTCGGGATCCTATGTAAGAGGGTTTTTTTTTTTTTTTTAAGGAAGGACAGATAGACAGAGAATACTCATTCAATAATTGTATTTAGCGGTTGGAGCCGCCATGTTCAAGAATACAATTAGATTTACTTAATTGGTTGGGTTCCTCTGCTCCCTTCCTCTGGTATTTCTTCTTGTGTAGAGGTGGCCCGGACGGGTGTTGAAACGGCCTCGCTCTCTCCTTGCTGTTTCGCTCCTCTCGTACGCTCTTCTCAGATCCGGATTGGCCTCCAATTCTCTTTCAAAATGGCGCCTGTCTTCGTCTGTTGACTCTTCTGACGAGCTGTCGTCCGTTGACGAGCTTTCGTGGCACAGCTGGATCTCGTCCTCCTCCGACTCACTTCCTTGTTGCTGGTTTGAGGCTGCAGCAGCGGCTGCTTCCTCCTCCGACTCGCTTTCCGACTGCTGGTTTGGGGCTGCAGCAGCGGCTGCTTCCTCCTCCGACTCGCTTTCCGACTGCTGGTTTGGGGCTGCAGCAGCGGCTGCTTCCTCCTGTCTCACTGGAAGGAAGACTACTCGGCGAAGTAGACCCCTTCCAACGTGCTGCTCGCGATATCGTACTTGGCGTTGTTGAATGTCGGGCGGAGGTGCCTGGATCGGCTCCTGATCAGCTTCCGGTTCTTCAATCACGACCGGCGGTAAATCTTGAGCCGGTGGTGGAACCGGTTGTGGGGCCGGTTCCTGTCGATTACGGTAGCGTATGTCGCCGTATTCTCTCGGGCGGAGAGCCTCTGCTAGTTCTTCCACGTTGAGGCACCTCCTAGCAATATTCAAGAACGGTGCCAACTGAGGGGCTAGGGCACCTGCTGGCAGCTGCTCAAGCGGGATCAACTCCCTTGGTGGTGGACGCGGTGGCGGTTCCACCCACGCTGGCACCAGACCCGCCTTGCGCAGCCAAAACCGCTTGATCCTTTGCGAACGTTTTCCTATTTTGCTGGTTGTTTTGGAGACCTTTCGGCTCCTCTGTGAATGTTGAGAGAAAGAGAAAGATTATTTCTGACTCGATACCATCAGCAAGCGAAGAATGGATACGGGAGGACACACGTGCAATGAAAAGAGGAGACGAAATCCCAGTAGTTTAGCCCAGGCCGATCTATGGGCCAGAGGTTGGGACGGCGTGTTCAATGGCCGCCCCCTCAGGCTAGCCCGACAACGAAAGGCACAAAAAAGTCGAAAGAAAAAAAATGGAATTTTTGGGCATAGGTTCCCCCCTTTTCTACGTCTTTTTTGTTTTTACAATTTAGTAGTTTTAGTTTGGGCAGATTTTAACCACCCAACAACAAAAGAAAGAAACAAAGATAAACGTTTGGGGGGTCTAGAATTGTGTAGCCCCAACCGGCTTCACAATTTTGAGTTTTGAGTGAGTTGATTTGAGTGATTTGAGAGGGAGGACACGGTTATGCACTGGGTTAAAAACCGTTCGAAGGACCATGTAGAAAATGTAATAGGGATGTTCGGCGTGTCGGGCCGTTTACTTACAGTTTCCAAGTTGAATAAATTAGACACGAACAAAACCGTGTCTTTTACCTCTCGTCTATTTTAACACACTGAATATTGTACAGTAAATTGGGGGGGAATAAACAATAGGGGGGTAGGGAAACAACGACTGAATTTGGGGACCAACGACTGAATTTGGGGCCACCTATCGGGGGCCCCCAAGGCAATAGTCGCGTAGGTGCGCCGGTGTTGTTGTGCGGCGCCCTGATCTCGTCGTCGTCTGTTGGAATGGAATATTCCTAACAATCTTATAAGGAGGTTAATGTGCAGGAGGGGCATGGGGTACAAAGCACGGAGAGATTGGCCCCGAGATAGGAAACTGCAAGTCAAGCAAGTCTAGTAGAAGTTACAAAAAAAAATTATTTACAAAATCTTATGTCATTTTTTACTCATTTCTCATAGCCAGTTCAATTTCAAATCAACGATCGTGATGTCATAAGTCTGGCTCTGTTGAAACCCGGGCGATGAGAACACTAGTTAAAAGCCCGGGTTGAGAAATGACGGGACGGGCCGACCCAAATAAGTGGCGCCATCTAACTGTCACATAAAGAGACTTGATGCAAACGCTGAACTAAGGCTAGGCGAAACTGAACAGCAAAAAAACATTACGTCAAATCCTTTAAGTTAAGCATTAAGAATTAATATAAATTCTTCGCAGTGTTCGCTAGAAGCACTGAGACACTAAAGTAGCTAGTTCACTACATTTTCCAGCACACCATGGGATAAAAATTGAACAGATAACTAACCTGATGTTTTCGCCAGAATTTGAACAGTTAAACAACTTCTAATGCAAGATGTTTACATTGAACCACTATATAGTATATCAACGAAATATAAATCCATTAAAGTCTGCGAATTTTTCTGTATCATATTTTATTATTAGCCAATGCATCGAATGGAAACGAATTTTCACTAAAACGAGTCAAACAAAAGATTTTGAAAGCACAGAGTACTTGTTCATAGAATGGAAACATCACTCGACTGTGATAGGGGCTGGGCCGGCAACACGTTGGTTTACCAACAGGCACAACTCCGGATGATTTTTGATGACTTCCAACCATTCCGACTTGTAACAAAGCTCACGAAAATTGTCAGTTACAAATTTCATGGCGATCTCAAAGAGTTTCGTGATCGCTTTCGAATGAGACCAAATCAACAAGTCGATGGCGTTTTCGATTTTCAATCGTCTCTGCAGCAATGCCTGGACACATTCGCGTTGAAGCGACACGACTTTATATTTTTCGGCAGCTTCGTAGAGCGACTGCGTCATGCTCTCTCTTTCGAGTTTCGGCGCTTTCCCGGTGTAGAGATAGATGAGGAACTGGCGAAATACTTTTCTTCCAATGTCTTCGATGGTCACTTTGCGCGCCTGTGACTCCCGCCCCGATTTAGCCTGGAACATTGAGGCAAAAACGGGGCTACCGGCCGAAAGTATTAGGACGTGAGCACCAATTGTCTTGCCGTTGCTGAAATGAAATGCCACATCACAAAGCGTTTGTTTGAAAAACAATTCAGAAATGTCGTTGAATGAGTTGGACGCCGTTTGATTTTCAACAATGGTCGCATTTGTGAAGTCCATCCAAATTGTAAGGAATTCTCGCATACTTTTGCAGTATTTCACAGCTTGCCAGTTGTCAGCCATCTTCAACAACAGCGATTCTTTGCCTCTGGGATTCGAACTACTTACCCAAACATATGTTGGGGAAAGCTTAGGGTTGTCTACTGTTTTTGTCCAGGTAGATGAATCGTAAGACAACATTTCTGCTGGTGATTTCACCTGCTTAAATAAAAATCATGTTTTAAATGTAAGTCAATAAAGAACCGAATAGTTTATGTTACAACTTACATCACTGGAGTTCTTGTCACTTCTGAATTCCTGAACAGTTATATCATATTTATACTTCAATGCTTCAGCAGGAGATTTTGAAAGATGGCAACTGATGGTGTAACTTAGTTCGGAATAGGACCCACGTAACTGAAAAGTCTCCTTGTACATTCCCATGTCCTTAATCATAGCTTCACTAAACACCCAATTTATGCGAAACAACCGAGGTCTCACTTCCTGTACAATGATCTCTGACATCTTGTTGTGTTGCAGACAAAATCGCAGTGAGTGGAGAGTCTACGTGTGGCGGAGAAATATTTCGAGCCTAGATTTGGTGAGGTACGTAAATTTTCACAATATGTCACACGTATCAAGTTATTTTACTTACTTCCGAGAAAAATAGAATTTCTATTGATATTTGGAATTGAAAACAAACTTTATTTGGAAAACTCATGCAAGCGCATGTAAGACATTAGCAGACAAACAACTGTTGAATCATATAACTGCCGCCAGGGGTTCTAGATCTACCGTAGTCCGTGAAATTTGAAAAATCTTTTTGGGGGAAATTGACTGTGTGTATTGATTAGACTTGAACAACATCGTTTAACTTGATTAGACATGAATAAAAGCGTTTAATTGGTTTCACTTTTAAACTTACAGTGAATCATTTTCTCTGAATCTTTATCAATGGTCAGCGCATATACGGACAAATGGCTGAAGCGCAGGGAATCAAAATAAGAACGAGATTTACGACTCATACACAACACATGGCATCGCATCCGGGAATAGTCTTGCACACACACAGTCACACAGAAAGAATACTATTCAATAAGGTTATTTACTTTAAAGATTTCAATGATTTTAGTTGGTTAAGGTTCCAAATCTTCTTTCGGAGGGTTATTTTGAAATAACGGCAATCTTGGCAGGAAGTGAACTTTCTTGCGTTTGGAAATTTAGACGGTGGAGGTTGTAGTAAACGCTTACAAGAGTAAGAACGCCACACATCATTGTCTTCATAACCTTCGTTAAATTCAACCTGTTTCAATTTCTCGAGGACATTTTTTGAATCAACAGTAACTCCACCACAAACTTTCATTTCATCAAAAACTTTGATAACATTTCTCAGCATAGTAATCGATGTTATTAAAGATGGCAAAAGTTCATTGTTTTGTGGGACTACCACTTTTTTCAGTTTATAGGAAACGATTCCGTTACACAACTCCAAATATCTCTCAACTTCTAATATTCCTTGCTGATCTTTCTCTAATTTGAAGATGTGAAATTCGTCGTTTTGCTTGGTATACGACCAATTACTTGGAAATGTAAGTTTGCCAATTTCTGTTTCCCAATCAATGTGCTCAGTAGGTGTTAGTGGCATGTCTTGAGCACTATCTGCAGCTTCTTCACTTTCATTAGAATCGGTAAAATCTGTAGGCCTTACAGTCGTTGTCACAATAGTAACTGTTTTTCCTTCAGGCTGCATGCTAACTTTAATTTCCTTAGAGAAAGGTTCCTTGATATCATCCAGTTTCTTTTTTCTTCCACTGCTTTCGACTTTAGTCATGTGAGACGGGCAATCTTAAAGAGTAACAAATTAAATTTTTTTAAGTGGATATTGTAATAACACATAAACAATACTAACTTGGAAATATTTTTGGAATTGCCTCAGGTTTAAGTCTCCAATTTTTATGTTCCTGGAATATTTTTTCTCCTCCAACATGCATGAAATACCCTTTGATTATATCACATTCTGAAAAATGATGAGCACACACCCGCGACTTAGCACTGACTACGTAATTTTTCCTTGGAATGAATTTCATCCATTTCTTTTGCATTTTCGGGTCTTTTGTACTGAACATTGCAATTTTTTCGGTAACAATTCCCTTTCTTCGATAACCGGAAGTGCACATTGGAACGCAGCATGTATTTGGCATTTTTTAAAAATAATTGTGTTGAAAAAAAAAACCGTCCTTAGCTATTGTAAGAAAATTTCAAATGAAGCCTTAAACCTTTGTCTGCTTGGTTTCCATGGTTTCTTGTAGAGTAGCCGCAAAGCGAAACATTAATTTTAAAAAAATATATTGTATTAATCATGTCATTAAACTTGCTTATGATTAAATTTCATTTTCTATTTAACGATATTGAAATTACGATCCAATCCAAAAAATTACCCATGCAAAGTCGCCTACTTACTTTGACGTCCTGCTGAGATCGAGCTCATCGTGGTAGAGATTCTATACTTTGATATCGTTGCAACCTTGCAAATTTACATTATTAAAAATTAAGTTTTTAAAATTTCAAAACAAATAATCAAGTCAGCATTTTTTTTTTTTATTTGCTTAAGCCAACAAACACGATAATTGAAAAAAAACCTGAAACTAGTTTTGATGAATGTATTTTGCGGACAAAAGCTGTGGACAAAAATGTAGTTAGTGTGTTTAAGGAGATAGCATTTTCCCAATGCAACTGTGGAACTCAGCGAATGCGAGAAAGAAAAAGAAACTTCTTGTTCACTCAATGTTTAATCATCATCGGCGTCTTGTGCACCAGCATCACGTGCTTTCGGACCACCTGCTCTCTTCGCCATGATGATTTGATCGACACGAAGAACAGTGCAAGCTGCCGCAGTGGCGTACTTCATACCCCAGTATTTAGCCGCAAACAGGTCGACCACGCCGGATTCAACAGCATCAATCAAACCGCCTTGATCCTTAATGAACCAATTAGCAATACAATTTATCATATCGAAATGCGATTTAAATTGTCAAAAATTGATGAAAGAAAACTTACGTCGACACAGATGCCAGTAGTAGCTTTGCCTTCCTGGTGGGCAGCCAACAAAGCGGCTACGGTCTCGGTCGTCTTGAGTCCAGCGTTATCAGACAAGATCCGTGGGAAAGTTTCCAAAGCTTGTGCGAACCTTTGGATGGCGTACTGGTCCAATCCAGGGCATTTTTCGGCAAACTGGTTAATTTGCCTGGCTAGTTCGACTTCCACCGCTCCAGCTCCAGGTACAAGTCGACCGTCTCTAGACAAGACCTTGAAGTTGTTGATTCCATCATCAATCGCTCGCTCAATGTCGTCGAGGAAGTTGTCGGTAGCACCACGAACAATAATGGTGGCGATGCGAGACTCTTTCTCGTCTTGACGGAAGATGACGACTGCGGTGTCTCCAAACTCATCAGTGTAGATGTGATCAGCGTAACCAACTTCCTCGGCCGACGGAGGGGTCTTGAATCAAAAGAGATGAATGAATTCAATGAATTTAATGAATTTAAAAAGATTAATTTACCAAACGTGGAAGGGCAGTCGCGTTGATGGCTTTGCATAGTCGACGAAGATCAAATTTGGACTGGAGGCGGACACCCATAATACCGTATTTGTTGAGGTAATGCAGACAGAGATCACCAATCTTGCCACCAGAGACGATGACTTTAACGCCAGATGCTGCGATGGCAGCGATTTCTTTTTCCAGCATATTCTCCTCGCCACGAGAGAAATCAATCAACTCTTTGGAAGATTGGATCAAAACTGTTCCTTTGGTCTCAGTCTGGACAGAGTCAATGGGGCAAGTGTAGACGGCAATTTTGGCTTTCTCAGCTTTAGTGATGTCTCCTTCTACTTGACGCTTGAAAACCATTCCTTGTACGACCTGCGATTGATACAAGCTTCCACCAAGGATTTTGGAAACCCTCACGTTGTCAACGTTGAATGTCGTTTTCTTGTCCGGCAGGATTGAAACTGCGTTAAGAATTTATAAATCATTACAATTTGAAGTTGAATAATTCTTTTACATTTACGTACCACAAGCTTCAGTGATGAGCGGAGTCAGGAAAGACTCGTTACCATATTGCTTGGACATGATAGCGGCTGTAATGGCTTTTGTAATGACATCCGAATCTTGAACATTCTCAACAGTCTGGCACACCAAATTAGGCAAAATTTCTAAGGCCTTTTCTAAAGCTTTCTCATAGCCTTCAGCGATTTCATTTGGAGTCAGGCCCATACGAATTAGAGCTTCAGCTTGTTCCAGCAGGGCACCAGCCAAGATGATGACAAAATTTGTTCCATCACCAACTTCTTGTTCTTGCATTTGAGAACCAAGAATCATCATCTTGGCAGCAGGATGTTCCACCTAAACCAGATTGTATTTTATAAAAAAATTCTTTTGTGAAACCAAAAATATTCTTACGTCAAGCTCCCTAATGATTGTGGCTGCATCGTTTGTAACAAAGAGTTTTCCCAAGTGATTGATAACCATTTTGTTCATGCCAATGGGACCATAAGCTGTCTGCACAGTTTCTGCTAGCTGCTTACAAGCACTGATGTTCCTGATGACAGCCTCTTCTAGACCTTGAAACATCTGTGGGGAAGAATTCAGGGTTTTTCATTACCAAATTAAGATTATTACGAAAATAAACGAAAAGATGTCTGGGAAAAAATTCCATCAGCTTTACTTAGTTCCCATAGTCAGGCATTCTAACATAAATGTTTCCTTCCATCGCTTAATAAAGCAAAGTTCAAAAACTCATTTTTTGACACACGTCGGGCATCACCAAGACGACCAGTCACGAGAAACGTCAGTTGAATCGGTAAAGTGTATAAATTGTTCTTACCCGCGAGCCCTCTTTCATCATTTGCTGGAAACCGGGTGGTTTAGGTACGTGCATCGCCATTTTTGAGAATTAAAGTTTCCAGCGACTTGATTTAAAGGAAATAATTAAAGAGACGTTGAATCAAGGAGTTGCCCTGTCGAAGCAACGTGCAGATTCACACCGGGTGACAATGGCTTCGTCTGAATGGTATGATTCAACAACGTTGACTAATAATCAACCAGATTTCCCATGCTTTTAAAAAGAATTCAAGAAAAATATACATTTTATTCATGTCCAAGATTATTATCTAAATTTGAAACAGAAAATTATTATTTAAAATAATTTTTTCATTAACCTTCTTATTTGTTTTTACATTTTTTCGTGACTGGCAAGAAAAAAATAGAAATTTCGAGAAAACCGTAGCAGAAGACATCTGGGAAACGTCAGTCAGCTGATCACATCAATGAAAACAAAATAAACATATTTTTGCATTGCTAATCATTTTCACAAATTGAAAAATATTAAGACACCTTGGATAAATTTGCGGTATAAATTTTCTTGTGAAAAATCCTATGTATTTGAAAGGAATTTAACAAATGTTATTGCAACAGGCGCTAATACCAAGAATCTGTATAAAATGACGGATAACAATCCCTTCCTCGCATTATTCAGCAAAGAAGTTGGAAACCCTAACGTAACGTCGGTTTCAGATGCACCAAGACAAGATTGTCACAATATTCCTAAGCAAGAGAATGGCAGGTTCAATGAATTTGCTGAAAATGTGTTTAGGCTCACACTCAAACCTCAGCAAATGAAAAATTCCACATTATTCTATATGAAGGACTTGTCCAAAGCCTTAAATCAAGAATGTTTCGATCAGACAGCACTGGACCAAGCTGTTCTCGAGTATGCCGTTGGACTGCAGCATTCGTTGGTTAATTATCTATTCCAGTGTTATGAGCGCTCTCTTACCCATGGTGATGAGCCAGAGATTCATGATGTAAGAAAAACCATCTTTGTCAACCTGGACTTGGCATTCTCTCAACCAGAATTGTTTCCTGAGCAAAATCTGCATGAAGATTTTCTTCAACTGCTCGCCTTCTCCTCTGAAGACACCTCTACATTTCTAGACAGTTTTGTACAACACCTTCTAGCACCCGAAAATCCTGCCGGTGTTACAGAGGTGTTTTTACCTTTATTTGCCAGCTTAAAAACCAAGCTGACCAACATGCACCTGCTAATGGGAAATCAAAGTGAATTGGACGCCATGATGGTCTTGAGCAAACAACCGACGCTGGCGAAAGACATGGTTTCTATTTCAATTTTGAATGAAAATATCATAGGCAAAGTTGGGAAGCAATGCGAGCAAACTCTACTGGGTTCCCTCTTCTTGTGCTCCTGCATTCCACGCGTCCCAGGAACGCCTTCAGACTTTTTCGACCGACCTTCAAGATCACCGCCCGGTGTTCACGCCACCACCGAAGGAAACATTTGGTCTGCCTCAGAGCGCATTATGGACAAAGTTTATAAAATATTCTATAACTTGTTTAAATCTTCACCGGAAGTTCAAAATCTCACCCGAAAATGGCTGGGTAATTTTAACCTTTTAATAAAAAACTTAAAAAAGGTGGAAATAATTTTCTTTTGTTGATTTTCTAGGGCAAGTATTGGAGTTAAACAAGGCTCGTGGGCAAATGTGGGCCCAGCATGATATGACAGCACAGGTCCACTGCGTTTCCGACGGATTCATGACCAATTTAGGTGCTGTGCTCCTTCAGCTCTGCCGGCCATTCTGTTCTACCGACGACCCGAAATCTTGCGATCGTCTCAGTAAAATTGACGCGACATTTTGTACCGCCAAAGAGACCAAAGACAATGGCGTGCACATTGCTGATCTGCACAAGGAAACGTGCCTCATTACGCAGGAGAACCGACCTGCAGCCAAAAGCCTTCCTTATTCATTTTCCACTGAGCTGTTTTACATGACCCACCGGGCCCTGGAGTTGGGCGCTAAAGCTGTTCACAGTCAAATGCTGCAGATGAGCCAGAATTTCAATCGCCTTCAAAGAGCTTACCAAGACGCCGAACAAAGTGGCCAAACTCCCGTAGCCCAGCAAATCCAAGAACGAATGGATGTCATGATGTCCAGCTACCTTTGTTTTAAGGTGAAAAAATTGAACCTTTATTTAAAATAGTCGTTGGTCTGACTTTATTTTTGTTACAGGCGGTTTTGTTAGTACCTGAATGGTTGAAAATGCAGTTCGAATTTATCATGGCCACATCCAAGTGGCTGTGTGGTACAGCGTTGGGTGTCCATCCGTCAAACGTGACGTCTTGTGACGTAAACAAGGAGCACTCGTCGGAATTGTTGACTTGCATTCCAGAATTTTGTTTGTCCAACGTCATGGACTTTGTTGTCTTTGTCAACCGCTTCTCTCCCGGCACGCTGGATCGAGGCCAACTGGACGATTTGCTGACTTTGATTGTAGTTTTCATGGGATCGCCAAACAGGCTTAAAAATCCGCACATGAGAGCCGGAATGGCTGAAATGTTGGACGGTTTGATGCCGCCGGATCGAGGCCATGCAGCTCCGCCCAGTTCGAGGACGGCTCTCTTCGTGAAACATCCCCGTGCCAACGATGTTGTCGGCACTCTTCTTCACGTTTTCGCTAGTATTGAAATGACTGGCCAAGGAGTGGCTTTCGAGCAGAAATTCAACTATAGGAGGCCCATGTACGCGGCCATGAAATTCCTCTGGAGTTTGAAACTTCATCAACGACAGTTCAAGTAATTCCACCTCCTTTTCAATAATTCAATTAACATAATGAATTTATTTTTGGCCAGGGTGCTGGCAGCGGAAGCGGAAGCCAACATGGAAGCCGCCCAACCGCCCTTGTTCCTTCAGTTTGTCAATCTCCTCATCAACGACGCCATTTATTTGCTGGACGAAGGACTGTCGTACATGGCCCAGCTGAAAGAGCAGCAACAACAGAGGGAAGACGGTTCGTGGCCAAATGTTCCAGCAGGTCCCCAGCGCCATCAAAGGGAGGCCACCTATCAGCACATAACGATGCTGGCCAGGTTCCACAATTTGATGGGTCGCGAAACGATCCGCATTCTTGAAATGATGACGACAGAAATCAAGGGAGTCTTTGTCCATTCAACAATGGTCGACAGGGTAGCCTCAATGCTCAACTACTTTCTCTTGCACTTGGTGGGGCCTAAAAAACGGGACTTTAAGGTAACGTAACTTCTTTTAAAATTGAAATTCTGACTAATTTTCTTTTTCTTATAGGTCAAAGACGTTGGTGATTACGAGTTCGATCCTGCCGAATTAGTTTCATGCATTTGTCAGATTTATTGCCATTTGAGCTCGGTCGATGTGTTTTGCACGGCCGTTTCACAAGACGGACGCTCGTATAGTCCTCAGCTGTTTGGATTGGCTGAGGATGTGCTCAGCAGGATCGGTCGAGGGGCCCTGATTGGTGACTTGCAGCTGGTGGCTAAAAAAGTGTCTGAACTTGCGAGCGCCAAAGCCTCGGACGAAGATTTGATCAGTTCCGCACCGGACGAGTTCCTCGATCCCATCATGTCGTCCATTATGATGAATCCAGTCATTCTCCCTTCGTCACGAGTTACCGTCGATCGATCCACCATCGCTAGACATTTACTGAGCGATCAAAGCGATCCTTTCAACCGATCCCCTCTGACTATGGAAGACATACTACCCGATGATGAGCTGAGAGAAAAGATCCACAAGTGGATAGCAGAAATGAAGAAAAAGGCCGTTACTCCTGTTGATCCTGCTTGAAAGAATCTGAAAATTGTTTCTTGTTTTGTGGGTTATTCGTTTTTGTTTGTTGTGTGAATATTTGAAAAATTTAGTATATTGGAATCAGATTTATTTGTTTTCCGATAGGTAAATAATTCAAGTGCAGGGTATGGGGAAGGAAACAAGGCGTTCATTTTCATATGATAAGAAGGGCAGGACGTCAAACATGAATTAAAGTGTGAATAAACCTTTTTCATTATTTATGGACGAGATAGCGCTCGAGTTCACGCATCTTGTCGTTGAATTCGCGAGGCTTGATGGAAGACACCAATTGAGTGGCCAGAGCGTGTCGGAACTGTTCCAAGTCCAGGGTTGAGCCCGCTGAGGCATTGAGCAAAGTTGTGGTTAAATCGCGCCAAACGCTATTATGTCCACTGGATAAAAAACGGTGCAACTGTCAATAAACATTTCACAACATTAACAAAGGAAAAAATTTACCGTTTCAAGGTGGGCACTTTCCACTGAGCTTCTGAGTAAATTATTTTGCAGTGGACTCCCATCAGCATCGTGTAAATAGAGGTGGCCAATCCATAATAGTCCAACTGAAAATTAAAAGTTATGAAATTAAGTTCAAAGTAGAACTAACAAAAATTTTGGCTAAAATTTAACCTGGTAACTCCACGGCTTGCCGTCCCTCATTTCTGGGCATTTGTCATCTTGAAAGACGTGCATGAAAGCGGTCCTGTCGGAATACAGAGCCAGATCGATGCTACGACCGAAATCGATGAGCTTCAGGGTGCGTTTATCTTGAGCTAAAACTTCCTCGGCAGTCCAATTCTCGGATGAGTGAAGGATGGACGTCAAAGGACTCTGCAGTAAAATATTATCCGGCTTGATGTCGGCATGCAGAATGCCACACTCGTGCATATCACTCACAATAGAGAGCAACTGCAAACTAAAGTGATACACGAGCGATTCCGGCATACTTGTGTTCTATTCATATTTTTTTAAAAAAGTTGGTTATTTCATTATTCTTATGCAAATTTATTTAAAATTGTTTACCTTTAATTTGTAGCTATTAATGAGATCCAACAAGGTTCCATGGGGAAGGTATTGGTTGACCAGAATACTACCGCTGTCGTAAAAATATCCGCAATTAACCGTCATCACCGAGCCGGACTGCAATAAGATTTTAAAAATGTAATTACAGGGAAAATAATTAAGTAAATGGAAATAAATTACGGTTGGTGAGTCGGCCAATCGACGCTGTAATTCAGATGTGATGTAATACTCCCAAATGCCGTCGGAATCTTGGACTTTGAGGACAAGACGCTGGCCTTCCTCGTTGGCTTCGTAGATTTTGGCATAAGCACCTTGGCCTATTTGCTGCTTGATGACGTACTGATTCCCGCCAAGCTGGACGCTCGAATTGCTCCGCAACCACGGCAACCGACCGCTGACGGGGTAGAACCCGTTGCGTTCGTGAAGTGGGATGGCCAGTTGAGTGAGTTGAGTGTTGCGGTGATCCATATCAAAAGGATCGAAATGCGGCGGATAGATGCGGGCAACATCGGTACAGTGAAGGCTGCGGCCGACACTCAAGCGACTTTGATGAGCCAATCCAGTGGTTCCAGCACTGCTGCCGGAGGAGGAATAATATTCTCGAGATCTTTCATCGATGGGACTCAATCCCCTCAAAGTCCTAGACGAAGCGGCCGGAGCAGCGACTGAAACTGCGATGCCAGTAGATTCCGCGCTGGCCTGAAGTGCTCGACCTCGAGGCAAATTAAAAGTGGCTTCTTCTACGGCTGCCAGAGGTTGCTGCTGTCGAGAAGTCAGAAGCGGAGTGCTCTGGATGCGAAGGTTATTGGCAAAAGCCATGGCGGAAGGAACGGTGAAATCGACATCGTCATTTAACTGGACGCAATAATGGCGTGTCTGTTCATCCTCGTCTCCGGCAAAAAGAGCTCGACTGACACCAGACGAGGGATGAGGAGGTTGGACTACGGCTCCTGGCTCCTCCTCCTCTTCCGTGTTCATGTCTTCTTCCACCAGACCGGCAGGATCACATGGGATGTCGATAGAAGGGACCAAGATGCCACTCAGTTGTCTCTTGACGACAGGCTCCTGGACGTGAGAGGCAGGCGGGACATTCTCTTTGAAATTGTCCTCTTCCGGAATCGGATTCTCTTGACAGGTTGGCATGATGGAAACAATGGCAGACAGCGGTTTGCGAACCTTTGGCACTGACGGGGCGTGAGAAACGACGTTCTCTTGGTCGAATGGAGCGTTCTCATCCATAATGGTGAAGCGTTTGGGTTGAATGGCCGCTTCCTCCGGTTCGGTGAACACGGCAAATGGTTTCGGCAATGAAGATTTGGAGACGGGAGCACTTTCGTCGGGGACGTCAACCATCGAAGGATCTTTGAAAATAGAAAATAGGGACTTTCTGGCCGGTTTGGGCTCAGTTTTCGGTTCTGGCAGGAGAACGCTGGCGTTGAACCAACTCTTGACACTTGAAAGAGCTTGTTTAGTGTTGACAGTTGGAGAGGATCCGCTCCCACCAGTTGGGCTGTTTTGTTCCACTGGACGAGGTGAGGGTACCTTGCAGGGTGGACTAGCCACTCTTCGACGGGGTACCAACTGGATATCAAAATCCAATCCAAACAAATCAGTTTGAACCGAAATTTCGCGTGTAGTAGGTGCATCTTTCTTCGGTTCACAAGGTAGAATAGGAATAGGATCAGATGGCAATGCAGGATTCTGCTCCGACAAAGCCAATGCGGAGATTTGCACTTCAACTGGAGGGGCTTCTGGTACGGGCGATTGAGTAACAGTCGGTTTAGAAGGGACTGCTCTGGCTGCGTAATATTGAGCGCGCAACTGTTCAAAGCTCAACTCCCGACCCCCCGGGTACAACGCCTCAATGTCGCAATGCCATTTTTCGTTGGGTTTGAGCGGCGGTGGTGGTGCAACAATTTTGGGAGTTTTAGCTTTTGGGGTGATGGCAGAAACATCGGATGGTGTTCGATTCTTCAAGCTCTTTTCTTTGGACCGGACGTTCAGGAGCGCGGCGGAAGAGATTGGGGTGACTGGCGTTTCCGTTTGGGCTGCAGCTACAGTGGGATAACGGCCGGAGCGCTCGTAGCACTGACGTCGAATCTCTTCAAAACTGAATTCCCGGTGGCCTACCGTGATCTTATTGAGATCGCACATCAATTTGACTTTGGGGTTTTCACGCTCAAACAGCGTCTGAGGGTTCAATTTGGTTGGCGCGGCCGACTTGTCCTTTAGCGCTCCACTGAAACCGTCGGTCGCTTTGCGCTGACTAGACGGCAATGGAATGTCATCATCCACATGAACCTGAGATAGAATTAAATGTTTAAGCAGATGGAATAATAAACATGGATATTTAAAAATGAGTGACCTGAAAGCTGGGTTGAGCGGGAATAGCCGGAACAACTTCGTTGACTACCGACTGGGCTTCAGTCCATTTGGTTGGTTTGAGCGAATTTTCCGCCTTCATCACCGACTGAATGGGGAGAGCTACTTTGGAACTGATGAGCGTTGATTGAGTCCCACCACCAGGATTGTTTTCGTCGTCTAAAATAAAGATGGGCTTGTTGTTTCCTTTGGAAACAGTCGATGCTGGTGGTAAAAGACGATTGTTTTGAAATTTCCGTACAGTTGTTCCTGAACGAATGCTTGGGGCTTTGCTTTCCGTCTCCAATTCCCCGAAGGCGTTACGGCTTGGCTCATTGTTCTCGTCCAAGGGAACAGGGTTGGTCATTGTTTTGAAAAGGGCACTGGCCACTCGAGCCTGAAATGGTGAGAGGAAATTAATTAGTGAAAAGTCTAATATGAAATTTTTGGAAAGCATACTTGATAATGTTTAAAATTTTCTTCCAGTTTGATAAGAGGCTCTGCTTTATTTTGCAGACCTAGCATGTAGATTCGGGTCCCTTCTTTAAAATTGGAACAAGCCTCCAATGTCTCAGCCCAATGAATATAAAAACTGGCCAATTTGTGAAAATAGCCAGCACCATAGAGTTGGTTGTACCATTCTGCATTGTTCTCAGTCAGATCCAAGTAGCGTAGATATATCTCGAGTAAGCGAGGATCAGACTGGTATTGAGTTGAGTCTCTCAGCTTTTCAAGGCACTGTTCCAGCACCATCTGCAAATCACTCTCCTTGCCACCCTGTGGATAATTTTCTTCCACCCACTGGATGTATCGGCTCCACAGTTCAAGTGGATCTGAGCCATCATAAGCCATGATGTCAAGTTCCATAGCCCTACACAATCAATGAAATTACAATTTCTGAAAACTAGTAAATGTGTTTAAAGGTCAATACTTTCGCTGTTCATTTCGTTGATGCTTGGCATGATCTTCACCGACGGTTAGGGCTGTCAACAAGCTGCCGATATTTCTTCCATGCTTTAATGGCTGAATGTTTTCTTTGCTGAGTTCCCATTCGTAATTGTCTCCCATTTTCAGTCCAATTAAAAAAAGCTAACTTATCAAGTAAAATACGTCCATGGGAGACAGAACACTAAAACACTTTGTCTACTTCTCTAGATAACCGCCAAAGCTGTTGCTTTCCTTTCAGAAAATGTAATAGAAATTTCGAATCAAGCTTGGACTCCCCACGTTGCCATTCCGTATCCAACAAATGTGTAATTTGTCAATATGATTTGAATAATTTGTTTAGCAGTTTATTTTTAAATTAAATTTATTTGAAAAATTTAGATATAATTAATGAAATTATTCGAGAATAATATTGTTGTTTTAAATCCCCGAAAAATAAAATTGGCATTCGCAAATTTGCTTTAAGTCGTCTGCAACTGTTTAGGTTCTCAAATCTTATTTCTTATTCGGATTTTGTGTCTAAAATTGAATTAAAAGACACGTGTGAAAATGTTGCGGTCTAAAAGAAAATACAGTCTCGTTGATCGGTTTGTAACTCGAAATTTGATAGGTAGTGAAATTAGTGATGGTATATTTGCGGACTGGTGTGAAAAGTCTTGTTCCTTGTTCAAAAAGGATTTGCTTGCTCATTATGGTTGTGTGAATGCCGTAGAATTTTCAGACGACGGGACCATCTTTGTTTCTGGTTTTTTAATAAAAAATTTCGCCTCATAGAATTCTTTTTTAATGGTTTGTTTTCATTCAGGGAGTGATGATAGGAGAGTATTGCTATGGTCCATTTCAGAAGCCTTTAATAATCACCAGAAGAGCAAACCCATTACCATGGAAGCTGAACATGGTTCAAATGTATTTTGTTTAGCCATTAGTCAGGACAATCAAAGGATATTTTCGGGTGGAAATGATTTGCAGACCATAATCCATGACACAAAATTGCAAGTTTTTAATTCAACAAAACACTGAAGAATACTATAATTATTCTGTTTGTTTTCTAGAGCCAAACCTGTTGACTATTTCCTTCATGAAAAGCCTGTGTACAGCATATCCTTGCAACCTGGCAGTCAAAATATCTTTGCTACAGCGTGCGACGATGGGAAATTAAGAGTCTTTGACATGCGATGCAGCGTGTCAGCAGAGACAATCCTCGCTTCCAAGCGATCTCCTTTTCATTCAATCATGTTTCACCCAATTGAAGGAAGACTTGTGGCCTCCGCCAGTGCCAAAGACGGCCCAGAATTGTGGGATCTACGTAATCCATTAACGTATTGCATGAAACATTTTATATTTATTTGCGAAATGTATTAACTTTCTAATTAACAAGGTGCCTTCACCGTTATCCCAATGAGAAAGGAGCAATGAGTGTCCGATTCAACTCGTTGGGTGACCGACTCCTTTGTCTACGAAGAAGGGAACCGCCTAAAATCTATTACCTCTACCGAGAAGGAGAAATTCAACTACGTGCCGAAGACTACAACAACGCCTGTACTATGAAAAGCTGTTGCTTTGCTGGCGACAGGGACGAGTACGCCATTTCAGGCTCGGATGACCACAATATTTACATCTGGAGAATCCCTACAACAAGTGAAGATGATGATAATCACGTTGTTCAAAATGCACACATGGTATTGAAAGGACATCGTTCCGTAGTCAATCATGTCCGATACAATTCCCTCACCTGTTCATTGGCTTCGTGTGGAGTAGAAAAAATGATTAAGGTAATCTAAGCTCCTAAATTACGATAAAGATTTGGTTTTAAATGTATTTTTCTAAATTTCTAACAGATCTGGACTCCGTTTGCTTTCCCTGGATCATCAGGAGGCCTTGACCGATCATCGGCGGAAGACCCGAAACCTCGGAAACGGTTGAGCCGATTAACAAGAGATTGCAACGTTAGTTTACTTTTTATTTGGTCATTTTCATTCGACTCGTGTAATTATTTCTTTTACAATTTTTTTCCTAGATGATTCTTGCTCCTAGCCCCAATTTCCGAACGACGGATGAAGACAAAAAGATGTTGGCCTTTTTCGATCTCTTAGTGGAGCGTTCCTCCTGGATCAGTTCAGGAGAAGAAGAAACAACTGATTCAGAGGATGAAGATGATGAGGATGAGGAAGACGATTCCGATCATGGTGATGATAATGAATACAGTACCTCGCAATCGAGTTCTCCAGCGAGTTCTGAAAATGAAGAATCGTTTGAAATCGACTCAGTCTCCACACCGTCAAGTTCTTCCTCGTCCGATGCCGAGGAACCAGTTGCTGGACCTAGTGGAATTCAATTCAACAACTTGGACGAGTCCTCAAAATTAGAACTGCCGTCTCAGTTGTACACTCGTTGTTTTCCAGTAAAACTCACCTTAAAGACATCGTCGTCAGAAGATGATGATGTCGAAAGACCAACGCAAGAAAGGGATCAAGATCCAATAGTGTTTCGATCGTTACAGGAGAACAGAAAGAGACAGTTCCGCAGGAGAACCAACAGCTCGAGTTCTTCGTCTTAACAATTTTTGTAATTCGAAAAATCTTATTCCCGATTCGGTATTCTCCGTGTCTTTCATAATTGTTTGCTATGCAATTCTTAATTCTTCATAATGGCGACGTTAAATAAAGAAAGATTGTTAAAAATCTAACATGCTAAATGTATTTTGATTGATACCGATGGGCCATCATTTGTAACATTTTTATTAATTGTATTCCATTTTGTTTTGTAAGTAACCAATTTTACTCATTTGTTGCAATCTGGCAATGTGCGTGATTGTAGATTGCAGACTACAATTCAGAAACCCAACAAACACATTATTCAAGAATCAAGATTCTATTCAAGTGAAAGTGAAACCACAGACTAAGAATAGAAAGACGACTTTCTCCTATACAGCCAATGAGGATCATGCTCGTGGCTCCCGCTGCGGCGCTGCGATCGATTTAGAGGAGACTTTTCGGTGAATTTTCCTTTATCCCTACTGATTAGAGTCTTCACACACCTTAATTTTAAAAATTGACTTTTTGTGCTAAGTTTTTACTTTTTACTTTGTTATTTTGTTCGTGATTTCTTGATTATGTAATAAAAATTTCAAATAGATTGGTTTATTTATTTGTGCCTTAAAAAATTGGTTTTTTAGACACCCTTTCTCGCTTATTTTGTGACGAATAATAATGAATCGTGAAACGCTGGACTAATAGACTATTCATTTGGCGCCTAAATTATCCTGAATTCCAAACGACACAAGAATCCAGCGTTTCACGATTCATTATTATTCGTCACAAAATAAGCGAGAAAGGGTGTCTAAAAAACCAATTTTTTAAGGCACAAATAAATAAACCAATCTATTTGAAATTTTTATTACATAATCAAGAAATCACGAACAAAATAACAAAGTAAAAAGTAAAAACTTAGCACAAAAAGTCAATTTTTAAAATTAAGGTGTGTGAAGACTCTAATCAGTAGGGATAAAGGAAAATTCACCGAAAAGTCTCCTCTAAATCGATCGCAGCGCCGCAGCGGGAGCCACGAGCATGATCCAAGACGGTTCCTCTCAGCCCTATAGGGACGATCGTGGTCTTTCTATTCTTAGTCTGTGGTGAAACTGTGAGTGATTCAATCAACAATAAACATATGGAAGCCCAAAACCGCCACTTTTTCCATATAATAATGATTTTCAAAATATCATTATATAAAACAGAAAAGAATAAATAAACTGAAAAAAGTGTTACATAAAAACCAAAAAGAGTGTAATATAAAAAAAAAAGTTGATATAAAAAGCAAAAAAAGTCAATATAAAACCCAAAAAAAAGTCAATATATATAAAAAAATATTCAATATATATATAAAAAAAATTCAATATAAAAACTGAAAATGTATTATATTAAAAGCAAAAAGAGTATAATATAAAAAACAAAAAGTTGATATAAAAAGCAAAAAAAAATCAATATAAAACCCCCCAAAAGTTCAATATATAATCCCAAAAAAGTTCAATATAAAAATGGCAGCCACCTAGCGGTCAAAATAATTACTTCATGCCACATCTCCACCCCCTTTATAGCCAGTTTGAATGCAGCTTCTTCCGCGATACGCGCTCAATTTGAGCGTATTATTTAATCCTATATTTAAAAAAGCGCAAGAAAGCGTAAGAAAAAAATGATGATTGCTACCCCGGATGGAATCGAGTGACTATAGCCCACCCCAAACGACGACAGCATCAAACACCATTTCAATTCCTAATTTGTCGATTTCTTTTCATTCCCCCCTCACTTTTTTCCTCTCTCTCCTCTCATTTCGTGTTATTTTTATTTCTGGGTTCTTCTCGTATGCCTTCGAATTGATGGCTGAAGAACTTGCGCGTCATAATAAGATGAGCTCGACAATAGGGCAACAACTGCTGCGCACGCTGTGACGGTGCGGAGAGATCAGATGGCAATCAGTTGATGTGTACGGGTCAAACATCTACTTTGACGTCCACTTCTTACGTGTGTTTATGTTTATATTCCCCATCGTGATGGAGACAAGAGTCTTTCGGAGAATGTTATCTATTCCCCCCCCCCTCTCTCATCTGTGATAGCGCCGCTCGTTTTTAATTAAAAAGAGAGAGACGATACCTTCATCATCACCGTAGCAAAAACATCCAAAACTGCGCTGTGTCTATCGATCGGATATAGGTATGGATCGCCCAAGATATAATAGCGTTATAGGGGTATTTTACTTGATGGTTATGTCATATCGTATAGAGAGACGATTATTTCATCAACATGAAAATAAAGTTGGTGTTTTTTAAATATTCATGGACGAAATTGAAAAAGAAAAATGAACGACTCGTAATATAACCGCGGTTATATAATGATCCTTAATCTTTTGACGATCATCATCATCTTCCCCCTAAAGTATTCATTTGTATATTTCGTGAGAGTGGATAAACAAAAGAAAACGACGCTGTTCTCTTTGTTGGTTGTTTTTTCAAATATTTATTTTGATCCCTCAATAGCAGATGAGATGGATGTCGTCATCCAGCAGCAACAGTCGGAAGTCGGAACAACCAATATAAGCGATTAAATTTGTCATATAGCCAATCTCTGTTTGATTTAATATGGCAGAGTGACTCTTGAGTCACAAAACATCAATGCATTTTCAATGAAATTCAGTCGGATGTCGGAGCTTACCGAGTTTGCCTATATATCTACGACTTCCAGTAGAATGCTTGACTTGTCTATATCTCTTCTTTTGTGATTCGGCGGCTTGTTTCTTATATATATATGTGAAATGTATATATTGTTCTTCCCCTCGTTCACCCTCAAGGGTCGATTTGATAAATTTTATTCCTCGGCGATCTATTTCTCTCTCTCGAAAAAACCACCGAATTTCCCTGTGTGATGTTTTGACGAAATCAGCCGCCGAATCTTGTCGTGATGCCGGCTACCGTACATATCATATCATATAATAACACCCCTTGAAGTTATACTACATCTGTGTTATATTTAAGGCTCTTTTTTTTACTATTCTGTTTCTACCCCGCCTGCCATATACAAATTGTTTCATGCCAGCGCCTCAAAGGGTCTCGTCTATATCATATACGAAGGGAGGGTATACTTCATAGACCCAACAAATAAAAGTTGAAGAGGGTCGAAATCATAACCATGGAAAGAATAAGCTTAACATTTCTTATTCTCTGATGGCCATAGATTTTAGAGTAAGAAAATTGGAACGCCCGACTTTCGCTGTGGGGGTTGAAGGGAGATTCCATAAAACAAGGTCGAGGGGGTTATTATATTTATTATTGGACGTGTATAGCGATAGGCATCGCGCAGTTGTACTCTGCTGGGCAGAGATCAGTTCGATGATGGCAATAATATAGCAGACAATTGAAAACCTTGTGTAGTACAACAGCGCGGTTTATTATTATATGTCTAGGCCTATTGAAAGAGATGCTGTCGGCTATTATGTACACAGACAAATGGAGAGAATTGCGCAGGAGGATGGAGGAGAATAAGAGATCAAGGAGAAAATAAAGGCCTGGTTCGACTGTGGGTTCGACTGAAGGGGGAAAAATGGAACTACCAGGTGCTGTGCTCTTGTGAGACAAGCTGTGTGGCCAGGGCTGCTGCTGCTGCTGGTGCTGGAGGGTTTTCTCATTTTCCCTTTTTGCTTGGTCATTGATGACACAGTGAGCTGCACTGTGCTGTGTGTGTGCTGGATTCTCTTTTTCAATCTCTTCTTCTTCTTTCTTTTTTTCTTTCTTTTCCGTAAGCAGAGTAGAAACCCACACCAAACTGACCAATCATGGAGATGTCAGCTCCGGCAGAGAGGGCTTCCATGAAAGCTTTAGTTCCAGACTTGGCAATAGTACCCAAGTTTTTAACCAAATCAGCCTTGATCATGCCGATACCACTAAAGAAAAACAGAACAGTCAAATTTGTGTTCAAATAGGAGGAACTAAATTTCTCAACTTACATTTACATGAGAGTGAGACTACAGTCATCCTTGTTGGGGACAATCTTGATTTTAAGATCCTTACCGCTGTCCAACTTGCTTGGGTCAGTCAGGGATTCATAACGGATCTTGTCTAGGGCATTTGAGGAGTTGGAGATAAACTATAGAAGGTGTTGATAATCAAGCTCATAAGCTGAGCAATCTTGGCCTGGAATGTGAAAGTCTCAGTTTCGTCTTACATTTTAACTTCTCCAGGCATCTAAAAAGGAAAAGGAAAATATTTCAGTAAGAAATTTTTGTCAATTGCGGTAGATCACACTCAAAAATTGAAATTCTACATTTCTATGAACTTGAGGCATACCAAAAAATGTGTAAAATAACCAATTTGTTTGTCTAAACCATTATTATAACTTACTTTGCTTTTAAACGTAAACAAACAAACCGGACGCTTTACTGTTCACGTTGGGTGGGGATCTACATGTATACAAGGCCGTCGGGCACTCGTAAAAACGGCCACCAAATTCGCTTCTTGTTAGGCCTGCAAATGTGATCCATTTTAAAGAGATTTATTTTTTAAATCTAATGCCTACAAAATTTTTGCGTGATTGGTGTCACAATTACGTAAATTTAAATGTCTAATTACTGCAATTGAATTTTTTACTAGAAGGGAAACAGTTCTTTTCAGGCCAGTGGCGCTAGTAGTATGCTTCCGATAAGCATAGCGCGCCACCGCTGCACAAACGCTTTAAAGCCAAATTCTGTTTCTCACATGTTCAGTCGCGTGGTCGCAGAGCACCAGAGAGGAGGTGCTGAATTTTTTTTTTTAAATTTCTTTTTCGTGTTTTTAGCTTTGGATACCAAATGGATTATTGTGAGCTCAAATGTGTTTTTTTTTTTTTATTGTGAAGTCGGATTTGGCTGAATTGTATGGGCTAGCTGGGGTAGTGCCCATTTTTGAAATTTCTTTGTTTGTGTTTTTGCCCTGGATACCAAATGGATTATTGTGTGCTCTACTGTATTTTTTTTATTGTTAAGTCGGATTTTGCTGAATGGTATGGGCACCGGCACCCAGATGCTGGGGTAGTGCCCATTTTTTAAATTTCTTTTCCGTTGAGACCTACCCCTTTTGTCAACTACAAATCATTGAGAACATTGCTGTTGTGTAGAGACTGCGAATAACCTTTGCGAACTGAAATTGGACTAATACTTTTAACAATTAGTACTGCGGACAAGATTTACAATTACAAAATAACTGTTTGAAATTTTCTGTTGTATTTTGAAAGTTCATTAGGGACATTTTAATCTAATGTAAATAGAACTTCAACTTTTTACTATTAACATAGTACTGCGAACAACTATTGCAGTTAGGTTAGGACTGCGAAAAACCTTTTTCAATTACTGCAACACTTTACGATTCCATTTCTACTGTGACTAACCTTTTACAATTGGTATAGGATTTGGATACTTTTTACAATTCAATTTACACCACGTGCAACCTTTTACAATTAGATGGACTGAGAACAACTTTTAGCATTGCAAATAGGACTGCGAACAACTTTTACCATTACAGCTTGTATTTTTCCCTTCTATTTTTTTGTTCATTAGGATATCCCGCCTTCAGTAAATCCATTTGACACTTCATTGCAATGTCAACAAAGTTTTTTATTAAGTATTTTTTGATCACTTCTTTAATAAGGAAATGACTAATTTTTGCATTCACAATTTTATTTATCTGCCTGTTTATTTTATTTCATTATAGAAATGTTTTAGTATTCTTCATCCCACAAATCCTCAAATTCTTCGTCTATATTCCTGTTTTGTGATTCTCTATTGCTACCTGAAGAACGAAAATTAAGTTTTTTAATTCTTTTTTGTTAGTAGAAAAGTAATTGCTTTGTTGCCGACCATCTCGCCGACATATCCCCTCCAAGTGATCATCCCACTCCGCCATTGTGAAGTTGTTCCTGCAGTATTCACATTTCAGATCTTCTTCGCGGACTTCTTCCGCGACGCCTTCCACGCTGATATCCCTTACCATGGGGACGAGGTACAGGGTTTTTGGTAATTGCTAGCATAAGAAAATAGATATTAACAGCTGAAAGGCAAAAAAATTGGGTGTAAAATATTACAGTAATAGTTGTTCCAGAAGCTGGGCCCACATTAACCATTCTTAACTCTTGGCTTCGTCCCCCCCTTGTTACACAGATGTAATATTTTTGTTGGCACTCACGGAGACGTGGGTACAGCTGTACCAGCTTTTCATGTACGCTTTCTTTGTTGTCTAAGTAATTGACAACGACATTTTTTCGCCAACCGAGGCCGTTTTCTTCCAGAGTATCCCAATAAAAAAATTCTGGGGCATAATAGGGTTCGTCGGTAGAGAAATCGTGTCGGATGTTGCACAGGAAGAAATCCTTGGTTTCCTTATCGTTTTTCTCTATGAAAAACATTTTTGCACGAATTAGAATTTCCACATTTCCCCTGTATGCATTGCGAAAACTTTAGTTAAATTTGATTACTTGAAATAGTTGTCTTATCAGATTTCTTCGTCATTTTCCCACGTAGTTCCTCCTTCACAGTAGAGTATTTCTCCGCCCCCCCATAATTTTTTTTTGGTGGCGACCACGATCTTCTAGAGGGTCCTGGTCTTGGGGACGTCGATCGGGTAGATGGGCCTGGCCTAGGTGACAGGGATCGTCTAAACGGTCCCGGATTTGGTGATCCCGCACGTGGAGACGGGCTTGAAGAAGGTGCCTTCGATTTTCTGGCCGATGGTGGGGAATTCATCCTTCTCGACAAATTCACTCGAGAATACGGAGAATATCCTAAAAAAAAAATTCATTTTATTGACCGTGCCGTTATTGTTGAATTTGTTTGTTACTTGGCGTAGGTTCCGCAAATGGTTCCCCTCGTCCGCGTGTTCTACGTAGAGATAGCCTCGACGAATCACTTATTGTACCGAGATGACCGCGGGCCCTCCCTACAGATGGCATTGCTTGGTCTCCAGGCTCAGCGTCCATTAACATACATTGGCCACGGGTGGGGTAATTGAGTAGCGGGGTTATATCCTCCACGGGGGGGGGACGCAGGATAGGTTGCTCAATGTTAAGATTTGATGGTCTTACTGCTGCTGTAAATGTAATGTATTGTTATTTTGAGTTATAAAATAAATGAAAAAATAACTACTGTCTGTAGCAGCGGGTGCCACCACCCTTGGGAATTTCACAAGGTACAACGTCTGAGACGATTCCAACGTAGATTCTCTTATAGAAGAAGTAATTGAATGATCCTTTTTGCAAAGTGGGCAAGTCAATTCCTTCCCCCCCAGATGATTTATAATACAAATTCTCTAATAAAAGGCGAAAAATTATTAACGACATATAAATACCGAACCCTCATTAATGTAGAATATTACTTAAAACATGTTAAAATATTTCTACTACTTGCATCTTAATTTCTACGCAGAAATGGAATAAAATGAAGAATTATCTATAAATAAAAATCCAAGTAGTGGAAATTTTTCAACGAATTTTAAAGGAATATTGAACATTGGGTACTTATTATTTTTTATTCGATCTACACAATTTAGGGGTCAGTATTCATTATTGCATTATAGATGTTATTCCAACTAAAATGTAGTCGAATAAAAGATTAGACTACTACTTTTTGATTGGAAAAACATCTATATCGCCTATTATACCGATTTCTTCCACTAACAAAATATATTCGTAATATAAATTAATGTGATAGCACATTTGAAAAAAAAAGGTGTTTTAGAATTCTCCTTTGCAAGCACAAGCATACATTTCGATTGCAACAGAAAATAACTTTTTTAATGAATTCCATTTTACCTCAAGACAATTCAGGCAAAATATGTGTCCACATGGAAGAGTACGAGGCGAATTTTCAGTCTCGTTAAAAGTGTTTGTGCACACCAGGCAAGTAATTAAGGTGTTAAACTCCTCTTGAGCTCTATCCGACATTTTCTTGAAAGTGGGATCGTGAGTTATCGGAAAACTGATGAAACAGAATGAGAAGTATTGTCTAAGGGGTATAAGTAATACTAAAAATACAGCGGTGCATCATGGTTTAATTGTGGTCATTTTGAATAGCAATAATGGATAAATTACGACAACGAGACTGAAACGAACGTAACCTTACTCATTATTATTTTTTTTTAAATAGCTAATTTAATTTTTGAGCTATACTCATAACGTTATTCTTTGCCATCTCTAGATTAATTTGACTATTTTCTTTCGGTGGCTTGGTGAGTACATGACAGCAGTCATGTTCGTCTTTTCAAAACAAGAGGAACGGGAAAAAACAAAGAACCAAAATATTGAAAATGGCTAGTGTCAGTTCCAAATTTAACACTTCGATTTGTTCTCCCCATAGAACAGTATTCAGACAGTGAAAGTACAATCACTGAGCTGATGAAAAAGGTTCAGTTTCATAAGCCTGGTGAAAATTTCAAAACTGATGGCTATGTCATCCACGACAAGACTATGGATTTACTGAAACAACATTTAAAAGAAACTGGCGGCCAGGTAATTCAATTATTCTAAGCTATTTTGCAGATGTAGTATATTGTTATTGTTTGTTTGTGGGTAAGAACCACATTCCCACCTGAACCTAACGGTATCCTCCATATTGGGCATGCCAAAGCCATCAACATCAATTTCGGTTACGCTGCTGCTAATGATGGAGTGTGCTTCCTACGTTACAATTATACCAATCCTGAAAAGGAGGAGGAGAAATTTTTTGTTGGCATCAAAGATATGGTGGAGTGACTAGGTAATAAATTACATTTGTGTCACATAATTAAAGGTTTGAATTAACTATACTGCATCGATTAGGATACAAGTCGTACCAAATTACTCACTCGTCAGACAATTTCCATCAGCTTTACGAATGGGCCAAATTGCTCATTAAAAGAGGACTCGCATGTTTTTCACCTAAAAGCTGGGGAAATGAAGGAATTCAACCCAATTCCTTCTCCTTGGAGAGATCGCCCAATTGAAGAGAGTCTTCAGTTATTTGAAGTAGAGAAAAAAATTGATTGGCGATTATAAACGAAACCTTTAAATGATATTCATCACCTTTAGCATATGAAAAATGGCATGTTTGGGGAAGGTGCAGCTACTATGAGAATGAAATTGACGTTGGAAGAGGGTAAACTCGATCCGGTGGCATACCGAATCGAATATGTTGCCCATCACCGTACTGGAGACCAATGGTGTATCTATCCTACTTACGATTACACTCACTGATCTGTATCGCCTCTGTGATTGTATCGAAAAAGGCGCAAAAAAGAGTTTCAGTCGAGGTAATTTACCTAAGAAAATTATTTTTCTAATTTTATCATCCATCTATTTAATTTGACCGCTTTAGACGGCTTTTTACTGGCTTTGTAATGCTCTGGACATTTACTGCCCAGTCCAGTGGGAGTATGGTCGCTTGAATGTGTACTACACTGTGGTGTCCAAGCGAGAAATTGCTACACTTCTCACCAAGAACATTGTTCACGGTAATACGAATTCATTGTGATTAAGGAAATTAATAAAGCGTTGTTATCTCCTTTTTTTCACGGTAGATTGGGACGATCCTCTTTTATTCACATTGACTGCTCTCCGTCGACGTGGCTTTCCAGCAGAAGCTATCAACAATTTCTTTGCGGGAATGGGAGTGACGGGAGCTCAAATGGGAGTCGATCCCCAGAAATTGGAAGCCATTGTGAAGGATACACTTGATTTCACTGCTCCGCGTTCAATGGTCGTTTTAGCGACATTGAATGTGACCCCTTTTTATTTGAACCGTTATTTTAAATAACATGAAAAATTGTGGTACATGGAGATTGATTTTTAGTTCCTTTTCGTATAGGCTTTTCTGACTCTCTTCTTCCTCTGATACATATAGGTGAATATTCTTCTTTTCATAACAACTAGATGAGGAGTTGATAAAGTGGGGATGGCCTGAAGATGTTTGGTTCCATGTTGACAAGCTAGCGTCAGCCCATATGTACATACAAATAAACAAGGTAAAGTTTTTAATTGAATCAAATAACACAATTTTAAATACAGCTTTGTTGCTATTCTGATTTCTAGGGCCAAGTAATTGATGATATTCCAGCAGCAACTTTGAAAGGTGAAGCACAGTTATTTAAAGCAAACAGCATCTAAAGGAATAAAATGAACAACTTCGATGTTGTTTTCACCCTGTGGTCTAATTAGATAAATACTCCTGGTATGGAAGTTGGACAAGTTGCATTTTTCAAAGAAAAAGATGTACAATTTCTTTCTTAATATGTTCCTTTCCACTTTGCTAACAGCCATGTTTTATAGGTTCGCAAGATTAGGGTGGAGAAGATAATTAATGAAATTGTAAACCGTCTCAACATAACCAAAGTTGAGAAAAAACCTTAATAATGTTTGAAAGACAACAGAGAGACTGTGAAGAGACGACAAGATAAGACTCCGTAAAGAACGAAAAAAAGGGAGAGAAGAAGAAAACCGATAAAGGATAAAGCTGAACTAAGGTGACCTTGATGTTATATTTTTTTTACACAGAAATGTTAAATTTTACATGTTTAGGAGCTACGACCGTTTGCTGAAGCAAACAAACCTGAAGACCAACAAAGATGATGATGGAAACGATCCTGATGACTTCATGTAGGGAGTAGCTTACGTTAACAACCAGCCAGAGTATATGTGCTATTAAAAAATTCATCGCACTTGACTTGAGTTTTCTCCGGTTTTCTCTTGGTCAATAAACATGTGGAAATCAAACATAATTTCTAAATATCTGTTAATGTAGGGAGATATATAACTTTAGCTATGATTAATTCCAGATGACCAATTTTCAGACCTTGATATTTTATTTACATTAGCCAAAGTTTATGATGACGGGCAGATCTCTTCAATTCCGACGTGTGCTATGTGGGTTACAGCAAATGGTAATAATCAGTTTAACGCGGCTGTGCGAGCGGTTTGCAGGAAGCAGAATGTAGAGAACAAAGCGCAATTTTTTTAGAAGAGGACAGCACAAGCATTACATAATCGGTAAAATAGGAGGAAGGGAAAGAAGAGTGCTGGCATCTGTGGTATTTATCTGTCAGAACAGAGAAGCAAAATGTTGTAGCTATCATTCGTGTTGCAAAGTGACAGCTTCAGAAATATAAAAGTAAGTCAAATATTCACAAATA
The DNA here is from genome assembly GCF_021134715.1 of Daphnia pulex. Lineage (NCBI taxonomy): Eukaryota > Metazoa > Arthropoda > Branchiopoda > Diplostraca > Daphniidae > Daphnia > Daphnia pulex. Next base: position 149,449 of record NC_060021.1, on the reverse strand, counting down.
GAAATAAAAAAACATTTATTAAAATTTTTTTCGTAGTGAATGGCGACGGAGACTTACGGGAAAGAATTTCGCAGTTACTAAGTACAATATGTTTAGTCGTTTTATTTACAATATGGAAACAGCACTTTTTAAAACACAATATATCGTCTATTTGTTTACACAGATCACCAATACTATGTCAGGCAAATTTCTGAACGACTGGGTATTCCTCTCCGAACATTGCAAAGGATGATGTCAAGAATGGGAATAGCTGTTAGAAGAAGATACAGCAGAATCCCTTATCGGAACCTCCAAAATATTATCCACCGACTTATTAGTGAAAATAACAACATCGGATATCGTCAAGTAACAGTGAGGCTGCGATTAATGGGCCATCAAGTGAGAAGAGCCACTGTAATCCAAACTATTGCAGAAATATTTGGACCTCGGAACCAAAGAAGGAGAGTTGCAAGGAGAGTGTATCGTGTAAGGGCACCACTCTCCATTGTTCACATTGATGGAAACCATAAGATTTCCAGAAAGTAAGACCTTAAACCATTCTTAAAGATAACTTAGGGCATTTAATAAGTCATTACGAATAATGACACACCAGGTGGCGCTTCGTCATTCACGGAGGCATTGATGGATACTCCCGTTTAATTTTTTTTATGCGTGTATCTTCAAATAACAGAGCGAAAACTGTGCTAGAAGGATTTTTATCAGGAGTTGAAGAATATGGGTTGCCATCTAGAATCAGGTATGAAAACATATTAAAACGTAACGAAAAGTACGGAAAATAATCAAATTACATATCTTATTAATAGGACTGATCGTGGAGGAGAAAACGTTGGAGTAGGAGAATTTATGCTTCGAGCTCGGGGACTTAACAGAGGAAGTTGCATGACTGGTTCCTCTGTTCATAATCAAAGAGTAGAAAGGATGTGGCGCGATGTCAGAATGGGATGTGTGTCAATTTTCGAACGGGAATTTGCGTAAGTAATAACAATTAAGTTACTACTAATTCCTGAAATTATGTTTGCCTTGTTTGTACAGAGATATGGAAGAAGAGGGATTACTAGACGCCGACGATGAGCATGACATGTACTGCTTGCATACTGTGTACTACAATGTCATATCTGAACACTTAAAAGAATTTGTTGGTTACTGGAATGCTCACCGCCTTCGTGGCCGTCCTACACCTACACAAATGTTCATCGATGGAACTATAGCACTCCAAGAACGTGCAACAAACGAGGGAAGGGAATTTACTGAACTCAGACAAGTAAATGTTTAAAAATTCGTTGCCTAATGTAACGACAAGGAATACCTAACCGTCTGTTTTGAATGTAAAGGATATTGAAATTCCACGGTTAGAAGACATTCACCTGCCAAGAGAAAACAGAAGAAATCAAATAGTAATTCCACCCATCAGGATTGTATTGAACAACGAGGATCATAATGAGTTTCAAGAAATTTATGCAACTGGATCAACAAGGATTGCAGTAGCTAGAGACCGCTACATCGAAATGAGGCGGCATTTGCGTCGTCACATAAATATGTACTACTAAACAGTCAGATAAATAAAATGCAGATCCCTTGCTGCGCAAAGACAATAAATTTCCTCAGAGTATTTTGTATTCCATTCCATGAGAACAACTCACAAGTATGAAAGGCACTGCAGAGACAATTTCATCGCACATATACACCCTGGATTGATTTTAGTAGAAGACTAGAACAATTACCAAAAAGCTCCCTGGTATATCCATAAATTTGCTAGTGTTATCTCTGGTAAGAAGAAAAGCATAACCAAAAGCGATAAGCAAGTTTGTTTCGTGAAAGACTTGTAAACTTAATAAAAGATCGAAATTTCTCAAAAACGAGACAAGTTAAATGAAAAACAAAAGGGAAGTGGGGCGGGAGGCAGTAAGTAAATTCAGGCGAGTCGAGAGGGACTTTTTAAACTTCGGACAGGACCGCAGGAGTGCTGGGAATAACATCCATAATCACTTTGACAGGGTCGTTGTTGTTTTCCTCGGGCTCGATCTTGAACGCAGGCTGCTGCTTCTCCAAATACGTGGCGGTGCAAAGGGAAGAAGTGCGGGGTGCTCGACGGCCGCTACCGGGTCGGACGGGCTTGTCTGGCTGCGCAAGGTGTTGATTCGCGTGTGTTGACATTGCAATGAAGTGTCAAATGGATTTACTGAAGGCGGGATATCCTAATGAACAAAAAAATAGAAGGGAAAAATACAAGCTGTAATGGTAAAAGTTGTTCGCAGTCCTATTTGCAATGCTAAAAGTTGTTCTCAGTCCATCTAATTGTAAAAGGTTGCACGTGGTGTAAATTGAATTGTAAAAAGTATCCAAATCCTATACCAATTGTAAAAGGTTAGTCACAGTAGAAATGGAATCGTAAAGTGTTGCAGTAATTGAAAAAGGTTTTTCGCAGTCCTAACCTAACTGCAATAGTTGTTCGCAGTACTATGTTAATAGTAAAAAGTTGAAGTTCTATTTACATTAGATTAAAATGTCCCTAATGAACTTTCAAAATACAACAGAAAATTTCAAACAGTTATTTTGTAATTGTAAATCTTGTCCGCAGTACTAATTGTTAAAAGTATTAGTCCAATTTCAGTTCGCAAAGGTTATTCGCAGTCTCTACACAACAGCAATGTTCTCAATGATTTGTAGTTGACAAAAGGGGTAGGTCTCAACGGAAAAGAAATTTAAAAAATGGGCACTACCCCAGCATCTGGGTGCCGGTGCCCATACCATTCAGCAAAATCCGACTTAACAATAAAAAAAATACAGTAGAGCACACAATAATCCATTTGGTATCCAGGGCAAAAACACAAACAAAGAAATTTCAAAAATGGGCACTACCCCAGCTAGCCCATACAATTCAGCCAAATCCGACTTCACAATAAAAAAAAAAAAACACATTTGAGCTCACAATAATCCATTTGGTATCCAAAGCTAAAAACACGAAAAAGAAATTTAAAAAAAAAAATTCAGCACCTCCTCTCTGGTGCTCTGCGACCACGCGACTGAACATGTGAGAAACAGAATTTGGCTTTAAAGCGTTTGTGCAGCGGTGGCGCGCTATGCTTATCGGAAGCATACTACTAGCGCCACTGGCCTGAAAAGAACTGTTTCCCTTCTAGTAAAAAATTCAATTGCAGTAATTAGACATTTAAATTTACGTAATTGTGACACCAATCACGCAAAAATTTTGTAGGCATTAGATTTAAAAAATAAATCTCTTTAAAATGGATCACATTTGCAGGCCTAACAAGAAGCGAATTTGGTGGCCGTTTTTACGAGTGCCCGACGGCCTTGTATACATGTAGATCCCCACCCAACGTGAACAGTAAAGCGTCCGGTTTGTTTGTTTACGTTTAAAAGCAAAGTAAGTTATAATAATGGTTTAGACAAACAAATTGGTTATTTTACACATTTTTTGGTATGCCTCAAGTTCATAGAAATGTAGAATTTCAATTTTTGAGTGTGATCTACCGCAATTGACAAAAATTTCTTACTGAAATATTTTCCTTTTCCTTTTTAGATGCCTGGAGAAGTTAAAATGTAAGACGAAACTGAGACTTTCACATTCCAGGCCAAGATTGCTCAGCTTATGAGCTTGATTATCAACACCTTCTATAGTTTATCTCCAACTCCTCAAATGCCCTAGACAAGATCCGTTATGAATCCCTGACTGACCCAAGCAAGTTGGACAGCGGTAAGGATCTTAAAATCAAGATTGTCCCCAACAAGGATGACTGTAGTCTCACTCTCATGTAAATGTAAGTTGAGAAATTTAGTTCCTCCTATTTGAACACAAATTTGACTGTTCTGTTTTTCTTTAGTGGTATCGGCATGATCAAGGCTGATTTGGTTAAAAACTTGGGTACTATTGCCAAGTCTGGAACTAAAGCTTTCATGGAAGCCCTCTCTGCCGGAGCTGACATCTCCATGATTGGTCAGTTTGGTGTGGGTTTCTACTCTGCTTACGGAAAAGAAAGAAAAAAAGAAAGAAGAAGAAGAGATTGAAAAAGAGAATCCAGCACACACACAGCACAGTGCAGCTCACTGTGTCATCAATGACCAAGCAAAAAGGGAAAATGAGAAAACCCTCCAGCACCAGCAGCAGCAGCAGCCCTGGCCACACAGCTTGTCTCACAAGAGCACAGCACCTGGTAGTTCCATTTTTCCCCCTTCAGTCGAACCCACAGTCGAACCAGGCCTTTATTTTCTCCTTGATCTCTTATTCTCCTCCATCCTCCTGCGCAATTCTCTCCATTTGTCTGTGTACATAATAGCCGACAGCATCTCTTTCAATAGGCCTAGACATATAATAATAAACCGCGCTGTTGTACTACACAAGGTTTTCAATTGTCTGCTATATTATTGCCATCATCGAACTGATCTCTGCCCAGCAGAGTACAACTGCGCGATGCCTATCGCTATACACGTCCAATAATAAATATAATAACCCCCTCGACCTTGTTTTATGGAATCTCCCTTCAACCCCCACAGCGAAAGTCGGGCGTTCCAATTTTCTTACTCTAAAATCTATGGCCATCAGAGAATAAGAAATGTTAAGCTTATTCTTTCCATGGTTATGATTTCGACCCTCTTCAACTTTTATTTGTTGGGTCTATGAAGTATACCCTCCCTTCGTATATGATATAGACGAGACCCTTTGAGGCGCTGGCATGAAACAATTTGTATATGGCAGGCGGGGTAGAAACAGAATAGTAAAAAAAAGAGCCTTAAATATAACACAGATGTAGTATAACTTCAAGGGGTGTTATTATATGATATGATATGTACGGTAGCCGGCATCACGACAAGATTCGGCGGCTGATTTCGTCAAAACATCACACAGGGAAATTCGGTGGTTTTTTCGAGAGAGAGAAATAGATCGCCGAGGAATAAAATTTATCAAATCGACCCTTGAGGGTGAACGAGGGGAAGAACAATATATACATTTCACATATATATATAAGAAACAAGCCGCCGAATCACAAAAGAAGAGATATAGACAAGTCAAGCATTCTACTGGAAGTCGTAGATATATAGGCAAACTCGGTAAGCTCCGACATCCGACTGAATTTCATTGAAAATGCATTGATGTTTTGTGACTCAAGAGTCACTCTGCCATATTAAATCAAACAGAGATTGGCTATATGACAAATTTAATCGCTTATATTGGTTGTTCCGACTTCCGACTGTTGCTGCTGGATGACGACATCCATCTCATCTGCTATTGAGGGATCAAAATAAATATTTGAAAAAACAACCAACAAAGAGAACAGCGTCGTTTTCTTTTGTTTATCCACTCTCACGAAATATACAAATGAATACTTTAGGGGGAAGATGATGATGATCGTCAAAAGATTAAGGATCATTATATAACCGCGGTTATATTACGAGTCGTTCATTTTTCTTTTTCAATTTCGTCCATGAATATTTAAAAAACACCAACTTTATTTTCATGTTGATGAAATAATCGTCTCTCTATACGATATGACATAACCATCAAGTAAAATACCCCTATAACGCTATTATATCTTGGGCGATCCATACCTATATCCGATCGATAGACACAGCGCAGTTTTGGATGTTTTTGCTACGGTGATGATGAAGGTATCGTCTCTCTCTTTTTAATTAAAAACGAGCGGCGCTATCACAGATGAGAGAGGGGGGGGGGAATAGATAACATTCTCCGAAAGACTCTTGTCTCCATCACGATGGGGAATATAAACATAAACACACGTAAGAAGTGGACGTCAAAGTAGATGTTTGACCCGTACACATCAACTGATTGCCATCTGATCTCTCCGCACCGTCACAGCGTGCGCAGCAGTTGTTGCCCTATTGTCGAGCTCATCTTATTATGACGCGCAAGTTCTTCAGCCATCAATTCGAAGGCATACGAGAAGAACCCAGAAATAAAAATAACACGAAATGAGAGGAGAGAGAGGAAAAAAGTGAGGGGGGAATGAAAAGAAATCGACAAATTAGGAATTGAAATGGTGTTTGATGCTGTCGTCGTTTGGGGTGGGCTATAGTCACTCGATTCCATCCGGGGTAGCAATCATCATTTTTTTCTTACGCTTTCTTGCGCTTTTTTAAATATAGGATTAAATAATACGCTCAAATTGAGCGCGTATCGCGGAAGAAGCTGCATTCAAACTGGCTATAAAGGGGGTGGAGATGTGGCATGAAGTAATTATTTTGACCGCTAGGTGGCTGCCATTTTTATATTGAACTTTTTTGGGATTATATATTGAACTTTTGGGGGGTTTTATATTGATTTTTTTTTGCTTTTTATATCAACTTTTTGTTTTTTATATTATACTCTTTTTGCTTTTAATATAATACATTTTCAGTTTTTATATTGAATTTTTTTTATATATATATTGAATATTTTTTTATATATATTGACTTTTTTTTGGGTTTTATATTGACTTTTTTTGCTTTTTATATCAACTTTTTTTTTTATATTACACTCTTTTTGGTTTTTATATAACACTTTTTTCAGTTTTATATTGAATTTGTTTTTTATATATTCTTTTCTGTTTTACATAATGATATTTTGAAAAACATTATTATATTAAAACAGTGGCGGTTTTGGGCTTCCATATAAACAAACAAATTCAAACCGAGTTGGCTTTGATTCTTGAGTGTATGGAAGTATCGTTATTGTTTCAGCATCATGGTGGGCAAAGGTAGGAATTTTCTTAGCTACATTTATCAAGTACCATATTATTGTTTCTTCTGGAAAATCGATAGAGCATGTGAGTTCCGGCGTTGTCTGTTTTATGAAAATAAAGAAATCTCGTTGAACACTAGCAACTTGCTCATTTGTAAAATAATTATTTTACTAGTATTTCTCTGATTTTTCTAAACATTCTTTATAAAAGTAGATTACTTAAGTTATCAGCGGATTTTATTATTTTTATTTCAACTCGGAATTCATCGTACATTATTTTTTATAATTTTTTTTGTAATCGTGTTTATTTGAGAACAAGTGTGCTGTTTTAATTTCTTTCCTCGGAGCAGGAACTAGTTCATGCACCAATGAAAGAAAAATTCCTTTTTAGAAATTGATTTTTAGTTAAATAAACACAATAACATAGCTTATATTAACATTTAAATTCATGATTAGGGGCAGGCCCAACATCAAGGAGGTATGGGTATAGGAGGTTGAATCCTGGCTACCAGCACGTGTGCTGTAACCAACTGTTCTCTAGGAGTGAATTAAAAGCTCACAAAGAGGAGCATCATCGTGAAGGGTAAATATTCAACTCGTATTTAAATTTTTTTTCTATTTTTAAATATTAATACTTTTTTATTCAGATTTATTTGTCCTACTTGTAACAAAAATTTTGAATTCCGCCTTGGTTTTTTACGACATAAAGAAATCCATGAAAGGAAGTATAAGTGTGAACAGTGTGGGTTTTCAACCCAAAACAAAATTAAACTTAAACGTCACAAAAAAAGTAAGCATCCCAAAATTCACAAATGCGGTCATTGCCCCTACCAAACCAAGAGCGATTACAAAATAAAGAGACACCAGCAGAAGCATCGTAAAAAACAAAGCAAATCATGGACGGACTGGCAAACGGAGCAGATATTGAAAAAGGTGATGGAAGAAAAAGGTATACCGGACGAGTGAATTTTATTTATTTGTAAACATGTGTTTCCTTCATCCAAATTATCCAAATTAAAACTATAAAATGATGTATAAAAATACAAATATCTAAACTTGCATTTGAATAGTTGATGGAATCGAACGCCAGATGGCTTTAACATTTGTAGTGACATGTTGGTGAGATAGGTTAAATCTATTGCCACGACATGATGTCGTGGCGCGACGGTCGAAACTGTCTATTGCCACGACATCTGTCGTGGCAATAAAGAGAAAATTGTCTATTGCCACGACACGCCACGATACGCCTATACTTCCTCTCTAGTCCCTCATGTCGTGGCAATAACACGAAATTTGTCTATTGCCACGACATAATTTTTTTTTAAATTCGACATTCACGCATGTTAGGTTAGGTTAGGTTAGGTTAGGTTAGGTTAGGTTAGGTTAGGTTAGGTTAGGTTAGGTTAGGTTATATATCTCAAAATTTTTACACGAATATTTCAGTAGTGGTAGCCGAATGGTCAGCGATGAATGCCACCATGCGATAGCATGGCGTTCGATTCTCCGTCGAGAGGGTAATTTTTTATTTGGAGATTACAACAAAGGTTGAGTTTCACGGGATAATTGACAAGAAAAATGATGCGGGAATTATGCACATTTAGTTTTACCCTATTTAGTAGTTTTCCTAAACATCTTCTGTGGAACTTAGTACGAAAACGCATGTCGTGGCAATAGACAAAATTCGTGTTATTGCCACGACATGAGGGACTAGAGAGGAAGTATAGGCGTATCGTGGCAATAGACAATTTTCTCTTTATTGCCACGACAGATGTCGTGACAATAGACAGTTTTGACCGTCGCGCCACGACATATGTCGTGACAATAGATCTAACCGGTGAGATAACACGCTTGTGAAATCGTATTCTTTTTCTTGGTATGAGTTGTTGGGCTTTAAGCAGTCTTTATTTTGCTTGCCCCTCGTGTGCGTTTACTGGGCGTTAAACATGCACGCAGCATTCTCTAACTAGCTTATTAGGAGACACCACCCCACTCGGACAGTTTGTCAATCGTTGATCGCGGATCGGGTTCGAAAGCCGTCTATTGAAATGGTAATATGTTGGTTTAAAATTGCATCATTGTTTATTTCTTGACACTTTGTCTTCTAAGCACAGTCTCAAAATGTCAGTGTCTGTGATATTGACTCTACCCTGAAAGATGATCTTAGAAAGTTTCGCTTCAGGAAAGCGACTAACAATGCTGCCATTATAAGTAAGAAAGGAACTTGTATTTTTAGACTTTATGAAGACTTATCATATCTGTTGGTGTCTTTATTTTACAGTGAAGGTTGACAGAGAAAAACAGTTGATTTTCAAAGAAGAAGAACTGGAGGTAATAGCTTGTCTAAATAAAAATTTGTTTAGACAATTTTAAAATTGAATTTCTTATCTTATTTTATCTAATATATTGATTTTATCTCTAGGATATTGATGTGGATGAGCTGAGAGAGGCTCTACCTGAACACCAGCCACGTTTTCTGGTTTACAGTTTCAAGCTTGATCATGGTGATGGTAGAATATCTTACCCTATGTGCTTCATCTTCAGCAGTCCACAAGGTATCATAGATTAGACCCAGCACTGTGCCATGTCATTTGTTTTGATTATTTGTGTTGGTTAGATTCAAAAACAGAGCTTCAAATGATGTATGCTGGGAGTAAACTTGAACTAGTCAAAGTGGCTGAATTAACAAAAGTCTTTGAAATTCGCGAACTGGAAGAACTAACTGAAGAATGGCTTCACTCAAAGTTGCTCAAATAACAACTGAAGACACTTGAGAGATTTTTTTATTTTGTTTCAATTCATACCTGTTACACGGGACCATACTATACACCGAAACCCAATGGGAATGAAATAAACGAATTACACAACAATAGAAAGAAAGAAATTGGCCGATTGGAATTAATATCAATGGAATTTAACATACTAGCATAAAACATTTTCACTTGAAGCCAAGGATATCCTTGGCGATCATTTGCAGTTCCAACGGACTCATCAAATATGCCATTCTTCGGTCACACACTTTCCCCGACACCATCGCAATCGAAGAAGTAGCACTCGACGACTTGCGATCACTAGTTTCTTTCACTTTAGTTTTAGTCATCCATTCTGGCAAATGACGTTCCATTGTTCCACTACACTTACACGTTTAGGGTAAAAATCACGGTTTTTCGCCACTACCAGACGAAATGGAGGAAGTTGATGATGAAATGTGGTCGTTTTCATTAACCGCACCCAAACGATATGGACTGCGGTAAAATTCTTCGTTGTTTTGTGGATGATTAAGTTCCCAAGGATCGACGGCCGACTGGGGTGATAAATCCGACGCGCTCATCATACATTTCAAATCCTGAATTGACTGCTGAAGGGACCAGAGTTGATTCATCAACTGCATATCTACTTGCCTCAGTCCAGCCTATTGTGACAAGGAATTTTTAAGTATTTTCCGCTTAATTTAAATCAATTTTAGTCTGTGGTTACCATCTCCTTTTTAAGAATTGATAATTTCGTGTCAAGAGTCGAAGGCTTTCTTCCGAGAGAAGTAGTAGTGGGTGGAGGAGGTGGAGGTTCACGAGGAGGTGTTCGGGGAAGAGGTCGAACCGCTTTACCAGAGTTGACTGTGGGAGTCTTAGAAGTTTCTATTCAATCAGAAAAAGAAATTAGAAAGATTTACTTCTAGCAAATGGTTTATTGTTTATTTTACGCTTTGGTGGACTGGCTAGATAGGGGGTTAGATTTTTCGGCACTGGAGGAAGTCCTGGAAGAGACATTTTCTAACAAACTTCACTCTTTAAATTTCCACTCCTGGCGGCACATGGGGCACAGTTGATGAACTTGCTGGGAATTGAGCCACTTCATAATGCAATGCATGTGAAAGCAGTGAGAACATTGGCCCCAAACTGTAATATTACATGAAAAAATGTTAAAAAATTTATAATTTAGAATGTTGGATTTTAACCCACCAAGGGGACAGTCCTCTCCAGGAAACTTGCACTCTGTACAACAACCATCAAAAGGCTGTCTGCAAATGCTACATTGATCATCAACTGCTACTCCGTTCCACTTCCAGATTGCCACACCACCCCAACCTAGAGAGATTGATTGAATCAAACAACTTTATTTAAAACATTTTTTTGGGAGAGGTTAATTGCTGAATGGCACAAGACAAAAATGTAACAGAGAAAACAGAACTTTAAAGTCATCTAGAAAACAAAAGACCTTACGTTTAATTTTAACTTTCATTCTTCATTCTAAATTGTTACTTCGTAAAATGTGAAAAAATTTGATTTCAACAAGAGAGAAAATTTTGAGCAAAAAAATTCGTTGAACAAAGCTGTTTAAAGAATTCTGAATGTCGTCTGTTAACTACTGCGTAATGACGTCACTGGTCAAGTCTTTGTGTGCGATCAGAAAATTTTACCCGCGAATAAAAAAGTAAAAAATTCATATTATTTTCAAAAAAATATTTAAGATTTTTAGATGGACGTTTGTCGCTTAATAAAATGATAGAAAATAGTATTTTTTAAAATTTGAAATTGAAATTTTGAAGCTGAATTCCTATCTTAGACTATATGGCAGCATCGGATTTTCTAATCTCCAGAGGTACTAGTAGTTCCTAGGAGCATCTGTTATTCGTTTTCAAACACAAACACACGTTGGAACTGTTGGCTACAGTTTTTATTTCAGGTCACGAAGTAAACAGACCCATCACTTTAAGAATAAAGATTGAGGAGTTGAATTCGATGAGTTATAGACAGATCGAAAAGCTGGCGAAGGAAAAGCCCAACATCACTCGTCGTGACCGTGTGTCCGAGGTTAGCATCGCTATTTCTTTATTTTCAAACTCTGTAAAATTGAGCGAATGATTTTTTTGTAGGAAATTCTTATTGAGGTTCAACACTCCCAGAATCTCCATTCAGACAGTCATTTCATATCAACTGATGAGACAACAGATGATTCTACTATGGAATCAGAAGTTGTACAAGAACCAACTGTCTCAAAATGTGGCAGGAAATGTGGAAACCAAAATTCAAAAGAAGAGCAAAAGGCATTGCCTGTTAGCAAGAAAGCAAAAGAGTCTGCTGACCACGCTTTAAACTCAACATTTTCAGTTGACGAGCAAATGTTCCAGCAGCAGCAGAATCAACTGCTAGAGAAAAAACAACAGCAGCAACAACAACTGCAGGAGCAGCAGCAACAACAACAACTGCAGGAGCAACAATTGCGAAAGCAGGAGATACTACTGCAGCTAAAGCAATTGAGAGAGGAGTTGCAACAACTGCAGCAGGAGAAGCAGCAAATCCAACAGAGAATGGAGGAGCTGCAACAACAGCAACAACAACTGCAGGAAGAACAACAGCAGCTGGAGCAGCTACGCCAACAACTGCAGCTTTCAATTCAAGCATTGAGAAAAATGAAATATAAAAAATGTCACAAATTGGAAAAATTTGGGCGTAATGCTTAAATGTGTCGACTGAAAAAATTAGTTCAAATCCCCGTTCAACAATACCTCCGCCAGGCAAAGTATTTTTTTGGAAGTTGAAATGGGATAACCTAAAAAAGTCTCTCTGTTCTCTTTGTCAAGTGGGAAATAATTTTCTTAAATTGCTAATGTCTTCATTTTTCAATGGCCTATGCCCGTTCAAAAATCCTTACAACCACTTTCTGTTAATATGTTTTCACGTACCATTTACCTCGAGTCACTCAATGGAAGAACTTCGTCAGGCAAATTGCCGGAAGTTGATAAGGAATAACCTAGAAAGAGCCTGTCTGTGATTTGTATCTTACGTGTACCAAATTGTTGAACAAAGAAATTTCGAATCTGTTTTTGTCCGAATATGCGTTTTGGCCGTCGTTATTGAATTTATTCTATTTAAATTCGGAAACCATCCTTATTCTAGGTATAGTTCTGGTCTTTGTGGGCGATCAGAAAATTAAAATTTTACCCGCAAATAAAAAGTAAAAAATTTGTGCCATTAGTCCAATTACTAAATATTTGAGATTTGATGGACGTTTGTCCTTTGTCGCTTAATAAAATCAGGGGTATGGATATCTCTGATATGTTAAATTAGAAAATTAGATTATTTTTTAAAATTTGAAATTGAAATTTTGAAGCTGAATTCCGATTTCAGACTATCTGGCAGCGTTGGGTTTTCAAATCTCCAGAGATACGAGTTCCTTAGGAGCATGGCCTACTATAGTCACGGCCCATCATCGTACGCTTCTGTGTGGGACCAATTTTGGGTTCCCTGCCCCTTTCCTGTTGCCATAGTACATAGCCAGAGGGTCGTAAGTATCGGTTTTTGTTCCACGTTTCCGCAGATTCTGTGTCTGGCTTGCATAGTGATATGGTCAGAGTCGATCGATAGCAAGCGATTGACAGTCTAGTGGCTATAGCGGTGGATTCCCACGAGAGAAGTGATAGGTTCAAATCTATGCAAGTCATAATCAATTTTCATAATTTTTCCTTGTTTTTTCTATATTTTTAAAGCAAATTAGATGGAATGCCTAGATTGTGTAAAAAATGCGAGTTTTTTCACATTTTTTAAAACAAAATCTGAATTTGTTTTCTTTGGCAAGGACTTAGAAAAAAAAGCAAATTCAGATTTTGTTGAAAATAATGTGAAAAAACTCGCATTTTTTCACAATCTAGGCATTCCATCTAATTCGCTTTGAAAATAAAGAAAAAACAAGGAAAAATTATGAAAAATTGATTCTGACTTGCATAGATTTGAACCTAATACCACTTTAGTGGGAATCTACCGCTTTAACCATTCGACTGTCAATTGCTTACTTTCAGTCGACTCTGACCATAGCACTATGCAAGCCAGACACAGAATCTGCGGAAATGTGGAACAAAAACCGATACTTACGACCCTCTGGCTATGTACTATGGCAACAGGGAAGGGGCAGGGAACCCAAAATTGGTCCCACACAGAAGCGTACGATGATGGGCCGTGACTATAGTAGGCCATGCTTAGGAGCGTCTGTTTCTGTTATTCAGTTTTCAAACGCCAAAACACGTTGGAAACTGCTGTTGGTTTCGGTAATTCTTCTTCTACTTAGGTCGTGAAGTAAACAAAAATATTGCTTAAAGAATGAAGATTGAGGAGTTGAATTCGATGAGTTATAGGGAGATCGAAAAGCTGGCGAAAGAGAAGCTCAACATCACTCGTCGTGGCCGTGTGTCCAAGGTTAGCATTGATATTTCTTTATTTACAAGCTCTGTAAAATTGAGAGTTTTTTTTTTCTAGGAAATTCTTATTGAGCAACTACTACAACACCACCAAAACCTCCTTGCAGACAATCATTTCATATCAACTGACGAGACCACAGATGATTCAACAATGGAATCAGAAGTTGTACAAGAACCAACTATCCCAAGACGTGGCAGGAAACGTGGAAACCAAAAGTCAAAAGAACAGCAAAAAGCATTGCCAGTTAGCAAGAAGGCAAAGAAGGAGTGTGTTGAACACACTTTAAACTCAACATTTTCAGTCGACGAGGATTCCGATGATGCTAAAAAGAAAGATTTGCCTTCAATTGAAAAACCTAAGAAGGCTATCCCCAAAAACTTGAGGGGAAGAAAAAAGGTTTATTTGACGGAAGAATCATCAACGAATGAGTCTGAAAATGAGAAAGTTCCTGCCAAACAAGTGAAGAAAATTAAAAGTGTTGAAGCAAAAGAGCAATCTGTTACCCAGGAATCAGAACCTGAAAATAAAGCAGTGGAGGGTAAGGTTCAAATATTGGATAATGCTATTGAAAAGTCACCAGAGATTCAATCAGTGGCTGCAAAAGTTCCCAAGAGAAAGCTGAAAAAGTCCGCAAGCGCTGGTGAACAGCATGTCACTGGAAATGTTGCTGAAAAGATACCTGCTAGGAGAACCAGAAGTTCTGACAAAGTTGTTGAACCTGATCAATCAGTGAAAGCTGCGATCACACCCAAAAGCACACCTACTGTAGCCGTTCCTTCTCTACCAGAGCCTACAAGCCCACCAGTCGTCTTGGTAGCAAAAAAGACTTTACTGCTGAGGACATCAAGCCACCCGGTGAGGAGCCGTAAGCCATCTGCAAATTTGAACACTCCTGCAAAAGTGGCAGTGACGCCAGCGGCCAGCGCCAAGAAGGGAGTTCAATTTACAGCAGCCAGTACCGACAACTCCTCCAACATCCCGAAAATGGCCAAACGCAAAGCTGCACCCAATTTTGCCGAAATTCATCAGAAACATTTCTTGAAAATGCAGTCGGTTGACGAGTATGTGGACAAGAAACGCGCCAGGACCGACACGATGAACGCCAGCGCTAAAGCCGTTCGCACCAAGTCGGTTCTGAACAACGCTCAAACTAAACCGTCGACCCCGCAGGTGAAAACCGACGTAACAACCGAATCGATTGCAACACCGACGGCCAAACCAGACATGAAATTCAACTTTGTATCAGGTATAATAATAGTCGAAAAATCACAATAATGTATTTCATTTACACGTCATCGTTTACAGGTTTACAAAAGCCCGTTTTTACGGCAAAGGGTCAAGTGGTCAACGGAAAACAACGAGTGATGGCCACGGTTAAAGAAAACCTCCAAAATAATAACGCATCCCAAATTCCAGCAGTGACGACAAAGACAGCAGCTTCTATAGGCGGCAAGAGAAAAGCTTCTATGCTGAACGCGTCGAGAGATGTAAACACGTCCACGCTGTCAATGGCTGGTAAGCAGATCCTAAAAGGTGTCAGGATAAACAGACGTTTCGGTAAGAAGGATTTGAAAATAAACAGCTCAAAAAATCAACTTTAATTAATTCTATGATTTTTTTACCTTAGAATTGCAAATGCAACATCGTAACATGAAAAACTAAACGGGAGAAGAAAACGAACAACAATTTTTAGACGTTTGCGTCAGAGTATCTGCCTAGCTGATCCGTTAGCGACAAAATTTTTCGACTCAATCTAGCGTTATGCTCCTTTAAAAAGTGAATTGCTTCAGCTTGTTTTTCCAGTAAAGTGTCGTCCGTCGTTTCTCTAAGAGTTTCAAGAATTTGAATACATGATTTTAAGGCTTCATGACTGTGGAAACTATACCTGACGCCGACGTCTTCGAAAGCCGGAAGACTCCTCGATAGGGAGTACACCATTTGACCTTCCAGAATGTCGGGTAGAGGATGGCTGGCATTGAACTGATGTATCCTCACTAAATATTTAAAAAAACAATTGGTTAATGCGAAAGAATCATGAGTCATTTCTACTGAATGGTATACCAGAATAAGCCAGACACACTGGTAAAAGTATGCATGTTTGCAGGCTCAATATGATCTGAACATAGTGAGCTGGGGTGAGGGGAACAAATTGGGAACAAGTTTTTTCTTTATCTCTTGGACAGTAATCCCATGCAACAGCAGCTGTGATGAGTAGTAAAATGCTGCCTAGAAATAAGAAAACAATTGGTTATGCATAGGTTTTTAAAAAAAGAGAAACTGAAATTACAGCTGGTGACTGTGATGAGAAAAGCTCTCATGCAGGGCATAATCTTGCGATTGAATTCCAGAAAGCCGCTGAGTTGAGATTTCTGGTGTTTTCGTGTTATCAGCTGATCAGCAATCTAAATTAAACAATGAACTTGACACATTTTCCCGAGCTCATGAATTATTTATGACCTACAACTGTCAAGACCCAAAGAGTAATTTGCAAGTAGAGTAGAGTAGCATAGAGGCTGGGATGCCTTTCGTAATCTAGTGAGTTGTAATACTGGGGCAGGACGAAGGACGTGATAAGAACAGTAACCTGCAATAACGATAGTCAGAATAACTGTTTGTGTATTAGTTTACAGGAAAAGTTTACAGAGAACTTACATCAGAGGCGAGCAAAAAGATGACGATCGGTAATGTCCGAATGGGTTTAAAGAGTTGGTCGGGCGAATCACTAGCGAGTAGCAGATCACGCATATCTTCCAGAACCATTTTGTTATTTTCCCCGATTAGGACTTTATTGATTCCTCTAGGCTGGAAAACTCATCAAATTCTGTCGAAACAAGAACACGGGTCCGAAATCAAAATTGATCTAGACCGTGTGACTATTGCAGAGATTTCGGCGAACTGCCTGCGTCACAATTGTTACCTGTCAGCCACACTGCTGGGGGCTCCACTTTCATTCAACTGCTACGCACAGGTGATGGTGAAAGGCCCCAATAAACAAAAATGCGTCATCGGATACCCTCCGGCCGAATTCCTCTAGCGGCCATTTTAGTTTCCCGTAGGGATTCTAGTCACAGTCGAAGGAGGCTCAGTTTCGACACGCCACCGCTGCAATTCAAACTGCAAAATTCAATTGCAGTAATTAGACACTTAAATTTACGTAATTGTGACACCAATCACGCAAATTTTTGTAGGCATTAGATTGAACAAAGAAATCTCTTTAAAATGGATCACATTTTACGAAGATATAATATATTCATTTTTTAAAACAGCGATTCTAAGTCAAACGGGGCTCAGTTTCGAAACGCCACCGCTGCAATTCAAACTGCAAATTCAAAACGACACTAAACATTAATACAAAATTTACGTAAATGTGTTACTTATCACGAAAATTTTTGTATGAAAGAGATTAAACAAAGAAAGGGCTTCAAAATGGATCACATGAAGATATACTAATAGCTGTATTTTTTACACAGCGATTCAAAGTCGAACGGGCTCACTTTCCCGGCTTGATGTGTGTCAACCCAAAAGCTATAGTTTGCAGGCCTAACAAGAAGCGAATTTGGTGGCAGTTTTTACGACTGCCCGGCGGCCTTGTATACATGTAGATCCCCACCCAACGTGAACAGAAAAGCGTCGGGTTTGTTTGTTGTTTACGTTTAAAAGCAAAGTAAGTTTTACCAGTTTTACTACTGGTTTAGACAAACAAATTGGTTATTTACAAATTTTTTGGTATGCCTCAAGTCCATAGATAGTATGTAGAATTTCAATTTGTGAGTGCAATCTACCACAATTGACAAACATTTCTTACTGAAATATTTTCCTTTCCCTTTTTAGATGCCTGGAGAAGTTCAAATGGGAGATGAAGCTGAGACTTTGACATTCCAGGCCAAGATTGCTCAGCTTATGAGCTTGATTATCAACACCTTCTATAGTTGATCTCCAACTGCTCAGATGTGCCCTAGACAAGATCCATTATGAATCCCTGACTGACCGAAGCAAGTTGGACAGCGGCAAGGATCTTAAAATCAAGATTGTCCCCAACAAGAATGACTCACTCTCATGGATACGTAAGTTGAGAAATTTAGTTCCTCCTATTTGAACACGAATTTGACTGTTCTGTTTCTCTTTAGTGGTATCGGCATGATCAAGGCTGATTTGGTTAACAACTTGGGTACTATTGCCAAGTCTGGAACTAAAGCTTTCATGGAAGGCCTCTCTGCCGGAGCTGACATCTCCATGATTGGTCAGTTTGGTGTGGGTTCCTACTCTGCTTACCTGGTTGCCGATAAGGTGACAGTTCATTCCTAGCACAATGATGATGAGCAGTATGTTTGGGAATCTTCAGCTGGTGGTTCTTTCACCATCAAGCCTAATCACAGAGAACCCATGGGTAGAGGAACCAAGATTGTCCTCCACTTGTAGGTATGTTCTTTGTCTTCATTGGCATAATTTCCAATATGCTCATGCCTGTTTTTTTCTTTATTGACAGGAAGATCCGATGGAATACCTGGAGGAGAAGAAAGTCAAGGAGGTTGTCAAGAAGAACTCACAGTTCATTTGCTACCCAATCAAGCTATTGGTTGAGAAGTAGCGCGACAAGGAAGTGCGACGATGAGGCTGAGGAGGAGGAAAAGAAGGATGAGAACGAGGAGAAACCAAAGGTCGAAGTGGTATCGGACCAGGTCCATTTCCATGAAATGAAGGATCATTTCCCGTACGACATGAAGATGAAACATCAACGCATGATGTCCACAAGAGCTTCAAACGGTAACGTCACTGTAGGGAAGCGCATGGATCCTTACAGTGACTCGTGGAACAGCTCCAGGCTGGATGATTCGACTACAACGACGTTGAGTAGTGTCAACTCGACGCTGGAGGACTTGGTGAGACAACAACAACAACCCAAATCGGTACAACAAAACTTGAATTCGTGATTATATTAAAATTCTTACAAAAATAAATTTAATTCGCCCTTAAAGTTAACTACGGCAACTGATTCGGACATGGAGTCCAAGTTGTCCGCCAAGGTTCTGGTAATGCTGCCCGTCTTCCGCTTCCTGCAGTTGCTGTGTGAGAATCACAATCGAGACCTGCAGAACTTTTTGCGGGCCCAGTCCAACAAAAACAGTTACAATTTAGTGTCAGAGACACTCATGTTCCTCGACTGCATTTGCGGATCGACGACGGGCGAACTGGGTCTGCTCGGCCTCTACATTAATGAGCACAACGTCACCCTCATCAACCAAACCCTGGAAACATTGACGGAATATTGCCAAGGACCTTGTCACGAAAACCAAAACTGCATCGCCACTCACGAGTCGAATGGACTGGACATCATCACGGCTCTTCTTCTTACCGACATCAATCCATTAGGTAACAATTTCCTTTCATTCCATTTGATTCTAATAATTATTTGATCAATTATTTAGGACAACGGAGAATGGATCTTGTTTTGGAGTTGAAAAACAACGCCTCCAAGTTGTTGCTGGCCGTCATGGAGAGTCGTGGCGACAGCGAGAACGCGGAAAGGATCCTGTACAACATGAATCCTCACCAATTAGTGGACGTTGCCTGCTAAGCCTATCAGAAAAGTTTGGTCGGTGGAGAAGAGGCGGCTAGTCCCAAAGAAGTCGGCCACAACATTTACATTTTGTGACACCAGTTGGCGCAGCACAACAAAGAATTGGCCGCCCTGATGAAACCGCCGCCAGTGGACGGAGTCAGCGGTGATGCGGCCCTGCAGTACTACGCCAATCACACGGCGCAAATCGAAATAAATTGTCCGTCACGACCGGACGATGGAGCAGATTGTCTTCCCCATTCCGGAAATGTGCGAGTATTTGACCAACGAAACGAAAGTGCGCGTCTTCCACACGGCGGAGCGCGACGACCAGGGATCGAAAGTGGTCGCCTTCTTCGAAGGAGTCGACGACATGTTTGACGAGATGAAATGGCAGAAGAAATTGCCCGGACAGCCGTTTCTCTTTTGGGTCAGCTCGCACATGTCCATCTGGAGTCAAATCCTCTTCAATTTGTCCGTAATTATCAACTTGATTGTCGCCTTCTTTTACCCGTTTGACACTGACGGACCGGCTCCTGATCCTCGCACTCACCTCTCAGGTCTGCACACCTTTAAACAGTGACTCCCATTTCCATCTTTTCAACGATCTTTTTCGTTTATTAATTCAGGTCTCATCTGGGCCGTCATGCTCCTATCAGCCGCTGTGGCCATCACGTTACCCAAACCGTCGGTTATTAGGACTCTCGTCATGACAGTCATCCTCCGGCTTATTTGCTCAGCCGGCCCTCAACCCACACTGATGCTCCTTGGCACCGCCACGGTAGTGTTGAAGGGCGTCCATCTGCTGAGCATCATGGCCAACGCCGGGACATTCCAGCGGAGCGTCAGACAAATCTGCACGGACACGGAGATTGTCTACCACGTCGTTCACCTCATCTTTTGCTTCCTCGGACTCAGCCCCCATCCCTTCTTCTTCTCCGTCCTTTATTTGACGTTGTCTACCGCGAGGAGACGCTGCTCAACGTCATCCGCTCAGTGACGCGAAACGGCAGGTCCATCGTTCTCACTACCGTTTTGGCTCTCATCCTAGTCTTCATGTTCTCCATCATCGGGTATTTCAGTTTCATGTAAGTTTTCCATGTTCCATATTGAAATTCTTTTATTTTTGCCACAAGAAACGGACAAGAAAGTCGAGATGGTCGTCATTTTCAAGTCTCCCTGCTGTATCGTCACCTCCCAGTACGGCTGGACCGCCAACATGGAGCGTATCATGAAGTGAAGGCTCAGGCTTTGAGGGATACCTCCACCATGGATTATATGGCCGCCAAGAAGCACTTGGAAATCAACTCCGACCATCCCATCGTCGAAGCCCTGCGCGTCAAAGCAGAGGCTGACAAGAACGACAAAGCCGTCAAGGATTTGGTCATGTTGCTGTTTGAAACCTCTCTGCTGTCATCTGGTTTCTCCCTGGAAGAGCCAGACGTCCATGCTTCTCGCATCTACCACATGATGAAATTGGGTTTGGGTATCGATGAAGATGATGTCCCTGCTGGTGGTGAGGAAGCCAAAGCCGAAGAAGAGATGCCGCCATTGGAGAATGATGAAAATGCTTCTCGCTGGAGAAAGGCGATTAAACGTGTCAAATACTGTTATGAAACACAAACTCAGTTTCTCTAAATTGTTCTTATTTCAGCGTTTTTGCGAACTGGAATGAGGGCATTCATATGATAAAACTAGTCTTATTGTCTTAAAATCATGGCTTCACTTCATTGCGTTGCTCCCTCATTCCTGGCATTGTAGAACTACGTGTTAAGAGTTAAAATTTAATACAACCAATCGCGGTTTGCTATATAAAAACTTTGTTCGATTTCTCTCCATACCCCTGCTTGTGACAGCTATCCAACGACACCGAGTTTCGAATAGAAAAGCGGTACATAGAGCTTAACATTTTGGTCATGAGAAATGATTTTAGATAAATGATGACGAATGCAATTGGTTATTCGTGGAGGATAATCCGCGGAGTTGGTTGCATAAATTAGAATGCGACTTAAAATGCTTCAGTAAGAAATTCACTAGGCTACTCGACTAAGTTGATCCATAAATCACACTTCGCTAATCTATAAGTGAGTTGAAGAAAATTCTGCCCTCTCTTCATTAGAAAACAAAAGTTGTTGCCTAGATAGTCCGGCTTTCTAAAGGTGCATTAAATGGCTTCAATTCCAACATGATAGGGATCCAAATGATACAAGTTGTGAAACTGGTCAAAAGGTAAACCGAAAAAAAAAAATACTTAGGCGTGCTCCTGGATTACAGTTACACCCCAAAATGATGTCTATAATAAGCGCCAAGCAATCACCCTACCGACCCTACATTGCGCGAAAAAATACTTAACCTATATATAACCTTACCCCTAACCCCCCAAAATGTATTATGCACACTCCCTCATTTAAGTTAAACCCCAAAAGTCCCGGAGGGAAACTGGCGACGCTAGGCGCGAGGCACAATAATTATACGCCGTTTTAATAAAAGGGTTGCTGGCAATGCTGTATGAATTTCATTTGTTTGGCGGGTAGAATTCAATTGTTGATTAAAAATTAATTCTCGTTTGTTTTTCGTTGAAACATTTGACTGTGAAAGACCTTGGGTTTTTTGTGGATTGTCCTTTGCCCCTCGATCAATATCAGGGCCGATATCTTTGTGTGGAGATTACGAATGTTGACTCGTGTCGTCAATTGAAAAACGGAACAAAAATGCCAAACAAATTGGGTTGGACATTGCAGTAGTCGATGCGAGCTCATCGAGGCGCAAAATGGCATCCGTTAAATTTTTCCTTTGTCTTGCCTTTCTTTGTTCTTCGGCCTTTGCTCTGAACATCAAACACAAGGGGTAAGTCGGTCATTTGATTTTACACAAATTTCCCTTTGAAATTAAATTCATTCCACGTTCACATCAGGCGATTGAATACAAATGAAGATGAAGCTATCGCTTTCCTAGAGCACTACGACGCCGAATACGGCCCAATTCTCAATCAATACGTTCTCGCATCTTGGAATTACGAAACCAATTTGACCGATGAAAACGCAATGGCCGTTGTAAGCATTTCCTAATTCTTTCAATGAGAATTCATTTTATTAACCTATTAATTTGCATAATTAAAGGCTGAAGCTGGCGGAGTGGCTGGAGCCTATTACGCGCAAGCCAGTGCCAATGCTTCGACATTCGACACGACCAACTTTAGCGAAGATACTAAACGTCAATTTTCTTACCTGCAATCCGTCAGTTTAGATGATGCCGAGTCGGAGGAATTGTACAACATCCTCAGTGAAATGGGCCGCATCTACGGCAGTTACCAGGTACAGGATCCATTTTTCTTGGTTGTAAGTCCCCATTTAACTAATCAAATTGAATTTGAAATAGGCTTGTAGATCTAATCCGTCGACTGGACTCAACGAGTGCATGTATCTGGAACCGGAATTGACTGAGCTGATGGCCGAGATTGGCAATGACGACGACCATTTGTGGGCGTGGCAAGCGTGGCACGACGGAGTGGGTCGCCAATTGCGTCCGCTCTATTTGCGTTACGTGGAACTGTCGAACAAACAGGCCCAGCTCAACGGCTACGACGACTACGGAGACCAATGGCGTCAAAAATACGAAACCACCGAAATGGAGACGATCGTCCAGGATCTTTACAGCCAAGTCGAGCCTCTGTACAAGCAACTGCACGCCTACATCCGACGAAAGCTCTACAACACTTACGGAGCCAATAACATTGACTTGCGTGGACCGCTACCTGCCCATCTTTTGGGCGACATGTGGGGCCGTTTCTGGGTCAATTTGAACCCCATCGCCATTCCTTATCCCGACAAACCATCCACTGATCCTTCGCCGGAAATGATCCGTCAAAATTACACGGTGGAACGCATGTTCCGCACCGGAAACGACTTCTACACTTCCATGGGTTTGCTGCCGGTGCCCGAGACTTTCTGGAACTTGTCCATGTTGGAGAAACCGACAGACGGTCGTGAAGTCGCTTGTCACGCAACGGCATGGGATTTCTACGACGCCAAGGATTTCAGGATTCGAATGTGCGCTCGAGTCGTTTTTGAAGATTTCCAGACTGTCCATCACGAACTGGGTCACATTCAATACTTTATGGTATTAAACATTTAATTTTTTAATTACCGAATATGACGTAATTTGGATATTTTCTTTACCTTTTCAGCAATATGCATTTCAGCCACTCAACTACAGGTAAAAACCATTTTTATCAGATATCCTTGTGTCCTTGTTGACTTTGTTTGATCGAAGATAAAGCAAACTGCGTCGTTTGACATGTTGACTGATCCCTGTAGCTTATATAATTTTAAAAACGGCTAGACAAAAGTCAAATAAAAATCATTTCTTATCAATGACTTGACAGGGATGGAGCCAACGATGGATTTCACGAGGCTGTCGGAGAGCTCATGTCTATGAGTTTCTCCACCACCAAACATCTCAACACTCTTGGGCTACTTAACGTTCCAGATGATCCAGGTGGATTAATTAAAACTCTGCAAATGAAATGAATTTCGATTAACCCATCAAAATAATTCTTTTCCCAGATGTGGACATGAACTTTTTACTTTTCCAAGCGTTAAACACCATTTCGACCTTGCCGTTCCATTTGACTCAAGACACTTGGCGCTGGAACATGTTCAGAGGTGACATCCCAGAAGCCGAACTCAACACCCAATACTGGGCCGACAAGTATTTAAAAAATGAACAATTGGCAATTAAAATAATTTAATAATCAAAACAAAAATGTAGAGCTCGAGTGCTAGGAGTGGCGCCACCTGTGGGACGTGATCCCGCCCAGGATCTGGACATTACGGCCATTTTCCACGTCTGCAACAATTACGACATGATCCGCTATTTCATGCGCACTTTCTTCCAATATCAATTCAATGAAGTACTCTGCACCGCTGCCGGCCATGTTGGACCACTTTACAAATGCGATTTCTACAACTCGACCGCCGCTGGAGATGCTCTTGCGTATTTAAATTCAAAATTTCGTGTGTTAATTTCTGACTAAATAAATTTTTGTCTGTTTGGTGGGGGGTAATAGGGCAATGTTGCAATTAGGAGCCTCCAAGCCTTGGCAAGACGCCATGGAAGCCATGACTGGTCAGCGCGATGTCCTTGCTACTCCTCTGCTCAATTACTTTGAGCCATTGAAAGTGTGGCTGGAAGCTGAGAATGCTAAGAATGGCGAATACATTGGATGGGACGTTCCAGCAACTAAAATCGAATCGCCAATCGAAAAAATTGTCGAAACCAAGAAAGAAGGATCGTCTCCATTAATCAGCAAAGAGGCGGCCAAATATCTGGCACCCATTTTCGAAGAGACGCTTCATTCGTTGCGCAACATTCGATTTTAAAAGATTAATGGCACATTTACCCGAACATTTTTAAATACAAAATTAATTGCATCAAATAGCTTTTTCTCGTTTTTGATTCAATCAATATTAGCCATAATATCTGTATAATTTTAAAATATGAACTAAAAAAATTACATTTCGTTTTTTTAACAATTTAAAGCTTTGAAAAGACTGGCGGAGGACCTTTACGATCCATGGCGGCCATGGCGGCGATGCGCAAGTCTTCCGATTGCAGCATCGCCGCGTTCCATGTGGCCATGTAACTCAGTCCTTGTTCGATCGAGTGATCTCGGGCGTAATTGAGATTATGTTTGCTACCTTGAATGGCCACCGGTGATTTGCCGGCAATGGCGCTGGCCGTCTCCAGAGCTGCTTTGAGCAGCGAGTCTTTATCGGGCAAGACTCGACTCACCAGACCTGCTTGAGCTGCTTCGTCCGCAAACATTTTTCGGGCCGTGTAGGCCAATTCGCGGACCAAACTATCTGATCCAATCACTTTAGGTAAGCGCTGCAACGTTCCCACGTCGGCAGCAAGTCCTATGGAAACAATGGAAGAGTTACATCACATGAAAACCTTGTAATATTGGTGACTATAAATACCGATTTCAACTTCTTTGATTTGGAAGAAGGTATCCTGAGTACAGAAACGAATATCAGCAGCAGTGACCAAATCCACACCACCCCCTATGCAACCTCCATGAATAGCAGCAATTACTGGTTTGTGACACTTAAAGGATCGAGTATAGAATGAAAAATTGTAATAAATTATTCTGTGGCTGCAAAATAATAACAAACCTGCTCAATTGAGGTGAATGACAACTGATAGCGTTTAATGAACTGATGAAGTGTACGAAATTTCCTGGCAATATCATCATCTCCCAAAACGGTCTCCATTAACGGACCCATGTCACTCAAATCAAGACCTGAAGTGAAATGCTTGCCATTTGCAGAGATGACTACAACCCTGCAGTCGCTGTCTTCACTAATTGCTTGAAAGCACTCTACCATTTCCCTTTAAACGAAAAGATAATTAATAATTATAAAATGGGAATTTGAACAAGACCATACCTCCAGAAGGCACTATTCATTGCATTAAATTGCTGAGGTCTATTAAGTTGAACATGATAAACATAGTCCTTTGGAGTGGACACTGACAAGGTTTCAAATTTGTACTTGTTGGACGAAGCAGCAGAAGATGCCATGGCTGCTGAATAGGTAGACAATGTTCTTACTGCGCTTTGTCCTAAATTTATTTAAAAAAATGTTACATTAATTTGATTTCTAAGACACATATTTTTGGTGTGCAATTTACCCAATACTTTAAAAGCAGTTTGCATGATTATCGAAAACTTTGATTCTGATTAGATTGAGAATCTTTTGACAGATGGACTTTGGAAACACAAACAAACGAAATGAAATAGAAAACAGTGCCATCTTGGAATGGAGATCAGACATGGATAGTTAATCGCGCCATCTATCAAGGGTCGTTTGGGTCCGTTTAGATAGAATTTCAGCCAATTTACGGATTCAAGTTGTCTTCCGACTTTGTTGATCAAATGATCACCCCGGATTTGATTTTTCTAAATTCGTCGAAGTCGTTGACGTCTAATAAACTGACACGCCTGGAACATTGTTTATGTTTTGTCGTCGGTCGCTGTTGCAACAACAACATTCAGACGAACTTGATGCTTCACTTGTTTTGAATTTTTGATAGCTCACGTCCAAATCTGGTTTGGTAAAACCCAGAAAACCTTCTGTCGGTGTAACATTTCATCTCTTCTGCTGACCTCATTATTTTTCTGATGAACTGCTGAATCCGCCATGAACTCACTTCGTCACCAACTGATGGTGATATCGATGATGGCGAAGGGCATCTGGTACGATACAAAAGGTGGCCATCCTTCTGCGATAATAGCTGATCAGTCGGCGAACGACCGCCACTTGCCGTCACTTTCAATCCACTTTTCCATTCGAAAATCTCTCTAATACATATCTACACTTCATTCCAATTGGGTAAGCCAACGTTTTGCAACTATTAGTATCTCAAATGATTTGCACTGCTGACGAATTTGATTTAACCTTTTAAAATACCCCAAAATATAGACTAATTGTTTGCTACTATCTTGGCCACAGTACATTTGGATTCCAGGATGAAACTAGCTTTGTTACTAACGATGGCCATCTTGGCATCATCGACTAGAGCCTTCATTCTTCCCGGGACTCCCGAACAAACCAACATTGCAAATGTATATCAGACTGCCGAGTCGGCTGGAGCTGGAGAAAATCAAATCGCCAAAGACCTGGAACATTTTCTGGGCAAACCTTTGGCGACCATGTCGTTTGCCGGCACAACTAGGCTCAACATTTACCGCGTCCAGGGCCGGAAAAACTACCACAGCAAGTCCCTTTACCAGTTCAGTCCAGCGGCCATTCTGGACAGCTCCAGCATCACCCACTGGTACAGCGGAGTCAACAACCAACTCTATTTCGGCTTCCGCGTTCAAATGTGGAACGAGACGATCCAGCAAGCTGTCGCCACCCATCTGACGCGGGTAACGGGCAAAAAGGTGCGGACCTACCAGGTCGAGTCGATCCCGTTCGACCGGGTCATCCTGACCAGATCCAGCGACGTAGAAGAGGACGGACGTTATCATATGGCCCAGCCCATGATCCCGTACACGCAAACGGTGGGTTTCAGTTTGGCCTGTTACGACAAAGCCGAATGCCAACAACTGGCCGAGCAGTTCAGTAAGGAGCCGGAACAATTCGACAAATTCAAAGTGGCCTACAGCATGGACAGCCGGAGGCAGACGGAGACCAAAATCGTCCAGGTAACGCAGAGCATGTTGACGCAGACCAATCAGCTTTTCAGTCAAATCAGCCAGCGATTCCCGCGGACCAACGAGATCCTGTTGTCCGTCGGTGATGCCCAGCGTCTTTTATGGCGGGCCGTTTCCGACATTGTCCGCGAAAGTTTCGGGGAACAACCGGAAGCGATCGTGCGCAGGGACTCTCGCCAGAAAATCTACGACCAACTGGAAAAAGTTGTCGTGGCGGCCAAATTGACAATCTCGACGGCCGACGACGCCAAATGGCCCACCGTCTACTGGGAAGACCCACTGAGCCGTCCCGATGCCATCGCCCGATCCCTCAATGAACGCAAACGCCACCTGGTCCACCACGACGACGATAACTTTGACGTCCAGGAGGAACAGCAGCAGCAATCGTCCAGTGAATGGAAGACCCGGTCGAAGGAGGCCATCGACGCCTTGTACGACCAGCACAAGGAATTCGTCAGCTTTGACGGTGAGAAATTCGTGCCCAAACCGATCCAGCTGTACAGGATCAAGTTGAACGCCATCCGCGAGGGTCGCGTCTGGAAGGATCTCGGCCGGCTCGAAGTGAATTACCACGCGGGAGCTGAAATGACTGGACCCATCGTCCACAGCGCATCTACTTCTTATTCCTTGGGGCTCGTTTTACCTGCGTCAGGTATTTCATCTGATAATCAATTTAACTGTTATGTCATTAACTTAATTCATTTTTTCAGTGGAACTGGAAGAGGAAATTCCGAATAATTGCGAGGAGAAGAAGAGTGTCATCTCCCGGCTGATTGACGGGCAGATTTTGATCGTCCGGATTAAAAACGCCCGAACTGGCGAGTATCTTTACCCTGGACGGGACGAGTTCTCCCAGGACGCCAAACGACGCCGAGTCTTTACGTGGCGCAACAAGGACGAGCCGCTGGGATTGTGGGCCGAATGGCGACTGACTGGACTGTGGAAGGCCGGCGTCTTCCGGGTTCGTTTCACCAGTTTGCGGTTCCCGCACGAGTACCTGTACCCGTCGACCGACGAGTTCTCCTACGACAAGGATCGACGTCGCGTCTTCACCTGGCGCCAGTACAGCAAACCCGAGGACGTCCACACCTGGGCCGATGGAGCGGCCGATTGGCTCCTGGACACTTACCGCGTCAACACGGAGCAATTCCCCAACCGCTACGCTCTTTTCAGTCCCAAACGACGCGAGTACCTCTACGTGGCTCCCGACCAGTTGGCCCTGGACGAGACCCGCCATCGGGTCTTCACCTGGCGCGGTCCAGAGAACGAAGTTTGGGTCGGACTCAAGAACCAATGGGACATTGAAGTCGTCCGATCCTTGTAATCACCAATTTCCCCCAAATTAATTCCAGTCCAGGATGAATTTTGAGCGTTTGAATAAAGTTCTGATGACGAAATCCTGTTAATTGTCCTATCAGCATTGGCGTCACGTTGCCAGTGGCATGACACGCGCCCACGTCGTGGCCTCCACACAATCTGGCGATTAAGTAAAAGATTAGTTCAAGGATGTTACCACATTTTCAAATGGACAGTGTTCGGAACGTCACGGAGTTTTCAGTGACTTAGAAAAAATTTGCACGTCATACGTCATTTGAAAACCTAACGTCAAAAGTCAAAAAAAAAAGTCAACGTAACTGCCAAAAAAAATTACGTCACCGTCATGACTTAAGTCACAAAATAAGTCATGTATTTTTACGCTATTTGACAGGTGGTTTTTACAAGTTTAAAGCAATTTTTAGAAATATTAACATTTCCAACATTGAATCGGACAACTTATTTCTTCTTATTGTTAAAATTAATGCTGCTAAGCTAAAAAGACGCTCTACTGGAGCGCTAGTTGGAATGACAGTATTATATTTTAAAAACAAAGATTTAATCTGTGGATGCCAGTGTTCGGAACGTCACGGAGTTTTCAGTGACTTAGAAAAAATTTGCACGTCATACGTCATTTGAAAACCTAACGTCAAAAGTCAAAAAAAAAAGTCAACGTAACTGCCAAAAAAAATTACGTCACCGTCATGACTTAAGTCACAAAATAAGTCATGTATTTTTACGCTATTTGACAGGTGGTTTTTACAAGTTTAAAGCAATTTTTAGAAATATTAACATTTCCAACATTGAATCGGACAACTTATTTCTTCTTATTGTTAAAATTAATGCTGCTAAGCTAAAAAGACGCTCTACTGGAGCGCTAGTTGGAATGACAGTATTATATTTTAAAAACAAAGATTTAATCTGTGGATGCCGGCTACGAATTCAGTTCCCAATAAAGCTTTCTTCTCCTTTTGTTCAAGACGAGTAAGAGATGTGTCAATAGTAAAACACTTAATAACGGCTTGAGTGAAATTAAAAAAAACTAAAGACACCAGAATCAGTCCACGAATCTTTCTCTATAGTAGTAGACGCCATTGTCATGACTTTTGATGACAACTGATATGTTTTACGAAAATTATAGACGAAAAAATCTTCCGATCCACGGCATTGTTCGTCAACATTGCCAGATGACGTTTTTATTTTGACTTTTTTTAAGATTCCAAATTTTTTTCACGTCAAACGTCAACGTAAAAGTCACGCATAAATTTTATTTCAGTCGCAGTCGACGTATACGTCAAAATTTGACTTAAGTCATGACTTAAGTCAAAATTTGACTTAAGTCAATTGGTGACGTTCCTAACACTGCAAATGGAAGATAGGGCCGAGAGGGGGGAAAACCAGTTCTACATTGGGAATGTGTAATATTTTGTTAAGTTCAATCGAGATAAGACGAGTTAACATTTGTGCAGAATTCTAACAAGAAACAAAACGAGGAAATCGTAATGGAATGAAACGAATTAAATTCCCACAGATTACTGGACACAGACGGGGTAGGACATTTTCTAATTACAAAAAGAAACAAAATTAACGACGACGACTATTATTATGTACATTTTTTGAACGAAGGCACTCGTTAACGTGTGTGCACTTTTGGTATCGTGTTTTTACTTGCAAAGGCAAAGGTTTTTCAAAATACTGAACGATTAATGTCTGATCTGAACGTCAGACGGATTTCTAAATTTCCGTGTGGAATGTCGGCCGTTCGATGTTGAGAAAGCGGAAAGCGGCCGGGGCCAGACAGACGACGTCGATGCCGATGGCGGCGTAAGTCATCAACTTGACGCCCAGTTTGACGAATAGCTCCACATCGCGGGCGTCTTCCTTGGCCAGCTTGTCTTTACTCCGCAGGGTAGAGACCACTCCTTTCATGGCCGCGTAGGAGACGGACTTTGCGATGGCCCGCGTGGCAACGACCGTAATCAGTCCGATGATGGTGCGCAGCAGAGACAGGCCCAACATCTCGTACGACGGCCAGATGATGGAATAAGGCGGTTTAATGGGCGGCCCACGGATCCAGCCCATCTGGAAAGAGATCCAGCCGCCCAGCTGGAGTCCCATCGACGATCCTAAAATAACGGCCGTGTCCTCTTTGGCAGAGGAGAATTTCGATCCGGGGTACACCAACATTAGGGTTATGGTCGTTGTGACTAGTAGTCCAGGAGCAGCCGGATGTGTCAACAGGAAGGCGTCGAGAGTGTCGACCAAAGGCAGCAGGACGGGCAAAAGTAAAGAAGCCAGGGCTAATCCACCGAGAATGTCCTGTGTATAAAGACGTCCAGTTAAAGTTGTACAACAAAAAGAAGCTCATTAAGGATAGCAACTTACGGCAACGGAATGCATTCCCAGGTACAGTCGGCTGGTTGAGACCAGGATACACCAGGTGAACGCAATAGCAACGCCAATATACACTGGATATTCGTATCGATTGGCTGTAAGGAGGATGACAGAAAAAGGCACCGTCACAGAGACCATGGCGTGAGTTGAAGGCATGCCGTATTCCAGGGCCCATTTATTCTCCATTCTGATGACTGGAGGGCATTGAGGTCTGGGCCAACAGATGATGTCCTTCAACGATTGTCCTTTTTCAAAAAGAACCAACAGGTTAGTATACAACAAGTTCCTTTGCGATATACACATGTTCACCAAATACCTATAAACATGGAGAGCGACCAGACATTGATGATTCGTCTACCTACGGCACCATCAATATTCCAAAACCAGAAGGGAAACACTGAAGCGTAGAAGATCTCTTCTCCCAGGGTTGTCCCAAATTTGAAGAGCCAGTACCAGTAGTAGTTGTGAATCACATAGTTTTGAGGTGTTAATTCTGAATCCGATGACTCTCCATCGCTGCTGGATGTGGCAAGTTCTTTTTCCTGTGATCATCGGAACAGAAAACATTTTAATGGGTTTCGAATAAATGATCAATGAGTATTAGGCTTACTGGATTGGGCGTGGAATGACCGTTTGAGGAAGGAGGTTGCTGAGTTGAATCCTTAATGAGCGAATCTTTTCTCTCCAGCCCGAAATAGCGTTGAATATTGGCGACGTGTATGGGCTCGTTCAGGTACAGGATCCATTGCCAAATAAAGTTGAGCATGATTTATCCTGTACAGATGTATTTTTCGGGCGTGACTACTAGAATTTAAATATATGCAGGGAAATGTGTGAGGACACAATTGCGGTCAATCCCGATCCGAGTCGATGTTTTCTCCGAGCTGTCACGCCAGTCACTAATGCCGATTTTGTTGAAGTTGGCCTAGTGGTACCGCCTACTACAACTGCCACCATGGCCTTTATCAGAGAAAATGAGCCGATGACTCACACGAGAGTTGCGAGATAGTCATGAGATAAAAGCATGAACAAAATTGATGTTTAGTCATAGTCCATCGGCCAAAAGTCACTTTGCCGAAACCTTAATTTCCTTTGACAATTTCAATCCCATCATAGCTTACTTTTTCTTTATCTTGAAAGCTTGACGTCAGAAATCACCGACGCATCAGAAAGTGCGCTGTGCTGTGCACATTTAAGGAATTGCATTTTAACTACTAATATATTAATCAAAGAGAATTCTAAGAACGCCAGTTCCGGATTTCCGGACATGAATTCACTGTCAAATCTCTCTGCATTGTAATGTGCAAATGTACTGTTGATTGACAAATCAATAATAAATGTGGGATAAAACATGCACCGAGATTAAGTTTTAATAAATAAAATAAGTTAGAAATAATTTCAAAATTCAAGTTTATTTTATTTATTTTTTTTTTTTTTTTAAACAAATTCATAATTCAAATGCAGCGTTGCCGACTGAACGTTGTCTGCTATCGACTGAAAGCTCCCGGCCCCCAGTAGCCGTAAGAGAAGTCTGATAAGTGTTTTGACAGATATGAAATTTGGTTGGAGATATTGCTGATCAGTGTTTTTCATGGAAAATGATTGAGACGAGCGATTTCTTCAGCAAAACGGTGCAGCATCTTGCACGGTCGCTAGCTCACATTGAAAATACGCCATGGGAAAAGGTACTAGAAATGCATCTTGACGTGAGCAAAAACCAGTCTCAAAACTTACAGTGCCCTACTTTCTGTCTCTAGGTGTCGAATCTTTTCAACCTTTGCCCTGCCAGAGGTGCTAGAGGGGAATACAAGTTGGACCACCGTGGTCAATCAGCGGTTATTGCCCTTGGAATTTATTACCTGGAGTCCCGTCTCAACTTCCCCAACAGTCCATTCCCACACAAGAACAAAATACTGCCCTACTTTTTCGATTTGATCAGAAACCTTCCCCTCGCCAGATGGACAGACAGCCAGTTGCTGTTTCAAAACCGTTGCCTGCCCACTTCGGAATGCTTCGCTTTCTCCATGACCACACTGCTGTGCGACGTGGCAGTGCTGGACGAAGAGGCCAGGGCAGAGATCCTGGATTTCCAGGTCACCTTCCTGATTGAAATCTCGCAGCTGATTCTCAGCAAGAGGCAGGACTCTGAGAATCCGCCCAATGTCGTTTTGTGCAAACGTATTGTGCCCTTGCTGTTTGGGCATGCCAGGGCCATGGGCCGTTTCTCTGCCCCACTTTTCCTGAAGCTCTTCCCCAAAGCGACTCCGCCCGTTCTGGTTCGTACCGAACCTTCGTCGACGAAGAATCGCAGTTTCTCCAACTTCCGGTCCATCATCCCGCAGTCTCTGTCGACCACCATCTTCGCCAACATCGACCCGTTCCACTCGAAAGCCAATGGAAAAGAAGAAGACGACTCCTCGGCCGTCTACTTTCGAGCCTTTGGTTCCAGCTTCGAAGTGCCCAGCCATGGCCACTCGATCCAGTTTACCGTGTCCCATCTGGAGGCCATTCTCAGGGTGGCCCAGTTGAGTCTGCTGGAGAAGTCGGTGCTCAAGTACCTGGACGGCCTGGCCGGCGAAACGTTCTCGTCGCAAACGGCCAGCAAGTACCCGTACAAGTCGTTCAGCGAAACCCTCAACTTGGTCCTGGTGACGGTCCTCAAGCAGATCCTGAGCGGCCACGGCCAGTTGCCACTCACCTTCATGACGGACATTCAAGAATTGGTGCGATCCCTCTTCACTTCGGGACAGACGGAGCTGCAGAGTCGACATTTCGACCAGCACAAGCATTTGCTGATGGAATCCAAAGCGACCAGCAGTTCCCTCACTAGCGCCACCAGGTAAAATTGAATTTTAAATTTAATTCTAATTGGAGATTTAATTGATTTTCTTGCCCAGGTATCGACTGACGGTTCAGGCCAACGCCTCGTGCGTCGATTTGCTGGTGTGGGCGGCCATGGAAGAAGTGACGGCCGAGAGCGTCCTCAATCGCTTGGCGGACAAGATCCACTCCAAGGACAACAACCACCTCATCATGGCCCATTTGCCGTTGTTGTTGGTCTGCCTCAAAGCCCTGGGCCAGTTGGCCGTCAAGTTCACTCACCTGGCTTCCAACGTCATCGCCTGTTTGCGGGACTTTCTCGTCAGTCCGTCGCCGATCCTCCTGCGACTCCACCATCAGTCGCAGAACCACCAAAATCCAAATCTGGAAGACCCACTGGCCCTTTCGGCCCGGGCGGCTTTCGAGCGACTCAGAGAGGCCAGCATCGATAATCTGTGCTTGGCCTTGAAGGCCGGCATGCAGGTGGACCCTAA
The DNA here is from genome assembly GCF_021134715.1 of Daphnia pulex. Classification (NCBI taxonomy): domain Eukaryota; kingdom Metazoa; phylum Arthropoda; class Branchiopoda; order Diplostraca; family Daphniidae; genus Daphnia; species Daphnia pulex. Next base: position 114,765 of record NC_060021.1, on the reverse strand, counting down.
CTGCGTCCAGGCGTTCCTGGCCAGCGTCTCTAACCGTCTGTTTATGGCCGAGAATTCCGACAACGAGAGCGCCCTGATCGCCAACAACACAGTCATCACTTTGGGTCACGTGGCCGTCACCCTCAAGGAGACGTCCAGGACGGCCGAGTCGATTCTCCAGTTTTTCCAGGTGCGCTTCTGTCACCCGCCGTCGCCGCTGGACGTCCTGATTGTCGACCAGCTGGGCTGCATGGTGCTGGCCAAGAGCGAAGTTCACATTTGCGATGAGATTATGCGCATGTTTACGTCCATCACGGTCGAAGATTGCAGCACCGTTTACTCGTCGTCGTCGGCCCAGGGCCAGGGCCAGCCTCAGACCCAGGGTGGTGGTGGTGACATGCCGGACAAGACTAAAAATCAATACCGGCACGTTTCGCAGGCCGTTTTGAATGCCCTGGCCAACGTGGCCAACGGCATCCAAGGAGATAATGAAACCAACGAGCTACTAGTCCGTCTGCTGGAACTCTTTGTCCAGCTGGGCCTGGAAGGCAAACGAGCGTCGGAACGGTCCGCTTCCCTCATGAAAGGTGATCCATCGCAAATTATTTCAATTTATTCGCTCATTTAACTAAATTTATGATATTCTGTCCAGCTTCGAGCAGTGCCGGCAATTTAGGGGTGCTGATTCCCATCATCGCGGCCGTCATCCGGCGGATGCCGACCATGGCCGGCGCCGGACCCATCAAGCCTCGCCTGCACAAACTCTTTCGTGATTTCTGGCTCTACTGCGTCGTGATGGGCTTCACGCTGCAAGAGTCTGGCCTGTGGCCGGCCGAGTGGTACCGCGGCGTGGTGGAAATCGCCGTCAAGTCGCCGCTGCTGGTCTCGCAGACGTCACTGCGCTCGGAGCTGCGCGAGCTTCAGTACACATCCGCTTTGCGCAACGAGAGCATTTCGGTCAACGAGCTGACGGACCTCAAGACGCAGATCCTCCACCTGCTGGACAATCCGGCCGAGGTGGTGCCGCTGGTCAAGAACCTCTCGTTCGCCCAGTCGTGTTACCTCTTTTCCGTCTACAGTCTGGAGACACTGCGGGTCCAGCACGCGGCCGACACGAGTTTCGACGCCATTTTCGAGTACCTCCAGGATCCCGTCATCCAGAAGGACAAATCCGGAATGTGGCAGTGTCTGCTGAGCGTTGGCGAGCGCGTCTTTGCCATTTTCCTCGACGTCCTCTCCTCCAAGCCCAAGGACGGGCGGAGGGAAGTCGAGCTGGAGCGACACGCCCAGTACCTCCTGGTCCTGTTCAATCACGTCCAGCGGCAGATCCGCAAAGTGGCCGATCGATGCCTCTCGTCGCTGGTCGACCGGTTCCCGCACCTCCTCTGGAATCAGAACGTTCTCTTCGCCATGCTGGACATTCTCGAGGTCCTGTCCGGCTCACTCCACCTGGATCCTCACCAAGGTCCCAGTCGACTGGCCGTTCCCAATTCGCCGCATTCGATCGTTCTGATGGACACGCAGGAGGCCCGTGAGGGGATCGTCAAGGATTTCTCGGATCGATGCCACGCCATCCTGGCCGAGGCCATCAAATGGGCACCGGAATCGACCCGGGCCCGTCTCCAGGAGTATTCGCACCGCCGCCAGGGCGGGTCGAGCTCAGGTGTTCCGCGCCATCACGCCGGAATGGCTCTGCTCATCACCGAGTCGCTCCACACGTTCGCCTCGCTCAACTGCCAGTGCTCGCCGCTGGCCAAACAGACCCTGGACAAGCTTCCGTCGTGCGTCAAGTGCGACTCGCCGCGATTCATCGCCGTCCTGGGCAAGCGCAACCGCTACTCGGGCCAAGTGGCCGGAATGTTCAGCTGCCTCCAGTCGGACACGGCCGTCACCAAAGACAAAGTCCAGGAGAAATTGTCGGCCCAGTTGATGGAAGACATGCGCCAGTCGTGCCTGGCCAAAGACGAAAAGGCCCACTGCCGGGCATTGTGGTACGTTGTGAATTCTTTTTGGTCATCCGCCGGAATTTGTCATTTTGTATTTTAAAAAATTAATTTCCAGGTGCATCGCCGCCCTTGTCATCCGCATCGACGGCGTCTGCCGGAATCTACTCCACTCGATCGCCTGGTCGCATTTGGAGCTGTTCACCAGCGGGGCCGTCAGCGCAGCCGTCGAGTGTTGGCAATGGATCATATCCGCACGGCCGGACCTGGAATTTTGCTTCCTGCAGGAAATGTCGGCCGCTTGGCAGTACGCCTTTGAAAAGCGGATGGGATTGTTTGCCGTCGAGGACGAGGATGCCGTCGTCAATCCGCTGGCCGTTCACGAAGGCGCCGAATTGCTTCCGGCAGCTCCGCTGGTCGAGCCGCACGACCTCTGGATTCGCTTTCTCATTGAGCGGATTGAAATAGCCAAACACTGCAGTCAGGATCAGGTGCAATTTTTTTTTTTTTTACTTCCATCCGGATGGAATTTTGTGCCGGAATTGAAACTGACGGATGCGTTTTTATTTATTTTAGGTCGAATTGTTTGCCCAAATGTTTGACGTGACTCTGCCGTTCGACGTGGGCAGCCGCAAGCCGCGGATGAGTCGACATCCGGCGGCTGCCGGAACTCGTTACCGTTTGCTGCAGTGCGCCCTGTCTCTGCTGCAGGGCGACATGCTGGCCCGATCGCTGTCCAAGAACCTCCTGCGCGAACGGGTCTACCAGACTTGCCTGGACTATTTCTGCTGCCGGCCGCAGTGCCCCAACAAGAAGCGGATGCCGGAACTCAGAGAAGACGCTCTGGCCATGATCCGCTTTTGGCACACGATGCACTCGGACAAAAAGTATCTCAAACAAAGTCTCGTCGGGACGGACCAGGTAAATTAAATTTTTATTTTTCTTCCGGAATTCCGGCCGGAATTTTAATTTTTTTTTTCTTCTAGAACGACGACACCATGTCGACTTTCTCGTCCAATTATCAACTGACGGCAGGTGGCGGTGGTGGTGGGTCGTTGGCCGGCGACCGGGCCGGTGTCGGCGGAAGCGGCAACAGCAGCACTCTGCAACCGCCGGCCTCTTCCCGCAACAATTACGACGTCCGCTCCAGCGCCTCGTCGACGGATTTGACCCGGGGAACGGGCTCGGCCCTGGCCGGCGCCGGCTGGGCCAACACGGTGCCGCTCAACAACGCGACGGCCATGAGCTCCCTGTCGCGGCGCGTCAACCGGATGAAACGGGCCAACAATCCGGACAATTTCGTCAAGGACTACATCAAGAAACGCAATTTGATCCTCTCTCTGCTGGCCGCCGAGGTGGAATTCTTCTCCACCTGGTTGAATCCGCTCTCCCTTCCGGAATTGCAGTTGCCCGGCGAGGACGTGGTCAATTCGTGGCGGGCCCAGCAGATCACGGAACGAGTTTGGAGGGACAATGTCCGACTGGCTTGGGACATTAGCCCCGTACTGGCCGTCCGGATGGCCGCTCGACTCCGATCCGCCGCCGGAGTGGAACGCGAAATCCAGCGGCTGGTCCAACTGACGCCCAGCTGTGTCGCCCACATACCCGAGGCTCTCGACTACCTCGTGACGCCGGACAGCATCATCAACGAATCGCCCGAGCTGACCCACGCCCTTTACTGGTCCAGGGTCCATCCGGTGAAAGCCCTGGCCTTTTTTTCCCGCCAGTATCCGCCTCACCCCATCACGGCTCAATTGGGTAAGGTCCAGCCTTCATTTTTCTTCTTCCACATCCGCATTTTAATCATTTAAATTCATCCGCAGCCGTTCGATGCCTCAACTCGTATCCGCCGGACGCGGTCCTCTTTTACGTTCCGCAACTGGTCCAGGCCGTTCGCTACGACAACATGGGCTACGTTGTCGAGTTCATCAAGGTGCTGGCCCAAAAATCGCAGCTGGCCGCCCACCAGCTCATCTGGAACATGCAGACCAACAAGTTCACGGACGAGGAGGGTCACACCAAAGACGACGATCTCTACGACACCCTGGAAAGTCTCATCGAATCCATCGTGACTGGCCTTTCCGGGCCGGCCAAAAAATTCTACGAGCGCGAATTTGACTTTTTCGGCAAGATCACGGCCGTCTCGGGCGACATCCGCCCGTTCCCCAAAGGTGCCGAGCGCAAGAAAGCCTGCCTGGAACAATTGTCCAAGATCGCCGTCCAGCCCGGCTGCTACTTGCCGTCCAATCCTGAAGCGCTGGTTATGGACATTGACTACAACAGCGGGACGCCCATGCAGAGCGCAGCCAAGGCCCCGTATTTGGCCCGCTTCAGAGTCCTCCGCTGCGGATTGCTGGAACTGGAACACCGCGGTCTCACCAGCGAAGGCGATCAGAAATCGGCCGGCCAACAGGAACAAGACAACAGCAATTTGGTCTGGCAAGCGGCCATTTTCAAAGTGGGTGATGACGTCCGCCAAGACATGCTGGCCCTACAGGTTTGCCCCAAATTAAATGTTGTCCAGCTAATTGCTATTTACTAAATAATTTGACGTTTGCCCAGGTCATTTCGCTGTTTAAAAACATTTTCCAGCAAGTGGATTTGGATTTGTTTCTCTTCCCTTACCGAGTGGTGGCCACCTCGCCCGGCTGCGGAGTCATCGAGTGCGTGCCCAATGCCAAGTCGCGCGACCAGCTCGGCCGGCAGACGGACGTCAACCTCAACGACTATTTCATCAACAAGTACGGCGACGAGATGACGCAAGAGTTCCAGACGGCCAGACGCAATTTCATCCGCTCCATGGCCGCCTACTCGCTGGTCGGCTTCCTCCTGCAGATCAAGGATCGACACAACGGCAACATAATGATCGACGGCGACGGCCACATCATCCACATCGATTTCGGATTCATGTTTGAAAGTTCGCCCGGCGGCAATTTGGGATTCGAGCCGGACATCAAATTGACGGAGGAGATGGTGATGATTATGGGCGGCAAGATGGAAGCCCCACCGTTCCGCTATTTCATGGAACTGTGCGTGCGGGCTTATTTGGCCGTCCGGCCGTACCGCGAGGCCATCGTGTCTCTCGTTTCGTTGATGCTGGACACCCGACTGCCCTGCTTCCGTGGGCAGACTATCAAGTTGCTGCAGGCCCGTTTCGTGCCCATGGCCTCTGACCGAGAGGCGGCCAACCACATGATCAACATTGTCCGCTCGTCGTTCCGCAACATCCGCACCCGAACCTACGACATGATTCAATACTACCAGAATCAAATTCCCTACTAGATTTTTGGTTTGGAATGAAATGTGGCCCGTCTCTCCATCGCTTTTTGAACTTGTTGCTGTTTTCTTATTTTCATTTAGTCGTATACGTCATTCAGTTTATGACTCACTTTAACGGTTGTTGGATCAGACTAGTCCCGTGTGTTCTTTCTCTCCCCTCCTAAATGTGCTCGTTCAGAAATATAATAATATATACACGTTGTTTGGCTTGACTACTGCAAGGGTGTAAGAAGAAGTGTTAGTTAAGGCGGTTTGGGTTGTCTCAGTTCCACTTGATGTGCTGGAAATCATTTGTCAAGTCAATGAGTAAGGGATAATAGACTTACTCAATTTGACGTGTCACAAGTTTCAGTGATGAGAATTGATTGATTTGATTTCCCATTTGGCTAGATTTAGTTCAGTGCGATTCGTGCGATTCAAAAAGCGCGCCGACGTGGTTCAGAATTTCGCCGCTGCACCCGCGTTGTCATGGCAACGAAACCCCACCCCCTTACAATATGGCGGCCTTCTTTCTTCTCCTTGAACAGCGTGGCTTGCTGGCTGCCCTTCTCATCTCAAGTTCTCAAGTGTAATCGTCCTAATCAAACCCGTCACGTTCTTGATTGTGGACATCAATGATTAAGCCCTTTTTGCTTCCACTAGTGCATACGCTGATTATGGTATGACCACAAGCGTTTGTTCTTTCGACGAAGACGATCTCACGTTCTGGATTGAATTTTTTCCAGTTTTCTGGTAATCATGGAAGGATTTATGTGTACTCTTTCGTGAGCACCAGGACCAAGTATGCAATGGATTCAAGAAAATTGTAAGTGGGTCTGTAGACAAAATTTCTTTTGGAACTAATCGTTTAAAAGTTGTGCTTGCTATTGGGTTAAGTGTGTCATATTGGAAATACAGAGACAATATTGCCACTGTTGCTGTAGCGGTGGGAGGAGATCAAATGGGATTTGTGCCCTAGCCCACCTTTAGCCTTTAGGCCCACCGTTGAAGGTGTTAATCTTAAATAATCTTATTCCTACTCTCAATAACTACAGTTATTTTATTGCTTCCAGATGGTGGCGATTTGCTGCTAGATTTAGCAGCTCAAGATGCACTTTTATTTGTGTCATTGTGTTGGTAGAATTCGCTCAGTAGTCAGCAAGGATCAGCCTCAGTCAGATGGTAGCAAATTAGCCCTTCAATCCAAACAGGTATAATTTTCCGTCATTTACAAAGAAAGAGCACAAATTTATGTGTGAATTGGAAACTGTTTTTTTGCAAGGCAATGGAAACTGAGTGAACAGCCTCCATTGGCAGTGGCCCGTATTCAAAAGTTAGTGAAAAATCGCAAGTTTCAAACATTTTCAAGACTTTCTGTATACAATGTTTTCCGCAGGTGTTATCGGAACAAATCTCTTGGAGCTACTCTTCTGTTCCATGAGCAAAACTATGACGATCCTTCCAGCGGTATTTAGAATGATCAAGGTCCGTGTGACTGGGTAAAATCGGTGGAAACACATTAGGCCTTTGCGGTTGTAGAACAGCAGGTATAAGCTTCATCTCAGTTGGTGGATATCAGGGCTAGCTTTATCCCTTAATCAGTGGCATGGCGGTTATTTGGGGGAACAATGGGTTCGTTAGTTTGGGAGAACAATAGCTGTAGATTTTTGCAACAGAATATGTTTTGTGTTGAAATTGGGTTGATTGAGGGAAGTTAATTTTTTGTTCATAGGCTGCCGAAATGAATCTGAAAATGTGAACTCCAGTTGTGGTGTGGCCCACCTGCAGTACTTTATTTGACCAACGACACGAAAGTGAACGTTTTCAACACGACGGATCACCAGGGATCGAAATTGGCCGCCTTTTTCGATGGAGTCGACGACATGGTTGACGAGATGTCAGAAGAAATGGCGCGGACAGCCGTTCCTCTTTTGGGTCAGCTCGCACATGTCCATTAGCATTTGAAACTTTGCTACTTTGATTTTGTGTGTGTGTGTGTAACAGTGTCGTACTGCCTTAGGAATCCAAACTCAACCGTCGTCACTGCTTCACACCGCGTGAATTTCGTCGACATTGTTCATGAGTCAACATGTATAGTGTAAGTATTTCGAATTAAAAATATGTTTTCTATTACTGATCGTTATTTATTCTCTAAGATTCTCTTAGACTAATGAGGAGCAATTCCAAATCTCACACGGCAACCATACCAGCCCCTTTCAAAGAAAAGATTCACTATCAACCTCCTGTCACTCAAATGTGTGCTAGATATCCTGATTCAGGTATTTCTTGTATTGGATATTTTCTTTATTTATTATACTTCTTTATTTTATATATTTTCTTATATGGATTAAACTGATTAAACTCTTGTTATGTTTGATTGCAGGCACCTTTAAAATAGGGAACTTCACTTTAGCCATGTCAACCTATCACTTGGAGTTGGATCCTATAGTGCAGGTTGCATGGAATTCTCGTTTACCTTTGCTGTGAACATAAGTAACATCTGCACTAATTGAAGTCCATTTAGGTGACTATCTTATTCAGTTTATTCAAAAATTAAATGTGTTTAGTTGGAAGTTAAACCAGAAGTTTTCCGTTCCGTCCAATCTTCCGGGTGCCCAAGGAATATGTTGGATATCACTAGGTGGCTAAAATTATGTCTGCTAGATGGTGCGAGTGTCTTCGTTACTCAAGACGAAATTCCGCCATTTCTTACAACACTGATTGGAAACCACATGTTGAAAACGTATCGTTGGATTGGATACTTAATACGGCGTACTTTTCTTTCTTGACATTTTTTTTCGTAATAACGGTAATTGCTCTTAAGATTCTTCGATGTGACTGTGTTAATTATTTGTGTGTGAATTTAGGTATTTATTTGGTAACAGCCTATAATTTCTACATGGCAATTTCATCTGGTCATGTGGCCTGAGCAGCTGAACATTTTGCCAAAATGTCGTCTCTTTTTCCTGTACCAGCTTCACGTTTGTCGGATACAATTCAGAACAATTCGGGTAATATAATGTTCAACTTTCTAACTGAGACTACAGATTAAGTTCTCTTCAATTTATTTCAGTTGTGGAAATTTAACCTTTGAAAAGCTTGCCTTAACTTAACTTTGCTTAACTTAACTTCGATCAAAATGTTTTTTCATTTGAGAAATTGTTGCTTGATAGCAATTGAGTTTTTTTTTTTGTGTTTCTTTTTTAAATAGGATTAACACCCTGGTGGAGTTTGAGCTTCTTTGTTGCTGCCCAACTTTCACATGGATTTGATGCAGCCAGCTGAGGGCTTTAACTCTGGTAAATAACATAAAGTGACATTTATTCGCCTTTTAATTGACAGCATTTCCATTGATGCTGAAGATTATTTAATTCATTTCATTTTTGTTATTAGGTTTAGCGTTTATATTGGCGTAGTTGCTGTCCGATGTGGCACGTTGTTGCAGCCTATACTGGTGAAAGATCTTTCGACATCAAGCTCAATTGGCCGTTCCTTGGTGATGATGTTGTGTTGCCGAAGTTGCATCATATTTTGTTAAATTGTTATCGTGACTATTGCAGTTTACCGTTTATAAGTTCAGAAGCAACAAAAACAAATGTGGGATGTTTATGTCAACCAATAATAAACGTGTATCCGGGATTGGGAAAGGAAAGTGGAGGATCGGCTTGACATTATATTTATTGCTTCACAAATTTCCTGTTGACATCTTTAGCCTATTTAATTTTTTACCTAACAATTTTCGTTTCATTCGAGTATTCGACTCGTCATTTTAAGATGTAAGCCACCTTTTTTCTTACGCTTATGAACAGATGTCATGTCCCTAACAAGAAAAACAAAAAGTCATACGTTTGCTTTATATATGTTTATTTTTTGAATTTTGAAATGTCAAATTGTTTTCGAAGGATCGGCGAAATTAATATTATTTGCAAATTATCTCTTTTCAGAACGAGCTCAGGATCACGTCTAGATTGTCGAGGAGCGTCTGGTTTGGGGCTTGGGATCTGGGGCTCTTCGGTTTAGGCTTTTTCTCATCCTTTTCTTGCTCATGTTCGCCAGACGGAGGTAATTCAGCCGGAGTGCCCTTGGTTTCAAAAATTTTCTTTGGCCGTGGAAAGACTTCTTGCAGCGGATACTCGATCCTTATTTCCAAATCAACACAACGTTTTCCCACTGGATAGTATTTGTTGTCATACAGTTTCACTCTATTGACTTGATATGCCAACAAGTTGGACACGTCAATTACGCCGGAGCCGACCGTGATGGACGTATTCGAATCCAATGCTGACGACTTTTTCAGTTTAATTGTCAACATCCACCTTTCCGGGTTTCGAGTTTCGATGGTAAAGTTTTCTATCCACATCGGATGGCTGCCGCGGATGGGTTTCGTTATTATTTTCTTCGACTGAACGCAGATTCTGTCGTGCCATTCTTCGCCCCGAATGTAAACGTAGTACTTGTCCTTTGTTTCCGGTAGGTTTTCTCCTCTCAAAACTCTGATTTTGATTTTGATTTGCTTAGGCTTATCGATTTCTGCATCCTCGCAATCAGATTCTTCGGGATTTGGATGGAGTGGATGTGGGTCTTTTGGTGTATGACTGTCATTCTTGGGCTGATTGTCATTCTTGTTGATGAAATCAAAATTTTCGTGAAAATGGGGCAGTACCTGTTGCAGGTCCCCAGGCTGATGACGGAATTGGTTAGCGACTACCGCCAAATCAGGTTTTTCTTCAGACCCATAATTTGATGCCCACATATCTTGTAATTCTTTCCATGGATAAATTAGAATCGGGAGATCAGCAGGTGGAATCGGGAGTTCAGGTTCGATCATTTTCATTTTGTTCAATATAGTGACTGGGCTGCCAAAATGTCTTAAGATTTGTTTCTCTGCTGGTAGATTGGGTGTTTGCGATCGAAAACTGCCGTTGGGGTTGCCTTTATAGACTTGCCAGGGGAAATACCAATTTGCATTCGTCTATTTACGGCAAACACACCAAAAATAAAAATAAACCGTTAGCAACTCCTTCGAGAATCATCGCCAACACGTGACTGATGGGAGCTGCCTCAGCGTGGTGTGGTGGCGCTAGTAGTACATGCCGGAAACAGGCTTACTAGCGCCACTGTCCTGCTGAAATTAAAATTTTGGACGTTCAGGCATAGACAAAGACCACTGGTTGATGCTGTGCTATCCTTTTAGCCCTATCCCTACTGACCCCGAGCTCCCGTATCGATTGTAGTGCCTCTAGCGGACAAAGTACTGTACTGCGCCGCGGCTACGAAGGGTTTTGCAGACGAAGATTGTTTTCCTTCTGTCTTGGTAAAATTCTTTGCTGGCGTTTAATAGTTTTAGGTAATTTTGCCTTAAAAATTTTTATTAAGAAGTCAAATTGTATTAAATTTTGACATTAGCTAATTACAAAAGCAGAGAAATCAATTGAATCATTGCAATTGAATAGAAGTAAGCAGAGTGTAGAGATGAAAACGTACACTAGAGGGCAGGACAAGTAATACGGGGTTGGAGAAATCGGAGGAAGGGTAGCAAGAATTCTGGCGACAGTTGGCCATGTTAATTTTCTTATGAAGAGCTTCAACCAGTGGTCTTTGTCTATGGTTCAGGCCTAACAGCTGGACGTTCAGGCCCACGTAAAAAGTGGGCCTGAAAGCCGAGGCCTCAATCAAACTGATTGACATATCCGTATCAGCTGTTCACATCTTATTTCTCTCAAGTTCATTGCCAACATAATGAGATGTAAGTTTGATTCTCATTCTGTGGTATTTCTTTCATATATGATAGTTACAACATACCTTGATTGATGATTTTGAGGATACTTGATTCTATCGCAAACTTCTAAAATTGTATTCTTTATATAGGATATGCATTCTTCCGTCTAACATTAACGTGTTGTTTTGGCTGCAATTTTGACTGCTTCACCTGTTTAACCATTTTCTTTGTGTTTTGAATGATGAGCGGTGAATTATATTGCAGTCTCTACTTCCTGTCACAGAATGTATTCCCATGGTGGTCGATCCATTTCACTATTTGCAAAGGTAAAGCATGTGACACATATATTCAAGATATATTGACAAGTTCCTTATCCGTGCTCTGCACTAGTGCTCTGCAACTAGTGTTTGATTGCCAGTCGTTCTGTATGGATGAGTTTCAATTGCAACATCTGCTGTCAACAGTTTAGGTAATCAATCAAGGCCTCTACTTAAGTATTGTATTATCGACAAAATGTGAGGTTTAATTTGTGGTTGTGCTAAATTTACTCTCTCACAGGTAGTTAAACTGATTGACGTTTCCATATCAGCTGTTCACATCTTGTTTCTCTCCAGTTCATTGCCAACATAATCAGATGTAAGTTTGATTCTTATTCTGTGGTATAACTTTCATGTATGATTATTACAACATACCTTGATGGATGATTTTGAGGATACTTCATTCTATCGCAATCATCTAAAATTGTATTCTTCCTATAGTATGTATTTGTTCATCTAACATTAACGTGTTTTTATTGTTTGTCACAGATAATTGTAGTGTTGGAGCCCGTCATTGCTGCAACGTATGTACATCTGTCGGTTACTGCTGGTTTTTTCACCTCAACATTGTGTAAGTTGTGTGTGATCTTAGTAGAGGCCATTTCTCATTACTAACAATTGATTTGGGATGTTTCTGTCTTGGTTTTCGGCAATCCCGCACCGGGGGGTCACTCACGCGGTACATTGGTGCTCAATCTAACTTTCGGGAAGGTCTGAGACGAGGTCATTTCATTGTCGGAGAGATGCTCCAGCCGGGCAGCCTTTTCGTACAGGCACAGGGGAATAGAAAGGGTATCGGTTGGAGTGTCGCATTTAATCGGAACTGCCCAGCCTTTTAAATAAGGTATACTCTTGATAGTTTGAGTTATTCTAGATACGACTCTTAACGCTTCATTCATTTAATTTTGGCCCGTTTAAATTTTGTTGTGCATCATAACGCAAGGAACAGGTCAACTTATTCTCAGTCGTTATTTGTAATTGGAATCTTTTACAGTGTAATGATAACCTGACTAATCTTAAGTTATAGTCAATAATTATGTAACGAGTTCTTTCTTATTTCGTTCCTCAACTAGCTCCATCGATGATTCGACGTCTTGCTGGGACCTGCATTTAACGAAAATGTTTGACCAATTCACGCAACCCTTTGCTGATGAGTGGATAGAATGGCACGAGATGCACAAGGTAAGAAACCACAAATCAAAAGACATTTAGTATTGCGCACCACGAGCTGTACCATGTCGAGATGAATTTACGAGCGTCTAATTCTTTCGAGAGCATCAAGACTAGATGATTTAATTCGTTAGATTTAAGAGAGAAATAGTGGACTTCAGTTAGGAAGATGCTCCACTTTTGACAATTAAGAGAACAACGAAGTAAGAATTCGCTAGTCAAATCTCTCCATGTGTTTGCTTCATGGGGTTGGCTGTCTCCTTGGTCCTTTTAGCTCGAGTCGATGCCGCTGACGGAGCTATTTCCTATCCTACTTTAATGCCGACTTCCTCGCCATCAACCGATTTAGACTCCGATTCGGGTTTCAGTTGGCGTTTGGGAAAATGACTGGCCATCATCTCGATCAAAAATCCCAATCCCTCTCGAATCCATCTCCCCAGCCCAGACAGCCAATAACAACAAATATCTTTGGGAGGCCAAGGTGATGAATCTCAAAGAGCAGCGCGAGAACAATGTAAAACATTTGCGTAATCATTTGCTAGGGTTGAAGAATATATCGAAAAATGTTCAAAAAGAAATGTCATTGAATTCGATTATCTTATTTTTATTAATTCGATTTGAATGTAGATGATGGGCCAAGATTCGAGATTACGAGACAAATTCTGAACAGTTGCCAAACATTATTTAAAAAAATGGTTCATAGATGGTTCGATAAAAAAAATTATTAAAAGTCAGTTTGAAAATTATTGGAAAATCGTGACTCGCAGAAAAGTAACAATAAGTAAGCATCTTAATCATAACTGTTTGGAAAAATGTATTGGACCCCGGATTTCGGGGCCAGTCCAATGGTCAAGTGGTGTTTGTTTTTAGTGTAATTGTTTCTTGTCGATTTGAATCTACCGATTAGTGTATAGAGTGTGTATCGAACAATCGCTCAAAAGACTTTAAATGCCAACGCGTTTAACGATTCTTCGGGTGGATATTCATTCGTCAAGACACTCATCCAACTTCCGCGTCAGGCTAATACTTTTTGGTACATTCGGTATATCAGATTCTCCGTCTATTGATTTTTTTCGCCTTCTTTATGTTCCGTTGTCTTTTGACCTCGGCCGGATTGGGAGTGTCGTCCGGCAGACCGTCGATCTTGATGTCCATTTCAAGCAAAGCTTCTCCCACTGGATTGCCAGACTCGTCGTTCACTGGCAACCAAATGAGGTGCGAGTGCTTCCGACTGATGATATCCATCAAATCAGACACGGTCATTTTAATTTGGCCGACCGTGGACGTTTCCAAACCCAATTTCGACGTCTTTTTTACTTTGAGGGTCAGGAAACACTTTTCCGGATTACGAGTGTCGATGATGAAGTTTTGATTCACTTCCAAAGCGCTGCCGAGGAACTTTTTGGATTTGACTTTCTTGACCTTGTTGCAGATTTCGTTGCGCCATTCCTCGACCCGCATAGAAATGTAAAACTTGTCGGCTTCCGGAAAATTGACTGGTCTCCGAAAAATGATTTCGACATGTCGGGGGGCCTTGTCGACTTCCTCAGCTTCAGGTGGTGGATATTCTTTATTCGACCCGGCTGGTTCTGTTTCTTTGGATTCTAGAGCCGTCTGGTTTTCTTCCTTGCAGTCAGGTAGCGGCTCTGTTGCTTCCGGTTTCTCATCCATTGCCCGATTTTGTTGAAGTTGAGATTTTTGGGGTTTTGGGGGCAATGCGTGTTGATCTTCAGGCTTAAGACGGAATTGATTATCAGTGCTCCTATTGGATTGAGCCTTCGATGTCTGTTCCTCAACTTGCTCACTTTCCTCAGGTATAATTGTTTCTTTGGCGATTTCAAGTAGTTCAGTTTCACCCAACGGATCTTCGTTACTCACATTTCCGGTGTCGTCAATCGTCTTCTGCAAATTATTGGGCAGACTCTTCGGTTCCGGTCTTTTCTCGTCCGTTTCGAATTGTTCGTTAGACGCAGGTTCTACAGCTTCAGGCGTGTCCTTTGGTTTAGAAACGATCTCTGGGCTGGGTTCTTCCGGTTTCTGATCCATTGTCTGATCATTTATAAGTTCAGGTTTTTCGGGAATAAGGGGCTGTACCTGTGGATCGTCAGGCTGATGACGTAATTGATTATCAGTGCTCTTATTGGATTGATCCTTTGATGGCTGTTCCTCAACTTGTTCACTTTTTTCCTCAGGTATAATCGTCTCTTCGGTGATTTCAGTTAGTTCAGTTTCACCCAGCACCTGCTGATCTTTGTTAGTCACAGTCACATTTTCGGTGTCGACAATGGTTTCGGCCAAACTCACCAGTTCCGGCTTTTTCTCGTCCGTTTCAAGTTGTTGGTTGGATGGACGTACTTCAACCGGAATGTATTTGGGTTCAGAAACTGGCTCTTCTGGTGTTTCATCCAGTTCCTGATTGTCGGCCGGAATTTCGTCGGAAAAATTCTCGGTGGCGAGAATAGCTTCCCCCGTTTGAAAGTTGAGACTCTCCGGGTTATTTTGGATCGTTTCAACTTGTTCTGTCGCTGCCGGGATCTCATTGGGTTTATTGACTTTAATGCCGACTTCCTCGCCATCAAACGATTTAGACTCCGATTCGGGTTTCAGTTGGCGTTTGGGAAAATGACTGGCCATCATCTCGATCAAAAATGCTCCCCAGCCCAGGCAGCCAATAACAACAAATATTTTTGGGAGGCCAAGATGATGAATCGCAAAGAGCAGCGCGAGAACAATGTAAAACATTTGGGTAATCATTTGCTAGGCTTGAAGAATCAGAGAATAATATCGAACAGATAGTCTTCCCTCTTTATACCTTCGGAACGAATAAGTGACGCGGCAGCTATTGGAAAGTCACTTTTTGTTAGGCATTTCGTCATTTATAAAAGCCCAATGTGGTTATCTTTATTGAATTTCAACTTTTTTGTATTTTTCGAAAAATGTTCAAAAAGAAATTTTGTTGAATTCGATTATCTTATTTTTGTTTCGTCGTTTTGGATGTAGATGATGGGCCAAGACTCGGGTTAGATTGTAGACGTTGCGAAATCAAAGGTGCGAAATAGTGTGGGCTGTGGGTTAGGTTAGGTCAGGCGATAAAATTCAATTCTTTAAATTTGAGTAGAAATTGATGTGATTTCATGTGTGGAAATGTGGAAGTCAGAACTAAAGATCTGAGACTGTGTAATAGATGGAAACTACTCAACCATACATCCTTCCTAGCGCTTCCTAGCTTTTTTACGATAAAGTAAAAAAATAAGTAATAGTCTGATTGATATCTATAGTTGTGGTCCAATTTTTTTGTGTGCAACTTGCCCTTGTGCCTTGTGTCACGTTGGATTCCATTTTATCAGTGAAATGTGGCGGTGCTATAGGGCAGCAGCAGTACAGGGGTTGGGTTTTTTCGATGTGAGTGTAGTACGAGAGTCTAAATTACAACACCCAATGGGCCCAGGGAAAAAATAGCCGGGCGGAGATGTGTGTGGGTCGTTTCTCCCACTGTCCTCAAAAATATCCCCAACTCGATAAAAGTTCCAAAGTCCTAAGTCTCGATAGCCTCTCTCTACGGTGGTACCACTCGCCCGTCTGCTGCACGTCCGCACGCACTTTGCTCGTGATGGTAACTCGATACGAAAAAACAACACAACACACACACACCGCCCGCTAAAGAAATGGACTTTTTATTATATTAAAAACATTCAAAGTCTATAACCTGAATTAGTCGAAACGAATAACACGACATTTCAATTAACTTTTTTTAGTAACAAATTTGAGCTCAAATTCTTACCCACAGATGCCGTTGATGACGACCCAAAATGAAATGTAGTTTAATTAAATTCCTTCGTTGTTCAATGGCACACAAAAACAGTATATTGAAAATGATTAACCAGCGACTCGTCTGCTATTCAATTGTCACACAATAACGGCAGCTTATAATTTTCAATATCGGCAGGTTCATTGGGTAATGCGTATTTTTTCTTATTTATTCACATCGTTTGATTATGTTTGGCTTTTTTCTATTTAATAGGTGGGGTAAGCGCTACCGACGTAGGTGTTGCCATTGTACGCCAAAGTGTAAGTCTGGTAGGCGTAAGCAGTTCCATCGGCGCCAGAAAGTGGACACTTGGCGTTGGGCCTGGCCAGGAAACAGACGGTGGCCAATGCCAATTCGATTTCGGGGCTGCCGGACACGGAGATGGAGCTGATGGACTTGTAAATACCGTCCCAGCTCATTGGCATTTCAATGACGGAGCTCTACAAATTTCAAACAAATCAGTGAAATGAATTTTGAATTCGAGAAAATTGAGTTGGAAAACTGAGACTGACCACTCCGAGATCGAGTTTGACCATGTAGCCCAGGTAGTTCATCTTTCCGGCCAACTCATCCTGGTAATACTTGATCCAGCCGTGGTAGCCGGAAATGCTGTTGCCGTTCTTCTCGCCCAGGAAAACGTGTTCCAGGCCGGAAGAGCCTTCGATTCCGCCTCCTCGGTTGTACTGGCCCAACCAGATAAGACGCAGGTACTCCTTGAAGACGGCAATATCCGCATCGGCCAAACCTACATGGAAACAGTTAATAATTATTCATTCAATTCAACATTTCAGATTCTATTTGACGGACTCACCTTTAGAGACGAGGAACTGGTGGGCCTGTTGGAAGACGCTGGTGGCCAGAATGGCATCGAGGAAGGCGTCATTTTCAATCTGTTCCTCAGCTGTGATGTCCTCAGTTACTTTGCAGTTCTCATCGTAGTTGTCGAAAAGTGCCAAAAGGGCACTGATGGTCGGGCCGGAGAAAGCATCAGCCGGAACACTCGAAAACAACCTACATTAATCGTAAATAATTTAATAAAATTGACATTATCAGAAATTTAATAGGATCGACTAACGGCAATGGAGCTTTGTCGGTTGTGCTTCCAGATGTCGTGGTGGATTGCATGTTCAAAACGATCCCCTGGACAGCGTTGACGTCATCAATGTGGAGCTGTTGGGAAAGAGCCTTAAGCTCGGCATCAGTAACGGCTCCGCCACCTGTCAAATTTCAAACAATGTTAATTTTGATTCATTACCAAGTTAATTGAAATTTTTTTTACCAGTGCCTCCGCAGAGATCAGGCTTGTCCGGGCAGCAATTGTTGAAGTTGGAGCAGTCAGCATTGCACTGGCACGGCCATTTGTTGTCGTATCCGGCTGTGCATCGTCCGTCGCAAGTGTTGCAAACGGCAATAAAATCGGCGCAGCAGTCGTTGTACGTCTGGCAGGATGGATTGCACTGGCAGGGCTTGGTCAAATCGGTTCCGGCAATTCCGCACCGACCGACGCAGGAATCGTCAGCTTTGCCACCACCCAAAACAACTGCAACATTTCCAAATTCCAAGTAATTCTTATTCTTAAGACGAATATTAGTTTCAACTATTCATTGATTTTGACTTACGTTGGCGGAAGCTGGGCTTAGCCTCAACAAGAGATCCGATCGTCACCACCAAGATGGTCAATGCCAACAACTTCATCATTGTGATGCTATTCTTCTGTCAAAGAAATTATAAGGTAACAATTATTGTTAACAGTTATTTCAATAATTTAAGAAAAAACAAATTGTTTGGTTACATCAAGTGATCCAGGTTACTTGAAGTTGACAAGTCTCCTGGTTCGGTCCATCGCCCCTGACACGGTTTTATAGGTACAGCGGACCTTTTGTGGTGGTGGTGGGTTGAGGGCGTGACTAACTGACGCTCCAATAACTACCAATAGATTGTAAAAGCTTCTCATCGTTCGATTGCCAAACAACTTAATCCAATTGTTTTTCTCCCTTCTTTTCTCCTCTTCCTCCTCCTTTGACATCCTTTAGCTGCGTGATTGTGAGCCGTTTGATAGGAGAGCAATAAACCCAGCTGAAACAAACAATTTCAAACCACGGCCTTTGCATATTCACAATCATCAGGTGGATGCGTGTGTTTTGTTTGCAGTTAGACTAGAACCGAAAGCGGCCGTCACGCCGATGACGTGAATTTAACGAGGTCATTGCAAACGCATTTCAGGCTCATTGTAAACAAGTTCCGAAAGGATGAGGCAATCAGGACTTTGGTTATCAATGGCGTGTAGATGAGTATATCTTGACGGTTATGAAGTCTCGTTGACACTATGTACACATGTTTCTAATTTTTTTTTTATCTGTCGATTTATTGATTTTATTTATTGCATTTGATGGCGATCTATTTCGATTGCAATGTCGTAAGTTATCAATATTCAATATTCGGTAAAAAAAAAAAGCGGATTACCAAAACACATTTTGTGTATTCGTTAGTTGTGGCCATTAGTGGGGTGCAAAAATAGTACATATTTGTAGCAGTTCTTGGTGCCATTGACGTTGAGATAGCAATGATTTTGTGAGGAGAAAATAATGTGAGAAAGATTTTTGTAAAGCCTTTTTATTGTTGTGAGATGCTTATTTCACGCAGGGATTATTTCATTGGTTTTTGGTTAAAACCTTTTTTTTCTAACGCTAGATGGCTATGGCCTTTCATCATTGTCAGAAGCTTTTCGCCATTTGTTCCGAGACGCTGACAGAAAGTGTTTTCCAAATTCATTACGGAATTGCGGTGTCGATCTACATTTTCAGCCATGAAATGGTAATGCTATAGTTTGGATTTCTTAAATTTAATTTATCTTAGACGTTTTTGTCTGAATTTACTGGCAATCTGGGATATTATTTCACTTGGCCAAATAATGTGACGACTTGGGTCGAAACTGCTGTCCAATGTCGGCCATTGTTAGCTGTACCTAAACGGCTGTACGTCTCATCTCGTGCAGAAACACTTCAGACAGTCTAATAAAGTAATGTTGTTGATGAATTACCCTGCGATATTGTAATTTGTTTCATTAGTTGATGTTCAGGTCAGAGATGGAGATCCCTTTGCTCTACTGTTGTAGAAATTGAGAACACAGCAAAGTCTGAGCTTCAAGGCAGTTGTTTCATCAACATGGATTTGTTACAGCCAGCTGGTGAAAGATGTGATCGAGCCAAGTTGAGCTGCAGCTGCTGCATGAAGTTTATAAAGCTGGTGTCATCCCAAGTGTCACTGCAGGAAAACTTCTTGAATCGGTAACTTGATTGATGTTATTGGTTGTAACTTGGAAAGTCTTGTTTTTTAGTTTGTTTATTAAATGTTGTATTCAATTGACAAGTTTGAAATTAGATAAAAATTGAGAAAACTAGGGGTGATAATTCTTCCTTCCTAATAATTGTTTCCATTCAAAGATAGTCCCATCATGGCCCGCTTTTTGTTGGTCAGATTCCACTGAGATTTTTTTCCCAATTTTCTTTCAATCAATCTAGAACACAAATTCCCGTTCAGTATTACCAAGTTTTTCTAACATATTGGAAGTAGATGTACAGAATTCTTTCCTGGTTTCTTTTTCAATTTGAATTAAATATTAATTTTTAAATTAAGTAAACTTTATTATTGGTACCCTTTTTCACATTTCAAAATGTTATTGCTTATTGGTTTATAAATGTTCTTTTGATTTGTAGGAGTTAATTGGATGTTTGAGCTGTTTATGGTGTTGCTGTTTGGTGTTCAGTGGTTTTGCAGCCCCTTTCCAATTGAGAGATGCTCTGAAATGGAGTTTGGTGCAGACTTGCAGGTCAACATCACACTTAAATCGACTTAAATGTGCATTTGCCTATGTTGGTGTTCATGCAGTATATGCCGTGTTGAACGGATGGTTAAAATAGTTCATGCTGCCTGATGGTTGTCCAACAGTGACGGCCCGGACAATCCTGAATCCTTTAGGGTAGCCATTCCATCGACGCTTAAACGAGGGTAAGTAATTACACGTTAGTCAAATTGTTAAAGCTACAAATTCAATTGTTTGTATTACCCAGATGACGCGGAGGTGTTGCCCATTGAGGGGTTTTTGTGACAAGGAGTCACTGAACGAAACGCTAAACCAAATGAAAAAAATAAGAAAGGTAATGACATGAAGCTTTTGCTTTCGCAGAAAATAATGTGAATTTGTTTGCAGCCAACGATCCTTTATATATCCGAGCCGAGTCTTTTCCGTCTACATTCGGTGTGAAGAGAAAAACCCAAATTTCAACACATTTTACTGCTTAGCAACGAAAACAAAGCGAGTGTCTAAACATTGTTTTACTTGCGCATACTTTATTGGGGCAGAAACGCGTTGGTCATGTAATAGGGTGGAATTTTTTTTCCTTTCGTTCATGCAGCATCAAACGACACGCGATAGGTTCCGGCGGTAATCAACTATTCAAGATGGTAGACATGTCAATGTAAAAGACAGGGTAAGGATAGCTCCTGTAAATGTTATTCATTTATGTTAAATAGCTGCTAGTAGGATCTCATTGTTGATTTGCGGTTACAAAATCCATAGCCCTAGAGTTCAGGTATTGTCAATCAATCATTTGATTTGCGTTTTAGATACACCTAAATCAGCCGTGGAAATACGATTCCCCCCGCTTCTCCTGGGTGGTTACTTAGGATCATTTAAGTTCATTTTTGAGTTATTCGTTGTGAACGTAGCGGACGAACTCTGACAGTCTATCGAGTTTTAGCAATTGCGTCTAATTTCTTATTTTATTGATTTTATTCAACCAATCTATGAGAATTTTTGATTTGTATTTTTTTTATATTAATAATTTACCTTTTTTTTTATCTTTTTTTAGATTTTCTTCTCCGACCGCAGGTGCAAGGAATATGTTTGAAACTTAGAAAAGTTTGCAGTAGAATATTTTAAAAAAAGCCAACTGTCCTTCAAACGGTTCGAAATGGAAGATTTATTCATTTGACACCGAAGAAACGAGTCAAATGTGGTATTTTTAAAGTGACTAAAATTTAAGCCATTATCATTTATGATTTGATATTTATTTTGATATTGGTTTTTGTTGACCCATCCCCAGCAACGTCAACCTGCAGAAAGAAAAAGGCCAGTTTCTATGACCATGACGATTGAAGGTCACGGAGATCATTACGTAAAACGTGTCATGCAGTGGTGTAGAGGTTGGGTGAGAATGACACGTGTTGCTTCCTTATCAAAAAGGTACAATAGCCGTAAGTGTAAGCTTTTTGGTATTCATTTTGAAATTGGTTATTGTAGACCCATCCCCGGCAAAGTCACCTGCAGAAGGAAAGGCCAGTTTGCATTTCAATCGAAGGTCATGGAGATCATTACGTAAAAGGTGTCAGGCATTGGTGTAGAGGTTGGGTGAGAACGGGACGTTTTGCTTCATTATCAAGAAGGTAAAATATAGCCATTAGGCTTAAGAGGAGGGGTGAGAAAAAATTGTATAAAAGGCGAGAGAAAAGTTGACAGGGATCAGTCGAGTGAGCATCTCCGACACGGCAATAACTCCATATTTCGTCGTAATAACAGTTCGCAATCATGGGTAAATGTTCATTTTTATTTCGAGTTGTAAATCTATTCCATCTTGTTATTAGTTTTTGGTACGACTAGTTACCTTCGAAAAATAATTTCCGATTGTTTTTAATGCACTGTTAATTATGGCATTGTGTTGCTGTTGGGTGTTGTACCGTTGATGTCGACCACGAGAGAAAATCTTTCAAAAGGAAAGAGAAAAGGCAACATAAGTCAATCGAGTGAGCATCTCCGACCTGGCAACAACTGCATTCTTCGTCGTATTACTAGGTCGCAATCACGGGTAAATAATCTGTTTTTCTACGTGGAATTTTGTATCAATTTCCATTTGTTCTATTTGATAATGTGTCCGTTATATTGTTGAATATTTAATATTGTCTAGTTAACTATGCCGTCATGCTGCTATTGGTTGTTGTATCGTCGATGGCTGGGTCGACTACTGGTGTACCGACGTTTCCTGGATAAGGCGGATACCAAACCGCAACGCCACCACCTTACTACACAACAACATACGCAACGACCAGATACTACACCGAGGTTGCACTGTTGGATTTACAGTTAAATCACCAAGGATCCAAATTATTACATCACAACTTGTGCTGCTCCTCGAGCTACACTACCAAAGCGCTACAGTACTACACCGAGGCACCTACTGAGACTACGCAACTACGTATGCTGCCCCAACCTACGACACTGAGGCTCCAGCTTATTACATCACCAAAGCTAACGAATTCTACACTGGAGCGCCAAAGTACGACAGAAATTGGTCAAGTGAGCTTCTCCGACACCCAACACGGCAACCCCGAAGTTTCGAATAAACTTCGTTTCAAACAGTGGAACGGCAAAAAGTGAAGGTGAGTTCTTAATTATTGTAATCTTGTGCAACATGTACAAATGACTTGTTTTCGTTCCTTGTCTGTCTTTCGAAGAAGACGAATTCGACTGCAATCGCGTCGAATTGAATAGCAAAGATAACATATTCCGTACGTGTACACCGTGCCGTTAAACTTGACATTGTCGGTCGGCAAGCCGCACTTGACGATGGCCGTACCATCACCTACGACAAGTGCGTTATTGCCACAGGTAAACATTTTATGCCAAACGAAATTTGTCTTTAAAAGTCTCAATGATAACACCTTTATGGAATGCTGAATAACTTTTTAATCCTCCTGCTCGATAGTATCTAAGAGTCTATTTAAACTGCTAGCAATTTATTTCTGTGAATTAGTTCTACGATTAGAATTAGTTCTACGAATTCCTCTAAAAATGGCCTTTCTTGTTAGGTGTTACACGAAAATCTTTTCCAATCCCTGAGCGGTTCCCTTAAAGATGCCCAAGACCAAGAACACGTAGCGCTGTTCCGCAATATCGATGGCGGTAACATAGGTCGAGTTCTCCGTTCTCCTAAATATTTGAGCCAATGAACAACCGAGAAGGTGAAAGCGGAAAGTGTTAATGTTTTGCTCAAAGCTAATGTGGAGGGTGTAATTTTGGAAGACTACAAGGTTGCATTGTCCTTAAACAATGGTCAAAAGGTAAACAGTTATTTCTGTACATGTTTTAGCGATGTTAATTAAAATCTAAAAATTATTTCAGCAGATTTAAACTGACCATGTCGTCGCTGCTGTCGGTTGGGACGTAAACACGGATTTGGCTGTTGCTTTTGGTTTGGAAAGAGAGGAGAGGAGATTTTGGTGGTTATCGAGTGAATACCGAACTTGAAGCACAATCGAACGTTTGTTTGGTAAGAATCCTTGAACATTTTATTTCATATTAATTGTGCTATTGTGATTAAAACTTGACTAACATTGACTGCTCTAATGTTGTTGTTAGATAGTATATGAAGTTCTTGTTAAATTAGATTTTAATTATTGGGTTTGGACTTTATTTTTTATTAGACTGGAGATGTTACGTTCTTTTGTGATATCAAATTGGGTCGCTGTTGTATGGAACATGTTCACCATGCTGTTGTATCTGGGCGATTGGCTGGAGAGAACAATACTGGCAAAGAAACATGGATGAAAAACTGCAGTGCACTGTTATCAAGTGCATTCTTCGTCGGATTATCAGTACGCAATCGGGTAAATATTCTGTTTCACGGAGTTTTTATAAATTATTTGTTTTTTATCTGTTTATGTACCATATTGAATATTAATGTTCAAATTATTTACCGCATAGTTGATGTGATGTCGTGATGTCGCCGTTTGCCGTATCGTTGAAGGCTGGGTCGATCACTGGTGTACCGATGTCTCCTGGGTATGGCGGATACCGAAGCACCACGCCGCCGCCTTGCTACACAACGACAACATTCGCAAGAACCGGTTACTACACTGAGGCACACTATTACTACACCACCAAGGCTCCAGAGTATTACACCGAAGCTGATGCTGCCCCGAGTTACAACATCAAACGTACTACACCGAAGCTCCCAAGTACTAAAACCACCAAGTCACCAGAGTATTACACGTATGTTGCCCCAGCTTGCTGCATCGAGGCTCCCAAGTATTACCTAGTTCCTAGCTACTACACCGAGGCTCCAACTTATTACACCACCAAAGCGGCTGAATACTACACCGAGCCGCCCAAGTACTACACCAACAATGCTCCCAGAGTATTACACCACAACTTGTGCTTCCCTGAGCCTCTACACCGAAGCCCCGAAGTATTACTCTGCCCTAAGCTACACAACTACAACTGAGGCGGCCAAGTACTACGCAGCCCCAACTTACTACACAGCGGCTGCTCCTTCGTACTACGTTGAATCGGAATACTACACCTAGGCTTCAGTTTACTACACCACAACTTATGCTACACCGAGGCCTCTATGTACTACACTACCAAGGCACCTGAGTATTATAACACTACCTACGCTGCTCCGACCAACTACACCGAAGCTCCGAAGTATAGTCACTGGGAATTGTTGATCTTTAATAGGGAAATGTTTTTTTTTTTTAACCTGGGTTATCATTGTGTACGACTTCTCTTGCCACCTAAAAGCCTTGAGACATTGCGACGTTTTCTTATTTTGGTTGGGTCTTTCCTATTTCGCATGTTGGAGGTGATTATTGCTTTAGTCTCTCCGCATTCCGACATATTCTTGTGTTTGGACAAATTTCATTTACAGGGCAAGTTACGAAAGAGACGTACTGTGTGGTGTTTACTAAAATTGATTGATGTTGACAGCTCTCTTTTTAACTTAAGTTGGCGTAACAAAAGAGCTGCAGATAATGTGTGGTTTATCATAGAAGTTTATTTGAAGAATGTGGAGTTTATCAGTTGCTTGCCTATTACTTATGTAAAACTTGAAAGTTGTAAAAAATACACAAATACTTTATTACAAGTTATGAAACATAGCAAACAAAAACATTAAAAGGAATTGCTTTATTGTCCCACCTCCACCCACAATTCCACCACATTTTACAATCACATACATACAAGTTAACCCGTTGGCTGCCACGCCATACAACCCGTAGGTTGCTCTCTACTATTCTACGCGCCACGTCTGAAGGATCTATGGCCAAGGTGGAACTTGCCATTGCTGACAAGTCCGGGCTGACACGGTGACAGAAGAATCCATCACCGCATCGACAAAGGGGAACTAGGTATGGTGCATTGCCTAACAGGCGCCTTGCGGCAAGTTTTGGGCTGGTGCGACTTTCCGACCCCTCGGCATGAAAACCACGAGGCCGAACAGCGCACGCAGCCCGTGCTAAGGAGCAGGGGAGAACAAAGGCGTGGCAACCAACAGGTTAACTAACACTAACACATATTACCAACAACAAATAATGATCCGCGCTGACACTTTGGAGATACCGGCGATGTTTTGGTGTCAATCTTCTCGACGTCTCCTCTGCATCATCTGAAGAAAGAGAAAAAATTCTTATTAAGTGACATGCCAATAAAAGTTACATAATACATGTAGGTACATCGATCTGTTATTTTTGGCTCAAAACTTTAAAGGCGCGCTTTAAATTGCTTAAAATCTAGCTAACAATATTGAAAACTGTACACATAACAAAGCTCACTTGCTAGTCTA
The DNA here is from genome assembly GCF_021134715.1 of Daphnia pulex. Taxonomy (NCBI): domain Eukaryota; kingdom Metazoa; phylum Arthropoda; class Branchiopoda; order Diplostraca; family Daphniidae; genus Daphnia; species Daphnia pulex. The sequence goes on along the minus strand of NC_060021.1, from coordinate 88,954 downwards.
TAAAAAAAAATTCCGGAAGTAAACCGGAAGTAGCCACAGCGCCTCAACCATTGAGCTGTCGTCAAAATAAACCACATATTCGTGATCTCCATGAAATTTGGGGTCGATTAGGTGTGATTTAAACGAAATCCAAAATTTGGCCAAAATCGAGAATTTTCCTGAACTATAGTCCAGGAAAATTTTCAAAGCCGGAAGTAAGAAAACGTACAAAACGAAACATGAACTTTACCACAAATTCGACGAGGATCACGAATATGTGGTTCTTTTGTGCGTCAGATGAATATTTACTGAACTACTGACTGAAAAGTGTAAACCGGAAGTAGAAAAAAAAAGCAATTATCGAAAATTTAACAAGTGAGCTTTGTTGGGGGAATAATAATCGTCAGTTATCACTAAATATTTCAACAAAATAACTGTCGATAAATGTTTAAAGAGATGTTCAAAGTAACAGAAACTGACTGTTTTGACAGCTGTTTAGACTGCAAATTATCAAAAAGCCATCTAGCGTTAGAAAAAAGAAGCGTCCAACTAAACTTTGTTTGCGCGCAAGAAGGGCCTAATTTTGGAAACTATTACATAGACACAGTCTAACGCAACTAGACTATTGGTAGATAACCTAAGAAAATAAGTCAATTGTTGGGTACCTAGGCATAATCCCGTGGTGAGTGACTGCAGGTGTGTAACAGCAAAGGGGTAGCGACCACTGAAGTGTTCCAACTCGTCAGTGAAGTAAGACAAGTTGTAGCAGCAAAAGCAGTGAAGCTAGATGAGTGAACGTCGGGAAGATAAGGATGGAGCAGAACGTTGCTGAATGTCCCTCTTCCGTCATGGACAAAGGTCAGCATTGGCTTATTAGGATCTTTTACGTGCTCTGTAAAAAAAAAAAAAGTCTTATGGTTCAGGATACCTATGTAATAATAAGAAAATCTGAATTGTAATGGTCTGGTAGCAGTAATGGGGAAATACCTTATCTCAGCAGATTTGTTTTCCACTACATGTGATCTTCAAACATGAGTTTTAGTCTTTTGACAGCATGATGGGCCTAATGGATGGAAATTGACTGAGCGCTAAGTCAACTTGTTGGAATGACTGACACTGACAGTATGCATCTAAGACTAGAATTTGAAGAAATAAGTTGGTACAGTATAAAAATAAGGGAACCAGGTCAAGATAAACCTACACATGATACGAAGTTCAATTTGGTATATGAAATCACAGGAATATAAGTATTAATTCGCATCCAATTGTTTCACCCCTTTTTTCCTGGTTTCACGATGTAAACACAACAAGGGCGACACTAGCGACATCTGGTAATGAGTTTTGAATCCTAAGTTGGTTGCAATATTATTAAAGATGCCCGACAATAGAATCCCAATATTTTATTTTAAAATACCCGACAATAGAACTCCAGTGCTCGACAGTAGAATTCCACTACGAGACAATAGAACTCCGATAATTTGAGCTGCGACTGTGCAACCAACTTAGGATTCAAAACTCAAGATGTCGCCAGTGTCGCCTATGTTGTTGTTACAAACGAGACGAAGCCGAAAAGGGCAAAACAAAGCTGTAGCTAATTTATACTTTTATTCCTGTGATTTCAATTACCAAATTGAATTTCGTATCATGTGTAGGTTTATCTTGACCTAGTTTACTTATTTTTATACCAACTTATTTCTTCAAATTCTAGTCTTCTAGATGCATACTGTCAGTGTAAGTCATTCCAACAAGTTGACTTAGCGCTCAGTCAACTTCCATTCATTAGCCCCATCATGCTGTCAAAAGCCTAAAACTCATGTTTAAAGATCACATGTAGTGGAAAACAAATCTGCCGAGATAAGGTATTTCCCCATTACTGCTACCAGACCATTACAATTCAGATTTTCTTATTATTACATATGTATCCTGAACCATAAGACTTTTCTGAATCTTGCAATTTTTGTGGCGCACCCTGCAACAGCATGTTTGTTGTTATGGATGTTTTTACTTCTGTTTAGAAGGTGACCCAGCTTTGAAATAGGTACAGTTTTATTTCTCATGGGTAAATTTATGTCAATTTATAAGTAACATATAGAATTTCCTTGTCCCATTGCCACTTGCAGTTTCAGAGACATGAAGCGTGTGGAGTGAATAACCTGCCATGTGTATGCACATGTACCGGATCTGCTTGATGAAAGTTAAATGCCTTACTAAATTCATCACCCATATGATAAGCATCAATACCACCCATCACCATGCTACTGCAATACTTCATGACACTTTCTGTGACATCAGGAAATTTACATCAACCTAAGGAGTAATGCTGTTTGTTGCTGTGAATTCAATTTTTACAGTTTTTTCATCGTGAGCATTTCAGTGTGCTTCTTAAAAAAGGTAAATGGTAAATGCTTTATTCTTTGTTATATTTTCAATAATGTAAAAATTTGTTTTTACAGAGCACGGAGATTCTTTTGCCAATGCTGACCTTTGTCCATGACGGAAGAAGGATTTTCAACAACATTCTTCTCCATCCTTATCTTCGCGACGCACGCTCATCTAGCTTCACTGCTTTTAAACAAGATTTGTTTTACTTCCCTGGCGACTTGGCAAGTTTCTGGACCACTTCAAGATCGCTTCCGTCAGCTGTTACACACCTGCAGTCACTCACCACGGGATTATGCCTAGGTACCCAACAATTGACTTATTTTCTTAGGTTATCTACCAATAGTCTAGTTGCGTTAGACTGTGTCTGTGTAATAGTTTCCAAAATTAGGCCCTTCTTGCGCGCAAACAAAGTTTAGTTGGACGCTTCTTTTTTCTAACGCTAGATGGCTTTTTGATAATTTGCAGTCTAAACAGCTGTCAAAACAGTCAGTTTCTGTTACTTTGAACATCTCTTTAAACATTTATCGACAGTTATTTTGTTGAAATATTTAGTGATAACTGACGATTATTATTCCCCCAACAAAGCTCACTTGTTAAATTTTCGATAATTGCTTTTTTTTTCTACTTCCGGTTTACACTTTTCAGTCAGTAGTTCAGTAACTATTCATTCAACGCACAAAAGAACCACATATTCGTGATCCTCGTCAAGTTTGTGGTAAAGTTCATGTTTTGTTTTGTACGTTTTCGTACTTCCGGTTTTGAGCATTTCCCTGAACTATATAGTTCAGGAAAATTCTCGGTTTTTGGCCAAATTCTGGATTTCGTTTAAATTACATCTAATAGACCCCAAATTTGACGTAGATCACGAATATTTGTTTTATTTGGTCGGCAGCCTAATGGTTGAGGCGCTATCGCTTACTTCCGGTATACTTCCGGAAAATTTGCATAAAACTAACAAGTGAACTTTGTTCTGAGTAAATTTCTAAAAAAGATCTCAAAATAAACCAATTAAAAGAAAAAGAGATTAACGTTAACGAGTTTTGTTTCTGATTTTAATTTACGGTAAAATGTCCGTCATACAATATTTGGTGAGACGGTATCCAAAGTTTCACGGCATCTGAGTTGAGTGTGGAGTAACTGAAATTCAAATTCTTAAAATTTTACCTTAACGACCTTAACAGCTACGCGGCTTACCTCGTTACACGCTTGCATTAGGCTAAACGGGCTAAACAACACGCAGACGATAAAATTAACGAATTGACGGGTCCCTGTAACCTAATTTATCATTTCGTAAATATCAGTTTTAGGGCAACAGCAACTCGTCATCCTTTTTAAAAATCCAACTAAAACCAAAATAATGCTCCAGAAAAACACGGAAATGATTGCCTTAGAATCTTAATTCTTAATTCAATGAAAAATGATACGTAATTCTTAAACTTTTATTCTTATTAGTTGATGAACTTACCGCTACGGGCGCCCTGTCGTTTTCCAGACATGTCCAGACCGGCAAAATTTGAATCCCAACCGGAATTCCGAATAAACTTCATTTCAAAATGAAATTAAATGATTAAAATGAATTGCAATAAATTTTAAACTAATTGAACAATGTTCGTTACACCTTAAAGTATGATTACAATTTAATACAAAAAGTTAAATAGTATAAACATAAGTAGAAATCTGATGAAATCGGTGGAAATGGACAGTGCTAAACGGAATTCCCCCTGGCAAGTCTATAAAGGCAACCCCAACGGCAATAGTCAACATCGCAGTTTTCAATTGCAAACAAACCATCTAACAGCAGTGAAAATGATCTTCCTTATGGCAGTCACTATATTGGCTTTGCTTTCGCTTATGGCTGCACTGTATATCATCTTGGAGCTCATAGTCCAAGTGAATGCACTGCATGCCTTCATCAGTCGACTAACCGAATCACCAACTCGGCATTCGGCTGATAACCTGAATATGATTAAACCTGACTTTGCATGCACTAACCAGCATGCACTTCCCCGACCTGTAATTAACGATGAATTTTCGACTCCCAGCGGAGAAGACTTGAACAACCAAAGTTTTCTTCGTTTGATGGCAGAAAACCACCTGATTGTATTGGAAAATGAACGCTTGGTGAATGAGTTGAGTCTGCTTCAATCACAACTGACAGACTCCTCGTCAAAGCTGCTACAGTACCAAAATGTACAAGACGAGTCGGCAACTACCAAAAGTGAACTCGAAGAAAAGAAACGTGAAATTTCTGACATAAAAGAGAAAAATCTCCGCTTGACAAATGACGATTCGCAGCTAAGGCGAAAAGTTGAAGACAGAGATAGACTGATCGCATCCAGTCAGGCGGAAGCGGAGGAACTAAAGAATCGTCTTGATGTCCTGCAATTGGACACAGTGCATGATAAGTTGGCTATTTCTAAACGTGAGCCTGAGTTAAGGAACAGAGCCGTTACTAGAATTCAAAAAAAAAATCTTCGATTGATGAGAAACGATAAGCGGCTCAGGCGAAAAATGGAACATACAAATCGACTTCTTCTATCCGGTCAGGTGGAATCGGAACGTCTCCGCGTTTGCATTGCTGAACAGCGATTGAACACTCGCGAGTTGGTCGTGGCTACACGTGAGCTTGAGTCAAAGAGTATAACCATTACTGAACTCGAAACGAAAAATCTCCGTTTGACCGAAAACGATTCACAATTGAGGCGACAAATGGAAGAAACCGATCGTCTTCTTTTATCCAGTAAGGCGGAAGTGGAAGAACTTCGAGCATCCCTCAACAACCAGACAGAAACAATTGAGCACCTAGCGATTGAGAATAATCTATTTGTTTTGGATAAAGAACGTTTGGAGAATGAGTTGAGTCTGCTTCAATCCAAACTGACAGACTCCTCATCAAAGCTGCAACAGTACCAAAATGTACAAGACGAGTTGGCAACAACCAAAAACGAACTCGAAGAAAAGAAACGTGAAATTACTGACATTACAGGGGAAAATTTCCATTTGACAAAAGAGAATTCGGGTCTAAGGCGAAAAATTGAGGCAAAGGATCGACTGATCGCATATAAACGAGCGAAATTGGAGGAACTTCATAATTATCATGAAGAAAAAAAATTGCACAAGGTGCACAATGAGCTGGCTTCGAGTCAACGTGCTCTGGTATCCAAAAACAGAGCCATTATTAAACTTCAAGAGCAAAATCAAGAAAGTCGAGCAGAATTGGAGCAACTGAAGACTTGTCTAAGTGAACAACAATTAGACACGCGCGAGTTGGCCGTGGCTACACGTGAGGTTGAGTCAAAGAGTATAACCATTTCTGAACTCGAAGCGAAAAATCTCAGTTTGACCGAAAACGATTCACAGTTGAGGCGAAAAATAGAAGATACCAATCGTCTTCTTCTATCCAGTAAGGCGGAAGTGGATGAACTTCGAGTATCCCTTAACAACCAGACCGACACAATCGAGCAACTGGGAGATCAAATGAGTAGTCTGACCCCGAGGAATGGCGAGAAAAACGGCATTGAAGTAGAAAAACCCAACGAGATCCCGGCAGCGATAGAACAAGTTGAAACGCTCCAAAATAACCCGGAGAGTCTCAAGGATCAAACGCGGGAAGCTATTTACGCCACCGAGAGTTTATCCGACGAAATGCCGGCCGACAATCAGGAGCTGGAAGCACCAAAAGAGCCAGTTTCTGAACCCAAACACATTCCGGTTGAAGTACGTCCATCCAACCAACAACTTGAAACGGACGAGAAACAGCCAAAGAGTCTGACCGAGAGTTTGGCCGAGATCATTGACGACGACACCGGAAATGTGACTAACACAGACCAGCAGGTGCTGGGTGAAACTGAACTACTTGAAATCACCGAAGAGTTGATTATACCTGAGGAAAAAAGTGAACAAGTTGAGGAACAGCCATCAAAGGATCAATCCGATAAGAGCACTGATAATCAATTCCGTCATCAGCCTCAAGATCCACAGTTCCAGCCTCAAGATCCACAGTTCCAGCCCCTTATTCCCGAAAAACCTGAACTTCTTAATGATCAGACAATGGATGAGAAACCGGAAGAACCCAGCCCAGAGATCGTTTCTAAACCAAAGGAAACTCCGGTTGGAGTACCTGCGTCTAAAGGACGACCTGAAACGGACGAGAAAAGGCCGGAACCGAAGAGTCTGCCCGATAATTGGCAGAAGACTATTGACGACACCGGAAATGTAACAAAGATAGATCCGGTGGGTGAAACTGAACTACTTGAAATCGCCAAAGAAACAATTATACCTGAGGAAAGTGAACAAGTTGAGGAACAGCCATCAAAGGCTCAATCCAATAAGAGCACTGATAATCAATTCCTTCATAAGCCTGAAAATCCACAGGTACAGTCCCAAATTCCTGAAAAACCTGATTCGTTCAACAAGAATGACAATCAGCCCCGCCATATACCAGAAGACCCACACGCATTGCCCCCAAATCCCGAAAAATCTGATAGCAAGACAGAAAACCAAAACCCTAAACATTTCCAAATCAGAGTTGTGAGAGGAGTAGACCTTCCGGAAGCAAAGGATTCTGAAAAATATTACGTTTCGGTTTCCACGCGGGTCCAGAAATGGTGCGGCACGATACGCGAACATGACAACAAGAAAGTCAGCAAAACCAAAACGATCCGCGGCAGCCAGCCGGAATGGAACAAAGACTTTACCATCAAGACTCAAAACCCGGAAGAATGCCTAATAACAATTAAATTGAAAAAGTCGTCAAAATTGGGTTTGAAAACGTCCACGGTCGGCTCCAACGTAATTTACGTGAGCGACATAAAAGTAAATCAAGTCAATAGGCTCCGACTCTTCAAACAAATTTTCAAACCATTGGGCAACGCGTATGTTGAGTTGCAGATCGAGTACCCGCTGCCGGAAGTCATTCACAGCCCAGAGAACGTTTTTAAACCCAAGGAAACTCCGGCTGAAGTACCTGCGTCCAACGAACAACTTGAAACGGACGAGAAAAAGCCGGAACCGAAGAGTCCGACCGAAAATTTGCAGCAGACGATTGACTACGACAAAATTATGACAAACAAAGATCCTGTACTCAGTGAAACTGATGAGCTACTTGAAATGGCCGAAGAAACAATTATACCCGAGGTTGAGCAACAGCCAACGAAGGCTCAATCCAAGACCACTGATAATCAGCCCCGCCAAGTACCAAAAGAACCACATGCATTACCCCCAAATACCGAAAAATCTCAACTTGTACAGAATCGGGCAATGGATGAGAAAACGGAAGCAGCAAAGCCGCACCCTGATTGCAAGCAAGGAAAAAGGACGCCCAAGAATTTCCAAATCAAAGTTGTGAGAGGAGTAAACTTTCCGGAAGCAAAGGATTCTGACCAATATTACGTTTCAATTAGGGTCGAGGAATGGCACGGCATGAACCGCGTCCAGTCCAAGAAAATCAAAACCAAAATCATCCGCGGTAGTCAGCCGGAATGGAATCAAAACTTCACCATCAAGACTCGAAATCCGGAAAAGTGGATGATGGTCATTAAACTCAAAAAGTTGTCGAAATGGGGTTTGAAGACGTCAATCACGGTCTTTTCATTCGTTATTTGCGTACACAAAATGAAAGTCAATGAAATCAATAGGCTGAAACTGTACGACTGTTATTTTCCAGCGGGAGAGGCTTGTCTTGAGGTTGAGTACAAGATCGACTACCTGCCAGAAGTCATTCCCAGCTCAAAGATCGTTTCTGAACCCAAGGAGACTCCGGCTGAAATACCTCCGTCTAGCGAACATGAACTTGAAACGGATGAGAAAAAGCCGGAACCGGAGAGTCCGACCGATAATATTCACCAGACGATTGACGACACCGGAAATGTGACTAACGAAGATGCGGAAGTGGGGGAAACGGAAGCTAAGGAATTTCAGAAAGTCGTTGAACAACAGCCAGCATCAGCAGAGGCTGAGTCGCTCCCGCAGCAGAGCACCGACGGCTACCAGCCAACCGAACGAAACTACATGAATAATTTGTTCGTCAATCCATCCCCAGCCCCCAAAAAGACGCTCTCTGATATTCTAGATACGATGGACAGCTGGTTCTGATACTGGATGTACCAAAACCCCGTTAACCTGACGCGGAAGCTGAATGAGTTTCTCACTAAATGCCAATTCCTCCACCCAGAGGAAGTTGAGATCGAGAGTGGATAGAAAGGAACTTGGAGAAAAGAGAGTTGAGGATCCGAGAGATGACGCGACGATCAGGAAGGTGGAAACCGGAAATAGACGGGACAGGTGGATGACCGGAAGATGAGAAAATTGATGACCTGAGTAATCTTTCTTTCTTATTCTTTTTCTTCCCCTAAATTATTTACCTCCATAATTTTTTTTCAATCTTTTTCGTCATCTTCTTTCATAATCGGGTCCATCCGACCAAACTTTAATTCGACACCTTCCATTTGATGTTACCTTCAACATTATAAGGCAACTGCATTTCGACTGGTGACAAAATACGTCGACACAGTGTAGCAAAAGTACTTTGACAATTCGTTTTTAAGATTACGTTAAGTTAGTTAAGTTAAGTTTAAGTTAGGTTAGGTCAAAGTATTTGTACGCTACATCCGTTGTCGAAATATTTTCACACCATTGCGGAAATGTAGTTGCTTTGCTTGTTGTTTATGCGTCGAATAATTGGTGTCGAATTATTAAGTTTTGTTGGGTGAACGTGTTAGTAATTCCGACCCAATTTCTTTTCTACTATTTATACCTTTTTTCTCTTTTCTAGCTTTGAAACTTCAAATTTTAAACAATTTTAACCCCCACTCTCCATTACCTAACCTTTCCTTTATACCGGCTGGCCGGCTGCTTTAATGAGTACGCATCTTCATATCAAGCCATGGCCTTTCATGATTGCCGTTTCGTGGCATCAGACTGATCAGGTCTATAGCAGGTACCGTATTCGTTGGGTGGTAAAAGGCAATCTATTCTCATTAAGTTATACAAGGCAAAAGTGAAATATACAGGACCCCCCCGCCTAATACTTAATCGAATCAGAGCAACTGGCAGCTAAAACAACAGATGCCATACCGTCAACATTTTATAAAAGCATATAATCTCCGTGCATATTGATATATACACCGCCAGAGGGGTAAAAAATAAAAATAAGAAAACAGCTGTTATTTCTCATTTTTTTTTAATGTCGGCCAGCAAGTTCCAGAAGCCCAACCGATGAGCTCGTGACCCTGTAATGCTTAGCCACTCGATCATCATTCATCAGTCGACAAGTCATCATCATCACATCCTTTGATGGAACAGCGAGAATGGAGGAGAGAAATGAAAGAAACGCAGGGAAAAACAGGACGCCACAAAAGCAACACGCCGCCAAAATAAAAAAACCGGTATTTCAGTACACGCAGAGATGAAAAAAAAAAGAATCAAAAATTCACGGTACCCTTTTATTCTTTCCCGAAAGAAAAAGAAAGAAAAAGTTTAGTGTGGATGATCCGTACCGTACCACAATGGCACCAAAAGTCCCATTGTGCTGTAGATATTTGTGTCTCATCTCTTTCCTGTTCAAAGGAAAACACTAACGACCGATCGATTGCAGCGCAAACAATCAACGTGTGCGCAGTACATTGTTCATTTGTTCTCTTCTCCTTTCCCGGAAAGAAGAACCGAAAAAAAAGGTGACTGCAATCAAAACCGGTAAACCGACAATGACCGACCAGCATCTATATACAAGGAGGTGCACGCAGTGTGGCGGAAGGTCCCCCTCTCGCTCAATAAAATCTCCTAGTTGCATTTTGATTGAATTCAAGTTTGAAATATTTTGGACAAAACAAGCCTGATCTGTTGTCGTACTATGAGCTATTTAATGAGCCCTGACCGAGTCAACAAAAACGACAAGAGAAATCAGTTCCAGTCAATAACTGTCTATAGCTCAGGAGTAATAGTACTCGGTAACAATTTACAATCAACGCCCACTCAATACTCAAATAGGAAGAATAGAGATAAATGTTTTTCCTACTTTTGAACTTGTTAAATTCAGCCAGGTATCCTTCCACAAGTGATCCATCCATCCGCTGAAAAGTTGAGTCCACCAGGCGGGATAGGGAGAAAAGGGGGTCCTCGTGAATACACCCACATTCACATGAAGTGTACATGAGGACATTTTAAGAAAGGGAGACGAAGGAAGAGATACGTAGCTCGGCCATCGGGTAGAATCTCCAATCAACAGGGATGCTGTTTATCTAAATGAAAAATAAACATTTAGTCACGAAAAATATTTGGACAACAAGTAAGGCAAAGTTGAAAATGAAACATTAACTGGCAAGTCACAGGAATAAAAGTATTGAAAGTCATTTACCCAAATGATGATGCTGAGGTTGTTGCTGAGATGACAGATCCAGCAGAAGCAAAACTGGAATATCTTGTTGTCACGATGGCTGTGCATGGTTCAGTACTCAAATCTGCACTTGAAAGAAAAAGGTTAGACAGTGCGAACAAACTGCCATGCATTGACAGAAGGCTTACATCACGAATGCTAGTTAAATGCAGTTAAAGGCTAGTCACAGGAAATACATTTCTCAACTTTGTAACAGGCTTAACTGTTTTACTTAAGCTCCCATAAACATTCTTTTATGTAAACTTTATCTTATTTACCCGCTAAAAAGCATGGAGTGTGATTTAGGCGATTCTATTAAAGAGCCACGACACAAAGTTTACTCGACGAACACATTTTTTTGTAATTTGATGTGAACTGCTATTTTTCGTGCAGCCACATATCGTTTCAATTGCTTTGAAATCTTAAACTTTGTCTCTTTTAGTCTTCTGACTTTTCTCCAAAACTTAAAAAATGAATCACTGAAACTTTTAACAAATTGAAAGCAGACGACACTTTCATTTTCTAAAGATATCGATAGAAAAAACAATCGACCCCTTTCCAGCTCTCCTGATCCTGATTAAACAAACAAATCAAAAATGAATGGGATTATTTACGTATCTAATTATTGATTGTCATCTCAACAAGTTACACTGAGCCCCCCTACCACATTCAAGATAAAAATACAAATAAAATTTACACGAATCCGTGAAGATAATTACTTTAAGACCGGCACAATGAATAATAATGGAAACGTTATGTATAATTACGTATGTATAATGTGGTAACGTTCGTCCTCTTCTCCGTCGCTTGATCTGGTCAGAATGACACCATGATGATGACACGGTCGAACGGGATCGACTGGACCTGGTATAAGTTCAGACCTTCTTAACCTACCCGCGTCAGATGGGTGGCAACAGCTTGCTAGATCGTCTCGTTCCACATTTGAACGCGGAAGCCGAAATAGTGCTGGCTGTTGACTCCGCTGTACCACTGGGTGATGCTGGAGCTGTCCAGAATGGCCGCTGGACTGAACTAGTAAAGGCCGGGACTTGCTGTGGTATTTTTTCCGCCCTTGGACGCGCGGTAAATGTTGAGCTCAGTTGTGTCCGCGAACTTCATGATCGTCAAAGGTTTCCGAGAAAATAATCCAGATTTGTGGCGATATGATTTTCTCCGGCGGCCGACTTGGCAATTTGCGATGCTGATTTGCGATGTCAATTTGTTCAGGGAGTCCCGAGAAGAATGAAGGCTCGAGTCGATGCCAAAATGGCCATCGAAATAGAGCTGCTAATTTCATCCCTGATTCCCAACTAAACTATTGACATTATATAAGCAAACAATTAGCTTACATTTTAAGATATTTTAAAAGGTTTAATGAAATTCGCTAGCAGATACAAAATCTTTGGAGATACTAAAGACAAAATGATTCCAAAATTTTGGCTTACCCAAGTTGGGTTGCCACAAAGAGTCGAAAAAGCTGTTGACGACAGTTGCACAGCATTTCAAGTCAGCCCTCTTGCATTGAATTCAACAGCAGCACTTTGTTGTTTGTGGTAGGCCTGCAGGAGGAAATTAAGTGATCCAATTAATTAATTAAAAGGAGACACAATTGATGAGTAGTTTGCCTTTGCTCCATCTTAATTCACAATTTTTCTAGTTCTGACATCCAAACATGAACTCACAATTTCTATTTGCAGAGATTTGGTTATAAAGATTATTGAAAATTAAGCTTCATACGGGGAATAACATAGTTTATCGAACTATGAGGTAAGAGGCTTAATTTTTAATTAATTAATTTTCATGAAAGTTGATATTTTTCGAGCAGCCATCTATGAACCATTTTTGAAATAAGATTCGCAACCTTGATTTCGCAACCTCTACAATCTAACCCAAGTCTTGGCCCATCATCTACATTCAAATTGACGTAAAAAATAAAGATAATAGAATTAAACGAAATTTCTTTTTGAACATTTTTAAATATAAAACTAAGTTGGAATTCAATCAAAATAACAAGATTTGGCTATTCTAAATTATTAAATGCCTAACAAAAAGTGACTTTCCAATAGCTGCCGCGTCAACAATCTGTTCCAAAGGTATAAAGGGGGTTGACAGTTGGTCTGCAGTTATATCGTCTTTTAGTCTGTGATTTCCATTTTCAAGGCTTGACGAATAAAATTAACTGAAGAAGTAGCCATGGCAAATCTATCGGATGAGAAAATTCCACAAGAACTCCTCTATCCGTGGTCACTTCTACAAAAAGATCAATATCGTGATAATCGTGGAGATCCCCATTCATTGCCCCCAAATCCCGAAAAGTCTGAATGCGAGGAAGGAGACCAGACACCAAAGCATTTCAATGTCAGAGTTCTGAGAGGATACCTTCCGGAAGCCAAGGAAAAGGATTCTGACAAATATTACCTTTCGGTTTCCACGCGGGTCCAGAAATGGGGCGGCAAGATTCGCGAACAGGACAAGAACAACAAGAAAGTCAGCAAAACCAAAACGATCCGCAGCAGCCAGCCGGAATGGAACAAATACTTTCCCATCAAGACTCTCAATCCGGAAGCGTGCCTAATAACAATTAAACTGAAAAAGTCATCGAAATTCGGTTTGAAGACGTCCGCGGTCGGCTCCGTCGTATTTTACGTCTCCGCCTTGGAAGTAAATCAAGTCTATAAACTGAAACTGTACGACAAGTCTTACAATCCAGAGGGCAAAGCTTGTCTTGAGGTGGAGATCTTGAATTCGTCTTGAACTTGAATTCGATAAAGGGAAAAAAGAAACAACTAACACGCATATTCCCGGCAACTTTTGCAATATTCATTGATTATACGGAAGGTACTTTTTTCATGATAATGTCCAATTATTTCCATTATAAAACAAACACCAAAAAGATTTCGAAATAAACCAATTAAAAGAAAAAGTGATAAACGTTAACGAGTTTTGTTACTGATTTTAGTTTACGGGAAAACGGTTGTCAAACAATATTTGGTCAGATATGGTATCAAAAGTTTCACGTCGTCTCCCATCGAGTGGAGTATGGAGTAACTGAAATTTGAATACTTAAAATATAACCTAAACGATCTTAACGCCATAACGAGCTTAACACGGCTTACCTCGTTACACACTTACATTAGGCTAGACAACACGCAGACGATTAAATTAACGACTTCACGGGGTCATGTAACGTCATTTATAATTTCGTTATCGGTTTATTAGGGCAAACCCACCTAGAAACAAAATAATTGCCGTGTAGAATCTCAATTCAATGAAAAATGATTCCTTTAACTTTTATTCTTCTTAGTTGGTGGACTTACCGCTACGGGCGCCCTGTCGTTTTCCAGACATGTCCAGACCGGCAACATTTGAATCCCAACCGGAATTCCGAATAAACTTCATTTCAAAATGAAATTAAAAGATTAAAATGAATTGCAATAAATTTTAAACTAATTGAACAATGTTCGTTACACCTTAAAGTATGATTACAATTTGATACAAAAAGTTAAATAGTATAAACATAAGTAGAAATCTGATGCAAACGGTGGAAATGGACAGTGCAAAACGGAATTCCCCCTGGCAAGTCTATAAAGGCAACCCCAACGGCAATAGTCAACATCGCAGTTTTCAATTGCAAACAAACCATCTAACAGCAGTGAAAATGATCATCCTTTTGGCAGTCACTATATTGGCTTTCCTTTCGCTTATGGCTGCACTGTATATCATCTTGGAGCTCATATGGACAGTGAATGCACTGTATACCTTAATCATCAATGCACTGTGTGCCTTCATCATCAGTCGACAGACCGAATCACCAACTCGGCATTCGGCTGATAACCTGAATATGATTGAACCTGACTTTGCATGCACTAACCAGCATGCACTTCCCCGACCTGTAATTGACGATGGATTTCCGACTGCCAGCGGAGAAGACTTGAACAACCAAAGTTTTCTTCGTTTGATGGACGAAAACAACCTGATTGTATTGGAAAATGAACGCCTGGAGAATGAGTTGAGTCTAGTTCAATCACAACTGACAGACTCCTCATCAAAGCTGCAAATGTTTCAGAACGTACACGACGAGTTGGCAACTACCAAAAGTGAACTCGAAGAAAAAAAAATTGAAATGACTGACATGACAGAGAAAAATCTTCGCTTGGCAAATTATGATTCGCGTCTAAGACGAAAAATTGAAGACAGGGATAGACTGATCGCATCCAGTCGGGCGGAATTGGAAAATCTCCGCGTTTGCCTTGCCGAACAACAATTAGACACGCGCGAGTTGGCCGTGAATACACGTGAGCTTGAGTCAAAGAATAGAACCATTTCTGAACTCGAAGCGAAAAATGTCACCTTGGACGAAAACGATTCACAACTGAGGCGAATTGAAGAGCCCAGCACTCCAGTCATTGAAATCCCCGAAATCGAAACTGCATGTTTAGCATCCAGTCGAGCGAATGAGAATAATCTATTTGTTTTGGATAAAGAACGTTTGGAGAATGAGTTGAGTCTGCTTCAATCACAATTGACAGACTCCTCATCAAAGCTGCAACAGTACCAAAATGTACAAGACGAGTTGGCAACTACCAAAAACGAACTCGAAGAAAAGAAACGTGAAATTACTGACATTACAGGGGAAAATTTCCATTTGACAAAAGAGAATTCGGGTCTAATGCGAAAAATTGAAGCCAGAGATCGACTTATCGCATATAAACGAACGAAATTGGAGCAACTACATAATTGTTATGAAGAAAAAAAATTGCACAAGGTGCACAATGAGCTAGCTTCAAGTCAACGTGCTCTGGTATCCAAAAACAGAGCCATAATTAAACTTCAAGAGCAAAATCAAGAAAGTCGAGCAGAATTGGAGAAACTGCGGACTTGCCTAAGTGAACAACAATTGGACACCTCGCAGTTGACCGTGGCTACACGTGAGCTGGAGTCAAAGAATAAAACCATTTCTGAACTCGAAGCAAAAAATCTCCGTTTATCCGAAAATGATTCACAGCTGAGGCGAAAAATAGAAGAAACCGATCTTCTTCTTTTATCCAGTAAGGCGGAAGTGGAAGAAGTACGAGTATCCCTTAGCAACCAGACAGACACAATCGAGCAACTACTGGATCAAGTAAAAAGTCTAGAAAAGGAAAAAGACGAGGCCCTCCAGAAGTTGGCAGAAATGGAAAATAATCAGAAACAAATGAAACCAAAGTTGACAGTGGACGTTGGATGCAGCACCGATGAGGAGGTATTCAACCAACTCCAAATCGAAGAGCCCATCATCCCTCCAGTCACTGAAATTACTGAAATCTTAACGCCATTCTTAGCTTGTAATTCCACTGCAGTTCAAGCTAAACCACCACTGACCGAACCACAGCCTCTAGTAACTGACGCAATGGAGAATACCCCGGCCAACACCTTTAATGAAAAGAAAGCCGTCAAGCAGTGTACTGAACAACCGCAGGATGCATTACCCGAATTTTCCATCACAACCACTATAGAAAAAGAAGTCTACGTCGATCGAATTGTCGTGACTGGGATAGCGAATAAGGATTGCGGGCGAGTTATTGGACGCCATGGAACAAATGTAAAAAGGCTAGAAAATGAATATTGGGTAAGTGTCTACTTTATCAATGGGAATCTTTTCATCACCGGCGGAGATGCTGAAAGCCGACTGGCCGCTTGCTCCGACGTTATCGACAACCTGCCAGTCACCATCGAGTGTCCTACAATCAATTTGAGAAGAAACATTTTTTACGAGGATTATTTGTTGAGAGAATTAGCGTTTAATCATAATGTACAGATTTATCGTCCGTGTAGAGAAAATAAGTACGTCACCATCTGGGGTACGCTAGCCAATTGCAAAAGAGTTTATGAAATTCTACAAAACGGAACTCGCTAGTTTTTGATTATTTTTTTTTCTTAAATTAAAATTAAGTTACAATTGAAGCTGGACGTCAGTTTTGCCTATCAGTATAGTTGTCATCTTGCGATGACGTTACCTCCTCTCGTGACAATCCAAAGGGATTGATGGATGAACCCGTCGACGGAGTTGGTGAGCTGGTCGCTGGTGTGATGTGAGTGAAGACTTTCGAAATTCCTGGCACTTGTGTACGAGTTGAGTTATCATGACTTCTCTATACACGGTGAAAGGAATTAGATCATCTTCACTCGCACGCCAGTGTACAGTTGACTAACACCTTGACGGGGGATTTCAGTACCCTCAAACGAGTCCATCAGTTTCTAACGTGCGTTGCGGGTGGAGGTAGCCGAGCAAGATGACGACTATTATCGATGGTAGGGCTGGTCCAGTAGTTTCTTTTGTTTACCCTTTGATTTTGTTTTTCCCTCTCTTTTTCGATTCAAATAAATTTCATTTTTAAATTTCAAATCTTTTAGTTTCGTTGTGTCATTCATTTTACTAGACCAAGGGGAAAAAGAAAAAACTGATTCCTAGCTGATTTTATGTTGAATATTAAACGAAAATGGTAAAAAGGAGAAAACGTCAACAAGAGGTTGTCGTATTTGCAATGTCTAGACTTTTTTTTTTTCATCAAAGCGAATATTGAGGAGGAATAAAAAAGTCAAGAAGCAGAGTCACAAGATCTTGACGAAAAGATGAAACGATTTACTTTTGATTAATGAGAACGAACAAAAAAGGTCTTCGTCTTGTGCTGTTCGGCTATTACACGACAATGTGGAAGGCTAGTTTCGGGCAATTCGGCAATAAAACTGTTATGAAAATGGCGATATTGAGCTGTCAACAATTTACAATTTGTGATGGAACGCCATCAACAGAAAACCTTGGGGAGCAACGTCGAAATTCCCGACACGGAATTGATTGGCGATTATTCCTCTTTTGAAAATCGGCAAGGTTTATTCGTGCCATAAAGTGACACAATGAAGAAAAGATAATTAAAGAGCAAAGTTTTTCCCCCCCAGCAGCGCCAAACCTTTTCCAAGAACGAAAGACAACCAGAACGCAAATAAGTCCTTTCAAGAACGTGGACAAGAAAATCAATTCAATTATATAGGGAATAGGGATGGAACCTTCCACCAAAATGGAGAAAAAGCTATACACATTATCCTCGTGTCACGGCAAATCGTTATTGCTTTTGATCAATGACTGATTTCCTGAGTTTTAAAGTCAACACAAAAAGGCGCTATATTACGCAACGATCAACCAGAACGGCCACGGCGAAAGCATTGCCAATTTGTTGAAAGAGAAAAGCGCAACGGAAAAAGAGAAAACAAACCGGCGAATGCGATGGTAATAATGAGAGTCTACAATAAACGTCCTACGATAAACGTTCGTCAACAAATTCAACTGGGAACCGACCCCGGCATTGCTATAACAAAAATGGATTCATCACCTTTCTTGGCATGGCAACGTCTATATGCAAACATTGAACTTTGAATTTCCAGGGCAATTAACTAAATAATGTTACAATATAGATGACCTGTTTTCGCTTTTCAAAACCAAAGTCATAGTGTCTGTGTCATCGAACAACTAGGAGTAACATGCACCAGAAGTAAATAAACTGTTTTCACCTGAACAAAGGTATAGTGGCGGTGTGTATCAATCACAGATTTCGTGGTCGAGGAGCCCAGGCGGGAACACAACAAGTTGAAGAAAACAAAGGGTGGAATCAGAAGTTGAGGTCGGGATGAATATTTCCTGGAATGAATTTTCGTTGTTAATATTAGGGTATTGAACACAATATCCTATCAAAAATAAAACGCAATCGTGTTAAACAAAGTTCCATCTTGATTTAAACTGGATAGAATTCAACCAACAAAAAAAGTATAGCCGGCAAACCAACGAAAAGAGCTCTAATAATACCTCAGCCTCTAGAGAGTCCCGATCCGTCGTCCGGACAACTTTAAAAAATCCTAGCACAATGGTGAAAGGTGAACCTGAAATTGGATAAAAAGACTAATTAAGAGTGCAGTAAAAAAATAAAAGATAATGACAAGATACCTCGAACAAGTTCAGCATCTCCTGGTCTATGGAACAGCAACAACCCAACAATTTCCAAAATCAATTGATAAAACTAGAATTATAAATACTTAAATTACCGAAGCGAAAAAAACAGGACAAATCTGCCCGAAATCCCATATTTTGACAAAACTGAAACACCAGTTGCGCAACCTGTTAGAGTTGATTCAAACTCTACTTAGCGCCTGAGGAGAGAAATCGATATCGATTACTGCGATCAAAATGAGGAAACTTCATTGCAATACTCGCCAACAACGTGAATGGGGTTAGATGGGGTTGCTGGAAAAAGGAACCGATCCCACCATGCGCGACGAGAATGGACTACTTCGTTTCATTATCAAGTAGCAACGACACGAAAAAAGGATTTCGAGATTCTCGACTTAATTCTAGAAAACGAAGAAGTTGACATCAACGACGGTGGCAAATGTGAATAGACTGTCCTTCATTTGGCTACAGGTCGTGACATGCAGTCGAAAAAGTCTCACTCCCAACGGTCAAGATTTTTCATTGCTACAAAGAAGGAGTTTGTGCGTTCAAACAGTTAGCTAGCTGTCCCCATTGGAAAGATGATAGTTGTTGCATTTTTCCTGGTTAATGAGTGAACAGAAGAACTGCAGTGTTAATCCATATGACAGGAATTGGGGTAGGAAGTGCAATAAGGATCGATAACTACTTTCTGGTCAATTTCAGAAAGGAAATTAAAGTCCTGAGTAGGACTGCGACCGACAACCTGCAATTAGGAAATCAACTTGAAACACAAATCAACTTGCGACAACATCAAACGACCCAATGAAAAGTTGATCCGAGTTGTTCTGTATTGCACTTCTATCGCGCATAGAGAAAGAGGAAAGAATGAACAGGAACGAAAGCAAATGGCAAATTTCAGTTTAAAAATTTCGTTAAATCTTTCAAAAAAAAGGCCAAAACTTGTTAGGATAGCGTGGAAGGAAGTGAAAAACATAGTTACCATTGTAAAGGCAGAAAAAAAGAATTTTAGACGACAAAATTTAAAATGAGAAACCTTCCTTCGGGGGGGGTCATTGAGTTGGCTGGTTGTTGAATTCCCTATTGCCCCTCTGCGATGTAGATTGCGCCAACTAGGAATCTCCCTACCTCTGTCGAAAAAAAAAAGACAATAAAAAAAACGATGAATCGAAATAAAGAAAGAGATTTAAAAAAAAAAATAATGTTTAAAAATCTCAATAATATGGTAAAGTTGTCAACAAAAACACTCCGAATGTAAACAGTTGTGGTAGTCATCGAAATAATATTTTCAAAAAGCCAGAAAATAGAATCACTTACGTCATTTGAGAAGTACTTCTCCAGAATGGCCAGCGCCTTGTAAGAAATCTTATTCTTTTCGTGGCTCTGCAAATCTTCGATGCGATCCAGGCCTCCACACTCTTCGACGTGAAGGCAAACATTCTCCAGTTCACCCATTATTTCGGCTACGGCCAAAATATTAGCCAAGCCTTCCAAAACGACCAAGATAGTCTTGCTATCTTCCTTAGCCTCTAACAAAGCGCACAGCGGAGGAATGACACCAAACTGGCGCAACAAAGCGATCTGCTCGACAGTACCACCTAAAATTAAAAAGACAAAGTTTAAAAATATCAATCAGCACCAGTTAGACTGAAATGTATAACCCAAGGTGATGTTGGTGATGGCCCAAGCTGCTTCTTTTTGGCATTCGAAATCGCCGTTGCCCAGTACGTCCACCAACGGAAGAACAACGTTGTTGTTGATGAGAGCTTGAATCTGGATAGTATTGCCGGCAGCAATGTTGGACACGGCCAAGGTAGCTTCCTTGACGATCTTCATCTTCGAATGAACCAGCAACTTGGCCAGCGACGGGCAGGCACCAGCATCCAAGACGGATTCCGTCTGAAAATCACTTCCTGAAACGATGTTGACGATAGCAATCAGAGTGGGGTTGATGACGGCCAATTCATTATGGTCCAGCAAAGCGACGAGACGAGGGACGACTCCGGCGTCAACCACTTCTTTAATCCGTTCGTTCGGGCCATCGGTGAGGTACGACAGAGCCCAGCAAGCGTCGGCTAGGATCTCTTTGTCGTTGCTGTGGATCAGGTGGGCCAAGACGGGAAGAAGTTGTCGGACGGAAGGGACACTGGGCGGAGGGATCTTGTTGCGACACAAGTTGGACAAAGTCCAAGTGACGTTACGCAATAATGTATCCTAATAAGAAAATCAGTTATTAAATGTTCACATGTATTTAATTTTAAAATAAACTTACTGGTGCATCGGGTTTTATCAAGGTGACCAAAAGCTTAATGATGCCTAGCTCGATGACGTGATCTCGAAGCTCTGGTCTGAAATCGGCGATTTTACCGAGAGCACAGACAGTTTGCTCGGCCACAACTGGATGTGGTGAACCCAACAAAGAAATGAGTCCAGCAACAGCCCCAGCACTGTCGACGAAGCCTTCAGTCTGCTCACACTCAGAGCCTAACGCAATATTGCTGAGAACCCACCCAGAATCAAACTGAAGATCAGGGCTAACAGAAAAGCATCATATAATGAAAGGTTTGGAAATAACCAAGTTATAAAGACACAACATACTTGTTTACACGACCTAGGAATTCTACCAGCTTGGGAATAATATCGTCGATTAAGATCGTTAAGTCCATGTTAGGTTCCTTGCTGAGGAGTTGACGTACAGCGTGTGTTGCAGTAATTTCCATGTTTTCATCACCACTATTGATACCTACGTGATAAAAAGAAAAATCTGAGAAAATAGGATATACAGAAAACAAAAGCTGCCACAAACATACCATTAACCATGTCCTCAATGCTCATGTAGGCTGCATCCACACGATTTGTTTTTTCAAGAGGGCTAAGGGTTTCGTCATCGATTTCAAGGTTGTGTCGATTCAGCAGCAGGTCGTCGTCCTTCTGGGATTTCCTCAATTCTACATTCACCTCAGTACGCTCCATTTCCTTTACACCAAATGAACAGTCTGTCCGTAGATTTAAAAATATATATTAATACATATGGTATCAAATCGTCATTTCCAACCTAAGAATGCCCTATCTTTCAACTACTATTCAGCCCCTACCACAACAAGAAGGGAAAAGGTAGAGAGAAAAAATTGAGAATGCAGTCGGTAGCTAACCAGCACAAAAAGAAAACATTTCCCTACTGAGCTACAGCGTTGGTTTAGGTCTAGTATTACAAAAACCAAAATATCCTACGCAAAACTGTCCTGGTTCTTGTGAACCTGGAAAATGATTAACTCAACACCAAAAACCCATCCCGATAACTTGAAATCAAGGCTGAATCACCTGAATTCTGTTGGCATCTTTGGTAAATAGTGAAAAATGGAATGAAATTAACTTGACAGTCAGTTATGTCATGTGAATACCTAACACGGGAACACCAAAACAGAAAAACCTTGCAAACTTTGGCATAAAATTAGTTTCCTCGTGTTCTAGGCATCAGAGTCACATCTGAACTGTCAATACAAAGGAAGTTGAACAGGTGTTAATAACTGGGTAGCGAGCAACGTTTGATGTGGGAATTGAAAACGTAATTCACAAAGGACATTACAGAATTTCACTATGTGAACAATCTTTTAACAGTTGAGAATTCGATAAAAATAAAAAAAATATTACCTGTTTAACGAGAAAATAGTCGGCTACGGAATGATGATTGATTTTGCCTTGTCAAACGACCACATGAATCAGAATTCACCAGAACAATTCGGTTTTGTCACTCTAATTGTTTCTGTCTGTATTGCCCATGGAACGTCAATAGGAAAATATTAATCTTTCTCAATTTATTTTATTATTTTAAAACGTTTACAAAACCAAACGAGGAACAAACTCGAGACTTCCCACCCGAGTAGTTTCAGAAAAATGTTTTAGACTTTTAGTCACGAGGCAGCAGACTGCAGACAGCACGAGTCACGATTCCTGATCGTAGCCATCTGGCGCTAAAAAACTACATCAATCGCAAAATAATTGACGGCAATCTTTAATCGACTCGGCAATCAATATATCGGCGATATATTGAAATAATTGATAATATTGATAATAATCAAAATTAATTTTAACGCAATAATTTCTTTTGAACATTGTTCGTTAAATTCTGCTGATTACATTCAGATAAAAAATTTTGAAATAATTACATAGAAAATTGAAATATTGAACAAAAATACGAAAGTTCCTCTCGTGCGTACTCTCCATTGTCGGTCGGAGGTTATATAATGAAGAGTCAAAAGCTATAGGCTAATATAGCTAACTAGAAGAGAATAGTCTAAATACTATTACTACGAACAAATCGTCTATTGAAAAAATGGCTCTTTTAGTATTCGTTTGCGCAACCATATTTGCTTGGGTCTGGTTTCTACTGGTCAAAAATTCTGAATCAGATACCACAACTGAAACCAGACCAGAACCTAATCCGGAATCTTGTCACAATCAAGTTCCGACAACCAAAGTGCAAGAGGCAACCAGCCGGACACACATAACACCCCAACCTGTTATGTGGAAACCGGAACAAGCTTCTGCCGTATTACCTGACAGTACTGATTCTATGGATAAAAATACCGAAAAGTCGCCGGTTGATCATTTCCCGGCGACAACAACGAGAATAACCGAAGAGTATGTGAAAAACTTGGAAAACGACAACCAGAATCTAAAAAACGAAATTGGGGTATGTCAGAATAGGCTTCACAATGTCAGCGCCATGCTACACGGTGTTGACGAGATTGTAGAGGAGAAGGAGAGACTCCAAGACGAGGTGAAATATCTAATGGAAACTGTGGCTAAATACGAATCGGATAGCCGGAATCAAGAGAAACTGGATGCCGATGAACTTACGCAACTCAGAGATGAAAATTCCAAACTGAAAACGAATCTCGAGCAGTCAGATCGTACGGTGAATTTCCAATCGGACGAAATACAGAACCTGATGGATACGACAAACGACCTCAACAATAAATTGAAGGAAACATTATTGCAATACGATGAGCTGATGGATAAATACGTGGCTTCGGAAGTCGCTGAGGACGAAGTGGATAGCGAAAAAAATCAACCAAAAGATGAAGAGAAACCGGATGTTAACAATGAACTTATTAAGCAACTTGTAGAAGAGAATTCCAACCTGAAAACTAATCTCGAGACGTCAGCTTGTATGATGAGTTTTCAATCGGAGGAAATTAAAAACCTGACGGCTAGAACCAACGAACTGAACAACAAGTTGCAGAGAAAAGCTTTGAAAAATGATGAGCTCATTTTGAAGTTGGCTACTTCACGAGATAAGGCTCTGACGATTACAGATACATTTCATGAGACTGAATTGAAATTGGAAAAGGAGATAAACGAATTAAAGGATCAGTTGAACAGGAAGCAGAAAATCTTGGAGGAGAGAGAAGCAATTTTGGAGTCTACCCTGCAGGCCAAAAAGGTTGCCGATGAGAAAGTTGAGGAGATGCACAAATGGCAGCTCGAACTTAAAGTATCCCATCAGAAAAATCTGGTTTTGACAAGTCTAAATGATCAGTTAGAAAATGAGTTAACAGGTTCGAAAAGGACAACGGAAGTGATACAGGCGGAATTTCGACGCATTTCAGAGGAAAAAGCCGCTGCTTTCGTGTTCGTGGAAAAAGTCAACAAATTAGCAGAAGAATCGGCACAATTAGCCGACGAACGAAAAGTTGCAGTCGATCTCCTTCAGTCGAATATAACTCAACTAAAATCAGAGTTAACTGCATTCGAGTCTCAAATCGACGAGCTCAAGAAAGAAAAATCCGTTCTGCTCTGCAATGCCTCGACGTGGGATGTCACCGAAAAACTTCTCAGAAACGAAATCGTCCATTTGAAATCTACAATAGGAACTCAGAATGAGACCCTGTCATCAACGATGTCGGAGTTGGAGCGCATCAAACAAGATGACAGTTTTCTAAAAATAAGCTTGGAATCTGTCAAAGCTACGCTCACAGAAAAGGAGAGGGAAAATAAGGAATTAACGTCCCGTAATTTGGACCTGGAAAGCGATAAATCTTTACTCGAGTTGAATAATGACAACCTAAAGAAGGAGGCTGAAGATTGCCGAGAAGAACTAGAGAGATTAAAACAAGAGAATCAAAAACTTTTGGACACTCAAGAGGAAACTTTGTTTTCCGTGCAAAAATCGACAAAATTGGCTAAAGAGCAAGTGGAGGCGCTATCGGGAGCTCTGGCTGCTATGCAAGAAGCAACTAAGCAAACCCAAAACGCAGCTAAAGCGACGAAAACCGAACGTGAATCGTTGAACTCTGGGACGACCAAAACCAAAGGAGAAGACAAGGAAAAGGGAAATTGGATTAAAAAACTGATTGCCAAGCGCAAGACCCGAGAGTATGAAGATGGATACGCGAATTTGATGGAAACGACAGGGCTCCAAATGGTAGAAAGGGCCAAAATTTTGCAAGATCATGCAAACAACATCAAAGCAGAAGGCAAAGCGCTGAAGAAGAAAGCCAAAACACTTCCAAAATAAACTTTAATTTTTACCTAAACTTTAACCATTAAAAAAACGAACATATTCTTCCCACGTATTTCAAAATATATTAAAATACACACGGTACAACCGAACGCAATAAATACAAAAGTGATAAGAATTTAAAAATTCTGTAATACTATTACGTAATACTTCTTTAGTTTGTGGATTCCCCGCTATGGGCGCCCTGTCGTTTTCTAGACATGTCCAGACCGGCAACATTTGAATCCAAACCAGAATTCCAAAAACCTTCATTTCAAAAATGCAATTAAAATATTTTAATGAATTGCAATTAATTCCAAACTCATTGAACAATGTGCGTAAGATCTTAAACTAAGATTACAAATCAATTGAAAAAGTTAAAAATCATAAACGTAAGTAGAAATCTGATGAAAACGGTGGAAATGGACAGTGCTAAACGGAATTCCCCCTGTCAAGTTTATAAAGGCAACCCCAACGGCAATAGTCAACATCGCAGTTTTCAATTGCAAACAAACCATCTAATAGCAGTGTAAATGATCTTCATTATGGCAGTCACTATATTGGCTTTGCTTTCGCTTATGGCTGCACTTTGTTGCTTCTTGGTGCTCATATATATAGCGCTAAATATATATATGTTTATGTTTGCGCTAATAATGTTGAGAAAGATGTTTGATTGGATTGGATTGACTAACCGGACTAACCAGCTTGTTAGTGTTGACGTTGGAACCATAACCTTCGTAGACCTATCTATGTAGCTTCCCGCAGAGAAGACTTGAACAACCATATGACATATAGTAACCATACAACATAACCATACAACTAAACAACCTGATAGTATTAGAAAACCAACGTTTGGCGAATGAGTTGAGTCTAGTTCAATCCCAACTGACAGACTCCCAGTCCAAGTTACTACAACAATTCCACATCGAGTCAGCAACTACCAAAAGCAAACTCGAAGAAAAGAAAAGTCTTATTACGGACATGACAGAGAAAAATCTTCACTTGACAAATGATGATTCCCGTCTAAGACGAAAAATTGAAGACAGGGATAGACTGATCGCATCCAGTCGGGCGGAATTGGAAAATCTTCGCGTTTGCCTTGCCGAACAACAATTAGACACGCGCGAGTTGGCCGTGGCTACACGTGAGCTTGAGTCAAAGAATAGAATCATTTCTGAACTTGAAACGAAAAATCTCCGTTTGGCCGAAAATGATTCACAATTGAGGCGAAAAATGGAAGAAACCGATCGTCTTCTTCTATCCAGTAAGGCG
The DNA here is from genome assembly GCF_021134715.1 of Daphnia pulex. Lineage (NCBI taxonomy): Eukaryota > Metazoa > Arthropoda > Branchiopoda > Diplostraca > Daphniidae > Daphnia > Daphnia pulex. The sequence continues at coordinate 62,470 of NC_060021.1, read as the reverse complement.
GAAGTGGAAGAACTACGAGCATCCCTTAACAACCAGACCGACACAATCGAGCAACTACTGGATCAAATGAGTAGTCTGACCCTGAGGAATGGCGAGGAAGTTGGCATTCGAGTCGAAAAACCCAATGAGATCCCGGCGACGATAGAACAAGTTGAAACGCTCCAAAACAACCCGGAGAGTCTCAAGGATCAAACGCGGGAAGCTATTTACGCCACCGAGAGTTTACCCGACGAAATGCCGGCCGACAATCAGGAACCGGTAGAAAAACGTCCATCCAACCCACAACTTGGAATGGACGAGAAACAGCCAAAGAGTCTGACCGAGAGTTTGGCCGAGATCATTGACGACACCGGAAATGTGACGAACGACGAAGATCAGCAGGTGCTGGGTGAAACTGAACTACTCAAAATCACCGAAGAGACAATTATACCTGAGAAAAGTGAACAAGTTGAGAAAGAGCCATCAAAGGCTCAATCCAAGACCACTGATGATCCCAGAGCCTGGAGATCGACAGGTACAGCCCCAAATTCCCGAAAAATCTCAACTTGTACAAAATCGGGCAATGGATGAGAAAGCGGAAGCAACAGAGCTGCTACCTGACTGCAAGGAAGAAAACCAGACGGCTTTAGAACCCAAAGAAACAGAACCAGCCGAGTCGAATAAAGAATATCCACCACCTGAACCTGAGGAAGCTGACAATGCCCCCAGACATGGCGAATTCATAGTTCGGAGATCATTTAACCTAAACAGCATTCCAGAAGCGAACAAATCCGACTATTATTACATTTCCATGCGGGTCGAGGAATGGCGCAACGAAATCTGCGACCAGGTCAAGAAAGCCAAATCCAAAAAGTTCCTCGGCAGCGTTTTGGAAGTGAATCAAAAGTTCACCATCGACACTCGTAATCCGGAAAAGTGTTTCCTGACCCTTAAAGTAAAAAAGTCATCGAAATTGGGTTTGAAGACGTCCACGGTCGGCTCCGATGATTTTGAGGTGTCCGACTTGGAAGTAAATCAAGTCTATAAACTGAAACTGTATAGAAGTAATGACTACTATCCAGCAACACAAGATAAATATGCCCGAACCTTGTGTTGATCTGGAGATAAAGATCGAGTAGGCCTACACCTGCTGCTGGAAGTCATTCCCAGCACAGAGATCGTTTCTGAACCCAAGAAGACAAGGAGACTCCGGCTGAAGTACACATCAGAGATTGCGATTGAATACTTAAGGTGAGGTGTTTCAGTAGTTTTAAATTACTGAAAATGGTGAAAATGATCGCAATTGTGGCAGTCGCTATACTTGCTAGTGCTTTGCTTTGCATTATGGCTATTTATTTTTTCTTGAGGTTTATAGACTCATTGAGAGAACTGTATGCAGCAGTGCAGATACTATAGGTACCATGCAGATACTAGAAACTACTAGATACTACAACCGAAACCCAAACTCGGCGTACAGTTGTGACCCCAAAAATGATTATACCTGACCGTTATTGCGCAACCAAACCTGCGACTAACGATGAATTTTCGACTCCCAGCGGAGATGACTTGAACCAACAAAGTTGTCTTCCTTTGATGGCGAAAGACGATGATAAAAACCAGACTGTATTGGAAAATGAACGTTTGGAGAATGAGTTGAGTCTGCTTCAATCACAATTGACAGACTCCTCATCAAAGCTAAAAATGTTTCAGAACGTACACGACGAGTTGGAAACTACAAAAAACGAACTCGAAGAAAAGAAACGTGAAATTTCTGACATAAAAGAGATAAATCTCCGCTTGACAAATGACGATTCGCAGTTCAGGCGAGAAATAAAAGACAGGGATAACCTTATCGCATCCAGTCAAGTGGAATTGAAGAAATTCCGTACTTCCTTTGATGAACAAAAATTGGACAAGGTGCACGACCAATTGGCTACGAGTAAACGTGCGCTGGAATCAAAGAATAGGACCATTTCCAGACTACATTGAACGGAAAATCTCCGTTTGGCAGAAAACGAGAAGCGGTTAAGGCAGACCAGGAAAAAGACGATGCCCTTCGGAAGCCGACCGAAATGCAAAAACAACAAATGAAAACAAAAATGACAGAGGACGTTGGGTGTGGCAGTGATGAGATTATACTTCCTCTTCGAATGGAAGAGCCAATTCTCCCAGCAACTACAACTAACCGAAATTGTAACTGCATTAATAGCTTCAGGATTAAAAGCCCCAAGACTCACCGACCAAGGAAAAACGAAGACAATAAAGCGTTAAGATGGACGTGGTCTCCTACCTTGACATGCGGCGGATCAGGAAGTCGCGTTCACGACCTGCAGTTAAATTATGGGCTCCATCCATGATGCATCACCTACAGAGAAGATTGATATCTATAATAAGCAAGTGAAGATGCGCAATGTTGCCATACGAAGGCTGAGTTGGCAATGCTGTCAAGTTGCCAAACCGAATTAAATACCGAAGCGAAATCAAGCGGCAAAGACGAGATTTTTTAAAAAATCTGGAAGGAAGAAATTAAAATGCGACTTTGAAAATGATTACATTAATACCGCTACTACGTCAACTCTTCTTATGATATGACGGGGTTTGTTTACTTATGTAAATATTTAATTGCAACAGAAAAACGATTTCGTCTGCCATGACTTCGACACAGGGGAAAACAAAACATTATTTTTATGGTTAAAAATCGTGTTCGTGGAAAAAGTCAACAAATTAGCAGAAGAATCGGCACAATTAGCCGACGAACGACAAGTTGCAGTCGATCTCCTTCAGTCGAATATAACTCAACTAAAATCAGAGTTAACTGCATTCGAGTCTCAAATCGACGAGCTCAAGAAAGAAAAATCCGTTCTGCTCTGCAATGCCTCGACGTGGGATGTCACCGAAAAACTTCTCAGAAACGAAATCGTCCATTTGAAATCTACAATAGGAACTCAGAATGAGACCCTGTCATCAACGATGTCGGAGTTGGAGCGCATCAAACAAGATGACAGTTTTCTAAAAATAAGCTTGGAATCTGTCAAAGCTACGCTCACAGAAAAGGAGAGGGAAAATAAAGAATTAACGTCCCGTAATTTGGACCTGGAAAGCGATAAATCTTTACTCGAGTTGAATAATGACAACCTAAAGAAGGAGACTGAAGATTGCCGAGAAGAACTAGAGAGATTAAAACAAGAGAATCACAAACTTTTGGACACTCAAGAGGAAACTTTGTCTTCCGTGCAAAAATCGACAAAGTTGGCCAAAGAGCAAGTGGAGGCGCTATCGGGAGCTCTGGCTGCAATGCAAGAAGCAACTAAACATACCCAAAACGCAGCAAAAGCTACGAAAACCGAACGTGAATCGTTGAACTCTGGGACGACCAAAACCAAAGGGGAAGACAAGGAAAAGGGAAATTGGATTAAAAAACTGATTGCCAAGCGCAAGACCCGAGAGTATGAAGATGGATACGCGAATTTGATGGAAACGACAGGGCTCCAAATGGTAGAAAGGGCCAAAATTTTGCAAGATCATGCGAACAACATCAAAGCAGAAGGCAAAGCGCTGAAGAAGAAAGCTAAAACACTTCCAAAATAAACTTTAATTTCTACCTAAACTTTAACCATTAAAAAAAAAACGAACATATTCTTCCCACGTATTTCAAAATATATTAAAATACACACGGTACAACCGAACGCATAAAAATACAAAAGTAATAAGAATTAAGAAATTCTGTAATACTATTACGTAATACTTCTTTAGTTTGTGGATTCACCGCTATGGGCGCCCTGTCGTTTTCCAGACATGTCCAGACCGGCAACATTTCAATCCTAACCAGAATTCCGAATAAACTTAATTTCAAAATGAAATTAAAATATTTAAATGAATTGCAATCGATTCCAAACTAATTGAACAATGTCCGTTACACCTTAAACTATGATAACACATCAAAATAAAAAGTTAAATTGCATAAACATAATTAGAAATCTGATTGAAACGGTGGAATGGGACAGTGCGAAAAAGGATTCCCCTGGCAAGTCTATATAAAGGCAAGAAAATAGGCAACAGACAATATTGCAATTTTCGATTGTCAACACCCAATCTACCAGTGGTAAAAATGATCGCAATTGTGGAAGTCGCTTCACTTATACTTGCTAGTGCTTTATTGCTTTTCAAAATGGCTATTTATTTCTTCTTGAGTTTCATAGACTCATTGAAAGAACTGTATGCCGCAGCACTGCATGCATTCACCACTAGATCGACCGAATCCCAAACTCGGCGTTCAGTTGTGACCCCAAAAATGATTATACCTGACCGTTATTGCGCAACCAAACCTGCAATTAACGATGAATTATCGACTCCCATTGGAGATGATGACTTGAACCAACATAATTGTCTTCATCATTTGATGGATAAAGTATTCAAAGAAAAAACCCAGATTTTATTGGAAAAAGAACGCTTGGCAAATGAGTTGAGTCGTCTACAATACCAACTGATAGACTCCAACTCCAAACTGCGACAATCTCAGAACGAGCTAGCAATCACCAAAATACAACTCGAAAATAACAAACGTCTTATTACTGACGTCAAAGCGAATCTTTTTTCAAACCCAGATTTTATTGGAAATCGAATAATTGGATAAATGAGTTGAGTCTGATCAATCCCAACCGACAGACTCCTCAGAAATCGGAATAAACTCGAAAATATAACAAACGTGTTATTTGTGTGTTACCTGACATTAAAGAGAAAAATCTCCGCTTAACTCATTCGCTACCAAGGCGAAAAATTGAAGACAGGATCCAATCTATCAGTCGATTGACTGAAACCCCAACTCGGCTTTCGGCTGTTAACCTGAAGATGATTGAACCGGACGTTTTATGCGCAACCAAACTTGAAATTGACAAAGGTGTTTCGACTCCCAGTGGAGATGACTTGAACCAACAAAGTTGTCTTCCTTTGATGGCGAAAGACGATGATAAAAACCTGACTGTATTGGAAAATGAACGCTTGGAAAATGAGTTGAGTCTGCTTCAATCCAAACTGACAGACTCCTCATCAAAGCTGCAAATGTTTCAGAACGTACACGACGAGTTGGCAACTACCAAAAGTGAACTGGAAGAAAAGAAACGTGAAATGACTGACATGACACCGCTACCTGATTGCGGGGAAAGAAACCGGACAGCACCAAAGAATTTCCAAATCAAAGTTGTGAGAGGAGTAAACCTTCCGGAAGCCAAGGACAATTATTATGTTTCCGTTCGGGTCGATGCATGGCTCGGCATGATCCACGTCCATTCCAAGAAACACAAAACTAAAACCATCCGCGGCAGCCAGCCGGAATGGAACAAAGACTTGACCAGTATCAAGACTCAAAATCCGGAAAAGTGGATGTTGACAATGAAACTAAAAAAGTCGTCGATATTGGGTTTAAAGAAGTCCACTGTCGGCTTCGTTAAAATTGACATGTGCAGCTTGGACGACGGCCTCAATAAGCTTCAACTGTACGACAAGTCTTACAATCCAGTGGGCAAAGCTTGTCTTGAGGTGGAGATCGAATACCTACAGAAAATCATTCCCAGCCCAGAGATCGTTTCTGAACCCAAGGACACTCCGACTGAAGTCCCTCCGTCTAACGGACATGAACTTGAAATGGACGAGAAAAAGCCGGAACCGGAGAGTCTGACCAAAAATTTGACCGAGATCGTTGACGAAGTCGGAAATGTGACTACAGCGATCAGCAGGTTCTGGATGAAACTGAACAACTCAAAATCGCCGAAGAGACGATTGTACCTAAGAAAACAAGTTGAGAAACAGCCATCAAAGGCTCAATCCAAGACCACTGATAATCAATTCCGACATAAGCCTGGAGATCGACAGGTACAGCCCCAAATTCCCGAAAAATCTCAACTTCTACAAAATCGGGCAATGGATGAGAAACCGGAAGCAACAGAGCCGCTACCTGATTGCGAGGAAGGAAACCGGAAGCCCAAAAAATTCCAAATCAAAGTTGTGAGAGGAATAAACTTTCCAGAAGCAAAGGATTCTGACCAATATTACGTTTCAATGCGGGTCGAGGAATGGCACGGCATGAACCGCGTCCAATCCAAGAAAATCAAAACCAAAATCATCCGCGGTAGTCAGCCGGAATGGAACCAAAACTTTACCATCAAAACCCAATATCAAGAAGGGTCTATGATGACTTTCAAAGTCAAAAAGTCGTCGAAATCATTTTGGAAGACGTCCAGCATTACGGTCGGCTCTGCCGTAATTTACTTGTCCTGCTGTGACGACAGTCTCACTCATCTGCGACTGTACGACAATCCAGTGTCTCGCAATCCAGTGGGCAACTCAGTGGGCCAAGCTTATCTTGAGGTGGAGATTCCCAGTCCGGCCGAAGTCAAAAGGCAATAAGCTCAAAAGGAAGGCGAAAAGATTGCTCCAACGGTGGAGAATCTGATACCGGATGTACCAAAACGTATTAGCCTGACGCGGAAGCTGGATGTGTTTCTTGACGAATGAATATCCACCCGAAGAATCGTTAAACGCGTCGGCAGTGCCAAAAGTCATTTGAGCAATTGATCGATAAACTCTATAAACTAAATATCGGTAAACTTGCAGTTTTCGTCTATTTAGTTTGGTACCGGATGGGAGGAGAGTGGGTAGAGGGAGGGCGGAAGGAGGGCGGATTGGACCAGGAGCCAGTAGAAGAGGAGGGATAAAGGGTAGATGAGCAAGTTGAGATCGAGAGTGGAACTGAGAGAAAAAAGATCACCGATCAAAGTTTTGAATGGACGTCAGTACGGGGAATTCAAGTTACCTGGACTATGAGAGCCTGGGCAAATTACTGTACGCTTGCAACAAAGATGTCATCGCTATTCAACAATTTTCTTTTGCTGGAGAAGGTCAACGCTATACTTTCCGCCAGATGGTCGAGTCGAATCACCGTTTCCTACAGACTAACCGAACAGATACGAAACCAACAAACGGTAGGGCCTAACCCAAAAGTCCAGCGCTTGACGCATAAGAAATTGAATGGAAACATTTAATATCATTTACGTTTGAATAAGGCTACTGTGAATTGATCGGATACCTCTTCAGGTCTGAACAAATAAAAATGTAAAGAATCTATCGCTAGTGTGTTGTAGTCTGATCAAAAGATGCCTGTCTGTTTTCAAAATAATGCAGATTGATCTTTGGCCATAGCAATGGCACCCGCAAATAGTGAAAAATGATTGTGTCCTACCTTGGAGTCAGTTGGAGGATTTAAGGGCAAGTGTCGTCCTGTGGATAATTCAATCCAAAGGGTTGAATGGGGGCTGTTCCAATTCCAATGGGTTGATATTCACCTGTCAAGTAAAACAAATACAAATAAAGCATCACTGTCAAAATTCAGAAATAAAACGCGCAAGAACAACATAAGAATTTAAACTAAATTTCATTTTGGACCGTCATCAACGACATCTGTGGGTGGGAATTTGAGCTCAACAAAAATCCCAAAATTTGTTTTAAAAAAAAAAGTTAAATAAAAAGTCGTGTTATTTGTTTCGACTAATTCAGGTTATAGACTTTGAATGTTTCTAAAATAATAAAAAGTCCATTTCTTTAGCGGGCGGTGTGTGTGTTGTTTTTCCGTATCGAGTTACCATCACGAGCAAAGTGCGTGCGGCCGTGCAGCGGACGGGCGAGTGGTTGTACCACCATAGGCAATCGAGACTTTGGACTTTTGATCTTTCATCGGGTTGGGGGATATTTTTGAGGACAGTGGGAGAAACGATACACATCTCTGCCCGGCTAGTTTTCCCTGGGCCCATTGGGTGTTGTAATTTAGACTCTCGTACTACACTCACATCGAAAAAACCCAACCCCTGAGCTGCTGCTGCTGCCCTATAGCGCCACATTTCACTGATAAAAAATGGAATCCAACGTGACACAAGGCACAAGGGCAAGTTAATGCATAAGAAAAAAGAATAAGACCACACCTTTAGTTATCATTCAGACTCGGCTCGATCTGGCAAATTACTTTTATGATCTCGTCTATCTTTAGCGATGCTCTCACTCGACTGAAATAAAATAATTCAGGATTAATCCAGCTGCTGGATTGAACCATGATCGTCTGGTATTTATAAGATTAAAACATTTTCTATAGTGGGATTATTAAAGAATTAAAAGTGGAAACAATAAAGAAACTGGTTTGCGGCTGTTTTTACAAACGTCATGGGGAACGGGCAATAGCACGGCAGAGATGCTCAGCTAAGAATCTCGCATTGGCAGTGTCGTAATAATGATTATGTCACTTGAAACATGCACGGAATGGGGTCAGTGAGAAAGGGATCACATTCAAGTTCGCATAGTCCCAGGTAAATGCAAGTATAAAGTAGCGGATGAATTTCCAATCGTTATTGGACGACGTCAAGGTTACGATCAAATCTATTGAATGATTAAAATGACGTCAAAAATAATTCAATGCTGTCAACTTTGCAACGTGCCAAGAGCGACCAGAATTCGAGATGGGCGATCTATTTCCGCCATTGGCCTCGATCAAAAATTCACATTTTAAAGAATCAATGGCGCCGACTACGAATTTTAAAAAAGTCGATTGGGAAATGTTACTGTTACATAAACAAATAAATGGACGTCAAGTCACTCAAGTGTCAATCGCATCCCATTTTGAAGCTAATGAGGGGCACTTGACGTTGACATTGACCACGTCAGTTTTCAAGTGTTTATTACCGGGAAATGATTTCCAATTCGAGTCAAATCTATTTGAAATTAGAAAAAAGCCCTTGGTCATCGTCTCAAGAGATTAGTGTTATTGACAGGTGAAAATGATTAGATAATAAAATTGAATTCCAGCACGTGATGGTCGAAAAAGACTCGAAAAATGATATTGTAGCTACAGGCTCAAACTATTTCGATTTCGGCAGTATGAAAAGGTATCAAGGTATCAATCTACGCCAGACAGTGAACAAATAACATTTGGTGAGGTTATTGTGTCGATAAAACAGAGAGAAAATATAAGATTGGCGACCTGTGCTGTTGATATCACTGGTGTGTCCCTGTGCATGGAAACAAGTACTAAACCGTGGACCTTTCATAAAAACATTTCATATTGTGCTGTTGTTGTTGTTGCACACATTGACCCTCATTATTCTCTTAATCGCCTATGAATCGTAAAACAAAATAAATATACTTACGTAGGCTGGGAAAACTGGAATAATGCCGCCGAGTCATGCAGATTAAACTGCTGCCAACTCGTGTGAGCTTAACATTCCTGGTCGTTGCTCTGATGAAACAGGAATTTCTCGGGCCTGGTAATAAAATGAAGTCATCGTGAATTGAAAGTCTGCTCGAAGAATAATTAGTTTTGAAATGTTCATTGATGAAACACGACAGAAAATGTCGATAGGCCTGAGAGGGGCGTTTAATGGATGTGACGTCACGGCCACAAGCCATGGCCGCCCCTTCGTGTAAATAGTAGAAACAACATGGAAAAATAATCTTCTTCTCTTTTACCAATAAATCATATCCCAGAAGAGCCAACTGCTGCTATGGTTCCCCTCGACTTTGAAACTTCTTTTTTGGACAAACAAAAAACCAAACCCCCTCGTCGTTTCCAGTCGTTCGTGTGTGTGTTGGATTGTCAATAAGATAACACAGGGCCTCTCTGCTGCACCCGAGTTAATTGTGCTAATCAGTCGATAATTTCGGCCACCAGGCAGCGCTGGCTTAGGTGCCTAGTCAAGTATGAGACGGAGAGGCTGGTAGCCAATTCATTCCGACGTTGGTAACGGTCGACAAACGACGTGCTGCTCCACGAACTGGCGCGGCCACATTAAAAGAAAAACACGTTACGACTCGCATTTCTGTGATATTTATCAAGACATTTAATTCATAGTGCCTTAAAAAAAATTAATTGAATCAAGATAGTTATATTCTGCACGTACAAAAATCAAGAGTCAACAAGATGCACAAAATCACGTCACATTTCATGTCCATAGTTCGACCAGGTTAGTCGTCGTCGGCCATATTGTCTCTCGTGTCGTGTCAAAACGTGTGTGTGTGTCGGTGTTGCTCATTATTTTGTTTTTGCAACTTTTGTCTTATTACCTGCCTCGTGTTATTTCGACGATGGCCAGTTTTGACGGTGGAGAACACATCGCCCACGAGGAAACCCACACTGACGGCCCTTGTCATTTCGGCCCAGGTTATGGAAACAGCCAGCAAGAAATACGCCGTAAGTGTTTTAATATTTCCTTTTCAAAATTTTGAGATCGAGTCGACTGATGTGCATTTCCTCCTTTTCCTTATTTGGGCATTTCCTAATCTTATAAGTGGAGATAACCTTTAAACCCCAACAAAACGAAGAGTTTGGATTGCACAACCGGTTTGATCCTATTCTCACTTGACCAGCCTTCAAATGTTGTGAATCATTTCCTCGCTGCATTACTAATTTTCTTTTTCCATTAATGAAATGCGCCGACAGGTTTATCACGTCGAAATGAAGGATGCAGGGCGCTCGTGGGACGTATACCGGCGCTACACTGAATTTTGCCGGCTCCACGCCGTCCTAAAGAAACAGGTATAATATCCACTCTATCAAATTTATCCTGGTAAAACCTATTAATTGAATTCAAACGTTTATTGTCAACAGATAGCTGGACTCAATCTGAAATTACCGGGGAAGCGACTCTTTGGGAGTAATTTCGATCCAGCCTTTTTAAAATCACGTTGTGACGGACTAACAGAGTACATCCGGCTCATAATCAACGACGGCCGACTCCTCTCCATGTCAGTATTTGCCTTATTATGTCATTTTTGACGTGTGGTTAGTAATCTTTATTTCCGTACACATTCAGACGGGAAGTGAGGGAGTTCCTGTCGCTGGACGAACGCAGCAACGCCAAGAAATCGGCCAATTCTGACGACAGTGGCGTCGAGACGAGTAGCGGCAATGAGTCAGGTGGTGACGGCCGACAGGCCACCCGCAGCAGCGAAGAGGATGAAAATGAATCAGACGAGTCTCGACCCGGTTCCGCCATGATTAACATCACGACCACAACGACGACTAACCACCATCTCAGCATCACCCAGCAACGTTCCGTCCCCATCGTCAAAGGAAACATTAATCTAGGACCCTCCGAACGGCCGTAAGGATTTTTTCTTTTGGTGTAAACAAACGAGCCACTTCCTGTTGGGACTCTCTTGACTCTTTGTTTACTATATTTAAATAAAAGGTTGAAACCGGATGATTTTGAATTCCTGCGAGTGCTCGGCCGGGGCAGTTTCGGCAAAGTTCTGCTGGCCCGTCGTTATGCCGACCAGCATCTCTACGCCGTCAAGGTCTTGGAGAAAAGGGCCGTCGTGAGACGCAACGAGACTCAGCACATTATGGCCGAGCGCAACGTGTTGCGCAACAATCAACTCCACCCCTTTCTAGTCTCTCTGCACGCCTCTTTTCAGACCAGGGAGAAACTTTATTTCGTTCTCGACTTTGTCAACGGTGGAGAGGTGATTACTTTAATTTAATATTTAAATGAATTTGAATTAATTTAATTTGGATTTTGCAGTTATTTTTCCACTTGCAAAGGGAACGGCATTTCAGCGAGGCCCGGGCCCGTTTCTACAGCGCCGAAATGGCCTCTGCCTTGGGCTATTTGCACTCTGCCGGCGTAGTGTACCGCGACTTGAAGCCGGAAAACATTTTGCTGGACAGCGAAGGCCATTTGGTGCTGACAGATTTCGGCCTGTGTAAGGAAGGTTTGGTGGATAGCGACCAGACGACGGCCACATTCTGCGGCACGCCCGAGTACTTGGCGCCGGAAGTCATCCGCAAAGAGGCCTACGGTCGGTCGGTCGACTGGTGGTGTCTAGGCGCCGTCCTCTACGAGATGCTCTACGGCCTGCCGCCCTTTTACAGCCGCGACACGGCCGTCATGTACGACGCCATTCTCAACAAGCCGCTCCACTTTCGCGATCACATTCAAGTCTCCACGGCCGGCAAAGATTTACTCAGTGCCGTAAGTTTTTCATTTTAAATTTCTGGGCAAATTGGTAAATAAAAATTAATTTTGTTTTCTTTAGTTGTTACAGAAAGACGGGCGAACTCGTCTGGGTTCGGGTCCAGCCGATTTCGATGATGTGCGCAATCACGCCTTTTACCGCAGTTTGAATTGGGACGATTTGATGCAGCGCAAAATGACTCCGCCGTTCCGTCCCGAATTGGTAATTTGAATTTCCCGCCAATATTTTAAAAGAGAAATTGAATTAATGTGTTTTGTTTGGCTGACGTAGAGTGACGCTTACGATTTGCGCAACATTGATCCGGAATTCACGAGAGAACCTGTGCCGGCCTCTTTGCTCCAAGCCCGTTCCGTCCGCGCCGCTTCGTCGTTGGGTTGCAACCGTGACGGCGACAATGTCTTTGCCGGATTTTCCTATGTGCCCACTACCCTCATAAATTAATTGAAAAATGAATCAAGAGAGAAATTATTAATTAAAAACAAATTTCCGTTCCCATTGTCATCCCCACCACCCTCCAACCCACAGAATCCAACGCGTTTTACGAATGGAAATCATTCCGCACTGTTCGTGCTAGTCCCTCGTTTATATCAATTATAACCTTACTCACTCCTACGTTTACTTTACCTAGTCCTATTTGTGCCATCACACTTGAGAAACAATTCCACGATTATAACTTTCATCACCCAAATACTCTACGGGCCAAAACAAAGAAAATTGTGTGTGTGTTAATAGTCCCACCCCTTTATACCGGCATGTTTTTGTTACCTTTCCTACTTTTTCGTCTTCTTTTCGGTTTGAAATTTCCCCTAATTACCAAAATGTTTGAGAAAAAAAGAAACCCACGTTGAATTTAAACATTTTTTGAAAAATTATTCAAAAACAAAATAACAAAAAGCTTATTTTTGTGGAAGCAGGAAAAAACGCGAACCATAATTATATTTTTTAAATAATTGAAAAAGAATTCCTAACATGATTATAGAAAAAATTGTGCAAAATTTGATAATTTGATGGGTTATAATTATTTTTTTAACTTTGAGCGTGCCGTTATTCTAGTAGCTGATGGTCGGACTCGACGCAATTCTTGCCGGATCGTTTTACGAATGTGGGTAGTCAGTCGGCGCTCAAAGGATTTCATCCACAGACGTGAATGGATTCCGGAAGGAAAAATTATTTCTTCTTCATCGTCGTCGCTGGATGGGGAGGAGGAAGAGACGTTGGCGCTCGATTTGAGCAGACTAGAAGACTCTTCCGCCGGAAGGGATGTCGTTGTTTTCGCTGGATCGATGACGGATTCGTGGTGATTGACGTGAAAGTGCTGGACAGTTTCCAGCGAGTCGTTTCTCATTTGGTTGACTCGACGGTAGAGACGCTGTTGCTGCTGGAGCAAAGTCGTCATGTCCGTCAGGACGCCGCGGAGAGCAGACGAGTCGTACGTTTGATGGATGGAACGGGCGTGAGACAGACGCTGCTGGAGTCTCTGCAGTAAATCGTCCGTTTTATCCAGCTCGCCCCGCAACTCTTCCTTGACGTCTTCCAGATTGTGATTCCAATCGCAAGGATCTTCTTCGTGAGGAAGTTCCTGGGCAAGTGGAGCGGTGGCCATCCGGACCCGGTACGCCTCGGCAGCCAATTGCAGCACAGAGATGATAGGGTCAATCTGGAAATAAAATTTCATTAGCCAAAATTCTTCTAAAATGATTAAAAATGATCAACCTCGTGAGTAGTGACCGATTCCGGCATGTCCAGACTGGCCTGTGAGAAAATTGTAGACGGGGGAGGAGTCACGTAGACGGTGGGCAAGACTTGCGAGGCGTTGGCCAGCATTCGACCACTAACGAATCCGCTACTTTGCTCCGATTGCTGGCAGAGAATTTCTTCGGCCGGCTCGGCGGATGCCAACGTTTCCTCGTCGACACACTCCTGTCGACGCAAACTGGACCTTCTCGAGCTGGCCAGACTGGAATTGTGCGATCCGCTGGGCGGCATCATCGTCCCCGATTGAGTGTTGAAATTGTAAGCGCCCTGATTGTTATTGGTGGGCGTGACGGCTGATTCTTCCGACTCGATCAACACTTCCGGCTGGGGCAGTTTCAAAGTGAGTGGCTCCATCGGGTGGTTGGATCCAGGAGGATTTTCAAAACTGCTGCATATCGTCGGCCCGGAACTCTTCCGCAGCATCCGCTCGTATAATCTGGCCACAATTCCGGAAGGCCGTCGTGTCGGAGGACCGGCCAGTCCCCTGTAACCGAGTGAACCCGTTTCAAACGTGTCGTTTAATTCTTGTTGGGTTAAGAAAAACTGTTCAATATCAACACCACGCATCTGAAATAACAATATACTAATTAGGATTTTGGTTTAGTTTGGATTGAATTATGTAATAAGTTAATAACCTGAGATGATTGGAGGAAACGTTCGGGTACCCTGTCTAGTCCTTGGGATGGCCCACCAAATCCCATCTGCAAGAGAAGTTCTTCAGCTGATGGAAGGCTGTACTCGTCATCGCACACTCCGAACGCATCCATCGTGGACGAATCGAAAGAGAAAGTTCCTTCCGAATTGGTCTTGTCCAAACGCTGAGCTGCAAACGCCGAACGGAGCATTGAAGATCTGTCCTGGCTGACCCTTTCCCTGCAGAAATGATTGGAAATTAGAATTATATTATCAAGAGTTGCAGTTGATATTTGCACTCACCTGGGCCCTTCAGAAACCACCGATGGTCTGTCCCTGGCTTTCCTCGTGGCCTGGGCCAACTGATAAATGTCTGCTGCATTGTGTTTACCTCCACCATTGTGGAGTCCGAGGATACCTTTTTTCCTGACGATAAAATCACTACCAGCCAAAACTGAAAGGGAAAAAAGTTATCAGCAATCTGGATAAAGATAATGGTGGAATGACACTCACTGGGTTCGTTGTTGGGACTGCAATCTGCATTCAGGTTGGCATTGTCTTGGTCACCGGGCAAAGAGGCCACCCACTCCCAGCAAGAGTTGTAGCTGGTGGCGGGGTAGGGGGTTTCGTCATCTTGGCAAATACGTTTACTGATGGTGCAGGTACTCATTGGTAGGACTTGCGCTCGCATTCATCATCAGAGAAGAAGACACCTGCGGGGAGAGAAGCCAAAAATGAAACTGGCAGAGAACACGAAGATTATAAAGAGATGACAAATTTTTACCTCACCACCTGTTTGATCAACTGTTTATTTCCTGTTGGCCTTGGACACCTGTTGCACTGCAAGATCTCTCCAGCTGTCGCCTGTAAATTCAGCCTGAAACGTCAAACAAGATGGCCCCTGCTTTCCCCGATATGACAGGGACTGAACTAAATAGAATCAAGAGTCGATTTGGGGCTTATCTTTTGCCCATTTAACGGGTTTTTTCTTTCCCTATCGCCAGCAACACACACACATACACACACAGCTGATGAAGTGGCTGGTTGCGGGAGGCCGGAAGCTGAATCAGCTGTTTCTCAACTTGAGATGGCGCAACGTGTCAATGTTGCGATACGAATCGTTTTCCACTGGGGCGCCACCGCCCCAGTGCAATTCCGTTTTAAACAAATCAAATATTCAAAAAATAAAACCAAAAATTATTTTAAAATTATAAAAGTAAAAATACTTAATAAAAATAAAATGGCGCGGTGTTGTCAAGTGCATCACACACGGACGAAAGTCCCACCGACCTGTTTTTTTCAAATTTCTTGTGCAAGACTTCCGTCTCTCGAAAACAGAGAAAACTTTTCAACATTTTAAAAAATGAACTAAATCGAAAGATGCTCCGTCGTCGAGAGATGAGAATTCTTGTCGCAAAAATGGGCACGGCCGATGGAAGACTCTTGTCCGGAGGTGACGAAAACACTTCAAAATTGACTCGATGATTATCTCTGATTATTATGAGGAGCTTCACAAGAAGAAGATGATGTCGCGGATGCTGCCGATGCGAGACTAAGGGCCAATGCAGTCGAGGATTGCATTCTCTTTCTTGCTGTTGGGTCTCGTTTGTTGTTTTGTGAATTTCTCTCCTTGTGAGCTGCTGCTGCTATAGTCCCATCTTTGATGCCCTACTATCTCTCCTCCTTCCCCTACGGTTGAAAGTGCCGGGCCAGCAGCGGAAAAAAGGCGAGTCTTGGGGCCGAGTTTGTGACGTCATTCCAACCAACACCTATAACCGAACGTGAGCCCTACTAAAACATTTCTCTCTTCTCTTTCTCAAAGCTGAAATGCTCAAGCGACAGCACATGGCTGTCAGTCTTGTGCGTATGTTGTACAACATTCGTTCGGTTGAATAATACAACAAGGAGAAGGAGGAGAGAACTGGGGGCATCCGGCGTGAGGCGGCCGCCTTATTTGGGGGAAAAGCCGGATCTTATACTACTCTTTTCTCCAAAGGCCCTCAATTTTTTCAATTCGTTTTCTCTTTTTCTTCTTGGCGACTCTGCTGTGCATAGACGACTGTCACGTGGGGGCCAATCAATCCGGTAGTTACGTCACGCCGATTTTTTAAAATTATGGGCTCCATTCAACTTGATGATTCGATGGAATTTTCATGTGCCTGTCCAATGGAATGGCCTGTTGGGAGTATAGATACAAAACTGGGCGACATCCGTTTAAATAAAAATAAATAAAAGAATATTTAGCCGTGATTGAGGTGAAAAACCGCTAAGGTATGCCAGGAGAAAGGTGCCTATTTTTCTTTCTCCTTATTTTTTATTCCGGGAGAAAAGAAAAAAGGGAGTGATCTCTTTCTTTCCATCAGCAGCAGCAGCAGCAGTTGGTATAGTAGAGAATATTAAGGCCCGCGTGAGTAGTCTGGCGTGTTTGAATAGCCAAAAGGGACGACCGACGATACGACGACCGACGATGCGACGGTTCGATAAATAGGACAAGAACCCCAAACTCTTTGGTCGCGTCCTCGTCCTTGCCACCTGTGACCGACATTCCAAACGTTCGTTCGTTCGTTCAGCTCACAAGAAAGAAAAGAGAAAACCAGAAGAAGAAGAAAGAAGAAGAAGAGAACGTCCTTGCGCGGTCACTGCACTCGGTCGTCGTCTCTCCCGACGGCGTGGCACACAGCACCTAGACTGACTGCCGGATACGCCCCTATATACCCCGCAACAACCTCCTTAATCTCATCACCGCCAGTTATGTTACGCACTCACCGACACCTTTTATTATTTCATTTTTAATTTGGACCATCTGAATTTTTCAAGTTAAAAAAAAGAAAATAATTTCAAATCAGATTTTTCTACACTCAAAACTTTTGGCTTTTTTCTTTTATTCTTCGACAAATATCTAAAAGAGTCCGAGGAAATAAGAAAACACGACCAATGCTCTCTCTCTACTAGCTAGCTACTACTCCACTCGGGCTACTCCACTTTCTCCCGGATCTGTCTGCCAGCGGGTCCCCCCCCCCCCAGTTTAGGAGAAAATAAAAGGGGCTGTTTCACCTTTTCGTTGAGAAGAAAAAAAAGGAACTAAACACGTTCTGAAATCTTTTTTTGAACAAACAAACAGAAAAATGGGCTTCGAGAAAATCGGGTAGAAGGTGCCAACTGCCAAACGATTTTTTTTTTTTTTAACTGAACGTGTTGTTGACGAGTTGTCATCATCCGGGAGCCGGAAGAGAAATCATTCGCCTACATTTTCCCCCTTTTTTAAAAGAATTTTGAAGAGATGAAAAATAATAATGAAAAAAGGTGGAGTGCGTGTTCAACATCTGGAATGACGCCATTTACATTTCTCTTCCTTTTTTTTATTATTTTTCGCCATTTTTTACCACTTAAATTGACAACTGAGAGAGGAATTACGGTCAACATAACACACAAGAGTTTCAAAAAAAAAAGATGAAGAAAGATGGTTCGAACTTATACTGTCACCAATGGAGGGAAAGAAAGAAAAATAACACACCGAAAATGAAATGATTTGGGGCTGCTCATTCGGCTTGAATGGTGCTGTAGGCGTAACCGTTCTCTTGTCTCACTTTGCGGTACCACAGGGCGCCAATCACCAACAAGGCGACCAGCAACAGGCAGCTCAATGAAGCCAACAGGCTAATGACTAGTTAAAACAAACAAAAAGTATGCGATTTAGTTTCAGGCCGAAATGTCAACTTGTTAACAAGTGACTAACCTAGCATGGTGTCAAAGGTGGAGGCATCAGGCTTCACCAATTTGCACTCGACTTTGATGTCGTCGCTCGTCGCATTTTGGACGAGCTGGAAAAACTTGTCAAGGGGACAGAATCGCGTGCAGCCGGGCAGCGAAAGAACCTCGGGATTCCGCCCATCATCCGACACGTTCTTGTACAAAATCTAATTTAAAAAATTGCAATTAATTTCGTATAAAACAAAGAAAAATGTTGCAATTGATTTCAAATTCACCTTGACGGAAAAGTCGTTGGGTTTGAGTTCGTGCAGCTCCACCAGGACCATGGACGCGTACGGTGGCTGGATGCCGTTAAAGATGTTGAGGGCAGAAAGAAAAGTGGCCACAGTGACGTCATGAGCCGAATACATGAACAGCTTCCTATTGGGTGGGGTCAACTTCGACTGGGCGTAAGCACCCAGATGTTCAACCAACTCCTTCACCAACGGCCCTGTCATTGCACATCATCAATTTGGTTTTACAACAGGGAAATGACGTGAACTTGTGACTCATTTGTCTTACCTCCACGGAGACGCTGCATTTCCAAATTATAAGCTTTCATCTCGAAACTAAAGTCGGAAAATTCCTTCATTGGACTGGGAAAATACTTTGTAGTCCATTCGGGCAGCGTCTTGTTGAAACGATCCTGCAAAAAAGATTCATTAAGGATTTCTGCTCATCAATGAATTGATTTTTAAATGAAATATACTTCGATAAAGAGAGTGTCGTAAAGGTATTCGATGTCATCAATCTCTGTCATATTCAGGCCACTGTTGACAGCCAAATAATCCAGCATTTCCTTGTTGCTGTCCATGCGTTTGCGAACGTCTGGTGAAGAGTTGAGCTGGGCGAGGAGCTCGTCATAACGAGGGCACTCCGATTCCAATACCAGCAGTAGATCTTAAATGACAAGAAAATTGAAAGAATTTTCTCAATTTTACACGACTTATATTCAAACTGACCCTGTTCTTTTGCAATGGTGTGGACTGGAATGGGCTGCCAGGCTAGATCTGGATGCCAAGTCTGATTGTCATTGGGCTGGAAGAGTCCTGCCAGATGACATTCTGCACTCATCAAGGTCCTGTCGACATCAGTGGATCTGACGTAAATTTCATCTGGGTTGTAAGTTTCTGAGAGGAAATCTCCATAGCGTTCCCGGTTCAACTGTCCCAGTTTAAAATGCCTCTCTTTGCCTTCCTGTGAGAGAAATTTAAAGATAATTAGGCTTGGGAAAAGATGTACGGGAAATTTAAAACTCACTTTAGTCAGCTGGCCCCACGATACAGGCCAATGGGTTAGGTTGAGGTAGGGGTCCAAAGGATATGGTCGCACTGGAGTCCTGTCACCATGACGATACAACTAGAAACAGAAATTACCTTAATAATTTTACATACACGAAACATTTGTACAGAATCAACAAGTTACTACATACCATGTGCACAAGTCTGAGGGTGTTGCTTGCTTTTCCTAAATACTCTGTTTCCCCTGATACACATAGAAACAGGGCGAAACTCAGTGCCAACGTGGACCAGTCCATGTTGTAAATTTACGACAAAGTAGCGGAATTAGGAAAATATTTCGAGGTAAAATCGGTAGTGTCAAAGGAAGGTGAAGGAGTTGCAGTGGACCTGTGGTCGATGGGGTTTAGCAGCGGAGGAAAAACGCCTCACTCTTACTCAGCCCACGACGTTAGATAAAGTGAATTAATGAGTGGGGGTCGATCAACTTTGAAAGAGAAAGGCAAAAAGTGCCGATTGGCGCATTAGCATTTCTTTGTTAGTAATCTGATCTTGATGTGATTTTTGAGATGAGACAAGAATTTTGCAGACGACACATTTTTGTGTTAAGCGTGTAGGATCAAGTGTAATGTTTGTTGATAGATGGCGTTTGTTTTAGTACGGGTTTGAATTCAAACGCAATCTGGGTCTAATATTTTATTAAGTCATTTACAATTCAGTGGCACACATAAATCAAGGTTAGTTAAATTTTCAGAAAACCCCTTTAGCTTATTTCTTTATTTCTTAGATTGCCATCAATAAATTGCGCCAGATGGCAACAATATCAATCATGCAGATTTGGTATTTGTCGTCTGGTCTGGTGCTTCGTGTGCGGACAGTCTGGACGGTCTGGACTTTTGGTTCTTGTTGGATGAGATTAATTTGTAAACTCTATAAATTGAGAAAGATTCAAATTTTCCCATTGATGTTCCAATTGTTCCATGGGAGATACAGACAAAAACAATTGGAGTGACAAACGAATAATTCTGGTGAATTCTGATTCTTTCCATTCCATGTGGTCATTTTTCAATCCGATTCAATCGTCGTCTCGTAGCCGACTGACAATGTTTTAATTTCCCCATGAAACAGGTAATCCTTTTTATTATTATCAAGATTGCCCTTGTTTGTTAAAAAATTGTTTAAAAATACTCTCATATATTCTGATCGTCTTGACGTCTGACGTTATCTAATTTCAATTCCCACGTCAAACGTTGCTCGCTAGCCAGTTATTTAAAACCTGTTCAACTTCGTTTGTATTGGCAGTTCGCAGTTCGGATAAGTGATTGTGATGTCTAGAGCAAACGAAAGATGTTTGTTTTTTTAATTTTTTACCAATTTTGAAAAAGTCTTTATAAAGACTCCCGTGTTGATAAACAAAGGAGAAACAGGATCACGAGAGAACTACTTTTAATGCCATAGTTTTCAAGGTTTTCGGTTTCGATGTTATTATAGATATCCACATGACACAACTGACTGTCAAGTTAATTTCATTCCATTTTACAGTATTCACCAAAGAGCATTCAGATACAGCCTTGATTTTTGCCAGGTTATCGGGATAGGCAGTTTTATGTAGGATATTAGTGTTTTTGCGAAATAAGGGGGTTATAGGACGATTAATTGGGGTTACATTATGAGATCAGCATATAGCAGGGTGAATTTAAGGTTTACATGCTTCACTTTTAGAATTTTATTGCCAGCTTACATTAAAGATTAAACTTAACTTTAAAACAGGGCGGCTTATTCACGATGGGAAATTGCATTTAATGAGGTCTTTAAGTAAGCCAAGGATTTTACACTAAATCTAGACAATATGTGAAAATCTTCAACTGTCCCATTTCATTAATAATAACAAATACAATTCAATCCAGGAAATATTCTTCCTGCGTCTTCACCTCCCGTCAACTCCGCATTAGGGTCAGTGCTCCTGCTGTCGGACGATGTCTATGCCGAAGACTAGGAAAACGTGAGATTGATACTCACACAGTATACACCGCAACCGCCTTTGTTCAGGTCAGTTTCTTAACCAATTATAGTAGTTACACACTACGAAATATTGGATAACGCCACTGGTGCGTCACAAGTTTATTGACAATTGACCATTGAATGAAAGGACAGCACTTGAATGAAAGAATAACATTGTTAATACAGAACAGCCAACGATGCAGTGCTTGTAACTTTTAGCGCAGTCGCCCCAATTAACTTCCTTCTCTAGATCACAGACAATCACAGATAAAGACCACATCAGTGTCTAGATTCTCAAACCGTAAGCGACAAGCGTAAGGCATGGCAATATGAATAAGCGTAAGCGGGAGGAGTAATAACTGAAACAAGTTGAATTATTTTAAAAAGAAATTATTGGGGTTATTGCAGCAAGAGTAGAGGCCTAGAGGGGTTGTTTTGTCAGGCTTCTACTATGTAGAAAGCTAATTGAAAAACGCAATAGAAAAAAAAGCAAATACATACTAGAACTTTTATACGGGAAGCTAATAAATGTTTCGTCAGACGAGCGATAATCGTGTCGCCTAGTCCGTGTTTGTTGTATCGAGCGTAATCGCAAGCAGTAAGTCCGTTGTCGTCGCAGTCAGTGACGTCCAGTTTTTCAGTATTGAGGAGTAGCTCGATGAGATCCATCGAATCTGCATATATCGCCGCCATGTGAAGAAGGGTGACTCTATTCCTGTCGGCGATGCCTGGGTCGGCTCCCATTTCAATCAGATGACGAACATTGGTTGTAATTGGCTTGGGTCTCTTGATTACGTAATAAAGAAACGTCCTTCCGTCGTTGTCAACTCCGTTGATGTCGCATTGCTCGGTTTTCAGTATGGTGTCGATGAGTTCCGCCGTCTCTTCATTTTTGGCCGCCAAATGCAGTGGAGTGACTTTGGTTTTATTGGCAATGTTGGGATTGGCTCGCAATCGAATCAGGTGAGGGACATTTTTTGCAGAATTAGATCCCATGATTGCGTAATGGAGCGGTGTGTCTCCATCGTTGTCAACTACGTCGATGTCGAATTTCCCAGTTTCCAGAATGACGTCGATGAGATCGGTCGTCTCTTCGCCAGCTGCCGCCAGGTGAAGTGCGTTTGCTCCGTTTTCTCCCCATGTCATCTCGCTAATATCTTGTCCATCTTCTATTAGCAAACGAATCGTTTTCATGTGCGAATTAACCAATGCCGCAATGTTCTCCGGTTCGTGATTGCTTCCTTCTGCCTTCCTCAACACAGTTGTTTCCTTCAGCAGATTGAAAATTGCTTTGCCGACTCCCTGCTTGTTGTCCATTGAGCAGTGCATCCTGTAATGCAGCGCATTTTTTCCCATGTTGTCCAAGTAGTTGACATCCACGTCTGGGTGATCGAGTAGTAACCTGACAATGTCCATGTCTTTTGCATATTTGGCCGCTACGTGAAGTGGAGTTACTCCATCTTCATCAGCGACATTGGGGTCAGCTCCATTTGACAACAGGAAGCGAGTAGTAGTCACGTTGGATTGCATAATTGCCAGGTGGAGGGCGTGTGGAGCTCCATTAATGTCAACATTTTTGTTTTCCAGCATGAGACCGAGAACATCGGTGTCTGTCAGAACTGCTGATGCCAAATGAAATGGTGTGATTCCATTGCTGCCACGTATGGTGTGATCGGCCTTTCTTTTCAGCAAGTAGCGAACCATCTCCACGTTTTCTGTCATTATTGCATGATGAAGAGCAGTCATCCCAACTTTGTCGCGGTGATTGATATTAACTTTTTCATTTTCCAGGATTAGATTGATTGTTTCAATTTCTTTCGCATGAGAGGCCGCATAGTGAAGTGGGGTGTCGCCTTCCTTGTTGGCAATAGTGGGATCAGCTCCTTTTCGAATCAGGTGACGAGCATTTATGTCACAGTTGGTACCCCTGATTGCGTAATGGAGCGGTGTCCATCCATTGTTGTCAACTCCGTTGATGTCCAATTCTCCAGTGTCAAGCATGAAGTCGATGGCATCCGTCGTATTTACAGAAAATGATACCTTATGAAGCGCACTCTCTCCGTTTTCTCCCCGTTCGCTGATATTTTCTCCTTTTTCTAATAGGAGACGAACCGTTTCTACTTTTCCATCTCGCATTGCTTTAGCCAACAATTCCTCCTTAATTCTATAGAATTTTTCTGCATTTGATATTGTATCGTCGCTTAAAAAGTTTAAAAAGTTTTCGTCTTCGTAGGGCTTTCGATTGCTGTAAACGCGCGCATGTTTTTTTAAGAATTCCTTGTTTCCTTTGGGTAGTTTTTCTTCTGTTTCCACGGCGCCTTTCTCTTTCAAACGGTTGACAATTCTTTCGCCGTTCCCCTCCTTGTTTTCCCTTGCGTAATCTAGCGCATTTTTCCCCTCATTGTCCATCAAGTTGACATCGACGTCTGGATGATTCAGGAGTATGTCAATGAGATTCATGTCTTTGACATATTTGGCCGCCATATGAAGTGGAGTTACTCCATCTATATCAGCGACGTTGGGGTTAATAGCTTCTTTTGACAACAGGAAGAGAGCAGTAGCCACGTGTGACAATACAACCTTGGATTTCATAATTGCTATGTGCAGGGCGGTGTGTCCATGTTCAGGGGTTGTTTCATTGATGTCAACTTTTCCACTTTCCAGAAGTAAATTGAGAATTTCCAGATCTGTATCGTACATCACTGCCAGATGAATCGGAGTGTCGCCATCCTCGTCTTGTATGGTGGGATCGGCTCCTCTTTCCAACACACGTCTAACCCCATTCACGGAGTTGGCGACTATCGCGGAAAATAGAACAGTGTGTCCATTTTGATTGCGGCTGTTGATATCGAAATTCTCATCTTTCAGAATTTCATCGATTAACTTCTCGACTTTTGCTTTAAAGAATTGGCCAGCATCAAATCTCAAGTCAATTGAAGTTTCGGTACTCCGAGGTTTTATTATGTTTTTTTCCACCAACCGATCAAGAATTGTATTGCCTAGTCCGTGCTCGTTATACTTGGCGAACAAGAACAGTCTTTTATCGTTTTTGTACTGTTCAATATCTCCTTCTTTCATTTTTGATAATAATACGTCGATGATTTTCATGTCTCTTGCGAACATTGCAGCCACGTGAAGCGGCGTACGGCCATCATTGGCTCGACAGTGGAGATCTGCGCCCTTTTCGATCAAATGCTCGGCAGTGATTTCATTGGATTCCATGGCGGCGCAATGAAGTGCAGTCCTTCCTTCTTTATTCTGATCGTTGACATCGCCCATGCCTTTGACTTTTTTAGCTTTCAGGAGTAGATCGATGATAGGGCAACCGTCTCTTTCATGTGCTGCTCTATTAAGAGGAGACTTGCCTTCATTGTCGACAACGGATGGATTGGCTCCTTTGTCTAATAATTTTTGAACAGCGGTGACGTTGGATAGGGAAGCGGCGAAATGGAGAGCCGTTTCTCCGTCTTCGTTTGCATCGTCAACTTTGACTTTGGGATGAGCTAATAGCACATCGAAGATTTCCGCTTCCATTGTGGTCGTGGCCGCATATTGAAGGGCGTCCTTCCTGGATCCGTCGCGTTTTGTGGGATCGGCATTCAATGGAGGGTTTAGAAGATGTTCAACCATTTTGGTTTTCGACAACATAATCGCCAAGTGGAGCGGAGTGCGATCATCGTATAAGAGGTCGATGTCGAACTTGCCTTTCTTTATGAAATTATCAACAAGATCGGTATTTCCCGATAAAATGAAATAAAATAAAGGATGCCACTGAGAACTGTTAGGACCCGTTAGGATGTTGATTAAATCCAACATTTCTTTCTCCCAGCCTCTTTCACGAGGAGGAGAGTACGGGAAAAAACCCTTGTATTTGTATCCTATTTCGGTAATTTGTTCGCCGACGAAAGTGACCAAGGAGTGGCAGTTGGATTTCCAGATGTGATATTTTTCTGCAATCAGCTGATGGGCCCAAAGTAATGCCAAAAGATCTTTAATCGTACCTTTTCCTTTTAAATCTTCTCTTATGGGTTTCACTTTTTTCCGCTGTTTGCCTTCCAACTTGTCCTTGACGTTTTCTTTGTTGCTGGAGCGCTGTAAGATGATGTACTCGGTGTCTTTTTCTAGTGACCACCAGTAGTCTCCGTCTGTTTCACTTGTCGTTTTGAAGACGATGAAGCCATGAAATGCTTCTTTCCAATCTGTCGCTGAGTACATGCTGTTTTCGTGGGTTTCGCATTCCGTGATTTTCGATTCTTTGTCGATGTCTTCTAAAAGCTCCAGCATTTCAGTTATTTCAGCTCCAGCTTCATTGAATTTTTTCATTCTCTCTTCGTTAAGCAAAAAACGAAAAATCACAAGTTCCGAGATTTCGTGCTTATCTTCAGGTTTGTTATCAGCATCGGGCACGAAAAGTAACTTCTGCTTGGACTCGGCACCAAAACATTTTCGCACAAATGGGATATTTTTAAGCACCGGCTCGATATATTGGTAAAAGACAAGTCTTCTTAAGTCATCCACCTTTTGCCAGTACTTGCCAACGAAGTATGTTAATAGTCCAGAAAACACTAAAATTATGAAAATACCAATAATCATAGAATAAGTTAAGTTCATATCAACTTTCCACATTCCCCAGTCCACGTCAGGTTCACTATTAGCGTCGGGCATGACGAACAATTTTGGCTGGGACTCGGCACCAAATAACTTTCGGATATCTTCAAAATATTTCGCCGTGAAAATCAGTTCTCGATGCAGGACGTTCGAGAATTAACCAAACGGACGTGAAGTCGCTGTTTGCCACCAAGGGTGTGGCTCTATGCTCTAATAATACGTGACAGTTTGGATTGTGCAACAGATGCTGAGTTGCACATTTTAAGGAATTCTTCCTCAAAAAAGAAGAAGATTCTCACATGGGGGAGCCAATGTGAGAGAAGAATGATTTAAAATATATTTCGGTCTGATTGGTAACACATGTTTTACAGAAAGTGACAGGTTAATTTGACGCTTGATTTGATTGATGTGATTTATTATATTTCTAAACAGGAATAATTCTGTCGGATTAAAGCGGCACACGACGCGGTCGTGGAATCTCCAGAGGCTCAGAGGAATTGGATTTTTCTACTTTATGTACGTACTTCCCCACTCATCCACTGGGCAAAGGTATCCAATTGTGTCATCATTTTCATGCGATTTTTTCGTGTTTGCTTTTACATTTTTTTAAATTTGTTCCAGGGTCGAGCGCGTGAGGAATATCCCGGCGTTTCAGGTCTTCTGCGTCCATCACGTCTTCGACTTTTTGTCGTCCAGCTCATCACGAAAGCCAAGAAGCGAACATCGAGCGTCGGCGGCAACAGCGCCAAGCAGCGGCTTGGGCTCTTCCGGCCTGGCCTCTCTCAGTTGCTGGACAACATTTTACTGCCCGTCTCTATCGTTGCATTCCTATTCCTCCTCTTTCGGCCGGCCAACTCGGATCAGCGAGCCAATGTCGTTGCTGGAAGTCCTTCACCAATTTCCTAATCACAGGTGCGTGTCATTTGTTTCATTTCAATGATTTTATATAGAAGATAATCGAAACTATTTGCCCGTTTTTTTCAGGATTATGATTGAACATTTAACCGCCGTGGCCACCCAGCGCATCTAGGAGGAATTGTACGTCAGGATGAGGAGCCGATGGATTGGGCCCAGGAGCCGGAAGCCCAGCTCCAAGCTCGGCCCGCGTCCATCAAGAACCTGGAATCGGTGGACGAACCCTCCTCCTCTTTAGTAATTACTTCTTTGCACTTTCCCGATTTGCTGGCCAGGATTTTTAATCTCATTACTTTAATAAAACAGGAAATTAGCACTTTTACAGTACGTGGTGGACGGCTTTGGTCAGACTCCGTCGCGAGATATCCGCAACGTTTTGAATTTCCCGGGAGGCGTTCCCGCCGCAACAACCGTCACGAATTGAATTCGGTTCACCAGTGCTCCCTGCCGGGCTACGAGTACATCCGCGAGCTGCACTACCTCCCCCCGGTCCATCATCGCCCTGGAGATCTTCTCTAACGATGCCCGCAACCCCCTGCTGGCCTTCCCGCCAAACGTCCGCTAAGTGTCTACTAGCTGTTACTGGCCAAGGCCACGGCACTTTCCTACTCGGCCAGTCAGTCGGTCGGCCAGCCAGAAGTGGGCGGCCAATGTGGAGTAGTCTACCGGCTTGATGGACGAAACGTCGGTAAAACGACCTGCTGCATTACCCAGTGAGATCCTGGTGTCGGGCGACGGGAGGAACCGGATCGTCTGGGATTTTTCGCGTTTGACTTTTTATCCGCCAGTCGACAGGGCACAGCGCGCCGCGACATCAAAGACCTGACGGTTGACATCTCCATTTGCTCCGGCAATTTTTATTCTTTAGGTTTGTTTGTCGATTGGATCATCTCACAAATTAAGGACCCGATTGGCTCTAAGGGATTCGCTGCCGTTGTCTGAAGAGCAGCCACACCTTCAGCAACTGCTGCCGGATAATAATAAAGTGGACGATTATTATACGACAACATCAAGAAAGGCCAACAGCAAGAACCGTGGCAGTCTGCTGCTGTACCACCAGGTCCAGCAGCAGCAGCAGAGCCCAGTGAACAGTCTGGAACGATCCCTGCCCAGTGTCGTTTACCATTTCCATCGATGTGTCGTCGTCAATCAGCAACAAACAACGGGACAGTCTCAGCAGCCAGCAACTGCAACAACTAGAGCTCGGCCGGCAGTAGCACGAAGCCCAGCAATAGTACGATTGAATCTCAATAGCAGCCCAAGATGGTCAACAAACATGCTGATACCATTCGTGAGCACAAAACAACTGTTTCCTATATAACTATATGTGGTACACTTTTTAAAATCCATAACTTGCCACTCATTTGAAAATGTTGATGTACTAGATCTACTGCTGTGTAATAATAATAATATACTTCTCATGCGTGTAGCTGATGCAAATTATATTGAATGAATATTATACCGGGAAATGTGAAATGTAAGCTAAACTTTTTCTACGGGAATGGCCGCGTTATTTCTACACAACGATTTCAAAGGTAAATATGTAAATGGTATTTTAAAAACGATTTATTAAACAAAATTTAAAATTTCTTTGTGTAAAATTAGTTTCAGACAACTAAACTAATAACAAAAATGTAACGAGCGGCAAAATCAACAGTTGGGTGAAAACCAAATTAATCCGAATTCTTTCTCGAGTATTTCCGCTTCTTATTTTCAGGTGATGGCCTTTCCTAGCTGTGATTTCTTCGTCGTCATCGATCGGTTGGAAACTTTCCACTTCCATAACATCCGTCTAGAATTTTACAAAATAAAAAATGTCCAAATTGTGCATCTTTAGACGGTGAAATTACCATAGCCATTTCAGGCTCTTCTTGACGTTTCAGTGCCAATTCCAACGTCCGGTTTTGTTTCTGGAGGTCCCGTCAATTTAGCGAGTAGAGCCTCCCTTGGCAAATATTGGTTTTTGAAAACATTAGCTGGACTTTGCTTGGTCTTGTCAAGATGCGGCTGCAGAGTTGTCCTCAGCGTTTTATTAAATTTTGAACAGTCACTTTTAAGAAGGTCATTCTCTGTTTTTTGTTTGACTGCAGCAACTAACTTCAAACATAAAAATGAATTGTTAGTAGTCATCATAATCAAGTGAAGTAAATGTTTGACTTACAAGTCGGTTCTCCAAGTTCCTTGGAGTTTCATTCGTTGGTCATTCACTTGTTTTACAGATCACCAAGATTCCCAAAGCAGTATCAGCCGATCCATGCACAGTTTTTGTCTGCTTTAATACAGTCAATCCATCAGGTACTGAGAAGACCATCGACAAGCTCGCTTGATTTTCATTGTCCTGATGGGAATGATTTGATTCAGCTGCAATGTAAAAGACAAATTATTATTTTCCCGCAACTTGTTAGATCCACACGTTGCTTACGTATAAGGCTCAATATTGGAATGGAACCAGCCTTCAAACGCCTAGGACCGTGTTCCCTGTTGGTTTTCTTAAAACATTTTTCTTGGAAGTGGAGTTGACAGGAGACCACTCAGACCGGTGACTTTAGATTGAGAGCTTTTCTTTTGGTGGGGATAACCCTTTTCCATTCTTCAAATAAAGACTGGA
Source organism: Daphnia pulex (assembly GCF_021134715.1). NCBI lineage: Eukaryota > Metazoa > Arthropoda > Branchiopoda > Diplostraca > Daphniidae > Daphnia > Daphnia pulex. The sequence continues at coordinate 32,971 of NC_060021.1, read as the reverse complement.
CCTGAGGTAGTCCAAAGAATGAAACAAGGCTGGATTTACATCTACAATCACTTTGACAGTAAGCAACGCAACACGAAGGCATTTTGACATCTATTTCATTATTATTCAAAACATTGTAGCAGACTATACAGATAAAATTCTGCTAAAATGCAGAATCCAATTTGCGGGAACACATTTAATTTATTACAATTTTGATTTAATTTTTAATTAAAAAATATATTTGATGGAGAAGTTATGTTTTAGTTTAATTAAAGTAAAAAGAATAACGCAAAGTATCTGAAATAATTTTTCTGGTGTTTTTATCATTTGTGTTTAGGGAGCGACCGACTCTTGGTCAGTATTGGCTGGACTTGAAAGACATTTATAAGCAGAAGTCTTTTGAGTTCTTTCTGTCAAGCATGCCAGGAAGGAGTTTACTCACTGAGACTGAGCATGCTTTCAAGATTTTAGAGTAAAATATGGAATCTCCGAATCTGACTGACTCTTTTGCTGTAGACCCCTCTTAATTGAAATTATGGTAATTTAGTTAAACTTGAATTGATTCTATTGACTTGTTTCTTTGCTAGTGTCGTGAATAAAGCATCACGACTCGTGATGCTTTATTATACGCTATACTGAACAACCTTGTTGACTTATTTGTCTACTGAACACTTGCCAATTAGAACACATTTACTTCTGCATGCTTTCGCTTTTGTCTCTAGAGATTGTTCTAAATTTGTATTGAATTTCTATAGATGCCTAATCCACAAAATGAGCAACAATGGATTGGAATCCTGAATTTGTAAGTGTTAATATCAATTCCACCTGTATTCTTTATTTAATTGCTCTTTCTTTTCTAGGTAAAGTCTCTTCTAGTTACAAGTGTCATCGCTGGTATCAATTAAAATCGGGTGTGTAAACCAGGTAAAAAGAATTCATTGTTGATTAAATGTTATGCTTGTGATGAACAAATTATTGGCAGATCGCAATGTTGACTACCAAATTACGAGCTTTTTAATACTGACTCCTAAATTGGCATCTATTTATACCTAACTTATGATGTAGGATTAATGGTTTGTGCTTTTATTTTTAGGTAACTTCAGCGAGTTATTTGCTGATTGGCACCAGTATAAAAGATCACCTTAAAATGCATAAGGTGACTACTTATCTCTTTACTGTTTAGTTTTGGGTTAATGATGAACTAACATTTGGCAGATCATGATGTTGACTACCAAATTACGAGCTTTTTAATACTGAATTTTCAAAGTTATCCTACATTTTTCTCCACCATAGACATTTTGTTCACTATTTGTTTTATTTCTACAGGTTGCTGGATTTGTGACTGGATGTCGATCTTAACTATGTGTGGATCTGTAAAATGAAAGCCAAGACATTTAAACTGTTTGTGTAGGTTACTACCAATAAAGTCTATTTTCGTGATCTTCCTGTTACTTTTTACTACAATTTAATCTCAACAGTTTCAGTCATTTGTCGGCGCTATACTTTTTAAAGTTTAGTTGGACCCATCTGTTGTTCCTGAATCTCCACAGGTCTTTCATGGTGCAGAATAGAATTCTTTAAATGCTAAGGTAATATTTCAAGATCTGCTTGCTGTGTACTGTCGGTAGCTCTGTTTCATTTAGGAACGTTTCAAAAGTTGACGAGGCTGTTACCTTAAAACCGATAACGAAATGATAAATGAGGTTAAAGGGACCCGTGAAGTCGTTAATGTAATCGTGTGCATGTTGTCTAGCCCATGCAAGTGTGTAACGAGGTAAGTCGCGTAGCTGTTAAGCTCGTTCAGGTTATATTTTAAGAATTCAAATTTACTTCAGACTCCACTCAGATGCCGTGAAACTTTGGATACCGTCTGACCAAATATTGTTTGACAGCCATTTTCCGACGATCAGGTAACATTTTGAGATTATAATGAAATTGTCGTGGATTGATTTGTTATTTTTGACATTATTTTTTCAGTCACTTCATCCTTTGATGGAGCGTCTAGAGTCGCATTTCCGACTTCAGCGTCAGACAATGGGCATATTGGCCCAGCTGAACGAAGCTGCTGTAGCCAACGGCATTGGCACAACTACCGATAGTTCTACGGCCGCTGGAGAAAGTTTGATCGACGGTGGTGGTGCGTCCACGGTCAGTTTTAGTGTTAGCAGCGTATCATCCCGTGGCGGGCCGTGGGCCTCTTAAAGTACTTCACAGCATCCGCCATTGGCGAGCCAGAAGAGATGCCTTTGAAAGAGCTCGTTCTTTCGAGTCCAGGTAAATTTTGTTTTGTTTTATGACTTCCTGACAAGTGAAATATTTTCACTTTTATTCGAAACAGATTATCCTCGGGTGGCAGCTTGGATCCTTTTCATCCGCCCAGGCGGATGGATAGTAGCCTAGACATTGGATTTCCGCCACGTTATCGCCCATTTCGCCTTGTAGAAGATGAAGACAGTTCCGATACAGACACTGGTAAAATTCGTTCTGTTGGGACGAACATTTCTCATTTTATCATTAATTTGACTGTTAATGTTCATGTTTTTAATTTACTGGCCCACTCTTTCAGATGTGACGGCCGAGTCCGCCGCAACGGCAGCGAATCGTTGGCGACAGTCGAGTCCCATTCGTTCACCCCGAGGTGTAGAGCAGCGAATGAGGTAAACGAATGTTAATCGACTCATTCGGACAGCAGTTTTTAACCTGCCAATTATATTTGACAGGCTTTTGTGGAGAGAGTATTTGTCTCAGGTAGTTAATGTGCAGCTAAACAATATGGGCTCCCAGCTCTCAACATCCAGGAGCGCCGGATAGCGGAGGCGATAACAACGACCAAGAACGAACTCGTTATCGTCTTTGGCTTTCGACCATGGTGGAAAGTCTCACCAGTTTCTTTTCCCAACACGGAATCAATTCATCTGATTCGGTCGATGCGACTCCAGCTCCTACTCCGCAACCACCAACAGCAACGACGACAACATCGGTAGCCGGAAGCAGTCAGTCCAGACCATTTCCAGGAATTCCACCCAGACCTGGAACTTCAGCCATTCCCCAGTCATTCCCTTACGTTTCCCGTTTCTCCAACGCGATGAGAGACGAAGGATTCGTGGCTGCGGTAGAGGAAGGCCCCACTTCGCCGACTATTGGCAGACCCCGAAATGTCCCGCCACCTTGGAGGGTTTTCCCGCGTGTCGGACCTGTCATGAGAGGAGGCGCTGGAGCTGCCGGAATTGCTTTCGGGGGAGCCGAACAAGGACCAGGGCAGCAGCGCTGGACTCTCCGCCGGAATGCGGAATCACAAGTGTCACTCAGCGCCCATCTGACGTACCGCATCCAGGCCTGGAATTTCTGCGCCAAAGACGGATGCATTCCCGACATCCGCGATCCTCTACGCCAACATTGTCGTTCCCGAAAGTAAAATCCACAATGACGCCAGTGTCGATGTTTCAGCTGACGGCCGGTTCCTCGTTACGCTCGTCCCTTGCACTTCACTCACTGGAGCATTAGTAGCATTAGTACTAACAAAACAGAATTTTAATTGATTATTATTGAATTGAATTGATTATATTTTTTTGCATTTTTTACCAGGTCTGCATAGTTTAGAACCATCTCGGTTAGGTTTGTGCCTTGCACAAGTCAATGTCGACCAGTTTGTCGTGTCCGTCAGCATTTCACCAACTTGTCGCCATCTTCTGCTGGGCTTGGCAAGTTCCCGCGCCCTGTCTGTGGCCAGTCGTGATCATGCTCTTCCAACACTCTGGGCCCAGGTGTATCAGATTCCTACCAATGTCTTTCAAGCTCAGAGAAACAATCCGTCAACTACGGCTGCTAATGCTGCAACTGCTGCTGGCCAAAATAGTGTCGGCGACCTTCCGGCTGACCAAATGCATCCGCTGTTAGAAAAGAAGCAGAGCATTCCACCGCCACAAGGCAGTTTGCTCCACGTACGTGATTTAAGTCAAACGACTGACGTTGGATTGACAAGTCTCAATTGCATTCGCTGGATTCCTAAATTTCCTACTGCTGGGCAGGGATTTGTATTGGGAACCAATAAAGGTCATCTCAAGGTGATTGATTGAGATTCTGTTGGGATTTTTATTCGTTTTTTTTTTTCTTTATTTTTTTCATGTGTAGAAGCTATGAAAATTGAAAATACATTTCCCAGACGCGTTTCTAAAATGTTTTATTCTTTCCGAAACTTTGAAAACTGTTTTTAATAACCCGGCAACGTTGATTTATTTTCCCTTCCCTTTCAAATCCCATCTTCGTTCTTCACACGTTTACGTTGTTATTAATTTATTTCCTAGTCGAAACTTGTTAAGTAAGTTGGCTTACAACAAAACTCGTTTAAGAAAAGTCGATAAACGAAATGAATTCGGTAGAAATCTCTGGTTTTATCCCCAAACTTGGTCTAGTCGTAGTAGGAATTGTGTTGGTAGAATGCACTCGGCAAGGCTTGAATTACCTGCAGCGAAAAAATTCAAAGCGAGTGATTAGACAAGTGATTTTCTTTCCTGATAAACAAATTGCCTGTAAAGACTTTTTCGATTCAGTCGAAGGCTGTTCTAGGATTCGCTGCGATTTCAGCCACACAACAACTGGCTTCAGGTTGGACATATATGAGTTTTTTGTGTGTTGGTCAATGACTGTAGAAGAACCTTTATTTTATCACTTTTTGCAATGCAGGCAACTACTTTCCCACATCAAGTCAGCAAGGAAATCTATCGACATTGCTGTTTATTGCATCTCTTGTTTTGAGATTGCAGATGTTGTGTTGCAACGTCACAAAGTTGGAGTCAGAGTCAGAGTGATTACAGACCAGAGCATGGAGATAGCTTTCGGATCCCAGAATCACCGTTTTATGAAAGATGGTAAAGGACTTTATACAAATTTTAGGAAGCATGCTTATTTTCCACTTATCAAACAGGGATCCGGGTACATACCAACAAACCCCCATTTCTAATGCACCACAAGTTTTTTATTATTGACGATGAGCTGCTTTGCTCCGGGTCCTTCAACTGGACTTCACAAGCTGTCACTGGTAACAACGAATCTGTCATAATCACTAATGATCCCTGGACCGTTGAACCTTTTTGTGCTGAATTTCAAAAATTGTGGCAAGAAACTAAGCCTGGAAATTAACTCTTGTATTTATAGCTAAAATGCAATAGATTTTCTGTTTATTCTAATCTTCACCTTTATATTCATTCCGACTCAGTGACACACATACAGTTAACCCATTGGCTGCCACGCCATACAACTCGTTGTTTCTCTACTGGTTTTCTAAATTAGCATCTGGCACGAAAGGTAAGTCATTGTTTTTCTCTTCAATGCGACTGACGATTGCCTCTGCCATCCTCAATTGGTTACTCTTTGCATGAGTAAGGACGATTAGTTTGCGTTCGTCGCAGCTTCCGAGATCCACCTTTTCATTACATAGAAAAATATTGAAGAAATCCACGGTCTTTGCGGAGGCTGCAGCGATGTGTACTGGAGTTCGGCCGCCTATATCACGATGGTTGATGTCTGCACCCCTTTCGATCAGATAGCGAGTGGATACGGCGTTAGAGGCTATTTGCGCTGTACAGGGCAGTTATTTCGTTTGAATCGTTTTGGTCTATCTCCACTTTTGTCAGGAGCAGCTCGAGAATCTTGCTGTCCTTTGCGTGATGGGCTGCCAAATCAAGTGGCGAATGGTCGCCGCGGTTGGGTTCAATCTTTTCAAATCGGCGCCGTGGTCTATCAGGTGTACAGCATCGGTGGCATTGGATGCGATGCTTGCGTTGTGAAGGGCAGTCATTCCTGATTTGTCGCAAGCGTCTACCTTGGATTTTAACACTCAATAGTAATTTGATTTGGCCGTCTTGAAGAATTCCCGCACTTTTCCCTTTATATTGACTACACGGGCAAAGTGAGTCGCCGCTCAGTCAAAAGCAAAAAATCGTTGAGGGTTAAAATTCGAAATGCGACGGTCGTAGAATCTCAAGAGGCTCTGATTCATTTGATTTTCCGGGTCCCTTCGCTGGGAAAGTCTGGAATTGTAGGGCAGTACGTCCCCTGCAAGTCCACCAACCATGGCCTTTTCCACCGGATCTCTTTTTCAGTTCGCCGCTGGGCAAAGGTAATATCAAATTCTTCATTTTTTTTTATTTGACTTTGTCGTGTTGTTTTAATTCTGAGCTGACGTTCCAGGTGTTGCCCAGCGTATCTCATCAAATCGTCAACGTCGACACTCTCCTCGGTGATCCTGCGACGCCGTTTCCACCGTTTTCCACTCTTATCCGACCAATTATTTCATACTCGAGTCTCAAAACACTTTGAGTCTGTTGGCGAGTCTGTTGGCCGAAAGGATTTCATTTGAAAGGAGCTCAAGTCCAAGTAAAAATCGATAAGTTTTTTTTTATTTCGAAAATAAATTGGAAAATGAAATTTTTGGTTGGATTTCAGGAGAAATATTTCCAACTGCTGGAATGGGTGGTTTCCCAGCTGAGCTACGTCCCCTGCAAGTCGGTGCACCAGTGCTTCCGGCTGGGCTACGAGGACATCCGTAAGGTCCACAAGCGCCGCTACCTCCTCCAGCCCATCGCAATGGAGATCTTCTCCAACGACGGACGTAACCACCTGCCGGCCTTCCCGCCCAACGTTCTTAACAAGGTCTACCAGCTGATGCTGGCCACGGTCACGGGACTCTTGGACACGGACAGCCAATCGGTGGCCGGCCAGAAGCGGGCGGCTAACTAACCAACTTCCAGTATCTGATGCACCTCAACACCCTGGTGGCCCAGATCGGCCGCTGGCAGAACATCCTCTTCGTCTCTTTCTCGCATTTGAACGAGTGGGACTCCATGAACGTCATCTTGACGGGGTTGGTTTTTTTTTAAATTTTATTTTTATTTTAGAGAGAATTTGACTATTGGCCTTTTTCCCGTAGCCGATGGGAAACGTGAACTGATGAGCAGACGAATAAAAAAAGTTGTTTACTTTTGAAACTTGAAAGCTGCCAAATTTTCCAAACTTAGGAAATCTGTCAACTTGCAATGTGATTTGCAATATGGCGCCCATCATTAATGGAATCTGACGATGACCGAGTGGCCGGAAGCCAGAAATCTCTGGAAATGTTTAAGAATGGCAAATAATGGTAAGCAAGTTTTATTTCCATTTAATTAATCATTAACTGATATAGTCTGTATTCTCTTCTTTTAGTGTTGCCAACGGCCAATAAGGCAACATCAAAGACATCTGGCTGTAAACAGAAAAGAACAATTGGTGGAAGAATGTGATTTGGTAATTTGATTTCAGAACTCTCAAGTGATAACTGGTCCCTCTTCTATCACATTGCCCTGTTTCTACTTGTTATATTATAAGCTTGTGGTTAGTCTTCTAATCATTTTCCCACTGTGATAACCAGGTTGAGTGGGCTCTAGTCCAACAGTCTAGTTGTTAATATGGTTTTCATCTTCTGAATCTTTTTCGACTTCAGAGCACACCTGAGAATTGGGTATCAGCAGTTTGTGAAAGTAAAGCGGCTATTGTTAAGGAAAAGAAGCTTAAGTTACAAGATTCACATGTTGTTAAACTTGCTTACAGTTGCCCAAATTGTGAGTTGCAAGAAGTCTGTAACTACCCAACACGCGGTCGCTGGGCACTCGCTATTTAGAGGAACTACGCAACCTTCCCCGTCAGTTGCAGACCCCCAAGATCTTCTGGCCGTTCCTTGAATCTCACGATGAAAAGCAAGTCCCCGATTATTATCAGGTCATCAAGGAACCAATGGACTTTGGTGGAGACCGGATTGCAGAGAGACATCACCAATGGATTTTATAGTTTATTACCGACATCATCAATACTTCACGTTTTATTTAACAGTGGGTAAGTGTAAATTTAATCGCCTATTTCCAAATTTCCTTTTTTGTCTTTCATTTCCACCTTCTAATTATTCCTTAAAATGGGTTAAAATGTTGAATGGATTAAGTTAAAAATTTCCCTCTAGATGATTACTGTAATTCTCATATATAATCAATTCAAATATCCTAAAATAATGTCTGTGAAGCTGCTGATAACACTTGTTTTTTTATTCTCTCTTAGATTGCTGACTTAAAACATTTTGTAATGTTTCGGTTGCAGTAGTGGAATACCAGTGGTGAATCGATACTTCTAATATTTGGTTGTGGTGGTTGGTGATTATTCGTAAAATCAGCATCTGACTGTGTTAGACCTTGGTACAATCTTCGCGTGTGGGAAATAAAGATAGCAAGCAGTCAATTGAACATAATGCATGTTGATATAAAACTGTTGAGACCAATTTTAGAAATGAAAATACAAACAAAAAAAAGATATATAGAATTGTGTTATATTGTCCCACCTCCACCCACAATTCCTCCACTTTTTACATACACACATACATATACATACACTATGTTAACCCGTTAGCTGCCACGCCATACAACCCGTAGGTTGTTCTCTACTACTCTACGTGCCACGTCTGAAGGATCCATGGCCAAGGTGGGACTTGTCATTACTGACAAGTCCGTGCTGAAAAGGGGGAACTAGTGCATTGCCTAAAAGGCTTGCCTTGCGGCAAATTTTGGGTTTGGCGACTCTCCGACCCCGCGGCTTTTAAACCACGAGACCGAAAAGCGCGGCCCGTGCAGGGGAGAACAAAGGCGTGGCAGCCAACGGGTTAACTAACACTTAACACAAACGCAATAATACCAAAAAACAAATGATGGTTCGCGCTGACAATTGGAGATACCGGCGACGTTTTGGTGTCCATGTTCTCGACGTCTCCTCTGCATTACCTGAATAAAGACAAAAGAATTCTTATTAAGTGACATGCCAATAACACAGATAGAAACAATAATCAGGTTTTTTAGCTCAAAGATTTAAAGTTGCGATTTTTAAAACTTAAAAACAAGCTTGCAATATTAAGAACTATACACAGAACAAAGCTCACTTGCTAGTCTAACAAAAAAATTCCGGAAGTATACCGGAAGTAACCACAGCGCCTCAACCATTGAGCTGTCGTCAAATTAAACCACATATTCGTGATCTCCATGAAATTTGGGGTCGATTAAGTGTGATTTAAACGAAATCCAAAATTTGGCCAAAATCGAGAATTTTCCTGAACTATAGTTCAGGAAAATTCTCAAAACCGGAAGTACGAAAACGTAAAAAAAACAACATGAACTTTACCACAAATTTGATGAGGATCACGAATTTGTGGTTCTTTTGTGCGTAGAATGAATATTTACTGAACTACTGACTGAAATAAGAAAACCGGAAGTAGAAAAAAAAACACATTATTTCAAAATCTAACAAGTGAGCTTTGTTGGTGGAATAGTTATCGTCATTTTTCACTAAAAAATTTCAAAACAAACAGCTGCCGATAAATGTTTAAAGAGATTTTAAAGTAACTGAAACTGGCTGTTTTGACAGCTGACAATTATCGAAAGCCATCTAGCGTTAGAAAAAGAAACGTCTAAGTAAAACTTTTTTAGCGCGCAAGTAGGGCCTGATTTCGGAATTTTTACAGACTCAAGTAAGTATACTATTGGAATAGATAATCTACGAAAATAAGTAAATTGTTGGGTACCTGGGCATAATCCTGTGGTGAGTGACTGCAGGTGTGTAACAGAGGCACGGAAGCGACGGCTGAAGTGTTCCAACTCGTCAGTGAAGCAAGACAAGTTGTATTTTTGTGTACGAAGCGATGTTAAAGCAGAAGCTGGAAAAGTTTACGCCGGGAAGATAAGGATGGGAGCAGAACGTTGGTCATGGACAAAAGCCAGCGTTGGCTCAAGAATATCCGTGCCAGGACCACACGATTCCACAAAGAAACTGTGTGCTCTGTAAAAAAAAAATGTTTTACATTAATAAAAATATAAATATCAATAAAGCATATCAATCTTTACCTTTTCTAAGAAGCACACTGAAAAGTTCATGATGACAAAACCGTAAAAATGGAATTCACAGCAACCAACAGCATTACTCCACATGTTGAGATAAATTTTCTGATGCTAAAGAAAGAGTCACGAAGTATTGCAGTAGCGTAGTGATAGGTGATTCACTTCACACTCTTCATGTCACTGAAACTCTAAGTGGAAATGGAACAAGGAAATTCTCTTCGTTATTTACAAATTAACACAAATTTACCTATAAGAAATTTAACTCTACCTATATCTCTTAGCTGGGTTGCCTTCTAAACCAAAGTAAAAACAGCCATAACAACAAACGTGCTGTTGCAGGGTACACCACCAAAATTGCGAGATTCAGATAAAATCCTATGGTTCATAAGCAAGAATACCTATGTTGTATGAAAATCTGAATTGTAATTGTCTGGTAGCAGTAAAGAGGAATACCTAATCTCGGCACATTTGTATTCCACATTTCCACAATATGTTTGCTTCAAATATGAGTTTTAGGCTTTTAACAGCATGAGGATCTAATGGATGGAAATTGACTGAGCGCTGAGTCAACAACTTGTTGGAATGACTGACAGTATCATGCATCTAGAATTTGAAGAAATAAGTTGCTACAGTATAAAAATAAGAAAACTAGGTAAAGATAAACCTACATAAGATACGAAGTTCAATTTGGTATTTGAAATCACAGGAATAAGCATAAATTAGCAACAATTTGTTTCGCTCATTTCGACTCGTTTCACCATGATGAAAGAACAACATCGGCGACTCTGGCGACATCTAGTAATGAGTTTTGAATCCTAATGCACAGTCAATCACAGACAGACATGACATTACACGTCGTAACTTTCATAAGTTACTTAAAAAGTTTAACAACGGACATTGGGGATAACAAGTAACTGTTTTTAAGTAATAGATGAAATAATCTTTAGCTAAAGATTCTTACTGCATTCTTGACTTAATGTTTCAGATAATTTCAGCTGAAGTTTTCATGTACCTGGTCAACTAGGTGCTCTTGACAATAGAAATGAAATGGTTTAATCCAATAATGCGAGCTCACAACCTATGTCTTCTGAAGAAAAGTCATTTCTGTTGCAGGTTAGCTATTTTACCAAAAATATTTTGAATTACTGTGTTCTTTAAGACAATAATATTCACATTTACTTTTCCCTTTCAAGTTGTTAATCTTCAAGATATTGATGCCTTCGCCAGATCCAATTCTTTGTTGCTGATGAGAGAGAGAATTCATCATTTTGTGTGCAACAGTTCTTTCTGCATCAAGTTTAACTGGTCGTTCCTTGATGGTGGTGTCGTGTTACCAAATTTGCATCATCAATCATCATATATTGTTAAATTGTCATCGTGTCTGTGCATAGTTATCGTTTAAAAGTGAGGAAGCAACAAAAACAAATATGGGATGTTCATGTCAAACAAATAATAAACATGTTTTCGGGATTGGGAAAGGAAAGTGGAGGATGTTGGAGGGAGGGGTGATTTAAGTTTGGATAAAAAATCAGTTAATCCGTAACCCCACAAACATATCCCTACCAATTAATCTTCAAACTCCACAAACTTATACCTTCCAATTCTTCAAACCCCACAAACAAACACCTTTCAATCCCCAAATTTATACCCTAAACCACATAAACCAATATTAAGCCCAATCAATGTAATGTCAATAATGAATAAAAAACCTTGTATTTTAAACCAGCCTTTTTTTCTTTTTCTATTTAATAATTCAATAAACAGAGCGTTCGGTTCAAGACATTATCTACTGTACGAGTTTATTGCAAACCCGCCACCACCGCTGCGGCAATGAGACAAAAAGCGATGGTCTATTTGTGCGGAAATCTGCGTGACGGACGCAGATGTCCGCTAAACTAATCCACGGCTTTTTCTTTCATTGGGTAGTGGGTTGCTTCTTATAAACTCGCACATGCTGTTATAGGTTTTGTCTACGGCCCCCAGAGATATTTATCTGGACCGAGAAGAAGAGAGAAGTACGAGGCAAGTTTTACTGGGGAGATGTAGTCATACTAGGCTTCCGGGTTAGACTCATGACCCTCCAAAAGTTTTCATCGGATCATGCGCCTTCCAAGTCCCCGTTCGACCAGAGCCCTCCCCTCCTCCTGGTTTCACAGCGGGTGAGTGACCACCGGCGGGCGTTGGTTAGTGGTTAGTTAGGGAAACGGGGCCACAGAAAAGAAGGGAGCCCAGATATGCACTTGCAATTTAGCTAACTACACAATTAAACAGTCTTGAATGACAGCATGCTCTCAAGGTTGCTTTACAGGCTTCCAGGCAATGGTTGAAGTCCACAATAAGTAGCAAAGGATTACCCTGTAAGCAGAACATTTAATTTGGATGACAATACTTTTCAAAAAATTGTAGCGACAGAAAACATTACCTCAAATCAAGAGGGCCCGTTTAAGGAAGTAAAAGGGGAGATTCAAGGGTAGCAGCAATTGGATTAGCAAACAAGGGACCTTGTTTCTTTCTTGAAAGGACATTACTTCTCATAAAGTCTGTCATGCCAATTTAGAAACCTGTAATTTGGAACCCGTAAATAAAAAAAATAAAAGTAACCTTGTTTATAATTTGTGTCATCAATGTGCTTGATGTCTGATCTAAAAGAATAATTATACAGTTATCGGTATAGCCTACACTCGAAATTGCCTCTTAAACATAAGATAGACGTAAGTGCAGATCAATACTTATAAAACATATATAAGACTGCAACGAAGAAAGATCAGTAAGATGACAAGTGAACTTACACATGAAACCACCAATCAGTTATCCAAAGTTCTCAGATGGAATGAGAGATTGGTCCATGGTAAAGGACAGCATGAAATCGTCCCTAAATATTAGATAGACATTAGGTAGACGTAAGTGTAGATGAGTCCTTGAAATACTCGCAAAACTTGAACAGAAAGAAAAATTGAAAACAAACACGTCCCTGCTCTACCTCGTCGACATTAAATTCATAAATAACAATGACGTAAAAGACAATATAAAGATCAAATATGAGATACTCACGCAATATTTTTCTCGCCAAATCATATCTCGTCCAAGGAAACGCCATCACAAATTGCGAACAGCCAAAATTTAAAGTGTAAAACTCCGTGCTGTGTTGAGACTCGGTTGGGTAGTCGAATGATGCTGGCCGCCTAAATGATGTTCATGCATAGGCCGCATCTTCCCGGTCATTACCTAAATGGCTAGATCAAGAAATAAAATGTAAACGAAATTTAAATTCAGTGGCATGACAAGATGAAGTTAACAGGTAACGCCAATCAGGTTTCCTGAGCAATCCAGAAGATAAAATGAGTCAATTTCGATGACAAAACGAATGATCCGCGTTGAACGTGTGGTCATTGCCTTGTTTTGGAGACAGCCAGACATTTGGTCTTATAGGCCATATCTAAATAAGAAACAAAAAAAATGTTAAAATTGCTATTAGGATGACAACTTCACTAAATTGAATGTAAACAAAACTTCCATTTATGATCACAACATGAACCTCTTTTTTGGTTGTTGACAAACAGGGAGATTCAAGGGTGGCAGACAACGGGTTAGCAAACAAGGAATCTTGTTGACTGTGTAGTCCTTGTCCTTTTTGAACGAAGAAAGTTCAGTAACATGATAAGTGAACTTACACATGAAGCCATAAATCAGTTATCCAAGGCTCTCTAGAAAATGGAATGAGAGAATGGTCCATTCTGGGGTTGGTGATCTAGCAAGTCCAAAAGAAACAGCCGATAATTAAGATTAATTCTAATAAAACATGAGAAGAATTTAGGTTAGTTTAAGCTAGTGTTGGTTGTTAACTGTATAATTTCGATGGCACATTCAGTAGAATAGAATGAATTTGAACAAAATAGTTGACGGTAGGCTGCACCACTTTCACGTTTCCTCAGACTGTAAGTTTGATGAAAAACATTAAGGTTATCCAACATGTACACGGAATAGAACAAATAACTGACAAGTTACAGACAAAATCACTCGAATTTACCTGTGAATTCATTGGTAATTTTCGAAGAAAAGATCAACTTTTGACAGCAAACCGCCGTAGTTGAAGGACTGGTCTTAACATACCCACAACACTTGAAAAGCGCATTTTTGTTCGCTTAGACCTAGCAATCAATCTTGAGAACTGGGACAGAGAACAACGTTCACTCGCTAGTTTCATGCAAATTTTCGTGTCATGTTTGAATTAGCTGAATTGGTATGCCATGGAATACCATGCCACGTGAAGGAAGCAGACCACACGAGAAATGATGTTCCATAAAGAAGTGCGAAATTTCTCTACCAGGACTCCACGAGCCTCTGAAAAAGAAAACAATAGTTTTAGCAGTTCACATGTGGGTTTTTGCAACAAAACTATGTGCAATTAATGGAGGCTTTTTTCAGCAAACAAACACAAACAAAACGCTCTCGTCACTCGTGTTTTGTTCAATTGCAGACGATCTGAATCTGATACCGGATGTCACGAGATAAACTCGAAGCCATATTACGGTAAAAAATGACAATTGCCAATTGGATAATACAATTGGATAAAACTTAAACAGGAGCTTTCTTCTTCCGATGTCACTGTCTTTAACCTGAAACAATAACAAGAATAAGTTCTTTTGGTCTATCTAATTGATTTTAATAACAAAATAACTATCATGCCTTGTTCGTGCAGGTTAAATCCTTCTGATTAAAAAACATAAAAAATAAATAAAAAAAAATGGAAAAGAAAAACAGAATAACTGCTTATCAAAATTACTAAACAGAAAGTACCAGTAGGACTGGGTGAAAAGACACATCAATAATTACTCAAATTGCATGCTGTCTGGATCCGATACAATCAAGTCATCTGGTTGAGCCAATTAATAAGTAAATTCAGATCTCCATCCAACCCTGCAGAGAAATCATAGTCAATGATGCAATAGATCAGTATCCAATTTAACAGTATTGTGCAACTCAAATTAGTCATGCATGATACTCCCTGCACAATCCATTCCAATTTCCGTGCACGTGAACATTGTGAAATGAATCAATCCAGTCTTCATGGATCCATGCATTCTTTAACAGAAAATGCAGATTCAATAAATTTTGTTCTTGGTCACTGAAAATCACAAATAATTGCAATCTGGAAAAGGCGTCAACTCAACACTGATAACATTCAACAAAGCACATGATCAAAAAACCTTACATTCTAAAAACCATTCAGGGAACAACTCTAATTAATACTCACGAAATAATAACTTAATTGGATTTGAAAACCAAATGACATTAATACAGCTACCGGCTGCTAGCTGATTCCAATGAAAATGAACTGCCAAACAACTACCAAAACCAATTGATTCTGCTACACAAATAACACTTCAGCACTTGCCATGTTGCCAAACTCATAAACATCGAAGCGAAAACAAGCAGATAATAACAAAGTTAATGCTTAAGGGAATTTTGAATTGAGTTTTAAAGAAATTCCATGGTTATATTATTTAATATCCAATATTCATGTTCTCTTTGTCAAAGTGGTTCTTTTGAGTGTATTTTGAGCAGTAGAAGTGCCTGTTTCTAAGTATTGAAATCAGCGCCACCTGGTGGCAAGTTTTGGAACTAAATTTTATTTTGATCGCATCGTGCTCAGCGTGAAATTCTGATCAAGAATATGTTTGTTTCACATGGTTCTGAGCAGTAGAAGTGCCTGTTTCTAAGTATTGAAATCAGCGCCACCTGGTGGCAAGTTTTGGAACTAAATTTTATTTTGATCGCATCGTGCTCAGCGTGAAATTCTGATCTAGAATATGTTTGTTTCACATGGTTCTGAGCAGTAGAAGTGCCTGTTTCTAAGTATTGAAATCAGCGCCACCTGGTGGCAAGTTTTGGAACTAAATTTTATTTTGATCGCATCGTGCTCAGCGTGAAATTCTGATCAAGAATATGTTTGTTTCACATGGTTCTGAGCAGTAGAAGTGCCTTTTTCTAAGTGTTGAAATCAGCGCCACCTGGTGGCAAGTTTTGGAACTAAATTTTATTTTGATCGCATCGTGCTCAGCGTGAAATTCTGATCAAGAATATGTTTGTTTCACATGGTTCTGAGCAGTAGAAGTGCCTGTTTCTAAGTGTTGAAATCAGCGCCACCTGGTGGCAAGTTTTGGAACTAAATTTTATTTTGATCGCATCGTGCTCAGCGTGAAATTCTGATCAAGAATATGTTTGTTTCACATGGATCTGAGCAGTAGAAGTGCCTTTTTCTAAGTGTTGAAATCAGCGCCACCTGATGGCAAGTTTTGGAACTAAATTTTATTTTGATCGCATCGTGCTCAGCGTGAAATTCTGATCAAGAATATGTTTGTTTCACATGGTTCTGAGCAGTAGAAGTGCCTGTTTCTAAGTATTGAAATCAGCGCCACCTGGTGGCAAGTTTTGGAACTAAATTTTATTTTGATCGCATCGTGCTCAGCGTGAAATTCTGATCAAGAATATGTTTGTTTCACATGGTTCTGAGCAGTAGAAGTGCCTGTTTCTAAGTATTGAAATCAGCGCCACCTGGTGGCAAGTTTTGGAACTAAATTTTATTTTGATCGCATCGTGCTCAGCGTGAAATTCTGATCAAGAATATGTTTGTTTCACATGGTTCTGAGCAGTAGAAGTGCCTTTTTCTAAGTGTTGAAATCAGCGCCACCTGGTGGCAAGTTTTGGAACTAAATTTTATTTTGATCGCATCGTGCTCAGCGTGAAATTCTGATCAAGAATATGTTTGTTTCACATGGTTCTGAGCAGTAGAAGTGCCTGTTTCTAAGTGTTGAAATCAGCGCCACCTGGTGGCAAGTTTTGGAACTAAATTTTATTTTGATCGCATCGTGCTCAGCGTGAAATTCTGATCAAGAATATGTTTGTTTCACATGGTTCTGAGCAGTAGAAGTGCCTTTTTCTAAGTGTTGAAATCAGCGCCACCTGGTGGCAAGTTTTGGAACTATCAGCGCCACCTGGTGGCAAGTTTTGGAACTAAATTTTATTTTGATCGCATCGTGCTCAGCGTGAAATTCTGATCAAGAATATGTTTGTTTCACATGGTTCTGAGCAGTAGAAGTGCCTGTTTCTAAGTGTTGAAATCAGCGCCACCTGGTGGCAAGTTTTGGAACTAAATTTTATTTTGATCGCATCGTGCTCAGCGTGAAATTCTGATCAAGAATATGTTTGTTTCACATGGTTCTGAGCAGTAGAAGTGCCTTTTTCTAAGTGTTGAAATCAGCGCCACCTGGTGGCAAGTTTTGGAACTATCAGCGCCACCTGGTGGCAAGTTTTGGAACTAAATTTTATTTTGATCGCATCGTGCTCAGCGTGAAATTCTGATCAAGAATATGTTTGTTTCACATGGTTCTGAGCAGTAGAAGTGCCTGTTTCTAAGTGTTGAAATCAGCGCCACCTGGTGGCAAGTTTTGGAACTAAATTTTATTTTGATCGCATCGTGCTCAGCGTGAAATTCTGATCAAGAATATGTTTGTTTCACATGGTTCTGAGCAGTAGAAGTGCCTTTTTCTAAGTGTTGAAATCAGCGCCACCTGGTGGCAAGTTTTGGAACTATCAGCGCCACCTGGTGGCAAGTTTTGGAACTAAATTTTATTTTGATCGCATCGTGCTCAGCGTGAAATTCTGATCAAGAATATGTTTGTTTCACATGGTTCTGAGCAGTAGAAGTGCCTTTTTCTAAGTGTTGAAATCAGCGCCACCTGGTGGCAAGTTTTGGAACTAAATTTTATTTTGATCGCATCGTGCTCAGCGTGAAATTCTGATCAAGAATATGTTTGTTTCACATGGTTCTGAGCAGTAGAAGTGCCTGTTTCTAAGTGTTGAAATCAGCGCCACCTGGTGGCAAGTTTTGGAACTAAATTTTATTTTGATCGCATCGTGCTCAGCGTGAAATTCTGATCAAGAATATGTTTGTTTCACATGGTTCTGAGCAGTAGAAGTGCCTTTTTCTAAGTGTTGAAATCAGCGCCACCTGGTGGCAAGTTTTGGAACTATCAGCGCCACCTGGTGGCAAGTTTTGGAACTAAATTTTATTTTGATCGCATCGTGCTCAGCGTGAAATTCTGATCAAGAATATGTTTGTTTCACATGGTTCTGAGCAGTAGAAGTGCCTGTTTCTAAGTGTTGAAATCAGCGCCATCTGGTGGCAAGTTTTGGAACTAAATTTTATTTTGATCGCATCGTGCTCAGCGTGAAATTCTGATCAAGAATATGTTTGTTTCACATGGTTCTGAGCAGTAGAAGTGCCTTTTTCTAAGTGTTGAAATCAGCGCCACCTGGTGGCAAGTTTTGGAACTATCAGCGCCACCTGGTGGCAAGTTTTGGAACTAAATTTTATTTTGATCGCATCGTGCTCAGCGTGAAATTCTGATCAAGAATATGTTTGTTTCACATGGTTCTGAGCAGTAGAAGTGCCTGTTTCTAAGTGTTGAAATCAGCGCCACCTGGTGGCAAGTTTTGGAACTAAATTTTATTTTGATCGCATCGTGCTCAGCGTGAAATTCTGATCAAGAATATGTTTGTTTCACATGGTTCTGAGCAGTAGAAGTGCCTTTTTCTAAGTGTTGAAATCAGCGCCACCTGGTGGCAAGTTTTGGAACTATCAGCGCCACCTGGTGGCAAGTTTTGGAACTAAATTTTATTTTGATCGCATCGTGCTCAGCGTGAAATTCTGATCAAGAATATGTTTGTTTCACATGGTTCTGAGCAGTAGAAGTGCCTGTTTCTAAGTGTTGAAATCAGCGCCACCTGGTGGCAAGTTTTGGAACTAAATTTTATTTTGATCGCATCGTGCTCAGCGTGAAATTCTGATCAAGAATATGTTTGTTTCACATGGTTCTGAGCAGTAGAAGTGCCTTTTTCTAAGTGTTGAAATCAGCGCCACCTGGTGGCAAGTTTTGGAACTATCAGCGCCACCTGGTGGCAAGTTTTGGAACTAAATTTTATTTTGATCGCATCGTGCTCAGCGTGAAATTCTGATCAAGAATATGTTTGTTTCACATGGTTCTGAGCAGTAGAAGTGCCTTTTTCTAAGTGTTGAAATCAGCGCCACCTGGTGGCAAGTTTTGGAACTATCAGCGCCTTCTGGTGGCAAGTTTTGGAACTAAATTTTATTTTGATCGCATCGTGCTCAGCGTGAAATTCTGATCAAGAATATGTTTGTTTCACATGGTTCTGAGCAGTAGAAGTGCCTTTTTCTAAGTGTTGAAATCAGCGCCACCTGGTGGCAAGTTTTGGAACTAAATTTTATTTTGATCGCATCGTGCTCAGCGTGAAATTCTGATCAAGAATATGTTTGTTTCACATGGTTCTGAGCAGTAGAAGTGCCTGTTTCTAAGTGTTGAAATCAGCGCCACCTGGTGGCAAGTTTTGGAACTAAATTTTATTTTGATCGCATCGTGCTCAGCGTGAAATTCTGATCAAGAATATGTTTGTTTCACATGGTTCTGAGCAGTAGAAGTGCCTTTTTCTAAGTGTTGAAATCAGCGCCACCTGGTGGCAAGTTTTGGAACTATCAGCGCCACCTGGTGGCAAGTTTTGGAACTAAATTTTATTTTGATCGCATCGTGCTCAGCGTGAAATTCTGATCAAGAATATGTTTGTTTCACATGGTTCTGAGCAGTAGAAGTGCCTGTTTCTAAGTGTTGAAATCAGCGCCACCTGGTGGCAAGTTTTGGAACTAAATTTTATTTTGATCGCATCGTGCTCAGCGTGAAATTCTGATCAAGAATATGTTTGTTTCACATGGTTCTGAGCAGTAGAAGTGCCTTTTTCTAAGTGTTGAAATCAGCGCCACCTGGTGGCAAGTTTTGGAACTATCAGCGCCACCTGGTGGCAAGTTTTGGAACTAAATTTTATTTTGATCGCATCGTGCTCAGCGTGAAATTCTGATCAAGAATATGTTTGTTTCACATGGTTCTGAGCAGTAGAAGTGCCTTTTTCTAAGTGTTGAAATCAGCGCCACCTGGTGGCAAGTTTTGGAACTAAATTTTATTTTGATCGCATCGTGCTCAGCGTGAAATTCTGATCAAGAATATGTTTGTTTCACATGGTTCTGAGCAGTAGAAGTGCCTGTTTCTAAGTGTTGAAATCAGCGCCACCTGGTGGCAAGTTTTGGAACTAAATTTTATTTTGATCGCATCGTGCTCAGCGTGAAATTCTGATCAAGAATATGTTTGTTTCACATGGTTCTGAGCAGTAGAAGTGCCTTTTTCTAAGTGTTGAAATCAGCGCCACCTGGTGGCAAGTTTTGGAACTATCAGCGCCACCTGGTGGCAAGTTTTGGAACTAAATTTTATTTTGATCGCATCGTGCTCAGCGTGAAATTCTGATCAAGAATATGTTTGTTTCACATGGTTGTGAGCAGTAGAAGTTCCTTTTTCTAAGTGTTGAAATCAGCGCCACCTGGTGGCAAGTTTTGGAACTAAATTTTATTTTGATCGCATCGTGCTCAGCGTGAAATTCTGATCAAGAATATGTTTGTTTCACATGGTTCTGAGCAGTAGAAGTGCCTGTTTCTAAGTGTTGAAATCAGCGCCACCTGGTGGCAAGTTTTGGAACTAAATTTTATTTTGATCGCATCGTGCTCAGCGTGAAATTCTGATCAAGAATATGTTTGTTTCACATGGTTCTGAGCAGTAGAAGTGCCTTTTTCTAAGTGTTGAAATCAGCGCCACCTGGTGGCAAGTTTTGGAACTATCAGCGCCACCTGGTGGCAAGTTTTGGAACTAAATTTTATTTTGATCGCATCGTGCTCAGCGTGAAATTCTGATCAAGAATATGTTTGTTTCACATGGTTCTGAGCAGTAGAAGTGCCTGTTTCTAAGTGTTGAAATCAGCGCCACCTGGTGGCAAGTTTTGGAACTAAATTTTATTTTGATCGCATCGTGCTCAGCGTGAAATTCTGATCAAGAATATGTTTGTTTCACATGGTTCTGAGCAGTAGAAGTGCCTTTTTCTAAGTGTTGAAATCAGCGCCACCTGGTGGCAAGTTTTGGAAC
This sequence comes from Daphnia pulex, assembly GCF_021134715.1. Taxonomy (NCBI): domain Eukaryota; kingdom Metazoa; phylum Arthropoda; class Branchiopoda; order Diplostraca; family Daphniidae; genus Daphnia; species Daphnia pulex. The sequence continues at coordinate 12,051 of NC_060021.1, read as the reverse complement.
TATCAGCGCCACCTGGTGGCAAGTTTTGGAACTAAATTTTATTTTGATCGCATCGTGCTCAGCGTGAAATTCTGATCAAGAATATGTTTGTTTCACATGGTTCTGAGCAGTAGAAGTGCCTGTTTCTAAGTGTTGAAATCAGCGCCACCTGGTGGCAAGTTTTGGAACTATCAGCGCCACCTGGTGGCAAGTTTTGGAACTAAATTTTATTTTGATCGCATCGTGCTCAGCGTGAAATTCTGATCAAGAATATGTTTGTTTCACATGGTTCTGAGCAGTAGAAGTGCCTTTTTCTAAGTGTTGAAATCAGCGCCACCTGGTGGCAAGTTTTGGAACTAAATTTTATTTTGATCGCATCGTGCTCAGCGTGAAATTCTGATCAAGAATATGTTTGTTTCACATGGTTCTGAGCAGTAGAAGTGCCTGTTTCTAAGTATTGAAATCAGCGCCACCTGGTGGCAGGTTTTGGAACTAAATTTTATTTTGATCGCATCGTGCTCAGCGTGAAATTCTGATCAAGAATATGTTTGTTTCACATGGTTCTGAGCAGTAGAAGTGCCTGTTTCTAAGTATTGAAATCAGCGCCACCTGGTGGCAAGTTTTGGAACTAAATTTTATTTTGATCGCATCGTGCTCAGCGTAAAATTCTGATCAAGAATATGTTTGTTTCACATGGTTCTGAGCAGTAGAAGTGCCTGTTTCTAAGTATTGAAATCAGCGCCACCTGGTGGCAAGTTTTGGAACTAAATTTTATTTTGATCGCATCGTGCTCAGCGTGAAATTCTGATCAAGAATATGTTTGTTTCACATGGTTCTGAGCAGTAGAAGTGCCTGTTTCTAAGTATTGAAATCAGCGCCACCTGGTGGCAAGTTTTGGAACTAAATTTTATTTTGATCGCATCGTGCTCAGCGTGAAATTCTGATCAAGAATATGTTTGTTTCACATGGTTCTGAGCAGTAGAAGTGCCTTTTTCTAAGTGTTGAAATCAGCGCCACCTGGTGGCAAGTTTTGGAACTATCAGCGCCACCTGGTGGCAAGTTTTGGAACTAAATTTTATTTTGATCGCATCGTGCTCAGCGTGAAATTCTGATCAAGAATATGTTTGTTTCACATGGTTCTGAGCAGTAGAAGTGCCTTTTTCTAAGTGTTGAAATCAGCGCCACCTGGTGGCAAGTTTTGGAACTAAATTTTATTTTGATCGCATCGTGCTCAGCGTGAAATTCTGATCAAGAATATGTTTGTTTCACATGGTTCTGAGCAGTAGAAGTGCCTTTTTCTAAGTGTTGAAATCAGCGCCACCTGGTGGCAAGTTTTGGAACTATCAGCGCCACCTGGTGGCAAGTTTTGGAACTAAATTTTATTTTGATCGCATCGTGCTCAGCGTGAAATTCTGATCAAGAATATGTTTGTTTCACATGGTTCTGAGCAGTAGAAGTGCCTGTTTCTAAGTGTTGAAATCAGCGCCACCTGGTGGCAAGTTTTGGAACTATCAGCGCCACCTGGTGGCAAGTTTTGGAACTAAATTTTATTTTGATCGCATCGTGCTCAGCGTGAAATTCTGATCAAGAATATGTTTGTTTCACATGGTTCTGAGCAGTAGAAGTGCCTTTTTCTAAGTGTTGAAATCAGCGCCACCTGGTGGCAAGTTTTGGAACTAAATTTTATTTTGATCGCATCGTGCTCAGCGTGAAATTCTGATCAAGAATATGTTTGTTTCACATGGTTCTGAGCAGTAGAAGTGCCTGTTTCTAAGTATTGAAATCAGCGCCACCTGGTGGCAAGTTTTGGAACTAAATTTTATTTTGATCGCATCGTGCTCAGCGTGAAATTCTGATCAAGAATATGTTTGTTTCACATGGTTCTGAGCAGTAGAAGTGCCTGTTTCTAAGTATTGAAATCAGCGCCACCTGGTGGCAAGTTTTGGAACTAAATTTTATTTTGATCGCATCGTGCTCAGCGTGAAATTCTGATCAAGAATATCTTTGTTTCACATGGTTCTGAGCAGTAGAAGTGCCTGTTTCTAAGTATTGAAATCAGCGCCACCTGGTGGCAGGTTTTGGAACTAAATTTTATTTTGATCGCATCGTGCTCAGCGTGAAATTCTGATCAAGAATATGTTTGTTTCACATGGTTCTGAGCAGTAGAAGTGCCTGTTTCTAAGTATTGAAATCAGCGCCACCTGGTGGCAAGTTTTGGAACTAAATTTTATTTTGATCGCATCGTGCTCAGCGTAAAATTCTGATCAAGAATATGTTTGTTTCACATGGTTCTGAGCAGTAGAAGTGCCTGTTTCTAAGTATTGAAATCAGCGCCACCTGGTGGCAAGTTTTGGAACTAAATTTTATTTTGATCGCATCGTGCTCAGCGTGAAATTCTGATCAAGAATATGTTTGTTTCACATGGTTCTGAGCAGTAGAAGTGCCTGTTTCTAAGTATTGAAATCAGCGCCACCTGGTGGCAAGTTTTGGAACTAAATTTTATTTTGATCGCATCGTGCTCAGCGTGAAATTCTGATCAAGAATATGTTTGTTTCACATGGTTCTGAGCAGTAGAAGTGCCTGTTTCTAAGTATTGAAATCAGCGCCACCTGGTGGCAAGTTTTGGAACTAAATTTTATTTTGATCGCATCGTGCTCAGCGTGAAATTCTGATCAAGAATATGTTTGTTTCACATGGTTCTGAGCAGTAGAAGTGCCTGTTTCTAAGTATTGAAATCAGCGCCACCTGGTGGCAAGTTTTGGAACTAAATTTTATTTTGATCGCATCGTGCTCAGCGTGAAATTCTGATCAAGAATATGTTTGTTTCACATGGTTGTGAGCAGTAGAAGTTCCTTTTTCTAAGTGTTGAAATCAGCGCCACCTGGTGGCAAGTTTTGGAACTAAATTTTATTTTGATCGCATCGTGCTCAGCGTGAAATTCTGATCAAGAATATGTTTGTTTCACATGGTTCTGAGCAGTAGAAGTGCCTGTTTCTAAGTATTGAAATCAGCGCCACCTGGTGGCAAGTTTTGGAACTAAATTTTATTTTGATCGCATCGTGCTCAGCGTGAAATTCTGATCAAGAATATGTTTGTTTCACATGGTTCTGAGCAGTAGAAGTGCCTGTTTCTAAGTATTGAAATCAGCGCCACCTGGTGGCAAGTTTTGGAACTAAATTTTATTTTGATCGCATCGTGCTCAGCGTGAAATTCTGATCAAGAATATGTTTGTTTCACATGGTTCTGAGCAGTAGAAGTGCCTGTTTCTAAGTGTTGAAATCAGCGCCACCTGGTGGCAAGTTTTGGAACTAAATTTTATTTTGATCGCATCGTGCTCAGCGTGAAATTCTGATCAAGAATATGTTTGTTTCACATGGTTCTGAGCAGTAGAAGTGCCTTTTTCTAAGTGTTGAAATCAGCGCCACCTGGTGGCAAGTTATGGAACTATCAGCGCCACCTGGTGGCAAGTTTTGGAACTAAATTTTATTTTGATCGCATCGTGCTCAGCGTGAAATTCTGATCAAGAATATGTTTGTTTCACATGGTTCTGAGCAGTAGAAGTGCCTTTTTCTAAGTGTTGAAATCAGCGCCACCTGGTGGCAAGTTTTGGAACTAAATTTTATTTTGATCGCATCGTGCTCAGCGTGAAATTCTGATCAAGAATATGTTTGTTTCACATGGTTCTGAGCAGTAGAAGTGCCTGTTTCTAAGTGTTGAAATCAGCGCCACCTGGTGGCAAGTTTTGGAACTAAATTTTATTTTGATCGCATCGTGCTCAGCGTGAAATTCTGATCAAGAATATGTTTGTTTCACATGGTTCTGAGCAGTAGAAGTGCCTTTTTCTAAGTGTTGAAATCAGCGCCACCTGGTGGCAAGTTTTTGAACTATCAGCGCCACCTGGTGGCAAGTTTTGGAACTAAATTTTATTTTGATCGCATCGTGCTCAGCGTGAAATTCTGATCAAGAATATGTTTGTTTCACATGGTTCTGAGCAGTAGAAGTGCCTGTTTCTAAGTATTGAAATCAGCGCCACCTGGTGGCAAGTTTTGGAACTATCAGCGCCACCTGGTGGCAAGTTTTGGAACTAAATTTTATTTTGATCGCATCGTGCTCAGCGTGAAATTTTGATCAAGAATATGTTTGTTTCACATGGTTCTGAGCAGTAGAAGTGCCTGTTTCTAAGTGTTGAAATCAGCGCCACCTGGTGGCAAGTTTTGGAACTAAATTTTATTTTGATCGCATCGTGCTCAGCGTGAAATTCTGATCAAGAATATGTTTGTTTCACATGGTTCTGAGCAGTAGAAGTGCCTGTTTCTAAGTGTTGAAATCAGCGCCACCTGGTGGCAAGTTTTGGAACTAAATTTTATTTTGATCGCATCGTGCTCAGCGTGAAATTCTGATCAAGAATATGTTTGTTTCACATGGTTCTGAGCAGTAGAAGTGCCTTTTTCTAAGTGTTGAAATCAGCGCCACCTGGTGGCAAGTTTTGGAACTATCAGCGCCACCTGGTGGCAAGTTTTGGAACTAAATTTTATTTTGATCGCATCGTGCTCAGCGTGAAATTCTGATCAAGAATATGTTTGTTTCACATGGTTCTGAGCAGTAGAAGTGCCTGTTTCTAAGTGTTGAAATCAGCGCCACCTGGTGGCAAGTTTTGGAACTATCAGCGCCACCTGGTGGCAAGTTTTGGAACTAAATTTTATTTTGATCGCATCGTGCTCAGCGTGAAATTCTGATCAAGAATATGTTTGTTTCACATGGTTCTGAGCAGTAGAAGTGCCTGTTTCTAAGTATTGAAATCAGCGCCACCTGGTGGCAAGTTTTGGAACTAAATTTTATTTTGATCGCATCGTGCTCAGCGTGAAATTCTGATCAAGAATATGTTTGTTTCACATGGTTCTGAGCAGTAGAAGTGCCTGTTTCTAAGTATTGAAATCAGCGCCACCTGGTGGCAAGTTTTGGAACTAAATTTTATTTTGATCGCATCGTGCTCAGCGTGAAATTCTGATCAAGAATATGTTTGTTTCACATGGTTCTGAGCAGTAGAAGTGCCTTTTTCTAAGTGTTGAAATCAGCGCCACCTGGTGGCAAGTTTTGGAACTATCAGCGCCACCTGGTGGCAAGTTTTGGAACTAAATTTTATTTTGATCGCATCGTGCTCAGCGTGAAATTCTGATCAAGAATATGTTTGTTTCACATGGTTCTGAGCAGTAGAAGTGCCTGTTTCTAAGTGTTGAAATCAGCGCCACCTGGTGGCAAGTTTTGGAACTAAATTTTATTTTGATCGCATCGTGCTCAGCGTGAAATTCTGATCAAGAATATGTTTGTTTCACATGGTTCTGAGCAGTAGAAGTGCCTGTTTCTAAGTGTTGAAATCAGCGCCACCTGGTGGCAAGTTTTGGAACTAAATTTTATTTTGATCGCATCGTGCTCAGCGTGAAATTCTGATCAAGAATATGTTTGTTTCACATGGTTCTGAGCAGTAGAAGTGCCTTTTTCTAAGTGTTGAAATCAGCGCCACCTGGTGGCAAGTTTTGGAACTATCAGCGCCACCTGGTGGCAAGTTTTGGAACTAAATTTTATTTTGATCGCATCGTGCTCAGCGTGAAATTCTGATCAAGAATATGTTTGTTTCACATGGTTCTGAGCAGTAGAAGTGCCTGTTTCTAAGTGTTGAAATCAGCGCCACCTGGTGGCAAGTTTTGGAACTATCAGCGCCACCTGGTGGCAAGTTTTGGAACTAAATTTTATTTTGATCGCATCGTGCTCAGCGTGAAATTCTGATCAAGAATATGTTTGTTTCACATGGTTCTGAGCAGTAGAAGTGCCTTTTTCTAAGTGTTGAAATCAGCGCCACCTGGTGGCAAGTTTTGGAACTAAATTTTATTTTGATCGCATCGTGCTCAGCGTGAAATTCTGATCAAGAATATGTTTGTTTCACATGGTTCTGAGCAGTAGAAGTGCCTGTTTCTAAGTATTGAAATCAGCGCCACCTGGTGGCAAGTTTTGGAACTAAATTTTATTTTGATCGCATCGTGCTCAGCGTGAAATTCTGATCAAGAATATCTTTGTTTCACATGGTTCTGAGCAGTAGAAGTGCCTGTTTCTAAGTATTGAAATCAGCGCCACCTGGTGGCAGGTTTTGGAACTAAATTTTATTTTGATCGCATCGTGCTCAGCGTGAAATTCTGATCAAGAATATGTTTGTTTCACATGGTTCTGAGCAGTAGAAGTGCCTGTTTCTAAGTATTGAAATCAGCGCCACCTGGTGGCAAGTTTTGGAACTAAATTTTATTTTGATCGCATCGTGCTCAGCGTAAAATTCTGATCAAGAATATGTTTGTTTCACATGGTTCTGAGCAGTAGAAGTGCCTGTTTCTAAGTATTGAAATCAGCGCCACCTGGTGGCAAGTTTTGGAACTAAATTTTATTTTGATCGCATCGTGCTCAGCGTAAAATTCTGATCAAGAATATGTTTGTTTCACATGGTTCTGAGCAGTAGAAGTGCCTGTTTCTAAGTATTGAAATCAGCGCCACCTGGTGGCAAGTTTTGGAACTAAATTTTATTTTGATCGCATCGTGCTCAGCGTGAAATTCTGATCAAGAATATGTTTGTTTCACATGGTTCTGAGCAGTAGAAGTGCCTGTTTCTAAGTATTGAAATCAGCGCCACCTGGTGGCAAGTTTTGGAACTAAATTTTATTTTGATCGCATCGTGCTCAGCGTGAAATTCTGATCAAGAATATGTTTGTTTCACATGGTTCTGAGCAGTAGAAGTGCCTGTTTCTAAGTATTGAAATCAGCGCCACCTGGTGGCAAGTTTTGGAACTAAATTTTATTTTGATCGCATCGTGCTCAGCGTGAAATTCTGATCAAGAATATGTTTGTTTCACATGGTTCTGAGCAGTAGAAGTGCCTGTTTCTAAGTATTGAAATCAGCGCCACCTGGTGGCAAGTTTTGGAACTAAATTTTATTTTGATCGCATCGTGCTCAGCGTAAAATTCTGATCAAGAATATGTTTGTTTCACATGGTTCTGAGCAGTAGAAGTGCCTGTTTCTAAGTATTGAAATCAGCGCCACCTGGTGGCAAGTTTTGGAACTAAATTTTATTTTGATCGCATCGTGCTCAGCGTGAAATTCTGATCAAGAATATGTTTGTTTCACATGGTTCTGAGCAGTAGAAGTGCCTGTTTCTAAGTATTGAAATCAGCGCCACCTGGTGGCAAGTTTTGGAACTAAATTTTATTTTGATCGCATCGTGCTCAGCGTGAAATTCTGATCAAGAATATGTTTGTTTCACATGGTTCTGAGCAGTAGAAGTGCCTGTTTCTAAGTGTTGAAATCAGCGCCACCTGGTGGCAAGTTTTGGAACTAAATTTTATTTTGATCGCATCGTGCTCAGCGTGAAATTCTGATCAAGAATATGTTTGTTTCACATGGTTCTGAGCAGTAGAAGTGCCTGTTTCTAAGTATTGAAATCAGCGCCACCTGGTGGCAAGTTTTGGAACTAAATTTTATTTTGATCGCATCGTGCTCAGCGTGAAATTCTGATCAAGAATATGTTTGTTTCACATGGTTCTGAGCAGTAGAAGTGCCTGTTTCTAAGTATTGAAATCAGCGCCACCTGGTGGCAAGTTTTGGAACTAAATTTTATTTTGATCGCATCGTGCTCAGCGTGAAATTCTGATCAAGAATATGTTTGTTTCACATGGTTCTGAGCAGTAGAAGTGCCTGTTTCTAAGTGTTGAAATCAGCGCCACCTGGTGGCAAGTTTTGGAACTATCAGCGCCACCTGGTGGCAAGTTTTGGAACTAAATTTTATTTTGATCGCATCGTGCTCAGCGTGAAATTCTGATCAAGAATATGTTTGTTTCACATGGTTCTGAGCAGTAGAAGTGCCTTTTTCTAAGTGTTGAAATCAGCGCCACCTGGTGGCAAGTTTTGGAACTAAATTTTATTTTGATCGCATCGTGCTCAGCGTGAAATTCTGATCAAGAATATGTTTGTTTCACATGGTTCTGAGCAGTAGAAGTGCCTGTTTCTAAGTGTTGAAATCAGCGCCACCTGGTGGCAAGTTTTGGAACTAAATTTTATTTTGATCGCATCGTGCTCAGCGTGAAATTCTGATCAAGAATATGTTTGTTTCACATGGTTCTGAGCAGTAGAAGTGCCTGTTTCTAAGTGTTGAAATCAGCGCCACCTGGTGGCAAGTTTTGGAACTAAATTTTATTTTGATCGCATCGTGCTCAGCGTGAAATTCTGATCAAGAATATGTTTGTTTCACATGGTTCTGAGCAGTAGAAGTGCCTGTTTCTAAGTGTTGAAATCAGCGCCACCTGGTGGCAAGTTTTGGAACTAAATTTTATTTTGATCGCATCGTGCTCAGCGTGAAATTCTGATCAAGAATATGTTTGTTTCACATGGTTCTGAGCAGTAGAAGTGCCTGTTTCTAAGTATTGAAATCAGCGCCACCTGGTGGCAAGTTTTGGAACTAAATTTTATTTTGATCGCATCGTGCTCAGCGTGAAATTCTGATCAAGAATATGTTTGTTTCACATGGTTCTGAGCAGTAGAAGTGCCTGTTTCTAAGTGTTGAAATCAGCGCCACCTGGTGGCAAGTTTTGGAACTAAATTTTATTTTGATCGCATCGTGCTCAGCGTGAAATTCTGATCAAGAATATGTTTGTTTCACATGGTTCTGAGCAGTAGAAGTGCCTGTTTCTAAGTGTTGAAATCAGCGCCACCTGGTGGCAAGTTTTGGAACTAAATTTTATTTTGATCGCATCGTGCTCAGCGTGAAATTCTGATCAAGAATATGTTTGTTTCACATGGTTCTGAGCAGTAGAAGTGCCTGTTTCTAAGTATTGAAATCAGCGCCACCTGGTGGCAAGTTTTGGAACTAAATTTTATTTTGATCGCATCGTGCTCAGCGTGAAATTCTGATCAAGAATATGTTTGTTTCACATGGTTCTGAGCAGTAGAAGTGCCTGTTTCTAAGTATTGAAATCAGCGCCACCTGGTGGCAAGTTTTGGAACTAAATTTTATTTTGATCGCATCGTGCTCAGCGTGAAATTCTGATCAAGAATATGTTTGTTTCACATGGTTCTGAGCAGTAGAAGTGCCTGTTTCTAAGTATTGAAATCAGCGCCACCTGGTGGCAAGTTTTGGAACTAAATTTTATTTTGATCGCATCGTGCTCAGCGTGAAATTCTGATCAAGAATATCTTTGTTTCACATGGTTCTGAGCAGTAGAAGTGCCTGTTTCTAAGTATTGAAATCAGCGCCACCTGGTGGCAGGTTTTGGAACTAAATTTTATTTTGATCGCATCGTGCTCAGCGTGAAATTCTGATCAAGAATATGTTTGTTTCACATGGTTCTGAGCAGTAGAAGTGCCTTTTTCTAAGTGTTGAAATCAGCGCCACCTGGTGGCAAGTTATGGAACTATCAGCGCCACCTGGTGGCAAGTTTTGGAACTAAATTTTATTTTGATCGCATCGTGCTCAGCGTGAAATTCTGATCAAGAATATGTTTGTTTCACATGGTTCTGAGCAGTAGAAGTGCCTGTTTCTAAGTATTGAAATCAGCGCCACCTGGTGGCAAGTTTTGGAACTAAATTTTATTTTGATCGCATCGTGCTCAGCGTGAAATTCTCTGATCAAGAATATGTTTGTTTCACATGGTTCTGAGCAGTAGAAGTGCCTGTTTCTAAGTATTGAAATCAGCGCCACCTGGTGGCAAGTTTTGGAACTAAATTTTATTTTGATCGCATCGTGCTCAGCGTGAAATTCTGATCAAGAATATGTTTGTTTCACATGGTTCTGAGCAGTAGAAGTGCCTGTTTCTAAGTATTGAAATCAGCGCCACCTGGTGGCAAGTTTTGGAACTAAATTTTATTTTGATCGCATCGTGCTCAGCGTGAAATTCTGATCAAGAATATGTTTGTTTCACATGGTTCTGAGCAGTAGAAGTGCCTGTTTCTAAGTATTGAAATCAGCGCCACCTGGTGGCAAGTTTTGGAACTAAATTTTATTTTGATCGCATCGTGCTCAGCGTGAAATTCTGATCAAGAATATGTTTGTTTCACATGGTTCTGAGCAGTAGAAGTGCCTGTTTCTAAGTGTTGAAATCAGCGCCACCTGGTGGCAAGTTTTGGAACTAAATTTTATTTTGATCGCATCGTGCTCAGCGTGAAATTCTGATCAAGAATATGTTTGTTTCACATGGTGAGCAGTAGAAGTGCCTGTTTCTAAGTGTTGAAATCAGCGCCACCTGGTGGCAAGTTTTGGAACTAAATTTTATTTTGATCGCATCGTGCTCAGCGTGAAATTCTGATCAAGAATATGTTTGTTTCACATGGTTCTGAGCAGTAGAAGTGCCTGTTTCTAAGTGTTGAAATCAGCGCCACCTGGTGGCAAGTTTGGAACTAAATTTTATTTTGATCGCATCGTGCTCAGCGTGAAATTCTGATCAAGAATATGTTTGTTTCACATGGTTCTGAGCAGTAGAAGTGCCTGTTTCTAAGTGTTGAAATCAGCGCCACCTGGTGGCAAGTTTTGGAACTAAATTTTATTTTGATCGCATCGTGCTCAGCGTGAAATTCTGATCAAGAATATGTTTGTTTCACATGGTTCTGAGCAGTAGAAGTGCCTGTTTCTAAGTATTGAAATCAGCGCCACCTGGTGGCAAGTTTTGGAACTAATTTTATTTTGATCGCATCGTGCTCAGCGTGAAATTTCTGATCAAGAATATGTTTGTTTCACATGGTTCTGAGCAGTAGAAGTGCCTGTTTCTAAGTGTTGAAATCAGCGCCACCTGGTGGCAAGTTTTGGAACTAAATTTTATTTTGATCGCATCGTGCTCAGCGTGAAATTCTGATCAAGAATATGTTTGTTTCACATGGTTCTGAGCAGTAGAAGTGCCTGTTTCTAAGTATTGAAATCAGCGCCACCTGGTGGCAAGTTTTGGAACTAAATTTTATTTTGATCGCATCGTGCTCAGCGTGAAATTCTGATCAAGAATATGTTTGTTTCACATGGTTCTGAGCAGTAGAAGTGCCTGTTTCTAAGTATTGAAATCAGCGCCACCTGGTGGCAAGTTTGGAACTAAATTTTATTTTGATCGCATCGTGCTCAGCGTGAAATTCTGATCAAGAATATGTTTGTTTCACATGGTTCTGAGCAGTAGAAGTGCCTGTTTCTAAGTATTGAAATCAGCGCCACCTGGTGGCAAGTTTTGGAACTAAATTTTATTTTGATCGCATCGTGCTCAGCGTGAAATTCTGATCAAGAATATGTTTGTTTCACATGGTTCTGAGCAGTAGAAGTGCCTGTTTCTAAGTATTGAAATCAGCGCCACCTGGTGGCAAGTTTTGGAACTAAATTTTATTTTGATCGCATCGTGCTCAGCGTGAAATTCTGATCAAGAATATGTTTGTTTCACATGGTTCTGAGCAGTAGAAGTGCCTGTTTCTAAGTGTTGAAATCAGCGCCACCTGGTGGCAAGTTTTGGAACTAAATTTTATTTTGATCGCATCGTGCTCAGCGTGAAATTCTGATCAAGAATATGTTTGTTTCACATGGTTCTGAGCAGTAGAAGTGCCTGTTTCTAAGTGTTGAAATCAGCGCCACCTGGTGGCAAGTTTTGGAACTAAATTTTATTTTGATCGCATCGTGCTCAGCGTGAAATTCTGATCAAGAATATGTTTGTTTCACATGGTTCTGAGCAGTAGAAGTGCCTGTTTCTAAGTATTGAAATCAGCGCCACCTGGTGGCAAGTTTTGGAACTAAATTTTATTTGATCGCATCGTGCTCAGCGTGAAATTCTGATCAAGAATATGTTTGTTTCACATGGTTCTGAGCAGTAGAAGTGCCTGTTTCTAAGTATTGAAATCAGCGCCACCTGGTGGCAAGTTTTGGAACTAAATTTTATTTTGATCGCATCGTGCTCAGCGTGAAATTCTGATCAAGAATTATGTTTGTTTCACATGGTTCTGAGCAGTAGAAGTGCCTTTTTCTAAGTGTTGAAATCAGCGCCACCTGGTGGCAAGTTATGGAACTATCAGCGCCACCA